>NC_090837.1:39217500-41717500 GCF_028021215.1 Eschrichtius robustus | reverse complement strand
TTTTCAGATTTATCAAGGTCTGATTTAATTGCCATAAACAAGGAAAAACAAGATCAAATTAGCAGATGAAATCATAGGGTTTGGAGCTGATACATATTAATGAGCGCTTACTTTGGTGATCTGGCTAATAATGACCTCAGACCTTGATAAAATTAGCCGAAAGGAAAACAAACATATCAGGGCACTGCAGTGTTTGGATGCTTCTAGGCTGGGAAGCCACCAGATGCAGAGAGAAGCTTCCTTGGTGAGCCAGAGGGAGTGGGAAGCAGGAAGGCAGGATGAACAGCCTCCCTCGCCTGCAGCCTGAGCCTGTGCCCCATTTGGGCTAGAAGGTGCCTGCCTGTCCGATGAGCCGCCCAGCGTCCACTCTCCCCTCGCCGCCCAAAGCCCCAAGCAGCTTCCTTGGCAGTGCTCCAGCCTGAGAAATCAGACACAATATAAGCCACTCCTCGGTGGAATTCTCTTCAGTCCTTTTAACAGGCTTGAAGTATTTTACATCCCTAGGAAAACCACCTTTGAATTAGTGGTTTTGTTCTCTGAATTGTACTTTGTATTTGCTCTAATCAAATTCCCTCTCACCCAGATAAGCATTAAATGTGGATCACATCAGAGGCAAACACTTGCAACTCTCTGCCTGCTCTTCTTGGAGAGGAGAACTTGCCTTTGTTATGGAAATGTTTCTCTGGAGTGAGCGACTCAGGGAAGCAGGCACCAGCCAAAACACACCCTTTCCGCCCTTGTGTGTCTGCACAGCTTCCTTTTGAAACCCTGTGACCTCGGCAAGGAGTCCTCTTACTGGGGATGAGTTTTATTTCTACAGAAGCACATCATCAGGTTTTTAAACAAGCACCTAGGCGGGAGTGTTTCGAGGCAGTAAGGATGCCAGCTTGGAGTCTGAGAAATTGAGTCCAGCTCCAGCTGGGTGACCTCAGCCAAGTCAGAGAACTTCGCTCAGCCTCACTTTCTCTATCTGTACAATGGAGGTAATAAAAGTACTTACCTCCAAGGGTTTGACAACTGAATGAGGTAATGTATATAAAGTACATGAAACAATTCCTAACACATAATACGTGCTTAAAATTTTCTTATTTTACTGCACACATTTTTTCCCCATTTTATCATTAAATCTCTACATAAATATTCTAGAAGTAAGAGTCTATATCCCCACTGATGGTGTAAAGCAGTAGTTTACAAGTGGGGTCCTCAGGCTAGCAGCATCAAGCATCTTATTGGAGAACTTGCTAGAAAAGCAAATGCTCTGGGGCCCTACCCCAGATCCCCAGAAATTCTAGGGGTGGGCCCCAGAAACCTGCATTTTCACAAGCCTTCTGGGTCATTCAGATGTATGCTCAAGTTTAAGAACTACTGATATGGGGAAAATACGGTATAGGAAATTTCTCTTAGAGGAAATGTTGCCCTATAAATTTCACCTGCCCAAATCTCTGCTTTTTAATTGTTGGCTATTTATATTTCTTTTTGTTGGGTTGGCATTTACAAAAGTGACTTCAGTTGGTGTATAGTGAAAGACGTAGAAAACCTAGCAAGCGTGAAAGTTGAAATGAGCCACATTCTGTTTCCCTTACTCTGAGATTTTCCAAAAGCAAGTTTCAGAGGAGTCACAACTTTGTGTGTTCCATCAAGGTACAAAGAAGAGAATCACTGAATCACAGCTCCCATAGAAGAGGGGAGGCTTCGGATAAATCAAAAAGACAGGAAGTTATCTTTACATGACTCTGTTGGGATTTGGGACAGACAAAAGAGAAAAAGCTATGGAAAATTTAAATCTTTTTTATCTCAAATGTTCCAGACAATACTAATGATAAACACAAGGGCAACTGCATTTTTTTTAAATGATAAAACCACATTCCAAGGCCACAGAACTTTTGTGCGGTTTATCTGCACAAAAGATAGGCCTTTAGAAATGGATCAAATTTGCCAATCGGAATTCAAAACGCAAATGTTCATTTTTTATATAGGTACCTGTAATATTTTAGGTTTACAGAGGAAGATTTGCAATCTACCACCTTAAGAACTAGCATTTTGCCCTAGGCCATGATTTGGATCTAAATATGCTCTAATTATAAGAATCTCTTGCTTTAGAGGTTGTGTTATTATTACTGTTAATATAAGTGAATATTTATCTTAATAATTAGGCAAAACCAATGCTTTCGTCTACTCCCAGAAAGTGCCATGGGGCCTGAAGCAGCCAGTGCCATTCCGGGGCTATCTGCAGATTTTACATCTTGAATTACTTGCACCCAACGCTTAGAGCAAAAGTTCCTTTCAGGAAGGTTTGGCAATGATTACATTCCCTCACCAGGGTCTGACATCTGTCAGTTCTGTTATACCCTATAAGCTGTGACTGCTTTATGGAGGCAAACTGTGGCCAGTGCATGGGCCGCATTACTGAACGGCCCTCAGTAATGGGTCGGCATGACGTTCATACTGAACGGCATGGGTCCCCTCTCTTGGATTTAGAATCCTTTAACGATTAGAATTTCTCTGGACTGCAGAACCATGTGCATAAAAACTCAGTAAGGATTACATAAAATCATTCTTCCCTCTATCTAGATGTTGGCTGAAAGCACTTTTTTTTTTTTTTTCCTGGTGATTTTAGTCTGTAGCAGGACTAGTGTTTTAGTTTAACTTCCTATTCCTCTCCTCATAATTTCTCTCCTCGTATTTTAAAATTTCTTTACATTTCAATTTTTAATATTATACCTGTATTAGCATAGTTAGGGTCTAAAAACAATATCCTGAATATATAAATTAATGCATGGCTAGGCTATTGTTAATTGGGGAATCCTGTTGATTTCTGGCTTCAGTTATTAAGAAAAAGAGACGGTAATGGCATAGCCATTACCACTGGGTAGCTAGATTCTCTCCAGTCCCTGAGACCCTGGTGGACAAGAATCAGGCTCAAGAAGACACACAGACCAGGTCATTTAGGTCTAGTTACACCTCGACTAGGGACCCAGTCAGTGAATAGCAATAGAAAGCAAAGAAATAGTGTGAAGAGGAATGAGGCATTAATGATAGACACAAGAACACAGGCAGAGCTGTAGATTGTGTCTTTCTCCAGGGCTGATTTAAAAATTATAAATTCTCTGACCTTCCTTTCTACCCACTTCAGCTTCCCCGCCCCCCACCCTTGTTAGACATAAGAGGTAGAAAATTGCGGCTAAGTATGAGGGTGGTGGAATCATACAGACACAGAGTCAAGTCTTGGTTTGTTCTGTCGCTTACTAGCTGTGCCACGTTGGGCAAGTTACTTAACTTGTCTAGGCTTCCATTTTGTCGTCAGCCACGCGGAGATAATAACAGCCCCCACCGTATGTGGGAAGCAAATAAGGAACAGCTTGGCACAGAGTAAGTGCTCAATTAGTACTATTCTTCTTTTTCCACAGGGTCCTGCTCTCAGTTAAGCTATGGATGAAGTAGGCAGAGTGTGACATGGGAGCCGGGAAGCAAGGCAGGTGGGGGACATCTAGCCGGTAGAAACACTGAGCTGAGATTTGCTGATTCTTCTCCGTTTTTCACCATGACCTTGTTGTATGATTTTCTGGTTATTTGCTTCTCTTTTCTTTCCCGCATGGCGATAGTTGTGGCAGGCAGCATGATGGCTCCCCAGAATGTCCACGTCCTAGCCCCTGGAACCTGTGAATATGTTACCTTACATGGCAAAAACGATTCTGCATGTGTGATGAAATTAAGGAGTTTGAGATGGGGAGATTATCCTGGAGTATATGAATGGACCCAGTGAAATCACAAGGGTCCTTATAAGAGGGGAAGAGGAGGTTCAGCGTCAGCAAGGGGATATGACAACAGAAGTTCTCTGCTTTGAGGTTTGAAGGCGCTACACTGCTGGCTTTGAAAATGGAGGAAGGGGCCACCAGCCGAAGAACGTGGGCAACCTATAGAAGATGGAAGAGGCCAGAGTATGGATTCTCCCCTAGAGCCTCCAAAGGGAAGGCAGCCCTGACGACACCTCAGTTTCAGCCAAATGGGACCCATTTCAGACTTTTGAACTCTAGAAATGTAAGGTAATAAATGCGTGTGGTTTTGAGCCACTAAGTTTGAGGTCATTTGTTACAGCAGCAACAGGAAACTAATACGACGGTATATTGTTGTGTAATTCTACCTGGCAGTAAAAAATGGCAACCCAGCATAACCAGCAGACGGATTTGTTCATTCCAGCAGTTCCACAGACTGCTCCATTTTGGCCTTCAAAGAAAACACAGCAAAAACAAATTTTTATTTAAAAGTGAGCATGATTCACTCAGGAGAAATAATCATGGATCAGAGGAGAGAATTAATTGCCTGGGGTCCATTTTAAATACGGGGGAAGGGGTGGAGTTGGCATTAAATCTTGGCTTTCGTGCAGCTTTCAGTGAACAGACAGTGGTGTCCCAGGAGGAAGTTACTAGAGCACAGCCAACCCCCGTCTGTCACTCAGCCTTCACGCAGCACATTGGAATGGCTCGGAAACTCCAGTGGACAAAGCTGAGGGACAGCATCTTGATTCCAGGCTACAACTCAATCCCCAAGAGGGGCATCACAATGCAACTGCCTAGTTACCTTCTCTTATAGCTCAATCTCTCTCCCTCAAGATCCTTTGCCTCATTTTGAACACATCTTTACTCTTCTGCCTGGATCAGAGTCACCTGACATTCTTACACTTTTCATGTTAAGTTTTGTTTTTGCAGGAAAAAAAGCTATGCCAGAGACACAATCTAGGACTCTCAGACTAGGTCTAAAGAGCACACCAAATTGATGGATTGAAATTTGGGCCCCAAGTAATGGATGTAATCCCTAAGTAACTGTCCAGATTCAGTCCTTACATAAAAGGAAAAAGAATCATCCACAAGCCACAAGATTAGGGATCATTTTGCTCCATCAGAAACAACCAAACACTACCAATTTGTAGCCCACAAAAATAAAAATAAATTTTATAGATTATAAATTATATCTCACCTATCAGAATCTCCAGTTCCTGGTGGACCCTGCATCAAAATGTTTTGGTCCTTTTGTACAATCCTTTTCAAAGGGCAGTAACTCACAACTGGGACACAGTGGACATATGTCCACTAGAAAACCTCAAAGAGGTGGGTGATATTACACTCATTTACTCAACAGATACGTAATAAGCACCTCTTCCACGTTGCGTGGGGACACTTTGGGGAGCAAGTCGTATCCGGAGATTCTCTCTGCCTCCCAACAGTCTTCCCCACTCTGTATCCTCATTCTGCAAATTCTAAGTGGTAAGCAACGCCCCTCACAGTTCATTCCCTCTGCAAATCTCTCCGTGTGTCAGCAGCTTCTTCCCAGTCATCGCGATGATGTCCGAAGCCCATGGAAACCTACTCACAGACGGAAGAGAGCAGAGAGGGCTCCCAGTCACTGAGGGGAGTGGAACGAGGCTGGGCCATGTCTCCTGCCCACAGGAGGCCATCTCCCTGACGCACCCCATCTGCTGGTCTTTGTGGCTACCCCATCCCAGGATTCCAAGGAAAGATCCAGTCAGTGGTCAAGTGCGGATTCACCCGGGCCTGGAAGAGGCTCCAGCAAGTGGAAGATAGCCTGGCTTCAGGAATGTCTCCCAGACTGTACCTATTAGGGCTTTCCCATCAAGAAACAAGAGGGGAAAAGAAAGGAAAAAAATAGGTAGGAGTAGGTGGGGACTAGATGGGGTTTGTTCAAGACCAGATTTAAAACATTCTGCTTTTTTTGAAACAACTTACTTTGTAATCATTGCCTTGGCACCTGGCCCTCTCTCATTTAACCTCATCTGCCTGACTTTAAATTCATGGAACAGATTTTCACTGCCTTGGACTCCAAGCAGTTGGCTGGTGGAGTGTTCTTGGATGTTACCAAAAAAAGGCATTTGATACCATTAATCATATTGCCATATGTAATAAATTGGCTGCCTATGGTACATCGCCTAAAATTGTCACATGGTTCCAATCAGAGCCCTGCCAACTGCAAGTGGTTATTGGAAAGTCTGACTCTCCCTTTCACGCATGCCTTCTCCATGTTCCACGGGCCCCTCCTGTTCGCACCACCCATTAATGACCTGCTGGCTCATCGTCCGCACAAAGGCCAGCCCTTGCAAGGATACACGCATCTGGGGTGCTGCTCTAGAGGGGCAGTAACCTGCGTGGTAGCAAAATCACATCGTTACACTCCGTCTCTGACAGCCAGACACTTGAAGGCCAACCGATACGTCACTTAATTTGCGATTTTGCATCTGCCTCCGTCCGGATTCATTATCATCCTGTGCCCCTTTCCCAAACTCTATGCATGTATTGACTTCGGGGGAACAGCGTCCTCCGTGCAGAATGCCGCTGCCTGTACTCATCTTGGCCCACAGGAGGAGTGCCTGCCACACGGCAGTGGGGATGCTCCAAATCCATGTGAGAACCACTGACTTCGGCAAGTGGGAGAGGCCGTGGACAAAGACGGAAGGTGTTGAAAGCATCGTATCGTGCCACCACCGCGCCTGGCTTTAATGGGTTACATCTGTGGGCTGTGGGTTTCTTTGTTTCTTTCTTTTTTCCTCTAGCACGATTGGGCCAATCTGCATTAAATAATAAGGAACTAAACCTTTTTCCTCAAATCAGATTGTTGTTCTGTTCAGTCTTGAAACTCTGAAAGGCCTTCATGAAACGTTTGGGAATTTGACTCTATTTAATTGACAAGTATTGTGTGTGTGTTTTAAATAAATTAAATAAATAATTTTGTGAGTCTGTATGATGCCCCTTTGTGGGTATTTGTGTGTTTGTGTGGGAGACTGCGTGCACACGTGTCCCCTCTTTGTGTACATCTGTGTATCCAGATTCCAGCTGGGACCAGGTACTGAAATCCTGAAATACAGTTTTTGCTTCATTTCCAGCAACTCTAAAACAGGAAGTACAGGAAATCTTAGTCACCGCCTCCCCCAACCACCATGCCCCATCCTGGGAAATAGTTCTATCCTCATGAAATTTGCAGGCTGATATCTGCAGACCCAGGAGGTTCCAGAAGTTTGGGTAACGTTCATATAAACATCCCTGCCACCATCTGAAACCCATAAATAAGGCCACTGGGGGGGAAAAAAAAAACAAGGTCCCTCTTTTCTTCACACCACATCTACATCTTTTATCTTCAGTAAGACATTGTTCGGTGGAGTCGGAGAGCATTTGGGGAGAGCCTGAGCAAGAATTTAATAGATGGCCTTAAACATAAGAGCTCTGAGTGAAACAGAGTGCGTGGTGTGCTCAGGCTCACAGAAACCCAACCAGAGTCCAAACTGCCTGCGAGAAAGGGAAGGTCTGGCATCCCCGCTGCTTTGGCGAAGTGCCGGCGAGATCAAGATGCAGGGCTCTGCTGATCTCAGTCTTTTCCCGTACAGGTGGTACGGTGCACATATCACAAGTCTGACCTTTGGTTCTGAGAAAAACACATAATAAAAGTGAACTACGTGGCAAGGTCTGAAAAGAGTTAGTGGTTACTAGCATATCCTCTGAATCGACAATGCTCTGGGGACACATAAAAATGCAGTAATACACCCAAATGTGCAAAGGATTTCCCCCCCATTTGCCGTAGTAAAAAATTCAAGTCTAAATATTCATTGCATATATATTCAGGGGCTTTGTTTCAGAATTCTGGTTTGAGGATGCAAAATGACTGAATTTCTTTATCAGTTGGTTGTGTTTTGGACTGACAAGTGGGCTCCCTTGCAGAACCCCAGACGCACCTACACTGAATTAATCAGAGTTGGTACTTGATCGCACCACACTTTTGAAGAACTCAAAGCTCCTGCAAACGCTTTCCCGTCCTCCTCTTTCAATCAGTATTTATAGAGCATGTGGTAAAACCAGGGGTGGGGGAGAGAGAAGAAATCTTCTCTGCCCTCAAAGGTCATATAGTTGAGCTCAAACACACACACACACACACACACACACACACACACACACACACACAGAATTACATACTTTAATTTATGCATTGTGTGTGTGTTTTACTTTTCATAAAACTCCTTTGAGTTTGTATGTGTTTTTAAATGTACTGTATCACAGGAGCTATGGGCTTTTTCCGATCTACTTTATGAGCATCTCTCTTGTTGAGGTCACTTGGATTCGTGACCAGTGAGATATAGTCGTTGCCAGCGGGAACACTCAGGTTGGAAACTTGATGGGAGGGGACAGGAGTGTGCACTGCTAGAAAGAAACAACAATATATAGACAAAAGTGATATGATGAGAAAGTCGTCAGGGAAATCTTCTACAGGAGTGAGGAGGGCACTCGCGGACATCGGTGTCGTATGTGGCTGCCTCTTACCATTTTTTCCTTCAATTGTTTAGTGAAGGAGCAACCAGAAAGCCAAAGAGAATGGCACAGCCTTTTTGCTGATTCAGGCATAAGGTGAGCAGGCAAGTTAAGTGGGTCGTGTTAAGCGGCCTGTTGCCCAAGCCGAGTGTGCCAATCACTTATTACTGAGTTGGAATAGAACCACTGGCAGCTAAGGAAGGGCTTGGCAAGACTTTAGTGCCAAAGGGTCAAATCATGATATAAGAAGAAACCTTACTCCAAGACAAAGTTCAGGAGGAGCTAAAAGGAGCACCTTAATAAAGCAAGTGTTGGCAAAGGTTTTGCAAAGGGCAGCATGGTAAATATCTTAAGCTTTGCAGCTACATACGGCCTCTGTTACATAGTGGTATGTGTGTGTGTGCACATGTGTGAGTGCTTTATAGTCCCTTAAAAACGCAAAAACAACTCTCAGCTTGAGAGCCCTACACGAACAAGTCACAGGCTAGATTTGTCCTGCAAGTGGTAGTTTGCCAACCCTGTAAACTCCCACTTAACAAACACTTGTTGTACACCTAATATGTGTTAGACATTGTGCCAAGAGTAGCGCCATCTAGATAAATGGTTTGGCCCTGTCATCAAGGAGCCTCTAACTTAATGTGCTCTAGCAATTTAGCAAGGAGTGGATTAAGCTGTAAGAAAATAGTACAAGAAACCAACTGGCACTTCAATATAATTACCTTCTCATCTTAATCATGGCTTAATCATCTTGGTATCCCCAACCCCTAGCACATGGAGGATCTCAAAAACCGTGTGTTAAAACTACAACAAATTTTTACCTTTGTAAGAGATTTTGTTCTCTTTAAAAGCTTGCTACATAAAGTCCTTAACTATAATGCTTGAAAATATTGTTTAACAAAGTTTTACTTTGTTCTGTTTTGTTTTGTTTATTGAAGAGTTTACTAAAGCATTTTCTTTCCTAAATTGTAAATTCCTTTACTTACCCTTTACTTATGCCATATCTTGTGTCACTAGAAGAATGTATGCATTTACATGTACAATACACATACACAGAGGTAAGATTCATAGCTTTCCTAAATTGCAAATTTAATATTTTTTTTTACCAGTTCCAAACTTTCTATTCACTATTTAGAGGCCTAAAAGAAGATCCGTTATGTAATAATTTTTTATACAACTGCAAGAGTGCAAGAATATACACTGTTTCCTTAAAAATATACAATCATCATTCACAAATGTAGATGTGGACTTGTTATGCCATGATGAGACAGACTCAGTTGTGTTCACTTGGGGACATGTCTTTTATTTATTTCTCCTCTGACACTCTTCTTCTCTTTATATGGATCCATGTTTCTGACCTATATCATTTTCCTTCTGCTGAAGAACTTCCTTTAACATTTCTTGCAGGGGAGACCTGCTGGTGATAAATTCCCCCAGTTTTTGTTTGTCCGAGATCTTTATTCCTCCTTCACTTTTAAAAGATAATTTTGCTGGATACAGAATTCTAGGTTGGTACTGTTTCTTTTAACATCTTAAATATTTTATTCCACATTCTTCTTGCATGTATGGTGTCCTTTGAGAAGTCCATTGTATTTCTTATCCTTCTTCCTCTACATGTAAGGTGTTTTTTCCTCCTCTTGCATCTTTCAAGATTGTCTTTGGTTTTCTGATATTTGAATGACATGCCTAAGTGTAGATTTCTTTTTTTCAAATTAATTGATTAATTTATTTTTGGCTGCGTTGGGTCTTTGTTGCTGCACACAGGCTTTCTCTAGCTGAAGCAAGCAGGGGCAGCTCTTTGTTGCGGTACGCGGGCTTCTCATTGTGGTGGCTTCTCTTGTGGAGCACGGGCTCTAGGTGCACAGGCTTCAGTAGTTGTGGCACTCAGGCTCAGTAGTTGTGGCCTGTGGGCTCTAGAGTGCAGGCTCAGTAGTTGCGGCACACAGGCTTAGTTTCTCTGCGGCATGTGGGATCTTCCCAGGGACACAGGGATCGAACCCGTGTCCCCTGCATTGGCAGGTGGATTCCCAACCACTGAACCACCAGGGAAGTCCATAGATTTCTTTTTTGTCCTGATGGTTGTTCTCTGGGCTTCCTGGATCTTTGGTTTGGTATGTCATTAATTCTGGAAAGTTCTCAGCCAATTATCACTTCAAATATTTTTTCTACTTGGTCCTCTTAATTCTTCTCCTTGGTATGTTATACCTTTTGAACTTGTCCCATAGTTCTTGGATGTTCTAGGGTTTTTTTCATTCCTTTTTCTGTTTGCATTTCATTGAGTGTCAGCTCATTATTCTTTCCCAGGCTGTCTTGAGTCTGCTGATGAACTCATTGAAAGCATCCTTTATTTCTCTTACAGGGTTTTTGATTTCTAGCATTTCCATCTCTTTGCTTACATACCCATCTTTTCTTGTATAGTGTCTAGTTTTCCCATTAGGGCCCTTAACATAGTAATCATAGTTATTTAAATGCTCTGCCCAATAATTCCAATGTCAGTGTCACATCTGAATCTGGTTCTGATGATTGCTTTGTTTCTTTGACTGTGTTTTCATTTGCTTTTTGGCACCCCTTGTAATTTTTGGTTGAAAGAAGAATATGTTGTATTACATAATGGAAACTGAGGTGAATAAGCCTTCAGCGTGAGGCTTTATGTTAATCTGGCTGGGAGTTAGGCCATATGTTTAATGTTTTCAGTAGCTGTAAGTGCCAGAGATTCAGATTCCCCGAATGTCCTTGTTTTGGTCTTTCCTCTTGACTCTGGGCTTCCCTAAGTACTCCTCCTCAGAGAGTCTTGCCTTGCAGCTCTCTCAACTGTCATCTACTGTTATTAGACTGGAGCCCTGTTGGTGTGGTGGTAAGGAATGGGGAAAGGGATCATTCTATAATTTTACAACCACACCTAAATGTTTTAGTGGGTGTGTGTCTTGGGGCTTTGACCTTCACAAGTGATTCTCCAGTGGTATAGCTTTTTCCCACCTGATCTCTACCCCCTCCTCTGGATGCAAATCTCCAATCTATTTCCATGAAACTCTGACCCCTGTTGACTGTGTTCCTCACCCCTATCCCTTACGTGAAACAGGAAGTCAGAGGGTGTTGCACTGGGAGGGATGCCCTTCCTCAACTGGGATAAAGTGCTGGTAAAGTCTTTCCCCCCAGAGTAGGCCTTTGTTATGGAGAAGTCTCTTGGTGTATGTCATGATGATTATTCTTCCTCTCCCCATGCCAGAGCCATGAGGGAATTTTTCTTAGATCTTAATGGTGAGAACCTGGTATGGTCTTTGGAGGTAAAGCCCACAAAAGCATGGGGGCCCAAGACTTCAGTCCCCAGGAATTTCTCGTTCTCATGCTATTCCACACTCAGCCTCCAGCAAGTCATCAAAATTACTCTTTGAGTGTTCTTAACAGTTTATGGCTCCAGCAACTTCTGCTCCAGGTGAACAGATCTCACTCAGCTGTGTCTCTGGATTTGCCTGTCTCACCAGATTTCAGGGCAGAAGTTTGCCCTGCAACCTAAGTTCTGCGATGAGTACGAAAAAAATGTCATTGGTTTTCAGTGTTGTCCAGCTTTTTCCTGCTGTAAGGATGGCAGTGACAACATCTAAGCTCTTTACCCATCAGATGTTAAACCCAAAATAACAAAATGTTTTAAAGAATAGATGTATGATCAAGTAAACAAAAGCAGAAAATACATTCTCAAATCAGTCTCAATGTTTAACTTTTCTATGACAACTACAGACCAGGACTGAAGTACCAGTATCACCAAATTGCGGGTAAATATCTAAGAAACAAGCAACTCTGGGGCCAAGACAGCATAGAGTAATAGTAAACTTTTTATATATTTTGTATATATATCTTCACACAAAAGAGGATTCAGTGAAATGATTGTGTTGGAGTATGATTTCAACTCCTACATCTGTTTAGTCATAAGATTCTATATACCCAGAAATCACATCCTCATCACCAAGCAGTTATTAAGCACCTACTATGTGCTAGAATTATTGGTATTCACAGAGGGTACGATTGGTGAGCTGAGGGACTAGAACAACACTAGAGGTGAAGAAAGTATTAATAAAATTATTAAATAACAAAAGTCTGTATAAAAATAAGGAATTTTCATATATTTCTAGAGGATGTAAATTGATTCAGCAGTATGTATAATGTTTTAAATACTTATATGGATAATTTATTGGAGTATGGCTTTATAATTAAATATTAATTTAAAATAAATAGCAACTCAAAGCAATTTGTGTTAAGTGCTAAATGAACGGCAGGGGTAGTAATTGCTGCAGATCAGAGAAGCTGTATGTAGTAGTCACAACCCCCATTTGCAGACACTCAAACATATTGTTGTAACATTAACTGGCACCATTTAATCTGTCTCAACTGAGCACCCCTCCACCAAATATATGTCTTATTAAAAAATGAGGTTTGAGACCACCAAGTAAGATTTACAAAAGAAAGTTATAAAACCATTTTGCGATCCTTTGCTGATTGCCCATCTTTAGCTGAAAAATAAAAAAAGTTGAAGAGGCTGGGAAAAAACTTTGGTGATTAAAAGAAGCCCCAAACTTTCTTGCCTTTCCACCAAAAGGAAGGAATGGAAGATACTGTCCTTTATCTCAATCCTAAGCAAAGGGCCTTTCATAGGACCTCCCAGAGGCTTCATAGATCCACGCAAATAGTTTAATGACCCACTGGAATGATGTCTGAGTGATGCCTGGGAAACCTAAAGGCCAGAGACTGGCAGGCTAGTGCTCTGCTAGCATGAGATCATCACAGACTCCCAAGAGGGCTGCCTGGAAGGTTGTAGTGACATCAACGAGAGGGTGAACCGTGGGATTCCTGGGGCTTAAGGAAAGAACGATAAGCAACCTAGAAGAGATGTGTTCCCCACATCAGAGGAACTGGGGACGACGCTTAATAACATCCAAAAATGTGCTATGAGAGAAAGGGCCAGCTTGAAACACAACCAAGCCCAGGCATTGCCTTTGCCACCTCATAGCTGTACAAGTCCCACCTCAGAGCCTTTGTACTTGCTGTTCCCTCCACCTGCGATGCCTCTTCACGAGGTGACTGTTAGACAGCGTCCTCATTGTTTCAGGTCTTTACTCAAAAGGCATCCATCCCCTCAGTGAGGCCTTATCTGGCTACAGTCTCTAAAAGTGCTAACACTTTGTTTCTTTTTCCTGCTTTATTTTTCCCCTTAGTACTTTTCCTTATCTAACATATTAAATGTTGCACTTACATACTTGTTTTACTGTTTTTTTCTCCTCCACTAGATTGTAAGTTCCACAAATTCAAGTATTTTTTTCTGTTTTGTTCACTACTGCATCTCTAGTTCCTAGAATAATGCTTAGCACCCAGTAAGCACTCAATGAATATTTATTCAATGAATGAGTTAATAAAAACAAATTGATATGGCCTGTGAGAGATAAAAATAAATAACTTTCTGATTATTCCCCCTGAGCCTTCCTTATTCAAAGTGCCAATTACACTAGTTTTTGATACCTTATGGTGCTTAGAATGGTATATTACACATGAATCCAAAAGTGTAGAAGACTGGAGTGTCACGAAGACTTCTTGTAGGAGCTGGAATTTAGCTGGATCTTAAAGGGTTGGTTGGACCTAGAGACACTAGAAAAGTCTTTGAACAAAAGTGAAGAGCCAAGAAGGTCCATGAGGTACCCACTGAACTATGAATAGATATTCATTTGCCTAAAGCAGAATAGAAAGTGTAATTCCCACTTAGAAGGGAATGCAGAGGACGTTCGATCACTAATGAGAGTAGGTCCTGATGCTCTTCTCCTCAAACCTATGGGTGGAACCAGCCTTCCCACACAGCCACAGTTTCAAGTTAACAGAACGAGTCAGAGACAAATGGGTCAAGGCTGAGGGTCAGACTTTAAGGACATTCATACCTCCAGGAGGAGCACAGTCAGTGTGGGGTTTTCTGGTGACCAGTGAAGGCATCCATGAGGTCCACTGTGAAACTGGACGAGGAATCAGAACAAATGTGCACTGCAGTCCCTGGATCTTCAATATTTTATGACTCTCTGGTTTTATTCTCAGAAGGCATCTTTCACAGCTTGGGGAGAGTGTTGCCCATTTGGGACCTGCTGTGTCCCAGCAGCCTTTGAGCCCCCCAGCCTCTCACTGGCTGAGGCCAAGGAAGCCAGTCATTGTTCACAGTCTTTCTGTGCTAAGCAGGCTAGCCTCAATGCTCCATCTGTTTGCATCTGATCCCATGAATTTTGCTTGGATGTGAGATTCACTGTTGACCAGTAAGTTCTTTCACTCCCCACCTCTGGACAGTTTTCTCAGCTTCAACCTTCTCTGTAGTCTTTGACCAAGATCATTGTATTCTGCCCCCATATTAGGGTAGGCAACTCAGCTTGACACTGCATTCTCTTTCCAATCTTTCCTTGACTTGTGCATAAATGGACTTTTAGTCTTCATCTTTGATTGCTGCTTATAGTTAAGCTTACCATCCTTTCTGATGGGTCCAAGCCTGTGTAAGGCTTTCTGCTTGTTAGGTAAGAATCATTATCCTGTTTTGTAATCCTTTTGGCCAAAATCTAAATTGACCAGATACCCCCCACACACACCCTTTATTCTCTTTTCTACGATTATCCTTTATACCTTATCACAATTTACTGATGTTCATTATAATATTTATTTATCCATATATTTATGTAATGGTTGTGTTATTAAATAAACTGACTAGTCTATAAGTAACCTGAGGTCAGAAAAAGTCTGTTTTGTTCACTGCTATATCCTCAGCACCTCGAACAGTGTCTGGACCATCAAATATTCAATAAAAAGTCATTCAATAAAAATTTAGCCCCTCTCGGGATGAATGCCCTTTCTCCCTCCCTTATCTGAACAGGTTGCCTATTGCATGACCCACTTCCCACCTGACATATCCAGCTCCTTTCTATGGTCTGCAGGCCTATTCTTGGTCCATCATAAAACATTTTCAACACTTAGTTATACAAGCTACTTTTTAAAATTTGGCTACAGGCACAAAAGGTAAATAATTACAGAACGTATCATAAAGAAATTCTTTTTTTCATTACAAGAAAGGGGGAAAAATCAGAAAGAGAATCATTTTTAACCACCATAGATCCTTCCTATCTAGCACATCAAGAGACGAGCCCAGAACATTTCTTGAACAGTGTTCAGAAGCTCACTGAGCTTGGACTGCGATAGCTGGAAAGAAGACAGCAAGTTCCCTAATCCGAGTCCTCTCAGAAAAACGGCACAGCTCTAGACAGCCTTTCCCACTGGGATCTTCAGACCACCAGAAAGAGGGTTCTTCTGCTCTGCTCGGCCTGCAGGTGTTGCTTATTTGATGAGTGTCTTAGGTGCCTGAGGAATTCATAATTCACCTTGGATCACATGTCCTAGCATATCTTTTGTGTGGAAATTCATTTCTGCTGTGGTCACATGAATTACTTTAAGGGCCCTGGAGCTGGCAATCTGTCTATAAGTTTTTTTAATCCCTTTTCCTGCTTTACTAGGAATTATAGACCAACTTCACCCTGACCAAAGAGTCCTAGGTTCCTGTAACAGGCAACCTTCCTCAGCTGCCTGGATACCAATATCACATAGGCTTGGACCAAACCAAAAGCAAGTCTCCCGGGTTAAGAGACTACTACTTCTCTTGCCTTGAGAACTTCTGATTCTGACCCAAATAGAGACTATTTTAGACAGAGCAGCTATGTTCATCCCTTATTAGTATGCCATTTAAGAGCTACATGCATACTGCGGCTCTTTCTGGTAAAGTTGTCTATATTTTTAAGTGCCATTGGGTTCCTTCTCATTGCATGTTTACTGCAACCTTTATGAATTCCTTACACAAATTCTAGGGAGGATTCCTTCCTCAGACTGATGTGTGGGCATTGATGATTCTGATGCCTGCACTTTCCCACCAGAGTTTCTGATTGAATTGGCCCATGGTGGAGTCTGGGCATTAGAACGGTTTAAAAACCTTTCAGGTGATTCTAATCCTCCAGGTGTTCTAACAGGGCTGGGAACCATTGATCTAGAGAGGCTCATCTCAAAATTTAATATGCATGAGATTCAGCCGGGAAGCTTATTTATAATGCTTACTGTTGCAGAATTAGTAGGTCTTGGGTGAAGCCTGAGACTCTGCGTATCTATTAATAAGATTTCAAGTGATGCCAGTACATATTCCTAATCCACAGACCACACTTCAAGTAGCGAGGTTCTTTAAGTAACATGTAGCAATTCAAATTGAATATGAAGTGTTTTTACTTAATGAAGTAAAGTTGAATGAAAGTAATAATTCAGGTCCTTGGTTGCACTAGCCACATTCAAGTGTTCAGTGGTCACCTGTAGCTAAAGGCAATTTTCTTGAACAGGGCAGACTAGAAACATTTCCACCACAGAAAGTTCTACTGGACAGTGCCACTCCAGACCCTTCCTTTTCTTGTATTTTACTTTGCAAGAAATTGCATTTGCCGAGCCTGCAGCTAATGAGAGTCTGCAGCACCAAAGGGCTTTAATAACACATGTATTTTGTATGCATTTTTGCTCTGGACTTTTAAAGGCAAACTTCTTCCCAGAAGATACTGGGAGGCCCCACAGAAACCTTTGATTTCAGGCCCAGCTTTAGGCCTAAGTGGTTGATTTACAGTATTATTGTTTTTGTCATCGCTGCTGTTTTTGTTAAAGCAAACTTTCTTGAAGACTTAGGTGAGTTAATTTATCCTCCATGGTTATTTTAAAACTTCTTTTTAGGAGGGACTTTCCAGTTTCTCTTGCCAACCTCTTTTACTGGCACTGCCTGAAAAACAACTCTGTCCCAGTGTTTGTTTACCTTCTGTCCACTCTGGTCCAGCCACCTACTCCCCCATCCCTTTCATTCATCCCACAGCAACAGTACAGGCTACTCGTAGCCCAGCACTATTCCATGGCAAATGGCGCTTCCCCCTCACGGAGTTTATAATTGAACAGAGGACCTGGATGAGACAAGTAAAACTCAAAATCTCATTAAGTCGCTAGCTGTGGCTAGCAAGTGGTAACACGTTAAAACATTAAAGCAGATTAGTTTCTCACATTAGCCAGCTATCACTGAGCAAAGGGCAGTGTCCAGTAAAGTGGTACATGGGAGAGGGCGAATTTAATGGAGCGGGGGAGAGACGAAGGGAAGGGCAGGGCAGGGCTAAGATTTGAGAGGGCTGCTAACTGAGCGGGGCACAGACCTGCCGAGGAAATGACCCAGGAGGCAGGCAGAGTGGGGAGGAGAGAACACAGTGAGGTGGGAGGCATGAAAGAGAAAAAAATGAAAGGTCAGTGGAAGGGATGGACAAACTTCAGCTGGTTCCCGGTTCCATAGAAGGCCATAAGTAAATCGGCTAACCCTTTCATTGCACCTCCATCAAGGCAACTCTACCCTCTGATGAAGAGGATGTAAGTGTGAGGAAGGCCGCAAGGATGGAGATGGGTCCTTGGAAGGAATGGGCTTTACCCTGCTGCCTCCTGATCTGCCCAAACAAGGAAGGTGAAAAAGAGCTCATGTCTCCAGAGCACAGAGCCCTCAGGGCTGAACCGGGAGGACCGGGGCTCCACATTCCCTTCCCAGCTCCACATGGTGATCTTAGGATGTGCCTGCTCTGCTCTGGGCTCATTCCCACAACTGCACCATGAAAGAGTTAAGTGTTCTTTCACCTTTGAACCGCTGGGGTCGCTGATCCTATATCCAGCACAGTGGTTTGCAGACTGAGGGTGAAGGTGGCACCTGGGCACCGTCCCTGCATTGGCTTCACTCAGAGCAGCCCCACTGTTGTCTGTTTACCTATCAGGTTCCATAGACCACTGATCAAGACATGGTATTTGATAGAATTGCCTCAGCCATCGTTTCAAAGCTTCTCTTTGGTTCTTAAACCCTTACAGACATCTTAGAAATTTAAATGTGTGGAGGTGGAGAAGGTGGAGGGAGGGGTGAGGGGGAGAGAGGAGACATGGGAGAGAGAGAGAAAGAGAGCGAGAGAGCACGTACACTATGGCCCACCTGGGGCAGAAAGGAAAGAGACTGGATGTCTCCACTAAACCAAGCCACAGAGAGCCCTTTCCTGTAACTTACCCTTGTTAATGAGACAGGGTCATGAGGATCACCCACCCTGCTATGTACAGGAAGCTTCTAAAGAAAGTTGACACATCAAAACTTGTGTATCCACATTAGCTATCATTTTGGAAAATTGTACACATACTTGAATGACATTCCCTCTGTTCAGCTACTTGGGGTCCTTTAAACTCCTCCTTTGGAGCCTAATTAGTTCCCAAGCATACCTTTCCTAATCCTTTGTGAAACTGTTAGACTATCTTTCATTTTCTGAGCCATCAGCGGCTTACAGAACATGCCTCCGGAGTGAATGCCTTGTTGTGGGAAAGAAGTGAGGCACGCTGATTTGAAAGGCAGGTGGGGGCCAATAGGTGAGGCTCCAGCTCACGTGCCCAGGGTCACCATCTTCGGGAAAGACAACCCTCTTGACACATGCCCTCGGCCAGAAGGTCAACACAGAGAACTCTGACAACAGAGCCTCTGGCTGAGAGAAAGAACCCAACCATGATTTAGAGAGAAGCCTATTTCTCTTTTCAAATTTTCCGACTTGACGTGATGCTGTAGTGCACTTCACATCTGATTACATTAGTCACATCGCATTACACCGTATCGCCTGTGACATGATACAAGGGGACTGTGAACTGTGTATAAAGATGTACCAGCAGCCAACAGCTCCAACCCATTCCTGATGCAGGAGTCGAGCCCCTACCTTCCTTTGTTAATTCAGATAAAACACCCGACTATCGTGTCAAAAAGGGGGTCCCATAAAACCTTATCTGAGTTATCAGCTAGAAGAGAAATGATTCTAGACCCTCTCTTAAAGCAGGCCTGCTTTTTCTATCTTAGACCAAATCTAGAATTTCATCTCTCCCCAACACTCCCAATAATCATGCCTTCACTGTGTCCAGCACGTTACAATTTGCAAGGTCTTTTCGAAGCCATCATCTTATTGACATTCCACATTCTTAGGAGCCAAGACTTAGCTGAGACTTTTTCACATTTGGTTAGGTGAATCAGAATGTTCAACAGTATCTTCCTCTGACTGGGATCTTGGGGGCAGGGGTGGGGTGGGACACGGGCCACTCTCTGAGTCTCCCTCTCTATGGTGCAGAAATATCAGCTGACCATGGCCCTGGGTGAGAGCCCAGGTCTTCATGATGGGCTGCTTGCGTTTGGTGCCTGACTCAATTTTTTTTTTTTTACTCTAAATACTGACTTACTGGAAACTACTGGAGACACAGATCACAACTATGATGATTAGAATTAGAATAATTTCCTGATTTCCACACAGGGAAGAACAAAGAAAATGACATCGTCTTCCTAGAAAACATACATAAGTCTGATCAGCCACAGTACGGTGAGAACCCATCTAATTCAAAAGTTGTATGTGATTCTTAATACAGGTTTTCTTTCTTTCATCATTTTTCAGAGAAGTCAAAGAAACCTCCCTGTCCCATAAAAGACGGTTTCAGATGCAAGTATCAGAACTTGACACAAGTTGCTTTTAAAGAAATAAGGAAATGTATCAGAAAAAAAGAAGGTCCGGAAGTAGAACAGCTGTAGGATTGATTGATTCAGTTGGTGAATCTCATCATGAAGAACCCAGTATCCTGGTTCTGGCTTCAACTGCAAGCCAAGGAAAGATTGTTGCTTAAGTTCCAGGCTTTACATCCTGATACAACAACATCCAGGGGAACAATACAGACTCTGTCTTCCTTTCTTTGAAGAGAAAAAACCCTTCCAAGAACCACTGTCCCTACCCTAAAAGACAACTCCTCAAATGCACGGGCCAGGATTGTGCCACACATGCCTGTTTTTAAATCAACTTTTGGCAAAAGAATGGGATTTCTCTATTTAGACAAAGGAAGCAGCCACAGTAAGTCATAATATTCCATCAGCTATAGAAGTAAATACTGAGAAACACCACTTAGACAAGAGAAATGGGAAAGAGCAGGCAGAATGAAGCCCAGCTGAGGAAATGCTCTTGGTGAGATTCACCTGGGGTTGTACTCCTACTCGAGGTGGGAAGGGTCAAGAACTAGGGGTCCACCATGTCGTTATCACATGACCAGGCTTTTCCCACCACCCTGGCCTGGCCTGCCCTCAGGTCTGGAGGGAAGCTAAGGTTTAACTTCCAAGAACAGCGCACTCTCTCCCCTTCAGGGCAGATCATCACCAATTCCTATTTGCACAATATCCATGTATTCTGCCTTTTACACATCAGACATGTATACAGGCTTGAAAATAACTGCTGTGACCTCCCTAAGATGACCCTTCTCCAAGCTAAATATCTCCAGTTTCTAAAAACATTCTTTTAATACCTAAGGTTGAACTTCCTTTTGGCTCCACTAAGTACAACCCAGGGCTATAACTTGAAGTTTATTTACTGGCTAACTGCCCCAAATTGTTAGCCATTGGCACTCTGGTGTGAATTAATTTCACCAAATTAATTTTTTCATAATGTTTCTGAGGGAGAACCAGGAGGTAATGGAGAAAATACAACCACAGCAGCCTGACATTTTTAAAAGCCTGCAGAGAAGGAAGAGGTATTGAAGACACATCTTGCAGATGACACTAACTTACCTTAGATGCATGATATTTTGGTGTTATGTCCCAGCTCATGGTAGGGCAAAGCAGCCTGGACAAACTGGGTTGAGCTGAGATAGGCGGTTTCTGGGAAGACGGACTTTGCCAGCAAATACCGGAATGAAGTCCTGGCTGGCAGGTAGAATAAATTCATTCATTTACCAAATATTTACCGAATGCCTCTATGGTGCAGTCACTCCACTAGATGTTGGATATGCAGTCTGGGAAGTGCATAACAATAAACATCTGTTTGTCTAGGCTATTAGTTGTCATGAAGCAGGGGACAGAGAAGATGGACAAACCAAAGGAGCAGAGGGTATCCCAACATCCATTCAAAGGATGACATGAAGAACCTAGAAATAGGCAATACCCAGCCCAACAGCATACGTTAAGTTATAGGGAAGGCTATAGACCTCTTGACTTTGGGTAAAGGACTGGCAATGGAAGACTTTGGTTCTAAAAGCACAAAGCAGAGTGAGAGCCATTAGGAGCAAAGCAAGGACCCAGCTACCATGATTAGGATACAAAGTGGAGACTGGCTCTTCCGCATGTAGGAGAAGCACTTTTATGCAAACTGGAGTACAACGTCACAGCTGAGTGGGTAGCAAGATTAACTTAGTGCTGAGCCCCAAAGTCAGACAACAGTGACCAATCCCACTCTGAGATCGGGATTGGTCATGGAGCCTGGAGAGCAGAACTGAACTACATGCAGGTCACATGGTTCCAGAGGGTAGTATGTCCTGGTCTCAGGCCACCACCCTCCCTCTCAGCTACCCCGCTGCCAATCCACATTTCTTCAATTTGGGAGTTGTTGTGATCCATTGGATCAAGCAGAGTGTAGCAATCTGCTTCCACAGGTTTGCTTCTAAGGAATACCAAGTTACACCTGATGGAGACATTTTGCTTCTCAACATTACAGGACCTACTAAGCAAGAAGAGATAGAATGACTGGAATCTAGAATTTAAGATGCACATGTAATGCATAAATTGACTTCAAACCACACAAATCCAAGCAAAACGAAGATAGCTGTATCATTTAGCTGGCCTTACCTCTAAAATTTATAAAGTACTATTCACCCCAAGTAGCAGGCATTTGATAACAAAGCACTTTCTTCTTTTATAACCATATTTTTGGTCTTGTCATGTCAACAGTTGCAATCTTCGGGCAACTGGTAATTTTCCAGCAGCCCAACATTCTAGAGTGTTACATAAATGCTTAATACTCATCAATTTTAATTAACAGCCTTGGCTGATTTGATTATTAGATTCTTGGAATTTCATATTCAAATATCACCTCTTCATTTTTGAGAAGGATATGTTTTCTCTCTTCTAACCAGAGTAAATTGCTCCAAAGTATATGAACAAATTCTCAGCTTCCCAGAGCCAATGGCAAATTCACAAAGCTCCATAAAACTCCTGCATGACTTGCTGCTGCAGCTGCATAATTATAAGAAAACTAATATATTGACTAGTTCTCCTCAGAATAGCATCCATGAGTCACTGCTGCTGGAGAAAAGCTTGTTGCTAAAAGGATTATGGCCAGTATCATTTTTATGATGAAAGAGAAAGAAGTCCTCTGGTTTGCCTTGTCCAATCCGCTCACAGATATCCAAAATGCTCCACTGGCTGATCTTTTATATGTCTTGAACCATCACGAAAACCACAAGGAAACAGTTATTCAATGTACAGATTTACCACCAGAGCTATTGCTATATGCTCGTTACATAGGCCCTCTGCCTCCCAAACTCAATCCATAGAAGGCTTATTTTTAGCAGTGACTAAAGGACTCCATGCTCTAATTTATGCACACATATAAAATCAATAATTACTTAGTTGACCTTTTCATTCGTCTAAATTTGGCCTGGTGTAATGGAAGATGCCCAAATAGTTCCCATTGAGAATGATAAATAGGAGACAGTGGTGCATCTCTATTTTCTCTCTAAGGGTCAGATCAAATCAGAGGCAGTTCAAACCCCAGCCAGTGCTTGAACTGAGCCTCACAAACTTCTATTTGAGGCAGATTCCATTGTGATGAGCATCCCACCTCTTTTGAAAGAAGAATCCACACTTTGACTATGATCCACCCTGGCTTGGTGCAGGACTCATGCCTTAAGTATGGTTACCCACTTTGTTAAGGAGAGCAGTTCTTATAATGAGCTCCAGTGGCAATAAAGAGTACGGTTCCCAAAATGGGCACAAGGCAGAACGATGCTCCAATAAAAAGTCAGCTACAGGTCCCCCTGTGCAAGGTGTGGCATAAAATATCCGTAAGTCCAGATAGACTGCTAAAACTATTTCTCCAGGCCTAACTCCTTCGAACCCCCTCTAGCAATTTTGGAAGTTTTTCTACTATTGTCCAACACCTCTACAAGGTTAATTTCCAACTGAATGAGCAGTAATTGTACTCCTACTTTGTTTTTAAAGACTGGATTTCTGGCTTCTAGAGTGGTCCTTTATTTTTCCTAAACTTGCTCAGAACAAGAAAGTAAATTTCTTCATATTAGGAGGATTTTAAGGTAGAAATATCTAGGCTGTTTTTTTTTGTTTTTTGTTTTTTTCCCCTCTCTTTGCTTAGGATGATTTAAACTCTACAGCAAGCCTATCTTCCAGGTTTAACTTCCCTATTGTGGAGCATAACAGAGACCTCCATGTCTCAGGTTAGCCACACCCTTTATCTTGAGTTCTATGCCATTGTTCGCATTGAGTGAGATACGGGAGCATCTCTGTCAAAAGGCTTGATCAGACAAAGCCAGGAACAACCACAACCCCACCCCCATGAACTGTACCACAGACTTAGAACTTCTCCTCTCTTCTCTGTGTCTACAACTTCATGACCTAGTCTAGCTCCACTGAAGTAATTAAATTATACAGGAGCTGGTGGATTGGTGACGTGCCTAATAACAACAATAATAATAACAATATTACTATTTTAACTACTTTTTATTAAACATTTATTATGTACTTAATACATGCTAGGTACTTTTTAAAGTTCTTTATATCTATTAACTCCTTGAGTCTTTATCACAACCCTGATGTGGGAAGTATTTCAATTTTGCTGGTAAAACAACTGAGGTACAGAGAGGATGAGTGACCTTGCCCAAGGCCACAAAATAGTGAGTGGGAGAACTGGCTAAACACCTAAGCAGCCTGATTCCAGGGTCCCAGGTCATATACGAAGCTCTCGCTCTTCTAGAATTCTGTGTATATTATTTGATTTAAGCCTTATAACAGACTCGGCTCTCCCACCCCTGTACTGGATCCACTGCGCTGGAGTGCCTCTTTAGATTTTCTGCCTGGTAATACAGGACTTCTTTAGAAGGTTTGAAGAAAAGCTCAGCAGAGAG
The DNA here is from genome assembly GCF_028021215.1 of Eschrichtius robustus. Classification (NCBI taxonomy): domain Eukaryota; kingdom Metazoa; phylum Chordata; class Mammalia; order Artiodactyla; family Eschrichtiidae; genus Eschrichtius; species Eschrichtius robustus. The sequence goes on along the minus strand of NC_090837.1, from coordinate 41,693,180 downwards.
GACCTACTAAGTTCCAGACCTTCTCTGACACCACTCCCTGCGTTTGCTAACCACTCTTTAGGAAAGTTCACCTTTTCTCAGCATGGATGCCTGGCATGTAAAAAGCACAGAGCACATCCAGCGGATGCTGACACAGGGAGTGGTGGAGAAAAGATCACACGGCCTAGAAGCCAGGAGGGGAGGGAAAAGAAAGCAGAGAAGAGGACTTGGAACACAAAAGCCCCAGACCCTCAGGGGCTTGGTGGCCAGCTGCTCACATCTTTGCATAAAACATGGGCACAGGGCTGTTGGGGATACGGGTAAGTGTGGCTCCCTCCACCCACTGCGGGGCAACCACCGCGGGGCAGCCAGTGCCTTGGTGAGGAGAAGAGTTCAGGAAAAAGGGGAAAAGAGGCTTTTCTTTCGCATGTGCCTAAGAAGTGCATATTGCGCAGAGCTAAGGGGAAAATCAGAACAATTCAAGTGCTAAGACACTGCCTATGTTGCTTTAAATTCTCCTGGCAACATCTAACATCCTCACTAACACAGAGGGGAATCTAGCCACCTGTCAACCCCAAGACACACTACCTACTGTTCGGGGAGAGATTCTAGACAGGAAGGAGCCTGCCACAATAATTACAGAGCACTGTGATGGCCTTAAACAGTACCATACTCAGTGCATTATCTAAGGTCTTTTGTCAGCCCCTCTGAAAGCCATCATCTAACTAAGCATGCTTTACTGGCCAAAGAAACTGATGTTTGGCTTTGGGTGATTTGTGGGATCTAAATTCTCATTATTCTGAAAGTATTACAGTCCACAATTGAAAACCTCCAAGGAAGGCATGCCAGGTGCCAGAAATGACAGAGAAATCTAGGGACACTAAGATTGTTTAATTACACACACAGGATTTTTAATGGATTCATTCCACTTGAGGAATGTGCGAGTATTTTAAATTTTTAAATTAAAAATAAAACCTTAAATACTTTTATTCAGTGAAAGAAGGGAGCTTAAGAATTTGAAAATTATTTACAATACAATTAAAATGGAATCAATGAGTAATAAAAGTCTGCAAGTTTATAGAATGAAAATTCCAGATCATATGGCGAAGACTGGAGAAGATGGGACATAAGTCCTGTTCCTCAGGAAAACATGACTAAAAGAAAGATGTCTTGTTCTGGCCTTCTTCACTCCTACCCAGAGAGAGGACAAGATGTTGCAACCAGCACGACTGGGGAGTTCAAAAGGTTGATTTATGGGGGTACATTAAAATACTTAAATATGTATAGCCTGGTTAAATGATGACTGGCAGGGGATATAGTAAGTGTCTAGTAAATTTTGAAGGTGTAAACACTAAGAATATAAAGAATTGTTTACTTTAATTCTGGAGGACAAACAATTAGAAGTAAGGAAATCCTCGGATTGAAAAGTCTGGACACTGAGAAATCCTTCATGATGGGAGGCCCAGAGGGAAGTGGTGAAGATATATCTGTTGAGACTTTTAAAAGAGGCTTTTCAGAATGCTCAAAGGTCAGCATAATCAGGGCTTGATATTACTGGGGAAGGTCATATGCATTGGTGGGTCCAACTCCTGAGTGAACATCAGAATAAAGACAAGTGCTTTCTGGGGCTTCCCTGGTGGCGCAGTGGTTAAGAAGCTGCCTGCCAAGGCAGGGGACATGGGTTCGATCCCTGGTCTGGAAAGATCCCACATGCCGCAGAGCAACTAAGCCCATGCACCACAACTACTGAGCCTGCGCTCTAGAGCCCGCGAGCCACAACTACTGAGCCCACGTGCCACAACTGCTGAAGCCCGCAAGCCTAGAGCCAGTGCTCCACAACAAGAGAAGCCACCACAATGAGAAGCCCGTGCACCACAACGAAGAGTAGCCCCTGCTCGCTGCAACTAGAGAAAGCCCGCGCGTAGCAACGAAGACCCAACACAGCCAAAAATAAATTAATTAATTAAAAAAAAAAAAGACAAGTGCTTTCTAAGATCACCTCATAGATTCTGAATCAGTAGGTTTTTGGTAGGGTATTCGAATCTACATATTTTAAAAGCTCCTCAGGAGTCCAGCAAGGCTGATATAACAAGTATCAGACTTACCTACGCACTATAATCAATTATAAAACTGGACACATTTTCAGATATTTTATAACATACAGAGAATGGGAAAAACAAAAAGGTGAGCTCCATGTTCACCTTAGCATTCTGCTTGGGGGCACTTATTAAAAGTGACCTATTAAATTTATTAAACTTATAAAACCAGCACAGGAAAATGAAGCCCAATCACAGGTCTAATTGGGAGAAGTGCCATGACAATTAAGTGAGATAATCCATGTAAAGCAGTTAACACATATACTAAAATTTATATTGTAGTTATTACTAGAGTTCATCTCCAAAATAATTATTTTCCCAAAAAAGAACACTGCCATCTTGCAGACTTCAGGGAAACTACTATTAAAGGGACAGAAATAACAACTGAATTTTTATAACTATAGAAATATAATTCATTTTGTTTTAATTGCTATATTGACATTTATTTAGAATATCTTTTATTTCTAAGTTCAATTAGAGTTTGATGTTGTAAAGGCAGCTGAAATTTGTGGGGTGAACACCAGAGAGGAAGTAAATGCACAGAGAAGGACACGCAGAAACCTACATAGGGGTTCCCTTACATCTTTGGCCAAATACTAATCTGCGCACTGACAGGGTTAAGATTCTGTGAGACCTCGCAGAGAATAACTACTGAGAAGTAGTGGATAGAATTGACATTCTCAAGGTGCACAGGACTGGGAGATGTTAAAGTTCTGACCAACCAGAGGGGAAATAACTCTTTGAAACTCTCCAGGCATTCAGTTAAGACCCTAGAAGTTCAAGTCTTAGTAGCAGGGTTGCTCTAGACTTCTATAACAAAGTCTGAAGTCAAGCCATAGTAGGATCAACCTGATTTGCCATTAAATTAGCTGTCTGCTAGTCCAAAATTCTTTCTTTCAGAAGGGTAATTTAAAAATCCATACTTTCAATACTGTAATATCCACAATGTCTAACACATAATAAAAATTATTATTAGACACCCAAAAACAGTATAAATGGACCCGGAGATAATGCCATACTTACTGGAATTAGCAGAGAATTACTTTAAAACAGCTACTGTAGGTACGTTCAATAATTTAATGGAAAAGATAGACATATGAGAAAACAGACAGGGACTCTCAGGAGATAAATGGAAACTATTTTAAAAGAACCAAATGAAGATTCTAGAATTAGTACAATGTCTGAACTAAAACATTCAGTAGGTAAGTTTGAGAATGCACTAGAGACTGCAAAAGAGATCAATGTACTTAAAACAGGCAAATAGAAACTATCCAAGCTGAAATACTAAAAGAAAAAGACTAGGGAAAAAAATGAACAGATTCTCAAGGACCTAATAAACAAAATCAAATAGGCTAACATATGTGTAAGTTAATAAAAGGAGAGAATAAAAGGAGAAAGAGATTGAGGCAAATTGGGGATACATTAGACCAGAAAAAATATAGTTCAAGAAATAATAACCAAATATATTCCAAATTAGACATCAATTCACAGACAGAAGAAGCCTCAACAGACCCCAAGTAGGATAAATATTAAAAAAAAAACTCTACGTGGGTATAATATAGTAACATTACTGAATACCAAATATAATAAAATCTAAAAGCAGCCAGAGTAAAAAGACTCATTACATTCAGAGCAACAGTGATAAGAACAAAAGGTGATTTCTCTTTAGAAATAATGCAAAGCAGAAGACAGTGGAATGACATCGCTTAAATGCTGAAAGAAAAATTGCTATCAACCTAGAATTCTATATCTAACTAAAAGTACCCTTCAAAATGAAAGAAAAAGGCATTTTTAGATAAACATAAGCTGAGAGAATTCATCAAGGGGAGACCTGCTCTATAAAAAATTTTAAAGGAAGTTCTTCAGGATGAAGAGAAATGATACCGGAACTCAATCCTACATCAAAAAAATGAAAAGTGCTAGAAATAGCAAATATGCTGGGAAACAAAATAATTTTTCTTGGTTTTTTTTTTCGTTACTGGTTGATTTTTGAAAGCAAAAATATTAGAAATGTATTTCAGAATTTATAACATACATGAGAGAAAGTATACTATAATAAGGCAAATGGAAATATACCATTGTAAGGTCCTTATATGTGACAAATGGTAAAATAGGAATTCAAGGTAGGCTCTGATAAATTAGGAATACATATTGTAATCTAGAACAACCACTTTAAAAAAATAAAACAAAGAGATAGAGCTATAAGCCCATGGTGGACATAATATGTAATAATATAATTAATCCAAGAGAATGCAGAAAAGGAGAGAAAAGATTGCAAAGAACATATGGGACAAATAGAAAACAAATAACGAGATGGTAAATTGAAATCTAACCACGTTAATAATCACAGTATATCTAAATGGACTAAACACTGCAATTGAAAGGCAGAGATGAACAGACTAGATGAAAAGAAAGACACAAACACATACTGTTTAAAAGAGGTAAATTTTTTAAAAAGACACATATTAGTTAAAAGTAAAAGAATAAAAACCATACATTACACAAACACTAATCATAAGAAAGCTGGAATGGCCATATAGGTATCAGACAAAGTATAGCTCAAGACAAAACAGAGATGAAGAAGGACATTTCATAATGATAGCAAGGTCAATTTTTTTTTTCAAGAAAAAAAGCCTACATGTGTATGCACCAAATAACAGAGCTCCAAAATACTTGAGGCAAAAATTGTCAGAAATAAGAAAGAAATAGATCTACAATTAAAGCTGAAGATTTTAGCACTCAGTAATTCACCCCAAAAAAGTAGACAAGAAATCAGTAAGGATAGAGATTTGAATGACACTATAAAAACTTCCCCAGTTGAATCTAATGCTCTCCATTCTTGGGCTTGTTTGAAACCTACTGACTTACTCCATCTCTTTAACTTTCAGCGAAATCATAGCAAAACCATTCCAACCAGACAAGTCACTACTTTATTTAATTAGGAGACTAAATCCAGAACCTCTTCGAGTATCACATCTGGTTTCTAACCAGGAAATTCTTTTTTACAATCTGAAGCCACATGATTCTGCTTAAATACATTTCCTTCCCTGCAGTCTTATATAGAATAGACTTTTAGAAATGAAGAATTTTTAAAGACCACACAGTTCAAATGCTCCATTTTACAGGAGAATATCTATTGATTCTCTGTCTCAGTTTAATTGTCATATCGCCATTTAAAGATAAGAAAGCAGTGTCTCAGAAAAGTAACGTGAACAAGATCACACAGCCAGTAAGTGGTAGAGCATGGATTCTAACCTACACAGTCTAACTGTAAAGCCCACTGTCCTCATAAGAGACTTGGTAAATGCTTACTGAATTGGAATAATCAAGATACCGTAAGTTCCAATGACTGCTTTGATATAGATGATTATGGATGGAGCCAACAGTAGAACCCAGATCCTCTGAACCCTAACACTTTCCATTCTACTACATTGTCTAAAAAAAGGCAAATTAAAATACGGCAATTAGTTTTTCAGTCTAATCTATTTCAATCTAATCTCTAGTTTTTCAATCTAATCTCTTACAACTAAAATTGTGATTGCTTCAAATCAGATCAATCCACTCTGAAGCACAAGTAAATGTGTGGCATCCCAATTTTCTATTTTAATCTCATTGCACCTAAAATCTAACCAACAACCAACGGAGATATCCTTGTCAAGCAGTAGCACTCACTATGGCTTTTCAACAGCAATCAAATACAATTTATGATTGAACAGTCTGAACGGTATTTAGATACAATAGCTTTGTGTTCTCCAATGGCTGCCTCTACCTTGTCAAATCTCCATTTCCAGACCCCCAAATCCCAGCAAAATCCACAGCTTTCCAGGCATTTTCAGTTATCAAATACTCACCCCAGTATATTCCAACACTGTAATGTCTTCTCCAATTTAATATTTAACTTTTCTAGTTACTCTGAGGCAGCTTGGCTTCAGCCCAAGGGAAAAGTTACATAATCTTCTCAAATCTCTTCTTCCCCAAACTTAGAGTTGGATTGGGGGGCATAGTCTTCTCTGGGATCCATCAAACTTGTCTTTCTTCTGGACATTTAACCCCTCCAGTGTGCTGAAGCAGGGAACAGGATAGAAGAGATGGCAGATATTGTCTGATACAATGGGCTGACTTCTGGGATAGTCTTCCTCTGGCTTGGCCTGATTTCGTCTTCTGTGCAGTGCATCCTGATGTATCAATGGTGTTCATGGTTTTTCTTGGAACAGCCTCCAGTGTACTAAGGACCTCTTTAGAGAGGGGACAGTCACCCCTTTCTTTGGCCCCTGCCACTGTTCAGTGCCCCCCAAGCCCTCTCTGGGCAGGCGGGAGGAGTAACTCCTGTTAGTTCCCTGAATACCCTATGGTTCATGCCTCCTTTTTAATCCCCATGGTTCTTCACTTGGAGTCAAGACCAGTGAGGATTTTCTATGCCCTCTAAGATCCTCAGGGAATTGGCCCTTGGTTGATGCCCCCATCTTCTTCCCATAGTCTCTTCCTGCAATTTATCCCATCAAGCTTCTTACCTTTGGAGATTAAAGAGAAACCAAAATAGGCACTGGTCACTGGGGTCATGGGTGCCTCCAAAACTCAGGAGAAACAGCACACTCTTTCAAGAACGTTCTAACCATGCTTGCCTCACCTCCACCGGGAAGCACCAGGGCAGACTCTGTAAGTACCCAGCAAGAGGCTTGGATGACAGTTACCGTTACCTGTTCTTCCAGGCACGTCCGTCCAATCCTTGCAAGTGATTCTCTTGGCACTTCCCTTATGTGCCTTGGAGGAAGAGGAGGTAAGCACCCCCATTCTCCTCCTAACCATGGGAAAGGAAGAGAAAACCTCTTGACCACAAATATTGCTCTCCAGTTGACCACCTCCCTAGACCCCTCACTCATTCACCCAGTGATTTTCTCATATAGATTTTGGGGTGGGGTGATTGGGAAGGTAGCAGAGAAGGGATGGCCACCTTTTGAGAAGCTCTCAGGAGCTATCTGGACATGACTGTCATTAGATCCTGTTATGGGCTGAATTGTGTGACCCCTTAAATTAAATATTGAAGTCCTAATACCTAGTACCTCAGAGTGTGACTGTATTTGGATTTAGGGTCGTTGAGGAGGTAATTAAGGTTAAATGAGGTCATCAGGGTGGACTCTAATCCAATCTTACTGGTGTCTTGTAAGAAAAAGAGATTAGGACACAGATATGTACAAAGAGAAGACATTAGTTATGTACATGAGGTCACAGGGAGAAGACAGCCATTTACAAGCCAAGTAGAGAAGCCTCAGAAGAAACCAATCCTGCCAACACCTTGATATTTGGGCTTCTAGCCTCCAGAATTGTGAGAAAATAAATGTCTGTTGTTTAAGTTACTGAGACCGTGATATTTTGCTATGGCAGCCCTGGTATACTAACACAGATCCCTGTAGAAGATGGGGATAATTAATGGTGATTTGTCCTCGGGTTTGGGTTGTAGTTCTGAGGCCACAAAAAAAGTCCCACTCAATAATCAGGTGTAAGAAATAAAAGGTAGCACATGTCAATATTGCAAAATACAGGAAGGAAGATGCAGTCAATAGCACAAAAGGAATGGGCTGAAAAAGGAATAATAAACTAGAAAAAAGAATGGGCTGAGTTTTAGAAGATTATACCAGTGAGACAATGGAAACAGGAGTATAAACAAATCATCACACACACATAATGAAATTAAGAGGTGAAACCACTGGTGAGGACACTGGCTGTGTCGGAATAGGACAACCCAGGTCATTCTGGGGCTGATGAACACGGCCAGGTTTAGAAAGTCAAATGTGCTAATCCACAGAGAGCGTCAGAGTCACAAAAAGCAGGTCAGGTCTGGAACAGTGGACACGCAAATGTCACCTAATGAAACAGGATTCTGGGACTATGAAATCAACCACATTTTCTTGGTCATGATCTGGTCCCAGTCAAAACTGGATCTACAAGGAAAAACAGTCCACCATGTGGCAGTACTTGAGGGACACCCTTATGAGTGTGAACTCGATCTGATCATAAAGATCCTCCCTATAAACCTGTCTCAGACTGAAGACTTGACTCCAAAGGATTATATGTGAATAAGAGAATTTTAACTGATTTAAGAAAGCATGTAACCTTGCAGTGATTACATTATGAAGGGTTAGTTGAGCATGGCCCTTGTTGAAGTCAGACACTTCTAAATTCCAACTCTGGCTTTACTCCTTGTTTGCTATGTACCCTTAGGAAAGTCACTTGGTCTCTAGGAACCTCAGTGTTCTCATCTGTAGAATGGAAATAACTCACATGCACAGCTGTGATCCAATGCGATAACATATGTACACCTTCTTAAAGGATGGCTGATTACCATAGGTACTCAGTAAATATTAGCTCCCCATTCGTTCCCCTTCTAGGATCATGGTGGCAGAAATCAGGACTTTTAAGGGCTAAGATAATGGATAACTAGATTTTGAAGGTGAGGTAAAAGGAGGGAAAGGAACCCAGAGAAACAGAACTGGCAGGAGGAAGGAGACTGGGGGTCAGGGAGAGGGACACCAAAATATATGTTACCAGTGTTGCCTGTTTCATGATCTTGTTTAGCCAAAGGCCAGTTCAAGAAAGAGTGTTTCTTCTCTAATCATTGGGTGAGCACTGCCATCAGGTTAGGATTCTAAACAATGATCCAGGGTTGGACCCAAGGAGATGAAAGCTGCCTGCTGCTCAAGCTGGCTAGACAGGCATCCCTTCCTGCTCAGTGTGCCATGGGCAGGCCACTCCCAAATCTGCACCTTGCTCTGAAGAGTACAGCCTTCCCAGATAAAGAAAAGCAGTTCTCCAGGCAGTCATAGAGAATAGCTGCCTTTCTCAGCTAGGAACTCCTCCAAGTCCATTTGTCCTGACCTTGATCAAAGTTTCCCTGCTGTGGCTTGGGATACTGCGGTGCAGTGTTTGATAGAAAGAATTTACTCTATAGAGAAAAATTCTAGGATAGCCACCCAGAGGACACTGATTATAAAGTACTCATGTGACAGAGCCAGCAATCCTCACATCCAGATGTCAAAAGCTGGTTAATTAAGATTAAGACATTTTTGCTTCAGCAAGTCCAGTCAATCCAATTCCAGCATGGTTTTTTTCCTATTGTTCATTTCTACAGAAATGTCTTTGTCTCTGTAGAGCAGCCATAAGTAGTAGGAATAAGCAGAATTTCACAACAGTGTTTCTCAAGCACCAGTGAAGAATAGCTTATGTATTTGAAAAGAGAAGGGGAAATTCTTAGGAAGGAATCAAATGGTCTAGTCGTCAATCTCTGGTTTTTAAACAGAAAGGCTTTGCCACAAGTGCAAACAGTACAAAAGGTAAAGCTGATGGTTTCAATTGACCAAAGATGCAATGGAGAAGAATGGAAGCTCAGGGTCGAGTCTCAGTCACACTTCAGCAGCGCACTTGGGCAACATACTCCATCTGGACTCAGAAGGAAAAGTTTCCCCACCGAGTCAGTCATAAATGCTGTTGCTGACATTTCCATTTCTCTCTTTGCTTGACTATAGTACCAAGACCCAGAGAACAGTGCTTGTGCAATTTGCAAATTAAGATGATTTTTCGGCAGCCATAAACTTCAAGCTGAAGAGGCTATTCAAAAAGGAGGCAGTAACAGTTTTATCTTTTTCCATAAAATTCTAATGCATTGCAGGGAAAATAAAGAAACCCCAGGTAAAAACACTGCTACTGTAAGTTCAGTATACAACCTCTGTGCTCTACCTACAACAAAGTTAAAAGCTGCTGAGTATGGATAATGATAAAATTCTAAACAGAACTCATGAGAGGAACCAAAATGATCTAAAAAGATAATTTTTCATGGGATTTATTAGCAAGACCATCCTTGGGAATTATGGTGACATACATATAAGAGTTTTACAAAGGCAAATTACACTATGTTGGGCATTACTCTACCTCAATTTAAAGGTAAAAGGCAAAAAACCAAAGGTCATCAGCCCCGAAGTATATTAATTTATATCTAATGTAGGGTTTTTTTCCACACATGAAGAAGTCCAAGGGGGAAAAAATTATAGCTCCCACAAGAAACTTGCAGCAATAATCTTACATAATTTACAACATAAGAGGACACTTCCATGTCTAAGAATTGTGGCTCATCAGCATTGTAAAAATGGACCCATGCAACTCATTTGATGCAAAAGTCATATTAAAATCTTTGGGCAGCTGACTGCTCCACCCAGCCTGTTCCTCCCATTGAAAGTCACCTTCACAACAGGTAATATTTGTGGATGCTGGAGTGGAAAGACAGATACATGACCTTCAGGGAGAAAGAGGACAAACTAAAAGGACAAGCCCAATTCTCCAGATCCTGGAGAAGCAATGCTCAGTTACCAGCTAGGCCTGTGCCAGCCGGGTTCTCTATCTAGCCAAGTGCAGGTTCAGGGAAGCCCTGAACGATTTCATTATCTCTGCCTTCCAAAGGGAGAAAGAAGGAGGCTGCTTTCCTATTTCACAATAATTGGATGAAGAAATGTGGGTGGGAGTACAATTCATCTCAAAGTTTGATGAATTATTTACCAATTAAGGAGATGAGCTGAGAAAGGGGAGGGCTACATAACTTTGATATGAATGTTCCTTTTATTATATTATTTATACACATGAAATTGTTGCTTTTATTAACTAAGAGGTTAATCACTTGAATGGGATGCTTTGCATCCTTTACAATCCGTACACAGGCAAATTGGCTAATTTTATGTTAGGAAAATAACCTGGCAATTTCTCTAGTACTTATCTGTGTGCTGCAGTTTAGTAACGTTTTATAGAATGAAAAATGAGTAAACTAGCTGGGCTGCTGGTGGTGCAAAGCCACTCGGTTTTAGTGGGGAGGGGAAAGGAAAGAGTTCACGGGATTCTGGTGGAAAAGGGATCCCAAGAAAATTACATTTTGCTGTCTATTGGGTGGCAACATGAACACCTGTGATATGTAGAATCAAAGCACAAACTGCAGGGTCAGAAGATGTGGTCAGAGGCTCAATCCCTGCCACTCATTCACTCTCCTTGGACGCTGAGCACATCACCTGCTTTCTGTCGTCTTCACTTGTAAAATGCAGATAATAATAATTCATTTATCCAAATATGTTATGAAAGCATTCTACATACTCTCATTACACAGGGCACTGGGATTGCAATGGTGAACAAGAGTGACGAGATTCTTGTCACGCATAAAAAAGTAAATTAAACATTTGCAGGTTGTAAGTACTCTTAAAGAAATAAATAGGAAGAGGTGGAAAATAACAGATACCAATGCTTGATAGGAGAGTCTGAGAAAAAACCCCTAAAGATTGATAGTTCAGCTAAGATCTAAGAGGCAAGAAGAAATAAACAGTTTATAGAGCCAGTGGAACAACATTCTAGGCCAAAGGAATAGCAGGAGCAAAGGCTCTGATGCCTGAAAGACTTGGTTTGTTCTTGTAACTGATTTAACGAAGGCAAGGAGCCATCCTTGAGCAGAAAGCAACTATCAAACTAATTACGGTAGACAAACCCAAAGTCTGATTAATTCCATGGAGCACTGAGCCTAAAAAGAAATTCACTATAGTTTATATGAGTCAACTCAATCAGGATCTCTGGTAAATTCCCATTGGAAGGTGGATAGAGTGACTCAGATAGGCAGTCAGACCACAGATAATTACTGGATCAGATTCTCCCAAGCCCCTCACTGTTAGCAAGTTAAATGTTTAAGGAAGTCTACTCATACTCTTGGGTTATTTGGATATTCTTGATACCTTCTCCTCTCTAAAGCCCTTTATCTTGCCAGGTAGAAGGCTGGAGAAGGCTGGAGCTCTCAAAGAGGCTATTCTGTTCTGGGCCAGATGCTATTTAAAAATAAAACTCAAAGGCTTCAGTCCTCACTCTGAGGCCTCTACAAATTTAACATTGCAGAACACACTCTCCTTTCAATTACATCTATTTAACCAACTTGATTGTTAATCTTTTGTAAATAATCTAAGTTTTAACTTGAGTATGCAGGTAGAGTAGAGGAAGGTAAGTTGTGGGTCCTAGGAAAGTAAGGGGGCTGGCAGGGTAGGTGGGTAATGCTGTTCCGGGGGTCAAAGTGCACTAAAGAGTTAAGGACTGTTGACTGCTTAGCAAATGCACTCTGACTCCGGGGACAGTTTTGTGCAGCAAAAGGACAAAGGCCGTACATGGAGGTGGAAATGAGGAGCATTAAAAAAGCTCTGACTCACTGGGATGGAAGTGGTGTGAGAAAGGGCAGGTTGGAGAGATAGGACGAGGCTGAGGGGAGAGGATTTTGATTGTACCCATAAAGTTTTGAGACTCACTTCTTAAGGAAAAGAGAAGTCATTAAAGGAATTTCTAGCTGGAGGGTGACTTGATAAAAGTGTGTGTGTGTGTGTGTGTGTGTTTTCTAATTTTTATTTTATATTGAGTATAGCCCATTAACAATGTTGTGATAGTTTCAAGTGCACAGCAAAGCAACTCAGCCGTACATACACATGTATCTCCCCCAAACTCCCCTCCCATCCAGGCTGCTACATAACATTGAGCAGAGTTCCCTGTGCTATACAGTAGGTCCTTGTTGGTTATCTATTTTGAATACAAGAAGAGACATCAAGTCAGTATTTAGGATGGACGGGAAGGAAGAACAACCATGGAAGGACATAAGTTTTGAGGCTATTGCACTGATCCACAAAAATCATTTTTCAAACTGATTTCTATCTTCAGTCTCCCCAAATCACCAGCAACAGACGACCTTCACCCACACAGCATATCCTTTATTTTCTCCACAAATACAGCTCTTTTTTCTGAGCACCAGGAAATTGAAATGGTGACAATGAATCACTTCCTCCATGCTTCTCTCCTCTGTTACAGACACCTCTTTCTAGAACTAAAAGACCAGAAAACCAACCATGGGCTTTTGTTATTATTTTTTGATTTAGCTCACGCCTGCCTAAGAGAGCAGCTCTCCTCGGATTTATGCATTGAGCCCCTGTCATGTACCAGGCACTGCACATGCAGCATACACAGACAATCCCCAAATCAGTGCCTGAAGATTGCTCAGAGGTAACCGGAGAGCCAATAAACCAGCTGTACCATCAGAGATAAGCAGTGGGGCTGAGCAACGTGGGCTGCCTGGTCCCCTCCTTGGTTTGAGGCACAGAACACCGTAAGGTAAGGTGGCTACACCAGAAGAAAATCATGTCCACACTGAGTCCAGGAGTAAGAAGAGGAAAAACTACAAAATATTCCTGGGCTAGTGGAGAGATTGATCTTTAAGAAAAAGGCAGCTGCTAAGTTGAAGGCTGAACAAGTAGAACGAAGTCCTGATGTGGACATAGAAAAGTCTCAGGTGGGGAAAGAGATGAAGAGGGAGGTGTGTAGTCAAGGGAAGGCTTTCTGGGTGACAGGAAGCAGAGGCAAATGTAAGGCCACTCCTGTTTCTTAAACCTTTGCTTTCTGCCGAGAGCTCCACCTGTCTTATCTCATTTAATCCTCTGCATGAAGACTATGAAATAGGTCCTACTATTATCCCCCCTTTTGCAGAGGAAGAAACTGAGGCTTGTCCAAGAACACACAGCTAATACACGGTTGGTTAGGGATTTCAAACCGTTGAGCCCCAGAGCCTGTGGGCTTCACCACCACACTTATACTGTCTCTGCAGTATTTAGTCTCTAAATTCTCAGCATTAGGTGCAGTGACCCATCTCTCCTGCAGGGTAAAGACCTCAAATCACGTTTCCATGTACTTCCTGAGTATCTCTGACATAAATATTATGTAAGTACTGCACTTCATTTAGAAACATCTAAAGAAACCTCATCTCTTCTGCCACCCGACCCACTCCTCCTCCTGCATTCTTTAGCTCTCCTCGTTACTCAGTTATCCTGGAGTGGGGTGGTATCTCCCACAATACACAACCCGTTGATAAATCATTTTTGGTCTTCCTTTGAGATATTTCATACCATTCTGAAGTCACTTCCATGCTGCCCTTTCTGTCCGCATTCTCTCCCTCCTGCCTTCCCCTGTCCACCTGCCTCATGCCTCCAGCTGAGGCTAGTTTTCCTCAACACCAATGTTGGGACTCCTCAGTCATAATTCCGTTAAGTCCACAGACTCTGGAGTCAGGAAGCCAGGGTTCAAATCCAGTTCCTACACTGACCAGCTATGTGACTTGGGCAGTAACTGAAATTCCATTAGTTTCAGTTCCTAAATCTATTAAATTAGGGTAATGTTAGTACCTCTCTCATAAGGTCATTGGGAAAATTAAATGAGACTCCTCAGCTTCGGTCACAGAGGAAGGATCCTTTGAAATGTTATCAAGATCATTTAAGTTAATGATGGTGTTTCTTCCCTAATCAAAAGCCTCTGTTGACTCCGTATTGCTTACAAAATGAAGCCTGGGGGACTTTTTAGTGCAATATTCAAATCCCTCCAGAAAATCGCCTTAAGCTACCTTCCTGGACTTTTTTTCCTTTTACCCAAGCTCTCTTCTCCAGTTTGCTCTAAGTGTGAAGTCCACCTACAACTCACCAGGCCCCCATTCTGCCTGCTCTCCCCTCCCCGCCTTTAAGGTGCTCCTTGTGCCTGGAACAGCCTTCACTCACAGCCACCTGTCAAAACCCATTTCTCGGGTTTAAACACCACCTTCTCTGAGAGGCATTCCAACATCCTCTTCTTCCAGACACCCCGGCCACCTCTCTCAGGGCTCTGTTTTACCTGTGGCCGTATCTCTGATGGCAGGTAGCCTTACTGAGCGCTCTTTCTCCCCCTGTGATGGTTTCACAGGTTTTCTACGGTACTGTCTTTAGGGGAAGCACTCATTTTGCTCCTTTCCGTCCTCCACGCTCTTCTCTGGGCACACCTTACTTTATGCCCAGGTGCACACCCCCCTCTATAGATTCTTCCACGAGCAGGAGCACTGAGAATGACCCTCGAAATCTCTGCTCACACCAACCATCTCATAGACCTGATCAACACTGCCCCTTCCCTAGAAGGGAGCACAGACAGTATTAGCAAAGGATGGCAAACCTACACCAGCCCTAAGTAAGACTGGGCTATCTGATAGGGCTTTCTTTCCCCCCATTTACACAGTAAACTCTTAAGGAAAGAGAAGTAATGTTTAGAGCAGAGGTTCTCAAACTCGTCTGCACATTGAAATCACATAGGGAGCTGTATTCATTTCCTAGGGCTGCCGTAGCAAAGACCTACAAAATACAATACAACAGAAATGTATTGCCTCTGGAGGCTAGAAGTCGAAATTAAGGTGTTGGCAGGGCCATACTGCCTCTGAAAGCTGTAGGGGAGAATCCTTCCTGGTCTCCTCCTAGCCTCTGGTGGGTCACTGGCAATCTTTGACATTCCTTGGCTTGCAGCTGCCTGACTCCAGTCTCTGCCTTCAGCATCACGTGGCCTCCTCCCTGTGTGTCTCTGTCCTCACACGGCTGTCTTCTTATAAGGATACCAGTCATTTGGATTAAAAGCACACCCTACTCCAGTATGACCTTATTTTTAATTAACTAATTACATCCTGCAATGATCCTATTTCCAAATAAGGTTACATTCTGAGGTACAGGTGATTAGAGCCCCAACATATGTTTTTTGGAGAACATAATTCAACTCCTAAAAGGAGTTTTTAAAAATACTGTCAGTAATGTCCCACCACAGACATTGGTATTGGATGCCTGGGCTTCTGAATTTTTTAAAAATCCGTAAGTGATTCTAACGTGCAACCAAGTTTAAAAATCAGGAGTCAGGTGTTAAGATCGATCGAGGTGTTGAATTGTGCCTATACCACTTACAAACTGAGTCGCCTGGGGAAATGTGTACAACCTCTCTGCGCTTCAGTTTATCCAACTTAAAGTGGGGATAATAATAGTACCTGCCCCATAGGGAGGTTATAAGGATTACATGAGGTCATATAGGAAAGTATTTAGAACTATGCCTGGAACCTTATAATCCCCATCATTATTATAGTTCTAGCACACTTGCATCCTCAGTTTTAAAAGCCTTAATTGTAATATTTAATGAAGAGTATTTAGTCTCTATTTTAAAGTTAAAACAAATGGAGCATGTAGATGTTCCAATAGTTTACTCAAAAGTCAGTGGGGAAACCTAGAAAGAAATTCAGATCTCCTGTGTACAGCTCACAACCCAGCACTCCAGGAAGCCAGTGGTTTTTTTTTTTTTTTTTTTTTTTTAAAATTTTTATTTATTTATTTATTCATTTATGGCTGTGTTGGGTGTTCGTTTCTGTGCGAGGGCTTTCTCTAGTTGCGGCGAGCGGGGGCCACTCTTCATCGCGGTGCGCGGGCCTCTCACTGTCGCGGCCTCTCTTGTTGCAGAGCACAGGCTCCAGGCGCGCAGGCTCAGTGATTGTGGCTCACGGGCCTAGTTGCTCCACGGCATGTGGGATCTTCCCAGACCAGGGCTCGAACCCGTGTCCCCTGCATTGGCAGGCAGATTCTCAACCACTGCACCACCAGGGAAGCCCAAGCCAGTGGTTTTTAATCTAGGTCTCAAGGGCCACTGTGATGGGGTGGGGGTCAGTGAGGGTATGGAGAACAGCTCACTTTTATCTGTTTCACATGTTAATTCCCCATAGGATTTTGTTTGAAAAAAAAAAAAAAAAAAAAGGGGGAGTGAGGGTTTCCATGGCTTAAAAAAAACTGGAAAGCACCGTGCCAATTAATGTTACCATAAACCTCCTAAACCAACAGACTTTATCCTGGCTTCTGTCTCCTCCCTTTTCCCCACAGAGCAGAAAAGCCCAAGAGAGTTTCAGGTGGTTGAAGATACTACAAGAAAGGAGGTCAGGGTAAGAGGAGGGATGCAAACTGGTCCCGCTGCAGCATTTCATCATGTCTGCTCTCTGCTGATTCCTGAAATTTGTGTGAGGGAGGCAGAGAATTAAGACCTCCCCAGGCCCCAGTCAGAGCCATCTCCACTGAGAAATGCAGCATGAAATGGACGGAGCCCTCTCTTGCCCTCATGCTTCTAATCACCGGGAAGCTCAGGAAATTGGAAACGCCCCAGAAACAACACGACATATCAAATGTCAGAGCCTGGGCGATCCATCACCATCTTCATCACTGTGGTCATTACAATTCACTTCCACTGCGTGGACAGCCCGTAAATCAGCCTGTGGAGCTCTTTGGGATCACTGAGTGAAAGGCACTGAATAAATGTCAGTTGGGATCATTAGAGATACCTTTCACTTTAGACAGATAAATGTTAGTGAGTCCATGTTCAAGGAAGCACCAATAGGGACCCTAGATGTTTCCAGGGGCTCCAAGATGCTAATAATGGTTCACACAGTCAGAAAATTAAGATGGCAGAGGAGAGGCCTTTCTCATTTCACAATATTAAAAGTATTCCACAAGCATAAAAACTCATTTACTATACTTGGCTTGTGCAGGGACATATTTCTGGTCCCATGTGCTTTCTCCAAGATCCGAAAACAGGCAGAGAACCAAATAGTTTGTGATATTACTCCAAGTCCATCAGGGCAAACCTTTGGAAGACATAAAGCACCAAGCCAAGGAGGCTTACAGGAAGGGTGTGTTCCATTCTGCCACCCTGAGCCCTCTTGTATCTTTTTCCTGAACCTTCTCTTCACAGGCAAAGGTTCTCTGCAGTGTGCCCACTCTTTTCAGAACAGGCAAGATCTCCTACAACAACTATAGAAATGGTCTACAGATTATGACCACTCCCATGGAAGATTTTCCAAGACTCCCCAGCATTGGCACACTATGCTTTCCAGACTTGAATGACCTGTCTCCCTTGCTGTGAACCCAAAAGCTTCATCTCCTGACGTATTCCTTTGTGTGTTACGCATCAGTGTGTTACCTTGGCCCAGGTTCTTGCTTTTCCATCAAACTGGGTACCAGGTCCATGCACACTGAAGAGGGGAGTCAGCCTTTTTAGAAGGTTTTCTATTGTTCATTGTTTACTGAGTGCTGAAAGCATTCTCAGTACATTATTGGATGAATTCTCATGATCCCCTGAGGCAAAAAGTCCAAAATAAAGAGACAGAAGTAAGTGACTCATACAGAAAACTGCTCTGCTGGGAAGAAAAGCCAAGTTGTTCACGGTTTGTACATGAGCCAGGTGGGTGGGAGTATGTTTATGTTAGAACTTCCAAAGACCAACTTCCAATGAGGCCCTCTGGGGACATGAGGCTCCAGTCAACTCTGTCTTTGGGGAAAAACTTCTTCCTGCAAAATAGGAGGCAAGGCCATAGGAGGATTCTGGAATTTCCCGTTTGACAACTAAATGGATTATATTTGTCACTGGAACACAAACACCTTTTTTCAGTGTCTTATTTTTTTAATGCTTAGAAATGAGGTAGAATTAATAAGCCCAGAATGGACAAGTCCAGGATTCAGGAAAGATGTGAGCACACTGGGCTCAATTCTGCTCTTTGGGGATCCTCTTCAGCAGGGACTGGGCTTTCAGCCTTCAGATCCATTCTGCCTTTCAGAATTCTGAGAGCTTCCATACAGCTGCTGCGTAGAGCTGACTGGAACCCAAGCTTCAGTGATTCAGGTGTTTATCCACTGGAAACTGGGCTGGGAAAACCTAGTGAATAACTGAAGAGTGTAGGTAATTCCACAACATTACTATTTACTCTTTTTTTCTTCTTCTTTTTAAATTTATCTATTTTATTTATTTTTGGCTACATTGGGTCTTTTTTTGGGGGGCGTCTTTTTTTTTTTAACATCTTTATTGGAGTATAATTGCTTTACAATGGTGTGTTAGTTTCTGCTTTATAACAAAGAGAATCAGCTATACATATACATATATCTCCATATCTCTCCCTCTTGCGTCTCCCTCCCTCCCACCCTCCCTATCCCACCCCTCTAGGTGGTCACAAAGCACCGAGCTGATCTCCCTGTGCTCTGTGGCTGCTTCTCACTACCTATCTGTTTTACATTTGGTAGTGTATATATATGTACATGCCACTCTCCCACTTTGTCCCAGCTTACCCTTCCCCCTCCCCATGTCCTCAAGTCCATTCTCTAGTAGGTCTGTGTCTTTATTCCTGTCCTGCCCCTAAGTTCTTCATGACCATTTTTTTTTAAGATTCCATATATATGTGTTAGCATACAGTATTTGTTTTTCTCTTTCTGACTTACCTCACTCTGTATGACAGACTCTATGTCCATCCACCTCACTACAAATTACTCAATTTCATTTCTTTTTATGGCTGAGTAATATTCCATTGTATATATGTGCCACATCTTCTTTTTCCATTCCTCTGTTGATGGACACTTAGGTTGCTTCCATGTCCTGGCTACTGTAAATAGAGCTGCAATGAACATTTTGGTACATGACTCTTTTTGAATTATGGTTTTCTCAGGGTATATGCCTAGTAGTGGGATTGCTGGATCGTATGGTAGTTCTATTTTCAGTTTTTTAAGGAACCTCCATACTGTTCTCCATAGTGGCTGTATCAATTTACATTCCCACCAACAGTGCAAGAGGGCTTCCTTTTCTCCACACCCTCTCCAGCATTTACTGTTTGTAGATTTTTTGATGATGGCCATTCTGACTAGTGTGAGGTGATATATCATTGTAGTTTTGATTTGCATCTCTCTAATGATTAGTGATGTTGAGCATTCTTTCATGTGTTTGTTGGCAGTCTGTATATCTTCTTTGGAGAAATGTCTATTTAGGTCTTCTGCCCATTTTTGGATTGGGTTCTTTGTTTTTTTGACATTGAGCTGCATGAGCTGATTGTAAATTATGGAGATTAATCCTTTCTCAGTGGCTTCATTGGAAAATATTTTCTCCCATTCTGAGGGTTGTCTTTTCGTCTTGTTTATGGTTTCCTTTGCTGTGCAAAAGGTTTTAAGTTTCATTAGGTCCCATTTGTTTATTTTTGTTTTTATTTCCATTTCTCTAGGAGGTGGGTCAAAAAGGATTTTGCTGCAATTTATGACATAGAGTGTTCTGCCTATGTTTTCCTCTAAGAGTTTTATAGTGTCTGGCCTTACATTCAGGTCTTTAATCCATTCTGAGTTTATTTTTCTGTATGGTGTTAGGGAGTGTTCTAATTTCATTCTTTTACATGTAGCTGTCCAGTTTTCCCAGCACCACTTATTGAAGAGGCTGTCTTTTCTCCATTGTATATTCTTGCCTCCTTTATCAAAAATAAGGTGACCATATGTGTGTGGGTTTATCTCTGGGCTTTCTATCCTGTTCCATTGAGCTATATTTCTGTTTTTGTGCCAGTACCATACTGTCTTGATTACTGTAGCTTTGTAGTATAGTCTGAAGTCCAAGAGCCTGATTCCTCCAGCTCCATTTTTCTTTCCCAAGATTGCTTTGGCTATTCGGGGTCTTTTGTGTTTCCATACAAATTGTGAAATTTTTTGTTCTAGTTCTGTGAAAAATGCCAGTGGTAGTTTGATAGGGATTGCACTGAATCTGTAGATTGCTTTGGGTAGTATAGTCATTTTCACAATGTTGATTCTTCCAATCCAAGAACATGCATGGTATATCTCTCCATCTGTCTGTATCATCTTTAATTTCTTTCATCAGTGTCTTATAGTTTTCTGCATACAGGTTTTTTGCCTCCTTAGGTAGGTTTATTCCTAGGTATTTTATTCTTTTTGTTGCAATGGTAAATGGGAGTGTTTCCTTAATTTCACTTTCAGATTTTGCATCATTAGTGTATAGGAATGCAAGAGATTTCTGTACATTAATTTTGTATCCTGCTACTTTACCAAATTAATTGATTAGCTCTAGTAGTTTTCTGGTAGCATCTTTAGGATTCTCTATGTATAGTATCATGTCATCTACAAACAGTGACAGCTTTACTTCTTCTTTTCTGATTTGGATTCCTTTTATTTCTTTTTCTTCTCTAATTGCCGTGGCTAAAACTTCCAAAACAATGTTGAATAATAGTGGTGAGAGTGGGCAACCTTGTCTTGTTCCTGATCTTAGTGGAAATGGTTTCAGTTTTTCACCATTGAGGACGATGTTGGCTCTGGGTTTGCCATATATGGCCTTTATTATGTTGAGGTAAGTTCCCTCTATGCCTACTTTCTGGAGGGTTTTTTATCATAAATGTGTGTTGAATTTCGTCAAAAGCTTTTTCTGCATCTATTGAGATGATCATATGGTTTTTATTCTTCAATTTGTTAATATGGTGTATCACATTGATTAATTTGCATATATTGAAGAATCCTTGCATTTCTGGGATAAACCCCACTTGATCATGGTGTATGATCCTTTTAATGTGCTGTTGGATTCTGTTTGCTAGTATTTTGTTGAGGATTTTTGCATCTATGTTCATCAGTGATATTGGTCTGTAGTTTTCTTTCTTTGTGACATCTTTGTCTGGTTTTCGTATCAGGGTGATGGTGGCCTCGTAGAATGAGTTTGGGAGTGTTCCTCCCTCTGCTATATTTTGGAAGAGTTTGAGAAGGATAGGTGTTAGCTCTTCTCTAAATGTTTGATGGAATTTGCCTGTGAAGCCATCTGGTCCTGGGCTTTTGTTTGTTGGAAGGTTTTTAATCACAGTTTCAATTTCAGTGCTTGTGACTGGTCTGTTCATATTTTCTATTTTTTCCTGGTTCAGTCTTGGAAGGTTTTGCTTTTCTAAGAATTTGTCCATTTCTTCCAGGTTGTAGAATTAGAAATGAAAAAGGAGAAGTAACAACTGACACTGCAGAAATACAAAGGATCATGAGAGATTACTACAAGCAACTATATGCCGATAAAATGGACTATTTACTCTTGACATGAACATACTGCAAGCCAGCCTCCTAGTGGAAGAGAGGATAAGGTTCTTCTTTCTTACTATAATCTAACGCACATTATCTGTTTGCTGTTAATAGTCCAAATCGGTTGGAACTGGGGAGAAAAGAGAGGATAAGAGAGCCATCCCCTTACTTGAACCAGTGCTACCCTAACATGGTGTCTTAGTCATCTCAGGCAGCTAAAACATTACCATAGACTTGGTGGCTTAAACAACAGAAATCTATTTCACACAGTTCTGGAGGCTGCAAAGTCTAAGATAAAGGTACTGGCTAATCTAGTGACTGATGAGAGCTTTCTTCCTGATTTGCCGATGGCCATCTTCTCATTCTCTCCTCACATGGCAGAGAGCAAAGAATAGGGGTAAGCTCTCATGTCTCTTCTTGTAAAGGAACTAATCCCATCCATGAGGGCTCCACCCTCATGTCCAATTACTTCCCAAAGTCCCCACCTCCAAATATCACTTTGGGAGTTAGAATTTCAACATATGAATTTGGGGAAACAGAAACATTCATTCTATAGCAGATGGCATCTTGCTCTTTGGGCCAAGCAGATGATTAAGCTGATTCTTGGTCTCTTGCAGGCATTTCTGTGGATTTACCTGAGACTACTTTGCTGGGATTCACCTGGCTGCAACTTCTATGATTCTAGATTTTTTCTTCTTCTTTTGTCTACTCCCATCCTCACCACCCTCCCCTGGTTTTCTTGCCATCTACTTTATACAGACTCTGCTGTGGGAGTCCCATTATACCTTCCAAGTGTCCCCTCAGTCTTGAAAGACCAAAATGCTGGAGAGAAGGAAAACACATAGAGATGAGCACTACAGTAGTTACTACTTGTGACCCTCAGGGCATTTGCTAATTTTCTTTTTGGAACATAGATGCTGAGCAAAGAGCAGCAGCTAAGAGTCTGTAACAGTCTCACTGATAGAGAAGTTGAAAATAGGTGTACAGTGCTACCAAGGCAGCTAGGACTTGATCTGAGAGAAAAACTAACTAATTGCAGAAATGTAGAGTGAATAGTATATGTGTAATTTTTCCTTGAGGTATTTTCCAACTCCTAAGCTACACATGTGTGAGGCAAAGTGCTGAGAAACCAAGCAGAATGCAGCTGCTGAAAAGCTAAAAATCTAAGCAGATATTTCAGTAGTCTCTTTGTTCTAAGAAGACAAAAATTGAAGCTCATAGTCTGCCAAGAAAGAATCCCTAATAAAAACACCAGGCTTATCCTTGAGATCCTTGAAGAGGTAGGTTCTAGGAATAAAGACAAACCTGAAATAGAACAGAGCTCACCAGCCCTCACATTGAGTCTGAAACCTAAGTCCGATGGATCAAGATGATCTGCCTGTCAGAAGAAAATCAAATCCTCTCTAAAGAGAGATATCATCCATAGCACCTATTTTCCATACATAATGCTTGGCATTAGATCAAATTTACCAAGTAAGCCAGAATATAGGACCAAATGACCAAAAACCAACAGTTTAAAAAAATAAAATAAAACAGACTTTACAAACAGGTTCGAAGGTGAATATTTGAATTATTGGACATGGAATTTTAAAGAATTATAAATAACATAATCAAAATAGGAAAAAAAGATGGAAAATTTGATAAGAGTACTGGAATTTATTTTAAAATTAATTAGAAAACATAAAGCCCATTAATACAACACTGAAATTAAAAAGTCAATAGATGGGTTTAGGAACAAATCAGATATAGCAGAAGAGAGGATAAGTGAACTGGAAGATAGGTCAGTAGAAAATATTAAGATTGAGATTTCCTCAGAGAAACAAAAAGAAAAAGAGCAAGAAGAGCTTAACAGACATATGCAACATGATGAATAAAACGTTCATAAGTGTAGTTGGAGTCTGGAAAGGAGAGAGATAATGGAACAGAAGAGATACTCCGAGAATTTTCCAAAACAAACAAAAGATATTAACACATTGAAGAAACACTACAAATTCCAGCCAAGATAAACACAAATCAAATTATATTTGTGAAATTGCTAAAAAACCAAATATAAGAAAAGAATATCTTACAAACATAAAAAGAAAATCAGTGCATGACTTTTAGGGGAGCAAAAATAGAATTATGGCAGGCTTTTCAACACAAACGATAAAGGGAAAAAAAAAAGACAATGGAATGATGTCTTTAAAATGCTAAAAGAAAAAGTATTGCCAACCTAGAATTGTGTACACAAAGAAAACAGCTTTTGAAATAAAGGCTAAATAGAGGCATTTTCAAGCAAACAAGAAACACTTAAAGACACTGTAACCAGCAGAACAAACTTTTAAAAAATAAAATTTAAAAACTAAGGCAGAAAAAAATGATCCCAGCTGAGAACATGTTCATGCAGGAAGGAACAAAGAAAACCAGAAAAGATAGGTATTCAGTAACTCCAAATGAATATTGCCTTTTTGTAACAATAGTAATAATGTCTTTTGTAACTTAAAATATACGTAGAATCAAAGTGCATAACAACACTAGCACCAAGGTGGGTAACAGATAAATGGTGTTAGAGTATTATAAAACCTTGTCCATAAGTTAAACATATTAATTTAAGCTAGACATTCATCACTCAAGAATGAATCTTGGAATTGCTAAAAATAATAACAAAAAGAATGTATAACTTCCTGCTAATGATGGAAATGAAATAATTTTTTAAATTATATGATTGATGCAAAAGAAGACCATAAATAGAAAAAAAAAGAACAGATGGAAAAACAGAAAACAAATAAGACGATCCATTTAAATCCAGATATATCTGTAATTACACAGAACAGAAAAAGAAGAAATACCCCAATTAAAGACGAATATGGGGACTTCCCTGGCGGTCCAGGGGTTGGGACTCTGTGCTCCCACTGCAGGAGCTGCGGGTTCCATCCCTGGTTGGGGAAATAAGATCCCACGTGCCGTGCGCAGCGTGACCAAAAAAAAAGACTAATATGATCAGAATGGATAAAGCAAATAAAATCTCACTATCTGGACTTAAAAGAGACAGAGATTTACCTTAAAGTTTGAAAGTAAAGGACTGGAAAATACACACCATGTGCTCCAAAGCCAAAAGATGTTTGTCGTAGCTATAATAATGTCACACAAAGTAAACTTTAAGGCACTAAGTATTATTAGAGGTAAAGAGGGATATTCCATAGTGATAAAAGCATCAATCCACAGAATATATAATAATTCTATTATTATATATTAGAATTATGCAGCAAAACTATATGCAGCAATTTATATAGCCTCAAAATATTTAAAGCAAAAACTGACTGAACTAAGTGGAGAAATGAATAAATCCACATACTTGTAAGTTTATAACTTTTCTAGTAATTAACAGAACAAGCAGACCAAGACAATTACTAAATATAATATAGGTGATTAGAATAACATAATTAATAGGCTTAACCTAGTTAACATAAGAAACCACTGCATCCAACAACTTTAGAATACATATCCTTTTTAAGTGTACCGGCATTATTTACTAAAATAGGTCAAATGCTCGGCCATTAAGGAAGTCTCCAACAGATTTCAGAGGAATTTGAATCATTCAGAATACATTCTCTGACCTCAGTGAAATTAATCTAGAAATCTACAAATGCTTGAAAATTAAGCAAAACACTTCTAAATAATCCATGGATAAATGAAAAACATATATCACAATAGATATTAGAAAATACTGTTAGTTCAATGTTCAAATATAATATATCATAACTTGCATGATGAAAGTAAAGGAGTGCTCGTAGGAAATGTATGGCCTTAAATGCATAAACTAGAAAGGAAAAAAGGCTTAACATCTGCAATGTAAGCATCCACATCATGAAGTTAGTTTAAAAAACAAACTGAAAATAAAGCCAAAAGAAAGCAGAGGTAGGTGAGAAAAAATATAAAGATGAAAGCAGAAAATACTGAAGTAGAAAACAAATATACAATAGAGAAAATCATCAAGGCAACAAAATGAATCTTCAAAACTATTAATAAAATTAATACTGCTTAGTAAGACTAATCAAGAAAAAAGAGAATACGGAACACATTATCACTATTAAAAATAATAAAGAGGCTATCACTACAGATCCTACAGACATTTAAAACAATAAGAGGTTATTATTAAAAAATAAAATAAAATAAAAATAAAAAATAAAACACTAAGAGGTTATTATAAACAAATTTGTGACTTCAATGAAAATTTAGATGAAATGAACACATTCCATGAAAAACACAACTTATCAGAGCTGACATAAGAATTAGAAATCTGAATGTTCCTGCATTTGCCTATAAAACTGAATCTAATTATGCCAATTATTTCTCAGCTCCAAATCCACCCTTCATTGCTTTGCTTGCAATACTGGAGTATTTCTCCTTTGCAGGCTGGCACAATGTTAAGCTTGTCAATAGAGGGTGCTAGGACGCTTATGGGGGAAACACCCTTTCTTCCTGGTTCCAGCATGCTGTTCTGAGTTCTTCCCCTACGGTGCACATGGCCAGCAGCAGGCAGATACCTAGAGGCACTCACCTGCCAGCTTGCAAGCCCTGGCCCACAGTTCACTGCCCATCAGCGTTCCATCTGCCTGCATCCCATTAAGGGGTCCCTACTGCAAGTTTCCTATATGGCAGCCTTGGCCAGCTAGCACTCAGCTAAAGGATTTCAGTTTGCCATTTCTGACCCATGATTCTGTGTCTTCCCACCCCAGCCCACTAACTGTGGACCAGTTCTGCCCCAGGGAAACATTTCTCCAGTATCCAGTGGGTTGCAGCCATGCCTTCTTCCACAAAATTTGAATCCTAGACTAAGAGAAGGGACACCTCACTTCCAAGTTTGTTCCTGCCTTGGGTATTCTGCTTCAGCCCTAGGGTCTTCTTTAGAGTTCTCTTTTATTCCTTCTTAATAGTAAAACACTGTAAGTAGTTAATCATTCTTTATTTTAAACTTTTTCTGTTCAAATTACTATATGGTGTCTGTCTCCTGTCAGGACTTTGACTGAGGAACTGATTTTTTTTTTTAATCTTCCCACAAAATAAATTCAGGGCCAGATGATTTCATCCAAAAATTGGAAGAATGATAACACTGATCTTACACAAACTCTTACAGAGAATAATACTTACCAACTCATTATATGAGGTCATTATAATATTAATAACACAACTTGACAAAACTACACAAGAAAGAAAATTAAAGGCCAATACTATCTCTCATCAAAATAGACACAAAACACTTAGACATAAACTTGAAAATATAATCTACCAATATTTTAAAAGGATAATGCATCATGGTCAAGTTGGGTTTATTCTTAAAATTCAAGCCTGGCTTAACATTTTAAAATCAGTCAATAGAGTTCACCACATTATCATAAACAGTTAAAAACTTATGTTCATTTCAATAAATTCAAAAGTTCAACACTAATTTATGATTTAAAAAGAATACTGCTAGAATTATTAAGTAAATTTAGCAACTGTTGTAAATACAATACACCAAAATCAAATACATTTCTATATGCCAGTAAAAATATTGCATTATTAAAGTACCATTTAAATTAACATAAGGGCTTCCCTGGTGGCGCAGTGGTTAAGAATCTGCCTGCCAATGCAGGGGACATGGGTTCGAGCCCTGGTCCGGGAAGATCCCACATCCCATGGAGCAACTAAGCCCACGCGCCACAACTACTGAGCCTGCCCTCTAGAGCCTGTGAGCCACAACTACTGAGCCCACGTGCCACAACTACTGAAGCCTGCGCGCCTAGAGCCCATGCTCCACAACAAGAGAAGCCACCACAATGAGAAGCCCGCGCACCGCAATGAAGAGTAGTCCTCGCTCACCACAACTAAAGGAAGCCCGCGCGCAGCAACAAAGACCCAATGCAGCCAAAAATAAATAAATAAATTAATTAATTAACATAAAAATATCAAATATTGGAACAAATCTAATAAAAGATGTACCAAACCATACACACTATAAAATAATACCAGTAGAAATTCAAGAAGAACAAATAAATAGAGGAATATATATATATGTTTATGAATTGGAAGACAATATTGTAAAGATGTCGATTTCCCCCCCAAAATTTATATTTGACTCTATTTGATTTCTAGGCTCAATGCATTTACAATAAAAATTCCATCAATTTTTATGGAAATTAAGTTCATATAGAATGCAAAAGATCAAAAGCAGTAACGATGATCTTGAAGAACAAAGTTGAAATACTTATCAGATATCAAGTTTTATTATAAAGCCACAGTAACTAAAACAGAGTAGTATTGGTGCAAAGACCTACAAAGAGATCAAAGGGACAGAATAGAATGTCCAGAAACAAATCCACATTTACACAGTCACGTGATTAACGACAAAGGCTCTGCAATTCAGTGGGGAAGGGATTGCCTATTCAATAAATGGTGCTGGGGTAATTGAATATCTATATGGGAATAAAATGAACCTTGATTTTTGCCTCAAACCAAACACAAAAATCAATTCCAGATGGATGATAGACCTAAAATGCAAAAGGAAAAGCAATAAAGCCTCTCAAAGATAACACAAGAGGATAACTTCCTAACCTGGGGGTAAGCAAAGATTTCTTAAACTGGACAACACACACACACACACACACACACACACACACATACACAAAACAGTACCCATACAGGAAATAATTGCTGCATTAGACTTTATAAACAAAATTGGTTGCTTATCAAGGGTGAAAATTAGGAGCATTATTTGTAAGACATATACCTAATAAGGACCTCATAAAACAGTTGTTATGTGACAACTGAAGTGACAAGGGATGCTGCTATGGGTGGGGCACCTACAGCATCTGTTACAGTCCCCAAGCTTAGAGACACTTTCCATACCAAATGAAACTGAGTAATGACCATCAAATAGGTAACATTTCTAATAGTGTTTTCTAGGATAATTTCATCAAAGCCTAATCTTCTAGGGTTGATATATAAGAACCACCAAACATGGTATCAAACTTCTAAATGTTAACATGGCTTGTTTCTGTTATTTGCTCCTTATCCATTTATCCATTCATGAATTCAGCAAACATTTATCTGAGGATCTGCAATGAGTTCGAAGATGTTCTACATGGTAGAGGAACAAAATCAAATGGTACATGACCTGTGCCCACAAGGTCAGTCAGCCACTGCAGATGGGATGGTAAGAGCTCTGATAAACACCTACACAGATGCCAGGGCAACACAGAGAAAGAGCATGAAATCAGAGCAGAGGAGTCAGAGAAGGCTTCCAGGAAGAGAAGCTTCTCAAGCTCAGTTTTAAAAGACAAGTAAGAGTTAGTGAGATTCACATGGGAAACAAAGCATTGCTGGTAGACAGAGCAGCATGAGCACAGAACCAAGGGCATCAGATGACGTAATTAATTGTGTATGCCTTTTAGCAAAAGTAATGTTTATGGCAAAGGAAAGAAGGTGGCCAGACCTAAAAGAGGGAGCATCTGTTGTGAGCCTTGTCTGTTCCAGACACGAGGATGCAAAGACGACTTACACATGGTCATGGCCCTTGAGGAACTGACTGCCCAGAAGGGGACATAGGCAGGGAGAGAAATAAGAATGAAAGAGGTGCTGTAACAGTGGAAGGTGCAAAGTGCCATTTGAGCACAACTTCAACGTGATTCCTCAGGCTTTGACTGATTCTAGCTCTCCTAGGCAGCAGTAAGTACAACAAAGTCCTCAATTCATTATCTCTAGCTGGGGACTAGGATTTCTCAGGACCTGTAACTTGGGAGTAATATGGGAAGAGTGTACGTTACCCTTTTCTATTTCTAGTTTTCACTCCAGCCCAGTTAATAGCACTTTAATAGAATAAAGTACCTTTGTCCCAGTAGGAGCCATTGCCAAGTGAATTGCAATGAGAATTTTAAGATTACTAAATCCACACCAAAAATCTTTCATATTTATCTAAAGAGCGTGTAATTATAAAGAAAATACATATCTTGGGAATGAATAATTGGATCATAAAATCCATCAAGTGTCATTTTATTCATTTTGCCCAAGTGTCTGTTTGAAACGATTCTAAGCAGTGTGACGTCAATATCTATTGAATGCCAACACTACGCAGGGATGCATAAATTAGCCTCCACGAGAATTAATGGCACATAAATGTATCTCCATTAAATATGTTTCAAATTTACTTGTTATGCATTCACTAAATGTATATAGACTTTTTAAAGTTACGTTTTTGGCCGACTCTCATTTAAAACCACAAGATTTTTTTTTTCTTTTTTGAAGATGGAGCGGAGCCCCACACCGGGACTGTGTATCTGGTGCTGATAGCGGGCAGCTCAGATTACCACCACCGCGACACCCGGATGAGGGCACAAAGAGACCCGGCTTGTTCTAGGCTGCTATGAATTAGAGGCCCCATTGTTAGTTCTCCGAGGGTTTCTCGGGCAATTCTTTCACGCTGTTCTCTCTGAGGGTTGGTTCATCTGGACTTGATGAAGGAAGAACAATTTCGGGGCCAGAATCTGTAGTTCTATACAGCCTTTCACAGACCCCCGGAGGTCCAGGCACCATCGTGGGTGGCTCTTCCTCCTCACCTGGAGACGGCTGGGCTAAATCCCTGTTACCCCACTGTACCCCATGTTCAGCCTTTCTCCCCTCTTCTTGTAGGGGGAACATATTTTTCCACTTTTACTTGATAAAGGAATAGTAATCATTTTTTAAAAAGAGGATTCCAAGAAGTTGAATTTTTTTAAATTAAGCAACTGTAGAAAGATAAAGAAAGAAAATTGCCCTTGATTAATCACCTAACAATTCGTGTAGTCTTCACAAAACACACCAGTGAGGCAGGGATTGTTGGTTAAGTCTTGTGTAGGAAGCAGAGGTACTTAAAACCATGGAAACTGAAGTGGAAACTACATGGCCTCAAATCCTGGCTTCAGTGCTTCCTAGATGTGTGACATTGGGCAAGTACCTTAACATATCCGTGCCCTGTTTCCTCATTTATGAAACAGAAAAAATTGTACTTTTGCCTAAGATTATTGTAAGGATTAAATAATGTCTTAAAAACACTTAGAACAGTACTTGGCATAGCAAGGACCCAGCCAGGAGTTACTGTTATTATGTCATTTTATCCAGGAGGAAACTGAAATTCAGTCATTCCTAAAGTTACAAAGATGTTCAAAATAGAATCGGGATTTGAACCCAGATCTGGATTGTTCACTCATTCATTAATTCAACAAGCTCTCTCCATTACCGATTGTTAGTTGTGATTGGAACACCACTCACCAAGGGTCTCGTGTCTTTCAGCACATCTTGCAAGTGCAGTACTAATTGTCCTTTGTTCTTAACTATCTATTTAAGGGCATTTATGAAGCAAATACCCTTGGAAGATAGAGATAGTGCTTCCCCCTGGAGCAAAGGGTAGACATGCTTATTGTCCATGATAAAAGATTTAGGGTCCCTCCTGTAATGCAAACTACTGCCCATACAGGCATCCCTCCGGGCCCACTGACACCTCCCCATGGGGCACTGGGGGCAAAGGGAACTGACACAAAAGTACTGATGCTCACGTGGCTCGCTGGCCATGCTATCTCTAAACCATGTCTTCTGTCAGCATCCACGAAACTCTGATAGGCTAATGTGTGAGCCCACTTGGGCTGCTATAACAAAATACCACAGATTGGGTGGCTTATAAACAACAGAAATTTATTTCTCACATTCTGGAGGCTGGGAAATCCAAGACTGAGGTGCCAGCATGGTCATGTTCTGGTGAAGGCCCTCCTCCTGGTCCATAGGTGGTGCCTTCTTGCTGTGTCCTCACATGGTAGAAGGGGAGAGGGATCTCTCGGAAGCCTCTTTTGTTAAGGCACTAATCCCATTCATGAGGGCTCCATCTTCATGACCTAAGCACCTACCAAAGGCCTACCTTCTAATACCATCATCTTCGAGGGGGAGGATTTCAACATATGAATTTGGGGGGACACTTTTATAGCAGCAACTTGTTAGCTTGCCAAGCGTGGTAGAATCTCAGACTCTTCTCAGTTCTTGGCAGTATCGGTGACGAGAATGGGATGCTGACAGATACCTGGCTTTGCTTTCTAGAAGAGGAAAAAGGGCGCTGCAGGCCACGTTTGAGGATATGAGAGGACCCCCTGAGACATGTAGAATCCTCTTGCCAAAGTGGTGGGCAAATGGGGAGCAACAGATGTCAATGAATGTCTAGAGGATGAGGAGAAAGAGGTAGGATTGAACAAGCACCCAAACAGTGCCGAGGTTCTTCCTCACTCTCCTTCAGAGGAGTGGAAGAAGAATGCTGCCACTACAGGAAAGCAGCAGCCCACAGCCCCAGGCAAAAAGCAACATGGCTGTGATTGCTGAGCATGGAGTCCCCAAAGCTGAAATGAACGGTGTCAACAATGAGTATGTGGAGCTTTAAGTGGACCGAAGACATCAGAAGTTGGTTGGTTGAGCCAACCAACTTGGGAATGGGAGCAGGTGGCCACTGGAAAGTGAAAGTGAAGGCAAAGCCTTGCTTAGTGACCCTACCTGGCCCCTGGGCCATCCCTCTCTCTACCCTGACTGCAGCTACAGATGATTTAAGGTGGGGTTGAAGGCCACGTGCACCCGTCTGAGTATACTAGGGAGTTTTGTGGAAAGAGCAGAAATCTAACTGTATGACACTGCTGGATACAGGCACTCAAGTCACTATTATACCTGGTCCCATGGGAGAAGCCAGGACCCAAATTCAACTGATGGGATCTGAGCAAGGTTAACAGTGAGCAAAAGAAGCTAAAGTGATCTCGAGTCTCAGTGACTCATGATTTTGCCTATTGGAGCCTCCGGTGAAGGGAAACAGCTTCCACTCAGAGGTACCCCTTGGGGTTCTGGACTTGTCATCTCTCTGACATGACTGCCAGCTACATCCTTTGGGGGAAGCAGCTATTAGCTTGCTACAGGGCTTTGGTCAAAACTGAACACCTGACTCACAGAGGGCTGTGATTCTCTGTATTTCTGTTTTAATGTGGGTCAACTAGAAGCCAACAACTAACAAGGTGAGAAGGTAACACCCCACTTGTCCAAAAAAAATGAAGTCAGCCTGGTACCAGCAGCACCTTGGCTTTACATGAATGAATGGTAACCATCCCTTGGGAAAACTCTACTCCCCATTCCACCATCTGAAGCAAAGCCACTGGTTCGGGGGACCCTTGGTTCATAGGTGTCCATGGGGACTGCTGGGGCTGTTCAACCTCCCTGCCAGCTACACAGAACTGGGATGTGATTGCTCTGCTCAGTGGGCAGAACGCAAAGCCATTCTCCTATCTCTGGCCAGTACTCACTTTGATGAACTAAATTATATTTTTCCTGACTCTTGGGCTGTTGCCAATGGCTTAGCTGTCTGCTCTGCCATTTGGAAAACTAGAGGCTGGCAGATTAAAGACACCCCTCTTTGGGGCCATGAAATGTGAAAACATATCATGACTGCTAATCAAACCATCTGGGTCACTCCTATCGCTGCCTTCAGTAAGAGCCTGTGCTCTGATAGATCATCTGGAATCAAGTTTGTGATTGGGTCTGCAATGTCCAGATTGCCACCATCGTTGCCTGGATCCATCATCTTCCCAGATACAGCAACACATCCACCATCACGGTCTGGGCACAAAGGAAAGGTCTCTGTGTTTCTGATGCATAAGCTACCACCGCATGCCAGACTTGTGACTCAGGCCAAAAGTCTCACCATTTATCTCCCAGTGAGAAGGCCACATTGCGACCCTTGAAGCTAATGTGTCATGTTTTTGGCTTTCTGGACCAATTTGGTCTGACGATGATGAACCTTTTACCATAAAAACTACCTAGTTATAGGCTAATTGTCAAGATATTCAACAGACCTTCCATGGTCCCTACCATCCACAGATATATGATATTGTTGAGACTTGAAAAGGTCTCCATCACCTCCTCCTGGCCCATACACTTTCTTAAGGCAATTTGGTCACTGAACGTGGCTGTCCCCAGAAAGGGATCATTTTCTCTTGTCCACTTTCTGGGTAATAATTAGGATGAAAATGGTTGGGGGGTTATATAAACCTATTCTGAAAATTCTGGATTCCACCTGACCATTCCTGGGCATGAAGCTCCTATCTTTCTCCTAACAGAAATCCCAGGATTGCCTGGTTGGCCCACCCTCTTGGTGGTAGCACAGCCAAAAGGGGACCTAGGGCCTCAAACCTGATTCTAGTGTAGCCACCATGATTCTCTCATTGGATTGACATGGTCACAGAGCACAAGGATTCTGACTAATTGGTTGAGTGCCCTATTCACCGAGTCCCCCTACAGAGGCCCACACATGCAAGGTGGGGGAAATGATGAGTCTCTAAGTTTTATTAAAAATGCCCTGTGCCTCTCACACCTGACCCCTCTGAATGAAACCTCTGGGTGTAAATAGGGGATAATTCAGAAAATTGATATGGTAGCTCCTGGAAAGGGACACACCACTTTTGTGTCTGTGTAAGGATAAAAACAACCTTGGCACTTGAGGAGAACATCTCAGAGTCCAGGAGGGATGGGGGAGTGAGGGATACTAATGATATTTGTCTTTCATAAACTCCCTGGACCCTTCTTCATGAAGGAAAACTCCCTGGTGCTACCTTCCTAAACTGATGCAAGCACCTTCAATTCAACCAACTTCTAGGTCTGCTGTCCTCCACCAGATGGCTCTAATAAGTCTAGCAAAATAGCAGAGGGTGGCTCCAGTTCCTGCACCTCCCATGCAAACACTGAAGGTTTGGCACGCTCATGGAAAGTTCACCAGAAGCCAAGATGGTGTAAAAATGAGGGACAGGGCTTCCCTGGTGGCGCTGTGGTTAAGAATCCACCTGCCAACGCAGGGGACACGGGTTTGAGCCCTGGTCCGGGAAGATCCCACATGCCATGGGGTAACTAAGCCTGTGTGCCACAACTACTGAGCCTGTGCTCTAGAGCCCATGAGCCACAACTACCGAGCCTGCGTGCCACAACTACTGAGTGCACAAGCCACAACTACTGAGCCAGCGTGCCGCAACTACTGAAGCCCGCACACCTAGAGCCTGTGCTCCACAACAAGAGAAGCCACCGCAGTAAGAAGCCCACACGCTGCAACGAAGAGTAGTCCCCGCTCGCCACAATTAGAGAAAGCCCGTGTGCAGCAACGAAGACCCAACGCAGCCAAAAATAAATAAATAAATAAATAAATAAATAAATAAATAAATGTATTTATTTTAAAAAAAAAATGAGGGACAGATATTGTTAGGGGGAAATTCTCTGTGGGTCTCTAATGTTTCTGCACCTCTTGTGAGCAATGCACTAAATGCCTTCCTTCCAGACTATCTTCCTGGGTCTTTGTAAAACAAACAGTCTTGGAAGATAGAGACTGTCTCTCCCTCCAGAGCAACAGGGAGATTTGCTCACAGTCATAGAAAACAAAGATAGCACCTTCCTCTGGAGCAAAGGGCAGATATGCTTACTGCCCATTATAAAAGATTCGAGCTCCCTATGCTCAGGAACCCTCTCCTGTGACATACTGGTCTGGGCCCATCCGCATCATCCCTATGGGACGTGGGGGCAGGGGGAACTGACACAGATATGCTGATGGTCACACTGCTTCCGTTCTGTGAGTAATGAAGTCCACTGTCTCTAACCCAGGAGTCTCGTGGCGTCTGTGAGAATCCATGAAACTATGACAAGCTAACCTGTTAGTTTGCAAGTAGGTAGAAGCTCAGACCCCTATCATTCTTGACAGTCATGAAATATGATTTTGGATAAATCTTCCTCTCCAAAAAAAGAAAAGAAAAAGAAGGATTAAACATTGGGGAATTCGGTAACAATCTAAATGTTTCTAAGATATACCTACAAAGCCATTTTCAGTTTGTCTGCACTTTCCACTTTTCTTATTCATTCATTAATTGATTCATTCTTCAAATGTGTGTTGAATACTACTTAAAAGGTGATATAGCAAAATACAGAACAGACCAGATTCTTACCCGCCAGAGGTCTGCAGTCTAACGGAGAAGGTAGCCATCAGTGATATAGTATTGGGATCATGGAAAACACTGGAAGGGAAGGGTGCTAAGAGAAAGA
The DNA here is from genome assembly GCF_028021215.1 of Eschrichtius robustus. Taxonomy (NCBI): domain Eukaryota; kingdom Metazoa; phylum Chordata; class Mammalia; order Artiodactyla; family Eschrichtiidae; genus Eschrichtius; species Eschrichtius robustus. Next base: position 41,657,302 of record NC_090837.1, on the reverse strand, counting down.
ATATCAGAGGGGAACTGCATGTAGATTGGGAGGGCCAGAGAAGATATCACCGTGGAAAGGACAGTGAGTTGAGATATGAAAGACATGTGGCAGCAGTAGGTGACAGGGTGGGGTAAGGCCTACCACCTGCATAAAGATCCTGAGGGGAGAGATCGTGGCATATCCCAGTGTGGTAGAAGGCAGAGGGGGCAGGAAAGAGAGGTGCAAGACGAAGCGAGGGATTGGGCAGAGGCCACATCCGGTATAGCCTTGTAATCCATCATTTTTTTTTTTAACATCTTTATTGGAGTATAATTGCTTTACAATGGTGTGTTAGTTTCTGCTTTATAACAGAGTTAATCAGCTACACATATATCCCCATATCTCTTCCCTCTTGCGTCTCCCTCCCTCCCACCCTCCCTATCCCACCCCTCTAGGTGGTCATAAAGCACTGAGCTGATCTCCCTCTGCTATGCGGCTGCTTCCCACTAGCTATCGGTTTTACATTTGGTAGTGTATATATGTCCATGCCACTCTCTCACTTTGTCCCAGCTTACCCTTCCCCCTCCCCGTGTCCTCAAGTCCATTCTCTAGTAGGTCTGCATCTTTATTCCCGTCCTGGCCCTAGGTTCTTCATGACCTTTTTTTTTTTTTTTTTAGATTCCATATATATGTGTTAACATATGGTATTTGTTTTACTCTTTCTGACTTACTTCACTCCGTATGACAGACTCTAGGTCCATCCACCTCATTACAAATAACTCAATTTCGTTTCTTTTTAAGGCTTGTGACTTTACCCTAAGAGCCGTGGGGGTCATTAAAATGTAAGTCCCATAAGGAGATAGGGTAGAGTTTTACCTGTCTCATTCATTACAATTTCCTAGCACCTGGAACATTGCCTGGCACATTGTAGGTGCTCAATAAATATTTGTTCATTCCATTGAAGGGGAAATACACAATTTGCATTTCTGAAAGATCACTTCGGCTGCTAAGTGGAGAATAGATTGAAGAAGACAAAGACAAAGCAGGAAGACTAGTCACAAGGCGAGCGCACAACCCAGTGACAAGTTCAGTAGCTTGGCCTAGGGTGGTGGCAGGAGAGATGAAACATGTGCCCCACCTGCCTGCCACACACACACACACACACACACACACACACACACACACACACACTTTTTAAAATCTTCCGTAGCCTTAAGGATCTATTCAACTTGAAAGATCATGGAGGACCATGAAATTCAATGTGAAACAATTGAAGATAATACGTTAATTGGTATAATACGTTATAATGGTTGGAGTCTTTGGGGTAATAGCTAGTTGTGTGTGGTAAGTGGTGCTGGCAGATAGCTTGAAAGAGGAAAACTTGCTCTCAAGACAAAGAGAGTAATGGTAACTGGGACCATGTGCAGTAAAACTTCTGGGCTCAGCAGAATAAACCCCATATCATTCCTCCCCCAAGACTTTATCAAACTCTCTCTCCAGCCTGACTGCCCCTTGCTTCCTGCAGGACTCAGTGAGTTGGAGCCTCACTGGCCATTGCAGGTGCCCTTTTCCTCCTGTGAGGAAGGCAGGTGTTGGGTCTGTGTGTGTGCTCTGCCCGTCTGGCATCCTGGGAAGGAAGGCTCCTTCCATGAGCTTAGGAAGCAGAATGTTGAGTGTGGAGGCAGGGCTGGAAGACAGGGGCACTGCAGGTGAGAAAATAGGACAGTGCCCCTCCAGCTCACACAGCATCCGTGCTCCTGATGTCACCCGCCACGGCGTCAAGCACCGCAATTCCTAGAGCAGAAGCTGCGGAAGAACTGGCCAAGGTTATTCTGGTGCCACGGTGGTCTCATTCTCCCAGCCCAGATGGCCAGGAATGCTACGAGGCAGAGAACTCTGCTCCCGGCGGGGCGCAGAGCACTTGGCACTGCTTAAATCATGACCACTCATGCCCACGTGGAAAGGTTGGCCTCCCTGTCTGAAGGGCAGGGCACAGGCAACGGTCCTGGAGAGGGAGTTCTCATTGAGAGACAGGGGAACGGCTGTTCTAGTTCTTTCTTAGCCCTGCTAGGAATGCCCACAGCCCTGGAGGGGGCTGAGCAGGCAGGAACACCTGCAAAAAGCAAACAGGGCAAGGATTTCAAGATCTGCATCGTCTGACAGAATAATGCTGACGGAAATCAGCCACCAGTGGTCATTCATTTTAAATGCTTTTTATAAAAGGAAGAAAAAGAAACTGTCTACGGTTCTATGCTGACAATAGTTCTCTCAAGAAAGAGCACTAAACTAACATATATTCTTCTTATGTTTCATGGCAGGGACAGCATTTTTATATACCTGGCTACCTCATTTCAAGGCTTTTGATAAATAATTAGTTTAGCTGACATATCCACTCCCAACTCACTCAGAGCAAGTGGAGAATAGAATTACTACTAGTGCCCTTAAATTTGCCTTTGAGTGAAAATTGTTTTCACCATGTCTAAGATGTTGGACCAGTATTCTACATATGATCCTCACTATTGTGAAGGACCGAGGCTATGCTTTGTTCCTTCTCATCCAGTCTTAAATACCTCCAACACCCAGGCAGCCTTAGCCAATATGGATAATGACACACGTCCCAAAAGGGCAGCCTCTTCCTTTCACCAGGGTTTCCACGGAAAGGTTCTGCACCCAGATCCTAGGCAGGGTTCCCAGGCCCAGTTAATCATCCAGAGTCCCGGTGAGTGGACCTTCACAGTCCTCACTGTGTGGACATCCTGATTTCATAAGTGTACAAAGATTTTCAGAACCGTTTACTGGCTCTTGTTGACATCAAAAGTGAAGGGACACAGACAACTCTGAGAAAGAAATTAACAAGGGCATCTGTCAGCAGTTGTTTAGTTGTTTTCTTTATCTAGGACCTGCCCTGCTTGAAACTTTTTTTCCAGCCCCTCTTACTTCACACTAGATGCCTGCCTCCTTGAGAGACCTTTCCAACCCTTCTTGGCAAGGTTTTAGATAAATGACAAACACATAGGAGATCTGCACTCTACTCATGCAAGCTAAAAGGTTATTAGGTGTGTTTGATGGCTCATTTTATATGTCAACTTAACTGGACCCAGGACGTGCCCACCAGATATTTGGTTAAATGTTATTTCTGGGTGCGTCTTGTGCCTGTGCGGGTGTTTCTGGATGAGACTAACATTTAAATCGTAGGACGAGTAAAGCCAATTTGCCATCCCAATGTGGGTGGGCCTCGTGGAATCCTCTGAAGGCCTGACTAAAATAAAAGGCTGAGTACGAAAGAATGTTCTCTCTGCCTGACTGTCTTTGAGCTGGGACATTAGTCTTCTCCTGCCTTTGGACTTGGACTTGGAGTAACATACACCATCGGCTCTCCTGGGTCTGGAATTCTCAGCCTCTGTAACCATGCGAGCCAATTCCTTAAAATAAATCTGTTTGTTTACAGACTGATTGACACACACACATACTATTGGTGGCTGAGAGCCCTGACTAGTACAGCGTGCTACTCTGTTTTTTGAAAAACATCTTCAATAGCTTCCTCTAGACGACTGGCACAAACTAAAATGCCTATAAACAAACCCAGATGAGCACAGCAACCAGAGGAAGGGTGCTGACTACAGTTTCCAGCCAATCTCCTCTCCAGCTGACTCTTGCCGTGTCACATTGAGGGCACCATCAGGGCCAGATTTTTCCATTTCTTAAGAGAAATAAAAAATCGGGATATTCTTGTCAATATTGGCAACTCCTTCAAAAACTTTTCAAAAGCCCACATGAGCCAACCTGCCCAGTCTGTGGCCCAGATCTATTCCCTGGCTGCCGGCGTGCAGTCTCCGCTTTAGGGAGATGTGGGGAATCTTTCTGGATGGAAGGAAAGCACGTGTTTAGAAATATTCTCTTATTTCAAAACTTGGAGCCACTGCAACGACTGCTGCACAACAACATTAATTCGTGCATTGATTGTTTATCTCAGGCTTCTATTCAGAGCAACTTCCCTGCATGTTTACATTATCCCACGAGACCACTGAGGGAAAGAAAAGAGAGCAGGTATTATCATCTCTATATCTATTTTTTTTCAATGGAGTTAAAGACTCTTTAGATGGTGTGCCTCCCAGAAAAGTGCTAGAAAGAGTTGCACAATTCTAACTAAACTCCAGACCCTATATTCTCCCCCCAAATATGAACTTCACATTAATCATTCCTGATGCATGTGGTTCTTTCTACCCTTCCACAGCACACTGACATTTGGTTAAAAATGGTATACATGCTGGAGAGAAATAGACATAAATATTAATTTCAGTAACACCCCCATGGATAGTTTAAAACATGTTTTTCCTTACTACTCAGCCATGAAAAATGAATGAAACAATGCCATTTGCAGCAACATGGATGGACCTAGAGATTATCATACGAAGTGAAGTAAGTCAGACAGAGAAGACAAATACCGTATGATATCACTTACACATGGAATCTAAAATATGACACAAGTGAAGTTATTTACAAAACAGAAACAGACTCACAGACATAGAAAACAAACTTATTGTTACCAAAGGGGAAACGGGGTGGGGGAGGAACAAATTAGAAGTTTGGGATTAGCAGATACAAACTACTATATATAAAAGAGATAAACAACAAGGTCCTATTGTAGAGCACAGGGAACTATATTCAATATCCTGTAATAAGCCATAATGGAAAAGAATATGAAAAAGAATATATATATATATATATATATATATATATATATATATATATATGTATAACTGAATGCCTTTGCTGTGCACCAGAGACTAACACAACACTGTAAATCAACTATACTTTGATTTAAAAAAAAAACATATTTTTCCTATACATTGATCTTTTTTACACTTTGGCCATTATACATTTTTCTTTTAAACTTAGGGTTGCTCTTTAAGCATATCTTCACTCTTTTTCAACCTCCAAATCCCATTAAGCTGTGCCTCCAGCACCCAAAGGAGCTGGGCAAGGTGTAAAGGAATGCCCAGATGGCTCTGAAGATGTTTATTAGAGGGCCCTCCATTGTATTCAAATGAATGGCACTACATTAGCATGGGGTGTCCTTTGGTGCTCATTTGTTCCTGCACTCCGGGGGTTAAAGGAGCCTCCTGTTCTCCAGATGTTCGGTAGCTCTTGTAAATGAAAGATTAGCGATTTTTTGCTGCCGCTGCTATTTCCTCTATTCCCTTTTAAAGCTGATATTTTCTTTAGGAACGTGCTTAGTGTCTGAGTCAGAAGAATCTCCTCCCTGAGGAATATCAATCAATAGCACACGCAAGAAGAAGGACATAATGCAGAGGAGGTGGACATGGTCTGTACTCATTTGTTGACTGCGATACTCTTCCAGTGACTGATGTGTGCGTCCTGTGGTTGCACCCCACCCTTTGAAATGCCGATCAAATACACGTGACATTTTTCTCAGCTAAAAACAAAAACCAAGACCAAAAAAAAAAAGAAATCTTTCACTCATTTTTTCTTTGGCAAGGATATAAGAATATCTTTTGTTAGTGCTATGACGACAATATCAACTTTATTTTCAAATCTGGCCTAACTTCCCTCTAAGCAAGAGGTGTAAGTGTCTGAAATCCAACTCAAAGCTGCCACCAACAATGTCTTCCCGGGAGAGAAATAAGAAAAGTACCCAAAATGGATTCCAATAAATGAATGCCAGTTTAACATCTACCATGCTTGTCTTTTGTGCACAGAGACACTCCCCGGATCCTGCTGTTCCAAGAGCTGTTCAAGCGTTGAATAAGCAGAGTTCCAACAAGACGAAAACTTCTGCCTCTGCTGGGGTCGATCAAGCTGTTCTCTTGCTACAGCTCAGCTAGGATTTCTCTACTCTTAGCAGAATCACCACATCTCACAACTTGTCCTAACTCATTTCCAATGCTCTGGTCACCAAGCAAGGACAAAGAGATAGACCAACCTGTATAGAAAAGGAAAGCCTGGTGGACACCATTCGTCTTGGTACCACACTTTTGACAATGGAAATGAAAGTAGCAGAGAGGCTGAGGGGGAGCCACTGGCCCTCAGGAGTGGCATCACTGATGGAATCTTTATTGGAGTTTGACCTCTTGCAAACCCTGGACTATTCAACATGACCCTCCTCTGAGGTAGATAATATGGAAGAAGCCTGGAGATGACAGTAACACCTCACATCTTAATACAAACATAGCCCAATCTCAAGGATGGGAGCCTTAGTCACAGAAACATGAAATAATGTTTTTGAAAGAAGACCAGAGACGAATATTTATAATATACACGTAAGGTTGAGAGCTTCAAGGATGCTGGCTCAGAACGAATTGCTATGGCCACTACTGGGAAGGAAAATCTCTTTCCTTCTACCCCCCACTAATTTCAACAACTGGGGCCTGAGAATCAAGCTGATAAAAGACAGATTAACAAGAGGAAAAAAATGTGTCATAAGGTACTTACATGCTGGAGTTTCACAAAGAAATAAGACCCAAGGAAGCAGCCAGATGATTGAGATTTATATACCATCCTAGGCTACATAAAGGAAAAGTGGGTGAGCTTCTAGGTGGGGGAGCCAAGTTATGGACAAAGGAGGGGAGGAAATGTACAATAAATATGGGTTATCTGTCTTGCAGATAAGAGTCTCGGGTGATATGAATTGTCTGTGGGGAGTAGCTCTCTGAGCCATCTTTATAAATGGAAATTTCCTTTACAATAGAGGAAATTTGTACTTTTATTTTTAGGCACTATTTTATTGCATCTACTGGTTCCCAATTGCTTTTAGCTCAAAATAATCCTTAGGCCACGGTGGCCCATCTTGGGGTGGCTTATTCTGGTACCCTTTACCCCCAACGCCACTAGCAGGGTCAGGATGTTGCCCAGGGAGGGCCTTCTGAGGGGAAGGTTTGTGCCTTCCTCTCAGGCACACTTACTGCCAGCCAGTGAGAGGGAAAGTTGCTGTGCAGAAGTGGACAAGAGGAAGACCAGGGAGAGGGTGAGAAAGTCCTGAAGGCACAGGGGTCCGGGGGAAAGGATACTGAGCCATGAGAGAGAAAGGAGGAAACACCTGGAGCAGAGTGGGGAGCCTCAGCTTCTCCCTCACCTACGAGGGCCCTCAAGGCTTACTATGGGAGGAATCTCCCACCAGCCCTCTCCGGCATGTCTAGGGCTTGGCGCATGTGCCTGGCTGGTGGGCATTCCACTGATCTATCCAATGAAGTGCGTCATAGAGGTTAAGCTGATGGAGAAGATTTAAAGGGAAACCAAGAGGAAGTAATGCGATGGAAACCAGAGAAGAAAAAGGCAGTGGTCAGGGATGGATAGGAAGGTAAAAAAAATAAGGTCCCCCTTATAAGGATCTCAGAAAGAAGACTGCCTTCAATAGTTCAACTGAAAAACAACCTATAATAGATAAGAACAAGGACAAGCAAACTCACCTTAAAGAAACAGAATTGCATTAAGCTAGCACAAGAGATTAAATATATGAATATTGCTATAGAAAGAATGTTTAAAGCAAAAGGAGATTGCTTGGCAAGAGAAATTGCGAAGAGGTAAGTCAGCTTAGAATGGAATCCATGCATTTGTATGGAATCAAATCAGAACTCCAAGAACTAAGAGACCCAAGTCCAAGTTTGCCTGCTCCCATAAGGAGAATGAATGAATGAGTCTTCACCTGTGAGTTGTGAGGAGTCTTGCATCCCTTCAAGCCCCAGCATCCTTCACCCCAATAACCTACCTCACACTAGCACATGAACCCTGGGGCTTCCAGAAGTTGCCATGGAGATGATGCAAGCTTGTTACTGACTGCAGGTGTAGTGGACACTGCTCTCCCCAAGGTCACTTCTTACTCTCCAGGTAGAAAAGCACATGCTGATGTCCTGCTTCTCTTCTCAATTTTCATTAGTAGAGAAGGTAGGAAATGATTGTCAGAATTCAATGGTGCCCAATCCAAACCCTTTCACTTACTGCTAGGGAATGAATGCTAGAGCATCTCAAAGCAGCAGGCAAGACCTACTGTTCTCCTCTCCATTTGATGACCAAGCAGACAACATCACTAGCATTTGACAGGCACATCTCTTTTCAAGTACTTCCAAACCACTACCAACACCCTCCAATGATAGTGGGAGTTTAACCTGATACTTGTCACTTGCTCCATTAGTGTAAATGGTAAATTTACACCTGTAAATGTAACTTACACCAGTAAAACTTGTGTAAATAATCAGGCAATGAGAATTGGTGTTTTATTTTTATTTTGGTCCTAGAATTCTTCCCCTTCTCTGTTCATTCTAGCAAGAAGTGGATGCAGTCCCTGGTTCGCTTACAAGTTTTGTAACCAAAAGTGTTTGAGCATAGAAGTGCCAGTGGATTGACTTCCTTCCCTTCTCTGATGCAAAAAAAGGATTGGAAGGAGGAGGAGGGAGAGAGGTGATGAAATATCCAGTTCAGCCTAAAGAGGCTTTGCTCTGCCAATGGTCCAGATCTCAGGAAGATCCTCCAAAATAGAATGAATTCATTTAGCTCGAGCTTGCAACACCTAGCATAAATGGTTTTATCCACCTACCAGACTCTAAATGGCTTCAGTCCCGGGTGCCAATCCTATGTCAGAGAGAAGTTACCACAGTTAAATGACCAAGTGAAGCACTATCTTCCATCCTTCCACTAAGTTTCTGAGGCTCTGCCCACAGAAGGACCCCAAAAATGTCAGGCACAGAAACGCCCTCAGTGGGACACAGAGACTCTATGGACACAATTCAAATAATGAAAAATACACGTTGCTGATTTCATAACGAAAGTATCTGCCGATCTTAATACTACATACATTCCAGACAAATGGGTTCTCTCACGTGATGATGATGATGAAACAGAGATTATAAAGACAGAATAAGAAGGAGTAGTGGAAATCCCTTCTGTGTTGGGTAGCAGCATGTTATTTGAGCCACCTTGCTTTCTTTACCCACTGCACTCTCCCTCAGCTCCTGTAAGTCCTGTTGACATAAACTAGTTGCACCTGACATCCCCCAGGCATGGCAATTCAGCAAGTATTTCAGGACAGGTACAGAACCTAAGTGTATTCAACCAGAAAGACACCTGGGATTGACTTCCTTGATTTTGACTGTATAGAGAGAGGGAGGGAGGGAAGGAGAGAAAAGAAGAAGATGAAGAAGATGAAGAAGAAGAAGAAGAAGGAGGAGGAGGAGGAGCAGGAGAAGGAGAGGAGGAGGAGAAGGAGAAGGAGAGGAGGAGGAAGGGGAAAGAGAAGGGAAAAGGAAAAGGGAAGAGGAAGAAGAAGAAGAAAGGGAAGAAGAAGAAGAAAGGGGAGGGGGAGGGGAGGGGGAGGAGGAAGGGAAGGAGAAAGAGTAGGAAAAGGAGAAGAAAAAACTTGAGTGTGTATGCATGCACACTCTTTTCTCTTCCCCTCTATTCCTCTCTCATATGGAGGTAAGTAGCCAGTCCAATGGCATTGGCAGCCATTTTGTGACCATGAGGGGAGCCAGGCTTAAGATGAAACTGATAATGACCAGAAAGAAGGAAAGAAATGGGTTCTGGTTTATACTATTGGACCATTGGAGACACACTGATGACACCCTACTTACAGACTGTGTAAATATAGGAGCCAAAAAATTGGAGTTTCTGTCCCTTGGAACCAAAAACTCAGGATACAAGTACTCAGGATACAAGTTAGAACTTGTATACAAGTTAGAACAAGTTAGATACTCAGGATACAAGTTAGAACACTATGTATTTGGATCTAATATGAGAGGGAAACACTTTCATCACTTCTAATGTTAGCTCCACCTTTGAAGACGGAGAGAAGCAAGGAGGAGCGAATGGAAAATCATAAGGTCCACCCACCTGCCAGTGCCTTTCCAGCCCTCTCTCTTTTCATTAAACTGGAGGAACAGTAGTGTGGTAATAAAGAGGGAAGGAACAGAACGGGAGGGAGGATATAGGGAAAGGTGCCAACTGGACTGTGTGACCATCATCCCGGGGCTGCCCTGGAGCTGTCCATATGGGCATAAACTGATTACATGAAGGGACTTCCTGGATTGCATCCACTCTTCTGGGCCACATACTTAAAAGTATAAATATTAGTGTATAAAAATGGGCTTAATGTGTTTTCACAAATAAATTTGATGTGTCACTAGCTTTGGTATTTGTAAAATCAGAAACTTCAAGCATTTGTTTCCCAAAAGAGAGCTCTGTCCCGCATGTCATATGAACAAATTGGCCCATGTTAACATCCTCCCTGCCTAAAATGCAGAGAAACTGAGGGGCGGTCAAAATCACTGGGATTGCTGGCTCAGACTTCACATGATCAGGGTAAACAAAACCTCCATCCAAGCAACTAAAAACTTGGTTTGCTTTATTTCTCTGCCTTCCCATCACTACAGTCAAATCTTCAAGCCAAGATGCCTTTCAAACACTTCCTAAGGACTTCAACTCTTGTTTTTTTCCCTAGTGATCACAAGGGCAGTCACTTCATACTCTGTCTCCAATAGATACTACAACATTATTTTCCCTTTATTATACATGACACCTAAGTAAACTTATCTTCAAACAAATTGGTTTTCTTTTACAGCCAGGACATGGGAAATCCATCTGTCACTTAGTGAAAGTAGAAACTCGAGTGAAACTTGTAAAACAGGGTGGCTGCCCAAAGGCAGAAAGAAACGTGTGAGAAAACTGCAAGGCAAAAACTCTCAAGACAAAGTCAGTACGTGCTATTTGTGTAGGCCAAGAGTCATCCCCCAAATTCGGAGACACCAAGAAAGATGGAGAAGAAGGGAGAGGAGAAGGAGGAGGAGAAAAAAGGAAACTTAAGAAATAGGCAGGAAATAGTCTCTCTTAGAGAGAGATGGAGAAATTATCACTTTTTTTCCCCACAATTGGCTGATCAGCTAGGACAGAGATTTGAATAGCTTCAAGCCATCCCTTTCATGCTCTCAGTTAAGTCACCTAAGGACTAAAAATGCAAGCTTCTTGCCCTGTGGGAGGAAACTTGGCCTTGCCCTTTTTTCTACCACTAGACAAAAAGTATGTGAAACTGTTACTGATGCAGGAATTAAGTTATCATGATTTTGGAGAACTTTAAAATAGCCTGGGAGAATACTCAATGCTGAAGTCTTACTTTCCACTAATCCTCCCCATTTTCTTCCTTTACTGGCATCTTCTTGGCTTCCTAACCCCTGTTCCTACCTCTGTGTTTCTTCTTTTCCTGTCCTACGTGTTGTGGATCACCTCTGGGCAGCTCTCACATCTCACTCCACTGTGCAAGCTGCCCATGCTGAGCTGAGCTGCAGTAAGATGGGTCCGTGAGCGTGTGTGACAGGCACTGCACACAGCACACACACACCACACCATACACATACCACACACACCACACATACACACGCCACCACGTACACACACCACACACACACCACACCACATGCACATATCACACACACACCACACCATACACACACCACCATGTACACACACCACACACACACACCACACCACATATCACACACACACCACACAAAAGCACACACACACACACCATACACACACATACATCACACACACACACATACATATATCACACACAGACCACACCATACACACACCACACACACCACACACACACATACACACACCATGTACACACACCACACACACACCACATATCACACACACACCACACAAAAGCACACACACATACCACCATGTACATACCACACACACACACCATTCACACACATACATATATCACACACACACCACACCATACACACACCACACACACCACACACACACATACACACACCATGTACACACACCACACACACACACCACATATCACACACACACCACACAAAAGTACACACACACACCACACCATACACACACACACACACACACACACACACACACACACTTCTCGCTTTCTCCTGCCCTGGACAACTGCAGGGATCTCTGGCTGACTCTCGGCGAAATGGGGGCAGGGAGCCCTCCTACCAAACTGCCTTCAGCCCGGGGCACAGGCCTATGCACTGCAGCAACAACACAGCAGCTCCCCGCGTGGGTGTGTACCGTGTCCCAGGCTCCATCCGCTAGCGATCACCCTGCCGTATCCCACGTATTCGTCGCCCCCCCAAGAAGGCGGTGCTTCTCACTAACCCCTTCCTGCCGTTGAGAAAAGTACAACTCCAGGCAGTAAGGAATTTGCCAGGGTCACAGGTGGAACCCAGTCTGTGTACTCCAGAGCACAAACCCTTTCCTTCCAAGCCCCCTTTGCCTTACTCCCTGAGCAGTGACTGTGGACACAGCTAGGAAAGAGCCGAGGTCGAGGGTGTCTCAGGGCAGCAGAGTCTTTGGACAGAAACCACGAGACGCTGGGCATCCCCACGGAGAATGAGTTTGTTCAGCTCACACCCAGAGCTCACGCCCGGCCAGAGCCCTGAAGACTCACACTCACTGCTTCCATCACACCCAAAGCCAGGTGTGCCCTAGGGGTGGGGGGTCCCCCCTCCATTCAACACTGCGGGAGGCTTCACGTGGCAGGCTCGGAACCACAGCCCTCCCAGACCCCCGTGTGCAGAGCCAGGCACTTGGCTCCCAGGGCCTGATTACCTAGGAATGTTAGAATAACTTAAGACCAGAGTTGTTTTCTTCCCCAGCCCACTTCTCTCTTAAGTAAGGTCAAAATAAAGTTATTTCATCCAAAACATTTTTTAAAAAAGCAAAACGTCAAGCAATTTAGGCATTTCTAAGTAACATTATTCTGCATTAATCCCCTGGGATGTCTTAAAAAGAAGCAAAGTGCTTCTCTTTCATCGCTATTTTCTCACCCTGTTCTGACGGTTATTATTATGGTTCACTCAACACTCAAATGGTAACATTTAAATTGATCAAGCATAAAAAACAGACAGAAGCTCTGTCCCGAGAATCTCCCCAACCTGAATCAGAGACAGCAGCTGAGATGGGGGCACCGGAAAGCCAGTGGTGGGAACCCTGCCCTTCCCTCTTCTGTGCATCTTCTAAAGAAGGAGCCATCTGGGGCTCACCTTTCAGCGCAGACAGAATGGTCTTCTTTATCTATAAAGGAGCCACTTAGATCGACCAGACCGGCCACAGGATGTCACTGTTACTCCACACACACAACAGCAAGCCAGCCTTTCCATCAGGGGTTGGATCCAGACGGGACCTGGGCTCCCCTTCGCCTCACCTCTCATAGAACTGTCATCCCTTCAGGTTTGCTCCACAAGCACGTTCCCTATAAAAGCCGCAAGCCTGCCCCATTGTCTGCATGTCTATATTGTTCTGTATCAAAGGATGAAAGGAAGAGAAACAGACGTGAGAAGAAGAAAAGGACCACTGTGGTCTCTCACATCACAGGTTCTCCAAGAGCTGGACTTTGAACATTTATGACCTTCGATGAAAGCAATGGCCTTTTAATATATTTTATAGTGTTTTATAAGGATAGAACATCTTTCGCTTATTTTCATTTTCTCAAATTTCTGGAAAGGATATGGAATATTTAAGCAATTTTTATACCATCTTAACTCTTCTTAGGGATGCTGCTTTGTATTCTACTGAAATAAGGCCAATGCTCGTTAAACACCTTTCCTTTACCCCAGCAAACCTGCCTCTACACACCACTGGCTCTTCCAACGTCTCCTAGACTCCTGGGCAAGCCAAGGGCCAGAGGAGAATGTGTGCTCTGGAGCTGGCAAGCTAACGGCATCTCACTTCCGGCATAACAAAGCTCTTATCGGGGAACACGCCGGGAGCCACTGCTGGAGCAGGGGAATCACCTTCTATTCACGGCTGCCAGCTGCTCTTCCTTCCCTGTTATAAACCCTCTGAGGGATGCTTTGCTCTTCACGCCACCTCCAAGTCCAGTCCCCCTGCCATTTTCTACTGTTAGCCTCAGCATATATTCCACACAGCAGTTGGCATGAAAAGGTTAAAAATAAAGCCTTAGACTAACATAGCCAATGGGAAGGCATAATTGGGGTAGTCAGGGAGCTTGTTAATAATGCAACATAAAAGGTAATCACAGAATAAAGGTGCTTTGAGTCATAGAGAGGGAGAAAGACTTTTGCCTTAAAAAGGTGACTGCTTCATAACGTAACCTTTCATATCATTAGTCAGGGCAGTTGAAACCCCCCTGCCACGGGTCATGCCACTTTAGCCATACCACAGCAGCAGAAAGAATTAAAACAAGTAAAGCAGGCCGCTTCTTGTGAGCAAGCATTTAAGAAAGGAAATTTGATGTTCTTCCAGCATTTGCAAGGATGTGTGCAGTAGCTAGAGCTACAGAAATACCGTTGATGGAGGCTTTGTTAATTTCCACGCTGCATTAAGTATATTAATCTCGGTATAAGAGAGCCATTGCTCTGACTTGAACTGGCTTGGACAGTGAGAGGAGTGGACTGACATGAGAAATAGGAGAAAATTAGTAGGCTAAAGAGAAGCAAACAATGCACAAGGAGAACTCAGACCGGGACGACCACCTCAGCTAACCGTGCCTTAGGATTTTAACAACTCCCCATTGATAATAGTTTAGAATGAACGTCAGAATAAAATCAGCCTAATAACTGCAGTGTGTTGCTCAATCATACAACTATTTTTTGAGCACCTGTTTTGAGTCAAGTGCTAAGACAATGTTGAACAAGGCAGCGTATTCCTTGCCCTCAACAAGCGAATTAGGGAGGCAGATAACCATGCAGCCAGAAGACAGTATGATAGGGACCATTTGTAATAAAGAACTGGGCTAGGCTTTATCCCTGGCTCCTGGGAGATAAGCCATAAACCCTTGGGATTTCCCAGTGACAGGAATGGCTTCGTTATTCCTGGTGAGTCCTTCCAACCACGCCTGACAGTTGATGTTGACAGATGGCTCAGGATGGGGGCGGCCCAGGTACAGAAAGACCAACCACGTGACTAGAGGGTTGGGGCTTGAGCCCCATGATTCCTGCCTGAGCTCTGGGGAGGGGAAGGGGGCTGGAGATTGAGTGGAACCACGTGCCAGTGATCAGTCAATTGTGCCTGTGTAATGACGCTTCAATTAAAACTCTGACACCGACGCTTGAGTGAGCTTCCCTGGTTGGCAATACTCTGCGTATTGTTACACATGGATGTGCCAGGAAGATAGCACATCCCTGAGGACAATGGAAGCCTGGCGTTTGGAACCCTCCCAAACTTCTCCCCGTGCATCTCTTCTTTTGGCTGGTTAAGTATAGTGCTGTCAGTGAGGTCTGTGAGTCTTTCCAGTGAATTATCAAACCTGAGGGAGTCCATGGGGACCCCCAAACTTGCAGCTGGTGTCAAAAGTCTTGGGCAGACTTGGCAGTCTAGAGAGCTGCAGTCAATTTGCAAAGCCTGGCCTAACTCTGGGTAGGCTGTAATATAGGAAATTTAGGGTGCTATGGGCACACACAAGAGACTCGCGTGATCCAGACTGGATGCGGGGAAAGGTGCCCCTAGAAAAATAACCTCTGGCACTTGGATGGTTAAGCATTCGAGCTCAAGGTAACTCTTTAGACAAGTAGGGTCAATTGCATAGAGGATGTTTAGTTCTCAGCAAATCACTGTCATTGCTTAAGTCCCACAGTACAGAAAGACTTCCGATTTTGCTTAGGAAGCTTCCCTGTCTTAGTTTTACCCAGCCAACAACTGAAGCAGAATATCAGGCTCTCAAGGAGCACAGAGTAGACAAACGTACAACCACACCTCAAAATGGTGCCGTAAGGACCAGGGTTTTGTTAGGACGAGCTGCTGATTATGTGTATAGATCGAGGTGAAGCCTGGGGGTCGTCCAGTCACACTGTGCACTATTCCCTTCATGGAAGGAAGATTTTATTAACCCTCCTTGCAGAAAGAATTTACAAGGCACTGAGAGTTCGTAAGATGTATTTAAATTAAACAGCAAGCTCTTAACAGAGGAGGGCAGGTCATTAATATATTATTTAACAATGATTTCCTCAATTACCTTTTACTGAAGCTCTTATTTAGGATGTGCTTCTTGAGTAAATGTATATAATTTCTCCCTTCTATCCCTGCCAATCAAAATATACTCTCCTATAGAAATCGGTTTTAAAAAAATCTAAGGCGAAAGTGACTAGGGAGACCTAAATTGTTTACCCCAAATGGCATGCTTCAGCATTTACTTACCACTCTGTTTTGAAATGACCTACTTGTATGTAAATTTCTTACCTTAGCTTTACTCTACACAAGAACATGGACCATATTTGTACCCTCAGCTGCCAGCACAGTGACATGGCAATTACTCAATATGTCTCTGTTCAATCAAACGAAGCACTGAGGACATGGAAGCAGAGGCGGCGGTGAGGATGCGTTGGTGGTGAGCGATGCAGTTTTAGAAGAACAGCCAGAGGGGCTCCCACAGGTGTGCAAAGACCTGCTGGAGACAGCGAGTGAGTCACGTGGACTTGGGGGGGAGCACCCACACAGGGGACAGAGTAAGTACACAGATTCTGAAGTGAGAGCCTGCCTCACGTGTTCAAGGAAAGGCAAACGCACCAACATGGCAGGAGCAGAGCAAGCAGGCAATGAGAGCGGAGAGGAAATGGGGGGCGGCAAAGAGGACTGTGTCTGATTGACCTGTGGGGTCATTGGAAGGTTTTGAGCAGAGTGCCATGAACTTACATATTTTAACAAGGTCACTTGGGCTTCTGGGCTGAGAATAGATGGGAGGGGGGAGAAGAAGGCAGGGAGACCTACTAGGGGCTATGGCAGAAGTCCAGGCAGCTGGGACCAGGGTGGTAGCAGTGAAAGTGGGGGGAATGGTCAAAACCTGGATATAATTCGAAGGTAGAGAGGACAGGATTGGCTGACAGATCAGACGTGGGATGCAAGAGACAGAGCAGTCCAAGATGACTCCAAGGTTTGGTCCAAGCAACTGGAAAGGTGCCACTTCCTGAGATGGGGAAGGCTGAGAAAAGGACACATCTAGGAGGAGAATATCTGGCGCTGAGTTTGGCACATGCTGAGTTTGGGATACCTGTTGGGCATCCAAGTGTTTCCTTCTCCTGATAGCATATATCAGATAGATAGACAGATAGATAGATATTATGAGTCTGCAACTTAGAAGAGAGGTCCAAGCTAGGGACACAAATTTTGGAATGATCAGCATATGGAAGGGATGAGTTTACCAAGAAAAGGAGATGAGAGACAAAGAGACTTACATCTTCCAAGTTTCTAGAATTAGCATTAATACCAGCGTGCATCCCATTAGCCACATTCCACTCCAACTCTTCTCTTCCCCATAAATCCAGGGCAAAGCCCATTCTGACTGTCTTCGGTGGCCGAGAGAGGTGAACCTGGGATGAATGTGTGGGGCTGCCACTCAGCATATAGTTGGTGTCTGGCATGGGTGGTGTTCAGTGTACGAGCGCCTGTAGCAGCGAGTAATTATTTCAAGGGAAATGATAACCTAAAATGGTGCTAAAATGTCCTAAAACTAAGGTGAGGGTCTGGATAAAGAGCAAGGCTTTGGGGATAACACTGGAAAAGTCAAATTGCATCCCTTTTCCCATATTCTATTCTGGGAAACGCCTAGTGTTAGGCATTCTTAGAGTGGAGCCAATGCACCTGCTACCCTCCTATACTCCCTCTGGGTGACTTTAAGTGCCACAGTTTCCCCACAGTCCACAGTATGTCATTCTTCTCAATAAAGCCAAAGTAGTAAATGCATAACTAAATGTGATTCAAAGTGAGTAACTCTGAAACAAACTCACAAATCAAGAAGAAACTAATTTGTCAATCCCTGAGTCCCAATTTGGCGCTCAAAATAAAAAACCTAATGTACTGGCTGCCCCCTGCCCAGGGTGTATGACAACAAGTAAAGAGGGTCAGAGGCTTGCTCCTAAGTGTGGCAGGGGACAGAGGGGTTCTTAGACAAATGTTGCCATGAATGATCTGAAATGCTTTCAGAATCTTTGAAAAACAGCATGAGTTTTCCCAAGGAGGGGAGAGTCAAACAAAGCAGCTTGTTTCAAGTGCATGGAAGTCTTCTTTCTTGCACAAAGATGGGCATCACCTCTTCACGGTGCCTCCAGATCATGGACCCTTGACTTTGGAATCACAGAAGCTAAGACAGGGAAACCAAAGCCAAGAACAGCTGCTCCCTCCTCGAAGTTGCAAAGCTGGAAGACTCCAAGCCCAGATTAGAGCTCGTATTTTCTCATCGCCAGCCCAGAATGTTCTATACACCAGGGCAAATGGATTTTGAACTTAAAAGAAAAAAATTCATTTGCGTTTGAATCAACTGAAGTTAGAGTTCGAATAACCCCAACCCTCTGCTCTGTATTTAGCAATGAAATACTTTCCTTAGTGTTAGGCATTCAAGGTGCGCCAATAAAGAACACATCAAGGTTCTGAACCCAGAGAGCTGGGAGATGGAAACACCACCTACAGAGTTGGGAGCAGCGGTTGTGATTTCTATCTGTGGGCAAGTGGGCTTTCCTACTGCTGAACCCCAAGACCGCACAGACATGCGGCACAAGGACACAGTCAGCCCTGTGAAATGTACAGATGGGAAACAAACCAGAATTCATGCTCGCAGGGGCATCCTCACTCCCAGGGTAAAAGGGAATAGGGTCTGGGCTACACGAACACCGTTCTCCTTCCAAACCCACCATCAGATTAAATCACTCCTCACCCGTTCTGGGAGGATGGAGAGAGGGGCAGAAAAAGCGAGCAGGAGTGTTATCGCTGGTGGAGCTCCCTCCACATGGAAGAAACGTCAGGAGGCTAGAAGCAGCCGGCAGGGAGGGGATGGGGAGCAGATCAGTCCTCTCCCCTGATTCACTCAGAGCCACAGTCTCCTAACCCGCAAGATGGACTCGAATATCTCAAATGACAAATTTTGTGTGAAGCACCTGGCACAGTGCCTGGCACAAGGTAGGTGCTCCAAAATGACAGTTATTACGATAGAGCAGAGGGAGGAGAAGGAAAGGGAGAGCAAGGCAGTGGGGAGAGAGTTGCAAACCAGTGTGGTGGGGAAGGAGGTGGACACCCTAGCCAGAACACCTGAAGTGTGAGACTGGAGCGTGTGTGGTGCGTGCATCAGGCGGCCTGGCGGGGACCCACGTGGGACCGTGAAGATGTGATGCTATCGGGAACAGTGTGCGTCTGTAATGTGCTGAAGCTGGAGTCACTGTAACACGGTGCTGTGCTGAATGAAGTGGAAGAAATGCTATTAAATCCGTGACTCCATGAGGTAATAATATTCCCAGCGAGCCCACGCCTACAGAAATACACCCAGCGAGGAGGCTTTCCAGGAGCCCCCTCTAAGTTATAACAAGCTGCCTATCTCCTGCTGCCAGGATGCAGAGAAAAAATGAAAACCAGTTACCAAGTACATTATAAACTTAGTGACCTGCTTCACCTCCCTTGGTTTAGTGACGAGCTTGGCTGCCTTTTGGGCACGAAGAAAGAAACATAAGGCCAGGATTAAGTCTCCTGGCTTTTGAAGGCATCAAGAGTCAAAAATGCTTTCAGCTGGCATTTCTCTCTGTTTCTCAGTCAGCCCTGATGGATTTATTTTCTTTGCCCTACTTCATGGAAGTTACTGGGGCCAATTACTGCAAAGATGATCGCCTCGGAGTTTTTATGTGGACACTAGGTGGCGCTGTCTCCCCAACTGTTTCTGATCTCCTTTCCAAAGTGCGAAGACTGGTTTCATTAAACACCTCCTTAGACCTTTCTGACTTGCAGTAAGAGTGAGGAATTCAACGGTCAGAAAGGCACTTACTTACTTTCTCCAATTTGTGGGTCTCTGAGCCCCGAGAGAGCGGTAGAATCCTTTGTACACTTCACACTCTCACAATTTTATTTCCCTCTGTTGCAAGTGAAGCAATTAGAAAGAAGCACCGTATTCAGATATCCATAGTCAGCAACCAGCAGTCTTATTCATTTTAGATTTGTGCATTTTGACTCATTTTACAAGGCTTTTCTTACTGCAAATTACAAATGTCTTTCCAATTTATTTTTTTAATTCTGTAACAGTATTCTCCACTTGAGGACATTTCTAGTTCTGTTTAAAGACCAGGATCTCTTACACAGATTGGAGTCTAATATCCTGGCCAGGAGACTGTGAGTCTTGCAGTTCTGCAGTCATTTTCCCCTGGGATTTATGGAGCTAGCAGCAATTGGGCGGGGGGGTGGGGTGTCCCACCATGAAGAGACGTGTCTCAGCAAAGTTAGGTCCCTTTGCTAAAGTCATACAGAGTCAAAGATTGAGCCCTAGGCCTCCTGATTCCTGATGCAATGCTTTCTTTATGACACTCCACTGTCTCCTTAAGTCCAAATATCTACACATGCTTGGATTGATAATACATGTTACATGTTGTTTGTAAATTGTTGCTGGGATATCTGTAATTCTAAATAAAGATCCAGTGGCTTCTAAGCAGCATGTGTACATTTAAGAGAAAAGCAATATTCTAACTTCTGGCAAAACATCAAGTATCAAGAATATCACTTACCAGAGCTGACTTTATAAGAATGCCGCTGGGGGACCAGCAAGCTGCCTCGTTCCAAACATCTGCCATGGACCCTCCCAGGGCCAGGGAGAGCTGGGTGGCAGAGTCTCAGACTTTTCTCTGAAGTGCTCCCAATCCTTTCTCTCTCTCTGTCTCTCTCCCTGACTCTCTGTCTCTCTCTGTCTCTCTGTCTCTCTCTGTCTCTCTGGAGAGTCTTGCCTCCTGGAGTTATCAGAGCATGGGCTTATACTACCAGCCTCTGACCACAATATCTTTACACTATGAGAGGAGAAAGGAAAATGTTCTTAAATTTTAAATCTGTGTTTTCCCTGGTATTTACAGATCTTGTAAACCTAGTCAATTTTAGATTGGTTTGTATTTTGCATGGTCTCTAGTCTCAGTTACTAAAGGATTAACA
Organism: Eschrichtius robustus; assembly: GCF_028021215.1. Lineage (NCBI taxonomy): Eukaryota > Metazoa > Chordata > Mammalia > Artiodactyla > Eschrichtiidae > Eschrichtius > Eschrichtius robustus. The sequence continues at coordinate 41,636,440 of NC_090837.1, read as the reverse complement.
TGCTTCTCAAGGAAAGAGCCCACTCTGGTCTCTAATATTACTCTCCCCAGTTTCATGTAGAAACTGGAAGGCTGCACAGTCTTCTCTATAATAAGCTACCCGGTTCCACCATTGTGGGTTTTTCTGCCTTATGAGACACAGACTGCTCAGTCCCAATTACAGGTAAAATCTCTACTATTTCAGGAGGTTTTTTTTCTCCCTTTATTTTCATTAATGAAGTATGAAAGTTTTTATTATTAATACCACTAGATACCAATTTTAAATCAATTAAAATTGAAATCTGAGGATCGCTAGGAGGGGAGAGATTGAGGAAGTAAGTTACACATTCTCCAGGGATATGAAATAAAACGAACGTGATTCATTCACTTATTCATTTATTCACAGAATATGTATGGAACACTTATTTTATTATGTATGGAACATTTATAATACTATGCTTACTATACACAGAATATGTATGGAACACTTATTTTATTATGTATGGAACATTTATAATACTCTGCTTACTATACATCAAGAACTGATCTGGTCTTGGAGGGAGACAATGGTGAATCAGACCCACTCAGTCTATAACTATTCTGTGAATAAGTGAATGAATGGCATTTATATCATTTCAATCTCCTCTACCCTGGGTTCAAATGCTTTCTACCTGATCCAAGTTCTTTTATGATAAATACATACAACATAATCCTCCACTGATTACCAGGATGTTATCCTGGTAGCAGACCTGCCTTTGAGGCCACAGTCCCCAAAGTTATGAAATCAAGGGCAGGGTCATTATATGAAAAGGGAATCAGGCTGGGCTAGGCCAGGACAGAGGCAAACTGGGGAGCAGAGCTCCCATATCTTCCGAAGGGGCTGCAGCTGATGGCTGCCTTGGGGGAACAAGGCTGCACTGTGAGATCTTCAAATTAGGAAATCTGCGTTGTTACATGAAACCTCTGATTTTTAATACGTGACAAGAGATACTGTTAGAGCACTTTTTGGACCAAATAAAACATGTTTGTGGGCTGATTCAGGCTGTCAATCTGAGACCTCTGATCTACAGTTTCAGATTATGTGAACCTTCTAAAGAGAATAATAAACCTCAGATAGTTCAGAAATACCTGGATGAAGATAGCTTTCTTCAGACTTAGACGTTTGTCATCCCTAAATGGAAACATCTGAAAATTAAACATCCTGACACGTTCTCTGAACATCACCAAAGCTTCTAAAGAGCTTGTGCAGAAGTCTGAACTAGAAAGGGGTGTAAGCTATTACAGGGAAAGATTACCTATGTCATAGTCTCTCTGCCTGTTTTTTTATTGAGATGAAAAACAAGTGGTTTTGAGCCTCTGAAAAAGGCTTCTTAAGATGTAGAAGAGAAAGGGATTTTTATTATCTTAGCAGAATCTAATACAATGCCTCAAGTAAATCAATGCATTTATTATCAAAACAAAGCTTCAAAGGAATTTTTGGGTTAGTACTCTCCAACTTCTCTCTCTTATAAAAGCAAAGAAAATGTTGGTTGGCGCTTCAGATCATATTTTCAGTCAAAAAACATTTATGGAGCTCCCAGAATAACCTGGCATCCCGAGATGCAGAGTTTATCACTCTCTGAAGGCTCTTCAGCACAGAGTCTGCCTTCCAATAAACCATGCTCAACACATACTTATTGAATGCTACTCTCTAACAAATCTGTTTTGAAAACAGATTTGATCTTCTAGTAATGGCCACATGAAGGGATCAGGCAATTCCCTTTCATAGAAACAAGCATAAAAGTGGACAAAATGGTCTTTAAAAACTGTTTCAGCATGTAGACACCTACCAAAGGCAGAAAATAAATTAAGAAACATTTATTCCAAAACACAAAAAATGATAAAACTTTGGGCAAGAATGGTGAGAGTCTGTGCCCTTTGCCTAGGGCTGCTCCTATACTTCCCTCCCCCTAGCTCAGTTTGCAAGAATTACAGCCATACCAACTTAGGCTAGCTGCAATAAAAAAGCAACTTTGCTGTTAAAGAAGACTGATTTGCCTTGGGGCAGGGGTGGAGGAAGGAGGAGGGCAAACACCCGTGACATTCACAGTTAGAAATGGCAGATTTAGTTTGGGATAGACTATAAAAACCTGCAGCTTTTTTTAGACCAATGTTGTATTTCCCAGTTTAAGATGAGCAGTCAAGCAGCCAGAAATTTAGTAGGGAGACACTGGAATTTAGAGCATCATAAAAGGACTAAGATAAGCTCTCCTCCTCAACATTCCTGGCTGACAGGGAAACTACACATGTGTGGAAGAGATCCTAAGGATCCTTGAGAAATGTAAAAACCAAAGGAGACTTGAGAACTGGCTGCAACTTTGAGTGTTCTCCTCAACTACACACAACTCAATTGGCACTTCGAGGGTGGAAGTCTAATGGGTTCAAAGTGTCTGAACAAAACTTGAGCCCTAATCATTGGTTGAACAGAAGCTATACAGAAGGAGAAATGATCCCCCCACCCCTGCAACCAGTGAACCAGGCTAAAAAATAAAAATAGGAAAAACAAATTGGCAGAGACATCAGCAGTTATGCACTATAAGAAAGACAAACACCACAGTGTAAGTCCAGACAAGTTATTAATCATTTAATTAATCAATCAATTAATCAATCAATCTATGTAACAACACTCTGGAAAATAAACCTGAATCTAGAGTTACTACAGTATACTAAATAAAATGTCCAATATTCAGCTAAAATTACTAGACATGTAAAGAAACAAGAAAGTGCAACCTATAGTCAGGGGTGGAAAAAAGTCATTAGAAACCAACTCTGAGTGAACCTACATGTTGGATTTAGCAGATAAGACTTCAAATAGCTATTATGAATGTGTTCAAAGAATTAAAGAAATTGTATATTTAAAAAGTTAAAGAAAAATATGCTAACAATTAGTTGACTAATAAAGGAGTTTTTACAGAGAAACAAAAGTTATATAAAAGAACCAAATGAAAATTCTAGAAGAGTATAATTGAAATAAAAAATCCACTAGATAGGATCAACAGCAGACTTGAAATGACAATAGAAAGAAGAGGAAACTTAAAGATACATCAATAGAAATTACTGAATCTGAAGAACAAAGAAGGAAAATATTGAAAGAAAATTAACAGATCCTCAGAGACCTTCCAGATAACGTCACCCATTCCAACATGTGTGTAATGGGAGTGCCAATAAAAAAGGAGAGAGAGAAAAAGGATAAAAAATTTGAAGAAATTGAAATTTCCAAAAACTTGATGAAAAAGCATTCACTTACAGATCCAAGAATTTCAACAGGCATCCAATAAAATAAGCACAAAGAGAACTATGTATGGATACATCATTGTCAAACTGCTGAAAGCCAAAAATAAAGAGAAAATCTTCAAAGTGGCAAAAGAAAATGATTCACCAGGTATAAAGCAATAACGATACAATAAATAGCTGCTGATCCTCAGAAACAGAACAGAAGGCAGAACACAGTGGAAAAACAAATCCAAGGTGATGAAAGAGGAATGTGCCAAAAAGGAATTCTATATTCAATAAAACTATTCTTCAAAAATAAGGTGAGATAAAGACACTTTCAGATAAACAAAAACTGACAAAATTCTTTGATAACAGACACGTGCTACAATAAACACTAACGTTTCAGTCCTTCAAGCGGAAGGGAAATGACACCAGATGGTAACTGGGATCCATGGGAAGGAATGAAGAGCATTAGAAAGAGTAAATATTTGGGTAAATATAAAAGATTGAAGATTGTATATATTTTTCTTCTCTTTCCTTCTTGTAATTTCTTTATAAAACATAAGTTTGTTTAAGACAATAATTATAATGATGTAATTATTCTTACAATATAATTATACCTATATTAGCAAATAGGTTTGTAACATATATGGCAATAGAAGGGATGAGGGCCTTGTACTAGTGCAAGGCTGCTATATTTTATTCAAATTCAATTAGTATTAGCTAGAGATTGTGATAAATTAAAGATTCCTCTAAAGACACAAGTTACTAAAATGGACTCAAGATAGAAAACATCTCAACAAATATAGTATAATCATTTCATAAGACAGCACATATTAATAATAAAAATTCACACACAATTAGGAATAAAGGGGAATTTTATCAACTTGATGCTAAAAATCTACAAAAAACTTACAACTAATATCATACTTAATAGTAAAAGACTGAAGGCTATCCCCCTAAGAACAGGAGCAGGGCAAGGATGTCTACTTGTACCACTTCTATTCAAAACTGTGGAATGAGGCAAGAAAAATAAATAAAAGGCATACAAATTGCAAAGGAAGAAATAGAACTGTCCTTATACAATCTTATATGTAGAAAATACTAAGGAAGAGTCAAAAAAGCTACCAGAATTGGTAAGCAAGTTTAGTAATGTCACAGGTTATAAGATCAATATATAAAAATCAATCCAGAGCATTATTATACACTAGCACCAATTGATTACAAAATAAATTGAGAAAATAAGTTCATTCGTGTAAACAACAACAATAATTAAATGCTTAGGAATAAATTTAACAAATGAAATGCAAGACTTAAATTAAGGAATACCTAAATAAATGGAGAGATATACCACATCCATGTATTGAAAGATTCAACGTGTTAAGATGGCACTTCTCCCCAGTGATCTTTAGATTCAATACAATTCCTATTAAAATCCCAGTAAGCACTTTCGTAGAAGCTGACAAATTAAAATAAAATTTATATGGAAATAAGAAAGGACCTAAAATATCCAAAACAATTTTGAAAAACAAATGAACAGCAAATTTGTTAGGATTTACACCACCTGATTTCAAAACTTACTGTAAAGCTACAGTAATCAAGACAATGTGGTACAGGGATAAGCACAGACACATAGATAAATGAAAGAGAACAAAGAATTCAGAAATAAATCAAAATATAAATGGTCAATTGATTTTCAATGGAAGTGCTAAGGAAATCTGATGGAGGAAGAATAGTATTTTCTGAAGTTGTACTGGATATTCATATATTTTATTGATATTGAATCAATATCAATTGGATATATCAATAACCAATATATCAATTGGATATATATTTTAAAAACTCAGCCTGACCCCTATCTCTCACCAAACACAAAATTAACTCAAAATGTAACCCCTAAATATAAGACTGAGCTAAAACTATAAAATTTTTTGGAGAAAATTATTGTTTGACTTAGATTAAGCAAATTTTTTAAAATATGACACCAACAGACCATTTAGAAAAGGAAAAATTGATCACTGGACTTCAAATATGAAAAGTTTGCTCTTCAAAACACCATTAAAAAATTAATAGAGGCCACAGACTGGGAGAGAATATTTGCAAAGCATGTATCTCATAAACAACTTCTATTCAGAATATATAAATTACACTTGCAACTCCATAGTAAGATAAAAAATTTAAATCACAAAAGATTTGAAAAGATACTTCTCCAAAGTTATATAGAAATGGCAAATAAGCACACTTAAAAAATGCTCAAAATCCTGTCATAGAGAAAATGCAAATTAAAAAAACAATGAGATACCTCTATAAAATCACTATAAAATGGCTAAAATCAGATAGACTGACACCACTAAGTGTTGACAAGGAAGTGGAGAAACTGGAAACTGCATACATTATTGGTGGGAATATAAAATGGGGCAGTCTCTTTGAAAAGCAGTTTAGCAGCTTATTAAAAAGTTAAAGATACACTTATTATATGACTCAGCAATTTCACCCCAAGGTATTCGCCAAAGAGAAATGAAAATGTGTCCACACAAAGAATTCTTATACTAGTGTTATTCATAACAGCCAGAAACTAGAAACCATCCAAACTGCTGTCAACTGGTAAATGGATTTACAAAATATGGTTATCCACACAACTCTTCAGCAATTAAAAGGAACAAACTATTGATAACATGCTACATGGATAGTCCTTAAAAACACTGTGGTAATTAAAAGAAGCCAGACAGGAAAAAATATATATATATATTACATAATTGGATTTATATATAATGTCTAGGAAAGACAAAACTATAGTAATACAAAGATCAATGGTTGCATGGGACTGGTGTGTGGAAGCAGATATTGACTGTAAACATACAGAAGGGAACTTTTGGGGTGATGGAAATGTTTTAAAACTGGATTGGGGTGATGGCTGCACAGCTGTACAAATTCACTTAAACTCATGTAACTATACACTTAAAATGGATAATACATGTCAAGGACTGAAGTTTTTTAATTTAAAAGGTATGCATATCTTCAGCTTTCTTTAGATATTTGCAAACTGTTCTCCAAAATGGTTGTACATTCCCACCTACAGTGTACAAGATTTCCTGATGGTCTTTATCCAACACCTGATATTGTCGAACTTACTCTTACATGATAAGGGTAAATTCATAAATCATTTTGGTTTTCTCTGTCCTATTTTGTGTAAGATGAAGATATTATGCACGTTCTATTATTTTGTATTTAAATTGTTCATAATTAGAACTATTCTTTTTTATTATTAATTTTTATTGGAGTGTGGTTGCTTTATACTGTTGTGTTAGCCACCACTGTACAACAAAGTGAATCAGCCATACACATACAGATATCCCCTCCCTTCTGGACTTCCCTCCCATTTAGGTTACAAGAGAGAACTATTCTTGATTACAAGCTTCTCTCTTGTTTTTACAGAGACAACACCTACAGGTAGGCACTAGTGGAAATGCAGACTGTTTGTATGTATTCTAGGATGTGGCTAAAAGCTATATGTGTATGCCTTGTAGAATCTACATCATTATTTTTGCTCTTTCTGAGGATGATCAAACTGGTCATGATGTGGTGATATAGTCAAGACTAAATCTGCCAAACTAGAAGATGCTAACATGCAGCTATTTTAATAATTCATTCATAGGCTGTCATCTCTGTTCCACTGTCTGCCGGCTAAAGCCAAACTATTTCAAGCCATGTCAGTCTATTCTAGTGTGGAAAAACAGTAGGGGGAGGGGGAGTAACAATTTCATAGCATAACCCCTTGCAAACTATTCTAGCAAAAGTCCGCAATTTTTCCATATTTAAGCAAAACTCACATTGCACTTCAATCCCCTTTTCTCTTTAATGACCGTTAACAAAAAATGGAAAATACCTCCTGTCCAGGTAATTAAAAGTACTCAACTGCCAGGGAGGGATTTTTTTTTAGCTGTTTTTAGTTGCCAACCCAGTGATGATGATGATGATGATGATGATGATGGCGATGAAGAATGTTTACCTAGGAACCAAAGAATACAACACATAATCCAGAATATGTGTGTGTGTGTGCACATGTGTGCGCATGTGTGTACAGATGCACGCGCACAGAATGGGATTGCTCTTTCTATTTGGAAACTACAATGCCCCTTCTTGCACAGATACCTTTTGGATAAAGCTAAAACTCAGATAAGGGCTGGTCATCCTCCCTGCAGTGTATTCAAAGGGAGGTGACCCTGTACGGGGTGGCTATAAACTGAAGAACAATAGTCTCATTCAATACCCTAAGCTATTGGACAATGTCAGCACAGAGTTGCTGGAGATGTGACTCATCAACTCTTTTTTGCAACCTCTACTCTTCTAAAACTCCATCTCCTTTGGTTTTCAAGTTATGCCAGCCAAGATCTAGGAAAAGAGTAACCAGATTTTAAAGAATGTTAAATGCCAGGGATATCAGTAACTTAATTCCCAAATGGTATCATATGAACAGAAACCCACTGCACTGGAAACTCCTAGAAGTCAGTAAGCCTGCCTTCACCCCTGCGCTCCCAGAGCATAGCACCCGGCCCGGGGTGGTATGTATAGCAAGCAGTCAATAAATATATTTGAAAAGGATGAATGCTGCTTACAGGGCCTGTTGCTACTTACAGGCTGGGTATGGGTCTGGATTCCTGTCCCTCCCGGAGCTACGCAGGGCTTTTTGCTATAAATGAGCTTCCTTCCCCTGCTTGCTGTGAGCCAGGTTTTTGTCCATCTGCTGCCATTGTTTCCCAGCTATGCTGTATTGCACACGGTTATTCTTTAGTGGGTCATTACAGCATCTGTCTGCCCACCTTGTGCGTGTCCCGTCTCAGTTCACCAGACAGCAGCTGCTGGAGCATCCGGCTCCTCTCCATCATCTGCACAGGTCCAGTGCAGTCAAGCCTGCTTGCAGAAATCATCATTTCATTACTTGGGGGTGGCTACACTCCAGGACTGGTTACTAGGATCCTTGCCTGCCATTTAATATCCCTATAGGTAATTTTTTTTTAACCAGATGTGTTGCCCACAAGAAATTTCAGTTTCATGGATGTATACAAGGATACAAACAACCATCACCACATAGATCTTTATTAGTAGTAATTTTTTTTTTTAGTAGAAAGTGACCCTGGAAGCCACATTAATAATAAGAGAAGAAAGGTCTCATTTTATAAAGGCTGAACTTCCAGAAACCCTAATCCTCTTCTAGAAACCCTAATCCTCTTCCAGAATTAACCTTCAAAGAGGAGAGAGAACACTGCCACAAAGCCCATGCGCTTTATTTGTCCCCCTTAAAGAGAAGCTTCCTGATGGTTCACGGCCATTAAGATGAAACTCGGTTATATGCAGTACACAGCTTACAATGCGATAAGCCAGAAGTTTGTATATTAAGCTGACTGTTTGGAACTCAGGCTTCTGTTCCCTTTTGGCAACTTTACTTGTCATAAAATTGAAAGCAGTAAAATTCAGGTTGTACCCATACTGATACAGTGCATCCAAAAACTGAATTTCCATGTCTTTTGCTATGATGTAAAACTGATGGCCTTTATTATAGCGATTTCCTTAACACTTCTGCTTACTTTTCTATAAACTTTATGATAAAAAAAATAAATCTCCAAGCCAATCATAAAGGTATGTTTAACATACAGCAGGTCCAAATTATATTAGTGTCATAAGAACCTCTACAATAGGAAGAACACTGTTACTTGGTGAAATTCATTCTAAGTCCGATATCAAGGAGGCGAGAATAGCCCTCCTCGTGGCCCGTATTCCCTCCTGCACTCATTGCAGAGTTTCACTGGCAGCAAGAAGAGAGAATAAAGCAATAAGGTTGGGCAGGCTCCATGGCAGAGATAAGGATAAGCAGGTCCTAACAGGTAGAATAACCCCGTCTCCCGAGAGCCGCTAAGGCGAGGCCTTATGCCAAGCCAGTGTATGGGGGCGCGTATCGGTCAAGGGTCAGCAAAGCAAACCCTGGCTAATGTGGTACGGGGAGACTTTAATCAGGGATGCGCTCCTGCGACTGGGAAAAGAGTCCAGCAGGAACTGAACTCAGCTCAACTCAACTGACCTGCACAGAAGTGACCGGGTGTTTTGAAGAGCACGTGAGGGAGGAGGGAGAGGGGGGAGCAGGGCAGCCTCAGAGTCTGGGAACTGAAAATTACAAAAAGCAGGAAGCGGGGTTTGGTCTGAATTCATCCGGGTTTGCTAACTGGTGCTTACCAAAGTCAGTCTCCTACCTTCCCACAGAGGCTGGGAGACAGGGGCCCTATCTTCAGATGTTGGCTGAAGAAACAGTAAATTCTTTGGGCAGCCTTGAGTTTTCTCAGGCAGATACTTTCATGGAGGCTAGTGTCAGCCTGGGAATCAGCCTTAAGCTGTTAGAAACTATGTTTGTGTTTGTTCAAGTCTCCATAGGTGAAGGCCCAGCCTAGTAGGGAAGAGGGTTCCGAGGAGCCTGGCTAGGGTTTGGTCAAGGAGAAAAATCTTTGTCATATCTCAACAATCCCCACAATACCCCACGAGGGAGGTTTTATTATTTACATTTTGTAGATGAAGACCCAAGACCCAAGGGGTAATATGCCCAAGATCAAGTTAAGCCCTCAGTGGCAGAGGTGGGATTGGAGAGTAGATAACTTAATCTCTGCTTGGTGGTGAGCACTGCCTTCCAAGAGCGGGAGAGCCCAGGGTATCAGATCACAGGCATCAGGATTAAAGGTCAATGAAAATGACCCAGAGATCTGACTCAAGGTAAATGAAAAATGCAGAGCGACCCATTTCTTTCCTTGTAAAGTTTAACTAGTGAAATAAACCCGAGCTAGTGTGAATAAGTAGAAGGGAATGAGAGGTTGCGTGTGAGCTGGAGTTCAAAGCCTTCTTTGACCTGTTTGAATAAGGTGACAATAAATTAGCCTCCAAAATCAAACACAGGAAGAAAACAGGCTTTCCCACGATGCCACTTTAAGCAGTTTCAAAGAATATTCTTTTCAATTCGGCATTTGGTTTCTTCAAAAATATTATGACAACTGGCATCACACTTAGGAACCGAGACACTTCCCCCCTTTCTTCACTGCTTTCCAAAATTTACATGTGTTTTCTCTGCGGCTGCCACCATCCTCAAGAGCCATTTCTGCCAAGCCCAGTCCCTTTTCATTTCTGTACATAATGTCCTATCCCTCAGTTTGAACACAGTCATTTCAGCCCAAGAGAAAAAAATGGGCTATATAAATAAATCTTTATTACTGTCACAGTGTCGTTAAAAGAATTTCGTAGTTGGAGCTGCTCTTCGTTTGAATCGCCACCTTTCCAGGGCAGAGAGGATCCTGCTAGGCATTTTAAATTAGGGAGGACAGTTTTATTGTCAAGGCAGGTCAATCAAATTATAATTGGCTCTAATTTGCACTCCCACCAGCTGTTAAATTCTTCACCTGCAGCACTCAAAATGGTGTGAAATTCTTGCCAGCTTTGTGAAAGCTTCAAAGAGAATCACTCTTGATCTGATTCCTAAAACCAAAGTGCTTGTTACTTTTCATCAGAAGCGAGCAAAACGCACCATTGGCTCTGACCATGGGAAGCAGGGCCTGATCTGAAGTGGGCTAAGCCTGACAAGGACGGACAAACACATCTTCCATGCACAATCATCCTTGACCAGCCACTACTTCTATCGCAGAGCAGCCCCGGGGCGGGGAGGGAGGACAGCTTTCTTTTGTTATGGCCATAACACCCCTGAGTTGTATTTTTCTATTTCACTGTGAGTTGAACTGGCAACTCTTAGCAAAGTCATAAATTTCGCACTAAGGATAGAAGAGCAGACAAGGACAGAATTTTAGGGTAGGGCGTATCCATGCTGGTTCTGTAGTGAGGATCCACTATGCTTCCAGATAACCAGGATTACAGACTGTCTCGTACTGCCTCAGACAGCTTGGTGCTCTGGTCAGGTAAAACACCTACAGTGCCCACAAACACACACACAGAACACAAACGTGTGCGCACATGCACGGGTGCACACGTGCACGCACGTACGCGTGCACACACACAAGCACACAGCTTCAGGAAAGTGAAAAGCAACAACCGGTTAGCACGTGATGATAAAGCGCCATCTCGCTTTTACTTCTGGGCCACGGCTTCCTACTCCCTTACAATTTTGCTGAAGGCAGTTTTGTGCAAAATAGTAGCCCCTGTGATGTCAGCAAGAGTCCGGGATGGCCAGATGTGGAAACAGCATCAAAACCAAATGATCAACATAAGCTTAATTTCGGATGAATTTTGGCAGTGTCAGTTTGGCTGCAGCTTAAGGAAACTCTTTAATTTAAACAGCTGAATGGGAGTTTTCCTAATCTTGCTAATTTGCCATGTGGACAGTCCTCAACCATCTCAAAATGAGGGTCTTTGGGAATGACTGGTGAGGGGTAAATGTTATGAAGTAATGAAGGTTCTTTGAAGAAATATTTTTGGATTTAGAATGTATTTAAGAAAACACAGGATGAGTTTTTAAAAAATAAAAAGAAATATTGCATTGGAAATAATTTAAGAGAGAGAATAGTTTCTAGGTCTCAGGAAATGAAATGGGAACACAAATTTATATGAGGATAGTCATTACAATAGTATTTAACAGAGCAAGAACTAGAAACAATCTTTCTAAAAACAAAGAATTAGTTAAATCATCTAAAGCACTCCCATAAAATAGAGTATCATGCAGCATTTAAATGTTCTATGAAGAATTTATATGAGAAAATACATGTTAAATACAAAATAGGATAGAGACTATTCACAGTACAATCTCACTTATGTAACTATATATGTATTATATACACACAGTACAAACTCAGAAAAATATTAAAGAGTGATTATTTCCAAGTGGTGGGTTTACAATTTTTATTTTTTCTTTATGTTTTTCTCTACTTTCCAAATTTTACAAAGTGAGTTTTTGAAATCTTTATAAACAAAAAAAAAATAAAATAAAATGAATAACTAATGGCAACCAGTATGAGTTTGGGATGCAATGCTCAGATGCAAAAAAGTCACATATTTTTATTTCTCTAAATCAAATCAAATCTCTGAGGCCCAGTGGCTCAGGGCAGGCTAGATGCCCATCATTCCTGGGGCTCTCTTGTCCCTCAATGGAATCAGGAGTTGAAGTGGGTACAGAAAATTGAGGAAGGAACCAGACCTTCAGTGCTTAGTCTCCCATCTTTACCATCATCCTTTTAGCATCTAGACATGGTTGTGCAGCGGGTGCTGGCACTCTGGTGGGGCCCTGGAGAGGCCTTCCCTTGGTTCCCGCCATCACCACACTACTCAGGGTCTCATCATTTAAAGGAAATAGTCCCTCCCACCCCATGGAAGGACATAGCTCATGAGCCGGGCACAGTTCTCCACAAACGGTAGACCCCTCCAAAAAACCACACCTCTTAATCTCCAAGAATCTGCGCCACTCCAGTGACCACACTCTTTCATCCACCCAAATGCTGGCCATCATTTACCCCCAATCATGGACCTTCCAAACAAGTCATGCATTAGTCAGTGTGGACCCCAAAAGCAATACCAATATCTATATTTAGTGCTGCTGGTGTAGTCCTATCATGCAAGATTCCCCCAATATCTAAATCTATATTATAGGCCTTTCCAGGCATTACCTTATTTTATCCTCCTGACAAGCCTGTGAGATAGCACTATAATTATTCCCATTTTCCAGATGGGAAAATCTGAGGCTTGGAGAAATTAAGTAACTCCCTAAACTCACACAACTTTAATATAACGTCTCTTCGTGGCCCTGACACAAAAGCCCTTAACAACTCCCTGAGGTTCGGAGCTCAAAACTCAGAACAAAAATTGACTTGCTTCTTGGGATGGAGGCAGGAGATACACTAGTAATTCCATCAAGCTTCCTCTAGCTCCAAAAGCGAAGGTATAAATTAATATCTCAACACACTAGACTGCCGTCTAGGTTTAAGATCAAGAACACAAAGGAGAGGATGAAAGAAAAGAAAAGAAAGCCATAACCTCCTGGGTGATAGTATCTGTTTCACTTGGAGAAAGTGAACATGAGACTAAGCATCCACCAGCCAGGAAGAAGCCCGCAGAGACTGTGGGGAGAAGAATCTTTGGGAAATTTGGAAAAGATTCTGCTTCTCTAGGGATGCAGGGCCTAGAACATTCATGCAGGCCTATAAGAGCTGGACACTTGCCTGTGTGCAGAACACACTCAAATTCACATGGGTTGGCGAGGCCTCGTGCCTAGGAGGAACTGTTAAATGTGTGCAACTTGCTCTAAACTGAAGAAGGAGGTAGGAGATGCCCATTGTCCTGGAACAAGGCCTCCTCTAATGGATGTTATCTAGAATCTTTTCCTGAAAAGGGAAGTCAGCCATGGCAGCAGCTCACCAACCAGGGTGAGTAGAAGCTGAAATTTTACAAACTGATCGTGGCAGCCCTCAAATCCTGTGTCCCTCCCTGCTCAGTGAAGTACTCGGTGACAGAATAAATTATGGGTGTATCTATCCTCCTGACAGGTTCAATCCCAAGTCAAAGAAAATTGGAAAGATAAGAGGCATGAGTGACAGAGCAGTGCCGTGGCTTGGGCTCCCAGCTCTGCAGCCTGACTTTGTGGTCTCACAGTTTAAATTCTCTGACCTCAGTCTCCTAATCTGTAAGACAGGGGTAATTGTAACACATCTCTCATGGAAACACGGCAAGCAAAAAAGGGGGGGTGATGCATACAAAACACACACACAGTGATTTATACATAGAAAAGTTCCATAAATGTTAACTATCGTTATTTGTAATTACAGGCTGGTTGGTGCTCCTGGCTTTGTTATTGGATCTGAGCTAGTTTTGGAGAGAACACACACACAAACACACCAACGACCAAGCACAGCATCCTTCAGTGACCTCCAGTTGTCTTAAGGAAGCATACGCATCGATGCCACTGGCCCAGCCCAGCTCGGGGCCTCACCCCTCCACAATCCACCACCCCCTGCCACTCATGACATGGGCTTCTCTAACCATATTGAACTTTTTTTTTAAGATAAATAAGTTATCTTTCTTTTAAGATAAGTTCTGGGGATGTAATGTACAGCATGGTGACTATAGTCAACAAGACTATTTTATATATTTGAAACTTGCTAAAGTTCTCACCACATGAAACAATTTATAATTATGTGAGGTGATGGATGTTAATTAAACTTATTGTGGTGATAATTTCCTAATATATACGTATATCAACTCTTGTTGCACACCTTCTACGCAACATTATAGGTCAACTGTGTCTCAATGAAACTGGGAAAAAAATTTTTTTAATTAAAAAAAAAATTTTTTTTTTCATTTCCTGAAATGTCATGCTCTCCTTCACCGGCAAGACCTCAGAGCTATCTATCCTCTCTCTGTAACTCTCTGTGCTCTCCTCCCTGCTGGGCTAGCTCTTCCTCATCCATCCTTCAGGTTCCAACGTTGATGCTTTTGCTCTGACGAGCCTTCCCCCCCACACACACTATACGTGCTGCTCCCCAGGACAGGGCCCAGCCTTGACCACGCACTATTACAACTACTTGAGCCTCTGTGTTGTGAGGTTCTTGGGGCCACCATGTGGTCCATCTGGGTCACCATCTGTCACCAAGGTTCAGCACAGGGTGAGCACATGATAAAGAGGTGGTCAGTAGGCATTTCTTTAGTGAACAAGTAAACATGCTCTAAAAATTTGGTGTCAGGCTATTATGAAACCTCCCCCTCCTCTACTGACCCCAGTTCATATCCTGCTCTCCAGCCAGGCCTGTAGAAGAGAGAGCACCTCCAGAATTGTGGTGTGTACACCCCAAATTGCAGCCCATGTTCCCACGACTCCCTTTACCACTAGCCAAGAGAGGCAGGCCCTACATCCTTCTGCCCAAATGTATCTGCATCAGTTTGCTAGGGCCGCCATAACTGAGCACCCCAGATCAGGTGGCTCCACCCACAGAAATTTATGTCTCAACATGTGAGCAGGATTGGTTTCTTCTGAGGGCCTCTCTCCTTGGCTTATAGATGGCCATCCTCTCCCTGTTTCTGCACATGGTCTTTCCTCTATGTCTGTCAGCGTCCTAATATCTTCTTATAAGGATACCAATCAGATTAGGGCCCACCCTCATGACCTCATTTGACTTAATTGCCTCTTTAAAGAACCTGTCTTCAAGTACAGTCATATTCTAAGGTATGCAGTCGGGGAGTGGAGGGTGTAGAAACCCAACATATGAATTTGGGGGGAAACAATTTAACCCATAACAGTACTGAATGTCAAAGTCTGGTTTCCCTTTTGATATACATACACTGAGGCATCAACATGTCACTAAGAATGGGCTACTTCTCTCTGCCTTCACAAATAGGCACTTGGACATCAGTGCTTCATGTAGGAAAAGTCAACCCTGTTCACTAAACACAACCTGTTTGTTCAGAACTTCTCTGTACCGTGGGGGCCGCATGGAGAGTGAAACACCTGAGTCCTGGACCAAGCACCTTGCAACCCGAGGCAAGAGATCAGGTAAACACAGCACACACGCAGGAATCCACGGTCATAGCAATCCACCCAAGCTTGCTCAGAAAGGCAACCCAGAGCCCTGGGGATGTAGTGGGTCATAGTTTGCTGTGGCCTCATTATAGCTGTATGACCTTGTGCAAGTTGCTCGGTCTTTCTGTGCCTCCATTTTCTCACCTGTAAAATGGCATTAATAGGTACCACAGAGGACTGTTATGAGGATTAAATCAAACAATACATACAAGGCAATTAGAACAGTGCCTGGCTCATCATAATCATCAGCAAATGTTAGCGTTTGTACTGTTGTCGCTGTGCTATCAAGGCTGCCCAAGCTGGATGGTGGAGGCCAAACTGCCTCCACACCTGGGCTGAATATCAAGGACTCACGAGTCTCTAACTCCAGGTCAATTCTATAAACAGAGAGAAGACCAGTGTCAGAGCAAGTCTTCAAAACAAATTAGCTTGCCGGGAAGAAGCTACCACTTAAGACAGTGTTGATGATAGAGAGAAAACAGATCAAACTAAGGAAGGTAGGGTTGTCAGCAGTAGTAAATACTGCTTTTGGAAAACTGGATTTGAGGCCACAAGTGATTTGGCAGACACCAGCCTGGGAAGCTCTGTCTCCTCTGCCCAAGATCCTGGTCTGTGCCCTGTGCATTCTTACTCATGCTTCCATAGGCAGGTATCAGGGAAATAATGTGGACCTGGAAATTATAACCTTCTGGGTCTTTAGGCAAATTACTGAACTTTTCCAAATCTCAGTTTTTTCCCTGCACAAGGGGGAAATTATGCCAACAATACAGATAGTGCCTATTAAGCGTCTAGTGTAGAACACGTCCCGATGGTTCGTTCTTTTTCCCCTTCGCCTGTAAGTACCATTAGCAGAGACTGTTATGAAGTATTTCTGTCTCGTACACACATAGTCCTGAGTACCGTGTACCATGCCAGGTATTTCCCTACAGGCAGCACAATTATCAGATTCCATGGAATATATTGAAACCCTAGGGTTCCAAAGGAAGTATGCAAGAAGTCCCCTTTTTGGATCATTGTTATTTCAAACACTTTGTCAAACATCCAGGAAATCATGCGGTCTATCAGTATCTCTTTGTCAGTGTGGTAAATAATCAGATGAAGCTTGCCTCTGAAGTAATGGATGACAGCTGATCAATACACTAATAAAAAACACCAAGGCAACAAAATTTTTAAGGGGACTATATCAGTAAGACTCAGTATGTGTATTACATAAGCCTTTGAGGAAAAAGGAAATGAAAGAGGTAGAAAAAAATAACTACATACTTATGATGTTTTGTAATACGCAAAATATTTTCACATACACTATTTAATTAATTCTTATAACAACTCAATGAAATATTTAAATTACCTCATGATGAGAACTATTAGTATATGAAGTATTATTAAGTCAAAATGCACATGCATCTTTAAGAGTGGTTCTCAAGCCAGGTTCATGGATTCTGGGGTCCAAGTGATATACATCTTGCTGTCCCTGGCTTGCCTCTAAGAGTTTTACTTTTTGCGTTTGCATTTTGATGATTATCAAAAAATTAACCCAGGTAAATTCTAGATTATGTGAGTAAACAACTCATCATCTAGTACAATCAGGAGACTTCGGAATCTCATTGGCATTGAGTAATTCTTCTTGACATTCACGAGCTAATGTGAAAAGAACTGACGTGCCCTTGGTAAGCATACGATGTGTTCCATGCAACAAGAAGACCAACAGCCATGCAAATAACATTTGTTCAGGAGTGTCACTAGAGAAAAGGAGGAGGGAACTGAGTCGTCACACAGCACCCGGTAGTAAATGCTTGCTGGAGATATACAAATATCTAAGCTGTAGCACTCAGCACCACAGTTATTTCACAAAGGGGATTTCCTTCCAGAAAAAAAAATAATCACCAACCACACGAATGTCACGATGATATTCTGAATTTCATTTTTGGACGGATTTTTTGAGGGGTATATAATGTGAAATATTCTATTTGTTTTATGTTTCTGTAAGGGTTTTAAGTGTAAAAAAATGCCAATTTTAATTATGTGTGTTTTTAAATTATTTTAGTATATACTTATTCCATATTTATTATATAACTTTTATATTATAAATTATTTTATTGTAATACCATTTAGGGAAAAACTGGGGATCAACAACTCTGAAAACACTGCTTTTTGAGATAGAAATGTTTCTCAGACAGGTCTATAATTATTTTTAATTCTTCTTAAAATAATCCTTTGCCCACAAACCATCAGCAGGTGATTTTTCTTTCTGGTGCTGACGGAGGGAAATCAGTAAAAGGAGAGTTAAAAGAGAAAGCATTGAATCTGTAGCAAAGTGCCCGTGACATTCTGGAAAAGCTGAATATACGATCGGCCTGTAACTTAAATAACCCCAACTGAAATCCAATATCTAGGCAGCAAAAATGGAAGAACAGAAAAATGCTGCCCAGGGGACTGGCTCTGAATCTGGCACTTCATGATTTCCTCCGTGACTCTGAATAAGTTCTCATTATTGCCCTGCCCCTGGTTTTGTTGTATTGGATAAGGGGGGGAGTGTTGTTTCTTTTCTGTTTGTTTGTTTTTTGCCAGTTACCAAATGGGAGCCAAGAATGTTGCTTTGTAAAGTGCTTTGTGAAGCACAGATACCCAGTATTGTCAAGCATGAAAATCTTCAAAATTCACAATTTAAGGGTCTTTGAAAATTATTTGTGTAGCATGCCTTGCCATTTTCTTTCTTTTTAGTTCATCTCTGATCACTTTACTGCACTTGCTTGAAACAGGTGGAACAGAATAAACAATACTCTAGTTAGGGGTGGGTTAGATTTCCAATTAAAAGTATTACCATTTAAGGACACCGAATGATGTCTTCTCCTTTTGCCCCAAGATGAGATGTAGGATGGAAGGGCATGCCAGTTTCTATCAGTTTGAGAGAAAATTTCAAAAAGAAGACATGTGATGGGAAAAAAAGAAATGAATCTGAGTGACTTTCATAAGCTGAGAACTTTAAAAGATTTTATTTTGGCTTAATAAAAATTGTGCACACTATTACAATTACTCTGTGGGCTGGGTCCTCTTTGCTTTTTGTTTAGAAACAAATAAAAATAGCTGAATTATTAATGTGAAGTAAATTGGTTACTAAGCATTTAGAGTCACTTTTTAATTCACACATACATCTGTATTAACATCTTCATGGTGCTTTACTACAGATTATACCATAGTTGTAATGGCATTTAAGGAACCATTTAAAGGATAATGTTTCTAGCAGAGGCATATTTGAAAGTGGATGGTGTTGTTAGATACAAGAATAAAATTATAAAATCCACCTGTGAGGTTAGGAGGCACAGTCCCCAAGAATGCCCTCACTTCTGATACCAACTGCAGGGTAGAGGGGTTTCTAAGACCACACTCGGGCTCAGTAATTCACTAGAAGAATGTACTGAAGGCCATAATGACTGTGGTTATGGTTTATTGCAGTGAAAGAATAAAGGATACAGATTAAATTAGCCAAAGGAAGAGATACACGGGGCAGAGTTCAGGAAGTTTCTAAACATGGAGTTTTCAGTTGTCCTGTCACCACGGAGTCATGGACAGTTTTAACTTTCCTGGCAATGATTTGTGACAACATGCACAGGATATTGCCAGCCAGGGAAGCTCACCCAAGCCTTGGTGTCCAGAGTTTTTACTGTGGAGACCTGGTTGACTGCACACAGGGCTGACCTTTAGATCCTCCAGAGGTAGAGCAGATATCATGTAGCTCAAAGTCCCCATCATAAATCACATTGTTAGACTGTCTGTTTTTGCCCAAAGCCCCCAGGTAAACAAAGACACTTTTCCTAGAGAGCACCTCCCCAGGAGACGAGGGCAAAGTCCAGACCTCCCCCTGTTAAATACACAGGCCACCCCCTGGCATTTGGCCAAGGCTCTCTTAAGCCAAATGATCATATTTGAGCGTCTACATTTAGGAAAGCATTTATATGACAGACACCACAACAGAATCAGTATGAATATGCCTAACATTTGGAGGAACCAGTGTTGGGCAGATTTAAAGAAATTAATCCATCCTATAAAGTCATTACATACATTTTCATATATTTGTACTAAATTTATTACTTGTTTCCTCCCTTGATCTACTGCTATTTGTACATCATGATAAACTTGTAGAAAACTATTTAGCATAGCAATTATCTGATGGTTAGCTAAAGCCAGTTCTTCAGAGCAGTCATTTTCCATTTATATCCTGAAGAGGCTTTAACTACATCTCTCAATATGTTTGATTATCAATATCAGTATAATCATAAGACTGACTTACATAAGGTAGTCAAATTTTACCAACAATGCCAATGTTACATCGTATTAGAGTATGGTCATGGTACAATTCTGTTTCACTATATAACAAAAGCGGTTAGAATTACAGAGGTATTTGCTATGCCTTCCAACATAATCTATCCTTGCCCATATGTCAGATATTACCATGAACAGGTGTCATTATGTTGCCCATGATTTGGTTATTTACAGGGTCCAAGTTAGTTGGGGTCAAAGCCATTTACCCTGTCTCAGTTCACAGGCTTGTACTATGACTAGTTTCCATTGTGCACTACTATACAGCAGGGCCCACCACCTCCCTCCCACTGGCAGGACGTGGGTGGTATTCAGAATAGTTCCTATCTCTGCTAACTGTATTACAGGATATGTCTTTTAATCTATCCTAGGGGTGAGGGCAGATATAGTGTATCAGTGTACATTACAAATGCCTCCAGAGAACTCCACAGGTTTGGAGGGCCATAAGATTCCATTGCTGTGCCCTTGAGCCCCAGCTGCTGGGATGGAGGGCCATTGCCCCATGACTACTGCCCCTTCATCTGTCTTAAAATAGTCAAGAGGTCCTATTGGGTAAGGGTACAAGCCTTTTACAAACAGTGTATCCTAGCATTATCAGCACTATTTGCTGAGTCTGCCTGACCCACTTCACTACAGCTTTATCATCTTTCCAGGTTCACTCCCATCCCTTTCCTGCCTCCTGGAAGAGAATCCCTCTAATTTGCTCATTCTAGTTAAAAGTACTTTTCCTCTGAATGCCACTCCTCATTAAAAGTGAATTCAGCTTGTCCCAAGATGCCTAGACCAGAACTTTCTCCCCTAAAGTCCTTTTCTGTCCCGTGGTCCAGTATTGTTTAATTCACCATGCATGTGTTGCTATTGTGTACCAATGACCTGAGTGCAGTTAGTATACATGTTTTCTACCGCAAATATTGGGTCCTCCATTCTAGGGTTGGATGAGTGGTGTCACAGCTAGATGTCATTTAGTTTGAGTATGCCATAAGGTCACCCACAGCCCTCCTCATCTCAAGCTGGGGCTGTTTCCAGGGGAATTCAGACCCATCATGTGGTACCTATTACTCTAATCCCATCAGGAACCCAATGTTTTTTTCTATTCTGTTTAACAGCTTTCCATCCACAAAAAATAAGCATAATACGTGTTTGTGCATAGCACTCTGTGGTATATTGGTCATGCCACCATGATAGCCAGGAAACTTTCTAAGCCTTCGATCATCCAGGTTTAGAGTTACACAATCATCAGTCGGCTGGGAGCTGTACTCCACATGGTCCAACGGCCCATTAGGGAGAATTTCCCACAAAGTCCTTCCCAAATGATATCCTTTGTAGTAGATGTAACTTGAAAAATAAGACTCAAAAGCTGTTGGCACATTACTAGAATTCTACTCATTAATTAACCTTCAGTCTAGTTCATCATCATCTTGTACGACCAAAATGTTTCCCAGAGTGATACCACTCAGGTTTGCAGATTTCTATTCAGTTTTGTGAGGTTCCCAAAGCAGGGGTGGTCTTGACAAACATGTAGCTTCACCTTTCTGGGCATCTGGTACAGGTGAGCTTAGAGATAATATTATTCTCTTGCTCCGAGCCTCTTTCAAGTCACCTAAGTAATATAGGAGTTCCCTCACTGCATAACCCATTTATTCATTCCTTTATCCTCAGCTACCATTTTTCCTTCTCTACATTTGTCATTTATTTTTACCCAAACTTCCCACCTCTGGAAGTCACGTTCAGATAAAGGAAATCCAATCCCTTCACATTAAATAACCACTTCATATTCCAATTTTAGTCCAAACTTTCACTTTAGTCCCATCAACCACTGCATCTCCATGTCCTCCCAATCTCACTGTACATCTTATTAGGACTTCCCAACAGATTTTGGAATCATAGTGCATTAGAATCCCATATTAAGAAGCCCCAAAACATTCTCTTCTCCTTCAACCCCACTGCCCATTTACCCACCCATGTGCATATGGCCTTGGGTCCCCAGGTGGGGGACTCTGGCTCTTCTGTCAGTTTCCATCTTGATTAATATGTCAGCCCACTATCCAAGGTGATTCCAGGTCATGTTTCTCATTGTCATCTTTGCCTTCCAGCTTTTCGAATTCTTCCAGAAGGGGTTAAATAGAGAAGATTTGTTTAGGGCCCTTTGAACAGTAGGAACCAGCAGGGGCTTCCACTGGTCCACCCAACCTCCAATAGTGCTGCATTAAGACCTTTGTTTCAACTCATCAATGTCCGCTTTATTCATCCCACTTATCAACAACCATCTAAAGATTTCCACTCTGCTGAGTCCACTCCCTTGACTCTTCCCTTTGTCTTTCCCCGTTTCCTTGTGAATCACTCTAATTTCCTAACATCTGTAAAATCTGTAAGGGAAGCTGAGACAACAAATCTGACAGGGCTTCTCAAACTGTTGCTCGATATCAAAGCAGCAATGTTACATGGGGTGGGTGTCCGTGCCAAAGGGGTGCCTTTAATCACAGCATTTACTATGCCTGGGGTAAGGGGTATATTCAGTGGATGAATAGCCCAACAATCTCAGCATGGCTTGCGTATGAAGCACCTCAGCTGTTTCATCTGGGATGTTCCACTTCACATTTAAAGGGAGAGTTGGACAGTCTCCTTTCTTAGGATAAACTCACTTTGTAGCTGCTTTTATCCAGTCCACCAGGCTAGCTGTCCTTTTGGAAATAACTTGCTGTGTTTTTGGATCACATACAGCCATCTGTGATTGCTCAGTAGCGAGCTGGGTCCTGTATTAACCCAAACATGATCTT
Organism: Eschrichtius robustus; assembly: GCF_028021215.1. Taxonomy (NCBI): domain Eukaryota; kingdom Metazoa; phylum Chordata; class Mammalia; order Artiodactyla; family Eschrichtiidae; genus Eschrichtius; species Eschrichtius robustus. Next base: position 41,613,572 of record NC_090837.1, on the reverse strand, counting down.
CTACTCTGCAGTATCCAAAACCAAAGATACCACTCTAAGTTAGTCACTCAAAACCCATTTTAGTAAAGGTTCTTCAGGAAGCTGAAAATATCAATGCAAAACGAAACAACTCCTTCACATATACCCACAGGTTTCACTACTTCCTTGGTTTTGCCTTTTACCCACCTGGACAACCTTTTTGGTGACCAGACATCCTAGAGGTACTACCTGTTGTCCCAGCAAAATTCCCCTTTGGTAGCAGCCCTGAAGCTAGCAACCATAGCTCAGGCTGGCTGAAATCTGAGATGCGCTCACAGTCAGGATCTGCCCCAACGCTCTTTATTTTCATTTTAGCTATTATGAACAATAATAGCCAAGGCATTGTATATTTAGCTTATTTCTTACTATTTTACATTTCCTATGTATCCAGTGAGCTAACTCCTGGGGATGTGGATTCATCTCTAAATTCCACAGGTAACGTTTACATGTAGTAACAGATCCCAGCACAACAGTTAGGGAACCGTTGACTGAAACTGCCCGCCTTGGCCAGGCATGGTGATAATCACTTGCCTGAGCTGTCTCACAACAGGAAGTCCCAATAAAGAACACGGTGCTGCTGCTGAGAACTAACCAGGAGAATTCTAGAGGGGCCGAAAGGAGGAGGGAGGAGACGACATGTCCTGCCGACCTCCCAGAAAGTGTCACGCTGGAATCCATCTCGGCTGAGAGATGCACGCACCATCGGCGAGGACCCTGAGTCAGACTATGGGCCAAGCATGATGACTGGCCAGAGACAACCTGGAAACTAACCCCATTACCATAAAACCTGAGACTGCGAGCCACATGGCAGAGCAGCTCTCCTGGGTTCCCTTGCCCTGCTGCTCTCCGCCCAGGCACCCTCTCCCGATACAGTCTTTTGCTTTGTCTCCTCAGATAATTCATTTCCAAGTGTTAGACAAGAGCCCACTACAATGGGTGAACAGGAAGCCACGCAGGAATCAAAGATTCATCCCGGGCCTCTCGTCTTTTCTCTTCCCAAATCACACATTTCAGTGAGTGAGGCTCATTCTAGGGACTCATGATGCCAACTGCAAAGTTAAAGGACATAGCCTACAAGGCCACCCCCATTTCTGACTGCAAGTTCTGGGTTCTCAAGTTTACCCTCCATTTCGATAAAACTCTTTGGGTAAGGTTAAATTGTTAATGACATACTACCTAAAAGATAACTAGGCTTTGCAGGGGCCCACACCCAGATCTACAGCCTCATCCAGTTCGTGCCACATCTACACCCAGCCATGGCCAACCCTATCATTTACACAGACATTGCCCTATACAGCAAACTCGTGGGTTCTGTCTATTTGAGTTATCTGTACACAAAGTTCCAAAGCCAGCAGTAAACTTCAGTGCTCTTAGCACTGGGGAGAAACAATCTGGTTAGGAGTCTTGCTTTCTCAGAATTAATCTTGAGTTTATTTGACAGCATGGTGACATCACTGCTATCATGGCACTGGGGCAAGTCCACCTATGGAGAGAAATTTCCTAATGAGAACTTCATTTCAGCCCTGGCATCTTTTCCATGGTAAATTCCAGACCCAACACAAACAGTTCCCAGCTTTTGTCTGCTGTTTGGGTGACAAGCATGTGGTAAAACAACAATATTGTGAAAGCTTTGGGCATAAGAATGGCAAGATTAGCAAGAAGTCCACCATCACTAACTGTGAATAACTCTTATAAACTTAATTAGTTTCATCTTAATCAACAAACCATTCCTTCTGTCCTGGGGAGGGCAGCCCCATCTCCAGTCACTCTCTTGGTATTCTCATGTGCTACAATTGTTTCATCCATATTTCCCTTATTCCCCTCCAAGTCCAGCCAGACAGCAGAGTTAAATTTATGATTAAATTTAAAAACCAAACTACAAAACACCTTAAAAGCATTTCCCTGTGCTGTGGATTTTCTGATCTCTTTATAAAGAGATTATTCACTCCAACCCTTCTTAGTGACTCCTGTTAACACAAGCTACATTAAATTTATCAATAAATATAAATGTCTTGGGAATCTCTAAAAGAGTGTTGTGATCTCCAAAACACATTCGCTATTAACAAAAACTGATCTTTCCTGACTCAAAGATTTCTAAATCAGACAGGGATGTGCGCAAACTATCTGTTTATGATAGTTCCTGTTAATACATCACATTTGTTAAAATAGATTTGATAAACACTCTAAAAAAGGACATTCCTGGGCTGCCTCTCCAGCATCTGTTTTCCCCTTTCCATAGCCCTGATTTCCATTTGGTTCTGGGAATTTCACTCCACTTCCAGCCCCACAAGTAGAGCCTATGACCTGGGTTAAGCCAATCAGTTTATTTCATCTGTTTAGTCGGAATGAATCTTAGGGCTTTGGCTGGCAATATTGTGAACACAGTTTTCTGCTGGCCACAACCAAGGATGTCTGAACCAAAGCCCCAGGAACTGCAAGCAGTCGCCTTAGTACCATGAGGAGAGCCAGCCACAAGGTGAAGCTGACATTACAGAACATAGGAAAAAGCAAAAGGAAACCAGTACTTTCATAACATTGCTGAGCGGCTGGAACAAGCCGAAACTGAGGCCAATCTTTATTCCTGGACCTTGCAATTTAATGGGCTAAAAAATTATCTTTGCTGTTGAACCCCTTAGTACTCAAAGTGTGACCTGTATGTAGGCCAGGAGAATCAGCATCACTTGGGAGTTTGTCAGAAATGCAGAATCAGGACCACAATGTGGATCCTCCTGAACCAGAATCTGTATTTGAACAAAATCCCCAGGTGATTCTATATACATTGACATTTGAGAAGAACTTGCCAAGCCTCTTTGAATCAGCTTTTTCTATAATTTGCATTTTGAATTAGATCTCTACCACATCCCTGTGTAATAGTCCAGACGGATGTTATTACTCCTCTTTAGAGAGAAAGGGAAACTGGGTTGAGGGAGCTGACATGCTGGCCAAAGGTCACACACATTTAGAGCATCAGGAGCACCCCGGTCCCAAGCCTCACAGTAATTCCTTCTTCTGATGAGCTCTCAGGTCTAATCAGCATTTTCCATGGGCCATGCAGCCAGGGTCCAGGGCTACCTGTTCACCAACCTTGCATTATTCTTTATTTTAAGAGACCACGGGTTTTACCAACACCCTTGCTCCCTGTGTTTGTAATCAGGGAAAACTCTTTAATCTAGGTAATTTATTTAATGAGTAGCTCCAAATATTGGTTCCCAACTACCAAGCAGTTTAATACAAAAATTACAGGCTAGCCTAATTGCACTTAACCAAGTAAGCCCGTGAACAATTTTCTCTCATTATTTCTCAGTGAAGCATACACCCTCGGCACAGTTCTCTTTTTATTAATAAAAGCAAGGAGCAAGTGTTGAAAAACCTTCATGTTCCTTGATGTTTTACAATCCGGATCTATCTCTTAAATCCAGCCAATGGGATAAAGGAAAAATACTATATAAAATAGTTATTTCAGAGAAAGGCTTTCCCACAGAAACTTCCCAACTGATAGGCTAAAATGGTATGAGATATTTAAAGATATACCTGGTAAATTGCTATAACCCTTAATACAGTTTATGTGCATAGTAATCTCTTAACAAATGCTTGTTGCATAAGTAACGTTCATTTTCAAAGTACTTTACAGTTTGCAAGGCACCTTATCTTTTTTTTTCATTTAATATTATTGATTTATATCTTTGCAACAATCTTGGTGCGTAGGGGTTATTATTTCCATTTTACAGATGTTGAAACAGTCAGAATGGCCATCATCAAAAAATCTATAAACAATAAATACTGGAGCAGGTGTCGAGAAAAGGGAACCCTCTTACACTGTTGGTGGGAATGTAAATTGATACAGCCACTATGGACAACAGTACGGAGGTTCCTTAAAAAACTAAAAATAGAATTACCATGTGACCCAACAATCCCACTCCTGGGCATATACCTGGAGAAAACCATAATTCAAAAAGACACATGCACCCCAATGTTCACTTGCAGCACTACTTACAATAGCCAGGACATGGAAGCAACCTAAATGTCCATCAACAGAGGAATGGATAAAAAAGATGTGGTACATACATACAATGGAATATTAGCCATAAAAGGAACGAAATTGGGTCATCTGTAGAGACATGGATGGACCTAGAGACTGTCATATAGAGTGAAGTAAGTCAGAAAGGGAAAAACAAATATCGTATATTAATGCATATATGTGGAATCTAGAAAATGGTATAGATGAACTTATTTGCAAAGCAGAAATAGAGACACAGACGTAGAGAACAAACGTATGGATACCAAGGGGGGAAGGGGAGGTGGGATGGATTGGGAGATTGGGATTGACATACATACACTACTATGTATAAAATAGATAACAAACGAGAACAGACCGTATAGCACAGGGAACTCTACTCAATGCTCTGTGGTGACCTAATGGGAAGGAAATCCAAGGAAGAGGGAATATATGTATACGTGCGGCTGATTCACTTTGCCGTACAGCAGAAACTAACACAACATTGTAAAGCAACTATACTCCAATAAAAAAAAAAAAAAAGAAAGAAACTAAGGCTCAGAGAGATTAAGAAACACTTACCCAGAGTCAAAGATTCATTCATGATAGAAGTGGAATTCGAAGCCCTGTCCTGTGACTACAATTCTAAGTCCTTCCACTGCACTGTGCTGAATCCTTCTTTTAAAAAGGCATTCCACAATAAAGATGTTAAAAAAATTAAATAAAATTTAAAAAAGGCATTCCAGTGGCCCTGATACTCAAATTGCTGTTTATAAATGGAGTCCCTAGCACCATCTTGGGTGCACACACACCCACAGCCCATTTCATGAAAACCACTCCCGATGTAAGTCTTTCCTTACTACTTGGAGTAATTTGTATGCACTGGATAAAGCACCATAAACCAAATAATCTTCCACCATTTCCATCTCTTTCAAATTCTACTGTTGTAAGTTTGTCCCCTTTAGGCTAGGGAGATGTTCTGGCCTTAAAGAATCCCCAGTGAGATGCAAACATGAGGTTCTTTGGGTGGTCTTTCGCTGGGTTTCAGCTTCCAGTCTGCTGAGGGTGAAGCAGTGTGGGAAGAGGCCTTGGCACCCCTGAACCCACTGTTTCTTGCCTCTGCGCTTAGCCACAGCCACGAGCCACCAAGCAAGTGGCTCAGATGCAGGTCATCAGGTGTGTGGTGGTGGAAGATGGAGCTGTAGGTAACACTTGCCTACTGATCAGTTACACGCCAATGCACTTCTTGGAGCATATACCCCTATTGTCTGTGACAACTCTTCTACTAATGGTCTGGTAGGTGGAAAAACGGTGAATCTGGGTTTATGGGACAAGAAGCTGGACAAGAAGATTATGACAGATTATTCCTCCCATCCTATCTGCAAGCAGATGTATTCTTCATTTGCTTTTCCCTTGCGAGTCATGCATCATTTGCAATATCCATGCAAAGTGGTATCCTAAACGTGACCCCATTTCCCAACACTCTCATCATCTCAGTGGAAACTAAACATGATCTTAGGAATGATAAAGACCTGATTGGGAAACTGAAGGAGAAGTGATGGACTCCCGTCTCATAGCCAAAGGTTTTAGCTACAGATAAGATCAGGGCTGAAAATAATGTACCTGAAATGCCTAGTTCTCACACACAGGGGCCTCAATATGGTGTCTGATGGACCTATTAGAACAGTTCTCTGCCCACTGCCTGCAACAAGAGAAAGTGCTTACTGTTTCAGGGAGGGCAAACTAAATCAAATTGAAAGTCCTGTAGTTAATTCACTAAAGAAAAATGAAAGATGTGAAGACACGAAATCGACAGATACAAAGGAAGTCACTGACAACAGAATACTATGAAGTCTTGAAATGGCTGATTTTCAAGAAAATACAAATTGTCAAAATTCCCTTGGGAGGAGATTGGTTCAAGATGATGGAGTAGAAGGACGTGCACTCACTCCCTTTTGCGAGACCACCAAATCAAAACTAACTGCTGAAATATCATCAACAGGAAGACACTGGAACTCACCAAAAAAGATACCCCACATCCAAAGACAAAGGAGAAGCCACAATGAGATGGTATGAGGGGCGCAATCACAATAAAATCAAATCCCATAACTGCTGGGTGGGTGACTCACAAACTGGACAACACTTATACCACAGAAGTCCACCCACTGGAGAGAAGGTTCTGAGCCCCACATCAGGCTTCCCAACCTGGGGTCCGGCAACAGGAGGAGGATTTCCCAGAGAATCAGACTTTGAAAGCTAGCAGGATTTGATTGCAGGACTTCAACAGGACTGGGGGAAACAGAGACTCCACTCTTGGAGGGCACACACAAAGTAGTGTGTGCATCAGGACCCAGGGGGAAGGAGCAGTGACCCCATAGGAGACTGAACCAGACCTACCTGCTAGTGCTGGTGGGTCTCCTGAAGAGGCAGGGGGTGGCTGTGGCTCCCCGTGAGGACAAGGACACTAGCAGCAGAAGTTCTGGAAAGTACTCCTTAGCATAAGCCCTCCCAGAGTCCACCATTAGCCCCACCAAAGAGCCTGTAGCCTCCAGTGCTGGGTCACCACAGGCCAAACAACCAACAGGGAGGGAACCCAGCCCCACTCATCAGCAGACAAGCGGATTAAAGTTTTACTGGGCTCTGCCCACCACAGCAACACCCAGCTCTACCCGCTACCAGTCACTCCCATCAGGAAGCTTGCACAAGTCTCTTAGCCTCATCCACCAGAGGGCAGACAGCAGAAGCAAGAAGAACTACAATTCTGCAGCTTGTGGAAGGAAAACCACATTCACAGAAAGATAGACAAGATGAAAAGGCAGAGGACTACATACCAGATGAAGGAACAAGATAAAACCCCGGAAAAACACCTAAATGAAGTGGACATAGGCAACCTTCCAGAAAAAGAATTCACAATAATGATAGTGAAGATGATCCAAGACCTCGGAAAAAGAATGGAGGCAAAGATCGAGAAGATGCAAAAAATGTTTAACAAAGACCTAGAAGAATTAAGGAACAAACAAACAGAGATGAACAATACAATAACTGAAATGAAAACTACACTAGAAGGAATCAATAGCAGAATAACTGAAGCAGAAGAACAGATAAGTGACCTGCAAGACAGAATGGTGGAATTCACTGCCGCAGAACAGAATAAAAAGAAATGAAGACAGCCTAAGAGACCTCGGGGACAACATTAACGCACCAACATTCGCATTATAGGGGTCCCAGAAGGAGAAGAGAGAGAGAAAGGACCCGAGAAAATATTTGAAAAGATTATAGTTGAAAACTTCCCTAACATGGGAAAGGAAATAGGCACCCAAGTCCAGGAAGTGCAGAGAGTCCCAGGCAGGATAAACCCAAGGAGAAACACACCAAGACACATAGTAATCAAACTGACAAAAATTAATGACAAGGGAAAATTATTAAAAGCAACAGGGGAAAAATGACAAATAACATACAATGGAACTCCCATAAGGTTAACAGCTGATTTCTCAGCAGAAACTCTACAAGCCAGAAGGGAGTGGCATGATATATTTAAAGTGATGAAAGGGAAGAACCTATAACCAAGATTACACTACCTATCAAGGATCTCATTCAGATTTGATGGAGAAATCAAAAGCTTTTCAGACAAGCAAAAGCTAAAGGAATTCAGTACCACCAAACCAGCTCTACAACAAATACAAAAGGAACTTCTTTAAGTGGTAAACACAAGAGAAGAAAAGGACCTACAAAAACAAATGCAAAACAATTAAGAAAATGGTAATAGGAACATATATATCGATAATTACCTTAAACGTGAATGGATTAAATGCTCCAACCAAAAGACACAGGCTCGCTGAATGGATACAAAAACAAGACCCATATATACGCTGTCTACAAGAGACCCACTTCAGACCTAGGGACACATACAGGCTGAAAGTGAGGGAATGGAAAAAGATATTCCATGCAAATGGAAATCAAAAGAAAGCTGGAGTGGCAATTCTCATATCAGACAAAATAAACTTTAAAATAAAGAATGTTACAAGAGACAAGGAAGGACACTACATAATGATCAAGGGATCAATCCAAAAAGGAGATGTAACAATTATAAATATGTATGCACCCAACATAGGAGCACCTCAATATATAAGGCAAATGCTAACAGCTATAAAAGAGGAAATTGACAGTAACCCAGTAATACTGGGGGACTTTAACACCTCACTTATACCAATGGAAAGATCATCCAGACAGAAAACTAATAAAGAAACACAAGCTTTAAATGACACAATAGACCAGATAGATTTAATTGATATTTATAGGACATTCCATCCGAAAACAGTAGATTACACTTTCTTCTCAAGTGCACATGGAACATTCTCCAGGATAGGTCACATCTTGGGCCACAAATCAAACCCTGGTAAATCTAAGAAAATTGAAATCATATCAAGCATCACTTCTGACCACAGTGCTATGAGATTAGAAATAAATTACAGGGGAAAAAATCCATAAAAAAACAAAAACACGTGGAGGCTAATCAATACGTTACTAAATAACCAAGAGATCGCTGAAGAAATCAAAGAGGAAATCAAAAAATACCTAGAGACAAATGACAACAAACACACAACAATCCAAAACCTATGCGATGCAGCAAAGGCAGTTCTAAGAGGGAAGTTTATAGCAATACAATCCTACCTCAAGAAACAAGAAATATCTCAAATAAACAGCCTAACCTTACACCTAAAGGAACCAGAGAAAGAAGAACAAACAAAACCCAAAGTTAATAGAAGGAAAGAAATCATAAAGATCAGAGCAGAAATAAATGAAATAGAAACAAAGAAAACAATAGGAAAGATCAATAAAACTAAAAGCTGGTTCTTTGAGGAGATAAACAAAATTGATAAACCTTTAGACAGACTCATCAAGAAAAAGAGGGAGAGGACTCAAACCAATAAAATTAGAAATGAAAAAGGAGAAGTTACAACAGACACCACAGAAATACAAAGCATCATAAGAAACTACTACAAGCAACTCTATGCCAATAAAATGGACACCCTGGAACAAATGGACAAATTCTTAGAAAGGTATAACCTTCCAAGACTGAACCAGGAAGAAACGGAAAATATGAACAGACCAATCACAAGTAATGAAATTGAAACTGTGATTAAAAATCTTCAACAAACAAAAGTCCAGGACCAGATGGCTTCACAGGTGAATTCTATCAAACATTTAGAGAGGAGCTAACACCTATCCTTCTCAAACTCTTCCAAAAAATTGCAGAGGAAGGAACACTCCCAAACTCATTCTATGAGGCCACCATCACCCTGATACCAAAACCAGACAAAGATACTACAGAAAAAGAAAATTACAGACCAATATCACTGATGAATATAGATGCAAAAATCCTCAACAAAATACTAGCAAACAGATTCCAACAACACATTAAAAGGATCATACACCATGATCAAGTGGGATTTACCCCAGGGATGCAAGGATTCTTCAGTATATGCAAATCAATCAATATGATACACCATATTAACAAACTGAAGGATAAAAACCATAGGATCATCTCGTTAGATGCAGAAAAAGCTTTTGACAAAATTCAACATCCATTTATGATAAAAACTCTCCAGAAAGTGGGCATAGAGGGAACCTACCTCAACATAATAAAGGCCATATACGACAAACCCACAGCACCCATCATTCTCAATGGTGGAAAACTGAAAGCATTTCCTCAAAGATCAGGAACAAGACAAGGATGTCCACTCTCACCACTATTATTCAACATAGATTTGGAAGTCCTAGCCACAGCATTCAGAGAAGAAAAAGAAATAAAATGAATACAAATTGGAAAAGAAGAAGTAAAATTGTCACTGCTTGCAGGTGGCATGATACTATACATAGAGAATCCTAAGGATGCCACCAGAAAACTACTAGAGCTAATCAATGAATTTGGTAAAGTTGGAGGATACAAAATTAATGCACAGAAATCTTTTGCATTCCTATACACTAATGATGAAACATCTGAAAGAGAAATTAAGGAAACACTCCCATTTACCATTGCAACAAAAAGAATAAAATACCTAGGAATAAACCTACCTAAGGAGGTAAAAGACCTGTACTCAGAAAACTGTAAGAAACTAATGAAAAAAAAAAAAAAAGAAACTAATGAAAGAAATCAAAGATGACACAAACAGATGGAGAGATATACCATGTTCTTGGATTGGAAGAATCAATATTGTGAAAATGACTATACTACCCAAAGCAATCTACAGATTCAATGCAATCCCTATCAAATTACCAATGACATATTTTACAGAACTAGAACAAAAAATCTTTAAATTTGTATGAGACACAAAAGACCCCGAATAACCAAAGCAATCTTGAGGGAAAAAAAAATGGAGCTGGAGGAATCAGATTCCCTGACTTCAGACTATACTACAAAGCTATAGTAATCAAGACAATATGGTACTGGCACAAAAACAGAAATATAGATCAATGGAACGGGATAGAAAGCCCAGAGATAAACCCACACACCTATGGTCAACTAATCTATGACAAAGGATGAAAGGATATATATACAATGGAGAAAAGACAGTCTCTTCAATAAGTGGTGCTGGGAAAACTGGACAGCTACATGTAAAAAAATGAAATTGGAACACTTCCTAACACCATACACAAAAATAAATGGATTAAATGGATTAAAATGGATCGAAATGGATTAAAGACCTAAATGTAAGACCAGACACTATAAAACTCTTAGAGGAAAACATAGGAAGAACATTCTTTGACATAAATCACAGCAAGATCTTTTTTGACCCTAGAGTAATGGAAATACAAACAAAAATAAACAAATGGGACCTAATGAAACTTAAAAGCTTTTGCACAGCAAAGCAAACTATAAAGATGAAAAGACAACCCTCAGAATGGGAGGAAATATTTGCAAATGAATCAACGGACAAAGGATTAATCTCCAAAATATATAAACAGCTCATGCAGCTTAATATTAAAAAAACAAACAACCGAATCAAACAATGGGCAGAAGACCTAAATTAACATTTCTCCAAAAAAGACATACAGATGGCCAAGAGACACATGAAAAGCTGCTCAACATCACTAATTATCAGAGAAATGCAAGTCAAAACTACAACGTCCATTCTAACCTCACACCAGTTAGAATAGGCATCATCAGAAAATCTACAAACAACAAATGCTGGAGAGGGTGTGGAGAAAAGGGGACCCTCTTGCACTGTTGGTGGGAATGTAAATTGATACGGCCACTATGGAGAACAGTATCGAGTTTCCTTAAAAAACTAAAAATATAATTACCATATGACCCAGCAATCCCACTACTGGGCATATACCCAGAGAAAACCATAATTCAAAAAGACACATGCACCCCAGTGTTCACTGCAGCACTATTTACAATAGTCAGGTGATGGAAGCAACCTAAATGCCCATCAACAGACGAATGGATAAAGAAGATGTGGTACATATATACAATGCAATATTACTCTGCCATAAAAAGGAATGAAATTGGGTCATTTGTAGAGACGTGGATGGACCTAGAGACTGTCATACAGAGTGAACTAAGTCAGAAAGAGAAAAACAAATATCGTATATTAACGCATATATGTGGAATCTAGAAAAATGGTACAGATGAACCGGTTTGCAAGGCAGAAATAGAGACACAGCTGTAGAGAACAAATGTATGGACACCATGGGGGGAAAGCGGGGCAGGGGTGGTGGTGGTGGGATGAATTGGGAGATTAGGATTGACATATATACACTAAATATGTATAAAATAGATAACCAATAAGAAGCTGCTGTATAAAAAAATAAAATAAAATTCAAAAAAAAAAGATCCACAAAAAATTCCTTGGGAATAAGCAGAAAACCTAAATAAATCGGTGAAGAAGCAGGGTGGGTGGGTAGCTTTCAACAAATTATCTCCAAGAAGCGTATCAGACCCACATGGTATTCACACCAGCTGTGCACGTATAGTCAAGACACAGATAATTCCTAAGTTTGTACAAAATATTCCGTGGCATTACAAAAAAAAAGCTTTCCGAATCCTTTTACAGAGCTAGCCTAATTCTGATATGGAAACCCCAAAATAAATAATACAAAAGGAAAAATTTATAGACTTAACCTCTTAAATAAGTGGCAGTGAAGATCCTTCCCCCTGTACGTCCACATCGTGCCACATCCTTTTGCCCGGCTGCACTATTTGCTCCTCAAAGGCAGGGGGAGACCCTCTCTTTACCCCCAGGATGTAGAGTTCAGCAGGTCACTGACAGAACCCAGATTCTCAACCTTGTTTTCAAGTTCTTAGCACTTCTCACAGGAAACAGCACCAGATAGCGAGCTGCTTGTCAACAATCATACTGCAAAAATTTAAATAAGCGCAGCTTACTAACACCTCAGGGAATTCTTTCGAGATAAACTCAGGCGAAAGGGGACACTTGCCAAGAAGCAATGTTTAATTTGTGACTGAGAGAATACGGAATTATTCCTGGCACACGACACAGGTTGAAAAACTACTACTTTCCCCGACAACGAAGACCTTTCTGAGAGCTTTGGGAACCATCCGTACTCTGATCTCTGGGACAAGGAAAAATATCTCCCCACAGTGACATTTTCTTGCTTTCTGCAAATGTTACACTTTCTAAGAGTTGGGCAGTCTTTTTGCTCTTAAAACAACTGAACAAAAGGCATCTGAATGTTCACCTGTTTTTAAGTGGTAAAGTGATAAGCTACTTCTCAGGTTACCAAGCAGCCTTCCTCTAAGGCCCTGCTTTTAGTTGTCTACTTCTTCCTTCCCTGTGGTCTCATCAGTCTATGATTGAAGGGCTCCAGTACATGGGATGGGAGGGAAAAGAAGACCCATGACCAATGGTGTATGAACACAGATGTGACGGCCTCTCCCCTTAACCTTCCATAGCTCACCAATTTTTAAAAGGACCAATTTCTAACTCCTAAGAAGTGAGTATCCAAAGACCTGTACAATCAGACCCTAAGCTACCTTTCCAGTCTCATTGGCCCTAATTCTTGGGACATCCCAGCCTCAGTGGACACTGTGCAGGCCCAAAAGCTCATCAGAAACTTTCACTCGTCCTGCTCCCTCTGTTTGGAATGACTTTGATGAACTTCCCCTCCTGCCAAACTCCTCGCTCTCCCAGGCCCAGATCGAATGTCACTCTCCCTAGAAAATCTTCCACCAAGCCACAAATGAGCACTCCTATGTCCCCAGGCAAGCATCAGTGTCCGAGTTGAATTGTAATTATTTGAATGTGACTTTGGTCCCCCTAATAAACTATCAGCTTGGTGTGGGCAGGGATTGGATCCTATCTGCATATTTGGGCTTCCCAGCTCAGTGCCTCATACAAGGCAGGGACTCTATATTTTTCTTGAATGGCCCTGTTGAGTGTCTACTGGAGACCCACTGCCTGACACACACCTGTTATAATTTGATGTAAAACTTAATTAGAAGAGCTGACAAGAGTATCTAATAACAATGGGAAAATGGTGTTCAGGAGGAGACGACAGATTGAAGGCAATGGTTTCTCAGCCTGGCAAGGAGAGATGATACCCGGATCCAGTGAGAAAAGCCTGGGAAATGTAGGCCTGGATATCCCTGAAAACATTTTCTCTGCCCTGATTCTCTTACTCATCAGGCTATTTGGTTTTCTAAGTAAACTTTCCTTGGGGAAAGATGGTGGGTGGTGTGAGCCAATTGTTTTTATTATATATTGCTGTGTAACAAACTATCCCAAAACACAGGGGCTTAAAAATAGCTATTTTTACTTGCTCATAATTGTATGCGTCAGGAATTCAGACAGGGATAAGCAGAGTAGTCTTTCTGCTCTGGGCAGCATTGGCTGATCAGGTGCTCAGAGGCACTGAGTAAGTGGTCCAACTGGGCTGGAAGTTCCAAAAGGCTCCAGACACATACCCGGCACCTCGGGGCCTCCTGGTGCCCCATGGCTGGCTTGGGCTTCCTTGTAGTATGCTAGTCTCGGGGTCATCACACTTCTCACATGGATCCTGGCTTCCAAAGGGGTGTATCCCAGGCAGGGAGAGCGAAATCCGCAAAACTCTTGGGTCCCAGCCTCAGAAATACAGAGTCACTTCTGCCACATTCTATTAGTCAAAATGGGTCATAGGATCATCCTGGATTCAAGAGGAAGAGAATAGTCTCCATCCTTCAATGGGATGGAAGGCAAGAAACTTGTAATCATCTTTTTAATTCACCACACTTCTTTTTCCTGATAAACTTTGAATAAACCAAGGATCAATGTTTTAGGCCTACCAAGATGGGGGTATAAATCCTCACAATCAGGCCATTCTTTAGCATGAATAAATTCCCCATCACTATAAGACATCATAGATAAACTTTAACATATTGTATATGGTTCCGAAATATGTCTGTACTTCAATATTTTGGAAAGTGAATCACATTTTAAATGCATCAGAGGAGTTGGCTAACTAAAAGAAATCTAGTCTTTTGCAGGGATTTTTTTGCTAGCTTATATCCAAGACAGTTCCAACTGTGATTCATTTCAAAAAAGCCCATTCCACAAATATGATACTGAATATATTTATAAATATATTTTTTAACAGGACCTAATTTTATAACTTATAAGTATTTTCACGTAAGTTCACAAAGAAGGAAAAGAATTACCATAGATACACTAACATTTTTTGCTGAGACCCTACCACAGTTTGGAATTTGTACATTTGCTTTTGGAAAACTCTGATAACTCAGTGACTTGTGAGTGGCCAAAACATCTTCTGAATCAAAGCCTCAATGAGAGAGGTTACTTTAGGAAAGATGGATAAGAACTGTCATTTAATCTTTGCTCTCTGGCTACATAACAGCTAAATGCCCAATCTGAAACTGCTGAGACTTGAAAGCTATGTAATACATAGTTAATTAACCTAGATGGTATGAGAAAAGGCTAGGGTTTCCAGGTCAATTTTAATTTCCTCAAAAGGATCAACCCAATTTTCCCCAGTAGCAGTGAGATTTATTTGTCTCAATAAATTTTTGTGGAGTGAATTAGTGAGGGAATGCATGAGTAGATATATCACTCACCTTTTCCTCAACATGCTCTCGAGAAACCCACAGACACACTGAAGAATCCATCTAATATACAAGGCAGTGGCAGCATGAGTGAGAAAGAGGGAACAGATTTCAAAAATTGTATTTAGGGGACCATATCAAGATGTGGTGATCCAGTTAGATGTGACGAGGGAGGAAGAGGACAGAAACTCATGGATTTTAAGCTTCAGTGACTGGGTCAGTGGTGCTGAAACCAGTGAGTTAAGAATAAGAGTGAAGCTTCCAGTGTCAAGTAGAAGGAAAAAGAGTTCAGTGGGAATGGACAGTACTTGCTGACATCAGGGGAGCTGTCCAGCAGGCAATTGGTATATTTAAGTTTATGCTTGGGGGGAGAGGTTAGAGTTAGGAGATGTAGATTTAAGAATTGTCACTTCATGTGGTAGTGATGCCATAACAATGTGTGTAATTGTCCAGAGGGTGTGGAGTGAGAGAACAGGTCTGGGACAGATCCCAGGGGACACCAGCATTCACCTGGCAGGTAGAGGTAGAAGAGCTCCTTGGAGACAGGGAAAGAACAATCAGAAATATACAAGAAATATGCAGAGTGATGTACTGCAGGATCCAAGGGACCAGAGTCTCCAAAAGGAGGTTATGACCAGCACAGCATACCTAGTAAACCCTCCTGTGAAAAAGACTAAGAAGCTTCTATGTAATATAGACTAAGAAAACTCATGGTCCAAGCAGTTCGAAAGACCGAGATTCACATCTTTCAATCTGCCAGTGACCTAAGGAAGGTCCCTTAACTTTTCTGTGCCTCAGATCTCTCATCTGAAAAACAGAGATAATAGTAGTTAAGCTCATTCTACCTCATAGGGTTATTTGAGTTCTATGAGAAAATACACGTGAAATCCAGCCCACTGTGAACTTAAAAGCATGTATGGATATAGTTATTTCTTAATTTTGGTAGGCAGATTAATGATTGTTAATAAATGCTTGAAACTAACAGTATATAAGAAAAGCATAAATAACTTTGCTTTAATGAAGCTCTTTAAGCTGTAAAGAGTTTCTCGGATCACTGAAGTATTATTTTTCCCAAGAACTTTTAAGTCCTCCCTAACACCCTAGCAGCAACAGTGCTGGCCTGGGATTCAGCGTCCTGTCCCAGGCCTTGCCCATCATCTTGTGCCTCTCTTCACTGTCAACATGCCACACTCGTTTGTGATTCTTTGATGCAGGTCTGCTTCCCTTCTAGACTATGAGCTCCTTGAAGACAGATCAGGCCTTACCCATTGCCCTTCTGTTTCCATCAATAGGCCCCAGCACAATGCTTGGAACACAGAAGGGGCAACATAAATATTCACTGAAAGAGGGAATAAGCGAATAGTGACCTTAGACAGTCATCTAACCTTAACCTCATTATAAGAGAACAAAATTAGATATTAGTTTGCTCTAAATCCTTACGGCATTAATATTTTCTTCAGACACATTAAGCAATTAAGAAACACTTGACATATTACTTGGAATAGATAAATAATTATGAACATACATGAAGATAAAAGGTTACAGTATTTGTAATCATTTATTTTTAATGGGATTAAAATTCTTCACGGATGGCATTTGAATAATGTGATTTCAAGCATCTATCGTCAGTAGAATAGTCATCTCCATGGACAACCAAAAACGATGACAACTTGGGCAGCAGGTGAAGCTCCGTCTAGAAAATACACTTGCCCTTATCTCTCCCACTGTCTTGTTCCTGAGCCCACCTGTGTCGACCCCCACCTCAAGTAAAGGATACTTGTTGGTTCCTGCCCCAGAAAAAAAGTATGCTAAGAACCTTAAACTCTACTCAGGAGTGAGTAGAGTAGAGGTGAGTTTTCACCTCAGGATGGTGTATCTTTGACCAGGAGCAGCTGCAGCCCATATCTGACAACAGAGCTGCTGGAGGTTTCGCTAAAAGTCACCGAAGAACAAGTACCATCCACTGTTTTGTTCAATTGTTAGAAGAGCAAAACCTGCAATTATTAGTCATAGCAGCTGTTATAACTGTTGCAAAATGTAAGTGTGTTCATTGCTGATTCCAAGACCTTATCCTCATTGTTCATCTACATAAAAATTTTCATTTGAGGTGTTTTTCCCCAATATTATCTACACCCTTGGAAACTTGACAGTAAGTGGCCCAAATTCAAGTCATATGTCGCATAAGCAATAAATAACATCAGGGAGTAGTAGGCATGACTTCCAAATAAGCAGTCTTGTCTGGGCTAGTGGCCAAAGTTTGATGTTCTTCACTTTCTATTTTTAAAAAAAAAAATCCTTTTCTCATGAGTTAGACACCAGATATGCCCCCAGACTGCCAACCAGGAAACATCCCTCCTCTGGGAAAGGCATCTCAGGAGCAGCTGGAGGGCTGGAAAGCTCACACTTCAGCACGTCTATCTCGACAAAGGTCATGATGGGTTCAAGCACCGAGGCATCAAGGCCACTCTCCATCGGTCCCCTTTGGCACCAGGCTGAGAGTCTTGCTGGTGCCTTGGATGTGTTTTCACCCTTCAGCCCAGAGTGATGCTCTGTGTTTCATGACCTGGATTGATGTGGTCAACAACCAGCCCATGATGTTTGTTATCCCTGCTTCAGCGATACTACTCAAGTGCCAACGCTGTCACTTTCAACTCTCCATTCCTGAGGGTTCTTAAGAGAAAAACAACCCCACAGACAACTTTAGTGATTCACTTAAAATACACTATTTTCCTAAAATGAACAAGTGTCACAAAATAAAACAAATGAACAGAAAAATAGGACAACTAGAAGATGCATGAACTTTATCAGTGCCAAGGAAATCATCATACAGAGAGACACAATTCCACAGAGCTGCCTTAAACTGAAGAGAAAACTGCAGAAAGGGTAGAAGATCAACTTGGATTCTGCATTGCTGCTTGTAACAAACAGAGTAGCCATGCCTGGAAAGGCCTCCAATTTAATACCTAAAAATGTTTTTCACTTGAGAGATTCTCAGCGTAAGATTCATGGTCGACCCCAAGACACACAAGGGAAAAGGACACTAACTCTTCAGTGACGTTGCTACTAAATCATAAATGGCCATCAAATCAAAAAGCCAGCTTCTCAGGAACCTAATCAATGAAACTTCCTAATTCAGAGCACAATCATAAAAGTAAAAGCCTCATCTCTCAGCATGGCAGTTAGATCCGTGAGTTTGCTATGTCTTATAATTCACTTTATTATCCAATAGGTTTCAGGTTACATTTTATCAAAATGCAGCCTTTTCTCATACTTGTGTCCTTTCAAGGCATACTTTCATGTCACTTTTAGATCATCAGATAGCAGGCTCCTTGATTTCTTTTCCAGTAGTTACTGAATACTATGAGTCAGGTGCTAGGATCTTCCTGGCATACTATCACTTGCACCTTGATGACCACAACTGTGCAAGGGCATAATCCTCAATTTTAGAGTGGATGAAACTGACATTCAGCAATGTTCAAGTTCAAGGTTGCACAACAAGGGAGACCAATATTCAAACGTAGGTCTGTCTGCCTCTAAAACCCATTTTTTCTCCAGGTGTCCCCTCCCTACAGGTAATTGTCATCTTCTCAATATGAAATGTGTCCCTTCCCTCCTACCTCCTCTTTTGAGGAGTCAAGAAGGAAGAACCTCTTCCAACACAACTCTTCCGGCTATACGTCAAGGTACTTGTTTCAAGAGCTCCCTGCAGAACTTTTCCTCCCATATTGTCTCCCATGTACTAATCACAGAACAATATATAAGACTGGCGGGGCCCAAGTTTCAAGCAGGGAGAGATCAGCAAAGAGGCCAAACTTGCCCTATAACCTTTTCCCAGAAGGAGAAGGTGAAGGGTAGTGTGACCGAGGAGAACACTCTTAGTGCCTCAGGGAGTGGGGGACCACTGCCACAGATGGAGAGGTCCGGGGGGAGGGTCTCTCTGGGCCGTGGATCCAGGTGCTCCACCCAATTCCCCTACATCTACCTCCTCCTTCCCCACTTCCCCCCCCCCCGCCCCGTCCCACACATGCACCTTGAGCGCTTGCTGCAGAGCAGAGTTCATGCACGTGGGGTATCCTCGGACAGACCTTACATCTTAAGCCAAAAATCAATTCACATTGTTCTCACAAGAGGACAGTATATTTGAAATTGAAGTAGACTTGGAAAACCTGGGAATAAGGTCCCCCTATGATTATAGTCATTTTCTGTGAACTGCTTCTCACTGGTAACCAATATGCCTATAACTTAATATGTATCTAATTAACCTTTCCTAAGTTTTATTTTTTTAATAGTAAACTCTATACATCCAGACTTCATCATTTGTTCTCCCTTGTCAAGGCTACCAGTGTTAAATTTAAAAGGACACTGCCTGATAAGTATATTATAAAGTACATCCCTACATTACAAAGTATAGCCTAAGTCTCTCCAGTAAACCCTACCTACTTATTTATAGTTACTAATCAGAAAACGCACATTATCAACTCCACTCTTATGGCAAATGACATATGCTCACAGCTTGGCTCAAGATGACATCTGGATGAATATTCTTAAATAGAATGTGATAACAAAGTATATCGATTGAAAACAATTTACAGTTCTCTCAATTATAATTTTTGTTCTGCTTAAGCAGAGGTCTCAATATATTTCAATCTCTTTGTAAAGTAAGAATTCCAATGTCTAAATTTCACAAGTTTGTGAACCGCAAAAAAAAGAACATTTCACTCACAGTGCCCAAGGTTTGCTCAGTACTGTAGCCCAAAAGTTTTCATAAACTTTTTTTTGCTATTGCTGATTTCTTCCATGACAGAAAGATCCAAGGAGTAGAGCATGACATGTCAGAACTAATTGGGAGCTAAAACACTATGTCGTCGAACCTCCTCATTTTAATTGCCGTATGGGTACCGTTTTCTGATTGTGTTGATTTTTCAAAAACCACATTCTTACTATGCACTGTTCCAAATAGTGGTTGCCTCTAGGGCTAGAGAGGGGTCTTTGAAGCTCCTATAAACCCAGTTTCTAAACAAATGCAGTGCTCTACTGGGAAGGAAGAAGGGGTTGGTTACTCTCGGATAAGTAATCAATAGCTTCTGCCACAGGGGTCTCCCCAAATGGTTCATTTTCCCCTATACACCTTAACATTAGTATGAGTTTGTCCATTTATATCTGTTTAACCCCCTTAACATTTTCACCTTGACATCTTGCTCATGCTTCCAGATTTCCAGGAAGTCTTCCAAAATTTTCAATATACTTTCATTTTCTATCCTGAGCCATTCTTCTCCTAGGGATTCTGAAGAGTAACTAAATACAAAATCATGTATTATTTGTCGGGCTGCCTAGGGATTGCACCTCCACAATCATACGATTCTGGGGAAAAAAATCTACCTGATTTTGACACTTCAGCAAGGAAACACATATAGGCACTGCTACAAAACAAAAGTCGCCTGAGTAAATTTTAAAGATCTTTATTGACTTCATTCAACAATCCATGAATGGGGAAGCATCCAATCTAGCAGAGAGAAATGAACTCTGAGGAGCTGTACAGAATGAAAGACTTCTTGTAGGCAGAAGGGAACACGAAAAAGGAAGTTATACTAGGCAGAAAAGCAGACTGGTTATTGCAAAGTCACTTTCTTTAGGGAATAGCAGGAGTCTATCAGGCAGATTGCCTAACTGTGCAGATCAGGCGAGTCCCGACTGACAGGTTTAAGATTCCATTTCTGGCGCAGCCAAAACTATAGCTAAATCTCAGCTTGGTGATGTGGGGCTTAGCATAAGTGACTCCATTTGGAGCCTTCTGTCTTTGTTGTAACAGCGCCCACATGCCACCCATCCAGGAATGATGGAGCAGCCACCCAGCTCAACCTTTCCAGCCACAACTTTTTTAAAGAACGTTCACACTTACAAAGTTAGGAAGATGAACCTTCTTGCTCCTCACATTATTTCTGTGCTCACATACGCCTACCAAAGAGAACCAGAAGAGAAAACCCCATCTACCAGAATTTGGGTCTAACCAGATGGGTGTCACTGATTCAGGTGTGTCTCATTCGAACCTTCTTCCTTCCTCTCCTACACCTGATTTGCGTCACTGGGGCACCCGGGCCAACAATTCTTCTCCTGGTTAAGATGTAAGTCTGTTCTAGGATTTTCAGCTATTTGTTTTTCTTTAGCCTTAACCACAGGTAGAAGTGCAGGATTTGGCTGGTGAGACCATTATTGATAGCCAGGTGGTCATCAAAGGAAAAAACCTGATAGCAGGGAGTGTTGTCATCATCTATCATCTATAAACCCTGTCACTGTGTCAATTGCCCTTGGAAATCCATTATTGTCACCACCAGCAGCATTCACTGATGAAACAGAGGTCAGAGCTCTCTCCACCTGCTGGGAGAGTGGAACACGCTGCGGCCACAGGGTCAAGAGGCGTCCCCAGGTGCAAGGGCTTGAACTTCGTCAGCTCTTTCCCCATGGCTGTTTACACATATGTGTGTGCCAAGACTGTATAAGCCTCAGGAAATTTCCACCTGAACCTAAACCGAAAGCCCTACAAAAAGAACGATGGAGAGCAGCATAACAAGATGACATGGAAAGCCTCATTCTGGAAGGATCGTTCCAAATCACCTCCTAGCACCCAGTTTCTTTCATGTGGTCCCCATACGTGGGAGCCCCAAAAACACAGAATGCCCTGATGTCTCTGCTTGCAGGCATCTGCCTCTTCAAAGCGTCTTTTCTATTTTCATATTAATCTCAGCCACAGCTACACTAGAGGGCACTTGAACACCACATTCATTGCAGACCCAGCCACTGGCACAGGTACTGGTGGCACATTTTGGGGGGGGGAGGGGGTTGGGGGTGGGAAGTTGAAGGGGGGTGATGGGAGGGGTATATTTATTTTAACATGTCTTTGGTAAACCCATCGGTTTTTGAGGAAGCTTCCGAGTCAGACTTTGGGGACCAAAACCTTAATTATACAATATAATTGTTAATGGAACATGTACGTTTCCACCCAGCAAGACTAGTGGTGTTTAATGCCAGCATGACATATTTCCCAAATTGTTCTCTTTATTTGTATAACTAGGAAAGAAGAAAAAAATGCATCGGCTCACTGCATAATGAAGAGGGAGGGAGTGTGCAGCCTGTACTATGGTGGCCAGATGCTCTTTTATCTCTTTTCAAATCAACATGCAGAGCTAGTGGTCCTCAAATAGAAAGCCTCTTTCCTAAGGGATGGCAGCACTGTACGTTTGGAATGATAACGTTCTATAAATAAATAAAAAAGATTATTAAGAACACTGTGTAAATCTCCTAGTCAAACACCCCTTCAAGCAACCATCATCAGTAATTCAGTTTGGTCCCTTAATCCCACTGTATACAAATACACAGCATAAATACAGTATTTAACAAGCACCAGAGAAAAAGCAGCACTCTTGCAATAAAGACTCATTTAGGAAGAACGAACATTCCTTGTCCCCGGTCTTGCTGGCCACCCCGAGATTGCCGCACTTCATTCGATTCTCTCGACTAAATAAGACGTCCACTCCACATGAATGAATCTCAGGCATAACTGCCCATTTAAATAAAATCTAAAAATATTAACTTGGTTCCCACATTCTTCTTGTTCCGCTTCAGTGAATTCACAGGGTACCCATTAGAAACCACGTCACAAGTGCAAACATCCTTGGGCTTCTTCAAGACATGAGACTCCAATGGGGTTTAAACGGGATCAGAGGCAGACAAGAGAGCAGATCACATCAGGGATCCATGAAAATCTCATGGGATCTAAGGTCTAGCAAGGTGACTTGCTTTCCCTGTGACTGTCTAGTTCTCTCTGCTTGTTCTCTGTCTCCCTCTCTGTCTTTGTGTGTTTCTCTGTGTTTCCATCTCTCTTCTCCATCTCCATCTCTCCTTCCCTCCCTCCCTCCCTCCTTCCTTCTCTGTCTCTCTCTCTCCCCCATCCCCTAAATCTTATTTTTCTTTGTTGTTCACTGTCTGGATCAAGGACCTTGGTCAACATGAGTACTGGGGTAACAGGGACGTAACAGCCTCTCTGGTGGTGAGTGCAGCCTAAACCTGAAGTCTTGGCTTCCTTTGCTGGCTTCTAATGGGTTGTGACAACACACAACCATGAGACTTGGGGCTGCAAACAGGCCAGTGCTCGGTTCCTTCCACAGCCCAGCAGCTGCCCAAATACAAGCACTTCTAGTATCTAGTTAGATGACTGCAATGCTTTTTTCTTTTCTCCATCAGCCTGAATTACAGAAGATCACCCAGGTGTCACCAGGAGGCTCTACCAATTAAAGATCTCGGTGAGAGGCCACCTGTTGTGGCCGTCTGTTGCAGCATCCGAACACCCCAGGTTTGCTTCTCTTCCTGACGATTGGCGTGAGAGGAAGGAGAATGGACCCCTAAGTCCGTTTCCCATCAGGGACCCCCATCACCAGGAAACACCCTCCATCTAATCTTCTCATCCCATTTCAATCAAGCCCACATGCCGCAGGCTTCCTGTCCTCCTCTGCCAGGTCCAGAGACGCAGCTTGATCCACTTGAGAACCAGCCCTAAGGGGAACTCCAGGGAATGTCTGAGGCCCCAAGTTTCCACTCTGGAAACCAAACCCCAGCCCAGCGCAACAGCTTGGATCCTCAGCTCACAGGTAATGGGGCCAAAGTGGTTCCATGTGTGGTACATTTCTCCACTGTGATCTAATACCTGACTTTTCAGTTGATCGTTAGAAGCGTCTAATTCTTAGTATTTCTATGCTCTTCTTGTTATATCCAGATTTGAAACCAAATATGGTAGAAGACAGGTCTAGGAACTGCATTAGTTTGCTAGAGCTGCCATAACAAAATAACGTGAGGGGCTTAAGCAACAGAAATTTATTTTC
Organism: Eschrichtius robustus; assembly: GCF_028021215.1. Classification (NCBI taxonomy): domain Eukaryota; kingdom Metazoa; phylum Chordata; class Mammalia; order Artiodactyla; family Eschrichtiidae; genus Eschrichtius; species Eschrichtius robustus. Next base: position 41,589,625 of record NC_090837.1, on the reverse strand, counting down.
TCACAGTCCTGGAGGCCAGCAGTCTAAGGTCAGGGTGTCAGCAGGTTTGGTTTCTCCTGAAGCATCTCTCCTTGGCTTGCAGATGGCTGCTTTCTTGCTGTGTCCTCACATGGCTTTTTTTCTGTGTGCCTGCATCCCTGGTGTCTCCTCGCCTTGTAAGGACCCCAGCATGATTGGATTTGGGCCCACCCATATGACCTTATTTTACCTCAGCCACCTCTTTCTAGACCCCATTTCTAAATACAGTCAACATTCTGTGGTACTGGAGCTTAGGGCTTCAACATATGAAGTTGGAGGGAAACACTATTCAGCCTATAACAAGAACCTTCCTATCTCAGGTAGCATCCAGATGCGTACCAAGCTTTGCCTAAAAAGAAACAGAAGTGCATCTAAGCCTTGTTTTTAATTCTCTGTTGATGCCATTGTATTTTTCATAACATAACAATGACATTTAATGAATATTGCAGACATAAAAAAAGAAACTGCAGGGGGCTTCCCTGGTGGTGCAGTGGTTGAGAATCTGCCTGCCAATGCAGGGGACACGGGTTCGAGCCCTGGTCTGGGAAGATCCCACATACCGCGGAGCAACTGGGCCCGTGAGCCACAACTACTGAGCCTGTGCGTCTGGAGCCTGTGCTCCGCAACAAGAGAGGCCGCGATAGTGAGAGGCCCGTGCACCGCGATGAAGAGTGGCCCCCGCTTGCCACAACTAGAGAAAGCCCTCGCACAGAAAAGAAGACCCAACACAGCCATAAATAAATAAATTAATTAATTAAATTTAAAAAAAAAAGAAACTGCAGTCACAAATCAATTCCTAATAAATCTCTTAAGGATCTGTGAAATTCAGCAACTCAAAGCAAAGTTTTCTCACCCTGGTTAAGAAAAAAGTAGGTTTTATCAGTGAGTTTTTTTGGGGGGAGGGTAGATTTTTATAATGGTTGTTTTGTTCTTACAATATTTTCTGTATGGCCCTTTCTTGATTGCTAAATCTTGATTGTTTTGGGTTGTTACTTATAGTTATTGTTTTCTTATAACAAGCACTGATCCTGTTCGGGTCTCTGCAGGACACCTGAGCAGTCTGGTGCACAGAAATAAGTAACACCGTCTGTTTCACTAGTAACAGTCCGCTCTCAAGTTGAATCAAACAGATAAGAGGAAAAAGCGTATGTAAAGCCGTTCCTGTTTGACAAGGTTTCCATGAAGTGTAACCCCAGGTTTGTTTCTTTGTTTACTTCTCCCTTTAATAAACGTGATGGGGCAGTTTAGAGTATGAGTGTTATGGATCTATAGGAAAATTACTGCTCCAGACCTCAATTAATTACACGAGAGCCATCCCAGAAGTCCGTCTCCCATGCTCCTATGCCCGATATTTCAGCAGCTGCTCACAGGGGACAATTTCCTGAGATGTCTCTGCCTGGCCTTGTGCAAGCCAGGCACAGTGGAGGATCCTGGAGGTCAGCAGACCCACCTGCCAGGGAGGGTGCCACCTGGCGGGCTGCACCCTGTGGGGAGCCCTCTGAGACATAAAGAAAACTTTTGTTTACTATAAACTAGACATGAACTATAACCTACTGTGCTCTCTGTGCCTAAAATCCCCTATGTGTGCTTTCCGAAGTTTAGGTAAAAAGAAGGAAATGTTGGTCAAATATGGTAAGTAGAGTACACATTATTTATCTCTTCTTCCATCCAAAACCTGAACAAAACGACAGTGAAAATTTTACAAAGATGTAAAAACGAGAATTGGGAAGGTAAATGCAGTGCATGAGAACTGTCAATACATTTTGGGGGGAATAAAAAGTAATGGAGAAATGGCCATTCCCTCGGAAGAGTGGAAAAAGCTAGAACCCGACAATGTGCGGAGAACCCTGGAAAGCTGGGCATGTGGACACTGCAGGTCCCTTGGCAATAGGGGCTGAGGCCTGGAGCAGAGGTGCTGACTGAAAAAAGTCTGCATGTGCAGGATGTATATGTCTCTTCCCCCACCAAACGCCAGCCCTGCTCACTGCCCCCCACCCCCCATCCCTGCGCCACCCCTGCCAGGAGGGCAAGAATGTATTCTTTGGAGAACTTGAACCAGAGGATCTCCAGACTCAGGTCACAACAGGCATAGCAGATGGGGAGCCAGGTGCTAGGCTGAAAAGAAGGCACTTAAATGAAAGTTTGCTTTCCAAGCAACCCTTCCTGTCTCTGTTCCCAGAACGTGAGTGTCTGGATATATACCAGACATACAGATTACTTTAACAAATATAAAAAATAATACTAGATAGGTGAATATACAGGAAGAGGTAGATGAGAGAGAGACAGAGAGAGGAAAAAGGGAGAGACAGAGAGGAGAATGGGTAGGAAGGTAAGAAGGTTTGAATAAATAATCAGGGAGACTTCTGTTGAAGCTGAAACCATGCGGGGAGACCCACGCTGAGCATATACAGGTGCTCTTTTGCCAGAAATGAAAGATGAGCTTTGGGGAATCAGGCAGAAAGAAATTGCTTTTTAGTTTATGTAGGAAACATTCTGGCTTGGACTGAGATAAAAATAACACTGGAACTAAGGAAACTGTACTGACTTCTGGAGAGTCTGACAAAAAGTAACTGAGACGGCTGTGAGCCAACTCCACGTGGCCCAACTGCAGGGAACACTATCCACATCAGACCCCAGGTGTTGGTGCTCCCTGGATTTGTGCAGGTATGTACACCAGCCCTGTGGGCAGACACAGAGATCCAGGATCTAAGTCTCACTCCTTCAGCTGGACCTCAGTCCTCTTCAATCATATTTGGTCCTTGTAACTACCTACCAGCCCACAGCTGGGTCAGACAACGCTTCACACCATCAGCAGTGAAGATACGTTGCCCTGAAGAATGATATCGGTGCCTTAATCTTGAGAAGATTCGCCTCTAGGAGAGATCATAGACTACAAGCCCCCAAAAAGAAGTTCTCAAGAGATCAAATGAGAATGATCTCCAGCAGATCACATAACGTGACTGGGCGTGAAGACATTTCTTGAGATGATTAGTGAAAAGGAGTTAAGCTAAATAAACTACATGGCCCACCCCAGCTCTGAACTCAGCTGTGTTTAAATTAGACTCCGCTGGAGGAGCTGCAGCTGCCGTGTGGACAGCAGTCTTCCGATATGATCACTCAGCTGGCTTCCCCCACAGATCAGGTGCTGGGTTCCCCCATAGATCAGATGCCATTTTTCAACATTTCAGGTTCTACTCACAAGGCTGCCTCTTCATGCCACAGAGGTCACTCTATTGAATTTTCAGCATGTACCTTGAATCAGGCCCAATCAAATTTCCTCTTTTCATATCTTTTCTTCTGATTTTAATAAATCCATAATGAAGACCTGGTCATAAACTTCTACTGGTCATGTCTGGAACAGGTATTTCTTTTTTTTTTTTTTTTTTGGAGTATAGTTGATTTGCAATATTGTGTTAGTTTCAGGTGTACAGCAAAGTGATTCAGTTATACATATTCATATATTCATTCTCTTTCAGATTCTTTTCCCACATAGGTGATTACAGAATACTGAGTAGAGTTCCCTGTGCTATACAGTAGGTCTTTGTTGGTTATTTATATTACATACAGTAGTGTGTATATGTTAATCCCAAACTCCTAATTTATCCCTCCCCTCCCCGCCCACGTTTCCCCTTTGGTAACCGTAAGTTTGTTTTTGAAATCTGTGAGTCTTGGAACAGGTTTTTCTGTGGTTAAAGGTCATCACGTGGCATCCTCTGGAGCAACCTTCTTTGTTGTTCCCTTTGAGTAGGAAGGTAGCTATAGACACTTTTATCAACCTGTGATCAGTATATAAGACAATATTCCATATAGTTGCTAAAAGTTCTGGGTTGTGAAAAACAAAACACATGGGGTTTCTACGTTGCCCTCAAACTCCAGCTCCAAACCTTTGGGTCCACACAGTCTTGGCTGAGTGTGTGGAAGCCCACTTATTAAAAGCAGTGCCCCAGGGACTTCCCTAGTGGTCCAGTGGTTAAGAATCCGCCTTCCAATGTAGGGGACGCACGTTCGATCCCTGGTCAGGGAACTAAGATCCCACATGCCGCAACTAAGACCCGACGCAGCCAAAAATAAATAAATGAAACAAATATTTAAATAAATAAATAAACGAAAGCAGTGCCCCAGATGACCAGCAGGGTCACCATTTGCACTTTCCTGGACTAGGGTAACCAAGATTTCCTGCAATCCGATTCCAGGGTTTTCTTCTCAGCCTCATCTGCCTCACACTCTACACAAAACGGCTGCTCCCCAAGCCAAACATCCTTTCTCATTTTCACCCTTTTTCTCAAAATTCCAAATCCCTGAAACGGGTCTCTCTTCCTCTATATTTGGAGTCCTTTGCACCTTTCCAAACACAGTTCAGATCCCCCTCCTACCCAGCTCCATACACTTTCCCCAAACCCCGCTGGCTGAAAGGTTGACTCTGCCCATGAGGTGTCAAGACACTTACCTCTTTAGCGTTCTACACGGTATAGGAACCTTCACAGCTCTGCTCACATCATCCGGGACATTGTTTAATCTTCCCTCTATCTCTGCTCATCTTCTCACCAGATTATAAGTGCCTTAAAGGCAAGATATACACCCCCTTCTTCTCTGTCCCTCCTATAGCAGTTGGTACACCTCAGTAAATACTCCTGTATCTTATTATTATTATTACTGAATAAGAAGTGTTTCAGTAGGAGATAACACCCACCATAGGTCACAATAGATATGGACAACACCTTAACTTTTCTTCAACTCTAAGATTATTTTCGCTCAACATAACCAGCCACTCACGTTTGATGACCTTCGCTACCAGAAGCCTAGAGTTCCGGGGTTAGCCTCATCCTGCGTGACCCTGGCCCAGTACTGCACGGTCAGAAAGGCAGCACAACAAGAGACCCGTAGAGCACAGTGTTAACTTCATGGAGCCTGGAGCGGGACTCCACTGTGAAACTCTGGGCAAGTTATTTCACCTCTGTGAGCTTCCATTTCCTCCTGTGTAGACTGGATAATCGTAAGAGTACCCACCTCATAAGATTTTTATGAGGATGCAATGGCTTCACAACTGTAAACATTGTAAACTGTGAACATTGTCCAGTTCATAGTAACCACTCAATAAATACCTGTTAATATTATTATTACTTTTCTTTTTTACACCAGGATCCGACTCTGAATTTATTTGACCATTCCCTCCCTTATTTCTCTCTCCCAAAAAACTCTTTGGTGGCTCTTATCCACTTTTATGGCTGTTATATTTTACGGCTCTCCCTGGATGGTAGCGTACTGCAGAGGATGCTGAATGATAACCAGAGATGGACCCAAGTCTCAGGTGGGCTGACGAAGCAAGCTCCTTGGCCTCCCCCATGTGAAAGGTTTTGACTCTTTGGCATATAAAAATAGTTCTAGTAATAAATGCAAGGTTTCTACACGAAGATAACTAAGAGTGTGGCAGCAGAGATGAAGCATTTTCATGGATGTGAGTGACTTCAAAGAATGGAAGATACTTTCCACTGTTTTTTTAGAAATTCCAAGTCTTACACCATTATTTGTTTCTTAGGGTGCTTGTTAACATTAAATTTAACACACGAGTCTCCACGTTTCACCAAAACGTCAGTTTGGTGAAACTTCACTCGTCAGTTTCCCCTCATCATGGTGTGGGGTGGACAGGCTACTCCTGAGAGAACCCTGTCCCTTGACCATTATAAGGGTTGAGATTTGTACACTGAATAACCTGTCTCTCTGGGGGCTGAGGTTTATATATTGAACGTTTCTCCCATTGGGGTCTGGGAGCTGCCCTACATGCTTTGTACCCAATCAGGGAAGGAGGGAGGCTGCTGAGGGCCATGATCAGTCTGTCTGCAGGCTGGAGCCCTGTCACCAGAAGCCACTTTCACTCAACTTTCATAGTAACTGTCAGTATAAGACAAGAGAAATGACACAAGAAAATAGCTGGGTCCTCCAAAAATCACAGTATTCATCCAACAGTCTTAAGAATCATTTGCTACCATATTGATCATCCACTTATAGGTTCAACTGCCTGGGAATATTTGGGAGATTGGGAAAGGAGGGGAGAGAGAGAGAGGGCAGGGGGGAAGGATTTGAAGAACTACAGGGGAAATAAAACAAAATAAGCTCTTGGAAGCTTCATATACCGTGACAAGCCACGCAGCAGCCGTTGTGTGAAAGGTTTTGATGGCTTTATTCTTGAGCCACACAGCAGACTAGAGCTGTGGGTCTGGGCACACAGCAGCTGCGCTCTGCCCCCACCCGCTATGACCAAGAAGATCTGTCGCGAAGGTGCCTGTGAGGCCACGTATTCATGAGCTGCCTGGGCAATTGATAAGTCGACGGTCAGGAAGTAGAAACACTCACAGGTTCAGACCTGAAGCTTGGTCCTTAAAATGAATTGGAAGCATCTGGCTGTTTTGCTGTCGGTAGGTAATGATGCAGCCGCGTCACACGCCCAGATGTGATTCTACACTTCTGCAGCTGTTCTGGTGGGAGTTTCAACACCCAAAACATCTGCTGCTGGGACTCTGGTACAATTCTCACTCCATCTCTCTGGGTTCTTCTTCTTTTCCCAGAAAATGTACTTTCTTCCCACTCGGTATTTTCCTATTTTCCAAAGATGTTATTCCCAGCAAGGGGATACCCACCAAACACTATGTAACATTGAAAAGAAGTCCATATCATCTTCAAAATTCATAGGCAAACTGAGGGGGTGTGACACTAATTCACTTTATGAGGCTCATCAGATGAGATAGAACATTATAGCCAGGCAAGGAATTCATACTTTACGGCACACATAAAAGAAAAAACTCTAATGAAGTCACTTCTGTATGTTAAACCTCATGCGCGGGAGAACACCTTTAAAGTCCAAAACGTTTACCTCCGAGATATTGCTTCATCAAACTGCACACATAAAGCACTCTCAGTACACACTATTTAGTGGACAAAAGACCCTTATAAGGCATGATTCTTCAAACATTTTAGGTGATTAATACAAATTCGCATAATAGTTTCGAAGAGCAAGAGGAAATATCGAGTCATAAAATATTCATGCACTTCGACCCAGTAATTTCTGGGAATTTATCCTAAAGAAATTATTTTATATATGGAAAACTTTCATGTATAGAGAAGCTTATCATGGGACTTATTACAGTGAAAAATGGATTTGATCTATTGTCCTGAAAACACAGAAACAGTTAACTAAATACCGTGTCTCGACTTCCATAGGATACGTGGAAAATCAATGTGAAGGGCTGAAATGTTCCAGCTGCTCAAGCAGCAATTAAAAAGATATTTACTGGAGCTAATCTTAACGTGGGAAATGCTTCGACATATATTCAGTGGAAAAGCAAAATACAAAGTTGTTTGCACGCTGTGCTTAGAATCATATCAAAAACTGACATTTGAAAATGACCCAAAGTATTTGCTCCAAAACAATAATAGCTATTGTGCTTGAGTGGGAGAATTACGGGCAATTTTCTTCTTTTCCCTATTTTCCTGATTATTTACGAAAGGGTTATATTACTTGAGTCAATAAAAAGACCGAGAAAACGCATCTTTACAGTATGACAAAGATGTGAACTCTGCCAAGACCAGTGAGTTGAAAGAAAAGCACTACCGGTGGAGCCCAAGGCATCTCATAAAAAAGAAATCTGGAGCTAGCAGACTTCGGATGGAGACTCGTTTCTTTGTCGCAACCTCAGCTTTCTGTCTATTTTCTCCAGAGTTTTAAGGAATCCAAAGTGAAGTTAATCCAAAATTCTGACTTCACCTGCCTGAGTTGGAAATACAGTGACAGATTGAAGAGGCCAACCCAGTATCCTGTGAAAGTTCCTAAATAAGCACATATGGGGAGAATTATTTTCCTTCATTTCAGTGATTGAAAAAACTTGGAATAAGGCTCTCTTTGGTTCCACCAGGTGACTTTTCCAAACCCGTGAAACTTGGGGAGAATGAATGCAGCACTTCTGCCTCTCCACCCAAATGTCTTTGCCAACCTCATCACCGGCCTGAAGGAGAAAAGATTCATCTGATATTACTTTCAGCCTACTCTTTTCTCTCCCTTTTTTTTAAACACTCCTCTCAGAGTTTAAAATAGTACATTGATTTTTTTTTTAATATTCCCCAAATAAACTGCTATTTCTTAGCATTTTTGGAGGACAGCTTTAATTTAGGAGTGAAAAGGGATGACTGAATGATAAACTGATTAGTCTCAGGATTTCTCAAGGAAATGCTGATCCAGCATCACGGCCCTCCCGTACACCATTATAATTCTTTGATTTCCTGTCACAGCAGACAGTTCAAACACTGAAAGTAAATAGGAAACATGGAAAATCAATGCGAGGTGCTGAATTGTTCCAGCTGCCGAGGTCTGTTAATTACATCATATTTTTATGGAGACATTCAGCTCAGACTTGCTAAGTGCCCACACCTGGAGGCCGTCGCCTGCCATCCTGTTGGGGGCAGCTCTTCTCCCCAGGCAAGTTGGTTAACTGTAAAAGGACAAGCTACCCCAGGAAAGCCTGCTTGTACAGACCAACTCTCCGAGGCAAAATCCGGATGATCGCCTTGTCTGCCGTTACCATAGAGATAAGAGGTGCTGGGAGCTGGACAGGGGCCACTCGAGGGGCAGGAAGCGGGGTAGTCGGCATGCACAGTGTGAACCTGAGGAAAATGAAAGTCTGTTCTACTTGCGTAGCCAGGCCATGGTGGGCTAAGTGGGAGAGAGCTGAGAGGAGACGAGAGACCGCAGGGAGCGGCAGAGGAAAACGTGCGCGCGTGGGCGCACACAAGAGAGCAAGAGGCTCTGAGCCGTGGGCAGTGCCGGGCAGCCGGGAGCCACGATGGATTTCCAGGACAGAGTCCTCGGAGCACCGTCTCTCTTGCCAGGAGATAAAAGGAGGCTCCCAGCGCTAGCAGAAACCTCGTGGCTTCCTTCCATAAAGGCCCTTCTACATGTCCTTATAACTTGCACCCTTCCAGGGTCCTCTCTGGCTTCCCTTCCTCCTCTCCATCCCATATCCTTTCCTTTTTTCTTCTCTCACATCCTTCCAGAAGTTTCCAGGGCCCCCTTTTGATCCATCTTTATGCATGCTAAAACAAGCTTCTTCATCCAGGAGTCTCTAACTCATAATTCACCCTCTTGTCTTCGTTTTCCTCTCTACAGCACCTCCTTCCTTCATTTACTTCTTGCTATTTTTTTTCCGAATTATAGCTTGTTACACAAGTAGGTGGACGGAAGAAAAATTCCAGTGCCTGTCAAAGATGCTTTGAGACATTTTCTAATGTCCAGTCCCTGCTGCCCATCTCCCCTTCAATGACAGGGTCTGTCTTAAGCCAAGTCTAGGCCCAGAACTATGACTTTCAAATCCTGCGTTCCTCAGAGAGGCTCCAAAGATTCTACACATATTTTATGTTAATCCCATTATTTAAATGTGAATTTCAAATGTGTGACACCTATCTCATATTCTCTCCCTCCACCCCCCAAAAACGTACATATTTTTAATGTAAATCAAATGCACATTACATTTAAATGTATATACACGTAATATGTATGTACGTAAACATAATACATGTAAATGTGCACTACGTTACATTTTTATGTAAATTCAGTGTAAACTGTACATTTTAAAACTTAGAAGTTTTAACGTTATTTAATGCCGTGAACTTGTGCCGACCAAGTAAAGTGTTTTGTGCAGATTTGGAAATAAAGATTCTCCTAGAATTTCTAGGAACTGTGTCATTGAGGAGGAGCATTTTAGGGCTGCACTGGTATTTTCATAAATTCAGCCTGTGCATGACTATTCATTTAAATTGTACAAAAAGTACACAAAGCACAAGCGTGAAGGGCCCAGTTAAATCCAAGTGAGGGTCGCTGTGTCTGCTTGGGGTGTCCTCTTGCTGCAGGGCAATTGCACTGGTGCAATAGTAAACCATCATGTCCTAGATGGTTTTAGCGCTTGTTTTAATGTCCTCATTGCTTTTTTGAGTGACTTTTCTATGAGAGGATTTGGGCACTTACTAAATAGCATCAGTGATCCAACTTTAAAATATAAATTTTCTACTACTCCTCATGCAAGAATCCAGATCAATTTGATTAAGGAGGTCTCCCAAAATTGCAAAGCCAGCTGTCAACAAACTTATAATTTGCAACTATTTATCTGAGCAAATCTGTTGATTCCAGAAGCTGATCTAAGGCTGGAACTGTTATCTGTAACCTCCAACTGCTAATGTTTGAATTCATTCAAACACCTTCATTTTTATAATTTACTGATTTTAGAAAGATAATTATTATAAATCCTAAACAAAGCAGATGTGTATTATCATTTAATCAGCTTTCTGTATGTTGTTTCCATTTAGATTTCATTTGAAAAGAAATGCTTTACCACCAAAAACAAAAAACAAATGTTGAGCACCACTGGCTTCCCCCCCCCCACCTCCCCTTCCCCTGCTCTTGGCCCCGCTAACAGTCCTTGCTTTTCCAGGCTGTTCTTTGCTGCCTTGTCTCCTCCTTTCGTAGAACTCGATGCCACCACTCTGACCATCCTGCTCTAACTTGAAAAATAGGCTCACGCTAAGGTGGTCATATGTAGAAATGACTTAAGGGTGTGGGAGGTTTGCATCTTACCCTGAACTCCTCAAGTCTTAGGGAACCAATATAAAGGATCAAATCATTCACAGTGACATTTTAGGCACTTTGACATCCAGAAGAGCCTATCGGAGGCAACCTTTGGTAAATCTTGTATCCTTTCATAGTGTTTATCAAACTATCGTCTGAGGACCACTAGCATAGAACCACTTGTGAAGTGCTCGTTAAAAAGGCAGACTCCTGGGACCTAATCCGAACTCTCTGGAGGCTAGGACCTGAAGCTGCCTTTAGAGCAAGCTCCTCAAATAACTCTGCACTTCGAAGTTCGAGGGTCACCCCCATCCATCTACTGCACACCGGCGTAGAAGGCAAGGGCTGAGTGGCAAGGGCTGCCTGCCCTCCCTTTGCCTCCATTGAAAGATACAGACTGAGGGGCATCCCAGCGAGGCATCTGAGGGAAGAGAGCAAGTGCAGAGAAAGGAAGAATATGAAACCTAGCGAGCAATTTTGAAAAGGAAAAGAAAACAAGTCTGATTTCCTTTTCTCCAGCTCCAAACTCATTGGTCAGCAGTAGGAGTAGGTGGGGGCAGTCTGACGGATGGAGGAAGCCCAGCTCCTGGCACAGCCTGGAGGAAACGGTAGCACGAAAGGAGCAGGCTGTGTGGGCAGTTAATGAAGACCCGGCGACAGACCACAGGGACAGCGTAGCGGCACCGACCCCTGCTCCCCCTGCCTGTGCAGAAAGGATTCCTGGGATGGGCTTCCCTTTCAATGCTTCTCCCAGGCAGGCCCAGAATTCCTGAAATCCCTGGGCTGGAGGCACTCGAACAGAACAAGCCCTGGCACCTCCTCTGGCTGTCGTTTGTACCTCTGTTCTCCCTTCATAAAAATCCACCGTGCACTCCAAAAGAGGAACTAGGACACTTCGTTTTTATTCCACATGCATCTCATTTGTCTTCAGTAGGTTATTCCATAATCTCATCATTATTGCTATGGCCCTCAGAGGACAGCTGACTTGCATTAATCAGCCCAGCCCCTCATCGCTCACCAGATTCTTTACACTTTTACCATGCCCTGGGGCCTGCTAACTTACTTGAAAAATTAATAAACCTCCCCCCTCTTATCTTACCTTATTAACGTCTGTCTTTGTAACCCATTATCCCCACATACCATCAGAGATCACTGGAGGGTGCAGTGGTCACCGGATCACTCCTCTCATTCTCTCCTGAAACTGGAACTCCCCCCACTCCCCAACAGCCAGAAAGAAAATGGCCTTCGTGGGCCAGCAGGGTGTTTGTTTAGCAGCTCGATGGTGCAGTGGACGGAAGGCAGGAGAATTCTTGGGCTTCAGCTCAAAGCCATTAAGGCCCATTAAGCTGTTCCCTCCTCCCCCAGCCCCTCTCCCCCTCTTTTGTGCACCCTACTAAATCTGACTCATTAGCTTTAGATGTTTTGAAATACTGGTACATTAATCACTTGTGTTTGCACACTGTTTATGTGGGTTGTTGGTCATGGTCTGTAGTTATACTGGCTGTCTCCCTTGCTTACTTAAAGGTACAATCCAATTGAAAATAAAGATTTTTGCAGGTTTGCTCATTACACACAGTGTCGGCAGCTGGTGAGTGTCTTTTGCAATTCATCAGAGGCCTCCTAGACCACCTGCTCTCGGCATCCTGCAAACAGCTGGCTCCGGGTAAGTACCATAAGCTATTACCTTATCCAACAAATAAATAAATAAATGGATGGATGGGTAGACAAATAAATAAATGCATTGACTTGTCAGCCTTGCAGCATTGCTTCTTGAAGGGAAAAGTCCATTCTGAACAGGGAAAAATACCTCCAGCCCAAACCTTTGTGGTGCCATTTAAATGAAAAAAGAAGGGAGGGAGGTGAAACTCCCAAAATTTCAAGTGGAAATATTTTGTCATGTGAGTACCAAGGCAGTAAAGCAAAGGACTCCACAAGAAGCTGGCTGTGCAGTTTAGTACAGAGAGTGGGAGGAGGGGGGGGATTGAATTGAATTGCCTTTGGGTTTTTCTTTTTCTTTTGTCTTCTTTTCTGAAAAAAGCCAGAGGAAGGTTTTGTGGAGTTTGAACTAAGGCCACCAAATGTCCCAGGATTAAGAAGCCAATCCCTGTTTCCAAGATCATCACCCACCACCTTAGATTTCTGTGGCCTTTACTGTGGCCAGTTTTTGACCCTGAGACTGACCTCTAGGTGGTCATGTCTTGCTCCCATCCCCACCCCCTGTCCTGCCCCTGCAGCCTGAGGAAAGCCTAGGGACAGTGGGAGCAGGAGCCTAACTCTGGCCACACGGCCCGGCACCTGCAAGGAGGAAGGACAGGACTAGAGGGTAGACAAGTTCCTGGCTGCACCATGGCAGAGCTTAGCTACACAACTAGAAAATGGTTGGGGGTCTAGGGGGACAGGCATTCAGCAGAGTGTCATTTTGAGAGATTTCTAATGTTTATCACAGACAGCCGGAAAGTTCCCTGAGGTCTACCCAAGTAGACCAACTTTTAATAATTTGGGGTTTGTAAACATCACCCTATACAGCTATGATCCCCCCAAGATCATTTACTCCAGTCTCCATGGATCGGTCAAAATCGAGCTGTGTCTTTTGACTTGTCCTTGCAAAACTGGAAGGGTGATCTGGTGTAGGACAGGCATCTATCTGACTTACTATTATGAGCTTCACCAATCAAATTCCTAAATAATGCTGTTAGAAATTATTATTTTTATCTTATGGCTGGTTAAATTCTAATAATTTTTGCAGGCTTATTTTTGTTACTTTTTTAAAGCAAGAGTGTTCATGGGTTGAATTGACATGAGAAATGTTTTCCACTTTACCAGACTGAAAAGTTGAAAATGAAGATACATGTGTATTCCTACATTTTTCTTACTTTAATCCCTCAAGAACTAATAAGAACCTATTTGCTCTGTCAGTAGAGAACCAGGAACATCAACTTGTCAGAAATACAGACTCCCTGAATCAGAATGTGCAATTTAACATTTAAGATCCCCAAGGGACTTGCTGGCACATTAGAGGTTGACAAGCACCACTCTCATATACCCTTGATTCTTTCAGGTCGAAAGTATCTGTAGAGATTGCCACAAGCCATTATCAATAGTAAGGTGATCATAATTATTTGAATAAGAAAATGCAAACCAAGCAAATTCCTCACCTACTACACGAGCTAAAATGTCCGGTTCTTTGGAGAAGCAGCACAATGTGGTAAAAAAAAGAGAGGATTTGGAGTCAGAAAAATCTGGGTTTACTCTCTGACTCTGCCACTCCGCAGAATCTGACTTAGGCTAGTCACACCTCAGAGGCTTCATTTCCTCATCGGAGAACAGAGATAACAGCAACTCTGTCACCAACCTCCAGGGTGGTTTCAGAAATAAAGGAGCTCCTCGGGACTTCCCTGGTGGCGCAGTGGTTAAGAATCCGCCTGCCAATGCAGGGGCCCTGCGTTTAATCCCTGGTCCGGAAAGATCCCACATGCCGCAGAGAAACTAAGCCTGTGTGCCACAACTACTGAGCCTGCGCTCTAGAGCCCGCAAGCCACAACTACTGAGCCTGCGTGCCACAACTACTGAAGCCCATGCGCCCTAGAGCCTGCACACCACAACAGAGTAGCCCCTGCTTGCCGCAACTAGAGAAAGCCCATGAGCGCAGCAACGAAGACCCAACGCAGCCAAATAAAAATAAAAATAAAAATAAATCAATAAAGAAGCTCCTCTCTGTGCAGTCACATAATAAGCTCCAAAAAGTGTTATACATGTATAATTAAACCATAGTCATCATACTAGTAAGAAAGAAAGATGCTGGAGATAGTACGACTGGATCAACCAAGGGGATGTGAATGAGGACCCCCACCCCAGTGGTGGGGGGAGAATAGATAGGCCCTGGCATCCTGCAGTGGTGCAATTAACATTTCACTAGTGGTAGTGGATGCTGTCAGACCATAATCAGTATCAAGGCAAGAACAAAGAGCTTTATTTGGGGTCTTAAGAATTGCAATTCAGGAGACAAAGATTCGGGTAAAACCCAAAGAAGAGTGTTCTGGGGGAAAAAAAAGAGTCGGGGGCTTATAAACACAAGGGCCACAGGTTGTTCAAGAATTATGACTGACACTGACACCAGAAAGGACCCACCTATTCTTAAGGGATAGACTGTCACAAGCTATTTTAGGGTAAGGGTTCTTTTAAGTATCTTGAGTTTCTGGAACACTGGGCAGATGTTCTGGATGCCCATGTTAAGACAAGATGTGGTCAAAGTTCAGATTCCATCTGGGCTGAGATGTGCATAAGTCACACTTCCTCAATGGCCTCCCAGCTCCATTGTAAAGAGCTCTCTTAGCCATATTGACTCCGTTTTTTTTTTTTTTTTAATTTATTTATTTATTTATTTATGGCTGTGCTGGGTCTTCGTTTCTGTGCGAGGGCTTTCTATAGTCGCGGCAAGTGGGGGCCACTCTTCATCGCAGTGCGTGGGCCTCTCATTATCACGGCCTCTCTTGCTGCGGAGCACAGGCTCCAGATGCGCAGGCTCAGTAATTGTGGCTCACGGGCCTAGTTGCTCCGCAGCATGTGGGATCTTCCCAGACCAGGGCTCAAACCCGTGTCCCCTGCATTGGCAGGCAGATTCTCAACCACTGCGCCACCAGGGAAGCCCATTGACTCCATTTTGATTGTCCTTTCACAATGCTGGTGCAATATCTCTGGCCCTTGAGAAGTGTGAGAAATATGTCAAATACAAAGAATTGATTAGCCGTTGCTGAGGGCCTTTGATTTATTGAAGAAAAATTATGACAAGCTCAGGATGACTATTCAACAATTCAGGCAAACCTGTGGGAACCCGATGGCCTTCTAGGCAACATTTAAGGAAATGCTGATCTCTTGTAGCCAGTGGACAGGAAGAGAGAATGATCAGGCTCAGAACCTAATCACAAGAGTAGCAGAGCTTCAGGGAAAGTTAAATTGTCCTTCTGGAAAGTTTCCTCTGCTGAAATCAGGGCCCTAATAGATAAAGCGCTGGACCCTGAGACTTGGAATGGGCATACCTGAGTGATGCAGTTGAGAATTTTTAGCTCCCAGAGTCCCCTGAATCCTCTGTGCCTACAGAAGAGCCCCACTCCCCTTTGTTAGAGATAATGCCCTCCAACTTGCCTGAAGAGCTCCCCAAGGCTACCCCCAAGTTTGATGATTCACTAGGAGGACTCATAGGACTCAGCACATTGTCGTACTCATAGTCATGGTTTATTACAGCACAAGGATACAAAGCAAAATCAGCAAAGGGAAAAGGCAGATGAAATGAAGTCCAGGGGAAACCAGGTACAAGCTTC
Organism: Eschrichtius robustus; assembly: GCF_028021215.1. NCBI lineage: Eukaryota > Metazoa > Chordata > Mammalia > Artiodactyla > Eschrichtiidae > Eschrichtius > Eschrichtius robustus. Next base: position 41,573,683 of record NC_090837.1, on the reverse strand, counting down.
CAAGGGTCCTCTCCAGAGAAGTCACACAGAATGCACCTAATTCTCCCAGCAGGAAGTGTGACAACACATGTGAAATGTTACCAACCTGGGAAGCTCATCAGAGCCTCAGGGCCCAGAGTTTTTACTAGGGGCTGATCATGTAGGCAGCCTCTGCCTGACACATAACAAAATTTCAGATTCCCAGAAGGAAGGCAAGTGTTCAGCATGAACCACATTGTTTGTACAGTGTAGGCACAGTAAGCCACTCTTCTTAGTTCTGGGAATTATGGGAACCTCCCCTCCCACCCCACCAAATCCAAGTTCCCAGATGCCAGCCAAGGGCCAACCTTTAAGCTGGCCTTTCAAAGAATAGCAGTCATGCTTTGTGACCCTGGAGCTTGACCTTGTAACCATTTCTTCCTTCTCAAATGATGCAGTATCTTTGTCAATAGGGGACCCTGAAGTGCCACTGCAAGGCCATAGCCACAGGAAGGGGCTTCTCATACTAGTTCCATCGTGCCATTTTCCTCTGGCCTGACTGCCAACAGATCAGAATGCAGGAAACCTGGTGGTACCTCACCAGCCCTGGTGGACCAGCTCCAGCCTCCTCCCTGCACCCTCTAGCGATCTTCTCCCCCACCCTGTGGGCTGCTTCCTGCAGACCAGTACCAGCTGTGCCTTCTACTAAGTTTCTTCACCACCAGCAAGCTGTGTGTTCCTGTGGCAGCCATGCCTTCTCCAAGGAGGTCTGGATCTCAGCCTTATGGGATGGAGGAGATGTCTCTTCTCCTTAAGTTCTTACTCCCTTCCTTATTCATGCTCCCTCAGCCCTAGCAGTAGTAGCTACTTTCCACGTGTGCTATTTCTATGTTCTTGGAGTCCTCTTTTATACCATTTTGTAGTTAAATATCTTTTACTAGTTAGTAATTCTTTAAACTTTTTCTGTTCAAATTTCTTGTGTGGTTGCTGCCTCCTGACTGGACCCTGACTGATGCCATGCCTTAAAAGATAATGCTTGCTCCCACTGCCCCTCCTGAGAACCAGACAGATAACACGGTTAAATCTTAGCACCCCCTAACTTGGATGTGCCGGGTCAACGAGTGGAGAATATGAGCTCTCCACCGAAGGAGCTGCAGGATCTGGCCAATATGTGCTGGCAGGAGTGGGGAAGGTGTGTGTGGGAATGGATACTAGGAAGTGGGGGCTTGGAACATAAGCTTGGATGAAGGGGAGTTTATCAGCATGGAATACTTTCCCATTATATGCAAATGTAGGCAAATACCCAACTGCTAGGATGGCTCTTAAAAGCTTGGAAAATGTGATATGACCCATGTGAATGGCCCAATGAATTAGAAATATCAAAACTGATATGGCAAATAGTCTAGAAAGAGATCTCAAGGCTCAGAGAAGTGGGTATGCCAGAGGGGATTTACTAGGTAAGTCTGAAAACCCTACTACCACCAGGAGGGCCCAGAGGACACCTTTTTTTTCAAAGAGGGAAGGAATGTGCTCGTGAGAGGGCACCAGCATTGTTTTTTTATTTGTTTGTTTTTGGTTTTGTTTTAATTTATTTATTTATTCATTCATTTATTTATTTATTTTGGCTGTGTTGGGTCTTCGTTGCTGTGCCCGGGCTTTTCTCTAGTTGCGGCGAGCAGGGGCTACTTTTCGTTGTGGTGCGCAGGCTTCTCATTGTGGTGGCTTCTCTTGTTGTGAAGCACGGGGTCTTGGCATGCGGGCTCAGTAGTTGTGGTTCGCAGGCTCTAGAGTGCAGGCTCAGTAGTTGTGGTGCATGGGCTTAGTTGCTCTGCGGCATGTGGGATCTTCCCGGACCAGGGCTCGAACCTGTGTCCCCTGCACTGGCAGGCAGATTCTTAACCACTGTGCCACCAGGGAAGTCCATCAGCATTGTTGAGCTTACTGGTGACTCTCCTGTGGCCAAGGCTAAGAGGAGAAAACACCACTACAGAACTGAGCCCATTGAAAGCAACAGGAATCTTGAAATAATAGAGGACTAGTGGCAGCACCTCATCATCTGAAGCAAGGTAAGCACAATTATCACAATAAAATCAAGGTCAGAATAGAAGCCAGGGACACTCGGAGAGCTATGGAGATGGTAAATAGAACACGATGTTCCTAGGGGCAAGACTGATGAGCAGCCAGCAAGGTATTGCACAAATTATCCAACTAAAAGAAATCAAGAATGGATGATCAAGAGTCTCCAGGCAGCTGCCCAAATAAAAAGTCATGATCGCTTGCCAGGCTTCTGGACCTGAGCCAGTTCTCGTTTCCAGAAGAACTGAAAAAGAAGTCAGGTCCCCACAAAAAAAGACATTGGGATACCACAGCAAGTGTATTCGATAATAATTCTCCTAGTGCTTCCCCAAAGTGACCTACAGCCATTAACTCACGTAAACATCCAGTGAGAGAATGGGAACTTACAAAGATTGCTGGTCCCAGAGTCTGAGTTGACTTTGATTCCCAGGGACCCAAAGCACCATTCTGCCCTCCATTATAATTGAGGAATATGGAATCCTGTCATGACCCAGGTCCAGCCCAATATGGGTCCATTGGGTCCACAGACCCATCCAGTGATCATCTCCCTTACCCAAATATATAATTGGAATGGGCACACATGATAAATGTCAGAACCCTTACATCAGGTTCTTGATCTTTGGGATAAGAGCTATTGTAGTGGGGAAAGCCAAGCGGTAGCCTCTGAAATGTCCCCTCTGCTTCCCCCACCCCAGGATAGAAAATATAAAACAAAATTATATCTCAAGGGGAACGGCAAAAATTAGCACCATCATCAAAATTTTAAAGAATGCAGGAAAGGTGATTGCCATGATGTTCCCATTTGATTTACCTACCACTCTGACCCCTCCAAAAACCGTATTGATCATGGTGGATGAGAGTGGACTACCACCAGTGGTGTGCTGGTAAATGTTTCACAACCGGCTCTCCAGGGGTCAGGGGAGGCTTGCTTTGTAGCCTTTGCCAATTTCCACGGTATAATGCTCCCACCATAGGCTTGACAGCCAGCTCAACAAGGCTTCTGAAAATGTAGCAGTCGGCTCTCACAGGCCAGCATGGGGCTGCTTCAGCACACAGATTACCACAGACTTGACTAAGCAGAAGTCTCAATTGTAGCCGCTGTGGCTAATGTGGTATCTTTGACACAACCTTCAGCAACCTTCACAACCATAGCTAGTAAGCTGGATAACTTTTCTTTTCCATCCCTATCAGAAGGAAGGTTCAGGAGCAATTCATATTTGCATGGGATGGATGGCAGTATACAGCTGTCTTCCCCCAGGGCCTTGTTAACTGTTAATTCCCCAGGCCCTCTGTTGTAGTATAGTCCAAAGGGACTTGGACATTCCGGAGATTTCCCAGGACATCACATTGGTCCACAATATCACTAACATCCTGTTAATCAAGGATTTGTAGAAAGTGGCAAGTACTTTGGAATATCTTGGTGAGAGATATGAGCTTCAAAGGTGGAAGTTAAGCCCTAAGAAGATTCGGGAACCCACTATATCAGTGAAGAGTTTTTAGAGGTCAAGCAGACCGGGGCTTATGGGAACATTGCTCCCAAAGTAAAAGACAAATTATTGTGCCTTATGCCTTTTAAAGTTATTATTATGCAGGTGCACTCAGCGGTGCCACATGGGCCAGATGATCCAGTAGAGTGTCTGAGGCAGGGAGAAAAACACCATACCAAGTTTGTGACACAAGGTTCCACTCCCCCTGCTGCCAACAGCCCATAGTCAATGACTAGCTGATGCAGGAATATAAAGCCTTAGCCCTTGCTTCCATTTGGGACAACTCTGAAGAGCTCCTCCTCATCTGAGTTTCTCTCCAGATCTCCCTGGAGAATCAGCTGAGGGCTCAGTAGCAAATGCCTTGGAGGTTCAGCCTCCCCCACTGCCTGTTCCTGCCATCCTCAATTCTTTGCAGATGCATCTCTCAGGAATACTCTCCAAGAAACCTTCTCCATGCAACTCTCCATCTCAGAGTCTGTTTCCAGGGAACACCATCTATGACAGCCTCCAATGGAACTCTAAATCCCACTCTTTCTTTATCTAGACAAGCTCTGCTTTTTTCTCTTTATTTCTTATCAGCGTTATTGTTACTGTCCGGTGCTCCCTGGTAAGATTTCCACTGACGGAAAAAAATGGCAAAAGTAGAATCAGTCAATGTCTCACTCTTGAAGGAACACCTTGGGCTTATTGCCTTGTAACAGACCATTGCCTGCTGAAGCTTGATGTGGAGTTTGGACTTTGCCACAAAGTCCAGATGGAAAATACGTTGTCTTTTCACATGCCACTGGCAGAGCCTTCCAGTAGAGTTTCAAGAAGTGTTCTGAGGTCATATTCATCCAAAAATGAACATAATAAATTAATTTTAATTGACTGATCAACTTAATTAATTAATCAACTTGGTTTATTAAACTTAGCTAATGATGTCAACCCTGAGTGGGAGGTAAGGAGTAGTGGCAGCATATGTGACATATATTTGCATAGCTATTCTAGAAATCGTACAAGGCTAAGGAACTGGTAATGAACATGAGCAGAGGGAAACACCAGGGTGAAACCCAGAACTACTACAGAATTGCATGTTCCAGAAGTGTGGGCTGCTTTACTAGAGCAGAACTCCTGGGTTAGAAGCAAGGCAGAACATTTCTTCCCATAAATGAGATGGTGCTGCAAGTATTAACCCCATGCAGCCGTCAGATTGGAGGCACTTGGCCTGAAGGGCACTGAACAGGTCGCCTTAGAATCCAGACACAGTGGGACACCAAGTGCAGAATTCCTTCTGAGACTGTGGTGACCTAAGACTTCCCAGGACCAGAAAGACTCACAAGATTGGCCACAAGAATCATGAAGAGAGAAAAATCAGTCCTACTTGTGATCGAAAGGAATTAACTATAAAACTGAAAGATTTTAGGACTACTTGAGAATCCAAAAAGGTGACTATTACAAACTAAATAAGTGTATCAAAGTCAGTAGCATTCCCAAGTAAGTTATAAAATACAATACAGAAAAGCAGATCTCACTCACACTGTATGTGTGTATATGGGCATGTGCTGTGTGTGTGTGTGTGTGTGTGTGTGTGTGTGTGTGTGTGTGTGTGTGTGTGTGTGTATGTGTATCATAGCTATTTAGTTTGAGAAGTAACTTAGCAAAAAAAATTTCTTAATGAAAAATAATTTAAATATACACATATACACACACAGATATAGATGTAGATATAGATATAGATATAGATATAGATATAGATATAGATATAGATATAGATATAGATATAGATATAGATATGGAGAAAGAGAGAGAACCTCTATGGGAGGAACAAAAAACCCTGAGCCTGTCCTGAGCTGTTACCCTCAGGTCTTTACGTCCCCCTGCTCTGGTCTTTGCCACAAGGTGGCTGACAACTCGAGGCTGCGGTTTCCGGCCCCTGTGTCAGCTTGTTGTGGCAGGATTTGGTGAACAGGAGGCACTGCTGGGAGACTAACGGGCAGGAGAAGAAAGAAACTGGGGTGTTGTGCCCCCTCCTTCTGTGGCTCAGGAGCCAGCCCAATAGTGATGGTATTTTCTCCACAGCTCCAGCTCCCACTCTAGCTTCTGCTGGCTGACTGGCAGCTCCAGTAACACCGCCTCCTCCCTCGGACCCTCCAGCCTAGGGTGTGGGGACTTGCTGTTGCTGCTGATCTCTGGGTTACCTCACTGTCCCATTTGCCTTCTCAGCTTTTTTACCACCCATGTAACCAATCCCCAGCATTCAATACACTCTGTTTAAAGTACTCAGATGGTTTCTGTGTCCTGCTTAGACACCGACTGTTCTGAAAACTAAAAAGTTTACTGAGGAATAAAATAAAGATTTAATTATTGAAAAGACCAATTTCCTGGCTACAGCTTCTCACACCCCTACTTCATTTGCACTCTCCTCAGGCAGCTCAATGGCTAAACAGAAAATGTGAACACTGACCATCTAGGCTCCAGATCAGGATGAAAAGGGAAGATCCAAACAATTGCTAGATAAAGAAGAGAGTGAAACTCTACAGAAACTATTTAGAACAAATAACCATTCAGAAAGAAATGTCCCTATTCCAAAATGACCAACATGGTACCTAAACAATAATTCTAGAACAACAACAAAAAAGAGGATATGGAAGCAAGCATGTAATGAATAAAGAAGTTTAGATGATTATTTAATCTAAGAAAACAAAGAAGTTTTTAAACAACAACTATTTTGCATTCCCAAGATAATCAAAGAAATGGAGTGAAAGATGATAAAACAAGATATACTGGGACGAAAAGGCAATCAGAAGAGTTGAGTAAATATGTTGGAAACAAATGATAGAGTAGAATTTTAAGATGGTACTAGAAACAGAATTAAATCTATAGAACTATGATGATGGCACAAAGCATAGGTTTCTGAAAATCATCCAGAATGAATAGGGAAAGAGTTTAAAAGATAAAAGCAAATGGATGGAATATGGTTGATGTGGCCAACCAATAATGGAAATCTAATATATAAATAACTGCTATGCCTGAAGGAAATAACCAAAGAAAGCAACAAACAATATTAAAAATCACAGTAGAAGAAAATCTTTGTGTAAATGAAAGAACTCAGAATGCTGTCTCTATACCAGACAAAATAATAATAAAAAAGTCAGCAAATCAAATCTGGCAAGTCGTTGAATTTCAAATATGAAGAAAGTGCCCAATAAGCATTCAGGTAGAAGTAATAAGTTACTGACATAAGAAAGAATGTAGATAACGCTCAGACTTTCCTTGAGAACCATGAGGTGGCAAAAAATAGCGAAGTAATGTCCACAGTATTCAAGGAAAAGACGTGACCCAAACATGAACAAAGTTTTATATATATATATACACACACATACACATACATGAAGGCACTGTAATATATGCAAAGATCAAGAAGTCTTATCACCTAGCCACCCATACTAAAAACCACTGAAAAGTAAGTCTGCCAATTGAGAGAAATTGAAATAATACTGAAACCAGTTAAATACATTGCTAAATCTAAGAAACTGTAGTTATTGTGGTTGCAAATCAATATAGCAATGTTATCATTCTTGAAAAACCTACACAACTCAGGACAAAAATCTCAGAGCATCTTAAAAGGAGTGGAAGGGGAGAAGGGGAAGGAAGGGGAAGTGTGCTAATTTCCTCCTTTTATCTTCCAAAGTCCATCAATACCACTTTGATTCTGAAGTGATAAATTGAGAAATATGAGTTTAAATAATTTATTTGAGAGAAGAAGCAACAACTTAGAATACATACACCTTTGAAATTATCAGGGAGAACAAAAATCAAGGAAGCTTAAAAAACGTTTAAAAACCTGAAATAAAATAGATATTTAATTAGTCAGCTTTTTCTAAAAGCTCACTTTTCCTGAGTTTCTCATTGTGATCTAAATTTGCATTTCCTAAATGACTAACAGGTAGGGCACCACTGGCTGTTTAGATATCCTCTTTTGTGATGTGCTTGTTTATGTCTTTTATCTTTTTTCTGTGGGCTTATCTGTCTGTTCTTATTTATTCGTAGAAGTTTTTATATGTTCTGAGTGTCAGTCTTTTGTCAGGTATATGTCTTGTGAATTTTGTCTCTGACTCTGTGGATTGCCTTTTTACTTAAGGATTTTGTTTGATGAACAGAGATTTCTAAACTTAATACATTACAATTCATTATTTTTCCTTCATGGTTAGCACTGTATGAATCCTGTTTAAGAAATTTTTGCTATTTTCAAAATTATAAAGATGTTTTTATGGATTTTCTTCTATAAAAAAATGAGTTTCTAATTTACAAAAAAAGTTGAAAGAATAATATCAGGAATTCCCATATTCAGAATTGTTCCCATAATGTTCTTTAGAGCAAAGAATCAAATCCAGGACCACATGTTCCACCCAATTGGGCTGAATCTCTAGCTTCTTTTGATCTGGAACAATTTCCATGTTTTGTTAACTTTCATGATGTCAACGTTTTTTTAAGATCATTGGCCAGAAGAATGTCTCTCAATTTCTGTCCAGTATTTCCTCATGATTAGAGCCATGTTTTGCACTTTGCCTGGAATATCACAGACAATGTGTTCTTTTTATTGCACCCAACTGGACAGCACATAACATCTATTCCTGTTCTTACCAGTGGTGTTAGCTATGACAACCTCGTTAAGGCGATATCTGCCAGGTGGCTCCTGCAAAGATACGTTTTCCCTTTTGTGATTAATAAATTTTTTTTTCAGGGAGATACTTTGAAATTATGTAAAATCTCCTTCCTCAGTGCACTATCACACACTCAGTTTAGCAGCCATTGATATTTCTTGCATGCGTTACAATGAAAACTGCCAAATAATGATTTTTCTCTTACCATCAATCTTTCTGCTACAAGGAAGAACTTTCTCTTCTCCCAATTTGTTTATTTATGTCATTGTGGACTTAAAAAGTTCTCTTTTCTTCAATAGATTATAATCCGTTACTATTATTATTTATTTTGATGCTCAAAGTGTCCCAGAGTTGGCCAGTGGGAGTTACTTCCAGCCAGCATCTGTGCTCTCCATCATTCACTGAGCATTTCCTTATATTCTGGCACAACAAGGTGTTCCAGGATCATCTTGTCCTTCCCTTGCCCCAGCCCTGGAGTAAGCCGTTTCTCCCAGGAGCCCTGGTAAAGGAGTATATGGAAACCAAGATCTGGATGCTAAGTGTGCTCTGGATACTAAGGGTGTCATTGTCCCAAAGCCCTGTGAATGAACAGAGCTTAGAAAATATATGTGTGTACACATCATACACACACATACACACATCACATTTACATCTATATTTATTTCTCTATTTATCTCTATATATTAAAAGCCATATGAGTTCATGCTGGTTCCTCCAATTCCAATCCAACACTCCAGGGTTTATTCTAGTTAGAGCTAACAGACAAAACACAGGATGCCCAGTTAAATTTGAATTTCAGATGAACAACAAAAAAAAAGTTTTAGTATAAATAATTCCCAAGTGGTACCCTGAATTTTTATTTGCTAAATCTTGCAGCCCTAATTCTAGCTGTCTGTGCTTCCATATATGTTCTCTCTTTTTCCAGTAGTAAGATACCTGACTCCCATCATCGTCAACATATTTCTCAATCCCTCGTCTATGGCCAGTCTCTTAACCCCATGCAGCCCCTGTCCCCACCTTGCACACAAGCCCTGATCCCCACTTGGATGCCTACTTCATTCTGGCCTATTAATGGCTTTTTAGTGACCAATGGATGGAAGGGAAGGAAGGAAGAAAATAAATTTAAAGAATGGATGGGAAAAGGGAAGGGAAATGCAGCTAACGCACAACCCAAAACCTGGCTTAAAACAGCAAACGTGTATTTCTTGCTCACTGGTCTCCAGGTCAGCTGCAGCTCTCCTGGGCTCAGCTGGGCTCTGTTGGTCTCCTGGTGTCTTCTCGTTCTACATCCCAAGATAAAGAGGCAGCCACTGCCTGGGGCTTCTCATACAAGGGGACAGAAGCTCAAGGGACAAGCCACACTCAAGGTGCTTCTTAAAGTCTCTGCTCAATACTGGCCACTATCCCTTCCATCTACACCACACGGGTCAAAGTAAGCCAACAGAGCCCAAAGTTAAGGAAACAGGAAGGAGAATATACTCTTCCCACTAGGAAGTATAGCCAAGTCGGGGGCTGGATGAATCACAGAACAGGTAACAGAACCATCCGCCACCAATGCCAAGTAAGTAAGAACAAACACAACCAAGGTAACAACCATACATAAAGGATAAAGCCATCAATGGGAAAAAAATTCTCACCCTGAATCAAAACACTAAACTCAACTGTACCTAAGAGATAGGTCTAAAATAAAATGACTCAGCACGGTTGAAAGGAAAAGAATATTTTTTAAAATGCAACATAGCATGTTATTATTATCTGAAAATTTGAGCCCAAAAACGTGTGTAGAACTCTCTAGCAAGATAATCATGATAGGTATAGCTAACACTGCTGGGTGGTATATTTGCAAGTTGCTAAGAGAGTAGATCCTAAAGGTACTCATCACAAGGAAAAAAAAATTTTGTAACTCTATGAGGTGATGGATGGTAACTAAACTTATTTTGGTGATCATTCTGTAATATTTATGTATGTCAAGTCATTATGCTGGACACCTTACACTTATGCAGTGTTGTATGTCAGTTACATCTGGATAAAACTGGGGGAAAAGAACTCTCTAGTAAATTAGGCAATTACTTAACCTAAAGGTCAAAAGGGCCTCCTTCACAACAAACCAAGTTTCAAACCTCTTTTGAAAAAGCACAAACACACACTTAACAGTGATAGAAATTACACACGTGAGAGAGAGAGGAGAGACAGAGGTGCATACTATATAGAGATTGTGTCCTGTGTCAACATTTACAAAGTGGGATATTTACAAAAATTAAACGTCAGAGAAAAACCCTTAATAAGTTCCAAATAGTTCAGACCATTCACTGACCACAGCAGAAGACCATATATAAATAGACTAATAGCATAGAAACAACAAATGGAACCCACTCCAGAGGGGTGAGATCATTCTAAATTTCACTGGTGAAAGGAAAAAAATAAAAACTGCAACTGCAGGATATTTTGGAGAATAACAACAATGAGAACAGTACGTGTAACTGCTTGAGCTGGCATTTCTTATTAAAGGGAAAAAGATGTTGGAACAATTAGCTAGCCTTCTGGGGGAAAAAAGTAAATTTGGATCCTTACTGCATAATTCCTTATGCCAGATGAATTCCAGACGGATTAAAAATTAAAATATAAAAAGGGAATTTATACTGAACCACAGATTTTTTTTATAGTTTGGAGGTGGCCGAGGCCTTTCTTACATTAAGCCAAAGACAGAAACTAAAAAGACAATATTGGTATATTAGACTCTATTAAAATTTAAAGTTCCAAAGAGCAAAAAAAAAAAAAAAACTAAAAGAAATTAAACTCTGAGGGAGATATTGCTAAAATTGTAAAACAAAATGTTTAACAGCCCTAATATGCTAAAATAATCATATAAATCCATATGAAGAATTGAAACCCAACCAGAAAAAAATGCAAATTGCATGAAGAAACACTTTAGAAGTGAACAATTCAAATGGCCAGTAAGCACATAAAGAGATGTTCGGCCTTGCCAGTAATGTGTTTGCCTGCACATAAGTGTGTATTATCTGTGCACAGGAAAATGTCTGAAAAGATAGACACCAAAATGTTAACAATGATTATCTCTGGGGAGTGGGATTTCTTCTCTCCCTTTTGGAATAGGTTTGATTTTTTTTTTAATAAGCATATATTAATTTTATACGTTTTATGATTAAACTATTCAGTATACTAAAAACATACAAATAAAAACTGACGACACCTCTTCTGTTTTTTACAAAAAATTTTAAATCTGTTTTTAATTATGTGGTAGAAGAGTGCTATTGACAAGGAGCTATAGACTGAATGTTCCTAATCCCCATTATGATGGTATTTGGAGGCAAGGCCTTTGGGAGGTGATTAGGTCATGAAGGTGGAGCCCCATGATGGGATTAGTGTCCTTATAAATGAGACTCCAGAGAGCTCCCTTGCCCCTTCTGCCATGTGAGGACACAGAGAGAAGACAGACATCTATGGACCAGGAAGCGGGTCCTCACTGGACGCCAAATCTGCGGGCACCTTGATCTTGGCCTTCCCAGCCTCCAGAACTATGAGAAATACATTTTTGTTGTTTAAGCCACCCAGTCTATGGTATTTTTGTTACAGCAGCCTGAAGGGACTATGACATAAGACAAAATGTTCACCTTATATTAGAAAATAATAAGAAAATAGGCTACAAAAGTTATGATTTAATTTTTGTTTTGTAAAGGAGATACATTAAATAACAGCAATTTTCTCCAGTAATGGACTTGTGGGTCATTGCATGTTCTTCTTTGTGTTTTCCAGTAGTCTACAATAAATATTTAGAAAACAACCCTCATTTTTATTTTATTTAAATAATAAGAGTTTACCTGCTACAGGTGGTGACTCGAGACTACGAGGCCCCCACTTCAATCATTCTGAAGTTTGGGTTTCCCAGTTTTCCTTGTAAGGAATAAAGCAGTGACCCATCAGAGGTGTGGAATATTGAGGGATACACAGCACAAATTCTTAGGTAGAAATGTACGCCTCGTCAGCTCCTGAGACTGAAACTGGGAGCAGAGCTATTCATCCAGCATCTAAGCCTTGAGCAGTGATTCACGCTCAGTAAATACTTACGGGGCACCTACCAGTACCAGGCGTGAGGGCAGATAAAGCTGAACTAGACAGAGCCCCTTTCTCCATGGAGCCCACAGTCTAACAGAGAAGACACAGTGAATACATAGTGTCATGTGTGCAGCAACAGACAGGCAGGCTCAGGAGGGAGACTGGAGTGAGGGAGGGGGACCAACCATCCCGCTTTGCCTTGGTATGAGGGGCTTTCTGGGAGGTAAGACTGTCAGTGCTAAAAAAGGGGGAAATCCTGGCCATACAAGTTGGTCACCCTAAAGAGAGGTCAGGAACAGCTTCAAAGCAAAGGTTTGGCCTAAGAAGGGCTCTGAAAAATAATTAGGCATATCTTAGGAGGGTCAAGCCTTTCCCCTGATTTCCTCCCTGCCCAGGATTGGGCTGGAGAGCAGAACTGGTTGTGCAGCAGGTGATTTTCTGCTCTTTGGATTACCAAATCCCTTCCAGAGCTGAGGAGAAAAGAGATTACAGCATGACAAAGGCCACTGATCGTGCAGTGCCCTTCCCACAGGGTGAATACAAGCGAAGCCTCATCCATGACCGATGGGACTGTTGGCCCCATGGAGGGTGCCAGCTGCAGGGCTGCCATGCTGCACCACACCAGGGAGTGCCACTCACACAGAGCACAGCGTCCCTGTTAGCAGTGAGGCAGGACGCCCATCAGGTCCTGGAGGACACTGAGGGCTGTTTGCCTGGTCAGCCTGGGAGAGTTTTCCAGAAGAGCCCCATATGACACTACAACACCATTCCCAGTAACCCATTCATCTTCGCCCAAAGCGGAGTCCTCTATCTGCAGGAGGAATCAAGACAAAGCAAGTTCTTCCACTCTATGACTCCAGAGGAGAGAAAAACAGAATGACGTGGCACCAGGAGCGGTGCAAGGCTGAGCGAAAACCAGGGAGAGTGCGGGCATCGCAAGGGCTCACTGGGTCAGTACGCAGTCTGAGTGGACGCTGAGTCACAGAAACGGGGCTTCACGGGGAAGCCGAGAGAATAAGTAGGTAGCCAGCTCGGTAGGAAGTGAGGAGAGACCCAGTCGGCCACGGATCACAGGGGTTCCAGCTGAGTACACAGGGCTCCACTGCGTCCACCCGCTCGCCCTGAGTGGCTATGGGCCCGCCCTACGTACCGCCTTCATCCCTGACATCTTGAAGCGACCATCAGGCCTCTGACCATTATACTCGGACCTTGGGGTTCCAGAAAGAGTCAACTGAGTTCCTGTCTTTTCTATTTCTGAAGGGCAAGCTAATTCAGTGATGACAAAACCCCTTTGCCAAGCCATTTCTCTTCCCAGCATGCCTCCCAAACCCAACACGTACCAAAATTATGCTGAGCTTGCTATTTTGGGAAAGGGGGCCCTGACATTTCCAAACCTATCTCTGCGACCCAGCAACGTCCCCTTGCCTCTGAGTGGGAAGCGTCATCCCCTGAGAAGACAGGAAAGCAGCAGGTCAGAGTCACTGGCCTGACTGCTCCTCACTGGTTCCTCTGAGCGGGCATCTCCACCTCCAGGGAGAAGGGAGGAACCGTGCCAACCCTTTCACTCTCACTGTCCTCTTCCTTGGCTGGCATATGTTTCAAAAGCTATGGTATATCCTCCCTCCATCAAGCCAAGACTGGCTTAGACATTGTTGAAGAAAATAGAGGTCAAGAGCAGTCTGTACTGAGGCATACATAGGGGTTTCTCTAAAATACACAGGTGGCTCTGGCATGGCCCCATCAGGCTCCTATATACCAGCGGTCTGCAAAACACTGACTGTGCCCCACCCTCACCCCCATGAAATGCACTCTGGTCTAGGGCTTTGCAAAATGGGTTCTGTAAAGTAGTAGTCCCCTGAGATGCCTCCACCGCACAGGGTTCTGTGGTCACAGAAGGTCGGCAAGCACAGCATGGCGGAGCCCACGGTTCTGGAGGGCCCTGGAAGACCTCCTGCGGGCCTGAGACCCTGCCACATTTCCTGTCTCCCTGGGAAGCAGGTAGCAATGGGAAACTGACTGCTCCCTGAGGCTTCTACATGAGGGACAGCAAGGACCTCTGTACCTTCCCCCGAAATACACTGTACCATTCAGGGTCCAGCAAGAAATAGGACCAAACTTAAATGGTTCAAGAGGCTTTAACAACTGGCAGGGACTATGTGTGGAGCTGTGGGCAGAGAGAAGAGAAAGCATAGGAGAGGTGGAGGCACCCAGAGAGTAGCAGCAGTGGGAAGGGGAAAGTGTACCCCTGCAGGCCAGTGGGGCTGGAGCCCTGGGAAGGGCTGCCCAGGGGATGTGGGGTCGTGGAGGGACCAGCCTCTTCCAGAAGCACACCACCAAAGAGGAGGAAACAGGAGAAAAGTGTCCCCCTCTCTCTCCTCCACATGGGAAGGGAGTGCAAGTATAGGTATCTGTAGGGTGAGGCTCCTGGGCTCAGAGCTAGATGGAGGATGTTGGGGTGAGGGAGCTGTGACATGGAGCTTACAGATCAACAGCGAGGGAAGAAAACATAAGAAGCTTGCGACTGCCCTGTGCAAATCCCTCATCGTTTAGAAGTTAGGTCTGCTTTTTCAAATGTTCTACTAAGAATAAGAGAGAAGAGACCTGCCTCTAAGTGTCCTAAACGAGGCAAGAATGTTGAGTTTTGCTGTCACCACTGGCCTGCAATTTCTGTCCTGGGGAAAACAGTGAAGGATTAAGACCCCATTTCCCTTTCTAGAAGGGTTGCCCTTATTTGCTGGCAGGAACATGGCTTCAGGGAGGAGGCGCTTCCTCTGTCACCCTCCCCCAAAGACACAGTGACCTGTGTGTCCTGGGCCCTGAGCACTTCTGAGACCTGAGCCTTTCGCTGGTGGGCAGAGGGGAAGAAATACCCAGGTGGTATTTAGCACTGCTGGTGTAGGAAATAAAAAGCCAATCACACCTCTTTTGATCAGTCTCTATCTCTTGATGTCCTGAAATTTACATTTCATTGCAATAAGAAAGAATCAAAGGAGGACCTAACCCAAAGAGGGGGGTTATTCCTAATTCTGATGGATCATTAAACATCCCCTCTTGGAGATCCATAATGTATATTATTAAAATATCAAAGTAGTCCTCCAGAAAGAAATCTATTAAACTCTGCTTAATCCAGGATTTCCCATATTTATGTGAAAATAGAACCTTTTTTTTTTTTTTTAAATCCAAGTACCCTTTGGAAAGTACTATGGTCTTCTGTAAGCCATGTTTCTACAATCTATGTTTAGCAGAAGGCTAAGCTTAACTGTGTAGTAATTCTTTCATATAGCAAAAGAGCAGAGCTGAAAATGCAAGAGGGAAGGGCAAGCAGGGAGGTGTGTGAGAGAGTACCCCTCTCAACCAATCGTAATAAAAGGGGTAAGGATGGTTCAAGCCTGCTAAAGAGGAAGTATATGGTAACCTCCATTCAATACACTTGCATTAAAGGTGATGAAGATACATGCCACCCAGGCTAAGAAACAGCTTGCCTTATACCCTGAGAAAACCATAATTCAAAAAGACACATGTACCAAAAACAGAAAACAAAAATACAAGTACCTGTCACGAAGCAACTAAGCCCGTGCACCACAACTACTGAGCCTGCGCTCTAGAGCCAGTGAGCCACAACTACTGAGCCCGCGTGCCACAACTACTGAAGCCCACGCGCCTAGAGCCCGTGCTCCACAACAAGAGAAGCCACCGCAATGAAAAGCCTGCGCACCGCAACGAAGAGTAGCCCCGGCTCACTACAACTAGAGAAAGCCTGCGCACAGCCACAAAGACCCAACGTGGCCAAAAATAAATAAATAAAATAAATAAATTTTTTTTAAATTAAAAAAAATAAATAAAAAGATACATGTATCACAATGTTCACTGCAGCACTTTTTACAGTAGCCAGGACATGGAAGCAACCTAAGTGTCCATCAACAGATGAATGGATAAAGAAGATGTGGCACATATATACAATGGAATATTACTCAGCCATAAAAAGGAATGAAATTGAGTTATTTGTAGTCAGGTGGATGGACCTAGAGTCTGTCATACAGAGTGAAGTAAGTCAGAAAGAGAAAAACAAATACCATATGCTAACACACATATATGGAATCTAAAAAAATGGTACTGAAGAACCTAGTGGCAGGGCAGGAATAAAGACACAGACGTAGAAAATGGACTTGAGGACACGGGGAGGGGGAAGGGTAAGCTGGGACAAAGTGAGAGAGTGGCATGGACATATGTACACTACCAAATGTAAAATGGACGGCTAACGGGAAGCAGCCGCATAGCACAGGGAGATCAGCTCAGTGCTTTGTTACCACCTAGAGGGGTGGGATAGGGAGGGTGGGAGGGAGGTTCAAGAGGGAGGGGATATGGGGATATATGTATACATACAGCTGATTTACTTTGTTATATAGCAGAAATTAACACAACATTGTAAAGCAATTATACTCCAATAAAGGTATTAAAAAAAAAAAAAAAAGAAACAGCTTGCCTGGTCCTAACAAGAAAGACCTCTGAAGGAAAAGATATCTGAGGCATATGAGAGAGAGAGGAAGAGAAATGGCATTTTAGGAGGAAGGAGTGGTCCTTGCGACCTTTCTGATGTGGCCTTAAGTAACTCAGGTGTGAAGTGCCGTAAAGCTGTTCACCAACAAGAGCGAAAGTGAGTGGGGTTGCGGCAGGTGACAAGGACGCCAGAGGAGGACGATGACCAGGTGAGGCCTTGAAGTCCAGGATTAGGATGTTAACTCCGATTTCAGGAGCAACTGGGAGTCACACAGACTTTGGAATTTTTTCAAAATGAAAATAACGTACAGTCATCCTTAGGCATCCACAGGGGATTGGTTCCAGGACCCCCGCAGGTACCAGAATCCACGATGCTCAAGTCCCTTACATAAAATGGTGTCGTATTTGCATGCAACCTACGCACATCCTTCCGTGTACTTTCAATCGTCACTGGATTACTTTTAATACTTAAAACGATGTAAATGCTACGAAAATAGTTGCCAGTTCACAGCAAATTCACATTTTGCTTTTTGGAACTTTCTGGAATCTTTTTTGGAATTTTTTTTTCTGAATATTTTCCATCTACAGTTGGTTGAATTTGTGATGCAGCCCCACAAATACTGAGGGCTAACTGTACAGTGCAGTGCACAGGATAGCTTGGAAGAGAAGATAGAGTTCAGAAGGCCAGGTAGAAGGTTGTACCAGTCCTTGTTAAAGAAGGCAGGGACCCAAATTAGGACTGTGACTCAGAACTACAGGGGTCAGAACAGACCTGAGAAGTAACAAAGTCAGAAACTTTATGTTTTACTGGTAAAATTGTTACAAGGGGCTAAGGAGGCAGAGGAGTTGAAAATGAACTAAGTTTATGAGCCTAGTATTGAATTTGAGCCTTCAGACTATAATCTACCCCAGCTCAAATTTCTTGGCAATTCTTCATTTCCATGTTAGTGGTTCTGCTTCACCATACTCTGGGCAAATTAACTGGCTTCCACACTTCAACACTTTCTGGCCCATCAGCTCTGATGCCAGAAGTAAAGGCAGCTGGATAAGGAAAATATAGCCAGAAATAATGGAAACGCAATGAAAAAGGAAGGCTGGAATGCCTTCTTTGGTGCTAAAAGAAAATAAAAAGGAGAACTGAAGATAACCTTATAAAATCTGAGCTACAGATCAGTTGTATCCCATGATTGTGAGCCCAGAATCCTTCCAGGGCCTCAGGACTGAGCTTAAGCCAACTGTCTCCACCTTGGAGACAGAAAAGCTCAGCTGTCATTCTAAGCGATCCTGAAATACATTGATGCCTAAATGGGTGATGTCTAAATCATCTTCTACACCTGCCCGAGGAACATCTTATTCCATGTCAGTGTGTCTCATCTCACAAGCAGGTTCTAGTATAGCGCATAAACCCTGTATTATCACAGGACGTAAGAGGCGTTAACTCAAGTTCAGCCTCATACTAGGTCTGAACCTCAGCTGGATGATGGAGAAGCCCCTCTCCAGGTACATCGTCTTTGTACCAACACACCATCATTATTTTCCCAACGCTCTGTCATGCACCAGATGGTTGGCATTCATCCGGGTGTCCCCCTAGTAAACCAGACTCAAAAGTCTGTGGCCACCTTTGACCTCTCCCTCTTCTTCATTCAGGTTTTATTAGTTCTGTCTCCACAATGTTACTGACAACGGTTCTCTCCTTTCTGTTTTCACAAAACACATCCCGTAAGTTTAGCCCCTCCCCCTTTATTTACTTTAACAACACTCTTCACCCCAGATATTCTTCCATAGTTTCCTACTTGCCTAAGTGACACTACATACCATTTAGTTTTTTTCACAATTTAAGAACTTACAAGTAGAAAATTATTATTATCGTTACCGACATCAAAATCAAAGCCCTTCTCAAGTGCTATATATTCTCCAGGGCCTTTATTAAATCCCTTTTGCCAACAGTAATTTCTCTCTCTTTTGACCTCTCATGGGAGGTTTCGAGACAATCTGCTTTGTAGTGGAGTTCGTTGCATTCATATCTTAACTCCCACATTTGACCAGAAGCCCCCTGAGAGCAAAAGCAGTGCCTTATGCATCATCATGCCCTCGTATCTCCTAGCATAGTGCCCTGCTCAATATGTTTGCTGAGTGACTGGATAAACAGACAGTCTTAGTTAGAACTCACACCCCCTTAGCAAACTGGAAATGAATGGAGAATATGGAATATCAATGGGAGGCATTGCTCCAGCTGCTACAGCATGTTAATTACACAATACTTTTATTGAGCAATTCGGTGGTAATTCTTGCAGCTATTCCTCCTTAATAAGATCCATTGTGCACCATAAAATAGTAACTGGGACGCAGTTTGTATTCCACATACATCATATTTCTCTTTAGCAGGTTCTTCCATATCCATAATCTCATCATTATTACTATTACCCTCAGAAGACGGTTGACTTGCATTAATCAGGCCTGCTGCCATTCCCTTGCCAGATTTTCTGCAGTTTTATTGTGCTTTTGGACATTTTAATTAACTTGAAAAATTAATTTTTAAATCTTACCTTATTCATGCTCTGCCCCCTTGGAAATCCTTTCTTCTTGTTTATTATCACTGGCCATTTGAAGATGAGGTCATTTGTGATTAAAGCTCTAGAGAACTTCCACGCCATCTTGCCACAGTCTATGCTATTTTTAAACGGGATGAGACTAATAATCCAAAAACTGAAGGGAGTGGATTTCTGTTGCTTTGGGAGTTCAAAGACTTAACATTTCAATCATGCCGTAACATTTACTCCTCCGCTACCTGCTCTCTACAGAAGCTCAACAATGTTAGTTTACATATACAGAGTTGAGTTTTGTTTTACCCACTTGACAAGCTGAAATGAAAAAGGCCCCAGATTTGCTAAATCAAAAGCATTGACACATAGCCAAATAAGCAAGACACGTCAGGTCAAACTAGCTTCTTGATTCTCAATGCTCTTTCTGGACCCTAGGAAATATAAAGGGATGGTCACTGAACGTGAGTTCTTCCTTTTCTAAACAAAAAAAGGCAGTATCTCACAGGCTAACCCCAAAAGGATGGTAGTGGCTTCCTGGTCACCCTAATGAGGGTGTGAGGCTCTATCGGGATTATCCACAAAGAGTGTTCTTAGCAGTAAGAGCTGCAGCCTTGTGTATAGGACGTGTGAGTGACAGCTGCTCATCTGCCTTCCCGTTATAAACACTCAGTTACTCTTCTGGCATAATTTACAATAGTGATTCTCAACCTTTGATTATGAGGATCTACTTACTTAAATTTCGTAAAAAGGGAAGACATATAATCCCAGAGTGTCTGTAGATATAGACAACATACGACAAAAAGCTAGTATGAATTCAGTGACTACTTTACATGAATCTTTCTTTTGTTGATATTAACTACCTCTACATATATTTAGAACACATGGTCCACGTGTGCACAGAGGGTAGGATTTATTGAATTTGCAGACAGTACTCGGTGTGCATATGTATGTGTGCACTCTTTGTATTAACTCTGTACCAGCCCCACCCAACTCCTGCTTCTCTGGCCAGAGCTCAGATGCTCACAAAGTGCAGCTGCCTCATTTTAGTCATACAACCCAAGAAATGAATATTCAAACCAAAACACTTACGTGGACGTTTAACTCTGAACATTTTCAAGACATGGCTTATTTTGCTATGATTCTATTTAAAATGCCTGCAGTTTTATATAATAATAGAAAGATAGAGAACTACCTCACCCTGCTGCCTCCAGTCTGAGCTCCATTAGCCAGCCACCTAAGGTATCTGCTGGCTGTAAGGAACAGGCACCCGACAAAGCCAGCTTATCACAAGGATATTTTAAGGATGTGGAGTAATATGATGGGGCCCATTTGCAAAGAGTTCAGCCTACCTCAAGTTCTTATGTCATTTACTAACTGGTGTCCTGAAGTAACTCACCTGCTGCCTCAGAGCTTCAATTTCTTCACATATAAAATGGAGATAATAAGACTGCCCCGGTCATACGGCTATGGAGACTATCAAATGCACGTCAAGAGACTAGCCTAGTGCTTGGAACATAGTAATTACTTAATAAAGGCTAACTGGTACTAACAGCAACAATAGTAATAGAGGTAGTGGTAAAGGTGTAGCTGGGCCCCGTGGAAACTAAATAAGCTGAGATTTCCAAGTCTCTCTTCAGATCCGCCTTGCCGATCTGCTCAGTTTTCTTTGCCGCAGACTGCCGGCACCTTGATCTTGGACTTTCCAGCCTCTAGAACTGTGAGAAATAAATTTCTGTTGGCTTTATAAGCCACCTAATCCATGATATTTTATCATAGCGGTCTGAACAGACCAAGCCATCCTAAATGTTTCTTTCTATTCCAAATTTAAATTTAGGCTTTTCTCTGCCTTTCTAAATAAACTTACACAATCCATCAACAGTCACTTGGTATTTCATTCATGATTTACTAGATATAGATTCAGTCCTCTCAAAGACACTCCCTCACCAAATTAACGTACTTTCCCCAACTAGGTCTAGTCTTACACATTCTTTGGGGATAACACTATCTCATGACTCATTATTTTTTTTCTAAGTATAAAATATTTTTAAGGAAGAAATGAAAGGGCAGAAATGCTTTATTAACTTTGAGGAGGAGAGAAGAGAATAGTGAAATCTGGCTCAAAATATGGAAAATCGGCCACAGGTTCAATATTTGATGATAACCCTTCACCTTGATACACTGACTTCATCTTTGTCTCCAGACTCAATGAACTAAAGAAAGTGAGAATTTTAATAGAAGCTGGAAATTATCTCCACAGTGAGCTGCCCTATGCTTTTTCAGGGTCCTGATAGTTTCCAAGCTCAGATGTTAAGTGTGCAAGAGCTGATATCATTTCATGGGATAAGAAAAAAGGTGGAGCTCAGAAAATGAATGAACCTTGTCTGGAAATTTTCACAAAGACAGTCAAATCAGCAAATGCTTTTGAGTACAGCATCAGCCCTGGAATAGAGGGGTCTAATGGCCCCATAACCCAGAGCAGGCAGCAAGACAGAAGAAACTAAGACCTGGGTGTACACCTTTGCCCTAGACCTTCACAGATGCTGGAGAAAGTGACCTGTTGCTGAGGCTGATGGCCGAGACCCAGTCAGGTCAGTGCTAAAGGGACTCGGGCTTATTTCAGGCCATGAGCTGGTCCTATTCAGATGAGTATGCTGGTGGAAGGTAAGAGTTCTGGAGTCAGGCACCAGCTCTCTCATGTCCTAACCGTGTGACTTTGAGTCACGTTACTTAATCTCTATCAGGTAATGGTGCTTTCCCATCTGTGATATGGGGTTATTTGGATAAATTGCTATAATGCATCTAAAATAATTAGTGTATGTGTGGCACATAATAAGAACTCAACAAACACTGTCTATTATATTGCTATTGTTGTTGTTGCTATTATACCCCCGGTGGGCCCAGGGATACCTCTAATGCCCAGATGGTGATGGGTAGAGATATTCAATGAATGAATGAATGAACAGGTGAATGAACAAAGAAACAAACAATAGGAGAACTGTCACAAGGCAGTACATAATTAACTATGGATTCAGTGAATTCTGGAGTAAATCATTTTCTTTCAGCCTCATCTCCCTTCAAAAAAATATGTTCATTTTCAAATCCATCTCAATATTATACTACTCAGATATTTCTAATATACTTCTGGAACAAAAAATTTTTTAGTGGCCAAAATACTACAAACATTAATGTTTACAAATAAACGATTACTTAGAAAAGGAAGCACAGTTATTAATCCCCAATGTAGGGAGGGCTGTTTAAAATTTGTTGAGGGCTGAGAACTCAGCTTGTCACATTCACCCAGAGTGTAGCTCTTAAGTAGTAAATTAGAAACTGGATACACAGCTTTGAAAGGACTGTGTGTCCTTTTTAAATGTCTGTGGAGATCTCGTCAAATAAAAGAGGAAATTGAAGAGCTACAGAGCTTGGCAATTTCACAGCAGGTCAGGAGTGGGAGGATCTACTGGAAAGAGGCTATTTAGAACCATCTAGTAAGCTCAGAGTGAGTAATTAACATCAGCATCCCAAGAAGAAATGAAGGTCAAGCTGGTGTAGAGGATCAGAGAGCTGACCAAAATGACCTGGGAGAACAGATAGACAAGAGAATGATAGATATCTCAATCTTGGCCCATCAAAGGGAAAATTAAGTTAGCAGCAAGGAATTGATTGTTCCTATGGATTTTTCAAAATATATCACTCATGTGTTATGCAGATTATATGCGGAAAATGAGGTGTATGTGCTGTTATCTAAATAGAAGTATCTTAAGATTCAAGAGGACACCCTTGTGGTTTTAGCCTAAAATCATTCCCTGGAACCCGGATCTGCTTATTAGGCTAATCACTTCTGTCTCCCAACTGAGCCACAATAGGGGTCAGCTTTTAGCTTTTGACTTGGACCAACTCTGAGTTTATTTTCTCATTACCCACATTACCATTTCTGCCAAGACTCATCTTCCAAGACCCAGGACAAAATGCACAGCATGTTCAAGAAATGGCAAGTATCCCAGTGCGAGCAGAGTACAGAATGCCCACATAGGGGGAATGAGTGGTGAGGCTGGAAGGGGGAAATTTGGTCCCAGTGACAGAAGCCCATGAGGCCATATTAAGGAGTTTAACCGTAGTGGTAGGCATGGGTGAGGTTTGGCCTTGTAGTACTGGATGATCTCTGTACTAAATACTCCGTTCTAGAATTAACTTTATGAATCTACTGACTGCATACAAGACATTGTTTAAAGTTTTTTTTAATGCAGTACCTAATCTCAAAAATAGCCAAATGTCATTTTTACCCTTTATTATTAGATATTTTATAATAATAACATCTTTATCCACACGCTTGCCTCCTAAAGAAGGGCATGTTTTTAATTTGTACCATATTTGTTCACATAATTGATTCCTAATTTTATTGCCTCCCTCATTCTGAGAAGAAAATACCTTTTCCTATAAAATTCCACACTGCTCCCCATTCACCCACACAGATTCTCTTCTCTCGTGAGTGCAGTATCATGGCTGTCCAGGACCCTGAACCTCTCAGACCTTCCATCCCAGCAATCACCACTGCCTGAGCTGTTTCAGAGTTTCATAGTTAGTATTTTGAGAGAAAGAATCTGATTCTCTCAGCATGGGTCAGGTGTCTACCCCTCGTCCAATCAGGCTGGGGAAACTAGGCCATCTGGTCTACACATGGCCACAAGGCCCACTCTTCCAGCCAGGACCAAAGGGCGCTTTTAAAGAACTGAGCACAGGCTGGTCATGAACTGCAAACATGCCTACCATGCTTTTCCCAACATGAATGCTTCAAGGCAGCGTATACTTGTGGGGGCAATTTTGTGGACCCTAAAGAACTAATAAAGAAAAAGAAACCCATTAATGCAATTTGATTCTAACCACACTGTCGCTGATGACAGTTTAATTCTGGATGGGGTGTTACTCTTTAGTTAACCAGAGAGAAGAGACATAATAATTTTGAGAGTATATGATAAGATGGACCGTAATTCAGATTATTGTCTGATTCAAGTCTCTAGGCCTGAATTAAAATGATGATATCGGGGAAAAAGAATGTATTTTGAAAAGAAATTTAGTTTATCCTATGTAATCAGATACTATTGGGGTTTCCATACCTCTTAAGCTCTAGAGGAGATGTCTTCAACTCCCATTTCATACTTGTAAGAAGTTCATTGTCTACCCCAGGGCTCCTATGGATTACTAGTCACCTTTGCCCTAAGCCCCTGCTTCCATTGGTTAGTTCAGTTTATGGATCAACCTACCACCTACATCTTCTGCCCACACCCATCCCCTTCACATCTCATTAATATCAGATATGGGCTCTACCCTCTTCTCTCTTTGCAGCAAATCAAAAACAACTCATGCAAGGAACAGTGGATTTTAATGAAGATGTAGGGAGACAGAGGATGGCATCCCTACACTGGGCCCCCTCTACAGCTGCCCCAGTAGATGGCTAGTCCAGAGAGAGTGGGTTCTGCCCTCAGATCACCAGCACCACCCAGAGGAGAAAAGGAAGCTGGAAATGAAGATGAGAAAGACTGGGAAATGGCCAGAGGCCTCTCAGGAGAGGCCAGAAAGGCAGGAAGCCTGATGGTGGGGTCCCCAGAATTATCACCATCATAAATCTAGAAATCACGAGAACTGCACAGCAATGGCAAGTCCAGGCTAGGGTCAGATACAGCTGAAGCTCTTTTAACCACCCTCCCCCGGCTGACTTTTCTCTGTAAAGCATTCTCACTGATGCCCTTACTTATTTATAAGTAAGCATAGATGTAAAATAAAAATTCTTCACCATCGCATGCTGAAGCCCAGAGGCCAAGAGGCTACACTCCAGTAGCAGAATGCCAGGAAGAGTCTGTGTGTTTGTTATTAATATGTTTATATCGTGCACATGTGCACCATATGACTTGTAAACAGGAAAAGAAGTAGAATTGTTGTTTCTGTGAAGACTATGTTGAAGTCTTTGAAAAGATTTGTTAAAACAAATAAAAAACACTCATTTCTCTGAATCTGGGGATCCATTTGGATTAATAATGATGTATGGAGAAGCAGAAACATGTAGGGAGAGAGAGACAAGTTATCTTTAGCACATGGAGGTAAACAGAGAGGACCCTGGATGGGTCTGGGTATGGATAGCTGTTATAAATTATTTTCTCTATTGTGTTTCCATTTAATATTAGTCAGGTCTATCATGATAGAAATTCAAATCAAACAGCTTAAGCAAAAATATAATTTATGGGCTCATAGGATTTCAGGAAGGGCTGAATACCCAAATTGGAAAGGCAGGGAGATGGGGGGGGTGGGGCGGGGGGATCAGGAACATCTGAACGCAGAAACTAAAACACCTCCAAGACTCTTGTCCCTCCAAGACTCATCACCACTTCTATGTGCATGCTGTCTTTATTGTCTCTCACCACTTATTTCTTCACGTAGTGGTAAACAGAGCCACCACCAGTGCTTGAATTTTGCATCTTGCAAATGCTGCTCTCAGACAGACTACCTGGACCTCTCTCTTGGCCCAAGGAAAGATTCTTATTGGCCCAGTTTCGATCATGTGTCTTTCCCTGAACCAATCAATTGAGGCCAAAGGTGGTGGGCACATCTACTGTTCCCCCTCTCACCCCATACTGTCACTCTTACTGTTTTGTGGTCCACATAGCACCCATCATGAGCTGAAACTTACTCATCTCTATTGTCTGTCTTCCTGACTGCCACAGAAGGTCCATTCTGACTTGTTCACCACCAAAACAATACTTCAGCACGTAAGAGCTGCTCAGTAAACACTTCTGAATTAAAACATCATAAGCCCAGTCAAAAATCAAGCCATATGTGAAATTCATGAGCCATTAAAAATCACGCTTTGGAAAAAATTACTATGCTAAATGAAAAGGATGTAGATATAAAACTATTTCCAATATAACCCTAATTTATAAATAAGCTTAGATTTAAAACAAAAATTCTCAAATGGGAAGGGCAAAGTCAGCAGGAACTCATCAGACTATAGAGCCTGCCTGCAGACCTTCATGCCATGCAAAGGAAATGAGAAAGGAAACCGGAGGAAGAGGTTGAACCCCTCTGTCCCCTTGGGTCCCTAGTAGGGTTGCCAGATAAAATACAGGATTCCCAGTTACATTTTATTTTCAGATTAACAACAAATAATTTTGAGTGTAAGTATGTCCCAAATATTACATACGTAATAATACTAAAAAGTATTCATGTTTATCTGAAATTCTAATTTAGCTGGGCATCCAGTATTCATATTTGCTAAATCTGGCCACCCTAGTCCCTGGGCATCCCCGTGCCCACCCAGGAGCCACAGAAGGACCCAAATTGCAGTGTGGCATATAGAGCAAGATCAGGAGATAGGGCCTTGGGTCTCCCTGGGCTTCAGGTTGACACAGGAGCAATGCTCCAGATGCTCCTGCATGCTCCCAGGGGAGGGTGCAAATCATGGCCAGCATCCCGGCCATGAGGAGCTGCAAGGTGACCCCGGAGTGGAGCTGAGGAGTGAAAAGGCTAGGCCAACTCTTGAATGGCTGGTGGCTAAGCCTCAGGGGACCTGTAGCATGGCAGAGTTGAGGTGGGGCTCAGCCAGCAAAAGGAGGACACCCAACCCTGCCAACACCAAAAGGAGTACCGCTGAGTCACACCAGCTGGCACCTCATGGTTCACTCTAATGACACAACAGCAGAGACAACACACATCATCTTTGAAAAAGCCAAAAGAATTCCCAAAGAGACCACGAGGACCAGCCCATGGATCCTCCCCAACCACTATGAAACAACCCTGGTAGCCAACTTAAAGCTTGATACGCACATATCCCAAAAACAATGATTCAGGCCAAGTTTACCAACTTTCTGCCATGAGCAAATAGGCAAACATGAGAGGAAAATGAAAACCAATTTAAAAAATGAAGAACATTGCCTTTTTTTCACTTTGAGTATCTATACACGCACACAGAGGAGGGTAGAGAATTTGTCTTAGAGATGGAACCAATCTTTGTTTGTTTGTTTGTTTTGTTTTTGGCTGTGTTGGGTCTTCGTTGCTGCGCGCGGGCTTTCTCTAGCTGCGGCGAGCGGGGGCTACTCTTCGTTGCGGTGCGCGGGCTTCTCATTGCGGTGGCTTCTCTTGTTGCGGAGCTCGGGTTCTAGGCACACAGCTCAGTAGTTGTGGCTCCCAGGCTCTAGAGCGCAGGTTCAGTAGTTTTGGCGCACGGGCTTAGCTGCTCCGCAGCATGTGGGATCTTCCCGGACCACAGCTCAAACCCATGTCCCCTGCATTGGCAGGTGGATTCCTAACCCCTGAGCCACCAGGGAAGTCCCCCCAATCTTTTAAGATAACACTTTTCTGGGCCTTTCTTTGGTTGTGAAAAGTAAGATACCCTGGACATGGTCTGAAAAGATAGGATTAGAAGAAGAATTAAAATGTTCCCTATAACAGGGCTTCCCTGGTGGCGCAGTGGTTGAGAATCTGCCTGCCAATGCAGGGGACATGGGTTCAAGCCCTGGGCTGGGAAGATCTCACATGCCGCGGAGCAACTGGGCCCGTGAGCCACAACTACTGAGCCTGCGCGTCTGGAGCCTGTGCTCCGCAACAAGAGAGGCCGCGATAGTGAGAGGCCTGCACACCGCGATGAAGAGTGGCCCCCGCTTGCCACAACTAGAGAAAGCCCTTGCACAGAAACAAAGACCCAACACAGCCAAAAATAAATAAATAAAAATTTAAAAATAATTTTTAAAATGTTCCCTATAACAAAGTAACTGGAATTTTAGAACTTTCTCCTAAGGAGCTAGAGCTTTGAGGTCCTAGCTGAGGAGAGGTGGACAGGAACGGTCCCAGGAATACGACGAGAAGTTTAGGCATAAGTAACAAGCAGCCTGAGAGAAAGAGTCCCTTGTTCAGAATGTTTAAACACAGTGGTGTCTAATCTTCAGTTTCAACTGATTCTCTGTTCTGGGCAGGGATATAATCTAAGTCCCCTGCATTAATTGAAAGCCTTTAGGAAAATCCATTAAACACAAAGCCTGTGGTGGGATTACTAGAAAATTAAAGGATCAACAGTGAAAAGATGAGTTGCCTTCCAGACTCTGCAGTGTGCAACCTGCACACCCATACCTGGTGACCCTAACTGATCCAGGACTGGAAATGAAGAAACCCTCCTCCCGGCAATTACACTAGAACAAGATGATCCTCCAGAGGGAGGGCTAGGAAAGCTAAATTGTATTATTACCTGGATTAGAGAAGGAATAAAATACATCAAAATGTCAATACGGATTATCTTTAGGGCCTACAATGGGTGACTTTTTTCTTCTGTTTAGTGCTATCGTGCGATGAATATGCGTTCATTTTGCTGCCAAGGAAAATGATTAAGAATCAAAGAAATTGGGGCTTCCCTGGTGGCGCAATGGTTGAGAATCTGCCTGCCAATGCAGGGGACATGGGTTCAAGCCCTGGTCTGGGAAGATCCCACATGCCGCGGAGCAACTGGGCCCGTGAGCCACAATTACTGAGCCTGCGCGTCTGGAGCCTGTGCTCCGCAACAAGAGAGGCCGTGATAGTGAGAGGCCTGCGCACCGCGATGAAGAGCGGCCCCCGCTTGCCACAACTAGAGCAAGCCCTCGCAAAGAAACGAAGACCCAACACAGCCATAAATAAATTAATTAATTAATTTAAAAAAAAAAAGAATCAAAGAAATAATCACACAATAGGCAAACAGCAGTGGTGATGGAATGGCTGGCTGTGACCAGCCTGGACACCAGCTGGGGTCTGATCAGCTGGTGCTCCTCTTGCCTTGGTCCTCTTGCCTGGCTCAGGAATTGGGAGGTCTGAGCCTATACCTGGAGGGTACCAATGCTCATAGAGAGGAGCAGAATTCCCGCAGGGTGGTGATGGGTGGGAGGGTAGGACTGTGACCAAAGAGACAGCCTTGGCAGCAGAACTCAGCCAGCATGTCTCATGTTTGGGCAACTATACTGAGATCTGTGTATTTTAGCATCACAGAGACTTACCAAACTGCTTCTAAATCTTAAACAAAATGTCAGTGAATGAGGAGGTGTCTTCATATTTTTATCTAATGTCCCTCTGGAATTTACTTTCATTACTCTTTATAAAAATTTTACATTTCAAAATTAGCAGGTTTTTAAATTTTTTCTCTCTAGAAGACCTCAGAGGTTATACAGTGCTATTTCCTCTCTTTACAAATTGCACACTTGACCCTCAGAGAGGAGAAAGGATGAGACCAGAATTACACAGTATATTAGTCAAGACTCTCCAAAAAGCAGAACCAATAGGATGTGCATAGAGAGAGAAAGAGATTGATTTTAAAGAACTGGCTCATGTGATTACAGAGATTGGCAAGTCCAAAATCTGCTAGGTGGGTTGGCAGACTGGAAACCCAGAGAAGACTCAATACTGCAGTTCAAGTCCAAAGGCCACCTACTGACAGAATTCCCTCTCGCTTGGGGAAGTTGGTCTTTTGTGCTATTCAGGCCTTCACCTGATTGGATGAGGCCCACCCACATTATGGTACGAAATCTGCTTTACTCAAAGTCCACTGATGTAAATGTTAACCTCATCCAAAAACACCCAATATACAGACATCCAGAATAATGTTTGACCACATAGCTGGGCACTGTGGCCCATCCAAGTTGATGCATAAAATTAAGGGTCACACGTAGGTAGTCAGAAGCAGGAATGGAATTAAAACCCCAACCTCCTGATTTTCAGAAAGCTCACTCCACTCCATCATGTGGTCCCAGTCAGGCTGATACTTTTGAAACAATCAAAGTCTGGGTCTTACATTTTTTTAATTCAAGAAGCAGAGGGTAGTGAAATGTTATGCTTAACAAAAATGTTCACGTATGTGCTTGAAGTGATTTTCCCTGGCAGTATGGCTATCTGGACACATTCCAAACCAAGAAAGAAACAAAACATTATTTAGAGAGAATGAATCTAAGGGCCCCCCAGCTGTATAAATCCCCCACTGCAGCTTAACCCCATCATAAAACAACACTAGTGAAATATTTGTTCAGCCCTCTGACAGCCATGGATATTAGATGCCGAATATTGTGAAATACACAACATTAACAGGTGTACATGCACCAAACGTAAGCTGACGAAAGTTCCTCAGACGGCCGCTTCTCCTCATTAATCCTGAATGCTGGATGTGATTCCTCATTAGAGGAAGAGCACATTCGTGTCCACATTTTCCACTTCTCTTAAATATCAATTTTAGCAACTTTGAATTTTACCTCCTACAGTCTTTTTTTCTTCATTAAAGGAAAAAGAGAATGTGAGCTCTGAACGTAGCACCTCACTGAGAAGGCTATATTGTAGGAGGAGACTTCCCACCTGTATGGCTCTAATTTACTGGAAGAATATTTTATTAGCTAAAGAAGTCAAGCAACAACTATTTAAGATTCCCATCATACTTCTGCTACAATAACATCATTACCATAGCAAACTATGGATTTCAATTTCAATATCACTTTTTTTCAGGACTTAGGTAGTTCAATCCACTTGAAAACCCTGAGTGCACTGGGAAATATTTGGAGACAGCAGCTAATTAGAATCTAAACAGTTATAAGAATAAGTGAGTAATTTTACTCCATTCAGCTCACAAATGTTATCAGGCAGCAAGAAATTTCTGAGATGGATAGAACAATAGCTGCACAATGAATTATAACACTGCAGTTATACCGTTATCACAGGCAAAATAATGAGACCTCAGGTGAAAACACCGATCCATTCTGTCTTCAGGACAGAGATCTCAGTTAAGGAATGTCTTAGCTCGGGACTGCCATAACAAAATACCAGACAGTGATGGCTTAAACAACAGAAATGTATTTTCTCACGGTTCTAGAGTCTGGAAGTCCAGGATCAAGGCGCCAGCAAGGTTGGTTTCTGGTGATACCTCTCTTCCTGGTTTGCAGATGGCTGCTGAGAACGTCCTAATGTTTCATCACATGGCCTTGCCTCTGTACAGATGGAGAGAGAGAGAGAAAAGGAGAGGGAGAGAGATATTAACTGAGCTGTGGTCTCTCCCTCTTCTTATAAGGACACCAGTCCTATCAGATTAGGGCCTCACTCTTATGACTTGATTTAAACTTAATTACGTCCTTAAGGGTTCTATCTCTAAATACAGTCACATTGGGGGTTAGGGCTTCAACACGGGACTTTTGAGGGGACATTAATCAGTTCCTATCAGGCAACATCAATCTACCTAAAATGTCTTTTTCTCTGTTACAACTTTATGCAGGGATTTTTTTCCTTTTCTTCCTCCTTCTCCATTTTCTCCTCCTTTTCCTTCTCTTTCTTCTTGTTTTGTTTCCTTATTATATACAGATTCTCTCCCATTACAAATAAACTTCATGGTTAATTTAGAAAATGATTTTCTCTTATTTTTTAGTGCACTGAGTATTTGGGTTCCTTTTTTTAATGCAAAGGGAATGGTTCACAATTAACTCGGAAGAATACAAAACATATTTTTCTCAATAGTCCTAAGAGTTCATGTTTGCTCTGACCAGATCCAACTCAACATGGCAATAAAAACAAGTGGTAACATCTCTCAGACCTGACTTCAGGGGAGTTACTTCTTACACATATTTAGCTTATGCAAGTTCAACTATATACAGTTGGAGGTGGGGGAGACATACTCTCTATACAATGTGATGTCTAAACACAAGCCGTTCAATATATCTGGTATTTAACCAAAGAAATAGCAAAGTGTCTGACTTGGGAGGAAACTGTGACCATGTGTAGATGTGTTAACAGACAGAATAAGATACCCTAAGACATCTGTGCTACATTTGATGAGCAACTTAAAATGTTTTCAAGGATACTTTTGACTCTGTGTGATTTTTGTCTTATGATCTGTCTTCAAAAACTAACTCCAAAATAAGACTTAATTTTAAAATGTATCATAACCTGGTATAAGGAAGAAAGTGAAAGCTCAACTGACTAGCCCCCCAAAAATGAATAGAAATTGACCTAAGTGGAGGGAGGAAGGGATGGTATTTCAGACAGAGGGAACAGTATATGCAAAGGCATGGAGGCAAGAAGGTGGCCAGAAGGTACAGGAGCCCGGCTTCTCAAAGGAATGTTCTCAGGAACATACTCAGGAACTCATTAAAAGTGCAGATTCTCCTCAGCTGGGCTGGGTGGCTCCTAAGATTCTGCATGTTAACGAGCTCCCGGGGTCACAGATGCTTCGTTCTGGGAAGCTCACATTGAGGACAAGAAGATGAAAGAGATAAACTGAAAAGGTAGCAAGAAAAAAAGGCAGGGTCATTTGCTGAGGTCAAGTTAAATAGGGCCTTGAAATGCAGAGCATGTTGTTGGACTTGTGATAAGTTATTACTCTTAAAATGATCAGGCAGAGGAGCAATGTGAAGTATTAGCATGAAAGTATTTGTTAGGAATATGGTCTGACAGAGCTATGCAGGGACTGAGCTGGAAAAAAACATTTTGAGTTAATTAATACAGAAGGTTGAAAACTTTGCACTCAAGGAGAAAAATTCCGCTAAAGAGGGCAAAAAATTCACCACTTAATGAGATTTCATTGTAACTTTATGTTCAAAGGCCCTAAAATAGGTGGTAACCTATTTCTTAATCAATGTCCCTGAACAAACAGAATAATCTCTCTCCAAAGTTTGAAAAAACATTGTTTTTATATATTAGAAATACTGAATCACTTTTTCAGAAAGCACTTCCAAGAAACACCATGATGGGCAAATATTTATACACCAGCTGACTTGAAACCTAAAACTTTCTCCTTAGGAAAAGACAGCATTTACAAAACTAACCATAATGGCAGAGAAATTTCATGTTAAATATAGATTACTTTTTAATCCTATCTTCTAGGCCAAGAAAAACGCAGGTAGGAAGAAAAAAGTACAAGACCAAAATCAAATTTCTGTCATGATCTTGCTACCAACTGCCTGGCAGAAGTGCTTTTTTAGAAGCTGCTCAGTGCTTCCAGGTGCATTGTTTGGGCCCAGCTCTAGATAAAGATAAACATTCAGGCTTCCCGGGATTGGGATCACAAGAGTGACGAGCAAAGTTCATAGGAACTGAAAGACCCTGGTGCCAATTAAAAACCATACATCCCATCACAGCAAGGAGGGAAGCTATTGAATAATTGAATAATCTCAAGCCATTCCAAAGGAGAATAAACAGATGATGGCCTGATCCCGTGGAGACGAGAGGGAGCTGTGTGCATTACAGTGCTCTATATTCTCCTCATACTTTGATTAATTATCCAGCTGTGCAACTGTCATTATCAAGGATATCTCTGAATCATGTGGCTCCGACAGTAACCAAATCTGGCTGTTCCTTTCATTTTTTTTTTTTTTTTCACATGGGTAAGCACCCTGCTGTTTGGAAGAGAGTTACCTAGTATGTCACTTGAAACAAGCAAATGCTCCATTCACCGCAGACAACAATGGGTCAGTCGTTAGACTATTTTTCACAGCACTGTTGATAGGTTTGTACAGAGGTACCCCTGGTAGAGGAGAGAAATATGCCCTCCCACAAATTGATCTTCCCCTGGAAAAGGTTGAGAAATACCAAGCTTGAGATGCGAATGAGTGTCATTTTAAAATCTTATTTGCTTGCTTGTTTCTTTATTTGTACTAGAAAACTGCCCCCCCCCACCCCATCCCATCATTCCAAAAGAGACTTGAACCTGTGGTTCAGGATTAAGAGGCTATTTCTCTAAAGACTATTTTAATTTTCAAAGGATCCAGGGCTTAAGCCAAAGAAACCCATTTGAAATTATAGAATTCCTATCTCTTTCAGTCAGTCATGGGAGGAAAGACAGACATGGGAAAGGAGAGAGGAGGCTCTTAAAATAAAGTCACATCAATAGCTGCCTATCCCTCCCTCTCTTGGTAGCTATGACCAAGGTGACCGTGGAATCTTGAGTGAGTCAGTTCATTGTTCTGTGTCCAAGTCTATCCACTGGTTAAATCTGGATAACAATGCATGTCTTCCCTACTTCCAGGGAGGCAGCACAATAGTAGAGATTATTCCATCTCCAATATTCCATCTCTTCCCTATATTTCCCAGTCCTCTCGTGGTTAAGCAAGACCATGTGACTAGTCCTGACCAATGAAATGCAAGCAGAGTGATGTGAATCACATCCAGGCAAACGTCATAAAACCCCCGTGCAACCTTCTCTCTTCTCCTGCTCATGCAGCTACAGACAGAGGCCCTCCAGCCAGGGTCCCTGCGTCAACATGTGGAACCAGGACCCCCTGCCGGTTTATCCTGTAAAGATATCATAAGCAAGAACTAAACCTTTGTTTGGTTGACCCTCCCTTCTCATCTCTCAGGGGAAATTTTATTCCTCTTTCAAAGCCAATCTCAAATGCCACTTCTTCCATGGAACCTCTCCAGATAGGAATTCCCACAGCACTCTGAATGTCTATTTTTTTTAATATTTACCTAATTTTGCCTAATATTACTGAAAATCTGTAAAGTTCAGGCTCTGTGGCCAAATGTACCGGAATGTAAATCTCAGCTCCAGCATACATAGCTGTTTAGACTTAGGTAAATTATTGAACCCCCCTAAACCTCAGTTTTCCCACCTGTAAAATGGAGTTAACAAGAGGTGTCATGAGATGTAAATGAGATACAGGTAAAGAGCTTGGCACAAGGTTTGAGGTGTAGGAAGACATTCACGAACCATTCAGCTTATTATTCCTATGAGCTGGTCCTACAACCTTACAAGACTGCAAAAGCCTTAAATATGGAGATGATACAAGACCTGGAACAGGGTCTCACATGCACACACAACAGGTACACCCAGGAAATGTGAAGAATGAATGAACTTTTTTAAAAGAACAAAATAAATCATTGAAATGATAAAAATTCTTTAATAAACAAAAAGGAAGAATAATGAGTGAGAAAGCAAAAAAAAAAAAATAGACAATGGACAAATTTTAAATAAACTACGTTGACTGGGGAAATGTAGAGAGATGGAATCTACGTTGACAGGTGGCCATTTTCAGAGATGACTTCAGGTACAGAAAGCTGAGGTCATCATACGCCTCCATGCACAGCACGTCATCTTTATTCTTCTGGGTTTTATAATGCTTCAATGAAACATTTACACTTTAAAACCCTTTGAGGGCATATAAGATATTAGACATACGGGTGCTCTGACTTCAGAAGAAATCGCTCGGTATATTGCTGAGTAAAGTGAAAAATAATAGTAAACAAAAATAAAACAGTGCATTAAAAATAAAGGCACAAAACAGTGGCCTTGGGAAATAGGCCAGGTGTTGTTACGCTTATAAATGTCTTTTAAGTGCATAGATGTGTTCCTCTTATTGGAACAAATAGTTTCCACTTTCCTGAAACTTCCTTCATAAACTGGGCCTCACAAAAGAAAGGTTTTCGCTCCTCTACATTTTTAAGCAACAGCGACATCATGTGGCCACTCTGGGAGCTAACCAATCTTCGCTCCCAACTATGAATTACCCCAGGGAGATATCAATTCGGTTCTGCCTTCTCTTCCAAATAAACTCATTCAAAAATCATTCAGCGAATGGCATGTAGATTCCCATGCTTAGGACAGGCACAATGGTCTGTATCTCTACATAGTTTTATCTAGGGGATCATCCCGTCCCTAAACTCTTAGCCAGGCACAGCCTATTCAGAGACTAACCTAGTCCCACAGCAACCAAATCAAGTTTGTTTGACAAAAAAACACTGAAACGTTACTAGGGATGAATATATTCTATACGCCAGGTTCAGGAATGATGACATATAGTGTAAGTGTGGTCTTTTCCCACAATTGTCATAAGCCTCCCAGACCAAGCACCTCCCAGTGCTTTGCTTTGCACTCAGGGGTCCCCCCTGGAAAGCCTTCGGTAGAATTTATCACAGATGGGTGATTACTAATGTAAGGTTCCTCCTCCACTAAGTCGAGCCCTCACGAGGGCAGGCAAAGAAGCGTTTTGCTCACTCTTGTTTCTGCAGCCTCTGCCTGTCACTAGTAGATGCTCATCCATTCATTCAACAGATATTTACTGAGCAACTACTGTGTACCAGGCGCTGTTGTAGGTGCTTCAGAGTTTACAGTGAACAAAACAAAGTCGTTTCTGTCATGAAGCTTACATTCTAGTTGGAGCTTCCATTCTCGCTGGAGCAGTCAGGCAATAAAGTAAATAAAGAGGGGACTAAGTGTCATGGAGAAGTGGAGGTGCTACTCTGTGCTGGGTGCTCAGGGACCGCCTGACTCATATGGCGACAGCTGAGCAGAGACCTGAAGAAAGTGAGGGAGCCAGGTGTGTGGTTAGGAGGAGAAGACTGCTAGAAAACTGAACTTGAACTTGGGAGAGAGGGAAGGAGGGATCCAGGGAGGAGGAAAGGAAGGGAGGAAGGATGAACGTGTGCATCACTGGACAAGGAATGAGAAGACCTACATTCTTACCCTGACTCTTTCATAAGCAGCTGAGCAAACTCAGGCTTTCCTTCCCCTCTCTGAACCTCAGTTTCTCTACTCTAAAGTGAAGAACTTAGATTAGATAGTCGCTAAAGTTCCAGTCAATTTTAAGACGCTCTATCATGAAAAGTCAGAGATTGTAACCTTTAATGGCATTTTGCGTGTGTGTGCGTGTGCTCGCCTGTGTGTGATCCATTTCCCAAA
This sequence comes from Eschrichtius robustus, assembly GCF_028021215.1. Lineage (NCBI taxonomy): Eukaryota > Metazoa > Chordata > Mammalia > Artiodactyla > Eschrichtiidae > Eschrichtius > Eschrichtius robustus. Next base: position 41,536,749 of record NC_090837.1, on the reverse strand, counting down.
GCAATTCCAGGCATTTGTGTTTCTTTCAAGAGTGATTACACACAAAAACCCCCACTATTTGCTTACTAGTTAAAAGAAATTGATCTGGAGTCTATGGGTTTAAAGATTGGTTGGTCTCACAGTAAGATGTACACTTCTGGAGATTCGTCATTATGTGCCCAAACACAGTAATTGCTAAAGGATCATGCACTGTAATTTGGCCCTAATAACCATTCAGGTGGGGGTAAAGTGAGCAGTTAGCTACAAGATATCAGCACCTGTTAAGTACATGACATTTTACAGAGAAATGAATTCCTATTTCAGCAATCCTCTAGTTTGATGGTTTTAGCTGTATTAATGCCTGAAGCTCTCTAGTAATATAATGACAGATACCTACAACACAATACATACACACCATACGATAAACACAGTAACAGAGAAAGTATAAAAGCAGGGTAAATGGGCTCCAGATTTAAAATGGTTCCTTGGTTATATTTTCTCCAACTTCTATCAACACTGTCACATGTGGCACCAAGTACAGAGGACAGGATGGATCCCGTGTTGGACCAGCATCAAAGGGCTTGTCATCAAGATTTCAGGAATCAGCAAAGGTCCATCTGCCCACAAATGTCTTCTTCGTTAAACCATCATTTTGCCATAGTGTCACCATTAGAGGTTCATTCTTTAGTCTGTTATTATCTCTAGAGTATTCCTTTTAAAATGAAATGATGTTCCTAGAGGGAGCTGCCCATTCTACTTCAAACTGTCACAAATGCCTCAGGAAGAATAAGCAAGATCAGGGGAGAGACACGGAGATGCAGCCTTGGACAGAAGTGCTAATGTGGGAAGGGAGGACAGGATCAACAAGCAATGCAGGAGGGGATAAAGGTAAGAAAAAGTGAGTCCCATGAGGTGAGTTTCTGCTCTGCATGCCAGGATCTGTAGCTAGAACGTCTACTTCTCATGCACGGGAGACCCCGCTGATGTTATCTTTACAGATGAGGAAACTGAGGCTTGCCTAAAATCTCACAGTTAGCTGTGGAGCTGAGGTTCCATCTCAAGTTCACAGACTCCCCGCTGTGCCAGGGCACTGGACCCCTCAAAGAGGAGGAAATACTGAAAAGGAAGAGGGTGAGAGGGGGGCTAAGAAAATGCAGAGCTTGACCAATCTGCCATTCTGTCCTGAATCCCTGCCTCCCGCCCCTGTCTCCCGCCCCATGCCTGAGCAGCAGAGAGTTGTGGGCAGGCACCTCTGAGGCAGCCATGCATAGTGCTGAACAGGGTGACTTGTCATAGCACTTTCCGGGACAGTGCTATCAAGGGCTGTCAACCCCTAAACAAGAGGCTGAGCAGTATTGTGAATGAAGAGTGGGTTCACATAACAGGTGCAGCACTTCTGGGCTGTGAAGCCTTGGACATAACGTTTAACTTCTCAGAGCCTCCGTTTCCTCTTCTGTAAAATGGGAAGAATAGCTACCTAGGGGAATTTGGTCAAGATGAAATGATATCAAGCCTAGCACTGGGCCCAACACACAACACATACATCAATGCATGTGGTTCCATCCTTTTTTCCCTCAAAGAGAACCATTAAACTAGGGAAACCTGAGCTCACAATATTCAACCCACTTCCACTCTCCTTGCCCCATAAGCTGTATCTGATCCCATCCCCAGCTTCCATGGGGCAGAAGATCTGCTGGTTACCTCATTCCCCAGAATCGTCACTGCACAGAGTCACTGTGTTCATACACTTCCCTGTCCAGGCCCAGCTGAAAGTGGAGCTCCTCCTCTGCTACGGCTGAGACAGCAACAGAATACACACGGGCACAGTGTGGGTTAGGGTCCTTTTCGAGGTTGTACTCCATTGAAGAATATGGGGCAGGGGAGGTGGAAGAGCTGAGAATCTAACAAGACAAACTTTCCTAATTAGTTAGAGCCAAGAAGTGACATAGCTGACTTTGTAATATGAGACTTATAATTTGCCTACTGGGACCACGTCAAAATTTCTCATGTCCGTGAGAAAAGGGTCAAAAATCCTTGACTCAGGGGAAGGATGGAGGCTTCTCTTCTAGAGAGCTCTGCTCCTGCCCCTTTTTCCCATCCTCTTCCCACTCCTGTTGGGTCTGTTTATTGAGTGCCTAGTACACAGTAGTAGGCATGCAATAGGCATTTGATTAATGAATTACAAATAAATTAAATATTGGATGGATGGATGAATCTTAATCTACAGTTACATCCTTACTGACGTTGAAACAGAGTTTTGTTTGTTTTATTAAGTAGGCTACATGCATTCATGCAACTAACAAAGAGACTGGCTGCAGTGAATCCTTTGTTTGCTGATATTTGGTACACCAGTGGGAGGACATATCCCAACACCCAAGTTAATTATTCTCATACCCTATTATCCTCCGAGCCTCATAGCTTGACTAGATGACACAGCCACGTAAAAAGATTGTATCCCAAAGAGAAATAAGATTCCACTAATGTTACTATAATATCCCTGAAAGAAGAAATCATCTATTCTTGAAGTTAAAGATGGGTGCATGGCTGATTCACTTTGTTATACAGCAGAAACTAACACACCATTGTAAAGCAATTATACTCCAATAAAGATGTTAAAAAAAAAAAAGATAGGTGCGTGGGTTTTGTTTGCTTATTGCTCTTTAAATCATCCATGTATGATTAATATACCTTTTTGTATGTAGATTTCCAAAAAAATTAATAAAAATTTTTTAAATGAAAGAAAGGTAAGGAGAGGGTTAACAACTGACTCGAGGCTCCGCAGAAAAGAATAAATCTTTAACCTAAGGCCTCATGCCTTCACCGTGGTGGGCAGCTCCACTGATGGCAGAAGCACAGTGTGGTGCCCGGACGAACAAGTAGACAATGAAAGAAAGAGATCCTGTGATCTTTACATCCTTGGATAGTCTTGAATTCCACACAGCTGTTTCTGGACAAAGAGACATTCTGGAACTGGAGTCTTCTCCCTCGGGACCGATGTCCGTGTCCTTTATTACCTAAGAGTGCCGGGTCTTTGGCGCCAACGATGAAAGCCAGTTCACAGGCTGCCGTGGACAGAGGGCTTTTTGTGCTTTCCCAGTGTGCGCGGAGGCAGGCAGGGCAGGCGCCCTGGCACTCCCGCAACCCCACTCAGCTCTGGGGGCGCCGTGGACTCCAGCTCCTCCACACTGACCTTAGAAGCCCTGACAAGCCACTTCAAGGAGATTAACCTCCATTCTATTTTGCAGCTTTTTCTGGGCTTCCACGGGGTAGTTGTCTGGACATAACACCTACTGGCAGTTCATCTGAACAGAAAGCAGAAAAAAAATAGCCCGACCAAATCCCCACCCAAAGGAATTCACGGCGGCTGCTTTGAGCGGGCCTAGGGTTCCCTTCAGTCAGACACACAGCCCTGTCCCTGTGAAGATATCGGGCTGGGGGCTTCCACCAGGTGGCAGGAGGGCCAAATACATGGAAATTCTCACCAAGAAGAAACACTTTTCCCTTTGGCATCTCCACCATGCTTTTGTGGACTGCAATATTCCAAATGAAAACCAAATTTTTTTAAACAATGAAAACTACTTCATTGTAGAATTATTCTTAAGTTTGAGCTGATCCTTGATATTCTTATATATTTGAAATAAGCCGAACACTCAGTGCGATGACCCATGCAGGACACATCATCAAGCATCCTTGCTCCACGTGCAAGGTCAGCCGCAATCATATCCACACAGATTGTGAGATAATCAAACTCTCCCAAACTAATCCCTTTCTACTTTTCTCCCTTTCCCTCTCTTATCTGGTGCACGTATGTATTTCTGAATGGGGTGTACTCATTTGCCCAGGCTGCTGTAACCATGTACCATAAACTGGGAGGTTTAAACAACAGAAATGTATTGTCTCACAGTCTGGAGCCTAGAAGTCTGATGGAGGTGTTGACAGGGCTGGTCGCCCTGCGGACTGTGAGAGGACCACCTGTTCCAGAACTCTCTCCTTGACTTGTGGGGTGGTCGTCTTCTCCCTGTGTCTCTTGACATCATCTTCCCTCTCTGTGTGTGTCTGTGTCCTACTCTCCTCTTCTTATAAGGACACCAGTGGTATTGGATTAAGGCCCAACCTAATGACCTCATTTCAGCCTCACAGCCCTTAAAGACCCTACCTCCAATAAGGTCACATTCTGATGTACTGGAGGTTAGGACTTCAACATCTGAATTGGAGACAGGGGCACAAATTTGACCTGTGACATAGAGCTTTGCCAAAATCCCCTTTCGAAGTGTTGACTGCTGCATTTAGGACAAACACAACTTCTTCAAAATTGGATGCTCCAAGCAGTCACGTGCTCAAGAGGATGGAAAGGTGTGGATCTACTTGAAACACCAAGAGAAATGGGAAAGGCTCTTCCCAAAACAAGATAATATATTGTTTTAGAGTGTAAATCAAGCCACAGAGATTTTGTGTTTGTGAGAGAGAGAGAGCAAATTCATTTCCTCACTGAATTTCCTTGAAGCATGCAATTTTTCTTCTTTTCAATTGTCTTTGTGTTCTCTATCTTGCATATTTATTCATAAATCCACACCTCATAGGACCTACATTTAATCCACACCATGACTATTTAGCAGTGCAAACGGTATATTCCATATTCTTGAGATGTTCCAGGACTAATTGGTTACCATCTCCCATCACATACTCATCAGCGGGCGAGGGAATGAGGTGGGGAATTTGATCACTTCAGGTCCCCTCTCAGCTTACCCTCCCTTTTCGGTGTCGCTTCCTTAAGTGGTGTAATAAATATCTGGCTAATAAATAGCCATAGAGAAGCAAGTGATGTCAGACTCGATTATTTCAATTCTGCTGAGCATCCAAACCAGGGCTGGAGTCCAACAGCTCATGGACACATGCAGTCCCTGCCCCTGGGGGACTTCCGTGCAGCGTGATGGACTAGGGGCTGTCCACACTTCCTGGTCCTCGTAGAACCAAGATGAAGCAAGTGGGCTTGCCTCTCTTTTTTGAGGATCCTTCTGGCTTTTGGTCCCTTTCTACCTAAGAAAGGCTAGAGTTCACCTACAAAAAAGATAACCAGGGTAACTAAAAGTGAATACTGTGTCATCTGAGAAGGAGTTGAAGGAACCAGCCTGGAAAAGATTAAGGAGGCACTAAGAGCTGCCAGAGGCAAGAGACTGCTGAATAGTACTGTTAGAAGTTCTGAAGAGCCCAAAGGTCAGTATAAGGTCATTTTTACAAACGTGAGCTGTCTATACAACCTGCTCTATAAACAGAGAGCTCCCAGTCACTGAAGTGTGGAAAGAAGCACCATTACATAGGCTTTTGGAATCTGAATCCTGGCTTACCTCTTTCTAACCATGAGACCTTAGGTAAATTACATTACCTCTCTGAGCCAATGTCTCTAACCTGTGGTAGATCCTCAAATATTAATACACCTACCTCCTTCCTCAATCCTTTCCTTAGAGTCACAGGTACTAGAAACTCTAACTTCTGTTCCTCTCGTTGAACAAACTGAGATAATACAACATCTCAGCATGGGTGTTTGGCTTTGGGTGTAGGGACAAAATCCACCTAAAATTCCTCTGGGTGACTGAGTAATAACCACAGGGCATAGGTTTTACCACCACTGTTCTTCCTTTCCTACCCAAAGGGAACCAAGATTTGAGCACCAGTTACCACATAAAACATTCAACTCCATCTTGCTGGTAGTTTTAACCATGTTTAAATATTTCATAGGGAACATTTTTCTTTGAAACACTATCTTGTCTCACTTTTTAACAGAGAGTGACCTGAATTAATGTGGAGAGGCCAGCATAAAGAGCAGAAGAAATTAACACAAGGCAAGCTTCAGTGTTGAAACAATTGAACGCTGCTCAGGATCCTGTTTGTTGGCCTATCCACATATGTGGGATGTCCAAGCACTGTCTTTCAGCACTTCAGAGACTTCCCTGACTGCATGCGTGCTGATGTGTTTAGGAGGCAGGGATATATACACACACATATATTCAGCTTTCCTCCTGGGGTAACTTAGACTGCTGTTCAAAAATATTTACTCCCTGCCTTCCTCCTCCAAGGCAGGAATATACTTCCGCACCCCTCTGCCTGGGGGTTCAGTCACGTGACTTGATTCATCCAGTGAAATGTGTGCAGACACAATAGGGCACCAGTTCCGAGCCTGGCCTTAGAGCCAGCATATGTTTCCATTGATTCTTTGCCCCTCTGCCACTGCCCTGAGAAGAGCATCCCCCGTCAGATCACTGCCGCCCCTCTGCCTGGGCCGCAGAATAGTACTCGTGAAGCAAACGTGAGCCCAATTCACAGCCAAGAGCCAAGTCCAGTCGGACCATAACTTGAAGTGGAGCCAACCAACAAAGCACAGCCCCATCAACCAACACTTGACCCTTGAGCAAAAAGAATTAAACCTCTCCTCCATGCTTGAGCAAATCTCACAGTCTTCTAATTATTACTTGTACCATATGATGTGGATTTAACTACATAATAAAGTGATGAGTATGTGGATGTCATTTCTCCTGAACAGTATAATCTGTAGGCAATAGAAGTGTGTGTCTGTAAATATGTGTGTGTTTGTGTACAATATGATCTATTTCTACTCGCAACACTTCTGATATCAAATGTGTGGGTTCCCCACACCAAGCAGTTCTCCAGTTCTCTGCAGACACCCACTGGGTGTCCTACAATTTAATTCAGTTCTGACACTAACCACCCAGGGTTAGCACAGACCCCACAGATTAAGGGTCCAGTCCCACAAGACTGCCCTCCACTTCAGATGCCAATCACAAGAAGTGGCTCCCCCAGGGTATCCCTACTTCTGTTCAACTTGTCTACAAATCAAGGCACTGGTTTGATAATTTACAGCTCACAGAACACAAGGGAATACTTTACTTATTATTACTGGCTTATTATAAAAGATACAGATGAACAGTCACATGAAGAGCTACATAGGGCAAGGTCCAGAAGGGTCCCAGGCACAGAAACTCCTGCCCCTGTGGAGTTTGGGCCGCATCACCCTCCCAGCACGTGGACGCATTCATCAACCTGGAAGTTCTCTGAAGCCCATCATTTAGGATTTTACGGAATCCATTAATTACGATTGATTATATCATTGGCCCCTGGTGACTAACTCAATCTCCAGCCCTTCTTCACTCCTTGGAGGTCAAGGGGTGGAGCTGAATGTCCCTCTAATCACACAGTTAGTTCCTCTGGCAACCAGCCCCCATCCTGAAGCTTCTGCGGGCCCACCCAGAGTCACCTCACTAGTATACTCAGGTATGGTTAAAAGGGGCTAATTATGAATAACAGAAGATGCTCTTCTCACCCCTATCACTCAGGAAATTACAAGAGTTTTAGGAGTTCTGTGCTGGGAACCAGGGATGAGGCTAAATTACATTCTCATCGTATCACTATATACACATTTTTTATAAATATAATGAAGAAACTATCACGTAATGGGCAATAGCCTGGAATGAGAGCCACAGCAGAGAAAACAGCCAGCTCCCTGGGTTGTGGATGATGGTGCTTGCCAACACAGTAGAGCAGTTAATCTGACCCGTTCTTATTTCTCCTGAAAGAGTAAGGTATGAGTGTGAAAGCCCAAGACTGAGCCATGACCCAAAGTAGCTACTGAATCAACCAATTTCTAAAATTCCATTTTCTTCACTGACCTTAATGGCTTTTTTGATTGGACATCATGTGTATCAATCTTAATCCATTTTTACAGTTTATCCGCACTGGAATCCTCATTTTGGGGAAGTTAAATCCCAGCTCTGTCATCATCATTAATTAACATGGATTGAATGTCCACTTGGGGCCTGCTATAGAATTCGGGGGATGAGTCCCTGGGATGACCTTCAGCAGTTGCTTAACCCCTGGGCCTCAGGGGTCGGGGTCCACAACCTGAGCAAAAGCACTGATTCAATAATGTCCTTATGCTGCCAGGCCCATGGTCTCTCTCCCTCAAATGTGAGTAAGGAGAAAATGAAACCTCAGCTGCTCTATTGCTGCTCTGGAGAACATGCAGGTTCAAGAGGCTGGTGAGAGGCCCCTGGGGGACAGATTGGCTGGAAAATGCCAGAATCCTATGTGGCTATAAATGGGATAGAAAGCACAACTGACACCTGTGTGGGGTGGGGACCGTGCTCTGACACAGTGGCGGTGCAGTACTTACGGGTTGGGGTGCTTTCTCAGGGTAACAACGGGTGGCTTCAAATCCAGGGCAAGGGAGCGGGAATGAGGAGCCATATGATGTTTGGAAACAGAGCAAAACATTGAAAAGGGGGCAGTAAGAGGGGCTTCAAAATGTGCTATTTAGCACCTACATTTGGCTTTTGTTGTAATAAGCAGGAGTCCTTGAATCCCTATGGCACATGAAACCAAACGGAAAAAGAAAAAACCTCACTCATATTTTATACCATGTTCTGTATATAGCTGCTATGAAGAAAGGGGACAAGGAAGGAAAGGCACCCTACAACCCTCAGTTTCCCCAGCCACAAAATATAAGGATTTTATCTAAATGTTACTCACAGACTGCCCTGTCTGAAGAAGAGGAAAATCATAAAATAGCAATGTGTATATCCAAAAAAAGAATGACATTAGCAAAATATATTCATTTTCTACTGCTGCATAACAAATTACCACAAACTCAGTGGCTTAAAACAACACCCATTTATTAACTTGCAGTTCTGTAGGTCAGAAGTCCAGCATGGCATGGCTGAGTTCTCTGCTCAAGGTTTCCTAGGGCTGCAATCAAGGTGTCAGGCAGGCTGTCTCTGTCTGGAGGCTCTAGGGGAAAATCCATGTTCAAGCTCATTCTTGGTGTTGGCAGAATTCAGGTCCTGTGGTTGCAGGACTGAGGTTCCTGTTTTCTTGCCAGCTGTCAGTGGTGCATAGCCCTCAGCTCATAGAGGCTGTCCACATTCCTTGCCATGTGGTTCTCTCCAACATCAAGCCAGTTATGGCACATCAAACCTTCTCATGCTTCGAATCTCTGACTCCTCTACCTCTGACCTCTGGATCCAGATGGTAAGGGATCCTGTGATCACATTCACATGAATGATCTCCCTCTAAAAGTCAACGGATCTAAAATCTTAATTACATCCGCAAAATCCCTTGTACCATACAATGTAACATAATCATGGGAATGTTAGCTCATCTTGTTCAGATTCTGCCCACACTCAAGGGGAGAAGATAATAAAAGGGTGAAGGTCACTGAGGTTCATCTTAGAATTCTGCCTACCAAATAGATTATTCTGTTTCCCCCAAAGTTCCAGGGTCCTCCATCTGCCCTTGGCCTTCTAGAGCTCTTGAGACTATGGTTCCATTCAGGTGACTCAAACTTAACTCAATCCTTGTCCCATTCCAGTAGGCCTCCCCTAGGTTACTAGTCAGCTGACCTGGTTAAAAAAAAAAAAACTAGCTCCCTTTGACCATCACATCTGACTCTTTAATAAGGGAGTTGAAAGAATGAGGGGCAGGAGAGAGGCTAGACCCCAAACTGGCTCTAAGATACCTATTGGTGGAAACTTCACGCACTTTGGCAAACTGGCACAGAAGATACATTACAGAATCCCCTCCCCATTCTGGGTAAGGCCCACCCTGCCTATGTCAGACTATCACCAGGAAGTAAAGTACATGAAGACTCAAGTTTCATTCCCATCGTCCACCATCTACCCAGCCTGGACAATAGAGTGGACAAAGGCTTCCCATAGGCAATACTGTCCTACCCCCTGCTCCATCCACATTCACACAGAGCAGAATGTTCTGGCCCCTCCTCAGGCTTGCAGTTTTACTGCTGAAAAGCTGGGGTAGGTGTTCCACTAGCAGATGGTTTAATGTGCAAGTCAGCCTAAGGAATCTGCTTTTGGGGATAGAAGCTTCAGCCAGCATTCCACAAACAGTCATGGAGCACCTGCTTCTTGCTAAATTCTGTGCAGCAGGTTTGGGAAAACAGCAATTGGCACCTGTAATGTGTCCATGGGCCAGGCCTATCTGCTATGTACATAAATAAGCCAACCCCCAAAATAAGGTGATCTCCTGGTTTCCCAAGGAAAAGATCCAAAAGAAAAGGTTGGGGCCCACTCAAATGTACAAAATTTTAAGGATGTAGTTGTTATAGAAAATGTGCACTTCTAATGTATAATTTATAAATTGACCTTTCCATATAGCTGAAAGATCTCATTATATAAAATATATTAATTTGGGGGCATGACTTGTTTCCACTCTCACATACTTTCTTAGCTCAGGCTATCCCAAATTACCATAAATGGGGTGGCTTAAACAACAACATTGATTTCTCACAGTTCTAGAGGCTGGGAGGCCCAAGATCAAGGTACCGGCAGATGAGGGGCCCTCTTCCCAATTTGCAGATGGTCATCTTCTCACTGAGTCCTTACATGGAGGGGACAGAGATGGGGCCAAGCTCTTGTGTCTCTTGTTTTAAGGGCACTAATCCCATCATGAGGGCTCCACTCTCATGACCTAATCACCTCCCAAAGGCTGCTCCACCTCCTAACACCATCACATTGGGGGTTAGGATTTCAATATATAAATATGTGGAGGACACAAACATTCAATCCATAACACATGCCATGAAACGATTTTATCAGGCTCTTCACATCTGTCTTCTACATCAATGTAACCTCTACCATGAGAACGCCCTTTGGGGTCACCTAACTTGGATGAATATTTTTTAATCCATAGCTCATGCTGTCTCTGAAATTTCATTTCAAGTCACAAGTAACCTTGGTATAAAAATAGTTATTACATTTGTCATAATTTCTCGTTCGTATTGTAGTTGTATATTTGTGATCTCCAGGACATAACCATTGACGGCATGGCCTTTTAAGTGGCCATTTAAAGGCTTTTTACAACATCATCCAAAACTTGCACTTGTGAAGTCACTTCATTCAGGTCTCTGCTCAAACGTCCCTTCTCAGCAAGACTCCTTAACCACCATTTCTAAATTACACCCTCTGCCACCAGCTACCCCCTTCACCTGCTTCATTTTTTTTCTCCATAGAACTCATCTTCCAAGACCTTGTGTTCCCCATAGGCCAGAAATCTTGTCTCTTTTGTTACCATCTATCCCCACTGCTTAGAATAGTATTTGGTACTGTTCTAAGTACCAAATATGTAAGGGACTGATACTTACTTTTAAATAAAAGAGTATTTCCAGGAGTGATCACTGAATTATATTAAATTACATTACGTTATTGGATATATATCAAATTTTATTATTTATGTATAAACTTTATATATCTATAATATATATGAAATAATATAAATATGAATGTATAAAATTTTATATATTTCCTTAAGTAACACCTACAGGAATGTAAAACTATCATTAATGAAGGTCTTTTTAGGTTAATATGTTTTCTCTAAATAATATTTTTATGAAAAAAATAAAAATTTAAGTAGTCATTGAGAGAGTACCCTGTAATACAAGAGAAGAGTTAGGAGTCAATTTTTGGAAGGGTGGGGGTCTCTTCTTATTTGGGTCCATATGCAGGTACACAGCAGTCATTTCTACACTATGAAAAACCCATTTCCTAGTCCTCTATTTTATCCAAGTGTTTTGCTCTCTCAGTTTCCATGGCAATGTCTGTTTTCCTCCATCTCTGTAAACAGTCCTTTCATGATTCTTTTTTACATCTGTCCCTTAAACACAGAAGCCCTCTGCTGGCCTTTTTCCAATCAGTTTTGTGCCGTTTTGATTGATTACGCATGCAGATTGCTTCTCCTTGGCCAGCCTTCCTAACCTCCTGACAGACTTCCATTCTCCTAAGGTCAGATTCCTGGCTTCCAGGCACCTTCCCGTCCTCCAGCCCACCTGAGAACACATTTCTTGCCCTGTTTTCAGTATTCTCATCACTGACCCCATCCTACTCCCTCCTCTGGGTAACATATCATTATTTAGATGCACTGTCTGAGCCCACCTACCAGCATGAATTCAGATCCCCTCATAAAGTAAACACAGCAATGCACGGACATGGTACAAAGATGGGAGAGACATATGCACATAGAGAAAATGGTAACTGTCACACAGACATGGATCGTATCTTGAGAAGGAGGAATCCTAAAGATCTGGTGGGGAGGGACTGTTGCCAGCAGCAGAGATCACTGCCAAGCACTAGAAGCCTGGACTTCCGAAAGGACCCACATGACCTGCAAGGTTCCACCATTGACTCCCAGGAAGAAACCCACTAGAATGTGTGAAGCACGGTGAATTTGAAAGTCAGGTAGCCATTGTTCAGTCTGTTGTATAGTCACATAGACGACAGGGAGATGGGAAGCAGCAGCCCTTCGGGTGTACTAGCAAAAGAACAAGGGGTCCTGGACTTTATTTAGGTTGAACTAAGGGGCAACGGGAGAATTAAGCAACACATACCGCCAAAAACCCATAGCCCCTAATTACCCACTTCCCACTGGTCTGTGGTTTGTCATAGACACTTCATAAAGTTAATCCAACTGACTCTTGCACATAGAATACAAATTTTCCCCTGGACCCTCAAAACATCGCTAGGAAACAAGAGAAATAGATGTCAATCTGTCCTGCAGGATGGAAAAAGGCACATCTCCTGGCCATTGAGAAGAATCCAGCACTGCTGCGAGAGAGAGAAGAGGAGGGTCAAAGCAAACAGCCCCCGCTTCCTCCGAGAAGGTTTTATTTTGTTTCCCGATTTGTGATTTCATGAAAAAACATCCTGAAGCACTCTTTGTTTGGTTTTCCCTCTGTTTAGTTTTTGTCTGTAATGTAAGAAGACAGTTGTGGTTATAGGGAACGAAAACATTGTCATTTTTTTCTCCATCTCAAGTTTTTTATGATGAATTGCCTCTGAAATTTGTATGCAAGGATGTTTTTTCTTGAAAAAATTGAGCAAATCTCCATCTGCAAACTTCTATCACACCTAAAATGGCATATATGCTTCTTCAGAAAGTAAAACTATTTTAATAAAAATAGTGGCATTTTTAGATATTTTCACAGTTACACAATCTCTTCATACTTGTGTTTCTTCTTTTTTTTTCTTTTTAAAACATTTTCAAGGAAGAATCTGTTCAGAAAATAGTTTCCCTTACTCAGGCATAGTTATGAATTGGTAATAAAGTCAGCACCACAGATTACATCTGGAGCTAGAAATATGTTACAGGCAGTGATTTACAGTCTCATTACAACATAATTTATACAAAGAGAGATGCTAATTTCCATGCATCCTGATTTATTTCATTAATAATTCTTACAGGCAGTATATTCTGTTATTACTGAACTTATTTTAGATCAGTAAGTTTTCAAATTGGCTTATGATCAATTCATAAAAATACTGGAAGTAAACAGATCCATAATAAATTGTTCCATAGAGTGAGATATAACTACTATGTAATAGTATACGGAGATGATATTGGTTTTAATCGGCTACCCAAAAAAGGGAAAATTTATACCATTCTCTGTTTAATTTAGATTATAAAATTCACTAGGGAAATCAAGGAATTGGATAGCTGATAGTTCTTAATAGCAACTGCAGTAAAACACATTTCACTGTTTGAAATTTGTGAGCCTCAATTAATCATGGGCTCAAATAGTTTTTAAAAGTGCTTTATAATCCAAATATTACTATCTCAGTAAGACACTCCAGTGTGTTTATTAATCCATATCTACTCACATACCCTCCTCGACCTTCAGTCACATGCCTTACAGCTCAGCAGGCTTCAAGCAAGATGTCAAAACTCCTGCTCTAATTGTATGATTTTCAGTTACTCCACACTATTTCTTCCCAGAGAAGCGTTAAAACAATAATAATCCCCTGCCAGTTTAGTCTCCCTCCTTAATGACAATAGGCTATGCATTCATTACATTCTTGGTATTTTAGAGCCTTTCCCTTTAACCTTCCTCTTTAAAAATATTACCTTCCCAGTCCCTACTCCTTTTCTATTTTCTAAAATAAGACAACCTCATCATTAAACGCCCCAACATAGACTAGAGTCTGTCCTCCAGAGAAGAGGATGCTAAGTTCTCTCCTGTGAGCTACTGTGCTGATTAATCCCCATTTTCCCTGCATCCTGATGATCTCCACCCTCAGAGGATAGGTCCCTATCCTCTCTGCCATGGTCCCCCCCAGTACCTAGAAGGTGCATAGTATTTAGCAGATGAGTGAATATGTCACCTGTTAAATAACAAAAATTCAACCAAAAAACTTTTAAAGATCTACTTGACTTTACTGAGCGATTAATGAATTAGGCAGCATCCCATCTACCAAGGAGAAAGGAGCTCCGAGGAGTTGTACAAAACGGAAGGCTTTTATGGCAGAAGGGGGAAAACAGTGGCGTAGGAACCTACCTATAGGAGATGGAAGGGGGCTGTGGGCAGATAACCTTATTGATGCTGACCAGACAACTCCAGACTGACCAGTTAAGACTGTATTCCTGGGGGAGATTAAAACTTCAATTAAGTTGAGTATCAAGTCTTGGTTTGCTGACACGGGCTTAGCACAAGGACTCCATTTTGGGCCTATTGTTTCTTTTACAACAATTCCCCACTACTGATCAGACTCTCAGCTTAACTGAGAGATGTGATCAAAATTTAACACCTTAGCACCACTCTTGGCTACTGCTCTGTGTTCTCGCAGCGTCTGCCGATCCTTGGTGTGGTATCCATACATCATGGTGCTTCTGCTTAATCTCCCTGTGATAGTCACAGGTCAAGGCCTCAGTTTATAATCTTTAAGTCTGTCATTCCCTTTGTTCCTTTTCTGGCATTCCAGTCTTAGGGAGCTCATTTGCTTGGTAGTGAGCAGCTCCAAACATGCATTTAAAGCTTTTGAGAGAATACAAAGCACCAGGGAGATTATTATGATTATAATAAGCAGGGTAATTCCCAATGTCTGGAGTGCACTTTGGAGCCATGGTCCCCAAGACCCAAACCAATCAAAATCAAATAAGTCAAAGAAAGATGCCACTGAAGGAGTCATCTTTTTAAGCCAAGAGGCTTGCTCAGTCATCTTAATGTAACTGAGTTTCAACTTCTACAGAAGTGTTAATCCAGCAGGTGTAGCAGGTGGTGCTGGCCACAGCACAAACACTTTATGGATCAGCTGAAAGGTAATAAAGGGCTACCCTATTATCAAGAACAACTTTGGCCAGAGAGTCTAAGAATTTTTGTTAGGCACCTATTGCTTTACCTGCGGATTCTGCAATGTTTTCGAATTAAAGAGAGGTTTATGATCATATTCTCATTTACATTTATTCTTAACCAGTGAAGTAGGGATCTGTCACAGGGGGCTTATTTTGAACCATGAATGCCTCCTGGTAATTCCCATTTGAATCTGTGGCTCAGGACTAGAGGAGTGACAGCCATAGAGGCCAGTAAAAATTTAAGGGTCAGAAGACCACACAGGCAGTTTTATTCTGGTTACCCTTGTTTTGTGTCCCTTTCTTTGTATAGTGCCTGGAAACAGAGTTCCCCATGTTTGGGGTTTTTAACCAGAGACAGGGAGATGGACCAGAGAGTCTCTAGCATCATGGACAGATCAGAGTTTTCTGATGACAAATCCAGCAGTCGGAAAGGTTACCACACACCCCTCAGCAATGGCCTAGGAGATATGGATGATGGTATTATCTTTCCAGGCCAATGCCAGAGTAAAGAAAGGGAATGGAAAAAAGGTTTCACGGTTATTTAAAGTAAGAAGTCTTGATCCAGTGTCATAAAAAGAAGCAGTCTACCTCGGTATCAGCTACTTCTCTTCCCAGTCAATTTTATTTGGAGGTCTCTAGCATCTGTACAGGACCAGATGTCGGGTGGGGCCGTCTTCAGCTGTGAGACCTCCGAGGCTCGAGTCCCTGACGTCTGGCTGCCATCTGGGTAGTGAGGAGGACCTGGTATAGTCCCTTCCAAGAGATTTTAGGGCAGTCTTGGTTCTTACTGATCGCAAATCAAAAGTGTGGGAGAACACTGGAAACACTAGTTTGGAGAGTTATAGCCAAATATTTGAGGAAACTAGAAAATTTCAGGATCCAGTCCAATTTACAGGTATAGAACAAAACCTCAAGACAATTAACAGGACTATAATTCAATAGAGACAAGGGTATAAACATAATTTTTCTCTCTACAATTATCCCCATTTCCTTATTTCCAAGGATCATCACAGTAAAACTAATTTATCTGTGTCAAATGTGGCTTAGTTATTTACATAAGTGCAAGAAGAATAGTGATTGACCATACAAGGTCTTTTGAAGACGCTGCGCTGAGACTTTTTATCAGGAATCCCAGATTGAACTCTTAAAAGCCTCTCCAGGCCAGGAAGCCAAGCCAAAGTTCAAGCAGTTCCTCAAAGCTGTTTGGTCATATCTGAGTCTATGCATATCTCACTCAAATATAATATTCCAGTCAAAGTCTTAGTAATATAGCCAATGTTTCTAATTGTATCCTCTTATAAGGAGAACAGATTTCTATTGAATTTAGGTAAATAGCTAACTATATTACCATGAAAACAATACTCAAGAGCTTCTGAATTTTGGAGGGATCAGGTAGGGGGGGAAAGTAAATGTGTCACCTTTGTTTACAGTGGTATATTTTACCAAATTACTCTTAGCTTTAAGAGAAAAGAGAAAAGGTTTCCGTAAATCTGGACAAACAAAACATTAAGGAATTCATTCAGTCCCATACAATTAATACTTGTTCTGATTAAATCCAGTTTTTTCACTAGTTCTAGAAATTCTTACCTAGTTCAGTTTTATGATTTTAAAGTTATTGGAAACTGCACTTGTCAAAATTTTCTTTCATGAATTTTCTTGAAGATGAAGCACCTTTGCAGGAATGGTTTTGAAAAAGCATCAGAATAAAACAAAAACTATCTGTCATAAGTTTTAAACTGTGCACCGTTCTGAGTAACATGGTGAAATCTCACGCCCTCCCACTCAGGATGTGAATTATCCTTTTGTCCAGCACATCCTCACTGTATATGCTACCACCCATCAGTATAGGAAAAAACATAGTATATCTAAGGTTCCATACTATCCATGGTTTCAGGCATCCACTGGGGGTCCTGGAATATATCCCCTGTGGAGAAGGGGGGGACTACTGTAATTTTGAGCATTTTTATAAATACTAAATTTATATAAGCATTTGTTTAAGTCAATTAAATAGTGCTCTTTTACAAATTAATTTTAGTAATACTATCAGAAGGTAGAAAACACTACACATCTACAACATACATATATAGATACACATAAACATACGACAGACATGGAGACCTTATGGTTTCATTTTTAAATTTTAACCATGAGGGACTTCCCTGGTGGCACAGTGGTTAAGAATCCACCTGCCAATGCAGGGGACATGGGTTCGATACCTGGTCCAGGAAGATCCCACGCGCTGCCGAGCAACGAAGCCCATGTGCCACAACCACTGAGCCTGCGAGCCACAATTACTGAGCCCACATGCCATAACTACTGAAGCCTGAGTGCCCTACAGCCCACACGCCGCAACTATTGAGCCCACGTGCCGCAACTACTGAAGCCCGTGTGCCACAACTACTGAAGCCCACGTGCTGCAACTACTGAAGCCCGTGTGCCTAGAGCCCGTGCTCCACAACAAGAGGAGCCACCGCAATGAGAAGCCCATGCACCACAACGAAGAGTAGCCCCTGCTCGCCACAACTAGAGAAAGCGCGCGTGCAGCAACGAAGACCCCACACAGCCAAAAATAAATTTTAAAAAATAAAAATAAAATAAATTAAAAAAATAAATTTTAACCATGAAACAGGTACAATAATGTAAAATTCACTAGTTATAAATAACATTATTATTATAAATAACTTATTCCACAGTTGGAGTAAGTTAAGTTTGTCTGATCAGATGGCTAAAGCTTTTTATATTAATATTTGTAGAAAAGATACTTAAGATTTGTATCTGTCCTTGACAGGCAATCTTATGGAAACTGGAAAAGTTTGTATTTTTTATAAAACCTCTTCCCCCTTTTTTTTCCTTTAGTCTTAGGAATTAGGGATGATCTAGATAAGAGTTTCCAGAGGTGACCAGGTAAAATTTTTATATCTCAAAGGATATGTACAGGGAAAGAACGTAAGTTCCTCTAAGAAGGACTCTGAATTGTTTCTGTAATTACATTTCTCCATTCTCATCAACCCTCATGCCTACATTGCTACCTCTAAGCAGGTGACACCCACAGTTTACATTTACCCTAACTTCTCTCAGAAGTACCTGGCCCCTCATGGCCCCTCCACTTGGACGTCCCACGGGCACTTCCAACTCAACAAGTCCAGAACTGACCTGGCCGTGTCTCTTCCTGCTGCATCCTATCCTGCCTCCACATAGATCAGAGCTCTCCCTTAAAGCCCCAGCTTAACAGCCATCTTTTCAATGACACTTATCATTTGGAAATAATTTCTCTCCTTTGAAACACCACAGCTTTACATGTGTGTTTTCAGTACTTGTCACTCTCTACCTTATACTATACTGATGGAGGGTTTTTTCCTCCCCTTTTGGACTGTAAGATCCTTTTTTTTTTTTTTTAACATCTTTATTGGAGTATACATGCTTTACATTGTTGTATTAGTTTCTGCTGTGTATAACAAAGTGAATCAGCTACACATACACATATATCCCCATATCCCCTCCCTCTTGCATCTCCCTCCCACCCTCCCTATCCCACCCCTCTAGGTGGTCAAAAAGCACCAAGCTGATCTCCCTGTGCTATGCAGCTGCTTCCCACTAGCTATCTATTTTACATTTGGTAGTGTATATATGTCCACGCCACTTTCTCACTTCGTCCCAGCTTACCCTTCCCCCTCCCCGTGTCCTCAAGTCCATTCTCCACATCTGCGTCTTTATTCCTGTCCTGCCCCTAGGTTCTTCAGAACCTTTTTTTTTTTTTTTAGATTCCATATATATATGTGTTAGCATACAGTATTTGTTTTTCTCTTTCTGACTTACTTCACTCTGTATGACAGACTCTAGGTCCATCCACCTCACTACAAATAACTCAATTTCATTTCCTTTTACGACTGAGTAATATTACATTGTATATATGTGCCACATCTTCTTTATCCATTCATCTGTCGATGGACACTTAGGTTGCTTCCATGTTGGACTGTAAGATCTTTTATAGATTCATGAATTCTCTGACAAAGTTTATGCAGTATTTTCCATATGGAAATGTTAGTTGCATTAATCAATGAATCAGTCAGTCTGTGGGAGGGAGAGAAAGAGTGGACAAGGAGAACGGCCTACTTCATAGTCATGGTTTAAGATTTACAAACAAAATGCCTTAGACTCGCTTTTGAAACCTGATGTCTCTATAAGATCCCATAGAATTTTGCTGCACTCAGAGAATTATCAAATTAGTGACTTAAATTGTATTTTGAGACCACCTAGTCCAGAGGTTTTGCAAAACCTTTAAAGTTGCAAGATATTTATGTATGAAAATTGATTGCACAAACTTGATCAAAAGAAAAAGCTTTAAATACAAACATATGCACATAATACACATATAACAAATAGTAAGAAATTGATATCAGCTTAAAGTAAATAATTAGTATTAAGGGATTTGAAATTTTTATATTCATTTATCCATTTATTTAATAAACACTTCTATGATATTTAATGCATACCAGGCATTGTTCTAAATGCATTAGAAATATTAAATTATATTCCTCACAACAATCTAAGAGGTAAGTATTATTGCACCCATTTTATAGATGAGAAAACTGAGGACTTCTTCCAGGTCACATGACTAGTGAGTTGTAGGATTAGGATTCAAACTCAGTCTATCTGGCTCCCAAGTCCACACTCAAAACCAACAAAAGCTACCTCATTTGCTATTATTACTGTTATTGTTATTATTAGAAAAATAATAAAATGACACTATGGTTAAAAAAAAAAGCCTTGAGGATAGAATTGTGAACGTTCTTTCCTTTTTCCTCAAGCTAATAAAAAAAGAGTTGAATTAAAAATTGATGACTATAAATGACAACATTTATACTGTTTGCTACTGTGATCTTTGATCACTGTTGATTGACGTTTTATGAGCAAGAAAAGTAGAAAAGAATTAGATTAAGAAATTATTTCTTTACCATCCTTATGATTTATAAGAACATTCACAAGCTCATAAACATATTTAAAGTTTTAACTCCACTTGTAAAGTAACCATGAATCCTTGTCAAGTTTCTCTGGAATCAAGAGCTCCATAAAACACTCTGAACACAGCTACTGCTCATTTCTGCTATCTCAGAGCAGAGGGCTCTAAACCATCATGGAAAGATTCATGAGCAACTTAGGGAATGGACCATGTCTTGTTTATCTCTGTATCTCACTGTATACAGTGCAGTGCCCAGCTTAGTACGAGGTCACTGCATGTTTCTTGAGTTAAATTTAGTAACTTATTTTATTTATGATTTTTCCAAAGTGCTACAAAAATCCCGATTTAGTACTATTCAATGTCTGTTTGTAAAAGAATCTCCAAGAACAGAAAAGAAAGCAGAACCCAAAGGCAATGAAAGCTTACAGCAAGGGAAGCTTCACTGCCAAATACAGGGGATTCTCTTTCCCTGTAGGGTGCCATGCAGCAAGCACACCTCAGCTGACCAGCTGCCATGAGCTTCTCCTTGCTGACCAGCGAAAGGAAAATGGTCACACACCTCCCAAGAGCAGAACAAAAATGGAGCCCAGAATTTCTCTGGGAGGATAGAGACCATGTCTTATCAGCAATTATAGGAACTGTCCTAGAGGGATATCTCTTAGGTAGCACATTGGAGTTGAGGGGTGGGCAGAGAGGAGTGAGCTGGGTATGTGTTTTAGCAGGCATCAATTCACAAAAGCAAAGCTCAGGTCACCTCCCAGGTGTGTGTGTGTGTGTGTGTGAGAGAGAGAGAGAGAGAGAATGGGTGAGGGAGAAGAAGAGGGGAGGGGAGGGGAGGAAAGAAAAGAGAGAGCACAACCCATCTAGATGACAGATTTCTGGGGTGCTGAGACACTCACGCCTCTACTCCATCCAAAAATGCCCTCTCCCTATAAGTTGGTGAGGATGAAGGTCTACAGTGAGACAGTCACAGACACGTTAACAATGAAAGGGGCTTCAACATTCATCCAATAACTTCCTTTTTGCAAATTATACTACAAGAGCAAATTATGACCTAACCAAAGTCAAAATTATATTAGCAGTAGGACCAGAACACACAGCCCAGGGAAGACAGGAAAGTTAGGACCCATGTGGTTTGATTCAAATCCAGCCCTCTTTCTATACATTTCACTTCATCTTTTGTTTAAAAGCAAATACCCTTGACAAAAGGAAGACCTTAGCCTTATCCATCGTTTATGTGCTATATTTCTAAGCCTCAGTCATTCCCTTACCTCCTTCCCAATTTTTGCTCCATCTGTGCACAATTTGTACTATTTGTTACCTATTAGTTTTCTCTAAATTCATGTCTAACATTTTATCTGCGGCAGAGATTGCCAATGTCCCCTGCTTTCCATTCTGCCCTTCTCCTTAAGGTGATAGAGTGCCCTGCACCACTGAGTTCTGGCTGGGCACCAGGCAGGCAGCCTCTCTTGCAGAAGAGTACAGCCATGAGACAACAGAATGTGAACAGAAGCAATAGATGCAACTTCCACTTATTCAAAGGAAACTCCTTGCCATGAAGCTCCTCTTTTTCCCCTTCTGACAAGCGAGAAACAGCAAGGTCCTGTAGCAGCTTCAGTCCCTCAGAGGAGCACAACGCCAGAGAGGGCGACAAAGCAACACAGTGGGAAGAATCCAGGCCCCTAAATGAGTTCATGGACCCAAGTTTGAGACAGCTATATTGGGGATTAAATAAACCTCTCTCTGATTTAAGATACTGTATTTTAGGGATCCCTTTGCAATTTCCTGAGCTGTGAGCATGTGAGTGTCTTCTGTTATGTTAATGAGGTGACTTTTGGAAAGCCCCTGGGTCACCTAAGGGGGTGGGAAGCAAAGAAGGAGGGGCTGGTTGCCAGGAGAACCAACCACGTGATTAGAGGTTGGAACTTTCAGCCCCACTTACTGACAGCTAGGGAAGGAAGAGGGGCTGGCTGGAGATTGAGTTCAATCACCAACAGCCAATGATTTAGTCCATCGTGCCTTTGTAACGAAGCCTCCTTAAAAATCCAAAAGGACGTGGTTCAGAGAGCTTCCAAGTTGGTAAACACATGCAGATTTGGGGAGAGTGGCGCATCCAGAGAGCATGGGCGCTCCAAGTCCTTTTTCCCATGCGTTGCTCTATGCAGCTCTTCCATCTGGCTGACCCTGAGTTATATCCTTTTATAATAAACTGGTAATCTAGTAAGTAAATGTTTTCCTGGGTTCTGTGAGCCATTCTAGCAAATTAATCAAACTGAAGAGGGGGTCACAGGAACCTCTAATCTACAGCGAGTTGGCCAGAAGCACCAGTGACATCCTGGACTTGCCACTGGTATCTGAAGTTGGCTGGGAGGTGCAGTCTTGTAGGAATGAGCCCCTAACCTGTAAGATCTGGCACCATCTCCAGGTAGAGAGTGTGAGAATTGAGTTAATTGCCCAATGGTGTTGAAAAAACACACAGTGGACTTTGTTAAAGCAGCTTAGCATTGACCCTACATAAAACAACATCTTATGCAATAACAGCCATGAAAAATCAGGATTTTATTTAATCTTTTTGGTAAAAACATTAAATTATATAACTATTCAAATCAACAACTGTTCAAATACCATCTAAAAAATCATGCCAATACAACAGAAGCATGGACACCTAACCTGAGGAAAGACTAATAGAAGGGAAGCAAAAACAAGTGATAAGAATAAGTGGTAAGGGCATGTGGGCATTGAGAGAAGGAATAGGAGAGAATAAAGGCTGGGTGCCCAGAAGTAACCTTTGCCTTCTTCACCACCCGGCCTTGGGCAAGCCTGCATTCTGCCACACCACCAGGGGAGGAGGGGAGGACCAGGGGCTATGGGGGCCACCTCAGATTCATCTCTATCTCCTAGAAGGATCCCACATGGGCAGGGACACAGACCTTCCTCCCCACCACGTCCCAGCAACCACCCAGGTGGGGCTTGACAGTGATGGGCACCGTTTGGAGAGACGGTAGCTGTACAAGAGTCTGGCCAGCCTCAGCTCCTCCTCTTGCCCTGATTCCCCTTCCCTGTGCAAACCGAGGGAAAAAAGGCAGAGCATTCAAGGAACAGAGTGAGAAAGGCAGCAATGTCTGTGTTTGCCAATAAAGGCAATTCTTTTGCGTGTTTTTCATGCTGGACTTTCCCCCCACGGCTCCTCCTCTCTGCGTCGCCTCGCTCCTGCAGGGGTGCAGGGGACCGGCTTGAGATGCAGATTGGAAACGTGTGCCTGAAACCCAGCTTCCCTTGACCTATAGTGTGTCCACCGGTGTCGCCCCACATGGCCTCCCCCTAACTTCAGTGTGTCTTGAAACATAAAAATGCCATTTTGCCTGGGGCCAACTTGGAAGCAAAAAAAAAAAATGAGTGTTTAAACTAATTTTCAGAAAACGATATTCATCGTTTTAGCTTCCCATCTGGAATTCTTTTTTTAAAACAACACACAACGCAGGTTTTGCCTTCATCTCTATACCTACATTTGACCCTTGCACTGAGGTGGAACAGAATCAAGTCAAATAACGCTGTTTGCTTTTCCTTGAAAGGTGGTGGGACAAGGCTCTCTCTTCCCACCAAGGAGCCCTTCCTTGTAGCATCCTTCAAGTCACTATCAGCACAGAGACCCTGGAGTCCCCTCCTCAGACCACACTCACCCATCAGAGTAAACACATCAAAGTGAAAGTGTTGAGTAACTACTTTCGTATGTATGGAAAGGAAAATCTCATATTTTAGTGCCTGAGCTAAGCAAAGTAGAAAACAAATGTTTGAAAGCAAAGTTTGAAAACAAATCACCATGATTGGTAGAAAGGGCCCTAGACTTTAAAGTTGGGCAGACCTAGTTCTGCACTGGATAGTTGGTTCAAACCAAGCAAGTTAATGCACATCTCTGAGCTCAAATTTCATGCTCTGGAAAATGGAGACAGTAACACCTTTCACATAAGGTTGTCGGGAAAATTAAAGGGGATGACATATTTTAACCTGAATAACACAATGCCTGGCAGGTACTCCATAAAATCAAGTTACCTTTTT
Organism: Eschrichtius robustus; assembly: GCF_028021215.1. NCBI lineage: Eukaryota > Metazoa > Chordata > Mammalia > Artiodactyla > Eschrichtiidae > Eschrichtius > Eschrichtius robustus. The sequence goes on along the minus strand of NC_090837.1, from coordinate 41,512,610 downwards.
CTTTCTTTCTTCTTCCCCCTAAAACAAGCTTATATGTTAAATGGCTTAAATTGAACTATCAGGGGCAATTTTAGCATTATAGATAATAGCCGGTAAGTGGAAACAACATAAATATCCATCAATTGATGAATGGGTAAGTAAATTATGATACAACGCAACGGAATATTATTTAGGAATAAAAAGGAATGAATTAATGATACATGCTACAACATGGATGAACACTGAACACGTGCTACATGAAAGACGCCAGTCACAAAAGTTCATATATTGTATGATTCCATTTATGAAGTGTCCAGAATAGCCAAATCTATAGAAACAGAAAATAGATGAGTAGTTGCCAGGAGCCGGGGGGTACTGAGGTGGGGGGAAAGGAGTGTGACTGCTATGGGTGTGCGGTTTCTTTTGGGAGTGATGAAAATACTCTAAAATTAGATTCTGGTGATCATTGCACAATTCCATGAATATACTAAAAAACATTGAATTCTACACTTCGGGTAAATTTTATAGTATGTGACATATCAGAAAAAAAGTGTTTCTTTAAAAAAGGAAAAAGGTGTCAAGGTTGGAAGTGGTCTTAGAAGTCATCTGGTCCAATCCATCCTTTTGCACATCTGAAAGCTGAAGTCCAGAGAGCTTATCAGGTGACCTTCCTAAGGGAGCACAGATGTTCAGGGGCAGATCAGAAACTAGAAGCCAAATCTCCTGAGTTCTGGAATGGGGGCCTGTCCCTGACAGAGAATGCAGCCCCAACATACTTGCTGACAATAGGGTCCTTTCAGTGCTCTCTCCCTTGGAAAGGAAAGCTCATCCTGCAGGGATAATGGGGCAGTGATTGTAGCTGAGCCAAACATAGCCAAAGAGGGCCACTCATCAACCACTCAGCAAATGTTTACCGGAGCCTTGCATGAGCCAGGCAGCTGAAGGACTGGGAAGGCAACAGTGAGCAAAAGAAAAGCTTGGATCTCAATGATGATAATAGCTCATCTCTATAAAACACTGAGTGTTATGCACTTTACATGGGCCATCTCATGTCATACTCACAAATAGGTACTTCCTTATAGGTGCTTTTATTATGGGTACCCTCCAGGTACTCTTATTATGCCCATTTTACTGATGGACACACTGAGGCTCACAGAGATTAAATAGCTAGTCTGAAGTAAAAAAGCAGATAAACAGTGTAACCAGACCTCAGTCATGATACTCTGACCCCAGAACTGTGCTTCTAACCCTTATGCTGGTCTATTAGTGATCCAGAAAATAAGTAAACAACAACAGTCAATTAGCCATTACAATTAGTGATCAGCAGACATGGTGGTCTGAGAGACATGTGGGAGGGGTGTTTAGGTATCATGGAGATGAAGTGATCGGTCTCTATGAAGAGGTACCATTTAGGCTGAATCCTGAAGAATGAGGAGCCGCCAGGGGAGCAGGAAGAGAAGGCTGGGAGTGCCTGATGTGTTGCAGGTTGTGAGGCTGGAGCACAGAGGAAGCTGGGAGAGACAAAGGGGTAGGGAGCAGAGCAAGGTGGCTTGGTGGGCCATGGAAATGAGTTTGCATTTCATTCCAAATGCAGTGAGAAGCCACTGGATGGGTTGAAGCAAGGTGATATACGAATGATAAGATCTGATTTACAAAATCCCTCTGGCTGCTAGGTAGAGATTGATAACAGAGGGGTGAAAGTAGAAGCAGCTGGGAATGTATTGCTGCAGCCCAGATGAGGGATGCTGGTGACTTGGATCAGGTGGGAGCAATGGAGATGGAGAGTGGAGACCGACTCAAAATGTATACTGGGAGTAGAATGGTCCTGGATGAGGGATTGGGCATGGGGAGAAAAGGAAAGGAAGAATGGATGACTCCTAAGACCCTGGCCGGGTGCTCTGTATCAGGCCATGTTGTCCCCGTGCACGGACCATGTCTTTTATTTTCTGTATTCTGATGCTTTGACATCTGGGACCTTGCTGACCCTGGAGGGACCACCCTCCCAGGATCAGCCAATTCCTAGAGATAGTAAACAACTTATCCATGAGGGTGCTTTTCAAATACAAGCCAACCAATCCACAGCCCACACCCCAAGCACCTCCTTTATCAGCTCTCACACTCCTGGCCACTATCCACCTGCCCTGATCACTCCAGGGCAAGATACCAAGCAGCTAGGGACAGACCCAGAGCTCACTGAAACAATTCACATGAGCCAGTCCTAAGCCTTCTCACTCTGCCTCACCTGTTCCTTCCCGTGGAAACCACAGCAACTCCTGCCCACACTTCCTCTCTCTCCCCCTGCCCCACTGACTGACCTTGGTGTTTCCCCATGTGGCCCACCATGGCGTGGTGGCCCCTCTCCTTGGGAACTGTGAGTAACAAACCATCGCTTCAGTGGCAGCAGTCTCTGATCTGTTGGCCTAACTATACCTCAAATTTTCTATTAATGCACTGTATTTTAAAACACCCCACACCCCACTCGGGTCAGAATCTCACTTCTTGGGAGGCAGACACAGAGGAGTAAGGGTGGCTGAGCTTGAGAGCAGAGCTTGTTGCACCCTTAGAAGGATCTCCCCTGGCTTGACATCAAGTGGGCAAGTGTCTTTTGTGCCCCTGAAAGAATCACAAGGGCCTGGACAAGGCGAGCCCCCTCCCTTCCCCACCCCAGCCCCCAGCCCCATCATTTTCACTTGTATCCCCTGGACTGAGAAACAGAGCTGGGCTCTCACTCCACTGTCTCTGCACACAAGGTGGAAGGAAGCCCTTCTGCTCTAGGCTAGGAATGATGTTCCAAATTATGTGCTCAGAGCACTGCTCACTCCCCGCAAGCTGCACTTGGACACCCAATGCTATTGATATCGCAGATATTATTTTAACAATAGCTTCCAAGATAATTAAGCCAGCAAACATCTCTGCCTGGGGAACCATAGGCAGGGGCTGTAAGAGGGTGGGACAGGGGTGACTGAACATACCCACACTATTAAAAGAGGTGAGAATTAGCAGAGGCACTTAGAGGGATTTCCGAGAGTTGTTAAAGGTGATCAAAGCCTTTTCTTCCTCAATAAGACCTTAATTGTGCTGAGTGTTACCACAATTAAGCAGTGGGTAGCAAATAAAATGCCCTAGCTCTTTGCAAAGTGAGGCAAGGAAACTGTGAAACTGGGTTTCAACCAGCGAGATTTTCAAACTACTGCCAGAAAAGTTCCCAGAGTACTAGATTCTGAGGCAGTGTGAGTACGGAGGCAAACACAGCCCACTGCATCCACTCTGAATCCTGGAAGATGGAAAAGGTCCAGGCAGATCACCTGACCCAAGGCCTTCAATGTACTGATGGGCATAATGGGGCCCAAGAGGTGACGTCACGTGAACAAGGTCACACAGCTGGCGAGTGGCCTGTGTGCAGGTGGGTGGGCTTTTCTGAGTGGGGTGCGTTTGACCTTGGAGCTCCTTCCTCTCCCCAGCCCAACCCATGTGCTCCCAGTCCCAGGAGACGGCCCAGACAGGTGTAATGAGGCAACCTTCCCCCAGGAAGACCAGAAGAGAGGGCAGGTTCCTCTGGTCTCTGCAGCACTCTGGGCTCTCAGTGTGGTCGCTCTCTCCTCGCTAATCCCTGTGGTGCTTGACTGAGGCTGCTCAAAGGGCTGACGCTGACTCAGTTACCTGTGAATGTCCAGTGCTCAGCATCATGCCTGGTACATATCTCAGAGGTGTGGGATGAATGTGTGACACCTATGAATGTGTGGGAGGGAGGAGAGGGCAGAAGGAGGGAGGAAGGAAGAGAGAGAGGGTAGAAAAGGAGGGAGGAAGGAAGGGAGGGAGGGAGGGAAGGAAGGAAGAAAGGGAGGGAGGGCCCCCAGGAACACTGTCCCTGGCTTCCAATCTTTCCCTCTGTCTGCCCCCATCCTGTTCCCTCAAGCTCCACTCTCTGCTTTATAATGTACTACCCAAATTATCTGACAAATCAACTTTTGGTCATGAATTAGTGAATTGCAATAACAAATTTAATTCCTCAGCAAACTTTAAACAAAACAAATATATATATATATACATATATATATATACATATACACATATACATATATATGCCTAAACCAAAAGATGCCTACACTGATGCCTGCAGCAAACCCTTGTGGGAGAAATACCAAGACCCTTCAAACAGGCCTTTAATCTCCAGAAAAGGGGAAGTCCCACTCATTAATCCAGAGAAAAGAATTACATGTAGAATCCAAAGTGGAACCTTGTCCAATGCTTCTCTGATCTAATAGAATGAACGTCTCATCATAGCTTAACATTCTTTCTATTACATAGTGCAAACTATTCATCCCTCCCAGATAACATCAGTACAGTTGAAACATCAGGGGAAAACACTATCAGATTTGACTACTGACCCAACATTGGCATATCACAAAATTGTTTCTTGGATCCTGGATCTGGGTGTCTTTTTCTAAAATGAAAAATCATTTTACAATAATCTATCACTAAAAAAGGTTATCATATTGATTCTGCCAAAAAATTAAACACTTAATCTATATTACACGTGTTTTGGAGAAACTACATCTCTTACAACGTCACAGTAATGCATCATTTAGGCTCTGAATGCATAGCTCTTCTATGTTTGATGTCTGGTGCTGTTCTATCAAAAAAATTTAGTACAAAAACCACAAAGAAGTGAAAACTTTGAAGTAGCCTTAGCACTGTGGACCATATTTGTTTTCATTTCAAATCACCTTGTATATATACTTGAAAGGAAAATGGTAACAATAACTCTTTGCAAAACAGGGAATATTAAGCAGTTCGGTTTTCCCATTTTTGTTTTATTTCTAGAACACGTAAGCAGGGCCTATAGGCCTTAGTAGAGTACAGCCAAAACTGGAAAATGACCCTCGTGTCCTGATTATTTCGAAGGAAATTCCTCCCTCTGTACTTTTCCATCCCAAGTGAGGGGTTTTGTGATCACCACCTCTGCTGTTACCTTTGGAGATCAGAGAATAAATAGATTCCAAATGCAGGTGGTACCTTTTCTAAATGAAAACTCAACATATATTCTTCCTGAAAGACAAGGGCAATTCTCAAAGCATCCATGTCGCCCCTCTCTCCTGAGGGGTGATAACTGACACTGCATAGATGCGGCAGAAACAAACCGTGTGGAGACAGGTGAGCGCAAATAGGCATCCACCATGCAAGGACCACCTGCAGACCTACATTCCACGTGTCCTGTCAAGAGACTGATGATTGCACCATGGTGACGGGGTTTATTGTACTTATATTCACTCAAAGGCAGGAAAGAGTTGCAAGCATATTGAGAGATTAAAATTTGCCCCTCTCTCACCCCCAAATATATAGCAGAAGTTTCCACAGAAGGCAGCATGGGGATGTTTAAAAAGTCTGAATCTCAGAGTTTGCAATGTCAGGTTTGATTCCCAGCTCTTCCACTTACTAGCTGTGTGATGTGGACAGGGTGCCTATCTTCCCAAGCCCCCATTTCGTCACCTGTAAAGTAAGCATACCTGTCCCACTTAGCTCACCGGGCTTTGAGACATTCAAATGAGAGAAGGGATGTAAAATGCCTTCACCTGGCAGCACTTCATAAATAATATCATTGCTATCTAGCCACCTAATGCTAGGTCCCTCTGAATTATGTTCCCACTGCTGTCAAATGATTCTCACCCCAGGAGTGGATAGAGCAACGGCATATGCAAGACTCAGAAAGTCTTGCCCTGAGGGAGGTGGTCAAGAAAAGGCTGATGTTCTGAAGAGTTCTAGTTCCCATCTCCTTACTTGGTGAGGAGTCTTAGGCACACAACACACCCTCTTACTTTCTTTGAAAACCTCCTGATTAGCCCAACAGAGAAATGAACCGTCTGGTCCACACTAATTTCAGCCCCAGAGGACAAGGCCAAAGGCACCAAATCCAACCTACATACGCAAATCTATCTTTACACACCAGGCTTCAACAAGCTGCAGATTGGAAGTGAATTTCTGGGGTCACTGCTTTGTGTCTCTTGTCTGAATTGCACCTGAATATTGAATCTCTCTGATGAGTCTTAGAGAGGTCCTACAACCATGTGGAAAGCTCCAGAACAGTGGGTCTGGAGGAAACCTCAGACATCAACTCCACTCTGCAGCAGGATACCCTTCAATGGCTTCCCACTGCCCTTGGGATGAGGTCAAAATGCTGACCACAACATATGCAGCCTCCATCTGGCCTACATTTTCCTTCGTGTTCCATAATCCAGTCCAACCTCTTTGTTGCTGCAGAGCTTGCACAAATGCAGTCTGTCTGTCTGAAATGCTTCTCTATCTCATCCTACCCCCAACTTTTCCTCACCAACTCCTCCTTGTCCTTCAGTCTCAACTTAAACAACTTTCCTCAAGAAGCCTTCCTGACTCTTCAAACTTAGTCCTATCTTTCCATAGCACCGTATACTTCCCACTTTTTAAAATGCAGCACCTCACAAGTATTTTTTTAATGTTAGTCTAACTTGCTACCCTATCAAATCCAAAAGGACGTGAACTGTATCTGATTTATTCTCAAATCTCCCCACTGCCTAGCACAAATCTTGGCACAAACTGAACACTAAATGAATGATTGTTAAATTAGGTTTAACCATCTGGTCTACCTCCCTTGTGTTACAGAGGAACCTGAGGGGGACCCAGAGAGGTGAAGAAACTCACCCAAAGCCACCGTGCATCTTTGGTTGCAGCCAAGAATCAGAATCCAGCTTTCCCAAAGATCAGTCCTGGGGTTCTTCCCATGCAACCTTCCCTCCCCCTTTCTGACAGTATTTAACTCCTATTTCTCACAATGTCTGCACTTAAGATTGATTCGACATGGATCATGATTTAGTTTAGACTGTGTGACATCCACCTTCTCCATTCTGTATGAGGATGAACAAGGAAGACTGCTATTTCTCAGTCTCTTATGGACATGCTGGGATTATTTGGACATCACACAGCTAAGCACATAGTTAGCATGTAGGAGCACACACTACCCCCACTGCTTTGTTCGGTGCCTTAGAAAAGTAAATGCCACATCACAGTATCACTTTGGTGTAACTGTTGAAATGGCCTTCTTTCCCCAATGAGGAAACATCCCAAATGAGTGCAAGCTCCCCTCCAGTGGTGTCATTTTCAGTGAAGCTTGCCTGTGTCATTTGCAGTTAGGGGTTCATTGGTCAGAAGTGTTTTCTAGGGATGTGCACAATGGAAACCATCAGAGAGATACTCAGAGCCGCCAGCTAGCCCAAAAGTTTAATCCACTATATTAACTGTAACGATGGTAGGCAGCTGCTAAAAGAGAGGAAAGATGAGAAAGCAAAAGAGTGCCAGCCTAGTACCAACATACTCACATGAGGTTTTAACAAGAGCCCCAGTGCTGGATTTAATATAATTATAGCATTAAAAACCTCTTCCAGATTACTAAAAACACCTTTAAAATCTTTAGATAATGAAAGGATCTGAAGAGATTATTCAATAAACCTGTATATCTCCACTGTGAACTACCATAGTGGAATTCTATCATCACGTTTATTTTTGTTTGGGGTGGGCTGGCAGAACTCAAAACTCTTGGGGGTAACTTTCAGGATCATTTCTCAGCCAGACAGTTTCATACATGAATCCCAGAGAATGGTGACATTCTTCTTTAGAAAGCATTGGGTAGTATAGGAATTCTCATCTCTACAACCAAAGTCATCAAAAATAAATTAGGACTTGAAAAAAAAGAGGGTTATTGTAAAGGGCCTCAGATTCACACTTGTTCATCCAATAAATTACAGTATGTCATCTGTGCCAGTAACTCTGTGTTAGAAAGCAGTCGATGCAATATCTGCAGTACAAATTACAGACTTTGATCCCAATGTGACTGTTAGAACAGAGGACTAGGTTTGCTCTTTTTATTTTATATCTCCAAATGTTTCAGAGTGAAGAGATGAGAAAGTGTATTGAATCCTTCGGTTCCCTCTTTATCCATCTCTAAATAGGATCTTAGGACTTTGTGTTCTTACCTCGCCTTTTATCCAGCCTGCAGTGTGACTCATCTGCAAGCACAAATTACCTCGCCAAAGTATTCTTAGGAGAAATAATTAGCCACACGCCCCTCCTCCGCATACCCTCCCACGTTCCTCGGGAGGCCCAGATGCCTGACATAAATCATTTAGTCCTGAGCCCTCGCTCACACCTTTCCCACTGGATTCCATAATTGGCAAAGTAGTTGCCAACTGGGTTTAAAGTGATTTGAAATTGTTTTCCATCCAGTCTTGCTGATAGCAAAAGGTTTCCCCTTTACCTCAAGCATGAGTTACAGTAACATGATTGAATGTAACCAGTTATTCAGTTCAAGCTGTGATTCTGATACAGTATAGACAATATGAATTCCCCAGAGCTCGGTGAGGCCATCTCAATGGTCCGTTTAAGTCCAATTCAATTAGACTCACTATGGTTCTTAGACTTCCTTAGGTATGTTTGCAGCAGCCCTCAGGGTTGAATGTGAGACTGGTATTCATCTAGGACTTTTAAATTAGGTCTCAGGTGTCATCATTCTAAATGAATTATTACAGTGGTGTGTTCACACTGCTGTAGTTGAAGTTGTGTTAGCATCTCCCCTCCACCATTTTAATCCACTGTGGAACAGAACTTGTCATGTAGGGTTCTCCACCAGAGAGTGACTTTTTCCTTGAAACCCAGTTTTTAAAATAATTGGCCTACCAAGTAAACACTGTGATATGCATTTCTTGGTAGAGGGGTAAAGAGACCACCTTAATTTATTTGGGGTTTTTTGTTTGCATGCTTGTTTTATTTGTAAGTGAGCACATAAAAGAATAGCTCTCAATATTGAATTTTCTCACATTTAACAGACTGAGTCGTGACTGCATCCCTATTGGGGGGGCAGGGAGGAGGAAGCGCCAGACCTAAAAGGAAAGTTAATATATTGGTGGGCTTTTTTTCAAAATTTCCTGTTGTCTGCCTCTATAATCTCTCCTTCTGGAGCCTCAACTAACATTTTCTTCTTTCTTTTAATTTCCCAGGCTTTATATGAGCCCCAGTCATGACATCAGCAAGCATGTGGGAACATCTGTCAGTGTGTAGCTATTTCAGACACATTAAAAAGTACATGCTCATTCCCCCATGCTAGAGTTGCCTAACAAACTATAGCTTCGAGCAGAGTGACAGTGACACTAATACCATAGTAGAGGGATCAGCCAGCCTAACGGAGAAAGCACTCTATGCACGTGTCATCAATAACAAATCACACGCTGTGTAGAAAATAAAATAATTACAGAACCTACTTTTCTTTATCCAGGCAATTCAGACACTGTGGCAGTGTTCCAAGTTCCCAAAAACCAAGGGGTTGCAGTACTCAGCCTCACTCGGAAAACGTATGCAAGAGAGTTTAAAACAACAGAGCCATGAAATTCAGAACAAAGCAACAACAGGTGAGCAGATTAAATGGGGCACTAATTGGGGAGTATATAAATCAGAATCACAGAATGTGAACACACTTAGGGTTTATTATTTGTTCTCAATGAAAGAAAAGCTGAACTGGCAAATTGATTGATATTTCTATATGCTATCTCTATGATTATACCTGTGACTTTTGTCTATAAAGCATAAAAAGGAGGTAATACTTTGCAGTTACATGGTAGATTTGAGTAATTAACCAAACTGGAAAGCTCAGGCCCTCCAACTATTCAAGACACCTAAATTATACAAAGATACTCTAACCATACACAAAGCTAAGTTTATTTTTAGTCACTAATATAAAGTCTTAAGCAAAATCATTATAGCCCTCATAGTTTACTTATTATTAAATGCATGCATGCTACAGCAAGTAGTGAAAGATTGCTTAGAGTGACTGAAATGGTGGAGGAAAATGCTAACTGATTTCAGTAACGAAAATTAGTCGCTGCTGATTTAAATGGATGGTCAATTTTTATTTCATAAATACATTTTTTAAGATGTCACATACATTAAGGATAATATTCACCAAACTAAACTTCCTCACTACCAAGATTTTAGGATTCTCTGATGGGATTTAGATAATTAATCACACGAATCCTATCTCAGACTCACTGTTCTTGCTATTCCGCCTTCATGAAAGCTCTTCCCCCAGATATACACACAGTTTCCTCATCATTAACACTGGGTCTCAGCTCAAATACCATCCCCAGAGACTCCTTTCCTGACCACCCTAGCTCCTGCAGTCCCCTTCTCGCTGTCACAGTCTATCCCATTACCCTGGATTCATATTCTTTGTGAAATTATTACTTAGAACTACCTTGCTATTTATTTGCTGATATGGGTACTGTCTCTTCCCCCGTTAGAATCTGGGCAGGAAATTTGTCTTTTGCACTTCTGTATCCCCAGTGCCTAGATAGCACCTAGTACACAACAGTAAGTGAATAAATGAATGAATGAATGAAGCACCTACACAAACACACATACACACACAAGGTGATAAGAAGTCAAGTCAAATTATACTGACACAGATTTATCCATGCTTTTCTGATGTGCAATATGGATCTATTCCACAAAGGAAGAATTGGAGAGTTGGTACTATCAAAGATCATCATGAAATGTGTAAATAATGTGATGTAAAATAATATCTAGAATAGTCAAAGAACAAAAGAAACAATATGGACCACTCAGTGATACAGGACGTCAAATTCCTAGGTTATCATCTTGGTTTCCACAGTTTGGAATCTGGCTGGGTATCCATACGTAGCTAAAACTGAGTGCCTAGTAGACACCATGAACACAAAGAAAAAGTCAGTCCAATGGGGATTTCTAATTCCAGCATTACGGAAAACTAGATATCTTAGGATAGAACCCCGAAAAGTGCTGAATGAATTATAAAAGCCTTTTTTCTTAAATTATAGTAAAATATACATAAAATATACCATCTTAGCCATTTTTAAGTGCACAGTTCAGTGACATTAAGTACATTCACACTGTTGTGCAACTGTCACCACGATCCACCCCCAGAACATTTTCCATCTTGCACAACTGAAACTCTGTGCACATTTTAAACAATTGGGAGGACTCCCGATTCTCCTCTTCCCTCACCCTTTGGCAGTCATCATTCTACTTTCTGTCTTGATGAATTTGGCTACTCTAGGTACCTCATGTAAGTGGAATTATACAATATTTGTCCTTCTGTAACTGGCTTATTTCACTTAGTATAATGTCTTCAAGGTTCATCCATGTTGTAGCACGTGTCAGGATTTCCTTCCTTTTTAAGGCTCAATAATATTCCATCATGTGGATACACCACATTTTGTTTATCCATTCATCTATTGGTGGACATTTGGGTTGTTTCCAAGTGGGACTTTTGGCTATTGTGAATGATGCTGTTATGAACATGGGTGTACAAATATCTGTTGAAATCTCTCCTTTTAACTCCTTTGCGTATATACCCAGAAGTAGAATTATATGGTACTTGGATCATATGGTAATTCTATTTTTAGTGTTTTGAGGAATTGCCATACAGTTTTCCACAGCAGCTGCACCACTCTGCATCCCCACCAGCAATGCACAGGGGTTTTGATTTCTCCACAACCTCATCAGCACTTGTTATTTGCTGCTGTTGTTGTTGTTGTTTTTAAATAGCCACCCTAATGGATAGGAGGTGGTATCTCATTGTGGTTTTGATTTGCATTTCTCTAGTGATTACTGATGTTGAGAACCTTTTCATATGCTTTCTGGCCATTTGAATATCTTCTTCAGAGAATATGCAATTCCTTTGCTCACTTTTAATCAGGTTATTTGTTTTCTTGTTGCTGAACTGTAGGAGTTCTTTACATAATCTTTTTAGATATTGTAGAAGTGTACATTAATATATACATATATATTTACAATACATATTATATATCTTTATAAATTATCAGATATATTATTTGCAAACATATCTCCCATTCCATGGGTTGCCTTTTCACCCCGTTGATAGTGTCCTTTGATGCACAGACTTTTTAAAAAGTATTTATTTATTTAATTTATTTTTTTGGCTGTGTTGGGTCTTAGTTGCAGCACGCGGGGTCTTCATTGAGGCTTGCGGGATCTTTCGTTGTGATGTGGGCTCTTCGTTGTGGCGCACGGGTTTCTCTCTAGTTGCAGCACGTGGGCTCTTTGTTGTAGCGCGCAGGCTTCCCTCTAGTTGTAGCGTGTGGGTTTTCTCTTCTCTAGTTGTGGCGTGCGGGCTCCAGAGCGTGTGGGCTCTGTAGTTTGCGATGTGCGGGCTGTCTTGTTGAGGCGCGTGGGCTTAGTTGCTGCGCAGCATGTGGGATTTTAGTTCCCCAACCAGGGATTGAACCCACATCCCCTGCACTGGAAGGTGGAGTCTTTACCACTGGAGCACCACGGAAGTCCCACAGACATTTAATTTTGATGTAGGAAAAACCATTTTTAAAATGCATGGCTATTGTAAAGAAACTATACTCCAATAAAAATTAATAAAAATAAAAAATAATAAAATGCATAGCTAAGCTGGTGAGAAAGAAAGGGGAGTTCTTAAAGCTGAATATGATGAGAAACCTCAGACTCAGAGGGTGACCAGGTTCTGAGACCACCGTTTGCCTGGGAGGTATATGCACGTTCCCAGATGCTTAGATCTTGGGTCTTACCAACCAGAGGTGTCAAGAAAGGAAACAAACCTGGGGCCAAGTAAAGCAGGGAACATATCTTAAAAGTTGAGACTTCCCAAAAGTGACACCCTCAGTGGGTATGTTTTTTATAAAGGTTTCTGAGAGGGAGACAGTGGGGATATTTGCATGTCTCAGCCTTGTCTCTGGTTAGAGCATAAACAAAGAATATTCTCCCCTAATAATTCCTAGCCATAAGCCCATTTTCATGCATGTTTGGGGCCAGAATTCATTATTGCAGAAGGCCAAGAAAACTTAAGCTAAAAATTTACTTTGAAGTGGTCTTCATCAATGGACCCACAAATTCTCTCTGCCAAAACACAGTTTAGACCTCCAAGAACAAATAAAATTGCAAAGAATATGAGTTCACAATCACCAGACACATAAGAAAACAAACTACCACAAATAGGAATCAGAAGAAAAAGCAAACCGTAGATATTGGAACTGCAAACCTGCAGCTACTGAAACAGTAATATAGTGACTAGAAACTAAATATGTTCACGTGTTTAGAGAAATTTTTTTAATGTTTTCAAAATTATGATGAGGATCAAGATATTATCAAAGATTACCGGGGCTTCCCTGGTGGCACAGTTGTTGAGAATCTGCCTGCCAATGCAGGGGACACGGGTTCGAGCCCTGGTCTGGGAAGATCCCACATGCCCGCGGAGCAACTAGGCCCGTGAGCCACAACTACTGAGCCTGCGCGTCTGGAGCCTGTGCTCCGCAGCAAGAGAGGCCACGATAGTGAGAGGCCCGCGCACCGCGATGAAGAGTGGCCCCCGCTTGCCACAACTAGAGAAAGCCCTCACACGGAAACGAAAACCCAACACAGCCAAAAATAAATAAATAAATAAATTTATTTAAAAAAAAAAAAAAAGATTACCAATAGGCTTAGGAAAGAACTAAATAGAGCTTCTAACATGCAAAATTGAAATTGAAAAAAAAAATCAATAGATAAATGAAACTGCAGTTTAAAAACAACTAAAGAAAAAACATGAAAACTTGAAAAGTAAGATTAATAAATTTCCAAGAATGCAGTACAGAGAGAAGCAACAAGGAAAATATGAAAGATGGGATAAAGACCAAAGACATGGAGGACAGAATGAGATCTAAAATGAATTCAATGAGAGTTTCAGAAAAAGAAATTAGAGAAAATGAAGGAGAAGCAAGTATCCAGAACTGGAAAATATCTACCACCCTTCAGATTCAGGAAGCACAACGAATCCCAAGAAGGATAAATAAAAATAAAATCCACTAATCACACCAGAGAGAAAGATACCAAAAACAAAGTAAAGGTCTTAAAAGAAACCAAAGAGAAAAGATAGTTTACCTACAATTAAATTCATGGCAAGCAACACTGAAAGCCGAAAGACAGTGTAATATCTTCAGGGAACTGAGAACAAATAATCCAGAATTTTAAAGACTATCAAGAATAAAGGCAAATAGACTTCCCTGGTGGTCCAGTGGTTACGACCCCACGCTTCCATTGCTGGGGGCCCGGGTTCGATCTCTGGTCGGGGAACTAGCTCCCACATGCATGTTGCAACTAGAAGCCCACATGCCTCAACTAAGAAGTCCACATGCCGCAATGAAGATCCCGCGTGCCGCAACAAAGACCCAGTGCAGCCAAAATAAATAATAAATAAATAAATAAATATTTTTAAAAAAAGAATAAGGGCAAATAGATACATTTTCTACAAAAAAAAGAAAACAGAGACATTTCTTACCAACTGACTCTCACAAAATGAAATTCTAGAGCTTATAATTTTAGGAGGAATGAAAATTATACCAGAGTGGGGCCTGGGAAGCAAGAAATAAAGAAAGAACAGTGAGGGGGAAAAATCTCCAACTACATAAAACAATAAAATTTGTGGAGTTAAAAAGTAATCAATATGGAGCCAAAAATACTAAACATGTTAAGTCAGAGAGAATAACCAGAATTGGTCGTCTTAAGTTTTGAGCGTCTGACAGGACAGCAAAGATAATAAATGTACACTATGTTAAGTTACATATGCATGTTAAAATTTCTAGGGTAAACATTAAGAGAATGGAAATAGTGTATATAACTTCCAAGCCAGTAGAGAAGGGAAAAATGGAATGAGAAAGGAAAAGAACAAAGCTAACACAAGAAAGACTTAAACAGGAAAGAAACCAAAAATTATTTGAATGAACAAAAGATTAAAATAGTAATAACGATAAGAGCAGAAAGAAACACTGATTATGCATTCAAAATAGTGCACAAAGACATAAGCCAATATAACATGCAAGCTCTAGTTACAAATAAAATCATATTTTATAAATCACAGCACCTACATGCATTGATTGGACACACAGCTTAAAATATTTTGATCAGGGATTAAAAAATATGCTAGAATTTTTTAAATAAAAATCTATATAAAAAGGCGCACCACCTATATCAATCCAATGTAGAAATATAATGAGATACATGAGTACATAAAAAAGGCAAGTTGCAGAATTGCACATACAACGCTTTTTTTGTTAAAAAAAATTTTTGAGTGTGTATGTATATGATTAGACTCACACATAAACATACACATCTATGTAAAATGCATAGAAAAAATCTTGGACCCATGGGAGACTTCATAACTATGCATTTTTCATTGTTGAAAATTATTTATACAATAAGCATGCATTCCTTTTATAATTAAAAAATTAAAATATAGAAAAATATTTTAAAGTGCATCTAAATTCTAGAAGGACAATAAACAGATAAGAAAAACAAGAGGGAATAAGCTGAAGGTCATGGAAAAGAATCAAGTGTAAGATGGTATAGGGAGAAAAAAAATGAGAAATTGGAAAACAGAAACACCAAAAGGTTATATAAATGTTGCTCCTATTTAACTTTTTTTTAAAAAAATGGCTCTTTTATTTACTGGTTGGTTTGGGGTTTTCTTGTTTTTGTAATGTGTGTTGGTATGTTGCCAAAGCGCTAGATTTCTCTGGAGCTAATTAAGACCCTTGTCTGGATTTGGACCCTGCAGATAAAGGTCAGAACTGCTAGGGGGGCTTTCAATGGTTTTAACTGTTGTTCTCTGTGCTCCTAAAAGCTTAACTCCTCAATTGCTGACCTGAAAAATGGTGTCACCCCCGCCCTTTCCTGTTTAAATCTTTGTCCATTTAACCCCTCATTAACTCATTAAACCCCTTCAACTGAATTTACATGTCTGTTTCTTGCAACTTTGGTATTTTCCAGAGATAATGCTGCCTGGAAACATCATCTTGTCTCTCCTATGGCTAGTTAACATCGGACCCTGATTTTCCAAACTGCCACAGCTTTTTCAGGATTAAAAGCCCTGAGAGGGAGGTGTTAATCAGAGCAACACCCAAAACAATTGGACTCTAGGTACCAACTCAAATCCTGAGGTAAAAGCAGCCTGAAAATATCCAGTGGCTCCCAGGCATCAAAAAAAGTTATGAAAACCGAACAAGGAAATGGGCAGGAAAGGACTAGGCAGGAAATGAGCTAATGAGTCATGTAAATCCTAACATCTCACCACCGCGTGTGTTAAGAAGGAAATGAAAGAAAATAAATGTGCCCCTCCATACAGCTTAATTTATAGCAGAATACGAAAATATTCTGCTGATGAAATTTTTGAGAGATTCAGTTGCACCATTAGTTATTAAGTTCTCAAAAGAAAATATAAACTAATGGCATGGCTAATTAAAATTGTGGCCTAAAATACTGTAGCCCAAATCACTTTATTCTTAGCCAATGAAAAATAATACAACCCCCTACTGAAGACCTCCTCAAAGGCTGCTTGGGCATATTTATAATTCTCTTGATCTCAAAGCTATTTGGCCCTTTTGTTCCAATACAATAACCGCAATATATCAGACCACCTCTATTTGCTTCAAGCTATGGGGAGAATTCTCTCCTTTTCCACTATGTGAATCTTTATCTTCACAAATGGCTTTACACACAGGCAGAGTAGACGGGTACCTGATATTGTGATTGCAGGGATTCCCTGAAATCTTCTAAGAATGTCTTCTGCACCCAGGTTTCAAAACACCTGAAACACCACCATGGAAGAGACATACAGCTTAAAGCAGAATTTGGAGTTAAAATTTTCCTTTTCTTCAGGTTTCCTTTAAAATACAAATATTGTGGGAGGAATAATCCAGGAGTCATTAACATTACAGCTTGAATTAATGCATCAGGGCTGCCAACTACCTGAGACCTGGGATGAGACCCTTCACCATCCTGGGCTTCAGTAAAAAATGAGGTAGTTGGGATGGATCCAAATGTCCTCATCAGAATAGGGGTTTAGGAGAGAGGAGGCTAGAAGGATTGCCTAGCGAGGACATCTGTCATACCACCCACCACACGTGGACCACCTCCACTTCCTACTGCGTCCTCATCCCTCTGCCCACCACCTCTGCCAGGCCCCAGCCTCTAACTAAGAAATCTGAGGTTGATTCCAGCAAAAACATTCTATGCTTCTAGAATTTGATTCAAGTGTTCCTAACTATAGTTATGGGCTTCTTTGCTTATCTAATGAAAGTTATGAACCCTGTGACTAATCAGTGTAACTTTAGCTGCTATAAGAAGCCACCCCACAAGGTACAGTGGCTCAAACATGACAGAAGTTTATTTTTCACTCATGCGAAGTCCAAAGTAGATGCTCCTGCTCAGCAGGTGGCTCTCCGCTAAGTGGTGATTCAGGAACCCAGGCTGGTTCCCATCTTAGGGCTCCGCCACCTTTAACATGTACCTTCCAAGGTCAGGGTTCTCTTAGGCATTGAGCCTGCAGAAAGGGGATGGTGGGAACTAGGTTAAAGGTCAGGCCTAAAAGTTGCACACAAAACTGCCCTGAAGCCCTTCCATGTATCTTGGGGTTTGGGCGCAGGAAGTTAAAAATTCCCTGGATTAGATCATTTGTCTCCTGAGTAGCAATGGCTTAAGACCTGAGGCAGAAAAAGGAGAGGAAGAGGAGCAGAACCACACTCCACCCTGAGGATTTGACCTAGAGTCAGTTTCCCTTAAGTCATGGTGTAAATAATGGATCCTCCTGTACTTCTCCAAAGGAGTCTCCAGCCCTTGCTTATAAGATTTTAGATAGATAGACAGCAGACAGAGATACACATATATTTATTATATGTGTATTAGTTATATATAGTTATTTATCAAATAGATAAATGTACGTAAATCATATGCATGCATATGAATATATATGTGTGTGTCTGTATATATATATGCACATACCTAGATGGTTTTATTTGGTAATAGTAATACAAATTTATCTTTTATGAACTTTTCACTACCCACTTTGGGAGGTGCTCCTATCCAAAGGGACAAATCCCACATATTCAAACTCGCCACAGTAAATAATATATCAGAAAGCATTTAGTAAATTATAAGAAGTCATTCAAATGGATGTTAAAATGACAATTCTGGGACTTCCCTGGTGGCGCAGTGGTTAAGAATCTGCCTGCCAATGCAGGGGACACAGGTTCGAGCCCTGGTCCGGGAAGATCCCACATGCCACGGAACATCTAAGCCCGTGTGCCACAACTACTGAGCCTGCGCTCTAGAGCCCATGAGCCACAACTACTGAGCCCGCGTGCCTAGAGCCCGTGCTCCGCAACAAGAGAAGCCACCGCAATGAGAAGCCCATGCACCGCAACAAAGAGTAGCCCCCACTCGCCGAAACTAGAGAAAGCCTGTGCGCAGCAGTGAAGGCCCAATGCAGCAATTCTACTTGGAATTTTGTGTATGTGTGTAACTTTTTTAAAAGTGCTACACTTTGGCAAAAACCCAAGGCTATGTCCAAATTAATGGTGCAAGTGTCCGCATACTCCAGCTGTTATTCAAACAATGAAAGTCAAGTTTTAAAGAGACTTTCAAATCTGCTGAAATGATTCTGTGTTAAATGTGAATCCAGAATACAATGTTTAAGCAGAACACAAAAATAACTATTGTGACATTCATTTTAACAAAGGAATTTTTTTTTTAAAGAAGAAAGAAAAAGAATGATCCAGCAATCCTACTCCTGGGCATATATCCAGACAAATCTGTAATGCAAAAAGATACATGCACCCCTGTGTTCATAGCAGCACTATTCTCAATAGCCAACACATGGAAACAACCTAAATGTCCATGACAGATGAATGGATAAAGAAAATGTGGTACATATATACAATTGAATACTACTCAGACATAAAAAAGAATGAAATAATGCCATTTCCAGCAACATGAATGCAACTAGAGATTATTATACTCAGTGAAGTAAGTTAGAAAGAGAAAGACAAATACCATATGATATCACGTATATGTGGAATCTAAAATATGACACAGGGCGGGTGCCTGGTGGCGGCAGCAGCTTTCGTGCCAGCGCTGGGCTCCTGTGAGAGGGCGCAGAGGGCCTAGGTGGGCAGACAGGCAGCCCGGGGCAGATGCTGAGGCCGCCACCCTCGGGCCCCACGGCGGCCCCAGGGCGTGAAGGTGACACGCAAGGCCCGAGGCTGCTGGTGGCCAGGGCCAGGTGAGGTGGGAGGCTGCAGCCCTGAGGCGGGGGCAGGGACGCGAGGAGAGCAGGCAAGAGAGGAGGATGGTGGCCCGGGCCGTCTGGGAGAGAAGAGGTGGAAAGTGACAAGTCGGGTGAGGCGTCCGGACCTGGGAAGGCTTCAACAAGGCAGCTAGTGGAGGGGCCTGGGAGCCAGGGGGGCTCTTCAGACCCATCAGACCAGCCTGGCTTAGAAGCAGCGAAGGAAGCAGAGCTCCCCTTGCAGTCAGGAAGACACACCAAGGAAAAATGAAAAGTTACTGAAGCCTCAAGTGATGATCCACAGCCAGGGACTGACCTGTAAACACGTTTATGGAGTGCTACAGAAAGTTTCCGCCGGGTATACACTTTGATTTACAAGTGCTAAATGACCTTCTAAATTCTTTACTCAAACACTGTTTATTGAAAAGAAGTATTTCAGGTCATGAACCTCAGCATAACGGTTAAAATGCTGCCTGCTCTGAAAATATTACTAAAAATATTTGAGTATGTGGCAACTACGAAATTAAGGAATGCTGTACCTGCTTTGATATCTTTTGCAAGCTTGTTGAAGCTGGGATGGTACTTGACCCAGAACACTTTAACTGTATTATTAAGCTTTTATACCAAGTACAGGCTTCCAAGCAAGAAATAACTGCAGTTCTGGAAATGAAATCCAGGTTACGGATGAGGCAGGTTTTTTTTTTGTTTTTTTTTTTAAACATCTTTATTGAAGTATAATTGCCTTACAATGGTGTGTTAGCTTCTGCTTTATAACAAAGTGAATCAGTTATACACATAGCACAGGGAGATCAGCTCGATGAGGCAGTTTAAAAAGAACTGGAAGTGTGATTTAGAGTCAGCCTTGAATGAAATACAGCATTGTAAAGAAAAAGGTGACTGGACCAAATTGGGAAATGTATACATTAACATAAAACTGGGCTGTGAAAAATTTGCAGATTTCCCAGAGATTTTGTGCTTGTATTGCTGAAACACTAACAAAAGACTGTAAAGACGAGAGACCAGGTGTTCCATTTCGTGAATTCGCCGAAACAGCTAGCAAAGATCCACAAAATAGTGAAGTAGATAAAACTTTGCTGGGAAGAATCAGAATCAGTGCTATGTACTTCTACCACAAGCTGTTGCAGTGGTCCAAGGGAAGGAAGGTCTTAGATAAACTATATGAATTAAAAATACATTTTACAAGTTTAAAAGGACGTATAGGGCCTGAGAAGTTAGCACCAAGATGTCAAGTTGTGAATATTGCAGCAGAAATTTTTCTAAAAAGCGGAAGCCTAGATGGTGCCATTTGCGTATTAAGGGAGTCAGAGGGGGTCATCAATACACCACTGTGGCCTTGTGATAGACTGGATGTGCTCAATTGGCATAATCTGCTCTGTACAACTGCACATGAAATCATAGCGAAGAGTCTTTACAGACAGACATTTGAAGTTTTGCAAAATCTACCAGGTTTTCAAAATTCTCAAGATGCCTCTATAGAAAGCAACAGTCTTTGTATGTCATCTTCCGTAGCAGAATTCATGATTTCAAAGAGCATCCCTATTCATTTTTCCTTTCTTAGAAGATTAATTACTTCTTTAGGAAGAAGTTGTTTATGGCTCCAAGCCAGAGCCCACACAAAAGTGCTCTTTCATTGGGTTGCTACCCACCATTGGAGGGAAATTTATACCGAAAACTTCTACTGATTCCTTCCTATTTGTCTGAGACTGAAATGCTTTTAGCTATTGAAATCTTCCTGGTATCTAATGCTAGTAGTATTCAGAGTCCTGGAACTTCTACACAGACACTGCAGATAGTTTTAAAAAGATGTGAAGAAAACAAATCTCAGAGCAAGGATGACTATCAAGCTGCAGTGGAAAGATTAATTATGGCTGCTCGTATATCAGATCCAAAGCTTTTCATTAAGCACATGACCATCAATGTTAATAAGGAACAGGTTTATAGTATGGAACATTGTTCTGCCCTGAAATGGTTGAAAGAGAATATGAAGTGGGCTGGCAAGGTTTGGCTCTTCAATAACCATTAGTTATTAAAGGCTGTCTTTTTTTTTTAAGTTCAAGTAATCATTGTTGAAAATAAAAGGCAATGAAAATAAAGACAGTTTTCACTATAAAAAAATAAAATAAAATAAAATATGACACAAATGAACCTATCTATAAAACAGAAACAGAATCACTGACATAGAGAACAGACTGGTGGTTGCCAAGGGGAGGGGCTTGGGGGAAGGATGGAGTGGGAGGTTGGGGTTAGTAGATGTAAGCTTTTATATACAGGATGAATAAACAACAAGGTCCTACTGTATAGCACAGGGAACTATATCCAATACCCTATGATAAACCATAATGGAAAAGAATATTTTAAAAAAGAATGTATGGGGGACTTCCCTGGTGGTCTAGTGGATAAGACCCCGTGCTCCCAATTCAGGAGGCCCGGGTTCGATCCCTGGTCGGGGAACTAGATCCTGCATGCATGCTACAACTTGAAGTCCACATGCCACAACTAAAGATCCCGCATGTTGCAACGAAGATCCCTCAACTAAGACCCCGCGCAGCCAAAAATAAACAATAAATAAATTAATTAATTAAAATTTTTTTTAAAAAGGAATGTATATATAACTGACTTTGCTGTACAGCAGAAATTAACACAACATTGTAAATCAACTATACTCAATTTTAAAAAATACTAAAACTGAAAAAAGAAAGAAAAAAACCATGAATAACTGAACAAAAATTCCACCAATTCTTAAACTCTATCATTTTTTTTCCTCTGCAACCCCTTTCCCAAATAGAGAGAAAGAGAAAAGGAAGAGGGTCCAAAATACAATCTTCCCAAGATCTGGGGCCTCTAACAGTTGGGAGGACAGTTGTAGCCCTCAAAGGAAAAGCACTGGGAAGATGGCATTCCCACCCTGTGGCCTGGTCCACCACCTCCTGTCTGCCATGGTGGACTGCATAGGCCAACTATTTCCATAAGACTGATACCTGCCTTCTATTTGTTATCAGAGGGGGTGGGAAAATAAGCATGGGAGCTTTCAAAAATCAGTCTTTCCAGATGTTTTGACTTTAATGTATGTGTCTTACTAATTTTATAAGAAAATAAAACAACAATCTAAACAATATAGGTCAAACTAGAAAACATTTCTCCTCTTGGGAAATAACTGCTGAATGTAGATTTCTTAAAGATATATTACTTGGATATTTTACCTTCTTTTTCAAGACTTTTCCAGAAAAATGTGTTACTTTTATCACATGAACTTCCTTTTATATAATGCAGAACCTAAACAACTTGCTTGTGTAAGGGAGGAAAAAAATTACTTTTTCTCTACCCATCTTAAGTTCATTAGCTGGGACTCTGCAAATTAGACTCAGAAAAGACAGAGTAATAAGAGAAAAGCAAGAAACAAACAAATTTATTAGCATGCGCATCCCACATACACACAGGAGTACTCAGAGATGAATAACTCAAAGAGGTGATTAGAACTTGAACTTATGTGGA
The DNA here is from genome assembly GCF_028021215.1 of Eschrichtius robustus. Classification (NCBI taxonomy): domain Eukaryota; kingdom Metazoa; phylum Chordata; class Mammalia; order Artiodactyla; family Eschrichtiidae; genus Eschrichtius; species Eschrichtius robustus. The sequence continues at coordinate 41,489,980 of NC_090837.1, read as the reverse complement.
ATCTTAGCAAAGAATAATAATTTTGTAGAGAAGTAACAAAACAAAGGAAAAGGTCTTTGAGCTTCTCAGAAGGACAAATTATGGGAAGGTAAATATAAGGAAATTAATAGTAGATAAGGGCCAGTTAGTAAAGTTTGTTATAAAGATTCCTCTGGTGCTATCTCTTAGCTGATAAAGATCTAGAGTAGTCTCCAGTGATTAACTTCTGTCTTTCCTGGTAAAGAGGGGATGGGGGACACTTTTACACATTTATGTTCTGCTTTTAGGCAAATAGGGGGACTGCAGAGAACTTTTCTTGTATCTGCCTCTTCTTAATTGCCTTCAGCTCAAAATAACCCTTGTTTTAAAATAGCATATTTTGGGACTTCCCTGGCAGTCCAGTAGTTAAGACTCTGTGCTTCCATTGCAGGGGGCACAGGTTCGATCCCTGATCAGGGAACTAAGGCCCCACATGCCACATGGTGTGGCCAAAAGAATAAATAAATAAATAATAAAATAAAATAGCATATTTTGAGATGGCATATTCTGCTGCCCTTCACTTATTAGATATTATGACTAATGTTGAAGTAACTTTTTTTCTATTTTAAATTCCCTATCCATTCAAAAAGAAATTTTAAAACTCCCAGCGTGGGAATCTTAGCTAATACTTGTAGAATATCAGGTCAGCCTCATTGGCTGTCTGTGTTGTCGAACCATACCATACACCAATTTCAATTAAGAAAAACAATTTAGGTGCTTCGACTGTTTTTCAGTAATAATACCTTGCTTCATTTCCCACCTTTAACCTTGACGTAAGTGTGGCAGTTAATGAGATATTTTATAGATGAAAATTTAATAAGACTTTTTAAATAATTATAATCATGTAAGTATTTTAAAGTTTTGACTTTTATAAGATTCACAATGAGGAGAGAGATTTGAAGAAATATTTTATAATGGATAATTCAGCATAAAATTGATTCTGTCCCATTTTGTGAATTTTTACTTAATGACTTCTATATTTCCAAGCTGCCATGGAAGTAGAAGCCACAGGCACTGTTAATTAGTAAACAGAAGTGTTTTTATCAGTCAATTCCTGCACCAACATGTGATTTCTCTGCACTGTTGTGATAAATATTTGCTATCATCCAGTGTGTCTAACTGGGTCAGCCATCATGGAAGAGTAACTCTGTCATTTTTGTGTGATCCAAATATTAGGAGGGTAAGTCTATATTGCCCTTAAGCTCTAGGTTACAGTGATTCAAACCTACATTCTATGGATTACAGAAGTCCAAAGCCAAACTCAAGTGTTTAGTAAAACTAATAAACCTATTTATATGTTATCCAGAGCTTCTCCTTAAATAGCTGAGTTTATGGTTCTCCCCCAGGTCTTGCTTATGCCCCCCTGGTCTTGTGGTAATGCTGTTCTAGTGATAAAACACTGCCTTCATTAAAAAAAAAAAAAAAAAAAAACCTACTACACAAGACATTGGTAGTAAGGTTGAGAACTGAAGGGAGAAGTCTTTACACCATATCAAGCCTTGTACATGCTTGTTTTCTTTAGTCTTTGACCTCCCACCATGAGGGATTTCCTCTTATCCTTTCAGGGCACAAGATTACAAGCCACAGTGCCATCTCCCTGTGAGCTGATCAATACTTACATTAAATGTAAATGGACTAAATTCTCCAATCAGAAGACACAGAGTGGATGGATGGATAAGGAAAAAAAAAAAGACCTCGCTATATGCTGCCTATAAGAGAATCAATTTAGCTTTAAGGAAACACACAGGCTGAAAGTAAAGGGATAGAAAAATATATTCCATGCAAATAGAAACCAAAAGAGAGTGGGAGTAGCTACACTTATATCAGACAAAATAGACTTTAAGTCAAAAACTGTAATAAAAGACAAAAAAAATTATTATATAATGATAAAAGAGTTGATTCATTAAGAGGAAATAGCAATAGTAAATATATATGCACCCAACATCAGAGCACCCAAATATATAAAGCAAATATTAACAGCTCTGAAGTAGGGAACTTCTCATCCAGACAGAAAATCAATAAGGAAACAATGGACCTGAACAACACTTCAGATCAAATCGTCCTAACATACATATTAAGAACATTCCATTCAACAGCAGCAGAACAGACACTCTTCTCAAGTGCACATGGAATATTCTTCAGGGTAGGTCATACAGAGGTTCCTCAAAAAATTAAAAACATCACAAACATATGAAATAGCAATCCCATTTCTGGGTATACATCCAAAAGAAATAAAATTATTATCTTGAAGGAATGTCTGTACTCCCATGTTCACTGCAGCATTAATCACAGTAGCCAAAATATGGAAACAACCCAAATTCATCTGTCAACAGATGAATGAATTAAGAAAATATCGTATATATGTAAAATTAAGTGTTACTCAGCCTTTAAAAAGAAGTAAATCCTGCCATTTGCAACAACATGGATAAATCTGAAGAACACTATGCTAAGTGAAATAAGCCAGACACAGAGAGACAAATATACCTTAAATATAAACAATTTTTGTTTGTCAAAAATAAATACATAAAAATAAAAGTCCTGTGGGCTATACCTAGCAATATTTCTTCTTCATTGCATATACTTGTTGGAAGTTCTAACATTTTTTTTCCCACTATTATTTTTTTTATGAGATCCCCCAATACATATAATTAGAACATGGATTACTTCAATGGTTTTTGCTGGCAATGAGTATAAGCTTACACAATTGTTCTAAGAAACACACACTTTAGGTTCTTGCCAGTGCAGATGGTGCCTACATCATGTTAAGCAGACAGGTTGACTGAAACAATTCGATGTTGACCTTTGCTAAGTGAAAAAAAGGGACGCTGTTTGCAATTTCATGTTTAATGTACTTTGTACATTGTAGGTACTCAAAAATGTGGGTTAAATGAACAGTTGTAAAAAATATGTTGTTGGTAAATAACTTCTGAAGTCTTGGATGCAATTAACGTTTTAGATGGGAAAGATCAAGAATTCCCTGGCAGTCCAGCGGTTAGGACTCCATGATTTCACTGCTGAGGTCCCGGGTTCAATTCTGGGTCGGAGAACTAAGATCCTGCAAGCTGCATGGAGCAGCCAAAAAAAAAAAAATAGATGGGGAAGATAAAAATGATAGCTCAATATTCAACACTTGTCAAGAAGGATGTAGCCTGAGGGGCAATGTTACCAGTACACTATATATAGCACCACTATAGTAATTAGTTGAGTGAGGCCATCATCAAAAAATCTACAAACAGTAAATGCTGAAGAGGGTGTGGAGAAAAGGGAATGCTCCTACATTGTTGGTGGGAATGTAAATTGGTACAGCCACTATGGAGAATGGTATGGAGGTTCCTTAAAAAACTAAAAAAAGAACTACCATATGACACAGCAATCCCACTCCTGGGTGTATACCCAGAGGAAACCATAATTCAAAAAGATAAATGCACCCTAATGTTCACTGCAGCACTATTTACAATAGCCAGGACATGGAAGCAACCTAAATGTTCATCAGCAGAGGAATGGATAAAGAAGATGTGGTACGTACATACAATGGAATATTACTCAGCCATAAAAAAGAACAAAATAATGCCATTTGCAGCAACATGGATGGACCTAGAGATTGTCATACTAAGTGAAGTAAGTCAGACACAGAAAGACAAATATATGATATCGCTTATATGTGGAATCTAAAAAAGGGGTACAAATGAACTTATTTACAAAATAGAACTAGAGTCACAGATGTAGAAAACAAACTTATGGTTACCAGGGGATGGGGGGGGGTAAATTGGGGTTTGGGGATTGACATATACACACTACTATATATAAAATAGATAACTAATAAGGACCTACTGTACAGCACAGGGAACACTAAATACTCTGCAATGGCCTATATGGGAAAAGAATCTAAAAAAAAAAAAAGAGTGGATACATGTATATGTATAACTGATTCACTCTGCTGTACACCTGAAACTAACACAACACTGTAAATCAACTATACGCCAATAAAAATTTTTTTAAATTTTTATCACTGGCAACATAAAAAAAAATTAGTTGAGTGAAAGGAAATTGATTCTGCATATTTTTTAAATCTATGCAGTATGTACTCATATAAAGCTTAAACTGGTTTAAACATTTAGGTGATTTATGTAAAAGCCCAGTGAGTATGACAGGAAGTATATTCAGATGGAAAAGGTACTGCCAACTGGAAATATAAATGCACTTGTATTATCTTTTTGGCGTTCTTAATTTTTTTGCTCGGAACATAAACATTTATATAGCAAAGGAACATAAAATCTCACTTTTTCATAGCACTTTTCATGTGTATTGTTTACACAATAACTCCATAACCTGGAACGGCACAGTAGGCTTCAAATGATGCCAGGTTTATATAATCACCTCTCTACTAACAGTCCAAATGCCTGGATTATGCAATAACAGAATCCAGAAAAAAAATTTTTTAATCAATGAGATGCATTTAATACATTAAATTTGTATCCATGGAATTCGGAGCCTCTAGACTTGGTACTATCTAACCCCTGGCCATTTTTCTGCTGTTGCATCCACCAGATGTATTATAATTATCTGTTGGTATGTCTCAGCCACTCCACTGTCAACTCTCTGAACAGAGCCTGACCCTCCTCTATGTATCATGCCTAACAAATAAAAGGTTTTCAAAAATGCTTATTACATGAGTGAATGCTGTGATCCGATCATTTGCTCTTTGGGGCCTCTCTGAATTTTATACTTACAATGTTAACTTCAAATTCCTTCTGTCCTTTCTTGAGTCATCTTATCCAACTCAGTACTAGCAGATAGCACTTTGGAGCATGTGTCATATTCGGGCACTGTGCTACACACCCCTAAATCCTTAGCATTTAATCCTTAGCACAGCCCTGGAGGGTTGATATTATGATTATCATTGTCTTCATTCTCAAAAGGGATAACTGAAGTTTAAAGAAGTTAAGTAATTTGCCTGAGGTTACACAGCTAGAAAGAGGCCCAGACAAGAGTTAAGTCTGTATCTGCTGGATTCCAGAGCTTACACGTGATTTTAGGCATTTCACTAAAATTCTAAACTGGAAATGAGCCACACACACAAAAAAAAGCCAAGTGCCCATTAGTAATGGATAAAAGTATCTTGTCTCTAAGGGCCCTGGGGCTTGTAAAAATTCAGGAAGTTCTTCATCTTGTCCATCATTCGTGTCTCTAGATGGCGGCCCTGAGCCTGGGTTTCTAAATGAGGAAACGAGTGTCAGAGAGATGCTCCCACCAGTAGGTAAACAGCAGTCTCCACTGAAAGAACGGCTGTGGGTGAGGGAGTAAAAACAGTGAATGCTTTCTCCCAGTTTTAAAATGCAAAGCTTTTCCATAGCAGTGGTCCTGCAGTTCTATACCAGAAGCCAGTGCAAAACCAGGATTCAATTATGGGATCTGACCTCTACAAAGCTCTAGGGAGAGAGAACTGTATTAATTAAATGTAACCACTGTTGAATTTGTCAAACTCCTCCTATGCTTACCAGGAGCATCTTCATAAAAAGCACAGTGCCTGAGAGCAGCCAGAGGAAGCATCTACTACATTATGTGATCCGAGGGAGGCCAGAAGGCCCACAGCCTCCCTCCCTGGCCCCACTGAGCCTGCTCCAGGAACTAACCCTCCCACAGTTGATCCTTCTCACAGCCCCTAGCCTGGGCCAAGCCCCTTCCTCTAAACTCACACAGCATCTTTCAGAAACAAGCATCTAACATCACATAGGATTCATGAGAGAACACAAAAAGGTGAGCTGAAGAAAGATCCTTCTGTCCTTCCAGCTCAATTCCAGCACTCCAGCATGGGGTGCCTGGGGAATCTGTGAGCATGGTTTCTGGGGGTGAGGTTCAAACAGAGGCAAGTGGTCACTCATTTAGGTCCTAAAAGGGATTCCTGCATTAGGCACAATGTTGGAAGAGGTGACCTCTAAAAGGTGACTCTTAGAGTGTTCTGCCTATGTTTTCCTCTAAGAGTTTGATAGTGTCTGGTCTTACATTTAGGTCTTTAATCCATTTTGAGTTTATTTTTGTGTATGGTGTTAGGGAGTGTTCTAATTTCATACTTTTACATGTACCTGTCCAGTTTTCCCAGCACCACTTACTGAAGAGACTGTCTTTTCTCCACTGTATATGCTTGCCTCCTTTATCAAAGATAAGGTGACCATATGTGCGTGGGTTTATCTCTGGGCTTTCTATCCTGTTCTACTGATCTATATTTCTGTTTTTGTGCCAGTACCATACTGTCTTGATTACTGTAGCTTTGTAGTATAGTCTGAAGTCAGGGAGCCTGATTCCTCCAGCTCCATTTTTTGTTCTCAAGGTTGCTTTGGCTATTCGGGGTCTTTTGTGTTTCCATACAGATTGTGAAATTTTTTGTTCTAGTTCTGTGGAAAATGCCAGTGGTAGTTTGATAGGGATTGCAATCACAGCAAGATCCTTTTTGACCCACCTCCTAGAGAAATGGAAATAAAAACAAAAATAAACAAATGGGACCTAATGAAACTTAAAAGCATTTGCACAGCAAAGGAAACCATAAACAAGACCAAAAGACAACCCTCAGAATGGGAGAAAATATTTGCAAATGAAACAACTGACAAATGATTAATCTCCAAGATTTACAAGCAGCTCATGCAGCTCAATAACAAAAAAACAAACAACCCAATCCAAAAATGGGCAGAAGACCTAAATAGACATTTCTCCAAAGAAGATATACAGATTGCCAACAAACACATGAAAGAATGCTCAACATCATTAATCATTAGAGAAATGCAAATCAAAACTACAATGAGATATCATCTCACACTGGTCAGAATGGCCATCATCAAAAAATCTAGAAACAATAAATGCTGGAGGGCTTCCCTGGTGGCACAGTGGTTGAGAATCTGCCTGCCAATGCAGGGGACACGGGTTTGAGCCCTGGTCTGGGAAGATCCCACATGCTGCACAGCAGCTGGGCCCATGAGCCACAATTACTGAGCCTGCGCGTCTGGAGCCTGTGCTCCGCAACAAGAGAGGCCACGATAGTGAGAGGCCACGATAGTGAGAGGCCCACGCACCGCGATGAAGAGCGGCCCCTGCTTGCCACAACTAGAGAAAGCCCTCGCACAGAAACGAAGACCCAACACAGCCATAAATTAATTAATTAATTAATAAAAAAAAAAGTTTGAGTTTAAAAAATAAATAAATAAATAAAAATAAATGCTGGAGAGGGTGTGGAGAAAAGGGAACACTCTTGCACTGTTGGTGGGAATGTAAATTGATACAGCCACTATGGAGAACAGTATGGAGGTTCCTTAAAAAACTAAAAACAGAACTACCACACGACCCAGCAATCCCACTACTGGGCATATACCCTGAGAAAACCATAATTCAAAAAGAGTCATGCACCAAAATGTTCATTGCAGCTCTATTTACAATAGCCAGAACATGGAAGCAACCTAAGTGTCCATCATCGGATGAATGGATAAAGAAGATGTGGCACATATATACAATGGAATATTCCTCAGCCATAAAAAGAAACGAAATTGAGTTATTTGTAGTGAGGTGGATGGACCTAGAGTCTGTCATACAGAGTGAAGTAAGTCAGAAAGAGAAAAACAAATAGCGTATGCTAACGCATATATATGGAATCTAAAAAAAAAAAAAAAAAAAAATGGTTCTGAAGAACCTAGGGGCAGGACAGGAATAAAGACGCAGATGTAGAAAATGCACTTGAGGACACAGGAAGGGGGAATGGTAAGCTGGGACGAAGTGAGAGAGTGGCATGGACTTATATATACTACCAAATGTAAAATAGATAGCTAGTGGGAAGAAGCCGCATAGCACAGGGAGTTCAGCTCAGTGCTCTGTGACCACCTAGAGGGGTGGGATAGGGAGGGTGGGAGGGAGACGCAAGAGGGAGGAGATATGGGGATATATGTATATGTATAGCTGATTCACTTTGTTATACAGCAGAAACTAACACACCATTGTAAAGCAATTATACTCCAATAAAGATGTTTAAAAAAAAAGACTAAAAAAAAAAAAGGTGACTCTTCAGTCTCATGAGTACTGTGCTCAGTCCCTGTGTGGCACAGAATCTCAACAATCCGGGTGTTCAGACAAAGGAGAGATAATGGCTTTCCATCAGGTTATTCTGTGGACAATTTGCAAGTGACCAAGCATTTCTTCGTCCCCTAAATCAGATCATCAACCACGGTTACTCCTTGGTAAGATGAAATTTTATTTCTTTGTTAAGTTGCTTATTTGTAATACAACCTTGTTTCAAAGAAAATCCGGAATGACTATAATGCAAATTGGACAAAGCAAGAGTGTTAAAAATACAGAGACAGACTTACAAAACCTCCCCAGTCCTCGAGCCAAGTAGCTGTGTCCATAGTACTTATATGGAACAACAGTGACATCCAGTGGTCAATTAAGTTATTCCCAGATGAGGTTTGTAATTTTCCCTCAACCTAGTACTAATTATAACCAGAAAAAAATTTTTTTTGAGCAACTCAATTTTGGGCTCTTCTGAACTTCAAGAAAGGCCTGAATTTTGTGTCCTCAAACGCAGGAAAACACTTTCCTCTGTCTCCCAGCTTGTAGCTTTAATGTCTGCAGATAGTCTTCGCTCTAATGTAGAAAAAAAGAGCTCTCTGCTGCCTCATCTATAAAATGGGTCAGGTAATAAACTACCTGCCAAATTGGAGCCAGCAGTGAGTTGCCACAGGAAGCACAGTGTACAAGGATGGCCATAAACGTGTATCGGAGGAAAAAAGGAGAGAAGATATTCCGTATGTCAAACATAGAACAAAGAAAGGAAAGCTGAAAGAATGGGGCCAGACTAATGCTCTCAGGCAGTGAGCTGTACTGAGGGTAAGAGCTGTGGCTGATTCGCTGTTGTATTCCCAGCACGATATATCCATCATATAGCAAGTACTCAGATACTTTTTTACTCTGTGAATAAATGAATGAATGAATGAATGGAGGATTTTCTAGTCATTCTATCCCAAAGGATCTGCCAGTGAAGATTAGGTGGGTCTGTTCAGCCCAGCTTGTATCCAGAGGTTGCCCCTCAGATGGCATCTGAAGACCAGCAGGAAGAATAAAGACCCAGAATGATCTTACTGGTCTGAGAATAAAACAGGCTAGAATAGTAAGCAGTTTTAAAGCCTAAATCAACATAAATTCCCTCTCTGTGTAGTTTACATTGAAAATCTCCATGTTTAGCTGCCTCATTTGCTGGGTTCACATCAGGCGTTCGTTCAGTGGCTCACGCACTACTAGGCAGTGGCCCCGAAGGATGGGACAGGAGCCTGTGACAAGCACAGCCCCCAGGGCACACGGGTTAGAGCTCGCTCTTGTTCCCTGGGGTCATGACAGCCAGACTGATCAGAGGTCAATCTAAAGGGCTCTAAGTGGTTTTGCATAAACTGCAGCTTAGATTATCTCATTTTAAATAAAATATTTGTAATAAGAAAATTGTATTCAATATAAATAATTTTCTTTAGTAACATTTTAGGAGCCAGTTACATGGGAAAATGTCTTCATTGTTTAGAAGCTTTTACTACTAAATATGCTTGCAAACAAAGCAAAATATTTAAAGATATAGTCCAGATAATCTTATTCTATTCTCTGGATCCGCCTGGGGGGAGGGGGAGGGTTAAAAGAGTCTTGAAAACATATCAAATGGCATTTTTGCATAGCTTGTAAAAAATGACCAAAAACGATTATTTCCAATTCATATAACAATTCATCATCCTATAATCTTGCAAAAAAATGTAGTAAAACATGATATTCTTGGTAAAACTAATACGTTTGAGATTCTAAGAAAATATGGGGAACTCCAAATCAATTTCTTACTAAAACTGTAATTAGTACAAAAGAGCATAAAGTCTTATAATAGCAATAACACGTTTGTTTTAAGAAAATAATTCTTGGCCATTACTAGAAAATTGCTAATTCTTGAAAAGGCACATGTATATAAATTGTTAGTGCAATTATTATACTCTTCTCCCTACATGAAATACGATAATGCCAACATAACAACCAATAATAAATTAAAGAGTGTGCATATGAATTCATTTAACGATTTTACTACCTATTCTGTGGAGATGGGCTGCAGTCTAGATTAAAATAAAGATTTGCGAGTTCAAGAATTGCTGAAGTGAATGATTAGGAGTACAACACAATCTTCCTGCATATGGGTTCCCCTGTTAGCAAAGCGTCATTTGCACTCTAATGTAAGGCATAATCCCCACAACTCCCCATGAGCAAATTCGGCATCCTAGAACCAATTCAGCCCTCAGCTTCCACAAGTAAATTCCTTTCAAGGTCCAAAAGCTCAGGTATCAGAAAAAAGAGAAAGGTACAATCTGAGACCAAAGAAAGGGGCTTCTGCATCCATAGTTCTGCATGCCAGCCACAGTTTCTGTCATTTGATTTCATTTCATTCATTTCATAACTTGTAAAAGCAGTATACAGAAATATAACTACTTTAACTGAACGTCAATTCAAAATAATTTTCTCTGAATATTTTTAAGGATTTCAAGGCAATAATTAGGCATTATTGATACATTTTAATAACTAGACATCATTCCTCAGCTAAAATCTCTGCAGTGGCTTCCCATTATCTGTCATATAGATTTTACCTGCCTTAAATAGCACATGGACCTTAGTGTTCTGACTTATATACCTCCCTCCTGCCATCCCTCTCATACACCCTACCTATTTCATGCCTCCCCCAAAGAACATTCAACATCCCAAACAAGTACAACATCAAATAAGAGACTAATGTATCTGCATTTCCCTACATTCATTTAGCACATATCTATTCCATACCTTCTTCATCATTGGCTCTAAGGATAAAACGATGGCCAAACCATCATTCCTATCCAAAATGTTTACAATCTGGTAGCTTGCTGCCAATGTTACAGAGTTACCTCTATCTCTTATTAAGAAAACCGCACACATACCATCTTTCCAGTCACCAAGAAGAAAGAGGCTGAGGCCTTAATGACAAGATAGGGTAAAACTGGTGGCCAAAGCTTCCAGTTAGGGGAGTAGCTTCAAATTATCAATTACATCCAAACATGGGACAACATAGACCAGTTACCTGCCTCCCCCACCAAAAAAAGATAAGGAACAGGAGAAAGAACTGGCCTTGGAAGTACAGGGTGGAAGATAAGAGAGCATCCTCAGATGCCAGGCAGATCTTTCAGGATCACCAGATTTCTGATCATGTCAGAAAGAAACAAGGCCCACCACCTGAGCATGGTGAAAAAGGTGATCAGGTTCTGGGCGTGCTCTGGGATGAGCAGAACAAGCAGAGATAAAACCTGGGGACCTGGAAGGCTGGGGAGAAGAGACTGGTTGACTCCAGCTCACCAAGATATCACGCAGGTTTCAGGGAAACCGGGGTGTCAAGACAGGCCAGCTCTTCAGTACCTGGAAGGGCTTAGGATTTCTACCCTTTAGCAGATATCAGTCATAAGAATTTGCGATCAAGAGTGGAAGAAGAGTAAGCTGCCAATTTCTCAGTGGCTCTAGGGAAGAGAAGACCAGGCTGTGCAAGACTTGGTACCCAGCTCTCAATGCTGACCAATGGAAGGAAGGAAGGTAATGGACGAGAGATCTCCAATGAATGACATCTGCATCTCTCATTTTCTCAAAGCTGCCATCTATTGGGCCCTTATTAAACCTCATGACCACCTATGTTATTATGATCTTATGATCTTATGTTATTATGATATTATGATCTCCATTCTATAAATGAAGATACTTGAGGTCCATTTAAATTAAGTAACTTGCTCAATATCCCCATAATTCACTGCATGTTAGAGCCACAATTCCAAAACCAGTCTCTGTAAACACTAAGCCATGCTGCCTCCCTCTTTGAGTCATTTAATTGGCCCAAGTTTCTTTATCATTGGGACAAAGGTAAATGAACTTATTCTGTTTTCCACATAAGATACTAAGGAACACTGGTCACCTCAGAGGTTTCCAGGTTGATTTCACACCATTTCAGCCTCTAGGATTAAAATAAGCCAGTAGATGCTAGAGTCCTTGAAAAAAAAAAAAAAAAAAGGCTAAAAAGTATCAACACTGTCTAAAACAATCATGTAGGGGCATGATAGGGGAAGGGTATTAGGAGGTACAAACTATTGTGTACAAAATAAATAAGCTACAAGGGTATATTGTACAGCACAGGAATGTAGCCAATGTTTTATAACTTTAAATGGAGTATAATCTATAAAACAATTTTTGAATCACTATGTTGTACACCTGAAACTAATATAACTTGTAAATCAACTATACTTCAGTATAAATAAATAAATAGAAATAGTTAAGATAGTTTAAAAAATTAAATAAATAAAGCAATCACATAAATGCCTACTGGCTTACACTATGGAGCTGTCACTGCTAAGTACAAATAACTTCTTTTAAAACCAAAAGGCAGTATCAAAATAAATGAAAACAGAAAAAAGCTATTCCATTTTAGAAGTCAGTTATTCAAGACAGGTACCTATGAAGGGAACTAATTTCCCTATAACTAGGACTAGAAGGCGTTGGTGGTTATTTTAAGTCTTTGCCAAGCAACAGAAGATTATGCAGCAAGCCGTTTCTGCAGAGGCCGAGCCTGAAGAAGAAATGTGTGGCCTCAACGCAGGCAGAGGAGTGGAGGGACCCACCAACCAAAACTTGATGTACTGAACAAAAATATTTACAGCACCAGTTTATGAAATGATCCATTTTCAAGGCATCAACTGCTTTATGCAATATCCCATCCTACTAAAAAGTTCCCTTCTGGGTCTACACACAGAGGAAGTTAAAATATATCCTTATGAATACTGACATGATTGGAACACCTATTGTAACGATACCCACCTAAAGATGTATTTTAAGGGGCATAGGATTAAGGATGCGGCAAATTGAGATTTTGGATGTCTATTTCATACTAGGAACAGGACCTCTGTAAGCTTTTTTTTTTTTTTCCTTCTTTCACACCATTAGAAATATATGTATGCTCTGCAATTTCAGGATAATATTTTTGCTTTGCTGCTTAGGGATACAATGGAAAGAGTGCACAGCTGAAATTTTATGCATCTAGAATACTAATAACCCAGTTATCACAGAACTTGCATTCATTTAGAAAGATGGGACAAACCTCTCTCTCTCTTTTCTTTTTAATTCATTCATTTCGTTCAGTAAAAGCTATACGTAAGGAAAGGGAATATAAATGTTCCATGAGACCAAAGTTTCTCAACCTCAGCACTACGGATATTTCACGCCAGACAATTTACTGATGTGGGGGACTGTCCTTGGCATTGTAGGATGGTTAGCAGCCTGCCTGGCCTCTGCTCGCTAGATGCCAGTAACACCCATCCCCCCAAAAGTGTATCTAGACGTTGCCAAATGTCACCTGCAGGGCAAAGTCACCCCAGTTGACAATGATGTCTTAGACTCTCCTTCAAGATGCACTCTCCCAGGCCAATAAGCAGGCATAATGGAGCCCTGATTTTCCTGACATGTGGTCAATAACTATCTTCTTCACCAGAGGTCACTGTGTTTCTGCATAAGATCTCCTTATCTAAGCATCTCAAACGCAGTCAATCAGATGTTCAGCTCTCATGTGGCTGAGAATAATGACCAGGGCCAGGTGTACACAAAAGGAGTTTTCCCCTCTAATATTTGAGTACAATTTTTTGTTTTTTTAATTAAACTCTGCTTCACTACCTTTAATACATCCAGGAATGTCGTCAAGTAGACAAACCACCAACTAGTAGATAATGGCTAGGCCAAGATCATTTGACCTTAGTTCCTTTCTATTGTTCCCAAGTGCACAGGTTAAAAAAAAAAAAAAAAAAAAAAAGTGGACCTTGCACCCTCCTTAAATCAAGGTTGGCTGCATGATTATCATATCCAAATGAGAAACTCACAGATGCTAATCTCCTGCTCTTACCTGGTTTAGAACCAAAGAGACACATTTCATTTGCTTCCCCAGATCAAATAAAGAGGGAGTCTGGCAATAACAATAAACCCCAGAGATCAGCTAAATTATGTCCCGACTTGACATTTATATGAGTACACACCTCTCAATCTCCGGAGGTGATTAGATTAAGTGTGTTTTAGCATGCGCTTCATGCACACACATCCCTAAAGATTAAGGGATGGGGTATACTGTGAGTAATACCATCATTGCTTTTATTCAGATGTTTTGTATTGCCAATATGCTGCCTAAAACATTATTTAGGATGGAGAAGTGCATTTCAACAAAGTGCACACAAAGCCTCTTACATTTCAGGATTAAGGTTTTCACACCCGCCCCAGCTCAGACCCTGAGCAAATATTTCTACCGCTGGGACATGTAATCATGGTTTCTTATCTGGGCATCATCCCACATGGCATACTCTACACCTCCAGAGACTGAAATCATTTTGCTCAGAGATTTTGATTTACTTCATTAACTCCAGAAATCTCAGGAGAGGCCATGAGACAGTACGTTGGAATGCAGCCTGACAGCAGTGAGTCTCCTGGGTGTATGGGAGAGTGGTGAAAGGCACTTCCCTACCTCTGCTCTATGTTAAGGAAAAAAAAACTGGTGCTCCATAAAATTCAGAATTAGAGCTGAAATGCCAAGTCACCAACAGTGAGCCAAAACCTACCTCTTTGTCCTGGTATGAGTTAAAATCAAACTGATATCATCCAGGGGATACTGCGCTGGTCATGGGGAAATCTGTTCTTAAAAAGAGAATGAGCAGAAACATGGGATTTCAGATTTCAGATCTGATAGTTTTGGAATAGATATAAAATACAGCTCAAAATGCACACTAAAAGGAAGAAAATATGATAGTCTTTATTTTTTTTTAGAAATTACTAAATTATTCCAATACAAAAGACATGTTTCTGTCTTGGAAAAAAAAAACTTAAGTAGCAGTTTAATGTTAGGAATTTAAAAATTACTTTATCTGTAACTGATCAAACAAAACTTAAACTCTTTTCCAACTGTAGAAATTTATGTTGTTTCTCTTCCCTGCTTTCTCCTTTGCTCTTTATGTATTATTTAATCTATAAATATTATGCCCACTCATCCTCTGTTTAGCAGACCTATTGCAAAAATTCTGTCCTGTTGTCATTGTGTCAGACCCTACCTCAGAACATGTGGCTCAAGTTTAGTGTCCAGAAGTACCTACAAGTGTCTAATAAACGCAAAACACAAAATACTTTGGAAAGAGAAGTTCCTCATCATGGCCAAACTCCCAAATATCCTATTATACAGAACTGTCAGGGGCTGTGGAAACTCTATAATTCATCTTCTTTCTTTGCTTGTATTTACCCTCACCTCAATCCACAAAGGATTTCAGGCAACTTACAGAAGAATATATATTACAAAAGAATGAAATAGATGAGGGAGTCAGGACAAAGGTAACTGAGGACAGGAAGCTAGTAAAAGCCAGAGGTAAGCTCAGAGGGCAGCCGTGCACACCACTGGGACCCCATCTGGTGAAAGAGACGAGTCCAGAGTGTGACTACAAGCTTCCCCGTGACCAAAGCAATGACAGAAGGACCAGCAGTTGTGAGAGTGAGAGCCAACTGTTCAAGAGCAGCCCTGTTGGATGTCAAGTGCTGAGAGCATTCCCTCTCGAGATGCCTCCTAAGGAGGCTGTATCAGGACCTCAACGGCACCTGAATTCGTTTCTTTCATCTTCTTAACCTTTACCAAGGCAATGCCTAAGCCTCCCTAAAGTAGCACATGGATGTTTCTCATTCTTAAGAATAATCACTAGGTAGGGAAACGTGGAGACACCATCCAGTGACTCACAGCTCCGCAGACAGTTTTCCTTCTTACCCCTTGTCTCTTACAGTTTCATTACCTGCCTTTTTGTCTCCTTTCTGCAGCCTGCTCCCCAACTCTCCCTTCTTATAGATAAACACACAACCACCCTACAGACCCAATCTGTGAAAGCTGTATATGTATACAACCTCGGCATACCAGCCCCTGCAATCAATAAGCCTTTTACATTAACCAGAACACACAGGGCTGTAAAAACACATTTTGCTCTAAGACAAACCCTACCAATTTCCATGAAAAATAGTGGAAAGTCTAGATTGTTTTTAATTATAACTTCCTATAATACATATATCCTACCTAAAATAATTTGCCCTCAATAAAACCTTTTTCGGGGGGGAGGGAGTAAGGGACAGAAATATCATGGAAAAAAGGAGGCAGCAGAGAGTAATAATGATATTACACGCTCTTATACAGAAAGGAGAGGAGGCTTGCCAGCATTACTGAGTAATGATCTTTGAACACAGCATTAAAGTCGTAGCATGAAGGAAAGGAGATAAAATATTTAATGACATCTTAATATTCCCAGTCTTGCAAAAAGCCAAGAACAGGTCACAGTTTATCAGTGCCTGTACATTTTAATATCATTAGACAACAACTTTTCCCAATCAGAGTAACAGAGTTACCAAAATCATGGGGTGGTAGAAAGGAAGGAAAATAAAGTGGACTATAAACTGCTTGGAAATCCTGTCTTTTCCAATTGACTTTTAATAGGAACGTGGAAAGTGGGCTCGACAATCACTTGGCTCACTTGGCTAACAGCTTGGCCAGAGCCTCAGTAAATATTGAGGCTGTTTCTACGAAATAACCTTGGACTACCATGCTCGGGACAAACCCTCGAAAACCCTACTCGCTTTCTGGGACACAAGTATGGTCAGAAGTCATTTTGGGGTCTAGTATGTCACTGCCCCCAACTCCTCCAGTCCTTGCTATACGATTCAGTTCAAGGAATCTAAAGCTTTGCACCACACAAACAGTTGCTTAATGAAGATCGGGTGGAGGAGTAGGTAAGCCAAGAAACCTGTGTGATCATAAGCAGAAAAAACAGGCAGGAGTGAAAAAACAATGGTGGGGGGAAAAAAGCAGACAGTAGAATGATAATTTAGAATGATAATCACCAATTCGCCTGGGTTCCCACTGCCTTTTCCTCTCCTCCTCCGCTCTACCATCCCTTCCAAATAGCAACGGCCTTACTATTTTCTTGCCACAGAAATTTGAAAGACAAATCACAAGCCAAGGGCTCTTCCTCCTGTGCAAAACCCTGAGCAGATTTAAAAAAAAAAAAAAAAAAAAAAGATACAAAGTGTATTAGTCAGCTAGAGCTGCCTTAACAAAAGACCACATACAGTGAGAGGCTTAAAAAACAAATTTATTTTCTCAGAATTCTGGAGGCTTCAAATCTGAATTCAAGGTGTGGGGAGGCAGGGTGCAGGATTGGTTTTTCTGAGGCCTCTCTCAGTCTCTGAGGCCTCTCTTATTCTCGAAGTCAAGGAGACCTTCCTGACTACACATGCACAGAAAGGTTCCTCGGAGGTCAAAAGGGAGGGGGTGTCACCTCATAGTAAGTGATGCCAACCTACCCATAGGCCTCTTCGCTAGAATCCATCTTGGCTAAGAGATGCATGTGCACACAGGGGAGGACCCTCAGATATACCAAATACAGACTCAGAACCAGGCAAAGCAAGGTGATTGGCCAAAGGAAACCCAGAAGAAATGCCCCATAAAAGTGATTCAAGCTACCATGAGGGCGCAACTCTCTCTCTGAGAATCTATCCACATGTACCCTTTTCCTCCTAATAAACACTTTACTTGTTTCACTACTTTGTCTCTATGTGGAAATTCATTTCTACACAGCTGACAGGCCAGGGCCTTGACACTGGCCACTGGTCTAGTGGCTAGGATTCAGCTCTCTCACTGCCGTGGCCTGACTTCAGTCTCTGGCCAGGAACTGAAATCCTGCTTCAAGCCGCTGTAGGCCAAGGCCACCCAAGATCAGGTGGAAGCCTTCTCTTCCCTGTGTCTTCACATTGTCTTCCCTCTGTGTGTGTCTGGGTCCTAATCTCTTCATATAAGGACATCAGTCATGGTGGATTATTGTTTTAACTTAACCACCTCTTTAAAGGCCCTAGTTCTAAATACAGGCACATTCTCACATGTTGGAAGTTAGGACTTCAACACATGAATTGGGGTGGGGGGACCCCAATTCAGCCTAGAATACAGAGAAATTTATTTGGGGGAATGGAGAGAGAGGTGAGTGGGCCCTGCAGGTAGCCCAGACCCAGGAAGGTGATGAGACCCAGAGGTGGTCTCTCTGTGGGACACAGACCTAAGCCCAGAGGTCCCTAAGCCTCCTCCAGGATTCCTCTGCTCTAAGCACCACATTCAAGTAACAGAGACTCCCAATCTAAGAGCTTCTGGGATCAGAGGAGCAGACTGATGGCCAATGACCAGATGGTCTTCCCTGATGCTCAGGCTCGAAGTCCCAAATCCCTTGCATAATCCAAGGCTGGGAGCCCTTAGAGAGTGTTAGTAAAGGCTGATACTGAATTTCCAGACAGTCCTGTGGAACAGGGTCTCGGCAACGGATTTATATTAATTTAAATGAAAAACAGAACGTGATATTTCTTGTTGTTTATGGACAACTTGCTAGAATTCGGTCAGGCTGTATATAGAGTTTGGTCAAGAATAAAACAAAACAGATGCAAGGTCCATATCTATACAGTAAGCCAACCAAGGTATCTAAAACTGCACAGAAGCAGAACAGAGCTCAGACTAAGAGGTCCTGGGGTAAAATGGAATTTATTTGGACATAAGAGGCAAGAGAAAGTCAGGTCTCCTGACCTACTGCAATAATACACTGATCTCCTCCATAAGTAATAATAATGGTTAATAGGTGCTAGGAGCTAACACATGTTCAGCCTTCCCATCCTAACCAATCATGCCAGCACTCTCATTTAAATTTAAATCCTTCCTGATATTTTAGTATTATGTGTGATTTTATATATCTTTTGTTTACACAGTCCTCCTACTTAAATGTAAACTTCATGACAGCAAGATCTCTGTTTTCTACTTCCTTTGGACCACCTCCAGTACCTAGAGAAATTTTGCTCAGTTAATTACAGGTCACAGCCGTGACTGAAAACTCTTTCTTTTCCTTCCTCCATAGCATTAAAAAGGGGAATTCCCTGGCGTTCCAGTGGTTAGGACTCCATGCTTCCACTGCAGGGGACACAGGGTTCGATCCCTGGTTGGGGAGCTAAGATCCCACAAGCCGTATGCTGCGGCCAAAAAAAAAAAAAAAAAGCATTAAAAACAATCCAATAGCTAGTGGGAAGCAGCCTCATAGCACAGGGAGGTCAGCTTGGTGCTTTGTGACCACCTAGATGGGTGGGATAGGGAGGGTGGGAGGGAGACGTGAGAGGGAGGGGATATGGGGATGTATGTATATGTACAGCTGATTCACTTTGTTATAAAGCAGAAACTAACACACCATTGTGAAGCAATTATACTCCAATGAAGATATTAAAAAAAAAAAATCCATGTGTCCCTTTGTACTCTTGAGACAGAATGGGAAAACTGGATAAAATCTCTCTATTTTTCCATTAACACAGGTTAAGAGTGTTTTCAGAAAATTCAGAAAATGCAGGTAGCTAAGTTCTAGAAAGACCACCGGGAGAAAAAAAGAGGTCTGGCACTGAGAAAGGTAAAAGAAAGCAGAGGAGAGACAAATTCTGGAGAAAAAGGATGAGAACATGATGAATTCAGGGTGGGGTAATATTAGCACTTGAAAGCCCTATGTCCCCCCCCCCGCCCATCCCCCAACCTAAACATACACTTTTTCCAAGCCTGGAGTTCTGAACCAATTACGAAATACAACAGAAGAGTAAAGCAAATAGGAGATTAAAATGTCCCTTTGTCTCAAATAAGATTGGTATTATAGAACATAGTGCACACCATAGGCAAGTGGACCTTCTAATGTGGAGCCACTGAATTAGACCACCCTCTGCACCCTAGGAAGACTGGGTGCTCTTCAGCTCTCCTCTGATAGGTGCCAACCTTTGCCACTAAGCTTCCTCCTGCAGGGCAAGGCAAGAGCATTTGGGAGCACACACTCTCTGAGAGCAGCTCAGGAGAGGAGAGCCCAGCAGGGGCTATTGATAATTAAACAGGCAATTACAAAAGGCAGAGTCTTTATCTTGGATCCATAAATGTGCTCCCAAAAGGTCCCAAAAAATCATGTGCCAAACTTTGTGTGTCGGTGCATTTTTCTAGGGAGAGATTTATAGCTCTCATAAAATCCAACTGCCCAGTATTAGGAGCCAACAAAACAGATGACTGAACGGAGACGGGTCAAGATTGTAAGTCCTCATAAGGGCAAGTATGTAGTTAGTTATAGGCCTTGGGGTCCAAGTTGGGTAGGAAAAGAGCTAAACCAAGAAAGCAACTCTTCCACAGTGCTTAACCAGTCAATACCTGGGAGACACTTTGAGGGGTCAGTTGAGAAGATCCTGGTAAAGAACAGGAGAAACAAAAGCAAGCATGAGAGAGCTGGAAGGCCAGAACTGCCATCCATTCATTTCACAAATATTCAATAAGTGCCTGCTATGTTCCAGGTATGCTGCTAGCTCCTAAGAATACAGCTGAAGAGAATTTGTGTTTAGAAAATGAGAGACTGAAACAAGATTTCTTGGGTGAAAACCGTTCTCTCACTAGGTCAAGTTAGGTTTTGCTCAATTATTTCCTTCTTAAGTTACAACGTTCACATTTGGAGGAAAAAGAAAGAAAGCAAAACCATGCATGGTGAATTAACCCACCACGCTGCCAAGATCAATCTCCTATTCACTCATTTGAGTCAAGGGGAAAGAAGGAAAAATCAGGATGACAATAAAAACAGAGAGAAAATGAATATGTTAAAGCTTTGCATTTCAACTTTGAGCTGACACTGTGCTGAGACTCTTTGCAGCTGCTTTGCTGGCCATGTCAAGAAGTGACCATGATTTATGGTGCCACCTCCACAATTTCGATGTTCTTGATCCCCCACCGGAAGCAGTGACAAGGAAGGTTAACTGCTCTGTAAAGAGACAGTTTGAGTAATGCTTTCATGCACAGATCTGGCACTGATCTACGGCGCAAGGGGGAAGCAGGGATGTTAGCCATTGGTTAAATCCCTTCCAAGCAGCAACCTCCCAAATGCTCTAACACCTTTTGGAACAATCTATGCTTGTATGGAAAGACACCCTGAATTGTGTTTAAAACTGTTTCCTTGTCCTTGTTCCCTCACAAACATGCAAGCAGCCAACTCTGCTCACATCTGCACTTTGTATTGTTAATAATAGCTAACATTAAGTGTCCGTGTACCATACCAGCCCTGTCTACATGCTTTATCATCATTACTTCAGTTAATCCTCTTGTCATACCCTATGATCATCCCCATATACAGACCAGAAGAATGAGGCACAGAAGGTTAAACAGCTCACCAAGAAGCAGGAAGCAAAGCCAGGATTTGAGCCCAGAAGTCTAACTGCATAACCTGCTATACTACTCAGACCATTCTTCTTCATTTAATTCAGCCAACTTATTCTAACTTGTATTTTCTCTTTTATCAGCTTGTATGCATTTCTTTTTTTTTTTTTTAATAAATTTATTTATTTATTTTTGGCTGCATTGGGTCTTCGTTGCTGCGCGCGGGCTTTCTCTAGTTGCGGTGAGCGGGGGCTACTCTTTGTTGCAGTGTGCGGGCTTCTCATTGCGGTGGCTTCTCCTGTCGCGGAGCACGGGCTCTAGGCGCGCGGGCTTCAGCAGTTTTAGCACACAGGCTTCGGCAGTTGTGGCTTGCAGGCTCTAGAGCGCAGGCTCAGTAGTTGTGGCACACAGCATGAGGGATCTTCCCGGACCAGGGCTCGAACCCGTGTCCCCTGCACTGGCAGGCAGATTCTCAACCACTGCGCCACCAGGGAAGCCCCTTGTATGCATTTCTTTTTTTTTTTTTTTTAACATCTTTATTGGAGTCTAATTGCTTTACAATAGTGTGTTAGTTTCTGCTTTATAACAAAGTGAATCAGCTATACACTTGTATGCATTTCTAAAGGACTATTTACACTACTGAGTAAAACAGGGTGTGTATCACCACAGAAAATATTTTTTCAGTCTTCCATAGTCACAGCTTGCTTGATGAACAGGGTTAGAAGTTTCTGTGTCTGTAAATATTCCATTAACGCTAATCACTTTTTCATATATTTACACTTCATTGCCCCCAATAAAGGAAGAAGAGGAAACAGGAACCAACCTTGATTGAACACCTTCTTCCTTCTAAACATTGTGTCAGGTGCATTCTGCCTCACAATGACTCCATGAGTTAAATATAATTATCTCCATGTTATAAACTGGGAAATGGAAGCTCAAGAACGTTAAGGACCTTTCTGTGTGTCTAACAATGTGGGAGGTAGAAATGGGCTCAAAGGCCTGTGTAATTCCAATTCACCAGGGCTGGATACCTGCTGTGTACATCTTGGTAACTCAGCACCTTCTACCCTGTTAGTCACACAGATGAGGGCTAATCGAAGAGGAAAGAGAAAGGCAGGAATAGAAGAAACTGAGGAGTAAAGTGAGAATTGGTTTAGATGTTCCTGAAACACTGGAGAAATAGCTTCTCCGCATCCCAAATTTCCTCAATGTCTGTCTAAACTCTTGTCAAAAACTTTAGATTACAGTTGTCTGGGAGGCAACCTTGAGATGTTACACTCAAAGTTTCTTTTCTGGCAAAAAGCCAAACTCCCTCTAGCTTCTGGCAACTGCATAGTACCTGTGTGAGGTCTCCTGCTTTCCAAAATGCCTGAGGACAAGGTCAAGCATGTGCTGCTATGGGGATCTCGTCCCCCACAGCTACTCAGCTGGGAGAGGCTGGGTTCCTGGAGAAGGAGGTGAGGGTCTAGCCCCCTCCTGTCACACAAATATCATCTTAATCTTATTTCCTCAACTCCTTCCCTTCACGGAAGAGTTCCTGAAAGTCAATTCAAATTCCACTTCAAACTCTTTTTCGCCTAGAGAAAAAAAAAAAAAAAGCTGCTGTTTTTGTCGAATGGAAGTACTGTGCTGTGACTGGATTTGTAACAGCAGCGTGTCAAAATGCCAAAAAAGTGTGTCAAAAATAACATTTAAAAAAAACTCAGGGGAGACATGTTATAGTCCTAAATGAGCATCTTTATTTCTCTGTGTTGAAATTTGTTAGTCTCCTCTCGAGGGTCTTAATAAACCTCAAAGAAACACACAACACTTAATGAACACAATTTAAGGGCCAATTCAGCCCCTGATACTCCCGTTACTGTCAAAACATCTCTCACTTGTATTTGTGAGTTCTTCTCTTCCAAGTCTTTGTATTCAATTTCTTCCTCCACGGATGCTGGTTTTCCCAACATCCTTAACCTCCAAAGTATATGCATGTTGCCATGAAGTTAATCAACTAAATAGAATTAATTTCAATTTATTTTCTTTTTCATTGTTGAGGAAAAACATCATGAAGTATTTCTTGACACATTACAGATAACAGTCAAATTCATGGCAATCCCATGCTGCCCAGGGTTTGTATATTTAATTTAACGGGCTTTTAAATAATATTCAAGCATATCTATAAGGATGCTGGCCTCCCATGACCTGGCTGAGAGAAGATAAAAAATATTAAAATTTCAGAGGCTATTCAGATAACTCAAAGGATCATAGTGTCTTTCTGCGTAACTTGAAGAGAAAATATTTACTTCCATCATGACACAGGGTGAAGATCTGATCTAATACCAGGAAGCTCCTTGAATTTCCTGCTTCCACCACCTCAGTGTCATCTATTGCTTGTTCACTGCTCGGCCTCCCCACTGCAGAGGCAATCGCAAGTCAAACCAAAATCAAAATGCCCCCATTTCCTGGGCAAAGTGATTGGAAAACAGTTGGACCTATGACATAGCAGGGTCGTAGTTACTTTGCACAATTTACTTTGATACGAGGCGGGAAAGGATGTCTCTTCCTAGTTCAAGAACAGTAAAGGATGATGTACACCTAGAACAGCTGGTGGCCATTTTTGCTTTAATGTGGAGCACGTCTTTCTAAGCATGAAGTCAACAAAGGTAGCCAACAGCCAAGAAATGAAGAACAGTCTCAATAATAGCATTTGAACCCTTGGATCCAGCTGTACCTAAAGTCAGCTACACTCTCTTAGATTTCCAAGTTACATGAGCTAATACATTTCTTTTCTGTGCTTATTAGTTGGATTTTGCATCTCTGCATTCCTGAAAAACATACCTGATTCTTCCCATAGGTACCCAAAACAGTGTTTCATAAGCCATGATTCAATGTGGGTGGGTTTTGAACTTTTATTTGCTATAGGTTTGTGCCTTTTCCAAAAGGAAAAGCAGAAAACTGAGACTGGACTCTGCATGGCTGGGAGACAGAGTAGGGTGGAGACTTGACCTGACGTGATTTGTATAACCTTTTGAATTTCTATCTTATACATATTTGTATTACTTATTAAAAATAACTGAAACAATTTAGAATTATTAAACTATTTTTAAATGATAAAAATAGCATAACCATGGGCTTCCCTGGAGGTGCAGTGATTAAGAATCCGCCTGCCGGGGCTTCCCTGGTGGCGCAGTGGTTGAGAATCTGCCTGCCAATGCAGGGGACACGGGTTCGAGCCCTGGTCTGGGAAGATCCCATATGCCGCGGAGCAACTGGGCCCGTGAGCCACAATTACTGAGCCTGCGCGTCTGGAGCTTGTGCTCTGCAACAAGAGAGGCCGCAATAGTGAGAGGCCTGCGCACCGCGATGAAGAGTGGTCCCCGCTTGCCGCAACTAGAGAAAGCCCTTGCACAGAAACGAAGACCCAACACAGCCAAAAAATAAATAAATAAATAAATAAATAATAAAAATAAAGGAATTCCTTTATAAAAAAAAAAAAAAGAATCCACCTACCAGTGCAGGGGACACGGGTCCGAGCCCTGGTCCAGGAAGATCCCACATGCCACAGAGCAACTAAGCCCATGCGCCACAACTACTGAGCCTGCACTTTAGAGCCTGTGAGCCACAACTACTGAGACCGTGCCCCACAACTACTGAAGCCCACGTGCCTAGAGCCCAGTGCTCCGCAACTAGAGAAGCCACCGCCCTGCAATGAAGAGTAGTCCCCACTCGCCACATCTAGAGAAAGCCCGCGTGCAGCAACGAAGACCCAACGCAGCCAAAAATAAATTAATTTTTTTAAAAAACCTTTAAAAAATAGCATAACCATACTTTAATACAGTGAGATTATTTCTAAGACTCTAAGAAAATAATCTGAAACACAGACCAAAGTACATGCACAAAGGTATTCATCACAAGGGTTTTTGTGTTCTTTTTGTTTTAATAATTAGGAAATGGCAACAATCTAACTACCGAATGTTAAGGGAACAGTTAAGAAAATATTACATCCATAAAATAAAATATCATACAGCCATTAAAAATGATGTTTATGAAGAGCTTTTAACATGAAAATGTGCTTATATGATAGGATTTAGTGAAAAAAGCAAGCCGTTTTTCTATACACTGTATAATTTTTTATGTACTGTGATCTCAACAAGTAAAACCACACGGAAAATATATTAAAATGTTAATACTTATCTCTTAGCAATGAGCTTACAGGAAATCTTTTTTTCCTTTTTCCTTTTTCATAGTTTCTAGTTTTTCCAAAATAAGAATGTATTTCCGCTATAGTAATCAGAAAAATGTTTAATAAAAATTAAAATGTGTGTGTTCTTGTTCACAATCTCTGGCCACCTTACTCAGTAATGATGGACTCAGAAACATGCCCTCTGGGACTTCATCTTACACGGCGTGGAACATTGTTTTCTGCTTGCTACTGGGATTCACCAGAACTGATTTCATTTTATGCCTGCACTCACTGCCGAAGAGATCAGTGCCCACCTTTTCATCATCAAGCCCTCTGCATGAGACTGGAATCCAGCAGCATGACAGTTTCTGAAGTTGGTTTGCTTGGATACACATCCCAATTCCATCATTTTCTACTTAATTGCTCTGTGTCTCCATTGGGATGCAAGAGATCCACCATGGAATGTTGCCATGGGGATTAAATGAGATAATTCACGTAGGATGCCTACCTCACAGTGCCTGGCACACAGTCAATCCTTAATAAATATTAGGTATTTTGCACAAGAGAAATTTGCTTTTCAAGATTGTGACTTCAAAGCATGAAAATAAGCTCTCCTAGTAACACCCAATTCTCTATTAGCTTATCTGCTTTGTTTCCCAACAGTTTGAGGTTCTGTCACATGGCTTGAGGTTTTCTTTCCTACCCTCTTTGCATTAATTCCACATTGACTCTGCTGCCTTTGAATCCCACATCAGCAGGAAGCCTCACAGACTACCAAGACTTTAGTGCTGATGCCCTACGGCAACTGTCTGTCCTAGGAAAGAGGAAATGAGTTGGAGGAGGTGAAGGTCAGAGGGAGCCCATGACCAACAGGCCTCTAGAATATTTGTATACACCTCTGAAACGCCAGAGTGATATGGTCAGAATTCTTCATGCAGAGCAAGAATTCAAGATTTCTCGTTGTCCAGAGTAGATTGATTTCATGGCTAAACTCTAAAGAAAGTTTGGAGACAAGATCTTGATTTCCAAGCACTATTCTCCACTGAAAAGGAACCAAGGGCTCCTTGAAGGAAAGTCTGTTTCCAGGACTGGGGCAGGAAAAGTAGAAGATGCTCCTAGAATATTTTGTTGTGCCAGAAAGCAAGGAAGTACTCAAAGAACAATGTGGACATGTCAAAGGAACACAGAAGCCAACTTCAAGGGGCTCCCACTGGCCAGATCTGGGACAATTCGAGCATCAAAATAAATAATGATAGTAATGAATGATAATCTATTAAATAAAATAAAATTCCAAAAATACATACTGATGGAAGGAAGGAAGGGAGGAAGGAAGGAAAGGAGGAAAAAGAAAAGGCTCTTCCTCATAGAAGAAGGCCAACTAATAAATATAGAAGGAATAATAGAGTTAGAAAAGTATCAATGATGCAAAAAACAGTAGGTCATAGTTTGAGGTCATTTATATGATCTCAAAATATCTCCCAACACATTTCTTATTAATAATAAAGAGAAAAGAGTAAATAAGTTTAGAGTGAAAAAACCTTAACCAAGTTATCAAGGCCATCACTACTAATGAGTCAGTATATACCAAGTTATCCAACTCATTATTAGTAATGAGACATCCTGATATGATATGATGGTACTTCTGTCAAATATGCATAACCTGAATTTAATCATGAGGAAACATAAACATCAAACAAACCCAAATTGAAGAACACTCTACAAAGTAACTGACCTGTAGTCTCCAAAAATATCAAGGTGAAGAAAGATGAAGAAAGGATAAGGAAGTGATCCAAATTAGAGACAACTAAAGAGACATAACGATTAAATGTAATGTGTGATAATGGATTAGATCCTGGACCCGGAATAATAACTCCAATTTTGAGATACTTTATTTGAACAATTTATGAAATTTGAATACGAATAGTGAATTAGACAACAATAGTACATCAGTGTTAAAGTTCCTCATTTTGATAATTCTGCTAGTGTAAGAAAATGTCCTTGGCCACAAGAAGTACCCACTGAGGCATTTCAGAGTAAAGGGGCATGATGTCTCCAATTTACTCTCAAAGTTCAGAAAATTTTCTGCAAGTCAAAGTTTTATCAAAATAAAAAAGGTTAAAGTAAAGCAAATCTGGGAGAGTCGTGGCACATCAAAGACAAATGAGGTTTATTGAATGCTCTCTGCCTTTCCCAACTCCATGCAGCATGTACACACACACACACACACACACACGGTAGCTAAATTCATTGTCCACAGCCTCTGCATGGAAAATTGTGCTGTCCATTTACTTCCCAGCCACTCCAGGACAGGGAAGAAATAAAATCTTATCAATGGAAGAACACTTTCACCTTGAGGTGCTCCTCTCTCCTCTTAGTTACGGAGTGCTTTGAGAAAAAAACTGATCACCTGGGGGCTTAAACACAAGCGCTCACATCTCATCCCTTCCCTTAACGAAGGCAGAAAAAGAAAAGAAACTTCGTTGAGAATTTTAAAACCCTCCCCCAAAAAAGGTAGCCATAGCGGCAAGAAGTGCAGTGCCCAGTTAGAGAGGGCCTGACACAGTAGACTAGGGAGGGGGCAGGGCATGGGGGTGTTAGCAAGGGGTTAGGTGAAAATCCTGCCCAGAGAATTTCAGGAGGAGACATCGGCCCATGGTGGGGATAGCGGAGTGTAGCAACAGCAGCCCATCTCCCAGCCCCTGTGAGCACAGCCCGGAGATGAGGGGCAGCCAGCAACAGAAATAGGAGACCAGACAGTCATCATCATGAGCTGATGTGTTGTAACCCACATTGGATATGAGATTATTTTGCTCATTGGAAGATAATTCTGTATCAGTAGGATTGGTTTCTGGTACTAAGGAAACCAGAACCTTCCTGCACACTCTTTTTTTGTTTTAATTGTGGTAGAAAACACATACAAAATTCACCATTTTCACCATTTTTAGGTATACAATTCAGTGGCATTAATTACAGTCATACTGGTGTACAACCACCACCACCATCCATCTCCAGAACATTTTTCATCTTTCAAAACTTAAACTTTTTACCCATTAAATACTAACTCACAACTCCCCCTCCCCTAGCCCCTGGCAATCAAGACTCTACTTTCTGATGAATTTGTCTACTCTACTTACCTTTATGAATTTGTCTACTCTAGGTAACAGATATAAGTGGAATCATACAGTACTTGTCTTTTGGGGACTGGCTTATTTCACTTAGCATGATGTTTTCAGGGTTAATCCATGTTGTAGCATATGTCAGAATTTCATTCCTTTTTAAGGCGGAATAATATTCAACAGTACCATATTTTATTCATTCAAATGTTAATGGACATTTGTGTTGTTCCCACCTTCTGGCTATTGTGCATAATGTTGCTGTCTCCATGAGTGTACAAATGTCCACTCAAGGCCTTGCTTTCAGTTCCCCTGGTTATATATACTCAGAAGTAGAATTGCTAAATTACGTGGTAGTTCTATTTTTAATTTTTTAAGGAAACTTCATACTGTTTTCCATCATGTTTGCACCATTTTACGTTCCTAACAGCAGCGTACAAAGGTTCCATTTTCTCCACATCCTTACTGACACTGGTTATTTTCTTTGTCTTTTTTCTTTTGATAATAGCCAACCTAATGGGTGTGAGGTGGTATCTCATCATGGTTTTGATGTGCATTCCCCTAATGATCAGTGAAATTGAGTTATCTTTTTGTGTGCTTTCTGGCCATTTGTATATCTTCTTCGGGGAATATTCAAGTCTTCTGTTGTTTGATTTTTTTTTTTTTTTTTTGGCTGCTCCACACGGCTTGCAGGATCTTAGTTCCCTGACCAGGGATCGAACACGGGCCCCCAGGAGTAGAAGCGCAGAGTCCTAACCACTGGACCTCCAGAGAATTCCCGGGGTTGTTTGTTTTCTTGTTGTTGAGTTGTAGGGGTTCTTTATACATTCTGGATATGAACCCCTTATCAGGTATATGATTTGCAAATATTTTCTCTCAGTCTGTGGGTTGTCTTTTCAATCTGTTGATAGAGTCTTTTGATGCACAAAAGTTTTTAATTTTGATGTAGTCTAATTTACTTTTTCTTTATTGCCTATGCTTTTCATGTCATATCCCATACACTCTTAACTTGTATCACAACTCAGAGTCAAATAATGGGCACTTATTTGACTTAGTTGTTGACGTTCTTGCCCTGTCACTTACTCTTCAACTACAGGCAATGATATGGAACTCCTCAGCAAGGGCAGGATCTCCACTAAATGGCGGAAAAAGGGTGAGGAATGACCCCACAAATTATCAGTTTTTAAATACAAACGCATCTGGGAAACACAGGCTAAAATTTTTTTAATCAATGATTCACATCCTCATGAGATCCTGTCATCAACCAATAACCAGCTGCTAAGCTCAGGGACACTCATCCTTATCCTACTCTGGTCTATGCTAGGGAAGGGAAACCCTAAATGCAGCCTGATAGCCTGGTCACATAGAACAGAAAAATAGTTTGAACTCTGTTTTTTAGGCAGCATAAAATTCTGTGATGTGTTGATGAAAAATAAAAAGAAGCAAAGCACAGTCCTTCTGAAGGGCTGGCAGATAACTCTGAGCATCATAATGACATCAAGCTTCAGATAAACTAGACGCATATCTAGCAGTATTTACAGACAAAACGATGAGCCCTCAACCTCCCCACCTAATGGGCATTTTCTAGCGCCTTCTCCCTGTGTCCAATAATAAAAGCCAAAGCATTATTTCATACATTAGTTACCTCCTCTATAACGCATAGATAATAGTAAAAACAAGTGCTTATATACACTTACTATGTACTAGATACTGTTTTAATGCACAAATTAACACATTTAACCCTCCCAGACAACTCTATGAGGCAGATACTGTTATTGTCATCCCTATTTCATAGAAGAGAAAACTAAGGCACAGAGAAGGTTTAGTAACTTATCCCAGGTCACAAGGCTCAGAGAGCAGAGCTAGCATTTGAATGTGAGCTGTCCAGTTCCAGAACAGTGATCTTAATCATGACAATCTACTCTCTGGCTTTACAATTACATGTATATTTTTAAATATCTTTATCTATAATCACCAAAAAAAACCTCTCTTTCAAGACAATTTTAGTAGGTGAAACGGTAAAAAAAAATTGGCAGGTCACCTGCCATCCTTTACGGTTTGAGCGATATGTACCTATCCTTTTAAATTCCAGAACACAGATTCAAACAGTTGATGTCAGAATGGGCAACATCTCTTCCAGACCAGCTGGGATCTAAACCTTTGGTTCAATGAATAAAGTTTCTATTGTGGAATTTCAGGCAGACTCAAGTATGTAGTAAAATCCAAAGGTGGGGAAGCCTCCAGTCTAGGCAGTTTTGCTGGTTCCCCAAATTGCTCTGGCCAGGCAGCTATCTCTGCTCTGGATGCACTATGCTGACCTCACCTGAGATCTACCACCACCCAAAGCACCCCTTCCAGTTATTTTCATGGGTCTTTTGGTTCTCAATTCCACATTTGTCTCTTTATGCCTCAATTCCCTTACCTGTAAAATGGGCTAAAATACCTATATCATAGGATCTTTGTGAGAATTAAATAACACATGTAAAGCTCCCAGAAGGCTGGTATAGGGAAAGTGATAACCTGTTACTGTATTATCAACACTACTGAAGATGCGTTTTCTCCCTTGTTTTGCATTTTATGTGATGGTCATTTCCTTCCTGTCAACTGTTCCACCCATCTCATAAAACTATCATAGACAACTTTGGTTACTGATTGTTGTGGATTGAATTGTGCCCCCCAAAAAGATATCAAGATATCTAACCCCTAAAACCTGTGGATGTGGACTTATTTGGAAATAGGGTCTTTACAGATGTAATCAAGTTAAGATGAGGTAACACTGGATGAGGACAGACCCTAATCCAATGTAACTGATATCCTTATGAGAAACACACACACACACACTCAGACGATGGAGGCAGAGATTGGAGTGAAGCATCCACAAAGCAAAGTATGCCAAGGATTGCCAGCAACCAGAAGCTAGGAAGAAGTAAGGAGGGATCCTCCCCTAGAGCCTTCAGAGAGAGTATGGCCCTGTAGACTCCTTGATTTCAGACATCTAGCCTCCAGAACTATGAAAGAACAAATTTCTGATGTTTTAAGCCACTCAGTTTATGGTAATTTGTCACATCAGCCCTAGTAAACTAACACATGGATCTGGACTTTTCACATTCACTCTCTGGGTTTTCCTTCTCTAATTTCCTTCCCCAAACCATGTCTCTTGTAGAATTCCCATTCATGTTTTTGTGCATGAGCTTCCCCTCATCTGTGCAATATCTGAGGAAACGTTTAGTCACAGTGGTATCAGAAACTGCCTTGTTTTAATTTGTTATACATTAATTCTTTCCCTACCACAAAATATGATCATGCAACAAGAAGATATGACACAGAACACTGAATTTTTTTTTATTTAACTCGGTCAGTGTTAGGGAGAAATCTGTTATCATTGGAATCAGACACCAATCTTGTCCTTTTGGGTTATCGTGAATCCTCATTTGGCTCTGGCCATTCATAATCTTGATGTCCTAATATTCTTTCAACTGGGAGATTACAAAGAAACCACTGTCATTTCACCAGCTGATTATTCAATTCCATATTCCTAAATCTCATTTTTTCCAGCTTCTGAGTTAAACATTACATTTTATTTCAGCTAAATCACCCCTGTAATAGGCTGAACCTTATTCTGTTGGAGATTTTGATGACTTCTCCATAGATGGAACATAAAACAGTGCCTAGCATATATACATTTTTACAGTTTAATTCTAGGCTCCCAAAAGATAAATCGTGAACCAAATGGGAAAAGAGACATGAATAAATAATACCAGCTGAACAGACTAAAATATGTAGGAAAAGTTAAGCCCCTCTCAGTAAATGTCAAGTATGAAATTGTTTTATATAATTTTATTCATTGGACCTAACCTATTCCCACAAGATTTCACTTGATTTTCAGAGATTGATACCATTATGTTCTGCATTCCAAGTATGAGATCAAAACATTTCCAGGGCCAGACTACAGTTTCCTGCGCTGTGATGCAGAACTTGCTCTAACAATGGAACAGAGTGAGGTCTACGGTTCAGCTAGACCCTACGCAACACTAGTCACTGTGGACCGGTATGTGTGGGTAATCACTGAGAGAGGACCAGGGCTGCAGAAGGAGTCTCCACTACAGCAGCAGATCAGAGCAAGGAAGTTTAGTGCAACAGCAGAGGAATCACTTCTAATTTTCAACGGCTACTGCCCCAACTGGGGCTGATTGGAGACAGCACAGCAGCCAAGCTAACCACACATGTAGGCAGATGTGGCAGAGATCGTTCACCAAATCGTTTGTCTTTTCCTCCTAGACACACAGCTAGACTACATATCCCAGCCTCGCTGTGATGAGATATGGCCAGGTGACTGAGCTCTGGACATCAGTATGTGGATCAAAGTGGTATATTCCACCTTCAGGAAAAGGCTGCAAAACCACCCATGCAATCCTTCCTATTCTCTCCTGTCCTTCATCTGCCAGCCAAACTTACAGAATTCCCGGGGCAGCTCCAAGGCCCTGGGGCAGAAGCCAGCAAACTTTTCTATAAAAGGCCAGAGAGTAAATAGTTTAGGCTTTTGGGGGTGTAGTCTCTGTCAGGACTACTCAACTCTGCCATTGTAGCAGGACAGCAGCCTTTAACAATATGTGAATGAATGAATGCCTGTGTTCCAATAATACTTTATTTATACAAACAGGTTGGATTTGGCCCATAGGCCATAGTTTTCCAAACCCTGCCCCAGGAGAACCACTAAGTGGGAAGACCTTGTGTTCCTGAATAACTGTGTGGACTGGACCATCCCATCCCATGTGTTGACCTCATTGGCTAGGACATGAATAATGGCTTGGCATGGGATTCTGCTCATGGTAGCCACTCAGGGATCCAGGCCAACAGAGGCATCACTTTAGCCAGCACTTTCACAACCACCCTACTGCTGAAAGGGAGTACTTGGAATTGCCCCCTTCTTAAAGCTTCCTCCTATAAGTGGTGTGTGTCATTCACATTCACATTTTATTAACCAAGTCAAGGCATATGACTACTTCTAACTTCAAAAGGAGGACAAAAAAGGAAAAGATGGAGAGGTGACCCAACCACATGCTCAAGAGGAGGCAAGAATCCAATTATTTGTGAATGGCACTACTGATAGTACAGAATGCTAAACAAAGTTACCAGTCATTCACATCTTAAGGGCAAGAAAAGCTTAATCAGACTGCTAACCTCCTAAGAAGTGAAATGTGATGTTAGAACTCAGGCCTCTATTGATGGAGCAGGCTTGGATCAGGTGACTGAGGCAGGGTTGTCAGAAAGCAGCGTTATGACACAGGGTAAATGCAAACTTGGAGGAGCTCTGGATAGGGGAAGGGAAGACTAGGGGATGGAAATTAGCATCCTGGATACAGTGTTGCTTCCAACCCATCCTGTTCTCTTCCCTTACAGATATGACAGAATTAAACTGGCCCATTTACAAATGATTCTTGCTTGGGTCGAGCCATAAGAGATCACCAATACTTGATCATTTTTTTACCTATAAAAACACCTTCGTATGATCAAACCTAATATATTTTAAATGTCACTAATATGCACTTTGAAAATAGAATAGCATAAAACAGTTACATTATGTTCACAGAGTGGGAGGTTTCTATCCAAAAATGTGCTCAGCATATATATGGAATCTAAAAAAAAAAAAAAAAAAGGTTCTGAAGAACCCAGGGGCAGAACAGGAATAAAGACACAGACATAGAGAATGGACTTGAGGACACGGGGAGTGGGAAGGGTAAGCTGGGACGAAGTGAGAGAGTAGCCTTGACATACGTACACTACCAAATGTAAAATAGATAGCTGGTGGGAAGCAGCTGCATAGCACAGGGAGATCAGCTCGGTGCTTTGTGACCACCTAGAGGGGTGGGATAGGGAGGGTGGGAGGGCGACACAAGAGGGAGGAGATATGGGGATATAGGTATATGTATAGCTGATTCACTTTGTTATAAAGCAGAAACGAACACACCATTGTAAAGCAATTATACCCCAATAAAGATGTTAAAAACAACAACAAAAATGTGCTCAGAAAATAAAATATTCCCTAGACTGTAGACCCAGAACTAGTCCTCGAACATACACACAGAAGGAGCAAGACTGACTGTATTCTTGTCTTGACACCTCACTTCTAAACCTAAGGAGAGAGAACTGATATATTTTGAGCTCCAGCTATGTGAAGGGCCTAGAGCCAAGGTCATAGTTGAGCTGAAATGCTGATTAAGTGTCTGGCTAACCCCCAAGCAGCCCAAAGGATCTTTTTGTCTAGAGGAATGGAGCTTGTAGAGGTGGAGAGAAACTGAAATAGAGGTGAAGAGAAACTGAAATAGATATGGCAATATAGGGTCAGCTCTGAGCCCAGCCTGCGGGACTAGGTCTGAGCCCTACACTAAGAGGCTATAGGCAGAAGGTGGAGGGGCTGTTTCCTTGAGGGCTTTTGTGAGATATAAGACTTAAGTGGTGAGTCTTCAGAGCTATCAGGATTTTGTGCCTTCTGGGTAGTGGGAACAGGCAAGAGCACCTGCAGTAGGGGGTCTGTTTGCCAGACAGCAACAAGTAGAGAGCTGTGAGAACCCAGGTGAGATAACCCCCTCAGGAAGCTCAGAAAAAAAAAAAAAAAAAACAGAGGAAGACTAAGAAAAGAGGGGAGGGCTGATGTCCTAGAACTGTGCAGATGGGGGCAACTGGCCATAGAATGTGGGCATTTCTTACAAAGTGTGTTAGTTAGAGTTCTCCAGAGAAACAGAACCAATGGGGTGTGTGTGGGTATGTGTGTATGTTTGTGTAGAGAGATTTTATTATAAGGAATTGCCTCATGCAGTTATGGAGGCAAGTTCCAAGATCTGTAAGATGAGGAGTCAGCAAGCTGGAGACCCAGGAAGGTCATGGAGTAGTTCCAATCTGAACACAGGCAGGCTTGAGATGCAGGAAGAGCCAACTTTCAGTTCAAGTCCAAAGGCAGCTAAAAACCAATGTCCCAGTTCGAAGGCCATCAGGCAGGAAGAGTTCTCTATCAAGGGAAGGTCAGCCTTTTTGTTCTATTTAGGCCTTCAACTGATTGGACATGGCCCACCCACATAAAGGAGGGCAATCTACTTTACTCAGACTACAGATTTTTTTTTTAACATCTTTATTGGAGTATAATTGCTTTACAATGGTGTGTTAGTTTCTGCTGTATAACAAAGTGAATCAGCTATACATATACATATATCCCCATATCTCCTCCCTCTTGTGTCGCCCTCCCACCCTCCCTATCCCACCCCTCTAGGTGGTCACAAAGCACCGAGCTGATCTCCCTGTGCTATGTGGCTGCAGTCTACAGATTTAAATGTTAATCTCATCCAGAAACTCCCTCGCAGAAACACCCAGAATAATGTTTGACCAAATATCTGGGCACCCTGTGGCCTAATCAAGTTGACATAAAGTAACCTCATTTATTCACATAGTGATGACTTGCCACTTCACAGGATCTTCCCAATACCTTCTGAGTTAAATATACCGAGGCAAGTCAAGAGGTTAAGTGGATTATCTGAGGTCCCAGCTACTGGAGGAGCCAGGACTTGAACCCATGACTTCATGCATCAGTTGTTTCTATCAGTTTCCAGCATAAAGGTTTCTTTTTAATGGCAACAAACTACCATAATTTTGTTTATTATCTTGATTCAAGAAAACAAACTATGAAGAAAAAAATTTTAAACAACTGGGGAAAACTGAATATGATCTGGATTTTAGATGATATTAAGAAATTATTGTAAATATTTTTAGGAACAATATGACAAGGTTATGTAAAAATGTAAATCATAGATAGACCATTACATAATGGTATTTTTGTCTGAGATAATACATCATTAATAAAGCTTTCTTAAAAACTGTGAGTTCTCCCAGACAGAACTCCAGTACAGCATACCAAATGGTGTCCATGGCATACCCTTATCAAATATTCAGTATTGACCCTGCCTCAATGCATTGACTTCACTCTGAGCCAAGCTCTCCCCACATGATGACAAGATGGCTGCAGAAGCCCTAGCCCTCACATTCTCTCAGCTTTATGGTTAGCAGGGAAGAAAATGTTCAACTTCCTTACAGTATCTGCAAAGCCCTGGGCCTTGCTCTCACTGGACCTAACTAGGTTACTTGCCTTTATCTGAACCAATCAACTATAGCTAGGAGATTTAACCTTGGAGCTAAAAAAATAGAGCCAACCCCATGCCACATGACATAGGCTAATATTGGGGAAGAGGTGTTTGCCCAAATAAATGTGGGGTGCTGTTAAGAAGTCAGAATAGATGATGAATAGCCAAAACCACCAATTTTACTGCCCACATCTTCCTAAATAGGATTGACTCTGGGTGTGCTATTCCTTAAGTTTTCAGGTAACAAGGAAAGTTAGCCCTTCGAGGATGGAATGTTTCCTAAAGACATGGAAATCTTATGAGAAGTTGGCTCAGGACAGTAGTCCAATCTTATATTCCACTATTCTCTTATTCTAGAGAAATTATTATGTTATAGGCCTGAGACTTTATGTCTTTACTTGTGTTAGGTCCCTCCACTTGAAATGCCCTCCCTCCCACCCTCTCTCATCTCGTAAAACTCCTGCTTATCTCTGATGTCCAGCTCAGGTGCCACTTTCTTCACATAGGTTCCTCTGAGCTCCTCCCCATCCAACCTGACCCAACCTCTTCTGAACCCCTATAACACGGCATACCTCTCTTTAAGACACCTCTATTCTTCTCGCAAATTCATGTGATGCAAAGCTAATTGTGTTATCATCTTATTCTCCCTTCCAGATTATAAAACCTGTTTTAATTCATCTTTATATGCTCCAGTACCAACTCGTCAGCACTCAACATTTACTAAATTCCATTCCACTCAGCTTGCAGAGATATGTCAATTCTCATAATGATTCCAACCACCATTAAAGTAATTCAAAATGGGGACTTCCCTGGTGGTCCAGTGGTTAAGAATCCATCTTCCAATGCAGGGACTTGGGTTCGATCCCTGGTAAGGGAACTAAGATCCCACATACCGCAACTAAGACCCGACGCAGCCAAAAATATAAATAACTTAATTAATTTAATTAAATTAAAAAATAAAATAAAATGTAGCATGTATTTTAAAAAAAATAATAATTCAAAATGTTCTCTCTCTTTACCTGGGTGGTAGGTTCAAGAGCATTATCATCATCATCATTATTTTTTTATTATTATTATTCACTCTTTACTATGTGGGATATATACAATTTTTTTAAAGCAAACAGTTAAAATAAAGCCTGCATTCTCATGGATTCTCCATCATCTACACATCACTTTCCTACATGATGAGCTACTTAAATTGCGGCGGGCTCTAGGTAGACCAGGCCCCGGCTTTAATCCTGCTCTGGATCCCTCATATGCTTCTTAGAACTCAATCGCTGCTGCCTTAAGAAAGCACTAGTTGAAACTTGACGCCTACAATTCTTAATTACAATTGCATTGCTGGGTTTATGGGCATCTCTGCTCATTTAAACTCAATGCTGACTGACAAATTGTGCTCATCTGCCTATTTGACAGTAATTTAGTCAGGCAGCCTGCAGCTTGCACCAGATTGATGAGCAGCTGTTTGATCTGTTTGGGGATGTACTGCTATTTTCTTGGTGTAGGCAGCTTTGTGCCGCTGCTGAATGGATGGATGGCTTCATCTCCTCTAGTGACACTGTGGACACTCTGGATGGCCTCACCTGTAACTCCAAATGCACTTTTTAAAAAAAATCCATCAGCCTCCATCCCAGACATATTATCACACGGAAGAGCAGGACGACATGGCTCATGAGACTCAACTCAAACTCACACTGCTGCTTTTCAGGCCAGTGACAGCTCAGGTTGAAATCCAACAGGTGGCTACCCTCAAACTACAACCCAAAACCTACTAAATCCTGACTACGGTGACTTCTCGCTAAAGAAGTTCATGCTGGTAGCTTTCTCTCTAAAGACTTTCAGTAGAATAACCCTACTCATAACAATACGAAATACAATACAATACAAAATACGATTCTGAACCACCCACTCTTCCTCTGTCATATCCCATGGCCTTCAGTCTCTTAAGCATGGCAAGTTTCTGAGTTAATTATCTGAATCTCTTCAAGCTGTGACGAGATCCCCCTTCCCCCATGACTCACACTTTATTATTTTTCCAGTTCAGGTTTTTCATGGTCCCTGTGGCCTGAATGCAGAGTGAAGGAACAGTGTCCCTAAGGTATAAGCAACTACTTTATTGAGATATAATTCACATACCATGCAATTCACCCATTTTAAGTGTACAATTTAATGGTTTGCGGTACGTTAAAATATTATTTTTTTAAGTTGTGGTGAAATATATATATATATAATGTACAATTTGCCATTTTAACCATTTTCAAACATACCGTTCAGTGGCATTAAGTACATTTGCAATGTTATGCAACCATCATCACTATTTCCAAAACTTTTTCATCACCCCGACCGAAACTCTCTAACCTTTAAGCAATAACACCCCATACCACTCTCCCCAGCTCCTGGTAACTACTATTCCACTTTCTGTCTCTATGAATTTGCCTATTCTAGGTACCTCATATAAGTGGAATCATACAATATTTGTCCTTACATAAATGGCTTATTTCACTTAGCAATGTTTTCAAGGTTTATCCATGTTGTAGCATGCGTCAGAATTTCTAAAGCCAAGCAATATTCCATTGTACGTATATACCACATTTTATTTACCTATTAATCTATTGGTGGACATTTGGGTTGTTTCCACTTTTTGGCTATTGTGAATAATGCTGTAATAAACATGAGTGCACAAGTACCTGTTCAAGTCCCTGCTTTTAATTCCTTTGTGTGTATACCTAGGAGTGGAATTGCCAGGTCATATGGTAATTCTATGTTTAGCTTTTTGAGGAACTGAACTGCCAAACTGTTTTCCGTAGCATCTGCACCATTTTTCATTCTCACTAGCAATGCATGAGGGTTCCAATTTTTCCACTTCCTCACCAACACTTGTTATTTTCCA
Source organism: Eschrichtius robustus (assembly GCF_028021215.1). NCBI lineage: Eukaryota > Metazoa > Chordata > Mammalia > Artiodactyla > Eschrichtiidae > Eschrichtius > Eschrichtius robustus. The sequence goes on along the minus strand of NC_090837.1, from coordinate 41,450,361 downwards.
TTTTTTGATTTTATAGCCATCCTTGTAGGTGTGCCCAGCACCATTTTAACCCTTAGAGTCTGGGGTAGCAGTTTTCACAAGTAGTAGTAGAAAGAAAGAAGGAGATTCTCCAGCGTGGGTATGAAAATATACCACCACCCCATACGGAACTTAATGTAGATCAGCATTAATTGCACATGTTTTCTGGCGGTCTCACTTTACGTCCTGTGACACTGAGGGAAGGCACTGCAGACCCTAAGGTCACACAGATCTGTCCCACTTGCAAACATGCTAATTGGTTCCTATTAAGAGACAATATCAAGTGAACTGGTGAGTCACCCATGGGTGACAATAAAGCATAGGCACACAACAGTAATATATTTCATATCCTGTATGTAAGGCAGTCTCCAGGAGTTGAAGTCAAATATCAGGGGAAAAAAATCCAACCTTTGTAACTCAAGCTAGTAAAAATCAAATATATGCACTTTTTTCCAGACTCCCAAATTGCACACCAACTCGATATCATAACCAATAAGGTCAATTCCCCTTTCATTGAGAAAATAAAAGCAATTCATGTGAGCTCCTCAAATCTCTCCTCCCCATCAAAATGTGTCTTTATCTTCATCTACTATGTCTCCTTTCCTGTTGTCTCTTCTTCAAGACTATCTGCCCTCACTGCCTGCCTCTACCCCAACTCTGTTTTGCTTGAGTCTTTTCTTAAAATGCCCCATCAGCTTTGCTATCCTTTCTCTCTGCTCTTGTCCCTCTGAAGTCAGAAACATTTAAGTTTTCTTAACCTGCTTCTGTCCTCAACCTAGCACCCCGTATCTTCACCACACAAGCTCTTGACAAAGTAGTTTAAATTCATCCATTCCAGTTACTCATCTAATACAGACTCTTAAACTCTCACAGTCCTAGCTGCCCTCCTGAAGTGGTGAACATGGGTGAAAAAGGACTGCCCAGTGTTGCAAGACCTCCAGACACCAAGAAGGAAGACCAATGAAGCAGTAAATTCAGAGAGCACAGGCAGAGAGGTGATGGAGTTGGAGGCAAAGATACAACAGAATGGAGAAGGAAATTTGGGCAGGTGTGTAGGAAACAGAACCCGGAGCCTTATTAACAATAGAACCGGGCCCCTTTTATGGGGTTCCTGTCATCTCACCCATATGTAAAAGAGGGGCTAAGAGAACTGAGCTCATTGGGACAGAGCAGCGAGTTCACTAATGACTTCCTTCTGTTCAAGTCGTTTTAGGGTTGTCAGAGTTAGCAAACAAAATTACAAGATGCCCAGTTCAATGTAATTCCAGATTAACAATTTTTATTCGTTATTCTATTTTGTAAGTATTTTATTCGTAAGTATGCCCAGTGCAATACGTGGATGTCCCCAACATAAGTATGTCCTAAACACTGCATGGGACATACTCATACTAAAAATTTTTTCACTGTTTATCTGAAATTCAAATTTAACTGGGCACCCTGTATTTTACCTGGCAGTCCTAGTCATACTTCACCTCCATGGAGGATTTTGACCAACCTCTTCCTAAATCTCGCTCCTCACTTGAGTTTCAGAACACTGTTCCCTCCCAGTTTCTGGCAGTGGCTTCTCTTCCTCAACCTGATCCTTGAATTCAGAGATTCCCCAGGGTTTGAGCTGCCGGCCAGTTCCTGCCTCGCTCTGTGTCTCCCCACTGGTAAATCTACTCCTCTTCTATTTCTTCCTCATACTGAATTTATGGCTGATGAGTCCCCAGTGTATGTGCCCAGCCCTCACTCCTCAGAATTCTCTGATTTACTTCCATCTTTCTTTAAACATCCTCGCTTAGCATTTCCACCCCTTATCTCAAACCCAACACGTAAAACTGAACTCAAAAATCTACCTCCAAAACCTGTCCTCAGTTTCTCCATTTAATTAATGGTATCAACAACCTCCTGATCATCCATTCAAGAAATGTCCGACCTAAATTCGATCCTTCCTGTTTTGTTGCTTACATCCAGTCACCAAATCCTTTCCATTCCATCTCCAAAGATGTCATCTCGGTCACCAGGGCCCCACCTTTTATCATCTCTTGTTGAACAATTGTAACTCTTCTCCCAGATGCCCGTCCCTCATCTTCTAGTTCTTTCTTCAAACCACTGCCACACAACATCCAGAAATACTTTCCAATCACATCAATCCTCTCCTCAAAGGTCTGCATGGTTTCTACTGTCTAAGAATAAACTTTATTTGGGCCTCACTTCTATTCCCAAAGGAGCGTTCTCTCCCGTTCTGAACCAATGTCAAGGGACAGTATGAGAGTCGGCCTTTGCCCAATTACAATATAGACATACCTTTCTTTTTTTTTTTTCCTGTGACTTGCAGACAATTTGAATATACAGAAGAGCATAAGAATAAAATTAAATCATATTTTTTAAAGAATTAAAAGGATGCTATTGAAAGTTTCAATGATCAGACCCAAATAATATCTGCAGGCCCATCTCACAGGGTATCCTTCCAAATACCTTCAAACTAAGCTTTGGGGTTTACTCTTTACTTCTCAAGGGCATCACCTTTCCCTCGAAAGTGCCTTCTTCCAGTTTAGAATTCCCTTTCCCCATCTAGTCGACCTTCAAAACTGCTCTTCTGTGAGGCCATCCCTCCTCTTTTCCCTTCCGCCAATCAGAATTCACTTCTTCTAAATACAACATTTTGCACCTTTATGTAGCACTTACTTTTCATCTTCCCACTAATTCCTTGAACAGACGGGTTGACTGGGTCAGTTGACTGTGATGGCCACTGGGAGAGGCGGGATCTGGTAAAGACAGCAAAGCAAAGGAAGCGTTGGGGGTTGCTGCTGCCTCAGAAAGCCAGCAGTGAAGTCAGGACACCTGGGCTCACGTGGGGCCCCCCACATACTGACTTCCAGGTGCCCGACCCGCTGCCCTGGGGAAAGGCCTCACCTGTGACCACCATGTCGGCCAAGAGCCTGGAGAATGATGTCACCCATCCCCACGGCCCCTCCCCCTTGGCCAGTGACCAATTCTGGGGTAGAAAGCCGGATTCCTCGGCCCCAGTGGAACAACTTCTCCAGAGGACCCGTCCCCAGCCCTTCCCCCTCCGCAGGCCAGGACCGGGTTGACCTGAGACCACACTTTGCTCAACTCCTTCCCTCCCTCCCCTGCCGCCCTCTCTCCCCTCGGTTTTTCTAAAGAGCCCGCTATAAACCACACGCACCTGAAGCCCCGGCTCATCCCCTGGCCTTGCACCAGGTTTGTTGGCGCTGGGACCCATTCCCGTCATCCCTGAAGCGTGGATGGCGACGTCTCCCAGGGTTGTGAAGGAGCAGCGTGGCGGCGGGAACCGACAGGCACCCGCTGAACGTGGCTGGAACCTGAACCTTAGCCCCCTAAAGAAGGCAGTCTCGGGGCAGAGAGCAAACTACGACCGTGGCGACTGCTCCGGTGGAGGTAAGGATGCGGCGCTCGGCCTGGAAGGCTGCGGAGCGACTCAGACACGCAGGTCCACTCTGCCTGGCCTCAGCGACTCCACTTGAAACCACGGGTTAAATCCACTTCACCTGCCTTCACTAATCAAGGTCATTTAAGGCTTGCACGTCCTCCAAGTGGCAGGGAGCCTAAACAATAGGATGTTTGCCCGAGTTATTTTCTAGAAACTTGGACTCAGCTGCGCTTAGTTCAAGCTGAGCCGGTTGACTGGAGAGGACCACCCACTCTCCAACTGGGCATGCGCGAGTGTCCGCTGGGTGACCTTTGGACCCTGCCCGTGGCCTCCTGAGCCTGCGCAGAAGGGAGGTTATCGCGCTTTTTTTCCAGTCGCTCTTCCGAGGCTCTTTGCGCCTCAGATCGCCCTGTTGCTTTACTGGTGACTTCATATAAACACTCCTGCCCCTTACCTTGGGGGAGGCGGATTTGAGCTTTTCCTGCCTTCTTGCTTGGCTGCCTTGCGGATAAACCCTGTCTTTGCTGCAGACCTCGGCACCTCAGTCAGTCGTGTGGGCTGCCTTTCGGGCGAGAGGAACCTCGCTGGGTAACACATCATTATTTTTACCCTTACTGTTGCCTATGAACGTGTCTCTCTTGATGCGCTTGTAAATTATTTCTAGTTATTCCTATGTAACACCCGCCCCCTCAAAGAAACTAGGACTGCTTGGCACCCCATGGTTGGGCAATAAGCGCTGATTCAATAAAGACTGAAATCATCTGGTGAGGGAAACAGTGGCCTAGTTTCTACGTGCATCCTCATGCAAGAGGAGGGTGGGGAACAGCCAGATAAAAGGGACACAGTGCAAAGGAGGTGGGTGCGATCCTGAGGGCCCAGAGGAGAGAGACAGGGGTTGGCTCACAGAAGGCTCCAGAATGTATTTTCCCACTTGTTTCGTGGTATAATATATTAACTGTTTTCTGGCCCTGTGTGTGCAGCTGTTGACTGATGGGTCCACCCAGTCTTTGTCTGCTTTATATTTTGATCCTCAAGCACGGAGGATTCTGCTCGCTTAGAATTCAAAGTCCTGTTTCAATGTGCAAGTAGATAAAAGGTCTTCTTACAGATCAACTAAGAGCATTTCCTCTTTCCTTCCCATGTCTTCCATCCCCAAGTATACAATACAATGCAAGAAACAGCCATGATAGTCATAAAGTCAAACATCACCAGATGGTTTTCCAGTCCTGGCTATCTAAATACCATGTCATCTGTGTTACATAATTCTTCCAGAAAGCATGCTGCTTTAATTGTGAAACACAGATCATGACAGATTGCTCAGTTTTTTGACGTCATTTTCTTCGGTGTTTTCTCCACACTGAGTGCAGGGAAACTAATTATGTCCAGGTGGGGTCCAGGTGTAAGTATGCGTGCTAACTCCAGAGGGCCTGCTTATATCTAAAACGGTTTCATTGGAGTGTTGGAGCTTTGAAAACTTGCTCTCTTGGCTCTTTTTAACAAATGCTCACTTCTGTCTGAATATTCCCCCATCCCAGTGCTGACTAATGACTAATTGAAGTTCTGCAGGAATGGGACGGGCTCTGGGAAGAGGGTGTTCTCAGGTTCCATGGCAGATCCTGGGTTGCACCATTCCTTATAGTTTCTCCGGAAACCTATCTTTACAGCACATGGGCTCACTTGTTAAATTGTCATCGTCATAGACAGTGCTGAGATGATGTAGCTTCACTTCACATTTAGAATAGAAAATTACACTTGTTAAGAAGATAGATTCTGGTATCAAAAGTAACTGGAATTCAGAAGATGGATGGTGGTGATGGTTGTGCAACATTGTGAATGTACTTAATGTCATGAAACTGTAGACTGAACATAAAATGTACCATTTTAACTATTTTTATGTGTATTTTACCATAATGAAGAAAAAGTAACAGGTTCTGTTTCAACCTCAGGAGGTGGGGTCAGTAGAAATTAGAGTAATATGCCAACTTCAAAGCAGTCATATTTACAGAATCCTTCCATTCTATTAGTTACTTCAGAGACTATCACCTTACACTGGCATAGAATTTCTTTTCAGTTGGCAAAGCACTTTTATATACCCTATCCTAGTGGACCTTTTTGTGTGTACAAAACAAGTGGATTTATCAGCGTATTGCAAATGAGCATTGTTGCAGTTATCTTTGCTGAATACCAAACTACTCCAAAACCTAGTGGCTTAAAAAGAACACTCACTTATTTTACTCACCAATCTGCAATTATGGGCAATGCTTGGCAGGGATGGCCATCTCTGCTCCATGCAGCATTAGTTGGGGTGACTCAGTAAGGACTCCCAAGGATCCACTCCCAAAAATGTTTGTCTCACATGGCTGGCAAGTTGGGGCTGGCATGTCAGCCAAGAGTTCTTGTCACGTGGGCCCCTCCACGTGGCTACTTGGGCTTCCTACAGCATGGTGGCTAGGTTTCAAAAGTGGGTGTTCCAAAAAACAGGACTCTCCCGTCTCTCCAGGCCTGGGTCCACAAACTGACACATCATCACTTGAGCTGTATCTATCGGTCAAAGCTGTCACAGAGCCCACCAGTATTCAAGGGAAGCAGACATGGAGCCAGCCTCTTAAAGGGAAGGATATCAACCAATCTGTGGCCATCTTTAATCTGCCACAGGATGTCAAGGCTTAGAGTGGGTTGGCTATGGTTACTCAGCTTGTAAGTGAGACCCTTGGCTTTCTCCACCAAACTGTTCTGGGTTGGTATGATGATTAGTGCACCAAAATCCATCTAAGTCACTTGAAATTACTTCTTTCCCTTGAAGCCAGTGGATAATCATGCTTCAACCACTCTTTCATCAGGTTAGAGTACAGAAATGAGTTCTTAAGAGTAATTTTTAAAACTACAAAGTGCTTTGAAAGACATCACTTCTGAGTCTGAGATCTAGGTATATACATGAAATCCTTAGTTTAGTTTCTGTCAAGGACCTAAACACTACCTCCCAAAATACTTATCACCATCAAAATGCATATAAATGCCTTATAACATGTCCTAAATCTAAGCAATTTTAATTGCCAATATGGCATGTTTATCAAATTATCTCAAGTAGGAAGGGAATTCATTTGTTACCTAAAAATCTCAAAGATTAGAAACGTTCTATTACAGTTAAGATGTATTTTCAATGGTATGAAGCTCCCATTTTAGGGTGAAGCTCTATAGGTGAAATAACCATTTTGCTTTGAACAATTTTACCTTGCAGCCATGTTTGCAGGAAAGAAACTTTTCCACCAAGTGGGAGATACTGACCTGTGAGTGCTTCATGTTGACAAATGAGGTTGTTAAGCCATGGAAACTTGGGAAAACATCCTTTACAATGGAGAGACCTGGCTGTCACCACCTTAACAGAGTGGCTGCACTCTGCATCCACATCACTAATAGAGGAACAATCTGACATTAAATGCCTCTCAGCGTGATATAGTAAGAAGTACACACTTCCACCTGTAAAGTGTTCTTGCCAAAAATGTTTAACTTGACTCTAATTTACCTTAAGACCTAACCTTCAGGAAGCCTTTTTCAACTGGGGTTCCTCAACTGAACCATAGATCACAGAAAATGAGTTGAGTGACGATTTACTCAATTCTCCCAAGAATCGAACATAATTAGTACTATTCTAGATGTATGGGATCGAACTTAATTTGCTGTATAAAATGGGTGCCTTAGGACAATAGAGCTCAATCCTCTCATGGATCTTCAGTTGTGAAGGGTCAAGTTAAATGAGGAAAAGTCAGACAAATCCTGGATGGGAGGCATTCTACAAAACAACTCACCTAGTCTCTTCAAAAAAAAAGTTATGAAGAGAGACTTCCCTGGTCCAGTGGATAAGACTCTGTGCTCCCAATGCAGGGGGTCTGGGTTCAATCTCTGGTCAGGGAACTAGATCCTGCATGCATGCTACAACTAAGAGATCACATGCCACAGCTAAGAGTCCCCATGCCACAATGAAAAGATCCCATGTGCCACAACTAAGGCCGAGCACAGCCGAAAGAAAGAGAGAAAGAAAGATGAAAGAAAGAAAGAAAGAAAGAAAGAAAGAAAGAAAGAAAGAAAGAAAGAAAGAAAGAAAGAAAGGAAGAAAGAAACTTGAAAAAAAAGTTATGAAGAAAAAGTGCTAATTGTTAATTAAAGGAAACTAATGACCTCTCACAGTAGATTTTTGCCCATTTTTCACCTTCATCCACAAGGATTCATATGGTATGTACTCTGTGTATCAAGCTTGATTTGCTCAAGGTAGTATCTGAGCTTATCCAAACTTCTGCGTGATTCAATATCTGTCTTTTTATGGCTATGTAGTATTCCTTTGTATAAATACACCACAATGTATTTATCCATTTTCTTACTGATGGAGATTTGGGACAGTTCCAGTTTGGAGAAAAGACGAATCAAGTCGCTATGAGCATTCTTGCACAGGTCTTATAGTGATATATGTAATCATTTACCTTGAGTATATACTGAGGAATAGAGTTGCTGGGCCATAGTCCACATGTGTCGAAATGTATTAGATAGTGGCAAACAGTCTTCCTAAGTGGTTGAACCAATTTAGACTTCCAATCAAAAGATCTGAGAGTTGGGAATTCCCTGGAAGTCCAGTGGTTAGGGCTCCACGCTTCCACTGCAGGGGGCACAATTTCAATCCTTGGTTGGGGAACTAAGATCCTGCATGCCGCATGGGGTGGCCAAAAAAAAAACAATAAAAAGGATCTGAGAGTCCCAGTTGTTTCATAACCTCACCCCTTCTGGGGGATGTTGAAGAGGAGATATTGATGGGGAAAGGGCATGAGGAAACCTTCTGGGGTGATGGAAATATTCTATTTGTCGATCTGTTTACTGTTTACCTAAGGGTATACCTACATAAAAAATTTACCAATGTCTAAAACTGCTATAAAAGCCTATTTTTAAAAATTCATCAAGGTATATATTTAAGATTTGTACACTTTGAATGTAGGTTCTATCTCAATGAGAGAAGAGAGAACAGGAGACTAAAAAGACCTAACAACCAAATTTATGGGCGGGTCTTGATTGACTCCTGGTTCAAAACAAAAGTCAATTATAAAAGATAGTTTGGAGTCAATTAGAGTTTTAATATGCACTGAATATTAAATGTTATTAGGACATTATTTTTAATTTTCTTAGGTGTAATGGTTATATTGTGGTTATGTTGGAGAATGTCCTATTAGGAAATGCATGCTGGAGTATTTAAAGGTATTTAGAGTGGTGAAGTGTCATGATGTCCGTAACTTATTTTCAAATGATACAGCAAAAATGTGTGTGTATGTGTGAGAGAGAGAGAGAATGTATGCAGATAGGCATAGAGATAAAGGTAAAACACTTACGGAAAAAACGTAAACCATTGTTGAATCTAGGTAGTGGATATAAAGGTGTTATTTTTTCAACCTTTCTAAATATTTCAAATCTTCTATAGTAAGTTGTTGGGCGGGCAGGGGAGAATATAGATACCTGAATGACCAGCTCAAAATGCAGAGGAACTAAGAGAAGACCCTAGAATGAAATCTAGAGTCTTGACTCCTAACTCTCTGTGCCATCCCCTGCATTGTTGCTTTCTGTGTTACAAACTGATCGTTAGATCTGAATATGCCTTTTTAGATTAATTTACTTCTGAGAAGTACTCCCAATGGTCTAACTAGGCAGCACAAAGACACCCCCAGATTTCTCTTATAAATTGCACATGCATTCTGCCTGCGAACTCACACCTCCCTCTGCAGGTCTGTCTCTCCCCCCTCCTCCTTCCTCCGCCATCCCCTCTCTCCATCTCTCCCTCAACCACTTTCAAAATCTCTCCACAACCACTCTATCCTTGCCCACATTCCTTTCTAATGGAAAAGCTAAATTGAAAGCTGAGTGGCCCTGGCTGCCCACAAAGCCCCATGATTCCTACCCCCCACGCACACCCCCAGCACTTCTGTTTGAGGTTCCCTGGCCCAGCTGCAGTGCTCAGCAGAGCTTCTTAGGTGCCTGGGCCGCTTTGAAGGTTTACTTTCAATTAAAAAAAATAAGAAAGAAGCCAAATCAGCAGCTGTCAGGGATGCAGGGAAGATTTATTCAGGGTGGTCAAAGGGGAGTTTGGCCGGCAGGAAAGGCCTGGAGGTAGACGGGAAGGAAATTCCAGCTGGAGAGAGAAATTCCTCCTGGCAAGGTCAGGCCTGCACCAGGCTAGTCCTTCTGGGTAGGGCTGTGCCGAATCCTGTTGCTGGGCTGGGTCACAGGGGAAAAGAGCGTCCTGTTTGTAGATACTTGGAGGATGGGTTTGGGGAGGGGAGCTACCAAGGGAAGCAAACTGGTAGGGCCTTCAAAGCATAGCTTATTAATCAGATGAAACCAGGCCTGCGGGATCAAAACATGACTGATTTTAAAATTGCTTCCCGATTCAAAAGCCGGTGTCGCCCACCTCAAAATGTGATGAGGGGTGAGGAGGCCAGGTCCCTGGGCAGTTCTGCAAGCACAGAGCTTCCATTGAAGTCGGCCTGTGTGGAGAAGCAGTGCAGATGTGCAGAGAATAGCAGCAGCCAGAATCCATAGTTTTATTACCTTTCATTTCCTGTCTCTGTTCTTCTATGGCTTTAGACGTTTGACGGGCTATCGTGAAAACTAACGTGTGCTTTTCAGAAGAAATGAGCCAAGTCCTGCGTTAACCCTGATCGATGGCCGAGTATCTTCTAGAAGTAAACAGTTAAGCTACAGGCATGAGTTTGAAAAAATTCTCAGCCTCGCTCCCCATGTTTACATCCCTTCTCCATCCCACCCGATCTTGGATGGAATTGGAATAGAGAAGCTAGGGTGCATCCCATGCTCTATCCCTTTCGTGCAGAAGTGCCAACTGTTCAAATTACACCTGTTCCCGTGGTACAGTGCGCTACTGTTGAAGCTGCTGGTTACACTAGATGTTGCCTAAATATCCCAGACCTCATTAGCCCGTGACTATTATCAACATATGTACGTATCACACTTTTATTATTATATACAGAGAGATTTATTTAATTTTTTTAGAAACAAATTGTGATTAAGCCCACCTTTGTCTGATTTCCAGACTTTGGCCTTGTACCTGTCCTGACATTTCTGTCAATCCCTAAAGAGATGCCATTGTACATGCCCGCAGACCAGTCTTTCGGCTGCAGTCAGCATGGAAAGATGAAATAGACCTCTGTCTTTTCCATCTCCAGCTCTCCTTTGTCCACCACGCATGAAGCCCCCCTAGGTGGGGAAGGCCCAGTGCTCCCACTGCCCCTCAGGAGGCTCCAGTGGTCGCCCTGGACTCCAGTGCTGCCTGCAGGGCACCCAGCCTGCCAGACCCGGCTGTCAGACAGCGCTGGGCTCCCCGCAGGGTGGAGGGGAATGTCTTCCTTCCTAGCTCTGCCTCATATTTTGGTGTCTGGTCACCAAGGCAGCTCTGTTATGCAAAGAGAATCACAAAGTCTCTCTCCATGTTTTATCAACTTCTGGGATCACCTCTTGCCTGGAAGGTAGTCCTCAAGTAAAATAATTCTGTCAACTTCTGGTCCTGATCCTCTCTCCAGAGGAGCTCAAATATAAGCCAGGAAGATAAATATACATTATTTTCCACTCCTTCCTTTTTTGTTCTCTTTCTTCCCAGCTTTACTTTCCCAAAATAAACTTCTTTTAAGCTGCAGAACAAAACCTCATAGGATTTTAATGAATGAAACATTGATGATAGAGATGGAATGAACGTATTATCTTCATCAACAATATCTTTGACTCTCTCAAAATTTTGTATAATCCTAAGTATCCTATCATTGCTGCCAACACTTAGCTTTTTTAAAGTAACAGCTCAGATTTTCGAAACAGGTTTATCTTATGAATCATAAATAATACCCACATTATGACATAGATTTATTCCTGAGAAGTTGACCATAGGGCAGTTTTTTCCAAAATGTACATTATCCTCCCCATTAACATCTATTATAATATCAAAGACATAGTTTCATAAGAGCAAAATTTTAGGACTGAGGGATGCCCCAATTAAATGACAGGGAAAATTTTGGTAAGATAAAGATTTTAAATGTGGCTAGATTCACAGCATCCAGTGTAATATGAAATTAGAAATTACTCTGTAATAAAAATAATTTCCCTTTTTACCTCCTGATCATATAGTTACAAAAGAAGCTCTATTGCTTTTTTGAGGCTAAGCATTAACTAGATCTGAGCTGCAATACCAAATTTAGCCAGGAAAGGGTGCTTTCTGAAACAGGGAAGATGCTTGAAGTTGAAAATTCTGTTTTTACGGAGATACTTGAAGGTAGAGGATCATGACTTTACAGCTACCTGTGACCGTTAAATTTTTGGATACTTTGGGATATGGCTCTTACAGTGAGAAATAGTCAACTACTTTAAGGGATCACTGAGGAATGTAAAGAGTAGATGTAAGAGAAATACCAATAAAGTAATAGTTTAGGGAAAATGGGCATAGGTTAGTGTATGTGAAAGCTAAGAAGAGAATTATTCTTTTTCAGTGAATTTCAGGGAAGGAAAATTTTTTATAAGCTTTGGAGGTCCTGAAATGCAGTGATTTTTTTTTTTAAACCAATAACTTGTAATGTTCTTACAAAAGAAAGATTAGCAGGTAATCTATGAAAGAGGAACAGAAAAACTCATAGTCCTGAGGGATTTTAAGGGATTCCTTGAGAAAGGATTCCTCCTTGGAGTGTGTGTATGTGTGTGTATGTGTGTCCACTTGTGGATGTGAGGGGGAATAGTAAATATGTGTGTAAGGGTGTGCGTCCGCACACGTACCCTTCTGTGAGTGCTTTGGGGCAGCCTTACCTTGGGGGGCAGGGGGGAGGAGAAGTCACTATTTTGGTTTTTTATAGAGCTTGTGTAGCCTTAACTGCTTTTCTGAGTTTAATTCAATATAGAATATTGGCAAGTGAGGAAGCTGTTATCAGATTCCTCTAAACTGTAACACAAAACGATATTACCCATCTATTCAGTGGCTGCTCAAACAGAAATAAAAGGGAGAGAAACTATGTGGAATTACTGCCATCTGGTGGAGAAAATGGAGACTGCTGTTGTAGACGAGGGGAGGGGGGGAAAAAGACCTTTAGATTTGAGCTCTGTTGATTTGGTTTTGTTTATTTGGGATTTGGTTCAGGTTTTTGTTTAGTTCACTCACATTCACCTCCTAAAAGCTCTGACTCACTAACTACCCTGTTGGAAGAAGGAGTGAGCAGAGATCTCATAAGGCCAAGAGGCAGTGTAGGATGGAGCTTAAGCATTCGGACTCAAATTTCAGACTCCCTGAGTTCAAGTTCCGGCTTCATTATCTGCTGATTGTACCACCTGGGGCCAGTCATGTACTCTTTAGTTTCCTCCTCTGTGGAGTAAGAATAACAACGGTATCTGTTTTCCACAGGTGTTCTAAGGAACTCTATCTGGCAAAAAGAAAGCACCATGTTTAGTGTCTGCATTATCCATACAAATCCTATTCTGATTTATCCATGTAAATTCTATTCTAACCTTCTCCAGGCAAAGCCTTGTCTATACTAGTCTAGGAGCACAGCTACACAGCCTTGCCACGGAAGGACTGGGTTGCTTGGAAAGATGTAGGGCCAAGCAGGGCAGTTCTGCAGCAGTCCAGCTGTAGGGGCGCTGCCCTCTCTTGCATCCCTGCAAGCATCACTGTAAAAGAAACAATTCATCATGCTTTGTCATTTCACTGCAGAGCACATTTCTGTGCGTGTCCCTGTTGATTCCAAGCCAGATGATACATAACTCCTTAAAGGCAAGGACTCTGCCTAACTTGTCCCCCATTAGCTGCTACATGGTACAAACCCTGATGGGACTATGTTCTCAAAGGAACAGACTTTACCTCAGTCCTGAGACTAGTGTAGAGAGTACAGCTTTCAGACTCCAAACCCTCCTTTTCTCAGTCCTCATGAATGCCTAAGAGTGAAGAACGCTGAGGAGTAGACCATGGTGCCCAACTCCATACCAGGGGGACTGCAGCCCCTTGAGAGCTATTCCTAACATAGTAATAATGAGGACCTTGGACTTCCCTGGTGGCGCAGTGGTTAAGAAGCCACCTGCCAATGCAGGGGACATGGGTTTGAGCCCTGGTCCGGGAAGATCCCACATGCCACAGAGCAACTAAGCCCGTGCACCACAACTACTGAGCCTACGCTCTAGAGCCCGCATGCCACAACTACTGAGCACGTGTGCCACAACTACTGAAGCCCGTGCGCCTAGAGCCTGTGCTCCGCAACAAGAGAAGGCACTGCAATGAGAAACCCACGCACTGCAACAAAGAGTAGCCTCTGCTCACCACAACTAGAGAAAGCCCGCATGCAGCAACAAAGACCCAACACAGCCAAAAATAAACAAAATTAAATCTTTAAAAGTAAAAAATAAAATAAATAATGAGGACCTTTAGCCCAGCTTGAGCCATGTGAAGCCAGAGGGGCAAAACCCAAAAATAAGGATTAAACTCAAAACTCAGAAATTGAGGTTCCAGAAATGGGAAGCCAAGAAGGGCAGAACATCCAACCAGTTGCCTCACTGCCACCTCAGCCATGACCCAGATGCCCTAGAATGGGGTGAGGACACAGGAAGAATGGAGTAATAATTTTAAAAAAGTTGTCTTCCGGTTTCTAAGAAGGAACTGGTAAGTGCCTTTCTATGGAGGAAAAAGCATATCTTTTACATCTTTATCTTGACTTTTGGAAATTTTAAGTTAGGGTGAATGTCAGAAAAATGTTTTAAGTTACCTAAACATTTGTTAGAATTTCTGTCTCTCTGCTTACATTGCCTTGCAGACTGACTACCTCATCCACTAGAGACCTCAGCATATTCATCAGAGTGGGTTTAAATTCCCAATCTGATAATTCTGACATCCCTGCTATGTCTAGTTCTGATGCTTCCTCTGTCTCTTCAAATTGTGGGTTTTGCCTTTTGGTATGCTTTGTAATTTTTTCCTTAGTAGCTGAATATGATATACTTCGTAAAAGGAACTACCATAAGTAGACTTTTAGCGATGTGGTGGTGAGGTGTCAGGAAGGGGAAGCGTTCTGTTGTTCTGTGATTAGGTCTCCATCTTTCAATGAGCCTGTGCCTCTTCACTGTGAACTTCACACTTATTTCTGGGGTTTTTTCTCCTCCCCCCTTAGGTGGGTCGGGATGGCTAGAGCCAGCTGGAGTTGGGTATTTCCCTTCCCCCAGGTCAGTTAGGCTCTGATATTATCCCAGCAGGTTAGACTCTGGTTAACTAACCTAAACTTTTCCTGCGGGATGTTTTTTTTTTTATGGTCAACTCCTTATGATCTATAGTAAGAGAGCAGAGAAAGGCAGTATAAAAATCTGAAAGGAGGGGCTTCCCTGGTGGCGCAGTGGTTGAGAATCTGCCTGCCAATGCAGGGGACACGGGTTCGAGCCCTGGTCTGGGAAGATCCCATATGCCACGGAGCAACTAGGCCCGTGAGCCACAACTACTGAGCCTGCGTGCCTGGAGCCTGTGCTCCGCAACAAGAGAGGCCGCAATAGTGAGAGGCCCATGCACCGCGATGAAGAGTGGCCCCCGCTTGCTGCAACTAGAGAAAGCCCTCCCACAGAAACGAAGACCCAACACAGCCACAAATAAATAAATAATTTTTTTTTTAAAATCTGAAAGGAGAGATAAATTCGACTTCTTCCACTGATCCTTCACAGAACTACTCGTCATTAACCAAACTGGCTTCTTCTACTGAAAGTCCTCCTTCTTCTCTTATTCCCTAGTAGATGTTTAATCTCATAACGAAATGAGTACAGGCATGAGCAAGGAGAAAAGGGTCCAAAAGAGAGACTACTTAATACAAAGTGCATAACCAGTCCGTAGGTTGCAGTATCTGACTTAAGATGGAACATGAAGAGACTGAACAAGGTGATTAAGAGAGGGAGGCACATAGCTAAGAACAGCTTGTTTTAACCTGTGATGCCCTTTCTCTTCCATCCCCATGGTACAGCTTTACCCTCATGTGTGCATCTATCCTACTATTGTTATGTTGTGTAGTCTATGATATTTCAAAATCAGTTATCTTGCTACTAAATCATTTTGCAATGACTGTGTTGTTGCAGAGAAGTAGCCGTGGCCTTTAAAAAAAAAGTCTGTCCTATTACATAATAATGTTTGTCTTTTGTCTCAGTTACCACAAAAGAACAAGTGATGTAAATATCTATATCTCTCTCCTGCTCAACTTTCAGAGGCTACATTTAATACACTGGAAGGCGGACACTTGCCGTGTCAGGTAGCTGTTAGTGAATATCGGACCATTCCCAAACTGCAGCGACTTATCATTGCTCAGGAGTCTCTGGGTCAGCTCAGTGGTTCTTCTGGTCTGGGCCATGCTAGGCTGCAATCACCTGGCCTCATTTAGCCAGTGTTTGCCCGGGCATCTCCAATCAACTGCTGAGTCAGCTGGCGGCTGACTGCTCTAAGATGGCTCAGCTATGACGACAGCTTGATTCTGTCACACGTGGTCACTCTTCCTCCGGTAGGCTAGCCTGGGTGTGTCCACCTGGTAACTGAGCAAGGTTCTCAGAGATAGAACAGATAAACTCAGGCCTCTTGAGGCCTAGGCTTGACATTGAGATGGTGTCACTTTCACTGCCTATTGGCCAAGCAAGTCCCTCTTGATGGGAAGAGCTGCAAAGTTACATGGCAAAGGGTGGGGATACAGGAAGGGGTAGAGAATTGAGGCCATTTGGGCAGTCTTATACAATGTGTGAGGAAGACAATCAGATATTCATTACATCCCCAATTTTTTTTTAATATATTTATTTATTTATTTTTATTTTATGGCTGTGTTGGGTCTTCGTTTCTGTGCGAGGGCTTTCTCCAGTTGCGGCAAGTGGGGGCCACTCTTCATCGCGGTGTGCGGGCCTCTCACTATTGCGGCCTCTCTTGTTGCGGAGCACAGGCTCCAGATGTGCAGGCTCAGTAGTTGTGGCTCACGGGCCTAGTTGCTCCGCGGCATGTGGGATCTTCCCAGACCAGGGCTCGAACCCGTGTTCCCTGCATTGGCAGGCAGATTCTCAACCACTGCGCCACCAGGGAAGCGCCTACATCCCCAATTTTTGAATACCCCTTGGAGTAGACATTTATTTTCTCTTCCTCCTTCTTCTGGTAACCATACCTCTCTTCATTTGAGGAAACTGTTCCTCCCTCTTCTGGCACATGGTTTGAATGGGGCTGACCCTACCTCTCTGCCACAGAGATTGGTCTGAAGGGGGAACTTACCCAAAGGGACAGTACTAGTATCCATCCTCCCCTGTATTGGTCTGAAGATATCTACACAAGGTACCCACTAGGCACTCAATTTAGCTTTTCCAGGATTTTTTTTTTTCACTGTTATTAGGAGGGGCCCTTTTCCTATCTGATCAAGAAGGATGTAAGCATCCATCATCCCAGCCTCGTGGAGAAGCCACAATATAAAATAAAGTCACAGAGTGTCTGGTTTCCATCATCCCTGGGGTGGCTCCCACCATTGTCTTTACGCATTTTGATAATGGGAACCAATACCTTCACTTTTGCCCAGGTGGTTCAATTTGTGTTTCTGTCACTTGTAACCAAAGGAATCCTAACTGAAGGAGCCCCAGAACATAAAATTTCCAACAGAAAAGGCAATGTTGGGACTTCCCTGTGGCGCAGTGGTTAAAAATCCGCCTGCTGATGCTGGGGACACGGGTTTGATCCCTGGTCTGGGAAGATCCCACATGCTGTGGAGTAACTAAGCCCATGTGCCACAACTACTGAGCCTGTGCTCTAGAGCCCATGAGCCACAGCTACTGAAGCCCGTGCACCTAGAGCCTGTGTTCCACAACAAGAGAAGCCACCACAACGAGAAGCCCACGAACCACAATGAAGAGTAGCCCCCGCTCACCGCAACTATAGAAAGCCCACGTGCAGCAATGAAGACCCAACGCAGCCAAAAAATTAAAATTAAAAAAAATAAAAGGCAATGTTTGTAGTTTCTAGGGTACTCTCTAGTTTCATGAATCACTTATTCTTTTTACATATAGAGCAGGGCCTGCAATTCAGATACCTAAAGGGAACAGACAGGCAAATGAAAGTGACTAAATGAAGGAAAATGGAACTGTGGAGCCCTGCAGGGTATCTCCCTGCCTACAAGAGGCAGCCACTACTCAGAATTTAGATTCAGCAAATTGTTTTCTTGAGGGAATGTGGGCCCAATATTGCTGGATCTTTCAATTTCTTTAAAAAAAAAAAACAAAAAAAAAAATCTGAAAATCTCCATTTTAATGTTGAATTCCCCAATTTTTAAATAACAAAATCCACTCATAGACCAGACACCTCATGAACTGCCAGCTTGGAATCTCTGTAGGGAACCCACCAATGATGCCCACTGCTGAGTCCCATGCTATCCTGGACTTCATTCCTCTTTCACTTGCATCACCAACACAAAAATGTTGAACACTTCTTAAGTACTAAAGTCCATGTGACAAGAACAGAGGTCAAGAAAACTTTGTGGGAATGAGGATGCTGGGCTTAATGTTGCCAGAACAGCTCCAGGTCTTTGCTCAAAACCCATCAACCCCCTGTTAGCAGGAGTGTCCTTGCTCAAAACCTGCCAACTACCCCCACCTTTAGCGGGAGTGAATGTAAATCTTTAAGTTAAAGGGTCCAGAGATAAGAAAGGAAGCCACACACAAAAAAAGAAAAAAAAAAAACAGATGGAACCAGCTGGGACCAAAATGGCAACAAATCTGACCTCCAACAGACCCTGAGCCTCATTATACATTGATTTTACTACATTAGCACACACCTATCAACAGCCAGGACCAGACATTAAGGACCAAAAAAGGATAAAAAGGGGGTGACACCACACTCCCTCAAAAAAGCCCTACCCCTTCCCCGCAGTAAACTAATGCCTATACGTCACTTCCCTTTAGCTTTATTCTTTAAAATTAAATCACTCTCACCAGCTGGGTGAGAAGTTGATCTGTGAACTTAGTTCCAGCTTGTCCATTCTTTGGCCACTGAATAAAGCTTGTGCTGTGTCGGAAGCTTGGTTTCATTATTCACCTACTCAAACCCGAAGGGAAAAATAACCCTCCCCCGCCAAGGCAGGCCCTAGCAGGGTCCATACACTTATTTCGGTAACATTAGCAGCCGAATCACTCAGCATACCAGCCTAAAGATACATGATGTGAATTTGTGCCTTAAGAAAATTACAATGTTATGGACCAGCCAGCTGCTTATATACAGTTGAAACTGTGAATGCTAAATCCCTGAAGACCAAAGTTCTACTTTATTATTTAATATAGGATGCTTTTGCCAGTTATCTGGTGTCTGTTAGCTCCAAGCCTACCTTTTTATACACTGCACTGTAGGCTGGACCTAGGAATCATGTTTCCCAAACTCTCTTGCCAACTGGCTTTCAGTTAGGTTCCATGAATGGAAGGCACTGGCAAGAGATTGGAAGGCAGGACGTACAGAGAAGAAAACTCACTTGACTTGGCATCCCTCTAGCAGCAGTGCACAGCAATGTTCTTGACTTGCTGGGACCCATCAGAGGTACTAGCCGCAGCCTTGGCTGCCCTGCCCCATCTACCCTCAAGGCAATCTGAGCACCCACCTCTTCAGCTGTCCAAGCTCTACCATTGGGCATCAGGAATTAATCAGGCCTCAAGCATTAGCCCTGTAAGGATGTCTCCAAGATCCTAGATTCTGATAACACCACTTCTTCTCTTCTACTGTCTCTAACCTTAAAGATGGTAGTCATTTTCTTAAATTATTAATCTCTGCATTACATAAACATCCACTTCTTGCTCTTTCAACCTTCTGATATCCTGCACTATTTAAATTCCTTCTGTTTGAAATAACTTTACTCAACCCTGACTGATAACAATTATTAGAACAAAAAGTTTATTTTGTATACAAGAATTCCTTTTTCTGAAATCACAGTGTGAAGAATAGTTTCTTCAAATCTCAAGATTCTTGCTACAAGAAAGTAGTTACCAAAAAGCCACAAAAAGCAGTTCTGTAAAATAGTTATTATGATTGTTCAGTTATTTATATTTAAAGCCCTCATGACCCATAAAAAGACTATACCTAAAGTGCCATTCATAATTGACATAGCCCTAAATCTGCCTTCACTCTTCTTGAATTTATATCTATACAGGCCAACTGAAGCCAACACCTAGGAAACAACATTCTTAGGAATGTTCTGCCAATTATGCCAGTGGAGTTGGGTCTGGATTTAAGATGAGCTAATAAGTATTTTAAAATTTTTTAAATATGTATTTTAAAATAATTTAAAATTAAATATCTTTAAAACTTAGTATTTTTTTAATTTTTAATTTTATTTATTTTCTTTAATTTTTTGTCTGCATCAGGTCTTAGTTGTGGCACACAGCATCTTTGTTGAGGCATGCAGGATCTTTCATTGCATCATGCGGGCTTTCTCTCTCTAGTTGTGGTGCATGGGCTCCAGGGCGCATGGGCCCTGTAGTTTGCGGCACGCAGGCTCTCTCGTTGAGGCGCTCTCTCCATCGAACACACATCCCCTGCATTGGAAGGCTGATTCTTTATCACTGGACCACCAGGGAAGTCCCTAAACTTTAGTGTTTATAAACCAGCTCTACTGGGGACTGGAGGATGGTAATTACTCATACTAGAATAGGAGCCTTTGTTTTATGAAAAGCCCCACCTGAGGTTATCTTGAGATGTTTAGGTATATGAACATGTGTTTCTCGAAAATGGGATTATATCATTCTTTTCTCTAGAAACACCTATACCAAACTAATAGTTGTGGCTGCTTCTTGGGTAAAGGAATTGTTTAACTGTTGTCTTTTTATAATAAGTTCATATTATTTTTATTATAATGAAAATCATTTTAAAGTTCCTTCAGTGCAAATTTAAAAGACTTGCATTTAAAAGACTGGGATTGGGACTTCCCTGGTGGTTTCGGGTTCGATCATGGGTCAGGGAACTAAGATCCCACATGCCACGGGACAACTAAGCCTGCACGCCACAACTACTGAACTTGCGAGCCTCAACTAGAGCCTGCATGCCACAAACTACAGAGTCCACATGCTCTGGAACCTGCATGCCACAAGTACAGAGCACACGTGCCCTACAGCCTGCGCACCAAAAGTAGAGAAGAGAAAACCCGTACACCACAACTAGAGAGAAGCCTGCGTGCCACACCAAAGAGCTCGCACGCTGCAACAAATGATCCTGCATGCCTCAACGAAGATCCTGAGTGCCACAACTAAGACCTGACACAGCCAAAAATAAAATAAATAAGTAAATAATAACTAAATCCTTTTTAAAAATTCATCAAATGTTTAAAAAAAACAAAAAATAAAAGACTGGTATCGACATTCCCTTTTTAAGGAAAATGCCTAGTGTGTGCCTTTTCCATAAATAGCTATGAGGTGCATTGTACTAAAAGAAAAGTAATATTCCTGCCCCAGGGAATATAAATCTTATTGGCAAGATTCACAGACATCTTTACAATAAGTAGTTAATACATGATAGACTCCTAATACACATTTGTTTAATGAATACATGAATGTACCATCAAAAGTATTTTATTCAAACTCTCATTTCATAGAGGATTAGCCCTGTTCTGTCATTTCTCATACCTAGATCATATTTCATCACTTCTAAAACACACATTTCTCACTTTTCAACAATCCTGAAATCAGAATAGGACTTATTATAATTGTGATTTTTTAAGTATTGTTTTATAGACAATCTAAAGCATTTTCTCTTTTATACTATAAGATGGTATGTCTTACATTGACAGCATCTTGGATTGAATGAAATACAATACATATTATATTTTCTGTATTTTAGAAAATACATATGACAATTTAGGCATGTTTCCCCCAAAGTTCAACTGAGGAAAGTTCTCCTGTGGCCACTCCATTCAATGAACATTCAAGCCTCCAGTGATCAGATGAAATCCAAAACTACTGACTTATGAATGTTAAAACCAACAGCTGACAAGTAACAGCTTTATAAAAACTTGTCTGTTCATGAGGGTTTACTTCTCAAATTTTTCAAATTATGATTGAATGTTAAGCATGTATTTCCTGTTTTGAACTTAATGTTAAGGCATAAATGTATATAAAAATCATGTGCATTTCTAAGCATTTATGATATACTTAAAATATTTTCATAATTTAGTCTTTGAAATTAATCAAAGGTTTAAAAGGTCTAAGAAATATGAAAATGACTAATCTGTATAAGAACTCTGAGAAGACCAGAGGGCAGACAGTAGAAGCAAGAAGAAATACAATCCTGCAGCCTGTAGAACAAAAACCACATTCACAGAAAAATAGACAAGATGAAAAGGCAGAGGGCTATGGACCAGATGAAGGAACAAGATAAAACCCCAGAAAAACAACTGAATGAAGTGGAGATAGGCAACCTTCCAGAAAAAGAATTCAGAATAATGATAGTGAAGATGATCCAGGACCTCAGAAAAAGAATGGAGGCAAAGATCAAGAAGATGCAAGAAATGTTTAACAAAGACCTAGAAGAATTAAAGAACGAACACCTAGAAGAATTAAAGAACAAACAAACAGAGATGAACAATACAATAACTGAAATGAAAAATACACTAGAAGGAATCAATAGCAGAATAACTGAGGCAGAAGAATGGCTAAGTGACCTGGAAGACAGAATGGTGGAATTCACTGCCACAGAACAGAATAAAGAAAAAAGAATGAAAAGAAGTGAAGACAGCCTAAGAGACCTCTGGGACAACATTAAACACAACAACATTTGCATTATAGGGGTCCCAGAAGGAGAAGAGAGAGAGAAAGGACCCAAGAAAATACTTGAAAGAGATTATAGTCGAAAACTTCCCCGACATGGGAAAGGAAATAGCCACCCAAGTCCAGGAAGCACAGAGAGTCCCAGGCAGGATAAACCCAAGGAGAAACACGCCGAGACACACAGTAATCAAATTGACAAAAATTAAAGAGAAAGAAAAATTATTGAAAGCAACAAGGGAAAAATGACAAATAACATACAAGGGAACTCCCATAAGCTTAACAGCTGATTTCTCAGCAGAAACTCTACAAGCCAAAAGGGAGTGGCAGGACATATTTAAAGTGATGAAAGGGAAGAACCTACAACCAAGATTACTCTACCTGCAAGGATCTCATTCAGATTCGATGGAGAAATCGAAAGCTTTACAGACAAGCAAAAGCTAAGAGAATTCAGCACCACCAAATCAGCTCTACATCAAATGCTAAAGGAACGTCTCTAAGTGGGAAACACAAGAGAAGAAAAGGACCTACAAAAACAAACCCAAAACAATTAAGAAAATGGTAATAAGAACATGCATATCGATAATTACCTTAAACGTGAATAGATTAAATGTTCCAACCAAAAGACACAGGCTTGCTGAATGGATACAAAAACAAGACCAATATATATGCTGTCTACAAGAGACCCACTTCAGATCTAGGGACACATACAGACAGAAAGTGAGGGGATGGAAAAAGATAATCCATGCAAAGGGAAATCAAAAGAAAGCTGGAGTAGCAATATTCATATCAGATAAAATAGACTTTAAAATATAGAATGTTACAAGAGACAAGGAAGGACACTACATAATGATCAAGGGATCAATCTAAGAAGAAGAACATAGGAGCACCTCTATACATAAGGCAACTGCTAACAGCTATAAAAGAGGAAATCAACAGTAACACAATAATAGTGGGGGACTTTAACACCTCACTTACACCAATGGACAGATCATCCAAACAGAAAATTAATAAGGAAACACAAGCTTTAAATTACACAATAGACCAGATATATTTAATTGATAGTTATAGGACATTCCATCCAAAAAGAGCAGATTACAGTTTCTTCTCGAGTGTTCACAGAACATTCTCCAGGATAGATCACATCTTGGGCCACAAATCAAGCCTTGGTAAATTTAAGAAAATTGAAATCATATCAAGCATCTTTTCTGACCACAACGCTATGAGATTAGAAATGAATTACAGGGGAAAAAACGTAAAAAACACAAACACATGGAGGCTAAACAATACGTTACTAAATAACCAAGAGATCACTGAAGAAATCAAAGAGGAAATCATAAAATACCTAGAGACAAATGACAATGAAAACACGACGACCCAAAACCTATGGGATGCAGCAAAAGCAGTTCTAAGAGGGAAGTTTATAACTATACAAGCCTACCTAAAGAAACAAGAAAAATCTCAAGTAAACAATCTAACCTTACACCTAAAGAAACTAGAGAAAGAAAAACAAACAAAACCCAAAGTTAGCAGAAGGAAAGAAATCATAAAGATCAGAGCAGAAATAAATGAAATAGAAACAAAGAAAACAATAGCAAAGATCAATAAAACTAAAAGTTGGTTCTTTGAGAAGATAAACAAAATTGATAAGCCATTAGCCAGACTCATCAAGAAAAAGAGGGAGAGGACTCAAATCAATAAAATCAGAAATGAAAAAGGAGAAGTTACAACAGACACTGCAGAAATACGAAGCATCCTAAGAGACTACTACAAGCAACTTTATGCCAATAAAATGGACAACCTGGAAGAAATGGACAAATTTTTAGAAAGGTATAACCTTCCAAGACTGAACCAGGAAGAAACAGAAAATATGAACAGACCAATCACAAGTAATGAAATTGAAACTGTGATGAAAAATCTTCCAACAAACAAAAGTCCAGGACCAGATGGCTTCACAGGTGAATTCTATCAAACATTTAGAGAAGAGCTAACACCCATCTTTCTCAAACTCTTCCAAAAAGTTGCAGAGGAAGGAACACTCCCAAACTCATTCTGTGAGGCCACCATCACCCTAATACCAAAACCAGACAAAGATACTACAAAAAAAGAAAATTACAGACCAATATCACTGATGAATATAGATGCAAAAATCCTCAACAAAATACTAGCAAACAGAGTCCAACAACACATTAAAAGAAGCGTACACCATGATCAAGTGGGATTTATCCCAGGGATGCAAGGATTCTTCAATATACACAAATCAATCAATGTGATACACCGTATTAACAAACTGAAGAATAAAAACCGTATGACCATCTCAATAGATGCAGAAAAAGCTTTTGACAAAATTCAACACCCATTTCTGATAAAAACTCTCCAGAAAGTGGGCGGAGAGGGAACCTACCTCAACATAATAAGGGCCATATATGACAAACCCACAGCAAACATCATTCTCAATGGTGAAAAACTGAAAGCATTTCCTCTAAGATCAGGAACAAGACAAGGATGTCCACTCTCGCCACTATTTTTCAACATAGTTCTGGAAGGCTTAGCCATTGCAATCAGAGAAGAAAAAGAAATAGAAGGAATACAAATTGGAAAAGAAGAAGTAAATGGTAATGGTATATACCATTCTGTAAAGAATCCAGGTTCACAATCCCCCTTCCCATTCTTCCAGGCCTCTGAAACTAGAATTATTGGCCCATGCACTAAGAAGGCCACTACCCAGATGGCCACCATCAGAACCACAATCTTCAAGATCCCAGTGTGTTGAGCTCTGCAAGATACCTAAAAGAAACCAAATAAATTATTTTCAATACAATGAGCATATGTTGATTGCACAAAGCATACCATCGGCCCTCAGGAGTTTCAGGGATGTGCAAAGCGGGGATATTCACTGAATTTGGGTAACATGATCTGGGCCAGGGCAGAGGGTTTGATTTCGGTGGACCCTGGGCCAAGATGTAGACTTTCTTAGCAGTTCAAGGTTAAACCTCTGACACTATAGAAAATGTCAAGGTCGATATCTAAAATAAGAATGCAGTTTTTCCTAGTCCACAGACACTAACCTGAACTGTTAACTGAAACTAAATGCCCATTTTCACGGTGTTTTTAACTTGCCAGCTGGATCATGAGGAGCAATTTTTTTTAATGAATTGGAATAATCAGTGTCAGAATGCATCACACATCATAAAGATATGTATTGTTTGATGAAACTTTTGCTTTGGGAATATAGATATACGTAGAGAAAGAGAAATGTGTGTACTGAATCATAGTGTAAAATGCATTTATCACTGAAGTCACAGTCAGAAAAGTTTAAAAGACACTGGCTTTTCTAAATCCAGTATTTAGGAAGAATCTACTCTGCCGTTTATGCTGAGCCTTCAAGGTGGGGTCAAAAAGAGAAGAACTCTTATGTTACTCCCACAAGATGACGCACAAAAAGAAAGTTTAAACCAGCTGTGGGGAGATACTACAGTGTTACTGAGCATGACCAAATCATTTCTTTCTACAAACGTATCTACCCAACAAAAATGGTGCCGAAGCAGTGGTGGCCAGCCACTGGAGAGACGTGGCTGTGGTGAGTGCCACGGTCTTTTTATAGGGGTGAAGAATGTTCTAAGTCCACTTGGTCACAAGGACAGGCTTCTGTAAGGGAAAATGAGATTCTATGAGGGAGGATTGCTCTTGGATCACAAGACCCATGACCTTTGATTGATTCTGAAATCTTCTATAAGAAATCTAAAATGCCAACCACCCTGTATGAGGGATAAATGTATGACCCAAGACTTTCTTAAGGGGACCTAGAGCACACAACCTCTCTGGACACCTTTTAGATCAGTAAGATTCCTTCCAGCCCAAATGTTCCATGTTTCTCTGCCTTTTGCACTCAAGGAAAAGGAAATGATTTACCCATGAAGTTGGAACACACTTCCCTTTCACCATCCCTCAAGTGCTATTTTCTCTGTGAGTTTTTAAGTCTTGTTCTAAAGTGGTTTCTCATTTTTATTAAAGGGGTGTAACAATGCCCAGCACTGTCTTTCTTTGATGGATTGTACGTACTGGGAAGGGCTCACCAATTGGCTAGAGGTAAAAGGAGGCTGGTTTAAAAAAAAAAAAGTTATTTTTAAAAACTGCAGGGAAATGGGGTTTTCTTTTTGTTTTTCCAAATTACTGGTATTTCTGAGGCTAAGCTAAAATGCATATGGTGCTGACCTCAAGCTCCCGTATACAATACATTTTTTTGCCTTCTGCTTCTCATACCACTAATTAATACTTGCACTAAATCTAATGATTATGAAGATGGTAACAATACCCAGATGGTCATAAAACTGCATTTAGTTTTTTAATTGCTCTGTTCAGCCTTTGTAATGATATGATGCAATATGCTGGAAAGTAATCTCTTTCCTATTATGCATAAGGTCAAATGGGATAATGGACATCCAAGGGAATTGAGAAGATGATGCCAATCTCTTCATCTCTGGGTAGCATTTTTGACAGATGACAGTTCAAGCATTGCTTAGATCCAGAACCGTGCCTCCCTGAAATTCATCAGTGGCCCAGTTCTCACCCACTACAGAATATGTCCATTATTCAGGATGTTGTCTCTTACCCTGCTTCCTTCCCCACCCCAATAAGATATCCAAACATTCTGTCAGTCTGGTTTCTTTTGTGAGGCAGAGCAACCCCTGGAATTTGCTGGTGTTAATAATGAGATGGGATTGCAGAGCCGTTCTAAGTGCCTGTCATGCACTGCCATCTGCATCGAGCCTTCCTTCCCGAAACTATTGTCAGATTTCCATTTCCCAAGCCCGACCTGCCGCCTTGCCCTATTACACTGTCTCCTCTACTTTTAGCTACAGCAAGAGCTCAATTGCGCATGATCACTTCCTACGAGCTCCTGTGGTCTTTAAAGCCTTCCTTCTGGCTTCATACAGCTGTGTTGGAACTCAGCCAACAGAGGTGCGAGTGCTGCCTGAGCACCCCCGTGAGTATTCATACACTCAGGCATGGAGCACTTTTTACACTTGACTCTGTGCTGTGTACCAGGGACCCGGATCCAGCTGACCTGGCCCTCACCAAGTTTACAGCCTCCATTGCCAGGGGAATTTCTCAGGGCAAGACCAAGAAACAAGCCCACGCATTTTCTCTCTGGACATCACTCCTCAACTCTCTGTAACTTCTAAGCCCTTTTTCTAACTGGGCAAGCCATCCCTTACCCTAACACAAAGCTGAGGTTGACTCAAGAGCTTGGACGTTCAGTGAAGAAATGTCCCAGTGAACACTAACTAGGAACACTCAGTGAAGATTAAAAAGAAAACCCAGAAAGAAAGGAAAATTTTAAAGTACAAATTAAAGATTTAGTTAAAGAAAGATTATTAATTAGAGCACTGCTTTTCAAACATTTTGACTGTGACCTAAAGTAAGAAATAGATTTTATACCCTAATGAAGTATACAGACAAAAGTGTTCATAAAACAATACTTACCTTTATTATGCACAAGGTACTCTGGTATTTTATACTCTAACTTGTTAAGTTCTATTGTACTTCTTTCCATATTTTTTCATTCTACGAAAAAAGTTACATAATAACCCACTGAACTGATTTCATGACTCAATAATGGATTACTATCAGTTTGAAAAATCTGAGATTATAAGCTTCTGGATAGCTAATCCAAACTGATCTGTACTCTCTCCAGAGTTCATCCAGTACAAACTGCAGTGGACTCTGGTGCCAGTAAAGTACTCAGTCAAGTGTCTGGCTGTCCCACCACATCCATTCTCTACTTCTTCCTGGCCATATGACAGCTCAGCTAGAGGCCACACTTCCCAGCTTCCCTTGCAGTAAGGTAAGACCACATGACTAAATTTCACCAATGAAAGGTGAGTGGAAATGATTGTGTGATTCTGCACTACTTGGTTAAAAGAAAATCCCTTACCCTGGACTTCTGCCTTTTGCCCTTCCTTTCTAGAACCTGGAGTGACAACACCGTGACTTGGAGTGTGCAGAGGAGGTTAATGACTTAGGGCGGGCGGGGGTCAGCAAACCACTGTCCATGGAGCAAGTGTGGCCCACAACCTGTTTGGATAATAAAGTTTTACTTGAGCAGTTGCAACAGACACCATAGGTGCCTGCTCTAGAGGGTACAGAGCCTGGGTCCCTGGGTGAGTTCCTGGAGCAGAGCCTTCCCATCTTCCTGAACTGTTCTATAAGAGAAAAGTTAGTTTCTGTCTTGTTTGGTCTCAGCATTTTGGAGTCTCTTCGTTACGGCAGTTTATCCTTGCCTTGTCCAGTGCACCCTCCCGATCCTGTCTGCCTCCAAGCTGCACACCTCTCCCAGGACAGAACTGTCACTGTCCTCTCAATGCCTCCAGCACCACACTTAGTCCCTTTGTTTATGGATCTGTCTCCACATTAGACTGTTATGCTCCTCAAAAAGAAAGACTCTGGAGATTCACTTTTGTGTCCTTAGCAAAATCCCTGTCACACAGTCGTTTCCCACACATTTGGGTCCCTGGGACTCAGGAGTGAAGGAAGTTTCCCATCTAGGTCCCAAAGACTTCAGATCACCGTCCATGTTTCTGTGGCCTCTTCCCATCCCTCATCCTTATTAACATCAACCTTATTCTCTCCTTTATTCTATTGCTGATAAATTTAGCTTAAGAACTGTCACGAGCTAGTTGATGAGACTGTTCTAAATCTTGGGTAAGTTCAGACTTTCTTGGCATGGGTCCTAAACTGGCACTGGTTAGCTTCTGGTTAGTGCCACTGTATAACCCATAGCTTCCCTGTATACTGTCTTTTCCTTTGGTCATGGAAAATTAATTTTCTCATGACATTCAGAAGTCTGTGAGTCTTTCTAATCACCCACAAAGTTCCATCCTGAAGAAAACATTCAGGTCTCAAGTTGTCTAAAGAGTTGAACAGATAAACCTACTGTGAGACTCATGCATAGCCAATCTACTACAGACTCAATTTACCACTTCTCACAACTTGCCTTGGATTTTGTTGGACACCTTCCCATTTTAGTGGTACATAAGGGAGTGACCTAACCAAATCACACAGAAAATGTTCACTAAGCACCAATGGGAACTTAGTGCTAGATAATAAAAGGGTAACAGGCTTCTCTAAGTTTTGCCAATTAAACAAAAAGTTTTTTTGCTTGGGGACCCAAAATTTACAAGTATATAATCTTCTAAGGAGGATAAATTAATATTTTGACTTACAGCATTCGAGACTGACTGGTATCGATCAAAGCTGATGAGTACAATGTTATACACAGATGTACACAAAAGATAGTCAATAGTGAGCCAAAATGCACAGATGTTATCTTCAAACTTCCAGTTGAACAGCCTGTGAGGGATGTACAAAGGAATGGAGATCACACCTGTACAGGGAAAAAATGAGGGTAAAGAAAAATAGCACATATCAATGAATACGAAGAGACATAGGAACACAACACAATGAACTATCTGAACTGACCAAAAAGAGCTTGATTATAATTTAGAAATTCATGGTATTTCATCAACAAACTCAGGACTGATCTCCTACACATTCTTTAAATACCATTTTTAAAATAGCTGTCACAAACATCGTACCTTCAATGGCTTCTTATTACTTTCCACATTAAGTTCAGGTCCCAACATGTATTTCCAGGCATATACAGCGCACATCATCTTTGTGTTCATGATCCAACCCAAACAGGATGGGCCACCCTTCCCCCAAACACATCTCGCATTGTCACATCTCTTTGCCTTTGCCAACAACATTCTTTCTTCCTAGAATATCCTCCTCTCTTCTACGGAGAAGTCTATTTAATTCCTTCTAATTCTTCACTTAGTTTAAAAAGTGACATCGTCCTTGTCATCTCTCCTGGAACTTCCTGGGTAGAAGTGACCCCTCTGTCACCTGCTCTCTCATGTACAAATATATCCTACTTTATATCGTTGTCATATGTTAACTTGTTTCTCCTGAGGACTGGGACTGTGTGGGAAGTCGGTCTTTGTATTTTTCACAACATCCAGAGTTGACCAATGGCTCACACATTTAACTCAAGGAAATTAATAACAGCTAATAGGTATTGTGCAATTACCACATGCCGGACATTGTGCTATGTGTATTACATATATCATCTCATTTAACTTTCATAGAAATTTTGTGAGGTAGGCACCATGCTGAGTTAGCAGATAAGGAATCTGAAGTTCAAAAAGGAGACATAATTAGCCCAAGTAAGGGAAAAATTGGATTTGAAACCAAGCAATGTGATTTCATAACCCCTGACTTTAACTGCTATCCTTCACTGAATGAACAAATACCTGAGTGATTCAACTCAGCACAGAAACTGCTTCATTGTGGAAAATGACTGAACTGGGTTCCTTTTCCTTTAGCCTTATAGGGGTTTTCAGTTGTACTGACATTTCAGACAGGTGGTCTACTCACTAAGAAAATAATCTATTAAGTGGAAGCTCGGTTGAAATCTTATTTTGTTGGATATCTTCATATTTTATGAAGGCACTTGGCAGGAATTCCCACTTTCCATATGAGAACCAAGTTAGCCTATCATGAAGAACAATAGTAAAGATAAAAGAAAAGGAAAGGGAAGATTGAAGGAAACCCTGCATTCTCCCAAAACAAGATGACATGAGCACCCCAATGTTCATTGCAGCACTGTTTACAATAGTCAGGTCATGGAAGCAATCTAAATGCCCATTGACAGACGAATGGATAAAGAAGATGTGGTACATATATACAATGGAATATTACTCAGCCATAAAAAGGAATGAAATTGGGTCATTTTTAGAGATGTGGATGCACCTAGAGACTGTCATACAAAGTGAAGTAAATCAGAAAGAGAAAAACAAATATCGTATATTAATGCATATATGTGAAATCTAGAAAAATGGTACAGATGAACTGGTTTGCAAGGCAGAAATAGAGACACAGATGTAGAGAACAAACATATGGACACCAAGGGGGGAAAGTGGGGTGGGGGTGCTGGTGGTGGGATGAATTGGGAGATTGGGATTGACATATATACACTAATATGTATAAAATAGATAACCAATAAGAACCTGCTGTATAAAAAATAAATAAATAAAATAAAATTTTTTAAAATGTATATTTTAAAGATAATTATCATTGTAAAAAAAAAAAAAGACATGACACCATGAAACTCTTAGAAGAGAACATAGGCAAAACATTCTCTGACATAAATCATACCAATCGTTTTCCTTAGGTCAGTCTCCCAAGGCAATAGAAATAAAAGCAAAAATGAACAAACGGAACCTAATCAAACTTATGAGCTGCTGTACAGCAATGAAACCATACACAAAATGAAAAGACAACCTACAGACTGGGAGAAGATATTTGCAAATGATGCGACCGACAAGGGCTCAATTTCCAAAATATACAAACAGCTCATACAACTCAATAACAAAAAAAACACAACCCAATCAAAAATGGACAGAAGACCTAAATAGACATTTCTCCAAAGAAGACATAGAGATGGCCAACAGGTACATGAAAGGATGCTCAACATTGCTAATTATTAGAGAAATGCAAATCAAAACAACAATGAGGTACTACCTCACACCAGTCAGAATGACCATCATTAAAAAGTCTACAAATAACAAATACTGGAGAGGGTGTGGAGAAAAGAGAACCCTCTTACACTGTTGGTGGGAATGTAAATTGGTACAGCCACTATGGAAAACAGTATGGAGGTTCCTCAAAAAACTAAAAATAGAGTTGCCATATGATCCTGCAAACCCAATCCTGGGCATATATCCAGACAAAACTATAATTCGAAAAGATACATGCACCCAATACTCATTGAAGCACTATTTACAATAGGCAAGCGAGGGAAACAACCTTAAAAAAAAAAAAAAAGATGACATGAGGATATAAAGGTGTTGTTTTAGAACCAGTGTAAGGAAATGCAGAACTTAGTCTCCTGTACCTAGATTTACATACAAATATGAGAGACAAGACACCATTGAGAAGAAGAGTTGTATGGTCAGTTCTTACCTGTAGTTCAAATTGTCTGCTTGTTTTATATTTTAACTGTATGTGTATGTATGTATATGTGTGTGTGTATATATATCTTTTAGGATGCTAAACATTTCTGGCATATTTTATTTTTTTAATTGAAGTATAGTTGATTTACAGTATTGTGTTAGTTTCAGGTGTACACCATAGTGATTCAGTGTTTTTGAAGATTATACTCCATTATAGGTTATTACAAGATAATGGGTGTAATTCTCTGATCTTCCTATGGTACCTTCCATCTCAAAGGGGTGTGTGTGTGTGTGTGTGTGTGTGTGTGTGTGTGTGTGTGTGTGTGTGCACCCGTGATATCTCAGGATCACCTGAGATAAATCGAAGTATCTTCAAAACAGAGAAATTTATTATATTTTGGCCCAGAGTTGTGGCTTCCAGTGTTCCCGACAGGAGCATTTTCCACATACACACTCATTTCCTCCCCTGGATGAGAAAGAAGAGTGGGATGCCACCAATCATTTGCATTACAGATGCCATTGTCTATTTATTGATAATGTTTTTCTCAAACTTTCTGAATTAGATAAAAGAGAAAGCTGTGTTCAAATCCTCTGGAGCTGCTTGAAATAGCAGTTAATTGAAAACAGGCTCAAGTCTATTCCTTTTGTTTTAATGAAACCCTGCTGTCACCTTGAGTTCTTTGGGATGGTTTAGTACAAGCGTCATGCTCAGTTCCTCTGTCTTGTTGAGTGGTTTTGCGGCTCCTTCCAAAGGAGTTTCAGAACCTGAAACTGAACCTGAAACCATGAACCTGAAATACATCTGTGATATACCCACTCCTAGGTGTTTCCATAACTTCCACTCTGGAGTCATGCTTCTGGGTCAAATAGACTTGATAAGAAAAACTAATAGCCAGGTCCTTGAAAAGAGCAATAAGCCTTTGGCATGACCAACTGTGGGGGTGGGGAGGCAGGGGAGTGAGGGAAAACGAACTATATTAAAAGAAGATGGTGAAGCAAATAAAAAGGAAGTGAAGGAACCAGGGGGAGGAGAGAAGAAACCCTCTGCTACACCCTCCACCCCTAGCTCACTCTGCTCCACCCTATCTGGCGTCAAATACACCGTACACACACCCTCAGATTCTTGCATGGGTTTCCTGGGCATGAACCACTCTTCCCTCAGAGGCTCCTTTTGTTTACTCCAATGCATCTTCCTCAGCGAGCCCTACCCCTGAGGTTTACATTGCAACCTCTACCTCTAACACATTTCCTCCCTGCTATTATGTTTTTCTCAGTAGCAATGATCAACCTCGAAAATGCTATGTAGTTTTATTTACTTATTTATACTGTTTACTTTCCTCTCCCCGCCCCTGCTCCCAGGAAAAATACAAGCACCACGAGGGTAAGGATTTTTGTCTGTATTTTCACTGATATATCCCCAACACCTAAATGGGTGCCTGGTTCAAAATAAATCAGTATGGGATGAATGAATAGATGAGGATGGGAAAGCCCAGTTTGCATAAAAATTGTCACCAGTCCGGTATCTCCCCTTCTTTCTGAAGCCAGTTAAGAAGCTGCATCTTCCATGAGAAAATGATAATCGAAAGGTCAGGGGAGGGACTTCCCTGGTGGTCCAGTGGTTAAGACTCCATGCTTCCACTGCAGGGGGCGAGGGTTTGATCCCTGGTGGGGGAACTAAAAATCCCACATGCCATGCCAAGTGGCACAGTCTAAAAAAAAACAGGTGGGGGGAGCTAAAAGCCCCAATGAATTCTTTGGGCCAGCAGAGGAGTGTGTAGATAACAGTGATTGTATAGAGGGTATTATGGACTAAATGTTTGTGTCCCCCCACCAAAAGTCATATGTTGAAACCCAAACCCCCAGGGTGATAGGACCTATAAGGAAGTAATTAAAGTTAAATTAGGTTGTAAGGGTAGAGCCCTAATCCAATAGGATTAGTGTCCTTATAAGAAGAAACACCAGAGAGCTCACTTGCTAGCTCTGTCTCCAGGCCATATGAGGGTGAAGCAAGAAGGCAGCCATCTACAACCCAGGGAGAGAGCCCTCACCAGGAACCAAATCAGCTGGCACCTAAATCTGGGATTTCCCAGTCTCCAGAGCTGTGAGAAAGTAAATTGCTGTTAAGTCACCCAGACTGTGATTATTTTGTTGGGGCAGCCCAAGCTGACTAACACAGAGGGAAAGAGAAGAGTCCTGAACCAAGGCATGAAGGTACAGGCATACTTCATTCTATTGTGCTTCACTTTATTGCACTTCATGGATATTGCATATGTTACAAATTGAAGGTTCATGGCAACCCTGCATCGAGCAAAGTCTATCGGCACTATTCTTTCCAACAGCATTTGCTTACTTTGTGTCTCTGTGTCACATTTTGCTAATTCTCGCAATATTTTTAATTTTTTATTATTATATTTGTTATGGTGATCTTTGATGTTACTATTTTAATTGTTTTGGAGCTCCACGAACTGTGCCCATGTAAGACGGTGAACTTAATAAATGTCATGTACGTTCTGACTACTCCACCACCCTACCATTTCCCAGTCTCTATCCTCTCCTCAGGTTTCACTATTCCCTGAGACACAACAATATTGAAATTAAGCCAATTAATAACCCTAAAATGACCTCTAAGTATTCAAGTGAAAGGAAGAGTCAATGGATGCGGCAACTGTCACTGTTCTCTTATTTTAAGAAATTGCCACCAGGCACCCCAACCTTCAGCAGCCACCACCCTGATCAGTCAGTATCCGTCACCATCGAGGCAAGACCTTCCATGAGCAAAAAGAGTATGATCCAATGAAGGCTCAGATGCTCGTTAGCATTTTCTAACAATAGAGTATTTTTTAATTAAGGTATGTACATTTTTTTTTAGACATAATGCTTTTGCACACTTAATAGACTACACCTATACCTTTTATATGCACTGGGAAACCAACGAATTCATGTGACTCTTATTTTGATATTTGTTTTATTGCAGTGGTCTGGAACTGAACCCACAGTACCTCTGAGGTATGCTTGTACTAAAGATAAACTTTGCCATCCTGAAAATGTGGTTCAGACTCTGTCATCAGCAACCAGCTTTTGCCCTTAAAGATCCTGTCTGGATCATCCATCACATGCTTATGTAGGCCATACATGCCCACACAAATGTAGATGTGGAAAAGGTACCCACAGATGGAAACATCAGTTATGTGATACCAATTTTATAGATATCAATTAAGATATAAATAGTATATTTTTCTGGAATAGTGTATAGATGACATATATCAGCGTAGCTAGTACTGGAATTTTTCCTCAATAAGTCTTTGCTTTTCTACTAAATTCAGCCTGGGAAGCTTCTCAGGTGCCACAAATTTAAATTCTCAACAGGAGGGCTGTTCGGAAACCTGTGAAAAGAGGACATTCAGCCAGAAAGCCCACCATACCGAGCACATGTGACGTGCTCATCTGCACTGGCATCGCCACATGGTTCTGGAGCTCTGGGTCTCATGACCCCAAATATTAAGAATTGCTATCTTGTAGCTACAGAAAATCTCTCACAAGTTCTGCCCTGGTCCACTGCTACCACCATGAGGTCCTACAGGCTCAGAGCTGAAAGGTACACTTTCGACCATGGCAAAGGAGAAAGAAGAGCGTTGACACAAAACTCAAATCTTGTTACAAAATGCTCTCAGAGACTGCTAAGTCTTGTGCTGTCATGGTGAATATTGTGTTAGAAAGTGGACCTCTGGATGAAGCTGGCAGGGGGCAGGGGAAATATGAAGGGTGAGACCGGCAGATTAAGAGATTCTGGCCTGTGTCCAATCGCTCTCATCTGGAGCAAAGCCATTTCTTTTCCCATCCACCTGCTGATGGAGGGAGGCCACCAGGACTGCTGAATCATCACATCTGCAGGGACATTTCTCAAAGACAAACCACATCTTTACGTTGTGGTGCTCAAGCCCACGATGGTGGGGCTGCCATGATGCTGACATTGGGCCTTACACAGAGGCACTCTCTTCTTGTCTAGAACCATCTTCATTCGAAAGTTTCAGGCCTCAGGCTGTCTCAGTTGGATATAGTTTTACCCCATCCCTCCTGACCACCAGGTATTCAGGGCCTAACTCCCTTTGGGGTAGTCAAAATACATTTTCCACTTTAAGCACTGAGTGTCACCTAAAAGTTGTACAGTTCTGTGAAGAAGGAGGAGAGGGATACATATATTTATAATAGAATATTCTCTGTTCACATAAATACACTTGTGTATTTATCTGTGTTTATGTGAGCATAGAGAATGATGTGGAGGGATCTACATCAAGTTGTTAATGTTGGTTACCTGGAGGGGCAGAACTGAGGAGAGAAATGGGGAGATTGTTGCATTTTTTAATACTTCTATATTGGCTACCCACTTTTTTCTGTGACCCTATAATTTCTATACCAGGATTCCTAAGTCAATCTCTCCAACTAGAAGTTTCCTCCAAAACTTTTATCATTGCAATATCAGAAGCAGAAGCTGCTTTCACAAATGCTCCCTAATTCTGTGAATAGTGTCATACTCTTGCCCCCAGAACTCAGTCTTCAACACATCTTCCTCTTTCTCCTGCCTGACCCCACCTTGCAGCTCTGCTCCCGAACTTCTTTTCCACCCTCACCCTCACTCAGAGCCCACTGCTGATTTCTGCCAAGGTCACTGCAGGATTCTCTCTGAAATGAAGCTACCCTCTGCTCCAGCTTCTTCCACCGGCTACATCTCTTCTGATGCCTCTGAGGTAAAGCTTCAACCCATTCAATCATTCACTTAAATCTCACATTGCCTGCTGAATAAACTCCAATCCAGACTCACACTAGTAGTCAAGGGCCTTCACTATATAGATTCCAACTACTCCAACTTCACCCTCAGCTGTTCTCATACAGCCCATTTGCACACTAGCCAGCCTGGAGCTCACACTTAGGAAGGTATACACGATGATTTTCTACCAGCATATCGTTGCTGATTTTTGGAATACTCTTTCCTCTCCATCTCTGCCTATGGAAATTCTACCCACCCTTTAAAGTTCATTTCAGAGGCCACTACCCACTAACCAAATGTGCTTTCTCCCTCCTCTGAGTCCCCGCAGCACTGGGTGGGTCTTCATGGGTTCTCATATCAACCTGTCCTGTTATAGTCATTTCTGAACTTCTCTTATCTACTCTACTGTATTGAAACCTTATTAAAGAAAGAGATTAACCTAGTCTTCTCGATATCTCCTCATTATCTAACTGTACTTGGTCCCTAACAGTACTTACATGGTAGGTACTCTACTAACATTTGTGTACTTGGTTTGAGTTGACATTTATCTTGAGAGATCAAGAGTGAAAAGACTAACATTTGTTGAGCAATCACTGTGTTCCAGGCAATAAACTAAGTATTTTTTGAGTTTTGTTTCGTTTTAACGTAAATGCAAGCGTTTATATAGCTGTACACAATAACAGATTAAATTATACTAGAAGCTCCTATAAAACCATATCATCAGTTGACACTTCTGCATATTCACTCATTATGATAAGCATTGTTAAAAAATGATCATCAGGCAGTAAGAAATTATATAGTGCATGTTTTCAAAGAAAGATTACTTTGATTTCAATCATCTCTTACAATTATTAACACTGTGGTTCCATATTATATGCAAGGGAGTTTAGTGTTGGGTGTACTTTACAACATTCTATGCCATATTATAAAATAATATTATTAACTATACTATGTAATTGACCTGAACATCCTATTTTCTGATTGTGCCGATTACCAGCATATACATTATTTCCTATTACTCCAACACTGTGATATTAAAGAAACTATGCTTACTTAAAAAGGAATACTTATAAACCTAAACATATGAGGAAAATAGGTCCAAAAACAAATAACTCATAGACTAAAGCAATACTGGACTTATTTTTATTCCATAAAAAGAAACAGTTTTCAGATGAAAATTCCCCTACAAACCTGATTTACATATATATAACATGCCCATACAGTGCCGTATAGCCTCCCCTGAGTTTCAATCCTTAAACTTTTTGTTTTTAATAATAAAAATAAAATAATGAAATAATTATTGAAATAATAATAATAAAAGCTTATTTTAAGGTTTCAGAAATGAATTATAACTGAAAAAGATTATCTTAAATAAAGATATGTAACTTACCAACAAAGAAGTCAGAAATGGCCAAGTTAAGGAAAAAGTAATTACTTCGATGTCTAAGGTTTTTGTCCACCACAAAAGCTAAAATGACCACAGCAT
Source organism: Eschrichtius robustus (assembly GCF_028021215.1). NCBI lineage: Eukaryota > Metazoa > Chordata > Mammalia > Artiodactyla > Eschrichtiidae > Eschrichtius > Eschrichtius robustus. The sequence continues at coordinate 41,411,893 of NC_090837.1, read as the reverse complement.
TTCCTACCATTATAGCAAAAGCTAGTAAGCTCATTAAAAATGCTAAAGCAATGCTAGTTTCTGATGGTAAATCAGTTGTGTCATTAGTAGCTGGCATCACATCAAATGATGAAGAAACGTAATACAGCAAACTAAGCTGGAAAGACAATTCTGACAAGTGTGTTTTCTAATCGAATACCTAAAATATATAGTCTCCTACTCATAACAACAGTTTTTAAAATCTAATGCTGATTTCATAGTACTTCCTGATTCTTGATAAAGCAAACTTGTGTTAACAGTTTCCCTTTAACTGACACTGAGAAAGTATTTCCAAAAGACAGTGAAATGTTTTATCTTAAACATTTTGATGTGACTCATCCATCTCCCATTAATAGAGCAATATTATATAATATATATAAAATATAATTGATACACTATATAGGTAAGGAATTGGGCTCAAATGAGAAGATACAGATCCAGTTAAATATTCCCGTCTGACCAAGTTAGAATATCAGGGGCTGAATTCACCATCCCATCTGAAACAATGAAAAAACTGTACAAAATATATGAAACCATAGTTTCTGAGGCATGGACATTAGGCAATGAAGGACAGTGATCCCCGAGAAGGGGAGAAAATGAGGTGAGCCCAGCAGTTGCCCCAGCTCACTGTCTTGAGAGAGTTTCCAGGGCACAGAGCAGAGAGGGGCATCCAGGGGGAGCCCAGTAGATTCCCTGAGATGAGGAGGTAGAGCTGAGAGTCAGGCAGTACCAGACAGAACTCTGTACTTCAGAGCTGCAAAGGGCCCTCCTCAAGTATTTACCAGGGTACTGACCAGCACAGAATGTGGGGAAATGTTCTCAGACAGGAAGAAGAACCACTCAAAAAGATTAGAAGGAACAATACCCAGGGGTCACAAGGGGCCGGTTACAGACTTTGTTCCCACCAGCCAGACTGACAAAACTCAATTCACAGGGCATTGGGTAATATATTCAGAAAGGTCTTGCCTCAGTAGTCAGAAATAGGTAGGCCTATACTGAATACTGCTTGGATCCTGCCTCACAAATCTTAAAAGCAAGATCTGAAAGGACCAAACCAGTTCCAAGTAACTTAACGGCAGCTCTGAACACAGCTCAAGAATATTTATAGAACATAAAAATATCCAGTCCCCAGCAAGGTAAAATTTATAATGTCTGGAATCCAATTAAGAATTATCAGGCAAGCGAAGAAGCAGGCAAATAAGACCCATAATGCAGAGAAAAGTCGATCAGTTGAAACCACCCCTAACTGGCATAGATATTAGAATTAATAGATAAGGACATTAAAGCAGTTATTATAGCTGTACTCCATATTTTTAAACAGATATATAAAGAAATAAAAGTATTTTTAAAAGACCCAAATCAAACTTCTAGAAATGAAAATTGAAATGTCTGAACTAAAAATACATTACAAAGGATTAATGACAAATCAGAAATTGCAGAAGAAAAGATTAGTGAATTTGATCATATAACAAAGTAAACTACCCAAAATAAAAAACAGAGATAAAGGAGAATTTTTTTTCAATTTAACAGAGCTTCAGGAGAGGGATAAATTGGAAGATTGGGATTGACATACACACTACTATATATAAAACAGATAACTAATAAGGACCTACTGTATAGCACAGGGAACTCTACTCAGTACTCTGTAACAGCCTATATGGGAAAAGAATCTAAAAAAGAGTAGATATATGTATATGTATAATTGATTCACTTTGCTGTACACCTGAAACTAACACAACATTGTAAATCAACTATACTCCAATAAAAATTAAAAAATAAATAAAGGAGATGCTGCACCCATCAAAAATTTAACAGAGCTTCACTAAACTGTAGGACAACTTCAAGTGACCTAATATATGCCTACAGAAGTCCCTGCAGGAAAGTAGAGAGCAGGGAACAGAAGAAAAACATTGCAGAAATAATGGGCAAAAGCTTTCAAAATTTGATGAAAACTATAAACCAAGAAGTTCAATGAACCTCAAACACAATAAACATGATGAAAACTGCACAAAGCACATCAAATCAAACTGTTCAAAACCAGTGTTTAAAAAAAAATCTTAAGAGCAGCCAGAGGAGGGAAAATTACATACAAAATAAAAAAGATATGGATGACAGCAGATTTCTCATCAGAAACAATGTAAGCAAGAAGATATTAGTCCAACATCTTTCAAGGGCTGAAAGAAAAAAAAATGTCAACCTAGAATTCTGTACCTAATAAAAATAACTTTCAAAAACAAAGGCGAAATAAAGAATTTTTCAGATGTATAAGAGCTGAAAGGATTCATCATCAACAAACTAGCACTACAAGAAATGTGAAAGGAAGTTCTTCAGGCAGAAGGAAAATGAACCCAAATGGGCATAGGAATCTATACAAAGGAATGAAGAACAACAGAAATGGAGGTTTTCTTGCTTGTCTCTCCTAGTAGAAATAAGTCGCTAGGGCTAAGGCTGAATTTTGTTTCATTCTGTTTTATTACTTTTTGTTTAAGTATGATATACACAACAAAAGTACATAAATCAGGACTTCCCTGGTGGTCCAGTGGCTAAGACTCCACCTTCCAATGGAGGGGGTGCAGGTTCGATCCCTGGCTGGGGAACTAAGATCCCACATGCTGCGCAGTGTGGCCAAAATTTAAAAAACAAACAGAAGTACATAAATCATAAGTGTATAAAGTACACAAGTCATAGATGTATAACTGATTAATTTTTTACAAATTGAGCATACCCATGTAACCACCACCCAAATCAAGAAACACTCAACCCTCATGGGTAAGACTATCCTGACATCTATAATCATAAATTAACTGTGCCTATTTTTGTATTTTATAAATGAAATTATACATTCAAAATTTACATTAGAATTGGGAGATTGGGATTCACATATATACCCTAATATGTATAAAATGGATAACTAATAAGAACCTGCTGTGTAAAAAAATAAAATTCAAAAAAAAATTACATTAAAATACCTCACATATATTCTATATGTCATGATTAAATTATAAAGAAATTTATATATTCTACTCCACTATAATTTATTAAAGTGAAGAATAAAAGGAATCGGTTACATTTCCCCTTTCTTTACAATTTCACTGGAAGGGAAAAAACTATTCTTTCTAACTTGGTAACCATAACCTGAGCCTAGAGCTTCCTTATTGGACAATTCTACTTCATATGTACTCTTTAGGTATCCACTTCAAAAACCAAGAATAGTATCTGGGTAATAAAAAGGTAAATACCTCTGAGTTCAGAACTTACATGTCTTTCATATATACATAGTTTCCCAAAGGAGAAAGACTCTGATGAAGCAAGTGGCAAGCTATCTCTCCCCACTCCATCCCATTCTCCTTATACCAGACTTGATAGAAACTTAGAGTAAATTTAGCCTTCCTAGCTACATCTCTTCAGATCAAGGTCCTCAGTTCACTGCCCATGCAGGCAACAGTAAGTAAAATAGTATCACATTCAGTTGACTTATTTTATTTATCACTTTCAAAGTAGTAGGTTAACAGAAAATTGGAATGGTTAACTAACACACCTGCTTAAGAAGATCGGCATGACAAAGAAGCGAAGCGCTGGTTTACAAATCTCCAGCATTGTGTTTTGCAATGTAAGGTGAGGGGAACTAAAAATAGGTTTCTGTTAGATAGATGATTACACTTTTGTGGTGGAATTAAGGAGAAAGGGTTTACGCTTTACAGGAATTTACATATGTCTTCCTTACTTCACCAAAATTTTCTTTCTCAGTAGTGGTTAGTCCCTAAAACTAGAGCTACCATTAAGAATCCCAAAGTCTGGTAATATTCCAAAAAAAAAAGGCAGTATGTATATTAATTTGAACCTAAATACAAAAATTCCAAAGAGATAGTGGGATGAATTATCTATTCCCTGCACCTTGCCAAGCTGGGACTAATTATGCAAATGTTTGTTGCCTCTTGAAAGGGTTAATCCCATTTCTCTGTATTGGACCGAAGGGAAAATCGTGGAATATCTCATCTCTTTTTACGATTTATTTTATTGAAATATAGTTGATTTACAGTGTTGTGTTAGTTTCTTCTGTACAGCAAAGTGACTCAATTATATATATATATATTATATATATAATATATAGATATTCTTTTTCATATCCTTTTCCATTATGGTTTGTCATAGGGTATTGAATATCGTTCCCTATGCCATACAGTAGGACCTTGTTGTTTAGGAGTATCTCATCTTGTACCAGCCATATAAACCAGCCCAGTGACTTAACCAGAGGGACCTACATTAAGGAGAAATGTTTGGATTAAAGTAGTGATAAATGGAAGAAAGTTGAAATTGTTGCTGAGGGGAGGGTAGCTAATAAATGTGTGTTAAAAAGGGAACATCTAATAAATTCTGGTGCCTTAAGAGAAGCATAGAGCATGAGAATATTATTCTCTCTTAGCTTTGACTCAGATGCCCTTTAGGTGAAGGACTCGTTTATCAAAATCTCCTCTTTTGAATAACCAAGAAGTAGAATAGCCAACCCAGTGAACATATATATACTTCTGAGAGTGGTCTGTGTCCTCATAATGGATGAACAGGTGGAAGGTCTGACTGTAATCACATGGAACAATACTAAGGTGGCTATGTCTTTTGGTTCCCATTTCATAGGATAGAGCTATTACTGAAGACCTGAGTTAGGAAGAAAACCATGAGAATATATATCCAGTTGAATCCAAACAACACTGATTAATAATAATCTAGGTGAACAGTTGCATGGCCATTTATTTTGGTGGTGAAGGTTTAAGGAAGGTACTGGAGTATGACAGTAGAAGTTCATCTTCTACATGTTCCATCTGTCAAAACATTGTGTGTAAGAACAGCTCCTTTGCCCAACATTGTGGGTGGAAAGCCATAAAGATGTAGAGGAACAATTGGGACACTTGGATCACTGAGAAAGGAAAAGAATTTAGTATAACTTGTTGGGCCCACCTTACTGAGAGTGAAAAGCCAGAAAGTCTATGTGGATGGCTGTGGGAAGCTCTATGGCACATCCAAACCAAAGTCAGTTTAGTGGTAACAACTACTTACGGGACCTTAGCCTAATGGGGTCAATGTGATCAGGTCCCAGGTTTATTTCCTAAATGTAAGAAGCTAATACTCAGTGTCAACAGAGGGTCTGGTGGATCAAACAGCTTTTGCCTCCTGAAAAAAGAGAGCCTTCGGAGAATTAGGAGCTGGGCTAGGAGTAATTGATGAAGAGGAATTCACTTTTAATGAGGAAAGATATTTTGAAGAAAACAAGTGCTCCTGGAGCAAATGGGGAACCTCCAAGGCATTTTCCTCCAGGAGGAAAGTTAAGGATGGCAACACAGCACTGGGAAAATGGGCTTTGCAATCAGAGCAGGCACCAAGATAACCTGCCCAAACTCAGCAGTGGGAATGAGCTTGTATATCAGCACAGCTGGGCTCTTTGGTATCTTAACTCAAAGGAGTCTGAGCTATCTGAGGCCCCAGAGCCAGAGATTCTCACGCATGGGAGATGTGTGGGCTACATAGTCTGCGGAAATTTGTAATTGGAGAACGCAACCTCTAGAGGCGCTCTTTAACAATTTCAGTGCCGCAACTGAGGGCGAACCGTTCCTTTCCTCTAACATTATTCACGGGCATTGGACAAACTTTAAACAGGACTAGAGGGCTCCCCAAGGAGAAGAGATAAACCCAGCTGTGGGACACGTCTCACTGGGAACCACTATCTCTCAAGCCATGTATCAGAGAAAAGGAATTTGACTGTGTTTTCAAGAGGTTTGGAGTCCTAAAATAACAGAGACATGGTCTCTAACCTAAATTCCTATGAGAAGAGGTAGATTTTATTGAGATGGACAAAATAATGATATGTAACTATGTCTGATTTATATTGTACCGTGTATCCATGACACTGCTGTATGGTGCAATACACAAATCATAGGTAAATTTAATATTGTAGAAGCTAATCAAATTTATGATATTACTGAGGTGGTTGATCAAATGTTGTGAGATTAGATTAAAACTCCCTCATGATGTTATCCCTATGGAGGAGAAGTGGCCTGAAGAAAATTTACATTTGATGATTGACAATTAGTAATCTCTCTCACCCAATAGATGTGTACATTAAAGTGCAGATTACTATAAGTCAGGGAGACAAAAGTATTATGAAGTTAGTCCAAAATATGAGAAAGTTTGTGCTATTCTGTGCTAATATTATTGGATTGTTCATCTGTTTAAATCCATACCAACCTCTTGTTAGTTATTATAGATGTTTGCAGTTTGGTGAATTTTGATTGTCTCTGTGATTATATGATGCTTTAAGGCAAGTAATTACTGTCAAACCAAGAGTTATCATTAGGTCTAAAAAGGCCTTGCTCATAGGTCAGGGAGCTAGACTGTGCTATGAGGGGTAATTCCAGAAGACCTGGAGTTGGCCAGATCAAGACATGAAATGTGCTGATTAATAGTGTTGCTTTGTAACCATGAGTCTGAGGAGTTTCTGGCCAGTCTGTTCCAGCTTTCAGCATTGTTTATTGGTAACAGTGAGACTAATGATTTGTACCTGGTCTTCATGAGACCTCAGAGAGCTGTTGGGGCCGATTATGTAGCAAGAATATGCCTATGTGACCTGCAAGGTATAAGAAACCCTGGCTGAGACTCCGATTCTGGCTCCCTAGTTTCAAGGTGTTCCCTGTCAGTTTGTCCTCGTCCTAGAGAGGAAGCACATATGTATGGCCTTTACAAAAAGAGGACATCTGGAGCTCAGGCCTGACTTCTCCAGTGAGGCCTGACCCCTCACTGTAAAGCAGCCTTGCACTGTGATGCCTGTCTTTCCTCTATGCTGATGCTGTATCAGATCCCTTTCCTGCCATAAGCCACAGATTTGTAAGCATTTTCATTTTGGTTCCTGTGAGTCTTCCTTAGTGATCAAACCCTGTCTAACTGTCACTGTTAGTGCAGTTAAATTCCAGATACTTTAGGAGAAAAAGCAGTTACAGCCATAATTTCTCACCCTCATCTCCTCCTCACCTCCCCACCCCCATGCTACACACACACACACACACACACACACGTGCATACACACACTCTCCTGGGACAACAGCTCACATCTCTTGCCCAGCAGAAAGCAGACAGCCTAAATGATATACAGTGGAAACTTGAGTCTGTCAAAAATTGCAAGATACAAGAAAATACTGGGACTTGATCTTTTCTCTGGGGTTGGGGGGGGTGGGTAGGGAATCCCAGGAAATAGAGGGGAAAGGGCTTTGGTAAGAAATGGGGGTGATTAAAGAAGAAAGACGAGAAGGATGAGGCAGAAGAAAAATGAAAAGTAAGTCTGAGAGAGCCTTCACTTGGAGCACTGCTAAAGGCTTATGTCCTCACTCCTTGTGAGCCCAAGAAGGCTGAGTCACAAGACCAATGGCATAATACCCAAGCCACTCTCCATCCACAGTACTGGCCAGACTCTACTGAAAGTTTACAGTGAAGAGCTAACTAAACTTGCATCAAGGATCAGTGTGTATTCAGAACCAACAAAAGAGAAGAAGAGCCCAGAGCAGATAAGGAACAGCAAACTTGACAGGTGTCTTAATTTATGTTATCCCACAAGCAGATCCTGAGACAAAGATCTGTACAAGTAGTTTATTTGAGATATGATTCCAAGAGTAGGGGAAAAGTAGTAGTGGGAGAAGAGTGGGGAAAGGAAGCAAGCCAGGAAGGGTGCATTGAAGTTATACTTTGACTAATGAAATCTTAATCCTACTGGGACACTCTGGAAGCCAGTGTAGAACATCCTTCTCGGAGTTATTCCCGTAGTTGTGAGGGAGCCATAAATCATTGGCTAAAGATTGCTAGGGTTTGAGGGTGGCATTAATTCTCCAGTATTTCCAGCCTGAGGTGCGTATGCAGAGCAGTCTCAGGCCACCAGAGAATGCCGTCAGCAAAGAAATGCAGATGCTGGCAGGTGGGAGGTCAGCAGGTATGAGCTACAGCAATGGGGCCAAAGGAGATAACAGGCTGGGCACCGACAACATAGTTATAATCCCAAGGGCTTTTCTCCAGCAAAGAGTAATAGCAACCATGTTCCCAACTTTTACCTTTCTTAGATGGCAGCTAAGGCTCATTTTGTAGACAAGAAGGGGAGGGGTCTGCTTCATTGGTTACCCTGGGGGCTCCCATGTGGGGTTTTTGAACTTGGGTGCTAGGTCCAGCTGTATCATACTTTAGATTCATATCCTGGAACTGAGCCACCTGGGAAGGTACATGCCACCTCTTACCCAGTACTACCATGGACACAAACCTATTAGCAGATAGACACCAAGGGGCAAAATTGGCCTAACTAAAGATGTAAGTGTGCTCAGAATAGCCTCACAGAGTGAGCAGGATATGATAGAGGTTACTGTGACCTCGGTGCTAGAGTTGATGATGCGGTGAATGAGTGGCTGTTCCAAAGGGTAGATCCAGCTTTACTGAGAAAATGTGCCATGCGGGTTTTCACCATGTTGCAAGAGACCAAATGACCTGCAAAGCCTGAAATACTTCCTATCTGATCCTTTTACAGTGCTAACCCGCTATCATAAGCAACAAATGAGTGCCCAGACCCTAGTCAGGCTCTCACTACCTCCCACAGCAGAGGAGATCTCAAGGAGGAACCAGAAAGGCTGACTCATCAGCCTTACTGTCGTTGGGAGTCACCAAGACCACCTTCAGGTCCAACGATTTGCTAGAAGGGCTCGCAGAATGCAGCAAGTCTGTTATACTCACAGTTATGGTTTATTACAGCAATGGGATACAGATTAATATCAGCAAAGGAAAAAAGGCACAGAGTCCAGGAGAAACCAGGCACAAACTTCCAGTTGTCCTGTTGTCCTCTCCCAGTGAAGTCGTATGGACAGTGCTTAATTCTAGCAATGATGTGTAACAACATGCATAAAATATTGCCAACCAGCGAAGCTCACCTGGGCCTTGGTGTCCAGGGGTCTTATTGGAGATTGATCATATAGGCATTTAGCATCCACATGGCTGACCTTAATTACTTAGTCTCCAGCTCCCCCAGAGGTCAAACTGATATCACATAGCCCAAGATCCCCACCATGAATCACATTGTTAGCTAGACTATCTGGCTTGGCCAAGGCCCCAAGTAAACAAAAACACTGTAACGGGCAAGATATTCCAGGAGCTTAGGGGTTATTTCCTAGGAGCTGGTCAATGGCCGAACTATTCGTTAAAATATGAAGGGTTTGGACAACCCAGGCCTGCTGAGTTAATCCTTACTGCACCCTTACGTTTAGTGTTTCCCCAGAACTGGATGAATGATGGAGACATAAAGAAGTAGCTCAGGGGGATTTCCTTGGCAGTCCAGTGGTTAAGACTCTGTGCTCCCAACGCAGGTTGCATGGGTTCGATCCCTGATGGAGGAACTAAGATCCCGCATGCCGCACAGTGCAGCCAAAAGTAAAAAATAAATAAATAAATAATATATATTTTTTTAAAAAAAGAGGTAGCTCAGGAAAACATACCAAGAAGCTGGATGGAGAACAGACTGGAGAGTCCTCAGCCCTGGAGAATGAGGAGGTATGCTTCCTACACATCACAGTGGGCTCCTTCCTGGATACCCATGGATGATAAATGTTTTCAGCTGTTTTGTTCTCTGTGAGATCTTCCAAAAGCTCTCCACCAAGTTGAGGGCCATGAGACAGAGGCAACTAGCCAGAGCTGTGGCAGCTATAAAACTTAATGTCATTAAATAATAAGAAAGCTTTAGCAGCTACTCCTTTAGAAGTGCAAAAGGACTTAAATGCACAAACTGAAAAGCATACAGAAAATCTAAGGCAGCTTAACTTAAGAAAAAAAAGACAAAAGGTCAATATGTGAAAAAGAATAAAAGAAGGAAAAAGCTATAAAGAAAATGCAAAATAGTTTCAGGAAGAAAAGAGCTTGGTCTTTATACTTTTTCTTCATCCTAAATGTAAACCTGCTAGACAGTCCCTGCATGGTGATGGTTTTAGTCCCTTGTTTGCTGAAGGAAATGGAACACGTTGGAGACTGAAACCGAGCTGGACCCTGTGGGACTCCCTCATCTGCTGGATGAGATTAAGGCTCTTGCTCTGTCCCTCTATTTCTTTTTCTTTTTTTTTAATTAATTTTTATTGGAGTATAGTTAATTTACAATGTTGTGTTAGTTTCTGCTGTATAGCAAAATGAATCAGTTATACATATACATATATCCACTCTTTTTTAAATTCTATTCCCATATAGGTCATTACAGAGTGTTGAGTAGAGTTCCCTGTGCTGTACAGTAGGTTCTTATTAGTTATCTATTTTATATATAGTAGTGTGCATATGTCAATCCCAATCTCCCAGTTTATCCCTCCCTCCCCTTCCCCCCTTGGTAACCATAAGTTTGTTTTCTACATCTGTGACTGTATTTCTGTTTTGTAAATAGGTGCATTTGTACCATTTTTTTAGATTCCACATATAAGCGATATCATTTGATATTTCTCTGTCTGACTTACTTCATTCAGTATGACAATCTCTAGGTCCATCCATGTCGCTGAAAATGGCATTGTTTTGTTCTTTTTTATGGCTGAGTAATATTCCATTGCATATATGTACCACATCTTTTTTAACCATTCCCCCATCGATGGACATTTAGGTTGCTTCCATGTCCTGGCTATTGTAAATAGTGCTGCAATGAATATTGGGGTACATGTATCTTTTAGAATTATGGTTTTCTCTGAATATATGCCCAGTAGTAGGATTGCTGAATCATATGGAGCTCTATTTTTGGTTTTTTAAGGAACCTCCATATTGTTCTCCATAGTGGCCATATCAATTTACCTTCCCACCAACAGTATAGGAGGGTTCCCTTTTCTCCACACCCACTCCTTGCTATGTCCCTCTTGTCATGAGCAAGATGAATCTTTAACTCTGTGTTCAATTGCCTTCCATCCACTTTTTTTTCACCGTGACCGGATGAGGCAAGGTAATGATTATTTCTGTTCTTAGTTATACAAGCAAAGTTAATGAATTAAGTTAAAGGATGTAAACAATGTCAATAGGTCTTGGATCACTAGTCACAGTCCATGAAAAGAAAATTATTTCAATTCATTATTTAATAGCAAATTACTAGTTGTTGGTGGGATTTATTTATGTATATTTATTTTTATTTACAGAACTTGAATTTTTAAAGTATCATAAATATTTAAAAAGAATAGTTAAATTTACATCAGGAGTGATAGAAAAGGAAGGGAAATGGTACACAAGTTATAAAGAGACTTGACACTTCAATAAATTCAAATAGCATACCAAGAAAAAATTCTGAGCTTTGCTCCTAACCCATTCTATGTTCACACAGGGTAAGAAAATGAAATGTAGCCAACATGATTCATCGTTATTCTTTTTCCTGAATTTTATCTACTTGGCAGCCCATTGGCATGATCTTGCCACAACCTAAGGCTACCAGGCAAGATCCCCAAGGCTATTGAATTGCTTTCCCTTCTCACATAGAATTACAAAAAACAGTGCGGTTATCATGCACAGTCCATAAAATAAATCCATGTTTACTTTCTGGGCCAACCCACTCAGTGCCCCTTCACCATCTTATCTACAGTGGTTACAGTCATCCTGTTTACTTTTGCACGTTATCTTATACTACAGACAACGTCAGCAATGTATTTATCAGCCTTTCTTTCCTTCCCATTTCACACTGAACGCTCTCTAGTGTCTCCAGTTTAGAGACTGGAATTAAGAAATTGCATAAAACAAGTGTTTCATTGCTTTTTTAATAGCAAGGCCTTGAAAGTTAACTAAGCAAAAATACTGGCTGTTTTTGAAAGGGACTTTGTTAATTGTGGAAGAATGGAAAAAATCCTAGTATCTCTTGGGAGAGAAGTAATAATGAATAAATGCAAAGAAGAGTAAAGTTTACAAATGTAAAGAGTAAAGAGTAACAAATGGGGAAAATCACTTAGACTTTTAAAAAAGATCATTAGCATTAATTTGCATTCCATGAATGGAAAAAGAATCAAATCAACCCTATTTTAAGTCATATCTCTCTGTGTAATGTGTATTTTGTCTTTATCAGAAACATTTTCAAAAATCACAAGACTTTCAGCTGTATGCAGTTTAAAAATTCATAATGTTTCTAATATCAGATATCTTTATGCTGTTCAATATGTTTTGGTGATTGATTTATATTAATTGAAAATGTATTTTACAGAATGTGCTCTACTACACCAGAAGTTTTATATCTATATTTTATAAAGCCATTGTCCAAGATGGTGACAATCACATATATCAATGTTTATTTTTAATTTTTTATAGATATATAATTCAAATACCGTAAAATTCATCCTTTTAAAATATACGATTCAGTGATTTTTTGTATATTCACAAAGTTATGCACTTGAATTCCAGAACATTTTCATCACCCTAAAAAGAAATCCCATACCCATTAACAGACAGTTCCTATTCCTTCACCACCAACCCCCTACCTCCCAGTCCCTGGTAAATCACAGATGTACTTTCTGTCTCTATAGTTTTGCCTATTCTGGACATTTCATATAATTAGAATCATACACTATGTGCTCTTTTGTGACTGGCTTCTTTCACATAGAATACTGTTTTCAAGGTTCATCCATGTTGTAGCATGAATCAGATTTCATTCCTTTTTAATGGTTGAATAATATTCCATTATGTGGATATACCACATTTGTTTCATTCATTTATTGATGGACACTTCAATTGTTTTCACTTCTGGGCTATCATGAATAATGTTGCTATGACATTTGTTTATAAGTTTTTGTGTGGACATTTTTTTCCAATTCTCTTGAGTTTATACCTAAGAATGGAACTGCTGGTCAAATGGTAACTAACACTGTTTTTAACTTTTTGAGGAATGGCCAAACTGTTTCCTAAAACAGCTACATCATTTTGCATTTTAACCAGCAATGTACAAGGATTTCAATTTCTCCATATTGTTGCCAACACTAGTTATTTTCCATTTCTAAAAAAATTATTATGATATTATCCTAGTGGATATGAAGTGATTTCCCACTGTGGCTTTGATTTACATTTCCCTAATGTCTAATAGTGTAGAACATCTTTTCATGTGCTTCTTGGCCATCTGTATTTTGTCTTTGGAAACATGTCTATTTAAGTATTTTGTCTACTTTTCAATTAGGTTGTTTGTTACTCTGTTGAGTTGTAAGATTTCTTTCTGTGTTCTAAATACTAGGCCTTTATCACACCTACAATTTACAAATATTTTCTCCCATTCTGTGTGTTGTCTTTTCACTTTCTTAATAGTGTCCTCTGAAGCACAGAAGTTTTAATTTTGATGTATTCCACTTTATTTATTTTTCTTTAGTTGCTTGTGCTTTTGGTGTCATATCTAAGAAACCATTATCTAATCCAAGGTCATGAAGATTTACTATTATGTTTTCTTCTATGACTTTTACAGTTTTAGCTCTTACATTTAGGTCTTTGAGACATTTTGAGCTTATTTTTTATATATGGTGTGAGGTAGGAGTGCAGCTTCATTGTTTTGCACATGGATATCAAGTTGACACTGTTTGTCAGAAAGACTGTTTTTTTGCCCATTGAATTGTCTTGGCACCCTTGTAGAAAATCAACTGACAACAAATGTACAGGTTTATTTTTTGACTCTCAATTCTATTCCATTGATCTATATGTCTATCTTTATGCCAGTACCAATACTCTTCTTTATTTTTTATCAGTTTAACAATATCCTTATATTTTAAATGGTAAGGTTTTTTAAATCAAATTAATTTATTTATTTATTAATTTTTGGCTGCGTTGGGTCTTCGTTGCTGTGCATGGGTTTTCTCTAGTTGTGGCGAGCGGGGGCTACTCTTTGTTGCGGTGCGCGGGCTTCTCATTGTGGTGGCTTCTCTTGTTGCAGAGCATGGGCTCTAGGCACGCGGGCTTCAGTAGTTGTGGCACATGGGCTCAGTAGTTGTGGCTCGTGGGCTCTAGAGCGCAGGCTCAGTAGTTGTGGCTCACGGGCTTTGTTGCTCCACGGCAGGTGGGATCTTCCCGGACCAGGGCTTGAACCCGTGTACCCTGCATTGGCAGGCAGATTCTTAACCACTGCACCACCAGGGAAGTCCCAATATCCTTATAGTTTAAACACCAAATAAAATATATTTAAAGCTTGTGAAACAGAAATTTAAGATGACATGAAATCACTAGAAAAGCCAATGTTAAAGAGAAACCTCACTAACTTAAGATCAATATGAGATCACATTTTAGCGTTCAAACAATGTAGCTTCTTCCAAGCCCTTATAAAAACAAAAACAAAATAGCACAACAGTATAGTGGACAGAAAACAGAACTGAACAGTGTGATTTTCCACAGTCTTAAGTATAGAATTTATTTCCAAATCTAGTCATTATGACTATATTTAAACAAGTTAGGTAACATATACAAACATATAAAGCCTCAGACTTCTGGTTTTGCACGTAAGGAGCTTAGAAGTTGCCACTCCCTCTACCAAATGAAAAGGTGAATGGACCAAAAAATAAACTCTTTTTGGATGCATAAAAGAGAAAAGGACATAGAGCAAACCACTGACTCCAAGATTCGAGAGACAGACACAGAGTCCTGAGTTACCAGAGCAGAGCAGAGAGTCTGAAAACAGGAAATGCCACAGGAACTAGCACCAGGGTAGGAAACCTGAACTGTAATTAATTATTTTCTGGAGGATCAGTGCGGACAACTCTGAGAGTTGAAAACTCCACGGGGATCCAGTCACAGGGAGATATCCACAATACTGTGAGATTTACCTCCAGGAGCTTGACCAGGTTCCCACAGTAAATATCAGAAAAATCCCCTTATGCTTCCAGCAGGGGAAGGGGAAAAGGAACCACTTTGAAATATACCCGAGCACTCTGTTAACTCAGCCTGCCCAGCGTAAACTAGTTAACCGGAACCTGACCTGCTTGGGGCTTTATCAAACCCTAAAAAATATGGGGAAAGGGAAATACCCAGCTCTAGCCCACTCTAGCTATCCTGTCTTACCTAAGTGGGGAGAAAAAAATACCTGAGAGACCCTTGCAAAGTTCACAGTCCAGACGCATAGGCTCACTGAGAGACAGGGATCTAATCATAGAACGTAGAACACTTCCCCTGGCCCCCATGGACTGGATCCCCATGGAGTTTTTAACTCTCAGAGTTGTCGGCACTGATCCGCCAGCAAATCATCAATTACAGTTCAGGTTTCCTACCCCGGTGCTAGTTCCTGTGGCATTTCCTGTTTTCAGCACATTACTAAAGGGCTACTTACAGCAGTTTCTTTTACCCAGAATATCATGTCTGGCTATAAAGGAAAAAAAAAATCACAAGGCATACTAAAAGGCAAAAAACAATTTGAAGAGACAGAGCAATCATCAGAACCAAACGTGACAGGGATGTTGGAATTATCAGGCCAGGAATTTAAAACAACTATGATGAATATGCTAAGAGCTCTAATCGATAAAGTAGGCAGCATGCAAGAACAAATGGGCAAACACTAACTCGAAAAGATAGATGCAGCCCCATGTTCATTGCAGCATTATTTACATTAGCCAAGACATGTAAACAACCTAAGTGTCCATCAACAGATGAATGAATAAAGAAAATGTGAGATATATATTCTGTAATATTCCAGTTTTGAAAACAATGGCACACATTTGTTATCCTTATGTTGAGGGATGGCACACGTGTGTCACAGGCAACTCACAAAATCCAAGGGATAGGAGTACCAAAGAAACCCCCAGAAAATAAAGTTCAACCAGTATATCTATGAGAGTATCAGAATATGGATCTATGCTAATGGCTCATCTGTTGTCCAGTGCATCACCGGATTCTATCTTTGCTCCTAAATATCTTTGAAATCTGTCTACATAGTTTCATCTCCACTGCCATTATCCTATTCCAAACTATCACAATCTCTTTATTACTGCAACAGCCTCTTAAATGCGTCCCATTATTCACTTTTGTTACTTTTCAATGTATTTTTTGCCAAGTAAGCAGAACTGTGTTTCTAAAAGACAAATCTGATTGTTCCACTCTTCTGCTTAAAATCATTCAGTTGTTTCGTACTACTCATTTTAAGATCTTATCAGGGTCTACAAGATTCTGCTTGACTGATTCATTGCCTACCTCTTCTTCTTCATCTCACAAGGTTCTCTAGCCCCATGCACTCCAGCCACACTGACCCTTCATTTCCTCTAAGCAGAAGTCCTCAGTAAATTTATGACGAAAAAATGAACTGTTAGGTAGGTCCTTCCACCAATGCAATTCCCCAGATCCTTCATTTCAGTTGGGATTTTTTTCTCACACTCATCAGCCCCATGCCTTTGGACAGCTTCTGTCAGCTACTTTCACTGGAGTTTTCTTTCAGCTTTCTTCCTGCCTGTTACGTCACCACAGTTACAACAAAACCACTGCTACCCTAGACCATTTAGGGTCCTATTACTATTTTTAAAATTGTGGCAAAATATACATAAAATAAAATGTAGTATCTTAACCATTTTTAAGTGTACCATTCAGCAGTGTCAAGTATATTCACATCATTGTACAACCAATTTCCAGAACTCTTTCAACTTGCAAACCCCAAATCTCTATCTACTCCCAACAACCTCTCATTCTCCAGTCCTCTCAACTACTATTCCACTTACTGTCTCTATGAATTTGACTACTCTAGATATCTCATATAAGTAGAATTATACAGTATCTGTCCTTTTGTGACTAGCTTATTCATTTATCATAATGTCCTTAAGATTTATCCATGTTGTAGCATATGTCAGAATTCCCTTCCTTTTTACAGCTGAAAAGTATACCATTGTGCATATAACACATTTTCTGTACATACTCATCTGTTGATGGACCCTTGGGTGGCTTCTACCTTTTGGCTTTTGTGAATAATGCTATGAACATAGATGTACAAATATCTCTTCAAGACCCTGCTTTCAATTCTTTTGAGTTTATACCCAGAAATGGAATTGCTGGATCATATGGTAATTTTATGTTTAACTTTTTGAGGAATCACCATACCATTTTCCATAGTGGCTTCACCATTTTACATTCCCACCAACAGGGCACAAGACTTCCAATTTCTCCATACTCTTGCCAACACTTGCTATTTTCTGTTCTTTTGATAGTAACCATCTTAATGGGTTCAAGGTGATATCTCACTGTGGTTTTGATTTGCATTTCCCTAATGATTCATGCTGTTGAGCATCTGTTTGTGTGCTTATTGGCCACTTGCTTATCTTCTTTAAATCAATATCTATTCAAGTCCTTTGCCCATTTTCAAACTGGGGGCTTTTTGTTGTTGAGTTTTAAGAGTTCTCCATATATTCTGGATATTAGTCTGAATATCTTATCAGAAGCATGATTCACAAATATTTTCTCACATTCCATAGATTGCCTTTTCACTCTGTTGATTGTGTCCTTTGGCACAAAGAAGTTTTTATTTTGAAGTAGTCCAATTTATCTACTTTTACTTTCCTTGCCTGTGCTTTTGGTGTCATTTCCAATGAGTCCTATTCGTTTGTAAGCATTTTTATACTAGAATCAGATATAGATAAAACAAAAAAATGGAAAAGAAATATTGAGTTTAAAAGAATAAAAAGTTTCCCCAAAGAGTCAACATTGATGTCTACTTGATCCATACTATATGGTCTTATATTTATTGGAGCTCTATACTCTTTCTGTTTTCTTCTCCATTATGCAATTTAAACATCTAGTTCAAACCTATGGACATTTTCCTTCTATATATTCTAGAGTCTTACCTCTGACAAATTATTCAATCCTGCCAACATTCCTTCTTTGACAATATCTCTGCCAATTTTAAATCTAAATTACCCCTTGGCTTCAAGCTGTGCTGCTGTACTTGACTCCATAGTGGTATTTTGAAAGGAGAAAAGGCTCCTCTGGGATTTCTCATGCACACCTTCCTGCACAGCCCACAAGTAGAGAATCACAGCTGTACATGAGACATCAGCCTTTCTTCCTGCATTTCACTGCTAGTTTCATGACTCACTTTCCTGTCTGGGCTCCAAAGAGCATCTC
Organism: Eschrichtius robustus; assembly: GCF_028021215.1. NCBI lineage: Eukaryota > Metazoa > Chordata > Mammalia > Artiodactyla > Eschrichtiidae > Eschrichtius > Eschrichtius robustus. The sequence goes on along the minus strand of NC_090837.1, from coordinate 41,393,809 downwards.
CGACTTTGACTGGAGATCATCCCATAATGCTTATTTGGTCATTCCCTTTTTCGTTTCAAGGAAGTTTCTGTGGGTCCTCTCCTCAGGAAATCCAATTTCTCTGATGTCTGGCTTCTCCTTCATCCAACGTAATGCATCTGGGCCAGCGAACCAAAGCATTACACCCAGGCTGGCAGCATTCAGCAGGCAGCTAACTGAAGGGTAAATGAGTAAGACAGCAGAGCAACAGCAATGAAGGGGTATCTTAATGGCAGTGAAATGGCTTCACAATTAGAAAAACAGGTTAGACTTAAATGGCATCTACCCGATTGCCCAGCCCAGGACCTGAATGCCATCTTAACTCCTTTCTTTCCCGCAGCCCTCAAATCCAATGCCAAGTTCTCTCAATTTTACCTCCTAAATACACCTTAAATCCATCTACTTCCATCCATTCCCACCATCAGTAGCTCAATTCAGGCCACCATCATCTCTCACTGGCTTTTCTTTTGACGCTCTTTTGCATTGTAGGGGAGGAAAAATAATTTTCCCTCTACCATTCTGAGTTCTTGGCTAAAAACAGATTAACAAGAGAAAAAACAAAGAGAAGTTTATTAACACGTATGCCTCCTGTATACATTGGAGATACCTAGGAAAAAAAGAGTAAGTCTTCTGAGATGGCCCAAGTCACTACCTTAAATACCATTATCAGCTAAATACAAAAGAAAGATTTTTGGGGGGGGTGGGGTGGCATTGGGGAGAGGCAATTTACAAGAAGGTGAGAGAAGGAAATGTTTGGTAAGCAAAAATTGCCCTGCTTGCAGATAAAACTCTCAGGTAAAAATGTTATATCTGGTAAAGCTCTCTTCCTGGTAGAGGCCCCCTTTCTAATGTAAATTTTCTTTATAAATGTAGATTTCCCTTACAAAAGGGTAATTTCTACTCTGCTTTCAGAGCTTCTGCTGTGTTTGCAGTTTCTGGAAAAAAATTAACTCAAAATAACTCATATGCCAAAGAGAGATACATTAGGGTGGCATATTCAGCTATCTGTCAACACCAAGATCTTAATGATTATAGACCAATGTGATTTCACTTCTTTTACAATGAGAAATATACCAACCACCACCTACTGAGCTCCCACTGTGTGTGAAGCTTTAGACTAGTGACAGTTCGCACATTATCTCATTTTATTCAACCGTCCAAATATCCTATGAGGAAGGATTATTAGCCCCATTTTACAGATGAGGAAAGTAAGGCTCAAAGAAGTTAAGTAACTTGTCCAAGACGGTTTCCATGCCCAAGGCATGGAACCAAAATTTAAATTCAGCCCTGACTTCCAAATCTACTTCTCCTTGATTACAAACACATACTTGTGATTTATCTCTTGCTGTCAAATGACAAAATAATACAATTTGGTAACGAGTCTGATGGCCTTTATTCAAAGGAAAACAGTCCATGGATTGGTGGAGCACAGTGCCTTGCAAGCAGCAGAGCACTCTTCCTGAGAGATTTTGGGCAAGAGCAAGTTTTATAGCACATTAGAAGAGGCAAGGCAGAAATGGCATGATTGGCTAGGAGGTCAGGGATTACCTTTTAAGGTGAGCAGGTCCTATTTTCTAGGGTAAGGTAAACTGGCTAAACTGAATTGGAGGATTGTGATTGGTGTAAATTACGTTTCCTTGACAGTGCAGGCTGACTTAGATTTAGATTTGTGACATGGGACAGGCCACTGTGGCAACCTCCATTCTGTGGGTCCTGATATACAAATTAACTGTATCATGCCCCTAAACAGTATACAACTCAAAACCTGAGCTAAATGGAAAAAACAAACAAACAAAATACTCTCTAGGCTCAGAAACCCAAATCCTATCTGTTAGCATTATACTTCGGACTTGCCTCTTTCTCTTTCTACCTGGTCTACACCAGGGGTTGGCAAACGATGGATCACAAACCATAGTTTGGCTCCTGAGTTAGGAATGGTTTTTACATGTTGTGGTATTGTGATTTATAATTAGAAATATATATCTGGTCTTCATCCCCATTTCTGGCACAGAACTCCTAAAACCCTAGGAATTTCCTAAGTGACAAGAGCACTGGGAGAATTTTTCGTTAAAATATTTGGTCTTTTGTGATTGGTTCCTGAAATAGCTCCAGAGCCATAAGAATAAAAGGAATGTCTTGTTATTCATAACAAGCCCCTTTTAACCAATACCTGAGTTTAAGTTAATGGAGTGACTTTTGGAAAGCCCCTAAGGATGGGGGCTGGTTGCAGGGGAACCCAGCGTATGATTAGGAGGTTGAAACTTTCAGTCCCACCCCCAACCTCCCAGGAGAGGAGAGGAGCTGGAGGTTGACTCAATCACCAATGACCAATGATTTAATCACTCATACCTACATAGTGAAGCCTCCATAAAAATCCAAAAGGACAGAGTTCAGAAAGCTTCTCCATTGGTGAATACATGAAGTAGGAAGGGGGACACGCTCAGAGAGAGCCTGGAAGCTCCATACCCCTTCCCACATACTTTGCCCTACGCATCTCTTCCATCAGGCTATTTCTGAGTTATATACTTTTATGATAAACTGATAATCTAGTAAGTAAAACATTTTCCTGGGTTCTGTGTGCCGCTCTAGTGAATTAATCCAACCAGAGGAGGGTGTCATGAGAACCTCGGGGTTACACCAGGTTGGTTAGAAGCAACCTGAACTTGAGATTGGCATATGAAGTGGGGGAAGAGGCAGTCTTGTAGGACTGAGCCCTTAACTTGTGGGATCTGACATTATCTCCAGGTAGATATTGTCAGAACTGAACTGAATTGTAGGACACCAAGTTGGTGTCGCAGAATTACTTGATTTGTAGGAAGCCTAGTGTCAGAAGTGAAGTATTCTGTGAGTAGAGCTTTTGAGAGTAGACACACAGGAGGAGTGTTTTCCTTTACATATTTATACAACTGAAAAAAATAAAAAGAAGAATATTTCATGACACATGAAAATTACATGAAATTCAGATTTCTGCATCCATAAATAGTTTTGTTGGAACACAGCCATGCTATTATTAGTGTCTGTACTGATTATGATTGTTTTCACACTATGACAAAACTGAGAGCTGTGAAAGAGATGGTTCACAAAGCAAAAAATATATAGTATTTGGCTGTTTACAGAAAATGTTTGTCAACCCTTGGTCTATGGTCCTTGACCAGATTCAGAGTTCGCATTGTATCTCCCTAACTAAACAGTCTTTCAGTATCAGCCCATGGCCTGCTTAGCTCTTTATAACTTTTTCATAACTGAATACAGAAAAATTAGATAACTTGCCCAAGCTAGCAAGGCAAGCAAAAAGCAGACACAGGATTTGAACCTGGCAGTCTCCAGAGACCCAGCTCTAAGCTGTGACGCTATATTGCCTCCCTAGGGGAACCTAGGTAACCTAGGTTACTAAGAACCTGGTAACCCCAATGTCAATGTAAAATTCTAGGTACTGTTAAAATCCTCAGACATAGTCTATCTTAAATAAGAGGTATTGCTGTAGGACAGTTCTCCCCTAAGTAGTGAGGAAAAGATAATTATTTAATGGTTTTATTGGATGTGTAGCACATAAAAAGCATCTCATTTAACCCTCAGAAATATCCCAGACAGGGAGGAATCATAATCCACATTTTAATAAATTAGGAAGCTAAGAACAAAAAAAGATGATTTCCTGATAAATTCACAGATTTAGTATACCAGTGAGGTGGTGGTGGCATGTTGAAATTTATAGACTAGATGCTCAGATATGCAAAACTGTAACTGGATTTCTCTGTACCTGAACCAAACTAGATATCAAGCCCCATATTTGTATTCCTGGAAGGGAGGGAAATGTGACAGTATAAGATTACTCGGCCACCGCCGGTATAAAATGTAGTAGCCAAAGGTGTTCAGTTTCATTAGCCATCAGAGAAATGGAAATTAAAACCACAAAGTGATGCCCCTACCCACCACACAGCATGAGTGAAATGAGAGTCAGGTAATACCAAATGTGGACGAGCAGCAGCTAGAACTCTCATTCACTACTGGTAGGAGTGTAAATTGGTGCAACTACTTTGGAAAACTGCTTGGCAGTATGAGTGATGGGTGCTGGAGCTCACAAGAAGTGATGGTTGAATTTCCAGGAATTTTGTGAATCAACTGATTTCACATTGGTAGCTTGAAATTGGGCAGCTGGAGTATTTACACCACAGGAACTGGCTAACATTATAAATGAGCACCCACCCTAGAGCCAGTTGTTAAACATTTACCAGCAAACCATTGGGCAATAAAGCTCCACTATATATATCCTGTGACTCAGCAAATCCATTTCTAGGTATCCACACTTTAGGAATGTGTGCAGATAGGGCCCAAAAGCCATGTACAAGAATGTTCATAGCAGCATTATTTGTAATGGCTGGAAACCCAAATATCCATAAATAGAATTGATAAATCCATGTTCATTCAATGGAATACTATGCAGTAATAAGAATGAAAGAACTGCTACATGCAATAACCCAGATGAATCTCACAAAATGATGGAACAAAAGGAGCCTGAACAAGGGTACATGCTGTGTGATTCCTCTACATAAAAGGCAAAAAAGACCAAATTAATCTCTGATGATAAATCAGGGAGGTGGTTACTTGGCGGGGAGGAGAGCAGCAATGACTGAACAAAGGGGGGATTGTGGAGTGCTGGTATTGACCTTTTTTCCATCTAAGTGCTGGTTATTTAACTGCGTTTATTCTGTGAAAATTCATCAATAAAAAGTTTGATTTTAAAAATTAGTCACTTCCATAATTGGACAAGCAAAGGCAAAAAAAAAGGAACTTCAAATTAAATCTCATACCTTATAGAAAAATTAACTAAAAATAAATATTAGATCTAAATGAAAAACATGAAACTCTAAAAAGAAGAAAGTCTTTATGACCCAGGGTTAGACAGAATCCTTAGACATGACACCAAAAACATAATCCAAAAAAAATGGAAAAGAAAAAAAAAAGGTAAATTACATCTCATCAAAGTTAAATACTTTCACTCTGCAAAAAAAACTGTTAGGATGAAAAGACAAGCTACAAACTGGGAGAAGATATTTGCAAATCACATACCTAACAAAGAACATATATTTTGGTTTTGATAAATATACTTTAGTTATGTAAGATGTTACTACTAGGGAAAGTTGAATATTTTTACAACTTCTTGTGAGTCTATAATTATTTCAAAACAAAAAAGATCAATTAAGGGAATTCCCTGGCAGTCCAGTGGTTAGGACTCTGTGCTTCCACTGCAGGGGGTACAGATTTGATCCCTGGTCAGGGAACTAAGATCCTGCATGCCATGTGGCGCGGCAAAAAAAAAAAAAAAAAAAAAAGACATCAGTAGTTTTACCTACCAGACTGCCTATTTTTCCACATCTTTGACCGATATTCTAAGCATATTCTAATACAATGCTAATCGGGATATAACTGATGAGACTTTTCTACAGGGCAACTTGGCTGAACCAGTCGAGCTCTTAGAATGTACAAACATTTGACCAAGGAATTCCATTTCTGGAATTTTTCCTAAGAAAGTAATCAGAGATATATACAAAAATCTGCAGACAATGATTTCGTTTTTCATAATTGCTTATAATAGTGAAAAATCAGAAAAAACCTCAATATTGGAAACAAGTATAGTTTATACTACATAGTTAGTGTATTTTGATATACCCAGAATATAGAATACAATGTAGCCATAAGAAATTAAGCCATAGAAGAATATTTATTGACATGGGAAAATGTTAACAATATACTTCTATATGAAATATGCAGGATAGAAAACAGTATATACAGTTTAGTACCATTTTTATGGAAAGAAAAATAGCCATATATACAAAATCATGCATAGGAAAAAAATAGAAGGATGTACATACCAAATGTTAATAATGGTTATTTCTAGACAGTGGACTTACAGGTGACTATGCAATTTCTGCAATAAATTTTACCTGCCTTCAAACAGTATCTGCTTCATGCTATTCTTTCTTGGTTGTGATTAGTTTGATATAATGTCTCTTCAAATAGGTATATATCAAATGTTTCATGATATATACCTCCAAATCATACTGCTAGTCCCATTTAAAAATCATACTGCTATTCCCATTTATATATCAAATGTTTCATGATATATACCTCCAAATCATACTGCTATTCCCATATATTTCATGACATATACCTCCAAATCATACTGCTATTCCCATTATCAAATGTTTCACGATATATACCTCCAAATCATACTGCTATTCCCATTACTTGCTACTTTGTAAGAGCAAGTAGCAAAATGCTACTTGCTCTTACAAACTGGCATATGGAGAATATTTCTAACTAACACAATATGCTATCAAATATGCCACAGCATAGATCTGGCTATGGAAAATTATTATTTGGAGAATTTGAAAACCACCTAATCAAGAGAAATTTTAAATAGACAAAAAGATACTATAACTAGTTAGGGGTCCATAATGAAGAGTGTAAAATAACTCACGTTCCAGAATTGGAGACTTTTGGGTCTCTCCTTTTTACTATCTGACTTTGGGCAAAGGATATTAGGTTTTTTTAGTCTGGAAAATGTGGTTAATAAAAGAAAGAAGCAAAAATATTTTTTTTAATAAGGGAAAATGGGATCAGAGATAAAAAGGTTTTCTACAAAGACCTAAATAAATGTTAGATAAAACAGCTAAAAGGGAATTCAAATTTGGTGTTGCAGAAAAATTAACTCACATTCATTTTTCTGTAGCAGCAATTCTTACTGTTTTATATCTTCTTTCACAGGTTTTGACATGCTTGTGAAATTACTTTAATGTTAATTAATGGTCTTTAAGTTCTTTAATTATTTTAACAGTTAATACATAAAACATAATTTTTTCATGGAATCTGAGGTAAGTGTTTTAAATAAATATAGGTTACAACAATTAAACACACTTATAACAAATATAATTTAGATTTTACTTCTCAGAATCCATCTTAGTGTAAAGCTGTTTACTAGATTCTTATTAAAAATACCAAGTTAGGATGTTAGATCTCTTAAAGGTAAAACATCAGAGAATAGAAAAAAAATCTGTGTCCACTCTTCTCTGATGTTTTCCATGCTCCAGCACCATCCCAAATTGCTTCCTTATTTCTGTTCCCTCTCTCTGGAAGGGAATCTCAAGTATATCTGTGACCAATTAATAATTTTTAATAATTGTTTGCAATCATTATCTAAAAGGGAACAGTTAATGACTTATATCTCATGGATAAATTTATTGTCTAGATGCCTAGAGGTAAATTGCACAACTTGCAAATGAAAGAAGGAACTTTTATAAAACACTGATGAAAGGAAGATGGAAAAAAAGAGGGATTTTCTCTGTTTTTCCAATCAAAGATTTGCTCCTTCTCTCCACAAAGTCATGGAGTTGAGAAGGATAGCTGGAGGAGTGTGGATGGGAAATGTGCATCACATTTACAGAACTACACAACACACTCTCACCTTACACCAGTGGTGTTCTGCCACCTCTACCCCATTCCATAAATGTTCCACTAACCATAGCACAGCTTTTGGCATAGTTCTAATTTCTCAAGGAAGATCACAAGAAAGGTACTTTCAGGTTGTTAAAAGAAACCAGAATATTACACCAACACATTTCGGTGGTGGGAGGAGACTACTGGCACACCGTATTTATTGCTTAACAGTACAAGAATTAAACAAAAAAGTAGAGACTAGAAAATCACTTTTTGAAATTTCACAATCACCAATTTGCGACAGAAAGTGAGGCGTAACACTTATGCTAACAAATCTGTTAGATGAATTATCACTTCAGCACATAACTGCAGATGGATACTCCTGGATTTTCACTTAATCCATCACTCCATGAGCACTATAAAATGAAAGGTGACATACTTATGAACTAAAATCACAAGAAGAAACTCTCTAAGATCAATCTTCAATGAGCCCCTATTTCAATAAGCCATACGGAGCCGTAAAGAGCAGTAAAAAGTAATATTCATTTAACAGAATGAGAATCCCAATGACAAGAAATCAGGTATTTATATTCCTCTAGAGACACTTCTTTCCCACCTAACAAAGGCACTTGACATGTAATGAAATGGACAGTTAATTCAGGTACTGCCCTGGGCAACTGTTACCTTTCTAAAATTATATGAAGTGGTGATTAAGTTCAAATTAATCCTTCTGAATCAGCCTGAAACACTCATGAAAATATCACAAGTTCTCTATTTTTGGCAGATGATATAACCAAAGAAGAAAAGATAATATTGGTGTCCACAATGAATTGGCTGACTTGAACAGTCCAGGATTCTCTCTCTGCACAATATATTCCTTGATGACTGTGGAATTTGTATCTGATTATAGGCAAATTAACCTTTCATACAGTTTCAGGTATTAATGTTCACTCCTCTTCTTGTCTTTTCTTACTTTTTTGTTCTTTCCCAAAGTCTTAGATGATTCCTCCTGAAAAAGACATAAATCAATGTAGTATCTTCCTACATTTATACGAAGGTACTAGCTTAGGACTTTTAAATCTAGTCATATAGAATATGTATAATAGTGAAAGTATAATTACTTCCATATGTACCATCTTTCTGTTTTACAGGGCTCTTTCATTTATAGTCTATTTTAATATTTCCAAAACAATCAAGGATGATCAAAGAAAACACTCATTTATCTCAGTTATCTAACAGATTTATGTTTGAGTAATTTCAATATTATTTATAAGTTTATTTTTTTAATTATTTTTTTGTGTGTGTGTATTTTTTTTTTTTTTTTTTTTTTTGCCACACCGTGCGGCTCGTGGGATCTTACTTCCCTCACCAGGGATCGAACCCATGCCTCCTGCAGTGGAAGTGCAAAGTCCTAACCACTGGACAGCCAGGGAATTCCTCTCAATACTATTTAGTCCATTGTTCATTTTTCAAAGTAAGGCAGCAAAGTTTAAATAAAATAGATATGAACATATCTGAAATATGAGACAAAAAAACTCAAAGTATAAAGGAAGAAGGCATCTAAAGGCATGTCAGGGGAAAGGGGATACACTTTGACACTAACAGAGAATGTTAGAATTTTACAGATGTTTAAAGACTATCCAGTTCACTGTAGCATTAGCTATAACTTCTATGGGTCTCAATTTTAGGGAGTGGAAACTAACTGGTCTTTAAGGTTTTTATAAAACTCCATGAATCTACAAAATTAAGGTTTGAAGAGATGAAGTGATCCTCCCAAGGTCACACAACTGGTCAATCACACTGTTCTGACTAAAACCTAAGCTTCCAGTTTCCTAGTCCAAAGGTTTTTCTAATGCACCTCACTTGTTCTGCTTCACTCTTAATTTTCTTTTTCTTTTTTCTTTTTAAATTTCACAGGCAGTGGTGAGAAACTCTCTAGATATAATATCAGTAACCACTTACCGGTGAACTTGTGTAGTTCTTCTCCACTAGAATGTTTCTGGCACAGTTGTTGATATGTTTGAAGCGATCTGGTCCTAGCAAAATCCCTCCATACCAGCGTGATACCACCACCATGACATTTCTCACATTCAAAATCTGTTATTTTCAGAAGCATAATTACATACAAATATAGACAGGTACAGATGTGAGTTTTAAAGGAAAATGAAAAAACCCATACATAAAATTGCACATAAAATTTCCCCGACTTTAATGGCAGAACCATGAGTAAGCAGAGTGAGATTTATAACAATTCAGGGGACAGAATGTTAGAATAAGAAGGGAATTTGGAAAACAAACACTGTGCTCCACAGTGTCCTTGAACTGCAAACTTGGGGACCACCAGGCAGAGTGAAGGGGAGATCATGCAGTGGGGTTCCACTTCTTGGTGACTTCAACCAGAATAGCTTAGCTTAGGCAGTTTTTTACCCCTAGGTCAAACAGCAACACAAAACCTGCTTCTGAACAAAACAGCTAGAGAGAACTGGGGCTGCATGAGTAATCACTAGTGCCTACCAGTGAGGTCTTCCTCAGTTTGACATTTGTCAAATGCTGCCCTTAACGTGAAGCCCACCAGTCTACAGGCCTGACCCCCACAGAGTTCCTATCAAGGAAAGGGCCTGGTTAGAAAACAAACCTCCACATACAATAGCAGAAGAAACTATAGCAACTACCTTAGGAAAAAAACAATCCATTCTTAAAATTAATGAACAACCAATGATCACCAGACAGATGAAGAAAATCCAGCAGCATGAAAGAGAAAGGACAAGATAAACAAACTAAAATGGACCAGGAAAAATTTAAGGAAGAAAACATCTAAAAAAAGAAACTCTAATTAGTATACTCAGAAAAATTTTAGAAGATATTGTATCCATAAAAGCAGAACAGCACACTATGAAAAGGGAAAAACAGAGAACAAGAAAGAACTCTTGAAAATTAAATACATGGTTGCTAAAAAAAATTTTAATTTGATAGAAATTTTGGAAGACGGTCAAGAAAATGTCTTAGAACATAAGGCAATGAGATGGACAACTTAATAAAAAAAGAAACATTCTGGATCTACCCAGAAGTCCAATATCCAACTAACAGGAGTTCTGCAAAGACAGAACAGAGAAAATAGAGGAGAGGAAATTGTCATGAAACAAAAAGGATAAGTTTTTCCAGAGCTGAAGATAATCTTCTATTGTCTACAACTGAAAGAGCTTGAAAGCACAGCTCTTGTTATTAACCTTTTGCTTTCTGCCCCACATCCAGCGGTTAAAATTATCTCTCTACCGATGTTTAAAAACTAACTACTAATAAAACCAAATTATCTCATGTTATATAGTCTAACTGATTTACTTATTCCTAAATGGAATTTAGGAATGAATTTTGTTGAGAAATTTTATGGTTCACAGAACAGGATCAAGAGGGTTTAACTCACACTTACCTCCATGAGGTGGAGAAGACGCCCCCCAGCTGCTGTTTCCCCATCATCCTCACAGTCCTGTAAGAAGGTCTGTTTATCCTCACAATATATTCTAGAAATACACGTAACAGTGTTACACTTTAAAACCTTGAAATATTGTATTCAATAATAAAAGTTACTTTCATATTTGTTGCCATCAATTTACTTCCAAAATCAGCATACTTGTTTTAAAAAAATCTTTCTTGAACTATAAATTAGCTATATTTTCACTGATGATTTCCTATCCAGTATGCTTCCCTTTTTATATTTTGGAAAGCTAGGAATCAAGGGTACCTCCTTTAAATCAGAAATGCTACAATTATGGGAAGGTGAGTTTAGACATCTGACACTTCCTCTACTTCATTTAATCTTGAAGCTGAGATTATAGAGACTAATCACTAAAAAACGTTTACTGAGAATAAACTGTATATAAGCATTATAGGCACATAATAGGCGCTATGAAATGGTATAAGAGAAATAAGTGGTGTACTCCTGTCATCAAAGAGCCTAAACTCCAGTGAAAGAGAAAAAAAGTATATAAAAAAGATGGAGGTGATAAAACCAACGTAATATTTTATACTTTCCTAATGTTCTAGCCACCAAGCATTTATCTATCTTCCCCATTCTAAGAATTATAAGATTTATTTTTCTCTATAATTTCCCCCTGGATAGTTATCAATATCAGAGATAAATCATGGTATTTTTACCCATTTAAATTATCTAGAAAGTTAGCATGGGCTACATTGTAGATGAATAAGGTTGGCAAATAAGTGTGAGTTATAAAAAGAAAACAGTGCCAGTTAAGGTATGCCATCTAGTGCATTTTTTAGGCCCCTACAAATGGTACCATCTAGGACTAGGCAAATATAGCAAAGATATCTTTCCAGTTATGGTGATAAAAAGCCAAATACTACCTTATCTATACACCTAAGTCAATTATATTAATTTTATTATAGCAATCCTATTCATTCATTCATCCTTCCATCCACCAAACCATCTATTCATTCATTCACTCAGTAAATATTTACTGCCCACCTCTATGACCAAGCTCTACTATTATTTAGAGTTGGCCTCATTTGAAGAAAAGAAAGTTAGTACTATTAAACAAAATTTTATATGGCAAATTTAAGGCAAAAAGGATTCCGGGGTTGACTTTATAGAACAAATGAAGAAATCTGACTATATAAATCAGCACTGTTAGGTTTAAAAAAATCAGGAAATACCATGGACATTTTCACTAACCCTTTCCTCACATGCCAGGAAGATAATGATGCAGCATCCGATAGCTGTGTGTACCAGTAGCCTGAAGAGTGCCCCATAACTCCAAAGCAGGAACACAGCCCCAGAACCAGGAAGTAACCTTAAAAGGACCCTGAGCATTCAAAATACACAACACAAAGTCCATGTACCAAATAAAGGTTATTTCTTTAACTCCCAGTGGAGTCCTTCAAGCCTCCACTTTATGCCTTTTTATTGTTATCTGACACACAATTCTGACAAGCTAAGCTCCTTCATTCCCAAGCGTCAATTATATAAGGGGGTGAGGTGGAGGGGCTGCTACATGCAGTCAAGCTGACATCTGTAAGAAGTGACAGCTGATCACCCATTAATACGCAAAAATACCCAAGTACTTAAAAAAACAAAAATCTGGGGCCTGAAATAGAGTATCCGGCACATTATTTAACTTTTTGATTACTTAAGATCAATATCATGTCCAGCAACTGTTGAAGGTGCAGCCAACATGGCCATGTAGGAATAAGATAGAGATAAATGAAATTAGATTCTCAAATTCAGTTCTACCATTAACGACTATGTGATATTGAAAAAGTTAACCTTTTTACAGTGGCACAGTTGCTGAAATAATTAGATTTAACTTATGTAAAGCACATGACACAGAGTAGGCCCTCAACAAACACGTGGGACGAATGAATAGTACCTATTAATACTTTTACAGCACATTCTAATCACTGAGAGCAAGCACAGTCTAATCCCTCATTTTTATATTGATGACCCTAACTCACTAAGAAAACACCAAAATTCTGTGTAGTGATACTCTAATAAGTAGGGAATTATATAATAAATAGTTTTTTTGGTAAGATTTGGCACTTAAAGGGATGTGACTTAGTAATATTAAAAACTCACCTATCCAAAGTGATAAATTTTTTTGAGATTTTTGTGTTTTAGGTAGCCTAGATTTTACAAATAGTGTGAATCACATTTTAAATTTGCACCAACTTCCTATGTCTATATTCTAATTTATTTTAGTCCTAAACTATGTTCTGTAAGTCTGTACTAATTTGCATATTTAAAAAATATACCCTTCATCTCTTTACTAACAAATCAGCAGATTTCTATAAAACCTTCGTACTCAAAACTAAAAGACATGTAGTGAAAGAAGCAGTCTTAATTTACTGCATAAACTGGTTTAAAAGAAAAATGTTAGAAAAAATTTGGCAGTATGTATCAAGAGTTTCAAAAATGTTCATACTTTTTGATAATTCTACTTCTAGGAATCTATTCTTTTTTCCTTTTTAATCATACTTCTGTTTCATTTCAAAAAAGAATATGAAACAACCAGAACCTATCCTGAGGAAATAATGCAAAAAGTACACAAAGATGTTCACGGGACTATTCTTTATAATATTTAGAAAAAATGAAAAACTAAAACCAAAAAGGAAATGGTTAAATAAATTGTGGTATGGAGCCTCAAACAAATATTACACAGCCATTAAAATAATGTTTATAAAGCAATTATAACAACATGGAAAAATGCTTTTGTTACATTAAGGAAAAATTTTGATACTAGAATAAAGCATTGAAAAGAATAAACTTTACATAGAAAAGACAGAAAGAAAATATTTCACAATATCAGTTTCATTTAATGGCAGAAAATGGTTAACTTTTCCTCTGATTCTTTTTTCTGCCATTTCCAAATATTCTACACATGATTATTACTTTTACAGTAGAAAAAAACACCTAATAGTTGTTGTTTTTTTAAATCATGCATCAGTTTCCCCAATTTTTTTTTTTTTTAATATTTATTTATTTGGTTGTGCTGGGTCTTAGTTGCGGCAGGCAGGCTCCTTAGTTGCGGCTCACCAGCTCATTAGTTGTGGCATGCGAACTCTCAGTTGAGGCATGCATGTGGGATCTAGTTCCCTGAGCAGGGATTGAACCCAGGCCCCCTGCATTGGGAGCGCAGAGTCTTAACCACTGCGCCACCAGGGAAGTCCCTTCCCCCATTTTTTACAAATTGCACGTTCCTAAAATTGTGATGATCACTTACCGGTATGCATAGATGTTGTGGGTGGCACTAGCAATTTTCTTATTCTCATACAATTTGGCAAGAACCATTTTCACCTTAAAAACAGCAGTAATGTAAATAAACTAATGTATACTTTTTATTTGCTCTGTAAATAAATGCTAAAAAAAAACTTAAAGCATATTGATATACATACTATTGTAGTGAAATTAACAAGAGTTATTTAAAGACTCAACTACGTTCTGAAAAAGCCATTTCCAAAGTTTTCTCATTTTAGGGGCAAAAACTGGGACTCTAATTGGTACAAAAATGATAGACCTGGTATTTTTCACCACCAGTTATCAACAAATATCTGAGCAGTAACCATGTCCAGGGTACTTGTACATAAGAAATTTTCCCCATACTGTATAGAGAAATTTAAACGAAAATATAAGAATTTCTAGAAATGAGCTCTGAAAACTTACCAAAGTGACAGGTACAGAACAATGGTATGTTCAAAATGTTATAAAACCAAAACTCTCTCTGGGAGTCAAATAAGGTTCACAGAGGAGGTAACAAGGGCCAGGTCTTGAAAGATAGTGACAGTTTTGCATCAAAATGGAAGAGTGAGGTGGGGCAAGAAGAAGCCATTCCATTTAGAGGAAACAGCATGTACAAACATACCAGATTTAGTAAGCAGAAATAAACGATGCTTAGTTAAACTGGAACTTCAGATAAACCACAAATTTTTTATTGTAAGTATGGCCTATGCAATAATGTTTATCTGAAATTCCAATTTTAGCTAGCTATTCTGTATTTTATCTGTCAACCTTAGCAGGGACATAAAAGAGAAAGGTTCAGGAAGTGACCAATAGTTTTATGTAGCTCTAACTCAGAGTATGAATGAGATGATAGAAGATGTATCAGAATGATTAAAGTAGGGTCTTATCACAAAGCACCTTGTATAATGTGTTTAGATTTTTCCTTGTAGCCAATGGAAATCAGCAAAGATTATTGGGTATGTGGGGGAGGAGTGACACGTGGTCAGATCTTTTAGAAAGGTAGTTGGCAAGGGACATAGAAGAAATACTGGAGGTAAGGAAGACTAAGCTGGAGATACGGAGAGCAATTTGGATCAGAAATTGTGCAATCTTGTGCTTCTCAGACTCCCAGATTCCTGATCAATAAAGTAGACACTGACCTCTCAGATTTATTTCAGCTCTCACAAATTATGATCCTGTAAGTCTAAGTGACTATAATCAGAAATGGAAAAAGGATCCAGTATGGAGAGATTCAGAATGGAATGTCTAACGAGGACCCTGGCAACAAGATTATGAGCAATGGCCAAGGGCAAAATAGGGTTCCTGAGAGAAAAGACCAGAAGCTTGCACCAAAATCTGTTATTTTGACCACAAATCAATGAAGGAAAGAACTTCCTCTTCCAGAGACTAAAAGAGAGTGAAAAGGCAGCCTGGTGCAAAAAACTGTATTCCTATAGGTCAGGGCTTTAGAAGAATTTGGAGAGACCAAAGGGAAGAGACCAATGCTTAAAACCTATGCTAAGCTAGTAAGACTTTTCTGGTTAATTTAACTTTATAGGTGTACTGAAATTGTCTCTTACATTAATAAAGTTTAGGCTAGATCATAGCAGCAAGGAAGAAGAAAATGATTCTGCTGAAAAGAGACTGAGAAAGACAAAGACCTAGGAATACTATTTTTGACTGAAGATTTTCCCATATAATATCCTTTGGTGGATATCAGGCCACCTAAAATCAGGAAGCAGAAAGGAAAAGGAATTCAGGTTGGGAAGACTGGGCTCAACCAGTCTGTCCACTGTCCCCTTACTTGGGCGACAACAGAACAGGCTAGGTTTTATAGAACTCCCACGTGATAAGACAAATAATTTTTCAACAAGCTATTGATATTAAGCATCATAATTTTCTACACCACCACAATGGGTTTTTCTTCTTTGAAAATCCATTGGAGAGTTAAGCCCTAATCAGAGTCTGGATGCAATTTTGAAAGCAGTGATAAACAGAAACAAATATTCCATGATTCCCAGTAACTTGGAGGTAGAAAGTTAGCAAATAATTTTTATCTTGCATGAAAATTAAACATAATAGTAAAAACAAAGATATTATTGCAAAACCATCTGCTTGAATTACTTTGGTAAAACAACATCAGAGTGAACTGGACACAGTAAGTTTACCTGTTTGGGACAAACTACTGGAGCCAAGTGTGCCTGAAAAGTACTTCTTCGGTCTGTGATAGGAATGCCATGATCAATCGGAGGTAATTCTTCTATTTCTATAAATTTAAAGAATTATATAACTTTAATTTTTAAATTCTTACATTCAAACACTGAAAAATTGGCAATGGTATAGTGGGGGGAGTTGGGAAAGAGATGTAAATTATATGGCAAATCAACTCAACAAATACTGGTTGTCTATTAAAATTAAGTTATAATTTTAAGTAAAAAGTTTCCTAATATATTGTACATTAAGATAAAACTACCTGACTTATAAATGATTTTCACCTGCTAAGGTCACCCAGTGGAAATGGTAGGTTGGGACTCAAATCCTGGACTGTGTCAGTTGTATAAGTTGGTATAACATCTAATTTTTAAGAGTAGAAAGGGGTCCTGAGACCAAAAAGATTGACAGCTGCTAATATGGAGTATTTATTCATTTTACTGCTGATGGACCTCTGGGTTGGGAAATCTATGACTTTATTTTGTATAGCTGTAATATAATGTCTTCTGCTAATAAAACTGTTCCTACTTCATAGGATTGAATTAAATGTATCAGTAGTACACCAAATTGGTATTCCATCGAGTACTGTGATTTCCAGTTATTCTGCCTTTTTTTTTTTTTTTTTAATTTTATTTATTTATTTATTTATTCTTGGCTGTGTTGGGTCTTTGCTGCTGTGCGAGGGCTTTCTCCAGCTGCGGCGAGTGGGGGCCACTCTTCATCGCGGTGCGCGGGCCTCTCACCGTCGCGGCCTCTCTCGCTGCGGAGCACAGGCTCCAGACGCGCAGGCTCAGCAGTTGTGGCTCACGGACCCAGTTGCTCCACGGCATGTGGGATCCTCCCAGACCAGGGCTCGAACCCGTGTCCCCTGCACCGGCAGGCAGACTCCCAACCACTGCGCCACCAGGGAAGCCCTATTCTGCCTTTTAAACAAGCTTAAGAACCATTAATTTTACCCTTAACTTAGATGAGAAACTTACCAACCATCCTAGCTGCTGCACCTGCCTCATTTAGGATGAAAAGTTATTCAGAAAAAAAGAATTTAATTTTTTTCTATTTCTGTTCACTGATCTGTTGAATCTTACCAAGTCAGTTTGCTTTATAAGTGATGAAACACTTCAAGTAACACGTGTAAAAATATTTCTGGAGCACTTTAAATAACTTGCCAAAAATCACTGCACTGGTTTGTGGCAGGACTAGGATGAGAAGCCAGGTTTATGCAGGATGTTCTTCCTTCCCCCAGTAGTGTTCTCTTCTTGAACAGACTGTGACAACCGCACTAGTACACTATTAAGGTCAACAGGAACTGGATGCGATTTATTATGACTCTGATTTTCACTCCTTTTCTTTTAATAGTGGATCTTCTTTCCCAAAAGACATCCTATGCCAAATCTGCAAATATGTGTATGAATAAAATGGGAACTACTTAGAGTGAAACAGGAGCAGGTATCCTGGGTGTTCTTCCCCACTCATTCGAGGCTTCTTTGTCCCCTTCTACTAATCCTGAGACACTATGCAAGAACTTTAAATTTTCATTTACTGTTTAAAAGCTACTGTATAATGGCACAGGGAACTCCCTATCTTCAAAGAGAATGAACATTCCCTCTGGTCTATCATGTTTTTGTAAGAGACTTGAGGAAACTGACTATATCATTCAAAATTTTAAAATACTAAAATGGAACATACTTTCTGATAGAAATATAGAGCTGATTTATCACATCAACCTATCCATAAGCTGAATACTACTTTATCATGGAACAAATTTGCTTAAGCAAAAACTAAAATCCTAAAGGCATCTCACTAGCTTTAATTCAGTGGTTGCACCTTCAATTATTGTATTTATATTTGTGAGCAAAGACTAAAATTTAACTCTGAGCTATCAGTAGACAGCTAAGGATTTCAAAGTAAAAATATAAAAGCAGGATGTGAACTGAGAACATTAACACAGCTTTTCTTAGTTTCAATTTCTCTCACCACTAATTAAAAACTCTAGATAAATAGCAAAAAAAAAAAAGAAAAAAGTAAATTTCTATTTTTTTCCTCACCATTCTGATAGACCTAGCAAACACCAAAATGGCCAGGAGACAGGAAAAAAATAACCCAATTCTCCACAAATTAATAAGAATTTTCTAAAATGTGAGTTTACTAAATTTCTATACCATTTCAAATGGTATAGAAATTCCATTCATAATGCTACCATCCCGCTTTCCTCAAAATAAACTAATAACATTATACCTGTTCGATTTTCACTGACATCAAAATCCAATGCTTTAACTGGATTTTCTGGTTGACATGCTAAAATGAGATCATCTTCACATTCAATATCTTCCTCTTCAGTTTTCTTCTTTACGTCTGGGCCTATGTGGATATGAGACATGATGAGTGATCATAAGACAGTAAGAAATTACACTTAAAAAACCATTAGTCTTGGTCTCTAAACACCAGTATTCAACAGAAGGAACCAGGGCTGCTACAAGAAGTGGTTGACTCCAGGGTTGGGACAAGGAAAATACAAGATGAGCCTGGAATATCTTGTGATTCCAGAGAGTAAAGAAATGTTCAAAACACAATGGAAACTTATAAAAAGAACACAGGAGCCTACCTGAGAGCTCTCCTAAAGGCCAACCAGGAACAATTTGAGCAACAAAATAATGACAGTATGGAATTTTAACTCACGAAATAAAATAATATGAGTTCATACTAATATAAGTAATCAAATAAATAAATGTGGAAAAAAGACATCTTGTTCTCAGAATAGAATTCCAATTAATCATAGCAAGAAGGAAAGAAGGAAATGAAAATCACCATATTGTTACAACACCATATTGTTTACAAATATTGTTGATAAGATACACTAATGGATACTAAAATCAGTAGGTTAAAGTTTAAGGAGGAATAGGGTATTAGCATAGCCTCAAAGTATCTCCCCCAAGATACTTATCAACTACAAAGGGAAAGACAGTAACTGATAATTTTATATGTCAACCTGGCTAGGCCATGGTACACAGATATTTGGTCAAACACTATTCTAGATGTTTCTGTAAAGGTATTTCTTGGATGGAATTCACATTCAAATCAGTTGACTTTGGGTAAAGCAGATTGCCCTCCATAATGCAAGTGAGACTCCAGTTAAGATTTTGAAAGAAAAAGGGGGGCTTCCCTGGTGGCGCAGTGGTTGAGAGTCTGCCTGCTAATGCAGGGGACACGGGTTTGAGCCCTGCTCTGGGAAGATCCCACATGCCGCAGAGCAGCTGGGCCCGTGAGCCACAATTGCTGAGCCTGCGCGTCTGGAGCCTGTGCTCCGCAACAAGAGAGGCCGCGATAGTGAGAGGCCCGTGCACCGCGATGAAGAGTGGCCTCCGCTTACCACAACTAGAGAAAGCCCTCGCACAGAAACGAAGACCCAACACAGCCATAAATTAATTAATTAATTAAAAAAAAAAAAAAAAAAAGAAAAGAAAAAGGACTGACCTCCCCAGAGAAGGAGGGAATTCTGCCAACATACAGCCTTCAGACTTGAGTTGCAATATCGTTCCTTCCCTAGGTCTCCAGGCTGTCAGCCTACCTTGCAGAGTTTGGACTTGCTAGCGTCCATAATCTCGTGAGCCAATTCCTTAAAATCAATCAATCTCTCTGTCTCTCCCCCTCCCTCCCTCCTTCTCCCCCCCAACCATTCCTTCCCTCCTCCTCTCTCTTTATAATACACACACACACACACACACACACATACACATCTTATTGGTCTATTTCTCTGGAGAACACTTGATTAATACAGTAACTTTACAGTGGAAACATTTGGCAGATACCACCTTAACCAAGGGATCAAGGTAAATATCACCATTAATAAAGCATATTGATATCATTAGCTCCTTGATATAATACACTGTGAAGGATACAATATCATTTCTGTGATATTCTTGCCAAAATGCCTAATCTTACTCCAATCATGAGAAAACAATGGACAAATTCAAATTGAGGGACATTCCACAAAATAGTGTCAGGTCATGAAAGGTCAAAAAAGTGAAGGAAAGACTGGGGAACTATTTATAGACTAAAAGGGAGTAAGGAGAAATAACAACTAAATGCAACAAAGAATCCTAGACAGGATTCTAGAACAGCAGAAAGAACATTAGTGGAAAACCTAGTAAAATCTGAATAAGCTCTTTAGTTTAGTTAATATTATATCAATGTCGGCTTTCTGTTCTTTATAATATGGTTATGTAAGATGTTACTAGGGAAAGCAGGGTGAAGGATATAACAGAGCTATTTCTACTATTTTTGCAACTTTTCTGTAAGTCTAAAATTAGTTCAGAATTTTTTAAAAGTGTAAATAGTATATAATTACTTCAAGATTTAACATTTCTGGGGTTTCCTTGTTGGCGCAGTGGTTAAAAATCCACCTGCCAATGCAGGGGACACGGGTTCGAGCCCTGGTCCGGGAAGATCCCACATGCTGTGAAGCAACTAAGCCCGTACGCCACAACTACTGAGCCTGCGCTCTAGAGCCCGCGAGCCACAACTACTGAGCCTGCGCTCTAGAGCCCGCGAGCCACAACTACTGAGCTCTCACGCCTAGAGCCCATGCTCCGCAACAAGAGAAGCCACCACAATGAGAAGCCCGTGCACCGCAACGAAGAGTAGCCCCCACTCGCCACAACTAGAGAAAGCCCGCGCACAGCAACGAAGACCCAATGTGGCCAAAAATAAATAAATAAAATAAATAAATTTTAAAAAAATTTCACATTTCTATAGTAGAAAAAATGAAATAGTAAAGGATAAATATGTACTGAAGATTAATAGTAAAATAAAAATAAATTACTTGTCAAGTGGGTACCCTGGAGAAGAAAATTCTCATGAGATATCCTGATCACTAGCTTATACCCTTATTCATGCTTCAGAATTATTAAACCTTCCGTTTTAATACGAAGTCTAGAAAATTTCTAATTAAAAAATTCCAAACAAAATATTTTCAAATTATAAATTATACAACCTAAATCAATAACTCGAAAATCTGAAGTGTGGCTAAACTAAATTATAGATATAGGTGGGAAAGGGAAAATACCATTTTAAGATCAATAATTTTAAAAATTTCCTAATAGTTCAGTGATTCCAAGCTTTTTGGAGTCCTAAATTTTTGCTTATATTCCATTTTTGCAATTATCCCACACTCTAGAATGGTGGATTGGCAAAACTCAGTTTTTGTTTTGAGGTTTCAAAACTCTTCTCAGATGCCCTGAAATGCTGCAAAATCAGAACATGAATCATAAAAAGTCAAGGAAAATACTTCAAAAAATATTGTCCCATGATCAGAATATCTTCAGACCATTTATCTCTTTGATTTTAATGGAAGCAATGAAAACATTTGCTTCTATAGAAAAATAGTAAAATGCTCTGAAAAATATATATTTCTATCAACTTTAAATCTATACTGATTATGGTAAGGGAATCCTTAATAATTGGTTCGGTGTAAATAACCTTCTAAAAATTAGTAAATAGACTATTGGGTTTTGTTTTTTTTTAATCCCTCTTCTCCCCAAATTGAAAATAATTCTATCAGTGATAATAATAAAACTCTATTTGGAAATAAAATCAGGCTTAGTAATTTTCCTCTCTAAAGGGCTTTTGTAGTAAGTGGAACAAAGACTAGCAAAGTAAATAGAAAACAAAAGAAATTTCTACGTTGTATATTATGATTCAATAAAACTATAATAATAGAGCAAAATATCAATTTTCAATTTTCAAATGTCCTGAAATTATATAGTGGTGATGGTTACATAACTTTGGAATAAACTAAAAACCAATGAATTATACATTTTAAACAGTGAATAATCATGGTATGTGAATTCTATCTCAATTAAAAAATCAACTTTCAAAGTCAATTTTTATATCTTAAATACTGGTCAGTGTGTTTTCCAAAGTTCTTTTTCTATAAACACTAAACTCATTTGAAGCTAATGTCTAAGTTACATAGTCCAATAATTCATGAAGAATGTTACATGGTTCGTATTACCATAACAATAGTCAAAGGAAGCAAAGATTTTTGACCCAAGTTCTTTAACCATAAAATTCTATTTCTATAAGAGTTTATAGTAATATGAAACCAAGGAGGCTAAAGCTTATAGAAAGAAATAATCATATTTACATGAGTAAAGAACTTTCCAGAGAAACATATTTTATCATATAAAAACATAAAACAGCATACAGATCTTCATTAAAAGTTTCAATGAAAATATCTACATGAAAACTTAATTACTGTGAATTAAAAGAGCAAACCTACCTGGTTCTGTCATCTGAGATTTTTGTATTAGGACATCTCTTATTTTCTCCACCCACAGGTAAAGAATACTTTCACCAATATTCTCTCTAAACAAAATTCAGGGGAAAAATCTGTTATTAAAAATTTCCTTCTCAGTGGCATGGACATATATACACTACCAAATGTAAAACAGATAGCTAGTGGGAAGCAGCCGCATAGCACAGGGAGATCAGCTCGGTGCTTTGTGACCACCTAGAGGGGTGGCATAGGGAGGATGGGAGGGAGACGCAAGAGGGAGGGGATATGGGGATATATGTATATGTAGAGCTGATTCACTTTGTTATACAGCAGAAACTAACACACCACTGTAAAGCAATTATACTCCAATAAAGATGTTAAAAAAATTTCCTTCTCAAATTCAAGAAAATATAGACATATTTACAATCTAAGAAATTATATGCAATCTAGCCGTGCCTTTTCTTGGAGCGGGGTTGCCGTGCTGTGCAGCTTGTGGGATTAGTTCCCCAACCAGGGACTGAACCCAGGCCCTTGCAGTGAAAGAGCTAAGTCTTAACCACTGGACCACCAGGGAATTCCCTAGCCATGCCTTTTAAAGAGGAATTTATAAAAATGCAATTTACTAACATTTGTGGATGAGTATTTAATACACCAACATTAAAAATTCCAACTGGCTCCCAAATTAAAACTAACACTGCTCACTTAAAATAAGTAGAAGAGTTGCAACCAAAGAGGGGAAAGAAAATTTCTGAACTTGAACTGGATGAATTAAGATAGATATAAATATGATTTAGTTTCTGTCAGTGAATATAATTGTAGTATTGATGCCCAGTCATTGCTTGCTTTTCTAAACTTTTTGAACAATTTCAAGCCACTTTTTTTATGTACTTATTTCAACAAATAAGAATACAAAGCATTTGAGAAACTCCCTCAGAAAGCCAATTTACAAGACTTAAAAGACAATCAATGGAAAACTTTATATTCTTATTTTGTTTTGGACAAAATATTCTACTGCCCAAATTGATTCATTTTGGTTCCAAATAGCTGTCTGGCTGCCTCAGATAATTAAATCCATCTCAAAGGCTCATTGAGAAAAAGAACATGTCATAGTTCATGTCCATAGCGTTATGTTAAATGATGGCAACAGCAATAAAATAAAGGCCCAAGTGTCTACTCTTTAGGAGATGACACTAATTTTAGATAAGTTTTAATAAGTGTGTTTAAAGAAATCATCACACTACTTCGTAACACCTTACCTCCTTCCTCTAACAGTTGCTCTTGAAACCATCATCTTTTTATCACCACTCATCAGCACCCAAAGGAAACTTTCAAAACAAGCATACAGAAGAAAACAACTGTTTTCAAATAATTCTGTACCCTCAAACCCTCCCATCTCACCCACAACTCCTGAGTACTAAAACAATCCTCCGTGTTCTTTGGCAACCTGTCTTATTTAGAGAGGGCAAAAGTCAATTGGAAAGGTTTTAAAAAATTGAGAATGTTGGTTGAGTTTCTTTTAAATAATTCCTACCCCCATCCTCTCGTCTCAATAAAAGATTTAGAGGTATAGAGACAGAGAAAGGTAAAATGTATTGAGTATATACTAAGCCCAAAGTACATTATATATATCAACACATTTAATGCTCATAATTGTCTAATAGAGTAGGTTTTATTTCCCCATTGTACAGATGAGAAAGCAGACCTAGGAAGATCAATTAACTTGTCTAAGACAATAAGCAGTAAGAAGTCCAGAGCCAGAATGTGAATGCAGACTTACTCCAAAGCTCAGGTCACCCACTGCGTTTTGCTCTCCTATCAAGCAGCTGTGTCCTTAGGCAAGTAAGACACTTGAACTCTGAGTCTCAGTTTCCTCACCTATAAAACAGATTTACAGCATCTTGCCTTACTTTACAAAAGTAGTCTCTTTTCAAGTGGACCTATCTTAATTCACTCAACAGATCTTTAAGGGCCTTGCCTATACACCAAGTACTACGTGCAGCCCTGGGGGTATGGTAGTGAATGAGAAAACGGGGTCCCCTGTCTCAGTGTTTACAGTTATTATCCTTACAAATGTATGGTTTCATATGTAATTCTCTCCATCCTCTAATCTCATTCTATTTAATTCATCACATCATCATCACCAAAAGTAGTAGCACTAATATCCAGTGTGTATTGAACACCTACTATATAAGACATAGAAAATGCTTTGTTACTTCACTTAATCCTCATTCATAACCACCCTTTGAGACAGGAAAATCATCCCTCTGTGAATACATATTCACATTCAGATTTGTTGTTATTGTTGTTAGGGGACTACTGGGTGCAGGGGACGATGGAAAACACCTTGGAAGAATTTTCACAATTAATAAGTAATTTTTCCTAATAATAAAGAAATTAAACCTTAACTCCAAATTTCCTCTCCTCTGGCCCATGGCTTCCTGCAGAACAATATACAACAGCACTCTGCCCATAATCATTTATTAAATGCTTCCTTCTTCCCTAGTATTTAACTAGACTCACTGAAATCCATTTTAAGGAAGTTGTAGTGGATGTGAAAGGTTTCCTAAAGAAAACGAAAATTATTTGTTCCCTTGGACCCCCAAATTTATCACTGATGGTGGTTTGGGTGTTTTTATTGTTGTTGTTATTACTGCTGTATTTGTGTTTTCTCTCATGACAATAGTTTGTTCATATCTTTTGATTCAAGTATAGTTGATTGTTCGTATCTTTTAACTACAGACTAGGATTTGGTGGTTTTCAAACTTTTGCCTTCGCTGTAATGAAATCTCTCACAGAAACAGACAAAAGCTGTAGTCTTCCCTCCTATGTCCTTCTTCCCCTCACCCAAAGGTCCTTGAGGAAGTCAGCTGAATCCTAAGAACTGGTACAAAATCTGAGAACTACTCATTATAGGGTGAGATGCTAAGCTTTTATTTATGAAATTAAGTTATGGTAAAGTAGCTGAATATAAAAAGTCTAGAACAAAATTTGTTTCAAATTGAATAAAAGATCAACTTGGATTAAGAACTGATATTTTAGTTGAGATATACTGCAATTAA
Source organism: Eschrichtius robustus (assembly GCF_028021215.1). Lineage (NCBI taxonomy): Eukaryota > Metazoa > Chordata > Mammalia > Artiodactyla > Eschrichtiidae > Eschrichtius > Eschrichtius robustus. The sequence continues at coordinate 41,368,086 of NC_090837.1, read as the reverse complement.
ATACACTTAAATAACTATTATCCAATTCAGAATGATCAAAACAAAAGTCAAGTTACTTGTGACTCTTGTTTTACTTGTGGCTCTAATTTTTGTATCTTTAATTTTCCAATATTTATATTTGTTGACTTAAGGGTAAAGCTATTCACTACAATGTACTACTAAGTTGTGTGACCTTAGACAAATCACTTGATCTGAGTTTCCATCATCTCATTTTCAAAATGACAAAACTGGATGAGATGATTCTTCTAACAAGAACAACAAAATTGAGAGCTGCTATTATATAGTGCTAAAATACATTACATGGATTATGTCACTTAATCCTTAAAATGATATTATTTTTATCCTCATTTTACAGATAAGAAAGAGGTCACACTATTTCAAAAACTGACTCCAGAAGCCTGACAAAAACAGCCTTAACATCAGCTTGAATAAACTTCAGACAGGCTGAGCTTCCTGACTCTAGGCCCTGACCTCTCTCTTCTTAGAGCATTTTCTTTACAAAACTTGTCACTGTAAATTCTTCCTTTGCTCCTTTGGAATTATGGACATCTTTTTAGAAGTTCTGTCAGTTTTAGAACCTAGGAGTGTCTTTCTCAAGGACCTGGGAGCCATTCTTTTGAAACGTAGTCATCAAGGAAGACAGTGCCCTATCTCCCAGTCTCTGTTGGCTGGTAGGGCCTAACTCCTGATGAGCCACAATTTGCAAACGCAGATAGCCTAATCACAGAGAAACACACTTGCAAACTCAGGAAGAAACTTAATGTGCTGGACCCTCTCACTGATCAACCTCCCCCCAGCATCCCCCAGTACTTTTCTACAGCTCATCCCAGCCCTTAAAAACCGTACTGCCTTTTGTTACAGGAAGTTGAGTTCAGACTGAGTTCTGCCTCTCTCCCCTGTTGCAATAGTCTTGAAGAAAGTCTTCCTTGCCTGTTTAACTTGGTCCGGTGCACTTTCTGCTTTGACAAGCCTCACTCTCCAAGTTCCAAATCTAAGACTTCATGATACATCAGAATGTGAAGAGCTGTGGGAAATTAATCATTTTCTTGGATTTAAATTAAATATTGTTGAAATGGACTATCATAAATTCAAATTAAAAAAATTTTTAATCCTTTTCATTTTCTCTTAACACCAATTAGTATAATGTTCAAAGTATTTTTAAATCTGTTATTTACCTTTTGTTTTATTAAACTATTTTCATATATTCAAAATATCCGTATGCAAAATGTTTAAACAAAAATAAGGTATGATAAGCAAATGAGTCTACATCTACACAATCACCAAATCCTAGTTTATGTTCCTAAGTACTTCTTTAACTGACTGTTCTTCTCCCTTGCATTCTTGTTGCCTTAATAAAGGTCTCCACTACCTCCCTCCTAGTTACTGACTGCTTTTCCTACGGTGTCCCTCACTTCAACCTCTTCACAGCCCACCCTCCACAGTGCCACACAAATCTCATTACATCACTCCCCTGCCTAAAACACCTACAGCCTACAAGATAATGCCCAAACTCCTTACCAGCTTACAGGTTCTTTTTTCTTACACCTACCTCAATTTCTATTCCCGGCATGTTGAACTATCTGCTGAACTCTGAAGATGCCAGGTTGCTTCACACCTACATGATTTTGCTCATGCAGTTCCTTCTATCAGAAAATCTCTCGCCCTCTGATCACCTGCCAAACACTGCACCCAAAGGTCACCTTCAAAATGGAACCCTCCTTTACAACCTCACCACATGCAGAGGCCTCTAAAAACAATAGCACTTGGTCCAAACCTCTCAGTAATTGTCACTATATTGTTTTGGTACACAATTAATCTATATTAATTTTTAAATTGTGAGCATATAGGAGGTACTCATAAAATGTTTACTGGAAAGACTTAGTTTTCAGACTTCGTCCCTCCTTACATAAGAAAAAAAAACACAGTTCATCTTCTTATCTAGGCAAAAATAAAATTTAGCATTCAAAATGATGCCAAATATATATGAAAATCTTGATAATGTTACACTATTTAGAACATAATAAAACTATAAACATTAAGAACTATAGCCATACATTTAAAATGTTTAATTTTCAATGACTAAATGTGTTTTTCACTTGTTACCCCCTGCTGGGATTTTATGGGAAAATATGATTAAAAGTTGTCACACAAAACTTTTAAAAACAGAATGTATATTTCTATTTAGACCACATGTGTGAAAATACTACTATTGGACTGGGTTTATTTTCAAGTGTTTTTAATAAACAAGACAGTACGAACCGTATCCTATCTTTAGAACAAACTCCTTTGTTATTTCTGATCCTTCCTAATTCTCTAGTAGCTCAAGTGAACTACTTAGGGAGAACAGCAAGTTGTGTCTTATAGGAGGGTATCTCTTAATAAAGGGGGGCACTTTTGGGGCAGAAAAAAGGCAGATGGGAAGCCATTTCAGAGTGCATGACATTGTGCATAGATAGGAGAAAAATCTAATTGATGAATATGATTAAAAGGATGGAAGCCAAGTGTTGGAAGATTTTTCAAGAAGAGAAAGTGTTCAACACCACCAAAAGTTACAGAGGTCAAGTAAGATAAGAACTGAAAAATGACTGTAAGATGTATAATTACGACATCATTGGTGAGCAAATTTGTAGTATATTTATCTTATTCTACTTTAGGGGGGAGATAAATTGGTAAATAGGCATAAATAAAAGATTACAGAAAGAAGTTTGTTGCGGGCACGAAAGTTGGAGTGGCCAGTAAGGTCAGGGACAGGTATCAGAAAACATTTCATTGGGAAAACATGTAATATTTATATGCTGAGGATGATGGAATCACTAAATGGGGGCCTCTCCCATTGATATGTCCAGTTCTTGGTTACTTCCAGAGTCAAGTGTAAACCTAGGAACTCAAGGAAGACCACACTTCCTCTAGGAAGGAACAAACAGAATCAATTCCATGAAGACTTAGCATTTTTAAATTAAATATTCTGTGAGGAAAAGAAACCTGGTCTAGATCCCACAGATACAGAGGGGGTTCTCTCACTGTGCCAAATGGGGTAGCCACCTACAACATATAAGACAATCCTTACCAGTTCCTGGATTACAGTAAAACTGATATTCCAGAACATTATTTGTTGTACTAAATTAATGTATCTCATTAAAATTAACCCAAATCACAGAAATATCTTCTCTGGACTACTTCACTAGCCTCCTGATATCCCACATCTATTCTTGCTTCCTTCCAATCAGTTCTCACCCAGAAACAGAATGGTGTTTTTAAAATGAAAATCTTATTATGGCATCACACCACTTAAAACTCTTCTCTGCTTCCCAAAGGTCTTAGGATAAAGACAAAAATCCTCAACATGGCCTACAGGACTCTCCATAACTTCCCCTGCCTACCTCACTAGGTCATTTTCCCACCATGTTCCCTTCTCTCCTCCCCTCTCTTTTCCCACTTAATACCACCATTACGTTGTATCTTGACATGTGCCAAACTCATTGACACAGAGCCTTTGCACATGCTGTGGCCCTTCACTGGAGTTATCTTCACTTAAGTAACTCAGCTCTTAAGTCAAACAAGCCATCCCTGACCTCCTAGACTAGGTCAGGACTTCTTTCAAACTCAATTAGCACTGTATATTAATATCTTTCTTTTACAGAACTTATCACAGCTGCAGTGTGACATTCATTTTTACAATGTTATGAGTAATATCTCCCCTACCTGCAAATTCTAAATGAAAACAGGGACCATTTCTGTTTTTGCTAATTATGCGTATCCAGGATCTAGTACAATGCCTGCCATATAGCATTTGTTGAATGAATGAAAGAGTGAAAAATACAGTATATCAATAGACTCTCAGTCTTATGGCCTAATACAAGAACGTTACCATTAAAAATACATAGTAGTTTAATGAATAATTATGCTTAGGATTCTGCTGTTACCAGTTTCATTCAACATAGCCTATGAAAAGAGCAAAATAAGAGCAGTATCTCTTAATCTACTTTCACAAGCTGGCTAAGTGTCTTTATAGCTATTAGTTCTAAATAACAGTGTATTTTTGTTTCTAAGCAGAATTCGTATCAAATGTATATATAAAATTACATTATACAACCAATCTTTCAAGGATTTTTCAAGTATATTCTTTTTGTTAATGGAAAAGCAGCTTAACAAAAAGTTTAGAAAAGGCCCTAACATATCATGATTCCAACAAAGGCCCACTATAGTCACTCATAGAATTTTTTTTAATCATCCATCACTTACATATATATTTCCTCAAGGCTATTCGATAAATCTGCACGTTCTTGCCCTTGAAGCCAAGGAGCACTAAGATTAAATAAAACAAAATAAAGAAGATTATTCAAAGAATTGTGTTTATATCTCAAAGAAAAAATACTGATTAATCACAAACTGGTTTTATTTAACTTTAACAATTTTTCTATTTTGATCAAAATGTTATCTTATGTTGTATAAATCGATACAGTTCCAAAATGCTTTCATTGGCATTAATTCATTTATTCCTCCCAAAAAACCATGCTGAAGCCAACACCATTATTATTCAATTAAAATATGGTTTAAAAAACAGGAGAGTTCATAGGATATCATAAATCTGCCCTAGTTTACCTAAGTGGCAGAAGAGGTTCCAGAATCTAAATTTCCATATTCACAGTATCTGCCACACTATCAGGACTTCCCAATTTTTTCTAAATGGTGTCTCAAAACAAACTCTAACAAATAAGTCAGTTGCCACATGACTGTAAAAAAAATAATCAACTTTTTCTGAAAAGGGCACAGATGTTTACAAGCATTCTATAATATCTTTCATTTTCAATAAAAATGAAAAATTACAGAACCATGAGTAATAACAAATTTTACCGCTATGGTTTTAAAACAGTCATACAAAAGACAATCCCACTGGAAGGTAAAAATTTTAGTAATTGAGATTTAATGCAATTCTGTCTGCATAGGTTTATACAGCTTAGTAGGTCAAGCGGGCAAGGTGGATCAAAGGTTACTTGCAATCAACAGGTCGTGACTCATTAAGACTACGCTTGGGCTGCTGAGATGGTTCCTCAACAACAAGGGCAGGACAAGCACCGCAAGCACCATGGGCGATTCCTGGAAGGCAGGCCGTCTTACACAGAGGCAGGTCAAGGAACTGGCGAGGTCAGCAGAACCAGGTTAGGAGCAACTCTATAGGCCAAGGTTTCTAGATTACTAGGTTGTCTAAAGAGGAAGATTTCCCTCCCTGTCTCTAAAGACAATTCTGTAACTATTTTACCCCCTATGGATCCTCTGATTCTCTTTTATACTAAGTGGCAAACTTCAAAGTGTTTTTACATAATTTAATTTTTGAATTTAAATGCTCTATATCAAGTCCAAAAGGTGTTTTTAACTTCTATATACATTTTGATAAGGTAGTCTATATAAACACAAGGTACAGTACAGAGAAACAATCTTTGAAAAGTATAATCTTTTTATAAAAATATAAATGTAGAAATATAGCTTACTTCAGTTGATAAATAGGTGGCGCTGTACCTGGGTATTCATTCGGTAGCATCACCTACAAAGCAGTTTAAAAACAAATCTGCTTATACTTCATCATGGCTCAAAAATAACAACATTCATAAAGCCAGTCATTGGACAGATTTCTAACTTGCCAAACTAAGAAACAAAACCATTGTTTTGTTAAATTTCAGGAGAGAATTCCCACCTCATATTTATGCTTCTGCCTTAAATATGTTGTTAACATGATGCCAATCTTTTATGAAGGAGATCATTATTTGCAGAGAAAGTATAAAAGCAATGAAAATTAGAAAATAAGTGGGGAGGACAGAGACAAAAGGAAAAGAAAAACTGAAATAGGGGCATTATAGCCCAACCCCAAATGAAAGAGCGGCATTATAACATGTTCCAGATACTTTTCTTAAGGAATTAAAAAAAAAAAAATCCTACCAGACACTATTAAATACATTAAATAGCTAACACTTAATAAAGAACCATGCACGTTTCTTTTCAAATCAGTATTACTATAAAAACAAATACTGACAAAAACTCAATTTGGCATCTTTTATGTTGGAAGTATAGGCAGTCATCAAAGAATAAGCATTAGAATAGAAAGCCATAGCTGATGTTTTCATTTATCCTAACCACAACTGATTCCCAACTAACAAATGAGTACCTACTCTATGAACCATCTAAATAACTAACCTATTCTTCCTCTTAAATGTTAGTCATCTTCCCAGGTTTAGACTCTCTTCTATTAAACGTACAGGATAGTGAAAGGAAGTGAAACTCAAGTCTGCCAATGGTACATTAAGAACATTTAAATAAATAAAATAATAGGGAGAGAAAAGATTGAGACTATCTATGAAAGCATTACTTGAGAGTGATCTGAGATTTAATTACCCATATGTTTAGATCATCAATCGTTAACAAAAGCCAACAACAAAAAGACAATTCAGAACAAGTCACACAAGAATAATCATTAGAGGAATACAACAGCAGTCAATCATACAAGAGTCAACATTGTAACTGGAAAATGGCTGTAGAGAAGGGCAAAAATACCTGCAAGCAAAGTGTCCATTTGGGGTCATCTATATCGTCGCTAATTCTAATACAAAATATTTTGGCACAGTCATCAATGACACACCATTCCTCGCCATATATAGCTGCCATTGCTTCAATTTCCTCATTCTGAAAGAGGTTGATGGGGGGAAGAAAAGTCAAAGAATGCACCGACCCTAAAAACCTGAGTTTTCCTTATTGCTTTATAAGGTATTTGTATTTAACATCACCAGCTTGGATGAAGGATCCCTGAATGAACGATACCAAACGTTCTCAGCAGCCGGTCACCATGTTCTACCCTCTGGGTACCAGACACGATTGCAATGACTGGCACCAGCCCTGCTACTACATCACTGTGCTTTTGACCACTACTGAGCCAAAATATACATGCACTCCCATATCCTGCACTGACATTTACAAGTTAAAGGATACACATATCTCCTTTGCTCCACCTTCTCTTTTTAACAGGTAACCCCACGCCCCCACTCCCCGGTGGCACTGCTACTTATTATATTCGCCCTATATTACTACTGGCTATCTCCTTCGTTGTTTTTGTTTTGAATTTGGGCACGAGGCTGGGCGGTTGTTGGGGTTTTTGGTTATCAAACCCTCGAAACATTTCAGAAATTACTCTTTTGGTTTCGGCTTAAAGAAGAGTAAAACCGGACCTAAAGGTAAAAATGGGAAGCAAAGTATACATTCAACTTTGTATCCTCTCATTTTGTCCTCATAGCGCATTCTGAAAAGCTTTAAGAGGGCCCACGTGAGCCACGCGCTGGGGAAAGCTCAACGCCAAGAGGAGGAAGGTTCAGTGACTCCAGGGTCTGTGTTATTATTGCCCCTTTTGCGAAAGCAGAAACGGTTCTTAAGTGACCTGTCCAAGGTGACCCGGCGGGGACAGGGCGGGGAGCAGAACCCGGGTTTCTGCCTCCGGCCGGGAGCTGCTCAGTCGCGTGCTGATGGTTGACGGTGACAGCGCCCGAGGCAGGCCCAGCGCGCCGACGCCCGGAAGCGGCCGGCCCGAGAGCGATCGGCTGAGATCAAGCGCCGGGGCAAAGGGACGCGGCGGAGCGAACGGCGCGGCCTCGGGCGCGGGCGGTGCGGGCGAGACTGGGGGCGGCCCCGGGCAGAGGCCCCTCTGCCGAGGAGGCCCGGGGCGGCGAGACGAGGCCGAGCCGAGCCTAAAGGTCGGCGCCCCGCCGGGGCCTCACCTGCCTCTGGTCGCTCCCTCCGTCCCCCTCAGCCATGTGGCCCCGGGAGCGGCCGAGCGGCCACCACCTGCCCAGGTCCGGAGCGCGGGGGCGGGGCGCTGCGACTGTGAGCCGAGCGCGGGCTGCAGCGCCGCCCGCGGGCTGCAGCGCCGCCCGCAGCGCGGCCCGACCCGGAACCGCAAGCCAGCCACGCAGCGCGGCTCGCATCTGCTTCCGGGTTGCGGGCCAGGTGGGACTAGGGGGCTATCGGCGCCAGGGCTCCCTATTCTGGCCTCGCGCCCGCCTTTCCCCTCGTCTTCCTCTGGGCCCTGGGGACGCCGTCCCGCCCAAGCGGCGTCAGGATGGCGTCTGGGCTCTGCTCCTGAAAACCGCTGGGGCTTCTGCTCGCCCACGGCGCAGTTGGTGCCATCGGAACCCCCCGGAGACACTGGGGAGTCAGCTTCACCGCAGCGTCCCAGGAAGGGACTCACAGCCCAAGACCCATCTTTGCATTTCAAGGCACGGTGTTTTTGTTTTGTTTTAAGATATTTTGTCTGATTTGAGCAGGGGTGGGTTTGATTTACCAAAAGCAGGAGAGCAGGAGAGGGCAGAAGGCAATTTTGAAAGCGGTGCGGAAAAACTTTACTCACTCGCCGTTGTGTTGTGATAGTTTTCTTTGGTGTCCTTGGACATTTTGTCTGGGAGCATCTTTTGTTCAGGACGCTAGTTTTGCCAGTCAACATGAAGGTCGTTGTTTCACTATCCAAAAAATTTGAATACGTTTGTGTCATTTCTCCCCTGCCCCCAACACGTACGTTCCAATACATTTGTTGTGACTTATATTTGTCACTTTATTTGAGATACCTTAATTAAATCACTTAATGTCTTATTCGAGAGGCATTTTTATCACTTCTTGCCTCACTTTCTTCACACACGCACACGCACACGCACACACACACACAAACTCAAAATACTACATCTTTCTTTTCTCCCGTCTTCCTTAATCATGGGCATGTTTTATTTCCCCTTTAAAACACTTCCCTGAATCAGGAAAATTCCGTAAAGAATTGCACCCGAATTACTTTGAAGAGATCTTAATATAAGCCTTGTGGATTTATTAATTCAACAGACATTAGGTTCTTACTGTGCTAAACTTTGGAAATGCAGATTTAGATGTCGTGCATTGCCTTTAAGAAGCTAAGATGTGAGGGAACAAAAGTAAATCAGTATTTAAATGAACTAGAATAATGTCCTGTTAGTATCACAAAGAAGGCCATCTATTCAAATTTTATTGGGCTTCTTGTTTCAGACAATGTTTGAACTGAGTTATTGAAGAAGAGGTAGAGGTTAGTTAATTGAAAAAGGAAGGAAATTGTTCCAGATGGAGAAAAAAATATTGGCAGAAAATTTGTGGCCCATTTAAGGAACATCCTGCATTTCACTGCCTCTGACATCACAGCTGTCAACCTCCTCTTGTCACATGGCTTGCATAATCCCTTTATGATTGTCTCCATAAATCTGCACATGTGCACTCATTTTGGTTCCAAGAGAGGACTTGGAGGACTTTGGCCCTCTGTCATATCAATAACATCCCCTCCCTCCAATTATTTGGTTTGGACAGTGTATTTTTCATCTTGAATACAAGCAGTTTTAAGCCCCTCCTTCCAACCAAGTAGGGCCCCAAAGTCCCCGCGCAGCCAGTCCATCACGATATTTCTCTTCTTGGTGAGGAATTTGCTTGGAAGTGCCGAGAGGTTTGGTCACTGTGAGTCTCCAGGTTGCCTGAAACTTTCTGCAGTTATCATCCTAATACTACCTAGATGTCCATCTACTGACCTCTACTGACCTCTTCTTATGTCTTACAGCTTCTGTTGCAAAAAACAGTGATTTTCACCCTTAAAAAAAAAGAAAGCCATAGAATCCTTTCTTCAATGAAAGCCTATGTAAAACAGATTAGGTTGTTCTGGCTGAAATAGTGGTGATGGGCCTGAAGTCCCCGCTATCAATACCTAGCAACCCTCCCTCCCAGTGGCCCCTCAAAGACTTTCAACCCAAATTTGAAAACTACCATGTTAAAATGTAACAGAAAACAATGCACAGCACAATTTAACCTTCTAAACAAAGCATAATATATCTAGTTTATTATACATAGCACCTCTTTTCTTACCACATATATCAACCTAGTCTATTTTACCTTCTGCAGGTTACACCCATGATTTTCTATTAATTCCTGTTTCTTCATAGCTAGAGCCTTTAAATCTTCTTTTGAGCTCAGATTCTAGACGGAAATTACTGTTTCTGCCAAAGTGCACAAAACAAAACCTTCCCTATTTCTCTGAATGCAGAGAACCCTGAATAAGGCTCAAAACTCAGATTATGCACAGAGCACTTTGGAAAGGATAGAAGTAATTACTGCAGTAACGAGTGTGGCAGACAATCTACATTTTGCAGAACATATTGGAAGAAAGCAAGACTTTATAGACAATTTAGTTGAAAAAGACTTTACTTACTAATACGAACTTTGAGCAGTTAAGCAGCGGCTGAGAATAGTCTGCAAATAGTAACATAGACTTCGATACAAGCGGGGTATCTAAACCAGATTCTGCTGATTTCCACATCCCTTTACCCAAATGGTTTACTAGGTATCTTCGTCAAACTCGTTGTGTTCAAAAGTGAGCTCAATGTCTTTCTCCCTAAATCTGTTCCTCCTCCTATCTTCCCCATTTCTGTAATTGGCAACCTCTGAACCCTGCATCAATAATTGTCCAGGCTTGAAACCTGGGAGACATACTATACGCCTCTCTTTCACTGCCTTCATACACAGACAGCAAGTTCTGTTGATTCTGATTCCTTAATATCCCTTACATTCCTCATATTCTCCTTTCTAGTCTTTCTGATTCTGTCTGGACCCTCTTAAAATTACCCTCCTCACATCTGCCAGAGGCATCATTCAAAATGCACAAGTCTGATATGTTTTTTCTCCCTTGAAATCCTTTATTTGCTCCCCATAACTTTCATGGTAATGCTTAAACACCCTAACACACAAGGTGTGTTCCTGGCTACCTCTCTAATTTTATCTCCCCTGTTTTAGCCAGACCAGCCTAATCTTTTTTTTAAAGCTTTCTTTGAATTCCATGGCTTTAGAAAAAAAAAGTGTGAAAACTGCTATTTTACACCATAGACACTGTGTAGGGGGTTGAGTTAAGGTATACAAAGAGGCCAGTAACTAGAGTGAAGGAAGAGAACGGATCTGTTTAGCAATAGATGGACATTGATCTCTATTTCTGCCTTTGTGTCAATACCATACTGTCTTGATTACTGTAGCTTTGTTGTATAGTCTGAAGTCTGGGAGCCTGATTCCTCCAGCTCCGTTTTTCTTTCTCAAGATTGCTTTGGCTATTTGGGGTCTTTTGTGTTTCCATACAAATTGTGAAATTTTTTGTTCTAGTTCTGTGAAAAATGCCATTGGTAGTTTGATAGGGATTGCATTGAATCTGTAGATTGCTTTGGGTAGTATAGTCATTTTCACAGTGTTGATTCTTCTAATCCAAGAACATGGTATATCTCTCCATCTGTTTGTATCATCTTTAATTTCTTTCATCAATGTCTTATAGTTTTCTGCATACAGGTCTTTTGTCTCCTTAGGTAGGTTCATTCCTAGGTATTTTATTCTTTTTGTTGCAATGGTAATGGAACAGGATAGAAATCCCAGAGATAAACCCACGCACATATGGTCACCTTAGTTTTGATAAAGGAGGCAAGAATATACAATGGAGAAAAGACAGCCTCTTCAATAAGTGGTGCTAGGAAAACTGGACAGCTACGTGTAAAAGAATGAAGTTAGAACACTCCCTAACACCATACACAAAAATAAGCTCAAAATGGATTAAAGACCTAAATGTAAGGCCAGACACTATAAAACTCTTAGAGGAAAACATAGGCAGAACACTCTATGACATAAATCACAGCAAGATCCTTTTTGACCCACCTCCTAGAGAAATGGAAATAAAAACAAAAATAAACAAATGGGACCTAATGAAACTTAAAAGCTTCTGCACAGCAAAGGAAACCATAAACAAGGCGAAAAGACAACCCTCAGAATGGGAGAAAATATTTGTAAATGAAGCAACTGACAAAGGATTAATCTCCAAAATTTACAAGCAGCTCATGCAGCTCAATATCAAAAAAACAAACAACCCAATCCAAAAATGGGCAGAAGACCTAAATAGACATTTCTCCAAAGAAGATATACAGATTGCCAACAAACACGTGAAAGGATGCTCAACATCACTAATCATTAGAGAAATGCAAATGGAAACTACAGTGAGGTATCACCTCACACCAGTCAGAATGGCCATCATCAAAAAGTCTATAAACAATAATTGCTGGAGAGGGTGTGGAGAGAAGGGAACCCTCTTGCACTGTTGGTGGGAATGTAAATTGATATAGCCACTGTGGAGAACAGTATGGAGGTTCCTTAAAAAACTAAAAATAGAACTACCATACGACCCAGCAATCCCACTACTGGGCATATACCCTGAGAAAACCATAATTCAAAAAGAGTCATGTACCACAATGTTCATTGCAGCTCTATTTACAATAGCCAGGACATGGACGCAACCTCAGTGTCCATCAACAGATGAATGGATAAAGAATATGTGGCACATATATACAATGGAATCTTGCTCAGACATAAAAAGAAACGAAATTGAGTTTTTTGTAGTGAGGTGGATAGACCTAGAGACTGTCATACAGAGTGAAGTAAGTCAGAAGGAGAAAAATACCATATGCTAACACATATATATGGAATCTTAAAAAAAAAAAAAAAGGTTCTGAAGAACCTAGGGGCAGGACAGGAATAAAGACGCAGATGTAGAGAATGGACTTGAGGACATGGGGAAGGGGAAGGGTAAGCTGGGATGAAGTGAGAGAGTGGCATGGACTTATATATACTAACAAATGTAAAATAGATAGCTAGTGGGAAGCAGCTGCATAGCACAGGGGGATCAGCTCGGTGCTTTGTGACCACCTAGAGGGGTGGGATAGGGAGGGTGGGAGGGAGACTGAAGAGGGAGGAGATAATGGGAATATATGTATATGTATAGCTGATTCACTTTGTTATAAAGCAGAAACACACCATTGTAAAGCAATTATACTCCAATAAAGATGTTAAAAAAAAAATAGATGGACAGCTACGTGGTATTAGGATGATAACTGCAGAAGTCTTCAGGCAACGTGGAGGAGATGCATGTGGCCAGATCCCTCAGAACTCTTATGTAGAAGAGAAATATGATGACCGGCTGCACCAGAATTTCTATGTAGGGTGGACTTTATCTATTTTTTTATAAATTTATTTATTTTATTTTTGGCTGCATTGGGTCTTCGTTGCTGCACGCAGGCTTTCTCTAGTTGCGGTGAGTGGGGACTATTCATTGCGGTGCGCGGCCTTCTCATTGTGGTGGCTTCTCTTGCTGTGGAGCACGGGCTCTAGGCACATGGGCTTCAGTCGTTGTGGCACGTGGGTTCAGTAGTTGTGGCTCACTGGCTCTAGAGCACAGGCTCAGTAGTTGTGGTGCACGGGCTCTGTTGCTCCGCGGCATGTGGGGTCTTCCCAGACCAGGGATCGAACCCATGTCCCCTGCACTGGCAGGCAGATTCTTAACCACTGCGCCACCAGGGTGGACTTTAGAACCCAATATGGTTGGAAGGAGGTGCTTAAAACTTTTTGCTTGACATTAAGAAACACAAACTGTCCAAACCAAATACTTGGAGGAAGAAGCAATGTTATTTAGATCACAAAGGACCAAAGGTCTCTCTTGGTACCAAAATGAATGCATATAGATAGAGAGATGACATGGGTATGATCATTAACAGGTTATGCAAGCAGTGTGACAAGAGGGGGTTGACAGCTATGATATCAGAGGAAGGGGAATGAGTTATTTGAATGGAAAAAAACCTAACCTGGAAGTACATACATCTTCTGATGGCAATGGATTTGGCTGTCATATCAGCGGTGAGGAATTAAGCCTGTGAACAGTTCTCCACAAAACCTTCAGCCTACATTGATGGTTTGAATGGGGCTCTTCTAAGTATTCTCTAGAACCTTGCTAAATACTTAAGGTGAGGTCTTTGGAACAACAGCATCATGTTGTCTGAGAGCTTGTTAGAAGCAAGGGAACTCAGGCCTCACCCCAGACCCATTGAATCTGCGTTTTAGTAAGATTCCTGGGTGATTTGTATGCACATCAAATTTTGAGAATCTTGTGTGATGACTATGGGAAAGCACTTCTCAGATCTTGGAGAGTAGGGAGAGTAATTGACTGAGGGCCCCAGCTACTGTGCTCTGAAATCTATTACTCTGTTTGTACTGAGACCGTACTTACCGTGGGCTGCTCTCAGGCAAGCACATGGCAGAGTTACTCAAACAGACCCATTCCTGGGAGATAAGACACTCCTCTGATGGGGGACTTGGGCTCCTGGGCTCCCAAAGTCTTGCTGAACTTTCCTTAGATTTACTGCCACATAGCCTTCCTTTGTCCCTTCTTTCCCTCTCTCCCTCTGCTTAGGGTCAGATTTGCATCAGTTTGATGGCTCTCAGAACCTCCTTAGGCTCCTTCCTGTTTTTTCTCACAGGTATTTCCCCCAGCAAATTTTTTTCACATATAACGTCATGTTGGCATCTGTCTCTCCAGGACCCAGACCAGCACAAGCTGCTTTAGGATACCCTGTAACACAGGTGAATTCTGCCCATATAGTATTGACTTGTAGTCATATTATCTGTTTCTAAAATATTTCTCTTAGGGAAATATGTCCTTAAAAAAAAATATATATATATATATATATATTTTTTTTTTTTTTTGATATAGCTCATTACTAAGCAGGCAAGTCCCTCAACCCATGTTATAGCTACTTTATTTATTTATTTATTTATTTTTGGCTGTGTTGGGTCTTCGGTTCATGCGAGGGCTTTCTCTAGTTGCGGCAAGCGGGGGCCACTCTTCATCGCGGTGTGGGGACCGCTCTTCATCGCGGTGCGCGGGCCCCTCACTATCGCGGCCCCCCCCGTTACGGGGCACAGGCTCCAGACGCGCAGGCTCAGCAGTCGTGGCTCATGGGCCCAGCCGCTCCGCGGCACGCGGGATCTTCCCAGACCAGGGCTCGAACCCGTGTCCCCTGCATTGGCAGGCAGACTCTCAACCACTGCGCCACCAGGGAAGCCCTCCTTAAAATATTAAAGAAACAAAACACAAACACCTTGGCACACTGTTAATAATGAGTCTTTCCCCAATTCCCTGTGTCTGTTGTGTGCTCCCAGCTAATGAAAGCCAATGTGGCAGACACAGGCCAGTGACTGCTGAGGCTATAGGTTCTGTTTGTGCCATTTGTTTGTGTTCTGGCCAACGGTTTGACCAATTATGGCCAAGAAATGTGATAGAGGTACAAAGGAAGATTAACATGCTGGATACTAAAATATAAGTTTTAAGGAGTAGCTCTCAAAGAAAAAAAATAGTCAAGGAAACAGAGTCAAGATTAGCAAGCTACTGGGGACAGGAGGAAATCCTTGAATATTTTAATGTCACCATAAATAACACTGCAGCCTGGGAGGATTAGCTGGCAATTATACAAACAGTAGTAAGAAACAATAATGATGCCAGGCATTTCCGGACTTCAGGAGATTTGGAGGGAATGAAAGGGTGACATCTAATGCATAATACTAGAGCTTATCTACTGTGGAACCATGCAGTAAGGATCCTGGTACAGCACTAATCCAGTTAGCACCCCCATTTCAGAAATAGGCACCCCTATCTCCTAACAAGGTGTGCAGCCACTTCAGTGGTCTCAAGGGCAGTGGCTGAGTTCCCAGTAGCAGTGTGTCCAACTGTGTATTCCACAGAAATTCATCCCTCAGAGTAGAAGGTGGTAAAGTGAGGTGTTCTGTGGTCAATCGAGTTTATCATCTCTGTGCTAAACACACTTCATCTGATAATTTTATGTTAAAACTCTTAGAACCCTTAATATTCTAGTGTACAGTATAAATCTCCAAGAGAGGACAGTAACATGCAGCTTTTCAGAAAGAATTTAACCAAGGAATCCTCCCCCCTCCCTCCACTCCCTAAAATCTTAGGGCAGTAGAATTACTAGAACACTTTTTGATAAGTACTGCCCCCATTTAGCATCATAATACCTCATGTTCCCCTGGTGGTAGAAGTTAAAGGTCACTGTTATATCTATTTCTGGTCCAATATTAAGAAGGACCTGGGTCCCCACTTGACAAAAATATTAACTCTGGCTTTTTGAAAATTTTTTTTTTAATTTTTAAGAAACCTCTTCTTAATGAATGAAGTTCTAGAAGGGATAGTTACCAGTTCTATTGTTAGTTAGTTGTTAAAACCTTAGGAAGGATTGAGTTACAGCCAACACAGAAGAGGATTGTGGATGGGAACTGGAGAAGGATGAACCCAGGGCTCAGCCTTCCTCAGCATCAAGCATAGTGACCCTGTCTCAGTCCAAGGCTCTTCCACCTTCCACCTCCTTACCTCTTACATGTTACTTCAGTTTTGTTCTTCTATAAAAGCTTTCCTTGGATTAAAAGTAGAAACAGAGAATAGGATCAGCTCCCTTCCCTTACCCCAAAATCAGTGTCCAAAGGAGATGATTATGTGAAATTTTAAAATGTTGGATAAAAATATAAGCTGTTTGTGGGAATTCCCTGGTAGCCTAGTGGTTAGGATTCCAGGCTTTCACTGCTGTGGCCCAGGTCCAATCCCTTGTTGGGGAACTGAGATCCTGCAAGCCGTGCGGCACAGCAAAACAACAAACAAAAAACATGTATATGTATACGTATACATATATGTATATGCTACTTGCTTTACCCTCTGCTGGGAATGCTTTTTCCCCAATCTTCAAATGCCATCCCCTTACCTATCAGCTCTCAGCACACGACAACCCTTCATCAAAGACTTCCCCAACCACCCTAATTAAAGAATTTCCCCCTCCTTATTGTTGATGCCCATGAATCGGAGATCACCAGGAACACACTGCAATCCAACAAAGTGGGGCTTGTTGATTGATGCTCCCAGCAGGAAGCAAGACTGCACACCTTGACGAAACATGGGACATCTCAGTAAGAAAGTCTTACCATGGGGCTTGTTAAGGGTTTGGGAAGGAAGTGGGGTTTGCTCTGGATGGGGGGCTGTCAGGAAATGGGAGTAATTGTATGACTGGGTATCTTAATGAACTTTATCTTGGAAGCAGGAGGAGCAGAGTGGGGCTAACGCTGCAGTTGATGAAGAAGCAGCATTTGCTCATGTCAGCTGGGAGGGGGGCTGTTGGTGATTTTAGTGGTTGCACAGTGTTTTGGTTTTGTCCATGCTCAGGCACGATTACAGAGTAGTATTTTTTTTTTTTTTTGACCTCCATCACAGTCACAGAGTGACTTTCTCTCATGTGGATGTGCCGTAAAATTATGTTTGACCAGAGAACACCATGGTCTAGCTGTGAGTGCCAGGCCAGCTCCGAGCAAACAGGTGATCTTTTCTTTCCCACTTTGTCCCATTATCCTGTATAATTTCTTCAAATTATGAATCTGTATCCAACAATGATCTAACTTATGTATTTGTAATATATGTGTGATCTGTCTTCTTCAATATGTATGTATTAGCTGCAGGAGGACATGGTATCATCTCATTCATCACTGTGTCTCCAACATCAAAAGCAGCCCCAACATATGGTAAATACTCAATAAATATTAGTTGAAAAGATGCATAAATTAGATGCTTGGGGAAAGGGCTCATCTGGAGGTGGGAGAGAGTTTCATGAAAGGAAGTGAGGAAGTGTGAAGCATATGCCTGATGCTGCAGCCGTTTCCAGTCATCTCTGGGGTTGCCATGTCAGCCAGTGTCAGGATGTCTGATCTGGGAGACTGGGAAACTACTAACCCTAGAGTGAATGGCCTTTTGAATTCTAACGGAAGAGCCCTGTGAGATTGTGAAATGTTAAAATCTGATTTTCCCTGTCTAGATGGGTACAGAAGATATTCTAGTCCTTGTCAATTTGGATTGTTATTACCCTCAGGAAGTAGAACCTGAAAAAACAAGGTCTTTCAATCACCTTCATACAATGGTCATCATAAAGTGTCTTCTCAGAGCTTTTGTTTTAATGTCCAGGCCCAAGATTCACCTACATAAGAAAAGAATGTTAATGAATGTAACTCTTTTTCCTCTCATTAAAAGGCTGTGGTATATTTGGAAATCATTCTGATGCTTTCAAAGAAAGCATTCCAGGTAAATATGCTCTCTACTGCAGTTAAAGACTTAAAGACTTAGTGACCATTTTAAACAGTAGTCTTGAAAATATTCATTGAAACATCTTCTGGAAGGTAGCAAAGTTTGTATGTAGGAGCAATAGTGATGATTTATGTTCATATCTACTATTTGCATATTTTACTACCACCATTTTTTTTTTTTTTGCTTTTAATATCTTCTTATACTTTTTCTTACTGAAAAGTTACCAGTTTAGTTAAATTAAGTAGATATTTATTAAGTGCCTATTTTGTGCTATGTGCAAGACACTATGCAATTCATTTCCAAGAAAGCTGAGAAAGTATAAAGGAAAAGACATAATTGCCTTTTTCAATAAAACCTATTTTCAACTATTTGTGGTACGCTGAGCTACCCTAACTAATTTGCGCTGAAGAGATTCAGAATCATTAGCCTTAGCCAGACACTGTTGAGCATGATCTTGTGAACTTGATATGGGATACATTCAAGCTGCAATAGGTATTTAGTTTCTTCACATACTTTGGAAGGGCTCCCGAGCCAGGATGCTTAGATAAAAATACTGGCATTGCCAACAATTAGCTGTGTGACTTAACAGCTCTGTGCCTCAGTTTCCTTGTCTGTAACTGAGGATGACAATAATAGTATCTATTTCATAGGATTATTGTGGAAATGAAATGATCTAACCTGTGTAAAGGGCATAGTATATTGCCTAGTATATAATAAACATTCAGTAAATATTATTATTTTAGTATAGGTTATGTTATAGTATGTTATGTTACTATTGTATCTTACATCTTATTGTATCTTAACATCTTATTGTATGTTACTACTATTTTTATCACAGAGTTTACAGAGCTGTATAATTAATAAACATTATAAGGTAAACATCTTTATAATACTTCATACAGAAAACAGTATGAAGTTTCACTGTCTTAGTGAATATTTTTTTCTGCACACTCTGTGGAAGATTCATCATGCTTGCTGGAGATATCAGTATTAGTAAGACACAGTTCCTACTATGAAGGAGTTCCCACCTGAAGCTCAGCAACTGCTGGTGGGAACAAAACTCTAGACCTCTTATCTGCTATTTCTAAATGTGTATACGAAATCAGTTTTTCCTCTTTCCCATCTCCCGTGACTTACGTTGATTATCTAAAGTGATTCTTTCCACCACTCTAGCTCTGTTAACCCTGGTCTTTGCACGATACCAAGCAAATCTCTGTCAGCTACTCATTTATATACCCACTCTCTCTCTCCTTCCCACTACTGCTGTTTTACAGTTACCCACCACTTATTTCTAAGCGCATCACCCGTTTATGGGTACTTAGGTCCTAGCAAGATAGCATAGAGGTTAAGGGCATGAGCTTTAAAAGTAGAGTATTTGGGGACTTCCCCAGTGGTCCAATACTGGAGAATCCGCCTTTCAATGCAGGGGACGCGTGTTCGATCCCTGGTTGGGGAACTGGGATCCCACATGCCGCGGGGCAACTAATCCCGTTCGCCACAACTGCTGAGCCCATGTGCCCTGGAGCCCGTGCACCACAACTAGAGAAGAAAACCTGCACGCCACAACTGGAGAGAAGCCCGCATGCCACAACTAAGACCCAATGCAGCCAAAATTTTTTAAAAATCAATAAAATAAAATAAATAAAATGAATGGGTTATATATTTTAAAAAATTTTTTTTAAAAAGTACAGTATTTGATTCATATCCTGACTCATGTACTAATTGTGTGACCTTGGACAAGTTATTTAGCTTCTCCAAGTGTTAGTTTCCTTACTTATGAAATAAAGATGTTAATATCTATTTTGAAAGTTGTTAAACAATTAAATAATGGAGCACCTAGCATGTGTCTTAGCTTTCAGAAAATGGTATCTAGTATTACTAAAAATACATCTATGATGTATCCTTGGGTGCATAAGTGGAAATGGTCTCCAACAGGAAAAGGAAGAATAAAACTACTGAGAAAGAGAATAGAGTGACTCAGATCACTTTATGGAGTGTCTGTAGCTATGGAGGAAGACAAGAGTTACCTGCATAACCATTTCTGGAGTCTAATGAAAAGAAGGGATTCTCTCCTCCTATAGAGTATGTGGACTTAAAGCTTTCAGGATGAGGTTCTAAAATGGAATTTTGACTACAGTGGCCACTTGTACCCTTTTTGGTAGAACAAATTAATTAAATCATCCACAAAAGAGCACATTGGTATCTGAAATGGAATGAATGTGAGCTAGTCAACAATGTGTCAGTTAGGGTTTCAGTAGGATATAAATGGCACACTCAAAGGATTTGACTGAGGGGAGATTAAGAAGGGACGATTTACAGAAGAATGGGCAAGGTTAAGGGACCCCACAAGAAGCAGCCAGGAACTATTAACCGCAGGAAGCTGCTAAGACCCCCAGAATTGAAGGAATAGAGTTTTCGAGGCCAGCAAGAGCTGGAGCCATAGAACAGGGACTGTTGCTATAACAGAAGCTGTGGCTATAGAAAAATGCAGCCACTGTCAGGAGTTCTTGACAAAGGGTGGGGGTAATGATGTCATAGATACCTCAACCTCTCTCTCTTTCTGTTTACACTCTCCTGCTGGTACCTCTCATTCTGTGAACCCACCTGGAAGCCAGAGTGCCAGAATGCTTAGCCTTCCTAGGGGCCAGCCTCCCAGGACACAGCAGAGTAGAAGAGGGCAGAGAATGGATTGAAAAGGCAAATGGATAGTCGAGAACGGCGCTCTGTGAAGCCTGCCTGAGAGAACAAAAACGGAAGGATGGAGTGATATAAACCACTTTCCAGCCTCTCCGTAAAACCTGCAGGATAATCCTCTACACTCTCTCCTGCAGTGACTCTGGGGACCGTGCATTGACGATGGTGGTGTTCACGTGGAAGGAACCCGGGTCTGAACGGCCACTCAGAGCAGAGCCTCCATCCTGACCACACTGCGCTGTAACAGGAAGCCACTGAGGCTGCAGTGTTGTTTGTTCAGATGCAGATGGCGGGAGGGGGCTGTGGGGATGATTAATACTGATGACCGCCTGGCGTACCTCTTGGGTTTCTTCCCTCTACTGAGCTTCTGAGCACTTACTCTTTTTGTAAGCATCTATAAAACATTTACAAGTGGACATGTTAGATGTCATCTTAAACTCAACATTTCACAGCCAAATTCAAAACCATCCCCAAACTACCTTGGTTTCATACATAATCTGCCCTTCCAACTTAGTTATTCATTGAGTTGGTCACTTCAGAATATTTACTGAGTCTTGATCTATGCCATAATCTGGGCTATATATTAAAGATATAAATAAGACACAGTTTCTGATTTCAAGAAGACCATAGTCTGATGAAGGTAGATATGTAAACAAGTAATTTATGAGAATGTTACATGTACCATGGTTACATGTCTGTTGTTTCCTCTTTTTTACGTCTCACACAAAATGTCACAAGTATTGTATCTCAGGTGCTTCCTTGGTAATAGCCACTTTCTCACAGTGCTATATTGGAATGATAACCAATTCCCCTTGCAGCCTCCACTGTCTCCTCACTCTAGTTCTGGTTCCATCCTTTTCTCATTCTAGTTCTAGTGTACTCCTTGCATACTATCGCTAGACTAGTATTCCTCACATGCTACTTTGTTCAGGAATAGTGTAATGTTTTATTTTTTCCTGTTGCATCAAGTCTCAGTTCTGCTTGGCGTTCAGAGACCTTCAGGCCAGCCCTCCCAATGCAGCTATGTAATCCTATCTTCTAGGACTCTCCACTGTAACTGCCGACCGTGTCTATTGTTACTCCACCTTCCCTTCCATGCCCACCGCTCACCTTAGTTCAGGCCTTCTCAGCTCCCCCTAGACTACTGCAGTAACTTCTTAGCTCATTTTCCCGACTCCAGACATGTCCCTTTCCCACCCTGCTTCCTGCCAACAGAACTCTCTCATTGCAGGACCACTCTGATCATATCAGTCCTCTCTTCGAAAGCCTTTCCATCTTCCACAGTCCCCATCTCAGTAAGTGTCACCTCTGTATACCAATTGCCTGTACCAGAAACTTGGGTGCCATCTGTACTCTTCCTTGTGTCACACCCCTCTCATGCAGTCAGTCATCAAGTTCTTTCTGTTCTGTCACATATGTCTCTTGAATCAGTCTCCTACTACTATTCTTCATCCTCAAAGTCCTTGCCAAAGCTGAGGCCCCTTGACTGGACTACTCAACAGCCTCCTAACCTGCCTCTGACTTCACTGTCTTTCAGCCCATTCTCCACCTCGCCACTAGACGTAGCTCTTTCTCTGACACAGAGCTAATATTGTGACTCTCCTGCTTAAAACTCTTTGGGGTTTTAACTCCATGGCTTTGAGGATGAATCTCAAACTCTGTGACACATTGTAAAGGGCCCTTCATGACGTGGCTCCTTGTATCTCTCCAGCCTCATTGCTTCATCCCAACTCTCTGTTCTGCACCTTCTCTTCTGGCTTTACTGAACTATATCCACTTCCCCTGGGAAGGCACATGATCAATTGCTCGCCTGCAGTTCTTCTCACACGTTACTCCCCCTACCTGGGATGCTCTTTCCTCCCACCTCCTACACATTGTTTTGGACTCAGCTTCCTTGAAGGCAGTTACCATGTCTTTCTTTATCTTTGCCTTGCAAGCACTCAGTACAGTGCCTGGCATTGGGTAGGCTCTCAATTCAGAGAAGTTAAATAGATTGTTCATGGTCATACAGCTGGTTAAGAGGCAGAGAGCTGGGATTCAATTCAGGTTTCTGATTCAAAATTTTATGCACCTGCCACTTTACTATGCTGGCTCCTACCTTGGATAAAACATTTTAGACATAAAGTCCAAGTTCATTCATTAATTCAGCAAATATGTATTGATTTCCTAATATGTGCCATTCACTGTGTTAGATAAAGGGGGTGAACTGCTGAACAAGGCATTCCCTGCTTTCAGTACACTTCTAGTCTGATGAAAGATACAGACAAATAAAGACGCGTTTGTGGCACAATGTGACAAAAGTTATCATAGGAGTAAGTACAAGGTAAATTGGAAAGCCTATGGGAGGGATACATAGCCCAGTCATAGGCTGTCAGGGAAGGCCTTTGGAGAGAAGTGATTTCTAAGCTCAGACTGCATATAGAATAAGCCTCGGCAAGATGAGGAAGCTGGGGAAGAGAGTTCAAGGCACAAAAGAACAACATGGGCAAAGGTCCTAAACCATCAGAGACCGTGTCAATACGGGGAACTGAAAGTTGTTCAGAACTGCTGAAGTGTAAAATACCACGGTGATAACGACGAGAGCCAAATCGGGACACTCTGATGCGAAGGAATTTAGACTACATCCCGAAGCAAGGAAAAGGCAGAGTAGCATTCTAAGCAAGAGAATTAGTTGATCAGATTGAAATTTTGGAAACATCCTCTGACTACAGAGTGAAGAATAGATTAGGGTTGAGTGTGGGGCAAAAGGTAGGTTGGGGAGAATGAGGAACAGAGACTAGAGTGCTTGCCACTGAGAAAGAGAACAGAAGGAGGGCTGCCAGTTGGGGGAGGGGAGAGGAGCAACTGCCCTTTTAGTTGTAATTAAGTTTGATGAACTGCTGTGTGGTCAGGAGCTCAGGAGTGATGTTGGGACCCAAGTTACAGATGTGTGAGACGTGAGCATACAGAGGGTTAGGAAGCCATGGGGGAACGTGAGCTCACCCAAGGAGAGTGTGAAGAGAGGTAGAGTTTAGGGCAGAACTTGCAACATTAAAGGGAAGAGCATTCTCAGGAGGAGGGGAGGGGTCACTGGTGTCAAATATGGCCAAAGGTCAATTAAAGTTAGGACTTGTAAGTGTCCATTGGATTTTGCAATGAGGAGGCCTTTGGTGTCCACAGGGAGCAGTTTCAGTGTAGTAGTGGGAGCGGAAGCTGAGTACAGAGAGTAGAGGAGAGAGTGCAGAGGAGATGGAGAGAGCCAGTGGAGACCATGCTTTCAAGCAGTTTAACTCTGAAGGAGGAGGGAGACGGTACCACTCTCTGGCAGGAGGGTTTTTAAAAGATGGCAGCGATTAGAGAACCCTTGTGGAACGGGTACATCGTGAGAGCACTGGAAGATCTAGAAGAGGGTTGATGGAGTGAGGTTGCCGAGGAGGAGGGATTGGCAACACGGCACGGGAGGGCTCTGGCCTTGGACAGGAGGGGTACCCCTTCCATTTTAACAGAAGAGGAAAAGTAAGAAGGCTGCAGGTAAGCCTGTTGGTTTGGTGGTCAGAAGTTTGCGGGGTTCTCAACTAATGGTTTTTGTGTCCTTGGCAAAGTAGGAGGCAAAGTCATCTGCTGAGGGTGTGCCAGGGAGCTGGTGGGGTGAGGAATTTGAGGAGAAAAAGAAGTGCGGTGAAGAACAGGAAACAAAGCTCAGTCCTGGCCCCTCATCTTCTTGCTCTGTTCTTCTTTCTCCCTAGGCCATCTCCTGCAATGCTCATGGCTTCACGTCCCCTCGACACGGATGGTCACAAATGTAGCTCTCTAGTCCAGACCTCACCTCTGAGCTCAACCCTCTGTCACCTCCGCTTGTCTCTCTCAAAGGCTCCTTCCACTGCCTGCCCCTCCAGCTTCCGCTCAGGACAGAGGGTTGTTGGGCAGTGCGGAGAATCCAGTCAGTGTTTAGTTTCATGAATTTGCAGTGTGGTCTACACTGTGTAAGGCCCTGTGCTAGCTTTATGTCACCCACCCCCTCTTAGGCGGTTTTGCCCACGTCTCATCTGCTTAACACGTCGTTTCCCCAACCATTTCCACACCGTCAAATCCCATCCATCTTAATGGCTTAACTTTAAAAGCCATCTTTCCTGTAAAGTATTCACTGGTAGCCCCAGCTCGAAAACAAAACTTTCTTCCTTTTGTTCCTCCTTTGTCTGAATTTTACTTATGGTTCTTACTATTTTCTATCTTTTAATATACCTGCTGATGTACAAGTCTTACATTGCCTCATCTGCATTTACTAAGTTCTTAAATTCCTGAAGGCAAGGCTGTTACCAGAGTCATGTTTTTTTCTCTCAGCCTAAAACAGTGCCTTGCACATGTATCCACTCATAAAATCATGTCAATTACTAAGTTAATATGTATTTACTGACTAATGAAGACATGGATGGATGACAGATTCTCTCTGCTCTGGTAAGTCCTTACATGTCATCCAATCTTCTTTCTGTTGGTAATCCTACAATGTTATGGCTATTTGTGGGTGATTCATAAATCTCTTTCTAGCCCTGAACTCTTGCCCCAAATATACTCTCACATCTTCAGTTTCTTGCTGCATCTCTCAAGCTTACTATGTTGAAGGTACTCATTTCCCATTTCCTGGTGTCTCTGATCTAAAGCTGAGGCTACGCGTAAATACCACCACTTCTGTACATCTTCTCTATTCTAGGCCTCACTGATCTCATCTTCCCAAATCCTTTAGAATTTATTTTATTTATCAGTTTTAGGTGTTATTATGGCTTGTCTTTCTTGTTAATTTTCACTGTATACTTTGCCTCCAAAATTATATTATACATTTCTTGAGGCCAAGAATTTGTATATAAGTGTAATCACTTTTTTTTTTTTTTTTGCGCTACCTCCCTCCTTTCACCAATCTCTTTTCTCTCCAATTCTCTATCACTTGAGAAAAAATTAGCCACCACCAGAGGGCAGTGGAGAGGTCAAGATAGTAAGGATGGAAAAAAGGCAAAAGCTTAGTTTAGCAAAGTTGATAGACTAGGACTAAGATTTCTCTACACTCTTTAGCTTTATAGAAGCAGATGTGATTTGCTTAATCCTGGGTGCTAAAGTTTAAGGGATAAAAGTACAAACTGTGTATCAGAATGCCACAACCAGCTGGAGAATGAACACAGGTTGGAGCATCTGGGAATGTAAGCCCAGGAAAGAAAAATCAGGGCAGCTCACACTAGTTTTCTTTAACTTTTTAGAAGAATGGCCTGTGAAAGGCTAATTCAGTTTGTTCTGTTCAGCTTTATATTGACTAACAGGTGAGAGCTGTGTGGAGCTAGCATTTGCCTCTGTAAAGAGGAACCTCTAACAGTAATAATGCAGTCAGGGAAAGTGGTTTGAGCTGCGCTGTGAGGCAGTGATCTGCCGGTCCAGGAGGTTCCCGGGCTGGGCAAATACCCCTTCAGAATGTGGTTGAGAACAGTCTGGCTTTAGGTGTGAAGTTGGGCTTGATGGTTTCTTCTGACTCTTCCAGATCTAAGATCCAGGAGTCTGGGATCTGTACTTCCAATGCAGGGCTCAGACTGGCCCATCAAATCCCCTCTCTTCGATCTTTGTGACTTCAGTAAGTGGACTAATGTCACATGCTATGGTAACTCACAGAGAGAGTGGGGCCCTCGAGCTGGCTGTATCAGGCATTGACTGGTGGTCACTCAGGAATGGACAGTGGAGCTTAGGGGGAATCTGGAAAAGAGATGTGTTTTCAAAGTTTCACAAGAGCCAAGAGCTGTAGAGACCTTAAAGGGAGGGGTAGCTGTTGAGAAGAAAGGTGGTATCGACAGGGTTGTTTGTTAGAGATTTGAAGAACGAGAGAGCTGAGAGCAAGAAAGGGGTCGTCATGGTGTGAGTCTCTTTCTGGGTCAAGGAACAGAGAAACACTCAGGTTAACATCACAGCGATGTTACATCAGGTTAGATCACTTTGTTTGCAATACAAAGTGTAGGAATGTATTGCAACAATATAGAGAGATAAAAGCAGAAAAATCTGTGCTACTCTGACAGGTGGTTGAAGATACAGCTGCAGCCAGCAGTTAGTGCCTTCTCAGACAGGAGCCTCCCCACACTAGTGTTTCCACACTCCGCGTCTCATTCTCTCTCTGCTCTTGCTTCAGCTATTCCCAATCACCTCTTTTCTACTCTCCTTCTTGCCAGCCCATGGTTTCTGCTTTCTCTCTGCCTTCACTTCCCTCTTTATGTTTTTTCTGCTTCTACCCTGGCTGAACACTGTACTTTGTATACTTCACAGTCAAATGGACCCAGAGAGAATCTAGATGGTTTAATAGTACCCAGGAGAGATCTTTTCTGTTGGGCAGAGCATATCTACGGGCCTTTGGTAAGCCTGATAAAAACGTTCCGTTTGGTTAGGTCCCAGCCCTGCGCCTTCCGCTAAGCCAAGAATCATAGGCTGTGTAAGGAAGCCCTCAATAGGGAACTATGGGCAAGGCAGACTTTCTGAGGCTTCCAAGAAGGGGTAGTGTAATTGTCAGGCACATTGCTTGACCAGACAGTTATGGATGGAAAAGCAGGGGTATATTCATGATGAATAGAGCAAAGGGCTAAAGATGGAGTTGGAAATATTGCCCAAGGAGCCCGTGCCTTACGAGAAAAGCTATAAAGGGAAGGGTTTGATTGAAAAACAAAAAAGAGAATATAATGGGCATTTTTGTGATTGTGGCTGCCCATAATCCATTGCTCTTTCTTCTGGTAATAGCACTGGACCTGGCTAGCGCGTGCGTCAGTGGGGAACTACCTTTCCTACGGAAGGTAAGTCCCCTACATACAAACCTTCAAGTTGCAAACTTTCAAAGATGCGAATGTGCATTCCATCAGTATCAGGCGTGAGTGAAACTGCAGCTTGCACTCTGTCTCCTATTGCTGACCACCCTTCAGCTCTACCATCTCCCACCTCTTCTCCCTCCTCCAGTCAGTAACTCTTCTTGCCTGTTCACTTGATGCCAGCCGCTGTATGCCAGCTGTTGTACTGTACTACCATACTTTTCAAGGTACTGTAGTATAAGATTAAAAATGTTTATTTTTGTGTGTCTGTTTTCTGTGTATTATTTGTGTGAAAAGTATTATAAACCCATCACAGTACAGTACTATATAGCTGATTGTGTTAGTTGGGTACTTAGGCTAACTTTGTTGGACTTAGGAATAAATTGGACTTATGAACGTGCTCTCAGAACGGAACTCGTTCGTATGTAGGGGACTTACTGTAGTGTTGTGGGATTGTCAGCCAAGGCACCCTGCCCTGAACACCAAAAGGTGTCTGTTTCTCTGTATGTCTCTCTCTCAATTTTGCCTTTTCTGAAGGGGAAGACAAAAGGATAGGAAAACAAAAATAAATGGAAATTATTCTTTGCCAGTGGTAGCAACTTGGAAAACCTGTAGACTAGTTCCTCCTACCCAGATCCCTGGAAGTGCCCTAGTCCTGTCCTTGCTGGGCCAGATTTTCAGATGTTGTTTTGATACTGTGCAATACATTCCCTATTTGCTTAAGTTAGCCAGTGTCACCGCTTGTTGCTAGCAATCAAGGAAGTACAGATAGAGGGGACCTTCCTAAACTTTTTGTGTGGGGACCTAGCAAAATCAATCATTAGTGGAAGGCAGTTGCTTAGACATCTGTGTGTCACACACCTGGGAAAAGAAGGACAGGCACAGAATTAAGTCTAGATAAAAATAATTTAATATCTGAAAATATACCAACTCATTTCAGTTATTAAATCTGTGTATGGCACAAATGACAAAAAAATTTTAGACAGCTTTTAAGAGATAAAAAACAATGACATTGGGCTTCCCTGGTGGTGCAGTGGTTGAGAATCTGCCTGCCAATGCAGGGGACACGGGTTCAAGCCCTGGTCTGGGAAGATCCCACATGCCGCGGAGCAACTGGGCCCGTGAGCCACAACTACTGAGCCTGCGCGTCTGGAGCCTGTGCTCTGCAACAAGAGAGGCCACGATAGTGAGAGGCCGGCGCACCGCGATGAAGAGTGGCCCCCGCTCGCCACAACTAGAGAAAGCCCTCGCACAGAAACGAAGACCTAACACAGCCAAAAATAAATAAATAAATAAATTAATTAATTTAAAAAACAAAAAAAAATGGCATTAAATAAAAAACAATGACATCATAGCCTTGATGGTCTTGGGTTAATAATAACTACAAAGCACTTAATATGTAGGTTTAGGGGATGGTTAATTTCCAACTCAACAAATTATCTGGATTTGCCTGATTACATCTGACCTACTTTTCAGCATTCCAGGCAATATTTACCCAAAGCCCTCCCCAAAGTCTCAGTGCATAAAATCCTCCTTTTAATAAGCCTTTAGTGTGCTCCTGCAGCACTTCAAAGTCACACTGGCACCGGGGGGAGTGTTTTTAAAACATGCAGTGCATGAAGTGCATTCTGGGGTGTTTCAGGCTAAGACAAAACTGCAGGGACACAAACATTGGGCACTGTAATCTGGAGGGAATCTTATTCTGGAGGGAATTGCTGGAATGTGGGGTGGGCAGTAGTAGTTGTGGGCTCCTAAGTTACCCGAAACAAGTGAACAAAAGAATCCTGGTGGATCCAGGCAATGGGTAATTCTGATGAAGCACATTGTGATCTGAAGTTGGTTAACTTTTTTTTTTTTTTAAACATCTTTATTGAAGTATAATTGCCTTACAATGGTGTGTTAGCTTCTGCTTTATAACAAAGTGAATCAGTTATACATATACAATATGTTCCCATTTCTCTTCCCTCTTGCATCTCCCTCCCTCCCACCCTCCCCATCCCACCCCTCTAGGTGGTCACAAAGCACCGAGCTGATCTCCCTGTGCTATGCGGCTGCTTCCCACTAGTTATCTATTTTACATTTGGTAGTGTATATATGTCCATGACACTCTCTTACCCTGTCACATCTCACCCCACCCCCTCCCCATATCCTCAAGTCCATTCTCTAGTAGGTCTGTGTCTTTATTCCCGTCTTGCCACTAGGTTCTTCATGGCCTTTTTTTTTTTTTCCTTAGATTCCGTATATATGTGTTAGCATACTGTATTTGTTTTTCTCTTTCTGACTTACTTCACTCTGTATGACAGACTCTAACTCCATCCACCTCATTACAAATACCTCCATTTCATTTCTTTTTATGGCTGAGTAATATTCCATTGTATATATGTGCCACATCTTCTTTATCCATTCATCTGTCGATGGACATTTAGGTTGCTTCCATGTCCTGGCTATTGTAAATAGAGCTGCAATGAACATTTTGGTACATGACTCTTTTTGACCTATGGTTTTCTCAGGGTATATGCCCAGTATTGGGATTGCTGGGTCGTATGGTAGTTCTATTTGTAGTTTTTTCAGGAACCTCCATACTGTTCTCCATAGTGGCTGTATCAATTTACATTCCCACCAACAGTGCAAGAGTGTTCCCTTTCCTCCACACCCTCTCCAGCATTTATTGTTTCTAGATTTTTTGATGATGGCCATTCTGACCGGTGTGAGATGATATCTCATTGTAGTTTTGATTTGCATTTCTCTAATGATTAATGATGTTGAGCATTCTTTCATGTGTCTGTAGGCCATCTGTATATCTTCTTTGGAGAAATGTCTATTTAGGTCTTCTGCCCATTTTTGGATTGGGTTGTTCGTTTTTTTGTTATTGAGCTGCATGAGCTGCTTGTAAATCTTGGAGATTAATCCTTGTCAGTTGCTTCATTTGCAAATATTTTCTCCCATTCTGATGGTTGTCTTTTGGCAATCAGAGAAGACAAAGAAATAAAAGGAATCCAAATCGGAAAAGAAGAAGTAAAGCTGTCACTATTTGCAGATGACATGATACTATACATAGAGAATCCTAAAGATGCTACCAGAAAACTCCTAGAGCTAATCAATGAATTTGGTAAAGTAGCAGGATACAAAATTAATGCACAGAAATCTCTTGCATTTCTATACACTAATGACGAAAAATCTGAAAGTGAAATTAAGAAAACACTCCCATTTACCATTGCAACAAAAAGAATAAAATATCTAGGAATAAACCTACCTAAGGAGACAAAAGACCTGTATGCAGAAAATTATAAGACACTGATGAAAGAAATTAAAGATGATACAAATAGATGGAGAGATATACCATGTTCCTGGATTGGAAGAATCAACATTGTGAAAATGACTCTACTACCCAAAGCAATCTACAGATTCAATGCAATCCCTATCAAACTACCACTGGCATTTTTCACAGAACTAGAACAAAAAATTTCACAATTTGTATGGAAACACAAAAGACCCCGAATAGCCAAAGCAATCTTGAGAACGAAAAATGGTTAACTTTTCAGTTGGGTCAGGCAGGCCTGGGAATGGCAGGGCAAAGGGTTAGTTACTCCCAAATCCCTTTTCTATTCATCCAGACCTACCAGTTCTATTCCTACTTACATGCTTTGTAGATAAGAGTGACATAGTAACTTTTTTTTTCTTTTAACATCTTTATTGACATAGTACCTTTAACATGCTCCATCTGCAAAGTTAAAATATCTACCTGCTCACAAGCTCAGAAAAGAGTTTGGAGAAAATAGTTATTGTTTCCAGATGTTCTATGTCTGCCACACGTTTCTCAAAATAGAGTATGACACAACTGGGGGCAATATAGTAATTGCTTTCTTGTTCTAGAACAGCACTATCCATTATGGTAGCTGCTAGCCACATGTGGCTATTTAAATTAAAATTAATTAAAATTAAATAAAATTAAAAATTCAAATCTTTAATCACACTAGCCAAATTTCAAGAGCTCAGTAGGCATATGTGGCCGGTGGCTACTGTATTGGACAAGGTAGAATTATAGAACATTTCCATCATTGCAGAAAGTCCATTGGATAGCAGTGTTCTACAGTAAGAATTGTTACACCCTTGTTGTGTTTTTATCTGTACTAGTCAGAAATAAAAATGCCAAAGAGATAGCTTTTCCTAAAGATTGTTTATATAAATATCAAAGAGACTCCTGTAAAAATATGTACAATGAGTGATCTTACCAAGATCAGAACTTCTTTTATTGGTAGTCATGATGATTACCTTCTGTTACTCTCATCCTCTTATTGGCTAGGATGTGTTTTCATTTACAAACTCAAGAAGAGAGTAAAGTGAATTGAAAAAAATGAGAGTAGTGAATTTACGCAGTTAAATCATGTTAGTGAGAATAAAGGCTTTTGTGGAATCATGTGGAAAATTATTTTGGTAGTCAATTTTTATTTTGGCTGTGAAGATAATTCAGTATCCTTAGAAAATAAGCTCTGAGGTTTCTTCTCTGTGAGGCAAATATGACTGCCTTAGTTACCACACAATTTACAGTCGAAGTATTGTGCTCTTCAAGTGCCCTTTTTTTCTTAATAAAAGATGATACTAAGCTGGGATATATAAGCAAGGCTGCTTGTGTTCTCCAGACATTCTAAGAGATCTGCCACATCATGTATCACATGTAGTGCATCACCAACTGGCCTGTAATAG
The DNA here is from genome assembly GCF_028021215.1 of Eschrichtius robustus. Classification (NCBI taxonomy): domain Eukaryota; kingdom Metazoa; phylum Chordata; class Mammalia; order Artiodactyla; family Eschrichtiidae; genus Eschrichtius; species Eschrichtius robustus. The sequence continues at coordinate 41,335,866 of NC_090837.1, read as the reverse complement.
GTTCTCAATACATGTTTCTAGACTTGACTGCAAATCTACAGTCCCTTAAAAATGATACCTATTTATTAATTTTCATTACAAAAGAACATGTTCATTAAATACATTGGAAAATACAAGAAAGTTGAAAATTTTTCCCTATGCTCATAATTTCCTTTGTCTTTTTCAGCTATGCATTTTTTAAAAGGGTGTAATTACACTAGAGTTTGAACCTTCACATTATAGACTATGTGTTAACTGCTCTGGCTAGACCTGTTGTGCGAGTCTCAAGAGGTGGACTCTTTATGAAAGGTATTTGATGGGGGGAGGAAGTGAAGGAAAATTTGGAAAACCTTCTCTCTTTAAGCATACCTCACTCATATACATCTTACATGCTTACACCTGTTAGCATTTAAAGACCATTCTCTGACATGTGAAAAGAGAAAGAGGTGCAGCCAATTTACACGGCCTATTAAGTTCCCATGGGTAAAGTGAAGTGGTAACCAAAGCAGAAAAGAAAAAATCTGGGCAGTTGGGTGATGTATTGGTTTAATAACAAATTTCCAGAGCATTAACCCAGTATTTACATTTGCTTTGGCTTGGGGGGGTCCTTCGAAGTAGGGTCCATCCATCTTTCGGGTCGGGGCGTGGTGGGAGGAGCGCGAAGGCTCTGCCCTTCCCGGCTGCGGTTGGCAAAGCCTGGAACCGTCCTCGGTAGTCCAGGCGGGACTGGAGCGTGCTAAGGGCGGGACGTGCCAGGCCGGGGGCGGGACCGGGTGCCGAGCGCGCCCCGAGGCCCGCGCGCCGGTCACGTCCCGCACGGGCCTGCCGTAAATAATCAGGGCGCGCGCGCGCGCTCGTGGGGCCGGACGCGCGGAGGGGCGGCGCCACCTCGCGGAGTGGTGCCTGGCTGCCTTGCGCTACACCCAGTTCCCGGCGCAGGGATCCCGGAGTCCGACGTTCCGCGGGGCCGCGAGTCTTCCGGGGGTGCGAGCCAGCTGATGGCCGCTTCCTGGGCGTGAGGCGGGCAGACGGGGAGCCTGCGGTTGTGGTCCCCACCCCGGGAGCTCTGGGAGCCCGGGTGACAGCGTAGGTCAGTTTTCTAGGCCGGTTCCCCTGCGAACGGGCTCCCCCCTTGCCTGGTGGTGGGGGAGGTCTGTCCGCGCGTGGTGGGGGGCGAGGGCGCGTCTTCCGCGCGTCTCCGAGGATGGTCAGGGTCGTGGCCTGGAGATGCCGAGCTCTGAGCCAGAGGTAGGCTTCCCCGAAGTCCCTGGCTGCTCCAGCGCTGCGAGGAAGTTAGTTGTTACAAGCAGCAAGATGTTGGCATTTGTTGCATTTCCACTTAGGGTGTTAGGACTTCGTCCTGGTGCCACATGCATTCCCTACTAAGTCATCAGCTGCTTGCTTTCTCGGTACTTGGATGTATGCATTCCAACTTTTAGTTTCCTACTGGCGTGAAGAGGATTGATTCACAGTGGAAGTCACGAGCTGTTCACGTGACCATTCTCACAGTGTACCTCGTGCTCAATTCTACTAGCATGAAAGACTATCAGAGGAATTCAGAAACAGTGTGAAAGATTACAGCAGCACAAGAGAAACAAGGATTAATTTACCCGGGGGCCCTGCTGATTGGCAGGAGGCGTTGAAAAGGGTTATCCTGATGTAGTTAATATTAGTTTTCAGTTGTGAAAGCCTTTGCTTTATGCAGATTGTATTGTGAAGTTGAACTGTTGGCAGACGATGTTAACTTAAACTAGACTGTTTGAATGTTGCAAATTTAGCGGTTAGGCTTTTGTGGATAGTTGATAACAATGAAATCAGCTTTAAAATCAGTGGTGTGTTTTCCTTGAAAATCTCAGCCGTTGTATTGTAATTGATGCATTCTGGATATAGAGTTCAAAATATCCTCACCTCTTGACTCAGAATTTGGAAAATACTTTGATTTGTTTTGATGGCTTAGCAATGTTCGTGGTCTGACTCTGAGGCAACGAATTTTTTGCAGCCGGTGTGCCTAGGTGTAATTTCTGAATTCCCCAGCTGAGATTTTAAAGGTCTCTGTATTAATTACAGAATAGTTATAAAATTCAACCTTTTTTCATCCCCAGGTTCTAAACTAAGGGCTCTATCTCCAGTCTGTGGGGAGGGGGAGGGGGGAGAGGAGAAAACTGTCAGTAACGTTCCTTTTAAAATTTATCTTTTTCTTTTCTCCCAGGCAGAGCAACTCTCCCAGCATTGAGCAACTGATATGCAAAATAGGAGTTAACTGCCGCAAGTTGAGTAGATTTATCTGGAGCAGTTGTTGTGTATCAGTGTAGGGTTTTGCCAGGGTCTGTTTATCAGATGACACTTGCTAAATATCTCCTTTGTTCATCAGCAGAAATTTGGGGGTTGGGGGCTGGCTAATCCTTGTCTCTGGAGGCTGCTCAGCCTTGCAGGTATTATTTGCACAGCACTTACACCTGTAATTCAGAGCAGCTAGATGTTACTTCTGTGAAAATTGCTTTCCCACTCTTCCCCCAAAGCAAAGGGAAATGATGCTTGTTTAGAACCAGCAACTAGGTAGAAAAATACAGCCAATTTCTTTTGTGTGATAACGTGGTGCAATGTCTATTTAACACATTTTTTCTTCATGTGGCTTTATTTTACTTAGACATATCTATAATTATAATACCTCAAACTTGACACTTTGGCAATTTCTTACCTCTTGCTATTACTAGGAGCTGAGCTTTTGTACATTATATGTATTCACTGAGAAAAGTAGTCAATAGAAAGTGGAAATCAGCCTAACTAATAACATATGGAGGATAGAGCAAGCACATGTAAGAAATTTGAAGTGGTTCAGCCAAGTCTGGTGGTAATTAGAACTTTATTGATTTGTAAATTCTTTCCAGTTCCTAGGAGGAGGACAGGTGTTAGCAGTATAGGCACCAGCTGATACCAATCTCACCAGGATTCATTAATGACGTGTCAGAAAAGATACTCTCCTGCATTCTGTACAGAATATATTGATGATCATAATGTCATATAAGTATCTTACAGGATGTTCTTGATCCCTAGAAATGTTGCATTTTTTTCTCTTACCTGATCTCATCCACTAATAAGGTGGGCAAGTATAAGAATACTTTTTAATGCCTAAAGTAAGAGGATATACTAGGTCAGTAACTTTTTCTGAGTTGTATTCATCAGCCAGCAAATAGGAAATTACTGTACTATACAGTGAAAGTGGTCTTTAACTGTACAGTTTCCTATCATGTGACAATGGAAAGTAACCACGTTTTTACTTTGTTGTTTAAAGTTTTCCTTTAAAGAGAAACTTCTGGCCATATGGTGGATAACTGGTCAGTATTATTACACGTTTCATTAAGCTTGGAAGATAATTTTCAAATGTGAAATAAAATGGGAAACATTTAAATACATTTTATCTAAAATTTAAGGAATTTTTTCATTGGAAGGTAACAGTTGATCAGCCTCCTGGTTGGTATTATTATCTAAAACTGTATTTATCTTAATTTGTGGACTTCTCTGCCGTTTGCTTCTATGGGCCAAACTGTTTGGAAACAATAGTTAATAGTTTTTATTAACTGTTTATTAACAGTATAATCTACGAAGTTCAAATTGAAATCAGAGCTGCATCTGAGGGTTAGTTCTTGTTTGTGAAGCAGATAAAATGTATAGCAACCTAAGGTTTAAACAATTTCATAAAGCAAGGCCATGAAGCTTATTTCGTTTTCAACAGTTTTGTTAAACATTTACATTTTCGACTGAATAAAGGTAAAATAATAAATAAATAGGCAGCAAGTAGGCTTGTTCTTTTATTATACCTGTATGGCATCCAAGTCAGTGTGGGTACGTAATGAATAAGAGACAGTAATGTAAATAAGTCGAATATAAAGTAAATAATTTGGTATAGGCATTTTACATTGATTTCAATGGCTTACAAACTGTAGTAAGACATATCACAATTATAGCCAGGTGTCTATCATTTCTCCTGCAAAAGAGGTGATGTCGTTTATCAGGACACAGGGTCCTGTTGAAGTTAGAGAAAAAGTTTCACTGAATTAAAAATTAAGTGATTTTTAATTTAATTTCATATTTTTAAAAAAGGCAAGTGCTTCCTAAAATAGACTTTAAAATTTGCTGTCATTTTCCTTAAATTGCCATATTTTGGATGTCTCATTTCAGTCAGTAAATCTTCTTAAAATGAGGGGATTAAGCTATAATTCAGATTCAGCTTTCTCAGTGCTCATACATGAACAGTAACTAGGACCTTAAATTTTAGAGGCTGAATTGAGTTTTATAAATATATAGCATTAATAATATTTCATCCCTTGATAAGAAGTTCTAGATTCTGGTTGTGGCTATTAAAGCCATACCCTTGGCAATTAACTTTATCTTTGTGCTTTTCAGTTTCTTCATCTCTAAAATCAGTCTTAGCTTAAATATGAATCTATCTACCAAAGCTAAATTTCGAAACCAAGAAAAAATGCATTAATTATTTGTGTTATCACAAATGTCATAGTTCTATATATACATATTTGTATATGCCTATGTACAAATAGGTATATACACACACACATACATACACTGAGGAATATGTGATCACGTAAAAGAACTTAATGATTGCTTGCTAGGAACTAACAAGATTGAGAGCAAAACTCTATTTCTATTGCCATGTTTTAACATAGTCACTTTAATTTTTTAATATTTTCCTTATATTAAAAATACAATATTGGAAGGAGAAATATTGGAAAAAGAAAGCGCCATTAAGCAGCTAACTAGTGTACTTCGGAATTCAGTGCTGAGCACACTAGAGATTTTTTTGTTTTAAAGACTTAGTTTGTAAAATATATGTATTCATAAATACTTAATTTTTCTCACTATTCAAATCCCTAGTATACAGTATATTTCAAATATTATTTTAATAATGTATTACCAAGCATAAAATCAGTATCTGAGAATTTTAAAAATCATCACAACATATAGTCATAACAAGTTTTGAATAATTAGCTTCCTTTGGCTCTGTTATTAGTACAAAAGCTATTTCTCAATTGTTAGAGCCAAATTTCAGATGCTTCCTCTTTTTTTTTTTAAAATTTTTGGGCCGTACTGCGCGGCATGTGAGATCTTAGTTTCCTGACCGGGGATTGAACCCACGCTCCTTGCGGTGGAGGCGCGAAGTCTTAACAACTGAACCCCCTCATTTTTTTTTAATTGTGGTAAAATACATATAACATATGTTTTTAACCATTTTTAAGTATACTGTGCAGTAGCCATCACTACTATCCATCTCTAGAACTTTCTCATCATCTCAAACTGAAACTCTGTGTCTGTTAAGCACTAACTCCCCATTTTCTCCTCTCCCAGCTTTTAATAACCACCATTCTACTTTTTGGTTGCGTGAATTTGTCTACTCCAAGTATCTTATATTAGTGGAGTCATGTATTTGTCCTTTTGTGTCTGGCTTATTTCACTTAGCATGATGTGTTCAGGGTTCATGATTGTTGTGTCACGTTTCAGAATTTCATTCCTTTTGAAGGCTGAATAATAGTCCATTGTATGTGTATACTACATTTTGCTCATCCATTCATCCACCAGTGGACACTTGGGCTGCTTCCACCTCTTGGCTCTTGTGAAGAATGCTCCTGTGATCATGAATGTGCAGATATCTCTTTCAGCAGTTCCTTCTTTAAATTCTTTTGGGTATATACTCAGAAGTGGAATTGCTGGATCATATGGGAATTCTACGTTTAAGTTTTTGAGGATTCACCATACTTCCCTGACGTTTTATAATGTCCAGTTACATATTGCCGTATGTATGATCGAATAAAGTTAGCCTGGAGGTCTTTGAATTTTAAGTCTTCAAACACCTTTAAGAACTCTGTTAAAGGACACATCATTTAATATTCTGAATGTCTGGTACTCAGGGGAATTAGCTCTGATTGTTGAACTTCACTGTCTTTGATTTCTCTAGGAATTTTCTACTTTGATTCTGTAGAAATAGTAAAAGTAGCAGTTCAACTTGTAAAATAGTAGACCTCTGACTGAATTGAATGTTGATTGCCCTTTAAGCTACAAGTGGTCTCTGCCAAGATTTCAGAGTTGTTAGGGCCACAGAATTTATCCACTGTAGTGAATGGGGATTTAGTGGCATGGATTATCAAGTATGGGGACCAGTTTAATTAGGTAATATACAGTGTTTACGCAACAACAAAACAGAAATTTGCTTTCCACAACATAATTTAGAATTAGAAGCTTGGCTTCCCCAGTGGACCTTGGAGGAGAGGAAACATAAGGCAAAACATAAGGTCTCTAGTCTCCTAGTTTTTGAAGCTCAAAATGTTTTTGACTAGTTATTTCCTCGAAAACATTCTCTTGGCCATTAAAATCTCATTCATGAATCTTAAAAACAGAGTTTGGAATTGCGTGAATGTGAAAAGAGTGGCTGAAAATATCCACAAAGAGATACTGAAAAATACTATATGTGCTGATAGGATGTGGCTCAAATCTAGTCTCATAAGATACATTAAGGGATTACTTGTCTTTCTTTTGGCTTAAACATCAGAGACAGTGCATTTTGAAATAAGCTCTCATGAGTCCAAAGAAAGTTTTTTAACATCTGTTCAACATTTGAATTTGGATTCTTTGATTTTTGTATTTTTTCTAAAGTTAACTGTTAACCACAAATTATTTATAAGTTAGAGATGTATCAAATTAAAGAAGCAGTGATAATCCTCAATAATCCTGGAGTGTATATTTTAAAAAGGTATGATTTTTGGTATGATCTTAATTCATTTCCTGTGGCATATAAGGAAAAAAAACTTCATTTTTTGATCACTGGATAAAGGTGTACCACTTATAATGAACATGTTACTCTTAGGCCTTCCAATCGGTGTTGCTTTTGTTCTTGAAAACCTAATTCCACGTTCATCCATCCGTCCATTTAATAAATATTTGGTTGCCTGCTCTGTTCTAGGCACCTTGCTGGGTACTAGGGATATAGTGGGGACACATAAGAAATGTGGGACCCTTTTTCTCATTAAGTTTACAGTGTAGTGTAGGGAGAGCCAAAGAAATGACCATATGTGCACCTACAGACATTTGTGGCAAAAATAAGGTGCTGTGAAGGTTTATAAAGGGGATCTAGTGGAGTTTGGGAGTGGAGATGGCAAGTCAGACCTCTTGAGAAATGTGGATAGTAATTTATTTGTACAGTTGACTTCTGTATAACATAAGTTACTGGGAATTCCCTGGCGGTTCAGTGGTTAGGACTCTGCACTTTCACTGCCGTGGCCCTGATTCAGTCCCTGGTCAGGGAACTAAGATCCTGCAAGCTGTGTAGCATGGCCAAAAAAAAAAAAAAAATGTGTGTGTATACATATATATATATATATATATATGTGTGTGTGTGTGTGTGTGTGTGTGTGTGTGTGTGTGTGTGTGTATATATATATATATAAAATATATAAATATAAGCACATATATATTAATATATATTATATATGTTAAAATATATAATAACATAAAACATAAATTATCCTAATGTAAGGCCTGGTTTTATTCATTAGTGTGTCACCAAAGTTTAGAACAATGCCTGGACCGTGGTCAGCCCTCAGTTAAGGGTTTCTTGATAGTAACACTGTGATAGTAGAGATAGGGAAAGTGTTGTTGGCCCTGGAGGTGATGGGGAAACTGCAGCTTCTTGTGGATGTCATGTTGGGCACCTTCCTAGCCCAAGCTGGCTACCTAGATGCTGACCTGCGGAATAAAGTTTTAGGTACTACTGATGTATCAAATTCTGAATCTTCAGGTCTGCATAGACGGCAGTGGACTTTTAGTTATAATGGTTGTTGGATGAAGAAAAAATAATGAATGTTTTTATGTCTTGGTTTGGAACATCTTCTGAGTTTCTTTGCAGCATAGCTGAAAGGAACATAATGATCATTTTGTTTTACTGTAGTACAGCTATCATTTTAAGAAGTTTACTTGGTCTTTAAATTACAGGTATTTTTGGAGTTGTGCTATTTTGACTGGGTGTTAGAGGCACTAGGAAATTATTTTGTTATAAAATTGTGTTTTTACTGTTTTCTGCTCCTAACATAATTTGTTTATGGAAGTAAGTTCTAAATGTATATATGATTTTACAAAATTGTTTCTAAAGGGAGATAGGGCAAAGTGTCAGCCCACCCCGCAACTCCTACCACTCCTTTCTAAAGTAATAGAAGTTTATAAAGGAAAAGTGTTGAAAATGCCTGTTTGCGTTTTGGAATTTACCCTCAAGGTCTTGCTTATTTGACTAAGTCCCAAGTGTTACAGTTGGCAAACCTTTAGAGTCTGCTCAGCCTGCAGGTAGAGTAGCTAGTTTTAATGGATGTGGTGGGAAATTGCTTTTGAAAAGGAGAGAATGAATTGTTCTAAGAATATTTTTTAATCAGACAGGTGCCTGTGTTAAAATGAACACATATGGAATTTAGGCATAGAGCAACAAGAGTTTTAATTTTCTGTCTCGGTGAAATTTAACTGGCCTTGTACCCTTTTTAATTTTCAAACAATCTGTTCTATTTACCTCTGTTACCTCTCCCCTCCATGCCTCCCTCCCCATCCTGTCTCATAGTAAGACTCCTCTTGCCTATGAAGATACCTAAGAATCTGTTTCTCTTCGTAGGAAATTGGCAGCATCAGACAGGAAGGAGCTCTACCCAGCTCCCCACTGGCCCCTTAACTACCCTCTGCCCTGCCCCCGGCCTTAGTGTGGTGCTTCCTCTTTCCAAGGCTAATCCTTGCTTGGGCTTTTCATCCACTTACTTCAGGCTCCTCTAGGATCTTTTTCATCTCTCTTCCCTCCTTCCTCCTGTCTTTCAAGCTTTTCCTCTCTCCTGGCTCTTGTCCCACAACCTACGAACACGCCCAGGAATCTAGTATCCGAAAACTGAAGCTATCCCCAGCCCTTCAAAACAGAGTTGCTTTCAAGGAATCTGCTGCAGTCTCTCCCCATCATCCCACTTTCACTCCTCAGTTTACCCACATCTGTTTACCTCTGTCATTTCTACTTAAAGTATCCTTGAGTTCATCAGTGGCCTAGCTGCCAAACCAGTCGGCATCTTCAGGCCTTGTCCCTGCCTTTCCTTTGACATTTCACACCTATCCAACCCCTTGAAACCCTCTCCCCTCTTGGTTTCAGTGCCATCGCCCTCTCCTGTCCCTCTGTCCATGCTTAGGCCTTTCTTGCTGGACCGTAGTGACTGGCCGCCTTCGCCTTCAGTGTTGGTCTTCTCCCAGTAAGAGGTCGTATTTACCCCTATGGCTTTAATGGCTACTGATGAGCTGATAACTCCCCCCATTTTAATTCTAGCCTATAACTGCTTTCTCTTGCTCAGGCTGGTATTAGCTGACTGCTTATTGGGCATCTCCCTCTCTGTTTCCCACAGGAATCTCAAACTCACCACGACCAAATGGAGCCACATCTTCAACCAAGATTTTTTCTGGTGTAACAGTTGTCCATCGGGCTTGGAAACCTTCTTCATCCTGCTGGTCTTGGTGACCTCATTTTTCAAGTCCCAGCTTAAATTTCACTTTCTCTGTGATTCCTTCCCATACTAATGCAGGTGAAGGGCTAATCACCCCCTTTGTCCTCTGTACAGCCACCGTCCCTTGTTCATTACTGTACTTGGCACATTTGGTATGATTGTGTGCGTGTTTGCCCTGCCTGGGGGGCAGGGACTGTATTGTCCATCATCATAGCTCCAGTGCCTGTAGCAGTCTCTGTCATTGGTGGGTACTCAGCAAACCTTTGAATGATTCTTAATTCCAATTGCAGCACTAATGAGCAGCTGTCGTGGTTAACATGGTATTACAATGAACTGTTTAAGTAGATGATAGATTTACTTTTACCCTCTTCATATTTATTTTACAGAAGTTGAAAAACTTAAAAAAAATTGTGGGTTTTTTTTTTTTTTTCTTCTGTAAACCCAATGTAGTGAGAACCCAAGGTAATAATAAACAATTTCTAGTATGTTCTGAAGATACTTACTTCAAATGTTCTTTGATTCATTCTTAAAAAGCAGGAAAAGGATATTTCTGTTGTCCTGTCTTCAAGTTCACTGATTCTTCTGCCCGCTCAAATCTGCTTTTGAATCCCTCAAGTGAATTTTTCATTTCAGTTATTGTACTTTTCAGCTGCAAAATTTCTTTTTGGTTTCCTTTTAGGCTTTTATTCTCTTAGGACATCTCTTATTTTCTCCACCCACGGGTAAAGAATACTTTCACCAATGTTCTGTCTAAACAAAATTCAGGGGAAAAATTGTTATTAAAAAAATTTCCTTCTGAAATTCAAGAAAATATAGACATATTTACAATCTAAGAAATTATATGCAATCTAGCCATGCATTGTTTTTTTTTTTTTTTGGAGGGCATACCGTGCATCTTATGGGATCTTAGTTCCCCAACCAGGGATTAAACCTGAGCCCCGGGCAGTGAAAGCATGGAGTACTAACCACTGGTCCACCAGAGAATTCCCTAGGCTTTCTATCTCTTTATTTTAAGTTTGTTCATACATTTTCTTGACTTTTTCCATATATCCCTTTAGTTCTCTGAGCATCTTTAAGACATTTTTCTGAAGTCTTTGTCTAGAATATCTGCCATCAGTTCTTTTTCAGGGACAGTTTCTGTTGATTTATTTTTTTCCTTTGAAGGGGCCCCGCTTTCCTGTTTTCTTTATATGCCTTGTGATTTTTTTTTTTTTGGCTGCTGAAAACTGGACATTTGAATCTAATGTAGTAACTCTAGAAATCAGATACTCCTCTTCCTCAGGGTTTGCTAATTTTTTGTCGGTTTTTTTTGTTTGTTTGTCTTTGATTGTTGTAGACTGCCTTTCTGCTGAGGGCCATCCTAAACTTAAGGTTGTCTCATGTCTTTTTTGAGCCTTTGGTGGGCATGAACAGTCACATTGTAATTTTCCCCATATATGCAGTTGTTTGTGAATGTCCTAGTCTTTAAAAGAGGGAAATTAAGGGGAAATTTAAGTGGGATAAGAGAAAAAAAGAAGAGAGGGGGAAAAAGGGTGCTGGCCCTTTAAATCCTCTGGCAGTCCAGGCCACTGGAGAGGTTTGCAGCAAGGGTGCAGGTGCAACAACAATGGCTGCCCACTTCTTTGTCTGCATTTCTGTGGTCAGAAGCAGCAATCAGAGATCAGAGCCTGGCTCCCCAGTATTTGGAGGACAGGGTCCTTTTTGCTGATGCCGGCTCCAGCAAGCTGCTCCAGAAGCACATGCACAGGTGCCTGCTGAGTGGCTGGAGGTGGGGGGTAGGGAGCTGCTACCCCTAAGAGCTGAAATTAACCACATTTACCTTCCAAGTCTTCCCTGGCAGTTGCAAGCCTTCAGGAGGTTCCAGAGTTCCAAAGAATTGTTAGTTACATCAGACAGAGTCAGCCAGTGCAGTTGTTGTGTAGGTGGGGAGACAGATCCCTGGTATTTGTTACTTGGCTATCTCCTGGAACCCTCTGTGTATTTTGAAATTATTTCATCTTGTCAAATTGCTGCCTCTCCCTCTGCAACATATGAAGGATTGTGTGAATGTTATTATAATATATAATATGCATAATATTATTAGCAGTTTACTGGAGTGCACATTTTCTGTTCCTTCCAGCATTTGGTGTGTTTAATTTTTTTATTTTTGCTAATCAGGTAGGCAAAAAAAAATCATTGTGTTTGATTTATTTGCATTTAACTGATTATCAGTATGAAAGAAATTTGTATTTTTTCTGGGAATTGCTGTCCATAACATTTTGACATCAATGCTTTAAATTTGATTGTAGTCCTTTATAGTTGGCTTGAGGCTTGGTAAGAAAATATGAGAGTTATTTGTAAGTATCGTGGCTCCGGGATCCTTATCTGTAATTTATTTTCTCACAAGTTTCTCACATTGTGTTAATTTACATTTCAGCCTTATGATATTTCTATACAAACTGCTGAATTGCCGTATTTTAACTTTATATCTGGTTATTGATGTTGTACTAATAACTATTTACAAAATACCTTGACAGTGTGCTTTCATAGACACAGTCTTACAACAGGTCATGAGGTTGATTGTATTTTGCAGGTGAGGAAACTGAAGCTTTGAGAGAGTAAGAAACTTGCCCAAATGTCTAGTGCACTTCTTCAGTAATAATACAAAGGGCACGTAGTCTCAAGGTCAAGTTTTGGCCCTGCAGCTGATTCATTTAATCAGTTCTTTTGTCTGTCTTATTAGCTGCAGAATAAACATGATTTTTTTCCCCTTTTATCTGTTAGCAGATAATATCCAAAAGCTAATATATGTTCTTCGATAATAGCAGTGTTATTATTTTTTAAATCTAGAAATGAGCACAGAAGCAGAGCAACAGCTTCTCCATCATGCCAGAAACGGCAACGCTGAAGAAGTAAGACAGTTATTGGAAACCGTGGAAAGGAATGAAGTAACTGCTGACATTAACTGCAAAGGTAACCTTTGAATGGATTTTTTAGCTTTTTCTTATGAGTATGCACTACTTTATCATTTATTTAGCACTAATCTTTCTGAACTTGCAATAAATTTTCATCTCTTATCCTAGGAAGAACCCCCGTAAGAGTGGATACTCTCCTTCTCCCCTCTAAGTCAGAGAAATTGAGATCCAGTCTTAATATTGTCATGGGTCCTAAACCTTATGAACTACAAGGGTGACCCCCGAGTCCACAGGATGCATGCTATGATAATTTTTTTTTCTCGAAGACGTTGTAGGTGAAGCATGTGAAGTACCTTAGAAATGTTGTCAGACAGGATCCTTACCCTCACTGAGATTAGTAGATTACTAACTCAGACTAGTCTGCATTGCACAATATGTATAGAATATGGATGCTATGAAGTGCAGGGTGTTAGGGAACATATAAGAAGTATGTAACTGGAACTCGAAGAATTAGCTTCTTGGAGGAAATTATTCTAAGGTGATAAATGAAGAGTGCGTAGACTTAACCAAGTAAAAATAGAGAAGAAAGGGGGTCAAGGCAGGAGAAACGTCATATGCCAAGGTCCTGAGGTGAGAAGCAGCCTAGATGGCAAGGGCTTTTGCAGGCAGGAGGGGTGAGGGATAAGGCTAGGTGGGTAGGTAGCAGCCAAATCACAATGTGCCTTGTGTAGCAAGGTTACAAGTATATTAAACTCAGGGGTGCAGAGAAATAGGCTTTATTTTCTAAATTGGCTCTGATATTTCAACAAGCTCCTTCTCATTCTGAGAGTTTGGAGGACTAAATATAAGTCTTTGGGTCCCTCCATTTCAGTACCTTTTTCGATAAATGATTGGCCTCCCAGAGCCTCTCACCTGTGTCCTTCCCCGTCTCACCTAAGGTGGCCTGTAAATGTAAAGGTGAGCCTTGTTCTGTGTGTACGGCCTTTGGTTCCTTGGTGACCTGTCTTCCCTAGTGCCCCTGAAGCATTTGTAGCTGAAGTAAAACTCATCGGAGTCAAATGCAGGTTTTTCATAAGCACAGGTGGTGCTCCTTGGCTGTGTTGGGAGTCTCATCCTGGCTCTTGTTGGCTTTGTGTCACCCTGAACCTCTCTCATGTCTCCCTGTGGCACGTGGCCTCGGCTTGCTGGTTCACCTCGGCCACACTCCTGTGGGTGTGGCCATGGGGGTGTTGAGTAACCCATGGGGGCTTGGAGCAGCTCTAGGTAGCCAACATTTGGCCTTCCCGCTGCCTGCACTACCGAGTTTACTTTGACGTGGCCACCGTGCAGGTTGGTGCTAGGCTAGGTGGCCTGGTAGGGGACCTTTTCCTAGCATCCTACATGCCACTGCCTGTTCTCAGTGTTCCCTCGACTTATCTCACTCTCCAGGCTTAGAATCAAGAGCCACGTGCCCCATTTTACGTCTTTTCCTCTCCCACAGCCCTCTGTCCCTGACGGGTATTTTGTTCTGCTGTGTCACATTCTCCTCCTGTCATAGAGCAGCAAACTTCATGGCCTCACCCTCAGTGCGGAAGGAGTATTATCTTTGTAGCAGTGAAGAAACCACGCTCTAAGTTGTCCAGAAATTGTAGTCTGAGTCGGTTCTTGGAATGCTAAACGAATTCTAAAAATCCTTCTCATCCTTCAACAGAAACCTGGTTCTTAATCTTTACCTTGGGGTTCTGTTTGGAATGTCAGAAACATGCCTGGTTTGATAATCTTCAGCAACTCTTTACTTTCTACCAACCACCCCCCCCCCCACTCACCCATGGTTGCCTCAGGCTAGTTAGTGGAGAGTCACCTACTTGGAAATGTAAAACTGAGAGACAGATGTTACTGCTTTTTCAAAATTTCACCCTCATGCTACCTGTCAGTCAGACTTGTCGTCAGGGCAGTTTGAAGGGTTTATGTAGAGGAACAACGTAATCAGGTGATGTGAGTTCACCCAACAGCAGTGAGTGGGGAGGGCTGGGACTGGGTGTGTGAGTGTCTCCACATGGGAATCACTGTGCCTGGCATTTCTTGGTTTTCTTTTCTATCTCATTTTGTTTTTCCAAACCCTGAGAAATTGAGAAAATGGTAAAGTGTAGTATAATTCTTCTGCAAGAATTAAAACTCAACAATCAACATAGAGATGTTACTTACTGGTTGGGAGGAATCCACTGATGTCAAGTTGAAGGGAGAGAGGGAAGCGCTGACGTGCAGTTGAAGGTTAAGGTCAACACTTCTAGGCTAGGGGCACAAAGGAAGAGCTAATTGGGCAGTTTGGCTTGTAGCTGTTGCCGTTATGAGCGTGTGTTCATGGTCCCATCTGTTACTAATGGCGAGACATTCTTGCAAATGAAATAAATACTAATATGTTTATACGCGTAGCATGCTTTGTATAAATTCTATGAGTGATCTAAGAAATAAGTTTTTGAAAGCAAAATAAGAGCTTATATCGGCAACATCAACACATGATTTTGTGTAGTGCTGTCCTGTTGCTTTGCTGGAAGGTCTGCGTGGGAAGTTACTTGAGGAGTATTACCCATAATGTCTGCTGGTGTTTCCCAGTGTTTAATATTCAGTATAGGGTACAGTTTTCTGTAAATATTTCTAAACTTGATATTTCTTATTGATAAAAAATTTTGGATGTCCATAATAAGTTGTAAAGAGTATAAAGGATATTTGGAGCATTTTTTTTTATGACTTAATAGCTCATTTATTTACTTATTTATTTTTTTATGTAGATACTGATTTATTGATAGGGGAAAGTATCTCTGCTACATTATTTACCAAAGTGAAATTAAAAAGTAGATTTTAATTATTAAAGATTATCAAGAACTTGTAGAGTATGGCCCTTTTTTTAAAAAAATCATTTTTACTGGTATTTGGAGTATTTTAAGAATTATTTAGGGTTTTGTAAATTTTGACTTCTTGATTCAGAATCCCATGTGGAAGCACTAGATGTGAGGAGACCCGTTCAGAAGCTGCTGCAGCAACTCAGAGGAGACTCTTGGGTTAAATGGGAGTAGAAACAATGGGAATGGTGAAAAGTAGGTATAGTTAACATTTAGGAGGTAGAATTGATAGGACTGATTGAGTTGGACGGGGTTGAAAAGGAGAAAGGCAGCAAGAGTGGTGCTTATTTCTGACTTGAGAAGGGAGGTGAATAATGGGGCAGTTCATTGTAAAAACGATGTGGGAGGGGGAACAGGTGTTTTTTCTGTACTCATGTGTATGTGTAAGGTAAGTGAGTTCAGCTTTGTACCTCCTGAGCATAAGGTATTCTTGTATCGTCCAAATGGAGGTGAATAGTAGAGAGTTGGAAATGGAAATATGGATTTTGAAGTCAAGAGCCTATAAACAAAGCAGTGAGAAAGGGCCAAGAGGTGTCATTATTGGAGATGCTAGTAATGAAGGATAATCAGAGAAAGTGGAGTTTCCACAGAGCCCCGGGAAGAAGTGCAGGGCTGAGGAGGCTCTTGGCCTGGGCTGTCAGATGCCGTCCAGTGACGTGGTGCGCTGGCTGCTGAAAAGTGCCCCTGGGATCCAGTGACACCATTTATTGGTAAAAGTTGAGGACAGTTTTAGTGATGCGGTGGGAAATGAACCTGGTCTGCAGTGGGTGGGTAGCTGATGGGAGGGAGCGCGAGGTGGGAAGCGTGAAGACTGGCGGGGGTGGGGAGGGGAGGAGAGTGAGGAGGACAGTGGCCGGAGGGCGCTGGGACCAGAGAGGGAGGGGTTGGGTGCTTTTGCTTGTTAGATGGACAAGACGCAAATCCTTACCTGCTCCTTCCTATTCCCAACTAAAGAGGGAGAGGTTGAAGATAAAGAGGAAAAGGAGTACTTGGGAAGCAGGAGGGCATGGGATCCGGGATCCAGGAAGTGTGATTATTCTGAGGCCTCAGGAGGAAGGATGGGCGCCTGTGGGTAGAGGTATGGGGTGGATTTGGTGCCAGGAAGCCCAGGGAATCCTATGAAAGCTTCTCTTTTCTTTGTGAAGCTAAGAGATCAGATCATTTGCTAAGAGGCAGGTGTCTGGGTAAGAGGCTTGAGGGGAGTGGTGAGGATTGAAATACCTGTGCTGGAACATAGGAGGGACACCTGAACGGCAGTGTGGAAAGGATTGCCGGGCAGCAGTGAAGGCTTTGCTGAAGTATGAGATCCTGACTTTATGGAGCCATGAATCCACAAGGTTTTGTTATTTTTCTTCCACCACTGTTAGCAACCTGGGTGTGGTGATAGAAAAAATTGAGCTCGTGTATTTATCAGGCTTTGGGGTTTTTCTAGGCTGCTGTGACAAAGATAGGATATTGAGGATATTGGCAAAGAAGTGCTGAAGTGAGGGACCAAGAAATATATGCTGGATTTACCGAAGGAAGTGAAGATGGTGGGGGTATTTACATAGAGGGAAAGCGATGAAAGAACTGGAGGGTCAGTTCAGTTGAAGAACAAGTCTGGGGGTTTGCCTGTGTGAAGAAGTGGGAAAGTGGGCAGTCTGTGGGAAAGTGGGCTTTCTGTGTTCCTGAGTTCAGGCGTGGTGATGACATCCAGACTCTGGCCCTGGGGTTGGGTACCCGACGTGGAGCAGAGGCCAAGTTCGCGGGGAAGTGAGGGAAGCTGAGAATCGGAGACACCAGGATACTGGCTCGTAGTAGTCACCCCTAGGATGGTGGCAGGATTTGCCGCAGGGAGAAAGACTCTGCTGCCCAGAGTTAACTGGTGAGGGGTGAGCCACTGGGAGGCCGGTAGATGGCGGCAGAGAAAGCATTTGCGGGGCGTGTAGCGGTGCTTAATGTCAAGCCTCAAAGGAGGGGTTGTAACATGAGAGAGGTCATTGACCAAAGACCATGTTGGGTTTTGGCGTGGAGATTCACGTGGCTCTGTGCCATGAGGACCAGTGGGGGTGTGGGAACGGGGGAGCCTCCCCCCGAGGGATGAAGGAGAATCATTGTCATCAGGAAGAGCTAGGTTAAGGACAGAGGGTAAAGAGAAATGTTCCATGAAGTAGACCATGGCTCTAGGACGTATTGCCTGTGGAATTAGGGGTTCCAGAGGGCACCCATTTGAGAGGGAACAGTTATGGGAGTTTGGCAAGTGGCAAACAGTCACAGGGACACTGTTGGCGGTGACAGTCCCTCTGGGAGCTGTTAGAGCCCTGTTCTGGGTACACTGAGGCTGGTGGCGGGCTTTCTGTTTTTCCCCAAACCTGAAATCCAGGAGCTGAGGGCAGCCGTTAACCTCCAGCTCCTCCCAGTGAGGGCCGGGCAGCCTGCTGCTGGGCTTCGGGAGACCCTCTAGGGCGGTGGTGGGCTTTCGTGGCTTTCATAGGCTGTATTCTCTCAAGCTTCATTGGGAATTTTGGAGATCTTCTGAAGCTCTCTCAGCTCTAAGCTATAATGCCCTATTTCTTTTTTTCCTAAATTGAATTACGTAGCTCGTTTTCACCACGCTCAGTTGTTTTATACCTCTCCTCAGCTGGGATGTGACATTTCGTTGCTTTTAATTTGGGTTCTTGTTATCTAGTTGGACTCTCCCATGCTGGTAACCCTTATCCTCATTACCTGAGATTTTATCTGAGGTCAAGGCTCCGTTTTCAGTCACCGTCTGCAGCGCTGGCCACTTGCTAAACACTGCAGGAAAGATTGGTTCCCAGTTCCCCTTTCTGTCCACTCTTCTGACGCGGGACAGGTTTTCAACAAGAGGTGCTTTTCAGGAAATGCTGTGCCAAGAGAACCTCGTGCTTGTTTGCTGACGGCAGGGTGGTTAGACACTTGCTTGGCACCTTAGAGCCGCAGGCCAGTTTGAATGTAACCCCCATCAGGTCTCCTTCCACCCTGTTAAGAGTGAGGACTTCGAGTTAGGAAGGTGGCCCCAGAATCTGGGTCCTGTGAGTTCTGACCCATCTCACTCAGAACATGTATTACAGTGTCATGTCTCCTGCCTCTCACGCATCAGCAGTGCAGTGTGAAAGGGAGCCACCGGCCAATGTGTTGGAGCAGAGTATTAAGGAGAAATTAATTTTATTGTACAGTTACCTCAGTAACATCTAAAAATACCTCTTTCCATTTTTTTTTTTTTTTTTTAGGAAGAAGTAAGTCTAATTTGGGCTGGACACCTCTTCATCTGGCCTGCTATTTTGGACATAGGCAAGTGGTCCAGGATCTGTTAAAGGTATATGTACGGCTTTAATTTTTAAATAAATAAAATATGGCTATTATGGAAATTATAAATGTCTTGGAAAAGCGGTCTGGGCCATGATGCATAATGGCCTGTTTAAAGCAGTTGCTAATCACTTAATTGTTCTTTGCTAAATACATGAATTAGGGTAGCCTGACTAATTAAAATTCTGTTTTTTCAGTCATTTGATTTTTACATCATTGACTTTTTAGAGTTGCAAAAATGGACATATGAATTAATGAAGATACTATGTTGTTTTCTAAGCATAGTTAAAAAAATGACCAAAGCACATTCTTTGTAATTAAAAAATAATGTCAGAATGTCTTAATGAGCACGGTGTAACTTAAGAACTCATTTCTCAATTCTGTGATGAATAATTTTTCACACATACTGATATTTCTGAAATTGGGTTTCATCTTAAAATTGATCTGGTGGCCCCAAACCTGAAATCCAGGAGCTAAGGCAGCCCTTAAACCTCCAGCTCCTCTACCATTTAAATGGTGGCATCTTTTCTTTTTTTTCCCTTAAACTCATTAAATTAAATAGGTGGAGAAAATGTGCTATTTTATTCAGAGATGTTTCTCCTTTTTTTCAATATGAGTGTTTCTAAAGTAGAGTAAAGGGTGTATAGATTTTTAAAGAAAAGTAGCTTTTTATTTTCTACCTATCAGGTAGATTTTTACTGTAAGCTTACTGTTTTACTGTGAACTGAACTTATTTTTAGTAGTGACAACCAGTCAATATTAACAATTATTTTAATTTTTAAAACATTTAATATATTTTTAGGGAACTGTTTTCACTTTTGTATATTTCTTGATATGTGGAAGATGCTTAAAGCTTTCATGTTTTCTAGGCTGGTGCAGAAGTAAATGTATTAAATGACATGGGAGACACGCCACTTCATCGGGCTGCCTTTACAGGACGAAAGGTGAAAAACATTCTCTGTTCAGTGTTTGCAAGTGAAATATTTGGAAGGGCAGTCACAAATGTTTTCTCCTTATAACCCTAGGAATAGCAACTGCGAAAAGCCACAAAAAATGTATAAACCAGCATTTTGGGTTAAAAGACCTCACGCTCTTAGTGATGGATAGCGAGGTCAGGTATGAAGGTCATGGAGACTCCACCCTAGTGTCCCTGATAGGAGCTCATTCAGTCTCTGCTTGTGTCCTCCAGGGATGGGGAACTCCTGCACCGTCTTCATCTTCTTTTTATTTTTAAAACAGCTTTATTGGGGAAAAATGTACATTGCGTGAAACTCACCTGCTGTAAGTGTACATTTCAGTGATTTTTTTTTTTTGTACATTTACACAGTTGTATGACCACAACCACAATCTAGTTTTGGGACATTTCCATTCCCCCAGAAAGTTTCCTCATGCCCGTTTGCATTCATTTCCTGCTTCTAGCCAAGCCTCAGGCTACCGCTGATTTACTTTCTGTTTCTAGATATTTGCTTTTTCTAGAAATTTCTTGTAAATGAAACCATACAAACATTTGTGTCTGACTTTTTGAATTTAGTATAATTATGTTAAGGTTCATCCATGATGTAGCATGTATCAATAATTTGTTCTTTTTATGGCTGAATGACATTCCATTGTATGGATATACCACATTTTTAAATCTATTCACTGTTTATTGGAAAGATTCTTTCCCCATTGTATTGCCTTGACACCTTTGTTGGAAATCAGTTGGCCATAAATGTAAGGATTTATTTCTGGACTTTCTGTTCTCTTCTTTTGATCTATATGTTATCCTTGCACCAATACCACACTGTCTTATTACATTACTTTGTAATTAATTTTTAAAAAAATATTTATTTATTTGGTTGCTCTGGGTCTTCGTTGCCACGTGCAGTGTCTTCATTGCCATGTGCAGTGTCTTTGTTGCCACATGTGGTGTCTTCATTGCCACATGAGGTATCTTCATTGCAGCGTGCGGGACCTTTAGTTGCAGCATGCGGGATCTAGTTCCCTGACCAGGGGGTCAAACCTGGGCCCCCTGCATTGGGAGTGCAGACAGAGTCTTAACCACTGGACCGCCAGGGAAGTCCCTGTAATTAAGTTTTGATATTGGGTAGTGTAGGTTCTCCAACCTGTGATCTTTTGAAAAATTATTTTGGCTATTGTCAGTCAAAAGTTTGTGTTTCCATGTAAATTTTAAGGTTATTCTGTTAATTTCTATAAAAACGCCTGTTGGAATTTTGATAGAGATTGTGTTGTCTTGAACCTGCAGATCAATTTGGGAAGAAATGCCACTTTAACAACATTGTCTTCCAATCTGTAAGCATCAAATGCCTCTCCATTTATTTAGATCTTTAATTTCTTTCAGCAGTGTTTTAAGGTTTCAATATACAGATCTTATTCTCTTTATGTTAAACTTCTATGCATTGTGTTCTTTTTGGTGCTATTTTGAATGGAATTGTTCTCAATTTCTTGTTGCTATTATATGGAAAGACAGTGTTTATGTTGCTCTTGTATCCTTGCTGAACTTGCTTTTTAGTTCTAGTAGGTTTTTGTTGATTCCATAGGATTTTCTATATACCAGATCATATCATCTGCAAATAAAGACAAATGTATTGTACTTCTTCCTTTCCAATCTGGATCCTTTTTCACCTCTTGGTTTTACTAGCTAGATTCTAGTATAGTATTGAATAAATACAGTGAGAGCAGAAATCTTTGCCTTGTTTTTTGATCTTTGGGGAATAGCATCTAGTCTTTAACCAGCAAATATGATGTTAGTTGTAAGTTTCTCTTAGAAACTTGCCCTTTATTAGGTTGAGAAAGCTTTCTTCTATTTCTAGTCTATTGAGAGTTTTGTTTTGTTTTTTAAATTGTGAATGGGTGTCAGATGTTTTTCCTCTGTCTTTTGAGATGATCGTGTGATTTTTTATTAATCTATTAATATGGTATATTACATTAATTTGGAGATGTTAAGCCAACCTTGCATTCCTGTATAAATCACACTTGGCATTGGTCAATAATCCTTTTTATATGTTGCTGGATTCTAGTATTTTCTTAAGGATTTTTTGGGTGTGTATTCGTGAGAGGTACTGCTCTGTAGTTTTCTTGAGATGTGTGTGTCTGGCTTTGGTAACAGGGTAATGCTGACCTCGTAGAATGAGTTGAGAAATGTTCTTTCCTCTTCTGTTTTCTGAAAGGCTTGTGAAAGATTACTTCTTCCTTAAATATTTGATAAAAATCACCAGTGAAACCATCTGTGCTTGGACTTCCTGTGTGGGAAGATCTTAAATTACTAAATCAATTTAATTATTTAATAATCTGTTCAGAGTTTCTACTTCTTCCTGAGTCAGTTTCAGTTATTTTGTCTTTCTAGATATTTTTCCATTTCACCTAAGTTGTCTAATTTGTTGGCATAAGGTTGTAATAATATTAATAATATTTTTAAATTTTCCTTGTGATTTCTTCTTTGACCCACAGGTATATATAGAAGTATGTTGTTTGCCAAATATTTGGAGATGTACCAAATTTCTTTCCATTGTTGATTTCTGATTTAATTTCCCTTGTGATCATGTAACTTACTTTGAATTGTGTTTTGAAGAATGTATTTTAAATTCTTTTATAATGTATTAGGAATTATTTTACAGTATAGCATTTGATCGGTCCTAGAGAATGTTTATTGAGTGCTTGAAAAAAATGTAGTCTACTTTGAGGTGGAGTATTCTATAAATGTAAATTAGGTTAAGTTAGTGATAGGGCTGTTCAGTTCTCTTATCCTTAACTGATTTTCTGTTTGTTTTATCAAATACTGAGAGTGAGGTTTTGAAGTCTCCAACTATTAATTCTTGAATTGTATATTTTTAATTTTGTCAGATTTTGCTTCATGAATTTTGTGGATCTGTTAGGTGCATATCCATTTATAGTGGGGATTATGTGGGATATGTTATATGGGATATGCCTTCCTGATGTATTGACCTTTTTTGTCATTATGAAATGTCTTTCTTTGCCTTCAGTAATATTTCTTACCATAAAGTTTATTTTGTTTTATGTTAATATAGCCAATCTAGCTCTCTTATAGTGACTGGTTATATTATGTCTTTTCCTCTCCTTTTATGTTCAACTTCTTTGTGTCTTTGAATCTAATGTGTGTTTGTTGTTGGCAGCATATAATTCAGTTGTATGTTTTTATCATCTGAGAATTTCTCCCTTTTGATTTAGTTCAGTCTATTCACATTTAGTTGTTAATGACTTTGGATTTACATCTTCTATTTGTACTTGTTTTCTATATGTCTCAGGTTTTTTGTTCCTTAGTTCCTCTTTTACTGCCTTCTCTGGTTTTTTACAAATATTCTTTAGTGTACCATTTTATACCTTTGGATATTAAACTTTTTGGACATAATTTATAATAGCAGCTCTATACTTCTTATCTGCTAAATTCAACATATGGGCCCACTAAAAGTCAGTTTCTATTACCTGCTTCTTTCAGACTATGGGTCATACTTCCCTTTTTTTTTGCATGTCTCACAAGTTTTTTTTGAAAACTAGACATTGTATATAATATAATTTTAGCAACTCTGAATTCTGACTTTTTCCCCTTGAGGTTATTATTATTATTTTTTATTAACTTGTCTGGCCTTCATCTGTGAAATATGGAATGTGTCTGGCCTACTGATATCTCTGCTCTTCTTTTTAAAAAAAATTGTTTTAATGTTTCAGCGTAGTTTCTCTTACGTACTGATTGTTTGCATCCCCCTGAAATGCATGTGTTCAAATCCCAAAGTGATGGTATCAGGGATGGGGCCTTTGGGAGGTGATTAGGCCATGGTGATAGAGCCTTTGTGAATGAAATTAGTTCCCTTATAAAGGAGACCCCAGAGAGCTCTCGTGCCCTTTCTGCCATGTAAGGACAAAGTGAGAAGATGGCCATCTGTGAACCAGGAAGCAGGCTCTCACCAGACACCAAATCTTGTTGTGCCTTGACCTTGGTCTTCCTGGCCTCCAAAAATGTGAGAAATAAATCATGTTTAAGCCACCCAATCTGTGGTGGTTTTGTTATGACACCCCAAATGGACTAAATTTCCTAGAGTTCACCCCTGCATCTACATAGCCTAGTGGTCAGCCAGTATTTGGGCAGAGGTTTTGCCCGAATACTCAGAAGCATAGAGCTTCTACCTTCTGCTGATGGATCTGTGTGTAGGTTGGGGAGCACTGTCAGAGTTCAGCCATTTCTCACTTCTGCCTCTGCTTCTACTTTCTGCAGGGCCTTCTCCTATTTCTCCTGCACAGTCAGCCAGGAATGTGTGGGCAGCTTACCTTGTCCTTTTTTGGGTCTCTCATTTCCAGGCTGTTTTGCCATTTGCCCCATGTGGTAGGCATGATAATGGCCCTCCAGAGACGTTCTCATCCTAGTCCCCAAAACCTGTGGCTGTGTTAGGTTACATGACAAGGGGAAATTAAAGTTGCAGATGGAATGAGGTTGCTAATCAGCTGACCTTAAAAGAGGAAAATTTTTCTGGGTTATTTGGTGGCCTCAGGGTAACCACAGAGGTCCTTAAAAGTGTGTGAGAGGCAGAAAAAGAGTCAGAATGAGAGGGAGATGTGCCTAGGAGAGAATGGTCAGAGAGATGCAATGTTTCTGGCTTGGAAAATGGAGGAAGGGGACCAAGGAATGTGGGCAGCCTCTGGAAAGTAGAAAAAGCAAGGAAATTAGTTCTCCTCTAGAGCTTCTGAAAGGAAAGCAGCCCTGCTGACACCTTGATTCTAGCCCAGTGAGACCCATTTTGGAGTTCTGAAATACAGAACTGTCAGATGATAAATTTGTGGTGTTTTAAGCTGCTGAGTTTGTGGTAATTTGTTATACTCCCGACAGAAAGCAAATACACTGTAATGGGAAAAGGAGCCTCGTGCTGTAGGTTTTCCATTTGTTTCCTACTGAATTTGCTACTTTTTTGCTCCAAATCAAGTCATTTCCCTCTGGCAAAGCTAGTGGCTTTCATTGCCAGCCCTGGCTTGGTCAGACTTCTTGGAGAAGGGTGGGGGGGGGGGTGGTCGGGATGTGTGTGGCCATAGCCTGTGGCTGGAAGGTTAAAGACTCCTGATGTTCTTACCTGAAGTTCTAGTTCCTGTTGAGTATGCCTCTCAATTTGTTGTCTTTAGTCGATGTCCAGCCCCATGATATGAGTAGTTTTGTAATTTTGTCCAATTTTATACTTTTTTCAGGATTACAATTCACAGATCTCTTTATGCCACCATAGTCAAAAGTTGCTTCACCCCCCTTTCCTGATACTTTTTTTGATTATTTGAATGATCTGGTAAATTAACTATGACATAGGGTGTATTTCTTGTTTGTTGTGATTATTAACCATAGTCTAACATACTCCCTAAAGGTTATTTTATAATCCCATAATTGGAAGATTTATGTGCATTTATCACAAGTTCAAGAATGAATTTATTATATGATTTTATACTTTTTATTCTAATGATTAGATTTAACCAATTTTCATATAAATTACTAGTCAACCCAGTAAGTATGTGCTAAGCATGTTTGAATTAGTACATTTCACACTGTTGGGTCTATTTGTTCATACGTCGATACCTGTGGACCAGATATGGAGTCTCACTAAAGTTGAGAAAAAAATACCCATTATACTAAAAAAATAAAGGTCGTGGGTTAATTGCTATGCTTGACTCTGGGGTCGGTGCGGGGGAGGCTCAAAAATGAGCTGCAAACAGTTTAATTTGCCTGACTCATACGTGAACTACTTGCTATTTTCCTTTATAGCCTTGCACTTCTCATTCTTCTCTATGTACCTAGGAGAGTTCTTGGCCATCTGTTTTCACATGGCCCATGTCAACCCATTCTTGAAAGTGCAGCTCAAATGCTGTCTCCATAAATTCTTTCCTGACTTCCTGCAGCTGGAAGGCAGCTGTCCTTTTCCAGATTTCCCAAGAATGTTACAAGCACTGTCATTCATCTTCTACCTTGTTCCATAGTTTATTGTTGTCTGTGTCTTCACCACCACTAGATCCTATTAATCTTGCTCCCAAGGAATTTATACATTTCACTTTTTTTTGTATCTTCCACGAGCACAAGTCTTAACTGCATAATTACCATCTGTGTGATTACCTAGATCAATTACCTAGATCAAATCAAATCTATGCTCAGTTCTTTGCATATCTGGCTATTTTCTTCAACTTCGAACATAAGACCATGCTTAAATCAGGCCTTCGTTTGATTTGAACATTAGCACACATATTATCTTATCGCTTGTATTAGAAGATAAGATTTAGCTGAAGCTAAATGGTTGTGCCACATAGGAAACGTTAAAAATGTATGTGCTCAGTATCTAAACATGATTGAATTTTGCAAAAGTTTAATTTCTAATTGTACTCATGAAAGGAATCAGATTATCCTGTTCTGATGTGATCTTTTACCATGAAGATAATTTAAAATATGATAGGGTGGTGATTTAATAAATAGAATGATGAGTTGAAAAGGCATGTGGTTTGTTACAAAGCACTTCAAATTCTTATCCTTTCAAATAAAAATGCAGCTCCCAAAACTTTATGAGGACCTATGGGCTTTTCTTGGTCCATTAGTGACCCCTAGTGTTCTTTAATAAAAATTAATATACCAGAATTTTAAGATATTGTATTAATAAGCATTTGTTCCTTACTTTATTTTTCAACTGCATTTCAAATTCTGCAGTTTTTACATCTTCTATAATCAGTTGAAAATAGGGATACAATCAGTATAGTAAATAATCGGATTGTAGTACTGACCTTTGTTTCCACTTAGTATCTTCTAGTGAGGCTGAGCATACATCTAAAATCAATGCTTCCTGTGTTCTGTGTCTCAGGAATTATGTACCTCTCACCTGGCATCTAGAAGATACATATAATCCTGGGGTTTACATAAGCTTATCTATCTTGTTCCCTAGGATACAATTTCTCATGCTTATATATTGAATGCCTTCTATGAGTCGAGCACTGTCCAAACAACTTGACATGTGTTATTTAATGGAACATGACACCCCTGAAATACAGGTATAAACATTACTATTTCTTGTAGGTTGGGCTTCAGAGGAGGCAGACCGAGATGGAGGTTAGTGTGCAACAGGCTTATCAAAGTGCTCAGGGGTCACACCTGTGGAAGGAAAGGTGGGCAGAGGCTGGAGTCAAGCTGATGCTCTCAGAAGGAATGCACCTGCTGACCGTGGGGGGCTTCTGTTGCTGTAGATGACCTTGGGGCCACAACTGAATCATCTTCTCCCTCCTCTACTATCTGTTCTAGATTCCCCTTCCCCTTGGCTAGCACATCTGGTCTTCAGGGCTTACCTGGTGATGTGGCTCAGGCCCTCAACCCTGGAGGTCTCAACCCCTGGTTATCGTGCCCTTCTTAGGCCAGGGTTGTTACACTTGTCCATTTACTGTCGAAATTGGACAAGGGAACACCAAGAGACGCTTAAGTGCATCATCTGCACCCGAAATGTCGTCCTCCTTGTCCCCTTTGTGTATACTACTCCTTTCTTCTGATGTTCAAGTTTAATTACCTATGTTAAGGTGGTGACTCTTCTTGCCTGCTGGTCCTTTGACACAGGAGCCTGGTGTTCAGGCTTCCTTTCTCATCTGGCATATGGATCAGAACATTATTCCTAGTTGTGGAATATGCTGCCCCCGAACCGGAAGAAGCCATCCAGGCGTTGTGCTTCCTTCTGTTTCAGGAAGTGCAAGGTGGAAGTGCAAGTTCTTTACTTTGGGGGCAATGTCCTGGCATTACCCAAACCACTGAACCCCTGAGAATTTACTGACATGACAAAGCCCCTGAATTGTACGATTGCCCACCCTCTGGAGCATATGTATCTTACTAAAGCCTTCAACATTCCACTTCTTCTCGCTCATCTGGTTCTGTTAACGGGACGTCACTGGACCAGGGTGAACCAGGGTGATTTCTGCAGGATGCCCAAATGGCTCTGAGGCAAAACTGAAATGTAAACGTGTACTGTTGTCCATGTGAATGCAAAGTGTTTTCCATCTTTTTTTTTCCTAATGAGGATAGAGAAGAATATATTTGCCAGGTCAGTTGCTGTGTACTGTGTACTTAGGTAGTATTAACCTGCTCTAGCAAAGATTTCATGTTCGGCAGAGCTGCTAGAATTGGGGCTATTTGGTTGAGCTGGTGGGAGTCCACTGTCATCCTCCACGTTCCTTCTGGTTTTTGTAGCGGCAGAGTGGTGAATTAAATGGAAGTATTGTAGGGACCATCAGCCCTGCATACTTGGGTTGTTAAGGGTGGCACTAATTTCTGTCATTTCCCTCCATGTGGGATATTGGTTTTATTTATCCTGGCCAGGGTATGGGGGAGGGCAGATTTAGAGCCTTCCATCTGGCTGTTTTACACTATAGACCAAGGAAGCGATGTGAGTGTTTGCCAACATGTCTGTTCCAATTATTGTTCCCATTCAGGGACTGGGGCAATGTCCTCTGGATGTGTTTGTGGACCCAGTGGATACACTGTGAGCCAGACCTGGCCCAGGTTTTATTTATTATCTCACCCCTATGCATGCCCCCTGTCTAACAGAGGGGCCAGATAACACTTTGAGTCTCTTGCATCTTGTGCTTAATAATTTGTGAAATGTTTGGGTTTTCCCATTTCCCTGGTATACAGCTACTTGAGTAAATGGTCATTGGTCCCTTTGGGGGTGGTCTGAGAGATTCATGACTGTACGTTTGCTTTGGTGTTGCAGAATCTTCCCTTCCAGGATCTGGCCTCTCCTTCAATACATAGTTCTAAGTCCAAAATTGACTCAGGCCCAGAAACTGGACAAGGTATCGTGGCTTTTATTGGGGCAACTGTCTTTGGCTTCTGACCATCGTTGATTTCTTTTGATGGTACAAGTTGAGGTGTATTTGGAAAGTTCCTAGCAGCATGGACAAAGCAATGGCCCCCGTTATAGGTGTCAAAATGCCAGAAATGCTGTTGCAGACAGTTGAAGGTTTTAAATAAGCAGGCAGGCTGGACTGAATATGGATCATACCAGATAATTTTGTGCCATGGGGGGGCCTAAAGGATACATCCTCTACCAAAGCACTGAAAAATCCCTGGTGGAAAAGGTCCTAACATCACTGAGAAACTGTTTCCATGTCCTCTGAGGTCTAGGGCTGCCATCTGGAAATGCCATTGCAGACCTGCTTCACTGATAGCAGAGGGGGTAGGGGGGATGTCATAGGACCCCAAAACAGTAGAGGCCTGGAGGTGGCACTTAAACATCAGAAGCCAGGTGGCTGCAATTATGGTAATGAATGAGTGAGTTCAGAGGATCAAGGTCGAGAAGGCTGACCTGCAGAGAGTTATGGAAATGGTTAGCAGAACACAGCATTCTTGAGGCCAAATTACATGCGCAAATGGTAGCAGATACTGTTTTCATGATCTTTTTTTTTTCCTTTTTTAATTCTTTTTTGCTAGATTCAGGAAGTACTTCATATAAATTCTTGAATAACATATTATACATTTGTTAGACTGATACTGTCCCACAGCCATGGGTGCTCAGTTCTATTTCTTCTCCCCGCTCCTTTTCCCGTTTTCCGACCGCCTCCCCACTCCCCTCCACTTTCTCTCTTAGTGTTTAGCTAATGTCTATTGGCCTGTCTTCAAGTTTACTGATTCTTTCCTCAGCTGTGCTCTTGTGTCTACTGATGAGACCATTGAAGGCATTCTTTACCTCATTTCTAGCATTTTTCTTTGACTCTTTCTTATAGTTTCCACTTCTCAGCTGAAGTTCTCCATCTCATCATACACGTTGTCTACCTTGTCCACTAGACCTTTTAACATAATAAAGTTCTCTATCTGATCATTCCAACATCTTGATCATTTCTTTGTTATTCTGTTAGCCACTTTGTCTCTTGACAGTGGATTGCTTTTTCTTGCTTTTTGTGTGTCTGGTAATGTTTTATGGAATGTTAAACATTGTGTATAAGACGGTAGAGACAGAGGTAAATAGTACAGGTATCCTTACTGTGCTTTGCTGTATTGCACTTCAGATAATGCATTTTTTACATATTTAAGTTTTGTGGCAACCCTTGAGCAAGTCTGTTTTTCCAACAGCATTTGCTCACTTTGTGTCTCTGTCACATTTTGGTAATTCTCGTAATATTTCAGATTTTTTCTTTATTATATTTGTTATGGTGATCTGGGATCAGTGGTGTTTGTTACTATTACAAAAAGATTACAACTTGCTGAAGCCTCATGATGGTTAGTATATTTTAGCAATTAAGTATTTTTTAATTAAGGTATGTACATTATTTTTTTAGACATAATGCTATTGCACACTTAATAAACTACAA
This sequence comes from Eschrichtius robustus, assembly GCF_028021215.1. Classification (NCBI taxonomy): domain Eukaryota; kingdom Metazoa; phylum Chordata; class Mammalia; order Artiodactyla; family Eschrichtiidae; genus Eschrichtius; species Eschrichtius robustus. The sequence goes on along the minus strand of NC_090837.1, from coordinate 41,305,974 downwards.
TATAGTGTAAACATACCTTTTATATGCACTGGGGAACCAAAAAATTAATGTGATTTGCTTTATTGCAATACTTCATTGCAGTGGTCTGAACTGAACCCGCAATATCTCTGAGGTGTGCCTGTAACTGGAATTTTGTACCTTTTGACCACCTTCATCCAATTCCTCCACCCCTAACCTCCAGCCTTTGGTAACCACAAATCTGACCTCTTTTACTATGAGCTTGGGTTTTTTGTTTTTTTATATTCCACATATAAGTGAGATTATATGGTATTTGTCTTTCTCTGTCTTGTTTCATTTAGTATAATGCCCTTGGGATCCATCCATGTTTTTGGAAATGGGAGGATTTCCTTCTTTTTATGGCTGAATAGTATTCCATTGTGTGTGTGTGTGTGTGTGTGTGTGTGTGTGTGTGTGTATACATATATATATACACACACACGCCATATTTTCTTTATCCATTCTTGGTCAGGGGACACTTAGGTTGTTTCCATGTTTTGGTTATTATAAATAATGCTGCAATGAACATGGGGGTGCAGATATCTTTTCAGGTCAGTGTTTCTTTTCTTTCTTTCTTTTTTTTGGATGTACACTCAGAAGTGGAGTTGCTGGATCTATGGTAGCCCAATTTTTAGTTTTTTGAGGAACCTCTTTACTGTTTTCCGTAATAGCTGTACCAGTCTACAATGCCACCAACATCAAGTGTTGCCTTTTCTCCACATCTTCACCAGCATTTGTTATCTGTTGTCTTTTTGGTGATAGCTGTTTTAACATGTGTGAGGTGAGATCTCATTGTGGTTTTGATTTGCATTTCCCTAATGATTAGTGATGTTGAGTGCCATTTTAGGTACCTGGGCCATTTGAATATCTTCTCTGGAAGAATGTCTATTCAGATCCTTTGCCCATTTTAAAATTGGATTATTTGTCTTTCTGCTACTGAGTTGTATTAGTTCTTTATATATTTTGGATGTTAACTACTTAACAGATATATGATTTACAAATATTTTCTTGCACTTTCTATGTTGCCTTTCCTTTTTTATGATGGTTTTCTTTTCTGTGCAGAAGCTTTTAGTTTGATATAGTCCCAGTTGATTTTTGCTTTTGTTGCCTTTGCTTTACATGTCATATCCAAAACATTGTTGCCAAGACCCATGTTAAGGAGCTTTTTTCTATGTTTTCTTCTAGGAGCTTTATGGTTTCAGGTCTTACGTTTATATCTTTAATTCATTTTGAGTTAACTCTAACCCTAACTTTTGTGAGCAGTGTAGGATAAGGGTCTAGTTTCATCCTTTTATGAGTGAATACCCAATTTCCCCAGCATCACTTATTGAAGAGATTGTCTTTTTTTCATTAAGTATTCGTGACCCCTTTGTCAAAGATCAGTTGACCCTATATGCATGGGTTTATTTCTGGGCTCTTGATTCTGTTCCTTTTGTCTCTGTGTCCGTTTTTATGTGAGTACCATACTGTTTTGATTACCATAGCTGGAAATCAAGTATGGTGCCTCCTGTTTTGTTCTTCTTTCTCAGGATTGCTTTGGCTATTTGGGGTCTTTAGTGGTTCCAAATAAATTTTTGGACTATTTGTTCTACTTCTGTAAAAAAAAAAAAAAAAAAAAAAAAAAAATGCTGTTAGAATCTTGATAGGGATTGCATTAAATCTATAGGTGGTTTTGAGTAGCATGGACATTTTAACAATATTAATTCTTCCAGTCCATGAACACAGGATATATTTTCATTTATTTGTGTCCTCTTCAGTTTCTTTCATAATTCTCTTGTGGTTTTCAGCGTAGAGATGTTTCACTTCCTTGGTTAAATTTATTCCTAAGTATTTTATTGTTTTTGATGGTATTGTAAATGGGATTGTTTTCTTTCTTTTGCAGATAATTTATAGTTAGTGTATAGAAATGCTACTGATTTTTGTGTGTTAATTTTGTATGCTGCAACTTTACTGAATTCATTGAGTAGATCCTACAGCTTTTGGTGGACTTTTTAGGGTTTTCTATATATAAAATCATGTCATGTGCAAATAGAGACAGTTTTACTTCATTCTCTGTGATTCTGATGCCTTTTGTTTCTTTTTCTTGCCTGATTGCTTTGGTTAGGACTTCCAGTACTATGTTGAATAGGAGTGATGAGAGTAGGCACCCTTGTGATGAGGGAAAGTTTTCAGTCTTCTACTGTTGAATATAATGTTAGCCATTGGCTTGTCATATGGCCTTTATTATGTTAAGGTACATTCCTTCTCTACCTAATTTGTTGAGACTTTTTATCCTGAATGAATGTTGAATCTTGTCAAATGCTTTTTCTGCATATGTTGAGATGATTATATGATTTTTTTCTTTCATTCTATTAATGTTTGGCAGGTCCCATCTTATTCCCACACCTATTCGAGGTGAGCCCATGCTTGCTTTGAAGCAATTTCCTTAGATTTCAGACTAGTTGGTTTCCCTGCCATCTTAATTCTCTGGGTTCAAGAAAAGTATAGTTCTGTAGATTACCTGTTTTTTCCTCTTGTTACTAGAGTGCGAGTGACTTTCTCTTTCTAAATGCTAGGTGGAATCTGGAAGGCCCAATTAATTTTTTTAACTTTATTTATTTATTGATTGATTTTTGGCTGTGTTGGGTCTTCGTTGCTGCACGTGGGCTTTCTCTAGTTGTGGCGAGCAGGGGCTACTCTTCATTATGGTGCGCAGGCTTCTCATTGTGGTGACTTCTCTTGTTGCAGAGCATGGGCTCTAGGCGCGTGGGCTTCAGCAGTTGTGGCATGTGGGCTTCAGTAGTTGTGGTTTGCGGGCTCTAGAGCACAGGCTCAGTAGTTGTGGCAAATGGGCTTAGTTGCTACATGGCATGTGGGATCTTCCTGGCCCAGGGTTCGAACCCATGTCTCCTGCATTGGTAGGCGGATTCTTAACTACTGCGCCACCAGAGAAGCCCAGTCCCAATTAACTTATGAAACCGGCTTTTCTTGTGGTAATTTAGGAGACGTTGCTAGCTCTTAAGTGTTAGTTAGGTTGAACATATGTCTCTGCCTTACATATTTCAGCTACCATTTAGCAGTGTCTTAGGAATCTTTAAGACTTTTTTCTTTGTCAGGTGTTTCTTGAAAAAAAATTCTGTCTATGTGCCTGTGCATGTGTGTTTTTTTAAATTAATTTTTATTGAAGTATAGTTTCTTTACAATGTTGTGTTAGCTATACATATACATATATCCCCTCTTTTGGATTTCCTTCCCATTTAGGTCACCACAGAGTATTGAGTAGAGTTCCCTGTGCTATATGGTATGTTCTCATTAGTTATCTATTTTATACCTAGTATCAATAGTGTATATATGTCAATCCCAATCTCCCAATTCATCCCATCCCCTCCCCTATCCCCCTTGGTATCCATATGTTTGTTCTCTATGTCTGTGTCTCTATTTCTGCTTTGCAAATAAGATCATCTGTACCATTTTTCTAGATTCCACGTATATGCTTTAATACACAATATTTGTTTCTCTCTTTCTGACTTACTTCACTCTGTATGACAGTCTCAAGGTCCACCCATGTGCGTGTGTATTTCATTTTAGATGTCAAGTGATATTATGAGAATTATAATGAAAAACTGATGACCTTTGCTCCACGCCTGCCCACTCTGAGTCACAGTTTCCTAGAGGCAACCACGTTATTATTTTCAGCTGTTACTTCAGTTTGTTTAACTTTCATGTTTCTAAATAATATACTTATGTCACTGATTCTTGTTTTTTTTTTTTTTTTAATTTTAGATTTTCTATTGGTTTACTTCTGGAAGATAAGCATTTGATTATTTGTTTCTCCCTGCCTTAATCCCCACTAAAACCACTTCACTTTTCTCATTCTCTTAATCTACAGCTAGATTTTGGTTAAATAAATACTGAGTGTACATTATTATGACTATGCTAGCTTGAGCCACTTAGGGTCCTGTGTTTTTCTTTTTTTTGTACTGTCTTTGAATATAGTCATATACATCATGAATGACCACTTCTTGGAGATAGCTCTCCTGATTCCCCGTGTCCTCTTGCTCTTGAAGAGACCTTGTGGGTAAGGAGACCTTCTCTGAGCAAGATGCTTGTCCTTGTTCTGATTTTTTTATAAAATATTATTAAAATGTGTCTACACTTCCTTTTTCAACTTCCTTAGCACCTGATTATTTTGATCCTTTGTAGTCTAGGTCCTGACTGTACCTGTTAACTGAATGTTTTCCTAAAGCTCCTCAGTGGTTTACTATTTTTAAGGTTTCTGTTTTCATATTTTCCATAGTTGCACTCCAACAAAGCTGATCTCTCTGGGAAGAGGCACTACACAGTCTGTTTCTACTGCTGCATCTTTGGCTGCTTTTCTGATTCCTATCTGTTTGTGCTTGTTCATTTTCCTTAACTTTCATTGTAGGTGTTCCTCTGTTTGTCTTTTTTAAAACCATTCTTCTCTTTTCTCTTGAAACTGTCCCCCTAAGAAACCCATCCACTCTTAAGGCTTCATTATTTCTTCTGGGGGATTATTTGGAAATCTGTATTTTGACCTCATACTTCTTTCCAGGTGTCCACGTCTTCTGTTTAGCTGCATGTTTGGGCTCCTTACTTGCCACTCAGGTATCTGGAATTTCATGTTTCTAAAATGGGACTCCTCTTCCTTCACACAAGCTCCTTATGCAGTATTTGTATTGGTCGCTGAAGGACTTGTCACTTTAAATCCTCCTTTTTACTGTCCCTGCTTGAGAACATATTCATTGCTTTTTACCTGGACTGCTCTGTCTCTCGATGGCTTTTTTCCCCTAATCTCTCAATTCCACCATGTCCAGGGATGTCCCAGTCAGTATCCTGATCTCAGCTCTGATTTTTGTCAGCACTTTCTCAGATCCCTTCAGTATTCATTACCTAAGTGTTTTCCCTGACAGGTGGAGGGCCTTGTACAATGTAAGGGCTTAAATATGTTAAGTGAATAATTAATAAGAATGTGGAGAGTTGGCAGAAAGTTCAGAGGAGAACCATATATTCAGCTGATGCAAGGAGAACTTGTGAGGGAAAAGTGGGGGGAGCTGGAATTTTGTGTAAAAGCACCAGGGACTTCTCAGGACTAGATTAGGAATTCTAGATCCTGAGGGATGAAGAGGAAGATGACAACTCCTTTGGTATGTGTACAAACTGTTAAAGGGGGCAGGATGGTCTTTTTTTTTTTTTTTACATATAATTTTTTATTTATTTTTGGCTGCGTTGGGTCTTCGTTGCTGCGCGCGGGCTTTCTCTAGCTGTGTCGAGCAGGGACTACTCTTCGTTGCAGTGTGTGGTCTTCTCATTGAGGTGGCTTCTCTTGTTGTGGATCACAGGCCCTAGAGCACACAGGCTTCAGTAGTTGTGGCTTGCGGGCTCTAGAGCTCAGGCTCATTAGCTGTGGCGCACGGGCTTAGTTCCTCCGTGGCATGTGGGACCTTCCCGGACCAGGGCTCGAACCCGTGTCCCCTGCATTGGCAGGTGGATTCTTAACCACTGTGCCACCAGGGAAGTCCTGGCAGGATGGTCTTTAATTTTGGCATAGAGAAGCACAGTTTGGCTTAAAAACGTTTTTTTCTAAACATAAGAATAATACTGCAACAGACCTTTGAAGAAAGTTAAGACCTCTTCTACCCACTGAGGTATTAAAAATCAGTGGTGACCTCTCTGGGTGTTTCATTCATGTTTCTCGAGTTAGACATCCAGCCACTGGTCTCTTCAGGTGCCTTCTATTTTCTAATTCTGATTTAATGAATAAAAACTTCTTCTGATGATTTCTCCTGCCTGAGCGCTTGTATTCCTTACCTGGAGTGCTTAACATACAAGTTGCTGGACCCCATCCCCAGCATTTCTGATTCAGTGGGTCTGAGATGGGGCTTGAGAACTTGCGTTTCTGCCAATTTCATGGGTGATGCTGGTACTACATACAGGTCTGGGGACCACACTCCGAGAACTTTTGCTCTTAATCTTCTTCACAGGGTGGACAGGTGTTTTTTGTAACTTGCAGTCTGATAGTCATTCCTCTGGAACCTTTAAGAGGTGTCCCTTCCCTTCAGGACAATCTGAACCCCTGAGATTGCATATAGCAATGCTGAAAGTCTGCCCTATTTCCCCCTGTAGCCTGTTGCCACATAATCGAAGCATATTCTCTTTTCTTAAAGGTACCTCTCTACCTCCGTGCATACCATTCCCTCTGCCCATTTTCTGTAGTCCAGCCCTTTGAGGATTCATGTCAATCAGGTTCCACATTAGTTCTTATACCTTCCTGAAACTCAAATCAAGGACAATTAATTACTAGAACACTGTACAGTTCCAAAGATGGTATAAAACAACTAAATGAGGTAGGTTGAGAAATAACATTCCTTAACTGGAATGTGCCATGTGGTGCCAAACTTGAATATCTCTACTATCTTTTTTTTTTTTTAATTTTTTTTTTAAATTATTTTTATTTTTTATTTTTTTATTTTATCTAAATTTTTGGCTGCGTTGGATCCCCGCCGCTGCGCATGGGCTCTCCCCAGCCGTGGCGAGTGGCGGCCACTCTTTATTGCGGTGGCCTCTCCTGCTGTGGAGCACGGGCCCCAGGCGCACGGGCTTCAGTAGTTGTGGCTCTCAGGCTCCAGAGCGCAGGCCCAGTAGTTGTGGCGCATGGGCTCAGCTGCTCTGCGGCATGTGGGATCTTCCCGGACCAGGGCTCGAACCCATGTCCCCTGCATTGGCAGGCGGACTCCCAACCAGTGCGCCACCAGGGAAGTCCCTCTACTATCTTTTTATAGGCACTTTATTGAGATCTAGTTTACATACTATACAAATCACCCATGTACAATTCAGTGGTTCAGGTATGTTGACTTGTGCAACCATCAACATAATTTTAGAACATTTGGATCATCCCAGAAAGAAATCTTGTACTCATGAGCTGTCATTCCCTATTACTCCTTCCCCCCAGGCCCTGGCAACCACTAATCTACTGTCTCTATAGATTTACCTATTCGAGACATTTCATATAAATGGAAGCATATAATACATGGTTTTCTGTGACTGGCTTCTTTTACTTAACATAATGTTTTCAAGGCTCATCCATGATTATAATATATATCAGTACTTCATTCTTTTTTATTGCCAAATAATATTCCATTGTATGGACATACCACATTTTATTTATCCAACTATCAGTTGATGGACATTTAGGTTGTTTCCACTTTTGGGATATTATGAATAATGCTGCTTTGAACACTCATGTGCAAGATTTTTGTCATGGACATATGTTTTCATTTCTCTTTGGTACATACCTAGGAGTGGAATTGCTGCACCACTTGGTATTGCTCTGTTTAGTACTTTGCACAGCTGCCAAACTGATTACCAAAGCAGCTGCACCGTTTTACATTCCCACTGGCATTGCATGAAGGTTTCAGTTTCTCCACATCCTCATCACACTTGTTATTGTCAGTCTTCTTAATTTTAGGCATCCTAAGGGTTGTGAAATGGTATCTCATTTGGTTTTGATTTGCATTTCCGTAATGATTAGTGATGTTGAACATCTGTTCATATGCTTATTAGCCATTTTTCTTTGGAAAAATGTCCGTTGAATCCTTTGCCCATTTATTTAAAATTTTTTTATTTGAAAAACAAATTTGTAGAGTAGTTTCAGGTTCACAGCAAGATTGAGGGGAAGATACAGATTTCCCATGTATGCCCTGCCTCCACACATGCATGGTCTCTCCCATTATCAACGTGCCCCACCAGAGTGGTTCTTTTTTTTTTTTTTTTTTTAGAACAAGTGATGAACCTACACTGACACATCATAACCACCCAAAGTCCATAGTTTACTTTAACATTCACTCTTGTTGTATGTCCTTTGGGTTTGGACAAAATGTTTAATGATATGTGTCTATCATTATAATATCGTACAGAGTATTTTCACTGCCCTAAAAATCCTTTGTGCTCCACCTGTTCATCCTTCCTCCCACCCAAATCCCTGGCAACTACTGATCTTTCTACTTTCTCCATAGTTTTGCCTTTTCCAGAATGTCACATAGTTCCATATGTATGTCACATACATACAGTATGTAGCCTTTTCAGATTCTTTGCCCATTTTTAAAATCGGATACTTTGGTGGTGGTGGTGGTGTTTTCGAGTTTTGGGAGTTATTTACATATTCTGGATATAAATCCTAGATCAGATACCCGATTTTCAAATATTTTTTCCCACTCTGGATTGCCTTTTCACTCTCTTGATAGTGCTTTGTTGTACAGAGTTTTTAATTTTGATGTAGTCCAGTTTCTTTTTTTTAACCTATGCTTTTGGTGTCATATTCCAAGAAATGACTGCTAAATCTAATGTCATGAAGCTTTCCTCTTATGTTTTCTTCTAAGATTTTTATTGTTTTAGGTTTTCTATTAGGTCTTTCATCCTAATAGAGTTAATTTTGGTATGTGGTATAAAGTATACAGGTCCAACTTTATTTGTTTGCATGTGAATATCCAGTTTTCCCAGCACCATTTGTTGAAGAGACTGTCCTTTCCCCTTCAAATGGTCTTGGCACCCTTGTTGAAAATCATTTGAACAAATATGTGAGAGTTTATTTCTGAGCTCTCTTTTCTATTCCATTGGTCTATATATGTCTATCTTTATGTCATTATTGCACTGTTTTGATTACTTTGATTAGCTTTGAGGTAAGTTTTGAAATCTGGAAGTGTGAGATCTCCAACTTTCTTCTTCTTTTTCATTACTATTTTGTCTATTTGGGATCTCTAGAGATTCCATGTGAATTTTATGATAGGATTTTCTGTTTCTGGAAAAAGCATCATTGGGTTTTGTTAGGGATTGCATTGAATCTGTAGATTGCTTTGGGTAGTGTTCACATCTCAACAATATTAAGTCTTCCCATTCATGATCACTAGATGTCTTCCCACTTATTTATATCTTCTTTAATTTCTTTGAGCTATATTTCGTAGTTTTAGTGTACAAGTCTTTCACCTCCATGGTTAAGTTTATTCTTAAGCATTTTATTCTTTTTGATGCCATTGTAAATGGAATTGTTTTTCTTAATTTCCTTTTCTGATTGCTCATTTTTATCTTTGACCATTTTTCAATTGGGTTGTCTTTTTATTGTTGAATTGTAAAAGTTCTTTATATAGTCTGGATACAATTTCCTTATCAGATATATGATTTATAAATACTTTCTATCATTCTGTGGGTTGTTCTACTTTCTTTACTAATATGAACTCTTTACATAAACTATGAAAACACTTCTTCCAAAATGTTACCTTTAAAATGATAGGAAACGCTAAGATATTTTGTAAGAATTTACTTTATTAAAATATTAGACTTCTTAGCAGTTTTTCTATTTGTAAAATGTGGTAGTACATTTTATAGAATAATATTCAGTGAAAAGTATGTTTATAGACACTATAACGTCCTGGAAAATGATGTATTAGGCAAAAGGAGTATAACTTAAGCAATTATGTCATAAATAAAATTATGTTAAAAAAATCTCAAACTTATGCAAGGGAAAAATGATTAGAAAGAAACCCTCCAAAATGTTTGTAGTGGTCATGGAATGACTAGGACAATGAGTATTTTGTTTTCTTCCTGTCTGTGTTTAGATATGTATTTAAACATTTTTTACTACAAAAATTCCTAAAAGAGCTGTTAGCCACTTAGAGTAAATATGAATGATGTAGCTTATGCTCCGTTGTTGATTATTGACTTCAGGAGATCATTTGCTTCATTATAAAGCATCCCTTTGATAGTGTTGTATCCTGTCAGTCTATATCACTTCAGAAAATAATGTCATATTTATTATAAACATCATAATTAATTTTTTAAAAATCTAAGTCTGTAGAGGAAATTATATTTTTCCCAACATTTCTTGGAGGAATAATGTTAAATGAATGTATTATCTACTCTAATTATCTAATTTAAATTACTAATTTAAATAATGGTTTTGTCAACTCATATTTCGTTTTGACCGCATGAATCAACTTGGTAAAATAACCAGATAATTTACTTTAAAAATCAATTATAGAAGTTGTCTGTTTAATTGTGGATTGGCAGCTGTTTAGGCAGTCATCAGTCATTATTACAATTAGTTGAATTGTAGTAGTCAATTTAAGTGAATACTGAGGAACCACAATAATGCAGACAGAACTGAAGTGATATAAAGATTCCTACCTAATTCTTTCTATTGTAGAAGAAACTCAGTAGTAATTAGTAATTTGAAAAAGGGCTATAATATAATAAAGTCTATAATTTCTCTGCTTTTTTAGGAGTTGGTAATGCTTCTTCTAGAATATAATGCTCATACTACTGTTGTTAATGGGAATGGACAGACAGCAAAGGAAGTCACTCACGACAAAGAAATCAGAAACATGCTTGAAGGTAAATATTATGGATCTTAATCTAAACAGCATTTATTTTCGTTATAGACACGGTCCAGAATAGAAGTAGAAATGGCTTCTGAGATGCCAAAATAGATGACACCAAGCCTGTGGTCTAAAGATAATGTAATTTGCAAGTCACTGATTAGACATAAAACTATATGAGAGTTTCCGCAGAGCTTTTAAATTCTTTATATAAGATTATGGCAAGTTTTAAAAATCAAATCTCCAACAAAATTAAAAGTAGAAATTAGAGACATGAGGGAGTACAGCTGAAAGGCTGCAGAGGCATGGTAATGAAGGAATACGGAAGCGCAGGACAGGGAGACTATAAGAGGTGTAGCTACTGGGAGTCATTTGATATTGCGGAAGATAGCTCTGGCCGGCTCCATTACCCTGAGGGCTTCATTATAGTACAGCAGCCAACAGTAACTTCTTCATGGATCAGCTTCATTGTTAGATGAACTTCAAAGATTCAGTTACATTTAAGAAGACATATTAGGGATTTCTCTAAAAATAGTTTAAAACAAAAATACCTTGATGCTTACATTGGGAAGCCTTCATTGGTTAGGGTTATCCCCCAAATATCCAGGGCTTTGGCTGTAATTATTTTTTTGGTATTATTTCTATAGTAGAGAAGAGAAGATTACATTTTTTTTAAAATTAATTAATTTATTTGGCTGCGTCGGGTCTTCGTTGCGGCACACGGGCTTCTCTCTAGTTGTGGCACGTGGGCTCTAGAGCGCGTGGGCTTAGTTGCCCCGCGGCATGTGGGATCTTAGTTCCCCGACCAGGGATTGAACCTGTGTCCCCTGCATTGGAAGGCAGATTCTTAACCACTGGACCATCAGGGAAGTCCCCGAGAAGAGAAGATTTCTTAATTACTACTTTATGAATAAAGGTATTGAATTAGAGTTGCAGCTTCACACACATCCTTTGTTTCTTTCCTTTGCAATTCAGAGAAGGGCAAGATAATTTTGTACTTCAAGGGTGTTGATTTATTTGTTATTAGTATTTTTATCTATGTGCGAAGCAAGGTCTTGCTTTTTATTACTTTCCAGTTGGCCTTGAAACCTAAAATCTCCCTTGTTTCTTTAGTTACAAGATAATGTCTGCTTGTCAGACACCTTTAGATCAATGTCTCTACTCGCTCTTGCATTTAAAATGAACCCTCTCATTTTCAATAAACAAATCAACACAAAACATCTTCTATAAGGCTCAGCATTATGTGATTTTGAGGAGATTGATCATATTATATGTGATCCCTGCCCTTTAATAAATTATCATCTAATTGGGAGGATTAGGTACTGTCTTTGATCCTGTTCTATTATTTTATTTGTAATAAGATGAGAACCCAGAACTGACGTTCTCCCGACAGACTGGGATGTTGGGTTCACCTGACAAGTTGGCATTTAATGGAGCTGGCTGTAAAGACGTGCTCCAAGTGCCCACCCGCACAGCCGGCAAAACCCAACTGTGCTAAGGACAAGGGCTTAGTTGACTTGATGGGCACTATGATTTATCAGCTACAGTATGGTCCTAGCTGGGGTAATAGAAGTAGAAATTGAGAGATTTTGCTCTGATGAGATCACCTTAGCCAGGTGTGATATCATTTGTGGATAGTGCATTAAATGAATCAGACTGCAGGGAGTACATCCACAACCCACCAAGACCACAGGTAGGCCAGAAACCCAATAGTAGGATAATGCACGTAGAGACAAGAAATGTTTCACCCCAGAAAGACAGACATCAGTAGACACAACAGAATCATGTTTGAGTATCTCAAGAACTGTTATATTGGAAGAGAGGTATTCTTATTTGAGGCTGACAAGGACCAGTTGACGATCCACTTGATGGCATGCCAGGGAGTTTATCTTTGGGTCCAGTGTATTATAATAATGGCTTGGGTTGCCTTGAAAGGTGTAGTGAGTTTCCCATGATTAGAAGTGTTTGGGAGAGGGTAGATTACTACTTGTCAGGCACTAGAGAGGACTAGTGTACCTTCTTCTACATATCGTTTGACTTTTTTTTATTTTGAGAAATATCCAACCTATGGGAAAGTTTCAAGAATAGTACAACAAACACTTGTATATCTGCACTTAGTCACCAATCATTAACATTTTGCCACATCTGGTTTACCTTTTTATGTATTAATGTTATTTATTTACTTTTAATTTTTTTTTTTTTTGCTACGCTATTAGGGAATAATTTGCAGACATAATGATACTTTAGCCCTAAGTACTTCAGTATATATCTCCTAAGAACAAGGATATTTCCTTATATAATCACAATATAATGATCAATTTCATGAGATTTAACATCATTATCATAATATCACTGTTGTAGAATGCCCCTTAATTTGGGCTTTTCTTGTCTCATATAATTAGATTCAGGATATACATTTTGCCATAGGTTGTATTTGGCATAGGATAAGGTTTTATGCTTTATACCAGTGCATATTAGGAGGTACGTGATGTCATTCTGTTCCATTACTGGTGAAATTATCTCTGATCACTACGTGGTCCACTGTTAAGCTACCTTCCCCCTTTTGTAATTAATAAATAATCCTTGGGGAGAAAAACTGAGACCATGTAAATATCCTGAAATCAGGATAAAATCACTTTAAATCAGTGATTTTAGCATTTGTTGATAATTCTTGCCTGAATCACTCTTTACTATAGAGATTGCAAAAGGGTGATTTTCTGTTGTTATTGAAGTACATTTGGTAGATTCTCACCTGTATTTGAAGTGTACTGCTATTTATCCTACGCTGGGCGTGTATGTAAGTGTCTTGTTAGGATGGAGTCAGGCTTCATGATCTCTGTGATCCCTACTAACTCTGGATTCTGATTGAAAAGAAAGACAAAGAGTTAGTTTATAGTCGTATCAAATTTAAAATTTATAGGACAGGGACTTCCCTGGTGGTCCAGTGGATAAGACTCTGCACTCTCAATGCAGGGGGCCCAGATTTGATCCCAGGTCAGGGAACTAGATCCCACATGCATGCTGCAACTAAGAGCTCGCATGCCTCAACAAAGATCCTGAGTGCCGCAACTAAGACCCAGGGCAGCCAAAATAAATAGATAGATAGATAGATAGATAGATAGATAGATGGATGCAGCCAAAATAAATAAATAAATAGATAGATAAATATTTTAAAAAAATAAAAATAAAATTTATAGGACAAATTATTTTGGGGATGGAGTATTTGCTTTAAAAAACATTTATTAAGGTATAAAATATATGGATAAAAGTACACATTATTAATGCACAGCTTGCTGTTTTCACAAGGGGAACACATCCATGTAAACAGCACCCATGTCAAGGAACAGAACATTACGGACACTCTAGAAGCCTTGAGTCCGCAAATTGGAATATTTGTTTTTATTGGCTGGGTCAGCAGTCTTCTTTCAGTGTCCAGAAGGAACACAGGACAGGAACACAAGCAGGGTTTTCAACTCCAAATCCAGTTTTCCTTCATTTATGAGCCTAGACAATCTAGAGAGAAACATTTACCACCCTTCCTTAAAGTCTAGAATGAACATTATTAAACATTGTTTGATTACTCAGTGAATACTTACTGGCTAAATATGCATTGTGCCAGATACTGTCATAAATGCCTAGGATACACAGAAGAGTAAGAACAGGTACCTGACTTCAAGAATGACTGCAGGGATAAATTACAGCTCCAGGTAATACATGCAGTAGTACAGGTGTGTAGGGAAGGGTGGGTACATGACTCTTCTCCAAAGCTCACGGTCCAGTGGCCTTAGAGGAAAGACTGAAGAGCATGAATCCCAGCAAAAGAAAGCAGTGTTGGAAGCATGTGTGGAGACGTGGCAGCCTTCCTCCAAAGTGGAGAGGGAGGGAGTGGGTGTGGAAATAAAAATGTGAGAAAAGAAGATGATGGTATATTAGTAACGTTAGTCCGTTCTTAAGACAAAGTTAAACTGGTTCCAGCTATTCCTGTATTCAAGCTATGTGTTTCCTGTAGTTGAAATGCAGGGGCATGCGTAGTGTCTCGAACAACTGTTAGCGCATAGTAATTACTAACTATTAATAAATGTTCATTATTTCTCAGGGAGACCTAGGAAACCTTTTGTAGTTCCTCCCTTGCAGCCTTTGCACAGGACATTGTACACATATTTTAAGGGGGATTATTATTAAGCCTTTCTATGAAATTGTTTCTTTTCTGTAAGCCAAAACAGAACTCAAACATAGCAGAAATGAGACCTTATTACATATTCTAGTCCCTTAAATCAGACTGCTCTCGTTCCCTGCAAGTATGAGCAGCACAGAGTAATGGTAAAAGCATGGACTCTGGAACCCACCTGCCGAAGTTCAAGTCCCAGCTCTTCCACATCCTGGCTGTGTGGCTTAGGTTAAGTTCCTTAACCTCTTGCTGCCTCAGTTTCTTCATCTATAAAATTGTGAAAATAGTAACACTTCAAAGAGTAGTTATGAGGATTTAATGAGTTAATATTGTTTAAGTGTTTTGAAAGGTATTTGGCATGTAGTAAGTGCTAGAGTATTTGTTAAAGAAATAAAATATTCTTATGTAGAAGTATGTAAGTATATATAAACCTAAATATATTTATATGGTTTGTATGTCTTCTTACAAACTCTATTTCTTATTATTACGTTTTGCATTCTAAGGTTCTGGAAGGTATGAGCGCCTCTCCCCACTTACCTACCTTTCCAAGGCACATATGTAATAGCATTTCAGCATGCAAAAGTAATTCATAATTACTTGTGTTGGGTGTTGTAGTGAGTAATGTACTTAAGGACCTCTGAATTGAAAACGAAAATTCATCTGAACCTGAGGGAAGTTGAACTCTGTAGTCTGAAATAAAGGCAGTGAGAATAACAGTAAAGTCTAACAGCATTTGAATTACAATTCAAAACATTGTGACTTTTCTTATCATGATCACTTTATTCTCTCTACATCTTTGTGATAAATTTGCTAATAGGATCCAGACTAGAAGTAGAATAATATGTACTTTTCCTTTTGCAGCTGTAGAAAGGACTCAACAAAGAAAGCTTGAAGAATTACTTTTAGCAGCAGCAAGAGAAGGCAGAACAGCAGAACTCACGGCTCTGGTAAAAACAAAAACAAATGTATTATTTCTTTACCCTGCAGGGAATTTTTTTTTTCCAGAAAGGTGTGAAGTTTATTAAGATCTTAAAAAAAAAAAGATGGAACAGTAAACAGCTACTGAATTTGGGATAGTTCCTTATTTACAAGTTTTACTGCAGGAGGCACATTTAAATCAGCACTTCACATAATCAAAGGAGTACAGTTTTTCCCTAGAAATATCGGTATTTCACTCTCCAGGTAAAAGATTATTGAAAACATTAAGTGACTGCCCCAGTTAGAAACAGATAAGCGAATACCTTCAAGATATGTAAAAAAGGGTAACTGCTACTTAAACATGAATTTTCACAAAATTATTCTTGTGCCTAATTCAGACAGTTTGCTTAGAAAAGCTGAGGAAATTTTTTACTTAATGTTGAGTTCATAATGTAGTCAAATTGTGGGACCAGAATACTCGAGATCATAATAATAGAACAAAAGTCTTTAAATATCTGAAAACACAGCACGGTAATAGTTTAAGTAGGATATATTTTAAATGATTACGTTTTTCTCTGAATTTCTGATTTACCACCCCACTTCTACTTGAAAACCTAATGGTTAAGAATTTAGTTTTTCATGGTAAGCATTTAATATAAGGATAGTTTTTTTTTTTCTTCATGATTAATCCAATTTAAAATTGGCATATAATATATAGGATCCTATAAAGGAATACCTTTCTCTAATTTTGATGAGCAATTATTTCTGAAAGGTATGCTATACTTCTAGAAAACAACATACAAACAAGGGACAATATTTTTGAAATATTTGTATCATGTTAGAACAGGCTGAAAACTTACCCATTTCATTTTTTTCTTCTTAGGAGACCTACTTTCCAGTTTCCATTTCCTGAAAATAGTCTCATTAAACACAAAACTCTGAATGTGGTCTAAATTCAAGACTGAAGCACGGCCATTTGCCTTAAAGTTACTTCAGCTCGTTTGAAAAGGCCTCTCTGGTTTCCAAGTATAGTGCCTAAAACATATTTTAAACTTTGTGAAATGGAGACTCCTCTAAAAAGAACTTTTTAAAGGAGTCAGCTGGGAACAGCAAATTCAGCAGACCTTTAACATTTACACGTTTAACATTTATGGTGTTAACGCTTCTGAATGACTGCCTGTGGTAGACCAGTTTGTAATTTTGCCGTCACAAGTGTGAATTGCAAGCCTGGTAGGGGCGAAAGAATCTTAGTGGCACCCCAGTGTGCAGGGGTGAGTGGGGTGGCCCTGGTGTAGTGTGTGGCGTCTGTTGACAGGGGAGCGTGGGACCTGAGACTCTGCGGCAGCTTGAGGACAGCATGGGGAGTGACGTGGGTTGGCTGATGTTGTGAGCAAGAAGCCGCTGACAGTTGAGATGCTAAAGAGCCCCGCTGCTCGTCCGGCTCTGGAGCATGAGGGTCCCCCTGAATTTTCAGTTATGCTGTACCGTCGTGGGTTTCATGGAAGAAAGTCTGCCTTTGGTATGTAATCTGCATTGTGTTTCTTCAATTGTTAGCTCAACAGGCCGAATCCTCCTGCTGTTAACTGTTCGGATCAGTTGGGAAATACACCCTTGCACTGTGCCGCTTACCGGGCTCATAAACAGTGTGCCTTAAAGCTTCTAAAAAGTGGAGCAGACCCTAATCTGAAGAACAAAAATGGTAAGCATGTTGGTGAAAGCCACTGTTGGTCATTTGGAAGCTCTAAAGAAATGAAGTGTTTTGTTTTAGTACCCAGCCTTTGTTAAACTGTGTGGTCCCTGTTTAATTTTGAAGTCAACGCGTTTACACAAAAGAAAAAATTTATTAATTTACTTCTCAGTTAAGACCTAAATGTTTAATAATGCCTATTTCATATGAGGCACTAATGATGCCTAAGATCTGATTTCCACCCTCAAGGGAAAGAAAAGTACAGTTGATTCTTGTTATTTGTGGTAGTTATGTCCTGTAACATTGCTGTGACCTCTGAATTAGTGGATACTGAACCATTGCTTGTAAGGGAAATACAGAGTTAAGTTCCTGTGAGCCTTTGGTCTCAGCATTTTCATCCACTGATCTACACGTAGCCTTGTCTCATGCGTGCTTCTGTTTAAAAACACCTTATTCGATGTACGTTACTGACTTATTAACACCGAGCTCACTGCCGAGAGCATTGTAACTCATGCCTGAACTAAGCTCGTGTAGCACATACTCTGTTCAGAAGGCACATCACAGGCTTCTTGCACTTAGGAGCACTAGACAGCACTTCAGCCCTGCGCTTGGGGGCCAGTTTCAACAGCGAAATCACCAGAAACAAAAAGCGAAAAATGTGGCACTAGGTAGACTGTGACGAGGACGCTTGTTCACAGTACGAGAGCTGAGACAAGAAGGCAGAGCATCAGCTTCTCCACTTCAGGAACATGTGCATCAGAAGACTCAA
The DNA here is from genome assembly GCF_028021215.1 of Eschrichtius robustus. Lineage (NCBI taxonomy): Eukaryota > Metazoa > Chordata > Mammalia > Artiodactyla > Eschrichtiidae > Eschrichtius > Eschrichtius robustus. Next base: position 41,288,068 of record NC_090837.1, on the reverse strand, counting down.
GTTGTTTACTGATCTGGATGTGACTGTGAATGACCAAAAAATTGCCATGAGTATTGACTTTGAGATTAAAGTACATTTGAACAATTGGTGAGTTTGGAGATGTGGAATTCACAAATAATGAGGCTAGACTGTACATGCACGAAGCATCAGAGACAGAATTGGATAACCGTAAGAGAAGCTGCAAAAGGTGGATTGGGGAATCAGTGGAGGAGCAGCTCATTAGGGCTTTTCTGCATCCCTTTTTAGGATGCTTCCCTCTGCCGACCATCGGCCTGGATTAGGACTTGTCTGTGGTCCCATAGGACCCTGTGTTTACCTCTTCATAGCTTCAGTTGTTCTCCGTGGCAGTTGTTGACTTATGTAGCTGTCTCCCGTGAGACTGAGCTCCTAAGGGGAGGGCTAACATTTTACTGTCTAGTTTACCCAGCACCTAGAGTAATGTGTAGCAGTTGATGCCTTCTACAAGTTGCATGTTTGTTGAAGGTTTGGGGTGATTAGAAATAGCTTCCTGAAGGAATACATCTTTTATACAGACCCTGGAGTCCTAGTAAGATAAAAAGAAATTCATCTCTAAATACTTCAGTTTGTATCTCTAACAAAAGACCCCCCCAGTATGTTTTTTTTCCTTTTAAATAAAACAGTACTATTATTATCTAGTAAGATATTGGTAAGCCGAATTTTGGGAAAGGGTGTTGTAGTCAGAGGGAAGATTATGAGCAAAGGTATTAAGGTGAAAAATGTAAGTCAAGTTGAGGTGACATCTCCAGTTTGACACATCCAAGGGTATGAAAGGCAGCAATACTGGGGAATCCTGTAACTGCAGATTAGCTTCTGTCGTGGCGAGCCTCAAAATGCCAGACTATTTTGCCCCTTAATTTCAAGGTCAGGGAGGCTCTGAGCAGTGGAGGGATATGGTTACAGTATCTAGGATGGGTTGTGACAGGCCCAAGACTGTAGGGAGGGATCAGTAGGGCCATTGAGATGGTCTTAGGTGAGAGGTAATTAGGACCTGAACTTTAGTAACATCAATGGGTGTAGAAAGGAGAAAGAAAATTTACTATAGAATCTCACGCTTCTTCCTCTCTTCTTTTGACTTGGCCCTTACGCCCTAGACTGGCACTGTTCTATAGAGATACAATGGGACCCACATATTAAAAGTAAAAAGAAACATAAAATTAATTTTAAGAATGTATTTAAAGCAGTATATCCAAAATACCATGTCAACATGTAATTGGTGGAAAAAAAAAATTATCCATGGCGTTTTACATTCCTTTTTTGGTACCAAGTATTTGAAATCTGGTGTGTGTTTTTCACTTCACAGCACATCTCAGCCTGAACTAGATGCATTTCAAGTACTGAACGGCCACATGTGGTTAATGTCCACCATGTTGGACGTGCGGCCCTAGATGTACTGAGCTGTTTGAGGCTCTCTGGTTAACCGTGCTGTCTTCACCCTGCTTATGCTCTCTCTGCCAGGGATGCCCTTTTCCTTCTTGTCCATCTGGTAAACTCTACTCTCACCTTAAGAATTAGCTCAAACTCTGCTTCCCCAGAGAGGCTTTCCCTGTATCCCTGAGGTAGACATAGGTTCTTCCTGGAATCAGTTAGAAGAGAAATTGGGGGATGCAGAAGGGGAAGCACTCAGGAGACACGAGGGAAATGCCAGTTCCATGGAAGCCAAAGGAAGAGAGTAAATGCAGAGCTAAAGGGGTAGGATGTTATTGGTGTTACGAGCATCTTAGACTGAAGAAGATAAACACTGAGAAAAGACTGTGGAATTCAGTGACACAGTGCCCAGTGGTCCTTTCTGAAAGAGCAGTTTTCACTGGGTAGTTGAGTGAAGGCTAGGTTAGGGGCTAAGGACTGAGTAGGAAATGAGGAAGCTGAGGCAGCGTTACTTACCTGCTTCTTTGCAATATGTAAGAACAGAGGATGGCTCCATGGCCAAGTGGAAGATTTTTTAGGCACGGGGAATTTAAGTATGTTTGAAGTTAAGGAGGACCAAGGCAGTAGAAAAAGAGCTTGATTTCATTGTGACAGTTAGAAATGTAAATTTTAAAAAGGTAATGTTTTGGGGAATAGCAGAAAAAGTAGGAACATATTTGAGAAACGATTTTTAGTTTTTTTAATGGAAGCAATTATAAACACAGCTGAAGGATGTAAAAGAAGACCTAAAAAATGGAGAACCCTCCATGTTTTTGGTGGAGAAAGACCTCAACATTGAAAACCTAACAGTTCTCCTCAAATTAATTTATAATTCAAAGCAGTCCCAGCCAGAATCCTCAAAAGGTTTTCGTAGAACTTGACTAGCTGATTCTAAATTTATACAGAAAAGTCGAGGGCAGAGAATTTTAAAGGGAGAGAGAAGCAGTGAGGGCTTGCCCTTGCTGGATAAAAGGACCAATTATGAATCTCTGGTAAGTAAAGTATTCATTTCTTCAACAAATATTTGAGTGCTTATGTGCCAGATACTACTTCAGGGACTAGGGACCTAGAACAGTGAAGAAAAAAAAAATACAGGCAAGTTCCTGCTTTCATGGAGCCTACATCCTAATAAGGTAAGGCCAATAAAATGCAAATAGAAAAGCAGGTATTTAACATGTCAGATGTGATAAGTGCTCTGAGGGCGGAAAAGGCAGGGAAATGGGATCTGGAGTGTATTGCATGTATGGAGGGCTCCTCCTTTGTATGGGGTGGCAGGAAAAGCTTCTCTGTTAGGATGACAATTAAAACTTGAAGTGAGGGGGCAAGCCATGTCAATATCTGGGAGACGAGCTTGGTTCTAGGCAGAGGAAACAGGTGAGAGTGTGTGTGACGTGTCAGGAAAAGCAAGGAGGCCAGGATGTCCAGAGCAGAGTGAGAGAAGGAGAGTGGTCGGAGGAGGGGTTTAGAGAGGCAGTGGGAACTGGATCATGAAAGGCCTTTCAGGTTATTGTAAGAATTTTGGCTTTTACTCTGAGAGATGGGAAGATGCAGGATGCAGGTTTAGAATGGAGCAGTGATGCGATCTGACTTATGTTATGAAAAATGATCCTTCTGGTTGCCGTGAGGAGACTAGACCCTAGGAGGGCAGGGAGGATAGCTGTTGAGAGGCTGTTGGGATAATAAGGGGGTGAGAGGTAATATTGGCTTGGATCAGGATAGTGGCAATAAAAGTGGTAGTAAGTGGTTGTTTTTTTTTGTTTTGTTTTTTTACATATTTTGAAGGTAGAGTGGTTAGGATTTTCTGATGGCTTGGATGTGAGGTATGAAAGAAAGGAGTCAAGGATGACTTTCCAGTGTTTGAACTGAGGACCTGAAAGAATGGAATTTCCAGTTCGTGAGAAGGAGAAGACTGCAGGAGGGGCAGGTTAGCAGTTGCTGAGAATTAGGGACTTGGTTTTTAAGACATTAAGAATTTGAAATACTATTATACAATCCAAATGATAGAGTTGGAAGTAGAAGTTTGAGTTTAGGGGAGAGGTCTGGGTGGAGATACAAATTTGGGAATCATTAGTATATACTGTAGAGTTATTTAAAGTCATGGAATGTATAAAATCACTTAGCAAGATCTTGAATTGGTATTGGTTCAGGGTGGGTGAACAGACAGTTTAGAAATTAAAACATGTACACATGGGAACTTAGTAGATGACAAAAGTGGCGTGATAGGTGGATGAGGAAAGAATCTAGTAATTAGCTGTCTATATAGTAATAGGTAATTTTAGATACCCATTTCATAGTGGATACTAAATTCCAGGTAGTTTAAAGACCTATATGTGCAGTACAAACTTCAGACATCAGGAGAGGCTTCTACTTTTGGCCATAATGGCCACAGGGACCTGATTCACCTCCCTTTCTCCACACCTGTTAACATTGTATTGGAAGACCTAGCCAGTGCAGTAAAGCAAGAAAAAGAAATAGAAGACATTCAGACTGAAAAAGAATTCTTATTCTTCTGATCATCCAGGTAAAAAAATTCTAAGAAATTTACAACAACCTGGTAGAACTAATTAGTGAGCTAATTCAATATACAAAAATCAATTATATTTCTATATACTAGTCAGAAGTAGAAAATGAAAAAGCATATTATTTATAATGGCATTAAAATTTCATGAAATACTTGGTAATAAACTTGATAAAAGATGTGTAAGACTTGTAACATTGAACATTGGTGAGAGAAATTTAAGAATATCTATATGGGAAAGGGTACTATTTTCAGGGATCAGAAGACTTCACATTGTTAAGTTGTCAGTTTTCTCCAAGTAGATCTAGCAATTCAGTGCAATCCCAGTCAAAGTTCCAGCAGGCCTTTTTGTAAAAAATGACAAATTGATTATAAATTTTATTTGGAAATGGAAAAGACCTAGTATACCCAAAACAACTTTGGAAAAGAACAAAGTTGGAGGACTTAGGCTACCTTGTAGTTACAGTCAGGGTTCTCTAGAGAAACAGAACCAATCATATATATGTATATATATATATATATATATATAGAGAGAGAGAGAGAGAGAGAGAGAGAGAGAGAGAGAGAGGAGAGCCTGACCAGTTAAGGGCTAGAGACCAGGAGACCAAGACCAAGAAGGCCGGGTGGTATAATTCAGTCTGAATCCAAAGGCCTGAGCCCTGGGGAGAGGGGCAGCCAGAGGCCAGAGAACCAGGAGATCCAATGTTCTAGGGCAGAAAGAAATGGATTTCCCAGCTCAAGAAGAGAGAGAATTTGTCCTTTCTCTGCCTTTTTGTTCTATTCAGGCCCTCAGTGGATTGGATGATGCTACCCACATTGGTGAGGTCAGATCTTTACTCAGTCTACTGATTCAAATGCTAATCTCACCCAGAAACACCCTCACAGACACACCCAGAAATGTTTTACTATTATTTACTATCTAGGTATTCCTTAGCCTAGTCACTGTGGTAAGGGTAGATATATAGGTCTATGGAACAGGAGAGAGTCCAGAAATATATAAATATATTTACACACAATTGATTTTTGTCAAAGGTGTCAAGGCAATCAGTGAGGAAAGGATAAAATTGTCAACGGATGACACTGAAAAAGTTGGATTGCTATATTCAAAACAAGGAACATGTGTAAAAATTAGATCTAGATGGGTCATAGAAATGAACATAAGAGTTAAAACCATAAAACTCTAGAAGAAAATACAGGAGAAAATCTTAGTTACCTTGGGTTTTGCAAAGATTTCTTAAATATGACACAAAGCATGAGTGATAAAATATTGATAAATTGGACTTTGTCAAAATTAGAAAGTTTTTCTCTTCAATAAGCACTGTTATGAAAATGCAAGCTATTTTATGGGAGGAAATGTTGGCAAAACATATACAAGAGTGCACCTGTATCTAGAATATATACAGAACCCTTATAACTCTAAAAGGAAGATAAACAACCCAATTCTGAAAAGGTTCAGGCACTTCTTCAAAGACATACAGATGGCAAAAAACACATGACTAAAGGCTCTACATGGAGGTATAAAACCAAAATTAAAATTCCTTTACATGAAAAAAATGCATTCACATAAATGCAGGGAGTATGTACTATGATGTTTATTTCAGCTCTATTTAAAATAGTAAAAAAGAATCATGATTACCTTTGAAAGTTAGTAGCAGTTTACAGAATGATTTAACATTGAGGGGTAAACTTCTAAAAGTAATGGAAGGTGGGTACAGATATCTGGAAGGTTAAACATTCCTGTTGAAGATGTTATAGTGTTCTTTTTTTTTTTTTTTTTTTGCCTTGGGCTCCACCAGCTCAGGGAGGCCAAGGCTGATGGGACCATAAATCCCAGCTGCAAGAGGCTCCCCTCTGCCCTTTGCCCCTCCTCCATTAGCTTTGCCAATTTGTTTAACTGCTTGGGAGAGGAATAAAGAGAAATAAAAGCTCAGGCTGCAGCCATCAATTTAACTAGAAACGGCAAATGCCCTTTAAAGAGAAAAATGAATATTGATCTGAAGAAGAGAAGCTTCTACCTTCAGGAATTTCCTCTTCGGGGCATCCTTTTACATTAAGGCAGAAAACGTGACCAAGTATGATCTGCATAGCCACGAAATTCAAACTTGGGTTAACGAAGAGCATTTGGGAGTGCTTGTCTCCCCATAGTCTTGGGAACACCAGTTACGAAATTGAGCAACTTGGTTCTTATTTAAACAAGCATAATGATTCCAGATTATAAAATATTTGTTCAGAAAGGAACCTTATGGTAATAACTCCATGTAGGGACAGAACATTTCAGAAGTTACAAACGCTGTGACATATATTCTCCTGCTCAACCCCTTTCATGACCCCTGTGAGACAGTTATTTTTTTTTTTTTTTTTTGAGTTCGTAAATCCATTTTCATTTATTAAATCATTCATTCATTCAATCATACATTCTTTTTTTTTTTTTTTTTTAGTTGTTTTGTTTGTTTTTTTATACTGCAGGTTCTTATTAGGCATCAATTTTATACACATCAGTGTATACATGTCAATCCCAATCGCCCAATTCAGCACACCACCATCCCCACCTCACCGCAGTTTTCCCCCCTTGGTGTCCATATGTCCATTCTGTACATCTGTGTCTCAACTTCTGCCCTGCAAACTGGCTCATCTGTACCATTTTTCTAGGTTCCACATACATGCATTAATATACGATATTTGTTTTTCTCTTTCTGACTTACTTCACTCTGTATGACAGTCTCTAGATCCATCCACGTCTCAACAAATGACTCAATTTCGTTCCTTTTTATGGCTGAGTAATATTCCATTGTATATATGTACCACAACTTCTTTATCCATTCGTCTGCTGATGGGCATTTAGGTTGCTTCCATGACCTGGCTATTGTAAATAGTGCTGCGATGAACATTCGGGTGCATGTGTCTTTTTGAATTACGGTGATAAAAGTCAAGATGGTGCTTTCTGAAAAAGTGTAATTTTTAAAATCATAAGAGTAATAGTATCTGCATTCTAGGAAGTTTTAAAAATACAGAAAAAAAACATAAATTACTCCAATACAATCTCTGGTACTTTGGCATATTATATACCCTTTGAATCTATTTTCATACCTATTTTAGAGCATTTTTTAAAATTGCAAAACAAATGCTTTTTTTTTTTTTTATGGCCAAAATGAGGGAAATGAAGGCACCAAAAAAGTACAATCACCTATACCCAAACATCCAAAGATAAAGTTTTTAGTTGTTGTCCTGTTGTAGACTAGATTTTTTTTAAGTTTTAAATAATAGATACCAACTCAAGAGTGTGAGCAGGGACTTCCCTGGTGGTCCAGCGGTAAAGAATCCGCCTTACAATGGAGGGGACTCAGGTTCGATCCCTGGTCAGGGAACTAAGATCCCACGTGCCGCGAGGCAACTAAGCCCACGTGCCACAACTACTGAGCTCATGCGTCTCAACTAGAGAGCCCGCGTGCTGCAAACTACAGAGCCCACGCACCCTGGAGCCTGTGCACCACAACTAGAGAAGAGAAGACCTGCATGCCACAACTAGAGAGAAGCCCACGCATCACAATGAAAGATCCTGCATGCCTCAATAAAGATCCGTGTGCCGTACAAACATGGCTGCTAGGGCCTTCCCCTGGGGGCTGTGAAAAGGGCAGAGGATGCTCAAGAGAATGGTGGAGGAGTGTGGGCCGGCAAACACCTAAGAAAGTGTCTACCATTCCTTTTAGTTTATGGCTTGTAAATAGCGTCGACATATTAAAATCCTGCTCTATATTAAACGTCAGCAGTTTTCCATATCGTTCCAGGAAGCATAGTCTTCGTGGCTCACCTTCTGCATAGTATTTCACGTGGAGGTAATATAATCCTCTCCACACCCACAAACCTTCAGCGATAAGGACAATAATAATTTCTATATTTTTTTATGACTGAATTTTCCTAGTCTTTTTAAACAAGGATGTTTAAAATTTTTTTTTATATAAATTTATTTATTTTATTTTGGCTGCGTTGGGTCTTTCTTGCTGTGCATGGGCTTTCTCTAGTTGTGGCGAACGGGGGCTGCTCTTCGTCGTGGTGCGCGGGCTTCTCATTGCGGTGGCTTCTCTTGTTGCGGAGCACGGGCTCTAGGTGCACAAGCTTCAGTAGTTGTGGCACGCGGGCTCAGTAGTTGTGGCACCCGGGCCTAGTTGCTCTACGGCATGTGGGGTCTTCCTGGACCAGGGATCGAACCCATGTCCCCTGCATTGGCAGGCGGATTCCTAACCACTGCACCACCAGGGAAGCCCTGTTTTAAATTTTTAGTCAAACTTGTTGATCCTCTTCTTTGATTTCTTCTGACACTTCTAAGCTTAGGTAGAGCTTTGGTAAATACTTGATTCTGTTCTCTCCTAGTGTATCTGTTTCACATTCATTCAGCAAATACTGAGCCTCTGCTGTGTGCCAGGAACTGTCGCAGGTACTGGCGACCCAACAGCAAACAAAATCTGACTGTCCCCATACTTGTGTTCTGGTGGGAGGAGATAGACAAATCATAAATACACATACAGTGTTGGACAGTGAGGTGAGGAAAAATAAAATAGGCTAAAGGGGATAGAGGGCGATTCAGTGCGGGGGGAGGCTTTTGTTTTGGGAAGGGTGGAAGGGAAGGGAAGGCCGCTCTGAAGTGACTGAGCAAAGAGTGACACTGAGGAAGGGAGTGAGCTGTGGTGAAGGATTCTGGCAGAAGAGCGGTGAAAGCAGAGGGCAAGCAAGTGTAAAGGCTCCGGGGTGGGAGGGCACTTGGCATATTTGAAGAAGGAAGCTGCCGGGTTGCCTAGAGCGGGCTCCTCAGGGACACAGGTAGCGTCATAAGGCAGCCAGAGGCCCAGCCCTGTTGGTCGGTGTCGAGGGTTTTGAGCAGGAAAGGTGACGTGAGAGTGTACGTTAGGACGGGAGACTCTCAAATTGCTAATCACTTATCCTTGCACCCTTTATCAAGCAGCCTTTCCTTTTCCTTTGTTTTGTTAGGCCTTTCTCATACTCTTGAAGAATTTACTCTTTTTGTGTGTTTTCGGTGCTCTTTTATTGCCTCAGCTGTCCCTTCCCCAGCGGTGCACATTTTTTTTTTTTTAACGTCTTTATTGGAGTATAACTGCTTTACAATGGTGTGTTAGTTTCTGCTTTATAACAAAGTGAATCAGTTATACATATACATATGTTCCCAAATCTCTTCCCTCTTGCGTCTCCCTCCCTCCCACCCTCCCTATCCCACCCTTCTAGGTGGTCACAAAGCACTGAGCTGATCTCCCTGTGCTATGCGTCTGCTTCCCACTAGCTAAGTGTCCATCAGCAGATGAATGGATAAAGAAGATGTGGCACATATATACAATGGAATATTTCTCAGCCATAAAAAAAAGCGGTGCACTTTTGATGGTTGTTTTTGTAAGGCTTTAATAGCTGATGACGTTTCCTCTTACTATTCTTTTTTGAGTATTTTCCTTGACAGTCTTAACTATTTGTTTTTCCAAATGGCATTTAAAATAATTTTTTTAGGTTCTTAGTAAAAATGCTGTTGACATCTAATTGAGATTGTGTTCTATGTAAATTATTTGAGGAGTGTTGACATTTTTATTTCGTTTTCCCATTAAGGGACAAATCTGTATCAGGCAAAAATTTAAATATAGGCTCCTTCCCGTTTTTTACTTTATTTTGTCGTGGTCGATAAGAGATGTAGTGCGATTTTGAAACAACTGGTTTTGGTGCCTATCCCGGTAAGGGGGCTATTTCATTCAGTTCTAAAAGCATTTTATTAAATTCTCACTGTGTGCCAGGCACTGTGGGCATTGAACCCAGCAACGAGGGCTCTGTGTAGGACTTAAGCTAGTTGGCAGGAGTTCAGAATTTATTTTTGGTGTTAGGACAGAATTCTGTGAAAGAAATCACATTGTCTTTCTCCTTTCTGCCTAAAAGTGCCCTGCAGATAGAGTAGAAATAATGAGTTGGCAGACCTTTTCATAAGACAGTCTCCTGTTTGCTAGCTAGAAAACCTAAAGTGATTATCAGTTGCTCAGTTAACACTTTAAAAAGTTTTTTCCCCCCTGAAAGAGTAATATATGACCAGTTCAAGTTTTACCTGTCAGCAGTCTGATAAATCTACCTCTAAAGTAAATCTCAAAGCCACGTAGTTTTCTCCATACCTACTAGTGTGTCCATTTTACTGCTAACTCTCTAGTTCAAGCCACCAGTATCTTTCTTGTTTATTTAAATTAATTTTTATTGGAGTATAGTTGATTTACAATGTTTTAGTTTCAGGTGTACAGCAAAGTGAAACAGTTATACATATATCCACTCTTTTTTAGATTCTTTCCCCATATAGGTCATTACAGAGTATCGAGTAGAGTTCCCTGTGCTATACAGTAGGTCCTTATTAGTTTTCTATTTTATATATAGGAGTGTGTATATGTTAATCCCAATCTCCCAATTTATAGCCCCCCTCCCTTTCCCCCTTGGTAACCATAAGTTTGTTTCCTACATCTGTGACTCTATTTCTGTTTTGTAAATAAGTTCATTTGTACTGTTTTTTTAGATTCCACATATAAGCGATATCATATGATATTTGTCTTTCTCCGACTTACTTCGCTCAGTATGACAATCTCTAGGTCCATCCATGTCACTGCAAATGGCATTATTTCATTCTCTTTTTATGGCTGAGTAATATTCCACTGTATATATGTACCACATCTTCTCTACCCATTCCTCTGTCGGTGGACATTTAGGTTGCTTCCACGTCTTGGCTATTGTAAATAGTGCTGCAGTGAACATTGTGGTACATGTATCTTTTCGAATTATGGTTTTCTCCGGATATATGCCCAGGAGTGGGATTGCTGGATCATATGGTAGCTCTGTTTTTAGTTTTTTAAGGAACCTCCATACTGTTCTCCGTAGTGGCTCTACCAATTTACATTCCCACCAACAGTGTAGGAGGGTTCCCTTTTCTCTACACCCTCTCCAGCATTTATTGTTTGTAGATTATTTGGTGATGGCTACTCTGACCGGTGTGAGATAATACCTCATTGTAGTTTTGATTTGTATTTCTCTAGTAATTAGCGATGTTGAGCATCTTTTCATGTGCCTCTTGGCCATTTGTATGTCTTCTTTGGAGAAATGTCTATTTAGGTCTTCTCCCCATTTTTTGATTGGGGTGTTTGTTTTTTGATATTGAGCTGCATGAGCTGTTTGTATATCAGCAGTGTCTTTCACCTGCTATTTGTTTGTAACGTGTATCCCTTCTTTTCTCTTGCCCACATTTACAGGGTTTTTCCATACAGTAGCTGCAGTGATCTTTTTTTTTACTTTCTATTACTGAAATTATGAAAGCTTAAAAAATAGAATAGTATAATTGATGTACTCATCACCCTCTTTCAGGAATTGTCAATAATGGCCACTGCCCCGATGTCATCTTATTTTGGCTATAAATATTTAAGTACATTTGTATAAGGTCTCCTTTTAAAAAAAACACCATAACCATGTGATAGTTGCACGACTCCGTGAATATTCTAAAAACCACTGAATTGTACACTTTACATGAGTAAATTGTATGGTATGTGAATTCTCTCTCAGTAGAGCTATTTAAAGAAATAGCCACAATGGCATTATCCTATTAATAATTTTATAATTTCTCAAAATCATCAAACAGCCAAAGTTCACATTTCCCCAGGTGTTCTGATTAAGTTCTTTTAGCACTTCGACAGAGTTTGAAACATAAGTCAGATCATGCTGTTCTTTTACCTAAAACCTTTCAGTGGCTTTCCATCGTTTTTAGAATAAAACCCAAACTCCTTTTACTGGTTCACAAAGGTCTGACCCACAGAGGCCTTTTATGATGTGGCTTCTTTCTTTCTTTGCCTTTCTCTCTTGCCCACCTAATTGTTGCTACCTCAGGGCCTTTGCATCAGCTGTCCCCTCTGCTTGCAATGCCCTTCCCCTATATTCTCACAAGGCTGGATCCTTCCTTTCAGCTTAAACATCCCTCCCTCAGAGAGAGGCTTTCCTCGATCAGTCCCCCGGTCTCCAATCTAAAGTGGTATTCCAGTCATTCTCTCAGAACATTCACTTAAAAATGTTGGCATACCATGGTTTATTTGCTATATCCTTTTTTTATTAAGTTGTCTGTCTTTCCCTTTTTCTACGCCTCCCCCCACCCAATTTTTTCGGTCATGTTCACTACTGAGTCCCCAGTGCCTAAAATATTAATTGGCACATAATAGACTCTCATTAGGAGATAGTTTTACAAGAAATTGTCCAACATGTACCAGGTGTTTGCCATTTATAAAAAGGTTATTTGATAGAATGTTATCACCTTACTGCATAAATAGAGTTCCAGAGTTCCAGTCTGATATGTTATCATGAAGGGGCTGTTTTTTTTGTTTTAAATTTTTATGTTTAGCTTTTGTTTCTCTAGTAATTAGAAGCTCTTTGAGGTTATGAGACGATTATTTTTTTAGTTTGCATCCTTCATATAGTGTCCTGCTCACTTCAGAACTCAGTAAATAACTTACAAACAAATTGCGTTTTTGTTGTTTGGCAAAACGTAGAGTGCTTGCATGTGTAGGCTTGAGAAAGTTACCATGATACCTTGCTGGTTTCATTCTCAGTTACCACTTTTTCCTTTTGTCCTCAATTGTGGACCATCACACCGTTACTCTGTGAGTTGTCTCTGCTACCTGTTCTCCAGTGAGGTAGCTTAAGAGCAGCTGTGGTGGCTGAATAATACTCCCCCAGTGATGTGATTAGTTAAGTATCTTGAGATAGCGAGATAATCTTGAGTTCTCTAGGTGGGCCCAATGTAATCACAAGGGTCCTTCCTTTTTGGGGAGGAGGCAGGAGGATCAGAATATTAAGGGAGAAAAATGTAAGCATGGAAGCAGAGGTTGGAATGATGCACTTTGAAGATGGAGGGAGGGACCACGAATCAAGGGGATGTAGGGGACCTCTGGAAAAGGCAAGGGAACAGGTTCTCCTCAAGAGCCTCCAGAGGAAGGCAGCCCTGCCAACACCTTGATTATTAGCCCAGTGAAACTGACTGTAGATTTCTGACCTCCTGAACTGTAAGAGAATAATTTGTATTGTTTTAAACCAGTAAATATGTTGTAATTTGTTACAACAGCCATAGGAAACTGATACAGTGACTCAAGGCAAGAAAGCTTGAAAGATCACAAAACCTGTACAGAGTGTTCATAGTTTGATTTGCTGGCTTAATAGTTACTGAAAAGGATGCTGTAAAGAACTGAGACGGCAGCTTCAGGTCGGTGATTTGGGGTGTAGTTGATGGAATAATGAAAGAATATTATGTGCTACAATACAAGCATCAATTTTATAGTAGAGTTAAGCTCTTGATGGTTTTTTTCCTTGTATTTTACACAGATCAGAAACCTCTTGATCTTGCCCAGGGTGCTGAAATGAAACATGTTCTTGTTGGTAATAAGGTATGTGGTAAAGGATTTCATTTATATAATGTAGAAAAAAATTTTGAATTCTTGAAATACATAGATGCGTTTTTAATGAAAACATGTTTTTCCGATAGGCCATCTACAAAGCATTGAAACGATATGAAGGCCCTCTCTGGAAGGTAGGTTGGGATGGTTTTTTAATTATAAAACTGGAAAAAAGATTCGCAGGTGCTCTCTTTTTAAAATTCTTTTTCATTATTTTTTGAAGTATATGTGATTTAATAATTATTCGATCTTATCATGTAAACCATTTTTTTATACTGCTGGACTTTATTAGGCATCCAGTGATTGTAGCAATTAACTGTTGGTCTAACACTTTTAGGTGACCAAGTTTGTACAGAGAAGAGTGGAGGAATTCTTTTTTTCTTACTTAAGCATAGGGTTACAGTATCATCTCTGTTATGAACATTGATCCATGGAGGACTCAGGAGGAATTTAATATTTGAATTGTCACAGAGCACACACATAAAATCTTTCTGTTTCTAAAAATTTCTTTGCTTTTTGGAGTTCAGTTATTTTCTAGAATTAACTATTTTGGAGCATATAGTTTCTTCTGCATTTGCAACTGCTCCTTCTATATATTTATGTACATGTATGTTTATATTGTATAAAATTTAGGATAATTCTCTTTTTTTAGAAACTCATTCAGGCCTTTGAGGAAATTGTCTTTGAAGCCCACAACTGATATATTTCCTATAAATATCCTTGCACAGTATTGTCAGAGCTATAAACTGTTGATCGTTGATCTTACCAATATGGCATTTCTTCTGTTCCTGTCACTCTGTAGTAGTATGTTTTCATTTCTGCACCCAGTTCCTCAGTTCATGTTTGTTCATTTTTGAGTGTGCAGTGGTACTGTCTGGATGGAAGGCTCAGATAGAACTGTCATAACTTAATTACTTTTTATCAGTCAAGTATTTGAATCTAGATGTATCAACCTGGACAAATCTTTGTTGTTTTTCCCTTAGAGTTCAAGATTTTTTGGCTGGAGATTATTCTGGGTAGTGTTAGAACATGGAGTCCTCTCATGGTATAGGAAACAGTAAGTATTATGATCCTAACACTTGTTGAATTTCAGCATCTAAATTTTGAACGATTAAAAGTTTTCACTAATCTCTTTTCCTTTTGCCTTGATAATTTATATTTATTTTGAAGGCCCGATGCAGTCCATAATATTTATCGCCAGGGATGCAAACACCTAACTCAAGCAGTATGCACGGTAGGATGACACATGCATCTTTTGCTTAAACTGTGAAATCAGTCCTGCAAGTGATTGCCCTGAATCATTGGTATAAGCTGCCTTGTTAAATCTTGGGGTAGAAGGCACTTAATGCAGTTGAGTTGGCCCTCCATATCTGCGAGTTCTGCATCTGCTAATTCAACCAACTGTGGATCAAAACTGTATAGGAAAAGGAATTCCAGAAAGTTCCAAAAAGCAAAATTTGAATTTGCCGTGTACCAGCAACTATTTACATAGCATTTACATTGTATTAGGTATTATAAGTAATCTAGAGATGATTTAAAGTAAGCAGGAGGATGTGCATAGGTTGTATGCAAATACTATGCCATTTTAGATAAGGACCTTGTGCTGCCGTGGATTTTGGTATCCTTCAGGTGTCCTGGAACCAGTCCCCCCGCAGATACCGAGGGATGACTGTATATGTTTTTATTTGAGAACAAGTAAAGTTGTGGAATTCCATTTAAAAAATATAATCAAGTTAAAAAACATCTCTACGTATTGTGGAATAAGAGATGCGTGATCCAAAAACATTTATACAGAACTTTTACCATTTTGTATGTGTATGTATATACTTATGTATGTGTATATATTCGCACATAATGTATGCATATGCATATCTACATACATATGTGTAGGCATGCATGTATTTGTACATGGGTAAATCTGGAAAATGGAAATTTTTCTGGTGGTAAAATTTAAAGCCTATATCAAAATTGGGATTTTTAGGTTCTCCATATTCACTTCTGGCTGTTTTGCTTTTACCAGCCAGGAGAAAGAATTTTTTCCTCCTTTGAGATTAGTCTAAGACTGGAGCCTAGACATACTTTTTTGCTTGCTGCTTCAAGTTCTTCAGGGTTGTCAACATGCCACGGCGGTGCACCCGCTCTTCAGAGCACAGCCCCTGCCTTTCCGTGTGAACTCCCGGAGGGCCAGCAGTGTCGCCCTTGGGCCGTCACAGGCTCAGTCACCTGCGCCTGCACTCAGGCCTCCTTCCACAGGCTGGTCCCTTAGTGTCCTCGCTCCCCTTCCTCCCTTCGCATTAGACCAGAGGGCCAGGGAACGGCTCTCTAGTCTTAGCCGTCTAATCTTCTCGTTTCTTCTGTTAGTGCAGTCCCGGCCGTTCTCTTCTGTTCCAGCTTTTGATTCATTTATTTAACACTAAGGTTTGTCTATCTTAAAACAAAAAATTAGACAAGTTGCTCCCTCACTCTTTTAAAATTTCCCGGTTTTTAACTTCTTTAGAATTGATAGCTTCTGCTGTGTTATGCTTCACCTTGTTATATAACTTTTGCTTCTTGTATAAGTGTCTACTTAGAGGCTACATTTATGAATCCATATTGATACAAGGTAACAGGCATTCAGTGACTACTATGAGGCAGGCTCTGTTCACTTTCTAGACTCTTAAGGTAGAAGCTTAGGTTATTGATTTGAGACTTTTTTTCTTTTCTAATACAGGTGTTTACACCTATAAATTTTGTTTAATTGTGGTAAAATACACATAACATAAAACTTACCGTCTTAACCATTTTTAAGTTCAGTAGCATTAACTCTATTCACTTTGTTGTACAGTAGGTCTCTAGAACTTTTTCATCTTGCAGAACTGAAACTTGATACCCGTTGAATAGCGCCTCTCTATTTCCCACCCCCTGGCAACCCCATTCTACTTTGTTTCTATGCTTTTGACTACTTTAGATACCTCACATGAGTGGAATTATACAGTATTTGTCTGGCTTATTTCACTTAGCATAATGTCCTCAAGGTTCATCCATGTTATAACACATGACAGGATTTCTTTTTTTAAGGCTGAATAATATTGCATTGTTATGCATAGACCACATTTTCTTTATCCATTCCTCTATCAATGGATGTTTTGAGTTGCTTCTACCTTTTGGTTACTGTGAATAATGCTGCTATAAACACGGGAGTGAAAATGTCTCACCAAGATCCTGCTTTCATTTCTTCCGGATATATACCTAGATGTGGAATTGGTGGGTCATATGGTAGTTCCATTTTTAATTTTTTAAGGAACTTCCATACTGTTTTCCATAACATCTGCACCATTTTACATTCATACCAATAGTGCTCCAATTTCTCCACATCCTCACCACAACACTTTTTTTTTCCTGTGGGTTTTGTTTGTTTGCCATTCTAATAGGTATGAGGTAGTATCTAATTGTAGTTTGATTTCCATTTCCCTGATGACTAGTGATGTTGACCATTTTTTCATGTACTTATTGACCATTTGTATGTTGTTTTTGGAGAAATGTCTGTTTAAATCTCTTGCCCATTTTTTAATCAGTTTTTTTTTTTTTTTCTTGTTGGTGTTGAGTTGTAGGAGTTCTTTGTATATTCTGGATATTAACCCCTTATCAGATACGTGATTTGTACATATTGTCTCCAGTTTCATGGGTTGTCTTTTCACTCTGCTGATAATGTCCATTGATGCATAGAAGTTTTTATTTCTTATATAGTCCAGTTTATGTTTTTTCTTTTGTCACTTGCGCTGTTGGTATCACATCCAGGAAACCACTGCCAAGTCCAATGTCATGAAGCTTTCTTCCCAAGTTTTCTTACAAGAGTTTTTATAGTTTTAGCTCTGACACTGAGGCATCGGTTTCTCCTGAGGCCTTTCTCCTTGGCTTGCAGGTGGCGGCCTCCTTGCTTTGTCCTCACGTGACTTTTTCTCTGTGTGCAGTCATCCCTGATCTCTCTTCCTCTCCTTGTAAGGACAGCAGTCATACTGGATTAGAGTTCCACCCATATGATCTCATTTTACCTTAATTACCTCTTATAAAAGCCCTATCTCCAAATGTAGTTTCATTGGGGATTAGGGCTTGAACATATGAAGCCCTTAATCTGGTTGAGTAAGTTCTTTTCCTTTCCTAGTTTACTGAGATCCCTCATTATGAAAATCTGTTGAATTTTATTAAATGCTATTTTCCATGTTATTGAAATGATCATATGGTTTTACTCATTCTGTTAATATGATTAGTTGTATTGATAGACTTTAGCGTGTTAATAAAGTCAATCTTATATTGCTGGGACAAATCCCAGTTGGTTATGATAAATTACCATTTTAATATATTGTTTGTTAACATTTTGTTAAGAATTTTTGCTTTTTTGTTCATGCTGGATATTGGTTTATATTCCTCCTGTGATATTTTGTCTGGTTTCATATAATGAATTGGAAAATGTTCCTTTTCAGTTTTCTAGAAGAGTTTGTATAGGATTAGGTTACTGCTTCCTTAAATGCTTGATAGAATTCACCTGTGAAGTCACATGGGCCAGGAGGTTTTAGTGCAGGTGGTGGAGGGTGGGGGAGGATTGTAGTTACACATTTAATTTCTTCAGTTGCTATAGGGCTATTCACATTTTCTGTTTCTTTTTGGGTTGGTGTTTGTAATTTTTGCCTTTCAAGAAATTTGTCCATTTTCTTCTGGGTTATAAAACTTAGGGTTAGTAATATTCCCATATTATGTTTTTAATGTCTGTGTGATAGGTAGTGTTATATGTTCTTTTACTTTTTATATTGGTAATTTGTGTTTTCCTTTTTTCCTAGATTAATCTGTCTAGCACTTTATCAGTTTTATTGATCCTTTCGAAGAACCAGCTCTTGATTTCATTGAAATATTTCTCTTGTTTTTGCTATTTCATTGATTTTTTTAAATTCATTTAAAGTAATTTCTCCATGAGTTGGGCTTGCTTTGCTCTTTTATAGTTTCTTAAGGTTGAAGCTTAGATTATTCAAATTATCATCCAGTTCAAAATATTTTCTAATTCCTATTATGATTTCTTCTTTGAACCAGTGAACGTTTAGAAGTGTGTTGTTAAATTTCCAAATAATTGGGGTTTTCCTAATTACTGTGTTTTTGATTTATAATGTAATTCCATTTTGGTCATTGAACATTTTCGATATGATTTCCATCTTGTCAAATTTATTGAGACTTGCTTGATGACGGTACATATGGATTGTCCTAGAGAATGCACTGGAAAATAATGCATATTTTGCTATTGTTGGGGGTCATGTCCTATAAACATTCAGTCATAATGGTTGATAGTGTTGTTCAGATCTTCTGTGTCATTACTGCCTTTTTTTTTTTTTTCTAATTGTATCAGTTGCTGAGAGAAGGGTGTTTAAATCTCCAACTATACTTGTAGAATTATTTATTTCTCACTCTGTTACTGATCACATACATATTTATGATTGTTGTCTTCCTGATTAATTTACCCTTTTAGCATTATGTGGTGGTCCTCTTTATCTCCTGTAATAATGCATTTTGTTTTGAAATATATTTTGCTTGATATTAATATAACCACTCAGCCTTTCTTATGGTTACTGTTTGCATAGTATCTCTTTTTCTATCTAGTTACTTTCAACCTAGCTGTATCTTTATATTTATCTTCTGTCTCTTGTAGATAGTGTGTATTTGGGTCCCTATTAACCATTCTGACATTTTTTGCCTTTTAATTAGATTTCTTTTGAGAATGTGGTCCACTTTTTTACTTCATATGTCAAGTAATTTTGGATTGTATCCTTAATGTTAAGTTCTGGAGATCCTGGATTCTTTATTTTTCTCCATTAAATGTTATTTCCGTTGTTTTAGGTCATTTTCTTGGCTGGGTTTGGATTGTAAACTCTGTTTCTTGGATGGCAGCTCTGGTCTGTATTTCAGTGACTGCTTGGAATCTATTTTGTGCATCAGTAAGAGATGTGAAAAGACAGAGTTTGGGATTCCCATCTCTGTCTCTTTCCATTGGGTGACTCCCCTACTCTCTTTAGTATTTATGGCTGCCCAGCTCTGCTTTTTTAATTTCCAAAGGCAGACTGTTGTCCAGGTATGCCCTTGCTGCTGTTGTGTCGCCCTCGGGGACTGTACTAGTTCCAGGTGAACAGTCTTGGGGGTGGGAGCTTGCTCGCAAAGCTCCTCGTTTCCTTTCCTCCAAGGCAGCTTGCTCTCCCATCGAGTCGGCCAGCTCTCGTTCACACTCCAGCTCTTCCT
Organism: Eschrichtius robustus; assembly: GCF_028021215.1. NCBI lineage: Eukaryota > Metazoa > Chordata > Mammalia > Artiodactyla > Eschrichtiidae > Eschrichtius > Eschrichtius robustus. Next base: position 41,268,421 of record NC_090837.1, on the reverse strand, counting down.
GTTCTACTCCTCATGCTTTTACACTCAGTTCAAACATTTTCTGTACTCAGCTCAAACAAAAGCTTCAGGAGAGTGGCATGAATAAGAGATTGGAGTTCTTGTATTTGAAGGACTTTATAGCCCAAGCGCATGCTATGTTATATTTAACAGGATAAAAGGAAAACTACATACCTAGTGACTATTTATTAGTATTTACTTTGATTAAGAATATGAAAGCCAGATGTGATGTAGATAAGCTGCAGTGCATTTGATACTCCTGATGTATCAATTTTTCTCAGTATTTTAAATGTTCACTCGGGTATTATTGGCATGTTAATATTGTTAATTTTATGTATAGATAATTTTAGGGTTTTGTTTTATGGGCATGAATGATGTTGTCTTACTGACTTCTTTATATCCAAGGTAAAACCCACTGATAGCTGCCTCTTCTTTATTAAATGCTTCGATGACACTGTTCATGGCTTCAGGGTTCCTAAGAATAGCCTTCAGCAGACAAGAGAGGTAATTTTATGGATTTGTTTATCTTTCATAAAACTTAACATTTAAGAATGTAAAGAATATAAGGTAGGCTCAATATTAACATCTAACATCTTGTTGATTTTACCTTTTTAACGGGAGTGATTATATGAAACTTTTGAAATTTGGCTTAGGAATTAATTCCTTATCAACATGCACCTGCAAGTATTTTCTGTTCTTCTTCTTCTTTAAATTTTGCTTCTGTGAATGTAAGAGGCCCTATTGGTTTTGGAAAAAAGCCTAAATGATTATTTAGTCTACCCCTGAATTTATAGATGAGGAAAACTGAAGACTAAGATTGAAGTGACCTCTCAAGCTCATGCAGCTTGCAAGTAACAGAACCTGGCTCCAGCCCAGGTGTTCTGATTTATTACAGTGTAATTACACTGTAATTTATTACAGTGTAGACTCAGCCTTTCTTTGTGGTAAACTGAACAATAGTAGCAAGCAAGAAATTGGGATTGATATGACAGAAATTCATTGTGTAGTTATTTAATGGAGACTCCATATCCCTTTAGATCAAAACAATATTCGTAGACTTATCTTGTTTTTTGTAAATTATGTAAGGGGTTAAAAGGATCTATTTTCCAGAGCAGTTAACTTTGGCCTTGCAGAGAATCCTAAACAATACAAAACGTGACTGTCCCAAAATTTCATAAAAGGGTAAGATTTGACCCTGAAAAATGCTGCAAGAAATGAGGTAGAAGTAAGATAGATATTTTTAGGGCAAACATTCCATCTTTTTGTGAAATCACTAATTTTTAAAAATATTTGTTATTTATTTATTTACCTATTTATTTTGGCTGCACCGGGTCTTCGTCGCGGCATGTGGGATCTTTAGATGCGGCACGCAGACTTCTTAGTTGCGGCACGCAGACTTCTTAGTTGCGGCATGCATGCGGGATCTAGTTCCCTGACCCGGGATCCAACCTGTGCCCCCTGCGTTGGGAGTGCAGAGTCTTACCCACTGGACCACCAGGGAAGTCCCACTAATTTTTTAAAAACATAGTAAAAGTTAAAGCATCAGAGTAATTGTTGGCTCTCTTAAAATGGTCTGAGTGTCTTGCGCTTATGGCAAGTTGGTAAATTGTTTCTGGATGCATCTTATACAGTAACTTATTCAACAGTGTTGAGAACCTATAATTCTAAGTGCAAGATTCTCCACCCATTGTTTAGTTTTTATAATGTGTTTCAGTATTAATATGAATGAATATGTAAACTTATAGATGATATTTTTTAAAGTATTGGGAAAATTTTTTATCCAGACATGTCATGGACAAGAGACCTGCATCATTATTTTGTTGTTGGGAATTCTTTGTTTTGTTTTGTTTTGTTTTTTTGAGGCCGTAATAATTTTTTTTTCTCCACATACATTTTATTCTTCCCAGATTGTTGTCATAATATCTGTTTTGAGTAGAAGTGTGTTTTACTTTTATTTAAATCCTTGTATTATTTCAGGACTGGCTGGAAGCAATAGAAGAACATTCTGCTTACAGCACTCACTACTGTTCCCAGGACCAGCTGACTGATGATGAAGAGGAAGATGCAGTTTCTGCTGTAGACTTGAAGGAATCCTTAGAGGTAAGTAGGAAAACCTGACCTGTATACCTAACTCTATCACTCAGGTTTTACCAAGAATTTTTTTTTTTTTTTAAATATGAGGTTTTGAAATTAAGATTTCTCACAACAGTGGAAGTAGTATTACTTTTCCAGTAATATTCTCTTGCTACTTATGCTGTCTCTGTTACAGTATTAACTATCAGATATCTCGGTAAATAGGCTCTAAAGATAGGCATGTGCCTGCGTGTATCTTTTTTGGTTAAGATTTTTATGTTGTAATCAGATTGTCATTCTCTTTGAAAGCTGCCGCCAGTAGGGGGGGCATGCATTGCTTGCCTTACTGCCCTTTATGACTTCACTGTATATTTCAGAGTTTAAATAATGCAACCATAGTGATACCTTTCGTGGTCTGTAGTTTCATTTAAAAGCACCTGTAATCTGTAACTTCACTGATTAGAGGTAAGGTAAAGCATCAGTAATGAATGGAGAGGCCCTCATCTGAAGTGACATCAGTGCCTCATCCATAGAGAAATACCAACATAAGTAATTGAAGTGAAATAGGTATTTTTTTCTTGGCATCAGTTTTCTGGCTATACCTTTTAAATGAATGGGTTTGGAAGAATTAGAACTACGAAAGGATGATGTGTTTCAATCTGAATAATTATGTCAGAGCATATGAATTTGCCTACTAACTTTAATCTTTTTTTTTAAACATCTTTATTGGAGTATAATTGCTTTACAATGGTATGTTAGTTTCTGCTGTATAACAAAGGGAATCAGCTATACATATACATATATCCCCATATCCCCTCCCTCTTGCGTCTCCCTCCCACCCCTCTAAGTGGACACAAAGCACCGAGCTGATCTCTCCGTGCTGTGCGGCTGCTTCCCACTAGCTATCTATTTTACATTTGGTAATCTTTTTTTTAATGAAATGAATTTATTGCAGGATTTGAATGTTTCTAAATCAGCAACTTTAGTGAATTTAAGTTTGCTAATACCTAAGGAGTTTTATTAGGGACCTATAACCTTAAAGTAAGAAAGAGATTTTGACACTTTTGATCCCTAATCTTAATTTATGATGAACGTTAGAGAATTTGAGCCCTTCCATGTTTTGTTGAAGACATTCCCCAGTAGTTGACTGTTGCTTTACCAGCACTCCTTCTATTTTAAGGCCGAATATGTTTATGGTGACAGCCGTAAGCATAATTTTCAGATCAGTGAACTTTGCAGAAGTAACATCTACCAGAGCATCTAAATAACATTAAAACTGTTCAGGTAGATAAAGAAGGTTTAAATATCTCTGACCAAAATCATGTTAAACAAGTAAAAAATAAAGCTGTGCTAAATATTTTAACTTCTGGTCAAGTTCCCTAAGTGAAAAGAAATCCTTCCCTATTTATCCACCCTCAATATAAGGTAAATGATAAAACCTGGAAGGGCTTACAAAGCACAGCAATTTCTTTCCCAGGATTATGGTAATTTAAAGACCTATTTAATGGAAGTTACAGGTAAAATAAAAGCATACTAACTTGCATATCATTAAAAAACTTGAAGAAATGTTTCTTCTTTAGCTTAATTTTCAAATTTTAGGGTTATCAGCCACAACTGTACCTTTTATTTTATTCTTTATTTGAATATTGTGTTAACTTTAAAGCTCTGAGGTTTTTGCCTTCTAGATTTTATAGCACCTGACGTCAGTGAGAGTTTCAGCCAGTGTTAAGTACTTGAGGTTTTGCAGGTTATACACTTATCTTTGTCCAACAGAATTTGAATGCTAATTCTGGCAATTCTGACTCTGTCTCAGTTTGTGGAGGTTGGTCAAAAATGGGAAAATCTGAAATGAACTTTGATGTATGGGGTGGGGGTTTATGTGTAGCTTGTGGTAGACTGGCTCCAAAATGCCCTCGATCCCTGGGTTCTTCGGTTGCAAGGAAATACTCAGACCAATTTGTGAAATAGACCTATTCTAGATGTCTATAGACTTTCTAAAGGAAATGAGGAGCTCTAGGACCGGAATGTTCTGAAACTTCCCGAATTAACGTAAAATTAACCTCATTTCCTCAACATGCTTTTGGACGAGTAAGTAGATCTATAAGAAATTGGGGGAATGGGGGAATGTCCACACTGAAAAAATGACCATGTTATATGATACTCTTGGTCCCACTTTACCTCCACCTAAATGAGGGTCTCCAAAAACTTAAAACATTTTCTCTTAGCCTTCAGTCTGTCACTGCCTTGAGGTTAGGCCTACGGGGAGAAAAGTTTAAGACAAATCATAGAAATACTGGCCTTACAGTTGTTGCCTTAATGGCAACTTGAAAATATTTCAGAAATAAAAAATGGAAGAGAAATGTAAACAAGTATTGGTACAGAACTTCACTGTCCAATACGATAGCTACTAGATACACGTGGCTATTTACATTTAAATGAATTGGAGTTAAATGAAAAACTCATTTCCTCATTTTAACTAGCCACATTTCAAGTGCTCAGTAGTTAACATGTGGCTATCACCTTGGACAGTGCAGATATAGAATGTTTTCATCATTGTAGAAAGTTCTTTTGGAACAAGTTGGGGTAGGCTCTTAGCTTGAGGGGGCACTAGGAGAGTGGGGTTTTTATTTGTTGATGACATCTTGATTCTTATAGGCTCTGAACTGTACCTGTGTGATAAGAAATAATGAGCAGATGATGCTAAATTTAAACCAAATGAGAAAGTAATATCAGACTTCCCTGACTGAAGAAGAAATGATTTCTAATTAAAATGAATGTGCAGAAAGATGAGTGTACATCACCTCAAAGCTGATAGAGTGGTACACCCATACAAGAATCAGACAGATTTATATATATATTGATATAGTTAAGATTTATAGCTACGTGAAAAGGGCAAGGTGTTAAATGGTGTATCTAATATGCTTCTACATGGCAGAAAGAAAGCAGGGATGTACACACACATTTGTATAGGTTAGATCATCCCAGGAAAGATGGGAAATTATTAGCAGTTGTTGCTTTGAGACTGGGAAAGGGGGAAAACAGGGACTCTAGGACTGACAAATACGTGAGGGAGAGTTGCCTTTCTCCATGTATTGTGTTTCTTTTTTCTTTCTTTCTTTTTTTTTAACTTTGTGTAGATAACTAATGCAAAATACAACATTAAGAAGATTACAAATCACCAGGTACCAAAAAGAATCAGTGTGCTGTGGACTGGCTTAGACTGAGGGAAGATGGAGTGTGGGGTTATCCTTGAAGTGGATTTGGCTGGAGTTAGGAAGATTTGGAGATGAGTACGGGGCTGTTTTCTGCAGAGGAAAGTTATCAGGGTGTTACAACCATTATTTTTAAAGTTTAATATTATTAAGGTACAATTTTTATATAATAAAAGGAGGGCATTTTAGCATCTTCAGTGTGATGTGTTTTGACAAATACCCTGTGTAACCACCACTCCTATCAGGGTGTAGAACATTTTCATCACCTCAGAAAGCTCTCTGGTGCCCCTTCCAGACAGTGCCCTCCACTCGATCTCAGGCAGCTGCTCATCTGCTCTGTCATCACAGGTATTGTTGGCTTTGCCCATTCTAGGATTCCATCTAAAGGGAATCACACCATATGTGCTCTTTGGTGCCTGTCATCTTTCACCTGCCGTGTTGTGTGTATCATTAGTTTCTTTTTATTTCTGAGAAGGCAGTCTGCTTTGGTTCTTTTTTTTTTTTTTTTTTTTTAATTGAAGTATAGTTGATTTACAGTGTTGTGTTAGTTTCTGGTGTACATCAAAGTGATTCAGTTATACATATACATACACTCTTTTTCTTCTTTTCCATTACGGTTTATTACAGGATATTGAATACAGTTGCCTGTGCTGTACAGTAGGACCTTGTTGTTTATTTTATATATGGTAGTCTGTACCTGCTAATGCTTCGGTTCTTAATTAACCAAATGTGGATTGTCTGTATGTGGCAGATAGGCTGGCATTAATGACCTCTCTCTCCTACCCTATCCACTCCTCCCTAGATGCCCACGCCCTTGATATACATTTTTGAACTTTCTCATATGTCAGGGTTGATAGAGTAGTTTAACATCAACTTAAACAAAACCAACAGCGGGAGTCTGGGTGGGCAGAAGTAGCTGCAGGAGACCGGTGTCCTGACTGTGGCCCGGCTACTCAACCTGGGCGCCTCCATCTCTCTGCAGCCCAGGTCTGTGGGTGTGTTCCTCTTCTTGGGCTCTGTGCCAGATAACCTGGATTTAAAATACTGTCTCACTTCGGGTATTAGAACACTGCTCGAGTGGGATCTCATTTATGTAGTGTAAATAAAAATTAAAACCTAGGGAATTCCCTGGCAGTCCGGTGGTTAGGAGTCCACACTTCCACTGCACAGGGGCACAGGTTCGATCCTGGTCAGGGAACCAAGATCATCCCGCAAGCTGCGCGGCATGGCGAAAAAAAAAAAAAAATTAGAAAAATTAAAACCTGCCATAAGGTGTATGGCATAGAAGTCAGTGAGACACCATGCTGAGCTCTGCAAAGAATGCATAAGCATTAACCTTCCTGATTAGATTTTTAGGCTTTTGTAATATAACCAGTAGCTGCTACAAGGAAATGATAGCAAATTGAAGAATGTGGTTTTTAAAAATTATATTAATAACCTCTTTCTGGGTTTTTTGCATCAGTTAAATGGCATTAATTGTTTAGAATAGACGACACACATTTGTACCCAACTATAAAACAGTATGTGTTGATCAGATCTTCTCCAGCTGACCTATCTTAACTCTTAAATAAATTGTGGATCAAGGGAACTTTTCTCAGTAACTATCAGATATGCCAAGGGAAGATGAATGTAATAGTGTTTCTTGTCTTTAACGGTAACCACAGGAACTGTGATGTTGATCACAGATTCACAGTCTGCAAATGAAGCCAGTGCTTGCTTTTGTGCACCCAGCTAACTTTCACCATAGGAGAAAAAAGAGAAAACAGTAGCACTGGCGCAGCGCACACGTGGGCAGGGGTATTAAATATGTATAGACTGAAAATGACAATTTTCTATTAATAAATTATGAGTGATAACATTTGGTTGCGCAGTGCATGTTTTCAGTGGTCCCCAATTGACTTTTCTCCTGCCTTAAACGTGTATTTACAGGCTATGTCTGGAAAAATGATCCAGCATACAGTATCTGTGGTGTTTCAAATTGCACAATGTAGGTATTCTCCCTCTCCCCCCCAAAAAAAGTGAATTGCATTTTTATGTTGTTGGAGCTCTCAAAATAGAGTAATGTACGTTTTAAAGAGAACATTGCTTGTCCCTAATGTGGTACCACGAGTAATTCTGCTGTGGTTGAGCTGAGCTTCAGAAGCACTGAAAAATTTATAAGGTGAAAAGCATGTGTACCTATATCACCTTGGCACTTAGGTCTGATTTAGGGGGAGCAAAAGTGTTTTGGGGATGAGTCAGTTGAGATTAGGAGTACCAAGTAGGGAAGATTCACAGGCTAAATGTATTACCCTGCCTTCAACAATGTGAAACTAATATTGGTAAGGTCAAGGTTCTCAGAATATTTTCTTATTGCTATAACCAACCAACTTTAATTTACAGCGATGATTTTTTTGCTTCATATTCTTGCTTCTTAGTTTCCTTTAAAGGGAAACTAAATAAAACTAACTTCAAAATTAAATTGTTAATGTAATAAGTGGTTTTATCTGATTTTTTCATTTTGGACTTCCAAATCTATACTAAGATGGGATGCAACGTACATCATGAAACTCTGTATTTATGTTTTGCTTTTAGGGATCTAAATATGTAGAAATTTCAAATTACAAGGAAAAAATGAATGCTGTCCCTTATTTTTACAAGCTTTTACTTACTAAGAAGATGTCCTTATTGGTCTGATTATGTGAGGGCTGTGTGCACTTAGATTGCTGAACGAAAATCAGCTTGTGGTTTCCAAATGTTCGTACCATCTGGAGTTTTTAAGCAAAAGCAGTTTTTAAAATATATTCTTGGGCTTCCCTGGGGGTGCAGTGGTTGAGCGTCAGCTTGCCAATGCAGGGGATGCGGGTTCGAGCCCTGCTTTGGGAAGATCCCACATGCCGCGGAGCAACTGGGCCCGTGAGCCACAACTACTGAGCTCTGCGCGTCTGGAGCCTGTGCTCCGCAACAACAGAGGCCGCGATAGTGAGAGGCCTGCGCACTGCGATGAAGAGTGGCCCCCGCTTGCCGCAACTAGAGAAAGCCCTCGCACAGAAACGAAGACCCAACACAGCTAAAAATAAATAAATAATAAAAATAACGGAATTCCTTTAAAAAATATATATATATATTCTTAATGGGTGCATTTTATAATTTCTCGATGAATTTAATCAAGCCTGCTAAAAGTTTGAATAAATCAGGAATCTAACTCCTCAGATATATATTGTGTAATGAGTTATTAGAAGTAATTAATGCAGTTGTATGGTACGTGTTTGACATGTTGAATGTATTTAAAATTTAGAGAGATTTATTTTTATTAATCTGTACGTGATTAACTAAGGGTTATATTCAGTTTCTAAGGCAATTTTCTCTCACCTTTTTCTCTGTTAGGAATATGTCTCAATTATTACAGTGTATCAACCTATGAAGTAAAAGTTTTGATGGAAACATTAAAGCATATGTACTGTAAAAATCCTTTATTAGTTTAACTTTGTCTTCTTCTTTTTTCCTTTTCCAGAAAGCACAGACATGCCAACAGAGACTAGACAGGGAAATTTCCAACTTTCTCAGAATGATTAAGGAGTGTGACGCGGCTAAAGGTAAAAAAGACACACCCCACACCCCACTCTTGAACACAACCCATTATCATAGATGTTCACCCTTTGGTTGACTATACATTTTAGATAATTTTGGGGTTTGAATTCAGAATTGTATTTGAAAAAGTTAAAGTTAACCTTCTGGGGCTGTGAATTCGTTTAGGCTACGTAGTGAGACTGTTTATGAATCCCAGAAGACTTGGATTTTGCGGTCAAATTGTCTTGGGTTTGAATCCTTGTTCTGCCACTTATTAGTTGTTACTTTTGAGCAGAACATTTAATTTCTCTGAGCCTCGGTTTCCCTATCTATAAAATGAAGGGGTTGGTAGTCTTTTGCCTTCTGTGGATGTATGTGTGAATTTGTCTAATTATTAATCTCCCTTTCAAAGGTAATTTTTTATGCCTTTACTCTCCTTTAGTTATGAATTATCAGGAGTTAATTATAAATACTCCAAAAGTCAAAATACAATCCAATACAAAATACAAAATCCCAATATAAAATCCAATACACAAATTAGGTTTTGAGAAAAAATTATTGATTACTTTATAAATTAAACAGTTATCATGTTCCTTAGACTTAAGACTCTTAACAGTTGCTTTAGATTTTAGCTGTGATGTGTTTATAAATAACTCCACTAAAATATAATCAACTGAGTTGTCTATGAGTTTGTGATTAACTACTCATTTTAATCATGATCTAGTTTGTGTGTGCCCAGGGAATGTGAAGAAATGTTAATATTAGAGTAAACTGAACATAAATGTTCTGTATCTGTCCAGATATACCTTGGGCATCCCTTTACTTCAGTTCAACAAACACGTATTTATATGAGTGATGATAGCTTTGGGAAGGACAGCAGTCAAGTCACTTTGATTATTAATTGCAAGCAAGAATATTTTATTACTTAAGGCTCTTCATCCTCAATGGGCTTTTTAAATAATAACAGCTTCATTAGACATAATTCACATAAGCCTAGAATTCACCTATGTGGAATATACCGTTCAGTGGCTTTTAGTATATTCACAGAGCTATGCAACTGTGACCATCAATGGGCTTTTAAAATACCATCCTCACCAAAAACCATCAAAACTAAGCAGAGATACTAACAACATTTAAAAGATACAGAAACTGTACAGAGTGAGATGAAATATAAGGATTAATTTCTTTAACTTGGACCAAAGAAAGAAATTATATGAGAACTACAACTAAATTACGTTGTTTTTTTCTTTTAAACCTTGAGTCAGATCTCTTGGTTCAGACCGTTGGTATGACATGTCACTCATAATGATGGCATGCATCATTTGTGCTCTTGGAGACATACATGATACTCAGTACCGCAAGAGTGATTTCATTTTGGACAGTGTCATCTGGGAAACTTTGAAATATTTGACTGTGATCTGACAATGCTATTTCATATTATCTACAGTAAAAGTCAGTGGGTTTATACATAAGCAATTATAGACGTTATTTTCTGAAAGATTGGTGTAGATAAATAAACCTACATTTTATGTAAATACTAAGTAAATAGGGTTGAGATGATTTCATGAATGGAATTGGAGTTTTGAAGGTAACTGAGTCTGCTCTTAATGCCAAGGGATTGTACAGAATAATCTTGTACCATGTGTTGTATTAAAGGAAGCTGATAGATACACATCCTGTTCCAAACTGCCTACATAGTTTGCCAGTGACTTCTCAAGATGAAAAACTAAAATGTTTGTGGGAAGAGTCCAGCTCTTGTGGTTGAAATTGTTAGTTGTCTTACATTTTAGTACGAAATTATATGAACATGAACTTTAAGACTCAACACCCTTCTTCCTTATTGCGTCTTCTACGGTACCTGTTCTGCTCTGCACCACCTCAATCCAAATCACTGCAGCAGCCTGTCCTTTAGTCTCCCTGCCTTTGGGAACCTCCTGCATTCCATCCTTCAAGGGAATTGAATCGGAAGCCTTTCAGGAACTCTTCCAACTCAAATTCTGTGAAATACTGCATTATTGCTGCCAGATTAATTTTAGAAAGTTACTTTTTAAAAAAATTATTATAAATTTTTTTTTTTTTCTGTTGAGAAAATCTTTTAAGTGTCCTTGAAACTACAGAATAAAATGCAAACTCTTTATCCTGGCATTTAAGGACTTTCATAGCCCGATCACAAACTGATTTTTTAGCTTTATTTACAATTCTTCTCCCCCGTGACCCCCGTAAACACTTTTGACCAAACACTGTGTCTTTGGTCTGAAATGTCCTCTATTAAAATAATGCTTTTGTTTTCATGAGTGGACCTTAAACCTAATTTCTGCCTGGATTAATGCCAAATTTATGTATGTGACATTGGCAACACATCATTCAAGGTGCAAAGAATGCTGTTTTAAAATCTCTACTATTTTATCTTTACCAAAAGCCTGGTTGCAAAAACAAATAAAACCACTCAAACTTATAAAACTTTTGGAAGACTTCCTGAAAGCCATGCAGTCAATCTTTTCTCCCCGACAACCATAAATTTACCCTTAGGTGTAGCAGCCAGGTTTTGACTATTATAAATAATGTTGTATTGTACATTTATATTTAATCACATCACTTTATTACCATAGGATTCTTGGAAGTGGGATTAATGGGTGAAAGTATATTAACATTTTTGAGCCTGTTGATATATACTGCTAAGTTAATTTCCAAAAAAGATATATTACTTTACATGCCAAGTTTAATGCATGTACTTTATTGCATGTTACTAAATGTATATAGTAAATCCCTGGTTAAAGACATTAGCATGTTTTCAGTTATCTAAAAGAAAAAAATCTTAAAAGGAAAAGCACTTTTATTCAACCCACTTAAAACTCTCCTCAAAATTCTAGGCTTTGAGTAAATATTCTCATCACCACCTTCACTGTTGCCACCCCAGTCTAAGCCACGCTTGTCTCCTACACGCACTATTAAAACAACCTCCTGACTCAGATCCCACCCTTGTCCCTACCGTCCCTGCCCCGGGGATCTTTCTAAAGCATCAGCGGGTTGATGTCCTTTGCTCAGAACATCCATTTGCTTCCAGGTCTTCTCACTTAGAGTGAAAGACAGAGTCCTTCTAATGATCTGCAGAGCCTTGCAGTCCCCTCTCATCTCTGTCTTCATCTCCTGCTTCCCCCGCCTGCCTCTCTCCAGCCTCACTGGCCTTCTTGCTGTCCCTCAAAGCTGCCTTGGGCCTGGGCGGGTGTTCTGGCACCTCTGCCTGTAAGGCTTTACTCCAGGGTTCGCCCTCCCTCCCCAGGTCTCTACTCCAGCAGAACCTTCCGACTGAGGCCCTCTCTTGCCTCCTGTACTGGTTTGCTCCCCCACGGCTGTTCTCTGCCCTGCTTGGTGCCCTGGGCCCGTGATCACTGTCGACTTTAGAAGTATCACTAGGGCTTCTTTGCCCTTGGCCCTCTGATTGGGTCCAGCAAATGGGAGGTCCTGTGCGGAGATGGGTGGAGGGGTGGGAGGAGGAGTAGGTCGGGGTTACCCTGCTCCCTCCTGCCGGCTGTGGTCTGACCCTGCTGCTGGGCTCCACCCGGCCCAGGGCCCCGTTCTGTGACTCCCGCTCCTACTGTACCTTCCCTTGGCCCCTCTGTCCCAGGGTAGTAACTGTCCTGCATGCCTCTCTGTTAGTTCACTCACGCTCCTCATCTTTGTGAGTCATCTCTTTTTAAAATTCTTTTCAGTTACACTTTGACTTTGCCGGCTCTTCCTGCCAGGACATTACTGATACCAAGTCCCGGCTAAACTTCCAGCTCCAGCACGGGCTATCCCCTTCCTTGTGTTATTCTTCTCTTTGTCACTTATCAACCTTCCTATATATGTGTGTGGAGTTGATTGTCTGCCTCTCCTTTTGGAATGTAAACTCCACGAAGGGAGGAACTTTGGTCTGTTTTATTCACCGATTATATTCAGCTCCTAAACAGTGCAGGGCATGTGGTAGGTGCTGTGCTCGCTTGCCTCTTTCTCCCCCTCTCCTTCCTCCCCTCCCCTCCCATCCACACACACACACACACACACACACACACACGCATTTTGAGTGAATAAAATGAATAACATATTTAGCTAATAAATTTATAACTTATTTCTGTTGAACTCAGGGAGAAACAAGTACTGCATTTGTTCTGTCAAGTTAATGAGTGAACAGAGCGTACCATTCGGTGAGACCTTATAGAGACAAACAAATTGGGGAAGAAGCTGTCCACACTGGAGAGTGTTTTGCATTCTTTTACCAATAGGGGTTCCGCAGTCAGTGCCATTGGTTTTTATATCCTACTCTTCTCTGGATTCAGTGTTTTTCCTGAGGCAGACTTCTGAGTAGTTCTTCCACTGAGGACCTGTGGGTGGTTGAATTTCTCTCTCATCTAGATCTTTATTTTACCCCCACTGGGTTAGTTACCGTCCATTAGCATTTTGAAGATGTGATTCCAATTTCTTCTGGCTTCTGATAGTCTAATGATGATTCTTTGGTGAACAGTCTTTTTTTTTTTTTTCTTTTTATGTTCACTTATGGCTTTTCAAAGATCTCCACTTTGTCTTTGGTGGTTTGCAGTTTTAATCTGTCTTAATATCTGCTGCTTGAGACGGTTTTTAATTCAAAGACTCATTCATTCTTTCTTCAATCTGGGAAAGTTCTTCGCCATTCTCTCCTCACACTGTGCTTCTTCATTCGTTCTGTTCTCTTCTGCTGAAACTCCTCGTGGGTATGTGTGGAACCTTCTTATTTATCCCCCCACCTCTTAGTTCCTCATTCTCTTTCTATTTTTCTGTTACATTCTGAGCAGTTTCCTCAGATCTGTTTTCTAGTTTCAGTTTCTTTCTCAGTTTGATCTGTTTTGTCTGTTTAATCCTTTGACTTTCTGATCCTAATTGTATTTCATAATTCTAGAAATTCTAGGTGGTGGTTTTAAAGTTTTAATGTTTTTCCATAGAAGCCTGCTCTTTCATGTTGCATATATTTCAAACTTTATCTCTCATAATTTTAAGCGTGTAAAGTTAAAGCCCTTTTCAGCATGTTCTTACATCTCAAGTTGTTGTGGCTAACTGTCCCTTGGGATGGATTGTTTCCTTCACGGTGGATTTTAGCTTTTTATTGAGAGCTTGTTTTTTTCTGCCTCCTGGATTATGGAAGTGTCCCTACACAGTAGTTCTGTGTCTGTTTCTGTTGAGGATGTAATAGTTTTAAAATTGGATTGCATATCTAGATGCAGCATGAGCTAGGGATTTCTATTTTTCATGATTCCCACCCACAGTACTAGGCAGAAAATGCCCTTCTTCACTGCTTCCCTGAGCCCATTTCTGCTTTCACTGGGGGTCAAGGCCTTGCTCTGCTTGGTGAGACCAGAGCCACATCTCCCCCTCATGTAGGTGTGAAGGCACGGCTTTCAGCCCCTGCTTTATGTCCTAGCTGACCTCTGACACCCCTGTGCTTGGCCTTCCCTACCATGCCCTCACTGGCACGCGCCTCTTCTGTCAGTCTTGACTTTTCTGTTGGTTTCCAGCATATCTGGGATTTTGTTCTTTCAAACTCTGCTATATATTATTTTATTATTATTATTTTATCAGCATCTTTATGGGTTGGGGTTAGAGGGATGTTTCTCCATGAACTTAGTAAGCCAGGTACCACAAGTGTCCCATGCACTTTCTAATGTAAAATATATCAGTAATCCACAGATTGTATTATCTAGAATAACAGCAGCCACATACAGCCTTTTTTTGTGCATTGTTCTGTATACTTTGCATATATTAACTCTTTTATTCCTTATGACAACCCAGTGTTAGCACATAACAACTATTATGTCCATTTTATAAATAAGCTAACAGGGACACAGAGAGCTTAGGTAACTTGTCTTAGGTCACACAGCTAGTAAAATACCAGACGGGGTGTGCCCCTAGGCACCCTGGCTCCAGAGACTGCTCTTAGCCAATAATGAGTCTGGGCTGAATGGAGAAATCTGTATTTACTCCTAAACTTTTGATCTATGACCTAGAAAAGGTTACACATTTTCATCCCTAGATCTGCATCTACAGTGAAAGGTAGAATTTGTTGAGGACAGTCACTTGGCTGCTGTAGTTGAGATGCTGTACAAATCCTTATAGTCTCCCGTTCAGAAGTTCAAGGGGACAGTGGGATTGATGCAGGGCTGAAGTTTCCAGCTCGCAACAAAGAAATCCTCTTTATTTTTCCTGTCAATTTTTTTCTTCTCTTTTCTTGTCCTGAGGTTCTTTCTGGTATTTTTCATCTGAAAGAACACATGACCGTTTGATACAATTTCCTGAGCCCAAACCTTGGAGTCATCTTAACCTTGGAGCGCATCCTTCCTGCGCAGCACGTTCTGTGTCTCCTTTGTCTCTCCATTGTCCCCTTCTCTGTCCCCCCATCAGTACACTGACGTAGGCCACCGCCGTCCTGCCTGTAGGTTGCCGCCCCTCTTGTCTGGCCATGCTGCCTCCAGGGAGTGTTCCACGGTGTGGTTTGAGAGGTGCCTCTAAAGACAGATCAGGTCTTGTGGCCTTCAGTGCCTTAGGGTAATTGCACTCTACCTTGACCTGTGTCTCCTCACATCAACAGTCTCACCTCTCACCTCTTCCTTCCTCTTACTCAATGTTCAGTAGCACTGAACTTTTCTCATGCTTTACGGTCTTGTTCCCATTGTGTGAAGTACTAGCTTTTCCTCATCTTTTAAGTGTAGCTTCTAGAAACTTCTTGGCTTCTCTAAGACGGGCCTAAGTGTTCTTACTATGTGTTTCCAAATCACCCTCCACTTTCCCTGTCGTGGCACTAATCCCCTTCACTGTAGCACTTTGTGTTTCCATCTTCCCCTCTGGGCAGACCCAGCCTCCTCAGGTCTTAGAAGGGGCGGGAAGAGCAAGCAGAGCTCAGGCCACCACAGCTGCTCCTGCCCAGGCCTGTCATACAGGGCACTGGAGAGGGAGCTGCTGTCCCAGGTCCAGGCTTCCTTTCAGGCAGCCAGGTTGAGGAGTCAAATAGAGATGCAAAGTGGTTATGAAACTAAGTGATTTATTACTCGTATTTATTTTGCCCAGTCTATAGGAGAAAACATCATCAAATTCTCTCACTCTTCACCTTATTTGTTGGGGCACAGACCCTACTAGTGCTTCTCTCTTGACTCTGCTGGAGGCAGAGCTCCCTGGGTCACATGTGACTCTACCTGAATCATTTACTTTGTTGACTGGTTTTTCTCACAAGATCACTACCACAAATAAGGTTAGGAGCTCATTGCCAGGACAGTACAGTCAGGAGTGATGCAAATCCAATGATAGCCTTTATTTTTTCCCAATTTATTTATTTATTTATTTATTTATGTTTGGCTGCGTTGGGTCTTTGTTGCTGTGCGCAGGCTTTCTCTAGTTGTGGCAAGCGGGGGCTGCTCTTCATTGCAGTGCACAGGCTTCTCATTACAGTGGCTTCTCTTGTCATGGAGCACAGGCTCTACACATGCGGGCTCAGTAGTTGTGGCACTCAGGTCCAGTAGTTCCTGGCTTGCAGGCTCAGTAGTTGTGGCACACGGGCTTAGTTGCTCCGCGGCATGTGGGATCTTCCCGGACCAGGACTCAAACCCATGTCGCCTGCATTGGCAGGCGGTTTCTTAATCACTGCACCACCAGGGAAGCCTTCCGTTCACTCTTATTTGCAAAAGAATGCAAAATACATTTCATAGTTCTGCTGGCTTCTTCCCTGTTTTAACCCCAAAAGGTCTTCCTAACTGGTACACTCTTTTCTAAAATTTTAAATTAATTCAATTTATTTTTTCCAACAAATATGTTTTCCCTTTTACTATTCTGAAGACTCCCTCTGATCATTCAATAATAATTGTTTTATTTTCTGTTTTCCTTGCTAGACTGCAAGTTTTGTAAGGACAAAAACTGTTTCTCAGTTACTTACGCCCTATCTCCAGCAGCTGGAGTGTAGTGCCTGCCATGTGGTAGCCACTCAATAAATGATAGATGCAAATCCTCTAACCTCTCGAGTTCTCATAGTTCTGTGACTCTCTTCTTCTCAGGACCAGTATTTTCAGTACTATCTGAAAATAATAGTTATAGATATTTTGGATATGTTCGTCTATTGGGCATTGTATTTAACAATAAAAAAGCTTATTCTTCAAGATCAGGCTCAAGTCCCATTACTTTTATCAAACTCCACTTTATTACTGCATCCCATAATGGTAACTCTTTTCTCTGAATATGTAACATTTTTTATGTATGTACAATTTGTTTGCTATTTATATCTTATAACATCCCTTTTATTCTTATTCTTACTTAACTCATGCTTTAACTCATTTAACACATGCTGTTCTGAACTATATATTTTATACTTCTGTTGCAACTAGCGTGTTGTATAGATGTAGACATACAGATGGAATGGTCAGTGGTACTTGTTTAGTGGGTGATTGATTTCAAGCTAATCATCTTAATTTGAACAAGAAACAGATAAATTTATATTCTTACATCTTATATAACGTTACCAATCTCGATTTTTTTTAAGTTATGGCTTTATGTAATAGAAGTTTTTTAGAAGAATAGTTGATTTTTATGTGCAGACATCTTTTTCTCCATTTTGAGGAGAGAGTACTGATTTTCTTGAGGCATTTATATAATTCCAATTGAGTATGACATAACTTTAAAAACACCTCTTCTCATGCAGGTTAGACCATGTCTCTCATGCACGTAGTCAGATGCACTGCATTTTTTTCACCACAAGAGAGAAATTGTCTTATTTTGATATTTTCTTTATTTCCTATGACCTTAGCTTTGTCACGAGATAGTTTTGGGACTGTTTATTCTCTG
Source organism: Eschrichtius robustus (assembly GCF_028021215.1). Classification (NCBI taxonomy): domain Eukaryota; kingdom Metazoa; phylum Chordata; class Mammalia; order Artiodactyla; family Eschrichtiidae; genus Eschrichtius; species Eschrichtius robustus. The sequence goes on along the minus strand of NC_090837.1, from coordinate 41,250,758 downwards.
TGCTGTTTGTGTTTACCGTAACAAAAGAAAACACACTTAAGGCAGCACTGTTCCCGGAAGGGCTAGGTTGAGGGAATGAAATGCCATTCATCCAGTTTATTTTTTTAAAATATCTTATCCCCAGTGATAGAAATATTTGAGTGAATGTTGAAAAACAGGCAAACTATATTTTCTTATGCCTCAAGTAAAAAGAAAATGTAGTTTTAAATAATTTATCAATCTGCCCTAATTAGACAACCTGTAGTAATATAAATGAAAATGTTTGTATCTTATATATTTTTAAACTAAAATACAGTAACTCTTTTGATGTAAAATAAAATAATCCAAAACTATTTGGATTTTCTGTGTAAGCCATGGGAATAAAATATTTTTATTATTTTCCTTAGTCTTCTAACATTTGAGTCTTTTCTTTGTACGAAGTTCAGTGCATGGTCTTTGGGGGCTTAAAGAGGTTTAGAGTTTACCGAGGGTAGCAGAGATTCAGCATACGTACAATACCCATGTTCTCTATTACAAGTGGATGTGGCTACTTTTGGAGTCCAGTAGGAGAGGTCACATCCCACAGTGATATTTAAGGGAAGGCTCAATGGGGAGGATAGCATTTAAACTTGGCCTTGAAAAAAAAAGGTTTTAGTTAAGTGGGGAAACTTCTGAATATGAATAATTATTATTTCCATTATTCACGGAAGACGGAACATCTTTAACAAAGGTTTAGAAGCAGTAAAATATAATAGGTTAATATTTCTAGGAAAACAAATATTTCCAGGAAAACCGTCTGGCTGAAGCTGACTGTTTATGGAACGATTTAAATGTTAGTCTAAGGAGTGTGGACTTTTTCTATATAAGGAGAACAATGGAAGTTTTCTGTATTAAGGTTTAGTTTGTTAACAACAAGAAACAAGCTCTTCCCCACTAGTTTTAAAACTTACCCAATTAAAAATTGTACAGTGTAATCATGAAAACGACAGATTGTGAGCTTTTTATACATGTCTCTAAAGTTAAGCTTTTCACATATGATCTTCCAGCATCTTTCCCGAGTTCAACAATATTTTTAGTACAAAAGATAACTTTTTTTTTTTTTTTCAAATTAACAGTGTCCAGTTCTCAGAGTAGGCCAGATATGTTAACATACTGGCCTTTTTGCATTTATTTATTACGGCTCAGTCTCTAAATATTAGTTGGCTAAAACATATTTTGCAGTGATTTCCCAGTTGGTAACTTTTCTAGAAGCTTAGCAGTTTTCCTTTTATGTAATCAGTATGCAGACGACATTGTATAAGAGGCACGTCGGTGTGAACCGACTGGCCCTGATATGCAGCTCTGCCCAGAGTATTTGCCAAAGTCCATGGTTTTTACACCGTCCCACCGTGGAAGTTAATATTAATTCTGACATCTTGTTTGAATACTAGATTGTTAGACAAGTTATGTAACTTTTGACTCTGTTTTGGACAGAAGAATTTGACACACTCTGAATAATAGATTCTTATAAAAACTTGTCTTAATATATATTTCTTGGAATATCTTTTGAAAGCTTGCAGAGTCAGTTTTGTTTAAAAATTTGTAAAATTCTCCTTAAAATTTATTTAGAGATTTAATGTTTGTTTTATGCTAATCAACAAGTATCTTAAGTGAGGTATCTAAAACATAGACAAAATTGGAGATGGTTAAGCATGTGATGGCATTTAATAAAAAGAAATGTATCCATGAATGGCTATGCTACCTATCCTTTGTGCCATGAAAATGGAAAATTTCTAGATTACCCAGATAATTTGTGGAAGGCAGAGGCTGTGTCTGTTTTTTCTTGTGCATCTCCTCACATCCCTGGTCCCCAGCTCTGTGTAAAACATCTGTTGAGGTACTATTTAAGTCACATGGCATCTAGCATATGGTACTGTCTTTTGCTATTTAGCAACTAAGTACAGAATAAATCTTTACAGTGTGTATCAAAGATTCAAAAAGAAAAAGTATGTAAAGTCAAAATTATTTTAGAATATAGTAGTTTTCAATTATTTGGGTATTATTAAGAATAGCTAGGAAATTCTATTCCATAAGATGAAAAATATGATAAAATGTCATTTGGTGTTTATATCCAGATATTAATGAAAGACTCTTATTACTTTCATTCACTCTGACATTTTCCTTCTTTTTTCTTTTTTTATAAATTTATTTATTTGTTTGTTTTATTTTTGGCTGCGTTGGGTCTTCGTTGCTGCACGTGGGCTTTCTCTAGTTGTGGCGAGTGGGGGCTACCCTTCGTTGCGGTGCAGGGGCTTCTCACTGCAGTGGCTTCTCTTGTTGCGGAGCATGGGCTCTAGGCGCGCAGGCTTCGGGAGTTGCAGCATACGGGTTCAGTAGTTGTGGCTCACGGGTTCTAGAGCTCAGGCTCAGCAGTTGTGGAATACGGGCTTAGTTGCTCCGCGGCAAGTGGGATCTTCCTGGAACAGGGCTCGAACCCGTGTCACCTGCATTGGCAGGTGGATTCTTAACCACTGCACCACCAGGGAAGTCCCTGACCTTTTCCTTTTGTTGCCCATTTTTGCCTTATGAGTTTTGAGAAATAATTTTTCCAAGAAAAGGACTTGTCTTTGCTGAAATAAATCATGTTCATATAAAAAATTTGGAAAATTTAAAAAAGAACAAAACAGAGCAATACAACTTTATCACTTAGAATAATGGCTAAATAATTTGTCATATGTTCTCTGTAGATTTTATTTTTCTTTCCATTTCCCATTTGAAAACTTTTGTTTCTTGATGGGACCCACTGTTTTATGGCCTAATCATTGCAAATTGCTGGCATTTGGATTTACCTGATTCTTTGTTTATTGACCTTGTTTACCATGTTTTAAGAATAGTGTTTTAGGTAAATCAAGATTACTTAAAATACATAGGATGCTCCAGATTTAATTGTCTTTCTCTTTTAAGTTATTTTTTCTTAAAACTTTCTTAATTTTTTTTATTTGATGGACGGGACAGATGTAAAGGATCTAATGTATAATCAATATAAAATCCCAAGCTATTTCAACTGTACACTTCTGTCACATTAATCTGGACAGGATATGACGTTTCACTTGTTTAAGTGATGTGTGTGTATTTTACAGCTTTCTTTTGCCAACGTTATGTTATTATGTTTTGTTTGTTTGTTTGTTTGTTTTCCGTAATGGTAAAGTGGATTAAGATTTTCTTTAAGGGTCCAGGGGAAATACTGATATTATCATTTATTTCCCAACTTAACACATACTGAAAGATGCTGGACCTTGACAGGGACATATTTTTGAGAGTGAAAGACGTATTTATACGAAACATTTATCCAAATAAGAAGTAGAGGAGGGCTTCCCTGGTGGCGCAGTGGTTAAGAATCTGCCTGCCAATGCAGGGGACAAGGGTTCAAGCCCTGGTCCGGGAAGTTCCCACATGCTGCGGAGCAATGAAGCCCATGCGCCACAACTACTGAGCCTGCGCTCTAGAGCCCGCGTGCCTAGAGCCCGTGCTCCGCAACAAGAGAAGCCAACGCAATGAGACACCCACGCACCACAATGAAGAGTAGCCCCTGCTCACTGCAACTAGAGAAAGCATGCATGCAGCAAGGAAGACCCAACGCAGCCAAAAATAAAAAAAATAAATAAGTAAATTTAAAAAAATCATATTAAAAACCTATTAATGAGATTTAAAAAAAAAAAAAGTAGGGGAAGTTGAGTTAATGCCGCCTTCAGATCTGTTAGCCATCATTGTCAACTACAGGATTATTTTTGTCTCTTTTTAGCACTTTGCCTTTGAATAAAATTACTTACCTAGTAATGAATATCATGAAAGGAAATGTTAATGTTTTATAAGTAATGATATCAGTCCTTCTTGACAGCTGTTTTTCTTAAACATTATGTTATTTATTCCTATGAACCTTTTTTAATTTTTTTAATAGGTCCTGGCTCTTCTCCTTTTAGGATATAGGCTTTTCTAAGTCAAGGCTTTGTTCTTTCTTTTTCTGTACTAATTTATGTGCCCTGTATACAGTAGGTGCTTAATTATGATGCCCAAGGAATATACTATATGCTTTGCTTAAGGCAGCTAGAAGGAAACATGAGGTTAGTAGGTATAAAAATATGTTTGTGGTCTTAGTTTACTTTAAGATTACTTAAAATCCCACTCATTTTCTTTATTTTTTTATTTATAGAAATGCTTCCATCATTCCTTCAGAAAGTTGAAGTTGTCTCTGAAGCTTCTAGAGAAACTTGTGTAGCTTTGAGTGATTGCCTTAATCTCTTCACCAAACAAGAAGGGGTAGGTAGTTTGGAACTGAATTTTTCAAATAATTGTTTGGGTGTCACACTTGATCATCCAACACATCATTGCTTTCAGACTGTCCAAAGGTAGGAGAAAATAGGGTTAATAAAGGCAACGACAGCTTCATTTTTCACCAAAAGTTAGAACTTATTTATTCTTGATTAAGCAGAATAATTCTGAAATAACTTCTGTTCATATCATTTAATTTGTTTATGTACCCATATTTAACAAGTATGTTTAAAGTTGATCTACTCAGGGTTGTCGTGACATTTTGATAAGACGGAATATGAAAATATTCTAGAAACAAAAGGTCTCTATATGAAAAATATATACTTTTAATTAGAAAATAGATTGTTATCATACTTACCTATGTGAACTCAGCTTAATGGATTAAATATTGTTTTGTGCTCTTGGCTGCTTGCTCTCTCCCATTTAAAAATTTGCCATTTGATCTTCCAAATATGAGTAAAAGTGGTATGCCATCCATTAGTAACTCTTTTTCTAAGGACTGAAAAGTCATTAAGGTGTGTTTTGTCTGAACTAAGATTTTTCTTTTTTATGTTTTTTCCTTCATTTTCATGATTTTACTGCAAGCCAAGTAGCAATAGGCTTTGTTTTCCATTTAATTTCTACACATGTTTAATCTTCAACTTTTAAGATTAAGACACCAAATTTGTTTTTTTTTTTTCTTTCTTTTTTTTTAGGTTCCACATATATGTAAAATCATATGGTATTTGTTTTTCCTCTGTTTGACTTACTTCACTTAGCACAGTACCCTCCAAGGACCCTGACTTTCTTATTCTTGTTACAATTGATTTGTGCCTTTTGGTTAGAGATTAGGTTTTGGTGTAAAACAAGATAGATGAAAATGTTCTTATATATGTTTCTCTTATATGTAAGGATCTAAAATTTTATTTTCCCATCATTAAAATAAGCCTTGTGAATTCATGTGAAATTTTTAAAATGCTCTGTTTGTTATGTATACCACAAATTCCATAATTATTTTATTTGGAGAATAAGAAAAAATATGTGATAATAATCTGAATTAATTTAAAACAAACTTACAGAAAGTCTTTCAACAGAATTCTATTAAATACCATGGGAAAACATAATTGTTCATTAAACATGTTAAATGGTTGATTCTCCTAATGGTGCTTGAAAATATCCCTTCTCAGCATTTCTATTTTTGGTGCTTTGCAAATTTCATATTCTAGCTTGTTTAAATGAGGAATGATTTAGTGACCTAAATAAATCCAAATAGGATGATAGCATTGCAGAACAGAACAAATTATGATGTTACAGGATTCAGGTAATATTACCTTGTAAAACTAAATTCACATCTCCTGTGTGGTATCTGATGAATGTATTGGCAACTTTTTTGTTCTCGGGTTGTATAGTTTTACGGCGAACACTAGATTAGAAGTACTTTAATTTCTGAAGAAGCCAACCTATCCTAATCTTTAACAGATTAAAAAAAAAAAATAGCCTAGGTAGTCACCTCTGTGTGTAGATTTACATGTGCAAGAATATTAGCCTAAAGTTTAGCCTAATTAACCTCTTTACGCCTTTAAAATTAGTCATCAGGATTAAGTAAGATAATTGTAAGCAAAATGCTTAGCATAGTTTCTGACACATAGTAAGCCCTGAGTGTAAGTCCACGGTTGTTATTGTAGGATGCTGTCTAATGAACACTTGTGACCCCTTTTTCTGATGGCATCTTGGAGCTTCTGTGTCTTTAACATTGGTTTTATCTTGTTTTGGGAGGAGGTGGTGTTGTCTAAAGAAAATTTATTTGACTGTGGAATGATTGTGTTGTGTTTCCATCCTTATTACTTACTATTTAAGAGATGATGGGCTACTTAAGTTCTCTGAACTTTGATACCTTCATCTTTCATATAAGAGAGACCATGTAGAAAGTCATTAAGAGCCCTGGTCTGAAAGTCTAATGGACCTCTTTTAAATCTCAGTCTTTCCCTAACCGATTGTGGGACCTTGGGCAAGTTTCTGAAGAATGAAGATATGTAAACACCTGATGGTTGGGTGTGGAGATCAGATGTATGTAGATGAATAATATGTATATAGACCATATTAGCATATCACAAGAGCACAAAGTATTCATTTAGTAAATGGCATTTATTGTTTTTAGAGTATTTTAAGATTTTTCTTTTTAGTAGTTCTATGAAATATCAACCCTGTGGGGCCCTCAGTAGAAATCCATGGATTTCCCTCTGAGAAATACGATTATAGACGATGAGAAGGCCTAAAAAATATTTGAAAGATAAATGGCATCATTGAAGTTGGTCTTTATCAAGTAGTTAAGAATTACAACATAGGAATTTAATTGCTTAATTGAGGTCAGAGCGGAATAATTGTGCACTGTAATGCCTTATGTATCAGGCATCATAAATTTTATTTTCATTATCCAAAAACTTCACTAGAAGAGCAACTATAAGCTTGAACTCACATAGACCTGAGTCCAGTTCCTGGCTCTGCTATGTAATCTCTGTCTTCACCTCAGTAAAACACAATCTCCTTTTCAAAGTGGTGACCAACCAAAAAAGAGGGTTTTGAGAAGTAAATGATATCCGATTGGCAAAACACTGTGTAGCACCTGGCACAGAATAGGGACCCGGTAGGTGTAAGTGACCCCAGCCCCAGTGGCAGAAAAAACGTTTTTATTCTAACCTTTTTTGAGGACAGTTACTCTGAATCTTACACATTTACTTCTTAAACTGAAGGTTTCATACTTTATCTCTTCTGGGTGCCTCAGGATTGTCCTTTTGTATGTTTGTAATTACTCTTTGCGTTAATACAGAGATACCATCGGGGGATAATGTTTACAGGACTCTTTTGATTAAATGGCCCAATCCTGCTAATGCTTTTCGAATTCCTTTTTACTCCTTACGGTTCTAAAATTTTCTTCTCTCCTGTTTTTTAGAACAACTGGGTGCTTGTCTCTAGCAGTGGAATACTGATCCCTTCTGATTTACTCATACTAATCTCCCGTTTGTTAAAAAGAAAACCAGTAACCAAACTTGGTAAAATTATGTCCACAGTAAGAGTAAGCTGGCTTAGTGTGAGAAACTTAGGGCTTGACAATGAGCACAGGCCTTAGGGTCTGGGGCCTTCTGGTATGTGGGTGTTCTTTGCTTATTTGGAGATTCTCTGATACAGCCTAGATATTCCAGGTATCCACGTGACCTCTACATAAATGAGGCATTATGTAGGCGTATTTTACTTGAAATAACACTACTTATGTTGTCGGAAAAAACCCGGCAATATATAAGATAAGCTGTAAAGTTGTGATTGATCTACTAAAGGCAACCTTACTGTATGTTTTATGATATACTTGGTAAACATACTATAATAGAATGTGAAGGCTGTGGTTTTTCTTTAACCTTGTTTTGAGAGTTCCATTCAAAAGGCTAGAAACTGGTTTCATGAATCATTGTTTCTACAGTTCTCCTCACCCAAGGGTGGTATCAGAAGTGGTTAAAATGTCATTCAGAAGTCATCATCGGTGCCCTTCTGGGTCTGTGTATTATTGAGCTCCCCTCGATATTATGAGTCTAATCAGTTTTTAGTGTAAACTCACTTATAAAATGTTAAATCTCCTCACTGCTAAAGGGATGTAACCCAAATGTATGGTTGGGACGATAGTGATGCCAAGCTTGTGGTGTAATGGAACGATTCAGACTCCCAGTTGGAACCAACCAAAGGTACTTGCTACTCTGGACCAGATGCTAAAGTCTTTGGAGAGAATTCATGCCCTCATGTGGACTGATAACTCTATAAAGTCATGGTTTCTAATACTCAGTTAGCTTCCTGAGCTGTTCAGAGTCCTTTAATCCCTCTCTCTTTCATTTGCAGTGTTTATATCTTTCAGGCCTTCACCTTTCTCTCTCTCATCTCTATTCTGAGCAAAATTTTTTGTCAAACGTTAGGCGATCATTGTACATGCTACCAACTCCCCACCAGTCCCTCATTCTGATTTTTATCTTTCTTTTTTCCTTTTGTTGGAGGCATCTGTCTCCTATCTTCAAAAACAGCTACTCTCTTCTTCTGAATTCTCCCTTGTAGCTTCTATCTCCCTACATCCCTTTCCAGTTCCATTTTTGAAAATGTGACACCTTCTGTTTCTACTTCTTTATACCTCAACTAGTCCACTGAGACCATTCTTGCCAATATCTCCTTGTTGCTAATCAGAGAACATCTTTAAATTATCTTGCTTGTCTTTTTAAAGGGTCTGGCATTTGACTACTGCTTGCTTTTTGGAATGCTTCTCTGTGATTTCCATGGTGCCTCCCTCTTCTGGCTTCTCTTTCCTGTGTAGCAACTCCTCCTCAGTCTACTTCTAAAGCATCTTTTCTTCTGCCTGTGCTTTGCATGTTAGTATTCCCTACGTTTCTGTGGGTGGCCTTCTCACTCGGCATTCTCCCTGGATGATTTCACCCACTCCTTCAACCCAGAAATCCATGATGATTCAGATATATCCACTTTGGATCTTCTGAGCTATGAACCAGTTGTATCCAGCTGCCTTTCGGACATTTACATATGGATACATCAGAGGCATTTCTAAACCAAAGTGCCTAGAACTGAGTACCGATTCAACTCAAAGTTACCTGTTGGATAACTCAAGCCGGAAACATGGGAGCTGCCTCTGGTTCGTTCTTCTTCCTCAGCCCCATTTTTAATCAAGTCCTGACATTTTTACTTCCTGTATCTCAGTTGTCTGTCACCTCCAACCCAGCACACAGATTCCCCATTGCCATTCTGTTAGATAAAGTTCTCAGGATTGCTGTGTTGGATGACTGCTACCATTTCACATTCCCAGGCTCCACCCTTCAAAATTGAGTTAATGTCCCTCCTAGTCTAGGAGTTCCTTGCTGTTGCAGCGCTTATGACATTGTATCATTATATATTTACTTGTCTGATTATATATTTACTTGACTTGAGCTCCTCAAGTAAGTATCTTATTTTTGTAGCGTCTGTGTCTAGCATAGTGCTTGGTATTTATTAGACAGTTAATAAATACTTGAATAAATGAATAATGAATGTACAAAGGAAAGAATACAAGCTTTTGGGTCAGACCAGTCAGGACCTAAACTCTGCTATCTTGACTCTGAGCAAATTAATATATGTTTGGGAATTCCATTTCCAAATCTGAAAATGAGAATGCAAATGAGTTATTTTATGTGAAGTTCCTCAGTACAGTGCCTGGCACATTCTAGGTGCTTTGTACATTGCCTTCTGAAACAAAGTAGCCTTTGTTGTTCATTGTTTTATTTTTCTGCCTGGTACTACTTTTGCAAACTGAATTCTTTCTCTAATTTTTAGGGCCTAGGGAGAAAGATTCTGTAGCAAGGTCTCTTCTTCAGTGACAAATGTGACTTTTCAAAATGTGATAATATTTAGTCACCAACTGAGAATGAAAAAAAAAAAAACTGCCTTTTCAAAAACACCTTGAAACCTCACCGACATTAATTCCCATTTTTCCGAGTGTGGCCTTGTCTCATCTTTTACACGTTTTCCATCTGTAGTGCAAATACAGCCAGCACTGCTGGAAGGGAGAACCTAAAGTACCCCAGGATCCTGTCAAAGAAATATTCAATTTTGTTCAGTATTACTCTGCTTCCCAAAGTCGAGGACAGATTTATGTACCTTAGAAAGGTTTAAGACTACTGTTTGTTTTTCCTCACCAGAGCCTCATAGTTAACGAGGAATTTCATTAGCCTGAACATCCCACTTTTAAGTATATCATGTATGTGGTGGGTCTTCCTGACCTTGACGCCTTCGTCCACCCTTTAGGGGTCGCCAGAATCAGAAACCACCTATTTCACGCGAGTAGGTTTCACATTAGTAGGGTCAATACTGTTGTTTTCCTCATTGCTCAAATGGTAGCCCAGGAAGTGTGTAAAAAATATGTGCAGACTAGCTCAGTCTTTGTTGTGGAATCGGACCGTTAACTCTTCAGTGTAAGCCTGAGTGTCAGTTACCTTCGAATGGAAGACTCCAGCAGAGAGAGGGTCCCTCTGCTTTTCCCGGGGGCAGGCTGGCCATTTAAAAGTTGCCAGGGCCGCGTCCGCAGGACCGGCGTCAGTACAGCGCCCGCTCCAGGGCCGGGCCGGCGCCTCCGCGGATGCTCGCAGAGCCCGGGGAGCGGTGCCGCCTTTCCCGAAATCCCGGCCGAGCCGCTCGCGGGCCGCGCGCCGCTCCCGCAGCCCCCTGGCAGGTCCCTACCTGCGCCTCGGAACGAGCGGGCGCCGCGGCGGGGGGGAGGGAGGGGGAAGGGGAGGAGGGACGGACGACGCCAGCCGCCGCGGAGCCGCCCGCCGCAGGCCATTTGCCGGCGGGAGTCCTGGAGGGCGGCGGTGCGGCCGAGGGGCCAGCGCGGACCTCGGGCGGCCCGGGCGCAGTCCTGGGCCGCGCCTCTGCTCGACCTCGCCGGAGCCGGAGCCGGAGCCGGAGCCGGAGCCGGGGGCGGGCCGCGCGAAGGTGACTTCAGGGAGACCTTGCGGTGCCGCCCTGGGTCGCGCCTCTCGGCTGGGCTGGAGGGGAGGCGGAGGAACAGGCCGGGCGCATTCCTACTGGAGCCTCGAGGAGCGCCGGGCGGAGCGCGCCGCAGGGGAGCCCCGGCCCAGGTGGGTGGGCGAGTGCCTGCGCCGGGGCAGCTCGGGGACGCTCGGGGACGCCGGAGAGGGAAGGAGGAGGGCGGCCCGACGAGATCCAGGGATGTGAGTGGATCCAAGAAGAGTTGGGCGCGAGTGTGTGGAGCGGAGCGCGGCCGCGGGCGTGTGGGGAGGGGTGCGCGAAGCCGGGGACCTTGCCCGCCCGGCCGGCTGTGTGTTTGCATGGGTTCCTGCGGGAAGAGCCGCTGAGGGGTCAAGCCCGTGAACAGATATTTTTTTCGTAGGGCCGGAGTGGGAGGAGTAAGGCACTGAAAGACATTATTGTCCTAAATAACCTTACAAGTTAGTGATTTTTCGCATGTCTCAGCCCTGGCAGACATTGAGATGAACTTACCATCCGCTGTTCAGAGGCCGCTAAAATTCCCTGAAAAAACGAGGAGGGGAAATGCTTGAGTGGATTGAGAAGAGAAAGGGAAATTATACTGGGGTTGGGGAGTGGGGAGGTGGCTTTTAACTTTGTTTTGATTAGGGATTTTTGATTACTCATAGGCTTTCTTTGTAGCCTAAACCAGTGGAGAATCATGGTCCCCAGCATTCACAGCATGTGGCTAGTTGTTTTGTGTTTTCTGTTGTGCAGGTCTTTTTCTGGATTTGGAGGGAGGGTGGTACTAAGGAGGGGAAGATGCCAGGGAAGAGCTTTTGCAGCTTTTGAGAGTTATTAAAGCTATTAAAAGTTTCTTAATTTTAATTAGATTCAAAGACAGAATGAAGGCATTTCATTTAGAAGACAGCATTGCTTAGCAGGAATCTTTTGCAAAAGAGAAAAATGCTTGAAATGCGTGTTGGTGGAGTAATGTGTAGGCTAGAATATAGGAATCTAAATATAAATTTTCTTTTCAGTTTGAGGACACACCAAAGTTAATCTCCGGTCCAAATAATGTTTGATTTTGACCTGGAAGCTGATGACTTCGGCAAGTTAGCTCAGCTTGAATTGGGTAGATGTTTAATCTGAACATTAAGACCCAGAGAGCTATTTTAGCCTTTGTCCCAGTACTACTTTTTACTAGATTGGGGGCCTAAAGGGATTTGTATCACTGTGACTATAATTGCAGGACTCTAGTCTTCCCTCTTTAGGAGCTCTTTAAACATTAATTTTAGGGGATTTCATTTGATGGTGAAAGTGAACCCCATAATCGCCCTTCCCGTAGTTGTGCACTGCGCAGAACGGGGAGAAATTAAAAAGGTTATTAGGTTTTCCATATTAAAAGCAAATGCATCTACTGATAATCAAGGTAGTATATAAATATGATCCAAGCACATATTAAATATTATACATACTTCATAAAATAATTATGCAACACCATACTTTAAGCTCTATGTACAGTTTTTGACTTTGTCATTTACATTCTCTTAAAAAGGATTGTGATTTGTGGTTGTGTAGTTATCATTGTGTATATCAGCTCCATGAAGATTATAAGAAAACTTCTAATTCCTTTAAAAAGTAGGAATTTAGAATTTTTACTTAGTCCACGTTATTCCTGAATTTTTAGCTTGTTGTGTATATAATCCAGAAATATACTGCTACAACTTAGTTTTGGAAGCAGCTGGGACATAAGTTAAATAAATGTGAAGTTTGTGTAAAATGAAGCTGGTTTTCATTTTGGTAACTTTTGTGAAGTTTTTGAACAGAAATACGTAAGATTTTAATTAGTAGCATGAAGTGTGTGTGTTTGTGTGTATGTATTAGCCTTGTGATGCTTGGTATGACCCAAGATCTATCATCATGAGTTTTTGTATCTCACGATAGTACCAAGCCTGTAACCTGGATGCAGTTGTGTTTGTCTTGTTCACTGCCGTTTTCCAATCAGAGTGCAGTGTCCGACTTCTACTCTAGCTAATGAGTTTTGAATGAGTTATAGGCAGACATAATTTTCCTCTCATTTTAACTTCAGAGTGTTAAGGATGTAACCCCTATACAACTTTATAATGGACCACCATAGATTTGATATCTATTACTTTATGTAAAATTTTCCCCTTAATTCAATAAGTATTTACAGAATGTTCATCTTGTCAGATACTGCTGTACCAGCCTGTCTTCATAAAACTTAAGAGATTACTGCAGGAGCCAGATGACTGACTAGGTGCTTACAGAAAGCACAGCATATCCAGCGGGAAGAGAAAGGGATGAATTCCAGCAAACAGTTCATTAAGACTGGAACAGAGTGGGATAGGTAACGAGAAAGTCAAGGCTAGATCAGTAGAAGCAGGGTCGGTCTTCTTGAAAGACTTTGTACAATATGCCTGAAGAGTTTGGATTATTTTGGGCAGTTAGAATCACTGAGAGATTTTAATCAGGGGAGAGATTTAATCAGATTTGTTCCTTATTAGAAGGATTAGAGGGCAGGCCTGAAAGCAGAGTGGCCAGGTGCAGGAATTCGAGAGAGAGAGAATCAGAGTCTGAGCCTAGTTGGTGGCTGTGGAAAAGGAAAGGAAGATACAGAGCAGAGAGAAGAGAGACTTCGAGATAAACAATATGAGTAGGAGCTGATCATAGATTGAGTGTGAGGAATGAAGCAGGTGGAGTTAGATGACCCCACATTCATGGCATAAGTCACGGGATAGAAGGTGACTGAAGTAGGGAGGAAAGGGGAGGATGAGTTCACCTTTGAACACGATGACATCTGAATAAGGTCATCCTGACTTGTCCGATAAAAACTTGGGACTCTTTAGTACTGGGAGTCACCTGATTAAACATGGTGATGGAGGTTGAAGGAGTAAATAATAATACTAGGAGAAGCGTCGTTTAAAAAAGTTTGAAATCAAACGATGAATACTGTCTGTGGAAGAAAGAGAGCCAGTGGAATGCACTGAGGAAAAGCAGCCTGGGGGGCCAGGGGACAAGAGGTCCAAGAAGGTGAAGTAGCAACTGAAACGCATCTGTTGGATTTGGTAGCCAGGTGTCTTCGATGAGGGAAGTTTTAGAAGCTTGACAGCATGAAGCCTGACTGCAGTGAGCAGAGGAGTGAGTGGGGAGTAGAAAGTAAAAATAGTGAAGATAGACTGGGGTTCAGTATCTGTAGACAGTCCGTGAATAATTACAGTTTTGTTCCTTTCTTTCAGTCCTTACACCTCTTATTTATTTTTCTTCTTTCTACTGTACTGGTTAGGGCCTTCAGGACAATGTTGAATAGCAGCTGAGGTGGTAGGAATCCATGTTCATCCCTGGTATTTAAAAGGAATCTAATGATTCCATGTTAAGAAGGATATTTGGTGCATACCATTTATCAGGTTAATGAAGTTCCCTTTCATTCTCATATTGTTGAGTTGTTTTCTTTTTTTATCATGAAAGGGTGTTGAACTTATCAGATGTTCATTTACCAAGAGAATCATGAGGTTTTTCTTTTATTTGTGAAGGTGGCAAATTATATTTTTAGATTCCTTTTATTGATAAGCCGTCCTTGTGTACCTGGACTAAACCTAATCTGGTCATAATGTATGATTTTTAACATTCTCCTCAATTTGGTTTGTTTTGGTTTTTAGCATCTGTTTATAAGTGAGATTGGCTTGTAATTTCCTTTTTTTGTTCTGTCCTCATCAGGGTTTATTATCAAGGTTACACTGGCCTCATGTAGTGAGTTTGGGAGTATTCTCTCTTTTGCTGTTCTCTGGAAGAGTTGTATAAAATTGAAATGGTCTGTTCTTTGAAAATTTAGTGGAATTTTCTTATAAAACCACCTTTGTGAGTTTTGTTTTGTTTTTTTTTTGGACCAATTAGATGTATTTAATGGTTTTAGTACTATTTTAGTTTTCTGTTTCTTTGGGTCAGTTTTGACAAGTTACATCTTTTGAGGAATTTTATCCTTTCCATTTAAGTTTTGAAATTTGTTGTTATAAGGAAGTTCATAATATTCTTTTATTGTCTTTTTAACTTATGTTCATTCTGTAATTATGTATTCCCTTTTCTAATCTTTTTCCATTTTCTTTCTTCTAATGTTTATTTGGCTATTTCCAAATGAATTTTGCTCTCTTTGTAAGATCAGTCTCATTAAGGCTTTGTTTATTTGATTATTTTTCAAAGAACTGTCTAGCTTTTATCTATTTTATCTTTTTCTTTTAAATTTCTATAGTTATCTCTATCACTTTTCCTTGAGTTTATTTTCTTCCTAGTATCTATATATTTATTATTCTGTGTCTCCTTAAAGTGGATAATTTGTTCAAAATTTGTTCCTTTCCAGATTTCAATTCTATATCTCAATTTTCAATACTAATTCTAGTATTTTGTAATATAGTGAATATATCACTGCTAGCTTCATCCATTACTTTGATGATTTTATAGACCTGAATAATACATTTCCTAGACTTCATCATTCCAGACTGAGAACTACTAATGTATGTAGAGTACTTCCCTCCTAATATTTAAAATACCTAAAGTTTCTGGAAGGTTTTGACTACTTCCAATTTTTTGTTTTCTCTTACCCAACTTTCCTTGTTTTCATTGCTTGACATTTCTCTCCATTTCTCTTCCCCACCTGCTGCTCAGCTTCTTTCTCTTTTTGCCTCACCCCCTCTTTTCTACCCCTAGATACTTTGTGCAGTGGGAGAAGAATGATCGTCTTCCCTTGCCCTCTGCCCCCACTTTTTTCTTCTGTCTCCCTAGTTATCTACACTCTAACCACCCCCCCCCCCCAATACCTGGAGGATTTTTCCATTATCTGCTCAACATTGTCCATCTTGCTCTTTCCTTCCCCTTAGAACCCTGGCTTCAGCACCAAGGAGGAAAAAGAAGATAATTTGTGTCTAATTTTCTTTAGATGCTCAAAGGTTCATCATTATGTGCCTGATAATTTTTGTTATTCCTAATCCAGTCCAACTGATGGCAAAGTTAGGGAGAGTATAGGGCCTAGGAAGATGGCATAGATGGTAGAGTCTGAGCTCCTATTACTTGGAGTCCTGAAATATGGGCTCCGGTATTAGTGACTTTTTCCTTGCTGTCTGACTCTGGGCCTCACATTGCTCCTGTGTAACAGGGTTATTAACACAGACCCCTTCTCTCTATTTCATGAGTTGCTGTGAGACTCAAATGAGGTAAGGATAAACCCATACGTTTTATGTTGAGACAGTCTTCCCGAGCTTTATTTTCAGAAAAATACCTTGAAAGGATTTTTTGCTCAATTCAGGGACAGAGAAGTGGCATTCAAGTGGTTTGTGGCCTGGGGTGCTGGATCAGAGAAACCCTGGTGGGAAGCAGCCGGTGGTGGTAGGAATGACCAGAGCACTGGAGTTCCGCCCAGTTGTTGAAAGGGATTCAGAGGAGGTGTCTGTCCTCTGGGGAAGGGAGCTCGTAGCCTCCCCGGCTGGAGAAGTGGACACATTGTTACATCCAGTGGTTGGATCCTGAGCTGCAGTGATACCATCTGTTCCTTTACCTATCTTTTTATTTGCCGCATTCAGGACACTGTACCTTTCTGAGGTACTTGAGAAATCACCCTTCAGTTAAAATGTTGGTATGAGGGAGATTTTGTTGTTCTGGGTTCTAGACAACTGAATTGCAAATGAAGTGTGGGAATATAATTCTCCTTACTAAAATTTCTTAGAAATGATTTAACTTTGAATATTTTCTTCACTTATTTTTGTTACTTTATTTTGTGGTATGGATGAGTTGTTTAAAATCACGAAGTCATAGACTCAATCTTAGATTGTAGAGCATCTAGTCTGGTGACTTTCAGGTTTTATTGGGGGCTAAAGTAGATGCCAGTGTACAAGAGAGGTAAAAGTAAAAGCACCTCCTCATCCACTAAGGTGCCTCCATACAACACAGTTTGAAATGATTGATATGGTTGATCTCGTCGCCTCCATTCTTACAGGTGAGAGTAGGGCCTGGAGAGAGGGTTCGATACCTCCCCGAGTTTATGTAGCTGGGAGGGGCTACACTTAGAGCCAGATCCAGGGATCTGCCTCCAAATTCAATGCTGAAGAACAACACACTATATCACACACAGCTTGAATTAGGAAAATTCATCCGTTAGACAGTCCACCTTGTTTCAAAGCTGATGTGGACATTTATAAGCTAATTTCTTGATTTGACAAAAGGATACCAACTTTAAAAATAATCAGATGGCCAAGAATATTTCAGTGTCTTCGGATTTTGCACAGAATACCTGTATTCCAGGTTCGCAACAGGAAACACTGTCCATCTTTTTGTGAAAATTTTGCTTAGTCGAGGTCACATTTTTGGAATGTATAGAATTTATCCATGTCTCTAGATGTTCTAAATTTTACCCTAAAATTAAACCATCAGAATGCTACAGCCTGGGCTATATTTTCTTGATTTTCTGAAAAATGTCCCTCACTGAATTTTAAGTTGGAATTACACCCTCCATTTCTATTCAGGGGCATTTCAAAACAATTTAGCTTAAGTGGCATTATTGATTATTTTGCCCTCGAATACTCTTAATCCCCTGTATATTACCCTGAATGAGAAATCAGAGCTAAGGACAAAGAGGGAGTTTGTTTTCCCTAAAGAAGTGATATATTTTTTTCCTTGTGGACAATTAAAAGGGCATAATTGTATTTCTCTTTCTGTTTTGGCCTTAAGAGAATTCAGAGCCAGATTTGTGGCTTGTCCATGGTATCTGTGAAGACGCCATCACTTGTAGGTCTTACCCCATTATTATATCAGAAGTTGTTCTGTGTTTTCATAGCCTCCCAGTTTGGAAATCACTGGATTACAACATTCTGTTGTGAATTGGTTGGACGCGTCTGTGTCCCAGAGTGCATTCAGATATGATGATGATAATTTGGGGATTTTTCTGCAAGTAGTAAGTACTAAGTAAATAGTTGTTAAAACATTAGGAACAGATTTGTACTTAATACTGTGGTTTTATTTTATGTGAAGAATATATACATTTTGATATTAGTTGACTTTGTAATAGGACATTTCAAGGACCCAACTTAAACTATGTGATATGTTACAACGGGAGCCTTTTTTTTTTCATGTTAATGCAAATCAAACTGTTTATTTTATATTTGGAGAAAAAAATTTAATTATTTTATTTGTGCTAGAATCTGCATAGCATAAAATTTACCACCTTAACCATTTATAAGCGCATAGTTCAGTGGCACTAAGTACATTCATATCGTTGTGTAACCATCATCACCATCCATCTCCAAAACTCTTTTCATCTTCCTAAACTAAAACTCTATCCACATTACACAATAACTCATCCATCATTCCCCTCTCCTCCTAGCCCTTGGAAATCATGCTGCTACTTTCTGTCTCTCTGAACTTGATTACTTTAGGAGTCTCATATAAGTGGAATCATACAATATTTGTCTTTTTGTGACTGGCTTATCTCAGCATAATTCCTTTAAGGTCCATCCATGTTATAACATGTGTTAGAATTTTCTCCTTTTTTAAGGCTGAATATTATTTCGTTGTATGTATATATACCACATTTTGTTTATCCGTGCATCCGTCAGTGTTGTATTTGGGTTGATTCAACCTTTTGGCTGTTGTAAATAATGCTGCTGTGAACATGAGTGTACAAGTATCTCTTTGTGTTTGTGCTTTTAATTCTTTTTAGCATATACTCAGAAGTGGAGTTGCTGAGTCATGTGGTAATTCTATTTTTAATTTTTTGAGGACTCGCCATACTGTTTTGCATAGTGGCTGCACCATTTTACATTCCTACCAACAGTGCGCGAGTGTTCTAATTTCTCTACATCCTTGCCAACACTTTTTCTTTCCTGGGTTTTGTTTTTGTTTTTGTTTTTATAGTAGCCATATAATTGGGTGTAAGAAAATAATTTTTTTTTAAGTGGAGTTAACCATGTTTGCTATCCAGATGTTGACCCCAAGGTTGCCAGACTCTACACTGGCTCATAACCGCCCTGCAGAGCAGTGCTTTCTCGTTATTTTTCAAACCATCCAGAAGTTACCCTGTTTCAAGTGTAGCGGAGGGTGCACAGTGCCAGTTCTCCTTAGTCCCTCGTTTCCCCTTCAGTCAGTACAAAACAACTGCACAAAGCAGGGATGTGGTTTCCATGGACTGTAGACTTGGTTTAAGTTCATATATCTGTATTATACTTTTATGTTATCTTTCTGTACTTTAGATACCAAATGTCGATTTGCTGTTGTATTTCGAAGGATAATTGCTAAATTGAAAAGAATTTTATCTTGTCTACAAAGGAAAATGAAAGCGCAGGTATGTTTGAATTGTGGTAGATATAAAATATGAGACAAGGAAATTGATATACAGTTGACCCTTGAACAACGTGGGTTTAAATTGCACAGATTCACTTACATGCCAATATTTTTGAATAGTAAATACTACAGTACTACATGGTCCGTGGTCGGCTGAATTAGCAGATGTGGAGGAACCTTGGATACGGAGGGTGGGCTGTAAGTTATACGTGGATTAACCCCTGCGTTGTTCAAGGATCAACTGTACTTGAGAAAAGTCAAGCCTACCTTCACTTCTACAAGGGAACTAATCAAGGAAAATATGTGTTACTCAAAATCAGAGCACAATTATCCTCAGCGTTAGAATTGGACAGGTAATTTAACATATTCTATAATGAAATAATTATTATTATTTGATCTTTAGCCGTTTTTAGGAGTATAAAATTTCTATAAGCCTTGAAGTCAAAGGAAAATTTAAAAAATAAGATGGAAACTTGGGAAAATGTAACCACAAAATTATAAGAAGGGATCTTAGAGGTTACCTAATTTTTCTCCATTTGCAAGAATCCTCTGTCCAACTTCCTGCCAGCCAGATGGTCCCTTTATGTGCCATGTAAACACTGCCATCAATAAACATACAGGCAGGGGGTGCCAGTGGTTACAGTCTTGAAGCTTGAGTCAAACCCAGACCTATGTTTGAGCACTGGCTCCATCATTTACTGGTTCTGCGATCCTAGGCAGGTTGTGTCATCTCAATGAGCTTGAGTTTCCTTATTGTTAATAATACCTACTTCATAGGATTGTGGGAGGATTACATGAGGTGGCACACCAAGTATTTACCATAACATCTGGCATATAGTAGACATCCCTAGATGATAGCTCTTGCTCTTCTAGCTGCTACTACTACTATTATACATGAATAATATTTAAGGGCCACCCAGTCTACTGTAGGAAAACTATAAATACTAGAAAGTTAAAACTTACATTAAGGCGAGGTTTTTCCTCTTCTTTTTTCTTTTTCCTCTTCTTTTCTCTTTTTCCTTTTCTTTTTTTTTTTAATTCATGGTTTCAAGTCTGTGCTCTGCAGCATCACAAAAAAGTGAAAGGAATTACCTCTTGTGACAATTCATCAGCTCTTTGGAGCAACCAATAAATTCTTCTTCCCCAAGCCAGGCATCTCCAAGTTCCTTCAGCAGTTATTCCTGTGTCAGGCTTTCCACATCCTTTCTTCTTGCTCTTCACCGATTGCCCTCAGGTTTTGTGTCCTCCAGAAAGGAGCCTGGTGTCCCACATGAAGTTGGGGCGCAGAGCATGGCCCTTCGCACTTGGCTTTCCGTCCTGCTCCCGGGAAGGAGCCTCCAGGGCTATGATGGCCTCCACAGCCCTGAGGGGTGGGCCCTGCCTCTCTGGCCTCTCCGGCCTCTCCTTTGCTTCACTCTTGCCCCACTCGCTTTGTTCTGAGGACGGTGGCCTCCTGTTGTGCCACAGACTCGCAGGCCCCTTCCTACCTCAGGACTTTGCTCTCCCTCTGCCTGGAGCGCTCTTCTCCCGACACTTGCCTGCCTCTCCCTCACCCTGGCCTTCAATCCAGTGGCGCTTGCCCGGTGAGTCCCCTGGCCACCCTGGTTCCCGGGACTCCCTTTCCCCTCCCAGCTTGATTTTTGTTGTTAGTGTTCTCCACCACCTAACACACTGTGTATTTCACTCCGTTACCTGTTCCTTTCCGCTTGGTAGACTGTCAGTCCTCTGTGTGCAGGTATTTTTGTCTGCTTTGTTCACTGCTGATTCCGTGCAGCCTGGAATGCCCAGCATGGTGTAGGTGGTTGATGAATATTTGTGGCATGAAGAGCACAATGGGAGGATTGACTCCCCTCTCCGAAGAAGTTGCGTCGTACTAGGCTGGGAAGGGGTGCTTGGGCACCAGTTGACAGTCGTGGGTCCTTTGTTTTGTTGCTTGAAAAAATCGGGAAAAAAATTTTAAGTGTACTTAAAGAAGGAAAAATCAGAAGCTATGTTCATTATTTTAAGACTTTGGGAATTTTCCAGTCACTTTGGTTGCTTAATCAATATTTTATTGAATACATAACCTTATTTGCTCATAAGATTTTTGTTTTGTAAAAATCAATATTGGTCATTAAAACAAGGATATTTATTCTTTAAGTGTAACTTAACAGAGCTTTCCAAGTAGTGGGCTTCAGAGTAATGATCTTTTCAACCCTTAGAATGGCCAGAGCCCCAAATCAGGTGCTTGGTCTCTCCTGTGTGCCATACAAAGGTTGTTTTCCATGTGTGCCAGGACTTGCAAAACTTGGGAAGCACTGCTTTAGACACATAAGATGTTTTCTTCAGATGGAGTTAAAATCTGCTGAGCTGTGATTCAAGCATATTTTAGTCATCCCCTCCCCCCCGCCCAGTTTGAGAACCATGAAAACACTTGTCAAAACAGAAAAAAACATCAAAATTCTGTAAAAGCAAAGTTATTGTCTCTGTGGACTTAATGATGTTCAACAAAAAGATATTTCCAGAGACAGAGCTGAAGGCATTAAAAGAGGGGAGTTGGGGATCGTGGTGTAGCTGTGTAGTGGAATAGTCCTCAGCAGTGAAAAGGAGAGAACTGCTCATACTTGCAGCAACATGAATGAATCTGAAAAACATTATACTGAGTGAAAGAAGCCAGACACAAAGGAGTACACTCTGCACGATTCCACTTATTTGAAGTTCAAGAGCAGACAAACCTG
Organism: Eschrichtius robustus; assembly: GCF_028021215.1. Taxonomy (NCBI): domain Eukaryota; kingdom Metazoa; phylum Chordata; class Mammalia; order Artiodactyla; family Eschrichtiidae; genus Eschrichtius; species Eschrichtius robustus. The sequence goes on along the minus strand of NC_090837.1, from coordinate 41,228,931 downwards.
AAGCATAAGTTACAGAAGTCAGAGCAGTGGTTTGCAGGGAGAGTGAGGGGACCTGGGGGAAGGAGAGGAGAGAAATGCTCTATATCTTTATAGCGGTGCTGGTTACGTGGGGTGTACGTTTGTGACTATTCGTTGAACTCTACATTTAAAATTGATGTATATAATCTCTCAATAAAGTTAATTAAAAAAATTAGAGTTGGTAGGGTGTTAACTTTTCTAGTTATTTTCACGAACAGAACTATCAGCTACAGAGCCCTTGAATAACATCTGAAAATAAGATATGTTTAGATTATGATTAAACTTCTCTGCTTTTAAAAATGGTTGTTTACCTCCTGCGGGATTATCTCTAAAAAAAGAACTGTATTTCAAGGATACATAAGATATATAAATCTGTGGTGAGTGATTACATAAGAGTAAGCTATTTTTAGGTAGAAGCTTTGCAGCCATGATGAAGCAGGAGTGTGCTTAACAGAATCTCAGATCGGGTTCCTATAGTAGACGGCTGGGAGAGCCATGCGCGCTGCACTATAGGAGAGTACCTTGTAAGCATCATTTTGTGTTTGATGCAATGCAGATTTTTCACATTTGCGATTTTGATGCAGAAGTTTGCAAACATCATTTCCTAAATAGACACATTTAAAGATATTTTGCTAACTGTAAAATTATGAGAGATTTATGAAAGACACACACACACACACACACACACATATATATATATAGAAAATATAGAGCTATTTTCTATAAAGCATAGGGAAGAATATAAACATCAGAGCCCAGCAACCACTGGCAGGAGGTTTTGGTTTGTCTTAGTTTGTTTGTATTGGCAAATACACAAATACAGCAGACATTGCAGTTTGATATCCTGTGTTGTTTTCAGTAGTATCAGAGTATTTTTCTTTGTCATACATATTCTTCGAAAATATGTTTGTCTGAGTAAGAAATGTATTATTTTGACTCCCTTTTTCAGTAAGTGAGTGGTCTTTTCACTATGCCCTTACTATTGCTAAATATTCGTATTTTTTTATAGCTTTATTGAGGTTATAATTGACAGACAATAAATTGCACACATTTAAAATGTAGTTCAGTGAGTTTTGATGCATGTTTACATTGTAAAACCATCATCACTTTCAGGATTAGGAATATTTCTATTACTTCCAAAAGTTTATTCCTGCCTGTTGTGGTACCTCCTACTCTTCCTTCTACCCCCGTCCACAGGCAGCTATTGATTAGCTTTCTATCACTAATTAGTGCTCAGTAGGCACTTTCTAGAATTTTACATATATGGAATCATACTTTTTATGGGGGTGGAGGAGGTTCAGTTTCTTTAATAATTGTTTGCAGATTTATCCATGTTGTTGCTCGTAGTAATAGTTCATTCTTTTTTATTGCTGAATAGTGCTCCATTGTATGGCTGTACCACAGTTTATTTGCCTTTTGATGGACATTTGGATCGTATCCAGTTTTTGGCTACTGCAAGTTTTTGTGTGGACATAACCTTTCATTTCTCTTAGGTATCAGTAAATACTTAGGAGCAAATAGAATGCCTGTATCATATGGGGAATGTATATTCGTGGGGGCTTTTTTTGAGTTTGTTTTTTAATTTTAAAAAAATTATAGCGTTTATATAACGTAAAATTAACTGTTTTGAGCATAAGGTGCATTGGCATTTGGTAATTCACAATGTTGTGTAACCATCACTCTATCTACTTCCAAAACATTTTCATCCCCAAAAAGAACCCTGTATCCACTGAGCAGTCACTCCCCATCTCCACCCCTGCCCGCAGCCCGTAAAAACAACTAATCTGTGTTTTGTCTCTATGGATTTGCCTGTTTTGGGCATTTCTTACAAATGGAATCATTCAGTGTGTGAGCTGTAGTGTCTGGCTCCTTTAGCCTAATGTTTTCCAGCATCGTGTGCATTGTAGCATGTATCAGTACTTTATTTTAATGACTGAATAGTATTCCATTGTATATATACAACACATCTTACTCATTCATTCATTTATGGACATTTGGGTTGTTTTTACCTTTTGGCTATTGAGAATAGTGTTACTTTGAACACTTTTGTACAAGTATTTGTTTGAACATGTTTCAGTTTTTTGGGGTATATACCTAAGAGTGAATTTTCTGGGTCATATGGTACTTCTGTGTTTAGCTTTTTCTGAGGAACCACCAAACTGCTTTCCACAGCATCTGCACCATTTTACATTCCCACCATCAGGGCACAAGGGCTCTTTTTTTCCCCATCCTCACCAACACTTACTGTCCTAGTGGGTGTAAAGTGATACCTCATTGTTATGATTTGCATTCTTCTGATGACTAAAGATGTTGAGCCTCTTTTCATATACTTGTTGGCCATTTGTATATGTCTGGAGAAATGTCTGTTCAAGTTCTTTGCTCATTTTAAAATTGGGTTGGTTGTGTAAAAAATTTTGGTCAAAATAAATACTCCATCAGGACATTGCATTTATACACATACACAGTTTTTCCATAAAACATTTTTATTTAGTTATTTATTATTGAGAATATATCTTTGATACATTTTTCCCTTAGAGGTTCATTTAAAAAAAAAAACTAGTTCTTGTAGTTCATTATTCAAACATGGTTTAGCCGAGACATGTTCACAGCAGCTGTAATTTTCTGTAGGGCAAACATCCCACACTAAATTGTTTTTTCATATCTTCAGCAATTTTTTCTGTCTTACAGCAGTATTTTCTGACAAAGGAATATATCTTAGTTTTTCATCACACTATTTTCTGTCTACTATTTTTTTGTAATTTGAGAATAAGTATTTCCTCAAGTGATTTGTCTTTTCTATTAAAAACCATTAAAGGAGTTGCTAAACATTTTATTACATTTAGTGAAGAAATTGAAAGGGTAAAGCTCTGGACTGAATGTCATGTAACTTTAAACATCACTGAAGAAATTTGGGGAAGTTTATCTTCACCCTCTGGATGCTTAGCTTTTAAATGTTGAGACAAATGTCATGACTTCATGTGCTCATTAGTTTATATCTCAAGGCATAATAATAACCCATAAATAGAGGGTGACCTGCACACATCCATATTTCTATGTATATGTATCCACATCCATATTTCATATGGTCTTCTGGAGAACTGGCTTATTGTCATCTGATTACATGTGATCTGTTTTTAGCAGGGTAGCTGGCAGAGAGCTCTCACTGGCAGTAGAAGCCTTTGCTGTATTCCCTTTGTTCACTTTGTTAGCGTCATTAGTGTCTTCGATCTGGAGTTCCTTTGTGGTGCTCTTTACGTTATGGGTGTATTTTGTGAATTAACTGAAACTAGATGATATAGTCTGTAAGTCCTCGTAACCAAGCTCTCATGAACTGTAGTGCCTCACGATACCCTGGAAGCAGGTGCTTCTGTCAGCCTCTTAGTGGTCGTCTCCACTCTTCCCTGAAGTTATTGTGCATCCTGCACTTGACCCTTGACCAAGTGACCCGTGGACCACGTGGAGGCACCATTGTTAATCTGTATATATCACATCTGTATATATCACATCTGTATATGTAACATTTGGTCTAATATTTTTACAAAAGTAAATATAAAAGACTTTCTAATATTCCTATATCTCATGGGTACACACACTCCACTTTGGAGACTGTAAATGAAAGCAAGTAAAGAACCATTGAAAAGCTTAAAAGTAATGATGGGTTTGCATTTTAAATAGGTTTACTGGGCAGGAATGTGAAGTGTCTTTCTGTCTTTTTCTCCTTCTAGACTATAAACTCTCCAGGGATTAACCAGTCTCCTCTTCTGTTGATACTTTTTATCCCTAGCACTACCTTGAAATAATAGTACCTGCCCAGCAAATATTTAACTAAACTGATATTCTCCTGAATTGGCAATTCTTATCCAGAAGCCACATTAGAATAATTTGTGGAGTTTTTGAAAAAACATCACATGTATTAGCGTTAGTATTAGAATTGAACAACAACAACAAAAAACCCAAAGCCAAATAACGTGAGCTTAAGTTAGAGAATTTCTTTTTCACCTTAAAGAAGACAGGAGGTAGGCAGTCTGGGCCTGGTGTGGCAGTTTCAGGTGTCGGCGGCTTTTCCAAATACCAAAGTTTAGTCAGGAGGAAGGAAGCAAGCAAGCGAGCAAAAAATAGGAGTGTGCCCTTCCCTTTAAGGAGACCGGGTGGATTCCTTACATCACTTCCATTCTTGGCCAGAACTTAGTCATGTGACCACAGCTGCCAGAAAGACTGAGCAACAGTCTTTAAGACGGGAAGACTGAGCAATGGTCTTTAAGATGGGAAGACTGAGCAATAGTCTTTAAGATGGGAAGACTGAGCAATGGTGTTTAAGATGGGAAGACTGAGCAATGGTGTTTAAGATGGGAAGACTGAGCAATGGTGTTTAAGATGGGAAGACTGAGCAATGGTGTTTAAGATGGGAAGACTGAGCAATGGTGTTTAAGATGGGAAGACTGAGCAATGGTCTTTAAGATGGGAAGACTGAGCAATGGTCTTTAAGATGGGAAGACTGAGCAATGGTGTTTAAGATGGGAAGACTGAGCAGTGGTCTTTAAGATGGGAAGACTGAGCAGTGGTCTTTAAGATGGGAAGACTGAGCAATGGTCTTTAAGATGGAGGGCATTGTTAATCAACTATGCTCCAATATAAAATAAAAATTAAAAAAAGAAAAGATGGAGGGCAGTGTAGCCAGCTAACAAATTGGGGTTCTTACTAAGGAAGAAGAGGAGACTAGATATTGGGAGAAATCACAGTACATGGACCTCGTTCATTATTGTAAGTCCTGAGGCAGTAGGTCTGGGCTGAAACTGGGCATTCTGATTAAAAACCAAACCAAACCAACCCTATAGCTGCTCCACGTATACTCTTCACGATGGAGTATCTCAACTCTAAGCCAAGTTTGGAACGGAACAGATCTTAAAAGAAAATCCCTTCTCCTGGAGGGCATGGATTCAGCCAAGTTCCTAATCTACCTAACGATCTTGCCATTTTACAGTGATGCCATTCCTGACAGGGGTCCAAGGGATGGTTTTAACAAGTGCATTGCTGTAGTCCAGGTAACTGCCTGCCTTCCCTCATTTATCTGGTCCATCAGTCTAGTAACCCCATTCCCCCCAAAAGTGAGACCCTCTGCTTCTAAAATTCCTGATCGTGGATTGCCATCGACAGTGTTTAGGGTCTTATGGTTATTGGCAGCACCATGGGTTGGAAAGCTTGTGGGCTTTGGCGTTAAAAGATCTTGGCTTCAGGTTTTTATTCTTCTGCTAACCTTTGGCAAGTTACTTAAACTTTATGATCTTCAGTTTATACATACATGCATTCCTCATAGGGCGGTTAGGAAGATTTAATGAACTCTTAACAGTATGTAAAAGTGTCTTTTAAAATGCAAAGTGCTATGCATATACTTTATCAGTCATAGACATAGAAACAGCCCTGTGTAAGCAGAACCATTGTTTACACAAATGCTTAGGAAGTTAAGCCCTTTTTTTTTTGCTAGATGAACTCTCATACTGAAGTTAAGAATAGTGAGATTTTAAGAAACATTTTTGCTCAGGGTCGTGCACTTAAATTATTAGTTCTGGGATAAACTGTGAAATACTTGTTAATACTGGTTAAAGAGATTTTATCAAAAAAAGTTATTTTGCATTGCTTCAGTCCCCCTCTATTCTCTCCTATTACTATACACCCGAATGTTCTTCATTTTAAAATTCTGTTTCAAGACTTACTATTGAGCATGTCATATGCAACCATTCCAGGCACTTAGGGAATACAGTCATGAACAACTGTTTAATTGGAAGTTTGAGACATGATTAAAAGAATAGACTTTTTAAAATTTCAGAATCTTTATTGAGTAGGTTTATTTGGAATTTTACCATTTTCATATAGCCAACACTGATTTTTTACATTATATTGAAATTTGTTTGCCACGGTTTAATATATACCATTACGTGGCAGTTTAACATCCTGTTCTGTAATTTATGTGATACATAAAAACCTTTTGAAATTTTTAATACATTGTACTATAATCTAGAATAATTTGGAGATTATACATTGCTGTAGTAGTGCTCTTAGGAATATAATTCTGTAAGTGCTAACTTCCAGAATGTAAAATGTACATAGTTATGGAAATTGCACTTTATTGTAGTTGTTCCTTACGTGACTGTTACAATCAGTGTCAACTGATTCAGCTTTGCAATTGAAAGAGAAAATTATTATGAAATCTTACTTGTACCAAGTTATTTCATATGCCAGAACCATTGAGCAAGGGAGTGGACTTCATGTGTATTGAATCTACTGCTGGTAGCATACCATGGAAGTGAATGGTACTTCTGTTTCAGAAGACATATTTCTCTCTTCTGCTTCTTTTTTTAAAATGTAAAACCTCAACTTAGTCGCATTGTTGTTTGTATGTAGTATTATTCTCCCATTGATTTTATTTTTATGGGAGGTTATTTTTATTTTTTTAAATTAATTTTTATTGGAGTATGGTTGCTTTACAATGTTGTGTTAGCCTCCACTGCACAACAAAATGAATCAGCCATATACATACAGATATCCCCTCCCTTTTGGACTTCCCTCCCACTTAGGTTACCACACTGCATTAGGTAGAGTTCTCTGTGCTATATAGAATGTTCCCATCAGTTGTCTATTTTATACATAGTATCAATAATGTATATGTGTCAATCCCAGTCTCCCAATTCCTCCCTCTGTGGGAGGTTATTTTTAAATCAGACTGACAAAAATAACTATCAGATATTCTGGGTTTATATTGATTCTTCTAAGAATCACTAGCCCTTGCTTTTTAAACTCTCCGTTTATTTACCATATTTCTTAAGTGACTATTGGGCTCTGTCCTAGATATGGGAGTAGGGAGTTACCCCCAAATTCCTCCTTAACTTAAAATGTCTGAAGATACATCTGGGAGTAATTGATTTAACAGATTATTAGCAGAAACTGCAGTTTAACAAGCTCCACTGAGGTCATTTTACTTAGAGCATGTCAGTAAGTCAACAAGCAGATAGCACCCTCACCTTCATTCCCAAGGCAGAGCGGAGGGACAGAGAAGTATAGAGGTAATTCCCAGTGGGGTTTCCTTTTCTATTGGTTTGAGCCAGATTGAGGAAGATGGCAGTGCCAGTAAGAAAGGGGCATTTTTTTAACGGTGCCAGGAGCAAGCCACAGTCTACTGTGAGCAAAGGGAAAATTCTGGAACAGCTACCTTGTGTTGGGTTGACCAGATTAGTGTGAATGAGGCTTTGGAGGGCCTTGGATATAATCTCATTTTAAATCTCAGGGCAAACTTTTCAATGCTGTGTATAACGTTAAAGAGACTGGTAGCTTCTTACACATCACATGCCGGGACCTATAGGTTGAAGACCTCTGTTCCCTATTCTCTCTCGTTCTTATATGCACTGAGACAAAAGGAGCAACTAGAAGAAAACTTGGTTACACATACCTACCTATCTGCGTCCGGGCACGTACATGCTGCTCTTTCTCCTGCAGCTAAGGATTAGCTGTCCGTGCCCTTAGCAAAGGCCAACTGTGTGGATTAGAGCCCATCCTTTTTTTGCAAGCTCAAGAACATCATTCCAGCAGTTCTCTCCTTGCACTCCTACATCATCAATTTCCTCTCTGTTGAATCTTTCCCATCGATGTAGAAACATGCTGGGTTGTCTTTCATAATAAAGCCTATTGACCCCCACACCCCCTTCCAGCAATTGCCCCAATTTTCTCCTTTCCTTTTTTAGCAAAAAGAATAGGCTGTACTTGCCTTTTCCAGGTTTCCTTCTCTCATTTCTACTGACCCACTCCCGTCATGCCTTTGCCTTCAGCCTTCTCTCAACGCTCCACTGAGCCTGTCCTTGTCAAGGTCACCATTGACCTCATCACTAAATCCAGAGGGTTTTTCTTACTTCTCGTATTATTTGATCCATTATCAGTGTTTGACATATTTAATCACTCGTTCCTCCTTCAAGTACTTTATTTAGGCTTCCAGGATACCACACACTTCTGAGTTTCCTTCTGTCTCTCCTCTCTTTTTTTGTTTCCTTTGCTGGTTCTTTCTTGTCTCTCCCATCAGAAGGAAATCTCAGTCCTTGGATTTCTTCCTGTGTCTGTCTCACCTTCTCCCTTAGTGACTCTATCTAGTCTTACAGCTTAAAACATAATCTCTTTGCAGAGGACTCCCAGAGTTATATCTCTAGCCTGGACCTCTTCCCTGAAGACCTGATTTGGTTATCTAATTGTCTACATGACATCTGCGTGAACGTCTGATGGTAACTCTCATGTATGAGTTCCTGATTGTCCTGGTCCTGCAGTCTTCCTGCATTGGGTAATGGTGACGCTATCTTTAGTTGCTCAGGGCAGAACTATGGAGTCATCCTTGATTCCTCTCTTCTCTCGCATCCCATAGATGTGCCTTCAGAATACATCCAGAATCTGACTACATCTCATCACCTCCATTGCTGTTACCCATCTCTTATCTGGATTGTTGCAGTAGACTCTTAGGGATCTTTTTGATTCTGAGCTTGACCTTCCCCCCAGGTCTCTTCTTCAGCTTATCAGTCAAAGACATTGTGTTAAAATGTAAATCAAATAATGTTACTTCTCTGCTCAAAACCATGCAGTGGCTCCTCTTGTCAGTCAGTCAAAGCCAGAGCTCCTACAGTGGTCTGCAAGCTCTCTGCAGTCCCCCTCCCACCACAGCCTCCTTGCACATCCTACCTCATCTCCATTTCCTCCTATCAGACACATCTGCTTGGCCACTGAGGCTTATTTATAGTTAAATAAGTGTCTTTCTTAGTGAGAGGAAGGACTGAAAGAAAAGGCTTCAGGAACATAAGGAAATGTGTACAGTTGAAAAGGCATTGATGGGATGGCATAGAAGAAGGGCATTAGAGTCAGCGAAACCCTAAAAGTTAATGTGTGCAAGGGTGCTTTGTAAATCTGTAAAACAAAGCAAATGTATACTATCCAGTCATGAGGATATGTTTCCATACTTGATCATGCCTGAGACATGGGATCAGATCTCGATTGTCGTGCACCCTGGGGGTGAGAGTGTGATTCAGCCTGGCTGTGAACCTGGAATAATGTGTGCTTGCTTTCACATGAGAGCTGCCCCGCCCAGAGCAGTGCTGTCATCCTCTACGAGCAGAAGAGCCCTTACCAGCTGTAAATGACCAGGACCACTTTCCAACAGCTGTGTGGCAGTAGCAGGGAAAAGTCAGCCTATTGTTGGTCCTCTAACCACGGAAATAAGTGCCAATGCAATTCCTTATCTAAGAAATAAAATTAGATGTTTTTTAATTCAAGATGTAGTATTTCGGTCATAAGCCAATATGTTCTTTGTTACAGCCACACATCCAGTAACAAAGAAGAAAGGAGAAAGGCTAATGCTGTTGAACTGACCGGAGTGTAGCCAGTTGAAAGAGCTTAACTAGATTGATCATCAGGGCCAGAATGTCACGTAACCTGTAATTGGATAATTGGCCACAGTGTTCTCTGAATACTAATCACTTACTCCCGCTTAGTGGTGTGTCTTTGCCAGATTTCATCATTGTCTCTGCCTGATTTAACCTCTCAGAAACATAGGTAAGTAATAGGGTGCTTTATAGAAGGAGAGAGCCGATGCAATGTGTATTCACTGGCTAGCACAAGACTTTTTAAAACGCTGAATTCTTTTGCTGACATCCATTCACTGACGGAGTGAAGAACACTTTGGAAGTATTCATTGTGCATTTCACCCACCAGCATGAAATGGAGTAAGATGAAAGGGGGTCATGTTGAAGTGATGCGAGGAGATTACTGGAAAGGCTTGAATTTGCATTAGTCTTAAGGGGCCACAGACACAGAGCAATGTGTCTATTAAGAATAATTAATAATGTGTAACTATTAAATGTATGGTGGTTCCGTCCTTAAGTTGTTCCTAATAAAAAGGTTGGCATTTATGTTTACTTGGTTATATGTTGATTTTTGTTGTGGCAGAGTGGCTGAGGGCATAGATTTTATATGTGAGTTTGAAGAATTCACATACCCTATGCTAGAAATGGCCTAATGTAATTACAGACGTGCTGGGCTTCACTGATTTTGTGAAGGAAGGAAGTTCTTTGTTCCCTTAATAACAACTAAGGTAGTTACAGTTTGAGGATTTAAAAAACCATAGTCATATGCATGTATCAGTGCAAGTATTGATACACAGAAAAGTGAAGCACTGTGCCTGGAATCTCAGAGAGGGATTGCATAAAGGTACTGTTTCTGTTCCAACATAACTTCTAAGCTGGCAAATGAGAATTCGGAGACAGAGTTGAAAAGTAAGATGAAGATTTTATGCATAAGTTATCTAAGAACCTATTGAGAAATAGGTGGCGCTGCTAGAGTTCTTTCGTTTGTTTGTTTTTTAATTTGAAGACCACTGTGTTGAAGCCACCAATTAGATTATTCGACAGCGGTAGAATCCCAGAAGTTCCTTATGCAGAACTTGCACTCTGCATCACTTGATGAGTAGTTCTACACTAAACTTCCAGTACAGAATATCCCCTAAGTGTTTCTGAAATACTGAGATTGTAATAGATTTGGAATTACATTGTTCCAGTTGACTGTTCCAGTTGATTGATTTAGTTGACCAAAAAGCATCAACGGCAGTTAAGTATGTTCTTAGACGCTTCTTTAAAGCAACGAGAGAGCGCTTTACTAGTGCAGTTTTTGTGACACACCTACTCTCAGCTACATCACTTTACAGGATGGGGAGGTATTGCCATTTGGTGGGAAGTTTGAGGGTAAGGTACCTTCAGTACAGAAGATCCTGTTATGCTTGAAATTAATACAAGTGCCCTCAGATCAACTGACAGATAAAAACAAGGTGAGAAACAGGACTGTAGGTAGGGCCTCTTCTCTCCCTTCTGCTCCCACGCCTTTCCCTCCTTCTCTGAAGAACAGGTGAGAGCAGATGTCGAGGTGGCAGAACTGCAGGGATGCTTACTTTAAATGGTTAAAGGATCAGGATTTTGAGTATGGTTTTGTTGAGGGAACTCGATATTTTGGGGCCTCGATCATTTATTTTGCCACTTTTCTGAAATCAAGATGAATTTAGGTACTGAAACTTACGTATTTGTTAACCAGAAGACATAATTTAGTTGATTCTTACATGGAAAGGTACAGTGTCAACAGCACATTTGCATTTTGATACTTGAACAGCTAAAAAAAAATAAAGCTAAAGGGAGAGGGGTGGGCAGGTGTAAAAGAGTTTGGATCTTCCTGCAGTGGTGTTTTTGGAATCTACAGCAGTGCTGATCTTTTCCATTCAAAGAAGGGTTCATTTTGGATATTGTGATGAATTTTGTAGGCCTTGTTTATAGGTAAATGAGCTGTTTAACATATCAAGTGGAGGAAGAACAGTTTGTTTTTTTCTTTTGGTCTAGGTTGACTTCAGCCATAGTAAAAGTATTTCCTCCTTGGAGATAAAATTTTAGATTATAGGAATATTTGCAATTCCTTAAAAATTATAATTATATAAATATTTAATTTTTTTCTGTTCTGCATGTCTTTTCTGCTCGTTAGTGCTTACCATTTATTGCAATTTTTATTTCATTATTGCAGTTCTAATAAGAATAACCTCGTTACTGTAATGATAGTAAATACTAAGATGCCTTGAGGACTGGAACTATTCCCAAGATAATGAAGCTTTAACCCTATTTTTGTTACAAACTTAGCATTTTGGTAGAACTGTATTTTAAGTCATACCCGGGATTCTTGGAGTGTTGTACCTAACGCGTGGCTGTGAAGTCAGAACGTAGAGGGAGCTGCTGCGTCCTTGGGGACCAAGGGGAGGAGACTGAGAGGGATGCCAGGAAGTGGGAGGCGAGGTTCAGCAGAGAGCAGCTGGGAGCAGCGGTGAGAGATTCGCCAGCTCCAAGACCCAGGAGCAGACGTTTTGACCAAGAGGAGGTTTCAGAGGTCACCCCATCTAGTGCCTTTCAAACTGTTGGAACAGCCCCTGGCTTTGGGCCTGGAGGGGAAAGTCAAAGAGGCTCCTGATCGAGACCTGGCATCATCCTGTGCAGTTCTGCTTCCTGGAACATCTGTTTTATGTGTTGAGATTACATTTGAGAGATAGGTTGAGCTGCTAGAGTTTTTTTGTTTGTTTGTTTTTTAATTTGAAGACCATTGTGTTGAAGCCACCAATTAGATTATTCGACAGCAGTAGAATCCCAGTTTTGTAGGGGAGGAAGCAGGCACAGGAAACTTCTGAGATTACCAGCTCCTCAGGCTCCTGCCTAAAGCGCCACGTGGCATGGACATATATACACTACCAAACGTAAAATAGATCGCTAGTGGGAAGCAGCCGCATAGCACAGGGAGATCAGCTCCGTGCTTTGTGACCACCTAGAGGGGTGGGATAGGGAGGGTGGGAGGGAGGGAGATGCAAGAGGGAAGAGATATGGGAACATAAGTATATGTATAACTGATTCACTTTGTTATAAAGCAGAAACTAACACAACATTGTAAAGCAATTATACTCCAATAAAGATGTTAAGAAAATAAAAAAATAAAAAAATAAAGTGCCACGTGGGCTCTAGAAGTTGAGGGAGATAACGGAATAGTTGTGTTTTTCAGAGTTCTGATACAAGGATAGGTGAAACTGTTCATACCGAATCTAGTACCTGCTGTTTTACATGAGAATTAGGTTACTTACATTTTATATGGTTTTAGTTAACTGCAAATTCAGATGCTATTGAATTAGATAGGAAGAACAGATTGTATTTTCAAAGGATTAAGGCTTCGCTTTCTCTGTAATCTATTATTTATTTTGCATACTAGATTCAAGGTAAAATATGGAACCAGAATCAAAATATGTAATTGAAAAATGGCAATTAAAATGTCATTACCTGGCCTCTTGTTTCCCCTCATTTGATATACCAACTATTTTGGAGGTGAACTGGAGGATTATGTCTTATGCTTTGATGTGGTACACATTTTAATATCTACAATGGTTTCAATTCTTTATTTTGTTCAAAAACTGGTTTCTTAATTTCATGATTAATGTTGAACGAAATATCCTCTATTAAAAATTTTCTATGATTTTCAAATTGGCTAATGTCCTTATACTAGGATCCTGATCATTTGAGCTGCGTTTGTTTGCTAGTTCTTAATCTATTTTCATTAGCTGGCAGTGTTGTGAGAAAAGGCCCCACGGGAAGAACAGAATTAGCTTAGTAATTTTGCTCATTCATCCATGTGTATGTAGCACGACTGTTTTCATTCCTGATGTTGCAATTGAAGTGGATCTGAAGCGAATAATTTTCATAACCTTTTGAGTAAGTCTATATCTCCTGTCATTCTGAAGCCTTTTTTGTATATCTGTTTTCTTCCAGGTGAGGAATTTTAAATTGGAACAGGAACAAGAAAAAAACAAAATTTTGTCAGAAGCGCTGGCGACTCTAGCCACTGAACATCATGAATTAGAGCAGTCTCTGGTTAAAGGCTCCCCACCTCTCAGCATCCTTAGTGAGGACGAGTTCTATGATGCGCTATCAGGTAATTCTAGAACCCTGCCGTCTGTGTTGTTGGTAATTCACAGTTGACCACCTAAATGTCTTCTTAGGGTGGATGTCACCTTGAGTTGCCTGAAATAAACAGATGGAAATGTATCACTTCAGCTCCCCAGATGACCTACTTTTTGTGTGACATTATTAAGGCAGAAGCCCAAAAGTTTGAAATGAAAGTCATCACTGAGTCTGCCTTTGTTGACGGCGTATGCTGTGCTGGGGCCAGAGTGCTGTGAATCTGGTTTGTTCCTTTATTCGATGACTGTTAAATACCTCCTGGTGCAAGGTGCTATTATATGTTAAAGGATAGAGAGATGGATAGTTTCTATTCTCAGAGAGGTCTAAGAGTAAAGGACACAGGTAAGAAACAGTTGGTTACAGTATGGTATGCTGTGTGCCAAAGGAGAGGTGAGACATGGTGTAGCTGGAACAGAGAAAAAGGAAGAGCTTAACTTGGCCTCAGAGCTACATGCCTCAGAGCAGCGTAGCATACTGGCAGCGAGTAGGGACTCCAGAGTCAGATTCCCTGAATTGGAATCCTGCCTCTGACACTGGTCAGCTGTGCGACCGTGGGTAAGTTCCATGACCTTTCTGGTTCTCAGCTTTCACATATTTAAAATGGGGATAATTATAGTTTCCATTTCAGTGGGTTGAGTCAGGATTAAGTGGCTTCGTCTGTGTAAGTAGTGTTTCGGACAGTGCCTGACAGGTACCACGTGTTCAAAAAATGGGAGATGTGTGTGGAGAGGTGAGAATGACTTTTGAGAGGAGGTACTGCTAAGTAGTTTTGATTTTTTTTAGGAACTTCCTTCAGAATTTTGAGGTACATGTGGGCGGGGTCATGGAAGCAAACCTGGGAGGGGGTGGTTGGAGATCAGCGAGATGGAAAACAGTTCTTTTATGCGAAGAAATTATGTGCTTATCTAAGTAGATGAACATATACAATTATTGGGTCTCACAAAACTGGACCATGGAAGCAGGAGACCTCAGTGGATATGGAGTTAAAGGGTCAAATTAATGATAGGAAATGAAAAGAAGCACAGTGAGAGGTTGTAGAAATGAGAACTAAAGAAGATGAGGTTAAGGAAGTTAACATGGTGTGATGATATAGGACAAGAAAAATGATGTTGGTGGATATACAGAGAAGAGATTCATTATAGAAGATAAACAGCACATAGGAACATTAATTTTAGAAGTGTGACATGATCAAAAGAAACGGAAAAGCTAATTCTAATAGCCAGATTTGGGAATAATTAGAGAAAGGATTGTAATGACTATGATGATGGCAATTAGATGTGGTATTTGTGAAAATAGTGAGTCAGATTGAGAAGAGAAAGTAGAGATCCGATGTGAAAGCAGTGGAATGAGTGGCAGAGGTAAAGGAAGCATTTAACCTGATTGACGGAGGAGGGAGGGGAGGGTGAAGGACACTTGAGGCTGCTGGCATTTCTTCACATCTACCCTCTGCCACGTCCAGTCCTGTTACCGCCTGTATTCCTTCTGTTTGGGGCATCCAAAAAGGAAAGCTACCGGACAGATTATTGGATTAAATGCAAAGAGGTCTGAATGTAAAAGAACCTAGACACTTCAGCTGCCCATCTTTGCTGTCCTTTTAAAAAACAAAGGAAAAAATTAAATTTTTATTTTAAGAAAGGTATTTGTTATAAATAATTCAATGTAAAAGTACGTATAGTGCCCAGTGAAAATTTCCCTTCATCCCTTACCCTAATTATGCACTCTTCCTCAGAGATTCTTATTAACAGCTTGATAGATTCTCTTCCAGACCTTTCTAAAGCATTCGCATGGATATATGCATGTGTACGTATGGGGTTTTTAAAGAATCATGAATGGAAGTAGCTGTATAATTGTTCTAGGTCTGCTTTTTCATGTAACAGTGTATCTTGGAAATCTTTCCCATCAGTGTTACAACTCTAGCTTATTCTTTTTAAAGGTTGCATGAAAGTCAGTGATATGATTTAGCAGAGTTTTCTTAGTTATTCTCTTCTTGATAGACATTTAGCAGCTACTGTCATCTTTCTGCTTCTCAGTCATATTTTCACATTTATTTCCACAGTCGTCTCCTCTGGGAGAAGGCGATAAGAAGAACTACAGTCCCTGGGTCAGGATTGGCAAATGAATTTCATCTCAAGTGCCAATTCAGATTGCTTTGCAGTCAGTACCGACTGCTTGATGGGTTGCTGTGTTGAGAAGGATCCCGAGGCTGAGTTCAGTGCCTAGCTTAGCCAGCATGTTCCACTGTGGCTAGAGATAAGGAGCTAGAGGGACAGGTGCCTTGAGTTTGCTCGTCCCTGCCCTGAATGACCCACCTGAGTTTTATTATATTTGCCTGAACATAGTAGCTTTTCTTTGGCCACTCCTACTATTTCCTACTACAAATCTTGGGAATCATTTGGTACAATGTAAAACTGTATTAAAATTACGGGTCAGATGCCCAGGGTTGAAGTGTTGCGCTGCTGATGACCTAGCCACGTAATTCACTGAGATCATAAAAGCCTTCATTTGGGAATGACTTCATCTTCTCACTGCAGTCTACACATTAACCTCCATTCCCATTTCCTCTTTCTCTTCTGTTACAAAAGAAGTGTCCCCTTTTCATTAAGGCCATTCCCTCCTGATTTGTTCTGGTACCCATCTCCTTGTGCCTTCTCCAGAACTTTTGTTTAGTTATTGCTTCTTTCATCTACAGTTTCTTTTTTTTTTCTCCCAATTTTATTGAGAAATAATTGACTTACAGCACTGCATAAGTTTAAGGTGTCCAGCATAATGATGTGACTTACACACATCATGAAATGATTATCACAAGAAGTTTAGTGACCATCCATCATCTCATATAGATACGAAATAGAAAAAAATTTTTTCCTTGTGATGAGACTTCTTAGGATTTAACTTTCTTAACTTTCATGTATAACATACAGCAGTGTTGATTATATTTACCATGTTCTACATTACATCCCTAGTACTTATTTATCTTATAACTGGAAGTTTGTACCTTTTGAAACTACCTTCATCCATTCCCCCTCTCCCCACTCCCCACCTCTGGTAACCAAGAATCTCATCTTTTTCTGTGGGTTTTTAAATTTGTTTTTGAAGTATAATTGACCTGTAACACTACGTTAGTTCCTGTTACACAACATAGTTATTCAATATTTCTGTACATTTAAAAATGATCCCCATAAGTCTAGGCATCTGGAAGTTTGTACCTCTTAATCTCCCTCACCTATCTCTGTCAATACCACATTATCTTAAATGCTAACTTAAAATTCCTGTAATAGTTTCCTATCGCTGCCATAACAAATGACCACAAATGTAGTGGCTTAAGTAATGCAGATTCATTCTCTGAGCTCTGGAGGTCGGAAGTCCTGCAGTCAAGGTGTTGGCAGGTCTTTGTTCCCTCTGGAGGCTCTAGGAGAGAATCTGCCTTCTCGCCTTTCTAGCTTCTAGAGACCACCTGCCTTCCTTGGCTCAAGGCCCCGTCCTCCACCTTCACAGCCAGCAGTTTGGCATCTTCCGTTCTCTCTGACTCTGACCTTCCTTCCTCCCTTTTATAAGGACCATAGCAATCACAGTGGACCCACTCAGATAATCCAGGGTAACCTCCCCATGTCAGGGGCCTTAACTCAGTCACACCTTCAGAGTCCTTTTACTGTGGAAGGTAACACATCCGCAGGTTCCACAGAGACTAGGACGGCCGTCACTGGGGGCCATTGTTCTGACTACCACAGTTCCCAAATTTATTTCTCCAGCCCTAACCTCTTGTGAGAGACTTATATACTCAGCTGTTAGCTGGATAATTAAAAGATGAGTTCTTGATCTTCCTCCTAGGTCTTCTTCCTCCTAGGTCTTCTTCCTCCTGGAGTTTGCTTCATTTTAGTAAATGGCACCTCTTTCCTTTCCTAAAGCTGTAAACCTGGGAGTAATTCATGGCATTCATGTGCCAACTCCATGAAACGCAGACCAGGGTCTGTCCAGTCTACCTTCGCGACATTCTTTGAATCCATCTATTAATATGTTCTGTTACTAGAGGGTGCTGGTTAAAAGTGCAGGTGCTGCAGCTGGAAGGCTGTTGATAAGTGATGGCTCTACCAATTCCTGTACCCGTTGGGAAATGATTTCACTTTACTGTGCCTCATTTCTTCATCTGCAAGTAGGTCATAGGATTATTGGGAGGAATAAACTAATAAATATTTGTACTTAAAACAGTGCCTGGCACACTAAGGGGCTGCCCATTGTTCGCTCGCAGTACTGTCACCTGCGCTGCACCCGCTCTTGTCCAGCCTCTTAACTGGTCACTGTGCTTCCAGCCTTGCCTTATTGAGGTTCACGCCGTATACACCACCCACACTGATGCTGTGTAGACAATCACATCATCGCATTCCCCAGCCTAGGATCCTTCAGTGGCTCTTCACTGCACCTAGAGTAAAATCCAGACTCCCTAGCGGGCCTTCAAGGCTCCTGACGTGGCCCACACCCTGCCTGTCCCTTGTTCGTTCACTCGCTGGGCTCCAGCCACACCGGGCCTCCTCCATCCTCACAACGCAGCAGTGACAGAGGCTATTGGGTCAGAGGTAAGAGAGAACAAGAACAAGTATACAAACCTGTATTTCATTTAAAGCTTTTTTTTAATTGCTGAATCAGAATAATAGATTAAATCAAGCCTATCCTAATATCAGTATTTAAAAGATGTGAGAAAAAGGTTTTTAAAGATACTTCTCTTAAAATATTTCTAAGTTATTTTCAGGAAATGCTTAAACTGCTTTTTTAAAGTCGGTTACAACTTGTTTTACTTCCTTTAAAATTAAGTCCATGTGACTTCCTGATTTCCCTTTAAAATTTTTTTTAGATAAGCAGGATCAATGAAAATCTCATACAGTGGGTGAGACAAAACTTGATATAAGCCTACAGTGTAGTGTATTTTTTTCTAGCCCCATGGGATCTTTTGATTACTTAAATTTTTTTCCAGTATGCTCAATGACTTAAGATTTCATAAAATTCCGTAAAGCAAACAGATTCTTTCTCACAATTTGGTTGAATTCCATTGTGTAACATGATTAGAAGGAACTAAATCTAACGAAGCATCACATCTTGTCCTCATTGTGTGTGTGTGTTTAAGGAATGAAATGGTTAAATCGAGTGAGGTTTCTGATATTACTACCTGTGAGTGAGCACTTGCTGGGAAAAGGGCTAAACCTTCATGCGTGTTAAAGCAAAAGATTTAATGAGAAACTAGAGCCTAACTAGTTCTGTGGAGAAATTCCATTTAGCCAGCAAGTAAAGTACAGAAATATGTAGAAGGTACCACTTTAGGGAAGAATAAAGCAGCTCCTTCTACACGTTCCTTCCATCGTTCTGCCCTTTCCATTTCACCCTCACTTGATGCTACCCCCTTCTCCTACCAAAGCTCTCAGATATCTCTAAATTATCAGCTCTCCTGGGTAGCCTTTCCTGACTCCCCCAGGCAGAATTAATTGTTTCTTCTTTTGTGTTCCTTCAGTTTACACCTCTTTCATAGCCCTTTGGTTATATTGTGCTTGTCTCTGTATGATGGTAGAGACCCTATCTATTTATATTCCTGAGGTACTTAGCATAGACTCAGAGTTGCTCTCTAAATGTTTGTTGAATGCAGGTTGTTGAACAAATGTCATTGATATTTCTGTCCTCCCTAAAAATATGTTGGTTTTCAGTAAAGAGCACAAAAGAATCAGTAACACTTGCGAATTTCACATGGTCTGCATGCGCCACTTTGGATGCTATGTGGAAGAGGAGGGGTGGGTGACAGAGGAGTGAGCTGGGATGAGATGTTATTAAAAGACAAAATTTGTTCTTGAGGAATTTATGATCAAGTTGGAGGTATGAGACTGGCTCCCGGTGTGGGGGGGGGGGCGGGAAATGAAAAAGTAGCTAAGGGGGAGAAAATTAAAGGTGCTTGGCTTTATGAATGTCCAGTAATTTCCTAAGACATTATTTTTGAAACGGTTACCAGTTTTGTTACCAGTTAAATAACTTAATGGCTGTTATTCTTTAGTACTGGTCTGAGATAGCAGTTTCACTAAAATTCCTGCCTTTTGAATTTTAAAACTTCAAAATGTATTGTCTTTCTTACTGTCTGTTCATTTTCCTTTTTAGAAACATGTTGAGATCAGTTGTGCAAGAAAGGCTTTCTCACTAGGTTTTCCTCTTAATGCTATTTTGGTTAAAATGTGCATGAATAATGCATACAAATCCAATAGTGTAGATTGGTAAAACCAGTAGAAAGTTATGTCACGAAATTGAAGCCAGCTTTAGCATTTCTCAGCAGTTGCAAGAGTAGGTGCTCACGTCTTTTTAAATCAAAGGTTTTAGAATGGAAAGTTAAAATAACGACTTTGGTTTTGTCTGGAGGAGAGTAACATAGGAAGTTATGACCCATGTGAAATAATGTTTAATCCAATAAATACAACTGGTAATAGCTGAGAAAGAAATGACATCTCTGCTGACAGTTCACATAGAAGACGCAGGATTTGACCAAGGTGGTCAGAGGTATTGGCAGGAAAGCCGAAGAGCACCGTGACCTTTTAGTAAAGGCTGCGCTCTGTTCTTTATGTTTCCAAGCCCCATGTCCTCTTCTACAGTTTAGTTTTGAAATAACCTGTACAGTTCTTATCTGGGCCTTTTCTGTGAGTCTTTACTCTTGTCTGGACCTGCCTAGGGCTTGGAGATCTCGCCCTCCTCTGTATTCCCAGCACTTTTTTCTCTGGTCCTTTTTTTTTTTTTTTTTTTTTTTGACGATTAGCCATACTACCTTGTTCTTGCCCTTTGTCTTGTTACATAACTTTTTGTGTCTTTCTTCCTCATCTTCCCCCAAGCCCTGCATTTCCCTTAAGGACAGAGACCTTGTTGTCTTAACTTTTGTATTTCCTCTGTTGCCCAGTACAAAACACGTTCATTGGTTGATATGATGTGCAGCAAATTAAGTACCACAGAGTATGGCTGTTATTAAACACCTTCTGTATGTAATATGGTACAACACTTTGGAGAACATCTAAGTGGTGCCAGGGGCTCTTATTCTTGTTTTGTGTTTATAACATTAAAAAATCATCCAGCAGCTTACTCGTATATGAATTGTAGGTGAATGTAATTTATCCTTTAGGTTTCAGGTTAATCTTTTGGGAGACTAATGTCTCCATTAAAACATTCACTGTAAAACCATGTGCATTTTATACTATCCTTAGCATTGAGAGCATGTCCTTAACCAGACACACTTACCCAGTGCTCACTGTGTGCAGTGCTTTGCCAGGCATGGCACGACCAAGGGAAACAAGATCCAGTCCCTGAATCAGGGTTTCGTAGTCAGTCCAGAGGAAAAGGCTGGGCATGGAAAGATGGGCACAGTGTGATGTGAAAAGGGTCTGGGCCTCCAGCCCACCGGAGCTACTCACTCCCGAGATCAGCCCCCGGAGTTTGCCATTCTCAGTGACTATATCTACGCCGTCATCTCAGTTTTATACATCCCGCAATCTAACCACTGTCTCCTGTCTTTCAACCCATTCTCTTAAAAACCCTGATCCCAACATTTCTTTGACCAACCACAGTGTCTTCTCCATGTTTTCAGTGTTCCTCCCTCCACTCGTGTCCTCATTCCCTCCTTACCAGCTCAGATGGCGTGGGCTGTCATAGAATCGCCCCCCTGCCTTTCTCTCCCTGCACTGTGCTCACCCAGCCCATCCCTCCCCTCCTTCCTGACCGGTCCTCAAGTGACTGGCCACGCTGGCAGCTCTTGCTTGAGACCCACAGCTGTTTAATTTCTGTGGTGCCCTTTTGCTGCCCAGGAGTCCTACTCCATTTCTCTAGTCAGTTTCTTTTACATGCTTATTTCATACTTTTCTCCCTTAAAATTTCTAATACCTTCATCCTCTGTCCTGCTCCATCGGAGGACATTATTTATGTCACTGAGAAACTCCTCATGTTTCCACTCACACACCTGGCTGTGTACATGTGTGGACATATTCTGCTTTCTCTACATCGAAGAATGTTATGTCCCTAACTGACGCCAACCCCTCCGTATGTGCCTGGGATCCCAATGCCTCTGACCTACATCAGGACATTAATGTAGCTCCTTCTCTCTCCCAGGTAATCAGTTATTCCTGATGCCCATCAGCTATCTTATCTTTCAGAATGCTGTATCTTATACAAATACCTTTGATCCACATCACTTTCCTCTCCTAGAATTCTTTCTTGAACAGCCTCTATATGTTTATTCTCACGATTCCCCTGCAGCCGCTCTTGACTAAATCACCGCTGTCACATACTCAGCTGCCTAATTGAGTGGTCCTCTCTCCGTTCGCATCTTTGTCGACCTTTCATCAGCACTTAAAGTTGTTGATTCCTCCTTCCTTCATGGAACACTTTCTTTACTTGGTTTCCAGAGTACCAGTCTCTTTTGATTTTACTTCGCAGTTCCCTTTGCTTGTCGTGTTGTGTCCTTCTGACTTTAGACGTTCGCGTGTCTTGGGGTGCAGGCCTTGTTTTCTGCACTTGCCCTTCAGATCCTTTGTACTCGGTGTGGTCTGAGGGTCAGTAGCATCACCTTCACCTGGAAGCTTGTCGGAACTGCAGAGCCGCAGGCCCCAACTCACACCTAGTGAATAAGAATTTGCGTTTTTTCAAATCCGTAGGGGCTTCATATGGACATTAAAGCTTGAGCAGCTTGCCTTGCATGACCTCATCTAGTCCCATGCCTGTGAATATTGTCCAAATTCTGCTAAGTCCAAAACTTTA
Organism: Eschrichtius robustus; assembly: GCF_028021215.1. NCBI lineage: Eukaryota > Metazoa > Chordata > Mammalia > Artiodactyla > Eschrichtiidae > Eschrichtius > Eschrichtius robustus. The sequence goes on along the minus strand of NC_090837.1, from coordinate 41,206,609 downwards.
TGTCTCTAGACTCAGTCTTGCCCCCTGAATTTCAGACTCCTGTCTAACTATCTACTTGGCACATTCACTTAAATATCTAATGGGATCTCCAAAGTGTCTTAGAATGTCCAGAAGAGAATTCTTGATTTCTGCTCGCAAGCCTGCCCCTCCTGTGGTCCATATTTTGGTAGATGGAGGATCTGTCTTTCAGTCCATCAACATTCACATTCAGTCCATCAACAAATTCTGTCAGCTCTACCTACAACATAGAGCAGAATCTGACCACTTCTCATCATTCCACTCCCACCACCCAGGCCCCCATCATCTCTCACCTGGTTTCTGACAGGGGCTTTCTCTGCTTGCACCCTCGTCTCCAGCAATATGTTAAATACAGCATTCAGAGTGATCGTTTCCAAACGTGAATCTGTTCATGTCAGTTCCCTGCATGGAACCCTCCAATGGCTTTGTTTGCTGGCTGGAATAAAAGCCAGAAGCCCTCGTTCTGGCCATCTGCCACCTTCTGAGATCTGCTCTGTCCTCCTCACTCACTTCCTTCCATCACTGGCCTCAATGCAAGTTCCTGGACTTGCCAAGCGTGTTCTCTTCTAGGCCTTCACTTTCCCTCTGCCTGGAGCTCTCTCATCCCAAATGTCTACAGTGCTTACTCCCCCACTTCCTTCCTTTTTCTGCTCAGAAAGACCTTCACTGTATCATTTTCTATCCATTTTCTCTTGCCTTTAAAAAAACCCAAAAAACAAAATAAACACAGCATCTTTCACACATCATGTTCATTCATTTGTAGATCTTCTACAAGTAGAATATAAGCTCCTCAGTGAGCGAGGCCTTTTGCTTAGTGCACGGATGCATCCCAGACCCTACGCTAGCGCTAGACAGACAGAGAAGGAGGCGCTCAATACATATTTATTGAACAAGTAAATGAATAAGCGTCACCAACTCATACGTAAGGAGTGTTACAGAAATGCAGAGGAGAGGCAGCTAACTGCTTGGGAAAGTTGGGGAGAGCATCACAGAATAAGTGATGCTTGAGGGGTGTTGTGAAGAGTCAAGAAGGAGTTCTCCAGACGGATAAGATGGTGGTCAGATATGCTTTGTGGAACAAGACAACACACGCAAAGGTAGAGAAAAATAGTTTTCAAAGACATCGTGAAAATGCACTATGGCTGAAGCAGGGGTGAGTGTATTGGATGCTGAGAAATAGTGATGGGATGAAGCCAAGAAAGTAATTTAGGGCCAGCTTGTAATGAGTCTTGTGATAAGATTCTGCTGAAGAATTTTCATTTTAGCCTGTTAAGTGGTGGGGAGCCGACAAACGTGGTTAAGTATACAGAGTGATGTCAGATTAGTATTGAATATTTTATAAAGTTTTTTTTTTTTTAGTAAACATTGTGGAATTTTTATAATCTTGCATTATATTAAGAATTGGAAATTCAAAGAAAATAAGACATGTTCCCTACTTAGGAGTTTACATTCTATTAGCATATGAGTATTTTAGGAGTAAAGATTGATTTGAGGTCCTAGTGTCCTAGATGAGAGGTGACAGGAATTTCCATAAAAGCAACTTAAGTGAGAATGGCAAGTTTCAGTTCCTCCCTTTATCGCTTTAATGAATACGTATCCTGACCTTTGTTCCTCAAGGAAGCCTGGTTGACTTTCTTGACTTGATCAAATCCCTGCTGTAGGCTCCCCATGCATCATAGTCCCATAGCATTTCCTGTGGTTGAAATTTTGTATGCTTATGTTTTTTTGTCTGCCCTGCCACTCAACCAGACTGTAAATCCCTTAAGGAACTTTGCACCCCTAGCAACTTGCATAGACTTTGGCACCTGTTAGGAGTTCAGATATTTGAGTGAATAAAATTTGGGGATACATTTTAAAGGCTACATTGACTGAACTTGAAGACCAGTTGGCTGTGGCAGATAATGATGTTCTGAGGATTTCCACCTATTTACTGAAAAGTCTCACTTTGGCCCAAAGCATCTCAAACTCCGTATAGTGGAAACTGGACTTGTCATCCTGATCTGCCCCCTTGTATATGCCCTGTCTTGGCTAATGGCATCATCATCTACCCACCATGCAAACTACAGATGTGAAAGTCATCTCTTACCCCCTTGCCTCACACCCGCCCTATATCTAAGTATCTAGTTGTCTTCTTCTTTCTCCCTATTTTCTGCCCCAGTGTTCACTGTCAGTGCCTTAGGTCAACTTCTGAGCCCACAGACTTTGTCTTCCCGCTTCTGGTCATTGTCGCTGCCAGCCCACCTTCCACATCGCATGTTGTCAGGTGTGGTGGGCAGAAAAATGGTCCCCCAAAGATACATTCACCTGCTCATCCCAGTAGCCTGTAACCTTTTTTTTGGAAAAAAAGATCTTTGCAAATGGGATTAAGTGAAGGATTTTGAGGTGAGATCATCATGGATTATCTGGGTGGGACCTAAGTGCTGTAACAAGTATCCTTATAAGAGAAAGGTAGAGGGAGATTAGACCCACAGAGGAGAAGGCAATGTGAGGATGGAGGCAGAGATTAGAGTGATGTGGCCACAAGCCCAGGGATGCTGGCAGCCACCAGAGGCAAGAGGCAAGGAATGGACTTTCCCTAGAGCCTTCAGAGGGATGGTGGTCCTGCAAACGCTTTGGTTTTCGTTCACTGAAACTGATTATGGAGTTCTGGCCTCCAGAGTTATGAAAGACTAAAATTTTGTTGTTTTAAGCCACCAAGTTATGCTAATTGTTACAGTGGCCATGGGACACTGATGCGTCAGAGTTACCTGTAAAGTCTAAAATGGATCTTATCACTCCCTGGCAAAACATCCAAAGACTCTCCATTACTACAGATTCAGTATAAACTCTGTGATCTGACCCACGTTTAAGCTTCATCTCTGACGACCACATCTTTTCCCTCTGGCTACTCTCCTCTCTAGCTATGCCAGATATTCTTAGACACACACCTTGTTCTTTCAGGCCGTGGGACTGTTGCTCTTCCCCTTACACCTGGTATTCTCTTTTCCTGCCTTAAATTCTTAGTTATCATTTCAGCTCAGATGTCATCTCTGCCTGGAAAGTTTGCCTGGAAACTTATCCTGGTTCCCCTAAGAGTGACTTCTTCAAGTATTCCCACAGTTTATATAAACATATGTTTACTTGCACGTCTTCCACTAGATTAGACTTTGAATATTTGGAGGGCATCACCCATATCTCATTAATCTTTCTAAACTGTTTCAGCAATGAGCCCTTTCTTTACCAGGTACATGGTAGGTATTTGGTAAGTGTTGATTTATTAAACTGAAGTCACATGAAATAACTTTCTTTTATAACTGTGGATTATTCTATAACTGGTCTTTAGTTCTAGAATATTTTCTTTGTAGAGTGAATGCATAGGTGACCTTGAAAATGATTTTAAAGATGTCAACAAGAGAAATTGGGAAGCTCTGGATTTAGTCATCCAAAACAGATACACATAAGATTTTCAGTAACCCACACACAATGTTTTGAATAATTCTTCATCTGCAGTTACATGTGCAGATTTTGCAAGTTGGGGAAAACAATAGTAGATTTAGTTACTTGGGGAAAAGCCAGTACTTTTAAGAAACTGTCATAATCAACACTGTACCATTTGGCTGACCTTGTACCTCATTCAGGGAGGATATGTCTAGAATGTCTCTGACTCTTGTTGTTTGCTGCCAAGATTCGGTTTCAAGCTTTTGTCACTTCCTTGGTAGGTTATTGTAGCAATCTCTTGGCAGCCCCTTCTGGACTCACCCAGATTTTCTGTTTACAGTTTATTTTAAATGTGGTAGGTTTCATTTATTTTCCTTGTGTTCTTTGTATTTACTACGTTATTTTTGAGTTTACAAGGTTGTACATTAAAGCTAAATAAAAATTTGGCGCTGATATTTTAAGCTTGGGTAACTTTGGGGTTACTTTGGACATTCTTAGAAGATGCCTAGTTCTTGGGAAACCATAAACAATGAGGTATTAAATTGAGCGTGTGTGCCTTCTGACTATTTCCTGTTACCTTAAGTAATGGGGAGGGGTTATTTGGACATTATCCACAGTTCTTCCACATCTTGCTCCTTTGTACTATTTGTTCTCAAGTTAGTTTTCAGAGGTCATGTTAAAAAAACACTTATTGGCATAACATAAGAATTGTTGGCATGTTTATATTATTAATTTTATGACCTCTTCTTTCAGCCTTTTAATAGGAAAATCTCAAAAAAGTAGGATAAAGGTAATGATCCTCTTAATGCTGAAGTTTTTTTTACACCACTTTATTTGAGGTATGATTGACATACGAAAGCTGTACACATTTAACTCATACAACTTGATGAGTAAAGTTTTAAAGCCATGTTAACGCAGTCACAGCCATCGGCCTCCATGCTGTTTGGTTGAAATGGGATAGTGTTCAATCTGAAATGTGTTCGAAATTATTTTAAGTCCCAATGTGGACAGAGCTTTTACATATCTGGGCCACCAGAGATCTGTGAACAAACTTTCTGTTAATACCACTGTTTTAATCAGGCAAAGATTCTGTCTACCTTAAATGCTTGTACGTAGGCTAGAGCATTTATCTTGTAAAATACAGCCTGTTTTTCAGAGTGTTGTTGTGACACTTTTTATATAAAATATAATTAGTAATTAAACCACCTGAATCCTTTCTGGAAATAGATGGGAATAAACAAACCCACGAGTAAGTACAAACTAAGTATTCCATTTCCATGTATAGTCATTACATAGGGCTATACAGATTTTCCTAACTGCCATTTAAAGTTCAGTGAATAATGTAAGGCTATTTTATAAATCCCTTACCCTGTTTTTCAGGGATGGATTGAAGCATCCTGAAAATTTTGTGTGGCTCTACTTAGTATAGAAACACAGATGTTTGTAAGGGGAAAATGCAGTGGGAAATAAAAGGGAAAATGAAAGGCTAATTCTGTCTGAGATCTAGGTGTGGATACTGTTAACATTTCTGCTGCTGTATTCAAAAATACATCTGTATAAAAATCCACCAATTTTGCTCCATGTCTGTGTGGCTTTCTTTCATCACTGGCATTGAGGTGAGAGATGACAGGACCAGAATATAGACCATGCATCCAGCATGATAGGTCTTTGGCTTTGGCTTGACAGGTTTTTGTTTGCTTGTTTGTTTTGGGTTTTATTTGGTTTTGGTTTTGGTTTTATTGTGGTAAAATAAGCATAACACATATACCATTTTAACCATTTTTAAGCATGCGGTTCAGTGGCATTAAGTACATTTTTGTCCAACCAGCACTGCTGTCCATTGCCAGAACTTTTCCATCATCCCAAAATAAAACTCTGTACTCATTAAACAGTAACTCCCCACCTCCCCCCGCATCTGTTTCTTTTTAAAGCAGGTACAGTACTCTTACTATTATAACTACCATATATGAGGTGTTAAGCACACTCTTTCCAATACTTTATGCTTTCCACTAAGGCATTAATGTATTGCCCGGAAACACTGAATGGTAGATAAGGTCTGGCCTATTTGATATTCGTTTGTGCAGGCAAAATTGAAAAACCTGATGTTTTAAGATTGAATTATCACCTCAGCAGCACTAAGATCTATCACTTGAAAATTACTCTTATGAGCCAGGTACGCTCCAGTGCTGGGTCACCTCAGGCCAGACAACCAACAGGGAGGGAACCCAGCCCCACTCATCAGCAGACGAACGGATTAAAGTTTTACTGAGCTCTGCCCACCAGAGCAACACCCAGCTCTACCCACCACCAGTCCCTCCCGTCAGGAAGCTTGCACAAGCCTCTTAGATAGCCTCATCCACCAGAGGGCAGACAGCAGAAGCAAGAAGAACTACAATTCTGCTGCCTCTGGAAGGAAAACCACATTCACATTCAAAGGCAGAGGACTTTGTACCAGATGAAGGAACAAGATAAAACCCCAGAAAAACAACTAAATGAAGTGGAGATAGGCAAAAAGAATTCAGAATAATGATAAGAAAAAGAATTCAGAATAATGATAGCGAACATGATCCAGGACCTCGGAAAAACAATGGAGGCAAAGATTGAGAAGATGCAAGAATTGTTTAACAAAGACCTAGAAGAATTAAAGAACAAACACCTAGAAGAAGTAAAGAACAAATAAACAGAGATGAACAATACAATAACTGAAATGAAAAATACACTAGAAGGAATCAACAGCAGAGTAATTGAGGCAGAAAAACGGATAAGTGACCTGGAAGACAGAATGGTGGAATTCACTGCCACGGAACAGAATAAAGAAAAAAGAATGAAAAGAAATGAAGACAACCTAAGAGACCTCTGGGACAACATTAAATGCAACAACATTCACATTATAGGGGTCCCAGAAGGAGAAGAGAGAGAGAAAGGACCTGAGAAAATATCTGAAGAGATTATAGTTGAAAACTTCCCTAACATGGGAAAGGAAATAGCCACCCAAGTCCAGGACGTGCAGAGAGTCCCAGGCAGGATAAACCCAAGGAGGAACATGCCAAGACACATAGTAATCAAATTGACAAAAGTTAAAGACAAAGAAAAATTATTGAAAGCAACAAGGGAAAAACGACAAATAACATACAAAGGAACTCCCATAAGGTTAGCAGCTGATTTCTCAGAAGAAACTCTACAAGCCAGAAGGGAGTGGCATGATATACTTAAAGTGATGAAAGGGAAGAACCTACAACCAAGATTACTCTACCGGGCAAGGATCTCATTCAGATTCGACAGAGAAATCAAAAGCTTTACAGACAAGCAAAAGCTAAGAGAATTCAGCACCACCAAACCAGCTCTACAACAAATGCTAAAGGAACTTCTCTAAGTGGGAAACACAAGAGAAGAAAAGGACCTACGAAAACAAACCCAAAACAATTAAGAAAATGGTCATAGGAACATACATATTGATAATTATCTTAAATGTGAATGGATTAAATGCTCCAACCGAAAGACACAGGCTCGCTGAATGGATACAAAAACAAGACCCGTATATATGCTGTCTACAGGAGACCCACTTCAGGGACACATACAGACTGAAAGTGAGGGGATGGAAAAAGATATTCCAAGCAAATGGAAATCAAAAGAAAGCTGGAGTAGCAATACTCATATCAGATAAAATAGACTTTAAAATAAAGAATGTTACAAGAGACAAGGAAGGACACTACATAATGATCAAGGGATCAATCCAAGAAGAAGATATAACAATTATAAATATATATGCACCCAACATAGGAGCACCTCAATATATAAGGCAACTGCTAAACAGCTATAAAAGAGGAAATCGACAGTAACACAATAATAGTGGGGGACTTTAACACCTCACTTAAACCAATGGGCACATCATCCAGACAGAAAATTAATAAGGAAACACAAGCTTTAAATGACACAACAGACCAGATAGATTTAATTGATATTTATAGGACATTCCATCCAAAAACAGCAGATTACACTTTCTTCTAAAGTGCACATGGAACATTCTCCAGGATAGATCACATCTTGGGCCACAAACCAAGCCTTGGTAAATTTAAGAAAATTGAAATCATATCAAGCATCTTCTCTGACCACAACGCTATGAGATTAGAAATCCATTACAGGGAAAAAAACGTAAAAAACAGAAACACATGGAGGCTAAACAATATGCTACTAAATAACCAAGAGATCACTGAAGAAATCAAAGAGGAAATCAAAAAATACCTGGAGACAAATGACAACGAAAACACAATGATCCAAAACCTATGGGATGCAGCAAAAGCAATTCTAAGAGGGAAGTTTATAGCACTACAGTCCTACCTCAAGAAACAAGAAAAATCTCAAACAATCTAACCTTACACCTAAAGGAACTACAGAAAGAAGAACAAACAAAACCCAAAGTTAGTAGAAGGAAAGAAATCATAAAGACCAGAACAGAAATAAATGAAATAGAAACAAAGAAAATAATAGCAAAGATCAATAAAAATAGAAGCTGGTTCTTTGAGAAGATAAACACAATTGATAAACTTTTAGCCAGACTCATCAAGAAAACGAGGGAGAGGACTCAAATCAATAAAATTAGAAATGAAAAAGGAGAAGTTACAACAGACACTGCAGAAATACAAAGCATCCTACGAGACTACTACAAGCAACTCTATGCCAATAAAATGGACAACCTGGTAGAAATGGACAAATTCTTAGAAAGGTATAACCTTCCAAGACTGAACCAGGAAGAAATAGAAAATATGAACAGACCAATCCCAGGTAATGAAATTGAAACTGTGATTAAAAATCTTCCAGCAAACAAAAGTCCAGGACCAGATGGCTTCACAGGTGAATTCTATCATTTAGAGAAGAGCTAACACCCATCCTTCTCAAACTCTTCCAAAAAATTGCAGAGGAAGGAACACTCCCAAACCCATTCTTTGAGGCCACCATCACCCTGATACCAAAAGCAGACAAAGATACTACAAAAAAAGGAAATTACAGACCAATATCACTGATGAATGTAGATGCAAAAATCCTCAACAAAATACTAGCAAACAGGATCCAACAACACACTAAAAGGATCATACACCATGGTCAAGTGGGATTTATCCCAGGGATGCAAGGATTCTTCAGTATATGCAAATCAATCAATGTGATACACCATATTAACAAAGTGAAGAAAAAAAACCATTATGATCATCTCAGTAGATGCAGAAAAAGCTTTTGACCAAATTCAGCACCCATTTATGATAAAAACTCTCCAGAAAGTGGGCGGAGAGGGAACCTACCTCAACATAATAAAGGCCATATACGACAAACCCACAGCAAACATCATTCTGAATGATGAAAAATTGAAAGCATTTCCTCTAAGATCAGGAACAAGACAAGGATGTCCACTCTCGCCACTATTATTCAACGTAATTTTGGAAGTCCTAGCCATGGCAATCAGAGAAGAAAAAGAAAAGAATCCAAATTGGACAAGAAGTAAAACTGTCACTGTTTGCAAGTGACATGGTACTATACATAGAGAATCCTGAAGATGCCATCAGAAAACTACTAGAGCTAATCAATAAATTTAGTAAAGTTGCAGGATGCAAAATTAATGCACAGAAACCTCTTACATTCCTATACACTAACAACAAAAGATCAGAAAGAGAAATTAAGGAAACAATCCCATTCACCATTGCAACAAAAAGAATAAAATACCTAGGAATAAACCTACCTAAGGAGGTAAAAGATCTGTACTCAGAAAAGTATAAAGCACTGATGAAAGAAATCAAAGATGATACAAACAGATGGAGAGATATACCATGTTCTTGGATTGGAAGAATCAGTATCATGAAAATGACTATACTACCCAAAGCAATCTACAGATTCAATGCAATCCCTATCAAATTACCAATGGCATTTTTTACAGAACTAGAACAAAAAATCTTAAAATTTGTATGGAGACACAAAAGACCCTGAATAGCCAAAGCAGTCTTGGGTGAAAAAAACAGAGCTGGAGGAATCAGACTCCCTGACTTCAGACTATACTACAAAGCTACAGTAATCAAGATAGTATGCTACTGGCGCAAAAACAGAAACATAGATCAATGGAACAGGATAGAAAGCCCAGAGATAAACCCACGCACCTGCGGTCAACTTATCTATGACAAAGGAGGCAAGTATATACAATGGAGAAAAAACAGTTCTTCAATAAATGGTGCTGGGAAAACTGGACAGCTCCATGTAAAAGAATGAAATTAGAACACTCCCTAACAGCATACACAAAAATAAACTCAAAATAGATTATAGACCTAAATGTAAGACTGGACACTATCAAACTCTTAGAGGAAAACATAGAACAGTCTTTTACATAAATCACAGCAAGATCTTTTTTGATCCACCTCCTAGAGTAATGGAAATAAAAACAAATGGGACCTAATGAAACTTAAAAGCTTTTGCAAAGCAAAGGAAACTACAAACAAGTCGGTAAGACAACCCTCAGAATGGGAGAAAATATTTGCAAATGAATCAACGGGCAAAGGATTAATCTCCAAAATACATAAACTGCCCATGCAGCTCAATATTAAAAAAACAACCCAATCCAAAAATGGGCAGAAGACCTAAATAGACATTTCTCCAAAGAAGACATACAGATGGCCAAGAAACACATGCAAAGCTGCTCAACGTCACTAATTATTAGAGAAATGCAAATCAAAACTACAATGAGGTATCACCTCACACCAGCTAGAATGGGCATCATCAGAAAATCTGCAAACAACAAATGCTGGAGAGGGTGTTTAGAAAAGGGAACCCTTTTGTGCTGTTGGTGGGAATGTAAATTGATGCAGCCACTATGGAGAACAGTATGGAGGTTCCTTAAAAAACTAAAAATAGAATTACCATATGACCCAGCAATCCCACTACTGGGCATATACCCAGAGAAAACCATAATTCAAAAAGATACATGCACCCCAGTGTTCACTGCAGCACTATTTACAATAGCCAGGTCATGGAAGCAACCTAAATGCCCATCGACAGATGAATGGATAAAGAAGATGTGGTACATTTATACAAAATGGAATATTACTCAGCCATAAAAAGGAATGAAATTGGGCCATTTGTAGAGATGTGGATGGATCTGGAGACTGTCATACAGAGTGAAGTAAGTCAGAAAGAGAAAAACAGATATCGTAAATTAACGCATATATGGGGAACCCTGAAAAAATGGTACAGATGGACTGGTTTGCAGGGCAGAAATAGAGACACAGATGTAGAGAACAAACGTATGGACACCAAGGTGGGAAGGTGGCGGGGGAGGGGGGTGGTTGTGGTGGGATGAGTTGGGAGATTGGGATTGACATGTATTCATTAATATGTATAAAATAGATAACTAATAAGAACCTGCTGTATAAAAAATTAAATAAAATACAAAAATTCAAAAAAAAAATTACTCTTATGGTCAGGCTTCATCTTAATCAGTAAGCTTCCACAGGGGCTGTGCTTTGCTACTTAGGTAAACACGTTAGAATTTAAATATATCTGGACCCGTGGGTCTCCAAATGAAATGATGCTCTGCTGGAGGCATATTGGCGTGACTCATGCATTGGAGGCATGGAAGTTAAGGAAGGCTCCCTATTGCCCACAAAGTAAGTCCAAGCTATGTCTCACTGTATACGTAGTACTAGAAGTAACTGAGCTTTTGTTCTTAATCAACAAGTTAGTTTTTATCTCGAGGACACTGTAAATCATGTCATTGATCATGTTTCCTTCTTTGCCTCTGAAGCTAGAATGCTCAGAGATGAGCTGGCGATTTGCCTCTAGCAGGTGAAAGAACCTCACGGCATGGAATGGGATACTACCTCATTCCCGCTTCATTTTATACCCTCTTTGTCCCACTGCCTGCCGTTGATTTTTATTCATCCTGAGTAGTCAGCTTCATGACTGATTCATAGCTTCATTTCCCGCCAGCCGCCCCGTCACCACTCCTTTCTTGCGTCTTCTCCTCCCACCTTACTGAATGCTCCTTCTTTCCTCCCTGCCTTGGATCATGCCGCTCCCTTTGCCTAGAAGAGTTTCTCTATTGTAACTCTCTCCTCCACCCTCAGTCTTACTCCTTGTCAACTTAGCTCAGCCATCAGTCACAATCATCCCTGGACACCCAGTCCTTCACTGTGTGAAACTGGCTGTTCCTTCCTGTGTGGCCCACTGACCCCATCCAGACTTATGCTGCTGCACCGGGAGTAATTCACTGAACTCATGTCTTCACAAAACAGTTTACCTCTGCTCGACCATGGACAGGGACCAGATCTCACTGTTCTTTGAATCACCCACCATGCCTCGCACCAGATAAAGGAGGGGAAGAATTAAGTAAGCAGTATCAGATGTGGTGGACGAGTCATGATAAGAATTAAAAAATGATCATTGGACTATCTTTGCAGTATGGCGGTGATTGGTGACCTTCACTAGAGCCCTTTAGGGGAAGGGTGGGCATAGCCTGATTATATTAGAGCCGGAAGGAGGTTGGGAGCAAGATAGAGAGAAATAAGGGTTGGCGGGAGGGGAGAGGTGGATGAACAGGGAGAGAGAGACTAGGAGAGGGGGCAGAGAGGAAGTCAAGTTGCTACCCTTGGGGTGGAGGGGAGGGGAGGGGAATGATAAGGGTCTGTACTGCCACCTGATAGTGTGTCCCTAGGGGTAAGCACAGCGCTCCTATGATTGGATGAAGGTAGTAGGTCTTCAGCTTGTGTTCAGTAAGTTTAAATCTTGTTTTGAGTAAAGTCTTTGCTTCATAGAAGTTCTTACTGCCTTATCTCTTGTTTGGTGTTTATTGTATATCTGCTTTTTGTTAAGAATTTTCTTTGGAAATGGATTAGTCCCTGTCTTATGATTTGCATCCCTTAAATAGCAAACACAGTATCCTGTGCAGAGTGATGTTTAATAAATGCTTGAGTGCTTGAGGTTTTTTGCTTCAGTGCATTTTGGTTTTCATGACATCTAAATTATAAAGTAATAATGCATCTTGAATAATACTAACCAATGCAGACAGGATTATTTTGTTTGGCTCTTTAAATCCTTAATTTTTTCATATGAAACAAATTTAAAAATGTAAAAGTGAAAAAACCACCCGATCTTCCCCCCCAAGACCACTGTCACCCTCTTTGGTTCAGGTTGTGCTCATGCCGCTTCCTCTGAACAACTCTTCCCTCACCTCCACCTGAGCACCATTCTCGTTGTTTTGAGACTTACCTGTTGTACCACTGTAAGCAGATAAGGTAGGGGGTCCCCAAAGAAAACGAACCAGGCATGGCTTTCTTGACATAAGAGAAGCCATTTTTAGCCTAAACCATTTTGTGATCTAAGCCTGGCCACAATGCTTGCCCTTGAACAGGTCTCAGTAATTAATGATCTTGAGGGAACAAAATAATGCAGGAACAAACAGGACTGTTAACAGGCAAGAGAAGTTACAGTAGCAAAGATAATAAATCAGTTGTAAAGACTCCCAGTTCTGTTTTCAGTGGTAAAGATTAGCCTGAAACACTTTCTTGAGCTGTTTTATTACAGAATTCAAACCACGCCCTCTTGAGCCTGCAACCAACCACCAGATCAACTGTTGACCTTTTCTGACCCTCATGACTTTAATCAGCTAAAGCTTGGACTCTGTCAACCTTTGCCTCAATTCTATTTTGAATATTCCTCTGCTCAAAACCCCTTCATGAATATGCATATACTGCCCAGGCCCATTCATGAATATGCATACACCCTTAGTGTAAAACTTCCCCAGTTTTGCTGCTGGGGAGACACTGCTTTGGGAAAGATCCCCGGTGTTCTCCTTATTTCCTGCAAGTAATAAGTCCTCCTTTCTCCCACTCTTTGGCTTGGTTGTGTCTTTTTGCTTGATACCCACCAAGAGAGACGAAGCCAGTTTTCAGGTAATACCACCTCTCCTGTATCCTTTCCTGATACCCCTTTGCCTACCCCAGCAAATGGACTCTTCCCCTCTTTGCCTCACTGTGCCCTAGACAAACTTCTGTCATTTCACTGCTCTCATTTGGACAGATATCTGTTTACCTGAACCAGATTGATCTTTCTTTAAGGCAGAATAAAATTAATTTTTTTTGCTTGTATTTTAGAGTTGTAAAATGGTATCCTGATTATTTTGTCTTATCATTATGTTAAAAGTATTTTTCTATTTTATTAATTTGCTTTTGTAATTGTGATTTTAGCAGCTGTGTATTTCATCTAATGGATGACGGTCCCCTGTTACTGGCTTTGCAGGTTGTCTTCAGTTTTGGGGTTTTTTTTTGAATTTTTGAATTTTATTTATTTTTTTATACAGCAGGTTCTTATTAGTTATCCATTTTATACATATTAGTGTATATATGTCAATCCCAATCTCCCAAGTCTTCAGTTTTTTTCAATAAGATATTGTCACTGCCTGCCAAAATTGACAATGAAAAATAAATATTGCTTTAAACTTATTATTAAAATATCTCTTTCTTTGCTATAAGGTATATGTCGCAACAAAGCTATATTTTCAATTCTGGTAAAGTTATATTTACAGAAGATAAAAATAACTTCCCTAGCATTGAGTCTTTTCTGCAGGTAACTTACACCATTCAGAGGGTCCAGAGTTCAAGGTGTTGTCCAACCTGCAGTGGTACTTGTCCAACAGTTGTTACTAGTGAACCTAATGTGATAAAAATAAGAGCCCATGATTTTGGCTGAATTAGAATGCAGTCGGGGGAAAAGAAAGTACTAAATAATTTTATTTCCTGAACATCTTAGCTATAACACACACTAAGCAGATAGTTGAAACTTTTATTTAAGGGAGGTTACTTGAATGGGTGTGAGTGCTTCCCTAGAGCAGAGGACGGTTGCCTGTATGGTCATCTGCTTACGGAAAGTTAGATGTTACCTGGAATTTACATTTTAATAAAAACATAGGCATCATTTAAAGTTTTCTGGAGATTGGATGGCTGCTACTGTGAACTGAAATATGTAGAGCGTTAAACAAGTAAGCGGGCATACTTCTTAACCCCGTGGTCCTTCCTCACCATCACCAAAGCGCCCTGGAGATGCTGAAAGGAGGTGAAGGATGTGAGTGTGCCTGAAAACTGTAGCGTATTGTACGCAGATAAGTTGTCCTATTATTCCCAAACAGGCCGATGGCTCCACGCTGAATGCATAGGCAGTTGGGAATGTGGCATTTCCATCCTAAAAACACCCGCCTGATAATTAGATTTTATATGGCCAGTTCAGACTTCAGCTCTTGAGAATTTAAGTAATATAATACCAGAAGAAGTGTTTTTTGAAGTAGTTAAAAATTACCTTTGCTTTGGTGTCTGTAGTATCAGATGTAATTTATGCTTCCCCCAAGTACAGCCACGGTAGCTTTTTCTTTATACATGAGTTTAAAAAATTGATTGTGTTTTTAAAGTTATGCTTAAGGTGCTTTGAAAGGGAAGATAAAAATAGAAATTTTTTTAGGGGGAAAACCACTGAATATAATTTCTTAAAGAATTAGGTAATCTTTGGACGTCTCTTTTAGTGTATAAAATCTAACAGTTGTAAGTTTATATAATCCTATATCTGTTTTCTAAATCCACTTTAGTCTTATTGGGTGCAGGTTCTCTGAAATCCCTGAGGAGGAGTTAACAGATGGATTGTTGAAGGACAAAGTAGGCTGCTTAAGTTTCAAAGCCTGATGCGTTAAGGGAGAGATCCATTGTTACGGAAGCCTCACGCCAAAGTTCAGTTCATTGACTGTGAACCTGCTCTGCCACAGATTCCGAGTCCGGACGGTCCCTGAGTAGATTGGAAGCAGTGACTGCGCACTGCTTTGAAGAGGAAGGAGAGCACCTGAGGGGTAGAAAGCACAGAATGTCCGAAGGAAAAGACTGTGGCGGTGGAGATGCTCTCTCCAATGGCATCAAAAAACACAGGTAGGATGGCCTTTAACAGTGAACGTTGCTGCCTTTTTATTATCAAGTGCATTTGCTTTTGTAAAGAAAAGTATGCCTTCTCTTCGTTTTTGCTTTTTCTCTCTATTGAATATTTATATTGCTCTGTCACCTCAAAGAAAGGATTTAACTTAAGTACTTTGTCCATTACAAGAAGAACATCATCTGTAATTGTAGGAACTAAGCACAACACTTGGTTTTAACTACCATGGTTTTAGGGGAACATAAATCCTTCAGCTGGCGATTTAGAAAGGCTCTTCAGAACTGCCTATTGAAAGTCATGCTGGGTTCTTCTTTTCAGCATACATCTTTTATGACTCTACCTCCCAGTGCTATTTTAGTTTCTAGTCATTTGATCTTCTTGTTGGTTTTATTGAGAGCGGATGGTAATATTGCCTGCCTGTTGATACAATTTAGTTACCTTTACACAGAGACTTTTATTAAGACCCAGGGTTTGTTGAACATAGCCATTTTGTACTGTCTAATAACATTAGTATTTTTTTATTCGCTTGATGATTTAGTCCTAGAGATTGTCCCAGATTAATGAGATGTCACAGACACTAGAGTTCTCTGGTTTCACACAGGTTTATAGACACAGTGCCATGTGTGCATGCTGGTATTCATAGGGTACAATATTTTATCAAATTATCGGTGAAGAATAAATCCTGTTGTCATTGTAAAGAGCCCTTTTGGGATAAGTAGTTATTAACCATTAATTTCTACAGAATGGTTTTTTATTTAATATTTGTAGATTTGTGTAGCTCTAACCCCATTTCTGTACCATGAGTCTGGCTACAATTGGTCTCAACTATTGTTCTACTGAAAAATTGTACATATCACTTCTGATGTATATGTATCTGCCCCTTGTTAACAAAAAATGTTTCTCTTTGTACTTATTTTGAAAAGATCAGTGAGTCTTAGGTAACTAGCTCAAACCAGAGTTTTCTTCTCTTTGGTTAGAGGGTATCTTCTAAACGTGCTCGTTGATGGCTATCTTTTGATGGAGTTTACCATTGCAGATTATGTGGCGAGCTGTGAGGGCCCTTCCTCTCTTCTGTAGTTACTGTCAGCTGCTTTGTGGTCAAGGTCTCAGTTCTGTGCAGGGCATAAGGTACCTGTCAGGTCTCCCAATGTCTAAAAAGAAGACAGCCTTTAACCGTCTAACACATACCTCGTTACAGTCTAGTGAGAACACATGTGACATGTGTTTAGAATGTTCAAAGATGCATAGAATCGTTAAGGTATCTGAAGGAATGCCGTGCTTATTAGATGCTGTCATAGCCTGTGGCTGAGGAGGATTTCTCAGCTTTTAAGGCCCAGGAGCCCGTTTGTGTGTGTGCTGTAATGCATCATAACAAGAGTTATTTTGCATCTGACAGAAATTTATTATACTATATTCATACATTCTGTGTTCCCTTTTAATTAGTCAAACCCAGAATGACACAGATGTGAAAGTTAAGATGGAACTGTTCAAAATTTGGAATGAGGATAGGTCGCTAAGAAAAACCACAGTGCAACTAGATAGTGACATAACCAGAAAAGTTAAACTGATGTACAAGATGCAACTTATGAATCCTATAAATGTAATAAAATATTCTTCAGCTATTTAAAAGTGGGTAATTTAGGAAATTGTCAGCATTCAAATATGTGGAAAAACATAACAGTTTCCTATTTTAAAAAATAGGCATTATAGGAGTTTTTTAAAAAGCCTTTGTTTTTTTTTTTTTCATAAAGCTCTTCTCTAAACAAGTAAACAGGGCATATGCCACATACAATTTAAAAGTTTCATTTTGGGATAGGAACACAGGTAGAGTATTCAATGTTATCAGGTTCCTCTTGCCTGCGCCCTAAGTTGCACTGTCAGTAATCTGTGATTATAATGGGCAATTATTATATTAACATTAAGAGTAATTTGAATTAACAGTAATTTTGGTGATATTTTAGAAAAGCAAATGTATGTTGCATGGCCTGAAGTGATCATGAAATTTATTTGAAGCCTTCTGTTTTATCTTTAAAAGTCGTGTGAAATTTGTGTTTGACCTTGTCATATGTTTCTGTTTTCTTGAATACTGAAAAATAATTTACTCACCACTTACTTACCTTTTCCATAAAAATCTTACATTTCTCCCTCATCCCACATCACCACCTATCCTTGGGATATACACACTTAAATTTGGGGAGATGGGAAGAATATGGATTATAAAATTTAAAAGAGAGAAATGTGTATTTTATTTTATTATTTTTTTTTATTGAAGTAGAGTTGATTTACAATGTTGTGGCCGTCTCTGCTGTACAGCAAAGTGACTCAGTTAATACACATACAGACATTCTTTTGTTATATTCTTTTCCATTATGGTTTATCACAGGATATTGAATATAGTTCCCTGTGCTGTGCATGAGAATCTTGTTGTTTATCCATTCTAAATATAATAGTTGCACCTACCAACCCCAAACTCCCAGTCCATCCCGCTCTCTCCCCCCTCCCCCTTGGCAACCACAAGTCTGTTCTCTATGTCCATGATTTCTGTTTCTGTTTTGTAGACAGGTTCATTTGTGCCATATTTTAGATTCCACATGTAAGTGATATCATATGGTATTTGTCTTTCTCGTTCTGACTTACTTCGCTTAGTATGATAATCTCTAGTTGCATCCATGTCACTGCAAATGGCGTTATTTCATTCTTCTTTATGGCTGAGCAGTATTCCATTGTATATATATACCACATCCTCTTTATCCATTCATCTGTTGATGGACATTTAGGTTGTTTCCATGTTTTGACTATTGTGAACAGTGCTACTGTGAACATAGGGGTGCATGTATCTTTTTGAATTATAGTTTTGTCCAGGTATATTCCCAGGAATGGGATTGCTAGATCATATGGTAATTCTATTTTTAGTTTTCTGAGGAACTTCCATGCTGTTTTCCATAGTGGCTGCACCAACTTACATTCCCACCAACAGTGTAGGAGGGTTCCCTTTTCTCCACACCCTCTCCAGGATTTGTTATTCGTAGACTTTTTAACGATGGCCATTCTGACTGGTGTGAGGTGGTACCTCATCGTCGTTTTGATTTGCACAAGAAATGCGTATTTTAAAACGGGAAAAGAGAAGCCTTACAAGTTATAGTTCCTATGGAAAATATTAAATCATGGCTTAACTAATTTGCTGGTAAGCTAGAGCTAGGGTTTTCAACCATTGTTGTTTTTTAGCCATGGAACCATTCGTGCAACAGAAGTTTAGTATGGAAACTTTTAAAACCTCACCCGCCCTCAGAGACTGATGAGGGTCCCATAGAGAAGGTCTGTCCCCTCCTTCCCAGTCTCCCACTGCAGTTGGAATCACCATATCTGTTTCATGTCCTTAGCCAACAAAAGTGTTTAAGCTTTACTTTCTGTAGTATGTATTATGGAACAACAGGTTTCCCCCAGACTCTGTTTCTGTTCCTGTTGAATGTGTCAGCACAAGAGTACCTAGGAGAGTGCCTGCCACGTGGGAAACACTCAGTAGAAATGACCTCTTTTAACTCTGCTTACTCTCTTTCTCCTCAAAAATGATTTAATTTGCTCTAAAGAACCTCTGCCCTCTTGTTTCCTTTTCTACCCCATTATCATAGGGTGACATCATGGGGTGCAGTTTGAAAAATCTCTGACCCAGAGAATCATAAGCTATAAGGCTTATGTCATATTAATTTAATATAAAACTAACTATGCCAGACTAATTGAGTTTATTTGTATGATAATTAAAATACACATATTATGGATCTTTAATCCATCCTATGTGATAATTACCAACAAAATAATTCTTCTGTTAACGAGCTAGGTAAATTAAGTCATCTCTTAAATAAAAGTTTGGGCTAAAGGAACTGAGTTCTTTTCTCACTCTGAAACTCTTGTAATTGCTAACTGAAATCTTGAAAAAATGGTTTTTCTACCTTATTGAAGTTGAGAAAACTTCTACAATGTCTATTAATATGGTTAGACCTAGGAAGAAAGTGTTTTCTGTTTTTCATTCACTCTGAATTATTGATATGCCATGTACTCTGCTGGCCAATGACCTTTACTGTGGTGCTGTACATGTCTTTGGGCTTTTAGGTTAGTTGTAGAGAAATATCAGTAGAAAGAATTAGGATTTTATTTAAGACCTAGAACCAAAAATACTTCAGAGGTAGAGAATATACAAAATAAATGCTCCATTTTGATGGCACTTTTTTCTTTTTTTTTCCGGAAAATACATTGAGTTGCTTTGTGGAATGTTAGCCTTCACCACACTGGTCAGGTGTATGTTGGCAGGGCTTCTTGTCGTCTCGCTGGTCTGTGTTCCATAGGATCGGTTCTCTGCCCTTGGACCTAATTTATGACATTTATTCCGAGCTCTCATCTTTTAACTTTTTAGCAGTTTGACCCAAGTTGTTGTAATTGGTGAAGATGTTGATATTTATCTCATCTGGACGTATACTGTATCAATAAAAGATACTCGCATAGAACAGATTAGTCAGAATCTGAAATGTTGGAGCCATGCTATGATTCTATAAATTGTATTCCCAATATTAATAGATTAAAAGAGAAAAGCATATGATCATCTTAAGAGATAAAGAAAAAACATTCAGTGAATTTAAACAGTCATTCCTGATTAATATAAATGTCTTAGCAAATCACAAATAGAAGAGAACCTCTTTAATCTGGTTAGAAGTTGCAACAAATAAATACTTGATAATGAGATATTAAAAACAGTTCTTCTACTGTCATGAATAAGACAGGGATGCTTGCCATCATCTTTTCTGTTCATCATTGTTTGGAGGCCATACGCAGAGACATAACACACCTCTGAAATTTAGAAATAAAACCGTAGATGTCTACAGACAAATTATTATAGTTAGAAAGTTTGGCAAGGTTGCTTTTATATAAAATCAGCTAACTACATTCTTGTGCACCATCAATGGACAGAAACTGCGATTAAAACTGGGGGGGGGAAAGATTTTAGAGTAGCTATTAAAAAGTCACTTACCTAGGAATAAATCTTAGCCAAAAAAAGTGCAATAATAAAACTTACTGAAAGATATAACACTTATCAAGAAGGAAGAGTGTCATAAATATGATTTGCCAAATTCATCTGTAGACTTGGTGTACTTTTAATTAACATTGCAAGTCCTTTTCCTTGGAAGTTGAAAAATGGATTCTGAAATATATCTTTAAGCACAGAGGGCTTTGAAGAGCCAAGATACCTCTCAAGAACCTGGTTTGGGGAAGGGAAGGCATTTGCCTGACCAAATGTCAAGATTGATTGCAAATCTTTAGTGCAGAATTGTCCTGCAGGCAAGACTAACCTGAAGAATGGAAGTAAAAGGTCTCAAGACTCAGACATATAAGGAAACCTGGTATATGTAACAGAGGCAACGTAGCAGATCGGGGAGGGAAGGAACAGACTGTTAGGTCAGTGGTGCTGGGAGAATCATTTAATACAGAAAAAAAATTTAAAAGGAAATGGACCTCTATTTCATAAATATAAATTAAATTCTAGATGAACCAAACACAAATGTGAAAAGGCAAAACTTAATAAAACTTTCACAAGAAAATATAAAAATATCTTTGCAATTTTAAAATAGGGAAGGGTTTCTTAAAACAGAAATGTGATAAGGACTAAGTTTTATCTGACTCTAATTAACGTACTTGTTCTTGATGTGTTTACCTGAATAAAAGTCTTGCATTCTTTCATAAATGTGGCTAAGAATCTTAAAGGTTTAGTTTGCTGAAGTGGTAGATTACGACTCCAGATGCTCGCTCAGTTTACCCTTTGTTTATCCTTCATGACTGCTTTAGAATTGAATTATTAGGTGACCAAATAACAGCTGTCTTCTGTGTGTGAAGAATATACTGACAAGTTGAAGTCAAACAAAAAAGGTTGAGAATATAAGCTAAGACAGTATCTTCCAAGAAGTAGGATTATATTGAGAAAATGTTGTTAGTTGTAAATAAAAATTATTCAACTCCCGATACATTTAATGACTAGTACAAACCCACCTTAGTTTTGAAATCTCCCTACAGATATGAGACAAATCATCTGGTTTCAGGCTTGATTAGGTCAGGGCATAGAGTTACTAACAAGGCACCCCACTCAGAGGTCCTCCATTGTCCTGGGCAGAAAGACACCCTTGTCTGTCAGGAAATATTTAGGGTAACTCCTTGTTGTCATGTAGTGACCAGGGATCTAGATACATCTAAGGACCTAGGGGTAAGAGCCCTGCCCGGAATCAGCCAGATTTGTGGTAGGGCCTGTGGGCTGGAGGGAGCAGTGGTTCCAGAGATGCCGTGTTCTGTGCTCTCACCTTACTCTCTGACTTAGAGTACTTGTTTGCTCTGGAAAGCAGAGGGCTGTAACTTAAAAAAAAGTATCACTAGAAGCTCACGCATCTCTCTTGCGGGGCCTCGCTCTTTAACAAGCTGGACCCCATCCTGTCTCAGCAGCCCAAGTGAGAAGAGCGCTAGGGACCAGGAAGCAGGGAGAAGCTTCTGGATCCTCTGGGAGACATAGAGGCTGGGCCAGGGTCCTGCTGGGCTGCAGCGTGGGCAGACTGCCCGTGGTCCTAGAACTGCAGGTGTCTGTCATCAGAGGGCACAGAGACT
Organism: Eschrichtius robustus; assembly: GCF_028021215.1. Lineage (NCBI taxonomy): Eukaryota > Metazoa > Chordata > Mammalia > Artiodactyla > Eschrichtiidae > Eschrichtius > Eschrichtius robustus. Next base: position 41,184,601 of record NC_090837.1, on the reverse strand, counting down.
GGACGCCTGGAACAGATTGGCAAGTTGGATGACAGGAGCTAAAGCAGAAGAATAAAAGCCGGCAGGCCACTCTGACTACATGTGACACCCGTCTCTCCCCAAAAACGCATTTGGAGATTCCTTGACCAGCGAGAGGGAGTGCCAGCTCGGCAGGTGAGGGGCTAGTCATTCAGCAAAAAGTTCAAAGGATAATGTGAAATGGTAAGCAAAAACCTTATCTAGGAGTAACAAGCTGGTAGGCTGCGGGTCACTTCGGGTATGTTAGGAAGGGGGGAAAAAGGTGGTGTGAGTCTAGATTCATAATAATTATCTTCACAAAACAAAGTGGACTTACTGAACTTACTGCCAGGAAAGACTCTAGGAAAACGGCGGCGTCTTTCTATAGAATTCACCTCTTCCCGCCCAAGTTTTAAAAGCGGATGGAAGAGGAGGTGCTCTTTTGGAAGCAGGGGCCAAGGCCCGTCTCCTGATCTTGCCTCTGACCCCTAAAACACTTCTTTGGGGCCTGGGGCTCTTTAAAACACGGTTGGAAAAACACAGACTCTTTTGAGCTTAGCATTCTGTAAGCAGATGATGGTGAGATGCACATTCACCTGACTCCGAGGGCTCATTCTATCTATTCTAGATCAGTCGTTTTCAGGGGCATACAAGAGCAGATTTCCAGGGCAGCTATAATCTCTAAAGATATGCTTGAATGAACAAAATAGCAAACAGCTAATGAATTTGTTGTTTGCCTAGGGTATGAAGAAAAATAAAGAATATATTTTCAGGCATATAATCCCGTTTTTCAATTTTCATGGAAATGTTCAAACATGCATACAAATAGGATAATATAATGAACTCTTCATGCCCATCATTCATCTTCAACATTTATGGTGTGCGCAACTTTATTTCATCTGCAGACCTCCTCCATCTCCCATCCCCCCATAATTTAAAAAATTATTTTTAAAATTATAATAAATCATATCCAAGATATATTGTTTCATTTGTATATATCTTTAAAACACTGGGACTTGTGTTATTTTTTTTTTTTTTTAATTTTATTTATTTATTTATGGCAGTGTTGGGTCTTCGTTTCTGTGCGAGGGCTTTCTCTAGTTGTGGCAGGTGGGGGGCCACTCTTCATCGCGGTGCGCGGGCCTCTCACTATCGCGGCCTCTCTTGTCGCGGAGCACAGGCTCCAGACGCGCAGGCTCAGTAGTTGTGGCTCACGGGCCTAGTCGCTCGGCGGCATGTGGGATCTTCCCAGACCAGGGCTCGAACCCGTGTGCCCTGCGTTGGCAGGCAGATTCTCAACCACTGCGCCACCAGGGAAGCCCCGGGACTTGTATTTTCTTAATTAAAAAAAAAATTTTTATTGGAGTATAGTTGATTTCCAATGTTGTTAGTTTCAGGTGTACAGCAGAGTGAATCAGTTATACATATACATGTATCCACTCCTTACAGATTCTTTTCCCATGTAGGCCATTACAGAGTATTGAGTAGAGTTCCCTGTGCTGTACAGTAGGTTCTTATTAGTTATCTGTTTTACATTTGGTAGTGTGTATATGTCAATCCCAGTCTCCCAATTTATCTCCCCCCCCACCCCCTGGAAAGCATAAGTTTGTTTTCTACATCTGTAACTATTTCTGTTTTGTAGGTGAGTTCATTTGTACCATTTTTTTTAGATTCCACATATAAGCGATATCATATGGTATTTGTCTTTCTCTGTCTGACTTACTTCACTCAGTATGACAATCTCTAAGTCCATCCATGTTGCTGCAAATGGCATTATTTTGTTTTTTTTTTGGATTTTTGAATTTTATTTTATTTATTTTTTTATACAGTAGGTTCTTATTAGTTATCTATTTTATACATATTAGTGTATACATGTCAATCCCAATCTCCCAATTCATCCCACCACCACCACCACCACCCCCCCGCCACTTCCTCCCCTTGGTGTCCATACGTTTGTTCTCTACATCTGTGTCTCTGTTTCTGCCCTGTAAACCAGTTCATCTGTACCATTTTTCTAGGTTCCACATATATGCGTTAATATACGATATTTGTTTTTCTCTTTCTGACTTACTTCACTCTGCATGACAGTCTCTAGATCCATCCACGTCTCTACAAATGGCCCAATTTCGTTCCTTTTTATGGCTGAGTAATATTCCATTGTATATGTGTACCACATCTTCTTTAGCCATTCATCTGTCGATGGGCATTTAGGTTGCTTCCATGTCCTGGCTATTGTAAATGGTGCTGCAGAGAACATCAAAGTGCATGTGTCTTTTCGAATTATGGTTTTCTTTCGAAGTATGCCCTTGAGTGAGATTGCTGGATCATATGGTAGCTCTATTTTTTAGTTTTTTAAGGAATCTCCGTACTGTTCTCCATAGGGGCTGCACCAATTTACATTCCCACCAGCAGTGTAGGAGGGTTCCCTTTTCTTCACACCCTCTCCAGCATGTATTGTTTGTAGATTTTTTGATGATGGCCATTCTGACCAGTGTGAGGTGGTTGATAGATACCTCATTGTAGTTTTGATTTGCATTTCTCTAATAATTAGTGATGTTGAGCATCTTTTCATGTGCTTTTTAGCCATCTGTATGTCTTTGGAGAAATGTCTATTTAGCTCTTCCACCCATTTTTTGATTTGGTTGTATGTTTTTCATATTGAGCTGCATGAGCTGTTTGTGTATTTTGGAGATTAATCCTTTGTCGGTTGCTTCGTTTGCAAATATTTTCTCCCACTCTGAGGGTTGTCTTTTCCTCTTGTTTATGATTTCCTTTGCTTTGCAAAAGCTTTTAAGTTTCATTAGGTCCCATTTGTTTATTTTTGTTTTTATTTTCATTACTCTAGGAGGTGGATCAAAAAAGATCTTGCAGTGATTTATGTCAAAGAGTGTTCTGCCTATATTTTCCTCTAAGAGTTTTATAGTATCTGGCCTTACATTTAGGTCTTTAATCCATTTTAAAACACTGGGACTTTTATTTTCTAAAACCATAGTCCCATTATCACACTTAAAAAATAGTGTGTTAATTGTCATCAAATATTTAGTCAGTATTCACATTTCCCTGATGGTCTCATAAATGTCACTTAGTTAATTGGGTCTAAAATGTCATCTTAAGGGAATTCCCTGGTGGTCCAGTGGTTAGGACTCCAAGCTTTCACTGCTGAGGACGTGGGTTCAATCCCTGGTCAGGGAACTAAGATCCTGCAAGCCACACGGCACAACCAAAAGAAAGAAAAAAAAAAAGTCATTTAATAATAAAAATCCAGAAGGTCCGCATACTACATTTGGTTTATTTGTCTCTTAAGTCTTAAGAGATTAAAAAATGTTTAGATTTCCTCTCCTCATCCTCATTTTTTCCTTACCATTTATTTGTGGAAGAAACCTGGTCATTTGTCCTGTAGAATAATCCACAGTCTCGATGTTGCTGGTTGCATTCCCATGGTGTCATTTAACACAATCTTTAACTCCTGAATTTCCTGTAAACTGATGGTTAATAGAGAGGCTCAGTCAGATTTAGGTTTGAATTGTTTTGGCACAGAGTACTTCGTACGTACACTTACCGAAGGTGTACCTCCTATTACATCCATTGGGGGCATATGTTATCTGATTTTCCTTCTTTTTGTAATGTTGAGATTGATTCCTGGGTTCAGGCAGTGTCAGTCTGATACAGCCATGATAATGGTGCCCAACAGCCTTGAGCCTAATGATTTTAGCAGCCATTGTTGATCAGTGTCTACATCCTCATTTTAATATGGGCTGCAAAATGGTCATATTACATTTCTGTCATTCCTTCTACTTTCATGAGTTTGAATTCTTCTGTAAAGAAAAAAGTTCCCATTACCTCTTTTCAGAGTATGTTGGTTCCCTAACGTCCTTTGAAGATGGTATAGGAACACACGAATTGGATTGTTTAAATCTATTATAATTATTTTTTCCCATCTTTGGTCAGAGGAAGCCGCTCTATGTTGGCTTCTGTGTCCTTTTGACAGGACCCCAGTTGGCTTTTTTTTGTTGCTTCAGGTATAATCCTGTGGCCTTTGATAGCTGCCTTGCTTTCTGATACAGAGAGATGTGTCAGGTTTATCTGGTATATTTCCTGCCCCAGACCTAGAATCAGCTATTTCTCTAAGAAGCCACTTATCATTTTAGTGGGCAATTATATTTAGATGTTTTTTATTTTAGTGGGAAATAATATTTAGATGTAACAATCTGGGTAGTAAGGATGTTCACTGATAGCAAGTTGGCCGTGGTTTCAGTCCTTTTCATTGGATAGAGGTAAAAAAGTCACCGGTCCTTTTTCTTAAGGGAAAATGTTTCATGAGTTCATACCCATATATTTCCAGTTTAAGTTCTGGATTATGGGGTTTTTCCCTTAATTCCTTTGATTTTTATTTGTATTTCATGGTTCCTAATGACGTTAATATAGTTACATATTTGCTTTATTCTACTATTTTTGTTTCACAAACACATACACTCATATACAAATACTGGTACTAACAGCATGATTGTTGAAAAGAGTTTTCAATTTCTTTTTAGTTCCTTTTATCCTTTAATATATTCCATCTGGGATGTACAGTCAATGGTGTGTTTGAAGGTCACTTGCAGTGGTTCCCTTCTGTGTGGTTAAACTAACTTGTTAAACAGGTAGGTTCATTTGTTTCACTTGCATTCAAGTTTTAGGGATTCCCTTTTGACTTAATTTTTTATAGTTATGTACCATATTTACATGATTTCAAAGTCAGAAATACAAAACAAGGTGTATTTAGAAAAATCCATTTTCTTGTCCCCTCGACATTGTTTCCATCCTTCCCCAAAGGTAACTATTTTTATAATCTTTCCAGTTATTTTGTTTTTAATATAAGCAATACAAAGATCTATTCATATTCCTTTGTTTCTTATAAAAGACCCTTACAACCTTGCTTTTTTATCTGCTTAATGTATGCTAATTCCAGTTCTTTTGGTCTCATGTGTTTTGACATGAGTCAACTGGGTGTTTTCTTCAACAACCCTTGAAAAAATACATGTGTGTGTGTTTAGAGATAATTCTCTTTAAAAAAAAATATTTGGTGATTCATTCATGTGGTTCAAAATTCAGAAATGTAATAGGGTATATTTTGCAAATTTTAACTCCCACTTTTTAAACTAGCCACTCCTCTTCCTTTCCCCAAATGCAACCATTATTACATACAATATTGTTCACACTAATGATGGAAAATGCACGCATACAATTCTTGCCCTTGCTTTTTAAAAATATATATGTACCAAATTATTTATTCAACAAATATATCTTGAGCCCCTATTAATGCCACATTCTATTCAAGGTGCTGAGGTTACAATCATGCACAAGCCAAGCCCCAATTCTTATGGAGTGTCCATTTCTGAAATGAGGAGGGTTGAGCATCTTTTTGTATGTTTAAGATCGATTTGTATTTCTTTTTCTGTGAATTGCTAATACTTCTTGCCTGTTTTTCTCTAGGAATATTGAACTTATCAATTTTCAGCTGCTCTGTAATATATCATTACTAGCTTTTTGTATGTGATATGAGTTGAAAATATTTTTTCCAGATTTGTCAAAAGGGAAGATAATTCTTAGAAAAATCTCTAATTCCTACCACATAGCAGGTAATTACCACATAATTCTTACCACCATATGCTCTTTGAAAAAAATATAAGTGAACTAGAAAAGTGTAGTTATTAAGAGCTACTTGGGTTTGAATCCCATATCTACCATGTTCCTGACCTTAAGCAAGTTATAATCACTTTGAAACCCAACTTCTTCTTCTATAAAATGGGTGTAATAATAGGACCCACCTTGTTGGCTTGTGGTGATAATTAAATGAAATAACCTATACAAAGGAGTCATAGTGATTTCAACTCATTAAATCTCAGGTGCTGTTATAAGTAGAAAGTTGATAAACCTTAAGCAAAAGTGAGTAAATAGAATTGTTTTCTTTCTTTTAACTCATAAGAAAAGATCTTTGGATGGGTTTTAGAAGTTTACTTTGGCCTTTGAAACTGAAATTTGGGTAACAGGTAGCTGAAATGAAAGTGTTCATTTTGGAATATGATTATTTCCTTTTGAATAAAAAATAAGGAAAACTGCCTCCTATGGTTGATTTCCATTATATTTTATAAGGACATTTCATAGTAATGGTTACATTGAAACATAGTTTTTCTTTTCATGAAGATTACAAAGGTGTGGCTGGCCTCCGAGAAGCTGGCTGTAAGCTTATGTTGTCAGAAGTGTAAACAAGAGGTGACTAGAGCCTTGAAGCTCTGTTATTCATTCCTTAGTCCCTTAATACTACTTTCCCCATGCAGAGGTCTCATTACTTCTCCTTTCAATCCCTAGGCTTTTTGAATCTCTTAGGTAAATATCCAATTTCTATTTCAAGTTTGCTTTATATGGACTTATAATCCTCAGGATGTCAAAATAAAGAAGTTGTTCAATATTTAATAAAACGTATATTCTTGCTTGGCATCTTGCTCTGTTTGAAGATGCACCCTCCTTCCCTTCCACACACATGAACACAAGGTTTTGAGTGCCTGGGAAATATCTGCCAGTATAGCTTAGTCTTTTAATGGTCTGTCTTACTGTGTTTAATCTGCCCATTTCTTAATTACAATAATTCATAGATTGGGCATCTTGACTTCTGATGACTTGTGGGATCTGGTCTGTACAAATACATTGAAGTGTCTCCCATTGGAGCCGTGCCAACCTGAATTTTGGCTGAAGGAGAAACTGCCTCAGGGGACATAGAGTTCTTCAGTATTGTTTGCTGTGCTTGTTAACACAGGAGGATTTTCCTCTTTCAGAAAACAGCATATATAATAATAAGGATTTACAAGATAGAAATTAGGGAAGTGATGGTTTTTAAAACATAAAGATACTTTAACTGTTTGTTTGCCTTGTACCTTTAAAATCTTTAGAAAATTTGGTTTATACACCACTCTTTCCAAAACACATTCATTGTTTGTAGAATGTGATAGATCCTAATCGTGGGATATAGCCTGCTGTTGAGTCGTGTTGATGTAGCACCACACTCAGTCAGGATTTGAAATCTGAGCATGAGCTGCCATTCTGCCATAGAGAGTATTCTCAGAGCCAATTCCTTGTTATTCTGGAAGTGACTCATGTTAATTATACATCCTGGTTCTCAAGCAGGAAGCATTGCCTCTGCATCTGACAAATGTGGAAAACGTAGGTGACTGTCACTACGTCTCTGCACTGTTACGATGTATGGGGGAAGGTGATGTGACTTGTGCAAGAGCAGGGTACAGCCAGCTTTTAGGAAGAGGTAAAAGTTGGAGTCTAGTGTCCTACCAGTACCAGAGTAAAATAGTGTGCTTCCCGGGCTGTAAGAGAGCACAGTTGAGGCAGTTAACAGTTCTCAGCAAAACAGACTTCTGTGGTGAACCAAGTAGAGAGTTTATAACCATAGATTCTTCACAGTATTGTTTTACTTTCGTGCTTTGGTGTTTGGGGTCTTTGAATGCCTTAAGGATATTGTGAAAAATTCTAGTAGGTGAAGGTGTACCATGATCATAAGACAGTGGAGAACCATCAGCATTATGCACTTTCCTTCTGCATCTGGTTCTGGCTCTATGACTTAGTATAACTGTTGGCTTTGGTCAGCATTTAGCCTGTCCACGCTTCAGCTGCTTCATCTTTGACGCAAGCAACACCCCACGAAAGCACAGTCCAGTAGCAAGATGCTAGAACCTAGGTCTGACTGGTCGCTAAAGCCCCTGTCTTCTGACTGTACCATGTTAACTTCAGGTGCAGAGCTCTTTACAATATTATGCATAATATTAATGGCTACAGTTTACACTTGGATTATAAATTGATGTATATAAGATACTTTAACAAACTCCATAGCTTTTGATTCTCAAAATATCTCTGAGTTACAGGTAGGGCAGATATTATATCCTCAATTTTACAAATGAAGAAATTGAAGCACAGAAAGTTTAATCAACTTGCCCAAGATCACTTAGCAAGTAAGTGATAGAACCTGCATGCAAGCCACGTATTCTGACTTCAGAGCCTCCATTCTTTTCTTAAAATTTAGAGTCTTCATAGATATTTAGAATAACAGAGATTTCTATTCCTAGACAAATTCCTAGATTTATATTCTGAATGTAAATCAATTTGTCCTAGCTTTTAATTAATGCAGTTCCATTTGTTTCTTTTATGTAATAATTTACAGAGAATTAACATCATAGTCCCAAAGCATTTATTAAGCACTCATCCGCTGGGCTCAGAGCTAGGCACTATTACTAATTAAAGTGAACATGGAACTTGTTTTCTGGGCCTTTATACATTTCCACTTGTATTAACAGGAACACACAAGAGAACACATGAACACGTTGAAAGTTCTGCCAATTTCAAAAAGATACGGGATAAAAATTTCCCTTCCTATAATCTCCATGGTCTACCAACTTCCTACCAAAGCAGAATACTCTAAAGGATGCAGGAATGATTAAAGGTGTCATGTTTTCTTGGAAATTATTTGTTTCTCCTCAATAACTGCATTCTCTTATTATTAGTGAAGACCAAGATTTTTGGCTGTTTTCCTTCAGGATTATGGTTGACGTTATATTATCGGAAAGAACAAGAAAATCTCAGAAGGTGAGGTACACTACTTCAATGTGATTGTTGTGGTTTAGGACATTGTAACCTTTGCTAGCAGAAGAAACCTTCTTAGGAAAGAGGAAGAATGCTGTTCTTTGCAGTACAGATATTTCACTATGATCAGAGCAATCAGAAAGGAAAAAGAAGGTAAACTGACATATATGTCAAATAACACCCATGGAGGTATATTATGTGTCACAGAGCAGGAAGGAACTAGAAATTCAGCTCTCCCTAGAAATTCTAACCCTCTGATGATAAGCAGTCAAAAAGATCTCAGACCATTTTAAAAGGAAGTTAAATCAGGCTATTGAACTGCCTAAAGCAGATCACAAACAGTTATATACATTCTAGAAAAACGGGTGTGGTTTAAAGGGAAATACCTATAAAATTTCAGAGCCACAGAAAGAGGCAGAGTGGTATTTGCAGAGGGACACGTCTATCATTCAGTACATCTCTGCTTCTCTTTGTGTCTTCTCTTCTTGTTAACTGTGTTTTGCATGGTCCCCAGGCTCTTGTTTTGGGGATCTGAAGTCCTTGACTGCAGTGTTCCAGGTGACATGTAGCCTGTTAGAAATAGCCTCACTCCAGAGTTGCGTTCAGGGCTCAACCGTTGGCGTCAAGCACTCAAATCTACTCCAAGGTCTCGCCATACCTCGCACTGCCTACTGCCAGACTCCCAATCCAGCTGGAGCACATGCAGGTTCCAAGACAGGACATTTCTTAGTGTAGAGTCCAAGAAATTTCTGTTGTAGTCAGGAAAGGCTTCTTTCCCCTTTCCTGCCAACAAAATTAATAGCAGTAAAACAGCCTCAGACCCTTTCTGGAATGTGGGAGGTGTTAGTGGAAGATTTGTGCTCACCACCTCTATTCCTCTCTGCTCCTTAGCTGTCCACACTGCAAGAGGCTTAGGTCAGCCTTCAGGTGAGACAGGGACGAAGAAACTGGCTCTGACCTGTACTGCACACAGCCTGCATTTCGTCAGTGTTCTCGGCCGTTAAGACCTCTTCCTTTAGGTCAAGATGACCTTACCATGACCTGCTCTCTTCACTTCGGTTCGTTTACATCTCTTCCAGCCACCCATTGCATGAAGTCTTAGTTATTCTTTGAGATAAGGGTGAGAAAAGAATACACACCCTGCCCCTAGGTTAAGTAAGGTCTGCCTTTCTGTGTCCTGCCTTCTTCCCAACTGTGCTGAACACCATGAAGTAGGCTTGAAGTGAGGAGATCCTGCTGCCCAAAGGGACAGCTTCTCTTTAAGCTGAAGGACTTGGTTCCTGGGTATGTTTTCATCAGTCCATGTTGGCTTGGATGATTCTGTAGGCTTTCCTCTTAATCCAGTAATGGTAATAAACTAACAAGAATAGGAAGTAAATTTACTGTGTTACTGAAGTTGAACAGTGAATTCTAAATTTTAGAAAGCCAATTTGAAAAGCAATTTGAAATTTTGAATATGCATTTTTAACTTATTAAAATCAAAACAAGTAATACCTCTTATAAAACAAGGACACATAATCACCTTAATCTCTTTCTTGTGTAGAGCCAGATTTATTAAGCAATAATCATAGGCTTTTTATAATTTGAGATCAAAAGGAAAAATTATCTTTTAAATATACAGCAAAATCAGATAGTAATATCAGATAATTACATAAAGTTATCACAGTAAGCTTAAAATAGGAAACTAAGTTGTTGGATTTTTAAAAGATGCATAGTACCTAAAAAGGCATTTGACTAGTCTTAGAGATCTCATCTTAGACTTGTACTGACCTGCTCCCAAGACCCGGGCTCATTTCAGTTGAAGATATCTAGGAGCAGGTTAAATACCCGGCTGTCCAGCTAACCCCATCACCTGCATGTCTGACTCAGCCCTACGTTAGGTACTGGTTCTGTCAGGCTTCAGATGACATCCTGGGTATGCAGAGAACTTGCAATTCCTCTATTTGTCAGAATTCAAGCCTGGAAGTTGGTGGAAGGTACGTTACAATATCAGTCATGCAAGAAAAGAGATGTAAGTGATATGTTCTCTTTTTTAGACCCATCCAAGCTTGCTTCTGTTGAAATGGGGATAGATAGATTTTAGGAATTTAATTGTATAGGTATATTTTAGTTATTTTGTGTTGATGTTGATATATTACACTTATGGACTATTTCGTATAAATAAGATGCCTTTGAAGATCTTAAATCTCCACATATATTACAACTACGATTTTAATTACTATTCCATGACTGAGGAGTAATAGTATTTTTAAGATGGTGGACATATATCAACTTTGGAGGTCAAACATTGTTTTCCTTGGTTGAATGAGAGTATCATTTTCATAATGATAAGATCAGATTGCATCAACTTAAGCTGAAATTCTTTGAGTTGCAAGGCCAAAGGAACTTGTTTTATACCCAGATTTAAATGTTAAAGTATTAAAGCAGAATCCAGAAATGAAGTAACATACATTTTGAAACTGAAGTATCTCAACTGTAAACATTCTTGAAAATTTTGTGATCCAGCCTCCTGTTATTCACAAAACCAATCACAATAGTTGAAATTCAATCCATATTTGTTGAATGATTTTTTTTTTTTAATTGTTCTAAAGTTTCCCAAAGACATGCTGAGGAAAGGGGAGGGCCCTTTTGCTGACTGTCTTTGCCAATGCTTCTCTAAAGTGGAGTCTTCTGACCATTGTTTCAGGGGGGACCACAAGGTTAAAACAATTTTCATGATATTACTAAGACATTAGCCTTTTTTATTATCATTCACTAATAAGTTCACAGTGGAGTTTTCTAGAGACTACGTGATGTGTAGTATCACAGATTCAGTGCAGAAGCAGTTATGAGCAGCCCAGCTATCTTCTGTAAAACCAGACATTAAAAAGACTGCAAAAGTGTATAATGATGCCAGTCTTCTGGGAGTTTTTATGAATAAAGCTGCTTTAAGCATTCTTATACACATCTTTTTTACGGACAGTTTTTCACTCTGTTATGTAGGAGTAGCATTTTGGGGTCCTAGAGAGGGTATGTATTTAGCTTTATAGGAAGTTACTCTAGTGTTTCCCGAAGTCAGTGTACCATTTCTTAGCAGTATGTGAGAATTTGTTACTCCACATCCTCACCAACATTTGATGCTTTAAGGGTATAACATGGTATTGTGCTGTGGTTTTATTTTACATTTCCTAAATGATTCTGAGCACTTACTCATGGATTTATTAGCCATTGTTATATCTCTTTTTGTGAAGTGTCTGAGAGTTATGCCCATTTTAAATTGGGTTATATATCTTTGTATTATTGATTTATAGGAGTGCTTTATATATTCTGGATATAATCCTTTATCAAATATATGTAGCATGTATATTTTCTCTGAGTTTATAATTTGCCTTTCCATTTCTTTAATAATGAACAGGCATCCTAATACCTTCTTAGAACAGAAGTTTTTAATTTTGGTGAAATCCACTTTATAATTTTGCTTTTTTATGTTAGGGCTTTTTTGTGTCCTCTCTAAGAAATCTTTGCCTCCCCCAAACTTTAACCACTATCCTTGGTTCTCTCTAGTATCACTGATGATGTGTGTTCTTCAAGTTAACTTCTTCAGTATCTTTTAATGAGAATGATACAACATTTTATTTGAGAGTAAACAAATATGCTTTTTGATTGCTATTATGGAAAAATTATAGGATAAATGCATTGTGGGACAGTTTACTCAACCTAGAGCCCTAGTTAATAGAAAATCAACTGGCATAAAGTTTGTCTCAGCAACATTTACTAAGTACTTGCTATGTTCCAACTGCAGGTTCAACAGAGCTTAGAATCTAACATAATAAGAATTTAAGTAAATGCTCAACAGCAGCCTTGCATGTTCTTAAGTAATGAGTGCAGGGTGAGTAAGAGTGTTGCATTCTCTATGGTTCTTTGTCCTAACCAGGAGGAAGAAAGGATAGAGAGAAGTGGTAAATTTCCAAAAAAGGAACTTGATACTTTTCACATGACTTGTAAGTAAGAATATGTTTATCCATCAGCGTTGAGGTTACTAGGCTTCTCTGCACATTATATTCTTTTCAACCTTTTTAAAAGAATAGACTTGCAAACTATATTCCAGATGAACTATGTAAGATTATACATAATTTGTGAAAATGAGGCTTTTTATTACTATGATAATTTACTCATGTAACATCATTTTAAAATCTAATCTTCAATTCTGTGAATATAATTTTATAGTTTATTTCCAATGGCTTCCTAGTTTGGAAGACTGTTTCATTTTGGGTGTTTAGTAAACATCAGTAGTAGTACAGTCAAAATTAAAGACGGTTAGATTCAAATGCAAGCTGTGTTCATTAGGGTTATATTTAAATCGGGACTTGTGGAAGGAAGGATTTGGGGGAGAGGGGAAGAAGAATTCCGATAGCTGAAAAGGAGAGGTGATAAGCACCTAATAATTGCAAATAGATATACACACATAAGTACAAAACACATAATACACTACACATAACAAGTTTTCATTATTACAATTATAGCTGTATTAAAGTCTGCTTCTCTATGAAATTATTTTCTTAGATATTTAGTTCATTCTTTTGATCTTGAATCAAAGATTAGAATTAGGCTGTTTTATGCTTTTCTAAACATCCAAATGAATATTCTGCTAAAAATGATGATCCGTTCAGAATATTTAATAACATGAGCAAATGTTTAGTTGTTAAATGCACCTGAAAATGTATGTTAAGGAATTTGGTTTTGAAAATGTTTTCTTAAGAAGTGACTTAGAGGCAGAAAATTTGGTTATCTGTGTTCTTCATGCCTCACTTGCTGCTTGTCCATAGCTCTCATTTTTTTGCTGTTTTTCTTTCTGTGGCCCATTTTAATTTATGAGACATTAGGTAAAACATTCAGCACCTGTTACATGCAGAGTACTCCACACCGTGGGACATGCAGAGGAGAATAAGACATAGTTCCTGACCTCAGAGGGAATCACAGTCTAGTGAGTGGCAGATGTGTACAGAAATAACAGAGGGGATGAATGAAGATAGGGAAAAGTAGGAATTGTGAAATTTAAGTGGAGCGTGGAACACCAGCCAACCTCAGTGCTTTAAATTAGCACATTGGAGTTGCTTGTAAAATCCCATTGCTGATAGACAGCATCTTTGAGTTTGAGATCCTTCCGCAAGTAGATGCCAAAGAGAAACCTGAATGCAGGAGCCATGCCTGTAGGGTCTCCAAGGCTGTGTTTGGTGAAGGGAAGTATCCTCAAGTCTGAAGACAGGAGACAGTTTTAATACCATTTAATAACGTCAGTGGAATGTTTAAAGCACAGTACAATTATATTTGGGATTTATTAGTATATTCCCTTTTATCATTTCGAGTAAATGAAAAATGTTATTTGGACATAATTTTTCTAGCACTTTCACCCAGGTTGTGTGACATTAAAACAAGGAATACCAAGAGCTACTAAATGACAAGAAAGGGACTTTACCAAGAGTCCCTCCCAAGTTGCTTCATTGTGCCCTAACCACAGTCTTTTTAAAGAACTATGTTTAAGATTCCCCTGGCCCCAGAACCAGAGGTTCTGGGGCAAGCCTCTGGAGTTTGAAAAATGTCCTGAGGCTATACATGTATCTGATCACAGTGGCTAAACCTCCATCATCCTGTTCAAAGCCTTGCTGGGGGAGTAGCACACATGTCAGAACATTTCTACTTTCCTCTAGGGTAATAGAAGTACTTCTTACCTATTTCTCTGTGTAAATCTTTATATTGTTATGAATATTGTCCAATAAACAGCGATTTTTCTATGTCATCTTTTGAAACTGTAATTAGTAAAAGTAAATTATCCCTCCAGGACATAGTAGCAGTTTTAAATCTTTAACAACTCAAACAGAAAAATAAGATGTTTTTTCCCTGAAATAGTTAATGATGACATCAATATCTACTTTATGTAGAGAGTTTCTATCTTCCAGGCACTGGGCTGAATGTTGTACATCACTGACAAAGTCCCATAGTAAAAATAATATTTTTTTTAAAAATATTTGACTACATAGTATATATGTATACAGGTGTATGTATTATTGGAACAGAATTTTCATTTATAGTACTTAGGCTTGCTAGACATTCTATTTCATTTTTCTTAAATGCCGGTTATATGAACCATTAAACTGAGTTTACAGACCACCAATGAATAGAACCCAAAGTTTAAAAAGCACTACTCTGTGTGCACTGTTTCATTGGAACCTCACCATGACTGTGTGAAATGGTATCGTCATTCTCTACGCAGAAGCACTGAGGCTTGGAGTAGTTAGTTACTTGTTCAAGTTTATGCAAAGTAGCAGTGCTGTGAAACCCAGGTGCTGAGGATCTGGAGTTCAAGAATTCCAGTTCTACTGCTGATTAAATTTGTGACTGTGGACAAGTTATTTAATGGGTGCTTAATTTATAGAATTATTTTGAGGATTAAATGAGGTGATGCATGTTACGTGGTTAACACAGGGTCTAAAATGGAGTAAACCCTCACTAAATGTTAGCTGTTAGTATTCAAATACTTCATCCTAGTAGAACTAGCTCAGGGATAGTGTGATATCACAGCATTTGTGAAAATGTTGCTTTAAAAAAACCTGAAGTTTTCCTGTTCTCCCCGAAGGATACAGATCAGTGATCAAGGGTCTTTGGAAAGGAGGTAGAAGCTGGACTCAAACTAAATAAAAATGTAGACTATTAAGATTCCTGCAATCATGGGTAAAAGAAATGTTGGAGAGAGAGCTCCTTTGTCTTATAAGAAAGCAGACTGGGTGAATTCACAGGCCCCATTGTGAAAGGCATAGAGGTGAGAGGGCACAGAGACCAGGCAGGGACAAATGTCACTGAGCTATTTCGATGTAGAAATAGGGTCTTGAGACATACATGTGTATTTCGGTCATTTAAAGAATTAGAACATCAGGTGAAAAAAAAATTCTGGGGTTGGGGGAGCCTTAACCAAGACACAAAACCTGAAAGCTATTAAAAAAATAAATGAAAGACATATTTCACTGTAAAAGTTTTTTTTAAACCTGCAAAGGATTCTATTGGCAATCTAAATGAAAGATTAATAAAAAGACAAACAAAAGATTAGTAGTCGCTATCAACAAATTCTTACTAATAGATGTACAAAAAAAGCCAGTGGTTACAAATGATATAAAGAGACAGTCTATAGATGTGTAAATCCAAATGGTCATTAAAATATGAAAAGGTGTTCTGACTCACAGGTAGTCAAGGAAAAGCAAAATAGCAGTGCCATATCACTTTCTAGTCAGACTGACAAAACTTGGGTAAGAGCACCTATTGACACCAATTGCTGCTGGTGGGGAGGTGGAAGAAGTGCTGTCATGTGTTATTGGTGAAATACGAAATTGTTAAAAACCTTTTCAGAAAGCAATCTGGCAACGTCCCTGGAAATGTAAAATAGGGATACTTTTTGACCCAGCAATCTGACCCCTGGTTCTCCACCCCATAGAAATGAAAGCATCAGGTTTAATTAGGAATGTAATGTATTAAGGTGGTTTTGCTGCATTGTTTGTTTTGGCAGAAGAGTGAAACATGGCTTTCATGGAGGATGGCAAAATATGTTTTGATATATAGTATTCTCGTCATGGAATATTACTCATTCATTAAAAGAATTAGTTTACCATTTGACGAACAAATTTCCACGAAGTACTGAATGGGAAAAGCAAACTGTAAAGAAGTGTATATAACTGGTATTTTATTTTGGAATTTTAAAGTCAGAAAGCTGCTTTGTGTGTGCACACATGCACGCTCTGTTTAAGAGTGTTTGAGAAAATGTAAAAAAGTATAGAAAAATACATACCAGGTTTTTACCATGGGTTACAGTGTAGTACAGTGGTGGCAGAGGAAGTGGGGTGACAAGCATAAAAGAACAAAACGGGGGAGAAAGACTGCATTAGAAACAGGGTGCATGATACAAAGTTATGTGTATGTGTTCCTGTGCATAAAGATATTAGAAAGATAGATACACTTATATCTATCAACTTGAAGGGGTATCCTCTTAAATTATTATTTAGTGAAAAAATAATGTGACCTGTAGGGTAATATGTCAGTAAAAATCTATGTACTTGTATATGCTTTTGCAAGGAGAAAAGTATGGAAAGGAGCACTTCGGGCTGTTATGTTGGTATTGGAGGTGGGAATAGATGACTAGCTTGTTCTTTATCTGTGGATTCTTTCACCTGGAATATAATAATGTATTGTAATTTGAAAAATTAACCACATACTTGTCTCCCCATTTAATTATATTTACTTCCATGTGGTAAATACTTGAGAAGATTATTTCTGTTGTGTCTTGACTCGGTTTTGATTTAGAACTTAAATTTCTAAAAATGTAAGAATGAGATTATAAAACTTTATGAATTAAGGCAGCGGTCCCCGGCCTTTTTGGCACCAGGTACCCGTTTCGTGGAAGACAATTTTTCCATGACCGGGGGTGGGGGGGATGGTTTCGGGATGGTTCAAGAGCATTACATTTAGTGTGTACTTTATTTCTATTATTATCACATTGTAATATATAATGAAATAATTATACAACTCACTGTAATGCAGAATCAGTGGGAGCCCTGAGCTTGTTTTCATTTGCCACTCAGGGTAGATAGGGTTTTGATATGAGTCTGTAAGCAGTTGATTTATTATGGTCTCTGTGCAGTCAGATCTGTCTGCTAATGATAATCTGTACTTGCAGCTGCTCCCCAGTGGGTCCCAGCATCACCACCTCAGATCCACCTCAGATCATCAGGCATTAGATTCTCATAAGGAGCGAGCAACCTAGCTCCCTCGCATGCGCAGTTCACAGTAGGGTTTGTGCTCCTGTGAGAATCTAATGCTGCCACTGATCTGACAGGTGGCAGAGCTCAGGTGGTAATGTGAGTGATGGGGAGCGGCTGTAAATACAGATGAAGCTTCTCTCTCGCCTGTCGCTCACCTCCTGCTGTGCAGCCCGGTTCCTCATAGGCCACGGACTGGTACCTGTCCATGGCCCAGGGATTGGGGACCCCTGAATTAAGGGATGTACCTTTTTTTCTGGAGTGACTATTAATACGATTGTGGAGTGTTTTTATCTTGTCCATATGGAAAATATTGGAAGATAGCTGTTTATTTAAAGTTTCATGTATACATTATGGTCATATGTATAGTCTTCCCAGGTAGGTAGATTTGGTTTTGGCAGATTATACCATAAATAGAATCAGAAGACCAGTGTTAGACTTGGAAAAAGTTATCTGCAGTATAGGTGGTGATTAGAATATTTATAATACACCAGGAGTTCTTACAAATTGAGAAGCTAATTCAGTGGGCAGATATCACCAGTGACTATGAATGTTTTCACCTTAATATGTCTGTACTTTATGAAAATAACAAAGAATTTTAAAAATTCTTTAAAACTGATGTGCAGGTAAGAAACTGAAACTTCATTTCCAGGAGGCTCTTTTTTTTTTTTTTTTTTTTTAATCGAAGTATAGTTGATTTACAGTGTTGTGTTTCAGCTGTACAGCAAAGTGAATCAGTTATACATATACATATATCTACTCTTTTAGATTCTTCTCCCATATAGGTCATTACAGGTATTGAGTAGAGTTCCCTGTGCTATACAGTATGTCCTTATTAGTTGTCTATTTTATATATAGTAGTGTATATATGTCAATCCCAATCTCCCAGTTTATCCCTCCCCAATGAGATTGTTTTCTACATCTGTGACTCTATTTCTGTTTTGTAAATAAGTTCATTTGTACCATTTATTAAGATTCCGCATATAAGCAGTATCATTCGTATTTGTCTTTCTCTGTCTGACTTCACTCAGTAGAACAATCTCTAGGTCCATCTTGGATTGTCCCTTTTCTTAGTGCACACGTAGCTGCCCCCTGAGGCAGATCGTCCAGCCGTGGCCCCCCTGGCTGGAGGTTGGCCCCTGGTTATGCTGGGAGGCCGGGGCAGGAGCACGGGCTGAGGCCCTGGGTCCCTTCCCGTGGGTCTTTCCTGTCCTCATGTGAGAGCCCCCACCTGCATGTGCTGGCATTTCTGTGGGGCATGTCCATGCCCATTCCTGAGACCCAGAAGGGCTAACTGGCCTCATGAAGACAGAAGCAAACCTGAACCACCTGCTGGCCAATTGCAGCCGAAGCTGCATGTCGCCTGCCTTTGTGATAATCCTTCTCTACTCTTTTTCGAAGGGTCTCCACAAGCAAACCTCCTAGTCCACAGGCAGGAGCAGAAGGCAGTGTGAGCAGGGGGTTTGAGAGGGTCTGTGCAAGTCTCATGAATTTGCAGGGTTCCATCAGGCTGAGCCTCCCGTGTGGTGGCTGCTGTCCAAAAGCATCTCCCAGGGGGCGGAGTCAAGATGGCATACTAGGAGGACGCGGAACTCACGTCTCCACACAACTAGGGCACCTACCAGGCACCGATGGGGGACCATGGACACCTAAGGGGATGGGAGGAACCCCCAGCGACTGGGTAGGACGTGGGGGGTGTGAAGGGGGAGGAGAGGTGGAGGTGGGGCAGGACTGGAGCCCCTGAGGGGCGGCTGGGGGAGGGGAAGGGATCCCATGCCTGAAGGGGGAAATTGGGGAACCATTGGGAGGGCAGAGGATCAAAAGGGAGTGTGGCCAGGTTTCCCCTGCCTACTTGGGCCCCCAGGAGCCTGCTGAGATCCCGGGCCTGATCCTCTGCCCACCTAGGCCCACTCCAGCCGTGTGGGTCCTGAGGGAGTGGGAGGGAGGGAAGGGGGAGCAGAAGTAAAGTCCGGACCTCTGGGACCGGCACCCCTGAGGGGCGGCTGGGGGAGGGGAGGAGTTCCTACACCCAACGGTTAGGGGTCCACCAGAGATGGGGGAAACCCTGGGGGAGACAGTGGGGGAGGGGCATGAAGGAAGGGAAGGGAACGGGGCAGTGCTTTCCCTGTCTACTTAGGTACCGGGGAACGTGTTGGGCTCCTGGTCCTAATCCTCTGCCCTCAGACCCTCCCTCCTGCTGCACCGAGCCCAAGCCCCGCCCCTACACCCCCACCCAGGGCCCCACCTCTACACTCAGAGACCCCCTCTGAGACCCCCTCCAACGTGCTGGGCCTAAACCCCACCCACACACCCTCACTCAGCGCCCTACCTCCAAACTCCAGAACTCCACACTCCAGAGGCCACCCTTTCCAAGTGCTGCCTCTCCCCTTCCCCGCAGGTCCTAAGCATAGGCCCCGCCCCACCCTAAACCCCGCCCCTGCCTAAGTTCCACCCCCCGCCTAAACTCCACCCGCATAGCCAAGGCTTTTTCTTTTTTTTTAGATTGGGGTTCTGTTATACCTTGTTGATTCATTGTTGTTGATTCTTTTATATTTTTATTTTTCCTAATCTTTTATTTTTCTAATTTTATTTTATTCTTTATACTTTGTTATTGTTCTCGCTTTTTGGCTTGTTCACCCCCCCCCGCCTTTGTTTTTTCTATTTTCTGTTGTGGTCTTATTTTACCTTGTTGCAGGTGTTTCAATTATAGTTTTATTTTTCCTAATATATTTTTTATCTTTCAAATTTTGGGGTTTTTCTTGATATTGTACTGCTCTTTTATTTCTTTCTTTTTTTTTTTTTAATGCGCCACGAAGCTTGCGGGATCTTGGTTCCCAGACCGGAGGTTGGGACCGAGCTCCTGTGGTGGGAACTCTGTGTCCAAACTGCTGGACTAACAGAGAAGCTCAGACCCCAGGTAATATTAATCAGAGTGAGGCGCCTCCTGGAGGTCCTCATCTCAGCACCAAGACCTGGCTCTATCCACCTGCCTGCAAACTCCAGTGCTGGACGTCTCAGGCCAAGCAACCAGTAAGGTTGACAGTAATACAGCACCACCCATCAAAAAAAAAAAAAAAAGAAATGACAAAAAATATGTTACAGACAAAAGGAGCAAGGTAAAAACCTAGAAGACCAAATAAATGAAGACGAAACAGGCAACCTACCTGAAAAAGAATTCAGAGTAATGATGGTAAAGATGATCCAAAATCGTGGAAACAGAATGGAGAAAATACAACAAACATTTAACAAGGATCTAGAAGAACTAAAGAGCAAACAAACAGTGATGAACAACACAATTGCTGAAATTAAAAATACTCTAGGGACTTCCTTGGTGGCGCAGTGGTTAAGAATCCGCCTGCCAATGCAGAGGACATGGGTTCAAGCCCTGATCTGGGAAGATCCCACATGCTGCGGAGCAGCTCAGCCTGTGTGCTACAACTACTGAGCTTGCGCTCTAGAGCCCACGAGCCACAACTACTGAGCCTGCGTGCCACAACTACTGAAGCCTGCGCGCCTAGAGCCCGTGCTCCGCAACAAGAGAAGCCACCGCAATGAGGAGCCCGTGCACTGCAACACAGAGTAGCCCCAGCTCGCCACAACGAGAGAAAGCCCACGCACAGCAATGAAGACCCAATGCAGCCAAATTAATTAATTGATTAATTAATTAAATTAAAAAAAAACTCTAGAAGGAATCAATAGCAGAATAACTGAAGCAGAAAAACAGATAAGTTAGCTGGAAGATAAAATGGTGGAAATAACTGCCAGGGAGCAGAATAAAGAAAAAAGAATGAAAAGAATTGATGACAGTCTCAGAGACCTCTGAGACAACATTAAATGCACCAACATTCGAATTATAGGGGTCCCAGAAGAAGAAGAGAAAAAGAAAGGGTCAGAGAAAATATTTGAAGAGATTATAGTTGAAAACTTCCCTAACATGGGAAAGGAAA
Organism: Eschrichtius robustus; assembly: GCF_028021215.1. NCBI lineage: Eukaryota > Metazoa > Chordata > Mammalia > Artiodactyla > Eschrichtiidae > Eschrichtius > Eschrichtius robustus. The sequence continues at coordinate 41,163,252 of NC_090837.1, read as the reverse complement.
TAGTCAATCAAGTCCAGGAAGCGCAGAGAGTACCATACAGGGTAAACACAAAGAGAAACACGCCAAGACACATATTAATCGAACTATCAAAAATGAAATACAAAGAAAAAATATTGAAAGCAGCAAGGGAAAAGCAACAAATAACATAGAAGGGAATCCTCATAAGGTTAACAGCTGATCTTCCAGCAGAAACTCTGCAAGCCAGAAGGGAGTGGCAGGACATATTTAAAGTGATGAAAGGGGAAAACCTACAACCAAGATCACCCAGCAAGGATCTCATTCAGAATCGATGGAGAAATTAAAACCTTTACAGATAAGCAAAAGCTAAGCGAATTCAGCACCACCAAACCAGCTTGACAACAAATGCTAAAGGAACTTCTCTAGGCAGGAAACACAAGAGAAGGAAAAGACCTACAAAAACAAACCCCAAACAATTAAGAAAATGGTAATAGGAACATACATATCTATAATTACCTTAAATATAAATGGATTAAATGCTCCAACCAAAAGACATAGACTGGCAGAATGGATACAAAAACAAGACCCATATATATGCTATCTACAAGAGACCCACTTCAGACCTAGGAACACCTACAGACTGAATGTGAGGGGATGGAAAAAGATATTCCATGAAAATGGAAATTAAAGAAAGCTGGAGTAACAATTCTCATATCAGACAAAATAGACTTTAAATAAAGATTATTACAAGAGACAAAGAAGGACACTACATAATGATCAAGGGATTAATCTAAGAAGAAGATATAACAACTGTAAATATTTATGCACCCAACCTAGGAGTACCTCAGTACATAAGGCAAATGTTAACAGGCATAAAAGGGGAAATCGACAGTAACACAATAATAGTAGGGGACTTTAACACCCCACTTTCACCAATGGACAGATCATCCAAAATGAAAATAAATAAGGAAACACAAGCTTTAAATGACACATTAAACAAGATGGACTTAATTGATGTTTATAGAACATTCCATCCAAAAACAACAGACTACAATTTCTTCTCAAGTGCTCGTGGAACATTCTCCACGATAGACCATATCCTGTGTCATAAATCAAGCCTTGGTAAATTTAAAAACATTGAAATCATATCAAGTATCTTTTCTGACCACAACGCTATGAGACTAGATATCAATTACAGGAACAAATCTGTAAAAAATACAAACACATGGAGGCTAAACAATACACTACTAAATAACCAAGAGATCACTGAAGAAATCAAAGAGGAAATAAAAAAATACCTAGAAACAAATGACAATTAAAACACGATGATCCAAAACCTACGGGATGCAGCAAAAGCAGTTCTAGCAGGGAAGTTTGTAGCAATACAGTCCTACCTCAAGAAACAAGAAAAATCTCAAATAAACAACGTAACCTTACACCTAAAGCAATTAGAGAAAGAAGAACAAAAAAACCCCAAAGTTAGCAGAAGGAAAGAAATTATAAAGACCAGATCAGAAATAAATGAAAAAGAAATGAAGAAAATAATAACAAAGATCAATAAAACTAAAAGTTGGTTCTTTGAGAAGATAAACAGAATCTATAAACCAACCATTAGCCAGACTCATCAAGAAAAAAAGGGAGGAGACTCAAATCAAGAGAATTAGAAAGGAAAAAGGAGAAGTAACAACTGACACTGCAGAAATACAAAGGATTACAAGAGATTACAGCAAGCAACTATATGCCAATAAAATGGACAACCTGGAAAAAATGGACAAATTCTTAGAAAAGCACAACCTTCTGAGACTGACCCAGGAAAAGACAGAAAATATAAACAGACCAATCACAAGCACTGAAATTGAAACTGTGATTAAAAATCTTCCAACAAACAAAAGCCCAGGACCAGATGGCTTCACAGGAGAATTCTGTCAAACATTTAGAGAAGAGCTAACACCTGTCCTCACACTCTTCCAAAATATAGCAAAGGGAGGAACACTCCCAAACTCATTCTACGAGGCCACCGTCGCCCTGATACCAAAACCAGACAAAGATGTCACAAAAAAAGAAAACTACAGGCCAATATCTCTGATGAACATAAATGCAAAAATCCTCAACAAAATACAAACAGAATCCAACAGCACATTAAAAGGATCATACACCATGATCAAGTGGGGTTTATCCCTGGAATACAAGGATTCTTCAATATACGCAGATCAATTAATGCGATACACCTTATTAACAAATTGAAGGAGAAAAACCATATGATCATCTCAATAGATGCAGAAAAAGCTTTTGACAAAATTCAGTGCCCATTTATGATAAAAACTCTCCAGAAAGTAGGCATAGAGGGAAACTACCTAAACATAATAAAGGCCATATATGACAAACCCACAGCAAACATCATTCTCAATGATGAAAAACTGAAAGCATTTCCTCTAAGATTAGGAACAAGACAAGGATGTCCACTCTCACCACTATTATTCAACATAGTTTTGGAAGTCCTAGCCATGGCAATCAGAGAAGAAAAAGAAATAAAAGGAATAGAAGCTGGAAAAGAAGAAGTAAAACTGTCAACTGTTTGCAGGTGACATGATACTATACATAGAGAATCCTAAAGATGCCACCAGAAAACTACTAGAGCTAATCAATGAATTTGGTAAAGTAGCAGGATACAAAATTAATGCACAGAAATCTCTTGAATTCCTATACACTAATGATGAAAAATCTGAAAGAGAAATTAAGGAAACACTCCCATTTACCATTGCAACAAAAAGAATAAAATACCTAGGAATAAACCTACCTAAGGAGACAAAAGACCTGTATGCAGAAAACTATAAGACACTGATGAAAGAAATGAAAGATGATACAAACAGATGGAGAGATATACCATGTTCTTGGATTGGAAGAATCAACATTGTGAAAATGACTCTACTACCCAAAGCAATCTACAGATTCAGTGCAATCCCTATCAAACTACCACTGGCATTTTTCACAGAACTAGAACAAAAAATTTCACAATTTGTATGGAAACACAAAAGACCCTGAATAGCCAAAGCAATCTTGAGAAAGAAAAATGGAGCTGGAGGAATCAAGCTCCTGGACTTCAGACTATATTACAAAGCTACAGTCATCAAGGCAGTATGGTACTGGCACAAAAACAGAAATATAGATCAATGGAACAGGATAGAAAGCCCAGAGATAAACCCATGCATGTATGGTCACCTTATCTTTGCTAAAGGAGGCAAGAATATACAATGGAGAAAAGACAGCCTCTCCAATGAGTGATGCTGGAAAAACTGGACAGCTACATGTAAAAGAATGAAATTAGAACACTTCCTAACACCATACACAAAAATGAACTCAAAATGGATTAAAGACCTAAATGTAAGGCCAGACACTATAAAGCTCTTAACAGGAAAACATAGGCAGAACACTGTATGACATAAATCACAGCAAGATCCTTTTTGACCCAGCTCCTAGAGAAATGGAAATAAAGACAAAAATAAACAAATGGGCCCTAATGAAACTTAAAAGCTTTTGCACAGCAAAGGAAACCATAAACAAGACCAAAAGACAACCCTCAGAATGGGAGAAAATATTTGCAAACGAAGCAACTGACAAAGGATTAATCTCCAAAATATACAAGCAGGTCACGCAGCTCAATATTAAAAAAATAAACAACCCAATCCAAAAATGGGCAGAAGACCTAAATAGACATTTCTCCAAAGAAGATATACTGATTGCCAACAAACACATGAAAGGATGCTCAACATCACTAATCATTAGAGAAATGCAAATCAAAAGTACAATGAGGTATCACCTCACACCGGTCAGAATGGCCATCATCAAAAAATCTACGAACAATAAATGCTGGAGAGGGTGTAGAGAAAAGGGAACCCTCTTGCACTGTTGGTGGGAATGTAAATTGATACAGCCACTATGGAGAACAGTATGGAGGGTCCTTAAAAAACTAAAAATAGAACTACCATATGACCCAGCAATCCCACTACTGGGCATATACCCTGAGAAAACCATAATTCAAAAAGAGTCATGTACCACAGTGTTCATTGCAGCACTATTTACAATAGCCAGGACGTGGAAGCAACCTAAGTGTCCATCGACAGATGAATGGAGAAAGAAGACGTGGTACATATATACAATGGAATATTACTCAGCCATAAAAGGAAATGAAATTGAGTTATTTGTAGTGAGGTGGGTGGACCTAGAGTCTGTCATGCAGAGTGAAGTAAGTCAGAAAGAGGAAAACAAATACCATATGGTAACACATATGTATGGAACCTTAAAAAAAATGGTTCTGATGAACCTAGGGGCAGGACAGGAATAAAGACAGAGACGTAGAGAATGGACTTGAGGACACGGGGAGGGGGAAGGGTAAGCTGGGACGAAGTGAGAGAGTGGCATGGACATATATACACTACCAAGTGTAAAATAGATAGCTAGTGGGAAGCAGCTGCATAGCACAGGGAGATCAGCTCGGTGCTTTGCGACCACCTAGAGGGGTGGGTAGGTAGGGTGGGGGGGAGACACAAGAGGGAAGGGATATGGGGATATATATGCATATAACTGATTCACTTTGTTGTACAGCAGAAACTACCATTGTAAAGCAATTTTACTCCAATAAAGATGTAAAAAAAAAAAAAAAAAAAAAAAAAAAAAGCATCTCCCAGGGACTTCCCTGGCCGTCCAGTGGTTAAGACTTCACCTTCCAGTGCAGGGGCTGCTGGTTCAATCCCTGATCGGAGAGCTAAGATCCTACATGCCTCGCAGCCGAAAAAACCAAAGCATAAAACAGAATCAGTATTGTAACACGTTCAATAAAGACGTTAAAAATAGTCCACACCAAAAAAAATCTTAGAAAAAAAAAAGCATCTCCCAAAGACCTGGGGGCCAGTGATCTCCTGAACTTGCGCAGTGTGTTTGGAGCAAAGGGGTCCCAGCACAGCATTTGTGAGTCACGCTTCACAGGTCAACGTGGTTCAGCTCGGGGTCTGTGTACACCCTGTGTCGGTGGTGCAGTGGCAGGGCAGCCGGGTGAGCCGCGTGCGTCACGGAGATGAAGCGAGTGGGGCGGGAGCTTTCCCTCAAAGACCAGTCATTGTGTCGTCGTGTCCGTAGTCAGAGCGGCATCTGTATGGTTGAAAATAGAGCCGGGGTGCATCACTCTCAGTCCCTGGTACAGGGCGTTTTCTCTCTGTGTGAAGGGAAAAAGGAAGCATAGAATTCAGGATAACGACTCTCAGATCAACTCAAAGGGAATAGAATAATTGATCTGTGCTCTCAGCCTGGAATTCGGAGGCCTGCCTGCCACTGCTCTGTTTTCTGCCTGGAGTAGTATGTCCTCGTCCAAGATCATTAGGGAATTCTTACCCGCCTCCCCGCCCCACCATGGAAGGAGTGAAAACCTAAAATGTAGAAATACATCCTTTTCAGTATAAATCATGTAAAAAAAACTTTAATCTACCTAATTTTAAAAAATCTCTTCTCTCTAGTTTAAATAACACTGCAGATTTAGCATTTTCTTTGATGATTGGGCTGTGGACTGTTTTGCTTCTCACTGACGTTGGACTCTTGTAATTGAGTAAGTTTTTGATCTTCCTCCATAATCTGAGAGCATTCCTATCCTTTTGTTTTCAGAAGTAATCGCAGAAACCCATTATGTCCAGTTGTAGCCACAGGTGACTTTTGAACACTTGAAATGTGGCTAGTGTGAGCACGGACCTGAATGTGTAGTCTTATTTGTATAGGTTTATCATGCTAATTTTGTAATATAGTTTGTAAAAATGAAGCAGTATAAAATATTTTGCCAGTAAACATAACTTTATTGCTTTGGGAAGACTACATTTCACTTTGTTAAAAATCTAGTAGCTAACTTGTGACGTGCTCTAAGTGTAAAATCAACACTGGACTTTGAAGACGTGGTATGGGAAAAAGTATAAAATATCTCATTAGTATTTTTATATTGATTACATGTTGAAGTGCTGATATTTTGGACACATTGGGTTAAATCAAATATATTGTTAAAATTAATTTATCTTGTTCCTTTTTACTTTTTTTTTTTTTTTTTTTTAATAAAGCCACTACAAACTTTAAAATTATCTATGAAGCTCTAGTTGTATTTCTATGACAGGTTTCTCAACTTTGGCACTGCTGCCATTAGAGGCTGGATAACTTTTTGTTGTGGAGACCTGTCTTATTTCCTGTGGGATGTTTAGCAACATCCCTGGCCCAGCTCATGGAGACCAACTTCCCACCCAGTGCAGGAATGCCTTTCTGGGCCATGACTGAAAGGGACCCTCCAGCATCTGTTTGAAACACTTCCTTGTTGAGACTCTCTTGTCTCCCCTATTTGGAATTAATTATAAGACAGGTTATACTTTATGGTAGCTGTTATGTTAGCTTTATGTTATATTTATATTAAGTTTATGTTAGCTTTACGTTAGGTGTCCTGTAACTTCCACCAAGAGTCCTAGTCCTAATGTCTTCAGTAGCACAAGATAAACCATATTCTTTATGAAAGCGATAATGTATACCAAAAGGCCTTATACATTCCAAAGCTCATTCAACAAATACTTAAACTCCTCCCCTGTGTTAGGCTTGTCCTGGGCAATGGGTTACAGCAGTAGATGAAACGCGAGTCCTCCGGAAGCTTATGTACTATATTTGGGGGACGTAGTCAGCAGATACTCAGGGGTGCCCTGCAGTGCATCACGTGATGATCAGTGCTGTGGAGAAAGATGAAGCAGGCAGAGGGGTGCAGGGACTGCGGTGGGGCTATGGGTGTGCGGATGCCTTTACTCCTGCCCCCCTGGCCCCGTCCTCTAAATGCCCTGACACCTCCGTCACGCCCCCTGTTCCCAGACCTCCAGTTTCTTCTGTGTCTTCTAGACCACACGTTTCCTTCAGCCATTGCTTATAAGAGCTGTTCTCCAGACACCTTTGCCTGGCCTCTCGTGAGTCCTCCTTTTCAAAGTGGCACATGGGTCTGAATCCCAGCTGTGGTCTGACCTTTGCAGAGCTGCCCTTGGGAATGTTCTGGCTCTGTTCTTTTGGCAGCCTCCTCATGCTATCGATTTAGATGCAGTCAGCAGCCCTGTGGTCGTTTACTTGGGCCCCGGGTCCTGCATGGCCGTGTGGGCTGGAGTTCTCTTGCTGCTTCTCGTCAGTGTGTTACGCACCATGTGGTCTGAAGGAGGGTTTGCATTTGGCTCTGCGTGTCCTACGCAAGAAGACAGCACGGGTTCCGTGATGGCCCTTTCCCTTCACCTCTGCTTTCTGGTTGTGTTCCAGAATAGATAACTCAGGTTGCAGATTATCTGGCCTCATTAATGAGTAATTACATTTTCATAGAACACCACAAAGCGTTACGTGCACAAAAATGAGTACAGGCTATTTCTGGGTGGGATTCTTGGCTGGCAACCCTGTGATGCTTTCTAAATTGAGAATAAAAATAAAGCTTGGATGTCTCTTCTGCTTTCTTGCTTCCAAAATATTTCTTGTTTTTCTGCTATTCTTGCCTTTAATCAGAATAGTAATGTATACATATGCATTTAATGTAAGCATTTGTTGGGGGGAATTACAGCCCCTTATTCAGTCTTCACAAAACTTATTTTGGACTCATAACTTCCTAAATATATGTTACATTTCTGACTGACTTTATAATAGACGAGATGAAAAATTTAGTTGATATGCATCTCTGAAACTATATTCTACATGTAAATGGTAGGTAATGGCAAGGGTTCTGTCCCTGGATTCAGTTGTTCATGTCACTGAGATTGATAGTCTTGGATTGTAGAGAATGTGATTTAAATACCATCTGTGGCCACTTATCCAGCAGATTGGGTAGATGACGAATCTACCAAATGAGCAGTGTGTGTTCCTAAGAAAAGGAAAAATCAGAAAGATTTTACCACAGAGGATCTTAAAATGTTATTTATTTAAAAACTTAAAATTTTATTAACTTCTGTAATTCAAATTAATCAGTTTATAGAATAGAGATTCTTTAGAAGATAAAAATTTTAATTTAACATTTTCTTTAATATTTTAGGTACATGGGTATATTTCACACAGCACCTGGAAAACCAGCATCCCTGGCCAGCACCTAAGATAATGAAAAAGAAGGCATTATTATAATGGTGTTTCAGGACGTTGTTCCGGGCACCTCCCGCTCCTGCCCCTGGTGGTGCTGAGGCCTCAGGATGCCTGAGCTCAGTGTGCTGCTCCTCTGAGCCACAGACCCTTTGCCACCGACAGCCGCCCTTCTCTTGGCTGTTTCCTTACCCCTGCAGAGGCTTTGGAAACGCTCCTTCTGTAGAGGTTAATTTGCAAAGGGTTTTCCAGTCCATCCAGAGTTGCTGAGTTTGGTCCAATATCAGCATCTTTGGGAAAGTACTGATACGATACAATTAATTTCTTAAAAACCTGAAGCTAGGTTCTGTAATGACATTTTTTGTTTCCATTATTTAACAGCTACTAGAGTAATTTATTGAGTATCAGAGTATGATAGGTCTGTCTTGGACCAGACAGCAGGTCAGATATGCCAGCACGTGAAAGGACAGTGTACTTCTGAGGTGGTTTAAGCAGCTGGACACCAACACAGGAGGATTAGGAGGATTCGGATCAGCACGATTCCGAAGACGTGGGGCCAGTTGATCTGCTGTGGAACTTTTCAGGGCCCAGAATAGCAGTGAATAGGGATACAAGCCCAGATTGACCCTATTTTATCCTGTCTGTGCACATTTTTTCCACTTTTGTTGAGAAATAATTGATATACATCACTAAGCTTAAGGTGCACAGCACAATGGTTTGAGTTACATGTATGTTACATTTCACAGTATTGTGACATGATCACCACAGTAGGTTTGGCTAACATCCATCAGCTTATATAGGTAAAATAAAAAGAAAATTTTTTTTTCTCCTGATGATGATAACTCTTAGGACCTACTTTCTTAACGACTACGGTGTATCTTACGTCTTACAGTGTTGACTACAGTCATGTCGTACATCACATCCCTAGTACTTATTTATCTGATAATTGGAAGTTTGTACCTTTTGACCACCTTCGTCCAGTTCCCTTTCTCTTCAGCCCCACCTCTGGCAACCACAAATCTGATCTTTTTTCTTTGAGTTTGATGTTGGTTTTTTGTTGTTGGATTCCACATGTGAGATCATATAGTGTTTGTCTTTCTCTGTCTGACTTATTTCAGTTAATATAATGCCTTCAAGGTCCATCAGTTTTGTTGCAAATGGTAGGTTTTCCTCATTTTTTATGGCTGAATAATATTCCTTTGTGTGTGTGTGTGTGTTTGTGTGTGTGTGTGTGTGTGTGTGTCTGAGAGACAGAGAGAGATACACATACCACATTTTCTTAAATGATTGATTTCATACCACCATGTCTTGGCTATTGTAAATAATGCTGTTGTGAACATGGGGGTGCAGACATCTTTTCAAGTTAGTATTTTCATTTCCTTTTAATATATTCCCAGAAGTGGAATTGCCGGATCATATGGGAGTTCAGTTTAAATTTTTTGAGGACCGTCCATACTGTTTTCTGTAGTGGCTGTACCAGCTTACAATCCCACCAACAGTGCACAACCTTCCCTTTTCTCCACATTCACGCCAGCATTTGTAATCCCTTGTCTTTCTGGCTATTCTAACAAGTGTGAGGTGATATCTCATTGCGGTTTTAATTTGCATTTCCCTAATGACTGGTGATATTGAGCATCTTTTCATGTACCTGTTGGCCATAGGTACATGTTGCACGTTTTTATGGTGTCTCTATACATGTATGCCTGTGGCTCTCAGATTATTGACAGTAGCTTTTTTCCTAATGCCAGTGGTATTAGAATTAAGTCTTTATGTTTGTTTTCTTTTTTTCAGAACAAGCCTGCCCTCCCCTATGTTTTCCAGAAATGACTTCAGCATCTGGAGCATCCTCCGAAAATGTATTGGAATGGTAAATTAACTATCAATTCTGTATTAAGCTGATAGGTGTTTCATGCATATCCTTTGGAAGGGAATCCTGATGTTGGCATAAGAGTGATGCACAACAATGTTTATGAAAACTTTTGAGAACCAGAAATTAGGAAGAGTCTTATATTAGGTTTTCCCCACAGAATTTGAGCAACTTTTTATGCCATTTAATATGACTTTAATGTGACTTTTCATTGTGAGAAAGTAGAAAAAGAAAATGCTCCACATTTGTATTTCCCTGTAGAGTTACCCAGAAAGGCTCAAGAAGAACAGTCCCCACAGCATAGAATATAATTTCACTTAACGCTTCTGTGCACAGAGCAGGTTTTTGTACCTTGTAAGTGTGGTGTATGTTAGATATTTGGAATGTGTCCCAGCTTAGTTATCTGTGCAGGTGGATCTGATTTTGCGGGGGAGGGCGACGAATGGCAAGATTTACTATTACATAAATCCTTAGATTCCCTTTAAAATAGTAGTCCACGTCACCACCCTGATGACCGTCAGGCTAGGATTCTGAGTAAAGTTCTCTTAATTCTTCTAGCATGACCTTTGACCAACTAGAAGGATGAAAATTTTAAAACGTGTGAGTTCTGAACTGCTAAAGAATCTGCCTGGAGATTATGTTTCTTAATTTTGCAATTTAATGTGCAGCCTGAGTACTCCAAGAACTTTCCTTGTACTGGGAAGTATAGTCACTTTCTAAACATTTTCATTCTGATGCCTGAAATCCTTTTGGCTGCTGGTGTGCGCACGCTGGCATTTTTCAAATGCCCCTCTTCTCTACGTGGGATAATGTCATCTGAGACTTCCTAAATGTAATTTCCAAGGAGCTAATTCCAGAAACATTTATTTTAAACAAATATTTTCTGATCCTGCTGCATGGAGAGAAGGATCTGTAGCTGGATAATGGGCTTTATCCCAGCCTTGCCGCCTCCTGTCTGTGAGACCCTAGGCCAGTTGCCTTGCTTCCCTGAGTAAAGTTAGGAGAGTAATTTGTACCTTATAGCTGTATTGAGAGATAAATAAGATAATTTATATAAAATGGCTAGGACAGACCCTGGTTTAGCTTAATGCTCAACATTATTATCAACAGTTAATCACACTTGAGAATCAGAATACCTGGGCTCTAATTCCATTTTGATTATATTAAGTTGCATCAGGACAAACCAAATGTATCTAGACAAATGTATATATTCTTAAATAAAATAACTATACATATTAGTCTCTTAAGAACTGAAATTTTCAGGACAAAAAATTATATCCTACAGAGTTAATATTTTTCAAGCCCTTAGTAAACATATTTATCATTGAGATCCAGTATGTAAATATGTACATATGCATGTGTGTTTAAAATGAAAACCAGTTCCACAAAAGAATACTCATCCTTACAACAAATGATATTTTCTATTATATTAGATTAATGCTGATTCCAACTCATTAAATTGATTTTGTAAGCTGCTAATGAATGAAACCCACAGTTACTGTAGAATTGGTACCACATTTGTCTAAGGCTGTTGAGTCAACAGAATGGGTATGAAAACTGCAGATGTGGTTTAGTCTTTTTGGCAATCGTGGAAAGTACAGCTTTCTGTATTTCTCTTGCTTGAGTCTGTCACCTACTATCTCCTGTCTCACTGGGTGTCGGATTTAGTGGTATTGTCATGAGTTTGTTCAGGCTAGTGACTGATAATTGTCTAGTTTATGTCTAAAGCAAGCATTCTGTCTAAATGGAAACTATCCATTCTTTTAAAAGACGGGAAATAATGTCATGCTTCTGCCTGTCGTACTTCGAAAGATGCCCTATTTCTCTAGAAGGATGGTTTTACCTTTATTTTTAGGTGTGGAACTGTTTGTGCAAATAGACAGGCTGAATCATAAACAAAATAAAGCAAATAAAAGCAGAGCTGTTTGGGTTGAAAGGGCACCGTGGAATGTTTTGAAACTTGTATCTATAGAACTTTCTGAATAAATCACAGAGAAAGAGCTGCAGGGGAGGTAATATTTTGGGAAGGTATTTTCTGCTGAGGTTTTATAAGAGACTAACATTCTAGATGAATAATTATTAATATTTATTAATGTGATTGAAAGGCAGTTATCTGGCATTTGGAAGTTATTGTTCTTGGGGCACCATGTCTCCCCTCTCATGGGCAGCGGAATCAGTCCAAGGGGGTGAGTGTTGAGCACAATAGAGATTTAAAGTGCAGTGTATCTTGAGAGAGAAATGCAAATAACATCACCAGAATAAAAATTTTTAATAATTTTTGGTATCGACCCCTCTTATATCTGCCTCCTCCTATCCCCAACTGCAAGGAAAATAGCTAAAAAATTAGAAGATATTAGTATCCATAGATTTTATTAACTTCAAAGTGAAGTTAACTTCAAAGTGAAGGCATTTTTTTAACCGCCCCCCCCCCCCCCACTGCACTTTCATGATTCTATTACACTTAATAATCCAGATACTTCACTCCAGGGCCTTTCTGTGTGGGTATATCTCAGTTACAGAAGCCATGGACATACCCTTCAGCTGGCTTTTCCCATAGCTTCACATTGCCAGTTTCTTAATTTTATAATAATAAGTCTTAAAAGTAGCAGAGGAAATCTGACATTGAACCGTAGCTTTTCATGATGTCTCTGTCGACTTGAGGAGCATATGAGATCAGAGTGGGGAGTGTGGGCATCCTGCTGGAAACCTCCCAGTTCTACACTCAGCTGGGGTCTGGTGCCAACTTTTTCAGAAATCAGTGCCCCTTATTTCTGATGATACAGTTTTATGGCATAGTATCATTAATCCCTTAAGACACGGCTTTTAAGAACACATGATAGGTGCTTACCTGCCATGTATGGTCGAGGTATAACTTCATCTTCCTCAGGTAGGAAAGTCAGTGTCTTCAGGCATTTGTCATCCTGGGCCTCGGTGCCCTGCAGCACCTTCTCCAGACGGGCTCACCTTGCTCCGTCCTCCACTGCCACATACATACACATTTGACTTGCTTTTTTCTAAAATGAATATAGAGACTTAGATTTCCAAAACTAATGGCACCCTTTTTTCTCCCAGTCTGTTTTGCACAGGATTATGTTACCAAATGTTGGGTTATACTACATGAAATGAATACGTAACTGGAATTAAATCCTAAATCTGTCTGTGATGGAAGCATTTACCAAACAGATTCCCATCTCAGAATTAATACTTGATGTTGGTTAGTAGTTTGAATTCTTTGTTCCTTATTTCCTTACTCCCATTGTCCTTTTGTTAAAGGACTCTAGTCTCATAATCCCATTGTCTTCTGTTTCCCCTGTTTTCTTTCTCCTCTTCTCTCCCATCCCTTTAGGATTTGTCAGCAGGACATACCCAGAGGCTAGGTCATGGGTGTCCATACTTAGTGACTTTGGAAACCAGGGCCAGCACCAGGGTGAGGCAAGCGAGGCGTCCAGGCACAAATTTTGAGTAGGTGCCTGCACCTGAGACCACGTCTGCTAAATGTCTTGGAGTCATAGAATATTAGTGTTAGATTATTATAAGAGGGTGAAGAAGGTCTGTTATATTTTAAATACCGAGTTATTAAAGTGAAAATGTTGTATCATTCAGAAAGGTATCCAGTGCAACCAAATTCCATAGAGACTTGAATATAAGAGTTGAAAACGTTATAGTTCTAGTTTGCTCCTTTAACTCCTATTTCCATTCCATGTTTACTATAGAATATTACCCTAACCTAATTTTTTCATCTTTGAAGGTATTTTGATTACCTTATCGTACTTCACTATCACAAGAATACATATTTAAATTAAAATTTAAAAATGTATATTTTATGGCCATAAGACTTTAGTACTAAAAGTTTTAAGTTATTCTTACGTGAGTGATCAAAATAACAAACATTACAAAATTTATGAAAGTATAACATAAAAGCCAAAATGTTATTCATAAAAAGGATTTTTTCACTTTGGCTGAGATATCTGAGAATGAATATCACACATTGCTAGAATGAGACAGGATTTTCAGTAACAGTTCTTTTTTTTTAATAGATTCAAGGATTAAGAAGCCTTGCTCATATTAATAGACAGATGGGAAGTAGGAGTTCTGTGGTTTTTTTTTAGTATCCAGCAATGCATTCAGTTCTTTGACCTTTTCCTGACTATTATGTCAAAAATCGGATGGTAATATATTATCCATCAAAAATAATTTTTTATGATCCATAAATTGGCAACTCAGTAGGACTTCCTTCAGTGTTATTGGAAACATTGGAAAACTCTAACTTGCAAGAGGTCTTGTTACCTTCCTTTGGAGTCATGGGCATCTGGGTCTCTGGGAAATGGAGTGGAGAAGCTTTACCAGGGCTCTCAACTTCGGTTTCTGTAACTGTGTCCTCTCACTCAGATATACCTTGCAATATTGAGAAGGGGTTGGGAAGACTGAAATATTTTCCCTGAAACGCACCTTGCCAATATAATCTTTTTTCATGAAATGCTTCTTATCTTATCATGCACTTTAAATGTTTTCCCTCAAAAACCTCAGATTCATCGCATCCCCTTGATGCAGAATGTCTGCCGCATGACCTCACAACCAGACGCATCCCGGGTCAGCTCACTGTCAGGGCTGTGATGTTATTTTTGGGTTCAGATAAACACGTTGGTATATGGCACTGTGACAACTGTCCCATTCTCGAATTCTAAATATAAGCCAGATACAGCTCTAGATAAGATTTGGAGCTTTGCCCAAACTGGTGCATTATAAATACTGACTTAAGAGACAGGAGGCAGAAGAAGCAAAGTAGTTAAACAAAATTTGTCATCTCTACCACCTCACTCTATAATGATCTGAAATCAGAATATCCCAACAGGGGAGAGGTGACTGGAAGAGCTTCCGATGTCAGGTCTCTGCCTTAACGAAAACAGGAAAGTCGGGGAGCCGTCCTGCAGAGCAACAGTGCCTTGATTTAAGAGGCTTCCTTGTACCAGTACTGTATTTCTAAACCTCCCTTCACTCGGTGCCCTGAAGGTTTTTACACATCAGAGCAAGACTGCTGTACTAGCATTCAGGATGGTGTAAGGGGTGTCTCCCCCCCACCCCAAGTAAAAGAAGGGCGATTTTAAAAGAAGACATGGGAAAACAGCAACAGCGTGACGTCCGACGCAGGTGCGTTCTTGGCCTGTCAGTTCTTAGGCAGGAGTGCGTGTGAAGGCTGAGCACCTGCAGATCGGTTCCCCTAAAGCATCCATCCCTGCCCACAGTCACGGGGTACCTTGAGTGACTACCGTGTGGAGACCGTGGACCTGGTCCAGGCTTCCAGCCAGCGCCTTAGTTGGCCTGCCACATTCCCACCTAGTGGTTGTCCTTCGAGAGGACTCACACGGCCTCCCAACTCTGAAAAAATTCAGCTCCGAGACAGGAAGACTAGGAAAGGAATATCTGTTTGTCTTTTCCCTCAAAGCTTTTCTTGTCTTTTTCTCCCTGTTTTTACCACTGGTTGCACCCAGTTGCCCACAGTGTGGTTCATTCGGTTCACATGCAGACACCCCTTTCCTGTGCATAGTTCCTTTGTTTCTGGGTGTTGTGTTCTCTGGGGCTGGTCTGTGAGAGGCGAGGAACAGTGGTGTAACCAACAGCAAAAGGCGTCAGAGCAGCAGGCTTGTTCAGACTGCTCGACCAGAGTGGTCCCCAAGGGCTGACTTGCAAGGTCTTGGTGTGACTGCTTTGGGCATGATCAGTGTGTTCAGATGGCAAGAACCTCTCATGCGATGGTAAACTAATCGATGATAGACATCTTGTGGAGAGGGAAGGGACTGAGTAGCCCAAGATGGGAAAGAGACCTCTGGCCCTCCAAGGCCCTTACATGTAAGAAGGGTAAAGTTTTACATCTTTGGGGCTGTTGTGGAGGGAGGATCCAGTGCCAAGCTGGTGTCACAGAAAGCACATCCAAGGCACAGAGCCAAGGCTGCTGCCAGCGCCTGCCCATCAGTGAAGAGCCTAGAAGCCCACTTAGTGCTTGGGTCGCACACCTGGGTGAGGACCCTGCCCACCGGCAGACTTAGCTTAAGACCGAAGCTGAGCTGCTCTCTCTAACCCAGGTCTTAAACATTTGCACAGTTGGGCATTACGGTGCTCGGCGTTACACATATAAGATATTTTCCACTTCAGTGGGGATCAGACTTGGCCTTGTTTGTTTATATAGTGCTCGAGTGACAAAGCAGCCTTCTCTTTGTTTCCTTCTCAGTTTGTCAGCTGATGAGCAACTGCAGTTAAGAGTTTCTTCAGTTTCATCATTAGTTGCTATTAATTTGTATGGATACATTTAAACTTTGCTTATAGCTGGGTCACAAGATAGAATTGCCTGGCATAAATATTTAATTTTTCCAGCTGACTGAAGCTCTCAGTGATAAAAGTATTCTAGCTCATGTTTCTTCCTGAAACTTGACCTTCATAATACGCATTGTTGCTTTTCCTATTATTGGAATATATGCAGTACTAAGTAGTTGTGTACAGTATCTAACGAATCCAATACCAAACTTCATTGTATTGTAAGTAAAAAACGGTGTCTCTGTGAATTTCCAAGAGGGAATGAAATATAGTTTGTATCACCGAGTTTTTTCATTACATATCCAGGGAACTGTAGATTTTAACAATTAAAATATCAATAATTGTACAGACTAACAGAGGCAAAAAATTGCAAGTCCATTGCTGTATTTTAAATAGCATGTTAGACTCTTCTGTGCAGTCAAGGTGGTTTTTATGGCCATCTGGATCTATGTGTATATGTTCCCTCAGGCCTTTTTCTGTCCCTTCCACTCTGTGTCTATTACCTGGGCCACAAATGTGCCTTTTCATTTCCTTGAATGCTTACATTCTGAGTTACTGAAAGAAGCAGGAAGGTGTTTAAATTATTCTAGATTATAAAATTGGATTTAAAGACCCTTTCAGAATTTTGGGAGCTTTTCAAATGATTAAAAAATAGTCTGCCCATTGAATGGGTGATAAAACCATGTCCTTTGTACCTTGGTTTCCAGAGTTGACAAACCACTATTTCACTGACTTGCTGACTCATATGAAGTCAAGCCAACTGGTGGTGAGCAGCCAGTGGCTAGTGGACAACGTGACTGTCCCATTCTTGCTCGCATATTTTCTCAGGGAGATTATGTGAGAGTATGGCAATGTATACAGCGTCGCTGTAGAGATGAAAGATAAGTCCCTAGGCCTGGATTCCCATTTGAGCCGCCGTAATGACAGAAGTGCCAAACGCCTTGTCACCCCCGCAGCATGTCTCTTATTCCCTCAGTGAGTGTTTAATAGTCAGTCTAGTACTTTTTAGGGAAAAAAGTTCAGAATCAAACTTAGGTAAAGTTCTTCATTCCTTTAATGAATAAATCCTTTAAATTCCTTTAAAATAAATCTCACCCTGCTGTTGTGCATGACAAAGCGAAATGTAGAAAACAAGAGAGCAGAGCCAGAAATGGCATCATTTACGTCACATTCTGTCACGGGCCAGGGCTCATGTCGCCACCCTGGTGAACCCCTGTCATCTTGGCAATTGGACGGGACAGCCAGCCAGCAGCAAGAGCCTCAGCAGCGGGGACTACGCGATTCCTTCTGGCTGGGGCTCCAGGGGGAACAGGTGTCCTTCCCTCACTTCTTCACCTTTTAAGGTTGGAACTCAAGCCACGCTGCCATCTGAGTGCCTTCTCTGCAGCTCGGCTGCCCAGGCGACAGGATGAGGTATCCCAGCCTTCAAAGCCGCCTTGCCTCTACACGGTCTTGGAGGACTTGGCAATCTTGAATGTACTATTAATAGTAATGATCATAGCTAACATTTATTGCTCACTTAACGTATGCCTGTTCTGAGTGTTTTGTGTGAACTGATTAATCCTGACAGGCCCTGTGAGGTACATAATGAAGCCCCCATTTGGCGGAGAGGTGAGGGACTCATAGTGATGGAAGCATCAGGTAGCAAGGGGCGTGTGCTCTCAGAGCCCATTCTTTTATTTTTCAATTGTGGTAAAACACAGAACACAGTATTTACCATTTTAACCATTTTTAAGCGTGCAGTTCAGTGGCGTTTGTACGTTCACATTGTGCTGCCGTTACCACCCATGTAACTCTTTTCATCTCGTGGAACTGACGTTCTGCGCCCCTTAAACAACAGCTCCCCACCTCCCTACCCCCCAGCCCTGGCAGCCACCGTTGTGCCTTCTGTTCAGAAGGCACTCCTTTAACGCTCTACTGTCTCTGGAACCCAGGACTGGACTAACCTGAGTATGTTTTGTTGTTCTCTTTTCCCGTCGTGCTTTTCTCTTGTCTCTTTTATGATGAGCATAGTGTCAGCGTGTACGTCGTAAGGCGTCCGCTTTCTGCGGTGTGGGGATGTCGGCTTCCCCATCCCTTCCTTTTGCCAGGCTGAACGTGTTACATTACCCGGACTACCAACTCCTACAGTCAACCACTGTTAACTTTTTGGTGCTACTACCTTCTAATATTTGTCTATAAAACATGTATTTTACAAAATTAAAATATTTTTGAACATGTTGCTTTGTAACCTACTTTTTTACTCATTTTGCTGTGTGAACTATGTGCATCATTAAACAAGAGGGTTCTGACTTCAGGGAGTTTGTATTCCAGTGAAAGAGTCAGGAGAGTCTAGTGCACTGTGATAAATGCCCAAATAGGATTAAACTCAGGGGGCAGTGGAAGCATACAGGAGCACATAGGGCAGGGGTGCCTGCAATGTGCTCTGCTCTCCCTGAGGTGATGAGGATGCAGGCGGAGTATAAGATATTATCCCTCCCCTCAGGAATTGTATTACTGTGTAGTTAGCAAGATAAGCTGGTTAGTACTCCTGACATAGCAGCAGGCTGTATAATCTGTGATCAGATGCTAAATTGTGCGATACAGATTCTGGTGCTCCAGGAGCTGGAAGAGGCGAGAAATCAATGAGTACTGGAATAGTTGAGGAGGAGAGACTTGAACTCTCTTGAAATCCTACTGGAGAGGGGATACAAGAGTTAAGGGAAGAGAGTAGGGCATTCCAGGTCAGAATTGGCTATAATGAGACTTTTAATCCAGTGTCTAAAACAGTGCCTGGCACCTAGTAGGTGCTAAATTAAAATTTTTTAAAAAGCTGTTTTGAAACAATTTTATTTCTATATGCATATTCTGTATAGCCAAGTTGCTTTAGAAAGACAATCTTCGTGTTTTTTTTTTTTTGAGATATAATTGACAAATATTTAAAGTCTACATCAAGATGATTGAATATACGTATACATTGTGAAAGGATTCCCCCCATCAAGTTAATTAACACATCCAGCACCTCACATATGTATCCTTTTTTTGGTGAGAACATTTAAGTTCTACTCGCTTAACAAATTTCATCTATACAAAACAGTGTTATCAATTGTAGTCATGTCACCATGTTATACAGTAGATCGTCAGACCTTATTCATATTATAACTGAAAGTGTATACCCTGTTACCAATTTCTCCCTATTTTCCCCACCCTGAAGCCCCTGGCAGCGACTTTCTACTGTGTTTTTATTGGTTCAACTTTTTTTTTTTTTGGAAGGTTCGCATATGTGTGATACCATACCATGCAGTGTTTGTCCATCTGGTTTATTTCACTTAGCATAAGGCCCTCCGGGTTCATCCATGTTGCCACAAATGGCCTTCTTTTGTAAGGTCAAGTAATATCGTGTGTGTGTGTGTGTGTGTGTATGTATGTATATATTTGTGTGCGTGTGTATATATATACACACGTAGACATATGCATGCACACACACCCACATTTTCTTGATCCATTCATCCACTGACGGACACTTAGATTGTTTCCATTGTATATTCTCGGCTCCTTTAGCAAAAATTAATTGACCATAAATGCATGGATTTATTTCTGGGCTCTCTATTCTATTCCATTCATCTGCCTGTCTATTTGTATGCCAATTCTGTACTGTTTTGATTACTATATCTTTGTAATACAGTTTGAAATCTGGGAGCATGATACCTCCTGTTTTGTTCTTCTTTCTCAAGATTGCATTGGCTATTCACGGTCTTTTGTGGTTCCATACAAATTTCAGGATTTTTTTCTTCTATATCTGTGAAAAATGCCATTGGAATTTTGATAAGGATTGCATTGAATCTTTAGATCACTTTGGGTAGTTTGGACATTTTAACAACTTTTGTAATCCATGAGTGCAGAGTATCTGTCTATTTATTCGTGTCTTCTGCAATTTCTTTCATTAATGTCTTACAGTTTTCATTGTATAGCTCTTTCACCTCCTTGGTTAATTTTATTCCTAACTATTTTATTCTTTTTGATGATAATTGGAAATGGGATTGTTTTCTTAATTTTTCTTTCTGATAGTTTGTTGTTGGTGAATTGAAACACAACTGATGTTTGTATGTTGATTTTGTACTGTGTACCTTTACTGAATTCATATATTAGTTCTAATTGTGTTTTGGTGGAGTCTTTAGGGTTTTCTACATATAACATCATGGCATCTGCAAATAGAGATAATCTTACTTCTTCCTTCTTGATTTGGACGCCTTTTATTTCTTTTTCTTGCATGATTACGCTGGCTAGAACTTCAGTACTATGTTGAATAAAAGTGGTGAGAGTGGGCATCCTTGTCTTATTTCTGTTCTTATAGGAAGAGTGTTCAGCTTTTCACCACTGAGTATGATGTTAGCTGTGGGCTTGTCATATATGGCCTTTATTAGGTTGAGGTATGCTTCCTCTATACCTACTTTGTTGAGAGTTATTATCATGAAAGGATGTTGAATTTTGTCAAATGCTTTTTCTGCATCTGTTGAGATTATCCATCATTTTATTAATGTCATGTATCACATTTATTGATTGGCTTGTATTGAACCATCCTGCTTACCTGGAATAAAACCCACTTGATCATGGTGTATGACCCTTTAAACGTATTGTTGAGTTCAGTTTGCTAATATTTTCTTGACTTTTGCATCTGTGTTCATCAGGGATATTGGCCTATAATTTTCTTTTCTTTATCTGGTTTTGTCTTTGGTTTTGGTGTCAGGATAATGCTGACCTTGTAAAATGAGTTTGGAAGTGTTCCCTCCTCTTCTGTTTTTTTGAATAGTTTGAGAAGGATCAGTATTCATGCTTCTTTAAATGTCTGGCAGAATTCACAAGTAAAGATATTTGGTCTTGGATTTTTGTTTGTTGGCAGGTGTTTGAGTACTGCTTCAATCTCCTTACTAGGAATTGATCAGTTCAGATTTTCTATTTCTTCATGATTCAATTTTGGTAGGTTGTATGTTTCTAGGAATTTATCCATTTCTTCTAGATTGTCCAATTTGTTAGCATATAATTGTTCACAGCATTCTCATAATCCTTTGTGCATCAGTTGTAGTATCTTCTCTGTCATTTATAATTTTACTTATTTGAGTCCTCTCTCTCTTTTTCTTGGTGAGTATAGTTAAAGATTGTCTATTTTATCTTTCTTTTTTTTAAAAAAACAGCTCTTAGTTGCATTTATCTTTTTAGTCTCTGTTTCATTTCTTTCCACTCTGATCTTTGTTACCCTTCCTTTACTAATTTTGGACTTCTTCTAGTTCCTTGAGGTATAAAGTTAGGCTGTTTGAGATCTTGTTTGTTAGTGTGTTTATTGCCATGAACTTCTTTCTTAGAGCTGTTTTTGCTGCATCCTGTAAGTTTTGTATGTTGTATTTCCATTTTCATTTGTCTCAAGATATTTTTTGATTTCTTCTTTGACCTATTGGTTGTTTAGTAGCATGTTTACTTTTCACGTATTTGTGAATTTCCCAGTTTTCTTTTTGTAGTTTATTTCTAATTGTATACCATTGTGGTTAGAAAAGATGCTTGATATGATTTCACTATTTTTTAATTTATTGTCTTGTTTTGTGGCCTAATATATAGTCTATCCTGGAGAGTGTTCCATATACACTTGAGAAGAATTGTGTATTCTGTTATTGCACGGAATGTTCTGTATATGTCTCTTAGGTCTGTTGGTCTAACATGTTGTTTAAACCCATTGTTTCCTTACTAAGATTTTCTGTCTGGATGTCTGTCCCTTGTTGAAAGTAGAGAATTGAAATCCCCTGCTTTTCTTGTATTGCTGTCTATTTCTCTTTTAAGATCTGTTAATATTTGCTTTTAGGTGTCCCTATTTTGGGTGCATAAATATTTATAATTGTTATATTGTCTTGATGAATTGACCCCTTTATGTTATGACCTTCTTTGTGTCTTGTTACATTCTTTGGCTTAAAATCTGTTTTGTCTAATAGAAGTATAACTACCCCTGCTTTCTTTTTGTTTCCATTTGCATGGAATATCTTTTTCTATCCTCTCACTTTCTATCTGTGTGTGTCCTTAGAGCTGCAGTGAATTTCTTGTAGTCAGCATAGTTGGGTCTTGGTGTTTTCTGTTTTTTGTTTAACCCAGTCAGCCACTCTATGTCTTTTGGTTGGATAATTTAGTCCATTTGCATTCAAAGTAATTACTGATAGATGTGGTTTCCCTATTGCTCTTTTGTTCATGGTTTTCTGGCTGTTTTTTTGTAATTCCTTTGTTCCTTTCCTCTTCCTCTCTTCCTTTGTGAATTTGATGATTTTCTGTAGTTGGTATGCTTAAATTCCTTTTTCTTTATCTTTTGTGTATCTACTATAGGTTTTTTGCTTTGTAGTTACCATGAGGTTTATGTAAAACATCTTATAGTTATAACAGTCTATTTTAAGCTGATAACAAATTAACTTCAAACACATACAAAAGCTCTACATTTGTACACTCCCTGCCATTTTATGTTTTTGGTGTCACAATTTACATCTTTTTACATTGTGTATCCATTAACAAATTATCATAGTTATAGTTACTTTTCATACTTATGTCTTTTAATCTTCATTCTAGAGTTATACATGAACTACCCAGCACCATTACAACATTTGACTATTCTTGAATTAAATAGTTGTGTAAAGAAAGTGAACATGATTGAATGAACAGATTGGAAGTAGTGCCCTTCCTTTTGATGTTAAAAGAAAATCTGACTTCCCAGAAGCATTGGTAGGAGTACAAATTGATAAGGGGTTGAAGGGTTGAAGGCATTCAGCTTGGTAGTAACTGTAAAAACTTTCAATGAGCACACACCTTTGACCCAGAAATCTCACTTACAGAAATTTACTTTAAAACCATATTTGTTCATGTTCTAAAGAATAAGGTTAAATAGTTTATGGTATATCTATAGATAGACTTTAAAAAAAAAATTTAACAAATACATGTAGCGTTTACTAATGTGCCCAGAACTGGTCTAAGTGTTTTGCAAATATTAGTCTTATAACAATGCTTTGTAGTAGATTATGTTATATACACTGTTATATTAGTGCCATGTTATTGATAAGGAAACTGGCAGAGTTTAACTTGGCCAGAGTCACACATCTAGTAAATGAGAAAGCCTGCAGTGGAACTCAGTCTGATTCTGACATCTTACCACTGCGCAGTGCAGCGATTACAAAGAACTTGATGGACTCGGTGATGTAATGTACATGTATGTAAGACCTCTGAACACAGGAACAGCAAAAAAAGGCAAGTGATGAGCCAATACATAGAGCAGATCCCATGCATTAAAAAAATCCAATAAGATATATGTGTGTACACACACGTGTGTGTAAATACCCAGCATTGTATCCCAAACTGTTGGAGGTGCTTTGCCTCTGAGGAGAGGAGCATTTTCATGTCTTTACTTCCATGACTGAAAATTACATATTCCTCTATTAGTTTTTGTGGGTTTTTTTTAAAGAAAAAACTCATGAAGGTATTTTTAAGTAGAAGAAAGAGAGTCTAAGATATCTCAATTAAGAAAAGCCTTGGCAGTCGCAGCTTTCTTGACTTGGCCCCAGCAGTGAATTTTTGCATTTACTGAGATCTCAGGGTGTATATAGTAAAGCCTTCTTTTCTTCATCTCCTTATACATTCCCACTCTCCTTTGTTTTCCCAGTGAGGCAGCAATAAACCTACCATTTCTTTTCATTACATTGAGCTGCTACATGTCTGTCTGTGTTCTGCAGTATTTTATGGTAATGAATCAGCTTTTTTTTTAATGCATTCCGATAGTAGTTTTGTGAAGGTTACTTTATTTTTAATTGTGCATATCCGTAAGAATGTGGATGTTTAGAGGGGAAAAGTCAGAGCCGAGACAGGTGGCATTCAACCTCAATGGCACCTTGGGATTGTTCACGTGATCATGACTTTAGTCAGCAGGCTTCATGAAAGATGTGATTCTCACGGGAAAGGTAAATAGTAGTAGGTGGAAGGTTGGCAAGATCATCAGACTATTCCAGAGAAAACCAAGATAAGTTTGTTACCTAATGAATTTGTTAAAGATCTCATGGTGAGACTGTTTGCTGGCAGGATATGGTAAGCAGAGTTGAAAGGTTGCAGTTCAGGTCAGAGGACCCCTGCCCAATCATTAAGTTATTTTTCGAAGTCTACTGTGATTGTGTCATTCTAGCAGATAGAATTTAAAACCTATCCTGTGAAATACACAATAGCCTTCTAGTACCCCAGTTCACAATGTATAATGGACCAGTGTTCTCAGAAAACCTCAATGTTGTCAGTCAAAAACAGTCTGAAATTCCTTTGAAAAATTATCCACAAAAATGGTATATGTGGTTGCTCCTTAGCCCACCATGAAGATTTTTGGTCTTTGTGTCCCCATGACCTTTATATGCCATTTCCTAATTCTGATCTGAGGCAGACTTATTAATAGTCATCATCTCACTGCTCACCAGTAGATTGCAAGCTCCTTGAAGCCAAGGAGAATGGGTAGTCTTTGTATTTCCTTCAAGGCCTAGAACAGTATACTCCACATCGTTAGATGCTCTGGGAAGATTTATGAAATTGAACTGATACTAATTAAATTTGTTGTTTTCTGTGACTTCCTTTCCAGGAACATGTTATGTAGAGACAGCAGCCTGTAAGTTTGCTGTGTATGTTGGACATCACAGTTTCCATTTTCTTGTTAAATAGGAACTCTCCAAGATCACCATGCCAGTTATATTTAACGAGCCTTTGAGCTTCCTCCAGCGACTCACTGAATATATGGAGCATACGTACCTCATCCACAAGGCCAGTTCATTTGCTGATCCTGTGGAAAGGATGCAGGTATGTGTCAAGCAAGCACTGGGAAAGGTTTAAGTCTTAGGAAGTCTTCTCTGCCACCTTCTCCCCTCCCCCCGCCCCAGACACATATACACAGAATTCATGTTAAGTCCAGTGTGAGGTTAGCAAACGTTATTATTACATAGTCAGCATGTTTGGAGAGTCGTCTGTGTTCCTTCCCCGCCACCCTCTAGTCAGAGTGCCACCATAGTGGAAGGACCAACGAGAATTGCAGGAGAAGCAGAACGTGGTCCAAAACCAAACCTGGATGTTGGTGAGCTGTTTCTGAGTCTTTGTTTTAGAAGGTAGCATTGTGTTAGGGTAAAAACATTCAACCTTCCTTTCAGACTTTCTCAGTGTTTCCAAGAAGGAATAGATATACACATACACAGATAAATATGTGTATTTATGCTTATGTGTGTATATAAATATACACATACTACTATAGGTTAAAACAAAGGACAACAAGGAATTGCACTTTTTAATTTTCCTCTGAAGAGAAGGCTTTCATGTGATGTATATGGATTGACTAGACACAGGGAGAGTATAGTAGATACATTCTTCTCCTTCCAGCAAGGCAATAGCATTCTAAATGGAGTCTTTCTGTGCTTTCATTTATATATATTAGCTTTTCCCAACCTCATTGGACTTGATACCAACTTGTTTAGTTTTATCTCTTCGCCCCATCCTAAAAGTGATGTACTTTTTAGAAATTTTAAAGGAATTAAGAGTAATTTAGGACTTGAGAGGTTTTTAAAAGTCCTTGAGAGAATTTGTAGCACTGTCAGGGTGTTATAAAACCCACAGTTGGGATGATCTATAGGAAGAGTCTCAGTAATTTTCATTCTGAATATCCACGTTTGCTTATTAGTTTGCTTACTAAGCCATGTTAAAAATACAAAGTAATTAAAGTCCTCAAAATCATTTTGTAAATTACTATTTTCAGCAGAATTTCAGTTCCTGAAAGAATGAGGAGCCAGCAAGGCTATTTTTAACTTCTCCTAATGCTCTGTCCCACAGTGTGTAGCTGCATTTGCTGTATCTGCTGTTGCTTCTCAGTGGGAACGTACTGGAAAGCCTTTCAACCCACTTCTGGGAGAGACTTATGAATTAGTTCGGTAAGATCTTTCACACTATTCCAGGTGGATAGTTGAATTTGCATGATTTATATAGCTCTTCAAATGAAAATGTATATTTTTTGAGCATTTACCAACATTTTGTATGACTGAAGAAAGTTAACAATTTTGTTTGTTTCTATGATATTTATTATTTTAGAAATTATGTCAAAAATATGAAAACATACATAAAATGAACCATTACAAGGATTTCAGTATTCCTGATCTTGTGGGATTAGTTACCATCCTTTCTCCTTATGTAGACCATAAGGCATGATTGGGTATTTTCAATAACCATATAAAATATATTAGCATAAACTTACACTGTTGGCATACAGGCAATGAATGTATCTAGAGTTGCATTTCCTGCTGTAGCTTGCTTCTTTACACACAGTTAGGGAATTCATTTGGCTTTAGTTTTTCTGAATCATTCTCTTCCCTCCACAAGTTTTGATCTCATTTATTCCCTAGATGTTTGTAAAAGAGATACATTAGATTCTTCAATCTTAATATAAATGGAATGATAAGTTTTAAATTTACATGGCTAATATTGTCAATTCATGAAAATCACCCAAATTCATGTGGGTGTTCTTTATTTTAATGTGTTTAAGTAGCTAGGTTTATAATAACATTGGTTTTAGTTGTTTGGGTTGCATATGTGCAATTGCTCGCATGTTGTCCTTCCATCAGGATGATAACAAAGGATTGTTTACTTCGTCAAATCCATTTCCTTAATACTTTAACATTGCTTTTTCACTGAAATGACAGTAATGTATACATTCTGTGATAACAGTTTATTATATAACACTACCTCTTTTTGTTTGTTTGTTTGTTTTTTAAATCTTAAGAGATGACCTTGGTTTCAGACTCATCTCTGAGCAGGTCAGCCATCACCCACCCATTAGTGCATTTCATGCTGAAGGATTAAACAATGATTTCATCTTTCATGGCTCAATCTATCCCAAACTGAAGTTCTGGGGGAAGAGCGTAGAAGCAGAACCCAAAGGAACCATCACGTTGGAGCTCCTTGAGTGAGTCAGAATCACGCCTTTAAGTCTTTTCATATGTACCTACTCATTAGTATATACACTTGCACACAGACTTGACCTTGTTGTTCAAAAGGTGGAGACAAAGAAACTGCTTTTATGAAGCGTAAATTTTCTACCATCATGTAAAAGAATTTGAGAAACATGGCGATAGCCATTGTTAATCATCCTAGGTACGCGTAAAAAGTTTAACTTGATGTTTTACTGTGGTGTTTGTTTGGATCTATTTTAAGATGAAATGGAGTTAATCACTGCCTGACAGTTCTTATGAGACAAGCTTTCTATATGTCATGGTAATAATATTTTGTTTAACCATCTTTTAAAATGAATTCACTTTGAGAAATATTGAAATAACAATCACATTGGTACATTTTAGACATTAGGTTAAGTTGAAAGTTCTCTTCTTTTGCAATAGAAAAAAGATTGCCATGAAATACCTTTCCATTTATTTGTGTCATCTTCAGTTTCTTTCATTACTGTCTTGTTGTTTTCAATATACAGGTCTTTGACCTCCTTGTTTAAATTTATTTCTACAGGTCTTTGACCTCCTTGTTTAAATTTATTTCTACATATTTTATTCTTTTTGATGCAGTTGTAAATGGAATTGTTAATTCTGTGCTCATGGATTGAAAAAATTAATATTAGTAAAATGTCCATACTATCCAAAGCAACATACAGATTCAGTGCAATCTCTTATCAAAATTCCAATGACGTTTTTCACACAAATAGACAATCCTGCAATTTTTATGGAATCACAAAAGACCCCAAATAGCCAAAGCAGTCTTGAGAAAGAAGAACAAAGCTGGAGGCATCCTGCTCCCTGATTTCAAACTATATTACAAAGCTATAGTAATTAAAATATATGGTATTGGCATAAAAACAGACACATAGATCAATGGAACAGAATAGAGAGCCCAGAAATAAGTCCATGCAAATAGGGTCAGTTAATTTACGACAAAGGAGGCAAGAATATACAACAGAAGAAGGACAGTCTCTTCAATAAATGGTGTTGGGAAAATTGGACAGGCACATACAAAAGAATGAAACTGGACCCCTCTCTTATACCATACACAAAAATTAACTCAAAATGGATTACAAACTTGAATGTAAGACTGAAAACTATAAAACTCCTAGAAGAAAACATAGGCGGTAGGCTCCTTAACAAAGGTCTTGGCAATGATTTTTTGACTCTGATACCAAAAAGAACAAAAGCAAAAATAAACAAGTGGGACTACATCATACTAAAAAGCTTCTGCACAGTAAAGGAAACCATCAACAAAATGAAAAGGCAGCCTACTGAATAGGAGAAAATATTTGCAAATCATGTATCTGATAATGGGCTAACATTCAAAATATATGAAGAATGCATACCACTCAATAGCAAGAAAAAAAAATCCAATTAAAAAGTAGGCAGGAGATCTGAATAGACATTTTTCAAAGAAGACATACAAATAGTCAACAGGTAAATGAAAAGATGCTCTACATCATTAACCATCAAGGAAATGCAAATCAAACCACAGTGAGGTATCACCTCCCACCTGTGAGAAAGACTAGTATCAAAAAGACTAGAAATAAGTGTTGGTGAGGATGTGGAGGGAAGGGAACCCTCGTGTACTGTTGGTGGATGTAAATTGGTGCAGCCACTATGGAAAACAGTCTGGAGGTTCCTCAAAAAATTCAAAGTGGAACTACCGTGATCCAGCAGTTCCACTTTTGAGTATTTACCCAAAGAAAACAAAAACACTAACTCAAAAAGATATCTGCGAACCAAGATGGCGGAGTAGAAGGACGTGCTCTCACTCCCTCTTGCGAGAGCACCAGAATCACAACTGGCTGCTGGACAATCATTGACGGGAAGACCCTGGACTTCACCAAGGAGGATACCCCATGTCCAAGGACAGAGGAGAAGCCACAGTGAGACGGTAGAAGGGGCGCAATCAGAGTAAAATCAAATCCCATAACTGCTGGGTGGGTGACTCACAGACTGGCGAACACTTATACCACAGAAGTCCACCCACTGGAGTGAAGGTTCTGAGCCCCACGTCAGGCTTCCCAACCTGGGGGTCCGGCAACGGGAGGAGGAATTCCTAGAGAATCAGACTTTGAAGCCTAGTGGGAATTGATTGCAGGACTTCTACAGGGCTGGGGGAAACAGAGACCCCACTCTTGGAGGGCACACACAAAGTAGTGTGTGCATCGGGACCCAGGGGAAGGAGCAGTGACCCTAGGGGAGACTGAACCAGACCTACCTGCTGGTGTTGGGGGGTCTCCTGCAGAGGCGGGGGGTGGCTCTGTTTCACCGTGGGGACAAGGACACTGGCAGCGGAGGTTCTGGGAAGTGCTCCTTGGCATGAGCCCTCCCAGAGTCTGCCATTAACCCCACCAAAGAGCCCAGGTAGGCTCCAGTGTTGGGTTGCCTCAGGCAAAACAACCAACAGGGAGGGAACCCAGCCCCACCCATCAACAGTCAAGTGGATTAAAGTTTTACTGAGCTCTGACCGCCACAGCAACAGTCAGCTCTACCCACCACCAGAGCCTCCCATCAAGCCTCTTAGATAGCCTCAACCACCAGAGGGCAGACAGCAGAAGCAAGAAAAACTACAATCCTGCAGCCTGTGGACCAAAAACCACAGTTACAGAAAGATAGACAAGATGAAAAGGCAGAGGGCTATGTACCAGATGAAGGAACAAGAAAAAACCCCAGAAAAACAACTAAATGAAGTGGAGACAGGCAACCTTCCAGAAAAAGAATTCAGAATAATGATAGTGAAGATGATCCAGGACCTCGGAATAAGAATGGAGGCAAAGATTGAGAAGATGCAAGAAATGATTAACAAAGACCTAGAAGAATTAAAGAACAAACAAACAGAGATGACCAATACAATAACTGAAATGAAAACTACACTAGAAGGAATCAATAGCAGAATAACTGAGGCAGAAGAACGGATAAGTGACCTGGAAGACAGAATGGTGGAATTCACTGCTGCGGAACAGACTAAAGAAAAAAGAATGAAAAGAAATGAAGACAGCCTAAGAGACCTCTGGGACAACATTAAACTCAACAACATTCGCATTATAGGGGTCCCAGAAGGAGAAGAGAGAGAGAAAGGACCAGAGAAAATATTTGAAGAGATTATAGTCGAAAACTTCCCTAACATGGGAAAGGAAATAGGCACCCAAGTCCAGGAAGCGCAGAGAGTCCCATACAGGATAAACCCAAGGAGAAACACGCCGAGACACATAGTAATCAAAGTGGCAAAAATTAAAGACAAAGAAAAATTATTGAAAGCAGCAAGGGAAAAACGACAAATAACATACAAGGGAACTCCCATAAGGTTAACAGCTGATTTCTCAGCAGAAACTCTACAAGCCAGAAGGGAGTGGCATGATATACTTTAAGTGATGAAAGGGAAGAACCTACAATCAAGATTACTCTACCCGGCAAGGATCTCATTTAGATTTGATGGAGAAATCAAAAGCTTTACAGACAAGCAAAAGCTACGAGAATTCAGCACCACCAAACCAGCTCTACAACAAATGCTAAAGGAACTTCTCTAAGTGGGAAACGCAAGAGAAGAAAAGGACCTACAAAAACAAACCCAAAACAATTAAGAAAATGGTCATAGGAACATACATATCGATAATTACCTTAAACGTGAATGGATTAAATACCCCAACCAAAAGACATAGACTGGCTGAATGGATACAAAAACAAGACCCATATATATGCTGTCTACAAGAGACCCACTTTAGACCTAGGGACACATACAGACTGAAAGTGAGGGGATGGAAAAAGATATTCCATGCAAATGGAAATCAAAAGAAAGCTGGAGTAGCTATACTCATATCAGATAAAATAGACTTTACAATAAAGAATGTTACAAGAGACAAGGAAGGACAGTACATAATGATCAAGGGATCAATCCAAGAAGAAGATATAACAATTATATATGCACCCAACATAGGAGCACCTCAATACATAAGGCAACTGCTAACAGCTATAAAAGAGGAAATCGACAGTAACACAATAATAGTGGGGGACTTTAACACCTCACTTACACCAATGGACAGATCATCCAAAATGAAAATAAATAAGGAAACAGAAGCTTTAAATGACACAATAGACCAGTTAGATTTAGTTGATATATATAGGACATTCCATCCAAAAACAGCAGATTACACGTTCCTCTCAAGTGCGCACGGAACATTCTCCAGGATAGATCACATCTTGGGTCACAAATCAAGCCTCAGTAAATTTAAGAAAATTGAAATCCTATCAAGCATCTTTTCTGACCACAACGCTATGAGATTAGAAATGAATTACAGGGAAAAAAACGTAAAAAAGACAAACACATGGAGGCTAAACAATACGTTACTAAATAACCAAGAGATCACTGAAGAAATCAAAGAGGAAATCATAAAATACCTAGAGACAAATGACAATGAAAACACGACGACCCAAAACCTATGGGATGCAGCAAAAGCAGTTCTAAGAGGGAAGCTTATAGCTATACAAGCCTATCTCAAGAAAAAGAAAAATCTCAAGTAAACAATCTAACCTTACACCTAAAGAAACTAGAGAAAGAAGAACAAACAAAACCCAAAGTTAGCAGAAGGAAAGAAATCATAAAGATCAGAGCAGAAAGAAATGAAATAGAAACAAAGAAAACAATAGCAAAGATCAATAAAACTAAAAGTTGGTTCTTTGAGAAGATAAACAAAATTGATAAGCCATTAGCCAGACTCATCAAGAAAAAGAGGGAGAGGACTCAAATCAATAAAATCAGAAATGAAAAAGGAGAAGTTACAACAGACACCGCAGAAATACAAAGCATCCTAAGAGACTACTACAAGCAACTCTATGCCAGTAAAATGGAAAACCTGGAAGAAATGGACAAATTTTTAGAAAGGTATAACCTTCCAAGACTGAACCAGGAAAAAAGAGAAAATATGAACAGACCAATCACAAGTAATGAAATTGAAACTGTGATGAAAAATCTTCCAACAAACAGAAGTCCAGGACCAGATGGCTTCACAGGTGAATTCTATCAAACATTTAGAGAAGAGCTAACACCTATCCTTCTCAAACTCTTCCAAAAAATTGCAGAGGAAGGAACACTCCCAAACTCATTCTAGGAGGCCACCATCACCCTGATACCAAAACCAGACAAAGACACTACAAAAAAAGAAAATTACAGACCAATATCACTGATGAATATAGATGCAAAAATCCTCAACAAAATACTAGCAAACAGAATCCAACAACACATTAAAAGGATCATACACCACGATCAAGTGGGATTTATCCCAGGGATGCAGGGATTCTTCAATATACGCAAATCAATCAATGTGATACACCATATTAACAAATTGAAGAAGAAAAACCATATGATCATCTCAATAGATGCAGAAAAAGCTTTTGACAAAATTCAACACCCATTTATGATAAAAACTCTCCAGAAAGTGGGCATAGAGGGAACCTACCTCAACATAATAAAGGCCATATATGACAAACCCACAGCAAACATCATTCTCAATGGTGAAAAACTGAAAGCATTTCCTCTAAGATCAGGAACGAGACAAGGATGTCCACTCTCACCACTATTATTCAACATAGTTCTGGAAGTCCTAGCCACGGCAATCAGAGAAGAAAAAGAAATAAAAGGAATACAAATTGGAAAAGAAGAAGTAAAACTGTCACTGTTTGCGGATGACATGATACTATACATAGAGAATCCTAAAACTGCCACCAGAAAACTGCTAGAGCTAATTAATGAATATGGTAAAGTCGCAGGATACAAAATTAATGCACAGAAATCTCTTGCATTCCTATACACTAAAGATGAAAAATCTGAAAGAGAAATTATGGAAACACTCCCATTTACCATTGCAACAAAAAGAATAAAATACCTAGGAATAAACCTACCTAGGGAGACAAAAGACCTCTTTGCAGAAAACTATAAGACACTGATGAAAGAAATTAAAGATGATACCAACAGATGGAGAGATATACCATGTTCTTGGATTGGAAGAATCAACATTGTGAAAATGAGTATACTGCCCAAAGCAATATACAGATTCAATGCAATCCCTATCACATTACCAATGGCATTTTTTACGGAGCTAGAACAAATCATCTTAAAATTTGTATGGAGTCACAAAAGACCCCGAATAGCCAAAGCAGTCTTGAGGGAAAAAAATGGAGCTGGAGGAATCAGACTCCCTGACTTCAGACTCTACTACAAAGCTACAGTAATCAAGACAATATGGTACTGGCACAAAAACAGTAACATAGATCAATGGAACAAGATAGAAAGCCCAGAGATTAACCCACGCACCTATGGTCAACTAATCTATGACAAAGGAGGCAAAGATACACAATGGAGAAAAGACAGTCTCTTCAATAAGTGGTGCTGGGAAAACTGGACAGCTATATGTAAAAGAATGAAATTAGAATACTCCCTAACACCATACACAAAAATAAACTCAAAATGGATTAGAGACCTAAATATAAGACTGGACACTATAAAACTCTTAGAGGAAAACATAGGAAGAACACTCTTTGACATAAATCACAGCAAGATCTTTTTTGATCCACCTCCTAGAGTAATGGAAATAAAAACAAAAATAAACAAATGGGACCTAATGAAACTTCAAAGCTTTTGCACAGCAAAGGAAACCAAAAACAAGACGAAAAGACAACCCTCAGAATGGGAGGAAGTATTTGCAAATGAATCAACGGACAAAGGATTAATCTCCAAAATATATAAACAGCTCATTCAGCTCAATATTAAAGAAACAAACACCCCAATCCAAAAATGGGCAGAAAACCTAAATAGACATTTCTCCAAAGAAGACATACGGACGGCCACGAAGCACATGAAAAGATGCTCAACATCACTAATTATTAGAGAAATGCAAATCAAAACTACAATGAGGTATCACCTCACTCCTGTTAGAATGGGCATCATCAGAAAATCTACAAACAACAAATGCTGGAGAGGGTGTGGAGAAAAGGGAACCCTCTTGCACTGTTGGTGGGAATGTAAATTGATACAGCCACTATGGAGAACAATATGGAGGTTCCTTAAAAAACTAAAAATAGAATTATCATATGACCCAGCAATCCCACTACTGGGCATATACATACCCAGAGAAAACCGTAATTCAAAAAGACACATGCACCGGAATGTTCATTGCAGCACTATTTACAATAGCCAGGGCATGGAAGCAACCTAAATGCCCATCAACAGACGAATGGATAAAGAAGTTGTGGTACATATATACAATGGAATATTACTCAGCCATAAAAAGGAATGAAATTGGGTCATTTGTTGAGAAGTGGATGGATCTAGAGACTGTCATACAGAGTGAAGTAAGTCAGAAAGAGAAAAACAAATATCGTATATTAATGCATGTATGTGGAACGTAGAAAAATGGTACAGATGAGCCGGTTTGCAGGGCAGAAGTTGAGACACAGATGTAGAGAATGGACATATGGACACCAAGGGGGGAAAACTGCGGTGGGGTGGGGATGGTGGTGTGCTGAATTGGGCGATTGGGATTGACATGTATACACTGATGTGTATAAAATTGATGCCTAATAAGAACCTGCAGTATAAAAAAACAAACAAACAAAACAACTAATACTAAACTTTCATTGGGTTATTTGTATGGAAATATGTTAATATAAATGTTTCAGACATTACATGAAATTTCTAAAAATCTTATATTTGTATTTGTATGGAAATATGATGTTAATATAAATGTTTCAGACATTACATGAAATTTCTAAAAATCTTATATGTTCTGGTATAATGTTATAAGTAATAATCCTAGTTATTACTTTAAAATGTATATCTCAGAAATAACTAATTTTCTTGTCAACTGCATTATTATGAACTTTCATCAAAAAAAAAAAAAAAGATATCTGCACCCCCATGTCATTGCAGCATTATTATACATATTCCATACAGCAGCCAAGATATGGAAACAACTCAAGTGTCCATCGTTGGATGAATGGATAAAGAAATTGTGGCATACACACACACACACACACACACACACACACACACACACACACACACACACACACACACACACACACACACACACACACACAGGAATATTACTCAGCCATAAAAAAGAATGAAATCTTGCCACTTGCAACAACATGGATGGACCTCAAGGACATTATGCTAAGTGAAATAAGTCAGAGAAAGTCAAGTACTCTATGATCTCCTTGTGTGAGAGAGAAAGAGAAAAGAAAGGAAAAACAATAAACAGACTCTAATCCCAAGGTGACTCAGATATTGAAATTTGTGTCAAAGACTTTAAAAGCAGATATTATAACTATGCTCCATGACATAAAGGTGAACACTCTTAAAATGAATAGAAAGACATTGGAGCAAAGAAATGAAAGTATTTCTGGAAATTTTAGTACTGAAAAAATACAATAACAAAAATAATAACTGGGATAGGCTTGATAGCAGGATGAAGATAATAAAATATGTTCAGGTTCCACATGCTGAAAACTATAAAACACTGATTACAGTAATCAAAGACTATGAGTAATGGAGAGTCGTACTATGTCTCACTATACTTGGAATCCTTAATGTAATTCAGATGTTAGTTTTCCCATAATTGATCTATAAGCAATCTATATTAACACAATCTAAATTTAAAAGTCCCAGGATGATTTTTGATACATAAAGAGAAGTTGATCCTAAAATTTATATGGAAGGACGAATGAAACACTACAGCCAAAACAGTTTTGAAAAGGAAGAACAGAATTCATGGACTCCCACTTCCTAATTTTAAGACTTAACGGTAAAGCTATTGTAATCAAGACAATGTTGTATTGACAAAAGGATAGACACATACATCAAGGGAACAGAGAATAGAGTCCAAAAACTGACCCACAGAAACATGGTCTGTTGATTTTTGACAAAGGTAAAAACACAATTCAGTGAAGAAGGATAGTCCTCTCCACAAATGGTGTGGGAACAGTTGGAAGTACGTATGTTAAAAAAATGAACCTCAACTTACATCTCACAGCTTAAACAAAAATGAACTCAGAATAGACCATAGGCTAAAATCTAATGTACAATTATAAGCTTTTGGAAGAAAACAGGAGAAAATCTTTATGACCTTGGATTAGGCAATGACATCTTATGGATATAATACCAAGGCACAGTCTAGAAAAGACAAAATTGATAAATTAGATTTTATCAAAATGAAAAACTCTTGCTCAGTGAAAAACAGTCTTCAGAGAATGGAGAGAAGCCATAGATAGATAAACATTATTTGCAAATCATTTATCAACAAAGGACTTGTATCTAGAATGTGTAAAGAATTCTCAAAACAATAAGAAGACAGACAACCCAATAAGAAACTGGGCAAAAGATGTGAACAGACACTTCACCAAAGAGATACATGGATGACAAACGAGCACACAAAAACATGCTCAACAGCATTAGTCATTAAAGAAATACAAAATCATAGTGAGATACCACTACACACCTATTAGAATGTCCAAAATCAAAATAATTTTTAGAACTGACAGTACCAAGTGCTGGCAAGGATGTAGAGCAACCAGAAATCTCATATATTGCTGGGGGGAATCTAAAATGGCAGAGCCACTCTGAAGAACAGAGTTAACCCTATGTTAACCAGATGACTCAGCAGTCCACTCCTAGGTGTTTACTCTGGAGAAATAAAGACTTAACATTTTCACACAGACCTGTGCCCAGATGTTTATAGTACTATTAATCATAGTCACCAAGCAGCCCAACATCCTTCAGTGAGTAAATGGTTAAACTGTGATACATCCATACAGTAGAATACTACTCAGAAATAAGAGAGAGCAAATTATTGATAAGTAGAATTTAAAATGCATTATACAAATGAAGAAACTAATTTTGAAAGGTTACATGGTGTATTATCCCACCTATATGACATTCTGGAGAAGGCAAAACTATTGCAATGGAGAACAAATGAGTTGTTTAGGGACTAGGATTGGGGGAGGGTTTGACCATAGAGGGGCAGCATGAGCGAATTTGTGGATGGTGTGATGGAATTGTTCTATATTGTGATTATAGTAGTAGTTACAAAGATCTACACATGCACTAAAACTCACAGAACTAGATAGACCAAGAAAAGTGAATTTTACTGTTTGTAAATTAAAAATAAATTTAGACATAAATGTACAAAGATGTAAAACGAATGTTTTCAAAAGCAAAGGATGTGTAAAATTGGAGCTTACTCACATACACAAGTTTTTCCCTTTGGTGAACTAGAAAGTACTAAATAGACTGTTTTCTACTTCTAATTTAATTTTGTTTATTATGTTTTCACCAAACTTTTGAATGCTTAAGATGATTATGTACATAGTTTAATTTGGAGTTTGGTAGAAAGATAGAATTTTTTTCTTAAGCTTTTGCATCCTTTTAAGAAACAATAAGAGTAGTCAGATGATACCTATTTTACTGTGATCAACACCAGCAGAGTTTTTACGGTCTTAGAGTTTAGTCATCTCCAGCAGTCTGATGTGTTATCCTGAGTAACAGCATTTGAGGCAAATGCACTTTTTAAACAGAGTAACACTTCTCACTTATTTTTCTGGGCTTTGGTTTTCTTTTTGTTCTCTAGACACAATGAAGCATATACGTGGACAAATCCTACCTGCTGTGTACATAACATCATTGTGGGGAAACTCTGGATTGAGCAGTACGGCAATGTGGAGATCACAAACCACAAGTGAGATGCCTCATCATCTTCCCCTATCCCTTCAGTTGTCATCAGAGGGTGCCGGTAGTCTTTTTCAAAAAGTTCTAGTACAGCCTGATGATAATTTAAGAACCAGGCAGTATAGCTCTGGAGTAAATAAAGCCCATCTATTTAATGAACAGATTTTATGTTAAAGTTTCTGATTAGGGGAGACTGGTGAACTCAGAGCTTCTGCAGCCTTGGGGAATCTTCATTCCCGCCTCCTTCAGCCTATTTTGCTGATCCTGATTAGCTTGCATTGTTCACGTGGGGACGGGTGGCAGGAGAAGCACGAAAGTTGAAAAGAGTTGGGTTCAAATCCTACTCTGTGACCTTAGGCCAGTGTCCTAGTCGGCTCGGGCTGTTGTAACAGAGCACCACGGGCTGAGCGGCTTCAACAGCAGACATTTATTTCTCACGGTTCTGGAGGCTGGGAAGTCCCGGGTCAGGGTGCTGGCAGATTTAATGCTGGGTGAAGACCCTCTTCCTGGTTTGAAGTTGGCCGTTTTCTCAAATCGTTGTATGGCAGAGGGAGGGATCGTCTCCCCATATCTCTTCTTAGAAGAACACTGATCCCATTCGTGAGGGTTCCACCCTTATGACCTAATTACCCCTAAATACCCTCGCGTGGGCGACTAGGGGCTTCACTACATGAATTTGGTGGGCAAACATTCATTCCATAGCAACAAGTCCCTTATCTTTTTATGAACCTTGCTTTACATTTTCTCCATGGTGGGTCCGGTACTGATTATGGATTAATTATGATACTCTCTGTGTGGAGCCTGGCATGCGTTAGAAAGTCAGTAAACAGCAGCTGCTACTAGAAAGGTTATCACGGTCACTACTCTCTCCTACGGCTTCTGTGTTGAACGGTAACCTGAGCTCACTATCTCCTTTACAGGACTGCGGACAAATGTGTGTTGAATTTTAAGCCATGCGGCCTTTTTGGTAAGGAGTTACACAAAGTTGAAGGCTACATTCAAGATAAAAGGTAAAGTTTCCATTTTAAATGCTGACTAGTGTAGGTGTCGTTCACTAAATAAAATGTTGTTATTAAAATCTGCCATTACCTAGGAAACGAGCATTTCAGTAAATTGAAAAACTCTTTCTTCTGCAAGGAAATATTTATTTCTTTAAAGAATCTGATT
Organism: Eschrichtius robustus; assembly: GCF_028021215.1. NCBI lineage: Eukaryota > Metazoa > Chordata > Mammalia > Artiodactyla > Eschrichtiidae > Eschrichtius > Eschrichtius robustus. The sequence continues at coordinate 41,124,116 of NC_090837.1, read as the reverse complement.
TGTAAGCATCTTTATAATAATATTCAGTTACAGCAAAACGCTGGTTTAATTGTTGGCTAAACATCAGTTTCTCTTGACAGCAAAAAGAAGCTCTGTGCCCTCTATGGGAAGTGGACAGAATGTTTATACAGTGTTGACCCTGCCACCTTTGATGCTTACAAAAAAAATGATAAGAAAAATACTGAAGAGAAGAAGAACAGCAAACAGGTGAACATCCCGGAAGGTGGTATCGAAGGAATCACTGGACTCTTTAAATTTGTACTAATCCTTTTGGAAGTGGCTTGTTAGCGGGTCACAGTGTGACCTTTTATACTTGGTGCTAATGCATGTAATTTTTCTCCTTGAACATTCTTAATGAACCAGTTATCTGCCTTGGTCGGGAATGTTTGACATAATCTCCCGTGGAGTATGGGTGTGTGCTGTGCAGTTAGTTATACACGCGGCATAGAACTCACGTTGCTTTGGAACGTTGGAGTTCATCTTAGTGAGACCAATGTCCTTGTCCTCCTTTCTGTTTATGTGCATTAGCAGTTGGGATCATTTGAATACTTGAAATTTCGCCCAGAACGATCACATACGTTTTCATGCTTGCAGCAGTTGTGTTGCCCTCTTTTGTATCCGAGACCCCTGAAGCTGAGAGCGTCGCAGTTAAGGGATTCATTCCTGGACGGCTGTCCTCCTCTTACTAAGCGTTCTCCTAACGGGACAGTTTAACGATAGACTCTCCCCGTGTGAGGCCACAGGTTTTCGTCGCAGGGCCCCGGGAGGCTGGACCGCTCAGCAGGCTGAGCTGAAGAGAGCTTGCACCTGCTTGGACAGGAAGCGTCGGAGGACTGATTACTTTCCAGTAACGGCCATCACGGTTCAGAGCACGAGCTCTGCTTAGAATCCTGCCTCTCCCACTTCTGCGTGGTTCAGTCTCGGGCAGATTCCCACCCTCTCTCCGCCTCAGCACCTTCATTTGTAAAATGGGTACAGCAGTAGCACCCACGTGTCAGATGAGTTGACGGAGGTCAGGGGTTCCTGGTGAAGACAGCTCAGGCCCCTCTGCTCCGAGCATCACACCGGCCACCGAAGCACCGTCTCAGAGCTCCCGGCTCCCCTCACCCCGCCGTGTCGAGCTCTCTGGGGCCCTTCAGGTGACTCTTACACATGCAAGAGGTTAGGAAGCCCTAACCTTCCTCAAAAACAGAAGGTGTATGTCTGAGTGGCATTCTTTGTAAACAGGTTACCAGGGTCCCGGGGACAGAGCAGCTGGTGCAGTTGACGGCAGTGGCACTTACCCGGCTGGGCCCTTCTCCCCTCCCTCTGCCTCCATCTCTGGGCACAGTCCCCTTTCCTCCTCCACCTGGGTCTCCGCTGCTTCTCCTTCCTTCCGGGGGGTGCACTGACGCTTCTCTGCAGCGACCCCAAGACTGACGGGGCTGGAGAAGGAATGCTCCAGGATCCCAGGCCCCGACCCGAACTCCTGGGCAGTGGCTCAGCCAGCACAAGGCAGCTTGGTGAAGACATGGCCTCGTCCTCCTTTTACAGAGGTGGGGGGTGGCAGAGGAGGGCCTTGGCGAAATTCCAGAAAATCCCCCTCGTGTCCCGTAAATCCCCGGTCAGTCTCTGTAGGAAAACGGCCTTGCCCCTTGGAGAGAGAAGCCAGCCTCACGCTCACCCTGTGTCTGCTCTCGCCTCCCGTGTGCACCGGCCACCGTGGATTTCTGATGTTCCCGAGGGCATTTAAATGCCTTGGGGAGCTTGTCACCAGTGTTGTCCCTTCCCTGCTGCTGTTTTTAAAGTTGCATATCTCAGCCAGTAGTTCTAGATTTGGTAACTGTGACATTGGGAATATGACTTAGCCTTCCAAAGGCTTAAATTCTTTATATGTAAAACTTTATGGGTGGGCTTCCCTGGTGGCGCAGTGGTTAAGAATCCGCCTGCCAATGCAGGGGACACGGGTTCGAGCCCTGGTCCGGGAAGATCCCACATGCCACGGAGCAACTAAGCCTGTGCGCCACAACTACTGAGCCTGCGCTCTAGAGCCCACGAGCCACAACTACTGAGCCCGTGAGCCACAACTACTGAGCCCACGAGCCACGACTACTGAAGCCTGCGCATCTAGAGCCCGTGCTCTGCAACAAGAGAAGCCACCACAATGAGGAGCCCGCACACAGCAACAAAGACCCAACACAGCCAAAAATAAATAAATAAATAATAAATAATTTAAAAAAAAATTATATAAAAAAAACACTTTATGGGTTTATTATGTAAGGACTAAATATACAGAGAGCTGCTAGCAGCTCTGCTAGGTTGGGTGGAGGGGGGGGGTGGTGCAGCCAGAGGAAATGTTAGTTTCTTTTTTAGCCTTTACATCTTTTTGTTTTGTTTGCTTATTTATTTATTTATTTATTATAAATTTATGTATTTATTTATTTTTGGCTGTGTTGGGTCTTCGTTGCTGTGTGTGGGCTCCTCATTGTGGTGGCTTCTCTTGTTGCGTAGCATCAGCTTCAGTAGTTGTGGCACTCGGGCTCAGCAGTTGTGGCTCACGGGCTCTAGAGCGCAGGCTCAGTAGTTGTGGTGCACGGGCTTAGTTGCTCCGCGGCATGTGGGATCTTCCCGGACCAGGGCTCGAACCCGTGTCCCCTGCATTGGCAGGCGGATTCTTAACCACTGAGCCACCAGGGAAGCCCCTAGCCTTACATCGTTTTAAATCCTCTTCTTATAGAATGCTTTCAGGATCCCTACTGGTTTGTGTTGTTGATAAATTTAGTTAAATGCTCCAAGAATTTAACCTTTTCTTGCTCTCATAATGTTCCAGTCAATACCTAAATGCATTATTTTGGCTTTAAAAAAAAACTTTAAAAATATTACAACATGATAGTAAAGGCATGATGATGGTGATGGTAATGGCTGGAATGCACAGAACCCTAAATGAGACAACACAGAAGGCGCACGAGGTTCCCAGCGCTTACTCACTAGGCCCGCAGTTATTGGCTCCCTGGCCTGTGCTGAAAGGTGAGGATGTGAGAGCGAGAAAGTCATGGTGCCCCGGCCCTCGTACGGTTACATCCTAATGCTGTGCAGTCAGTGGTGCTTATTTTACAATTTGTAAGTATATTCTTTTGAAAACATTTGTTGTGTTCATCTGTTGGTTCTTCCAGATGAGCGCTTCTGAGGAGTCAGATGAAATGCCAATGCCAGATTCCGAGAGTGTGTTCGTCATCCCTGGGAGCGTCCTCCTGTGGCGAATAGCCCCGCGGCCTGCCAATTCGACCCAGGTGAGGCTGGGCGTGCTGAGTGCGGCCTCCTGTTTACTGGGCTCTGACGGTGCTTTTTCCCCGGCCCAGGCGGGACCAGGAGGAGGCGGGTGGTCATCAAAAGCTCCTAAGTCGTCCCTCTGCGGCTTCTAACCCGGGACGGGGCATTCCTGCCGCCCAGGCCTCCTGGTGTCTGGCTGGCCAGGACGCCTTGGCGTGAGGCTTTGGGGGGCTTCCTTAACAATTAACTGAGCAGCAAGACTGACTGTCGTTAAATACAAGGTGGCGCAGCCAGATCTAGAAAGTGAGGGTTTAAATGAAGAATGGAGAATATTGGGTTTGCTTGTAGCTCTCCTTCGAGGTGATGGTGGTGGAAGATATTCATGCTGGGAGGCCTGGCTGGGGGGGTTTCTTTGAGACAGATTCCCACAGGTGGCGCAGACTTGGGTGAAAACACTGAGATGTGTGATCTGAGAAAGGCCGACCGTCGTCACCACCGAACAGGGGGTCATTGTCAGCTGTTTCTACCTTCAGGGTTTCATTCTGCATTATGCCCTGGTATATGTTAATTTGAACATTTTCTTCTTTTTAGATGTATAATTTTACTAGCTTTGCAATGGTTTTGAACGAAGTAGACAAGGAAATGGAGAGTGTGATTCCTAAGACAGACTGCAGGCTACGTCCTGACATCAGAGCCATGGAAAATGGGGAAATAGGTAACTAGCACCTGACGGCGGCACCAGTGAAGACTGATTTCTTTGAGGAGGGTGGTTGGTTTTACTCTGGGTCACTGTCAGTATTTTAGTATGTTAGCACTTAGCATTTTGTACGTTAGCACAACCATCTTTAGTCTCTCTTAGAGACTTTTTAAAAAGTATTTATTTATTTATTTGGTTGCTCTGGGTCTTAGTTGTGGCACGCGGGCTCCTTAGTTGTGGCAGGTGGGATCTAGTTCCCCAACCAGGGATCGAACTCGGGCCCCCTGCATTGAGAGCGTGAAGGCTTAACCACTGCGCCACCAGGGAAGTCTCTAAAAATTTTTTTAAAATTAAAATTCAATTTAAATTCAGAAACTTTGGTTTTAAATTTGGAAATCTGAGGTGGACCTTAGCAGCTCATATTTCATTGTCTCAGTGATACTCCCTAATTTAATGTAATACATATGGCCAGAGGCATATCTTACATATCAGAGGAGAATTTGGGACAATAATATCACATTTATCAACTTTAACTATATTCTGACTAGTTATTTCACTACATATTTCAGAATTTAAAGAGCACCTTGTGAGCCTCAAAGAAGTGCTTGGCCTTGGTTAATTCTGACATTTTATTTCGTGCTGTTAAATTTCTTCTTATTCAGTGGTTCTCAAAATGGGGACAGTTTTTCCTCCAGGGGCTGTGTGGCCGAGTCTAGAGACTTTGGCTGAAACATCTGGGGAACTGATGCTGGCATCTGGTGGATGGGGGCCCGGGTGCTGCTAACGTCCTGCCGTGCCCAGGACAGCCCCCCACGAAGAATCATGGGGTGCAGCGTGTCAGCAGGGCTGAGGCTGAGAAACCCTGCCCTAACTAAACACTGACCCTCCCTGTGAATTATCAGTGAGACAGTGCAACAGCGCTTTGGAAAATGGTTTGAATTTCTTACGAATGGAATCTGGAGGAGCTCTGTGAGGTCTCACTAAGAATTTAGAAAATTTTCACATGTATTCAGTTTTTCCACCGAATTTTTCACTGAAGCATTTTAACATGATTTTTTTTTTGGCCTTAAGAATAAGCCGGCACCTTGGGTAAATGCAGAGGTTGTTAAGGGCAAAAGCTATAGGAGAGGACCGGGTCTTGAGTGTGAACTTGGGGATATGTTAAAATTTTGCCAGGATAAATTTCATGGTGTTCATGTTCTGATAAAATGGAGACGTGCTGCTACCTGACTCCATAAAGTGATTGTGTTGAGTGCTGTGCCTGGCAGCCTCTACGTGTAGAGTAACGGTTTTCACTGATGTGTTGACTCTAGATCAAGCTAGTGAAGAAAAAAAGCGCCTTGAGGAGAAACAAAGAGCGGCCCGCAAGAGCAGGTCCAAGTCGGAGGAGGAGTGGAAGACGAGGTGCGATGAGGGGCGGGGTGGGGGGGGGGGCGGCTGGCAGACATGGGACTGCAGAGCCTGGCTCACTGCGCCCTGCGAGTTGTCAAGTATTTTCCACTGACTAAGTTCAAGCTGAAAGGGCCGCATGTGTGCCAAGAAAAAGGACTGTTTGGAAGTTAAGGTTAAAATATTCCTACACGATTACCACAGGTAAGTGTCAGTTAAGCAAACTATCTTTCCTTCTTATTCAGCAAAACACTGTCCCTTCTATTTTTAAGAGGGAAGGTAGAGTTACAGATTTTGGCATGAAATAGGTTCAGAGCCATTTGCTTATATATGAGTAAAATTACAGGGCTATTAGCTTATACATATATCATGTATCAAGGATATTTAGACAATGCCTTTACTCTTCCAAACACAAGGGATTTGACATGTCGTGGAAATACGATTTGTTAAAGTGACATCCTGGATTCCATTCAGCAACAGAAACTGGGCAATAAAATTTGCAAGTTTTGAAAGTTTGTTCTTTTTAAGAATCAGGAGTTACTTAGTCACTTGTATTGAGTAATAGAATCTCTTGTAAATAGGAATAGAATAAAAACATTTTCTACATTTATATTATGTAATAGAAACCGTTGTCCCATTTTTCAAAGTTATTAAATTTCAGAGCCAATATGGGCATAATTTCACAAGCAGTTTAGTAGATATTTTTTTGTAGCCCTTTTGCGTCTTACACAGTTATTAGAACTAGAAATGACCTTAGATAGCATCTAGTCCAGTGGTTTTTGGACTTTTTTGTTAGCATCAAAATCTTTTTTGCCAACGAACACGTAAAGAATCTGCAAATATAGAACACACGGCCACCAGGCTGCTCGGGTGGGACAAGAGCTGAGCGGCAGGGCTCACCTTCTCCCACCCACACACATGCAGGATCTGGGAAACCACTGGAAAGCCATTAGTCTGGAAGTCCCCTCGTTGTATGTGAAGAAACCAAATGCTGGTGCATTTCATTTAAGAGACTTGCTCAAGGACAAGTATGCCGCAGGCCATGATTAGAAAGAACCACGAAAACCAAAAGCACGTTGCTTTACTGCAATCCCTTCTAAAAGATTTGATAGATTTTAATCATTATTTCTAGTCTCTTTTGCGGAAAACCCACTTTGTACTGTATTTCTAATTTGTTTTGTTTTGTTGGCCACACCACACAGCTTGCGGGATTTTAGTTCCCCGACCAGGAAATTGAACCCCGGGCCCACGGCAGTGAGAGCGCCAAGTCCTAACCACTGGACCGCCAGGGGATTCCCTATTTCTAATTATTAACTCCTTTACTTTTCTGGCCACATTTTCAAGTGTGCAAAGTAAGAGAAAAGTATTACTGTCAGGTAAAGTCTTACGTGCAGAAAGCAAGGAGCTTTAGACAGCTCTGTGGTAGCCTGAAAATAAAAACTAGAAGCTACGTTTGTGAGCTCCACTTGGGAGCCTTAACACATGCTTGCTTCCACTGCTGTCTCTTAGCATCAGTAGTTCTTATATGAATATACAGACCTTAAAAATGACCCTACTGACCTTTTGTCCAAATGAATATGTGCTTGGAGTCTTTTTCCAGTAGTGGTGAGAGGTGGCATTCACTGATGGGTCTTCTCCTGGCTGATAACGTGCTTTTTGAACAGCTTGGTTCAGTTTGTGTCGGGGTGGGGATGGGGCAGTTTGTAAAGGAACATGTTCTGCCTGGTAGAGCTGAAACCAGCCCTCAGAAATCAAACCCAGAACCTTACTGTAACCTGTCCCCAATTCTTCCACACTAAAAGCTGGCTTTCCTGTTGATACCAGTTTCACTCATTTGAAAAGAGTTCCAGCTTTGGGATTGTTCAGGCTTTAAACTGTGGCTCCTGCATATGGAAATGGCTGCTTGTGATCCTGCCCTGTTTTCCTAGAGGAGCCCAGAGACCTTAATAAGTGGGGTTATGTGGGGAGAAAGTGGGGGGACTGGTGATAGACACAGGATTTGAAGAGAAGGTGGGTGGTGAGGCCAAAAAAATTGATGAAGTCACCTCTTCCCCCAGTGCAAGCATCGTGCAGAATTAATATTTTATCTAATGTTATTTTACTGACATAGACCCACGGACTCTGTAGACTCAGAAACACTGACTAAAGGGTAACAAAGAACAAAGATATCTCCTCACCCCCCTCCCTCCTTTTCTTTTGCCTCTGCTTGCCTAAAATGTTTAATAAGACTTTGAAAAGACAGCATGGACTTTTTTGTATGTGGAGGGGGTACGCTCATGGCAGCCGAGTTTTCCAGACGTGAGTGCTGGAAATTAAGAGACTAGATGTTGAGAGAAACTCTAATCCCTAGTATCAGACCTTCAGATCCGAGGTGCCCATCTTTAGTGCCATGTTGCAACTCTCTCCAAGAAGTGCTCCCCGAAGGGAGGCCTTACAGACGTGGCCTTTAGAGCACTTGGCTTATGTGTGAACAAAAAAACGTTCTTTGCTATTGAATCTACTGTTCTGCACAGTCTCTTTGCACTTGACTTTCCAGTTGTCCACTTTGTATGGAAGAAATCCTGTGGCACAGGCCTGAGGCTTGGTTAATTTTTAGAATTATTTTTGGTTACCTTGATTTTGATTTACCTGATTTTCTGAAGTGCTTGATTTTACTAAGCCTGACTACAAAAGTGCTTTTACTACGTGGACTTTTGAGACCAAAAGGAGTAAAATTGTATACTTCATATTAGACAAAAATTCTGTGACTTTGATCAAACAGTGGTTCCTTAGAGTATTTCCAGCTTGGTTACCAAAGTCTGAAACACAAGTATCTTGATCATTTAAAGTAGACTTCTAAATTTTCTAATTAGGGAAAAGTCCCAAAAGCAAAATAATATATGTAATATTCTAGAAAATCTGGCCTAGTGGGCATTTATTATATCAGTCTTCAAGGAATTAGCCTAATCTGAAGCATTTTTTGTGTCTTAGGGTTTTTAGTGCTGCTGCAGTGATTAATAGGACCACTTGGGACTTATCAAACAAATCTAAGCTCACTCTAATTGTTAAATATTTTTAGAGGCAATTTATTTGGAAAGAATGACAAAGACATATGAAACTGTTTTCATAAATATTACTGAAAACTAAATCATATTAGAAAATGTTATACAAATTGAAATTTGAACCTTTTGAACAAATAATTTTTCATTTCCATTGCCCAGAGAAAGCTGGGAATGTGGAAAATGGATGACTTGGTTCATTTATTTATTTATTTATATGAATTTATTTATTTTTGGCTGTGTTGGGTCTTTTTTGCTGTGTGCAGGCTTTTCTCTAGTTGCGGCAAGCAGGGGCTACTCTTCGTCGCAGTGCGCAGGCTTCTCATTGCGGTGGCTTCTCTTGTTGCGGAGCACGGACTCTAGGGCGTGCGGGCTTCAGTAATTGTGGCCTGTGGGCTTCAGTAGTTGTGGCTCTTGGGCTCTAGAGTGCAGGCTCAGTAGTTGTGGCGCACAGGCTTAGTTGCTCCGCGGCATGTAGGATCTTCCTGGACCAGGGATCGAACCTGTGTCCCCTGCATTGGCAGGTGGGTTCTTAACCACTGCACGACCAGGGAAGCCCTATGACTTGTTTTTTAAAGGGCAAGAAAATTAGGGCAGCTCTTTCTAGAATTTGAAAGATGTTAAAAGCTAGATGCAGCCTATGAATCTCTATTAGTATGGAGAAAATGAAGACCCAGGAAGATTTGGATCAGATTAATTTCAGTGGATTATGTGTAACAGTATATTTGACAAATCATGGTCTTTAACAACTTTGATATCAGTGACTAGCTTGGGCAAGTTATTTAACTTCTCTGACATTGAGCTCCTCATTGGTAAAATGAAGCTAAGAGTTTGGTGGTGGGGTGGCATTTACTCTGAATCAGGCACCTTCGTTATTACTGTAGGTAAGAGGTAAAAGTTAATTTCCGTATTCTAATTCCTTATTCCCCATTGCTTAATAGAATGCTTTTAGGGAATGGGCCTAGGTGAACAATTAGACAAGTACTGTTGCTGAATGCTGTGGAAAAATCCTTAAACCTTTTGGGTGGTCTCATTACATACTTCGGAAAATTATTCTATATACGTGCTCTCTAAAAGCACTTAAAAGTCTCTTTGGAAATCCCTAACTCACAGAACAAAGTGAATCGCTGCAGTAGGGGAGTCTGCAAGCTAGTGAAGCAGCAGGGACCCTGTGATCAGAAACAGCTTCCCCCATAAATCTTGTCTTTCCTCTTTAAACAGGTGGTTCCGTCAAGGTCCTAATCCCTACAGCGGAGCCCAGGACTGGCTTTACTCGGGCAGCTACTGGGACAGAAACTACTTCAATTTGCCTGACATTTATTAAAACATAGACAAGTTGGGGCATTTGGCTAATCTACAGATAAGACTTAAACCTGTGTTTTAAAATTTTCTTCTTTGGTTTCTACTCATCTTTTAAAAAGAGAAAAAAATCCTCTCATGATAACTTGCATTTCACCCAACAAAAGTAGGGCATAAGGTGGATACTGGTGATGAAAGTCTTTAGAAAAATGGGTAATTTTGCCATCCAAACACGCTTATTTGGAATACTGTTTTATATATAGAGGTATGGGAAACTGTTGGAGAATATGCTTTTTGATGGTTGCTGTTGCCATATTTACTGAAGGTTTATACCTAAATGTAACTTTAGCTTTATGGAATTATATAGTAACCCAAATCAAGTTATTTTGAATATTTTTAGGCTGTCATGCTTGAATGTTTTAGATTTAACTTCGAAATGTTTAGAATTCTCCTATATGATGTTTATGTGCTCAAATATAGAGGTTATGCCATTTTGTAAAGACTGCCTTGAAAAGATGGCTTTTCTTCTTACTAATCCTCTCAATTTTACCCCTTCCCACCTCTAAAAAGAAAAAAAAAATGCCTGAATGTTGAGAAGAGATATTCCTGATTTGAAAATTCTAAACTGGAAAAGGTATTTCATTTGCTTATTTTAGTGCTCTGATTTTACTTTTACAATTTTCTATAATTAAAATGTTTGAATTGTACATGTTTGAATTGAAAATATGTATAAAACCTAGCAATTCACAAAAATACCCTAGAAATATAGATTTTAGTCACCATCATTACATAATGACAAACCTTTAAATGCTTCAACTCCCAGTGGCAAATGCCACCAGAAAAATTAAGTTGTACTCATGTATTATAAGTATCAGACTATACAGAAGGAGGTCCTGTGCATTTCGAGTTTGCAAGGCACCTGTGTACGTAAGATATGTATGGAGACCTACTGTACAGTAGCTTTGCCCCTTTAATTGGGGTACATTAATCTTACCGTATTTATCCACCCAACCCCAGACTGAGATATTGCTTCCAGGGGGCCTTAGGTAGCTGCCAGTAAGTTATTTTAATGGCTGTCGTCTTGAAGTTAACAAGTGTTATAATGAAATAATCTACCTGATGCTAAATAAAGGCTTTAGAATGTTTAAAACAGTGTGGTCTCTTTTAAACTTTAAAATATACTAATGCTGCACTTAATAGGATGCCAAGTTGTCAAGTGTCCTTACAAGAAAGTAAGTCCTTGTGCTGCCAAGGTTCCCGGGGCCAGAGAGCTCACCCCCGGGCTCACGTGCTAAGTAGGCAGTTAGCACTCACTGTTCTCTGGGTAAATACAGTATTAGAGCAAGGTGCCACTGTGTTCACTTGGTGTGAACGCCAAATACAGAATTATCAAGTGGAATACCTTGGTAGAAAATTGCTAGAGTGGAAAGGTTAATTTTTTTTTTTTTTTTTTTTTTACAATGTATATGAGTTGGAAAATGCTATTGTGTCATATCACAAGTCTGAAAATATTTAAGACCTGTTGTGTTCAGATGTTTGTGCACCGCCTAAATTATAAAATAAGCAAGGCGACAAGGTTTTATGCTTGCATGAAGTTTATTGATATATTACGCTCAGTGGCAGACTCCACCTTGAAGGTCAACTCAAACAATGTCATCTTCAGCACCTGTTAGGAATAATGTAAATAGTGACTTGTTTAATCATAAAACTGAACATGTAAAATGAGTGGATGATCAGAAATGCAAGTTCTAGCCTCCTGCTCGTCTACTAAGCTGTTAACTATGTTATCTGTGCATTTGCACTAAAATAGCCTAGCACCTCATGCCAAAAACGGCCATTTTGACAGTTCCACTAAAGTCTAAAGGGTATGAGTAGGTAAATGCTCATAGTCCTAAGATATTTTGAAAAGAGAGTCTCCTTAAGTATGGTAACTAACTGTGGTACTTGAACCTGCCTAAAACTGAAATCATCTAGCTTTTGTCCGTCAGACGTGCAGCTGCTGTCATTCTTCTGGCTCCCCACCGAACTTTCAGTCCCAATCTCTTCCTTTGGGAGGCAGGGCCCTGAGTTACGTGGTCCCCTCTTCACGTCTAATTTCACCTTATGTGCTCTCCCCAGCTCCTCCCAGCCTGTCTCCTTGTGGCCAACTTGCAGAGTCTCGAAGCCCCATGCTCTTTCCTGCCCTTGGCCTCTGGCTGTGGGCTCCTTCTCCTACGCAGACGTCAGTTTACATCTGTGCCTGAACACCCCATCTAATAGAGGGCCTGGATCAGTACCTACTTGTTTTCTTCCCAATACTTCACATATCATTTACTTTTCTAAGGTGTGGCTGCATGTTTTGCTTGCTCTGCTGTACGTACACACGTGGGGGAGGAGAGACTAGTGCTGCATGTGGTAGTAAGTACTGGTTGAATAAAAATTTTTTAATGATATTTGAGTGATAAAACTATCTTATCTATGGTTAACACCACTTGTCCCTTTAGCTCATGAATGTGTTTCCAACTTACCCATTCTGCTGTTAAGTATTCACTGTACAAGGGAGCAAACTTACCGCATTGACTGGGTGCTCCGTATATAATCTCTCACCTTGTCCTCCCCGCCCCTTAAACCTGCCAAACTAGATTATAAAATTCCCACATGAGACTATGTCTTGTCTTTATGTTAATCCACCCCTTTGGCATCTTCTACAGGGCTAAACACAGCGCCAGGTTTTCAGAGGTAGCTGAGTTGGTTGCTTGGTATGTGTTTTAGGCACCGGACCCTTGGTGTGCGTCACTGCGGTGCAGTGCGCCTGCCGTGCGCTGAGTAGTAACGTGGTAAGGGAGGTGGGGGCAATCACCACGTCGGATCTGAGCGCACCCCCCGCTCACTGCGTGTCTCAATTCAGTGTCTTAAAATACCTCAGCCTCTAGGTCAACAGATCAACCTGCTTGAAAACTCAAGTGTGTTAAGGCCCACGTATCATTGGGAAGAGAATTTACCTGCCAGTTTTAAGTTTCTGCTCTGGGAACATTGGCAGTAGTCACAGTTATTTCTCCAGCAATACCGTAACTTCCAAAGGGAGTACGTTTGTCACCAAATCCTGAACCTTTTTTGGCTACATCTTCTACCGGGAAAGCAACAGAAAGAAAAACTGGACTTTGTGGTCTGGGGACATCTTGTCCACTTGGAGGAGGATTAGCATTCTGGGGATTGGGGGTGTGTTTCTGGAATTTCTGATCTGCAGGAACAGCAATGGGTACTTGGACTGCAGCATATCTCCTCAAGGCATCTGACTGGGAAACAGCGTGTCCAGGAACAGGCTTCCAATCCTGTGCTTCCTGAACATTTGAGCCCACTAAAATAAAAGGCGGGGCACTGGTCTTCTTGCTGTCGTCCATCATCACATAAGTTGGAGAAGTAACTTTTGGTGGATGCTGCAGAAACTGTGGATCCTTAGAATTAGGTAAATAGAGGGTTGCTTGGGGGAAAGGCCCAGGTGCAGGTGGTGGTGATGGGCGACTTTGTTGACTCATATCAGTTAGACAATAAAGGGTCCACATGTTAGAATATGGTGGTGGTTGTCCTGCTTCGCTTGCTGCTATTGCTATAAAAAAAAAAATTTGCAGGTGTTAAAGATTTGGTCTCTGTATCAGGCGCTATGCACAGAAATGTCTTCATAATTTTTTTTTTTTACATATAAACAAACAGCTGTAGTAATATGTGCCATAAAGCATGCTATAGAGAGGGCTAAATAAATTGTGTTTGGTAATGTGAAAGAAAAGAGGTTCTCTACAGTCAGAAAACGAGAACAGTGTTGTGCTGGCCAGCGGCACGGACACTAGGGTTGTGGCTGAGAAGCAGTCTCATTCTCAGTTGCTGTTTCCGGGAACTTAGCTTTAGACATGGCTTCTACAGGGTCCTCAGAGGAAATGGAGAATCAACACTTCTGGCTCTACCAAAAAAATCAACTGAAGAGTGTGTGAAGCCATTGAAAAAAGCATTAATGCGTCTGCACAGTGATTGTTCTCTTTACGGAAGAAGTCGGCACTAGGTGTCATCTTTTGATCACGTAATCAAGGACCTCTGGCCCTTCGCAGGCGGCATCGTCTCCCATCAGTTTGTCACCACACACAAAACATCACATAATTTAGGACTTGGAACCTGAGAGCACTGCTTCCTCTTAGGCAAGGCTTGCGTTCATAGGTCCTGGGTGGCAGTAGAAGGCTGGTTGGTCGCACAGTGGATCTTTAAGTAAAAAGAGGTCTCGGAGTGCCGTCCATCTACCTACACCAAGGCATCTACCATGTCAAGTTAGACTTGCCTAATTGAAGACAGTGCCATCTTGGAGAACGAGTCCCAGAAGATGGGACGGAGGAGCCAAGGTTCCTGATGGAGGAGCTGCACTTGGCCCAGCTGTGCTGAGTCACCCTCTGAACACGGCATGCATCCCTAGTGCAGCTTTGTTTTCTTCCCCAGAAAAGAAAATAACACTATGCACACAATTAAGCTGTGTTTTCAATAGCTTCAGATGATTTCAACTGATAGTTCTGGAAGCTAATTAAAAATATGCACAAGCCAAGTCTTCAGGTTTTTGTGAAATACCCTTAGTGCTTTGGAAATTGTGAAGCACTTGAGAACAGTAACTTGGGATGGAAGTGCTGCTTAGGCCACAAGTGTAATGCCAGCCCCACAGACTACGTTCCAACGCTGCCCTCTGCCTTTCCGGCTGTGCAGAATCCCTGTCACACTGCCAGACAGAATTTGATCTCTGAACACCTGCTGTGGTAACACTTTATCATTCTGGCTCTGGTAAGAGTCAAGGGTGAGAGAGTTTCTGCAAAAGGAATGGCGGGGTTGGTTCCTGCACGTCCCACCTCCCTAAAGGGATCAGGGCCCCTGCACTTGTCTAGATGGATTGGGAGGGTGAGCAGACCAAATGCCATAGTTAGATCGAGATGGGAGGTCAAACCGTGTCTGTGTCACAGGAAAGCGGTAGCGATAGTTCAGCAGCCAAGAAAGCAGCTTGATTTGGGCGCCTGTCGGGGAACCGCGTCCATCCTTTCTGCTGCTGCTACCTCCCCGCTCCCCTGTGTGACAGAACTTCAGCTTGACCTTTCCTCTCTCCATCCAGCTATGAAACCACTCCCTCAGCTGCGGGAAGCTCCCAGGTGGGATGTCAGGGCTTGACCAGCCCCCAGACCAGGTTGCAGAGTTCTCCCGCCTCAGCGCAAAAGCAGTCAAACACACCACCATTTCTTTCACGTTTTTAATGCCATCGCCTGTGTAAATACTTTGTTGTCATTTGATTTTACTTTTACAGGTGAGAGATTTCAAACCAACACCCCCTAGTTATGGTTTTGCAGTAGGAGTATCCAGATCACATGAACGTGTTTTACAGCTGACAACAGGCTCTATCATTTTTCACGACATAGTATGTCCAAAACAACACGGAAGTGCTAGATGACCGAACTTTGAGGCCAAGCAGTGGTGATGTCGCTTTAAAATCACTCATCTCGTAAGAGTAAAATCTCAAATACAACAAAGTCTTTAAATAGGTTTGGCATTTCAAATACTACTAAAAATCTTTTTGACCAATCTGCAGGGAGCCTACCTAGATGGTCACCTGAAATATAGATGTCACTGGAAGCGCCGTTTTTAATTTCTTAAGTAATTATCTTACCTGGCTCCGTCAAACCTTGTTTAGGTGCTGCTTCCCATTCTGGTTCGATTTCTGGTTCATTAAGACCTTCTGGAACAGGAGGTTGGGGGCCACTAGATGATCTTACGGACGCACCTGAGCGCACTACTTTTGCAGCTTCCCCTGAGAGCGTGGGTTTGACCTCCGTCTCCTGGGACGCACGGTTTTCCCATGAGTCCTCCTGCCCAGCACTGCCAGGGGCCAGCGCAAAGATGTCCACTGCAAGGTGCACAGATTTTTCAGAGCTCACTGTTGTGGCAGAGCCGTCTGCCTCCACGTGTACTGAGGAGTCATATTTTGCACTCTCCAACTGCACAAAGTTTGCAGAACCCACAGATTTTTCAGACACGTCTGAGGCTGTCTTGCCTACTATAAGTATGGGCCTAAGGGGTGGTGACTGCTCGTTTCCTTTAAGACGAGCAACATGACCAGAAAAGGGGATAACCGTTTGTTCCAGTATTTGCTCAACATCAGAAACTCCTTCAATCACAGGCTCATCTTTATAGATGGATGCTACGTGCGTGGTGGACGTCACCTCAGTAGCAGCCTGCAAAGGGGCCTGAGGGGCTTGATCATAAGCAGGAGGCTCTTGTTCATCCTGCAAGGGGAATGGGGAAGCCATTGGTGGTTCAGCCTCATTGTCTTTAGGTTTAGAACCCAAATCTACATGGACAGATGTCTCGCTCAGAGCCTGCACTGCTGCCAGCTCTCCAGAATGCACAAGAGTGGCCACCACATCATCTTCAGCAGCCTCTGAGCTCAGCATCTCCTCGGGAAAAACAGGCATACTTGTTGCCACATCCACCATTACAATTTCAGAGTGATCCGAATGAAGAGAGGAAACATTACCTAACATCTGAGCAGCAAACTGAGCTGGGTCGGCAGGGACGTAGGCCAACTCGGGTGAGACAGCTGCTGGCGTCGGTGATGAGGGTGGGGTGGCATTCTTAGGGGTGGTCGGTTTCGAAGGACCGCGAACTACTTCAGTGGCGTCCTCAGGCGCTGAGAGCAGCTCAGCATGGACTGACGGGAACTGCGTGGTTTTGTGGCTAAACTGCGGTGCAGTTATGTTGTCCTCCTCTGTGTCCGTAGATTTTTCCATCCGTTTAGGTTCTTGGGAAACTGTAGATGTTCTTTCTGGCTCTTTCACATATTCTGGTTTCTTCTCTTGTGCCGTTCCTTCTGACCACTTCTCCACTAAAAAATAAGAGTCAGATGGGTTAATAAGTACATATTCCCGAAAAAAGGAATTATGAAGAAAGCATAGGTTGAGCGTTCAAATGTCAATATATATGCAAGTACAAAAGAGTTTTGCTTTAGTTTCCAACATCTGTAACTTCAGTGTGGGCAACAAAACCTTCCTGTCCTTATCCACTCAAAAGACAACTCAGTCCAGTTCCTTAGAAATAAGTGACTCTAACACTCAGATACCACCTTCAGCTGGTCAGCGTCAGGGGAAAGATCAGAACTGCCTAAAAATAAGCTAAAAACATCCATGGAAAAAGCTCCTGATCCAAACTTCCACACAAAACTGGGGAGAGAAAAAAAACACTTCATAACTTAGTAATAAAACAAATGCTGTCATGTGATTAAAGGCATTCTTCAGTTTAAGAAAATTGGTATATAAAGTTCAATTTAATGAATTGGAAAACCAGGGGACTATAGAATATTTTTACATTGGGAAACGTCATGTTTTCTATTCTAAAAATGGTAGCACCTGCTGGTGAGGTGTGATAATGCAGCCGAAGTACTGACCCAGACGAGCAGCAGAAAGACAGCTCTGGCTCCAGAAGTGGGGCTCAGTGAATCCTCAGGCAGGAGGAAGATAACCATGGCTTAGAAGGTCAAGACAACTGATGACATACAGAAACCCCTAGAGCTGGAAAACTGCTGTAACATCATCTTCTGGACTCAGCGTTCTGCTTGTCACTCACACATCTGTCTAACCTCATCAGACGTTTTCACATCTGCTTACTTTACCGAGGATTCTCTCTTTGGGGAAGCATTTCCCTAATATCATGAAATCTGCAGGAAAAGTAGAATTTGCCTTACAAGAACGTATTTGCTTCAAATCAAAACTTTGGAAACATGTCTTCATGGGTCCAGCTGCTTTTCCAAAGAACAGTGTCCTGCAGGGTCTCCTTCCACATTAGCGGCTGATTTTTTGTAAACTCGAATCAGATGTCTAATTCTGGACACGGATACCACACAAACGCTCACATGCTAAGAAAAGTTTCAAAAAGACAGAAAAGCCACATCTACTCTTACCTCCCTCTGCTTCTAGAACAATGACCTCATTTTCTAACCAGCCACCTCCTCAGGACTTCCCCACCCATTCCCAATCAAAGCCCTTTACCCACTAATACGCTTGACTGAGTGCTTGTGCTGTGTGTAAAATACTGTACACTAGGCATTGTTGAGGATGGAAAAATTATTAGGACAAGACCTCATAAAGCTTAGGGGAAATAAGATATACAGATATTACAGGTTAAAAGTGTAAGTACTTAACAAGGGTCCCAATTAAGACCTATGGAAGCTCAGAGGAGGAAAAGATATCCCCTGGCTGGAGGAATAAGGGAAATTTTGTTTAAATAAGCCTGGCCTTACGCTTAAGATAAAGCTGCACAAACTGTCATGCCCATCACAATGAGGAAAAGCCAGATAAATCTCAAAATGATAACTATGAGCCCATCAGAGAGCAGAGTCCCAAGGCAGTCAAGTAATCTGATCTCCAAAGAGTAACCAGCCCTTCCAAGGAGAGAAGGGCCACAGAACCCTCTCATCTGTGGCAGGGCCTGGAAACGTCACCACCATACCAGCTGGTAAGGTATCAGCTAAAATCTTAATGAACTGATGAAAGCCACATGTGGGCTAAGATGTGAACAAGAAGTTCACCCTCACAGGCACTTTTGTGAAAGATGGAAGCAGCGTAGAAGGCCAGAGAGGAATCCTATATCAACAGCAAACAGAGGGCTCCTTCCTACCACTGGGGCAGAGGCAGGAAACACTAGCTCAAGACCACAGATACAAGGCAGAGATTGGCTGTCGTGGACAAACTGACAGGAACACTGAGAAAGCCCCGTCCTCAATGCCTGGTGCAAAGACCACCTAGGTCAGAGAATCCCTGCCCCGAGAGCCCAGGACCCGCAACGAGAAACAGCAGCTGCCCCCGGAGAGAGGGGCAAGAGTGTGGGGAGAGATGCCCTCAGCGGGGCCGGCTGGCAGGGAAGGCCGAGGGCAAGGTCAGGCAGACCACCGCTAAAGGAATTTGAGGCCGGTGGAACAGTGAAGGTGGGAGAGCCACCACGAAGCCCAAGCCCAACTTCTCACTAGACTCACCTAGACACCTACACACCAATTCAAGGCCTCTACAACACTCTTTTCCCCGACAAGGACCTAAATTCCCCAAGTAATGATTTATTTCCCCTGAGAGTTTTCAAGAACCCAACCAATTTAGGGACTAGATCACTGCAATCCCTAGAATGCCTGCATGGGACTCATCTGATACATCACTTACACGATAGGAATTCAGCTTCTGTGGAAAGGGCCACTTGCCCTTTTCAAAGTATCTCACAGGCTTGTCATACCTGAAATCGTATCTAGGAGCTTAATCTTTAGGTTTAATATTTTTGCCTCTAGAAGTCCCCTATTAAATAGCAACCATTCTGGAAAGGTAAAGCATTATATAATTATGAATCATAACAACTCATCAGAGAATTTATGATATTGCTTCCTTCCCCACAACTTTTTCGCAGTAAAAAGGTGTATGAGAAGATCTGGGTTCAGTCCTGACTGTGATTGAATAGATGCATGGCCAAGTCAACGGTTCTGAGCTTCAACCTCCTGGTCTGCAAAATGGGGATTTTAATTCTGACCTCACGGAGGTTTTGTAGAGATTAAATGGAGTCATTCACCTAAAAGTGTTCTATAAACTGTAAATCACATACAAATGGGGAAAGAATAAATCAACACCTAGTTAAAAAAAGTTTTGAAATGTGATATCAAATTAAAAATTATAAGCCTCATATCTTTAAATCAGCTTTGATTAAAATTAAATTGGCAATTTCATAATCTGGGTGATAAGATGCAGGGTGTTTTTTCCCATTTATAATATATGTATTTGTTATATATACATACACACATACATATATGTCATATATACTATTTTTAATAGATATATTTCATCACTGTAACATTAAATTGAGATCAAATACCTTAAGCTTTAACAGTGTTTTTGAAAATGTAAAGCACTAGATGAACCATTTGGTTTTGTTTAGAATACATGACAGAATGTTAGCAAACATACACAAACAAGTTATCACATATACATAATTATATTGCGTTCCTGTTGATATCTATTATTACAAAAGGTAAAGAGCTTTTCTCTAAGGTAAAGAGCTTTTCTCTAATGTTTTAAGGTCTGTTTAACAGTTCCAAAGATTGCTGACTTGTAACATTGAGATTACGTTTGTGTAGAAAACTATTTCTTAAAGTTGTAAACTAGGTTTGCTATAGGTTGATCTTACATGTCAACCTCATGAAGATGAACTCAGTATGACTTAAGTAATCTGGTTTTACTTAAACTACAAAAAACAAAAACAGAAAACTGCATGAACTCTCAGAATTACATACATCACTGAAGGCACTTCTTCCTGTAAAACATTTCTTTCTAAGTTTAATAAAGTGACTGATTAAAACTCACTGTAGAATCCTGATTTTCCATGAAACCAATCAGATAGATACATTCCAAGCATACAATATTTCTTGTAATAGGCAGAACTCACGTGGAGACTTGGGGTGCTTGAGGCGTGATCAGGGAAGAATAAGGAAAAAGGCATGTTCTGGCACTGAAGGGAAATCTGAAAGCTGTCCCAGACAAGAGGAGAATATGAAGCAGGACATAATAGGAGATGAGAGAAGTGATTAATAGGAGAGGGGAGAGGAGAGGACTGCAGGAGGGGAACTCACAGGAGTGCTTGGACTCAAGAATTTGAAGTAAGTAAGGTACATAGAGTTTTAAAAGTTTAAAAGAGAAGAAGATTCCAACTATTGTGTGTTGAACTGATTGGAATGATGAACACCAGAGACTATAAAGTAGGTGGTCTGTTTCTTTTCTCTCCTTCCTCTCTTCTCTTCCTTATATTCATTCTTTAGTCACCAATCCTTAATTCCTATTATGTGATAGACACTAGGGAATCAAGAATGAATAAGATCTCCTAAATAGTACAGTCTGATTAAGGTTAGAGGCACATAAACAGATGACAATGTGATCAGTGCAGTGACTGAAATATGTACTGGATACAGTGGCTTTTAGGTAATTTTTGTTAAGCTTAAATGAGAAGGGGCAGGTGTGAAAGGGGCCCCGCACAACTGTCCCATCCAAGATGTCAAAGAGCCCCTGCAGAGTACAGGTGTAAACCAGCCCTGTGCATTCTGATTTCCCTTATCAGGAAATGTATCAGTCTCCCTTGGCCAATGGGACAGAAGTGGAAGTCTGCTTTTTACTTTTTACTTTTACATTTTACTTTTTTAATGAAAGAAAAAAGTATCATTGATGCCACCACTTCCTCCTCCTTCCTGACTTATACATGGATATAATGCCTAGAGCAGTGGCATGAGGCTACAAACAAAATATGCTAAGAATGATAAAGCAGAGAACCTAGATAATTGATGCTTTATTATTATAATATCAGCAGCAGAATGAACACCACCTTCCAGATATCTTGTTTTTCACTGCTAATTTTCTGTTACTTGCAGCTGAGTACTTTCCTAACTAATATGAGGCATAAGTTAGAAGTTGTAAAGCAGGGACTTCCCTGGTGGCGCAGTGGATGAGAGTCCACCTGCCAGTGCAGGGGACACAGGTTCGATCCCTCATCCGGGAAGATCCCACATGCCGCGGAGCAACTAAGCCCGTGTGCCACAACTACTGAGCCTGTGCTCTAGAGCCTGCAAGCCACAACTACTGAAGCCCATGTGCCTCGAGCCCGTGCTCTGCAACAAGAGAAGCCACCGCAAGGAGAAGCCTGCACACTGCAACGAAGAGTAGCCCCTGCTCACCACAACTAGAGAAAGCCCATGCACTGCAACGAAGACCCAACACAGCCAAAAATAAATAAAAAATTAAATCTTAAAAAAAAGTTGTAAAGCAACATGAATGAGGGGGATTGTGGTATATGCTGCTTTTTAGATACCATGTCTGTTTTTATTCTATGAATTATGTAATATCCATTTTCTCATTGGGTATTTAAATATGTTATCTTAAGATTTATCACGGTGATCCGTTTGGATTTTCTATATCACGTCATCTGTGAATAAAGTACTTTTACTTCTTCCTTTCCAATATGTATACCTTCCCCCCCCCACCACCACCTTATTGCACTGACTAGAACCTACAGCACAGTGTTGAATAGAAATGGTGATGTCAGACATATCTGTTCTGGTTCTAATCTTGATGGGAGAGTACTCAAAATTCACCATTTAGTATAACATTAGCTGTAAGTTTTTATGCATACACGTTATCAGATTTAGGAAGTTCCCTTTTTATTTCTTGTTTGCCTATAAACGTCTTTAGAAGTATTTCTTGTAGAGCCAGGTCTGATGGCAGTGGATTCTCTCAGCTTTTGTCTGCCTGAGAATGTCTTTATTTTGCTTTCATTTTTAAAGGATATATTCACTGGATATATATTCATTCTAGGTTGGCAGCTTTTTGCTTTCAGCACTGTAGAGATGTCATTCCATTGTCTTTTGGCTTCTGTAGTTTGTTAAGAAATCTGCTATTTGTCTGATTATTCCCCAGAAAGTAATGTGCCTTTTTGCCCTGTTTTCATGATTTTGTCTTTTTCAGCAGTTTGACCATGATATACTGAAGCGTGGATTTCTTTGTTTTTATACTGCTGTGGGTTTACCAAGCTTTTTGAATCTGTAGGTTGATGTCTTTCAGTCAAATAATATTTTTCCATCTACTCTCTTTTCTCCTCCTGTGACTCCAATTACATATTAGACCCTTTGATCATGTCTCACAAATGTGTCTTACACTCTGTCTTATTGTTTTTCTTCTTACTTCAATTTGGATATTTTCTATTGCCATGGCTTTTTACTTTCTAATTTTGTCTTCTGCTAGTAAAGCCATCTAATAAAAATTTCGTTTGCAATTGTGAAATAACCATTTGTTTCTTATTTTAAGATTCTTACTCTGTTGAAGTTCTCCATCTTATATAGTCCTTATGTAGTAATTCTAATATTTGGAGCTTCTTTGGGTCTGCTTCTACAGAGTGTTCTATGTTTTAGTTCTTAATTATTAGTCACTTCCTCCCGCTTCTTTGAATGAATGGTAATTTTTAATTGTATGCTGGAAATTGTAAATAACACATTGTAGAGACTCTGACTATATTATTTTCTTCTAAATGGTGTTGGTCTTGTTCTAATAATGGCAAATCTGATCCTCCTGAGACTTCATTTTGTTAAAATAGACATATTTCAGCTTTGTTCTTACTCCTAGCACACTGTCTTTATTCCTAGGGTGTGACCTTCCTGGGGTCTCAACTGGATTGCCAGGGTTTCAGAAAAGTCTCTTCACTTTGGCTGGGCCCAAACTCCAAAGCCTCCCCTTACACTGTACCACTTCTGAAATCCCTACCTAGCTTTCAGTCTTCCAACAGCTCTTCTCTGCTAAGCCTTCGCAAGCCTTATAGTCCACACGTGAGCAGCTTAGGAGTTGGCCCAAAAAAAAAAGGAAATATTTTTGCAGACTTTTGGGGAATCCGTCTCTGCAAATGCCTCCTCTCTGGTGCTTTGTCACCCAAATCCCAGCCACTTTAGTAGCTCCAAACTCTGCTTCTCTGTTCTCTCTTCCTGGAGAGACTTCCAGTCTCTGCTTGGCCTCTATTTTCCTGCCCATGAATTTGAAAAATGACACTGGGGTGAATATGGGGCTCAATTTCTGTGAACCCCATTTCCCAAGAATCCAGACTTTGTTTTATATAATTTCTTCAGCTTTTATGGGTATTTATGATAGGAAGGTAAGTCCAATATTAGCTACTTCATCATAGCTGAAATTGAAACCTCTCAATTTCTCCTAGCACAGTATCTGGCAATGGATAGGAATTTAAATATTTGTTAAATGAAATAATGAATTGGACTTTGAGGATATGTAGGATTTGAAAGAAATGGGAGGGAAAGGAACTCCTGAAGGGAGTTAGCATAAGCCAAAATCAAATGATCAAAATCAAAATTGCATTTTCAGAAAATGACAAGTTGTCAGTCTGGTGCATAAGGTCTGTGAAGATATGAAATGAGAGATAATTGCAAAGGTAGGATAGATTCAGCTCACAGAAAGCTTTGCATGCCATGGTCTTATAAAGGGATCAAAATTTACCTACTATAACTTAGACATACCAGAAAGCATTACTTTACTTTCTCTAGCTGATCTCAAATTGCATTAAAATGCTTACTTCCCAAAGGCAAAATTTAAAATTTAAAAGTCGCTTTGGGTTTATTATTCAGTCTTTTTGGGTATTGCTTTCTTTCAAAGGTTCTCCCCACGTCTGAAGAGGGAATCTGAGTGCTGTGGTGAGCTCTGGCTCTGATCCACATGTTGTCCTTCTCTGCTGGCTCTCAATTACCTCTGGTAGAGGCATAACTCATACTGCCTGGGTTCTGAGTGCTGGTCTCTGACTTCACGGTATTTACTACTCAAGTTTCTACTTTGTGGAAGGTGTGGCCTGTGTGCTTATTGCACTGAAGGACTGAGAGATTCCCTTCCTAATTTGGTCCTTTAGCAATTAAGTCCTAGCTGACAGTTTTTATTTTATTCCCAGCTTCAACATTTTGCACTTAGCTCTCTGCTAGTGGGTTGAGTCACTTCACTTTTTCCCATCTGGATTACTTGCTAGTCAGCACTCTGGGACAATCTAAACGCATCTGGATCCACTAAAAGCCACACACAGGCCATAGAACACAAGAAATATTATCTCAGTCTCATCTGAGAAAGACTCTCCATTATTTCTAATCCATTGCTTCAAATGCAATTATTTTATTCAACCAATATTTACTGAATGTCTGATCATGACAGTTATAGTGTAGGAGCTGAATGTAGCAGGTGATGTGCTAAACGCAGTACCATGCTAACCACTCAGCTTCTGAGAAGCATGCATTCTTCTAGACAGCACCCAGGAATGCAGAGAACAAGCCACCTGCTTGAGTCTTAGGGAATTCTGATCAGAAATTCCACCTACCTTTCTTAACACCAGTTTCAATGTCAGCTAGCACTTTTCATGCACTACCCACACCCCAGCACCACAATCCCATTGTCAAGAAGGACTTTCCATTTCCCTTTCCTGTGCAGCAGGAAATGGCCTTATATCTTATCTTTTTTCCTCCCTCCTCTATGGCTTATATAAAGTAAAAACTTGATTCTGGTCATGTTAAGTCTTAAATCAAAACTCAGCTTGGGGGGGGGGGGGCTTCCCTGGTGGCGCAGTGGTTGAGAGTCTGCCTGCCAATGCAGGGGACACAGGTTCGAGCCCTGGTCTGGAAAGATCCCACATGCCGCGGAGCAACTAGGCCCGTGAGCCACAACTACTGAGCCTGCGCGTCTGGAGCCTGTGCTCCGCAACAAAACAGGCCACGATAGTGAGAGGCCCGCGCACCACGATGAAGAGTGGCCCCCGCTTGCCGCAACTAGAGAAAGCCCTCACACAGAAACGAAGACCCAACACAGCCAAAAATAAAATAAACAAATAATTTTTTAAAAAAACAAAAAAACTTAGCTTCGGAAATTCCAAGAAAACACAGCCTCTTGCAAAACTCCGAAGTGTTAGCTTTTTTATTATGAACTTTGGAAACTCAATACTGAGTAATGACTTCCTTGCTCCAGACTATATTTACCTTTTCCCCACAGTAAATTAATTCTTCAATGGGTAGAGATAAACAGAGCAAACAGGAGAAAGTAGAGGTTATCTGAAATCAGAGTACACTAATTTAATATTTTTTAAAAGTATTCCTACAACACTGAAGAGTTTGGAACAATATGGAGCTATCAAAGTTTCTGGATAGCAGAGTCAGATACTTAAGGAAAGAAGATGTCCTTCCTTCATGTAATTGACATCTCCTTGTGGTTCCTGACCTCATCTTGGCAGCCTGGTTTACCATCCTAGCTTTCCTGGTTTTACTTATCTGCTTCTTCCCCAGCCCCCTCCTCTCTTAATCCTGACCCTGTGTTTCTGTCCCTAGTCTGACAATCTGACCCCAATTCTTGACTACACCATTTGCTCAGTGATTTACTTGCGATCTTTAGTATGGACTACTCCCCCAAGTGATTAATCTTACCACATCGTTAAAGCATGAAGGACCTAAGCCCCACTCCCAACAACATTGCCAGATAATCACTGCAACTTTTTTTTTAAGTCAAAAATAAAGGTGAAAATTCTTAACCTTGGTACAAATTACCACCCTGCCAAGGCAAACACAAGACTTCCAGAAATAAGAGGGTCCTTCTGACACAATACTCATCCCTGTTTAGGGAATCAGTATAGCCTTACTTGAAAAAAATGCCCAGCAAAGTACAGAGTACACCAGAGCCTCATAAAATTTAGTATGGATAGTCCTGAAATAGATTTCTTGGTTTTTTTTAATAAGAGTGGATAGCTACAAATATGTGTAATGAATTCTATAAGGCATAAAAATAGAATTTGGCATAAGAAACTGAAAACATTTATTATGACTAATATGAATATATAACTCAAGATAATATTTAATGATATGCATAACTTTTACGGTGCTACATAAGAATTGAAATTGGGCTCAGTGATCAGCAGCAGTTCATGACTGTAATTACTACTATATGGCCATGCCAAGAACGTCCAGGATCAGTTAGAAAAGTTAACAGGTAACTCATTTGGGGATCTGGGTGGGCTAGGCCTTCTTGATTCTTCAAAAGAGGTGGCTATTTCCTGCCTCTGTTGTAAGCCAAGAGGGGAATAACACTAGAAAGTAGACTCAATTAGGCTTAGGAGGGCTTCCCTGGTGGTGCAGTGGTTGAGAGTCTGCCTGCCAATGCAGGGGACACGGGTTCGAGCCCTGGTCTGGGAAGATCCCACATGCCACGGAGCAGCTGGGCCCGTGAGCCACAATTACTGAGCCTGCGCGTCTGGAGCCTGTGCTCCGCAACAAGAGAGGCCGCGATGGTGAGAGGCCCGCGCACCGCGATGAAGAGTGGTCCCCACTTGCCGCAACTAGAGAAAGCCCTCGCACAGAAACGAAGACTCAACACAGTCATAAATAAATAAATAAAGAAAGAAAGAAAGAACGCGAATTTCTTTAAAAAAAAAAAAAAAATTAGGCTTAGGAGGACGGAAGGTGATAGTGGTGTTGAGATCTCATTTACCACTCTCATGGAGAAACCACTGCCCTCTTCATGGAGTGGTGAAAAGATCAGAATTAGTACAGTCTGGGCTACAGGCTCCATACAAGAAGCTGACAGGAGGAAGAAGTGAAACCAGTCTCATGTCTGGTTCTTTTCCTCTTCCCTCCTTCATCACCTGCCTCTGCATGAAATTTTGAATGCAATGGGGAGATGGGTAAACACTATTGGTCCTATGATGAGGCCTACCAAAAATGGGGCTCATTCTAGGAAAAATCCCAGAATGGAGTGTTTGAATAAAATAAGATATACTTATCTCCACACTTCCCATGCATATGGGCAGCTTGGTAGTAATGCTGCTAGGCAGCAAACTAACCAGTTGGAAATAACTTTGGGGGATACATCTGATATCTGGGAGATGAGTGGGGACCAATGCATCAGGGATGGTAGTTTAGCTCTTGCTCCTATCACCAAGTTCTAATAACTGGTGCTTTTTTTTTTTTTTTTCCTGCTGTACAGCAAAGTGATTCAGTTATATATTATTTTTCATATTCTTTTCCATTATGGTTTAACACAGGTTAACCATAGCACAGGTTAAACCCTGTGCTATTCAGTAGGACCTTGTTGTTTATCCATTCTATATATACTAATGAAGAAGTCCATTAAGAAGCCATTTGGCATGACAATAAAAGGCAGACAAAATGAGCCCAATTGATATTACACCGTAACACTGAACTCTGTATTTTCTGGTCATACCTTCGTGTTACCAGTCCCCAACTCTCTGGGGAAGAACAAGCAACGTTCGTTTCTACTCTACTGTCTAAAGAGCAATCTGTTTCTGCAGCCATACTGTGAGTCTACTTTTAAGATCACCTGTACACTACGTCAATTTCTTAGATATCTACAGTTACTGGAGGAGAAAGGCAGCAGTATCTCCTACCCCTTACCTCCATCGAAAGCATGGCTGCTCCATTAGTTCAGTCTGTTAATTCTGAACCCTGAGATTCAAAGATGTTACCCTTGCTGGACCAAAATCCACATCAGTTTAGTCCACTTGCTAAGCTGAATGGTGGGTATACTCTTCAGTAAACAGATTAGCCTCAAAGGCTACCACTTAGTTACCTACAACCATAAAGAGTCAGTGGATAAAGAGTCACTGACTTTATCACCATTCTCAAACACAGCAAGCCTGCACAGCTAGTCCTCTCAAAGATAGCTCCTGGTATAAAGGACACAAGTACAAAGGCCATAATAACTTTGACCGCCTGGAAAACCAGGCTCATGGGAAGGGGGAGAGTGGTCAGTGTTCCAGCACTTGTCTGTATATCCTGCTGGTGGTAAGCAAATCTCAGACCTCTTTCCTTTGGTAAGCTGAGAATGCCATCAGGACCCTGCAGGGAAGCACCCAGAGTAGACAATAAAATATTCCTAAACCACGGCGATTCAGTCTCCTACCCCTTGAAATGCTGACTCTTGCTATTCTTAATCTTGTTTTCTGTTTTGGGTGTCTCTTTCACTGTAGATCCAAACCCTCATGATTTTTACATTTTCCTAGGTCTACCCCCAATTTCTCCCTATCTTGGCTATGTTATCTATTAACATCAGTGGCAGAGAATAAAAGTAGCCGAAACTCACTGATCCTACCTTTTCTTTTTCTATGGTCACTTCAAAATGTTGGTCAGCCAATGTAGCATTATTTAGTTATTTCTCACATTCACCTTAAGTCACCATTTTCTCCACAAAATTCTTCCAAAAGCTATTCTTACCGTTCTTTTAGATATGTGTGCCTGTCCTTGGGATTTAACCAATATATCCTCTTTTGCTTATATTGATCTTCCCAAATGTTCATCATGTAAACTTCACCTTTTTCCTTTCTCCCCCTCTGACTTCTTCAACTCAGTTTCATGCTGTTATGTTCACATAAGATAGACATTTACATATATACACGTAAAACAAGTTTTTCTAAGCAGACATACAGCCTTATTACATCACAGAGACAGGCCAGAGACCACCTTCTATGAAAAACGTTATCTCTTCACTACATAGAGAGACTCTTGGAACAGAAAAGATGGTTAGTGACACCTAATCGATGTTCTGTCCTCCAAGCTGGGCTGCACTTAAACCATCATGGGGAGAAAAAAAAAGGGGTGATTAACCTTTTCTACTAAAATAATCTTCCAAGAAGAGTGTTTCTACAATGTTCCTAAGTGATGTAGCTCATTATAATTTGAGTATTACCACAAAATTCAATTCAAAGACAATTCAATTCAATTCAATTCAAAGGGCTTGAGTCACACACTCTTCTAGGTCTCACTGTACCAAATGGTTTGCAAAAGATGAGTGTTTCCTATTTTAAAATTTAGAATCCTCCAAAATGTCAGTTCTCAGATTTTTTTAAAAACTGATTCAATAATAAAAATAAAGCATCAGTGTGATTACTTAAACATCAGTGTAATTATTTAAACAGACAATATTTGTGAGCATCACTCTTATGCTTAAATGTATGCTAGGAATGATGCAATAATTTATAACTAGATTTTTATTAAACTATTACTACTTATTGTACTTACCTTTAATCTGATGAAATTGTTTAACAAGATCTTTTATATCCAGAGAATTATTTCCTAAAGAAATACAGGAAATCAGATACATAAAACTCCCAATTTAAAATGCTTTCTTTTTCAAAGCAACAAATATATAATCTAAAGCAATAACAAACCTTCTCTAAACACAATAAGTTCTTTGAAATAAACTGCTGCAAACTGGGTGATGTTTGGTGGATTGGCTTTGAGTATGGCTCTGCTAACTCCCTCAAGCAGAGTCTTGAGGCCGTAAGGTACGACAAGTCTGGGCTTTGCAGAAATCATTCTGGCGGGATGTCTGTAATCTCAACTATAATGAAGAAACACAAAGTCTTATAAATAGTATATAAGTTTTTTATTAAAAACTTACAAGTTAACTATAGCTTCTAAGAACAAATCTATCTCCTATGAAAATCACTAGCCTTAGTTCTAATCTCTAGGTATTTATTCTAGTAAAATGGGCTAATGTTAACGGTAGTTTAAAAGAAAAGAACCATACTACCAACAACTTACTATGTGCAGATGAGCAATCTAGTACTATTAAAGAAATCTATGGGAAAAGCCCTGCCAGGAACTCCAGTATGATATTAAAAACAAAGAACAAAAACAAACCAAACAAAACCTGTTTCTATAAAATTCAGTAAATATTTTGTGCAGTAAAATGTCAAGAAATATAAATCGAGCTCATTTATCTGTGTCCAAGAAACAGCCTTCCAAACCATATGGGAACTGGCTTTTCTATACATTCATCAAGTAGAGTTACAAAGTAGAATTTCTACAAGAAAATGTATTTTTTCTGACTTTTCTAAATATATCCCCAGACACACTGATCATCCTTAAGTATACATGTTTTAACTTTAATTTTGTTTTTAATATTCATCTGAGTAGTCACTTGTGGTATTATACCACCCACCACCATCCATACCTCTTTTCTCGTATCTTCCCTTAACCTCTGCCATAGTTTTCCTCTCTCCCTTCTTTTGGCTTTCTGGATTTTAAGTGGTACCAAGGGCATTGCACAGTCTTACCTGTAACTCTTAGCTGCAGAGGTTGCCACCCTAAACTGTGTCAGTGTATGTGTGTCCTGTTTCATTCTAAAAAATTATTTAAGAGGGCTTATAAATATACACAAAGAAGAAAACTAAATATTTAAGGAACTCAGTTCAGTGGTTAAGGGGAAAAGTATGGTAGGAAAAATAGGATGAAGCCACAGGTAGTATCCCAATACAAGCCTTAGGTCCTACACTAGAGATGGAGTGTCACATCAGCCCCCTGAATTACCAAGTAGCCATCACATAATAGGAAATGGTTGGTTAAGTGATTCAGGTTTCCTGAGATAAAAAACCAAATCAGTTGCTTGGGAGAATCACAGCTCTTCTGGGCACTGAGACCCAGGAGAAATTTCCCCTATGGGTCCTCATAAAGAGAAGAATAGTGTGATATAATGAACCATGTCCTCAACAATATCTCAATATTGTTGGGGCCAAGGGGCACAGTTTAGTTACAGCAGTTATACAAAGGGCCAACCTCTAATAAAAAGCAACTAATAGCAAAATGCTGAATATTTTAAAAGCACATTTTATCTTCCTAAAGGTCAGGAAAAAATGAATCTCTATCGCCAGAGCAAAACCTTTGAGAATTAAGGGTACTGTATTCAATCGCCTAATGAAAACTTACTATCAGAGTATCATTCAACAGGAGCTTTACTGAATTAAACCATCTTTAAAAAACCAGTAGTGCACCTGTAGCAGGCCCCCATGCTAAATGTTAAGGGACATAGGTGGTAATTATATGGATGATACGTATTCACTTCATTCATACTTTATATATATACACATGTGTATATGGACGTATATATGTCCATATATACATACATACCTATATATATATATACGTATTTTTAAGTACATCCGTTGCACCCCAGTGCGAGTTGAGAGATGGGTCATGTTTTGACAGTGGCTTACCGGTAGCCACGACGGAGCTAATGAAACACCCATTCTGTAGTCAGCAGTTGGGGCTACGGACCGTGGGGAGAGCGCCCACGCAGCGATCCTCGATTTGCCGCGCCCCTCCCCCTCCCCAGGCTGTGTGAATGGTGCGGGGCCGTTTAGGGCCCCAGCCCCGGGGATGCGGAGCATCCTACGACGCAGCTCCACAAAGAGCTGTCCTCGACAAGATGAGACCCGCTGTGACACCGATCCTCAACTACATCAACGGATAAAGTCACGAGTACAGACGTTGAGGGTTGTTTCAAATGACAGCTTACCAATTCTGCTCAAACTTCTCCTTGTGTATTTGACAAAAACACAGTTGTCAAACACTAACAGATTTTACATTCCCCACACCCCGCACCAAACCCACTAACCTAGGGGTAACGCCTGAGCAGGAAAACGGTGCCTCTGGCTGAAGATGCGAGAGTAGCGGCTTCGGGGCCACAGAAAACGTCAACGGCACCCACAACTCACTTCCTAAACACCTACGCTACCAAACCCACTAACCTAGGGGTAACGCCTGAGCAGGAAAACGGTGCCTCTGGCTGAAGATGCGAGAGTAGGGGCTTCGGGGCCACAGAAAACGTCAACGGCACCCACAACTCACTTCCTAAACACCTACGCTGGGGTCTGTGCTTGTTCTGCCGTTTGGCTGAGCTTGGTGGAGGGGGCAGAAAGACCTGGGAGAGCGGGAGTCCAGATTCCACCCCGACTAGTTCAGCGGTGGCGGCGGCGGACCCGCCGACCCAGACCCCGGACCCCCGAGTCCGCCACACGCGCGTTGGCCGGCGGTTGCCTCACTGGCCGGTGTGGGCACCCGCCGGCCTCCCACTCCGGAGGCCGCCACCTTCCCCGACACGTGAACCGTCCACCAACCCCTCCGCTGCGAGGGCCTAACTGCCGCGGGGCCGCAAGCGGGGGCGGGGGCCTTTTCTCCAGACTCGCCCCACCTTCTCCTTTCCGGCTACGCTCTAACGAACTTCCTCATTGCCCCCTTGCCGGCGGCTCCTGGAGAATCCCGCGCGCGCCGGGCAGGGTCTTTTATATCTCTGGGGGAACGTCACGCCTGCGTCACAAAGCCCCACCCTCTCGCTGAAGGCTCCAGACGGCCGCGGAAGGAGGCGGGGCTTCGGCGGCCCCAGCCAATAGGGAGCCGAAAGGGACAAAAGCCCGAACTCGGCAGAGCACTGAGGCGTGCTTCGCATTTTCCGGCAGAATACAAAGGAGCGTGGGAAACTGACGTTTCCAAACTGCCGGGAGTAGGTCAAAGCGACAGCCTCTCCGCTTTGAATCTCTCGGTCTAAAGTAAGAGCTGGCTTGGAAAGAAAGAGAAATAGATCTACGGCAGTTCTATCTTGCTGCCACCGCATAACACCACTCTTCCCGCCCCCCATAATCTGTTGCTCTCTAGTCACCTTTTTGAATAATAATTTCTGCCACCATGTACACCACACTGGTACAATATCATGCAGCGCAGTACTTCTGTTGAGAAACTCGCCTGCCGAAAGAGAATCTGGCATTGATCCTGAGTCTTTCTGTTTCTCCGTAATTCCGGATCTTGCAATACCTCAGGCACGATGTCCTCCCCAAACCATACCGTCAGGAGCAGGTTGCAAAGTCGACGAGGCCTGTGTGTAACTTCAGCTCCGTTTCACCAAAGTAAAGGAACGCTGACTCCTTTAAAATACTCTGCATTTTTACCCATTCAGGCTCTTATTTGTGCTGGGCATTAATACCACCACAGTCACGATGATCAGACTCCAAGCAGCTTTCACTGTCATCCATTTCCACATGTTTAAAAGGCAACAAGAATCACTGTAAATCAACCGTTAAATAACATCATCAGGGCATAAATCTGACAAAACATTTTTACGTTACAAAAAATTAAGACTTCCAGAGCACTTTGCAGCAATAGGCAATGTTGAAGCCCCAGCCTACATCTATCTATGCTGCACATGGCATTTTGAGGATATTAATCCGTCCATTAATTATTACCGAGTGCCCATTATGTGGCAGACAAGCCCCCATTTCTCATGAAGGTTACGTTTTAAAAGAAGAAGGGCTTCCCTGGTGGCGCAGTGGTTGGGAGTCCGCCTGCCAATGTAGGGGACAGGGGTTCAAGTTCTGGTCCGGGAAGATCCCACATGCCGCGGAGCAACTAAGCCCGTGCGCCACAACTACTGAGCCTGTGCTCTAGAGCCCACGAGCCACGACTAGAGCCCACGTGCCACAACTACTGAAGCCCGCATGCCTAGAGCCCATGCTCCGCATCAAGGGAAGCCACCACAATGAGAAGCCCACTCACCGCAACGAAGAGTAGCCCCCGCTCACCGCAAGTAGAGAAAGCCCGCATGCAGCAACAAAGACCCAACTTAGCCAAAAATAAATAAGTAAATAAATAAATAAAAACACAGTAAAGAAGAAATGCTCTCTTTTAGACTTTAAGTGTGATGTTAGAACTGCAGATGGTATGCTTTTTGGTCCTCATCACTGCCCCCGCACCACACTTTGGTAGTGTAAACAAGTGAAATGAGGGTTTGGTTTATAATATATTTAACTATCAAAGGTGTAATGAAACTGAGCTAAGAACCCCAAATACAAACATTAGAGATCCCATGTATGGTGACTTCTGGAATGAGAGACACATACCCTTGTGTCACCTAACCAACCTTGGTGGGTCATCTTGAACACCAATTAGATGTTATGTACTGTGCCAAATACCTGTTACTCAGAAGGCAAGCCTGTACTCTTTCCACATTTCTGCAATGACTGTTCTGTTCAAGCTGCTCTGAAATGCAAACTGTTACAGTGAAAACATCTAACAAAAAATTTTCAAACCACTATGTGCTGCTTTGATTTCTAAAACCCCTAGTGATTTGATGTGGCTTTACAATCTTGTCCTTGTGTTCATCTCTTTCAGTCACTAGGGATCTAACTAACTTGCAAATCTACTTTGTTCTCCATTGCTCCCTGCCCCTCCCCCCTTCAAATTCTTACTCTATAGAAGTCCAAGGATCATGCTGTGACCTTTGTGTAACTATCTCATCTTACCATTTGGTTTCCACTTGACTTTCTAGAGACCTGGCCTGAATACACATGCTACCTGTCACCTCTGTGCCTTTGCTCATCAGGTCCAAGGCCTGAGACATCCTTCCAGCCATCATTTTAACTTGACTGCATCCCTCTCCTCCTTTAAAACTCAGCTCAGAAATCTCCTACTTCAGAAAACCAATGGGTTAGAAGCATTTTTTTCAGTGGCCCCATAATAGGCATAACCTTGCCATATGTTTGACTCTTCTCTCAGATTTACTAAATACTTACCAAAAGATGATAACCTAGGGCAATGTCTCTCTAATGTAGACCACCTGCATTAGAATTAGCCAAGGAGCCTGTTAAAAATATCTTCCTAAGCCCTACCTAGAGCCTACTGAATCAGAATCTCAGAGTAGGGATAATTTGTAAAACTATAACTTGAGAACCACTAGCCTATGGGAGGAGAAAGTAAGTGTAATCCAGAGTTCAGCTAAGTTACAAGTGTGTTGCTTCTATTGAATACCCCGGTCAACTAGGAACTAGAGCTCAGTTCCCTTGCTAGTTTTCACATGTTAGCCAATTGTGTGATTTTGGCTCACTTTAACTGAAGGGGCACATTTTTTATGGACCAACTTTCCATTCTCTTGCTCCCCCCTCCTCTGTCCTTTTCTTTCTGTATTTCCTCTTTCTAGCTTCAAGTCCCCTCCCTCTACTATGTATCTTGTTGGGAGGATCTGGGCTTAACAAGATTTTTTTCCACAAAATATACAG
The DNA here is from genome assembly GCF_028021215.1 of Eschrichtius robustus. NCBI lineage: Eukaryota > Metazoa > Chordata > Mammalia > Artiodactyla > Eschrichtiidae > Eschrichtius > Eschrichtius robustus. The sequence continues at coordinate 41,089,025 of NC_090837.1, read as the reverse complement.
GAAGGGAGGGAGGGAGGGAGGGAGGGAGGGAAAGAGAGAGAAAGAAATACCAAACAGTACATTATGACTGTGTGACCATATATCTTCATAGGTAAAGGAGCCATATTTGAACACTTGCCACCACAATCTGCTTAAGGAAGCAATCAACTAGGAAAGTTTACACGGCAAAGGCATGTATGTATGCACACACACACACACGCGTGTGTGTACGTATTTTAAAAATCATGTATGCGTTATCCTTTGAGTTGGCAGAAAGATAAAAGTGCAAATTCTCTAAATAATTGACTTACACAATATGAGACAATATTCTGATTTTCTGTGACATCTGAAAGTAATAACTCTTTACTCAAATACTTAGCTATCATGTGCTAAAATCAAAAAGATACCTAACCCAGTAAAAGTAAAATCTTAAACACATTAATCACAAAGATGCATATTACATGATTAGTACTAGACCATGCCTCAAAGTGCGTCAAATTATAAATGTGTCCCGAGTACATAAAATATACATTAGAGATTTCTCTCATCATAGGCACAATCTAATACAAAAATATATCTGACACATAAATTAGAAGATCCATTTGACAGCCTCCAAAACAGGAAAAGGGGAAGAAGTGATGCCAACATACAAAAGCACACATAGATGCAAATAGTTCTGCTTATATGATTATTTTCTTCATCAGCGAGGGGTAAAGAGCAATTTTCACCAAACTAGGTTTCCAGGCAGATCACAGTAACTCACAGGTTGGATAAATCACAGCACGAAGGCCAGAACCGTTATGAATTACTCAACTAAAAAAAATGTACTCAGATTTCAGTGAATCTAACAGTACAGTGTACTCACAGCGTGGTTTTGTTATTTTAGAGTCTTCAGAACCACTGTCTACCCCTTCTCCGTGCTTTACCACCAGGTTCCCAGATAAACCACAGGGGCTATCCTGCATCAAACCTAGAAGAGACAGTTTATAAATGCACCTGTCCTATAAACATACTATTAACAAAGACTTACTGGATGGTGTTCTAATGGTGTGTGTTCAGTCAAGTGAACTGAACACAAACTTATTTGAAATCTTGAAATCCCTCTGGAGAAATAAAAGTTTTTAAAGCAGTTAATATAGGAATTTTTAAAAAAATTCTCAAGTATGGGGCCTTATGTAATCTCTCAATACTGAAAAATAGTTCAAACAACATTTGAACTGAAAATTCAATTAAGTATGAACTCTGGAGCAAAAACTTCATGATTCTAAATGTTCCACAACCATAACTGAGAAGTTTGCCACATATACTATAGCCAAAAAGACAACAAAATGGCAAGAGCCATATTTTAAAGATTCATAACATTCTTCCCTTCAGCCTTGATGAAATCAGGTATCTAACATTTTTAGACATCAATTTTTCCTTTCAGAAGGCATCTATTGATCCCTGACTTCTGGATATTCCCGTTCATGCAAGTAGGATAGAAATCTTTTCTCTCTGGCTAGCATCTAAAATCCCTGCAGCAGTCAGGCTGGAAAGAAAGTCAATGTTAAATAAGCATTTTGGAAGTGAGAAAACATGAAGATAGTTTAGCCAAAGTCAGTGAGGAACAGTCATTTCTTTTGAAGAAATTATTATTCCCTCAAAACCAGATGAAGTAGATTAAAGCTGCCAACATTCTAGCTGCTCCTTCCATGTCTGTTTTGAAGAGAAATATTTTAAAGTACTGACGTCGCATGAGATCATACTTCAGCTAAAAAGATATGTAAATAAATGACACCCCAAGATGATATTCTTTATTGCAACGTAAATTTAAAAAAATATCTAACCTTAAGATTTGAGCCAGGTTAGTCACACAATTATGACAGAAATTCTTAAGTGACTGAGGTATTTAGAGTCTTCAAAACCACAGGTGTGCAGTACTGAACAAAGAGGTAAATTAGGTGACAATAAAAATTAGCAACGAAGGATTAAAAAATAACTTTGAACTCTGTTTACAATATCAATAACCTGAGCTAAGGGGAAAATGATTAAATCCTGGCAACAGACAGTCCAGTGAATCCTTCATCAGCAAATATTCTGAGGCAAAAGAATCTAACCTTTTCAAGTAATTTGTTGAAAGATTTCCAAAAATTGGTAATTAGACAATTTTATCATAAAGAAAAGGAAACACCAAAAATGTAGGTATTATTTACCCAGTCTATAGACTAGGTTTTCTAATAACTTAGCAAAATAGCTATACTTTAGGTTGTAAAACTATCTTGTTTGCTTTCACTTGATTGGCTGTTAAAGGAATAAAAGTGTCTGTCCTTTGAAACATTTTTGTAGACAATCTAGAGATAAGGATGACAACTTCAGCTGGAGAGTATTTGTTTTTTAATAAGAAAACATGAAATCCTGGGTTATTAACATATATATATATATTTTTTTTTACAATGAAAGAGTATTCGGTCTGTGGTCAGGAGACTTGCATTCTATTCATTACTCCATAATAACAGGAATAATTAATTGCAATAAGTCAATTAGCCTTTTTGTGCCTGAGTTTCATTGTCTGGACAATGGAGACATCTGTGCTATGTCATTCTCAGAAATAGTTTGAGGATAAAGTAAAACACTAGAAAGCACTTTTATTTTTTCAAAACACAATATAAGTGCTATGTCATGATACTGTTAATAATTTTACAGGTACCCCTTAGTGTTACCCAGTCAGATGTGTGCTTCAAGTAGGCATTCCTACAAGATTGCAGTTTGAATATTTAGTTGAATTTTATTTTAAAAATAATAAATCACAAAACTAAAATGTTTGAACAAGGTCACTTAACCCTCTCCCCAGGTGGTTAGTTATTATTACTATCGTCATCATCATTATTACTTTTTAGCTATGTGTTTAAAAGAGGAGATCTTTAATACATCAACCTAACTGAGAAAATGTGTCCCAGGCCCAGATGGTTTTCAGAAGAAAAGCTGATCTTCATAAGAGCTGTGTCCTCTACTTTTAAAGTGCAGAACCTGTGTGGGGAGGGACAGAGTGGGAACTTCGGGTCTGTCACTGAGGAACCAATTCCCTCATCGAAGCCAGAGCAGCATGGATACGGACGTGCAATCTGTTTTCAAAGTCGTAGCCAGAGAAATCCTCCTGCAAGACAAGAGAAAGAGATTATTAGCTAAGCTGTCTGTAATACTACAGTATTAATCACACCAAGCTTTGTACTGCCCAAAGTAAAATTCCTTACACTCCTAACAAAGGTTTCGCATTCACTTGATTTTTCTTATTCCCCAAACCTCAAACTTTATGTCCAGTTTTAAAATGTCAACTGAGCATTATTAATGCTGTCTTTGGAAAATTTCCCTCATGTTATTCCTGAGACAGTAGTCTTAAGCTGGGCTCAATGGAAGTTGCTGTTAGAACTTCTTAACTCAAGAACGCAGTTATGAAATCAACAGTTATTTTCCCACTCAAATGAGAAGAGTTTTTATAAAGCAGGATGAGCAATTTCATAGGAGCTTCAGGTGTAATTTCAGTTAAAAATCAACTGCTCACTGATTCAGTTATCAGTTTCCCCTCCAGAAATACCAACCAGGACAATCATTTCACAAAATTTCTTGAATTCAGACTCCAGAGTACACTACAGAGGATAAGAAGGGTCACTGGAAAGAGAGAGATTGAGCATTTTTAGGCATTTTTACCTTTGCTTGAAGAAGGAGACTTCTGCCTCTTCCTACAGTCTATGAATGTAAGAAAAACACATTATCTCTTAACATCTATATTTATATACACTCAAGCAGAAAATGTTATAATAGGAAGATATATTAATTCAAAAAATTCACAGTGACATAGAGGGGAGTCAAGTGCTCATTCAAGCATACTGACTCAATTTTTCTTTAATATAATGCTGTTTACATGTTTACATTAAGGCATTACTTGATAAATAATTTTTCATAATCTTCATTATTATTTTATAAAGGGCTATCATACTTTAGAAGAGTATAATAGTTTAAGATCTTACTAAAAAACCCAAAATTGATGATAATTTAAGTTTATTTGAAGTAAGTTTTTTTGAAGGCATTACTGATTGAGAATATCAACTTCATTTTTCAAGAGACAGACCAGTCTTCTTGTAGTTTATGTATATATTTTAAGGCTGCATTAAGAGTAAAAATTTCCTTAAAGAATATGGTGTTAAAAGTTTCTACCAAAATTCATAAAAATTGCATTTTCTATTTTGGTAAAATTAGAATTTCAAATGAAAAGAGTTACCAATTAAAAGCCTATCTTTGGCAAGATAAGCTACATATTTAAGGCTTAGGCTAGAATATTTCTGTTGATTTAGCTCAACTTTTAAAAAGTCCATATATTTGAAGGCTGACTTGAATTTACTGGAAATTAGAATTTTATACAGTCAATAGTATGTAATTGAGCTTCTAAAAGAAGCTACCAAGCAAATCCAGCATTATTGAAATTCACTTTAAAAAAAACTGCCCCACTGTGCTTAAATATTCATCTTAGTGATGACTGTCAAATTTATAAGGTATTCTAAAAATTTTTAAGTAATCCTACACACCATCCTCATTTATTCTCACTACAATCTTTATTAAATTGGCAAGGGAGGTATTTTTTATCCTGTTTTACAGATTAGGAAGAAGGTATGTGGTTAGATAACTTAACTGTATCATACACTAAATAAAAATAAACGGCAGAGCTAGAATTACAACGCAATTCTGTACTCTGAATAAACCACATTACATCATACCATACCACTCTAGAAAAGGCAATGATTTTGCCCCAAATGAATTTTTGTCCCCAAAGTTACATTTATCATTCTAATTCCACGGAAGAGATTACCTCCTTAAACACAGTGAGATAGGATTAATAGCTTCTTGGATTCATCCTATGTGAAACCAAGGAAAAGAAAACAAAAAAACACTATGTTCAATCAACTTACTTTAAATGAAGGATGTTTTGTGCCTGCTCACATGCACAGTTTTGCTGATGAACATAATTTAAGAAAATAGATAAGATCTTACCTCTGGTTTGTCTAACAGAAGACAGCCAAGTTCATAGCAAGCATATGGCTGAACATATAAGTTATTCTGACGACACAACTCATCTTTAACAGCTCGCTGAAAGAACTGAAAGTAATACGAATTATTTTTGGAATTAATTCATTTCTCTACTTAGGCTCATTTTCCTACTTAAGTCTCATCACATCTTTAGGAGGATGTGTATTCTGTATCAGGTTTTCTCCTTTTCTGCATCTTTGTTCCTTCCCATTTATTCTCATCCATATCTTATAAGTCCTTTATATACCTGTCTGGTGAACTTGCGCCAGTATATGTTACCCATCAGTCAGCCCAATTTGTGCTACTTATTTTCCTAGTTGACACACCAGCCTCTACTGATTTTATTGCAGAGAACATCTTTATCTGCACCTCCAAATCTGAACCTTCCATTTTAATATTTAAGACAGAAAGTAAACAAGCCAAGAACCATCTCTTGACAGGTGTCTTGACTGTATCTTACTGATACTTAAGCATATGATCTAAAATAAGCTATTTAGAGCTGTGTAATAACTATCATACCCCACACTGAAAAGTAATTTAAAATTATAATACAAGTGTATCAACACCCTAGGATTTAAAAGCCAAAGTCTCTTACTACAGTACATGAACTCTCTCACAGAATAATCAAAATAACACCTGGATGTCTGTAAAAACAAACAACCAAACAAAAAACCCAGAAAAATCCCTCCAACTACATTTGAAGATAATGAATGGTTCTTTTTCATATAATATGTTCACAGAATATCTTAAGCTAACAACTTTCTAGACCTCACCTCAGTAATGCATCAATAATCTGCAGTTATAGAGGGAGGAAAAGTGGACACAGGCTGACATGCCTGATCATATTTGTATTTACCTAGCTAGGAGGCTTCACTCTGCTCCTTCAAAATTGTCTGCCTCCTCATTTCTTCCTCCTCCAATTGAGGCTGTCATCTTTGATAAACAGCTAGTGCCAGAAAAGAAGCCCATAGGTGAAGAAGTATTCTAAGGCTCTGAAGTCACATTAAAAACTAGTATGAACCATCATCAACTTCTGGCATCTGAGAAGATGACATTAATCAAATAAAGTGGATGAAACTCACACTGCAGTGGGAGATTGGCTTTATGTAATGCTTTCTCCTTTTTCTTATTCACAAGCGTATATGTAGGTTTTCACAGTTTAGTTTCCTTAGCCATGACACCACATGAACAGTTTACCTGGACAGCATCTTCTGAGTTCCCTAGACATTTGTGTATGGCACCAAGAAACAAATACTTTAATCCAACGACAGATGAATCATCCACTTCATGGCAAGCTTAAAGAGAAGCGAAAACAGCAGGAAGGAAATACGTTCACTTAATTCCTTAAATATCATCAAGAGTTAAGCATTTCATTGTTTAGTAACGTATTCAAGTTCAAACTGAGAAGGTTTCCCTTCCTCATCCATTAGTAAGTATCCTTAGTCAAAGAAAGACAAAGATATCAAACTTCATGGTGCCAAGAAGACTCAAAATTGCATCATATTATTACTAGGTCAAAGAAGCCAATCTGAGAAGGCTGCATACTGTACGACTCCAACTACATAACATTCTGGAAAAGGCAAAACTGTGGTGAGTTGCCAGAGGTCTGGAAGGTAGAGCACAGGGGATTTTCAGGCCAGTGAAACTATTCTGTATCATACTATCTATAAGAGTGGATACATGTCATGATACATTTGTCAAATCCCATAGAATGTACGAAACAAAGCATACACTCTAATGTAAATTACGGACTTCAGGTGATAATGCTGTGCCAGTGTTGGTTCATCAGTTGTAACAAATGCACCGCAACGGGGTGGGGGGGATGTTAATGGTTGGAGAGGCTGTGTGGGTACACATGGGGGGGGGGGTTTTGAGGTGTGTAGGAACTCTCTGTCCTTTCTGCCCAATTTTGCTTGAATCTAAAACTGCTCTAAAAAATAAAGTCTATTGGTATCTTTCAATTGCATCACATTAATTCAAAAAACCACACAATGAGCACCTTCACAAGTTTGTAGGAGGTACTGCACCAGTCTCTGAGAGGGGATCAGACTTGATCCCTCCACTTCAAGAAGCTTGCCATCTACTGCGGAGGACGGGCACACATGTTGGGAGGATAACATGGAAGTTTTCCAAGGAAATGAAAAGAGTGGAAATTGGAAACACAGTGGAGCTAATAGAGGAGGAAAAATAGTAATTATTTCTATGAACCAATAAAGGTACTGAGATTTGAAAAGATTTTATAGAAGCATACACATACATACAATAATATATGTACACACATACACACATGTATATCACACACAAATGTATGTACATGTATATATGTATGTACATATGTGTGATATATGTGTATGTATGTGTATATGTAGGTATATATATATATAGAAAGAGAGAGAGAGCTCAAGGTTCCAGAAAAGGTTTTGGAAGTAACTGGAAGAGCTGGGTAGAGTAGCAAAGAGGTAAATGTGAAGAAGAGTCTAAACCTATAGAAGCAGGAGGTGCCTCAAAAACCTAGGCGGAAAATACCTCCAAAGAAAAAGTACTCAAAAGATCTTAAGGCAGCGGCAGTGTTAAGGAAGGGGAATGTACTTCATTCATCCCCTCATTCATTCATTAACTCTACTCATTCATTCAATATTTACTGAGCAACTACTATATGACAGCAGTGACCAAAGAGAAAAAAATTCCTGCCCTTAGGAAACTAACATTTTGTGGAGGAGAGAGATGACACAAAAGACACGATAGGTAAAATAAGTGTATTAAGGAAGTGTACAAACTAAGGTAAAAAATAAAGCCAGGAAAGGGGATAGCGGTATGCATGTGTGTCGGAAACGTACAGGTTAAGGCCCACTGAAAAAGCCACAGGTGGGTAAAGACCTGAAGAAAATGAGTGAAGGAGCCATGTGGATATTTGTGGGAAGAGCTTTTGAAGGCAGAGAACAGCAAGTGCAAAGGCACTAAGGGCTGCACGTGCCTGGTGTGTTGAAGATCGGTAAGGAGGAGTGTGGCTGGAGCCTGGTGAGCGGCGGGGGGGGGGTGGGGGGGTGGGGGTGGGGGGTGGGAGCGTGGTGAGAGGCAATGGCAGTGGGGGCGTGTGTACAGACCGTAGGCCACTCAATGGATCCAGACTTTTACTTTGAATAAGATGAGGCCACAGAAGGTCTCAGAAGTGAACCACCACCACATAACTTAGGTTTTAATGGGAGCACTCTGCTGTGCTGAGAATACACGGTAACATCCTTAAAACGCAGAGGAAGAATGCAGTGGAGAGGGGCAGGTGGGCAAGGAAGGGAATGAATGAAATGACAAGACAAGGATATAAGAATCCAGCTAGCTCTGCTGATGCAGGGAGTCACAGACAGGGACTCTGATAAGCTGAGTGCACAAAGCTGTGTGGGCCTGATGGGAAGAGTGTAATCAATGCAGATGACCTCTATCACCCACTATCAGGTGTTTGTTTGTTTTTTCCTGGAACTTAACTATTTCTCTACAAAGATCTTCACCTGTTTTCTATATGACTGAGCGATTTGGATCATTACTGCTTAACACTGGAGAATGAGATAATCTAATTAACAGATCTCTTAACTGGACTTTTAGCAAAAATATTAGAGAATTATCTCATGTTCACTCCAGAGCCTGCCTCCCTCCCCAGGGCCACATTGTTGTTGTTTATTTTGACAGCTGGAAAGGAGCTCAGAGAATATTTAGTCACATTAAGTGATGATCGTTCTTGTGCCTGCCAATTACCACTTTATATTTGCATGTCTGTTTTAATTATCTCTAAACACATGATCCTGCACTTGTGCATTAAAAAGAATACCTAGGGCTTCCCTGGAGGCACAGTGGTTGAGAATCTGCCTGCTAATGCAGGGGACACGGGTTCAAGCCCTGGTCTGGGAAGATCCCACATGCCGCGTGGCAACTGGGCCCGTGAGCCACAACTACTGAGCTTGCGCGTCTGAAGCCTGTGCTCCGCAAGAAGAGAGGCCACGATAGTGAGAGGCCCACGCACCGCGATGAAGAGTGGCCCCCACTTGCCACAACTAGAGAAAGCCCTCGCACAGAAACGAAGACCCAACGCAGCCAAAAATAAATAAATTAATAAAACAAACAAACAAACAAAAAAAACCCAATTGGGGGGAAAAAAAAAAAGAATACCTAAGGGGCTTCCCTAGTGGTGCAGTGGTTAAGAATCCACCTGCCGATGCAGGGGACACGGGTTCGAGCCCTGGTCCGGGAAGATCCCACATGCCGCGGGGCAACTAAGCCTGTGCGCAATAACTACTGAGCCTGCACTCTAGAGTCCGCGAACCACAACTACTGAGCCCGCATGCCACAACTACTGAAGGTCGCACGCCTAGAGCCCGTGCACCGCAACGAAGAGTAGCCCCCGCTGGCCGCAACTAGAGAAAGCCCATGAGCAGCAATGAAGACCCAATGCAGCCAAAAACTAAAAAATAAATAAAATAAGTAAATAAATAAATAAATTTATTTTTTAAAAAAAGAATACCTAAAATTCCTTACTGGTCCTTTGAGGTAGACACTGGTAGATATTCCAGACTTGCATCAACAACCAGGGATGGGTTTAAAATTATGAATCTTTTTAAACAGAGCAGAACTTGAACATCTGGGAAAATTCTGTTTCCTTTCAAGTAATTCCCTTAGGAGGGTTACACACTTACCCTAATTACAGGGTCTCTGCACACAACTTCTTTTGGAGTTGCACTATGTTGCTCTGGAATATCAACACTGACGAACTTTTTGACCTTTGAGAGGGAAACTTTTTTTTTTTTTTAAATAAGCAAAAGGCATCTGCAGGGAATTCTGATGATAAAAGTATGTGATTCAAGGGAAAACGCTATATTTGATCAAAAACAAGTGTGACTACAAAGAAATCTGACAAATTTTGTACAACCACTATTTTTGAATAAGTCCAAAATATTACTACTAAATCACTTTTGGAAAAGAGCAGCATATATGTGAATAAGACTACATTTCCAAAGGTAAGTGCTTTCTATGAAATCATATTTTTGGATGAACAGTCAGTGGCATTCCATACCCACAGGTTCTGCATTCACAGATGCAACCAACTGTGGATTGAAAATATTCTGGAAAAAAAAAATTCCAGAAAGCAAAACTTAAATTTGCCGCACACCCAGCAACTAATTACATACTATTTACATTGTATTTGCAACTACACATATAGCATTTACATCATATCAGGTATTACAAGTAATCTGGAGATGACTTAGAGTAAACATGGAAAAGTGCACGTAGGTTATACGCAAATACTACACCATTTTATATGAGGGACTTGCGCATTCACAGATTTTGGTATGTGTAGGGGGTCCTGGAACCAAACCCCCACAGATACACAGGGATAACTGTATGTGTGCGTGTTTCGTTTTTTTAATTTATTTATTTATTTATTTATTCATTTATTTTTGGCCATGTTGGGTCTTCGTTCCTGCGTGTGGACTTTCTCCAGTTGCGGCGAGCGGGGGCTACTCTTCGTTGCGGTGTGCGGGCTTCTCATTGCGGTGGCTTCTCTTGTTGTGGAGCACGGGCTCTAGGCACACGGGCTTCAGTAGTTGTGGCTCGCAGGCTCTAGAGCACAGGCTCAGTAGTTGTGGCGCACGGGCTTAGCTGCTCCACAGCATGTGGGATCTTCCCAGACCAGGGATCGAACCCGTGTCCCTTGCATTGGCAGGTGGATTCTTAACCACTGCGCCACCAGGGAAGTCCCTGTGTTTTGTTTTAACACAGCATTCTCACCATGTAATCATTTTTCCAGCTGCATGATTTAAATATCTTCATGCTCCCAGGAATAAGAAGCTGTGTGTAGAGAGCTGAAAGCTTTGCTAATCAATGTGCCATCCTCAGGCCAGCAGCAGAGACACTTGCTCCTATGGGAGCTGGGCAAGTCACCTAACTGTTCCGAGTCTCACCTTCCTCATCATAAAATGGGCACAACAATGCTGTCCGCCTTTTCTACTTCCCTGGGTTCCAGTGAAGAGCAAAGGAAATAACCTGCCAGACTATAAAATATCATTCAAATGTCTGCCATTATACCTTTAGAAGAAATGTTACAATATTTCTTTTTTTAAAAAATTTATTTATTTTTATTTTATTTATTTTTGGCTGCATTGGGTCTTCGTTGCTGCACGCGGGCTTTCTCTAGTTGCAGCGAGCGGGGCTACTCTTCATTGCGGTGCACGGGCTTCTCACTGCGGTGGCTTCTCTTGTTGTGGAGCATGGGCTCTAGGCACGCAAGCTTCGGTAGTTGCGGCACATGGGCTCAGTAGTTGTGGTGCACGGGCTTAGCTGCTCTGCGGCATGTGGGATCTTCCTGGACCAGGGCTCGAACCCATGTCCCCTGCATTGGCAGGCAGATTCTTAACCACTGTGCCAACAGGGAAGCCCACAGTATTTCTTTAATAACCAGTAAAGCTTTATTTTACTCAAAGATTTATTCTCTCCATGAACTTCTCCTACCACTATAATAAAAATGACTTTGTGAAGGTTTTATTACCATAACTTATAGTCTTATGATTTTTTAAACATATGAATCAAAAAGGTACGTTCCCAGTTATACTCCTTGGTGTCTACTCAAGAGAAATCAGCATGTAATTCCACACAAAAGGTCAGTACACTTATGTTGCACACTTATGTTTGTAGCAGCTTTACGCACGATCACTAAAAACCCAGAAACAAACCAAATGTCCCGTAGGAGAAGGAATAAACAAATCGTGGGACAGGTATAGCCATACGATGGAATCCCACTCAACAAGTGAGAGGAACAAACTACTGACACAGATACAACGTGGGTGTCACAGACACTAGGCTGTACAAATGAAGCCACGCACTAAAAAGTACACACTGTCTGATTCCACTTGTACGAAGTTAAAACATAATCTGTGGAGAGAAAAATCAGAACAGAGGGTGCCATGGGTGGGGCCTGACTGAGAAGGGGCATAAGGGAAATCTCAGGGGTGGAAGAAATGTTCTATGTTTTGATCATGGTGTGGATGCCACAGTGTGTATATTTGTCAAAACTCACTGAACTGCATGTACACTTAATATCTGTGCATTTTAATGGATGTCCATATGAAAAGAGGTTTCATTGTGGGGGGGGCAGGTGGAAACATATGCTTCCAGCCACCTGCATGGCTTTAGGATTACCAACCCTGACGATCAGTGTGCATCGCCTCACACCGCGGACAAGACAAGTACATCTGTCCCTTCCAGTGCCTCCTACTCCCATCACCTAAGTGACGGAACTTTTTCAACCATCGCACCATTTGTCCAAGAATGACAGATTTGTACTCTCTGAATCAGAGGAGATTAGTGACACACTGAAGGAACAAGCTGCTGTGCACAGTTTTGTTTTGTTTTTTACCTTGACTCATCCTCTGTAGGTTGGGGAGGGAGCAGTTGGGGAGGGCTTTCCACAAGTACAACACTTCAATGGACGCCAGCACGCACAGCGCTTTGGTTGGGGTTTGTTTCCGAAATCTCTCTGCCTGCAAGCAGTTGGAATGATTAGGCAACATTAGAAAAAAACCAAATTCAGATAAAAAAAAAATTTCGGAGACATTAAAAAATACATGGTTCATATTTGATGTGAACGATCCCCTCCCGCAAAGTTAAAAATGAAAATTTCTCTCTGAATTTTGCTCTCTGATTTTTAATATATTGGTAGATATGCCTTTCTCTTATTCAATTCAATCTACTATCAAGATCCAGGATATATTTTGAAAACTTTAAACTGAAATGAATCTAGTTTCATTCTAAGTCAAAGAAATTTATAAAAGCTGGGTGACAAATAATAACTTGATGGGTTTATATGGAGGATGTAATACTAGATGCCTTTTAGTTACAGTTTTATTGACGTTTTAGTTTTCTAATTAGTCCCAGTGCTCTCAGGGGCATTCCACATTACAATCTAGTTTATACTCACACTAAATCATTAAATGTTCATTCAATAAAAACTTACAACTAAAAACATGGAAAATTCAGGATATAAGTTGTCAGGTAACCCATGGTAATTCAGCTAAACTGTATTCTTAAAAGTACAGAAGTAAATTAGGGGCTTGGTCCCTACAGTCCTGGGCCCTTCTGCTGGTATATTTGATGCACACTTGTTTTTTATTAGGGCAGAATGTGATGCTTTCACTATATGAGAACTAACAGTCTGTATCTCTTGCCCAGGTTCTGCTGATTTGCATTCTTCTGAGACTACCTAGCTCTTCAGACAGATGCACTTCCTCTCCGGAGGCTCATGAGCGCCACAGGATCTGTAATGTCTCTATTCATTCAAAGAAACAACTGCTTTAATTATTTGCAACCAAACAGTACTTTGCATTCAGAGCAGAAGAATGACATGGGAGTAAATTCTCTCCACAGTCGTGAACTGCATTTTGCATGGCATTAGGTTGCCAGCTTTGCATATGATTTCTTAAAACCTGTCCAAGGTGGCAATGGTTGCAAATATCCATCATAAATGACACACCAGATCAACAGGTTCCAACATACCTTTTTCACTGAGAACTGTTCAATCTGATTGTTTTTCCTTTTGAAGAGTTTCTGAACTTCTTTAAAGACAATCTGTGCCCCGTCCACATCACCGGTGGCTCCCTGACAAACTGTAAAAAACCATCGTTGTAATCTTTAAGTATCAGGCGGAAAATGCCACTAAGGGACACCTAGGTTGATGATACTTGGAAAACGTTACCAAAGGAAAAAATGGGAGCAAATTTTTTTTTTTAATTTTATTTATTTATTTATTTATGGCTGTGTTGGGTCTTCGTTTCTGTGCGAGGGCTTTCTCCAGTTGCGGCAAGCGGGGGCCACTCTTCATCGCAGTGCGCGGGCCTCTCATTATCGCGGCCTCTCCCGTTGCGGAGCACAGGCTCCAGACGCGCAGGCTCAGTAATTGTGGCTCACGGGCCCAGTGGGACCAAATATTTTTAAAGACTGTTACACATGGGACTACACCATCCTGCTGATCGTCGTTCCACCGATTCAACAACTATTTCCTGGGACTTCCCTGGTGGCGTAGTGGTTAAGAATCCGCCTGCCAATGCAGGGGACACGGGCCCGATCCCTGGTCTGGGAAGATCCCACGGGCCTCGGAGCAACTAAGCCCATGTGCCACAACTACTGAGCCCGCGTGCCTAGGGCTCGTGCTCCGCAACAAGAAGCCTGGGCACCACAACGAAGAGTAGCCCCCACTCGCCGCAACTAAAGAAAGCCTGCACGCAGCAACAAAGACCCAATGCAGCCAAAAATAAACAAAACAAAAAAAACTATTTCCCTGGCACTAGGTTCCCTGAGCTTTGGGGCGGGGGGCGGGGACACGTGGGAAAACTACAGTCCTAGCCCTCTTTGGGGGAGACAGTCTTGAACAGTAACAAAACCCCCAGATATTATCACAGACTACAGTCCATTTAGAGCTCTCATACTCGGAAAGTGGAAGAAAAAGGAATCTAGGCAAGAACACTTAGGAGCCAGGAGGACTGTGAAAGCCTCACGGTGGTAGAAGGATACCCCTGCATCTGGAAAGAAAGTCATGAATTAGTCCGACACATGTTTACTGGGCACCTACCACCTACAGCCGCCAGCAAGAATGCAAAGAAGAAACACACACGTTTACACCCAGAAGAAACTTAAATTTCAGCTGGAGAGAGAAGACACACAGTCCAGAGCTACAATGTATATAGTGATGAGAGCCTTGGGAGTCCTGGCACCAAAGTACTTTTGGAAAAGCTCATCAAGGGAAGGGATAGTTTCTCTTTGGAGTGATTAGGGCAGCTTTGAGGAACTAAGAGTCAAGCTGAGCCTTGGAGGGGGGTAAGATTTTGATGGTCTGCATGCTATCTTCATCCCATCCAGAGCCCCCAGCAAAGATGTAGTCGTATTTCCTTTGGTTCACCTGCTCGCTACCTTCTCCAAACTTCACACCAGGCTGCAGTCCCATCCCTTCATTGAAACTTTACCAACTACTCTTCGTCGTCCTCTTTTCAACTCCCATGAAGATGAATTCATTTCTGTTAATCTTTTGCTGCTTTTGTCTTTGCCACATATTGTTTTTCAACCCCCAGTTGGAATGTCCATTGATTTGCTAGTTCTTTCTTCTTTATTCAAGTAGTCCTAAAACTGGGTGGTCCCATACTCGCATTTTGGGGCTTGGTCAAGCCAGGCACAGGGCTATGGCATGTCAGAGGATGGGCAGCTAACGGAAGGGGCAAAGAAGCACAAGCAGCAAGGTTTGCAGAAAGCTGAGGTCATCAAGGTGATGGGAAAGGCAGAAGATTTCTACTGGCAATAAGTGGGATTAGGCTGAATATTCAAAAGGAGAGATCACCCCCAGTTATGAGAGCAGCACTGGTCCAGATGTGGTGGCCTGAACCCATCCAAAATGACCTCATCGGTTGTGTTATAACATTTCAAAACGAGAAAGAAGTTCAGTGATTGTTTCGTAAAACAACTCCATCATATTATAGATCAGAGGATGTAGAGGTCCAGGAAAGTTAAAAGTCTTGCCTGAGGTCACACAGTAAATCAATTAAAAAGAATAATTTCAGCTGCCCCTAGCTTGAGGTCTCCTCAGATAACTGGTAACATTATTATATAGTCACATAATATTAAAAAAAAGGAATGAGCAAGTGTGGGTACACAAGAGAGTCATAAACATCAACAGTATCAGGATCTGAATCACCTTTGCGGTTCTACAACACTAATACCTCAGACCCTGAAGAATATACACCACCTCCTCTCAATACAGTTACAGACAGTTGCTTTAAAAGACGCAGATGTTTGAAAGCATGAGTGTCTCTCATTTATCCCAAGTCTGAGACCTACACAGAACTTAGGACGCTTGGCTCATCCATTCAGACTACGCTTTTCGGTTAACTTCTTCTGGGTAACATACCCAACAGAATTGAAAGCAGGGTCTCAAAAAGAACCGTGTTCACAGCAGCATCACTCACAATGGCCAGAGGGTGGAAACAACCCAAGCATCCACTGACAGTGAACGGATAAACAGAACATGGTCTGTACATACAATGGAATATTACTCAGCCTTAAAAATGAATGAAATTCTGACACATACTACAATATGGATGAACCCTGAGGGCACTATGCTAAGTGAAATAAACCAGATTCAATCAACAAATAGTGTTGAGTCTGCTTACCTAGAATAATCCAATTCACACAGACAGAAAGTAGAGCAGTGGTTGTTAGGGGCTGGGGAGGGGGCAGTTATTGTGTAATGAGCATAGAGTTTCAGTTTGGGACAATGAAGTTGGACAGTGGTGATGGCTGTGAAGGAACTTAATGCCACTGAACCACACACTTAAACGTGGTTAAAATAGGGACTTCCCTGACGGTCCAGTGGTTAGGATTCTGGGCTTTCTCTGCTGGGGGCCTGGGTTCGATTCCTGGTTGGGGAATTAAGATCCTGTAAGCTGCACGGTGCGGCCAAAAAAAAAATTTTTTTAAAGGTTAAAATAGATTTAAAATAGATTTTATGTATATTTTACCGTAATAAAAAAAAACCTCTCAGCTATAAGATGAAGAAGGTCTGAAGATCTAACGTATAACATGGTGACTACATGTGATAATACTGTATTGTAAAATTGAAATTTGCCAAGAGAGTAGAACTTAAATTTTCTTACAAAAAAACAGATAAATATAAAAAAAGAAATAGCACAAGGAACTAAGCCCCCAGTGGCAGTGTTTCTGGTCGCTGAATGCCCATCTTCTCCGACGCTGCCTGTAACACGTACCTGTCCTTCAGGCCAACTCAAATGACAGCTCCTTCAAGGAGCCTTCTCTGAGAGCTTGACAGAGTGACCTTCTCTTCCAGCCCACCAGATGGGCCGGCGTACACTTTAGGTGGAGCTCCTCACACATCATCTGCACGAAGCCCCCGTGGAGAGGTGGCGCCTAGAGTCTTTCACGCTTTATCATCTGCTACAACTGGTATGATCCTGGGATTTCCAATATCTGGAGAATAAATGCTCCTCTATACACCCACACCGTACCGTTATTTCTTCATGTTCCATGCTCAACAACGATTAAAAACAAACACTTGCCCACAGTGACTATGTGGCCCCATTACACCCTAACGACCGCTGGGGGGTGCTGCAGCCTCTCTGTTTTCATTCATCAACGTGCTGTGCACACCAAGCCTGCTACTTTCATCCGAGATGCCTGTGAGTTCTGTAAACCAACCCTTAAAGTATCCTAAGCGGGATACTGAAAATAATCCTATTCAAACATCAGCTATAAGAGCCATACGAAAACAGATTAATACCTGCGGGGCTTGCAGGAAGGCCTGTGAGTATAAGGGCCTTCCATCCTAACTGCTCATGGACTGCAGTTTCAGAACACCCAGGACAGACACACTGGTCACCATCTTCTAATTCTATCTTATTTTAAAGAGACCAGTTAAGGGGATGGAATGACAGGAGACGTTTTGTTAAATCCAAATATTCAGAGAAATAAGAAGATATTGAAAATAATGTTTGGATTAGCCTTAAATTTTAAGTAAAAGAATCACATATATGGGTGTGTAAGGAGAGCTCATTGTTAGAGGCAGAAAATGTACAACTACCTGGGTCTCTTCAATCTCCACCTGAACCATTCTGCATCACAACAGCACTTCATGTATTGTAGCTCAGGGCACAGACAGCTATTTTGTCCACCAGGTGGCAGCATGTCTTTATCTCTTCATTTAAGGGTAAAAAGGCAATACACACTGATATGCCTATCAGACATTACAGTTGTTTCTGCTATAATAACATGCAGTGTTGAATTACCTTGTGTTCTGCAAAATCACACTGTAATTATAATAGGGTTAATAAGTAAAACAAGGCTGAACAGACTACTCAAAATCTGTGCAACTCTGTAACCAGGGCACTAACAATCCAAACAAAGACATTAACATGATTTAAAAGACATGTTAAATTCTTTAAAATTCTTTAAATTCCTAATAAATCAAAAATAGATTTGAGAAAATAAAGGAGAGGGGTAAGGGTAAGTTGAGGCTGTTTAGGACAAAATGGACAAAAACGAAAAGCTCACAATAAGCATTTCCAGGGACCCGGCATGTGACCAACCCAGCCCTGAGGGGACGTGGGGAGGGGCAGGGCGTGCAGCACCGAACTGCCCCGCTGTTCAGATGGGCTGGGGAGAGCTGCTCTTCAGCTGCTGTTTACTTGTAGCCCAAAACAACACACGCTGTGGGAAACGGTGAAGAACACAACTTCTGCATCCTCTGCCATCACTCTCCCACCCGCCAACGCACGTGAGCTAATCTGAGACAGAGAAGGGCGCGCTGTGGCCGTGCAGACCGTGGTCTACTCACCTGCGGTTAAATAGGCGTAATAGCACTGGGACCACCGGGACTCGTTTTTTAGCCTCTCAAAGGAGTAAAATGCATCCTTGAAATTCAGCTCTATCATGCTGCACCAACCTGTGAAAGAGATATTTCTAGTACGGGACCCTAAAGGATATGCTTTACAGCCCATCTGTACGTTACAAACGTCTTATTCTGCTGACTTTCTCTGTGAGGGCTCCACGTAAACAGCCTGAAAACTTCATAAGTATCTTTTCCCTCGTAAATATTTTCAATATGATGCTTTGAGTAGACAAGGCATCTCTGATTTCACAACCAATGAAGCAGTATAGAAGGGAGGAAAGTAAAAATTCCTAGGGAAACCGTCCAATTTGCCTCCCCCCACTGGAAGTCAACCCAAGCACAGCGGTTCTTCTCTCCCAAGAACAGGCACCGGCGCAGAGAAAGAGACGATGCCAGTAGATTACAACCACAGTGACCATGTCGTGAAGTCTCACACACTCACCTGTGCATTTATGATCACAGTCAATTAGCAACCTGTTCTGAGAAGTAGAGAGGAAACCAGTGAGAAATTAAGTACTTGCCACCCTTCCCTCTGCAGGGGCAGAGAGAGGACCCCACCTCTCCCAGAGCAAAACACTGTTAGGCTGGCATCCTGGGGGGGCAGCAGCAGCAATGAGGAAGCAAGGAATTTTATCCCTCGTTGTTAGTAATGGTATCTCCCATCCACAGAGCCATCCCGTTGTGTGTCAGGCAGGCACCTGATGTAGTTCTCGTTAATCCTAGTGCAGTCTTGGAAAGGCGGCTGACGGTGTCCTCACCTGACCAAGGAGAAAGCCTAAGGCATGAAGAGGCTTCGTGACTTGCTCAAGGTCACACGGCTAATAAGAGGGAAGAACTGAGGGTCGAAGGCCATTGCTCTCTCCCGTCCACGATTTGCCTCCATAAAAAATTCTGTTATCCGCTGCACCATGAAGCAGTCGTGTCACCTTAGACCTACCATTTGAACTAGAGGGATGAGGGGGAGTCACACTTCCAGAAAATTCAGTGTCAAATTCTATGGGATATGATATGAAGGTGACATATTTTAGAGTGAAAAATTGGGGCTAATTCTTTCCATCCTAAAATGGACATCGGGATAAGATTTGAATTAAACGCCGCAACAGAGGTGTGAGGCAGCACCACAGCTGAGTAAGGAGGCCGAGTCCTGACTTTGCTATTCCCACTTCCCCCCACCCCAACCCTGAGTTAACCTTCCTAAGTCCTTAGTTCTGGGTTTCGATATTTCCAAGCTTCCTTCCGCTCTGACATTCTACCCTGCCACAGACCTGGAAATGGTGCACACACACAAAAAGGCCACCATAATCATTTCACAATATATACAGGTATCAAATCTTCATGTTGTACACCTTAAATACAATGTTACGTGTCAACGGTATCTCAATAAAACTAGAAGAAAAAAGATAACAGTGTCCTAAACAAGAGAAATAAAAGGACATCGAAGCTAGTTCCTTCCATTCAAGTCCTATACTGTTTCATCGGTTGTGAAATCAGAGATGCCTGGTCTGACTCAAAACATCACACTGATAATGTGTTTCACATTCCATTCCACATTATGGCTACCAACCAGAGCTCCAGCAGAGTTTACGGAAAAATACATTTCCCACTGGATCATACCTCATCTCCACTCCCTAAGCTATAACAGGCGTTTAAAACATAATACGGTTTACTGGGCAGTTCTCAATCTTTTAGTTTGCACTCTTCTTTAAAAAAAGATTCAGGAAAACAATTCTGTCTACAGCAAGCAAGCAAGTGGCAAACAAATGCCTCCAAGTCTGTCTATAAATTCCTCTCCAGGAGGGGAGAAGCAGGAGGAAGCAGCTAACATATGTGCCAGGCACCCTGCCTCATGCTCACCCGGCTAATTTCATCTTAATTACGCAGCTGCTCCGAGGGCAGGCGCCTGAGCTCCAGGGGCTACTACGAGGGTGAGGGCTCCAAGTTAGTTGGCAGAAGAGCTGGAATTGGAATCTATGTGCCCAATTTTCTCCTAAGCCGTATTTTTCTACTTAGGTAAACATTGGTGGGAGGGAAGAGAAAACAGTTCTGAATTCTAATATCCAGTCCAATAAAATATTCACAAATGATTTTTACTCAATTAATTTAATTTTACCTATCATCCTAGAATCTAAATGTTATAAGGAGCAAAATATTAGAAAGAAGTAATGAGAATTCATTAAGTACCACTACTTGCGCTATGGTAACAAAGTCCTATTATTATACAAGGCGGCAGGCATTTCACAAAGACACAAACTGAACAGCATTAACAATGAAAACATGCACAGGAATGCGTTAACACTGCAGGACAAGAAGCTGGACATTCAGCTGGACAGGAGCTATTGCATTAATACTATTTCAATGACAAGGGACTGGACAGACATTCAATACTTACCAATTTCATACAGACACACATGTTGGATTTCTCTCTGGTCTACTGCAAGTTCCAGAGCAGTATGGAAGGAAGTCAAGGCACTGTTGATTTGACACTAAGGAAGAAATGAAAACAGTTACTGGCTAAGATCTGTCATTAACATTACGAGCATCCTAATTCAAAAGCATCCTTTCCCTTGGTAGTTAAGCAGATTAAGCAGTATAGAAGAGAGCGATTTAAAGATTTCTGGGAAAACGCCCCCTCTCCCCTTACCTGGTTGGGAGCTGAACCGAGCACAGATCACTTCTCCTTCTGCTC
The DNA here is from genome assembly GCF_028021215.1 of Eschrichtius robustus. NCBI lineage: Eukaryota > Metazoa > Chordata > Mammalia > Artiodactyla > Eschrichtiidae > Eschrichtius > Eschrichtius robustus. The sequence continues at coordinate 41,067,876 of NC_090837.1, read as the reverse complement.
AGGCAGAAGGACCCACCAGTGAGGGCGCGGCTCACACCACCCTCTCCCACAGTGGTCTCTGTGCACATGTGCACTAGAACTTGGTGTATTATCAATATAACGATTTGCTGATCTGGCTCCTTGGTCTAGGTAAGTTCCGACAGGAGAGGGACTGCATCTCATCCTCCTGCATACACCCACCGGGCCCAGAGAGACTGGCAGTCAGTACTGCCCAGAGCCCATCCATTAGCCCAGCCTCAGCCTCTCCCCGTTCCGGGACCCCCTCACTCTCTACCACACAACTCGGTGCTGTTCTCCGAATGCTTCGGGTCATCACCCCTCTTCTCCCAACACTTCAGAAATTCTCTGAGGATCCAGATTACACTTCCGACTTTTGCATTCATCTAGCACTGTCCAGAACGCCAACAGACTCTCAAATGCCTGTCCCACCTTTTCCTGGTTAAATACATTTAGTTTTTTCTTCCATGAAAGATCTCTTTCAAAGTCTGCTGATCTGATGCCACAAGCACCTGGTAAGAGCACCTAAAAGGCACCATCAGGATAAAAGGGAGGTAAACTAAACCGTAAATGCAGCAACGACAGGCGTTAAGTATCACACATCAGTAATAATATAAATCCTAAATGTCCCGAAGATGCGACACAGCCTGCCCTCGCTGACACATGCCCAGGAGCGCTCCTTTCTCCCTCCCGCAGGTGCCAGCGCCTCTCTTCCCGCCCTACACTCAGCCCTGCTCTCTGTGCTTCCCTGTGTGCCTCCCTCTGCTACTCCCAGGCGACTCCCTTCCAAGGCCCCTGCTGCCTCTTGTCCCCCAGGGCAGCCAGGCTGGGGCATGAAGGGTCTTAGAAGAGGGGCTGCTGGCTTCCCTGAGACCAGACCCACCACGTTCCTCAGCTCCTTGAGTGATACACGGTCACTGCAGGAGGCCCCAGGACTCCACACAGGGCACAGATGAGTCAGCAAGGAGATCGGCAGGACAGTCTGTGACTCAGGAACACTGGAAGCCAAGTGACTCAGTAACCACGGCCATGGCTGGACCAGTAACTGTTCGTGCCCCATAGTAACACTTCACTCTGCTGTCAGCAAGGTTCAGACTGTAGCGTTCAATCCTGTATCACCACCCACGAATGCTCGGAAGATACGGCAGGTAGCCACGGAAGATACCCATCATTGTATCACTAATTCCTGTTCTCAACTAGCTCAACACCTAGTTGAAGGGAACCTCACAGGAATGAAACAGGCCCCCAGCTCAGAAGTCAGACATTTACACTGATTGTGAGCACACAGCCAAGATACCAAAGGTAAAAAATCAATCAATCTCTTATGAAAAGGATGTGTGTGTGTAGAGAGATCTGGACATTCATTACTCCCATTTCTAACTTTCCCCTTTCTGGATCAATACTTCTTTCCCTGCATCACACATGCACTCAATTTAGCCTATTTGCACAGAATAGGGATTAGGGTTAGGGATTCTGAATAGGGATTAGGGTTAGGGATTCTGCTTTTGCATGCACCTCCCCAGTTTCCCAAGTTAATGGCATTCAGCTATCACCCACAGGATATTTCCAGATGGGCCATCAATACCAAGCTGACCCTAGCTGGGGTTCAGTGCATGGCAGTGCAACGCCACGCCGCCCTTCAGAGGATAGAAAACTACTCAGTGAACATTTATCAGGCAACTACTGGGTGCCCAGGATGGAACTGGACTCTGAAGACACCAAGATGAGTCAAAACTAAGCTCTGAATGCAAGAAAAGAAAAATAGAAGCCAAGTAATACTTGAATCAACATTATTGCTCTTAACCCTTTCAAAAACTCTGAGATAGGTATGTATTAGTTCCATTTTCGGATGAAGAAACTGACGTTCAACAACGTTAAGTGCTCAGTCAAGGTCAGGGAGTTAGCAATTGACTAGTATTCAAATTCTGCTCCAACTGCATGCTTTCTTCAGGGAGAGGGATGCAAGTGTGATTAAGTTAAGGATCTGGAGATGAGGGAGAGTTCCTGGATTATCCAGGGGGCGCTAAATGCGATCAACAAGTATCCCTACAAGAGGGAAGCAGAGAGAGGGTTGACACAAGCAGAGGAGAAGGCAGTGTGAGGATGGAGGCAGAGACTGGAGTGATGTGGCCACAAGCCCAGGAATGCTGGCAGCCACCAGAGGCAAGAGGCAAGGAATGGACTTTCCCTAGAGCCTCCGGAGGGAGCAGCGCCCTGCTGACCACCTTGATTTGGGCCAAGAGAAACTGATTTTGGACTTCTGGACTCCAGAATTGTGAGAGAATAAATTTCTGTCGTTTTAAGCCATAAACTTTGTGGTAATTTGTTACAACAGCCTTGGGAAACTAGAACAGTATACTTCCTTAAAGATGAAACTGTGAAGAAAGTCCCAGGCTCTTTGTGTTACAAGCACTTGAATAGAACTGGAAAGTACTGAAACCACTTATGGAGCTTAATGGCATTACCCCAGGAGCAAGCATAACTACAAAATTAATTCTACTTGTAGTCTGATCACTCATTAAGGAAGTACAATGAACAGCCATTCAAATAGTGGAAATACAGTTCCCTTTGCAACAAAACAATTCAGAATAAAAATGATCTGTGGGAGTCTTTATGGCTACAAATTAAAACATCCACAACCCAGCAGAGAAAGGAGGGTTAATCCTCAATCTGATACTCGATTCCCAGTTTAATTTTTAAAGAAATACACATACCCTGAAGAAAATATAGAAAATGGATTAGTATGAAACCAAGAATTAGTACTATACAGGCTTTTGTCTCATGAATTGTGCGCTGATACACTGTGTCACAAAAACTACTTGAAGCCTCAGTTTCCTTGCTGGTAAAAGGAGAAAAAAATGTTGGCAAGCTTTATCTGCTTCCAGAGGAAGCCATGAAGAATAAAAGCACGAATCTTTGCCAAATTAAACGGAGCATATTTACTGCCAAATTAAAATCAGCAGGACTTAACAGCTACAGCGCTGTCACTACAGGGATACTGCGTGTTTTTCCAGTTACTCGGGACTTCTTGATAGGTGTATTCTTAGGCATTTTATAACACTTATGGCAACTGCAAAAGGGATTTGTTTCTCCATTTTATTCTCCAAGTGAATGTTGCTGGTATGTAGGAAACCTGTGTATTTTTGCAGGTTGATTTTGTACATGTCACATTATTATACTCAGGAATTTTTATAATTCTTAATCTCTTTTTCTCTTGGATTTTCCAGGGAGATATTCAAACCATTTGCAAGTAACGATAGTGCTGTCTCTTCATTTACAATAGACAGTTGTAATTGGGTAGGACCTCCAGTTAAAATACTGAATATTAAGCAAGCATAGCACGTATCCTTGGTTTATTCTAATACAAAGGATGTGTATACATTATTATATAGTATATAAAAAAATATGAAAAAGAGGATGTTTTAATGTTGCACCATTAAATACAGTTTGCTGCATGTTTTTAGTAGATGCCCATTTTTACCAAATAGAGAGATTTCCTTTCTAATTTGCTAATAGTTTGTTTGGTTTTTTAAAATCTGGGCTGGGTAATGCATTTCATTAAATGCCATTTGGGCATCTATTGATAGGACTGAATGGTTTTATCAATGACTTCCTTAATGCCGGGGATAACAGGGATACAGTTCCTGAGGCTGAACCACGAGAGCCTTTTTGGAATAAGCCCTACTAGGTTGTAATATGGCATTTAAAAAATACATTGCTGGATTTGATGTGCTAATATTTATTTAGAATTTCTACGTTCAGAATGAAGTGGAGTTTGTTTAGTGCTCTCCTCTGTAAGTTTTGGTGTCAGAATAATGCCAGAACTTGCAGACTGGCAGAAATTATTTTCATATTCTCTATGCTCTGGAACTACGTAAATAGTTCACTTTAAAGCCATACCTTCCAACTGAATAATTCATTTGTTTCAATTACTTGTAATATAAATTTTTTCTTTTAATGGGCACACAGTATAACGAAGAATGTTAAATAATGGTCAACAGTACCAGATTTCAGCGCCAACTTCATAACCTACACAATTTTGGACCTTAGGAAGTAATTTTTGTTTATACTCTCAGGGATGCTGCAATAAATGAATTCATGTGAATAAAATGCTCTTAGGAAAGGTACATTGTCTTTAAAAAATAGGTATTGTCTATAGGTACCCTGTCTCCTGTTAATAGCACTGGGAAATAAATCACAATATTGTTTTCTAACTTTTAGGATGAAGACTTGCAGTAAGTAGCAATTCAGCTTCTCACAAGTTATTTCAGAACCCTGGGAGAAATTCCAGATTTGTTTTTAATTAGTAATGTTTATATTTTAGAGCAGTATTAGGATTATAGCAAAACTGAGCAGAAACCTCAGAGACTATTTTATTATAAAATAGATTTTTTAAGAATGAAAGAGTTGTCAGTTTCTCATAATTGTGTTTCTGCAAGTTTACTATGTTTAAGAAAAAAATGCTATTTCTTAGGAATATACAATTTTATGACTGTTACAGTTTAATTGTCAAGTACCATAAAGTTTTAAACCAGCTTTGTTCCATTTAATGCATTTTGCCCTCAATTCTTAAATTATCATTGCTGTCATTTTTTAAATTTATGTATGCCTGATATATTTTGTCTACTCTTTTACTTTTTACTTTTGTATCACCATTTAAATATTTTTAGTTAGCTTGCATTATTTATTTAGTTTGTTGGCTTTGTCTTTGTTATCCCGATCTGAGAGTTATCTTTTATATAGCAATATGGTAAACATAAATGGATTTAGGTAACTAATACTTTTTATATTAATGTAACTTCTGTTTTTGTTCCCTTGACAGTTACTTTTTTCTTATTATACTATGTTTTGTTTGCTTCATCCTCTTCAATCCTTTTTTTTTGGCCACACAGTTTATAGGATTTTAGTTCCCTGACCAGGGATCAAACCCAGGCCCACGGCAGTGAAAGCGCTGAGTCCTAACCACTGGACCACCAGGGAATTCCCTGCAGTCCTTTAGAAAATGTAAGTTGTCTTTATAATTCTGCTTGTGGTCACGTAGAGGTTAAAAAAAAAAAAAATAGAGAAATTCCATATTTTATCTAGCAGGTATAATTAGGAGCTGTTTGAGTTAAGATTCTACCACAAATATACAAGTGTGTGCTCTTGCCTGGAGAGACAGGGGACAAAGGAAAATGAAACATGTAATACAAAGGGATGGACAGACCACAGGCAACATTTTCAACCCAATTAAAAAAGATTAAGTTATTCTGAAGCTATTCCAACATTAATATATTTTTAAGGTCTTTAGAAAGTAAAGATCTCAAAGTACAAATATGAAGACACAGTAAGTATGAATATTTTTCAGAGTTAGCACCGTAATCTTGGGGTTACTAATGTTACATTCTGTTTCACTGAAAGATTTTCACTAGCAATACCAAGCCAAGAGGATTCTCTCAATTCAGCTACCTAGCAAAAGGTTCCATTTCTAGGGCTGCAAAAAAAAAAAAAGTGAACATGGAAACAAAGCCAAGTTCTTTCAGGAGCCTGGCCCAGACTCTAGTGCCAAAGGGACACCAAGTTCCAGACTTGCCTGAATTTAAAATGCCAAGACTCCGCTTCCCAAGCAAGCAGTTTCCTTCTGTACCACCTCCAAGTTGCATTTAACATTGAATGACATCACTAACTCACAAACAAAAAGGTCTAAGCTCAGAGCCAGTCTGCTGGTATTCAAATGATGCTGGTATGACCTAATTCTGTGGGTTAAACCCCAGAGCTGAGAGCACCGGGCAGTGGCAAACTGAAGGATGTTCGCCACTGCAAACATCGTTCCTGTGGACCCGGCTGCTGGGGAAGGAGCTGCCTGTGTGGATGGCGCTAACGTGCGTTTGCTTTAGAGAATTTTCAGTTCTGTTAGACAAGTAAGCTTGTGAAACATAGGCACATTCTCTCAAGATGTTTTAAGTAACTGGTCAGCAAAGAGTTGGTTAGACACAGGCAGAATTCCCGAGATGTATTAATACAATAAGTACTTAGCAAGTGGAGCGTGTGTGTGTTTGTGCGTACGTGTGTGTTAGAAGAATGAAAGGGCGAAGAGATATCTCATACTCAAAAGACCAAACACACAAAACACACTAAATAGTCAGAATACTAACTATACATGAGAACTGAATATCCATGAGGTCTTAAATCTGACCCCCCATTGGTGACGCCCATCCTGGCACCATGTGTCCTCTGCCCAAGAAACACCAACAAAACCCATGATGGTCCATCCATTTAATTAGCTGTGGCCAAGTGTACTCAGCCCTGTGGGTTTCTGATCAAGTGTGTCACTGTCCCAGGGCAACTCGCACCTATGGGCCCTTCTCTCCTTGTACCCCCTCTCCTGTCAGTGAGGAAGGCTGATGTGCAGAGTGAAGCAGGACACTGCACGTCGTGTACCCAGGACCCAGGTAGCATGGCCCTTCCACCCCACTTGCACCCTATCCTAAGAGTGTTATCCCATGCTACCTTTTCCCCCTCGCTCCTGGCTGTGTTTTACATTGATTTAGTAAGCCATGTGATTCAAGCCCGTTTTAATTTGGCCTGTGAGTCTTTCTGTTCTGGGTCCTCTGGGAGAACCTGCCGGGTAATATATTTGGAGGCTACCAGGGTACCAGTGACATCTATGTGAAAAGAAAGAGGAAAACCCCAAGTGCCTGGGAGGAGACACTCATTGGCACTGCTACCTGTTATGGGTTGAACTGTATCCCTCCCCAAAATTCGTATGTTGAAATCCAAACCCCCAGGATCTCAGAATGCAATTGTATTTGGAGATAAGGTCTTTAAAGAGGTAATCGTATTAAAATGAAGTCTTTAGGGCAGGCCCAAATCCAATATGACTGGTGTCCTTATACAAGAAAAGGAGATGAGGACAGACGTGTGTGCATACGGAGGAAAGACCATGCGAAGACAGAGGGGGAAGGCGGCCTCCCACGAGCCAAGTAGAGAGGCCCCGGAAGAAATCAACCCTGCCCACCTTGAGCATGGACTTCCAACCTCAGGACTGGGAGAAAATCAATTTCTGTTCTTTGTTATGGCAGCCCTAGGAAGCGAATACACCAACTAACTGTCAGAGGCATCCTCTCTTCAGGGAGCCATTTGCCCCCTTCTCCACCCTCATGTTTGTGGTGGGAATGGAAAGGGTCCTGCTTCTCGGAAAAATTTTCTGGTCTCAGAGAGAGTATGAGTACCCAAGCTAAGCCAGGTAAATCACAGTACCCACCCAGCTCAACACCAACCCCTGGAGCTTTTCTTACCAGTGATGGAGGTGGGCAGGTTTAGTCTCTGTCTGTGTGCGGGCACTCACATATGTGGTGCATCAGTTATTTCCTAAGTTATATTGTATAGTAATGTGTATAAATACTAGACTACCTGCCCCAAAGGTTTTACCAATTTACATATGTGCCAATGGTTTATAAGAGGCCCATTTCCCTATACTTTTTCCAAAACACAATGTTTTTAATACTAGCCAATCATTTTTCAGTGTTGTTTTAATTTGCATCTCCTTGATTGTATCCTGAGGTTCATATGATATTGGCCATTTGTATGTCTTATTTTATAGCTTGTCTGTTTAGGTGCTTTGACTATTTTTCTTTTTGTATGTTTATATTTACCCTTTTAATCTGTTCTAATTTTGCAAGAGCTCATTCTAAATTAAGGATGCCAACACTTAATCATTTGTTTCCTAACTTTTCATTTTTTAACTTTATCGTTTTTTTATAATATATAAGTTATTTTGGGGTCAATTCTACGAATCTTTTGATCAATGTATGATCAATTCTATCAATCTTTCCCTTAATGTTTTGGTTTTAAGAGTTATGACCGCACAGTCCTTGATGGGGGAGGATGGAGCTTTTACTACTACTATAAACACTGACTCTATGAATTCTGCATAATTAAGGAAAACTTTTCAAAATGCAATATATGGGCTGCTCCCATTCTGACAAAAACCCAGGAGCTAGAAAAATAGAACAATGATTACAGCACAACTAAGTGGAAAGAGCAAGAGACCAGAGTGTTCATTCACTACACACACACACACACACACACACACACACATCCTGTCTAGGAGCCAGGTACTGGTCAAGGCATTTGAGATAAACAGTGACCCAGAGAGACAAAGTCCCTGCCTTGTGGAGCCTCTCTTCTCCTTGTAATGTGGAGAGATAGACAAGGAGCAAATCAGGAAGACACCTAACGCCGTGTGTCCAATGAGGATGAGTCTCTGGGCAGACACGAGGTGGGTGGTAATAAAGAGAACAGGGTGGGCATGGTGGGAGCTGGTGGTGGTCAGCTACCCACAACCACCAGCCATTCATCTGGCCCTTGTCACTGTCTTGTACAATTACCTTTTCATGCATTTACACTGCTAACTTCATAATTAGATTATAAGTTCATTTTGGGACACAAGCTTTTTCTAGTTCTCTTGGCATCCCCCCAGAAGGCCTTTTCCATAACAGGCTACAAATCTCTGATTACATACAAATAATGGAATACAGTAGTAATGTTTTCAGCACCTCCACACAAATGGACAGCAACCCCCTTGGAAAATGAGTTATATAACCAAACAGAATAATGCACCAGCTGCAGAATTTCCTTGGTCTCTCAACAGTTAGGCACATGATTTTGACAAAAATTTGTGATGGAAAGTGCTTTATACTGAATTTACAACCAAGACAAGATTCTGTCTAAATAGGAAAAGCCCTGACCAAGCACCATGTGCTTAGTTAGCACTTAGCTGTATCCATGTTACATTATTTAAGGCTGACAGGGAAGGCACTGTCCTCTTTTTACAGACAAGGACACAGGCTCAGAAAGCTCAGCCAGCCAGGAATTGGAAGAGCCCATTTTGAGCTGAGCTACACTATAGTGCCTTTTAAAACTGCAGAGAAGGGATTTATGAAAGATAGCAGTAAATTTAAAAGAAATATGTTTATGTTAAAGGCACTATCAAAGAATTTTAAACAGTGAAAACGATAATGCAAAGAATTAACTCAGAAAAACAAAAGACTACAGAAATACAGAAAAACAAGTCCACAAAGAGTCACACTACTCAAAATAAAACAGCAATTCAAGATAAACAGATAAACCTGGAAAATAGATGGAGAGGATTAATATCCATACAGACTTTTATGAGAGAAACAAATAGAGGCCATGATCAGGAAAGTGACTTTGAAAAGTTTTCCTAGAACCGAATGACATTCTCTGTGAAGGAAGTCAAATGGGCAAGCTGGTATGTGGGTTTTTCCAAAGAGGAATTAAAGACAAATTGTAAAAAGCAGAAATAACGCCAGGTAGTTAACAGTTCTGAAGATTCAAGATCCACGAAAAATTGTTTAGAAAAGCTTTGAGAAAATTCTTTCCTTTTAAAGTGTACAATTCAGTGGCTTTTAGTATATTCACAGAACCATGCAATTTGTAAGCTGGAAGAAATCTTAAAAATCATGTAGCCTAGTGTTTCTCAAGTGTGTTCTACTGAATGCTTCTAAGTCTCACAGGCTACAGTATGAAAAAGAATTTTCCTGGCCAATTAACTTGGGTAAACATGGCATACTTGCAGACTCTATCTCCCTCGTGATGCAAAACTAAAGTCTCCGAGAAGCCCCAGGATATCCTGATTTAAATGACATGGAACATGTACTAACTAGTCCATCAAATCAGCGCTCCCGGTAAGATGTTTCAGAAAAACACTGATTTATTCCAACCCCCCTGATTTTCCAGGTAAAGAACCAGAGCCAGAGAAGACTGGCTTAACTGAGGTCTCACTGCTCTTCCAAACTGACGTGTGAGCGACCATGTGGAAGTAGAGAGGGTTTTCACTCTTCACGAAACAGCCAACACCAAATCTTCAGACTTTTAGTCCAGTGCTCCTTCTACAATGCTACGTGCCCAAACCTGAAGGTCTGAAGCAGTATGACAACAAACTCCCATAGCTAACAAGTCCTCTATAAGAAGCCACAGAGAACTGAGGACTAGTACACGAAACAAAGAAACACACATATTTAGGAAACCAAGGTGCCCACACATTGAGAGTCCAACATCATAAAGAAAAACAGAAAAGCTCAATATGATACTATGAGAAAATATAGAATTTCACAGATGAGCTCTGGACAGGGGTAGGTAAAAGCAGGGAACACTATTTCCTAAAACTAGCTCTGTGCCACCCGGCAATGGGAGTTTGCTGTACACTTACTGTCCTCAGGAGAGTGAGGAACAAAGACATGAAACACTGCCTGCGTGGATATGTGAACCCATGTTGAAAATGGCAGACAAGTAAAATACAGTGATCATCTTTTCAATCAAACGTTAAGGAAAAATCTACCCCCGAATAAGCAAGCAGAAACGGAAACAAACAAGAACAATAAACACAACCCTGAGAGCAAAGGAAAACAACATGTGTGCTTCATATACACAATTAAGTATGAACAAGAAAGTCCTCTATGAGAAGGGAGGTTGGGATTGAGAAACAAAATCAAATCATCTGTTGCTTCTGGGGTCACCCCTACTCCACCCTCCTCTCTCCACCAAATGCTCCAGCCCCAATGAGCTTGTATCTCCCCATTATCTGGCCTTTTCTTGGATCTGGGCTTGAATGCAAGCTCATCCCCCACGCTCTCATCTCTCACCTGCAAACTCCTACAGACTCTTCAAGAGCCAACCCAAATACCCCCACTTCTGGGTCATCTTTTCCAGCTGTGAGGGTTGCACCATGCGTGAGCCACACCATGCTTTCCCTTCCCATAGGCCTGTTTTTATGTTTCTCAAAGCCTGGCCACATCTGCATCTGCTTACATGCCTGCCTGCCATGTGGTCCTGATCTCCCCCGGGGCATGAGCTCTGTCCCTGTGGCTGTTAATGCATCAACCCCAGCAGCAGCCCCAGCAGGGCTGTGGTCATGTCATTACACCAACAAGGACCCACGCTCAGAGCCCCAGGACAGCACGTGCCTCCCAGATTACCACCTCCCTAAATCTCAACAGGGAAACTATGCCCAAGGTACCAACCAGGGGCCCCACCTCGACAAGGAGGGAAGTGAGGCTTAAAGAGATTAAGCGTCTCGTCCAAGGTCACTCAGCCAAAGTAGAGGAGCCAGGACTCAGCCTGGGCAGTCGGCCTCCAGAGCTGAGCCCTTAGTCATGATCTGTATCTTATTATATCACAATATCACAGCCCCCCAAACACTCTCAGTTAACCAATGAAATGCAAGCTGAATTTCAAGGAATACAATCGAATCCCTAAACAAGAATACTAATACTTCACTATTCTAATAAGACAAATATGATAAAGTATTAAGAAAATGAACTATAAAACAAGCTAAATGAAGAAAAACTAGAAATAAAATGGAAGTAGAAAATGTATTGATAAAAAAAATCAAATCTCTCTCTATAAAAGCCCATATGATAATCTAAAGCCCAATCATAAAATTAAGAAAACAGGGCTTCCCTGGTGGCACAGTGGTTGAGAATCTGCCTGCCAATGCAGGGGACACGGGTTCAAGCCCTGGTCTGGGAAGATCCCACATGCCGCGGAGCAACTAGGCCCGTGAGCCACAACTACTGAGCCTGCGCGTCTGGAGCGTGTGCTCCGCAACAAGAGAGGCCGCGATAGTGAGAGGCCCACGCACCGCGATGAAGAGTGGCCCCCGCTTGCCGCAACTAGAGAAAGCCCTCGCACAGAAACGAAGACCCAACACAGCCATAAATAAATAAATAAATAAATAAAAATTAAAAAAAAAAAGAAACTTGCTTTTTAAAAAAAAAAAAATTAAGAAAACACAAATTTATAAAAATACCACAAATAATAAAAAGTAATACCACATTTACACGTCTGGAAATAGTCATCATATGTTTAAAAATAAGTGGAAATGAGAAAAAGTAAAATATAAAACTAAGATGAATATAAAAGTAAGTAGATGTATTAAGATTATTGAAGAAATAAGAGAAGTTATTAAAGAATTAATTTCAAAAGGGTACTTAACAATGACTAACCAAAAAATACATTCAAATGTTTAATTACTTTAAGTGACTTGCTTCTCCAAAATGTAGAAAAAATTCTATTAATCAACTCATTTTTTAAAAATATCAGGTTTATTTCTAAAGCCCAAGAATAAGCCCTCCTAAATATTTATATTTACATTTATACCAATATTTAAATGTGTTATTTGCTAGTAAGTTACATACACGGTTTATTGCACATATATTACATTTAGAATGTGTATATATATATGTAAATTATCAGCAAATAAAAGCTCAAAAGAGAACTGGGTTGAGAGAGAAGGCCTGAATCCTAGTTCCTCCTTAATCCAAAATAACTATGTACACATGCACATACTTATTTTATCTGAACCCACGTTTACTATATATATATATGACAGGACAGACGTAGGTAAAAAAAATTACAAAGTAACGAGAGATAGAGTGACATGACTAAATGAAGAGATATTCTCAGAAATAAGAAATATTATACATATCAATTAAAATTTCCCTATAATATACAGAACCTGACAAACTGAAAGCTGAATATATGTGAAAAACAAGTGGATAAAAATACTAAATAATATATATATTTTAAAGGTAACAGTGATGTACTTATTATATTTAAGACATAAAATCACAACTGTCAAAACCATGTAATATTCATTTTAAAACATCTATAAAAGGTGGAAAATAAAGATATTTCAAAAACAGATTGCATCTATCTTAAGGATTTAGTTCAATAACAGGAAGAGAAATACCCTTAAATTAATGTTACTATTCCTGAATCCCGTAGGTATCAGAATTAAACCATACCCATCTCCACACGCAAAGAGGTATGAGAAGACAAGAGTTCTTAAAACATCATTTTACAATCTGAAGAAAACAAAATAGTCTGTGTGTCCCAGTTTGAGAAGATAAATTTTATTTCTGAAAAAATGAAATCTATTAAAAACTGTGTGTATGTTTGAATGTTCAAATTTTCACAATAAAATGTAAAGACAGTTCTCAAAAATGACAGTAATAGTAGAGGGGAAATATATGATAAACATAACTTATGATTACATTATACAATAGAATTTGGGCAAATACATGAGAAAAATATTTCTTACTCAAGAGTCAAACTTGATTGGATCAACAGTTTATACCCAAAGAAAAAGGGAATATATATTCATATAGAAAATACACACCCTCAGCAACACATTTTGGAAACATCTCTGAGATATAATTCAAATATCATAAAATCCACACAAAGTACGTATGGTTTTTAGTATATTCACAGAGTAGCACAACAATTACTATAATCTAAGTTTAGAGTATTTCATCACCCCCAAAAGAAACCCTATACCTATTAACAGTTACTCCATACTCTCCCTCACCATCCACAAGTAAGCAATAGCTATTCTCTGCCTCTCTAGATTTGCATACTCTGGAGACTTCATATAAATAAAATCACACGATATATGTTCTTTTGTGACTGGCTTTTTTCACTTAACATGTTTTCAAGGTTCCTCCATGCTGTAGCATGTATCAGTACTTCATTCCTTTTCATTGCTAAACATTATTGCATTGTATGGATACACATTTGTTTATCCTTCATCAGTCGATGGACATTTGAGTGGTTTCCGCTTCTTCGCTATTATGACTAATATGGACATATGTTTTCATCTCTCTTGAGTGGAACTTCTGGGTCATATAATCAATCTATGTTTAACGTTTTGAGGAACCACCGAACTGTGTTCCAAAGTGTCTATGCTATTTTACTTTCCCACCAGCAATGAATGAGGGTTTAATTTCTCCACACGCTTGTCTACACCTGTTATTGGGTGGTCTTTATTACAGCTACTCTGGCGGATGTGAAATAGCATCTCACTTTTTTTTTTAATTAATTTATTTATTTATTTATTTATTTTTGGCTGCATTGGGTCTTCGTTGCTGTGCATAGGCTTCCTCTAGTTGCGGCGAGCGGGGCCTACTCTTCATTGCGGTGCACGGGCTTCTCATTGTGGTGCCTTCTCTTGTTGCAGAGCACGGGCTCTCGGCGCGCGGGCTTCCGTAGTTGTGGCTCGTGGGCTCTAGGGTGCAGGCTCAGTAGTTGTGGCACACAGAAGTCCCCTCACTTGGTTTTGATTCGCATTTCTTCATAATGACTTGCAATGCTGAGCATCTTTTCATGTGCTTATTGCATAGATTCTTTGGAGAAATGTCTCTTCAAATCCTTTACCTGTTTTTTAACTGGGATCAAACCCGGGCCCCCTGCATTGGAGCGTGGAGTCTTAGCCACCGGACCACCAGGGAAGTCCCGTCTTTTCACTTTTCTTGATGGTACTTTTTGCAGCACAGAAGTGTTTAATTTTGATGTAATGTTGAAGTTGACCCTTGAACAATGTTGGAGATAGGGGCACCAACCCTCCACACAGTTGAAAATCCGAACATGATTTATAGTGGTGCCTCCATGTCCATGATTTAATCAATTGTGGATGGTGTAAGCACCGTGGTATTTACTATTTTTTTAAAAATCTGCATATAAGTGAACCTGCTCGGTTCAAACCCATGTTATTCAAGAATCGAATGTAGTTCAATTTACTTATTTTTTCTTCTGTCATTGCACCTTTGACATCATGTCTAAGAAAGCATTGCCTAACCCAAGAGCTTTATAGTTTTAGCTCTTACACTTAGGGTCGATGACCCATTTTGCATTAATTCTTATACAGGGTGTGAGGTAAGCGTCCAACTTCATTCTTTTGCATGTGGGTAATTCAGTTGTCCCAAAACCATTTGCTGAAAAGACTATTCTCTGCCCACTGATATGTCTTGGTGCCCTTGTCAAAAGTCAATTGATCTGTGGATGTAAAGGTTTATTTCTTGACTCTCATTGATCTTTATGTCTATTCTTATGCCAGTACCACACTGCCTTGATTACTTTGTAGTAAGTTTTGAGATTATGAAGTATACATCTTCCAACTTTGTTCCTCCTTTTCAAGATTGTTTCACCTATTCTGGGCTCCTTGAGTTTAGTATCAGTTTGTACATTTCTGCAAAAAGCAAGCTGTGATTCTGATAGGGATTGCACTGAATCTGTAACACTATCAAGGGAGTACTGCCATCTTAACAATATTGAGTGTTCTGATACATAAACACGAGAGGTCTTACTGGTAATGTCTAAGAACTATCTTTAAACTGCTTTAATTTGTATCATCATGGAAATAAAAAAATAAAACTACGCAGTGAGACACTGCTGCTAATACCATGTACAAAATAATGAATGATTATACTCTGGCTCACTATTTCTTGAGTATCATCTCTTATGATTTAGCAAAAGCTACAGAGCTGTTCACACTCTTTGATTCTAATAAGGACACCACTGGAGCTATAGCCAAAGGAAGTAATTCAAGAAAATAAAAGGGAAAAATATGCTAAGGTATTTATTGCAGTACTTTCTATCACAGGGAAATACTGGGAAATCATAGGGAAACAACAACTGTTAAATATCCCAATATCCCAACAATGGGAAATATCAAATTAGTAACACAATGGAAATCTAAATAGTTTCCATACCAGTTATTTACAAAAACTATGTTAAAACATGCAAACATTAGATTTGTAAGCAAAACTGCCTGAAGTCTCATATGTGTATATTAAAGATCACAAAACAACTTGAAACAAAACAGCTTAGAATTTAATTATTGCTGGGTTATTTTTATGAAGTTGCTTAACATCTTACAATAAAGTATTATGTATGTGTTTTAAAAAGAGAGGCCCCGCCTTGTCACCTGTAGCATGCAGAAGGACATGCTGTGACAACCCAGTTACTCACATGTGATTCAGCATTAATGTCACTGAGTAGCGGAATCGGTTTAGCAGTATTACTGTCAAGGACACCTAACAATAGATCATGCATTTAACCCCTACCCTTAGGACCAGGGTTAATGTAGGCAAGGGAAAACTCATCCTCTTATGCACATTTAGTGAGCTCAGGGATATAAATCAATGTTAACCTTCTACTTGCTTTTCAACCCAAAAACCTGTAAAGATAAGAGTTAAAAGAACAGCAAATGTATTTAACCTATATGGATTTATCACAATGGAAAGTGAAGACAAATATATCCTCCACCTCTCCTACACCATATTAAGCCAATCTCTTATTTTGTGTCCTTCTGAGAATAAATGGTAACCCTATTTCCTGGTGCCTGAAGTAATAAAGAGAACCACATAGGTCGGAAGAGAAGACTGCAATTAACAGAACTTCAGGGAATTATTTCTCTTCCTGCATTGCCTTTTCCTGATCCTATAAATAACAACATTACCTCATGCTGGCAAAGCATGCTGTTCAGATACAAGAGGCAGGCTTGCTCGTCAACAGATGCAGAGAAACGCTGCCACCCAACAGCTCTGATTAGTCAATATGCCCCTGAGATGGGTGCATGGGCACAGGTCTCCCTGGGTTTGGCATTTCTGTGCTGGCCCCTACTCTCCATGACCCCCCGCAGGCCTCCTGCCTCTTGTCTCTGTCTGATAAATTAATCACCAAGGGGATCAACCTTCACCTTTCTGTCCCTGCCACAATCATGAACTGAGGGGCTAAAAAGCAACACAGACCTCCTGCTTACTGTGGGGAACACCAATGAAAAATGTAATTTCATCAATAAAAGTCCAGAGAGAAAGGACTACAGCCTGAAATGATGAGTGGGAGGAAGATCCAGAGCCAGAACACACGCACACTGGGGTCAAAGCGTAAAGGCCTTTCACGCAGAACCGTGCAGGTAATAGGAAGTAAGGAGATGGCTGGGACTTCCCTGGTGGCACAGTGGTTAAGAATCCGCCGGCCAATGCAGGGGACACGGGTTCGAGCCCTGGTCCGGGAAGATCCCACATGCCGCAGAGCAACTAAGCCCATGTGCCACAACTACTGAGCCTGCGCCCTAGAGCCCGCGAGTCACAACTACTGAACGCCCGTGCGCCTAGAGCCCGTGCTCCACAAGAAAAGAAGTCACCGCAATGAGAAGCCCGCGCACCAAAACAAAGAGTAGCCCCCACTCTCCGCAACTAAAGCCCGTGCCCAGCAATGAAGACCCAACACAGCCAAAAATAAAAATAAATTTATTTTTAAAAAATCACCTCAAAAAAAAAAAAAAAAAAAAGCAAGGAGATGGAACACCAGGGTGACAAAGTAAAGGTCAACCATCAAAGCCATCCCTGCAGACATTATTCATGGGGAAGAGAAACCACATCCTATCACACACCCTGCTCAGAAGCAAGGACCGGGGGGAGAAGTACAAACCAGAGCAGACTGTGCAGTGAGAAGGTGGCATTTATCAGAGAGAACCAACAAGGCAGCTTTGAATACGAGAAAGATGGTATGAAAAGGCCACACACACACAGGGTAAAGTTCACTAGGACTCCCTCAGTGTGGCCTCAAGGCCTTGTGCGACTCCCACTTGGTCCTCGTGAAGTAGGGCTGTCTCCGCTGTAACTGTGAGGGGCTGTTATAGCACAGGGCCCACCAGGCTGAGCTCAGGGAGCACAGCGGCTCAGCCTTCTCACCTCGCCACTCCGGCAATGAGCACAGACCTCACCGATATCCAGTTCCTTTTTACTTCCTGTAAATTTATTTATTTCATTTCTTTAGAGTCACACTTCTTTAGCCAGCCCATCAGAATTTCAATATCTGATTCGGTACCCTCCTTAGGGGGCCATCCTCTTAACACCAGACGTCAAGACATTCTTGCACCATCTTCTTCTGCATCGGTAGCAGAAACAGGTTTAGGTGCCACCAAGAAAAGTAGACAGTCCTTGATAACCAGCTTCCTCTCTTAAAGAAACGCCGTCACTCACACTGATCAATGGACTTCCTGCCAACAGACACATCTGTTCATTTGACAAACACACACTGAGGGCCAGGTCTTGTGCTGGGCCCACTTCTGCTCCTGAGAAGCAAATGTGCGATTCTGTAATGCCAGCATGCAGGATATTCAGAAAGTATGGGTCCAAGCTAGGAAGACAGTTTCAAAATACGAGTTCCCAAAGTGCACGAAGCAACTTCATTAGAATATGTCCATCAACTGTCATTCATTCAAATATTTGAGCGTTTAGAGACAGATAAGTAGACTAATATTAAAAATTAGTTTTATAACTAGTCACACCATACAAAGTATGTATATGAAGCTATGTATACACACAAAACCAAGCATGTGTATCTGTATATTATATACTAAATAGACTGTTAAAATGGGAGGAGAGGGGAGTTGTGCAAATCTGTATTGTTTAGAGAAAAAAAGAGGACTAGAGAGAATTAAAAAGTTTATTAAAATGTAGACTTGTCCCTAATACTTTTAAATAATCAAGAAAAATACTCATTAATCACTTGTATGTTAATGGACTACCACTACCACCACTACTGTAGGTTTAATGGGATGAAAATATAAAATTCAAAATTATAATTATCAATTCATATTTTAAAATGGAGGTTACTATATAACCCTTGGGTCAACTTCCTAACATCTGTGTGCATGATGGAAATTCAGGGAAAAGTAAACATGGGTACCGTACAGTAGCTATAGCCCCTCCAGCTACACACACGCATCTTACCCATCACAAGCCTAGCTCTACTGACAGCTCTCAACACCAAAACAAGTGCTTTCTCCTAAAAAGAGAGCAAATTTGGTAACACCACTTCCCAGGCTTAAGCACTCAGTAAGAACAACAACAACCATCACACCACTATTTGGATAGCATTTATCACATGCTAAGTGCTGTGTGAACCCATTTATTCCTCACAGCAACATGCTAAGTCACATGGGAAAAGTCAACAGAGACAGGACAGGTAAGGAGGGTAAGACAAGAGGGTGGAGAGGGCCAGAGGTGGGGGTGCTTCAGACACGCAGTGGGGAGAAGCAAAGGTGGTAAAGAAAGAAAACTCTTCCTGCAGTCTGGCCGAGACTCCCAAAGAGCAGAGAAGCTTGGCGTCCTGAGACGCACAAGGACCCCGTGTACCACCGACGGCACAGAACTTCACTGCTATGTCAAGTCAGGCCACAACACCGGCGAATAATGAAGACACGGCCACAAGGGTTATGCAAGTGGCAGGATAGGGGTGGACGTGTTAAAGACCACCCTCCCCTACGGATTGCAAACTGTCCCAAACAATGAAGGGCAAAGCATGTAAAAAACTGTTCATGACACTAAAAGAGAAAGTGGGCACCTGCACATGATTGGAAAATAACAAAGAAAGTGAACACTAACTAGCCCGTGTTGAGCTAGTCACCCTGTATGAGGGCAAGCTTACATGAAAGCAGCTGTTCAAATAACTTTGCAGATCCTGAGTCACTGAAGAAGCTAAGTCCGTGTCATATGATGCACCTGCCAAAATTAGAGCCCCAGACCATGTTCCCTGGAGCCTGTTGATAAAAAGATCTCAAGGCGCCCTCTCTCTAACCTAAATGCTCACTGAAAAGAAAAAAAAGGTTTTCTGTAAACAAATTCGTCAACTAAGCCCTGTGTGTTTTCATAAACTGAGTTGGGAGCTTAGAGGCCTTACAAAAAGCCTTTGACAAGACCCATGTCACAGCCTCGCTGAGCAATTCTTCATCAGCAAACGAAGGATGCCACCATCTGATACCTTCCTACATGCTCACCTGGGAAGATTAATGAAATGCCAGTGTCCAGGCACCGTGAAGATAATACCAATAATATCTCAAGTTAGCCCTAAAATTCCGTTATCCTCTAAGACTTTGGGAAGAGCCAAACAGAAACAACTGTCACCTTTCACTTGACCCTCAGGCTACAGCTCACCAATCAAGAGCAGTAACAGGTCTTTCAGTCTTTTTTTCTTAAAACCAAGTATCAGTTGGGTAAACAAGCTGCTCCATGACAAAGGAGTTCTAACAACTACCACTGGCACTCAGATTCCAATGATCTACCATGAAAGAGACTGAACGTCTGCTGAGAGCTCTCATGGTGACTATGTACCTCCCCAAACCATGCTTATAAGAATCCTTTGATGGTGCTGTGGCTTCCTCGTTTCTAGAACCATCCCAACGACAATGAATGACCACTCACTGTTAGCATTCACTCCATCCCTAATAGGGATGACTTGTGGACAAACTAAAATCATGCCAAATTGAGTTTTGGGAGAACAAATAAGTTATTAATTTTGCTAAAAGTTAAGCATTTTTTAAAAATATTTGTCTATTTATTTGGCTGCACCGGGTCTTAGTTGTGGCATGCAGGATCTTTAGTTGTAGCATGCGGACTTCTTAGTTGTGGCACGCATGCAAGATCTAGTTCCTAGACCAGGGATCGAATCTGGGCCCCCTGCATTGGGAGCGTGGAGTCTTAGCCACTGTACCACCAGGGAAGTCCCAGCATTTTTGTTTTAAAATAAAAAATTAATGAAAATGGAAAGCATAATGAAATATAAATCCTGACTTTTACACTTCTATTTAACAGTTTCAAAACCCAATTGAGAGCATTCATTGATCAAGGGAGTGAGGGGAGAGACGTCTAGTACATGCCTGACGCTCTGGCCTCATTGCCGTGTTGTACACAACTGTAAACGTCAGGCTCTCACCCCCACTAGGCAAACCTCCTTTGAACACTAAACCTAGTATCGTCGAGTTCAGAGTTATTCAGAATGTCAATTTCTTAAAGGAAAGGCATTACACATCTAAGAAAGCACTTACCCTGCACCCAACTTTCATTTCAGAAAAGGTCACTGAAGTGAGACGGCTGAGCCAATTAAAATTTTCCTTTTACAGGGTTATTTCCTCCTGCACAAGCCCACGGGAGTAGAGAAACCTGAATAGCTTGAACATGCTTCCCTACATGTAGGACCGTAACGCTGAGCTTGAAAGAAAAACACACTAACAGCAGACTGGATTGCACAGGAGATTGATCTATGTTTTTAAGAGAGCAAGAGAAAAAAAGAGCCATGTCACTGAAGGTACGTGAGCCTGAATGCAAAGAAAAACAGTCTCAAAGTAATGAGAAGAAAAATGACTTGGACATGGGTTTAAATAAGTCAGATCCTGGGGAGCTTTCTGTGTTGTGTTTCAGTTGTAAATTATTAGTATAATCTTTAAAATACAATTTCCATAAATAAAGGTAAGGAGTCCTCGGATTTAAGAAGGCACTTCATGAAGGAAAGAAATTATTGGGGAAGTAATATACACTCCACTGCCAACAAAAAATTAGTGAAAGCATCACCTCCTGTGCTCATGAAAGCATTCCTAGGCAAAACTCTTCCAAAGCACTTGTGGGTTTTTTTGGTGGGTGTGCTGAGAATGCCCGGTTAACTGAGGGCAGAGGTTATTAAACCTCACGTTGCTGCACTACTAGCTACTGGTGAGCCTGTGGGTGGTAGACCTCCTAACAGTCACCTTCTTTCATATGCATGATTAATTTCTTACAAAATTTTCGTTTTTCTTCAGATTCTCATGCCCTCGAGCAAGCAGACAAAAAAAAGAAGTGCAAAGAGAAGCAGAACCCCCTCAAAGGCCAGGGCGTATTGTGTTTCTGGAATGAGACAGCCTGGCCTCACTTGCTGGGTGACCTCGGAGATCACGTGAAGCCCGCTAAGATCCCTGTTTATCTTTCCTGTAAGATGCAGGGGATGATTTTCTATCTCTGTCGCAGGCTTGTTCTGAGGATCAAATGGGATGGTGTGTGTGAAACCTCTGGCACAGGACCTAGCCACGTGCATGAAAAAGTAATACCAGCTACTACTATTTCAAAGGCTTTGCTGTCCTTGACATTTCGGGCAATAACTTGTGTAAAAATCAACTGTCAGCCAGGATGAACATTCGGAAACAGATTATTAGTAATTCCAGAGAAGGAAAAACAACGTATCTTGTGTTAACTAAGACGCTCCCAAGGGCTCCTGTGCCTTCAGCTCAGGGTGCAGCATCTCGTCTCCTCAGCGCCAAGGGACCCCAGCCCTGCTCCGCCCACAGCTGCACAACAGAAGGTAACTGACTAACACCCCGGGTTCCTGGAAGAGGCTCCCACAGCAATGATGCAACGCAAGGCACAAAAACAAGATGTTACTCGGCCCTATGACATTCGGGCTCCTTGTGATACTACCCCCTCCACCAAGTGAGAATTATAGATTCGATCAACAGAAGGCTTTATTTTTTAAAAGATGGGGAAGGCACAGTACCTCTAATCGTTGTATGCGTCCCTTGAAAAACATAAAGAGGGAAGAATTTGGATAAGCAGCTTCTTTTTTGAGAAGAATTTCCTTCGCTTCATCCAGGCCTGCTTTGTTATCACTGCCGTCCAGGGCAAAAAACGGGCGGACTACAGTATGATACCAGAGCAGCGCTAATCTGAAGGAAGAGGGAGAGAAACCGTGAGTGACGATGACTTTTCTTACAGTGTTTCCACTCTTTAAAAAAAAGTCAGTGTGTGCTCTTCCAATACATACTCCTTCCAAAAAGCTCACTAGGCAGTCTCTGAAGAAGTAAAATCAGTATCGCTCCCCATCTTAGTTTTATCAGTATTTGGAAAGCCACAACTTCAGAGCACAACATATAAATCAGCATACTCCCATCGGATAAGAGAATAAAGTGACAGAAGCAAGTAGCTCTTCGGAGGCTTCTAGACGGATTGCTGACGGTATCATTTATGTAAATCTCTGAATTCTACACCTTACTCATCAACGTGTGAATTAGAAACAGTAATTGGTTACCATGAATTTACTGTCCCTTATAATTACTCTTTGCATTAACTTTTTACAAAGGGAAAATGTTTTCGCCAGTGTTCACAAAAGTTAGAGTGTAAGCCTCAGACTGAATTTAACTATAGGAACCACAGGCAAAATTGTACAAAATTGGGTTAAAATAAGTGAAAGGACCGGATGAAGGGCCCTTTCTCTAGCCACTGAGGCTGTTCAATTTGAAAACCAAACAAGTAAGTTACTTAAAATTCTCCCACTTCAAACGTGTCCCTTTCAAAAAAAAAAAAAAAAAAAGCCACGTTAAACTAAGTAAACAAAATAGATTCACTGGGATGGCTTTAACAAACAGACAAAAATGTTTAACCAACACAACAAATATTTTTATGTAAATGTATCCTTCCAGCATGTGCATAAATTTGGTCCTCTTCTGGAGATCAGACTAATTTACATTATTATTAATTGAATTCATCCCTTTCTCAGAAAATATTATTAGAAAAGACAAATTATCACAAGTTACAAATCTGTTAAGTCAAATTAATAAAGGACCATTGTGTAATATAATGAGTTTGTGGAGGCATGAATATTTTTGCAATAAAAAATTAATGACCTTTTGAATAGCTACCAGCTGATTAAGAGTTATAACATCCAAATTCCTCAATACTGACATAAGCAGAAATACAGCACACTAAGGTTCTCTGTGATACCAAAATCTTTGGAAAAATTCTGATAAGTGGTGTAATGTCAAAGGACATCCAGTATTTGATAAAATTATTCTAACTGCAAATGGTGATAGATATTTACCAGATTGAAAAAGAATCACATCATTTTTAACTGATGAAGAAATGGGTGAATCCTTGCTCTGGATGGTTATAATGGGTTCTTCACACATTTTGGTTTAAATAATTATCATTTAAAGTTTAGTCTGAACAACAATAACTCAATTTAGTTGAACACCACAAACTATCCAAGCCACATATAAGAGACCAATGGACCAACCAGAATCATCAAGGAAAATTACCCAACATGAGGATATAAGAATAGAAATTTCAGAATCATAGAAGTCTTATGAAATATATATCCCCTTAAGTCCAAAAAATCAGGATTATCAATCTCAGTGACTGGTCAGGGTCACAAAAACTGTTTATAAATCATGATCATTTTGCATGTTTAAAATACAGGACTCAACAAAAAAATAAATTTAAAAATTTAAAAAGAAAAGAAGAAAATGGTCAAGAGGGACTTTCCACAAAAATAAATAAGTGAATAAATAAAAATAAAATAAAATACAGGACTCATGAGACTTAAGAACAGTGCTCTGGTCTCTAAAGTCAACTTATAAACACCACCAAAAGCATGGTCCTTGGCATTGCACTAAAAGACAGAAAGGCATGGCAGCATGTCAACCAACCAAGCATTTTACCTGAAGTTTCCTATAAAGGTTTTGATTGTCGTTCACTTACTTTCAACACTATATTATCTACCAAAGCATTGCAATATAGCTACTCACGTAGCTAAAGGGGCCTTCATGTCCTTACTTTCGCTTGCATACATCAGTGAAGAAAGCCCCTGTAGGCGGTCTCCAGGAAAACCCAGCAGGTTGATGATTTTGAGCAGGTTTGGGGGCACCATGGATATGCAAAGGTGAAAAAGGCCATATCCAAAGCTCACAGCACCTTTCAGTCTGTTTAGAGACTCCTCAGACACCCCTTCAGCCACAATGTGATTATCATTTGCAGCGTCAGAAGTCAAGGGCTCTTCCGTTAGCTTCTTCTGATACAGCTCCTGGAGGGCATTGATGTCCAAATAGCATTTATTGTAAATCTTCCAGGCTTTCCTAAGGATCCACCCACCTTTTATATATGCTATAAAGAGAAGGGGAGAAAAGCATGAAAAAATAAGTATTCAAAATAATTTTCCTACATTAATAATAAAGATATTGAAGAATGACCTGAAAAAACAAAATTTTAAAAAACAATAAAAATTATTATCCATCATGAAACCTTCTGTTCTTCATATGGCTTAAATTCCTTATTTGTTGTCTGTTTCCCTTTACTAGTCTGGATGACCACTTGGCAAGAACCATGTATTATTTTGTTCATTGTATCGAGCCCCTCACGCTGAGGTGAGGGCATAGCATCTAATATCTGCTGAATGAATGAATGAATGAATGCAAGCCTCATTAGAATCTGACTTTTTTCCCACATATTCTGTGAAACCCTCTACCACATCCCTGAACTACCTGAACTATGGAGCTTTCCGGATAAAACTCTTAAATTTGCGTACCTTGTGTTTCATCCCTCCTCAAGAGCAACTTCTAAATCTAAATTTGCTGCTAAATTTATACCCAAGCACCAAGAATGGCGACTTGCCAAAAAATAAAACAAGCAAAACAAAACGGATTAATTAATATTTATTGGGTGAACAAATGGCCAGTTTATTAACAAAAAAGTCATTAGCGTTAAATGCAAAAATGCAAAGAATCCCCAGTGCATCTCTATTCAATGCCTATTAGTGGCTTAACCGCACCTAGCTAGGCTGGGCTTTATCTGGTGTATGACAATGGAGCTCCCCCACTGCCCAGCCTGGAGAGCTCCAGTGAAGGAGGGTGGCAAAGCTGAAGCTATTCACACCACAGGGTGAAAATCTGTTGTTTTTAAAGCCACTTCCTTTATTTCCCGTTAGGCCAATTTTCTTAACACAGCCACCTTGAAAATGTGTGCCACAAAGGCAAAGGTAGAGATAAATCTGGGATTTACCCTGCTCCACGCCCCACTGGCCCCTCTCAGTCTGAGTCCTGCCTCACCCTCTCCTGCGAACATCTTTCCCTTCTGATGAGGGTCGATAGATCTGTGCTTGTCTGAGTGCATCACCACCACATATCTGGGGAAAAGGTCCTCCACAGGGAGTTTTCTGTAAAATAGTTCTCTAGTAACTATAGAGGAGAGCTTGTCCACTTGGCACCGTTACCAATATGGTACCGACACTCTGACCTCAAAGCACAACAGAAGACAACATGAACTGTGTACCAGGCTTCCAGGCCCTTTAGAACAGCAGGGAAAGACGTTTTTTAAGTTATTTTTGAATGACATAAAATATATAACATAAAATCTGATTTATAAAAGTCCAATCCCTGAATTGAAAGTGATCTAAGATTATATGGCATGTGCAGAAAAGAATTAACATAGCAGGCCTGTTGCTCTCCTTTGAAAGGCCTGTTTACAAGGTTGGCCCTTGGCTGGTATCTGGGAACTTGGATTTGGGAGGGGTCCCATCATTCCCAGAACTGGTAAGAGGGGCTCACTGTGCCTACAGTTTGCATGAACAATGTTTTATGTGGACACCTGCTTTCCTTCTGGAAGTTTGGGTATGCACCAGGCAGGGGGGTGCCTACATGGTCAGTCCCCAGTAAAAACTACGGATGCTGAGTCACTAACCAGCTTCCCCAGTTGGTTACATTTCACAGGTGTCGTTATAATTCACTGCCAGGAGAATCATGCGCATCCTATGTGGCTCTTCTGGGAGAGGACCCTGGGAAGCTTGGGCCTGACTTTTTCTGGTCTTCATCCCTGTGCCTTTTCCCTTTTCTAATTTTGCTTTGTATCCTTTCACTGCAACAAATCATAGCCATGAGTATGACTATCTTCTGAGTCCTCCTAATCACTGGTCTTGGGGACCCCTGATCCATTAACTCAAGCTACTATCTTAATTAAAGTATCAATTTTCTGGCAAACGATGACCATATCTCCTATGGGATCACAATTGAAAACACAACCATCCCACAAGTTCTGGGTGATGAATGTCCTGTAGTCTAAGTGCACTGAAAAGATTGCTATATGACAGGATGAAGAAGTAAAATAAACCAGTCTACAAAAGCTTTGCTGTGGTGGGGGGGGGGGGGGCGGTACTATTTTGTATAATTTATTGTTATAAAAGTAATACATATCTGAAACAATTTATTTTTATTCAGTTCAATTTAACAAAAATATTTACTGTGCTAATATTACTTTTAGGCATTGTTCTAGGAGAATCAAAGAGAAATAAGACATGATCCTGCCTTTAAGAGGCACAGTGACTTTTTCCCTCCTAAATGGAAGTATTGTCGGAAAAAGAGAGGTTTGAAAACACCTTGACACTTCTTTGTATGCTAGCAAAGTGTTTAGGTTAACCCAATATGCCCACAGACAAGAAAGGTGACTCTCACTTATGATCCAAAAAGCCAAAGATTGAATAGAAAAACAGAAAAAGATCAAGAAACTAAATATATAGTCCTGAGAACACAAAAGCAATTGAATCTAATTGAAAAGAAATAATAATTGGCTACAGATAAAAAATGAAATTAAAAGAGGAAAAGTAAAATTGCAAAACCCTAAAAATGTCAATGAGCTACTAAGTTCCTATCACGTGCCTAGGACTGTGCTTGGCACCTGAGGGACACAAATGAACTATAAGACATAAATCTCAGCCCTCCAAATGCCCAATAAAATTAGAAAATAAAAGTGAAAAAAAAAAATGTGTGTAACATAAGACTATATATGCATATGTTTATTTATATGGTCCACTGGGTCATACATAGAAAAATGAAAACAATGTTGAGATTATGAGTGAATTGCCCTTTATTTCCTTTTTGACAGTCAATTGTTTTCTACGTAGTAAGCACATACATAAATTTAAAAGTGCAAAAGAAGTATTGCAGGATTTCAGTAGAAAACTTTACTCCCTCCTGTCCCCAAGCCTAACTGGAAATTTAGAGGGAAAAAATTAACTCCATTTTATCCTGTATTTTCCAGGCTACTATCACTTTATTGAGGAAGCACTTAGGGAAACGCAGCATTCCAGGAGAGAGCAACAGGAGTGTAAGTATGAAGGGACAGATGGAAAGCTGTTCAGAGGCAGAGTGAATCAGGGGACAGCTGGGCCAAGGATGGGTGCAGGAATGATGCACCCAGTGGTATCCAGCTAAGGGAAGGACGCCTGCTCGGGAGAAGCAGGGGCTCCCTAAGATTGGGGTTAAAGGGACTAGTGTTAGGGAAACAAGCTGCAGTAATCCAGATCTCAGGTGAAGAGTTACAGAAAAGAATGGCAGCAATGGAAGCAAACATAAAAATCCATTCATGCCGACTGTTTCGAACTCAATTAACAAAAGGAAAAGAAAACCAACATGGTAAAAACCCATTTTTACAGAACAAAAATGAAATTAATTCAACATCCTTAATTTCTTGCCTAAGATAAGAGCTTAGACGTTAACATTTATTTTAAAAGCACATGTTCAAGTGTACAGTAACAAGCTTTAAGGCCCTGAACTTGAGCCGGGTAAATAGAACTCAAAGTTTTGACTAATCGAAGATTAGAAACTGAGATGTGTGCAAAGTAAGGACCTAGAGGGAAACAGATTTTGTTTTTACCACTTTTTAAGTCCAACTCTGCACTGAAACAGGTCCCAGGACTCGCCCTACTCCAGGTTCTCAGTGCGGTGACCGAAACATCTGAGCACGGCCAGACTCCGACGGGAGGAGCCGAGGCTGCGTGAGGACCGGGTGGAGAAGCTGCGCTCCGGGCCCACAGCACCGCGGCCCCAGTGGGAGGGACTCTTAGTCAGCTGATGCCCAGCAAGGCGGCCAGGAGCAGCCTCTGCCCAACAAGCAGAGAGAACAGGTGAACACAGGGCCCCTCAATCTGCACAGGCTTTCATAGGCTCCTCTGAAACGTCAGACATTAAAACATTCAACCACTGTGACTGCGTCCCTGGAGGACTGCACAGAGAGCAGAAAACCACAGACCGTCCGCCCTCCCCTGTCAGGGGCAGCCTCAACCAGCCAGAGATGCAGGAGAGCTGGGAAATCCTGTCCCCATAACGTGGGTGGGGGTCCTCCCCTAGAAAGGGCAAGAGTTGTCTGCAAAATGAAAATACCAAGTTACACTAAATGGATCCTGGAATAAATTTTGTAAATTTTTTTTTTTTTTTTTTTTTTTTTTTTTGTGTGTGTGTCTGGTGAGAGGCCCTACCATAGCATTCTGTCTGTTTGCTTGTCCTGGATGAGGCTGGTTAGTCCTATAATGGAAGGGAAGTTCAGCCTTGCCTTCCTTGTGACCCACATAACAGACTTCGGAAGAAAAAAAAAAAAGATGATTTAGTTTTCACTAGTCAGCCCACCTCCTCATTATTACCTTTACGCCCAGTCAACAGACTTCTGATAGACTCACTTCTCCAATCCCAACTATTCTTGGGGCTTCCTAGGGCTCAGTATCATGCATCTCATTCCTGAATGACATCACCCTTCCTCCATCCCTCTCTTTAATTCACATTTATATACCCACCATGTGTTAGGAAAAGGCAGCATATCGGGTGCCAGGGACACAGAGAAGACAACGGACTTCCATTCTCTATAACCCTGCTCAGGTTCAGGATCAGGGATCCTTGACCTTCCCAGCAGAGTTTAGGAATTGCTCATTCCTTGTGCAACCTCTCCGACTAACTTATATGTCTAATGTCCAGTGGTGAAAGTATCACCCTGAATGAGAATTTATTTAGTCCTCTTTCTCCCCCACTAAACTGTCAGTACCCTCAGGGCAAGAGCTACATCTCATTCATCTCTAGACCATTAGCATCTACCACCTTCCAGAATCTGACACACAGTAAGTGCTCAATAAATGTGGAGGAAAAAAAAGATAGATAGCAGGTAGACACAGTCCCTGCCCTCAAGAAGTTTCCCATCTGTTAACTGTGGGCAGACATGTAAATACAGATGTGTACAGTTGTGTGACGACTGCTCTGTCTATGGACAGGGTCCAAGCAGAGTAACAGAAGCCGTATGATGAAGTCAGTGAGGAAGGAGAACATGAAGGGAGTAGACCCAGGCTGCACCTGGGGAGGCACAAGAGAAAGACAAAAGGGGTTCCAAACTGAGAGGACAGCGCACACCAAGGCCCGAGGCGGCAGGGCCTCAGAGACCTGCAATCAGCCCTGCCGAGCCAGAGGCAGTGGCGGTGAGGTAGGGGGCAGGTTCTTCCATGCCACCCGAGGGAGGAATCTGAACTATTCCTTGTAGGCGATGCTGCAGAACAGCTAAGTGTCTCAAGCACAGGTGTAACAAGGTTTAGAAAGAGCGCTCTGGGGGCATCGTAGAGAATGTGGCCTGGAGAAGCATCCGGGCCAAAAGCAGGCTGTTCTACTCTCCGGGGGGCTCATTCCATAGGACGGAAGGCGCACGTGCGCACGGGGGCTGAGGGACAAGGCCCTGAGAACCTCAGGTTTCTGAGCCATTGGGAGGCTGGTGGTTCATGTGACCAAATGAAGGTGAAGGGAAAACTGTGAATGCTAGAAATTCAGATATGAAATAAGAAGCCCACAGCTCAGGTCCTGGTTCTGTCATCACTGTGTAAACTGTTCAACCTCAAACAAATCATCCAGCCTCAACGGCCTCACCTGTGAAACAAGGAAAACAATCTCATTTGAGGAAAATTTACTGTGCGTATGTTATGCCAAGAATAGTAAGACATGGGGCCGATCTTCAAGCCCAAAGGAAATACAGGAAACACAAACAAGGTGGCAAAAGCCATCAAGTCGGTTTAAAAATAAATACTTTTTGTTACGAAAGTAATTCACGTGCTCACTGCAAAAAACAACAACAACAACAACAACAAAGTCCTTTGGATAACAGAGTAAATTAAAAAAGTAGTATAGAAGGGACTTCCCTGGTGGTCCAGTGGTAAAGAACCCGCCTTCCAATGCAGGGGACACAGGTTCGATCCCTGGTCCGGGAACTAAGATCTCACATGCCGCGGGGCAACTAAGCCCTCATGCCCCAACTACTGAGCTCGCGCACCTCAACGAGAGCCCGCGCACCACATCTACTGAGCCCACCCACCCTGGAGCCTGTGCACCACAACTAGAGAAGAGAAGAGGAACAAAAAACCCGCATGCCGCAACTAGAGAGAAGCCCACGCATCGCAACAAAGAGCCCAAGCGCCACAGTGAAAGATCCCGCATGCCTCAACCAAAAAGATCCCGTGTGCCGCAACTAAGACCCAACGCAGCCAAAAATAAATAAATAAAATAAATAATAAATAAATCTTTAAAAAAATAGTATAGGAAAATAGAGAGAGAGGATGGGGTAATTCACTATAAGGAAATTCAAATGAGACAAAGTACAGGAGCTCTTTCGAAAGTCAGAAGCACTAACAAATTCACACAGACTCACTCCTACCTGGAGCTCAGGTGAGTGTGTACCCACACCCACTTCTGGGCCACCTGATCAAGGGGTGGGGGAGGACCACCTACAACAAACATCTCCAAGGAGGGGTTGTTCCAAAACAATTATCCATCAACAAAGTTTAAGAAACGGATCCCAACAAAGAGTAAATTTTTCATAGTTTTATAACCTAGAGGGTTTCTGAAAGGCAAATGAAGCACATTTTTAGTTATTTCTGTTTGTTTGAGACAAATACTGAGCTATTCATAAAGCAAATGACCACTACATGTGTTTATTAGAACCTGAGGTTCTCATGTCTGTCAATTTCCTTTCACTATCCATATTACATTCAATAAATTATACGGCATCAGGAAGAACCAAGAGTGCTGTTAAAAATCTATGATATGTAAAGCAACTATACTCCAATAAAAATTAATAAAGAAAACAAAACACAAAAAAATCCATGATAAACAGGATTAAATAGCTGATTAATATCAACTTTTTAGGAGAATTGGAAAAGGTCACGAAGGTAATTTGTGAAGGAAACACAGTTTATGGGTAAAATATAAAATTAAGTTCAGCTTCACTACAACAACAACAAACAAAGCAAAGAACACGGGAATGTCCAAGAGAAACTGGTTAAATAAATTATGGCACCTTCACATGATAAACTAATGCTTTTAAAATTATATTTTGAAACTCTGAGCTATAGGAAAAATATGTGAATTATAATCTAAAAGGGAAAAGTAGGATACAAAACACCACAGATTCAATTTTTTTAAAGAAAGATAAAGATAAAAACAGAACATTTGCAATAAAGAGTGATTTTCTCCAAGTAGTGAGATTAGAAATGACTTGCTTTTTCACTATTTTATATTTTCCAAATTTTCTAAAGCAATTATTTAGTAATTTTACAATCAGAGTAATTTTAAAAATAAATAGTACTAACTGATGATTCTGAATTTCATGAGGGCAGGGACCATGGCCTGGGTTTGCTCATGGAACACAGTGCTTAGCATTGTATGTGCTCTATCATTATTTGTTGAATGGACCCATGAATGAACATGTGAAGGACAGATTAATATAAAGTTTCCCCGACATCCTTTACCCTGATTCCCCAAACATTTTACTGCATTTGATTTATCCTTTTCTCTCAACAGATATTTTCTTAATGGCTAAAATGAGGTCCTTAGAAAAGTCCTTGAGCCTCAGGAGAAAGTAGTCCAAGATCACAGAAAACACCAGAGCTCCCGTCTTGACCAAAGAGGTCCAGCTCCTCCCGTTGCTCTTTTACATATACGTGAGCGTGCCACTCCAAATGGGGGATTTTACATCACTGTGTTATAGAAAATTCACATGAGCTTTGAGCCCTCAACCATATAAGTAAGATAGTTATTGGGAGAGTCCTGAGATGAGACTTAAAGAGAAAAAAAAAATTGGATCAAAAGGAAAAGGCCATAGTACAACCATAAAACACATTTTAAAAGAAGATAATTACTAGGAAGCCCACATTTTGGAGGTCACAATAAAAGTTAATTCTACTTCTGACTTGAGCCAAAGAGAAGAAACAAAGCAGCCTCAAGTATGAGATGGAGACAGAGAGAGACAAGAAAGAAAGAAAAGGGACAGGAAAATTGGCTGCCGGTAATCCAGAAAGAAGAGTGTATGTTATCACTTAGCGGCAACATACCCTTTTTCATCTCAGGTTTGGATGAAAATGCTTTTCTCATTGTGAATTTTAGTCAATTTCTTTTTTGAATTTTCACTCTTTCAAGTAAATCCTATCTACCAAAGAGGCAGGTTTCTGCCATCAGCATCAGAGACATAAAACCACATTAAAGGAAGAATTAGTGTCAAAGTTAATCTTACAGCAAGCTCTGAGAACCTCAATTCCAGTCTATGCCACTCAAGATATTAAAGCTACAAAATCCTGGAAAACATTTGTCTTGGGCAAACTAAGTAAGAAATCAGTTTATATTCCTCATTAAGGGTTGTTAAAATGTAGGTCATTCAAGTATGTTAGGAAGTCTTTAGTACGCACTCAGGCCTTCAATAACAATTTTCTGAGTAACTTAAACTGGTTATATTTCACTTTAAAGGGTTATTATCACAACTTGATTCCCACAAAGAAGAAAAAAAAAACCCATCAATCTATCAATCTGTCTAAGGCACTGGTAATATCTCTAAGTATGACAGACTATCTGGATACAAGAGGACGAAACAGATTTTGGAATTAAAACGTCTCTACTAAACCCACATTAAGCACATGCGGTTTCAATTTCTCAAGTAATAAATCAGGATCATGCCCCAAAGAGATGCCACATGTTTTCAAAGACTGAAATACGAGGCGTTCTTAATAAATAAATAAATTAATTAATTAATAAAAGGTATTACCAATTGTGCCCACTGAATAGCAAAAGCCATTAAAAACAATGCTTCAGCATACCTGACAATTCTTGCTTTACAAATGAGAGCACAGCCAAGTAAACTTGACAGTCAGCTATGATTATCTGCCTCTGAAGCCGATCAACCATAGAAGGGGTGGATTTTCGGACATCAACCTGTTTGGTGGGAAGAAAGTACACACCGATAAATCACACCCAAGAACAATATTCCTTCCAAACAACTATTACTTTATTGTGCAAAATAATTTCATGCAGGGAGTGTGAAACAGCAGTTGCTGAAATCCAAGACCAAATTTACACTCTGAGCCTGGTAGTTCTATCCACCGCCATTAAGTCCAGCTTTATTTTGTTAACAATACATTGATGAAGAGGCTTGTAACTCAAAGACAAATACTCTAAATGACAGAAACTGAGTTCATGGGAAACATGAAAGCCCACACACAACTTCAGAGTTTTACCTTTCTGAAAACAACATAAGTTCTTACTTATCCAAAATAAAAAATCACTGAAGGTACAAAACATTGCCCCAGGTAAACAACCTGAAATGCCACTTTGCAGCCATCTGCCTTCAGGAAGGACCGATAGTATTAGGGTTCATTCCTTTGGTGCACGCAACCGAGATGTGAGGGTTGGAAACTGATTACATGTTAGTTAAGGAGAAAACACCCTGGAATTAAAAATTATCTTTGAATGAATCACAAATTGAACTTGAAATTTAAGTCATAATCTCTAAAGGTGACTACCTCTATAAAATATGAAAAAGTAAAACCAAAAAACCCTACTTTTTAATAAGATTTTGGTTTTCATCGTAAAGAATGCTAAATGAAGAAAATCCGCTCTGAAATAGAACAGTGCATTCTTAAACTTGAACAAAATAGGTTAGTTTTCATATGCTTTCACAGTGATATAAGAAATGATACGATTTTTCCAAATATGACAAAAGTATACATAATATACATGACAAAATGGTTGGCTTCTCTTTTTTCTAGATTAGCAGAATTCACCATGGTCACTCTTGTTCCTGATCTAGTTCCAGCACCCATTACCCTGTTTGCTTAAGCAAATGTCAATCTATTGATGCTTCTGTTTTCTCTGCTTGTAATAACATCTACTCTGCAAGGCTGTTGGAAGGGCTAATGAGATACTGTAGGTGAAAATGCTTTTTAAGCAAGGACCCATTACAAATGTTGATTATTAACGTATGTGCTGGGCCTGGTACTAGATACTGAGCACAGACATGTAAATTAGCTTACAGTCTAATGAGGGAACGCTGACGACCACGCAGTAAATGCTCTGAAGGATGAAGTACAAGGAACTATGGGAACCTGTAGGAGACACACTAACAGGCTTGGGGGCTCAGACAAGAGTCTCTGGAGAAAATGACATCTAGGAAGAACTAAAGAATGGATATGAACCAGGTCAAGAGGCAGACGAATGTTCCAGGCAGAGGAGAAGTCAATGACAAGTCAGCCACATTAAGGAGTTTGGATTTTAGTGCAATGGCAGTGGTAGGGGGCGGGGACACTGAAAATGAAATCAGCGATGTATAATTTGCTGATTTATATTTATATTATATTTATATTTATAATATATAATATTAAATTTATATTTATATTATACATCAGCGATGTATAATACATCTTAGTGACTGTATTTTGGAGAAGAATTACAGAACAGTGAGACTGGAGGCAGAAACGCCAGTGAGGGTTTGTCTTAGGCAAGTGGAGATAGTGGCTGGCCCAGGGCATTGGCAGGGAAAGTGATGAATTCAGGACGTATTTAACAAAGAGTCAACAGGACTTGGTCACTGACTGATGTACAGTTTGGAGAAACGAGAAATCAAGGAGAACTGTGGTGTTCTCTCCTTCTGGAGTGTCAGGAGACAGTACTCTGGGCCCATCAGTGGCTTCCTTATGGCGGACACCATAAGCAAGAGCAGAGGTGAAGCCACCTGGAGTGACATAAAGGAGCAGAAATGACAGGTGGCTTTTGCTGACTGTAACCGACAGACTGATTTGTCAACTAAACAAGTGACACATGTGACTCCCCTGGGTGCTCCAGAAACATCAGAGATAGGAGGATGCCTCTCAAAGTCTAGAACTTTTGCACTGAAAGGTGAAAGAAAAATCAGGAAAAGTGGATTATGATATCATTGTGACTTTATTTATAACCAAAGGCTGGGGAGCCCTGGGCTTTAAAAGGAGGTAACAGCTAAATTCCTGAATTATCCCAATGCAACATATCTGAAATACATATATGAAAGCCTACAAAAGCCCTTGCAGCATGGTCCACTGTGGAAGAAGATAATTTTAAGATACCAAAAGAACATGCACTGAAAAGCTCTAATGATTAAAGGGGGTTCTATTGCTTTAAGAAACATGCTTTACATAATCAAAAGCTGTAAGAAACATTTAGTGCTTTAGCCATGTTCTAAACACCAAAAACCAAGTAAATAAACAATGTTCTAAGTAAACAGCACATAGTTCATAACTTAAATACATAGTACTTACATTCTTCTTAATTTTATTCTTGATTGTTTCAATTACTCCAATCTCTTCACTTTCACACAGCTTTTCTGTGGTTTTTAAGTCATCACATGCCAACTGCATTTTTTCTTCCTCAAATGTCATCATGGCATTCTTCCAAGAAAGAAATAAGGAAAGAATGAATCAGTAAGTGTCTGAAAATTTAGGCCAACTTATTACAACACAACTCCAAACTAGGGGGAAAAACCATCTAAATGATTTATTGCCAGTAAAAGAATCAGAATGTTACAGCATACCCTATTCATTAAAAAAAAAAAACCTATAATCTCAATATGAAATAAGAACATACCTCTATTACACCAGCATGAAAAAACGTATGGTAACAAATGTCCTTGCAATTACTGTTCTACATTTTCTTGTTATTAAACACAGTAACAAAAAAAATTATACAATTTCTGACTGGTCCACTTAATTCAGTTTTTAGAACACAGCCTCACTGAAAGCACTTTCTACCCGCGCATGGATCCCTGGGTTCATCAAGGACAGCACAAAACGCTAATGAAACATCAGCTAGTAGGTACTACTTTGAAAATTATCAATCTTTTCAGGGACAGCAATTCCAATGGGCTCACTTGTAAGGAACCCATTTTTTATTGCCCCAGTGAAAAATTCCACTGACAGCTTGTTTCCAAGCACCTGATCCTGGTAGATTTTTTCAGGTCACATTTGACTGGTAGAAATGATCCCTTGCTTTGTGACCACCTAGAGGGGTGGGATAGGGAGGGTGGGAGGGAGATGCAAGAGGGAGGGGATATATGTATACGTACAGCTGATTCACTTTGTTATAAAGCAGAAACTAACACACCACTGTAAAGCAATTATACTCCAATAAAGATGTTAAAAAAAAAAAAAATGATCCCTTCTCTGCTGAAAACCTGCTACTTTCTCCCAGAAGAACTGAGGTTTCTGAGATGAACGGGCTACAAGGGCAGAGACAGGACACCAGGTTCTTGGAAGGACCTAATTAAAAGCATCCAATTTTCTACATTGCCCAATTTATTTTAAAACCTAACTGCAACCCATTCTCTCAATTCCTAAATATTAATATTCAAAAATGCAAGAGTAACCGATAAACTTTAAATCTGCTAATTTAACTTGTCTTCCAGTCCACATTTATTCAATAATTTTAAAGCAAACCTTTATTATCCAAAGTCTGACTTTTTTTTTCTTTTCAACTCTAATGCAGTTTTAATTTTTGGAACGGTCTTTCAATTATATTTTTATTTTAAAAAGGATTTTGGTTGGAAAAAATATAATGCTCTAGAAGATATAAGCATTTAATCTTTAAAATTAGGGAAGGGTATCTCATAAGTGTTGGTTAATAGGCAAAAATTTTATTCCAGTCTTAAACTGTAAAAGATCTTCTACAATAGTGTATCTGTACAGCAGGTAACCCCTAAAAGACATACATTACATATTTGTTTCCCTCCCACCAAAACCTCTTCCCACATCAACTTACCAAGAAACTGACAAAGCTGGCTCCAAAACTCATTAATGGGCTACGATTTCTGTTAAGAAAACAAAATAAAATTATTTTTATTGTGAAATTTTATTTTAAAAACATTTGATATATCAGGATCACTATATATTCCCCAAAATTGGACAGAAGTCGTTAAGGTCTTCAAGCCAATTAAATTACCCTAAGAAAAAAGTAAAAGAGGCAAGAAGTTCACAGGTCTGTCCACCAGGATAGAATCTTCCCCGCACCTGATTCTTCAAAGCAAGGAGAACAAGAAAGTCACATTATAATTGACATTGCTTTAGTAAACCAATCCAACATCTGAAAACACGTGGCTAAAGGAAGATGATTAATATTCATTTTTTTTAAATTTTATTTATTATTTTTGGCTGTGCCACATGTGGGATCTTAGTTCCCCAACCAGGGATTGAACCCACAGCCCGGGCAGTGGAAGCACAGAGTCTTAACCACTGGACCGCCAGGGAAGTCCAATATTCATTTTTTTTTAATTTTTATAAATTTTAAAAATTGAAGTATAGTTGATTTACAATGTTTCAGGTGTACAGCAAAGTGATTCACTTCTACGTATATTCTTTTTCAGATTCTTTTCCAGTATAGGTTATTACAAGATATTGAATATAGTTCCCTGTGCTATACAAGTCCTTGTTATCTATTTCATATGTAGTAGTATGTATCTGTTAATCACAAATTCCTCATTTATCCCTCCCCCCCTTCCCCATTTGGTAGCCATAAATTTGTTTTCTATGTCTGTGAGTATTTCTCTTTTGCAAATAAGTTCATTTGTATCGTTTTTTAGATTCCACATACAAGTGACATCATGATATTAATATTCATTTTTAAAATGCAAAACGTGTTCAAAACTTTCCACACATAAATTAAGTATTATTTTCAGAGTAGATCAAAGGGTTTTACCACTAAGCCAGACCTGGCAAACTCACTTATCCCATCCAAAGAACTTTAAGGATACCTCCCTAGAGTCAGTCATCACCCTGCTGTAATACACAGTCATTATCCAATTTTATATGTAAACCAAAAATATGAAGCCAAGTCAAACTAATACTAATTCAAAGAATATGAAAATATAAACATTCTGCTTCAAATTCACAACCAGTACAAAATTCCAAATCTCTGTGGATGGCACTAAAGGAGAAAGCAAGTTGTAACTGCCTTCTTAAAAATAATTGTACTGCTTTTGTTATTATGTAAATAATATATGGTCATTAATAAAAAAAAAAAAAAAAGCCAAGAACAATGTATTTAGTCAATCCCCTACTGGAGATCTAGTTTAAGTCCAAGGTGACCATGTGTGTATTTGGTGGAGGTGTGTATGGGAAGAAGAGTGTGCACATTTAGATGGATATATGCATACGTACGTACACACATATACCACACGCTCAGAGGAACATCTTTGTACATGTAATCTGCAGGGAGTCCAAATGTATTCTTGGGATAAACTGCTAGAGGTAGCACTGCAGGGTCAAGTGGGATGCACATCCGTTTTCCTCTTGGATGGTGGGGGTTATGTTGGGGGCAGGGGCGGGGATCAGGAACTCAAATGATTTGGAATGTTAACCCTCTGCTACAATTTTTTTCCATCTGCTTGGTACCTACTCAGATTCTACAGTGAAGAAGAGCTTGTTTACCCCCACTGCATAGGGTATTAAACCTCCAAGAATTAGGAAGGTGTCGTGACGGGTGAAGAATCCCGCACCAGCGCTCACACCCATGAACCAGCTCCAGCAGCACCTCCCCAAGCACGCGGCCCAGGCTCCATCCTCCCAACTCTGCACCTGATCAGACGTCAGCTCTCCACTCCGGGGCTCTCCCCGGACGCGCCATTACAGGCTTCCACCCGCTACGTTATAACCTGGTTTGTGTATGAGGGTCCCCTCTAGAATGCTCTCTTCTGCCTCTTCTCCCTCACCATTATGCCTTACACACAGCAGGTATCCAACAAACATGAATCAGTGAAGGAATGAAAGAGCTCTGCCTTTCAGGAACGTTTCAATCAAGAGCTGAGCAGCCCAGCTTCCCCAACTTCGCCCGCTTAGCCATTAGCCATTTGAGAAATGAAAAGACGCTGAATCGAGGGCCCAGTGCTGCTACATTTGCTTCTTGTTCTGGACTAAAATTAGGTTTCTGAGAGCCCAGGCTATTAATGATTCATGGTGCCCTAGCCTAGCCCTTAGTACTTCACATACCATCTTCTCATTTAAGTGACAGATCAGCCCCAGAGAAACATTTTTCCCTCTTTGAGGTACTGTCTCCATAAACCCCAGGGCACCTGGGTGCATTAGCCACTCGATAATGAACTGACGGAGAAGCAGGAATCCTCGTGCTGCAACGTTACCTGGTGCTGTAAGAGCTTCATCTAACAAGGTTCACTTGTTTCCTTCACCTGATTTTTATTTTATTTTTTTAACTCAACATGACCCAGGTGATCCTACATTAACTTATCTCCTCTAAATCAATTGTGGCCCACACATGTGTTTCTACATAAAACGTATTCAATTTGGAGATTTGGGAAGGTTTCCAAAGAGTACAAGGATCATTACTTCAACACTGATGCTGGGGGGATCATTACTTCAACACCGATGCGGGGGGGCGGAGAAGGAAGAGGCTCACACTGGGAACCAATGACCAGCACAAGGGTGGAGGCAGGGAGCGAGGTATCAGGTAAAGGTTGAGTATAAAGGTAAAGCATTAAAACCAAAAGACAAACCTTTCTAAATACCAGAAGTTACATAAAGGAGGTGGGGGGCAAGTGAAATAGACCACCTCGTGAAAACCTCACTTATTTAAAAGAAGGGAGGATCTAAATCCATATACATACGTGCAATATTGAAAAAAAAAATAATGGTAAGTTAACCCATAAACATGTTTTTTAACGGATACTTACAAAGTGAGGGAGGGATAGGGAAGAAGAAACAAGGATAGAAACGAACCTTCTTTGTATATACCTCTTGTTTTGTAGATTTGACTTTGGAACCATGTAAATATTGTATATGTCATAGTATCAAATTTTAATAATGCAATCCCTAAAAATTCAAATGTAAAGTGAATTAAATGTACCTAAATGCAAACCCAATTGGTAAAATAACCACACAGAGTAGAAGTATTCCAAACGACTTTAAAATACAGTAATCTGACAGCACATCCCTATTATGAAATACCCTTAAAAACAGACCCCAAAAGATTGCAAAAAAAGCTTTTGTTTTCAGTAATCATATTTTTACCAGTCAAGTTGGTACCATTATTCTACAGCTGTTGGGTATGTAGTTTATGATAAAACAATACATATGTACGTTGGTGTTTTTTGAAACCAAGGATTTTGTGCACAGGAAAAGGGATAAAGTTAATTCAAAGCCTAGAAACAATGACCGCCCAGTAGTATTCAGCATGGTCCGGCACCCTCTCTAAATACATTAAGTAAAAGATCCACAAAGAGATGGCTGACTCAAGCTCAGGGGCAAGAAATGTTCAACAGCCTTGAATATTGTGTTATAACAGAAAGCAAGGAAGTTTAAAAACTACATTAGGCTCTTGAAGAGGTTCAAGCCAAAGATGTTAACAATTTGATCACCAATGAGGTAAAAATAGCCATGGTTTGAAATATCAAGTAATTTAAAACCATAAATTCATAATGATAATTTTTAGTTAAAAAACAACTCAACAACTCACTGGTTGCCTATGGAGGATCCTAGAGAACCAAT
Source organism: Eschrichtius robustus (assembly GCF_028021215.1). Classification (NCBI taxonomy): domain Eukaryota; kingdom Metazoa; phylum Chordata; class Mammalia; order Artiodactyla; family Eschrichtiidae; genus Eschrichtius; species Eschrichtius robustus. The sequence goes on along the minus strand of NC_090837.1, from coordinate 41,026,878 downwards.
TCATTATTTTGAAAACTGTTAAAAAGGGGAAAGAATAGCATTTACCACACCTTTTCTCTATAAACTCAGAGTAACCAATCAGATGTGGGGTGGGCCTCTTTACAAAAATGTCCTGGGCTAATAAATGAAAAGCAAATGATAGAATCAGAGTCTCTCGTTTTGTAGCTGCTCCTAATCAATTAATGGATACAGACAGTGATCAATCATAAAGACAGGGGACAATATTAAACCGATACCATCAGCAAAATCCAAGCTGTGGGAGATTGTACAGGACAAAGATGCTAGTTTCTTCAACAACAATAAAAAAAAGTAAGGGTGAAAAAAGAGACAGAAAGGGAGCTTGTAAAATATATATAAAACAACTGGGATATAAGAGACATAAAGCAACAAATATACTGCATGTATCCACACATATATACATAAACAAACACATATATACACATACACTAGCAACAATTAGAAAATGAAACTTAAAAAATTATCATTCACAATAGCATGAAAATATTAATAGCTAAGGATAACTCTAACGAAAATGTGCAACACTACTTCACTGAAAACTCAAGACATTACTAAGGAAAATGAAAACCCTAAATCAGCATTTTGCAACAGTGGCATTCTTAACATTTGGGGCCAGATAATTTTGTTGGGTGCGGGGGCGGGCTACACTGTGCACTGTAGGATGTTGAGTAGCATCTCTGTCCTCTACCTACATGATGACAGGAGCACAAGCCACTGCCTCCGTCCCCCCACCCCCCAAGGTGTGACAACCAAAATGTCTCCAGACACTGCCAAACGTCCTACTGGGGCAAAATCAACCCTGGTTGTGAACCAGTAGCCTAAATAACGAGATATACAATTCTTATGGATTGGAAGACTCATTACTGCTGAGATATTATCTTCTCTTAAACTGAACTGTAGCTCCAATGCAATCTCAAGCAAAATCCCGGTGTGTGTGTGTGTGTGTGTGTGTGTGTGTGTCTGTGTGTGTGTGTTTCGAAAGGTTGATTCTAAAATCTACATGGAAAAGCAAAATACTTACAAAGGCCAAGTCAAATTTAAAGAAGACCAACAAAGCTGTCTCAAGCAAAATCCCGGTGTGGCGGTGTGTGTGTGTGTGTTTCGACAGGTTGATTCTAAAATCTACATGGAAAAGCAAAATACTTAGAATGGCCAAATCAAATTTAAAGAAGATCAACAAAGCTGGAGACCTACATTACCCAATATCAAAACAATTAAAATTAAGCATTTCTGGTTGCTCATAAGAGACTGAAAAAGGCAAATACACATATCAGACAAAGAGCTCATCTTGAGAATACATACATAAAGAACACCCATAAATCAGTACAAAATGACTGGCAACCCAGTAAAAAAAAAAAAAAAAAAAAGGGCAGTCTTAATAGGCACTTCACAAGAGAGGATATCCAAAAGTTAATAAGCATATTAAGAAGTGCTGAAAAGCACTCATTATCAGGGAAATACAAACTAAAACCAAAATGAGATACCACTATATGCTTATCAGACTGGCCATAGTTAAAAGGATTGATAGTACCAAGTGGTAACGAGGATGTGGAGTAACTGGAGTCTCAAACGCTGCTTAGCAGTATCTATTAAAGCTATGCACCTGCTCTACTAAAACTCACCCACATGCCTGATCTACTGAGCACATGCTTATCGACGATTTAGTAACTTCACTCCTAAGTACATATGTACAACAGAATTGAATTATTATGCCCCTAAAAGACATGCATGGTTTTTAATAGTCTTATCCTTAGTAGCCTCAAACTGGAAACAATTCAAATGTCCATCAACAGGAGAACAGATCAAATAATTGCAGCATATTCATTCAGTGGAATAGTTCATAGCTATGAAAAAGAACTACTGCTAAATGCAAAAACATGAATTAATCTCATAGATGTAATGTTGAGTGAAGGAAGCCAGACACAAAAGAGTATATACTGAATGATTCCATTTATATGAAGCTCAAAACCACTATTCTGACCACTAATGATGACAGAGTTCAGAACACTGGTACCATTGGGGGGATACTGGGAGCTCAAGGAAGAATGCTGGAATGTTGGAAATATCTTTATCTGGATGTAAGTAGTAACACTGTGATATTTACATATGTATACATTCTTATATGGAAAGTTTTCCCTTATGAAAAAGAAAAAATTAAAAAGAAAAATTAAATCAGATAAATGATCATTGATGGGCATTTGATTATATTAGTGAATTAGTATTAATTTTTTAGGTATAGAAGTGGTATTATACTACATTTTAAGGACTATTTTTTTAGAGATGTATATGATAGCATTTATAGATAAAATGATGACTGAGCTTTGTTTCAAAAATAATTCGAGATAGGAGAATTAAAAGTGACCAGAAGTATAGATAAAACATGATTTCCCATGACTTGATAATGATTAAGGCTGGCTGACTGGAACATGGTAATTGACTAAACTATTTTATATACTTCGGAAGATGTAGGCTATTTTTCAAAATAAAAAGTTAAAAAACAAACATAAAAATGCTTCCCAAAGGTGATGTCTTTTGAAATCCTTTGATGAGAAGGACTCTAATGGTCACTGCCATAGTCTGCTTTTTGAAAATGAACCACCAGTAATGAAATGGCTTAAAATTTTCTCTCTGTATGAAGACTCTCCCAAAGGTAGGAAAATTAGAAAATACAAAGAAGCAACGGATGGTCTTTTTCTAAATTTATGAACATTGCCATGGAAATTTTAAAAAACAAAGCTTCTCCAGCAGATTAAAAATTGGACTGATGAAGATTTTGTTTCTTAAAACACTGTGGGAGGGAATGTACACAGTTGATTCTCAAAGGAATATTTTCCATTAAATAAATGGGCATAATTACAAGAAGACAGTCCCTAACCAAATATGTTTCTTCAAATGTAATTTTATCCCCCAAACATAGTGGCATTTTCCATTTTTCTGAAAATGTTCTATATTCATATAATGTTGACTTTTCTCCCCTTCAAATGTGTGGGGAGGCTGGACTTTGTATATTACCAAGGAAATCCGGGTCCATGTGACCCTAATTAGTCCATGGTAGTCACCTCATCTCATTGCAGCCCTGAGATCTCAAACCTGAGGACTGAAGAAACAGTCACCTAAATTCACACCCCCTACCCTGACTGCTCTTAAAAGGCCTGTGCCTTTTCTGTGACCCATGCTGTTTTAAAAATCACGGTCCCAGAGGATCACGGGGGTCAACTTCGTACAATCACCAATCAAGGCATCATTAAATGCTTCTCCAGAAGCCTCACACCATTCCTTCAGAAACAGCTTTTGCTAACAGGACAAGTGATATCCTCTGCTCTGTCTAATATTTCCAAAAATGGGCTTTAAGGAGACTAAACTGATTCAGTATTTCACTTTTCTTTCTAAAAGTAAAGTAAAATAATGTCAACAGAAGAAAAAAGCTAAGTCCATGAAGCAGCCTATGGAAAAGGCAACCTATGGAATGGCAGAAAATATTTGCAAATCACACCTGAAAAAAGAGTTAATGTCCAGATTATATAAAGAACTCCTACAACTCAACAAAAAAAGCAAACAACTCGATTAAAAAGTGGGTAAAGGACATGAACAGATATTTCTCCAAAGATGATATACAAGAGCAAATAAGCACATGAAAAGATGCTTAACATCACTAATCATTAGGGAAATGCCAATCAAAGCCACGAGATGCCACATCACACCCATTAGAATAGATACTATCAAAATAGCAGAAAATACACAAGTGTTGGCAAGGATATGGAGAAATTAGAATCACTGTGCACTGTTAGTGGGAATGTAAAATGATGTAGCCACTATGGAAATCAGTATAATGGCTCCACAAAAAAATTAGAAATAGAATTACCATATGGCCCAGTAATTCCACTTATGGGTATATACCCAAAAGAACTGAAACGAGGAACTCAAACAGATTTTTGTATACCCATATTCTAGCAGCATTATTCATAATAACCAAAAGGTGGAAGCAACCCGAGTGTCCATCGATGGATAAACGGATAAACAAAATGTGGTATATATATACAATGAAATATTATTCGGCCTTAAAAAGGAAGGAAATTCTGACACATGCTGCAACATGAATGAACCTTGAGGACATTATGCTAAGCGAAATAAGCCAGTTACAAAAAGAAAAGTACTGTATGATTCCACAGGAGGTACCTAGAGCAATCGAATTTAGAGACAGGATGTAGGGTGGCTGCCAGGGTCTGCAGGGGAGGAGAGAATGAGCTGTTGTTTAAGGGATATAAAGTTTCAGTTCTGCAAGCTGCAAAGAGGTATGGGATGCACACCAACTGTGAATGTACTACACACTCAACTGTGCTCCTAACAATGGTTAAGATAGTAAACTTTGTTATGTATATTTTACAATTGAAAATTTTTTGAAAATGGAAAGAAGTCTACAATAGAAATAAATGACTCATAAAAAAAAACAGATGGAATATTATAACCTAGAAAAATCCCTGACAGAATTTAATATGAAAACAAAAGCTCTGTGTACACTCTGTTCCAATATGTATAGACAATAAAAAAATGAATATTTGTTGTGAGGGGCAATAAGATTAAAGGTGATTTTGTCGATGATAAATGTGTGTACACGGCGGAATAAAGTCACGACTGAAGCTGCACTACTAATCATCATCTCTGCCTCAATAATGTCACCATAGACATTCTCTCTATATTCAGACATCTTTTAGAGAGAAAAGTGCATCATTTAAGTCAATTTACTTGTTCTAAATACTCCCTGTGATTCAGTTGTTGCTTTGATACAATTTCTCAACAGAATATATCATCCAGCCAATCAAACAGAATAATGGGGCGACTCTATAGCAAAATAGTCAAAGCCTGCTTACGTGGCAGTGAGCTATTCACTTAAGCGACTAGCTGTGTCCTGCTGTGGCTCAGAGCACCATTAACACAAGGCTGATAGAGAAATGCCCCAAAAGAAAAAGAGAAAGACACTTAATATATGAGGTTACTCCCCAAACAGTCTGATTTTCCAAAAACAAATGCAAATGATTTGGGCATTGCTTTTTATATTACCTATATAAGCCTTGTAAATAAGATTTTAAATGCATCCCTTTCAAAATAAAAGAGAGGAAGCCAGTAGGACATCAAAAAGAACCATACATTTTCTTGTTATTTGAACTAATTACCTTATTAAAAATTTTGTTTTCATTTTCAATAGTGAAATCGTCCCTCAACCTAGCTAACTCCTCCCTACACTGCTAAGAAAATAATAAATAGAAAGCTCTATAGTAAGTAGTTTAATAAAACCGGAGTTAAAATCTAAAACATGAAGTCACTATTACCTAGATTAAGGCTTGAAATGTTTAAATTTCAGGGGATGCCAATCACCTGAATGCAGACCTCACTTGATCTGTACTTGTGGGTCCTGAACGACTGGCTCAATTTTCACTGTCCCGTGTTTCAAGTTCTCTAACTTTGAGTACACTGTGCTATCAACAGGTAAGATGAACGTGATTCTTCTGCAATGACTTCTGTTTTCCAAATATATTGATCTAACTTTTTTTTTTTTTTTAAACACTACTCAGAAATGGGAAATGCTCCCAGTGAGCTACTTGGAGGCTTCAACCCTAATCTGAAGATGTTGCAGCAATAATACAGACTGGGATGTCTGGCCTCCCTGAGCTGAAGAGCATAAAATTCTTCTCACTCACTGACTAAAGAGACGGAAAGTTTTCTCTCTCCTCACACCGTGAAAGCAAGGAAGAACACCTATGTTCTCAGCACCTCGTTCTTGCACCATGCATTCAACAAACATGGTGAAAGAGAGCATCTGCCGTGTGCAGAAAAGGATAAGCGTCCTCAGAAGCGATGAAGGAAAACTCCAGACCATAAGTGTAGAAAGAAAAGTTCCCTACTCCCTCAGATGGTAGCCAAGGAAAATAAAATGTGAAGTGAGTTTTCTTGACATAATTTACAATAGTTAAGAATATTTTTCAAAAGGAAAATCTAATTATTCTGAAAGCATCTTAGTTAAAAAGTACTACAAATGTTTCTTTTACGTATTACATACAGCATCCCTAGGTCACATGTATGATTGGAGAGCATCAGTGGAATATTCCCTTTGGAAGCTTGTTACAAATTGGAACATAAAATTCAGTATGTTTTTTCGAGAAAGAATCACTTCCATAGGAATCCCAGTGGATCTATTCACTTAGCATTCACCAAGTATCATCCTCCCAAACAGATCTAAGAGTTAGGTACCCAGGTCCATGCATCCCACTGCTCCACATCTTCTACTTCTCCATGATAAATTTCCAATTTTAAAGCAGCTTCCCATAGCCCACAGCCACCTCTGAGCCTACACAGGGAAGTACTGAAGTGTCAAGTTTATCCAAGTCAAATGATTAAGAGAGTGATAAAGAATTCTGGCCCAACAAAAGCAATACAATTTACTATCAGAGAAATAATGGGGGGTTTTCCAGGCTGCTCTTTGTTTCCATCAACAAAGTTATCCAGGAGAAAACTATACTTTTCTTTTTAAAAAAAAAACAGATCTTTAATTTGAAAATCACATACCCAAGTCATAACCAGATAACATTCTGCAGTTTAAAAGAAAGTAAATGAAAAGTGACCTCTTTTATACATGGTATTATAGGAAAAACTCTAATAAATTGTTTCGTTCATCCATACAAAATATATTTGCTGATGATGAAGTATACAGCAGGCACTGTGCTATGCACTGGAGCTACAAAGAGAAACACTCATAGCTCTTCATGGAGCCTACACAGTCCAGTTTGGCTGCTAGAAACACTGCAGTAATAAATGGTGACAGAAAGTGGGTACACGGTCGATTTTTACTCAAAGTCATCCTTTGTCACCATACTTTTCATGGATGAACGAGGCTTCCTCGAATATCGGATCTGATGAAATCTAACAAGGGCTACTTGCCAACTTTGACTTCCACCTTCTCTTGTGTTTCTTAAAAGAATATATTAATAAGCCTTTAACCACTCTCTATTGCAGCTCTATATTTTAAGTCTCTGCAGAGTGCTTACTGTTTCTTATTTATCTCATTATTCATTTACTTGTTTGAATAAATGAAAGCTCCCCAAGGTTGGGACCCCGCCTTTGCCAAGTGCCACTATCCTGACCTCATAGGACAGAACCTAGCAGATAATTGGCCCAATCCACGTCTGTCTAATAAACCAACCACCCATCTCCTATGAAGTCTACACTTCATGACACTTCATCTGATGGACCTTCCTCCACAGGTTCCAAAAAATTCCCAGAAAAGAGATCATCATCAACCTGAGCCCATTAAAGACTCTGCTTTCACTAAGAAAAATAAACGTGCTCGTTTCCTTGATCAGAAGATAGCAGTGGTGAATTTCATAGAAAGGCTCTGACTTTTCAGACACAATTCAAAGTGTGATCCTCAGGCGACGCTTTATCTCAAGGACAGCATGTCTCTAAAAACATGGATCAAAAAAAAATTAAAAAATAAAAAAATAAAAACATGGATCATGGCAATCATCCAGTTTATGACTTGATTTATGAGTGTCTGGAACAGATCCAGGGTTCGGACTTGTGTTTATCATGTACCCATCCTTCTTAGGGATTTGAGAGTCTCTAGTGCTCCACCAGCCAGCCCCAGGGCCACCCCACTCAGCTTGGGGGTATCCCCAGGCCAGGAAGGCCGCCAGTTCCCAGGGAGTGGTGTGTTCACCAATGTTTGCACTCACAGCCACTGCAGTGGCTGCTTGCTTTTGTTACGTGGACTGCTTGTGATGTGGTCTTGCATCTTATCAGAAAATGACCTTGTAATTCACTGCCCGGTGCCAAGAAGCCATGAAAGCCTCTCACTGGAAGCACTGAAGCCATCAGCTTACAGTAGGGACTTCTGGGGGGCAGGCTGAGACTCTGGGACTCCTCCCCACATAGGGGCAGAAGCAGCAGGAGCCTGGGTGGTCTGTCTCTCCCCACAGCTTGAGGTAGTAGTTATCTACAGGTTAATACAACTAATGAGCCCCTCTCCGCACCACTGAAAAAATAACTGGGCCCTTGAACCTGACTTCCTATGGATAACTGTCCCATGGAAACTTCCTATGCACAACCGTTTCAATGGATGCATTTCTAGGATGTCCCTACATTAAGAATGCATCCCCTGCACATGGCAAGATACCCCCTCAAAGCCACTGTGGTAATTTAAAATACAGACTGGTTCTACAATCGCGTGGCAAAAACAGGACTTGACTTTTTAGGCTCATCTCTGGTATCCTGCAAAGGAAGAGCTGGCAGATTCAGGGGTACGTCTTAGACTTGGGGTGGAGGGAGATTTGGGAAACAACGACAGAAGAGAAATGGTGAACGGGACAGAAGCCACGGAGTGCTCGGCCTGGGGCGGGAGGCTGGGGAGCCGAGGGCTACCCCCCCAGAGTCCCAAGTGGGCCCAGCACCCCTACAGCCAGGCCTGTGAGGAGGGAGATGAGGAGAGACCCAGAAAGCAAAGTGAAAGCCAAGGAAAACAGTCTGGCCCCGAGTCCCCCATCTTTTAACTTCCAAATGATTACATGAGTTAGAATTCACTGATCTAATGAATATGACAGACTATGTAGCATGGTGATATTTAGAAAGTAAAATATCTACATAAAAAGTCTGTCTTGAGACAAAAGCAGGGACAATTTTTTAAGGTTTCCATTTTTACTCTAACCTACAAAATTTCCAAATCGAGATAAAAACAATGAGAAGGGACTATCATGCTCTCTTGCCTTGGGCTTTGGCACACAGGGTTCCCTGACCATCCCTTTCCTCAATGGATCCTGTTAATCCTCCCGGCTTTGGTCCAAAAGATGCTGGCTCCAGACCACCTTTCCTGGTCCCTCAGGTCAGGCTGGAGCCCTTCTCTGGGCTTGTACTACTCCTTAGCCTTTGCCCTTCAGAATGCTACTCACACATTAGTACTGCTTTTCCCACCGAATGGTGCCTAACCATGGGGCTTCCATCTAGAACGCCATTCATTTGTTATTGAATAAATGAGTGAGTGACAGACTGAGTGACTGAGTGAAGGAATGACTGACTGACTGAGTGAAGGAGTGACTGAGTGAAGGAGTGAGTGCAAACAAGGAAAAGAATAACTAAAAGAAGGCAGAGAAAGTGGTATCTGTATGTTGAGTTATGTGAAGGGTGAAACTGTGTATTTCTTTTCATGTTGTCAAGCTGTTTTACTAAGTGAAGAAATTCATTAAACCATGGCTGGCATATAGAAGGTAAAATATAAGTATTTACTGAATGAGAGTAACAAATAATGGATTGGTCTACGAAAAGAAAAGCGCAGACCATACCTAAGAAGCTACTCCTGACAACGGGATTAACACTTGCATAGTCTCTGGAATATACAAGATGCTTAAAATGATTTCCTGCCTTTACCGTTAGCTCTCCTTAAAACATTGCTCTACAAGTATATATCTTGAATTGTTCACCTTTAGGACTCTAAAAATTATTTATGGTGACATTATAAAGGCAGATTCTGAAACTAAGACTCCTTTTATTATTTAATTATAAACTTTCTCTTGAGTTGGCAAAAATCTTAAGAACTACATAATCATGTACTGATATGGTCATAATTGTATCTAATTTCTAACAATTTGAAATTTAAATAATTACATGTGGTTTTCACTAAGAATATAGTCTACAATAGTAAATACTAATCTATTTTTTACCCACATACTTATTGTCAACCAAAGCCCCAAAAGAACTTCCTGCATTTGAAAAGCCCACTTAAGACAAAACCAAACCCAAAACAGCAATCACTGATACTTCCCATGAAAGTAGTATCTTGAAAGATAATTCCTGTGATTTTTTTTTAACAAACAGGATTATAGTGCACAAAAAGAAAGCAAGAAAGCAATGTTTACTCAAATGAAGTTACACTAAAACTAATTGCTATTCCAGAAGAAGAGGTAGAAAAAGGTTACCTCTTTTAACCAAAGCTTTATATGTAATTCAAATGTTTATCACATCATTCTTTTTAAAACAACAAGTAATTCAAATCAGAATGGCAAAGCCCTTTAATTTCCTACTCATACTGGCACGACTGCCTTCAGGCTGTGTGCAGCCTTGCATAAATGAAAAAGGGCAGTATGTAAAAACACCTCATTTGTTTAAGGAAGTCAGAATAGGGTACTTAATTAAATTTAAGAAAATCAATTCACTCTCACAAGCCCTTAACTGCTTGTGCAATTATCTATCATGTCTTACAGTTTATCAAGTACTTCAAAATTGCAAAACTTTATAACATTTTGCCAAGTACATGTATTTGTTTTCTAAATTCACTGGTTTATTAGCCTCACACAAGTTATTAAACTCTAATGCTATATTTTTTATTTCTACTCTAATAGAGGCACTATCAGAGTACAAAATCATAGAAAAAGTAAGAGATAAAACCTACCTACAAGAGATTCTATTCAAAACAGAATGAAAACATTTTTCACCAGATTAAAAATGCTGTGCTGATATTTGGGAAAGCTACACAACAGATAAAAACAGGTATAAGAGACTACTACAAGCAACTATATGCCAATAAAATGGACAACCTAGAAGAAATGGACAAATTCTTAGAAAGGTACAATCTTCTAAGACTGAACCAGGAAGAAACAGAAAAACATGAACAGACCAATCACAAGCACTGAAATTGAAACAGTGATTTAAAAACTTCTAACAAACAAAAGTCCAGGACCAGATGGCTTCACGGGCAAGTTCTATCAAACATTTAGAGAAGACTTAACACCTGTCCTTCTGAAACTATTCCAAAAAATTGCAGACGAAAGAACACTCCCAAACTCATTCTATGAGGCCACCATCACCCTGATACCAAAACGAGACAAAGATACCACAAAAAAAGAAAATTACAGGCCAATATCACTGATGAACGTAGACGCAAAAATCCTCAACAAAATACTAGCAATCTGAATCCACCAATACATTAAAAGGATTGTACACCATGATCAAGTGGGATTTATCCCAGGGATACAAGGATTTTTTCAATATCCACAAACGAATCAGTGTGATACACCACATTAACAAATTGAAGAATAAAAACCATATGATCATCTCAAAAAAATAAAAAATAAAACCAGGCAATGTATCAAATAAACATGGCTAAATGAATAAAATGGTGTTCCATTTTCATACACTTTCTCTCTTCCTCTGTAGGTCCCGTCTCCAATATAGAGCTGTTATATTTTATAATGATCTCTTATGATTCCAAATATTAACAGTGGGTGATATTTATTTCCTTCTTCAATAGTTTTATCAAAGTATCAAATAAAGCCTCATATAAGTGAGAGTCTGGTTGGTTTTGTTGTTGTTGTGGTTAAAACACACACAGGCTTTCCTCTCTGTACACCATCTGCCCCTCTGCTACAGGAAGAAATAAAAAAGGAAGAGAGGGAAGGAGGGAGGAAGAGAGGGAAGGAGAAAAGAAAAGAAATACTATACCATAGTCTAAGACTGACATGGATGACGATTTTTAAGAAAAAAGTGATATTAAATATAAAGTTGAATACATTTTATAACCATAAAAAATGATTTATGAAAAGAATTCTCAACTTAAGAAAATATAAATCAATGTAAATATACATCTTATTCAACTGTGGGCTTTATTAAACTAATAAGGTTTTCAGCAGAGCAGCATGAATGTCATGCTAAAACTCTACATAATAAGCTGATATTTAGAGACAGCTAAATAGTTCAGTAAATTATGTGACATGAAAGTCAAATAGGTTATTTTAAAACAAAAAGAAAACACATTTAAATGGATTTTTTTTTCTGAGGAAGCATAGCTGACATATTACTTTGCCCATATGCACTCAAATACACAACACTTACAGTGACTGATAGGAATGAAAATTGATGCAAACCTTTTGGAAAGTTCTATATTTTTCTGTTTATCTTTTAAGAGACTTAAAATTATTTCTAAGAATCTACCTGAAGAAAAATGAAATGCAGAAAATTATTTCTACTGAAAGATGTTCATTATGCTAGAATGAAGACAGACTGTTAGACAAATTGATATATTTACCTAGCAAAATATTAGTTTACCCCCAAAAAGTATAAATAAGGAAGTGCTTGCTCCCATTTGTTTGAAAAACCATGGGCTCTAGGAAATGGCCCTGAATTAAAACCTCAGCTTGATTGTGAACTGACTGTGACTGTAATCAAGATACACAAACTCTCAGCCTGTGCTTCCTCATTTGAAAATCTGATGTAATTACAGTTGACCCTTGAACAACAGGGGGGTTAGAGGTGCTGACCCTCTGTGCAGTCAAAAATCCGAGTACTGCTCTCTCTGCCTCAGAAACAAAGAAATCGTTAAATGACTCACTCAAGGGCAAGAAACTAAAAGAGTTTGACTAGAATGAGGACTCAGCCCTAGTTCTTTTGATTCAACATACTGTGATTTCTAACTGAACACAAACTTTTCCACATATTTAAAGATCCGTAAAATGAAAATACAGGTACTGTATTTATTGGAAAAAACGCATATAAATGGACCCACGCGGGTCAAACCCACATCATTGAAGAGTCAACTGTATACCGCTTTATATGGGTGTAATAAGTAAATGAGAAAAGTATCTAAAATGCCTTGTTTGAAGCCTGGCATGCAGTAATCATGCAATAAACCAGTTACTCTGTCATAAATGAAAAAGCAGAATACAAAGTAGTATGTGCAGTATGACAAACTATGCAAAAACATTCACAGAAGGAGATATTTTGAAATCTTACCTATGGGTAATGGGAGTAAAGAGTGATTTTTCTTCTTTCTACTTTTCCTTTCCAATTGTCAATAAATAAGCATTTATCTCCTTTACAATCTGAAAAGCTTTTAATTTAATCAGCATAAGGCATAGTTTTCAAATGTGCATATAAAAGTAACATAAAACACTAATATTTAATTAATTTTCATCCATTTACTTACTCAAAATATCACAAATATCTTTTGAGCACCTATATGCGCCAAACACCATTCCAGGCACTGAAATAAGACCCTCTGCATGAAGGTGATGTTCTGGAGTGCGAAGACTGACAGTGAACAAATGCATATTTATTGCCAAATCATCAATTCTACAGTGGAGCCTATAAGCACTTTTTAAATGGTATTCTTGGCATTTATTACAACCTTTCAGTAAACAAAACTTAATATATCAAAAAAATTTTTGTTTGTTTGTTTTTTGGCGGTGCTGCGCAGCATGTGGGATCTTAGTTTCCTGACCAGGGATCAAACCTGGGCCCCCTGCGTTGGAAGCTCGGAGCCTTAACCACTGGAAGGCCAGGGAAGTCCCATAAAAATGTTTTAAGTTGTAAAATTTGTTTTAAAAGTCACAAGAAGACAGCATGTTGGAACAGGGCTTCTCAAGCTTTACTCTGCATTCAAATCCTGCCTTGTTAAGTAAAATGCAGATTCTCATTTAGGTGGTCTGGGGTGAGGCCTGAGATCGCGCATTTTAACAAGCCCCTAAATGATGCTGATGGGCCCCGAAGCACATTCTGAGCAGCAAAGTCTTAGAGGCATCGTTAGGATTTTTGCTCCAACAAAGTGGTTTAAGTTGACAACGCTGGCAGACAGAGTGCTGCTAACTAAAATACTCTATATTCTAATGTCAACCTTTTAGAAAGGAAAAATCGAAGACATCGCTAGTACCTCCTCCCAGAAATAAGGAATTCTTGTATTAACTAAGGTCTGCTTTGCTGAACCAAATTTAAGCTCCATTCCCAAAAGTATTTCTCAGTCCTTCCACTACGATGGCCAGCTCCTCGCCCTCTCCTGGCCTCTGAGAGCTGAGGGTCCTGTCTTTCTGTTCCTCCCCTTCCCTGTTCCCTTCACACCAGCCTCCACCTCGGGCCTCACATCTCACGCTGGCCTCCCCCAGACTCCAGTCCACACCAAACTGCTGCAAAAGCCACCTTCCCTAGGGATGCTGTAACGTGCCATCTGGCCTGACCAGCGGCCTCTGTCCATCGTGCATCAGAACAAACTCCTGCCACACTGGACCCTCACGGTCCCCTAACGGTCGGGCCCTCACCAGCTTTACGTCTCATTTCTCGGCTCCGGCTCCACACATCTGCAAGCCCTGAACCCCCCTCAATCTGATCGCCTCCTCTCAGCCTGTGCACGTCCTCCCCCTCCTCTTCACACTCGATTCCAATCCTGAAGGCAATCCAGATTTTTCCATGGTGCCTCTCTGTGACCTGTGCCCACACCATGTCCACAAAAAGAAACCAGAATTCCTAGTTTATGCCCTGGCTCCAGCAAACTTGGTTATGAAACACGCACACACGCAAAACTATTTTTTCCGTCAACCTCCATTACAGCCGTTTCATTCCCACAGGTGAAAAATCCAGCAGCTGGAGGTAAAGAGACTTTTGGCAAGAAGTTAACATGCTGTCCTGACTTGAGATGCTGGATGTCAGAGGTAAATAAGCCTGTGAGGAATTCCTTGAAACACTCTGCAGGTGCAAAACCACTTCTTCAATCCTGAGCCTGCTGTGATCAACTTAATGCCACACGCCTCAGATCTTCCTCCCATCGCAAGAGCTCCCCCAGGTGCACACCTGCATCCCTCCAAGTACCCTTGCTCAGGGACGTCTATGGGCCTAGGGGTTACGGCACAGGACCAGAAATCATCAGTAAGCTCCGAGAATGAGATGGCATGAAACGCGCATGGAAATGCCTAATATGCGACAGCATGGAAGGCTCCTCATGTCTGGGGCTTTGTGTAAAGTAGCGCAGCCCTAGCAGAGCCTGGCAGGTGTCCGGGACACTCCAGAGTACCTGGCCTCCCACCCCAGCACGAGGCCTCGGTGTCTCCGGCCCAGTACATGCTCAGAAGGCTCGGGTTTTTCCTCCATTCTCTTTCATTTTTCAGTGTGTTGACTAAGTGCTCTATAACTTGCTTCTCTAAATCTTCAGGTCTAACATAGGGAGGAAGGAAAAAAAGGGTATCACTGAGTAGTTTCTGATTCCACTCCTTTTTTCAACATATGCTGCTTCCGTTGAATTTAAGCTATTTCTATGAATTTTACTTTCTACTACTCTCAGTTTGCTTCATAAGTATCTATCTTTCATACATGTATGCTGTATAACCCCAGCGAGACTCGAAATTTCCTGAGGACAGAAACCACGTCTTATTTCCCCCATATAATTTCATTTATTTTATCATCAACGTGTGCTGCTCTGCAGGCACTGCACACAGGAATTTTTATGAGAGGCACGGTCCCTGCTCTCAACTGCTCACAGATGCTCCCACAATGCCTTAGTACACAGGTACGGTCAGTACACAACTGGCTAACTGGAAAATCCCTGCGACCCTAAATGCCATTAGACACACCCCTTACTTATGCTGTTTCAGTATAGAGAGTGTATTTTTGTTTTAGTCTTTTTACGTCTTAAAACTAAAATTACATCATATATATATATATACACACACACACATACATATATATACATATATATATACATATATATATGTATATATATATATGTATGTATATATATATATATGAGAGTAGACGCAGTTAAAGAAAAATCTATGTGGCCCTGTGAGAGATTTGGCAATATATATTAACACTGATTTTTCCAACAAATAATTCCACATCTAGACACATAAAATACCCAGATAATGTTTTTCACGTCAGACATGTATAAAGATGTTCATTAAGCACTGTTAGGGACCCTAAAGAAATGGAACTCAGCTAAATAGTTACTGGTAATGAACAAGTACATTATCTACTTATATGATATAAACATTATGCTGAACAGTTACAAAGATTACATTTGACATATGTATCAACATGGGTAGACTTCAAAAATAAAAAACTGGGTGAAAAAATACAACCTGCAAAGGATCCTCATTAGGTACATTTAAAAACACAGACATATATGTTGTTTAAGGAGAGAAACGTGCAACAAATGTGTAAATATGAATGGAAAAGACATGCCAACCTGAGGACAGTGGGGAGGGAACCAAGGAAACTGGCAGTGCATTGGAACACAATGGGGATCTTAACTATATCTGTAATGTCTCATTTCTCTAAAAAAAAAGAAAAAAAAAAATCTGAGTGGTGAGTGAATATGGCAAATGTTAGCATTTGTTAATTCTGAGTATGAAGGACAGCTCTAATGTTTATAATAATACTGTACTTTTTTGTGTGTTTAAAATATTTAATAATTTAAGAAGAAAAAATGATAGCATGCCCCCATTCAAATTATTAAAAGTTTGATCTCTCTCCATCATTAAAACAACTAAAGCAAACCAGGAAAACAGATGAGAGGGAAGGGGACACTAGGATATTTCCCGATTACTAGCTATTCCTATCTTAATGACGAAGGTCAATATTGCTGCTGGACCATGCATGCATCAGAGAACTTGTTACATCTTATGTTTGCTAGGTCTCTTTTGAGTGGGCAAACAGTACTCCTGGGCCGCCCCCTGCACTGTTAACCTACCACTGAGCCACTGGCTGGGTGCTCTGCCCACTGCCCAGCCATCCACCAGAGCTCCATCAAATGCAGGCTCTCTGCAAGGGGAGCCAAGTGTTCTCCAAAGCCAAGCACGTTCTCTTTCTGTGCTAGCTAATCAATGCTAATCCTGTCATCAAGGGAAAATAACTGAGTTTCTGCTATAATGGACTACATGTGCAGGTTGTTTTAGAAGCTACAATTAGCTGTGCTTTTAGCATTCTTAGAAAGTAGGTGGGCTCATTTTGAAGCAATGATCATTTTCACTGACAGCATTAGTAATCTAAGAAGTTATAAGTTATGAAATGACATATATAAATCTGAATTTCAAAAGGAAACACTTCTACTCATCTCTAAGAATCCAACAGTCCCTTGGATCCCCCCACTTCTTTTCTTGAATTCGATCCATTTCATTTCACTACTGTATCTAATGAGAAATTCCACTAACACCAGTTTCATTTTAAACTCTCATTGTAGAATGTGTCCTACATGCTACATTTCTTTTTTGTAACTGCTATAAACAGAATCAGAAATTTAGACTGTAGCTCAGGAAAATATGGTACTACCCTCTCAAACTGATGCCTACAATTGTCTTATTTATATATGGGCACACACACAAAATACACACACAGTAGCAACTCAACCGATCTCCACTCACCTACATCTCCAGATTACCCAATATTAGAGGGAGAGAAATAGATGCTCCTCACCTACCATACACTCCAGCTAGTGGGCTCTTCTGTGTTTACTGAGAGAAGGGCAGTAATTGTACCCAAACATGTTTGTGCCTGTTCATTTTATTATTGCAATGGTCAAATTCATTGTTTACTGTGTAAATAGATGAAATAAGAGTACAAAAAGTGTCATATATATGAAAAATAATTAAACGCTTTGAAAAGATTGGTACAGGCATATGACTTTAAAAGCTCCTTTAGGATTAGCGAGCATGAGATAATTGTAAGACCAAGAGCTTCCCCTCAGAGTGCTCTGCCAATGACTTTATTCTCTGGCTCCTCTTTAAAGACCCTGATGCTCAAATTCACAGGAATGCTTTATAGGTGAGGCTTACGCAAGAAAGCCAATCGAGAATCCATCGGCAAACTCACAAAAGGCAAGGCATTGGCCCTACATCAAAAGTCAGAACATAATGTTTACTAGATGTTCTTTCAGTTTATAATCCCTTGCTTTAACTGACTTTCTAAATTAAATAATCACTAGTGATTCATCAAGGTCCATAAGAGGCCTCTCCAATACACCGATTTAGCTACTTCAAGTCCTTTTCTGATATTCAGTACTACATACATTTCTTTCCCAAGAGGGTTAAAACACTTGTTATAACATTTCCCAGTCAATGACAAACTGGTGAAGAAATTGTTGCGCTACTTAATCCCTCAAATGTGCTCCTTTTTCTGTATTTCTTGTCTCTCTCTCAATGGCAGCAACATCTAGTTAGTGACCTGGAACATTTACAATTCCTCCCCCAACAACCAAAAATCAAATGAAAACCAAACAGTCCTGTTGATTCTACCTCCCCTTTCTCATGGATTGCCTCTGCCCTCACAGCCCCCGTGTGGGTTATGACAACTGCTGTGTAACTTCTTTAGCTCCAGGTTAACTGTGTATACCGTGCTCAGCATTAGCTTTCTGAAACAAAAATCTTTCATCACTCCTCTGCTCAAAAACCACCAATGGCTCCCTACTGCCCAATGGGCAAGACTTAATAATCTGTGGTTCTGTATAGAACATGGACCCACCTACTTCAACGGCATCAGCCTCCATCATCGCTTCTAATACACCCTCTATGTGCAGCCAGGGAGGAGCTGAATACAGCACAAGCAGAGCCAGAGGCTGCTCCACCCACCCGAGTGCCCCTAAGCCACCTCCCTACTCATCCTCAGGGCACCTCCTCTGACACTCCCCCAATTCCCAGAGCCCTGGGTTCAAGTCCCGGCTCTGTGAAGTGAGTGGTCTTGAAAAACAGTTTAATTCTGCCAAGCGTCAGTCTCCTCATCTGTAAAATAAAAGGAAATGATAGTTCCTACCTCACAGGGTCAGAGGGAGGACTGAGTAAGAACATGAGGCAAGCGCCTGGCACACTGTAAGTCCTCATCAAGGTTTGGGATCCTTGTCATTATGGACTCAATTGTATCTTCCTCTGCCTGCCACCAATTCACATGTTGAAGTCGTAACATCCAGTGTGATGGATTTGGAGACAGGGCTTTCAGGAAGTAATTAAGGTTAAAATGAGGTCACGAGGATGGGTGTCCAATCTGAAAGGACTGATGACCTTAAAGAGATTCCTCTCTCCTCTCTCCCTCTCTCCTTGTATTCAGAGGAAAGGCCACACAAGGACATAGTGAGAAGGGGACCATCTGCAAGCCAGGAAGAGCTCTCACCAGAACCTGATCATGCTGGCACCCTGATCTTGGACTTCAGTCTCCAGAACTGTAAGAAAATAAATTTCTGTTGTTTAAGCCCCCTAATCCATGGTATTCTGTTACGCAGCCCTAGCAGACTAATACACCTGTTCTTATTTCCCTTCTCATGATGTGACTCCATTTAAATTAGATGCTGTGTGATCTTCCTCACCAGACTGGTACTTCTTTGAGGGCAGGGAAAGGGTGTCTTCCTCTTAGGACCTGCCACAGTGATTTGAACACAGTAGGTAGTCCATAAATGTTTAATTTATAAATGAAAATAATGAGAGTTCGATTTTAAGCAAACATTACCCTTCTAGAAGCTGGTGTTGAACTGTAAGAGCTAAATGTCATCACTAGACTTGCATTTGACT
This sequence comes from Eschrichtius robustus, assembly GCF_028021215.1. Lineage (NCBI taxonomy): Eukaryota > Metazoa > Chordata > Mammalia > Artiodactyla > Eschrichtiidae > Eschrichtius > Eschrichtius robustus. The sequence goes on along the minus strand of NC_090837.1, from coordinate 41,007,568 downwards.
ACTCAGAGAACACGGATGTGTAGTATAGCAAGGGTCACATTTTTGTTCTATTTTTACCAACCCCAAGCTGAGGCCCCACCCACAGGGAAATCTCAGTATGTAGCCAGAAGAAGGAAAAGAGATCAAATGTCTTTTCTCTTGACCTGATCTCAGGCACCTGCCTCCCACAGGTGCACATCAATGCAAAATGCCACAGCCCTTTGTGAGCTCCTTGAAGCGCTGAGTTCACAATAGCAACGTGCCACCAGCTACACTCTACTACCATCATACTTTTGTACTTAATTTTGTATTTGAAAAGGGATTGTATCCAGTGTCTAAGTGCTAAATGTTACAATAACCAGTGAACACTACACAGAATGTCCAACATATGCAAGCTTTAAAACACATTAGAGATACCAACTCGTAGTCTTACCTAATCTTCCCAGTTTATCCGAGACCAGGCAACACTACTTTGCAATACCCCAGACAAATCTCCTATCACAAGGGATCCACACACTTGAAGAGTGAGGGATGCATGACACGTAGAGCAGGACTCCCAGTAAAACTCATGCTTGAAAGGAAGGACTATTCATGCATCATTTACTGACTGAGCACCTACCACATGCCCGACATTAGGCTAGGTGCTGGGGATACAACAGTGAACAAATCAATGTTCTTAATCTCAAGGAGCATAGTCTAGTGGAGGGAAGTATTACATTAGGGAATGCAGGCAGTGCTCACTTTACACAGCAGTGCAAGATCCCAAAAAGGACCATGCATGCTGAAACATGCAAAATCATCTTAATAATAAATGGGAAAAATTATAATTGTCCTGTGACCTTTAAAATTTTTTTATCAAAACATTAAACCCACAGTGAACATCATACTCAATGGTGAAAGACTAAAAGCTTTTCCTCTAAGATCAGGCACAAGACAAGGGAGCCCACTCTTACCACTTCTATTCAACATAGTACTCGAAGGCATTCAAAATAGAAAGGAAAACTAAAATTCTCTATCTGCAAATGACATGACCTTATATATATAAATTCTTTAAAACGCCATTTAAAAACTGTTAAAACTAATAAAATTCAGTGAAGTTGCAGGATACAAAATCAACATATAAAAATCAGCTGCACTTCCACACACCAACAATGAATAATCCAAAAAGGAAATTAAGAAAACAATTCCATTTCTAATAGCAACAGAAAGAATAAAATACTTAGGAATAAATTTAACCAAGGAGGCAAAAGACATGTGCTGAAAAGCACAAAATGTTGCCGCAAGAAATTAAAGAAACTGATAAATGGAAAGACATCCTGTATTCATGAAATCAGATGACTTATTAGTGTTAAAATGTCAATGCTACTTGAAGCTATCTACAGATTGAATACAATCCTTATCAAAATCCCAATGACATTTTTTGAAAAAATTAAAAAATCCATCTTAAAAATCATATGAAATCTCAATGGGCCCCAAAAAGCCAAAATAATTTTGAATACAAAGTTGGAGGTCCCACACTTCCTGATTTCAAAACTTACTACAAAGCTTCAGTAATCAAAACAGTGTGGCACTGGCATAAAGACAAAGACCAATGGAACAGAATAGAAAACTCAGAAATAAAACCTTACATATATGGGAAAGCACAGATTTTTTCAACAAATGGTGCTGGGAAAAACTGGACATCCACATGCAAAAGACTGAAGTTGGATTTTTACCTTACGCCATATAAAAAATTGACCCAAAATGGACCAAAGATCTTAAATATTGGGTTGGCAAAAAAAATTCGTTCAGTTAGTGAATATGTTGTTCAATAAAGTTCTTCATGAAAATGAAAAATGTCTTTTATTTTTACTTAAAACCGAACAAACTTTTTGGCCAGCCCAATATAAGCGTGAAAACTACAAAACTCATAGAATAAAGCATAGGAGGAAAGCTTCATGACAGTAGATTTGACAATGATTTCCTGGTTGTGACACCAAAAGCTCAGGCAACAAAAACAATAATAGATAAATTGGATTATATCAAAATTAAAACTTTTCTGCATTAAAGGACATTATCAACAGAGTGAAAAGGCAATCCATGACAGAGGAGAAAATGTGTGTGAATCATATACTTTATAAGAGGTTAATAACCAGACTGTATCAAGAATGCCTACAACTCAACAACAAGAAACAACACGATTAAAAAATGGCAAAAGAGATGATGCCAGCAAGATGGCAGAGCAGAAGGAGGTGAGCTCACCCCTTCTTACAGAACACCAAAATCACAACGGCTGAACAAGCACAGAAAAAAAAACACAAAAAAACAAAAACAAAAAAACAACACACTGGAACCTACCAAAAAGGATACCCTACACTCAAAGACAAAGAAGAAGCCACAACGAGATGGTAGGAGGGGCGCAACTGCTATAAAATTAAATCCCATACCTGCCGGGTGATCAACCCATATTCTAGAAAATAATTACACCACAGAAGTTCTGTCACAGGAGTGAAAGTCCTGAGCTCCACATCAGGCTTCCCAGCCTGGAGGTCTAGCAAAGGGAGGAGGACCCCCAGAGCATCTGGCTTTGAAGGCCAGTGGGGTTTGATCGCAGGAATTCCACAGGACTGGGGGAAACAAACTCCACTCTTGGAGAGAGCACACAAGGTCTAGTGTGCACCAGGACCAAGGGAAAAAAGCAGTGACCTCATCAGAGACTGGGCCAGACCTACCTGCTAGTCCTGGAGGGTCTCCTGCAGAGGCAGGGGTGGCTGTGGCTCACTGCAGCGACAAAGACACTGGTAGCGGCAGCTCTGGCGAGTACTCGTTGGCATGAGCCCTCCTGGAGTCCACCATTTCCCCCCAAGACCTAGCCCCATCCAATAGCTTGTAGACTCAAGGGCTGGGATGCCTCAGGCCAAACAACCAACAGAGCGGGAACACAGTCCCACCCATCAGCAGACAGGCTGCTTAAAGTCTTCCTGTACATGGCCCTGCCACCAGAGGGACAAGACCCAGCTCCACCCACCAGTGGGCAGGAACCAGGCCCTCCCACCGGGAAGCCTGCACAACCCTCTTAGACAGCCTCATCCACCAGAGGGCAGACAGCAGAAACAAGAAGAACTACAACCCTGCAGCCTGCGGAGCAGAAACGGCAGTTACAGAAAGTTAGACAAGATGAGATGGCAGAGGAGTATGTCCCAGATGAAGGAACAAGATAAAACCCCAGAAGAGCAACTAAGTGAAACAGAGATAGGCAATCTACCAGAAAAAAAATTCAGAGTAATGATAGTGAAGATGATCCAAGATCTCAGAAAAAGAATGGAGGTACAGATTGAGAAGACACAAGAAATGTTTAACAAAGACCTAGAAGAACTAAAGAACAAACAGAGATAAATAATAACTGAAATGAAAACTACACTAGAAGGAATCAGTAGCAGAGTAACTGAAGCAGAAGAAGATATAAATGAGCTGGAAGACAGAATGGTGGAAATCACTACTGTGGAACCAAAGAAAAAAGAATGAAGAGAAATGAAGACAGTCTAAGATAACTCTGAGACAACATTAACTGCACCAACATTCGCATTATACAGGGAACCAGAAGGAGAAGAGAGTGCAAAAGGACCTGAGGAAATATTTGAAGAGATAATAGCTGAAAACTTCCCTAACATGGGAAAGGAAACAGTCACCCAAGTCCAGGAAATACATAGTCCCAGGCAGGATAAACCCAAGGAGAAACATACCAAGACACACAGTAATCAAAATGATAAAAACTAAAGACAAAGAAAAAATATTAAAAGCCAACAAGGGAAAAGCAACAAATAGCATACGAGGGAATTCCCATAAGGTTATCAGCTGATTTCTCAGCAGAAACTCTGCAGGCCAGAGGGAGTGGCACGATATATTTAAAGTGATGAAAGGGAAGAACCTACCACCAAGAATGCTCTACCCAGCAAGGATCTCATTCAGATTTGACAGAGAAATCAAAAGCTTTACAGACAAGCAAAAGCTAAGAGAATTCAGCACCACCAGACCACCTTTGCAACAAATGCTAAAGGAACTTCTCTAAGCAGAAAAGAAAAGGCTACTACTAGAAAAAAGAAAATTACAAATGGAAAAGCTCACCAGTAAATGCAAACATAAAGGAAAGGTAGGAAATCATCTGCACACAAATATGATATTGAAACTGGCAATTGTGAGAAGAGGAGAGCACAGATGCAGGATATTAAAAATGCATTTGAAATTAAAAGACCAGCAACTTAAAACAATCTTGTTTATATACAGACTGCTATATCAAATCCTCATGGTAACCACACACCGAAAATCTACAACAGATACATACAAAAAAGAAAAAGGAATCCAAACACAACACTAAAGTTAGTCATCAAATCACAAGAGAACAAAAGAGGAAGGGAAGAAAAAAGACCTACAAAAACAAATCCAAAACACTAAGAAAATGGCAATAGGAACATACATATCGATAATTACTTTAAATGTAAATATATTAAAAGCTCCAACCAGGGGCTTCCCTGGTGGCGCAGTGGTTGAGAATCCGCCTGCCAATGCAGGGGACAAGGGTTCGAGCCCTGGTCCGGGAGGATCCCACATGCCGCGGAGCAACTGGGCCCGTGTGCCACAACTACTGAGCCTGCACTCTAGAGCCCGCGAGCCACAACTACTGAGCCCACATGCCACAACTACTGAAGCCCGCGTGCCTAGAGCCCGTGCTCCGCAACGAGAAGCCACCTCAATGAGAAGCCCGCGCACCGCCATGAAGAGTAGCCCCTGCTCACCACAACTAGAGAAAGCCCGAGCGCAGGAACGAAGACCCAACGTAGCCAAAAATAAATAAATAAAATAAATAAATTAAAAAAAAAAAAAAAAAAAACCTCCAACCAGAAGACACAGACTGGATGAATGGATACAAAAACAAGAGACCCACTTGTTGTCTAGAAGAGACCCACTTCAGATCTAAGGACACATACAGACTGAAAGTGAGGGGATGGAAAAAGGTATTCCATGCAAATAGAAATCAAAAGAAAGCTGGAGTAGCAATACTCATATCAGATAAAATAGACTTTAAAATAGACTATTACAAGAGACAAAGAAGGACACTACATGATGATCAAGGGATCAATCCAAGAAGAAGATAGTAACAATTGTAAATATACATGCACCCAACATAGGAGCACCCCAATATATAAAGCAAATACTAACAACCATAAAAAGAGAAACTGACAGTAACACAATAATAGTGGGGGACTTTAACACCCCACTTTCACCAATGGACAGATCATCCAAACAGAAGATCAATAAGGAAACACAGGCCTTAAATGACACACTAGACCAGATGGACTTAACTGATATTTATACAGCATTCCATCCAAAAGCAGCAGAAAACATTCTTCTCGGGTGCACGTGGAACATTCTCCAGGATTGAACACATGCTGGGCCACAAAGTGAGCCCTGGTAAATTTAAGAAAACTGAAATCCTTTCAGTCATCTTTTCCAACTGCAATACTATGAAACCAGAAATCAACTACAAGGGAAAAAAAACTGTAAAAAACACAAACACGTGGAGGCTAAACAATATGCTACTAAACAACCAACGGATCACTGAAGAAATCAAAGAGGAAATCAAAAAATACATAGAGACAAATGAAAACAAAAGCATGACTAACCAAAACCTATGGGATGCGGCAAAAGCAGTTCTAAGAGGGAAGTATATAGCAATACAATCTTACCTCAGGAAACAAAAATCTCAAATAAGCAACCTAACCTTACATCTAAAGCAACCAGAGAAAGAACAAACAAAACCCAAAGTTAGTAGAAGGAAATAAATCATTAAAGATCAGAGCAGAAATACATGAAATAGAAACGAAGAAAACAATGGAAAAGACCAATGAAACTAAAAGGTGTTTCTTTGAAAAGGTAAACAAAATTGATAAACCTTTAGCCAGACTCATCAAGAAAAAAAGGGAGAGGGCTCAAATCAATAAAACTAGAAATGAAAAAGGAGAAGTTTCAACAGACACCGCAGAAATACAAAGGATCATAAGAGACTACTACAAGCAACTCTATGCCAATAAAATGGATAACCTGGAAGAAATGGACGAATTCTTAGAAAGGTACAATTTCCCAAGAATGAACCAGGAAGAAACAGACCAATCACAAGTACTGAAATTGAAACTGTGATTACAAACTTCCAAAAAACAAAAGTCCAGGACAAGATGGCTTCACAGGCAAATTCTATCAAACATTTAGAGAAGAGTTAACACCTATCCTTCTGAAATTACTGCAAAAAACTGCAGGGGAAGGAATACTCCCAAACTCATTCTATGAGGCCACCATCACCCTGATACCAAAACCAGACAAAGATACCACAAAAAAAGAAAATTACAGACCAGTATCACTGATCAACACAGATGCAAAAATCCTCAACAAAATACTAGCAATCTGAATCCAACAACACATTAAAAGGATCATACACCATGATCAAGTGGGATTTATCCCAGGGATGCTAGGATTTTTCAATATCCACAAATCAATCAGAGTGATACACCACATCAACAAACTGAATAAAAACCATATGATCGACATGGAAGCAACCTAAGTGTCCATCATCAGATGAATGGATAAAGAAGATGTGGCACATATATACAATGGAATATTACTCAGCCATAAAAAGAAACGAAATGGAGGTATTTGTGGTGAGGTGGATGGAGTTACAGTCTGTCATACAGAGTGAAGTAAGTCAGAAAGAGAAAAACAAATACAGTATGCTAACACATATATATGGAATCTAAGAAAAAAAAAAAAAAAGGTCATGAAGAACCTAGTGGCAAGACGGGAATAAAGACACAGACCTACTAGAGAATGGACTTGAGGATATGGGGAGGGGGAGGGGTAAGATGTGACAGGGTGAGAGAGTGGCATGGACATATATACACTACCAAATGTAAAATAGATAGCTAGTGGGAAGCAGTCGCATAGCACAGGGAGATCAGCTCGGTGCTTTGTGACCACCTAGAGGGGTGGGATAGGGAGGGTGGAGGGAGGGAGACGCAAGAGGGAAGAGATATGGGAACATATGTATATGTATAACTGATTCACTTTGTTATAAAGCAGAAACTAACACACCATTGTAAAGCAATTATACTCCAATAAAGATGTTAAAAAAAAAAACCATATGATCATCTCAGTAGATGCAGAAAAAGCTTTTGACAAAACTCAACACTCATTTATGATAAAAACTCACCAGAAAATGGGCATAGAGGAAACATGCTTCAACATAATAAAGCCCATATATGACAAGCCTACAGCTAACATCAACCAGAGAAAGAACAAACAATAGTGAAAAGTTGAAAGCATTTCCTCTAAGATCAGGAACAAGACAAGGATGTCCACTGTTACCACTTTTATTCAACATAGTTTTGGAAGTCCTAGCCATGGCAATCAGAGAAGAAAAAGAAATAAAAGGAATCCAAATAGGAAAAGAAGAAGTAAAACTGCCACTGTTTGCAGATGACATGATACTATACACAGAAAATCCTCAAGATGCTAACAGAAAACTACTAGAGCTCATCAATGAATTTGGTAAAGTTGCAAGATACATAATTAATACACAGAAATCTGTTTCACTTCTATACACTAACAATGAAAGATCAGAAAGAGAAATTAAAGAAACAATCCCATTTACCATCACATCAAAAAGAATAAAATACCTAGGAATAAACCTACCGAAGGAACAAAAGACCTGTGCTCAGAAAATTTATTATAAGACACTGACAAAAGAAATCACAGATGACAGAAACAGATGAAAAGATATACCATGTTCTTGGATTGGAAGAATCAATATTGTCAAAATGACTCTACTACCCAAGGCAATCTACAGATTCAATGCAATCCCTATCAAACTACCAGTGGCATTTTTCACAGAACTAGAACAAAAACTCTTAAAACTTGTATGGAGACACAAAAGACCCTGAATAGCCAAAGCAATCTTGAGAAAGAAAAACGGAGCTGGAGGAATCAGGCTCCCTGACATCAGACTACACTACAAAGCTACAGTAATCAAGACAGTATGGTCCTGGCACAAAAACAGAAATATAAATCAATGGAACAGGATAGAAAGCCCAGAAATAAACCCATGCACCTATGGTCAATTAGTCTATGACAAAGGAGGCCAAGACTATACAATGGAGGAAAGACAGTCTCTTCAATAAATGGTGCTGAGAAAACTGGACAGCCACATGTAAAAAACATGAAATTAGAACACTCCCTAACACCATACACAAAAATAAACTCAAAATGGATTAAAGGCCTAAATGTAAGAACAGATAATATAAAACTCTTAGAGGAAAACATAGGCCCAACACTCTATGACATAAAAGACATCACAGTAATATCTTTTTCAAGCTGTCTCCTAGAGTAATGGAAATAAAACAAAAATAAACAAATGGGACCTAATTAAACTCAAAAGCTTCTGCACAACAAAGGAAACCAAACAAAAAGACAACCCACAGAATGGGAGAAAATATTTGCAAATGATGAGACTGAGATTAGTCTCCAAAATTTACAAACAGCTCATGCAGCTCAGTATCAAAAAAAAAAAAAACCCAATCAAAAAATGGGGGGAAGATCTAAATAGACTTTTCTCCAAAGAAGACATACAGATGGCCAAGAGGCAGATGAAAAGATGCTCAACATCACTAATTATTAGAGAAATGCAAATCAAAACTACAATGAGATATCATCTCACACCAGTCAGAAGGGCCATCATCAAAAAGTCTACAAACAATAAATGCTGGAGAGGGTGTGGAGAAAAGGGAACCCTCCTAGACTGTTGTGGGAATGTAAACTGGTAACAGCCATATGGAGAACAGTATGGAGGTTCCTTAAGAAAATAAAAACAGAGCTACCATATGATCAAGTAATCTCACTCCTGGGCATACAGCCAGAGAAAAACATGGTTCTTTTAAAAGGATACATGCACTCCAATGTTCATTGAAGCACTGTTTACAATAGCCAAGACATGGAAGCAACCTAAATACCCATCAACAGAGGAATGGATAAAGAAGGTGTGGTACATATATACAATGGATTATTAATCAGCCATAAAAAAGAATGAAATAATGCCATTTGCAGCAACACAAATGGACCTGGAGATTATCATACTAAGAGAAGTCAGGCAGAGGAAGACGAATATCATATGGTATCGCTTATACGTGGAATCTAAAAAAAAATTATACAAATGAACTTATTTACAAAACAGACTCACAGACTCAGAGAATGAACTTACAGTTACTAGGGGGGATGAGTGGCAGGAGGGATAGACTGGGAGTTTGGGATTGACAGGTACACACTACTATATTTAAAAAAGATAACCGACAAGAACCTACTGTATAGCACGGGGAACTCTGCTCAATATTCCGTAATAACCTAAACGGGAAAAGAATTTGAAAAAGAATAGGTACATGTATATGTATAACTGAATCACTTTGCTGTACACCTGAAACTAACACAACATTGTTAATCAACTATGCTCCAATATAAAATAAAAATTTTAAAGAGTTTTTTTAAATGGCAGAAGACATGAATAGAGACTGCTTCAAAGAAGATATACAAATGGCCAATAATCACATGAAAAGATGCTCAACGTCACTAATCATTAGGGAAATAAAAATCAAAACCACAATGAGATATCACTTCACACCCATTAGGATGGCTAATGAAAAAAAAAAAGTTAGAAAAAAGTAGTAAGTGTTGGCAAGGATGTGGAGAAACTGGAACCCTTGTGCACTGTTGATGAGAATGCAAAACGGTGCCGCCACTATGGAAAACTGTACGGTAGTTCCTCAAAAAATTAAAAATAGAATTATCCTATGATCCAGCAATTCCACTCTGGGCATATACCTCCCAAAGTTGAACACAAGGTCTCAAAGAGACATGTATACCCATGTTCATAGTAGCATTATTCACAATAGCTAAAACATGGAAGCAACCCGAATGTCCTTTGATGATGGATGAATGGATAAACAAAATGTGATACATATACACACACACACACACTATTCTGCCTTAAAAGGAAGGAAATTCTAACACATTTTATATCATGGATGAAACTTTAAAGACATGCTAAGTGAATACGCCAGCCACGAAAGGACAAATACTTATGATTCCACGTATATGAGGTTCCTAGGATCATCAAATCCAGGGAAATAAAATTGAAGGGTGATTGCCAGGGACTGAGGAGAGGAAGAAATGAAGAGTTTAATGGGTACAAATTTCAGGTTGGAAAGATAAAGTTCTGGAGATGGATGATGGGGACAGCTGCACAACAATGTAATTTTACTTAATGCCACTGAACTATACTCTTAAAAATGGTTAAAATGGTAATTTTATCTTATGTATATTTCACAATTGAAAAATTTTTAAACATTAAAAACTTACTATCAGTTATAAATGTATAGGAAAATTAAAAATAGTAAAATTTACATTTACTCAGTAGCCTGTAATTGAAAACATTTAATGCTCAGAAACACTGAGCATTAAAGTGTTTTACTTCTCTGTAAAATATGTATCAAGGGTGTTTGAACAGCACTTGCTTTCTTCTTGTCATATAACTCATGATGCAGAGGGAGCATTTTTGCTACTACGCCTTGGTGAATTGTCGTCCTTCTTACCAAGTCTGGATCAGCTTCCAACATTGTACCCTTTGTGCCTTCAACGTTGTGAAGTATTTCTGAGATTCCTTTAATGTGAAGTTTTACATTCATCACCTCCTCTGGGACATCCTCATCTTTTCCCTTATGACCACGCTCCTCCTTTGTGTTGATAAGCTCGCCTCCACTGGGCACCCGTGGGAGTCTCAATGGCAGAGACAACAATCCCAGGTTAGCTATTCCTTCTATAACTCCATTCATATTTGATTCAAACTTCATTTCCAGCATGATCACCTTTTTCTCTGCTGCACTTTCATCTTCGTTGGTCAAATCCCTCTTTCAAACAGCCGTTTTTGTAAAATGTCATGTGGGTTGATCACTATGAGACAAAGAGGCAACAACAATATACTCTGCTGTCCGTGTGGGAACTGAATAAGGGATGTGCAGCGCTCAATGACAGGCAGACTCTGAAACAAGTGATGTGACTGGCCACTGAGCATGATGTGCATCTGTTACATCCGTGGTGATTTGTGGGCTGAAGAGCTAGCAGCTTGTGTATAGTTACTCACAGTACACACACAGGTGAAACTGAAATGTGAACCGTGTTTTGGGGGGTACTGGTTATTTAACTAACCTCTGGTAACTGAAATCCATGCATATTAGAACCAAGCAAAGCAAGTGCTATATGTGTATAATTACAAACTGAGGTAAGAAGCCCAGAGGAAAGGAACATGATTCTTAGAGAATCTTCAAGAATCTGAAAGAAGTCAGAGTGACTAGAAGTCAGAGTAAGGGAAGGGCACAGCCATGCAACATAAGGCTACAGAGTGACATGACTGACCAAAGTGTTGATATTTTAAATGAAGGTTAATATCGATTCTAAAGCTTGTTAAAATGAAAATCATTGTCAATTTAAAGCTATTTTACTTTTCCATTTTTACATAAACCACCGTATAAAAAGAGGAGCTATAAGCCTATTTTGTAGCATGAGCTTCTTTGGCTTTGTACAGCCCGAGCCTAGAAGCAACACAGTGAAATTATTTTAAAATATAAGAAAAAAAGGATTAAGCAGTAAATGTGTCAAGGGCCAAACCAAGCAGGGCCAAGCCATACCACAGAGATGCTGTCAGAGATTCTGGTCCTGATCCTGAAAGCAGGAGGATGTTATTTTAATTTCCTGGGACTGCTGTAATAAATTGTCACAAACTTGGTGGCTTAAAACAATAGAAAATTTTCCTCTCCCAGTTCTGGAGGCCAGAAGTCTGAAAACAGTTTCCCTGGGCTGAAATCAAGGTGTGGGCAGGGCTGGGCTCCCTCTCGAGGCTTTAGGGAGAATCCATGCCTTGACTACTCCAGCTTCCGGGGACTGCCTGCATTCCTGGGCTTGTGGCTGCCATCACTCCAATCTTCAAGGCTAATGTCTTCAAATTTCTTCTCTCTGCTCTGTTTTCGTGTTTTCAGAGCAGTCTTCTCTATGCGTATAAAATCTCCCTCTGCCTCCCTCTTACAAAGATATGTGTGACTGCATCTATCCAATCCAGGAGGATTGGCTATCCACCCAGATAATCCAGGATAATCTTCCCATCTCAAAATCTTTCACTTAATCACGCCTGCAAAGACCCTTTTTGTGGCCATCTAAGTTAACACTCAGTGGGTTCCAGGGATTAAGATATGGATATCTTTTGGAGGACCATTTTTCAGCCTACCACTGAGGCCATGAAGGGGTTCTTAGCAGAGGCAATATAATTAGACACAAAAAGATCCCTCTGGTGGGGGTGGAGGAGGGACAGAGAGGAAAAGAGGAAGCCGGCTGGGCTCTGCAATTGTCCAAGGAGCGGTGACTTGGACGAGGTGGTGGTGAAGAGAAGTGAACGGACTCAAGAGATACTCAGGAAGGAAAACTGGCAGACACAGAAGGTGAGGAAGAGAGGTGCCTAGAGGACCTTCAAGACTTCTGGAGTCTATAACCTTGTTGCAAGTGGTGCCACCCACTGAGCTTGGGAACATCAGAAGAGCAGATGTACAGGAGACCATGAGGCTAAACAAGTGACCTGCAAGACTGCTGGGCGATGCCAAGCAGCACAACAACAGGGTTCTTTTCAGAGGAAGCAGGGGAAACAGCATACGCTCTGGGGTTGGGGCCAGATCTCCCACTCAAAATCTTTTTAACTTGGGTTCGGTAAGACTTCATTTTGTCCCAAGCAAAGTGACAGTGGTAATACTTATCCTCAGGGCTGCTGAGAGAACTGGGATTAAGGGTAAAATTCACGAATCACAGCATGTGTTAACGGTAAGCACTGATCACCCACTTGATTACCATTCACTTCCGTTCTCGGCCTGATCAGTAATGCAAGGAAAGACCAAGTCTGCTGTGTGACTGTATGACTGTAACACTTCTTACTTTATTCTGATTCCTCTCTAGCTTTGCTAATTCGTATTCGTTTATTGCTAAAGCCTGAGGCTCATTGAGTTACTGATGTATTCTGAAAATAACTCATCAGGCTAAATAAAGTCAATTTTTCCCTACAGTTTTTCTAATTGTGTCATTAACGTGTATCAAATATCTTCCCAACTCATCAGTATTTAGTTCCTTCTCTATCTTAAATCATACAAATAGATAATCAACTCAATCATCTCCCTTCTACATTAACAGCAGATGGAACCAGCACTGATAAGCAACTTAAAAAGAGATCATCCAAACCAAATATTATCAGCTAGCTAAAAAGCCTTTCCAATCACCTGTTCAAAAAGGCTTATTTTTTAAGTAACAAAATTGATTGTATTTTCATTAATTTTCTTATCTTTAAATTATCACAGGGTCCTTTTATTATGTGTGGCAATAATCCACAAACTGCATGAACACTTTGAGGATTAAACACACTCAGCTGTCTAGACAAGCAATTCAAACACTAAGTTATCTTAGATAATTACTTAGAAATTTTAGCAGATTTCTCTATTTTTCAGTTAAAAAGGCATTTCAAAGTAAAATTAGAGACTTACTCTTCATAATAAAATTTTAGTAAACTAGTGCTCAGTAAACAACTCTGAACTTCATAAGAAAGTGTCTCTCACCAAAGCACCTACTTTTTCCTTTAGTTTTCAGCGGAGCATAGGGCAGGAAAATTTCATTTGGGTTTTAGTTCATTATTCATAAGCTTCCTTAACTATAAACTTAGACTTGAACTGAATAGCTCCTTGATGAGGTTTTGTTATACTTTGAGATAAAACATTCTTCTATCAAGAGAAAAGCTCACAGTTTCAAGTTAGCCTCAACTACCCTCTCTCATAAGCCCAGCTCTGATCCAAGATGCCACACAAGGGATACAAAAACCACTCAAACCATTCTGTCATTTGTTGCTATTTTTACATTGGTAATTGCTCCAGAACAAGAATCCATTGGAATTTCACCACAGCAGGTCCTGACACTTGGCTAAACTACTTCAGACAGCTGTTTCCACTCTCCCGTGGCCCTTCCCTCTTTTTTTCCCTGTGATATTTCAAGAGGAGTAATTTCCAGCTCAATTTGTAATTTTAGTAATTCAAGGTAATGAGTGTCTCATCAATCATCAATACAGAAAGACCAAAAAACTTGTGGATGCCAGTGGTTGAGAGCTGAAGCAAATGGCATTCCAAATATAAACTCTTGTTCTTTTCTGAGCAATTAAGTTGTTGCAAACCTTGCTATTGTCCAGGAGACAGCCAATTTCTCCAACAACTGCAGTCCTACAAAAGTCAGCCCCATTTCGCCTTGGGTAGTTCAAGAGTCACAACATCAGACAAGTATGCAACTGATGGATTCAACATGCTTCTTTATCTTAGACCCCAATAAATTTGAGGGTGAGCATGATTTACAAGACACAAAGATATCAAGTTCCTTTTTGCTCCAGAGATGAGCTGACAATAATACATAACTAGAGATTTTGCAATTCACTATTCAAAATGAAGGGGGTAAAAGCACTTGAAGCCTTGACAGTGACTCATTATCCTGGAAGCAGTCCCACAGCGGCCATGCAGCATGGATTTCCATTTAATCCAATTGCCTCTCAAAACCCAAATTTCTGTCATTTAGTAAATTCAACTTGGATTTGAATACATAATGTCATTTTCCCTCATTTTCTGTCCAGTTAGAATAGTACCAAAAATTTTACTTGATAGAGATGAAGTGATACAAACATTTAAAAATCTGTTTATCTGGTGAATGACTTACATCATGGAAGTAAAACGTGAAGGAGGGCTGCTGTAGTCATGAGGCAAGGAAGTGAATTCCAAAGCAAAAGGCGTCTATCTAGATAAGGAGGCCAAAGTGGGAAGAACAGCAAATAATGCTTATTAACCATGGGAAGCCAGAAAGAGACACATCATGCTCAGATTCACATCCTAGAAAAGCTCCACCCAGAAGGAATACAATGGTGCACTCAAGCATGTAAAACAGAGGTTGAGCTAACACGTAACTATGGGATGCAGTTGATGGCATGGTTGAGGCTGGAAAGACACAGGTCCTGCATGCTGGCTCCGCAATGAGAATAAAGAAGGGAAGGGGCCCCAGTGGTTCTCCATCCCCCTGGAGGGACAGAAGAACCTGTGCTGACATCCCTTCCCGGAGCTCTAAGAGCCCTAGAAGCAGCCGTGTGTGACCTGGAAACGCTGGCGTTTAGAGGCAGCAACCGGTGAGGCCAACACTGGAGAAACCCCACCATGCGCTCTGCCCTCGCACCCCAGGGTCACAGACACACTGGGGGCACTGCCTCCTCCAGCACGTACCCTCTGCAGCAGCCCTGCCAGCCGGGGCTTGCCTCCCCTGCCTGCTGCTCCCAGCGGCCCCAGGATTTCAGCTGCAGAGACCGAACCTGATCTTGAGCCCTACACCCCGAGCCCAGTACCTCTCAATGGAGGTGTTCTGGAAATCTGTGGGGGCCGTTTTGGGGTGACACGATGACGGTAGCAGAATGGGCCAAGGACCCCAGACATCCTCAATGTGCAAGAGTCCCAAGTGTCACCCCATGTCCCACACAACCTCTGAAGGTCTGGAAATCCACGTGTATGAAACTGTTTTCCATCATTTAGTTCTAAAATCCACCGCCATTGACTTACAAGCACAAAATCATTCTGTCCTTGTTTAAATATACCCTTTCTCAAGATCTGTTCACAACTGTAGGAAACTATGTCAGTAACAGCCACACTGCTTGGGGTATCTGAGCTGCCAACACACCACAGCTACACTAGCCCGCGTCTGCAGCTATCACACGCCAGAATTTCAAAGGGATGTTGAAAACTCCTTTACATATATTTAAAGCCAAGTTATTAAAGACCCATGAAATACTGGATACCAAGGATTTTCATTAATAAATTTCATTTTTGCCATCTATTAAGAATCTGTAGCACAGTGAAATTTATATCAGGAGAACTGCACAGAGAATTTATTTGTTTGGGGTTTCTTATTTTTCTACCTTACTCTGATACTGTCCTTGGGGTGACACACCTCCCACCCCACCCCCCATCCCAACTTCCCTATAAACTTTTTCCAATTCATCCTCAAATCCTAGAAATCTATTAAGGGCTTTGGTCTCCAAAGTACTGGGTTTGGGGAGGGATTTAGAGATGGGAGATCTGTTTTCTGAGACACTTTGTCAGCACACATCCCACGTCCTAATGCAGGGAATTAATTATGCTGACAATACCCTGACACGGGCAGCCTGGTTCATTGCAAAAATGCTTCCTCATTTTCTCCACGTCAACAGTCTGTGGTTTGCCTTGGCATATTATGCTACTTCACTTAAGGCTGTTTCCCCGTTTTCTCTTAACAGACACAGAAAAGTGTCATGTTACTTCTTTTATGTCAAGTGTATCTACTCTCTCATTTTTCTACTGTGGAATGGCTTCTGACCATCTCTTAAATCCAAATTTATTCACTGTACACAGGTGCAAGCACCTAACTAGTTCGTCTTCTGATGAAGGTGTGCTGAGCATTTACATTTTGAAATACATGTAATTTTGTGTTATGAATTTCTTTTTACTTCTCCTTTATGATACTATTTGGGCATTCTACTGACTTTTAGACACTGTATGTGTGGACAGGTCATTTCATCCGTCAATTTCATTTTAGGATCACAGAAGGGGAATTACACAATATTATATCTGTTACAAAGAAAGGGCATTAGATTTGAGAGAGTCGAGAGCCATCCGTCTGGAAAGCTTCCCCTCCCAACCTCCAAGTTCTTCCAGAGACCAGTTCTTCCTGAAATTCAGGACAGGGATCGTGGAGTCGAGAAGCTAGACTCCTGCCAGAGAGGCAAGTAACACCAGCACGTCATGCCGCCACCACCCGGGGTAACGCAGAGCGCCGGGGGAGGCTGATGGGAGCAGTGGAAGGGCTGGCCAGTGAGGGTAGGCCTCTGCCTGACCAGAGACAACATGCGGTGGAGGACAGCTCAGTCGAAGAGCTACGATGTCCAGAGTTACACCTGCCCAGGCCAGGTGCAGCTGAGACCCATGGCCACTTCAGAAGCAGGAGACCTCATCAGAGCCTCCGATTTCCCTTTGATGGCACCTGTCAAGACTAGCATGTGCTTGGCGGCAGCTCTGCTCCCCCTCGCCCCACACTATGCACTGGGCAGCCTGGATGCACCAAAGGGAAGAGGCTGAAGAGCCAGACAGGAGTCCTGCTACCTGCGTTTTGAGAAGCTGAGCATCAGTTCAGGGGGTGCTTGGAGCCCCTCCACTGGGTCCAGACATGTCCACTGCACATCAGAATGCAGGAGGGGTTTGAGGAATCAAGGCTCCTAAAGGGCACTACCCCTGGGCTGCACGTGCAAATAAAGGGGAGCTGACATGCCTATAAAACCTCTTGGACCCCACATTACCGCAGCAACCTCAGGAAGGTCAGGACCACCCGACGAGAAGTCTACCCATCTCGGCCCTCTCGCCCAGACAGGCAGCCGTGTAAACGATGCCCATACATCACAGTGCTGGATAAAGAGGCGGAAGGATGCTGCAGGAGCGCCACCGCCTTCTCATGGAAATCCGAGCTGTGTCTTGAATGACCAGTCACAACTAGTTAGATAACACAAAAGTCTCCAGCACGACTAACTTGGAAGGGACCTAGAAAGAGGCAGGAGGGAGGCAGGGAAGCAGACAGGACAGATCAGAGCACATCCTATGCCAAGCCAAGACCTCGGACTTCATCCTGAGGCCAGCTGGGAGCCACAGAGCATCTAAAGCTCGGGTGACACACTCCCCGCGGACAGACCTCTCTGGTGGTTTATCAGATCGCCTGTGGGGATCAGAGTGTGGTTTGCAGATTTCTGGGGAAACTAACCCCAAAATGACATTAGCAGCACACAGGTAAACTCCTCATAGTGTAAGAGCTACAGAAGCGAGATAGTGTAGTGCTGGGGTTAAACACTCAGGCTCTGCAGCCGGACACCCTGGGTTCAAAGCCAGCTCTCCCACTTACTGTGAAACCTTGGGCAGGTCATCCGATGTCACTGTGCTTCCCCCCAGCCCCCCGTAAGAGGGAGGTGACAAGAGCACCCCTCACAGAGCTGTGGGGAGGATAAAGTGAGGATTAACACACGGGGAGTGCTGACGTGCGGCCTGGCACAGAGAAAGTACAACCTAGTATTTACCATTACGTGTTTATTTTGATGCATCGTTAGGAAAAATAAGTTACCTAAACCAGTGACTTCACAGATATTACAGCTTGGATAAGACTGAGTGTTAAAGACTGAGACTCTTCCTGCAGCAGATTTAAAGGTATTAAGTGAGCAATGCCTGCTCGAAGCAGGGAAACACTTCTCACCTTTGTGTCCTGCACACGGTGGACCTTCTCTAAGGGCTTTCTCCATCATAACGGACCATTTTCCTGTAAGACAAGAGTAACTCCCTGTTGTACATCTATTTCTTGTGTTCTGAAATTCTTGAGCAAGAAGCAAGAGATGGAGAAAGCAACCTTAGCTAGGAGGAAAAGGGCGGAGACGGCCAACCAGCAACCACCTTTACACACAAAGAAGAACCCAGTCTCCATCTTCAAATCAGACGTCAGAAGTCATTCACACACATCTAGACAGCAAATTTACGAACAGCTTTCTAGAACATGTGTTTGTAACTATGTATGGTGACAAGTGTTAACTAGACTTATTGTGGTGATCACTGCACAATATATACAAACATCACATCATCATGTTGCACACCTGAAACTAGGGTGTTGCATGACAACTATACCTCAAAAAACATGCATGCAAAGTCACTTGTTCAGAAACTGGGATGCATTTCTCTGAATAACAAGGCTTCAAGTGGTGACTGGATCCCCAGGTTAGCCCACAAAGACCTATTCAATCCCAAGCCGGACCTCTGTTACCAGCTGAACAGCGTACTGCAAATTTAAGGGATGGAGTAAGTGGAGGAAAAAGTCTAAGACGGAGATGAGTTCCTCCCCGGGTAACCCCAGCCCCTTGAACGGGGCAGAGGCGGTGCTAAACAAAGTTTTGAAATAACAGCCATCTACTTTCTGTGCTTCTCTTATCCTCTCTCCTCTCCTGGAGTTCTCAGCATGGGTCTCTTCAAATTCTCCCCCTGCTGTTGCTGGGTAAGTAGGAGGGTGACCCTGGCAGAGGAGACTGGGGTGTGAAAAATGGGATTTTAGGAGCTAAAAAGTCTGTACAAACTGTCTAAGCCCTGAAACACAATGGTGTGTTTGGGGGTCCACAGGGTGTTCCGTGTAACGAGAAGAAAGAGCACCTCAGGCCACCCCACCCCCACGGTACATACAGGTGGTCACTTTTTTCTGACAATTTCCTATATAAACTCTCCCGTTATCCCACAGGCAGCTGCATTTAAAAAAAAAAATTCCAATTAAGCCAAATGAATCTTTAATTGGGATCTTTTCAGACAGTGCAATAGTTGGGGCGGGGGAATCAGCCTTTTTACAAACACACTGCTGAGCTGAGGAGGATGGAAAAAGGCAGCAGCTGAGCTTCCTCCCTGCTGTCAGTTCCCTACGCCATTTCTGCTTTCCATCGCTTCTCCTCTTCCTGCATTTCTGCACCTATGGACTCTCCAGGGACTCTGGCAGCGAGGCCCAGGCACCCTGGCTCTGGGAGCAGCCAGATCATGCAGAAAACAAGGGCAGCCGGCAAGCTGTCCCTGGTGTCCAGAGCATCTGACACAGTGCTGGGCACACAAGAGGTTCTGACACCTACTGGCTCAGTTACACAAGCCTTTTAAGTTTTTCCAGGGAGAACTATGGTTTGTACCAGGGGTCATCAAACTCTTTCTGTAAGGGGCTGGAGAGTCAATATTTTAGGCTTTGCAGGCTGTAGGCTCTGCATAGCTATTCAGAGATGATACATAAATAAGCGAGTCTGGCTGTGTCCCAATAAAACTTTATTTACAAAACCAGCCAGCCAGATTTGGCCCACGGGGCCTAGTCTGCAATCCCTGGATTATACTGAGCCATCTCTATGGTAAGACTGGCTCCATAATCCACACGCTCACAAATAAGGCCACGTGTCATACTGCTTGGTCATATGTACCATAAACTGTGTTAAACAATTTAGGATCCATACATTCATTTTAAACATACACGTTACCATGAATTTTTCTTGCTTTTTGTTTTTAATACATTTTCGCCATTTTCATACTTTAAAATAAAGTGGAAAAGAAAAATATCACAATTCGTAATACCGACTATGCACTAATTCTATATCAAGACCTTCTTTATGCATATTTATCATCAGTGATCGTTCACTTTAACCATTACATGCTTTTTGTTTGAGTTGACAATGACCAAACAGGGCTTTTTAATAATATCTACAGCCAGAAAGTCGTAGTCATGTTGGCAGGGGTAAACAATGCAGATGTTTTAGGGTCAGTTAAAGCAGATGGAGATGGTGACCTGAAGGGGAGGAGAGACAGGAAATGCCACGCTTATGAAATAAGAACCACAAAGCTCTTTGGGCCAGGAGCTCCAAATGTCTTCTGTTCTCCTCAGAGTTCAGTGTGTTTCACCTCTACTAGTCCTTCCATTAAAAAAGTAGTATCTCAAGCCAAAAAGAGAAAAAGATGGTGACATTAGGATCCTGAGGCCCAAGGAGCCAGGTGTTAATTACAGATGTGACGGCCACACTGTGAAGGATGACAGTCATCGGAGAGCATGAGTTAACTAAAAACCCTGAAAGGCAGAGCTGACTCCCAGCAAACATGGACCAACCAGCGGATCTGAGAAAAATCAAGTGTAGAAAAACCATCCAACGTGACAATCAAATAACACTAATCAGCTGGCAGCTCTCACCCTCCTTCTCCAGAAGCCATTTCACATCTCCTCTCCCAGAGTTCCATTTCCACCCACCTCCGCTCACGTTCTCCTCTCCTCCCCTCCCCCACCTCAACTCCTTCTCCTTCAACTTACTCACTTTCACCCCATCATGGCGCTCAGCAACAGATCCTCTGGAAAATTTTCCTTCAAGCTGGGCTACACATTCCTTCTCTCCAGTCCTACAGGCTACGTCTCCCAGCCTCCCCACCAGCCAATCTTAACCTGCACCTCAACACCTGAAAACCTAGTGCCTGTCTCGTGCACATAACCACAGCCTATCTTTTATCACGAGCCTGAGTACCTACAGGTCTGAGTGTGTGTCACACACATGAACGTCGTTAACAGTGAGAGTGTGTATGTGTGTGGGAGATGGAGTGAACACTGCTGAATGAGAGCACTGAGCCCCCCGACCAACACGAGGAATGTGATTTCAGATGGTCAGGATCACGAACTTACAAAGGTATACCCCTGGGCTTAAAGCAGCACCAATGTGCCCCAACCTCTGGGAACACATCTCCAAGTGCATGACGGGGGCTGAGCATCAACAACAGCGTAGCCTGTTACACTACTATAGTTACAACAGAAGTGGCAGCTACATTTTGAAATCCCAACTACGGAGTCTCATATCTCAAAAGAAAGCCTCTACTGTGCATATATCTTTAACTCCTATATGTACAATATCTGAATTATACAATCCCGGCTTTCCATTAATTCAGAATGACCAAGTAACCATTTTCTCATTAGGTAGCTGTTGGTGAAACTTTTATCATCCTAGTAACGTGGCAAGAGAAAGTGACCTTCTTGCTTTAAGTTTCTTAAAGTGTTATTGTTACACTAGGCACAAAATGTTTCTATTGTTAAACTAACGATAGGATTCTGGA
Source organism: Eschrichtius robustus (assembly GCF_028021215.1). Lineage (NCBI taxonomy): Eukaryota > Metazoa > Chordata > Mammalia > Artiodactyla > Eschrichtiidae > Eschrichtius > Eschrichtius robustus. The sequence goes on along the minus strand of NC_090837.1, from coordinate 40,985,753 downwards.
ATTTTTACTACAATGGGAAGGGTGGTGACAAAAGAATCCTAAGAAAAGAGATAGGGGCTTCCCTGGTGGCGCAGTGGTTGAGAATCTGCCTGCTAATGCAGGGGACACGGGTTCGAGCCCTGGTCTGGGAAGATCCCACATGCCACGGAGCAACTGGGCCCGTGAGCCACAACTACTGAGCCTGCGCGTCTGGAGCCTGTGCCCCGCAACGGGAGGGGCTGCGATAGTGAAAGGCCCCCGCACCGCGATGAAGAGTGGCCCCCACTTGCCGCAACTAGAGAAAGCCCTCACACGAAAACTAAGAGACCCAACACAGTCATAAATAAATAAATAAAATAAAGTATTAAAAAAAAAAAGAAAATGCTTCAAGATTCTTAATATTTAAAAAAAAAAAAAAAGAAAAGAGATAATCTAATTGTTCTATCTTCTGTAGAGAAACTGAGCTAGAGGTGTTCCTCAAACACTTACGAAATCACTGCTGGGTTTTCCAGCTGGCCATTCGACTCTGGAACTGGAAGAGAAGTGTCCCAATGCATAATAGGACCCAAGTCTTTCAAATGCGTTATGTGAGGCTAACTTTAAATAGAAAGGCTACCTGCATTCAGGACATTTTGTCTTCTATTCAAACTATGCCATCCAGAAGAAAGCACGATAATAGTGAGGAAGACATCAGGTACAAAAGCTACTTAGTGTTTACTGAGCGCTTACGCGGTGCCAGCTGCCGTGAATTCTTTTAATACTAACCACCACCCTACAGGTGTGCGCGATTCCCATTTTATAGGCAAGTAAGCGAATTGAGAAACCAAAGTCAGCAGCTACAAAAAGTGGACAACTAGGATGGCAGCCCTGGTTGCCAGACAGCTGATAGGATTAATGCTACCATTATCCACTCCTAAGAACAGTTTAAGTTGCTGGAAAACAAGGTCACAGGGCAAATTACAAAATATAATCAATTAGGCAGGACAGGCAGGAATGGCTTAATGAAAAGAGCCCTGGATTTAGAACCAGGGCTTGTGTCCTGGGCCACGCTAAACACAGAGACTTGAGTGCCTCGTTACAACACTGTCATGATAAAATACACCTCACTCTTTTGTTGTCACTGGAATAGTGAGAATATAAGGGAATGCGCCTGGCACTGTGCTTAGCAGAGAAGACACACTACAGTATCTTGTTCTTTTATCCTCGGTTCCCGTTTCAAAATATAAGCAGACAGCTACAACTCCTAGCTAGCCAGCGTAAGCACCCCCCCGACCCCTCCCCCCGGCCCCAACACCCACAGAGAAACACCTTTCAAGGTGTATCTTTCCCGCCCTTGCTGTGAGAAGAGCTTTCCTATCGCTCAAAATTTGCCCTCTAGCAACAGTGCATACAGAGGTGGCTAGATGAGGCAAAATGACTTAGTTCATGCTTTCAATATATGGGAACCATGAGGTAGTAATTTAAGTATGTTAAAGCACTTTAGAGGGAAAAGAAGATCATTAAAATAAGTAACAGAACATTTCAAAGCAAGAAGTGTTGAAATATGCAAGCGCCGTATCTTGATCAGCAACTGAAGAAAATAAACTTGACTCTGAGACATTCTCCACTCCTCTCTGATACAACATAAATTCCTATGCCTTTAAAGAGTCAAAGCACAGTAAATGAAACTTTTTTTCATGAAATACATTCTCAGATGGCTAAAAAAAGCTACAGGAGACACTGTGAGACGAGTCTCTTAAATCTATCCTCTGGAAATCCTTGATGAAACTCTGGCTTGAAATCAGACTGAATGCTTTAAAAATAAAATGTTCTGAATAAAGCTAAGAAGTTTCCATTTGCAGATTTTTTTAAAAAACTGATTTAAAAGTAAAATGTCTCAGTGAAAAGTTTATAGTTGTGAGATAACTTGCTTTGCCATTAAGCATGTGGAAGCTCCCACCGGAAGAAACCACCATTCTTTTAAGTCTGAAAACTTCAGGCGTCTGTATCCCACCGTCCCTCATTTGCTTACAGACCGTGGCTCTCAATCACAGCTGCACATTTGGTTTGGTCCTCTAATTCCTACCAGACCACCGGCTCTAAAGAAATGCAGCAATTGGCCCTTAAACATTTACAGGGAATCTGCTAATCAACATCCTTGAGTCTTGTCAACACTAGAAGGACAAATCACAAACTTGCTTCCTAAACCAGAAAGCGGATGCTTCTGCTCCCCAAAGAAATTGAAGGCTCCTCCCACACCCACGAGAAAGCAACCAGGTTTCAGTTCTTTTGCTTCATTTTTTAAAAAGAGGAATAAAAAATTAACTGAACACACGTGTGCTTCCTCCCACTCTTCCGTATATTTAGAATCCCTCCATTTTCTTCTACCTTTAAGTTACAGAAATCCATCATAAATTCGCTCGCTTGAAAGGCATTAGCAACTCATTTTGGGGACTGAGTTTTAGAAGAAAAACAGAGAGAGGTGAGTAAGCAGAGTTCGGTTTTTTTTTTTTTTTTTAATTCCTGCACGGCCAGGCAGTTATGCATATCTGTTTTCAAACAAGGAAAGCGTTTGCAATGCACAACGATGCAAAGTAACGCGAGGCACAAGAAACAGGCACGATGCAGCTGGTGTGGTCCGTATCACAAAGGCAGCACGCTAGCCGGAGTCACAACCCTGCAAGTCCCTGGCTTGCGGCTGCCTCAAATCGCATCCGGTCCCAGGTCTCAAAGCCAACGGGCTCCGGACCCGGCGGCGGGGCAGGCGACCCATGAGAGAGAATCGGACAAACACCGGGCGCCCCTCTTGGAGGGCGAGGCCGGGAGAAAGTGAGGGAAGAGAGCAGGAGCCGGGAGGACACGCGGCGAGTCCCTCGGAGAGAAAGGACCACGGAGCAGGGGTGGAGGCGGAAGGGGAGATGTGGCAGAGGCGCCGGCTGCAGCTCAGGCAGAGGGACAAGACACGGGGAAAGGCGACAGGGCCAAGGATCACTGACCGACGGGAGGGGGAGGGGGCTTCTGGGACGGGCCGCAAAGGGAAGCGCGCGAGCCGGCCCCGAGGTGCGCGTGCCGGGCGGGGGAGTGGGGCGCGTCAGTCACCTGTATTGTTTGAAAAGCTGGTCCGACTCCCTAAAGCCGTTGTTGAGCAGCATGTTGATGCCGGCTAGGGCCAGCTCCGCGTCCTGCAGGGGCGCCGCCGCCGAGTCTCCGTCGTCCCGCCGCCGCGGCCGCTGCTGCTCCGAGCCAGCCATGGGCGCGCGAGGCTCTGCGCAGGGCCGAGGCGAGGTGGGGTAGCAGCTGCTGCGGCCCCCGCGCGCGGCCGGAGCCCGGCTCTACCTGCCCGGAGCGCGCCGGAGCGGGCGCGGGGGAGGGGCGCGGCGGGCGGGGCGCGGAGGGAGGAGCCCGGGTCCAGCTGCAGCGCGGCGGGGGACGTGGGCGCCCAAGCCGCCGCCTCCCGCCGCCGCGGGGATTACTCAGCAGCCGCCCGCCCGTCCGCTCCGAGGCGCGCGGCTCGCGCCGCCACCGAAACGGAATCCGTTTCCGGGTGTCTCTACCCCACCGGACCCGGGGCCGAGCCGCTGCCGCCCCCGCTTCCTGCAGCCCTCGCGCGCCGCCCCGGGCCCTCACACCGCGCCCCTCGCGCGGCAGCCCGGGGCCAGCGCGCCGAGTCTGCCCGGACACGAGCGAGGCCCCTGGGCCCGGCCCTTGACCCCCTACTCCAAAAGGGCCGGACCCGGGAGTCGCAGGGAAGCTGGAGAGGGCAGACGGGTTCGGAGAGCGGACAGGGAACTCCGCCCGGGCCGCAGCGAGAGCGCGCCTCGCTTTTGCCCCGAGCGACTGAAACCCCACGCAAGCGGCGCGCGCGAGACCCGCAACTTTATCCGCCCCCTTGGGCCGCCTACTAGCCCGCGGCAGCCAATCCCCGAGGAGGTGGGCGGCGGGGACGGGGCCTCCGGGCACCTGCCCGGCAGCTGCCCCGAGCCCAGCGTTGACGAACTGGAGCGGCGAGGCCCTGGGTGTGTGGCACCCACCCTCTCCGGCCCGCCACCAGCATTTGCGAGATGGGGCAAGAAGGCAAATGGTGGCCCAGATGGCATATACCTAAATATTTAGGAGTTATAAATTAAGCTGTTCTTGTGCGTTCTACTCTCACCCTGACAATTATGCTTTCTTACCAATGGAAGAGAAAAATAAGTGAAAAGCTGTGGTTTCCGTAGGGCCGAATGTCAGTAAAACGCCAAAGATAACTGAATTTAGCCATTATTGACTAAATTCTGATGATGGGCTGGTGATGTGTGTGTGCGTAATATTAGGGAGGCAAACAATCCATAAATTGATTTTTGTCATTTTTCCATAAATTAGTTTTTCTCACCTTTATCTTAGCAAAATCACTATGTATGTTGTTACAATCAAGATTGTTATTCATGTCAAATTAAACCACCTTTCTTAAATCGTCGTAGTTCTTAAAGTGTAGTTTATTAAATTCAATTTGGAGAAACTTTGCTCTGCCAAAGCATTTACAATTGTAATTTACAATTACAATCGAAATTGTCTTTAAAAATTAAAACGATGTTCAGGTTTCGAGATAACCCACGAATTGTAAATATCATGTCCAGCATTATAATGGGATCAATAAGATAAATGATCCCAGAAAATATTACAAAATAATATAATTTCATCCTGTAAGTAGCTATCACTTGTTTTGTGATTTGTGCCATTCCTTACATGAATATCTCAATCCATACTATATTCCCAACATTCATCTATACAAATTTAAGAGTAATGTGAATTGTTGTCACTCCTTAGCTGTCGTGTATAACTGTTACAAAGCCATGCTAATTCTTGAGTACATCTGGAGCCACAAATTAGAACACCAAAAGAAGCAAGATGATGGATGATTCTCAGCCCTGGGAAATAATACTTTGTAAGGGAGGAATCATTGCCTTCATGTGCTCTGAGAAGGATATGACAAGTTGACCAATTTTTTTTTTAATCCAAGCACTACTGGATTTAAAATAGTGTTAGTTTCAAACATCAGCACTGCCACAGGTTATAGGTTCCATTGAACCAGCACTGAGTGCCAGATCCCCAGTGATAGAGGTGCCTATGTGTTCCTTAATGTATGTGTGTGTGTGTGTGTGTGTGTGTGTGTGTATGTTGTGATGAGCAGGGCCCTCTAACATGGGTCTTAGGTACTATACTGTCCATGGGGCTCACATGGGCCTCTGGCACAGAAAGGAACCCCACTGGAACATACTGCCAGTGGTTACGGGAGCTGACAACATGCCCAGTGCTTACAAACTGCCTGAACTTTGGATCTGTGGAACCATCCACCCCCAAATCCCTGAAACAATCTAGTCAACAAGGGAGGGAAACCAGGAGAGCAATACCAAACTTAGCAGATAGCCTGTACTCCCCCAACTGGAGAAGGCCACCTCACACAGTTCTCTATGTCCCTATTACTTGAGAAGAGGTGGGGAAACAGTCAAGGCGTTGACGGCACCATGGGTGTTGTTAACAAGTTATTCCTGGGACCCTGCAGCTGATGGGGGGAGGGGTGAGCAAACTCAAAGCCATGTTTGTGGGGCTAGTTCCATCTCAAGAACCTAGCACAATCAGTGACGCAGACTTAGTGAAATTAAACTGTTGAAAGACTGAGGCAAGGTCCAGTGCAACTTCCCAGCACCCCATAATAGGCAAGGGAGGGGCAATATGGATAGAGGATAACTCTGCCAGGTAATATACACCAGATACGTGTCACGCTGGATTTAACCACATACCAAAACAATTAGATTAGCAGCAGCAGCATGAATGGACGTTTTCAAATATTTGCTCTGTAATGAGGGACACAAAGGGGATTCAAAACGGGGCCCATGATCCTGAAGGGAGACAACACACGGACCAGTAATTATGCTTGCAGCTGTAGTTGGCAATGACACCTGCCCAAGGTTCACCTAGCAGGTGGGGAATTAAGGCTGATTGTGCTTTCTTCACTGGATAATAATGGCAGCTAATGATGGATATTTAAGGGGTCATGGTGTATATTATCTACAAAAGGAAAAAAAAATCTAGATTACGAACACGTTAGGGCATGATGCACTTGAAATTGCGAGATTCTCAGCACCCTCTGCAGAACTAATGCAGTCTTCAGTGCACTTTCCTCTCAAGGGGAGGAAAGAACCTATTTTCCTTCCATAGACCTCTTGTGGACATTGTCAGTACTTTGTGGTTCCTCATGAGATTTCATTATGAAAATAAAACTCCAAGTTCAAATGATCACTGAAAAGTTTTAGACATGTGTATTATCCTTTACATGGTAGATTTTTTTAATAAGATGTCTTGGTTGCAAGTAACAGAAAAACCTGACCCAAATTGGCTCAGAATAGCAAACGTATTGATTCATGAATGGAGTTTTCCAAACAGGCTGTCCAGGGCTGAAACACTATGACTAGGACGCAGTTTCTCCCCCTGTCCACCTCGCAGCTCTACCATTTTGGTTCTTGGTGGCTCTATTCTCAGACAGGCCCTCCTCTCCTGGTCCCCAAACAGCTGGAAGCTCCCATGGCTGCCTGCTTGCCTCTTCACATCCAGTAGGAAGGCATTGCTTCTTGAATGCTTAACTGCAACAAAAATCCCCTAATTGAACCACATTGGTTTTGATTGGCCTGACTGTGGTCAGGTTCTCATTCTTAAACCAATCAGTGTGTGTATGTGTGTGTGGGGGAGGGGGGCGGGGGGCGGGGGGCGGAATGGCATTATAATTGAATTAAGCCAATCAGAGCCTTCTCCAGCATCTGGGAGGTGGAACCAATTCCATCCAAACTCCTTGGCTGGGAAATCCCACATCTATTAGGAAAAGGAAGTCAGGAAATGGATGTCAGAAAGACAACCAACAAACATCCCTTAACCTTGTCTTCCTAAACATGTTTTGGGATTTTGGAATTATATTTTAAATGCCTTTAGAGACTATATTACTTTAAGAAAATCTTGCTTGTGCTTCGGTTATATTCAAATTCTTTAGTAAATGCTAATAACCATGCCTTAATGTATCTTTGTAAACCTGCACTACCAATTGAAATAAAGACAGGTTTCCAGAATGTCTGGAACTCTAAAAAGGAGGAGAGCCGGGAAATTAATGTCACTACATTTTCATATTACTCTAGCTTTGATATCAAACTCGGTCTTTAACTCTACTGAAGATTTAGTCGGGTAGCCTTGTGAGGGTAGATTTAGTTAACCGCTTTTAATTAGAAGGCAAATCAGGTCAAGGGTTGATATGCAAAACTTTGTGGCAGGTTCCTTTCTTTTCTGCTCACAGGTGGATCACTAGCTGGCCTCTAAGGAGGGGGGCACCCATAGGGGTCCACCTGGCTGCTTCTCCAGCAGGATGGATGTCTCCGACAAGATACTCAGGCTGCCCTGGAAACTACAGCAGTGACCACGGAGCAGGAAACCGTTCCCTTCTCATTGGATACCTTCTCATCTGTCTTTCCCCAAATCAAATACCCAATGGACCACAGTGGGGGCTTAAACAGGTGTTTACTAGAGTTTAGATCATTGTGCTGCTGCTGTCTAGATTCCTCCCCTGCGTGGCTCAAGCAGTGAGGCCTCCTGTCCAAGCTCTTGATTGGGATGTGTCTTTGAGTGGAAATTCAGGTCCTCTCCTGGTCTTCAGAGGCTCTCTCTCTCCCTCCCTCCCCCATTCCTTTTGCCTTTCTTCCTGCGTCCCTTCCCTTTAACCTCTCTGCTTGCTAGTCACTGGTTCTTGCTGTTCCCTAATCTACCATCCCTCTCTCCTCCTTACAGAAATAATCAAGCCTCCCTGTCCCTTGGTCCCTCTCATGACTTGAGCATTCTGCAGCCTCTGGTGAATGTCCACGGCTTCTCTTCTCTGTCTGCCAACTGTTGCTCTATAGAGGGAGAGGTTGTCTCTGATTTCAAGGTCTGTGGGTCTGCTGAGTCCTGCAGGGGGGTTGGGGGTGGGAGGCAGAGGAGCTCTGGTCCCGTGGATGAGGGAGGGGAAAGGTGCCAAAAGGTCCGGGAGTGCCCTGGTGGGTTTTCTCCTGGAGTACCTAAAACCAAATATACCTTCCACTGTGATTAATTTCTATCCAGAATCCCCATTTTTATCTAAACAAGGAAATTATTTACCTTCTCTTGATTTAACGTTACCCATTTCTTACTAACAATCCTGGCCTTATCATGCTAACATTAAGCCTTTCCTACACTAACTGACAACACATGGCATGGCTCAGTTCTCTCTAACCTCTATGCTTCTCCCATGACTATAGGAGGAAGGAGGGGACACATTTCCACTCACATAACCACGTATGTGAATCTGTTTCAGTGGAAGCAGCAGCGGCTCATCACCGGCTTCCCAGAGTGGATTTGTTCCAAATCATAAAGTGTAGTCAGATTCACTTGGACTGTCTAGAGCACGCAGTAGGTGCTCAATCCCTGTTTGTCAATTGTATGGTGAGTTGGAAGTGTAGGGAGATGGAGATTGGGCTTAAATCATAGACTATGATTTGGGTTCTGCAAAGCATTAACTTTGTGACGTGGGGCGATTTTACTTCATCTCTTTCAGCCTCAGTTTCCCCATTTATGATATGAAGACAATCAGTACCTTCAAGGCAAGTAGCTGCAAGAGTGGGCACATGAATAAGCTGTAATAGCAAGATATTATCTGAATCCATACAATTAGTTTTCTAATATTAATGAAAGCTAGTGGATCCTTCTGTTCTTATATTGTCAATGGCATTATCTTTTTTTCCCAACATCATTATCTTGAAATATCCAGCTACAAGAAAACCTGTGCAATTAAATAACCAAATGCATCATACGGAGATGATTAATTTAAACCATTTCTAATATAAACAGCATATGTTTGCTATTTTAATGCCAATGGAAGAAGTGCCAATTTTCTTCAGAGGGTATAAAAAGTATAAAGTAAAAATATCTAGGTCTTAGAGTTCTTCATTTGGGTCTGAATTGTGTTTGCCTTAATAACCCATTAATATGTTTTTGACACTGCCTGAATGGCTGGACAAGGAAATCAATAATATTTAGTATGAACATTTAAAAAATGCATCTTCTATATATCCTGTGTGTGTAACATGTTTTGCAGTCAGCTATGGTTGGTTTATCTTTGCAAGAAGAGACACGTTGTTAGTATAAAATAATGCCTTATTCATTTAATCATTTGTGTTTTGCTCTGGGGTTAAGTTAGCAATCTGAGTGCCCCAACCGAGAACTCAGCACCACTGAATTCCCCGTGGTAAATTAAGGAACTAGTTGAAAAAGTTTTCTATCAGTGTGGGCAATCCACACAGGTTTTACTTGTGCAATGTATGGACACCACTGAGCAGGGTGCCCTGACATTCTGGTTTTCACAGGGCACTCACTGCGTGTTCTCACTGTGTCAGAACAGGGGGAAGTACTGGCAATATTTAGACAAATATTACAAGGCTTCTCAACACTGAGGATAAAACATATAGCCAGGTACACATCTATAGTACAATATGGTAAGTATCATAGTAGACCTCACTATAAAGTTTGTCAGAATCCATTTAATTCCTGGATTTACTCCTTAAATGGTTATAACAGATGTTTACCTTATGAACTGATATTCACTGATTTTCTATTAATTTGTTGATTCTTTACCCCTTCAGGGTTAGCATATGGGCCACATTGGAATACCTCTATCACTAATTTATAGCCAGTCCTTGATTTTTGAGCCCCCAAATAGTATTACCCAGTTTGGGTTCCCCCATTAGTTATCAAAAGGAAGCTAATCACTATTTTTGGTTACTTTCACATCTTTCTTCAAAAGAAGATCCACCACAACTGAAGATATTTGTAAGAACATGAAAAGGGACTTCCCTGGTGGCACAGTGGTTAAGACATCGTGCTCCCAATGCAGGGGGCCTGGGTTCGTTCCCTGGTCAGGGAACTAGATCCCACATGCATGCCACAACTAAAGAGTTCGCATGCCACAACTAAGGAGCCCGCCTGCCACAACTAAGACCCAGTGCAACCAAATAAATATTAAAAAAAAAAAAAAGAACCTGAATACAATTTTGAAGACATCTCCAGAAAAGGAATTAGATGAAAAAATAATATCTTTTAAAAAAAGCTTTGTACGTAAAGGAGAAAACATCCACTACAGTATATAACATTGGATATTTGTTTTAAAAGATTCTATTAAACAAGCTCGCTTCCCTATGAAGGGTACATGCACACACACACATGCTAAAAAATTTATTTTGAAAATCTATAATTAGAAAACAGCGATGGCTGCACAACTCTGCAGATATACTAAAAACTATTGAATTGTACACTGTAAATGGTGAATTTTACAGTATGTAAATCATACCTCAATAAAGCTGTTAATTTTAAAAAATTTTAAATCATTCTAAATGACAAAGTGAAAAACAGTGTTTTGAATCTTCGATTTCATATATCTGGGGCAGAAAAAAAGTTTATTATTAAAAAAAAAGAAATCTCATCTTGAAGAGTGTCCATAAATCAGGAATAGATGCTGGCTACCATCACAACACACCTGGTGCTGGGTTAAGACTTTACATATGTTGTTCCACTTAATTCTCAAAGTAACCCTGTGAGGTGGGCTTTATCCCAAGTTTACGGATGTGAAAACAAATACAAACAAGTCGGATAATTTTCTCAAGCCCATGCAGCCAGTAAGAATTCAAGTGAGGTTTAAACATAGGTCTTATGGCATAGAGTGGGTAAGTCTTAGTTGTTAAAGTAAAACCTAGTACCTGCTGAAGGCCTGACTGAGGGAGCGCACACACACACACACACACACACACACACACACACACACACACCATTTTGAGTTTCATATGGCCATTATCACCATCTCTTCCTGAAAGTAAGAATATCACTTACATTTAGAAGGTATTTTGAATACAGGCAAATATATGATCTCATATGTGATCTGAGTCACTAAAACTGGGGTGGAGCCCAGGTGTCTGCATTTTACTGAAAACCCCAGGTGAGTCTAATGTCAGGGAACAGCCCTATGTGAAAGAGTCATCTGAGTGACAACTCTGGAAAGCAGAGAAGCTACGGTTCATCTTTGTGTACGTTTCTTACCCGTAGTATATGTTTCAGAAATACTGCACAAATAAATGAAAGTGTAGCTTAATGTATGATTTTGATGGTAAATCATCTTTATATCCTTGGATATGAACAGTTGTGTTATTAACCTGAGGATAAAGGTATATACTTAGAGTTTTAAAACAAAAGCCTGTCATGTAATACCTTAAGAAATTCTGTGCATTTCATCAGCTAGTGGTTGATACATCCAGAGCTGAAAGACACACTCTGCAGAGGGTAACCAATCAGAAGAAGACAGGCCCTCATTAAGGAGAAAAGGAGGATGTGGACACCGAGAAATCACTTAAATCCTAACTCTTGACATTTATTTTTAAATGTGGTTGTAAAAGAAGACTCAGAACATTCAGCTGTGTCATGGCTAAAAATACACATTTCTTCACTTCTCCTCACCTTCTTCACCCTGCCATCTCCTCTGAGGCAAAAACAGTGAAAACAGGGGGATAACTGTGAGATGGAAAAGGGAAAATGAGAACCAGTTTATATCCACCGATAGGGAACTGGATGCCCAGATACCACAGGGACTAGTTTCCTCATTCCCCAAATCGGGCCAAAGAACAACAGCTTTCTAGGCTCAGGATCAATCTTCTTTTCTCTACCTTTCTGGAAGGAAACCACCTCTAGTGGGAGGCCCTTCACCTCTGCCCAATAGCAAAGTTATGGTTTCCACGCCCCTGCCCCACTAGACTTGCCTGGGGAACAAAAATGGCCTTGCGTAAATAAAAAACGCTTTCATTCCTCTAGACTTAAGATAACAATTCTATTGTTTTTCTTTGTTCAATTCAGTCATTCAAGCAATTCTAAAAACTATTTGCCTGTGAAGAGCTCTTTTTCACACATGTCATACCAATGGTCATAGGTCCACTAGTGATTCACTCCAAGAAGGACACTACATAAATTGCAGGTTATCCCAGATGTTGTCTAAGATGAATTAATTACCGGATACATCACAAAGACTACCATATTTTTCTTAGAACAAGGACCCATTCAGTTCAACGGTATGTGCCAGCCACTGTATGCTAGGTGCACTGGAAGAGAAAACCGAAGAAGATACAAAACCTGAATCTGAGAACCTTCTAGTCTAGTGGGTGAGGCAGACACACCAACAGAACATCTAACATAAAATGGTCATAAGATAGAGGTATATGGGTGCTGTGGGAGCACAGAGAAGAGGTATTAGTCCACTTGGGGGCTCCATAGAAGGCTTTCTGTGAGGGATTTGATAACTGAGAAGAGAAGGGTAGAAAATGTATCGCAGGCAGAGGGACCAGCATGAGCAAAGGCATGGCCATGTGAAACAGCAGACATCTCCAAACAGTGTAGTTGCTCTAGAGTGTAGGGTGAGGCAGGGATGGGTGAGGAATGAGGCTGGGGAGGGGGGCAGGAGTCACAGCATGAGGGCTTTCTATGCCTTGCTAAGGAATGTATGGGCAATGAGGAGCCAGTAAGGAATTTGGGCACCTGAATGACATCACCCGACTATGAAGGGCTAATTTAATGTGAAGAAGACTAGAGACTTACAAGAGGCAACTGCAGAAAACCAGAGCACTTGTTACTCCCTGGTATGTGAAATTCTCAATGCTCTTTCTGTTGCAAGGGACCAAAACCAACTCAAAAGCCTTCAAAGGAAAGGGTGCAGCTGGATACAGGTGCTCGCTCAGGGACACCAGGACTCTGCTTCTCTCTACAGGTTGACCTTTTTCTCTCCTGCAGTGCGACAGCGGGTAGCAGGGCAATACTTCATTCTGTAGGACTGTCCTGTACATTGCCAGAGTCTAGGATTCCTGTCTCCCAGTGCCAAAAGCACCTCCCAAGCATTGTAACAACCCAGGATTCCTCATACATCAAAAAAAAAAAAAGTGCGGAGAGTGGTACTGTCCCCCGTCTTGAACCATCGCTCTGAGGTATAAGCAACTCAAGGTCCCTGTTCGCCAGATTTGAGTTTTCTCTACCACCACCAGCCTTTATAACTAAATGGATGCTGGCCAATTCAATCTCTATTGACTTTGAGCTAGTAACCAACATAAGAGATCTTCTCAAGTTGTCTTTAAATCTAGATCCCACTCCCCACTTTTAGCTTTCTTCTGTCAGCACTGGTCTCCACACTTGCCCATTCCCAGAGGAAGAGAGACCTCCCTCTCCAGTTTCTATATAGCCATTGTCAAGGATGGTTCTGATCAGTGTTGCTTGAGTCACATGGCAATCCCTGACCCAGTCACTGGAGGACAGAATACTCTGATTGGCCAGCCTTGGTTATGTGGGGAGGCAGCCAGGAGGGTAGAGCATCCTGGCTAATAGCCCCACATACAATGGGGAGAAGTTGTTTCCAAAGAGAGAAGTGTAGGCCAGCAACTTATATCTACCTCAGAGAAGGAATAAACAACACAATATATTATTGCACACCTCACCCTCCAATGTTCCATTCCGTAATAAAGAAAAAACAAAAAAAAAAGAAATATTTTAAAACCCTAAAACCTCCTCCTACTTCTTCCAAAAATTTTGATGGATTTGGAAAAATGATCTACTTGAGTGGAACCCAAGAGTAAATTAAGCGCAACTTTATTCAGTGTTTCTTTAGGACACTGATGATGTAACTGACTTGGAAATCTCCAGAGTGTGTTGGTGATGCTGGGGGCAGAGCTGTGAAGAACTGAGGGACAATGAGAAAACTGTGGTAGAACAGGGGCTGGGGGAAAAGGTAAGGAAATCAAAGGAGAGTCTAAGGACTTTACTGAGAGCAGAGCATCAGTAAAGCAAGGAGAGAATAGAGGAAAGAGAGGAGAAAGAGCAGGTAGACAGGGAGAGATGGTGGAACTCCATGACACACAGTTTAGAAGGGCTGGTTTATCCTGGGAAAGCCAAGAGGCTGAATATCTAGAACCAAGGAACAGGTCAATCAATTGATTCTTGAAAGTATTTCTCAATATCCACGACCAAGGGCACAGATCCAGTGGCCTGAGGTCAACAGTTTCTATCTAAACCCAAACTAGGTCGACCTGGGGCCCCAGGCAGACAAGAACCTGCTTCTTCAGAGATTCAGAATCTAATAGAAAAACAGATAAGGGTAGACTAAAGGGGACCAGCAAAAAAGACAGTATCACCAGTTGAGGCTGGTAGAGGAACTTCTCAACTAGGAGACCATCAAGGGTCCTCCAGAAGACACTGAGCCTGGTTTCGTGTGTTGAACCTTAGTCAAGATAACTGAGTGAAGACAAGGAAACTGTGTAAAGGTTTTATCTCCAAATTTTCTTGTTTTTTAGGTGCGTTCTAGAGTTACAGATTCTCAGATTGGAGGAACACAGAGGTCATTGCACCAGAAACCTCAGTTCCTGATCCAACTCTGGGCAGTTCTGTTGACCGTGATCAAGCTGCTTAACCTCTTTCAGCTTCAGTTTCATCATCAATAAACACAAATCACGATAAAGTTCCTGTTTATCTCATAGGTAAACACAGGCTGCTGTGACATCCAGGGGACAGGACCAACTACATAACTTGTGGGGCCCACTGCAAAATGAAAATGTGGGGTTCCTTGTTTAAAAAGCATGAAGAATTTCAAGATGACAACAGCAGAGCATTAAACCAGGCTTCTGAGAGCAGAGCCCTGCGTGACTGTACATGTCCCAGCCCTGCCAGGTGGGATAATGTACATCAAAGTGGCTTAGCAATCTACAAAGAGTTCAGCAAAGTGGTGAGGATTTTCTTTCTTTCTTTTTTTTTTTTCCTCTTCTTGACGCTCCAGCATTATATTAGTTTGCTAGGGCTAACAAGGAAATTTATTGTCTCTCAGATCTGGAAGCCAGAAATCGAAAATCAAGGTGTCGGCAGGGTTTGCTCCTTCTGAGGACCGTGAGGGAAGGCTCTGTTCTAGGCCCCTCTCCTTGGCTTGCAGATGGCTTTGTCTTTACCTTGTCTTCCCTCTGTGCATGTCTCTGTGTCCAAATTTCCCATTTTTACGAGGACACCAGTCATATTGCACTAGGGCCCATGCTAATGACCTCATTTCAATTTGATGAGCTCTGCAAACACCCTATCGCCAAATAAGGTCACATGGTGAGGTACCGGGAGGTCAGGACTTCAACATATGAATTTGGGAGGGGGATACAATTCAAGCCATTACAAGCATCACCCCTTCTCTACTATTTTGGAGGCATGTCTAGTGGTGTATAGTCTCATGGGGAGGCAGTGATGTTGGGCCACGGTAGGGGGACAGTTCTGCCACTGTGACAGGGGTGTGCGGGCCACTCTTTCGGCTAACTGGTGCGACAGGTCCCACTGCCTGTCCCATGACCCACTCTCCAGTCTCTGAAAGCTCTTAAACGTGCACCCAATAAATTCCCTTCTGGCTCAAGAAAGCTGGAGTATGTTCCTGTAGCTTGCAACCAAGAAACCCGACACCCAAACACTGCGTTAAAATTGGAAACGGTATTGTATGGGACCCGAGTTCTGTGCCCCGTCCCCCAGATCTGCTTGGCCCCTTCTGCTGGCTGGGCCCTGGCTGCTAGCTTCCCACTGTGGCCTCATCTCTGCCACCATCGGCACAGGCAGCCTCCCCGAGTGCGAGGGCCAAGGGCCGGCTCTGGCACAGCTGCTCCCCTGCCCACCACGGGAGCGGCTGCAGCCCTGCAGCCAGACCCAGGCCTCCAAGGAGCCTGCAGAGAAGCTGGCTCTTCCTGCCACTTGAAGGCTTACGTGACACCCCTGCCACCTCACTGAGGGCACAGAGGACGGCTGTCCCACAGCGGCCTGGGGAGGAGGGGTGACAACCGGAAGTGAGGGAGCGCTGAATCCCCGTGGCACCAGCTTTGACCAGTGAGAGTCAAGAGACAGAGGGAACCGGCAGATAAACTCCTCACCCTTCCTGCCCGTGACCAACAATTCCAAGATGTGGTGGTTCCATCTGACCTCCGCACGGAGTCCTGCCGGCTGAGCGTCAGGCATGGTTTTCGTGGCACGTGGCCAGCGCGGTCTGGCCTCCACCTGCATTTGCTTCTGCGCTCTCCTTTCCCCGTCACTCTTCCCTTCTGGAACAGAGCCTTGCACCTTAAGCTTTGCTTCAGGCTCTGCTTTCTATCCACTGTGATTCCCAAAGACCAGCAGCGGCCTTGCAGGAAGCCTTTGGTTTGGAACCTGGGGAGGCAGAGGACGAAACCACTTCCTCTCACCCGTACGCCCACAGCTCTCAACTTAGCCGAGGCTCACGGACACGGCACGCTCGAAGGCAGGCAACCGGGGATTACGAACAATGACACTGGGTATATTATGAAAACACCAGTTATGTCAAAGCCACTCAGAGAACTGAGGCCATCATCCAAGATGATGCAGGATGTCAGCTGGAAAACAAAAGAGCTTTCACCTGAACCAGCCATGCGCAGGTGGCTGTGAAACTGGGGCCAGGGCCACACGTGTGTATTTAAAGGGTGTGGCTTATTCTCCCCTAATTGCAGGTTCCTGAGGAGCAGGATGGAAATAATTTCTTACTCTGTACAGTAGTTACCGCCTCAGTGCCCCTGAGCTTCACTCCCTCCATTTACGACCAGCTTGATGTTTACAGTCGACATCGCAGTGCTGCACCAGAGAGATCCTTAGAAATGCAACTTCCGTGAAGCATTTATTCTGGCTACACAAATGGTGGCCCATTAGGCTATTCAGAGCTCTGTAGATATATTTATAAATTCTTAGTGCTTCTTTTTTTCCAATGAGGTTTAAGTAGGTCTGAAAAAATTAATAAAAACTGGAGTTCGGGACAACCAAGGACAAAAATAAGAGGGAGTTCCAGAAGGAAAAACAGTTCTGTCATCTACTAGCTTTACGACCTTGGGCAAATGACCCGACCTCTCTGAACCTGAGTTTCCTCTTCTACAAAATGGAGAATATAATAACCTGTCTGTAAGTTGTTATAAGAATTAAGGGAGCTAGTGTGTGGGAGAAGTCTAGCACATAATTAGCGCTCCATAAATGTTAATTATTGTTATTAATGTTATTGATTACTACAAATGATTACTTCTCAACACAGAGGTGAGATTACAGGTGAGAATTGCTTCTGGAATACCAGCATGGAAGTATGCAAACACCATCCTAGCTCTCTCGGTTCCCCAGGTTTCTGATGGAGAACACAAGTTTCTATGCCCAAACTGGCTCAAGGGAATTCCTCTTGAAACCAATTTCTTAGTAGAAGGGCATCCACCCATGCCCTGAAGTGCCCTCAGTGGAAAGTGGGGCCCCTAATCTTCCCTGAGCAAAAGGCAGGTCTCAAATTTTTGATAGCACAGGAACCACCTGTTCTATATATGCAGAGTCCCAGGCCCCATTCTTAAAAGTTCTGATTCTGTAGGTCCAGGGTTTGAGACCTGGGAATTACCATTTTGCACACATGTGCACATGTGCAGGCATGCACAGTACATGCACACCATGATTCTGAGGCAGAAGGTATTATACTTTGTCCATATTTCCAGAATTATCCTTTGGAGCTCTCAGACACCCTTCCAGCCCTGTGGTGAGCATATGCAAAGAACCTGAGCTCCCGGAAAACACTTCCAGCTCCCTTCCCTGGGACTGCAGGCATATTTAATCGTCCCATCCTGACCATACAGGCCTTATTTTAAGGTTACCACAGGTGCAACAGCTTAAGTTTAGCGTTTACACCACATAGAGATGCTATGAGACAGTGCTTCCCAAACTGAGCTGCATATTAGAAATACCTGGAGAACTTTTAAACCTGCCTCCCACCCGCCACGTCCAAACCCAGCTGAAAAATGGGCCAAAGACGTAAAGAGACATTTCACTGCAGAGGATATATAGACGGCAAATAAGCACATGCAAAGATATTCAACATCACTAGCCGTAAAGGAAATGAAACTTAAGCCACAGTGAGATATCACTATACACCTACCCGAACAGCTAAAATAAAACATAGTGATAATACCAAATGCTGGCAAGAATGTAGAGACACTGGATCTCTCATACATTATTGGTGGGAATGTAAAATGGTACAGCGACTCCGGAAAACAGTTTGGCAGTTACTAAAAAACTGAACAGATAATGAACACACGACCTAGCATTTGTGCTCCTGGCATTTATCCCAGAGAAATGAAATCTTATGTTCACACAAAAACCTTTATACAAATGTTCTTGGCTGCTTTATTTGTAATAGCCCCAAACTGTAAACCACCAAAATGTCTTACCATAGATGAATATTAAACAGATTACATCCATATGATGAAGTACTACCTAGCAATAAAAAGTAACGAACTATTGATACACACAACTTGGATGGGTCTCAAGAACATTATGCTGAGTGAAAAAGCCAATCTCAAAGGTTACATACTGCAGAATTCCATTAAGATAACATTCCTGAAATGACAGAAGAGATGGAGAACAGATTAGTGTTTGTCGGAATGGTAGGGAAAAACAGGGGTAGGTGATACTATACAGGGGTAGTACCAGGGTGATCTTTGTGAGGATGGAATAGTTCTGCATCTTAATTACAGTGGTGACTACACAATCCACACATGTGATAAAATGGCATGGAACTATGCACACACGTTACACTAATGCCAATTTCCTGGTTTTGATATTGTAACTAGAGTCATGTAAGATGTAACCGTGAGGGAAAGCTTTGCAACCTCCTGTGTATCTAAAATTATTTTAAAAGAATAAGGAAAAAAAAATCCCAAGACCCTGGATGCTCCCCAGACCAATGAAATCAGAATCTCTGGTGACAGATGGGGTGGGACAAGTCCAGGTGCTAGCACGTGGCAAAGCTCCCGGGTGATGACCCAGTGCAGCCAAGGCTGAGGTCGACTGTAACAAGGCATCTCATAGCTTCTGCTGCCACTAATTTGACATCTGCTAAGCACTGTGCTCGGAACAGTCATCCAATGTACAGCAGTGCAATGAGGACCAACACTGGTTACATAATGATGAGGCTTTTTGAAAGCCGTGAATCTGGACCAGTTGATGATATTTCCAACCCGGCAATGGGAAGCGCAGGGCGGATGGGGGCTGAGTGGCAAATGGTATTAAACTAGGCTACGGAAGACCCTGGGTTTCATTTCCCTTCGTTCCCCCAGATTTCTGGACAAATACAAAATGCTCTCTTGGTTTTCTATTTGAGCTTCACAACAGATTCCCTAAGTGTTTGTAAAACATCTGCCGACCACACTGATGGACTCTGGCACAAGATTTTAGAGCTACAGACTGGTTTCCTTTTATTACTATAATTGGTTCCATCTCTGTAACTTTTTCTCTATCATCGTACTGTAAATAAATGAAAACCACTGCCCAAAACAAACTGACAGTTCTTGAGGGAAACATATTTATTTTTCTTTTTGTATCTTCAGCCAAAATATCTAAGGACTGATCGTGAAAACAAAAGAACACTTTTTGCCCTGATTGTCTTCCCCTGATTTTAGCCTCCATTTACTTCTTGCTGTTTTATTGCCACAGCTTCATATTGGTTCAGAGATTCATGTACCTAATAGTTGTAAATGCTTTCCAAAATGAACTTCTCCAGCTGAATCTCAGATATGAAAGCTTTGTTAAGTGTAATGTTTCATTTCAGATTAAAATGAAGCTTTCTGGTTGAGTCTTGGTGAAGTCATACGAACTACCAAAACGTCTGAGGTCAAACTGTGTTCCTTTCCCACTACATTTCCCCATATGATTAAACTGGTGTATCATTTTTAAAAAGTGGATTTCTGGTTTATAATATGAAGTGCCTTTAAATAATTATCCAGATTGGTGTTGCTAATTGTGACATTATTTAAATATTTATGAAAAGTGAACTTTGATCTGCCATTTCACTCACAATAGTTCAAGGAGAGTAGAAGATTAGATTCCAAACCTCACAGCTGGAGGGATACATTTTGCTCTTTATATAAGCTTTAACTGGCATTCACAGTGAACATTTGGGTCATTTTTACATATTCTCAATCAAGTAAAGGGTCAAGAACTATAAGTGGGGGTCTACTAAATTATTTGATGTCAACATACTTCATAATAATTAGACACATTACATATGCAGTGGGCATTTGATAGATACACATTTAATATGTGCAGACATTATATTATAGTAGATATTTTCTGCTAATCTGATGTGAAAGCATGGTTAATGCAACCCTGCATGAGAACACATGGAATCCTTTAAGGTCTGGTATTTGTTCAGATATTAGCAGAGGTTTTTAAGAATGGCACTGAGAAAGTCTTGTCACATTCTGTGAAATCCATTCTGGAAGCATTTCTTTCAATTACACATCTTGTCCATTTCATATTGAAAGGGCTTTTATCAAGTCCGCAATTTGTAGTAGTATTTTAACATCAAAGATGAACGTAACTAGTGCAATGAGATGCGTGATAAAAACATGAAATAACAGTTTGATTTTTCTTAACAGTCATGCTTTCTCATTAACCCACTATCACAAAAGAAACTTGGGATTTCTTAGGAGCAAGACAGGAGAATTCTTAGGACTCAACCTTTCTGAGCTGGATTGCTCCTCCAAACAACACAGTGAGTGCAGCCCAGGGGGAGCCAGGTATTCAGGAAGGACAAGGAAAGAACCTGAAAATAAATTCAGATATCTGCCACTATCTTGACAAAACTCTCCTTTCTATTCCTCAGTTTTGCTCAGAACCTGCTTACATCATTGTGGTTCACCTAGATGTGTTAGTGGGATTGAGAAGGCTACGTGTCTCTTCTGTGCTGCGTGCCCACGAGCACAGTGGTTGAAGAGGTTGGCTGCGGGCTCCACCTCTGTGTGCGGCACGTCGGTCTGGTCCACCTGACAGGTACTCAAGAGTTAGCCTCGGGAGAAGTAGGCCGTGCTTGTTGAGCAGGTTGCTGCACTTCAAGCACAGAAATGTCAACTGCACATTGACATTTCGAACTACTACTAGTTCGAAAACACAGAAAAGCTGCTACAATTAAGGGGCAGTGGAGCAATGCCTTTCTTGCTTCTGGAGAGAAATAAAGTGACAGTGAGGCAGTGTATTGAGTTTTCTCGGCCACTTGTATACACACATCTTTTTAACTTATTACAATGAGCAATTACATATTTATTTTTGGATCCACCCTCTCCCCAGAGACCTCACGAGGGTAAAGACCATATGTCTGTTTTGTTTACCATTGCACACACCCAGGACAATGTATGAACTCAGGAACTATTTGTTTAATGAATGGATGACCACAGTGTTTCATTTGTAGGAGAGAACTTCCAAATACATTTTCCCCATTCATTGGGACCTTATTCAACCAAGTTAACTGGACACTCAGTATAACCTCTACATTGTTCATGTTGACTTACTGGGCCAGACGTGGGGGAAATGACATAGTGGCTATTAATGTTTCAGGTAAGGCATGATGGCAAAAAAAGCTTGCATTTAAAAAGTCATAGACCAGGAAGCACCCTAGCTGGTAATCGTTTCCATTTCTTTGTCTCTCGAACGTTCTACACTTATCTCAGTCTGATTGGGCATATTCCATATCCAAATAATAAAGACTTCTTGGAAAAAAGATTTCATTGTCTCCGTAATTTAGTACATAAAAGTCTTAAAGATGACTGCCACACTGTTGGCACGTAACAGATGTTAAATAAATATGGTTGTTTTTGTGAATTGAACTCTGCAGTGAAAAACGTAAATTGCAGCTACTAAATATTTGGTGTGAGTTACAGCCGCTCTCTTTAATATCTGTTTTTAGTTCAGTTGTGTTTGCATGAGTTAAACTGCTTTCCTTCTAGTAACCAATTTCCATGCAGCTTTTTACCAGAGGCAAGCATTTTCCCAACCATTTTGATTTTGCCCTGCTCAGCATTTTGAGGTAGATGCCTCCCAGCATTAAGTCAAGTTCTGAGTCACTGGCTGGACAATTGGTCCAGGACCTTTTGCAGGAGAGGCCTTGATAAGTGGTTCCTCCATTTTCTTCTTTGTATTTGGAAGAAATACGTACTCTTGCCATGTGCAGTGTTTCATAGATATCACCTCTTAAATAAAACTTATTGGAAAATCACATTTCTATACATCTTTGGTTAATGAACTTTTAAACCCGTATAACTACTAAGCATGAAGAATTACTGTTACACACATATTAAGCACTCCTAAGAGCCCGGGACTAGAACTACAGCTATTATTACGATTCAAGTGTTTGCTCACCACTTGGCTTAACACCAGAAGTGAAGGAGACATTGCCTCCTCTGCAGAGAATTATGTAGAAGAAGTCATCTTGGTTAAGGTGAAGGGCTTTAGCTCTTGGTACAGTTAATCAATTTACCTGGATGGAAATTTCCGTTCTTTCTAGTTTTTCTCTTACCAAAGAAAGCTGCTGTGAACATTCATGTACATGTTTTTGTATGGACACATATTTCCTTTCCTCTTGGTTAAACACCTAGAAGCAGGATGGCTGGATAGTATGGTAGGTGTATGTTTAACTTTTAAAGAATCTGTCAGTTGTCTTCCAAAGTGTCTGTATCCTTTTCCATTCCCAACAGTAGTATATAAGAATTCCATCCTCACCTGTACTTGGCATGGTTAATCTTTTTAATTTTAGTCATTCTAATAGGTATGTAGTGGTATCTCATTGTGGTTGTAGTTTGTATTTCCCTAATGGATAATGATGTCGAGCATCTTTTCATGTACTTATTATCAGTCTGTCTTCTTTGGTGAAGTGTCTGTTCAAATCCTTTGCCCCAATTTCTACTGAGTTGTTTGTTTTCTTATAATACATTTTTTAAAATTTTATTTATTTATTTATTTATTTATTTATGGCTGTGTTGGGTCTTCGTTTTTCTGTGCAAGGGCTTTTCTCTAGTTGCGGCAAGCGGGGGCCACTCTTCATCGTGGTGCGCGGGCCTCTCACTATCGTGGCCTCTCCTGTTGCGGAGCACAGGCTCCAGACGCACAGGCTCAGTAGTTGTGGCTCACGGGCCTAGTTGTTCCGCGGCATGTGGGATCTTCCCAGACCAGGGCTCGAACCCGTTTCCCCTGCATTGGCAGGCAGATTCTCTACCACTGCGCCACCAGGGAAGCCCCTATAATACAGTTTTGAGAGTTCTTTGTATATTCTGGATACAATTCCTTCATCAGGTATATGACTTGCAAACATCTTCTCCCAGTCTTTGGCCTGTCTTTTTATTCTTTGGGAGAACAGAAGATTTTAATTCTGCTGAAGTCCAGCTTACCAATTTGTTCTTTTTTGGACTGTACTTTTAGTATTGTTATCTACGGAATCTTTGTCTAACCCAAGGTTAAAATGCTTTTTCTTATGTTTTCTTATAGAAGTTGTCTACTTCTAAGTTTTACATTTAGATCTATGACCCATTTTGAGTTAATTTTTGTACATTATGTACAGTGATAGAAGAAATGTTCACTTATTGAGGTATGGGGAAGTCATTCTGGTTTATACATGATTTAACTTAAACTTTATGCTAACTAGAACAGCCTGTTTTGTGGCCTGTCAAACATGCATTGTACGTCTGCTTTAATCATTGAAGAAAAGAATGCATTTAAAAAATCACAATGGGGCTTCCCTGGTGGCGCAGTGGTTAAGAATCTGCCTGTCAATGCAGGGGACACGGGTTCGAACCCTGGTCCGGGAAGATCCCACATGCCGTGGAGCAACTAAGCCCATGCTCCACAACTACGGAGCCTGTGCTCTAGAGCCCGCGAGCCACAACTACTGAGCCTGCATGCTGCAACTACTGAGTCCCGCACTCCTAGAGCCATACTCTGCAACAAGAGAAGCCACCGCAATGAAGAGTAGCCCCCGCTCGCCGCAACTAGAGAAAGCCCGCGCGCAGCAACGAAGACCCAATGCAGCCAAAACAATAAATCGATAAAATAAATAAATTTTAAAATAATAATAATAATAAATAAATTTGTTAAAAAAAAAATCACAATGGAGTAACTGTGGTTCAGGCATCCAAAATGGAGCTGGGTGGCCATTGTGGATGTGGTTTTGTACACATTCCTGCATCACTGGGAACTTGAATTTCATGAACTGTATCAAACTCAAGTACACCACCAGCAATTCTTGAAACAATATCCACTAGCGGCTGCCAGCTGTAACCTTATGGTCTCAAGGTCTCCCCTTACAACTGTGCAACCATTTCAGACTCCGACCAATCCTTGCTTAACAAGCACCCTTACTTCTTGCCACCTCCAATCCTAATTCCTGACAAGCAACTGAGGGGTAAATATTGTTTTTGTCTCCTTTTTATGGATGAGGAAACTGAGACACTGAGCAGTTAAGTAATAAGCCCAAGGCCATACTCATTCCTCTGGTTAAAGTGCAAAGTCATTGAAATTCATACTTTGACCACATATTCAATAACCATATTTCTTTTTAAGGTAGTTAGTAGCATATTCATCAGCAGCAGACTATTCCTTCTGAAAGAATTTGCCACATACTATGTAGAATGCAAACCAATAATCTGTACCTGAAAACAGTCTGCAATCTTTTTTCTTCCTAGAGCATCTTCTGGCAAAAGATAAATCCTCATAGACGTTTCTATTTTTATTCCAGTTCTCTGTGGTAAAGCAAAGGTTACCCTTCACTTTCACTGAGTACTTGGTCCTCTGATCTCTTTCTCTGGCTATCTTGTTAGAATAACCACCAGGCTTCTTTCCCCTCAGAATTTTCCCTTCTGGCCCTGGCTCTGCTGTAGAAAATGCTAGGCTAAGTTTTAGAGAATGGGAGATTTTACAAACCTCCAGAATTTTTTTTAGGTGCTTGAATTTCACCTGGAGAATGCAATTTGTTTCAAAAGACTTGTGGTCTCCTTATTCATGCTATAGGTTTTCGAGTGCCTTCTATGTTCCAGGCTCTGATAATACAGCAGTGCACAAAGCAAAAAATAAATCATGCCCATAAGGAGCTTACATTCTAGCGTGTGTGGGGGGGGGAGGGTGTGTAGACTATGAATAAATAATTAATATACAGTAAGCTAAATGAAAAGTATGAAAAACAAAGAACAAAGCAGAATTCTGTGTGTTTGTGTGTATAGCATCTTCATATCTGCCTATAATTATTTCATTGCAACAAATAGGCATAAATTAATCGGGGCTTCTCCTGATCTCAGATCTAGGTCAGGTGATCCCACCAGAAAAGTTGAGAAAATTGCTTTCATTAATGTTTTATATTTTATTTACCTTTGTATTTTCACTTGCCTTGAAATGTTTTGTTGTAAACCATTTAGACTCTTTTTACTGAGTTTCCACAATCAGCCTGAAACTCAGTATTTGCCTTAGAAATATAATTGAAGACAAAAATGCCCTGGATCACTTTATCTCTGGGATATTTTTGCCTATGTTGGATGAGTCTCTCGAATGGTATTATTGTTCAAGTAGTAACTCAGTTGAGGGTAGACAAATGCTTACTTTGAGTATGTTCCTTCTTGGAGATTAAGATCAAGACTAGGTAAATAAAAGGGTTGTAAACATAAGTGTGTCCAACCTTCTACTTTGTCTACTCCAAGTCTTAGGACTTCCCTGGTGGTGCAGTGGTTAAGAATCCGCCTGCCAATGCAGGGGACACGGGTTTGAGCCCTGGTCCGGGAAGATCCCACATGCTGTGGAGCAACTAAGCCCGTGCACCACAGCTACTGAGCCTGTACTCTAGAGCCCACGAGCCACAACTACTGCGCCCGCATGCCACAACTACTGAAGCCCGCATGCCTAGAGCCTGTGCTCTGCAACAAGAGAAGCCACCACAATGAGAAGCCTGCACACCACAACGAAGAGTAGCCGCCTCTCGCCGCAACTAGAGAAAGGAAGGAAGGAAGGAAGGAAAGAAAGAAAGACGAAGTCTTCTTGGCTAAAGGGAATCAGAAACTTGAGGTAGTTATCCAAAGAAATTTGGTAAAAATTCCACTGATATTTGTACTGTTTCAGAAAATGATGTAAATAACAAAGCATCCACTACTGGGCAGCGGAGGGAACCCAGAAGTGAAGTCAGTGGTTGGTGGAGTTTGTTTTCAGGACTCTCCTCCTCATCCCTCTCCCTCCATGCCCACACCCTGCTGTCTGCACCCATGAAATGAGTGGGCACCTGTAGTGTGACTGCAGGGGAAAGGGGCATTTGTAACTTTGTACCTGGACGCCATCTGTGACTGACACTCAGTGTGCCCATTTACTGAATCTCTGCTTTGCAGATACTAAGGATTCAGGTAACAAGAATAACCTTAGCCAAAATACTCACGGGGTACATATTACGTGGTAGGTACCAGTCTAAATACTTTACATATGTTAACCCTCTTAATCATCACTACACCAATGAGTTAGGTACTATTATCATCTTCATTTTGCAGTAAACCGAGGCAAAGTTAGCTTCTAAGTGGTGGAATTTTGATTTTACCCAGGCAGTCTGGCTGCTGAGTTTTACCTCGACTAGACAACGCTGCCTTTCAAACTGAAAGGTAAATAAGATACCGCTTCTGCCCCTGAGGTGGTCCTAGTCCAGCAGGGGAAACAGATGCGGTCATCCATGCATTTGTTCCTTCCTTCATCAGTGTTTATTAAGCACCTGCTCCATATCGAGAACTATATCTCTTGAAGCTTGTCATACCCTCTGCCCCTGTGGAACTCACAGGCACACAACCCACTACACAACGTGGCACATGCAAGATGGAGACGTGTACGGAGTGTTACGGGAGCCTCAACTGGGAGCAATTAATAAGGTGTTGGGGGGAGTATGGAGGGCTTCCTACAGAATGTGATTATTTGAGCTTCACTTCTAAGGATGGACTTTATATCTCCTGTTTAAAACACAACTCCTGGGAGACTTGACATTTTAAGTTGGGTCAGTCACTCTACAACTGTGGCGATGCATTCTTTCCCGGACAGCAGAGGGCGAAGAGGACGGGTGAGCAGTAGATGAGAAAGAGACGTTATTGGCGTTGGCAGCTGGGGCCAGGGAGACGGGTCCCGCTGGGTGGAGAAGGGGAGGCAGAAACTTCCGGAAGAGACTTCTCGTGCTCCTCAATTTCCCATTTCTAACCCCTTCTCCAACTGGTCCTCCAGGGACCCAAAGCTGTGTGGATCCACCCAGGCTTGGCTGCCCGGAGAATGGCCAGAGTTCCAGAGTGACTATGTCCCTTGCTCTTTATTCTTGGTCAAACTGTCAGTCCCTGATGCAGAAACCCACTCTTTTAAATCTGTATGTGTTTGTTTAAAAGTACTTTTTTAAAAAAAAATTATTTATTTATTTATTTATTTATTTATTTATGGCTGTGTCGGGTCTTCGTTTCTGTGCGAGGGCTTTCTCTAGTTGCGGCAAGCGGGGGCCACTCTTCATCGCGGTGCGCGGGCCTCTCACTATCGTGGCCTCTCCTGTTGCGGAGCACAGGCTCCAGACGCGCAGGCTCAGTAGTTGCGGCTCACGGGCCCAGTTGCTCCGTGGCATGTGGGATCTTCCCAGACCAGGGCTCGAACCCATGTCCCCTGCATCGGCAGGCAGATTCTCAACCACTGCGCCACCAGGGAAGCCCTAAAAGTACTTTTTAATACTGTGTTTTGGGGATATGATCATCCCTTTGAAATCAGAGATTCTTTTCAGAGTTCTAACTGTAAAAAGGCAGAAGTTACTCAAGAAACCGTTTGTATATAACTCCAAGCTGTCCATGGGTTGGGAACTTAGGCTGCCGCAAAAATCCTTACTTTCTGATGAGAGGGATGCCAACACAGGGAGTCTTCTGCCTGAACAATGTGTGTGATCTCTCTCTTCTGAGAGAGGAAGAGAAAGATGGTTTTCTCTCTTAGCTAAAGAGAGCATGTGGATTGTTACATGGAGCTTATATTCTTTATATTTTATATTCTTTATATTCTAGAGAGGATACAAACAGACATTTATTAGTATATAACTATTTGATATAAAGTTAAGCAGGCCTTTGCTATTAGTATAAGGAAGGAAAACAAAGCATGTTAATAAATATTACAACAAATAATAACCTTACACATCAAGGGGAAGGGAATACAGATGGATGGGATGCAATTTTAGGTGGTGTAGACGGGAGAGTACCTTCTGAGGGAGAGACATTTAAGCAGAGCCCTGCATAAGGTAAAAGAGCAAAGCCATTGCCAAGATGTCGTGCGGGGAGAGGGAAGAGTCAGGACAGGCTGGAGGCAGAGCCGTGTTTGGTGTGAGCCCTTCACTGCACAAACTGTGGGGAGCAGTGTAACACGTTTTGTGTAGCTTTGCCTGAAAACAGAAACTGTCTTCTCTAAGAGACGTACCATCTTGGCCGGTTGCCACTATATCTTTATCTGCCCATCGCTACTCCGCTGTCAGCAGGCAGACATCAGGGCATGGAGAACAGATCTGGGGATGCAGGACAGGTTGATCTGGGTAAGGAGGAAAGGCTGGAAGTGGGACGCAATCTGACTCAAATAAGGTTGCCACAGCTGTGGGCCCTGGGAGGGCTCCAAAACTCAACACGGTGAGGTGGGAAGGCAACGAAGACGAACTTCGTATGTTTCAAAATTTCACTGCAGATTCTGGAGCAGAGCCGCCCTCCTTTTCCTTCTGCCTCCCGCCGTCCGCTTCTCCTTCCCTGACTTTCCCTTGGGCGCACAAACTTGTAGAAATCCCAGCCTGTTCACAGCACTGTCTCACCACCGGCCCGTGCAGTGTCTCGGAGCAGAGCATTTCATAGGCTCGGCGTTTCCCTGCTTCTCTTCTTGCTCTTGAATGGACTGCCAGCTTTAGTTCTTCGGTTTCCTGAAGCTGACAGTGAGACAGACACGGACTTTAGCTGCCTGGTGACTGTGGATGGGGGATTTATATGCTTACTTATTTGTCATCCAATTCCGGGGAGACCTAAGTCTCCTTTGAATAACCTTTGCTTTTAGAGCCCACACTGTCCAAAAGATACACTGTGTCAAGTCGTGAGAAGTGCTGGGTCGCTGCAGTGAGGCAGCTCCGCCAGGTCAGGGGCTCCCCACACCTTGCATCCCCACTGCCCAGCTGTCAGTCCGAATGAGCCCTGCAGACAGCTGCCCACCGCCACCGCCACTCAGGGAATCAATTGCAGAAGTCTCGCATCACAGAAGCACTAGGGCAGAGCCCTGCCAGCTCCTGCCCAGCCTGCTGTTTATAGAAATCTCTCTCTTAACGGCAGATGTACATACACAAGAGGATATCCGAGCCAGAACTAGGTTTTCTGACATGTACGGCTTCCAATAGCCCTTTGTTATTAATCCTTCTGAAGAACGTGACCTGCATCTTTTCAGACTTTAGCAGGGTAACAAGTAGTTACTGGAAAAGAAACGTAAAGGGGGTAGGGACTCAGTTATGCAGTTAAGGCTCTTGTACTGTCTCCACCACCAGATCTGCCGCAATCTCAGAATTCATGCTGCCTTGTGAATTACCACACAACTCCCTCATGTGGGTTAGAATTCCTTTAAAGACACACTAACAAACTCTTGAGGTTGTAAAAATAGAAGGAAGGTGAATCAGCGAACGATTGTGTATTGCATAGACATGTGGATACACATGGATCCTGCAAAGCTCCCTGTGTGGACAACTTTTGATAATAGTGTTCTTTCTAATACAGGTGATATTTATTACAGGTGATTATATAGGTAATATTATTTCCTTTACACTGTCAATTCCATCATCAGGTAATATAGCACATTTTCAAAAGATCTTAGCTCATTAAAATAGCTGAGCTCCACTTCATTTTAATAATGTTTCTTTAGGGCATTGAATTCCTTCCACATAGCATAAATCATGGTGACAGCATTTAGAAAGAATCAATCAATAATATGTGTAATTTGAAATGATTACATAATTCTTAAATTATCAGAAGCCAAGAGCATGTTAATTATTCATTTGAGAAAGCTGTGGGTTTATTACAACTTAAAAATTTGCCTAGAAGCCTGGAGTTTCAAGAATCTTAGCTGCCCTCTGAATCAATTCCAGAATCACTGAAGACTAGGAAGAGGGTTGCAGTGGGGTGAGGATATGAGAACTACAAGGTCAGTAAAAAGTGTATCCAGCATCTTGGTTTGGGTGCCCTATTAAACAACACCTGAGACAAGTACTTGGCTGTAGGTCATTATCATCCTGGGAAGTAGGAGTTAAGGAGCGGGGAGAGACAGGGAAGAAGGAAAAACTGATATAAGTGCATGTTATTAAGGGGATGGAGTGTACTTATCTTTGTAGTTTGTGATCAACTATAAGTGGTCATAGATACAGTGGCGGAACACAATGCAGTATAACACAATAAAACTGTACTATCTTGTAGTTCTGAAGAGCAGAAGTCCAACTCGGGGCTCACTGGGCTCAAATCAAGGTCTCAGCAAGGCTACGTTCCTTTCTGGAGGCTCCAGGGGACCATCCATTTCCCTCCCTTTCTTTCCCAGAGGCTGCCTACATCCCTTGGCTGGCGGCCCTTTCCTCCATCTTCACAGTTGGCAACATCAAATCTCTCTGACACTTTTTCTGTCATCACGGCTCTTTCTGACCACGGCTGGGAAAAATTCTCTGCTTGTAAGGACTCACGTGATGAGACTGAGTCCACCTGGATAATTCCGGATACTCTTCCCAGCTCAAGTTCTTCATTTAATCCCATCTGCAAAGTCCCTTTTGCCAGTAAAGGTAACATTCACAGGTTCTGGGGTTTGGAAGTGGACATCCTTGGGGCCGTTATTCTGTCTGCAAGACGGGGCAGGGGGTGCTAGGCAGTGAGGGGAGGGCTCTCTTCCCCTGGAATTCTGAGGAGCACACAGAATGTCAGAACTGTCCACCTGAAGTAAGAGGCTGGTGACTCTGTCTACCAGCTCCCAAGCCCTGTTGGTTGCAGGTGCCTCCTGAAGATAACTCACCAGCACCTCCAGGCTATATACCTGGATGGGGCAAGTAGGCTCTGGTGTGTTGGGACATGGAGCGTACTGGACCCTATCAGCACGAAGTGAGAAGAGCTTGCAAGGAAGGGTCTTGGCCCAGAAAACAGAGACAGCCAAGAGGATGTGAATCGAGCAGCTGCTACATCGTGGAATGATGGCGTTTAGTGACCTAAGAAGCACTTCCGCCTGGAGCTTGGCTACTGGCTCAAACCAGGCTCCACCACTCCCCGTGAGGTCTTCACAAGGGTTAGACCTTTCCTAAGCTTCAGTTTTCCCCATTTGTTAGATGGAGAGACTACTCTGAACCCCCGGGAGCTGTGATGAGAACGAAATGCACTAACACGTGCAGAGCTGCTGACGTGTAGTGAGTGGTCATAAAAATGGCAGCAGGAGTTTTTACTTATCGATCCAAAGAAACACTTACTGGCTGCCAGACACTGGGGGTGCATTGTGAACAAGACTGACGAGGTCCCCGCCCTCATGGAGCTTCTCTTCCAGTGGAGGACACAGGCAACAGACAAGTTAATAAATAAATATACAAGGCCTCACGGATTACGGTTGCTGCAATAAAGGACAGGAATAGGGTGACACGATAGAAAGTAAAGGGGCAGGGACGGGGCAGACACTGTCCAGTGCCCCTCCACTGTCCCCCTCTTTCCCTTCTAGCAGAACCTACTGCGTTCACGTGGCACATAGGGATTCCTCGATTGTGGGAGGGTAGCCCCTACTCCAACCCCAGGGGTGAATCGTGCCTGGTCTAAATCAGTTACTGGTGATCTCATTCCCCTGGGTGAGTAACTGGCATAAAAGCAGACCCGAGAGCCAGTAAGATTCAAGAAGCAGCCTGCGTCTGGGGGTAAGTGAGGCCTTGCCCGGTGAGGAGAACGTCTTTTGTCTTTCCCCCCATTTTTCCTGCCTCAGACAAAATGAACGAGCCATCTGGACCGGCAACGGCCTTTCTGAGATCACAAACCAGCAAGGATGAAGATAAAAGTCTGACAGAGCAGAAGCCTCTAAAGGGCTGCGTCCTTGATGACGTCACGGAGCAGCTAAACCACAGCCAGAAACTACCTCCCAAGATGGCTCACGTAGGAAAAATAAGCCTCTATTGTTTCTCTATTTTTTATAATGCTAAAACTAGTCTGGTTTGCTGTTGCCTGCAGCTGAACACATTCTTAGCCGATGGAGGTAATCCAGAAGGGATGTTTAATTAGAGGCCGGAAGGGTCAACTATGAAAAGAGCCAGGGAAGAGCGCTCAGGCAAGGGAAGAAGTGGAGTATGTGACAAGGACAGGGCAGACTTGTGGGTGACCTGGGGTCAGGGAAGAAGGGACGAGTGAGGTGGCCAGAGGGCACCCTTCCATGGCCTTGACTTCCGGATGAGGACTTTCAGAAACCAAGAGAAGCTACATCATGGCTTTAAGCAGGGGAGGAACATATGGCCACAGGAGGTTTCAAATCCCACATTCTTTGATGTAGAAATGGGAAACCATAAGATCTATAATTCTGATAAGGATTTTAAAATGGAGTTATTAAAAATTATGCTGAAGCCAGAAACTGCAGGCCGCTAATAAGCAGTTGTTAGCAAAGAACGTTGAAAAGGTAGGAGACTGATGACTCACATGTCTTGAGGGGGGTGGGTAATGCTGTGAGCTGCAAAGCCTTTAACAGCCAATTGCTAAGGAGAAAGGCTAGCAATGTTTACAGGACATCTGACTTGGCCAGCCTTAGACTATAAATCCTAACTCAGCAGGGTAAATCCTAAACCCCACTGTGTCAGACTCACTTGTTTTCGTATTTGGTTTTATGAAAATGTGCTGGCTGGTTTCTAAGAACTATTCTAGAGACATCAGGACTTTAAAAGTGTAACCTACCTCCTTTAGAAGGAAGCCATCAATCCTAAAGCAACATGTTAATTGACTGGCACAGAAAATTGTACTCAGCCCATTATTTATAATTCCTATGGGACTTGAATCCTCTTTTTTTTTTTTTTTCCCCTAAGAAAGTATCAAGGGCTTCCCTGGTGGCGCAGTGGTTGAGAATCTGCCTGCTAATGCAGGGGACGCAGGTTCGAGCCCTGGTCTGGGAAGATCCCACATGCCGTGGAGCAACTAGGCCCGTGAGCCACAACTGCTGAGCCTGCGCGTCTGGAGCCTGTGCTCCGCAACAGGAGAGGCCGCGACAGTGAGAGGCCCGCGCACTGCGATGAAGAGTGGCCCCAGCTTGCCGCAACTAGAGAAAGCCCTCACACAGAAACGAAGACCCAACACAGCCAAAAATAAATAAATTAATTAATTAAAAAAAAAAAAAAAAAAAGAAAGTATCAAGGCTTTGGCTTTCTCCCTTCCATCTTTTTTTTTAATTAATAGCTACTTTATTTATTTATTTATTTATTTAGCTGTGTTGGGTCTTTGTTTCGTGCGAGGGCTTTCTCTAGCTGCGGCAAGCGGGGGCCACTCTTCATCGCGGTGCGCGGGCCTCTCGCCATCGCGGCCCCTCCCGTTGCGGGGCACAGGCTCCAGACGCGCAGGCTCAGCAGTTGTGGCTCACGGGCCCAGTTGCTCCGCGGCATGTGGGATCTTCCCAGACCAGGGCTCGAACCCGTGTCCCCTGCATTAGCAGGCAGATTCTCAACCACTGCGCCACCAGGGAAGCCCCTCTCTTCCATCTTGATTGAAATAAATGACTCTAACACATTCATTGGAATAAGTGTCTCTAACATTTATTTATTAATAAAGAATTCTTCTGACAGATGTGATCTGTCTGATGCATTAAAAAAAAAAAAACATCACTGGCTGCAATGTGAACAATGATTTGTAAGGGAGCCGGAGCTGATGCTACCGTGATAGGAGGAAGATTGACAGCCTGATGTGGGGAGGGCGGGTAGCGAAGACACACACTTGTGGACAGACTAGAGATGTTTGCACGAGTTAGACCTGAAAGGATTGGCTGGAGGAACCAAAAATGACTGAAGATGACTCAGAGGGTTTTGGCTTGAGCAACGAGCTAGGTAGTGATACTGAAATTGGGACATTCAGGAGGTGCACAGCTTTGGGTGAATCAACAGTTCAGATTCGGGCATATTCGGCTTAAGGTACCGCGTTGCTGTCCAAGTGGAGCTACAGAGCAGGCAGCTGGATGTACATAAGTCTGGGGTTCAGCACAGAAGAAGCGTCTGCACAGAGACAGGCGCTCAGGTGGGGCACCAGGACACTCCAGAAGTAACACCACCCTCATTTACAGATAATAGTCGTTTGATACCAAAAAGAATAACGTCCACCAATTTGTCTGGCCTGCCTCTCTTGGAAGCCCTGCACATGCAACATTTGGTTTAGGTGTACCCCACTATAGAAACTGCCACTCCATAGTCTCCAAAAGACACTCCATCAATGACTTAGGTACAAATAATACAAGCTCCCGATGACAGTGACCACCCAGGATCAAACCATGGATGGCAAGGCCGTATTAACGGTGTGACTCGTGTCACTGAAAGCTGGCTCTGTCTCGGGTGACTAAGCCTCCTTTGAAAAGTGTGCCTTTGATAGAAGATGTGGGGTCTGGGTGGCGATTTAGTGCTTGGATTTTAGAGCATTATGTGGTATTTTTCTATTTGTGTACAGAAGTCACTTCAAGCAAGAGAGGATGAGAGAGATCAAAGCCACGCCAAAGCCTTAAGATCACTCGTGTGTCAGCTGCTTTCTTTCGTAGATGAGGTGTTGGGTGAGGAGAAGGGCTCCAGGAAGTGCGCACTCCTGTGTGTGTCAGCCCAGAATGGTGTGGAGGGAACCAGGCTGAATAAAGTTATTTTGGTGATTAATTACTATTTTCAACCGAAGTCTTGGCTTAATTACCTGCTGTAAGTATGCTAATTTGGCCAGCTGTCTCTAGGTAGCTAACTTTACCCTTCATCTAAAAGCTTCCATCCAGAGTGGAAGAAGCCTTTCTGGAGGAAGGAAGAATGCCCATCACCAGAGGGGAAGTATGACTTTGTTTCAGGGCAGTGTTCACTGTCTTTTCTAACCCCCTTTGGATGAATGTGCAAATCAGGGTCCCCCAGATATTTTGACACTCCCCTTCCCCATCACCACGATGCCATCAAAACAAAGCGGGAAACAGATGGCTGCTGTCTGGGGCTTGAGTGGGTTGGTGGGTGAGATTAGCAGTGGCTCTTCACACCCTTGGAATATACTCTTGAAGGCTTTCATTTGTCTTTGAGCACAGCAATACTACTAACATACTACTAATACATGAGATATGATGTTTCTCTCTTGTGGTTCGGCTTTCTTGAGTGAAGTTAATGCAGGGATAACCCTGGATGTGTGTACTAAAATGTAGGTCTTAGTCTCTTCAGCAAGTGGTGTTGGGAAAGCCGGACAGCCACATGTAATTCAATGAAGTTAGAATACACCCTCTTACCATACACAAAAACAAACTCAACATGGCTTAAAGACTTAAACATAAGATATGATATCATAAAACTCCTAGAAGAGAACATAGGCAAAACTTTCTCTGACATAAATCATACCAATATTTGCTTAGGTCAGTCTCCCAAGGCAATAGAAATAAAGACAAAAATAAACAATGGGACCTAATCAAACTTACAAGCTTTTGCACAGCAAAGGAAACCATAAACAAAATGAAAAGACAACCTACAGAATGGGAGAAAATATTTGCAAACTATGTGACCAACAAGGGCTTAATTTCCAAACTATACAAACAGCTCATACAACTCAACAACAAAAAAACAAACAACCCAGTCGAAAAATGGGCAGAAGACCAAAAGAGACATTTCTCCAAAGAAGAAATACAGATGGCCGATAGGCACATGAAAAGATACTCAACCTCATTAATTATTAGAGAAATGCAAATTAAAACTACAGTGAGGTACCACTTCGCGCTGGTCAGAATGGCCATAATTAAAAAGTCTACAAATAACAAATGCTAGAGAGGGTGTGGAGAAAAGGGAACCCTCCTACACTGTTGGTGGGAATGTAAGTTGGTGGAGCCACTGTGGAAAACAGTATGGAGGTTCCTCAGAAAACTAAAAATAGAATTACCATATGATCCAGCAATCCCACTCCTGGGCATATATCCAGACAAAACTATAATACAAAAAGATACACGCACCCCAATGTTCACAGCAGCACTATTCACAATAGCCAAGGCATGGAAACAACCTAAATGTCCATCAACAGATGAATGGATAAAGATGTACATATGTACAATGGAATATTACTCTGCCATAAAAAACAAAATAATGCCATTTGCAGCAACATGGACACAACTAGAGATTATCATACTAAGTGAAGTAAGTCAGAAAGAGAAAGACAAATAACATGTGATTTCACTTATACGTGGAATCTAAAATATGACACAAATGAACTTATCTATGAAACTGAAACACAGACATAGAGAACAGACTTGTGGTTGCCAAGGGGGAGGGGGTTGGGAGAGGGATGGATGGAGAGTTTGGGATTAGCAGATGTGAACTGGTATATAGAGAATGGATAAACAACGAGGTCCTACTGTATAGCACAGGGAACTATATTCAATATCCTATGATAAACCATAAGGGAAAAGAATATGAAACAGAATGTATACATATATAACTGAGTCACTTTGCTGTACAGCAGAGACTGCCACAACATATTAATTCAACTATACTTCAAAGAAAAAATAATAATTGCTTAGTGGAAAAAACAAAAGCAAAAAACAAGAAAAGTAGGGCTTATTATTATGCAGGTGAGATCAGGAGACTACTGCCACTGAAAACAGCTTGTTATACTCACGGATCCCAATAGGAGGGGACACACCGTGACACGGGGGAGCCACATGAGGAAGATTCAGGGTCTGTCAGGAGGCAGAAGGAGAAGGGAACAATGTGGGCAAGGATCCTTCACTGTGGTTTCTGTGGAAGAATGGGTGAGGCAGATAAACAGGGTTAGGATTGGCTAGTTTGAATAATTTCAGTAGACTCTGGGGCACGGTAGCTGTCCCTAGTTGTCTGGTACCTGGCCCCAAGGTGATTATGGTGGGGGGGGGGGGGCGCGGGGAGGTGGGCGGGGAATGGCCCTGAGTGTGAGAGGCGCAGAGGAAGTGGTGAGGGTGTGGGCTCTGGCTTGGTCGGTTAGCATATGAAAGGCTCGCGCTCACAGCTGAGCCCTCCACTCTCTCTAGGAATCAGGTAACCACGGGAGGGGCAGCCCCTCCAGGGTCAGCAGGCTCCTACCTCCCCAAGTCAAAGCATCAGAAATACATGGTTAACATAACGTGGTCAGCATTCTGTGAGGACTGGATGTGTAACCTTGGGGCTTACTCGCTGAGTCTCAGTTTACTTCTCTGCTAAATGGAGTAATAATACCTGACTCTACTGTAATTGTTGAGATTGAATGAAACTGTGTGGGCGAGAGGTTGGCACAGTGGCCCCTGTCAAGTGCTTAATGAATGGCACACATGTTTGTTAGTGGGGAGATTGCGAGCTCTGGTTACAGAGTTTGAGTTGCTCTGGTTACAGAAGTTTGGGGGTTGTTTTGGCACTGAATGAGGAAGGGTGGATATGTTCCTTCAACACCTGATTCTCCTAGTTGGAAAGCAGCTTCCATCTGTACCCAGAAGTTTCCTTTTTCTTTTTATTTTAAATACTTGAAGAGATGCTTTGCATATAGGTGATGGTCTCACCTTCATGAATCCATAGGTTGAAATGAATCCGTTTACCCCAGAGAAACTTTGGATCCAGGAGGGTAAGAGGTTCCCTTAGTTTTCACCAAATAGATGAGGAGCCAAGTCATTTCTGAAAAGTCTTCCATGGATTGATTAATGGATCAATTTCCCATTAAGCTTTAGTAATAAAATCCATGATGCTAGAGAGAGTGAGGTTTGGGAATCTCTACATTTTAGTTCATCTCCCACTTGTGCAATTTCTTTCCTTCCTTCAATGAGTATTTATTATGTCTGAGGCACAGGGAGGAAGCAATTTACATAAAAGAATTTTGTGGAAGGAAGCAGGGCAAACGAAGCTCAGGATGCCTCACATTTTCTTGCTATGTAACTAGGGTTTGCTTCTATTTTAGATTTATCTCCATTTCCGTGAGTGTGTAGATGAAAATACCAAAAGAAGAAAATAAAGTCTGAGGCCAGAGAACGGCTGCCCTGAATAGTAATTAGTTTTAATTTTCCTTTCATTGCACCTGAGGGCTTTATCCGGCTTGTAATTATTCTGCAGTGTCTTCAGAACAAAGGGATGCTAGCTCTTGGATCTGTGGAACAATTGACAGCTCAACAACAGCAGATAATTAGGACTTGAAATAGTCCCCGCTCAGCTGACCCTGGCAGCCAGTCATCTTTCTCTGCCGCCCCATCTTCTCCTGATCCAAGGTCAGCAGCAGGTCAGGTTCAGATGCAGAGAGACTTCATACTACTACTGCTTCCCTTCATGTACCCTCCGACTTGCTCTTTGCAGTTTTTGTCCCAGTTCTATAACCCAGGACCTGGCTTTGAATTTCGGCCAATCGCTCAAGCATTCTGAGCCTGAGCTTCCTGGGGCAAGATGGGGCTAACGCACCCACAGTCAGAGGTACGCCTGAAAGAGATGAAGTCAGAGCGCCCCCGTCCCCCGGACTCTGGCCAAGCCTCCTCTTGGGCTGTGGTTGGGTCCCTCGGTGTACAGAGCACAGAAGGCGTCCTAGGCAAATGCACTGTCTTCCGTATCAGGCAGAGCTTTGACTTCTGCCCTGCTAAAGCGCACTGTGTGAGTCTCAAGAAGTCTTTTGCCTTTTTTATCTTAAAGCTACAGGTGGGCCAGCTGAGAAAACCTGCCCAAGATTATAGCTCCAATCAGAACCAGGGCCAGGCCTCCAGACCTTCTGCTGAGCTCACAACCCAGCCTCTTTCCTCTATATCTCCATTTTATCCCTGTGGGGGGCACGAAACCCAAAGGGACCCGCTTTAGTGGTTGAGATATTAGTGAGAACTCAACAACAGAACAAACACAGTTACAACAAACAAAACGAGAACGCTCCAACTGACGCTGGAGAAGATGCTCCAAGGACCTTCCACCTTCCGAACCCTTCGGTTTAGATCATCAAGGCAGACGGCCCACCCCGACCCATCTGCTCCTGGACTTGCTGGATCCTCAGCTACTGCAGTCCCCACTGCAGCTCTGCCCTGTGACCCCTCCCTCACCAAAGACTAACCTCTTGTGGCCAAAACGAGTGACAATTATGGTGGGACAGGGCAGCATCCAGCGTGCACCTTGCTTGCTCTGCGACTCCTGGTGAAATCGGGATGGCGTCCGGGAGGCGGGGCTTAATGATGCCGCACAGCGCCCCCTCTGGTCACCTGTGGGACTGCAGGCTCAGCGGTGGGAAACCAGGCAAGTTGGCCGCTCAGCCGCCTCCCCCCTCCCCAACTGTCTCCAACCCACAGCCAACATCATTGCTCCCGCTCTCAGGGGATCCCGTGGTGGCAGCTCCTATAAGCTCCCTGGTTACAGCCTTTCAATGTCCCTGAGGTAAAAGCAGAGCCTTTAATGTGCAACAGCAGTAGAAACTGGGCAACTACTTTGCAAAGAGCGCCCACAGCGGGCGGCAAGACGTAGTCAAGGTCAGAGGAAGGCAAGGGGTCATCTTCCCCTTCCCTGAACCAGAGTAAGGGTCAGCCTGTGGCAAGGGTCAAAGGTGAGAAGAGACGTGAAAAGGTGGTGTAAATGGTAACGCGTGAGACAGGCCCTAGGAATGGTTGTTATCCTAAAATCTTCAACTAAATCCTGTGCTAGGCAACCAGCCATGGAGGTGACTACCACAAGGTCAGAAGCAGCTGAGTTTACTCAGACGGCTGCGGAGTTCCCGGACCACATCCCTCAGCAGAGACAAAGAGACAATTCAGCGGTCCTTCGCTTCAATTAAAACATAACTGCAGGGCTTCCCTGGTGGCGCAGTGGTTGGGAGTCTGCCTGCCAATGCAGGGGACACGGGTTCGAGTCCTGGTCTGGGAGGATCCCACATGCCGCGGAGCAACTGGGCCCGTGAGCCACAACTACTGAGCCTGCGGGTCTGGAGCCTGTGCTCCACAACAAGAGAGGCCGCGATAGTGAGAGGCCCGCGCACCGCGATGAAGAGTGGCTCCCGCTTGCCCCAACTACAGAGAGCCCTCGCGCAGAGGCGAAGACCCAACACAGCCAAAAATAAATAAATAAATTGATAAATTAAAAAAAAACAAAAACAAAAACTCTACCATTTAGTGGCTTTAAAAAAAAACAAAAACATAACTGCAAAGGGCACGTTCAGCACATTCTATGCTCTCCCTGTCACACACCTCCTGTTTCCACTTCCCCATGTTGAAGGCCTAACCCCCAATGTAACTGTATTTGGAAATACTGTCTTTATGGAGGTAATTATTAGGGTTAAATGAGGTCATAACAGTGGACCCCTGATCCAAGAGGATTAATCTCCTTATAAGAAGAGACACCAAAGGGCTCCCTGCCTTCCCCACCGTGTACACACACCAAGGAAGGGCCATGTGAAGACACAGCGAGAAGGTGACCAGGTACAAGCCAGGAAGAGCTCTCACCAGAAACCAAACAGGCCAGAACCTTGCTCTTGGAATTCTAGCCTCCAGAATTGCAAGAAAATAAATTTCTGTTGTTTAAGCCACCCAGTCTGTGGTGTTTTGTTATGGAAACTCTAGCTGATTAAGATAAAGGTTAAAGGCAGGAGACACTTGTCCAAGTTAGGGGACAAGAAATGGGACTGGAGTGAAGACAGTAGCCTGTTGAGCAGATGGGAGATGGTAACCTGTTTTCAGGAAGACCTGGACACAATGAGGTACCATCACCCCACTCGGGGTCAGTGCTTTCTCAGAGGCACCCCGGCTTTCATGCTTTTAGACATTTGAATTCCTCTCCTAGAGTAACTCAAGCCATAAGGAAGTACCAACTTTGGATACCTCTGCTCCATGTTTTACAGTGTTCTTAACAGTGGTAAAATTAACAACGATATTCTCCCAGCATTTTTACATCTATCATCTCAGTTAACTCTCAGAGAAGACCTCTGAAGTAAAAGACTTAATTTTTTGTCCCTCAAACTTCTAGAATATTTGAAACCACATGACAAAAAGCTTGCATGCTTGAAATGCAACTGAAATTATAGGACCAAGGGAACGAGAAGTAGCTTAGAGCCAAGTGATTTCCAAGAGCAAAGGTTTTTCCTGAAGGTGGAGGTGGCTTTCCTGAGGGGCTTTGCTCTTATGGAGGGGAAGTGGGATGAGATGGATGACAAGGGAACAGTGGAGCAGGAGACAAATCCTTCTGGGGTCTGGTCTTGTCAGGAGCTATCACAGCAGCAGCTGGACTTTTTGGTCCAGGAAGCTGCCCTCAAGTCCCATGAGACACTTTCTTCCCTGTCAGGGGCTTCTCCCTCACCACGGACATTGCAAAAACATGACATTAAGGATCTCATTTTGTTGACAGCACTGCAGTTGCATGCTAGATAACGCAGTCACTTATTTTCCAGAATATAGACTTTATTTCTGAGGAAGCATATTTCCTGTAGGAATACTAAATTCCTACTGAGATTTGCCTTTGGAATGGACAACACACCAAGCTACATCACCAGACACCCAGCTCCATTATAACTGTCCAGGAATGCATGCTCCCTGAGTATGAAACGACTCGTTACTGATTAATTAGCAAAAGCCTTTTGAGCCAGGGGTGGTTTAATCAGTAAGTGTGTGCTGTGCTATCATGTGCATTCATGAAGACTGAAAGTTCCAGCCTTTCCCCCCTGAAACTCCCACGTCTCATTTTATCAAGGACTCAAATGTAGAGCAAAATGAACCACACATTCAAAATTTATGGGAAATAAAACCTTCTGGCAATGGAAAGGTACACTTTACATTCTGGGGTCATAGAAGTCTTCATGAGCAAAGGAGAAAAAAAGCATTTTCAGTAAATAGTATTCATCATCTCAGGACCCTGCCCTTTACTCTGGGAGAATAATTGTTTCTCACTCTGAGAATGATTAACAGGGATATTCCAATTCTGTCTCTGCCTTTCATACAAAGGCATGCGGACATTATGCTAGAATTTTTATGCTGAGAAGTTAAGTTATATTGTTTGGCAAATTAAGAAACTGGAAACATGACACACCTGTCACCTACCACCCCTGTTATTACCATAATCACTCATGTTAAGAGAAACGAGTTCCTGTTTTGGATTTCTACTGGGGGACAGGTTGATGGGAGGGATGGGTACTTGAGCTTTTGCCCTGGAAATTTTGCCTGAGCAAATCCTTAGGAGCGTTTCAATCACAAAGAAAGCAAACTTACAAGCTGGAGGAGGAAGAAGCTGCTAAGGCTGAGGTTTGGCGGCTGCTCAGGGAGCACATTCCACTCTTCCGAGCCTCCGAGGAGTGCCTTGCTCCTTTCCGGAAGGACTGAACTGCTCCCTCCCTCAAGGCGTCTTGCCGAATCACCCATCAAAGCCCATCAGCTGCCCCTGCATTTCCAGGTGGTGTGCATTTGGCTCAGATGAGCCTGGAGCATGGTGGATCCCTGTGAGCTGACTTGATCCAAACACTGCTCCCTGTTTTGAAGACCATGAGCTGCTGATCTTGGTGAGTTTATATTTAGTGATGTCAGGGGCTAAAGTCAGTTAAAAAAAGATTTGAATGTAAGGGGATAGAACCTTTTAGGAAGCAATTTGACAATAGCTAACAACAAAGATAAAAAGGTTCATGTATTTTGACTTAGTAGTTTTACTTCTAAGAATTTATCCTAAGAAAATAAGTAAGTTTACATTCCAGGACTTATTCACTCTGGTGTTGCTTATAATTGCAAAAATTTGAAACGACCCAGTTGCCTAATAATTGGAGGTTGGTTAAATATATTACAATAAATTCATCTGATGGAATGTTCCACAAAGACTTGGGAAACACCATATAGTTTTAAAAAACA
Organism: Eschrichtius robustus; assembly: GCF_028021215.1. Taxonomy (NCBI): domain Eukaryota; kingdom Metazoa; phylum Chordata; class Mammalia; order Artiodactyla; family Eschrichtiidae; genus Eschrichtius; species Eschrichtius robustus. The sequence goes on along the minus strand of NC_090837.1, from coordinate 40,942,874 downwards.
TAAAAAATAATATTTACAGTATAATTGTCATTTTGTAAGGAAATATACATGCATTTAGAATCGAATAACAGACATATAACCAAATTCAAATAGAATTCTGAGTGAGGAGATTATGGGTGATTTTATAATTTTTCTATAACCAATATTTATACCATTTGTATTCAATATCATAATGTTATTTGAAAATGGTTCCACTCATATGCTGGCTTTAAGTTCTCATTCCTGAGAGAGAATCTGGCCTTTCTGGGGCTAGCATGGACCCACCCAAAGTTGGAATTAGTAAAAAGAGAACTGGGGAGCTGGAAGAGAGGGCAGTGAGTGTGGTGGGAATGGCAGAAGTTGGGGTTTGGGGTTCTTTGCAGGGCAGCACTGGGCAGGGTTGGTGGGAGAGAGAAAGGCGCTGACTCAGAGTTCTCTGTGGGGAAGTGAGGTGACTTCCTTTCTGGGAGGATGGGAAGGTCAGCATGTCTTGCCCGGGGCCGCTGTCCTCTGACATGGGGTTATCATGAGTGTGGCAAAAACCCAACAGCCCTACATCCTGAGGAATGAGGTCAAGAGGTGAAGGAGGCAGCCCATGAAGGCACACGATTGCTCCATAGTCACTGGGTGCCCCTGAAGTGACTGTCACCTCGGGAGATGTGAGTTGATTTTCTCACAGTCCAGGCCCCACTCGCCTGAACCAGAATGACACCAACTGTGGAGACGTCATGAACAGGTCAAGGCCAACCACCGGTGATCCTGCTGACCCCTAAGGCTCTCACCCCAAGGTCAGTCCAATTTGTGACAGGCTGTGAGCCAGGAGGAAGATAATAGCGATGATATTTATATGCACTTCCCGGTTTACACGTAATTCCCGTGATGGTCCAGGTGAGGGGCTGTAGCATTCCTTTCAGAGAACAGACATTTACAGTCTGAGAAGAGCCAAGCTGAGGGCTCTGGGTCTCTAACTCCATCTGTGACACCCTCTGCTGCCTTCTGGTGGCTGGGATTATATTCAGCAAATGCAGATGGACAGCTGCTCTTTCAGCTACCACAAAATGGAGGGAAGAGCAGTGGTATTAATGAAGACTTAACTGCCCCTTTAAAATGAGTCCGGGAAGTACTAATGAATAACTTTGTAGATTCACTTAAGTCAACACCAGGAACCCAGAAGAGAGAATCAGCCATTTAGTGTAGACCTGCCAAAGGCAGGTGAAATGGATGTTCTTCACGCAGACTCAGGGTCTCGGTGGTCATCACCTGGTTGAATTTTCATTTGAAAATCAATGTTTTTGGAAAGCACATGACTTAAGGTCATGAAATTCAACCTCTGACCCAGCATAGCATCCCTAAAGCCCACCAGCCAGCCTCTGTTGAATACCTCCTGTGATGGGGACCTTGCTACCTCTCCAGGAGAACGGTTCATGTTTGCATAGGTATGGCAGGTAGAAAGCATGCCCACGGGACTGCAGCGTGAGGGTCATAAAAGAGCACTGGCTTGAAGGGAACGTGCCTCAGTTTCAGAGGTGGAGGGCAGGTAGCTGTAAGGATACCACATAGGATTACTATATCCAAATTTTAGAATTGTTTTAATCCTGATGAGCAAATACTATGTAGGAGATACAGAAGTGCTTGCATAGCCTTCTTTGTTAGTGAGAGTGGTGCTGGGTAATAATATTGGTCTAGTACACGGTTCATTATTTTGTAGATAAAACTAGATTCCTACTTCCCAATGACTTCTGTTAGCTTCTCATGCAAAGCTTTAATTATAGTATATACAGTACATCCATCTCAGCTCCTCTACGAGACAGTTTTTGCCCTCAAGGAATTGATAATCATAATCTAGACTTGGTTGGTAGCAGACTGTACGTGGGAAGCCAAGTGGAGTTACAGGTTCATTTATTCAGTTTGTTACTTACTATTTTATGAATAGTATGTGTCTCCCCGTTTGGATTGCATATTCCTTGACTGTAGATCCAACATTGAGCACACACAGTACCTCACCAGCATGTGCTTGGTAATTATTTGTAGAAAACTGCGTTGTACATAGCACATTGAACAGGTGCTGAAGAATTAATACAGTAAAAAATGACCAGCAAGCCAATCGTTTTATGTTAATAAAACATCATAATTTGAAGAGTACACTGCATTTATTTAAACCCATAAATAACATCTTAACACATGTAAAATTTTTGTATTTTTAAAGTGCTTCGAAAGATACTTATTTTTTTTAACAAGTGGAAAATAATGTTCTTTAAAAGACATCAAACTTTTAGTGGAAAATGATATTACCAGAAGCATGTAAGGATTTGTTCATCCTCTTCAAGAAATGGGATTTTTATGTAAAATATGTACGTAGCGCTGAATGCCAAAATGATGGGTATGTGTGGTTGGAATTAAAAATGAGATTTGCTAATAAACCCATCGGGATGGTGTCTTAAGTCAAGAACGACCCTGAGAGGGGAGAGGGAGGGGCGTTGGGTAATCAGTGCTTCCCGAGGTGAACTTCCTTGCCTTGTGATAGGTTTGTGTTAGTGGTCAGGACAGCCATTCAGACTGACAGTCCCCCGAACTTCTGCGGCTTCAGTGACAGGGACAGGAATGTGGTTGACTTGAATATTCTTCAGGCAGCCAAAAAAGGATTTCCACGAGGGAAGCTTCAGGGTTTTCAAATGAGCTGCAAGACAAAAGGAGAGGCATTTGACAGCTCATTCATACTGTCAAGTGAACGCACTCCCGTTAAGAAACGGTCTTATTAGAGCTAAAGGGACCTGGGCTCTCAGTCCTCTCCTGCTTTAAGCAGGCACCCAGCACACCCCCTGCTGTGAAAGGTCAGCCACAAGGCTACTCTGCACGTCCTTCAGAGGAGGAGATTCCACAGCCCTAACCAATAGATAATGACTCTGAACTCTAGTGCTTTTCATGGGTCATGGAAGACCCATAAAATTAACCACCAGACCATTTGGAGGCACATGAAACAACGAAGGCTGACAAGGCTCTTTCCAGGCAAAATTCCAGTCTTGAACTTGACTCCATCTCACCCTGCCTGATTCCCCCATTCTGGCTCCACAAAGCTTAATTAAGTCACCAAAACTAAGTGCCTGGAGGGGAGAGACCAGTTTCTCAGGCCCTTTTCTGATTCTTTGTGATATCAGGCTTCTAGGTGCATGCAGCCTCTTAGGAGAGGCTTATAAATGATAGGCTTGGGACATGAGAAAGCGGCAGCCACGTGGCCTGGGCTGCTGGGAAACGTTCTGTGGCTGGCAGTCGGGTTCCCCCACAAGCTGGAGAAAGAGTCTCACTGTCTACACGGTCCAGCCAACGGCTGCCCTGCTGATAACCCAACAAATGTGATGCCCCCACCCACGGGTTAAGATGGAGATGTTAAGAGTTGACGTGGGACAACAGGGGTGTAGAAGTCAGCACAGGGGTTACCTGGGACACCTCCAATGTGCAGGTGCTCCTGCGTGCGGGCAGTGGGGACGGGGTGCCGTCCAGCGGTGGAACTATAGTCTGCGTCCAGTTTCAGGTGCAGGATGTGCTGTTTTATGGTGACTGCAGGGAAAGAAAGCAGGTCAGGTCTATCACCTGAGAGCCCTGCCCACTGTATAGTGTCTACACCATGCATCATTACTGGCTTCTTTCTCACTCACTCCTGTCGGACCCGAGGGAGCGCGGCTCGCAGGAATTCCACCAACCTAAACACAAATTCAACGAATTTCTCCCCACCAGGTGCTGTTTAGGTGCTTCCACATATATTACAGAATCTAATCCTTAAAATGAATCTGTGAGGAAGATATCATCGCTCTCGTTTCTCAGATAAGAGACTGTGACCCTCAATCACTGAGGAGCTTGGCAACATGGCTTGGTTAGAAATTAAACAAGTTGGGATTCAAGCCCTGGTTTCCTGTCTCCAGAGGCCAGTGCTTATTTCACATGATCTCTGGTTCTTTCCAAGAAGACACTGACTGACTGCTGAAAACGGACTCCAAAGACAGTGGCTTTTGACTCTCCAAATAAAACTCCTCCGGCGTCAACAATCTTAACCAACTGCAATGCAGTTAGCTTTCAAATTAGCCAAGAGGCAGCTACTTTTAACAAAAGATATTTTAGCCAATACAGGTTAATGTATCTCCAAACTTGTATGCTCAAGTTATTCATAAAATAGCAGATTCGACTTGAGAGGTTATGCCTGTTCCCCGTCAAGTGGTTTGTCTAAATCGTTGGCATTAATATTAAATGTTGTTGAAAAAAATAACCCAACAATGAACTTTACCGATAGTAAGAGCAAACATTTACTGAGCACTTAGTACATATTGGACCCTGCTAAGCACTTCACATGCATTATCCCATTAATTTTCACAACCCTGGGAGGTGTACACTATTTTTACTTCCATTGTACAGATGAGAAAACTGAAGACAAAGAGAAATTAAGTAGCTTGCCCAAGGTCTCACAGGGCTGGAACTGAGACCTGACCTCTGTTCTTTGACTTCAGAGCCAAAATCTCAATCACAATGTTATGCTACCTTGAAAACAAACATAGCTTATCAGTTTGCTGGGTTCCAAAAAAAACTCAGTGTGTTATGGAGAACTGGAGCCATGAATTACATAAATACAACTGGAGTTGAGAATAGACATGTTCCCAGCACCTTAACCTGGTGGGCTGACCCTGGTCAGACACTAATGGATGGATGAACTGAGGGAGCGTTTGGGATGTTCGAGTCCAGATGGAAAGGGAGACTGTTTCAGTCTGTGAACAATAGGCTACTGGACGTCATACCTGTCACTGAGTGCCACTGTCCGTCACACAGAGATTGCTTTGGTGTGACCGATGTCAGGATCTCACCTGCCTCACTGCTCACAGAGGCCGTGACCTGGAACACACATGCATTTTCCTATTTCCTTCAGAAAGGCAGGTGGAGCCCACTTCCTGCCATCTTCCCTTCCCAGCCCTTGCACCCTGACCGCCCAGGAGCACTTGAAATATGGGTACACCCTCCCACACCAAGTGACCATAAAGGGACTAAGGCTTTGCAAGAATCTCTCTGTTGCACCCCTTTCCAGGCAAGCGAGCTGCAAACCCAGGGCCTGGCCTGAAGTTACTGCCAAAGGTAAGGAGCCTTTCCCACTGACTCCCTACCCCGGTCCCATCAGGCCCGACTCAAAGGTTACTGATTAGCATCGAAGATCTGCCTTAGTTATTAGCATGTGACAGTAGCTCTGTTTAGGAGGACGTGTACAATTTGGAAGGCAAAAACATTGGCTGAGGCCTACACCCGGCTGCAAGGGGCAGCCAATTATAATAATTCCACGAACGCAGGACTTAAAGAGGGTTCTCGTCCAAGGAATTCAGCAAGCTAACTGACTGAGTTTGCACTGGGCACGTGTCAGGGGTCAGGCACTCAACGTGCTGTTGTGCAGAATCCCGCATTCCCACTCTGGGCCAGGATTCTCCAGGGCCTGAATCAAGGTCAATGAAATGAGAGGACTAAAATAAGCATGTTGATAAATAATTTACATCTAATTTGCATGTAAGCAGACAGTGCAGCCTTTTCTCAGGCAATTTTCAAGCTAAACAGTGTCACGGCTGTTAGGAAGGTTATCAGGTCTTGATTTCGTTTTGGGGGGATTATTTCCTATCCAGAAGCTCTCACCAAAGATGCTCCCCAACCCCTCCCCTGAAAAGCCAGCTTTGTCTGAACCACCGTTAAGCGTAGTTCCTTGCTTCTCGGGCCCGCAAGAGGCCTGCTCAGACTTAAAGCTGTAACTTAAATAAAAAGTGTCCAAGAGTTTTGACTACTGTATTTTATTCTGAGAGTTCTCCCTCACATTCAATAAACTGGAAAGATGAAGGTAAAAGAAAATGCTATATTATCAATCTTTGCTTTAAGGCCTTAACTAAGAGAGGCTTCCTGGAAGGATTTGGTTTGAAAGAGATTGTTTTGAAAAGGAAAGAGATTAAAAGTGGGTGGCGAACATAAGGTATTGAGTAGGCCTGTGAGCAATGGGAAAGACGGAGCAGCAAAAGCACATGGCTGAAGAAGGGAGCCATGAAAAGCTAAAGGAAGGCTGGGTGGAGACCCTGTGGCCAGCTTGGCTGCAGGGACCAGAAGGGCTTGGTGAGCTGTGTAGAGAGGATAAGGGGAATCTGAAACTGAACCAGCAGATGCGGGGCATGGGCATGGGTGTGACATGGTGTAGATGGCTGGTGAGAAAATCCATCCCATGAATTCTGGTGCTGCCCTTATGAATAAAAGTAGAGGTGTGACAAGGGTGAAGGGGAGGTGAGAAAAATGAACATTTATTGAGTATATGGCAGCTTCTCTTCTCTTGACAAAAGCCCTTAAATATAAGCCTCATTCTCCACATTTTAAAGATAAAGAAATTGAGTCTGAGAGAGGTTAGGTAACTTCCCGAGGGCCCTATAAATAAGTGGTGGAGCTGGAATTCAGCCCAGCTTGTTTGAATTTGCCCAATTTTAAAGATGAAGAACAGAAAACATGATGACCAAATTACTTAAGGAAAAGGGTAAGTTAGCCCTGAAGTCAGGCCTCTTAAATACAAGATTGGATTCTACTCTCTACCATAACTCTACCTACCATGGTCTCCAGAAGTGGAATCTGGTTCTAATATAAATTCACACACCCTTCCCATGTCATCCGACAGCTACACACCTTTCCTGACTCCATATAAACACATAAGTGCTCCCCGGGTTGACTTCCGATGTGAATTAGAATTCCAGTGAGACTTCTCGGGCGAATGCTGAAAACAAGCTTAAATTCTGGCCCCAAAAGCACGGAGTTAGCTTTCAAAACAAAAATAAACACATAATAGTTTAAACATCATAATTCCAAAAAAACGATAAGAGTTCTTCAGAATCAAAGCTATAAAGATATAAAGTCTTCCAAACTGCTCCTTACCTAGAATGACATGACCTCCTTCTTGAGAAAAATAGATGCCTTTCTCCAAAGAGCCATCCAAGCAGGGAGACACCCCAAAGCTTGCAGAAGCGGTGTCCAGGGGTTTCAAATCCAACTGAAAGTTCCTCAGGCACCCCACAAAGCTGTTTTGGGGGAGGGTCTGCAACCAAGCAGAAGAGAAAGCAAACTGTATTTCCCACAACTCCCAGAAATCCATGTGCAGCCAAGGTTAAGGGCAGGGGCAGTTGTCCAAAAAAGGAGGAAGGAGGGGGATTCATCCATCCTGCTTCCAAGAGTCAGGTGGGCTTGACTGGCTCCATTTTGGCTCCCTCCACGGTGCCGAAAAACCCAGATACCAGGTGCTTGGTGGGTGGTCGAAGTTTGAAGGTGCCACCAAACCAAGGGCAGGGGCAGGGGCAGTGGAGATGGCTACCTAGTGTGGAAACAAGAATACAGAGGGTGACTTGACCCTGGGCCACAGTCCGAGCTGCAACAGGGAAAATTTCCACCTTGCTGTTCACAGATCTCACCGTCTCTTTGCAGGTACAAAATACTTCTTAGGGTTTCATGAGCCTGTGTGATAGCTTAATGCAGGGTGGCTGGCTGAAAAAAGAGGCCAAAACATTCCTAAAATAATGAAGTGTAAAAAAGCTCCCCACACTGTTGGGCCCAGTGCACCATCAACAAATCACGAATGCCTCAGGGTTAAGATCAGACACAGGGTGCGGGATCAGGGGGCTTGTGTGGAGCCCCCATGGCTGCCTAAAGCTGGCCTGAAACAAGGGCTCCTCACCTGGGGCTCAGGGATGAGCTTCTGGGGTTCTCTGACCCCTTAAATTATATACCAGATGTCTGTGTATTTTCCTGGAGAAAGGGGCTATAACTTTCATGAAATTCTCAAAAAAGTTAATAAATCACTGAATAAAATCCCTCTACTGTCTTATGGAGTAAATGCCTTTAGGACTGTGGAATCCTACACGACGGATGCAAGACATGATAATTTTAAGGGAATCTAGTGGTATTATAGATGCATGTGGTGTCAGCGTCAACAACAAAGTACTGATTGGGGCCCCTAAGAAATGTTAGTTTCTTCAGATTTGCCATCACGTATAACAAAGAGTCTGTATCTGACACCACGCTCAGGCTCTCCAGTTCAGGCCATAACCTAACACGGAATCACCAAAGACTGGCTGTACGTTTTGGTATTTGGAGGCAGCCACTGGTTGATTGGATGTTGCCCACCCTTTGAAAGGATATGGAGGAGGGTATTCCAGTGGTTTGCACCCTCAGGTTGAAGGAAGGCTGCGAATAGGACCTTGCTTGTAAAGGATGTTGTAAATGGGGTGCTACTGATTGTCTCAGATTTTAGGATGTTGAGTGTGATTTACCCGAGTCAAAAGAGCACCCAAATTGTGCCCCTGAATCACTACCCCATCCTGTGATTTCTCTGAGAGGGAAAAAGGTACAGAGGTTGCAGAAAAGCAAACATTGAGTATCCTCTTTAGCAATTATTAATATGTTATACGTTATATATGTATTAGATACCATAATACATATACTATATTATGTTATATATTATTTATGATACATATATAAAAGTTATTATATACAACAAAGTAAAACAGTACTTCGACTTGCTGGGGCTTTGGCCCAAACCACAGTGCAGAACTCAAGTGGGCCAGGCTGAGCCCTGTGGAGACACCAAGGTCAAGGCCAGGTTAGCCTGACCGCCTAGAATCCACGCTGGCAGAAGTGACCTGCTTTGATTACGTCCATTTCTGGCTCAGATTTGAGTCTCGGCCCTTCCCCCGAGCTGCTAGCACACATCACACCAGAATGGGCACCAGTGGAGTGGGAAGGGGCAGGAGGGGCTCAGCGCCTGGCAGCACATTTGGAGGAGGACAGTTCCTGGGCCGGAGCTGTTGACGGGCCATCTTCACTTTGTGGGCAAAAAAGGCAAATCTGGGAGAAGAGTGACGGGGGGGTTCAGCCACCCCAAGTAATCAGGTGCAGTGAGCACTCTGGCCATGTGGAGAAGACAGGGGGAGGGCACCCACAGAACGCCACCCTGGGGCCACGGCCCCATTGGAGCCTTTGAACCTGACAAATCCTGGTACGCACCCTTCCTTCTTGGGGACAGACAGACTTGTGACTTTCTCCTTAGCCCAAATTTTCCCCAAGTTTGGTTCTTGAGATAATTTTATTTTAGTCACCAAATAACATTAAAATACAGATTCAGTTATTAAAATAATTTAAAGTATTTTGATATCCTTGAATATATGGTATAACTATAAAGCTTATAGGGTGACGTGTTCTTATCTGTGGCTCTGAAGCATAACTATTTACCTTTGGTTTCCCTGATGGAGACGATCCCAGGTAAACGGGTGCTCTGAGGCTGACGGTGGAATTTCCGGGCAAACTTCCCGCCCGGGCCCTCAGACCATCCACAACCAAGCGCCCCCTTTCTCCATCTTGCCCAAATGCCACCTTAAGGATAAAGAAAATAAGTTAATCGTATTCTTACCTTTGACAACAGGCATTGTAGTTTATTAGTGGTCACAGGAAATTTTTTTTTTAAGTTTTTCTGTCCCTTCAAGTAGCTTTGAAAAATCAGAGAGTTTTCCCCATAGTATTGTCACCACCATCATCATCATTTTGTGAGATTATGTCAGATATTAAACAGAGTGAGCTTAAAACATGAACTAAAAAAAAGATTTCTCAAAAGTGAACAAAAATACGTAAGTGCCTGGAAACTTATACAAAAGCTAAATAACTGGAGAACCAAAGGATCATAAATGAACATACATCCATGCAACAGAGAGGAAGGAAGGGAGTGTGCAGAGCTGAGACGGGAGAAGGTCACATGCTCCTCTGAGCAGGGGTCCTGGAGCAAGGGGCCAATGGCTACTCCTCTTCCAACAAGAGGATCAAGCATTTTAAACTCTTTGCTAGAAGTCAGGATCCCTGGGCTCTGGTGTGAACTCTGCCACCTCATGGCTACGAGACTATTCACTAATGACTCCCCAGTGTAGATGCCCAGCTGTGACCTCTGGCCTCTACTGTCTACTGACACCTGGGCTTGAATGTCTGATAGGCAGCTCAACCGCAGGATGTTGACAACAGAGTTCCCATTCTTGCCCAGCAACACCCACCTCCTGCCCATCTTCTCCCTCTCAGCAAAGGTTCCACTATTGACCCAATCACTGGCCCAAAATCACAGGACTTGATGTTGACTCCTCTCTTTCCATCAGCCAACCCTCTTGGCTCTGCCTTTAGAACACATCCTGGGTGGTCTACTCTCTCCCCCTCTACCTCAGCCTCTTGAACCAAAGGCAATAGCATCCATCTGTCTACTTACTTCTATTTTTACTCCCTTTTAGACACTTTAGCTAAAGAGGGTTTTGAAAATATCAATCTGTTTGTGTAACGCTCCTTTTTTAGCTTCTCTAAAAGCTTCTCTAAGGCTCTCTAAAAGCTTCAGAGAGACTCAGAATAAAATCCCAAATCCTCACCTTGGCCTTCAATGCTTAATGACCTGGGCCTGCCTCACTCTTTTTTTATTTATTTTATTTATTTATTTATTTTTGGCTGCGTTGGGTCTTCGTTGCTGTGCATGGGCTTTCTCTAGTTGTGGCGAGTGGGGGCTACTCTTGATTGCAGTGCACTGGCTTCTCATTGCGGTGGCTTCTCTTGTTGCAGAGCATGGGCTCTAGGCGTATGAGCTTCAGTAGTGGTGGCTCGCGGGCTCTAGAACACAGTCTCAGTAGTTGTGGTGCACGGGCTTAGTTGCTCCACAGCATGTGGGATCTTCCTGGACCAGGGCTCGAACCCGTGTCCCCTGCATTGGCAGGTAGATTCTTAACCACTGTGCCACCAGGGAAGTCCCCCTGCCTCACTCTTGAATCCCACTTCTTATCCTTTCTGTTCTGTTCATTCAGCTAATTCCTAACTTAGGGTCTTTGTACTTGCTGTTCCTTCTGCCTGGAAATCCTTCCTATAACTTTATATGATTGTCATCTTTTGGAGGAGGCCTTCTTTTACTGCCCTATTTGAAACAGTCTCCCTACTCGGCCACTTCCTTACCTTGCTTTAGTGTTTTCTCAAAGCAGTAGCTGACATTATATTGGGGATTTTTTTGTTTATGTGCTCCAGGATGGCAGCTTATTACATATTTGTTGAATGACTGAGTGAGTGTAACTTGTCAAGTCACTTAAGTTTTCTGAGTTCAAATTCCCTCGTCAGAAAAAAAAATACATAGGTCCCTTCTCGCCTTAAACTGTATTTCTTTAACCCTGGGACGCCTTCAGGCAAGAGCTGAGATGCTAGGGATGTGGGTGCTTACACCTGGGCTACAGAGAAGGCATTCCAGACTCACAGGGGGCCTGGAGACTGGAAACTGTCCTGAAGGAGAGAAATGGTCCAGGGAGCAAAGGGTGGGAATAGGCAAGGGGAGTGGTGCAGCCCAGGGAGGTGCATGGGGGGTTGGGGGTGGCGGGTAAAGAAGCAGGGAGGAAAGCCCGTCTTGGCATTTAGGATGACATCCACACATGGCACGTGCAGGAGTCTCTGGGGCTGAGGTGCTGGGGCGCTCGGTGCCTCTGACCACATGAGCTCTCCCAGTGCTTGTGCCCTCTTGCCGGGAAGAACGCTGAGACTCCCGTCTTCAGCTACTCGGCAGTGAACTTGGCCCCAGCAGAGGTTCTAGGGCAGCCCCAGCTCTCACCGTGTGCCACTTCCCGTCACTGCACTTCTCTTTGCTTTTGAGCTTCAGTTGTTTCCCTCCTGCTCCCAGTGCAAAGACCAGACGTCCTTTCGAAAGGTAAAGAGCCATAAAGGAGTTCTTAGTGCCTGTGTAAAACACGAGCCCTCTGGACGCCGTTGTCTGCAAGTCCACGGCAAACTGTGACCTGTGGGGAAAAGAAAGCAAAAGGCGAAGAAGGAAAATAAGAGGTTTTTAGTGTTTCTTCAAATCTCCAAAGCTGGGAGAGACAGTGAGAAGCAAAACCCTACAACCTCATTATTTAAATGAATAAACTAAGGCACTGATTGATTAAACGACCCGTCTCTTTGGGAGTTTTTAAAAGCCATTGTATTTCAACTGGTAAAAGTTTTGTTGTATAATTTCCTTACCATATTGGGAAATAAGAGGAAGTTTTATGACAAACTCAGCTAGTGGCATTAAGTCCCAGCACATGGCAAGAAGGAAGATGCCTTACTTTAAAAAAAAAAAATCTACATTTTAGAAAATTATGGTAAAAATATACCAAACATAAAGTTTACCATCTTAACCATTTTTAAGAGTACAGTTCAGTAGTGTTAAGTACCTTCACATTGTTGTGCAGCCAATCTCTGGAACTCTTTTCACCTTGCAAAACTGAAACTCTCTACACATGAAACAACAACTCTGCATTCTCTCCTCCCCCCAGCGCCTGGTAACCACCATTCTGCTTTCTGTCTCTATCAATTTAACTATTCTAGGTGCTTCATAGAAGTGGAATCACACAGTGTTTGTCTTTTTGCAAATGGCTTATTTCACCGAGCAGCCTTGATTGTTAAACCCAGTGAATATGCTTTCTACTTTGTATACATGCAGGGAGAGGAAAGTTGTGAGGAGAAGTCGGGGGACAACTTGAATAACAAGGATTTGATTTAAGCATCAGGTAAGCATTTTCTTCCCGTAAGACATATTTAACACAGTGGCACAGAAGTCCAGATCCACCTACCCTTCTCCCACCTACCCTTAACGTTTCTCGGACCTTAATACCTCGTCTATGGTGGAACAGGAATTAAGCAAGCATCATGCAGTAAAAGCAGAGAGTGAAAGTTAATATTCCTTTGCATGATGGTTACATATCATAGGTACGTGTGGTTAAGCAAGCTTTACTTTCTATGCAAACTCACATCCATCCATCCATCCATCCATTTATTCGTTCATTCAACAAATATTTAATGAATGGGTCATATGTACAAGGCACCATGGTGGGTACTGGGAACGCAGTGATGGATGGTTCATTCTTTGAGTGGTTTGTGGTGTGTAGGTGCCCTGAGGGGGTGCCTAAAAGTGTACTGGGAAAAGGTAATGGGAGATATGGGTGTCAATAGGCTATCATCAGGGACTTCCCTGGTGGTCCAGTGGTTAAGACGCTGCGCTACCACTGCAGCGGGCATGGGTTCCATCCCTGGTTGGGGAACTAAGTTTCCACGTGCCATGTAGCGCAGCCAAAAAAAGAAAAAAAAAAAACGGCGGTCATCACCCATTCCTTGTGGTTTGTGTCCAAGTGCACACCAGACTGAGGGCAGGAACAGGGTCTATCCTGCTTAAAGCTGTATACCCAGTGCATGATACACAGGAGGCCCTCAAGAAATAGTTACTGAATTGAATTAAATGGCAAATGGAAAATGCTGGCAAATGGAAAATGCGGAGGCAGAATCAGGAAGTGGAAGAAATAATTACACTGTTACATCTCTTTGCTTTTTAATACTGTGAGGCTGAGCAAACACGGACATGCACTTTCATTCTTCAGATCTGCAAGTTTCCTTGAGGCTATAGTTCTTCAGAATGCAAAAGAAATCTATATTTGTGAAATTAAACCAACCCAATGGTGACACGGCTCAGTATTTCTCTTGGTGTAGCTGTGTATTAGTGCGGAGGTTTGGAGAACAAGGGTTAGCCAATTTAAGGAGGATAGTAGAACTTGCTACAGAATGAATGTACTTTACGTATGTGGGCTTGGTTATTAGACTTGACATTTGCTTTCCAGAATTATTTCTTCAAGCAATTTTCTTTCAGAAAAGACTAACTGACTAACACCCAAAAATGACATCAGTAGCTTCAAATCCTGGCATATGACACTGTAGCTATGAGTCTTTATTGCTGGAGGATAGGAGGGAAAGGCAGAGAGCAAAGTAGCATTTTTATACATTCACCAAGAGGTTAAAATAGTGGTACAGGGTTTTACAGGAGATGCCAAAAGTTTCCAGAATAGAAACCAGAATGAGAATAATAGAATAGTCCAAATCCTGCAACATCCTGAAAATATACTCTGATTGCTACAATACTGGGGACTAAAATAATTTTTAAATTATATTTACTAAGGATTATTTTTTTCCCGCTTTCCTTTAAGAATGTTACTTTTTCCATTTATTATATATAATTCAGTGTTGGACAGGAAGATGCTGGGGTCGAATCATCAGAAGAAGCCGGATAACTCACCACAGTGAATGTGCTGAGAGAGAAGATGTAAGAAAGGGGCCACGGAGGGAGGGGGAGGGCAGAGGCAGGGGGGCCGGTGGGTGGGGAGGCCGGGAAGAGGACAGCGTGGGCAGCATCTGCAGGGAGACTGTTGTCATTACGGTCAGCTTGACCAACAGAGCAGTGATGCGGAGTGGAACAGCCCCGGGAGGGGCTGAGAGGGTCACCGCTTCTGCCATCTGTCTGTCTCTGACTAGCACAGTTTTGGCAAATCAGGGATCCCCCGAATTTCCATGGGTCTACTGGAGTTGCCAGCAGCTGGCCGAGGGTCTCCTTTAGAACTCGGCCCCTCCCCTTTCCGGCCTTCACACCTGCCTGTGAATCACGCACTTGCTTACTGAGCGTGCCTCCAAGGGCCAGCTCCTTACAAGCAATGACCTCTCCTCCCTGCAAGGGAAACATTATCAACCCCACTTAACTGATGAGGAAATTGAGGTTCGAAGAGGTGTAGCAATTTGCAAAAACATGTGAGTCAGGCACAATTATGCCAAGTTTATGGAGAGGAAGCTGAGGCTTAGAAAAGTTGAACAGCAGCCTGCGGCGGCCGTGGAGCTGCCACTCAGAGTTCCCTTCAGGAGACCCTGCGGCGGGGGCATGGCGGCCTGGCAGCCCGCAGCTGCCACGCTCTCAGAACCAGAATGGCACACAGGTGACCCCCAGCCAAGCACCGAGCTCAGCGGCAGAACTAGAGCCGGGCCATCGTGCCCAACACTGGACTCTGCTATGGGGTGATCTTTGCTTGTGATGCCCACCGGCCTGCCTGAGTCCCTTGGAGCTTTCCTGCTGTCTGACGCTCGTCCCACCCACGCCTGCCTTCCCCTCTCCTTTCACAGGCCTCAGGCCTGTGTCTCAGCTGAAGGCTCTCCTTGCCAGCTTCTGCTCTCCCCCTTTTATTCTGCACAGGAATAATAACTCTCTTGCACATCTGATCCCATCTTGACCTCTGCATCCCCAGGACCTGAACTGGCCTGTGGCCTGAGGTCACGCAGCCAGCAAGTGGCTGAGTGGGTGGATTGAAAGCCAAGGTCTTAAAGCCAGGTCTTTTGGACCCCTGGGCCACTCTGCCTCTGTAGAGAAGTCGTAAAGGAATTTTGGGCACCTTTTTATTTATGTCTCCTTCGAATCACGTGAAAATGACAAGCCTTGTTTTCCTACTTTTTTTTTCTGACAGAATTAATATCTCTGCTCATTCCCTCCTCCCCAAAAGAGATGCAACTTGTTAGCACAAAAAATCCAAATGTATTCTCTAAAAATGATGGATCTGGCACTGAGTCTTCCTAAAAGAATGATATTCCTCTAACTGTAGAATGCAGGAGAAGAAAGGTGATTTATCATAGAAATAAACAGCACTTTTGGAAAGAAATATCAGCCTTATTTTTAGAACACCGTCAATTCTAAACCAGAGCCGAGCTGATCGTTTCAGCCTCTGAGCAGCACGTGTCACGGGTGCCTCCCAGTTGCGGGGAGGAAGCAGGCTCGGGCCACCAGGCTCTCTGTCTCAGGTAGGCCGGCACCCCTTCTCGCAAACGTGGTAGTGCCCCCTTCATTGGTGGCAGGTGCCTGCTGTCGTGCCGGCTAGCCTGCCCTAGGGTAGAATCAGATTCTGAGCTGGCTTGGGGCAGGAAAATGAAATAATACCTGGGTTTCAGCGACTCCTGGGGAAGCATGAATAGCAAGTGGCTGGTGGGACTGTCCCCAAACCTGAGGGCTCCGCGGCTGGCCTGGGCCTCTGGAAGTGGTGGGCAAGACTGGGCGTCTCCCCTCACCTTCAAGCTCCTTGGGGAGGCGGCTGGTATGTCACGCAGTGGCTGTGTGGGAGAGGAACAAAAAAATCAGGACAGCTGATTATCAGGGGGAAGAGTTGGAAAATGCCTGTCTTGCTAAGTGCCTTGCTCAGTTTTGACTTTTGATCCTAAGAGCTGAATTCAATAGAGATGAATTCATCTTTGGGGAGGATGCATGTTATTCCCATCCTACACAGGTCTGCTATACGTGGGACCAGTGGATACCCAGAACACCTCTCCTCCGCGGAGCTTTGGAAGAACCACAGTGTCCCTCAAGAGGACCAGCAGATGGCCAGCAGCACTGAGGCCCACACAGCCAGCCAGTGGACCTGGAGCCGCCAATCTGCCATCTCCCCTCCAGGCCATTCACTTGGGCTTTAGCAGCAGGGCCGTGAAAGAACCCAGAGAACAGGAGGGGACCACAGCCTGACCCCACTATCCTCAGAGTTGACCCCCACACAGAAGTCTGTCCTGACCTGGATGCTTTCAACTTTTTAACAGGAATGAGTTTTAATGCAGAAAAACAAGCATAATAAACATCAAATGAGACTAGAAAAGTTGTTGGAAGGAACTGAGACTCTCCAGCCCTTCCCCCTCTTTTCTCTGCTGCAAAGCCCAGATTTTGATGAGGGGTCCACAGTCCCTCCCATGGGGCTCAGGGCTCAGTGGGGCTCTCCATTCATGGAAGCCAGTGATGGGAATTCTCCCTGCTGGGGATTGGTTCAGGAACGAGCATGTGACACCCTCCTGGCCAATGAGCCTTAAGAGGTGGTCAGGGGGCGGGGCCTCTGAGAACCGTTTCCTTCCAGAGGAGAGAGAAAGCCACAGATCTGTGCTTCTGGTGAGGAAACGTCCTGTCCGTAGCCCCGAACTGTGTGGGATGGAGCCAGGATGGCTGTGGGGAAGCAGAGACCAGTCCCGCGGGGCCAGGCCTGCAGCACACCCATCCTCAAGCTGTCCCTTAATGTGACACTATAGATCCCCACAGAGGGTTAAGCCCTAGCAGCTTAAGTCTTCCTAACAGATTCAGATTCCTTCAGGATCAGGTTTTCCAACCTGACCAGATTCCTGGATAGGGTGCTCGGGATGCAGACTTAATACCAGTTATCTGCTGAGTGGAGATGTTCCATCACCAGAAAGTTAAGTGAGTTGTTTAAAACCAGAGCCAGACCTGTATCCTCCAGGAGCTTCCTGCCGGGGGCTCACACCAGTGGGGCCCACTCCCTCCCTGAAAGATTCTTGCGTGTCAGCAGCAGTAACATCAAGATGAACAGTTTTCATAGACACTCTTGGTACCAACTCTTCCTTAATTCTCTTAATGGCAGTGTCATCCTTCAAGGCACCCAGGCCTCACACCTTGGTCATCATGGACAGCCTCCTACCCGGCCTCTTGCACGTGCTCTGTTTCCATGTCCTACTGTTCATCTCCGGGACATATTTTGTTTCCACTCCTTCCCTTTCACTCCCAGTCCCTCTACCTGAAAGTCAGGCTGCTGACTGTCTTGCCTGGACCATTCCAGTACTTTGCCAGTTTGATGCCATGTCTGTAGAACATTCCTAAGCCAAACCATTCCATAGGCTGCTGCCAGTTTATTAGTCTTTAAACATGGCTTAAAGCACTCCTTTCAATGGCTTCACACTGACTACAGAAAAAATGTCAAAATTACATCAGGCCATCTGAGGCTTGTCTGATCCGGCTGCAGCATGCGACTCTGAGCTTACCTCCCCCTGAGCAAGTGCCTATGAAAAGCACATTCTTTGGGATTCTGTAGCCCTGAGTTCCAATGCTGACTCTACAGTTTACTTACTGGGTGCTCTTGGGCAAATTTTTCTTTTAACCTCTCTGAGACTCAATTTCCTGACGTGTAAAGTTGGTATTCTATTCTGCTCTCATAGGGGTGTGGTGGGAACTGAAAGAGAGAGAGTGAAGGCTTGTGAAGATCAGAGAGAATGCATGCAAAGCATCTATACCTGCGAGTTCCACCACACCCTGCCTCCCAGCTTTGGGCTTCTGCTCACGTAGCAACAACGTTCACTCATCTAAACTCAACCCATGCTCCAGACCCAGTCTATGTATCACCTCCTCCAGAGGAACCCCCCCGATCTCTGTAGCAGGAAAATACCTGGCGTACCACTCCTGTAGCACGTTTTGTCCCTTCCACTTAGGTTATTAGTGTGTATAATAATGATAACAGCTAATAGTTATTGCACGCCTACCATGTGCCACGCATTTTATATTTATTACCTCATTGAACCCTCACAACACTGTGAGATATTACTGTTCTATATCCTCATTTACGCTGCAGGAAATAGACCCACAGGGAGGTTAGATAATCACTCAAGATCACACACGTAGTAAGTGATAAAGCCAGGAAGTCTGACACCAAAATTCAGTACTTAACCACAAAGCTTGGTTGCCTTGTCTCTGTTATTGGGCTTTTGGAGGCAGAATTAATGTCTTATTCCACCTAATCTAGGGGCTTGCACGGAACAGGGGGAACATTAAATACAGTGTATTCACTGGGGCTCCCACATCAATAGCCCCAGTCCCACTCTCTCTGCTGAGGCACCCAGAGACACCTGACAGTCTCCCACCAGCTTTCCACCTGGTTGAGGCACCTGTCACTCAATATGCCACAAACTCCACTCATTCTCGTTTCCTCCAAAGGCTTGTCCTTTTCATCTCTTCATAACTGGCTTCTCCATCCATCCAGATGCCTCAGAATTATATTAACTCCCACCTCTCCCTTGCCGCCCACCTTCAATTATTATATGAGTCTGGTACATTCCAGCTTCTATATAGCTTTGAATCCATTCCTTCGCTCCATCTCCACCATCACTGTGCTAATTTAATCTCTCAGTAACTCTCAGCCTTACAGGGAAAAAAATGAATCTATGACTTCATTCCTGAGGGGGCAGGTCTAAAGGTGTTCTTTTCCTAAGAGTAAAATGACAACCCTTTGGGATTTATGAAATATATTTCTTCTTAATAGCATAAAACATTTCTTTTTATGTACTATCTCTTCATCTCCCCAAATCATTGTGCAGCAGGAGAAATATTGGCAGACGAGCAGCATGTGATTGATGTTAAGTGAAAAGTGGGTTGGATGGAAGTGCATTGCTCTCGAGAGGGCCTGGGCTTTGGGGTCAGGCTGCCTGGGTTTGAATTCCAACTCTGCCTTCCATCTGGGGGAGCCTGGGCAAACTGCACACCTTTCTAAGCCACAGTATCCTTTTCTGTGAGATGTGGCTGGTAATAGTACTTCTCCCATACGGTTACGTGTGGATTTAGTAAGAAAATCCACTTAAAGAGCTCAGCGTAGCACCTGGCACATTGGAGGTATTCAGTGTTATCCATTAATCATATTAATTGTAACCTCAGCTATGGGGAGGTCACATTGTAGACCTCGGGCAGAACAAGGAATTTTTTAAGTTCTAACCCTGTGTTCAATGTATGACAACGTTTCCACTCCTCCAAACAAGGAATTTCATTTCCTTTCAGCCTCTCTTAGTTCTACACACTAGAATCACCGGGGAGCTTTACAAACTCCTGTCACTTGGACCTACCCCAAGAGCATCTGACTTAATTGAGTGGAATGCAACCCAAGCATTGGGATTTTAAAAGCTCCCCAGGTGTCTCTAATGTGCAGTCAAGGTCAAGCCACACTGGTCTTGGCAAGGCCTGGGGGCATGTGTATATCTTGTCATAGGATGCAGGCAGAGGAGTGTCTGTGGGCAGGAGAAGGGTCCTGAGCCCTGTATCCTAGAGACAATCATTGTACTTGCTGGAGACACAGCAGAAGTGTCAAAAGAGCAAGACGTCAGCTGCAGACATTGAGAAACCGCAGTCAAGGTTCTATTTGTTCTATGACTGCAAAGATTGTCAAACGTTCAAGATACAAAATAAAAGCTAAAACAAAAACCACTTTGACCTTCTGGTGTAATCCAACTGTTGATGACCCATTATTCCTGGAGGCACTGGCCACCACCGGATCCGGTGACCTACATCCCTCCCTTCCCTCCCTCCTCCTCCCCAACATCTCCGGTGAGGCAGGACTCTCTTATGAGAATCATCTGGAAAGAAGCAAAACCCAGGGTAAGGTTTTGTTTGACACTCACCTGGTGGATATTGTAAGTATTGGCTTTGTTAAACCTTGTAGACCCTCTGAGCAACATTAGAAAAGGTGATCCGTTTAAACTGCAGCCTCCCAGGGACACATCTCTCTTGGTGGATTTACTGGCCAAATCTAGGACTTCGGGACTCTCTGATAATCTGGAATGAGGGCAGAAATGAACGCTGACATATCAAGGAAGACGCACTAGCAGGGAGGATTTGTTTCAAAACTACACATTCTTACTGTCCTGATTTCTGGGTAAACTTTCATCTCCTCCCTGTACAGGATATCTAGAGGAAATACTAGGCTCATAGCGGATGAGAATGTGCTGTACCCACCTCTGCCTTCCCTTAAATATCCAGCACCGTGCCTCGCCAGCAGAAGGCCCTGGGAAACTTTTATTGCCCTGAACAGCCAGTGTTGCAGCAAAGCCAGAATATTATAGTTCTTTGGAATGGGAGCCACATAGAAATATGAAAATGAAATATGCAGAGAGGACAAACACAGACACCGGATGACCTAGAATGACGGTGAACAACAGGAAACCTCAGAAGTGAGTTTGTGGAAGGATTCATCTCACTGCATTTCAGTAGGAAAATCTCACGGGTAAATCTACTTTATCTGATGATTATCGCTGAGCCCTGATGGCAGCTCACAAGCTCCTAACAGGCTGCCTAAGGCTCATGACCAGTCCTGGGCTCTCCCTCTGCCCAGGGGAGAGTTTTGCTCTTATCTAAAAAGGGCCATAATCTGAAAGTAAATTTTAATTAAACCTTTTCCAAGGTTGTGTTCCAAAGCTGCTCCTACGGAGGTAGGATGAGCCCAGAAGCTTTCAGTTAGTTTGCATTTAATGTGTGGATCGTGCCAAAGAGGGCATCTTGAAAGTCAGCGGGATGAGAGCGGCGTGCAGCCCGCCACGACAAGTCCCCTGGGTCGCAGGCCATTCTCATCAGCTGTACACGCACAGAAAACAGCACCCACCTCTGGATGAAAACGTTGCTGATGCAGCCCTCAAAATAACTCCCGCCCAGACGCAGGGATTGCTGGGAATTTGAAAAGCCTAGCAGCCTTTGGTTATTTTTCAGAGGCTGGTCATCAATGAGGAGCCGGAGCCTAAAAAAAGAGGAGGAAAACAAAACAGGAGTGAGAACAGCTGGGGAAAACGATTCTCGCCAGGTGGGGCAACTGAGTGTCTTTGATTCAGACTCAAAGTCTTTTACCTGAAATAACTCACTAAACTATTTTTAAAGAGCATTTCAAGTTTTTTCACGTGTTTCTTTTTGCACATAACATTTTTATTAAAGTACTCTACAGGCACACCTTGTTTTATGGCACTTCATTTTAAAAGTATGCTTCGCAGATATTGCGGTTTCTTACAAACTGAACGTCTGTGGCAACCCTGCCTCAAGCAAGTCTATTGACACCATTTTTCCAATAGCATTTGCTCACTCCGTGTCTTGGTGTCACATTTTGGTAATTTTCACAATATTTCAAACCCTTCACCAGCAAAAAGATCACAACTCCCTGAAGGCTCAAATGATGGTTAGCATTTTTTAGCAACAAAATATTTTTTAAGTAAGGTATGTACATCGGGGTTTTTTAAAGACATGATGCTATTGCACACTTAACAGACTACAGTATAGTGTAAATATAACTCTCATATGCACTGGGAAACCAAAAATTTTGTGTGGCTTGCTTTATTGTGACGCTTGCTTTATTGTGACATTTGCTTTATTGTGGTGCTCTGGAACCGAACCTGCAGATATCTCCGAGGTGTGCCTGTATACGTACAGAAAGCACACGTCTTAAGTGCACAGCTCAATGAATCTTTGAAATGTGAAAACACCAACATCGCCAGAAGCAGAACCAGCCAGCACCCCAGGCACCCCGCCTGGGCTCCCTTTCGTCTCTAGCCTTCCTCCCCCTCCAAGAGTAACCACTATCCTGAATTCTAATAGAATAGATTGATTTTGCTTGCTTCTGAATTTTGTATAAATGAAATCATGGGAGACAAACTCTTTCACGTGTGACCTGTTCCGCTCGGCCTTTAGTGCAAGGTTTATCCGTGTCGTCGTGCACAACTGTAGATCTTTCATTCTCATTCTCCCATTTCATTCTCCCATTTTGAATGTACCTCAATTTACTTATCCATCCAACTGTTGATTTTTTAAATGAGAAAATTGATACAAAACCAGGAAGAAGGCCAAGATTTACTAGTAAAATAGTGTCAATGCTAAGGACAAATATTTCTCAGAAGAGATACTAGAAGATTCCATTAAACGAAATAAAGTAAAATTCTTAGCGTTCTGGCAGAAGAGCCATTCCACTCACCCAGAGTTGTCGCTTATTATGGACACGTAATGCAGTAAACCATCCATGTACGTCTGTGGAGATGTGAAAATTGGGCTGCTGCTGTCCCTGGGGCTCAGTTCAATGTGGCCATCTTCCAGGGTGACCTGTAGGCTGCTTGCCTGAAATCATCACAGAACGTACCCATCAGTGCAATCCATCTGCATTTAATGATTATGAATGTATTAATACTGAATATATGATCAAAACTAGGTACACAGGATGTTTTGACCCCAATGTTTTGACTTTGCTATTTTGATCTAAAGATTATTTTTGAATATTTGGACTCCATGTTTATGAATATAAAAATCTTAAGCAAATTATTCCAACACTGATGAATCTGTCAAAAGCATTTTATGGACCTACATTCATAAACCACCTTAATTTCTCCATCAATTTTTTTTTTAATAAATTGATCCAGGCATTCCTTTTTTAAAATTTTATTTATTTAATTGATTGATTGATTGATTGACTGGCTGCGTCGGGTCTTAGTTGCGGCACGCAGGCTCTTTGTTGCGGCATGTGGGCTTCTCTCTAGTTGTGGCTTGCGGGTTTTTCTCTCTCTAGTTGTGACACGCAGCCTCCAGGGCATGTGGGCTCTGTAGTTGTGGTGCGTGAGCTCAGTAGCTGTGGCCTGGCGGGCTTAGTTGCTCCATGGCATGTGGGATCTTAGTTCCCTGACGAGGGATCAAACCCGCATCCCCTGCATTGGAAGGCAGATTCTTTACCATAGGACACCAGGGAAGTCCCTTAATTTCTCCATCAGTTATACAAAACAGTTAAAATATTTCTAAATTTTCCTATTTTCACTTTCATTTTGCTGAAGTTGTTTTCATCAGCATCGATGTTCTTCTGAATACATTTTTACAACAAAGACTTGATTCATCAATTTTTTTTTCATAGATGATTACAACGATAGCTTCTCTTCAGTCACGAATTTTTTACTTTCGGATCCTAATTTCTAGGAGGTTCAATTTTCCAATGTCAAACTCTGAGGATCCAAATTTTGGCAAGATGATTTGATTCTTTCTGTCAATTCTTAATTTTTAAAAATGTGTGTAGTTTTAGCAGTTGTCATTTTAATTTTGTTAATTTTTTTTCCTACCAGGTACAATTTTTGCAGTTTTCAACCAGATGTGATTCGTCAGTGAGCTTTTAGCCTAAAACAATTTTTATAGTGTGTGGTTGTAGCCATTGTCGATTACACTTTATGTTGATTTTTTTTTCAATTGGCAATATTCATTATAAACTGGATAAAAGAAGGCTAATTGAAACGTATTCCTTAGCTAATCCATTAAGAAGTTGAGGGCAGTGTTCCTAGGATATTGGAAGGGTCCCTGCATTGTCCAGGATTGATCTCATCTTTTTTTTTTTTTTTTGATCTCATCTTTTGCTAAGCCCATTCTTCCCCCTGTTTTGGACCATTTTGTATATTGGGTACTAAGTGTCCCCACTCTTGGTAGAGGAAACAAGGAGTGTGTGTCAAAAGAGCTGGGTCAAAACATCCTGCTCTGATGGAAAAGCCACTCTCACAATCTAAATGTTGGCATGTGCTTTTTCAGGGGTATTTTTGTTTGTTTTGTTTTTAAAAAAAGATCTCGAACTCCTGATGAACAAAGATAGCAAGAGAGGAGATGCGTTCTACTACGACATAACCACAGAGGCAGCTACGTCCTTCCTTTCAACATATACTAGTTGTCCGTTGTGCTGGCAATCCTGAAGAAACAAATCCAAGAAGAACCGTGTCCTACTTCTACTTCTATTTTAAAATCCCACTCGTTCCACCAGGCGATTTCTGAGTATTAGCTGACTTTTACGCCTACATGACCACACCGGCTAAATCCTCTTAAGTTATAGAATCTCTGTGGCTTGTTGTACAGGAACAAAGAGCAAAGGACCTTACTCTCTCCCATTCTCCGATGTAAATATTGTCCAACTAGCTGCTGCTGCTATAAAAGGAATCTGAAGAGCTACCTTTTGTGGAATAACAAAGGAATAATGGGGGTACATTCCGATTTTTTCCTTAGATCTAAAAATTAAAGCTACATTATTACTTACAACAGTTCTAATTCACCTTCACTCACAAAATATACCCAAAAGAATGAAAATGAGTTCATGAATACACACAAATTCAATTCTGTAACCTATAATGTATTTTCTAAGCCTGATTTCTTTTAGGACCTACCTCAGGATGGGCAACAGCTTCCATGGTTGAAATCCACAATAGCATTTACTGTGTGATGATAGATAAAATGCCTAACAAATTTACCTTCAAAATCCCTCTATTATTTTTGACATCAAACCTTGAGTCAGGTTTAAATCTTGTTCCTTATTCATGCAATATTTCATACCCTTGTCTGATGATTTAATAAGATGCCACTGGGTTGAAAGGTCTGAAACCCAAAGGAGGCCTGGAAGTGGCTGGGCAACGGGAAGTCCAAATTGGTGAAGCTCAACTGCCCTCCCCTGGAGAATGAGGCAGATCGCACGAGCTGAAACGAAAACACGGAATAAATTACTGGCACTGTAATCATGTCATGGCTGAAATACAGTATCTTAACCTATGTCACCTCACTGGAACCAATCCATGTGATCCATGGGAAGAAATAGTTTGCTTGTCTGCATGATAATTTACCAATCACCTGTACGTTTTTGTGTGTACAGCTGGTATTCCTACTTTCCTACAAATTTAATATGCAAGCCTGAAGAGGTTTCGCAAGTATGTGGGGAGTGTAATAAATGAACCAGTTCACAGTAACACTGTGTGCTACCAGAAAACGTCAAAAGTTGGTGTGTTAACGAATGCCAAGCACGGGTTAGCTGGGGAGCATTCCTTTGCACGGTTTTGAACTCTTCACTTACCTTCCAGTCTTCCGAGCACTTTTTTGTTACGCCCACAGTATCATTCAGTCTAACAACACCAGTGGTCTTCTTCAGGTTTTTCACGCAGCCTCGGAAAGCAGGTGTAGAAATGTTAAACCTGATGTGGGATTCGAGAAAAGGAAGAGATGGACCACAGCAGGCTTGACGGGGAACTGGAGCTGAAACACGGCGCTCATTCCCTACTACTTCTCACCCACGAACAAGTACGTGTTTTACGGTTATCTCTTCCGTTGGAATTTCTAGAATGCTACTTATTTTGTGATGTTAGGGAAATCTATTTCCTTTCTGTGTGATTTGCATTCTCAGCTTTAAAAGTGAACACAACAATGTTGACAGAAGAATGGCCAGTGTCCCCAAAAGGTATAGAGACACAGAAGATGTACAATATCTGGAATTGCTCCTCCATCCCCTCCCGGAGTCATGGTAATGCATCATGAATTAAAAGTATATTAATGGGGGCTTCCCTGGTGGCGCAGTGGTTGAGAATTTGCCTGCCAGTGCAATGGACACGGGTTCGAGCCCTGGTCTGGGAAGATCCCACATGCCGTGCAGCAACTAAGCCTGTGCGCCACAACTACTGAGCCTGTGCTCTAGAGCCCGTGAGCCACAACTTCTGAGCCCGCGTGCTGCAACTACTGAAGCCTGTGTACCTAGAGCCCGTGCTCCGCAACAGGAGAGGCCACCACAGTGAGAGGACCGCGCACTGCAACGAGGAGTGGCCCCCGCTCGCTGCAACTAGAGAAAGCCCACGCGCAGCAACAAAAACCCAACGCAGCCAAAAATAAAATAAATAAAATAAATAAATTTTTAAAAAGTATATTAATAACTTAATATACTATAAATATTATATAAATATATATTCAATATTAATAACCTAATAAGTAACTTATAAGAGCCAGAAATACTGTAGAAAACTTTTTGCTCTTTTTTTCCTGTCCACGTTTAAGTCAGCCACTGTAAACGCAGAAGAAACAAACTGTTACTTTTTGGTCCTAGTCAATTATGAAAAATGTGGCTTGGTATTTAATCAGTGCCAAGCTGGAACAATGGAAAGCATTGTCTGGCCTCGTATGCTGTATCCTCCACCTCCTAACTGTGCAAGCTGGGCAAGAGGTCATTGTGAGGATTAAACAAGTTAACATCCGGGAAGTGCTTGGAACCCTCCGTGGCATGTGGTCATGAACATGCACTCAGGAGGTGCTTCTAAGAGGTGCTGCTCTGGAGCCAGGCTGCGTGGGTTCGAGTCCTGTCCCTGCTGCCTTCTCTGTGCTTCTGTTTCCTCGTTTATACAATGTGAATGTGGTAATCTGCTTCCCAGGGTTGTCCTGAGTTTAAATGAGATATTACGCGTTAACACACTCAAGTGGTAGCTGGTACAGAGCAAGGACTCAGTGTGAGATGGCAGAGTCTGTAACTATCCCCATATCAGTGCATCATTATAACGAAGCAATTTCTAAAGCAGCTCTTCCTACGTGGCTGCTTTGACATTTCCCCTTTGATTTGACTTTTGGATCTGTCTGGAGCTGACGTCACATAAAACATTCACATACGTGAAATGACTGAAGTCCGGGCAAATATTTGTGTTTCTTAAGCAAATGATGTACTAAGATAAACACAAAGCTGACTTCATTATAAATCCCTAAAGCAGCTCACTTTTCTAAATGGAAAGGGGTTTGCCTTCATTTTTATTCAATTCATTATAAAGAGTTGAGCTACACGTAATATGCATAAAATTAAATTTCATTAAAAGGAAAAGGAAGAAATGAATCCTCACTGGCATTACAGCACGAGCTTGATTATTTTATAAAGTTGGCTTCCTGCCTCAGGAAAGGAGGAAAGTTGATATCCATTGCTGGAGCTTGTCTATTTATATATATATTTAGATCCATTCTCTCTTGGGTTTCAACATGTTTTAGACTCATCAACATCTCCTGATTCCTTTTTTCCATAAAGCATAAGTTGGAGGAAGAATAAGGTGGCAGAAGAGTAAAGGGGAAAGAAAGGCCACCGCCAGATATGGAGAGCATGTTTTGTGCAAGGTACTATTATCTGATCCTCACAATAACCTTTCGAGGGAGATATTTTCTTACCTGACGTTATTAAGCACTTATCATGTGCCAGGCACTGTGCTAACTCCTTTACTCTGAATCTCACAACCACTCTAAGAGTTAGACCATCACTATGCCCACGTTACAGAGGTACAAGGAGGCTTGGGAAGGTTAAGTGACTTGCACGAAGTCATACAGCAGGAAGCGGGCAGCACTGGGATCTGTGTGGTCAGCGTGTCGCACAAACTTGTGTGACTTGAAGCCCTTGCTCTTTACGCTTATACGGTTGCGTACCCATAGCACTGGAATGATCCTGACTCTTTCCTTAAGGAACAGTTATCTACAGCAGAGGTGTTAAGAGGAAAGATTTATTTCCACTATTTTCTGATGTGTTCTCGTTACTCTGGCTCATCTGAGGGCCTAGAGTTCCACGTTTACTCCAGAATTCTGGGTCTGAGCACACTTGCTAGAGGAACATGACTGCGGAGGAGTGTAGGCTGTGGTATGAATGGGTTAGTACGCTGGGGTATGTGTTCACACCATGGGCCAATCGGTTCACAAAGGCTTAGCCAGGTCCAACCTGCCGTGGGCAGATCTCAGAGAGCATAAGAGCAAAATTTAATCCCAAACTCCATGCTGGGTATCAGTAAATGCCCAACAGATCCTTGCCTGATGTTTACTTTTTGAATTATTTTCATGTTAATGTTATATTATTATACTCTGTGATGCAATGATGTAGGTCCGCAGGAAGTATTTCTTGTTGGTCTGAGGCCCTCTGGCATTATTAGGGAGGATTTGCTCTTCTCATGGGAAGCAGATGGGATTAACAGATTGTGACTTCTGACTGTAATCCTAAACAAGGCATTCCAAGATCTGGGTCCCCATTCCCAGAAGGTACACTACAGGGAGAGAGGAGAAAACACCACACCCACAAGCTCTCTTGTCAAAGCTACTGTATTTAGAGATTACACGAGGCTTGCTTCTCTCCACATTAGGTTCAAGCACTGACTGTCTTCCACTAATGCCAGCGGCTGGGGCATCTCCCTCCTTTGAAAGAATTGCTGGGTTCTCAGGAGAAATCCTCTGTGACCCACGTCAGAGGGGGTTCTCAGGACTCTGAACCATCAAGGACGGCACCAGAGGTATGAAGCAGGGCCAGAAACAGCTGAATGTTGTTTAGCATGTTACTTATGAGAGAGTAAAAGCTCAGTGAAATCTTTCAGTTGGCCTCTATCTCCTGTACGTTCCATGTCATCGTGGTTTGAATCAAAAATCGAAGTATAAACTTGGCCAGAAAAAGGAAACAGTCCCTGTTTGGAAGACCTTAAAACAAATGACTAGGAAAATTCTACATGTCTATCTGTACATATACGTATAACGATATCCATGTGTATTTCTTTAATGGACAGAGATAAAAAGTCAAAGAAAGGTTGAGTGTTGACTTAACCCAAGGTCACCCCGCTATTTGGTGGCTGAGCCGAAACTAGAACCATTTCTTTGGATCCTCACCCACTACTTTCCTCTAGTAAACCTTGCTTGGTTGTCACCCACATTGCTGTCTGTGGACCTTCTGCTGACACCACACAGAGGCAAACCACCAACCAGTGGCTCTCGTATCGCCACTGAGAATCCCTCACGGCTCTGGGAGCCCACCTGCCCGCCTAACCTCAATGGCCACCTGTTCCCAAGCTTCGTTCATCCTTTCTCCAGCCTGGTCTTCTCTGCAAAGGTCCAGGCCTTCTGTCCAACCCCTTCTGGGCATCTCCACCTGCTGTCTCCTGGGCTCCTGGGACTCAGCCTGTCTGAGACTGAACTCACTGCCCTGTTTCTCTGCTGGTGCTGGCCATCTGTCCAAGCGCTAGATCAAAGCCCAGGTATCCCTCTTGAGTGCTCCCCGAACCCAAGCAACCATTTAGCACTGCCCATCCACTGCCCTAAGTATATTGGGAATCCACTTCCTTTTCCCCATCTGCGCTGTCATTTCTGTGGTCGGGCCACCCGCCTCTCTCACCTCTGTTACACTCATCTTCCAACCTTTCTACCTGCCTCTGCCTTTTTCCTGTTAATCCAATCTCCTTCCCTGTACCAGAACAAGCTACTGAAAACCCAAATCTGATCATGTCCTTTCTCTGCTGAAGTCCCCAGTGGTTTCTTACTGTGACTTTCAAGATCCTCTGCGGTCTGGCCCCTGCTTCCCACACCAGCCATGTGTGGCATCCCTGGCCTGCTTCACGGTGTTCTCTTGAGAGTTCACACTTTCTCCGGTTCTTATCTCCTCACATACGTTGACTTTCATATGTCAGTGTCTTTCAGGTCTAGCCAGAGACCACTTTGCTGATACCCCAACTGGGTGGATTCCCTCCCCGGGCCTTCTATCACCCTGAGCTTCCCCTCTGATGGCACTGGCCTCAGTCTACTGTCTCCCTTCCACTATACTTGAGGCTCTGCCCTGTTCGTCGTTGTCATCCCAACACCGACCACACTGCCTGATGTCACTAGGCACCCAGTGAGTGCTTGTGTAATGAACAAATAAATGATAGCCTCAGATGTGTGCCATGGTGCTACCTGAGGTTACTCTATTTATTACACTTAATTGAATAAAACCAAGATTATTGGCCATTCATAACTAGCTATTCATGGTTGAATTGCTATTTAATACTGATGATATTAAATATTAATATCACCTCTTTGGCTCTCAATTTCTTCATTAAAGTTCAGAGGTTACATACCATGATCTGCACGGTCCCTTCCACTTCAAGGAATCTAGGGAGTAAAGATATTCACTCCCAAACTCTATCAAAGTGCTGAACTCTCTCACCCGCATTTCTGTCTTGGGGGGCAACCCCTAACAACTGTAACACAAAGATTAGCGCCTCCGTCCTGAGGCTGGACAGCTGCTCAAACATATAAGGAATTGAGAAGAAAGAGCGCCTTTGCACAAGACCTCATACATCACACCTAGTGCTCCTTCCAACTGACTAAATAACAGCAAGAGAGTTAACTCGCCTCAGATCTCGTATAAAAGTAATCATCACCAAACGTTTTGGGAGTGCTCTTAGCTTAGTCATGAGGCTGTACCACACACATCATTGTCAGCTATCTAAAAGCCTTTTTTATAGGATGCGAACAGATTAATAAAATGTAAAAGTTATTTTTAAGTGTATCCTCAAAGTGGTGTTCATTTTTCTCATTCAGATTAAGCTTTACTTCCATTCAAAGTAATTTAATTCATTCATGTATTCATTCATCCGAGAAACAGTTAGGCCCCTAGTCCATGCTCAATAAACGTAAGGGGGTGGGTGATACAGATGTGCCTTCCATCCTAGGAGGTACTTCCTGAAGGAGTGGCCCCAGCTTTCAGTGTCCAGGGCCACCTGTCAGGCCAGGGGGCTACCTGCGCTCTCCTCTGTGTCTTCAAGGGCCCCAGGCCACAGTCCCTGTTCTTACTGGCAGTGTTGTCAACACCAAGCCTACTCCTCGTGGATTCTCTTCTCCCAGGAATGACAATGGGGGGGTGGCACACAATTCCCCCCCTGCCCCCCCACCGCCTCTTTCAAATGGCCAGTCCCGCTATCCAATATTCACAGCCTGTTTTACTCTGTTGGCTAACACTGTTAATACTGAAAAGTTAATTCTTTGTGTTTGTTTTTTGCTAGAATTAAAAAAAGGTAGACCCCACCACTTCCCTGGTGGCGCTGTGGTTAAGAATCCACCTGCCAGTGCAGGGGACTTGGGTTCAAGCCAGGGAAGATCCCACATGCCACAGCGTAACTAAGCCCATGCGCCACAACTACTGAGCCTGCGAGCCACAACTACTGAGCCCATGCACTGCAGCTACTGAAGCCTGCGCACCTAGAGCCCGTACTCCGCAGCAAGAGAAGCCACCGCAATGAGAAGCCTGTGCACTGCAAGAAAGAGTAGCTCCCGCTCGCTGCAACTAGAGAAAGCCCGCACGCAGCAACGAAGACCCAATGCAGCCAAAAATAAATAAATAAAATCTATGTTAAGAAAAAGAAAGACTAATCAGTAGCAGTCATAACTCTTAAGAGAGGTGATCTGCTTCTTTAAAAGAAAAAAAATCATCTTACCTTTCCCTGATTGAAATTGGAATTCCTCCCAGATAATATGTGCTGAAATCAAATATATCACCTTCAATTTTAATGCTTTGAGAATCCACGTTTATCCGCATAAGTTTTTGGGTTTTTCCAATTTTGATCAGAATCTGAAATAAAGGAGAGATGAATCAGCAAGCAATGAGAGATAAAAGAATCTTATTCACAGTGGTTCAGAGCTATTATGTGTTTGCCTTCCTTCAGGTTCATTTATATACATGGTGTATATACATGGGCTCTGAGCAGTAGCTCACTTGCATAAAATTATACTATTAAAACACTTAAATAGAAATGTTTGCTTTTTTTCTTTTTAATTTTGTTATTTTGTTATTGTTGGCTGTGCCGTGCGGCTTGCGGGATCTTAGTTCTTCGACCAGGGATCAAAACTGTGCCCTCGGCAGTGAAAGCGCAGAGTCCTAACCACTGGACCACCAGGGAATTCCCAAAATGTTTGCATTTGAAATTAATCATTTTTTATCTGCGTCACACAGATGTTACATATTTCATGCCCAAAATGTTCAGATTTTAAAAGGACGTGTCTCTCAGTTAATAACTATAAGTTCATCTGGTAATAGAAAAGGGTTCTGAGCACTGACTTAAAGGACTAAGAACATTTAACAATTCAAATAAACAGACTCGAAGGATATACCAAATGATCTCTCCCGTCGTTTATGATGCCTCTAATTCCTTTTTCTTTTGGTTGCTCTGAATTCAGTTTGTATCGCACCACGAGACTGCCATCTTCTATATTTAGAGATATGAAGCGATCCTAGAGCATGGAAACAACGTAGATTACCACAAGACTCGGGAAGAGCTAGAACGCTGGAACCAGGGATGCTCTCAAATTCCAGACTGCTCTCAGCTTCAGCTGCCTCCTTAGTCCGAAGGAACAATAGTGCTGTAATATCTAACTCCGAGGACGGGTATGACGGTTAAATCTTGCAAATCATGTTAAACATCATATACAGTGGTTGGCACACAGGAAGGAAACAATAAATGCTAGCTATTGTCGTGATTTTGTTTTATAACAATCTATAACCAGCATGCAAAAATGGAAACTGAAAAGCTACAGATCATTAATATCATCTGAAAATATGACTGCTACCTGTTGGAGAGAGGTAGGGTCTTCCTCAAACCCCAAACATTTTCCACCATGTGTTTTCTGACATATTCCTATGTCTCCTCTAGCTTTCACTTAAGTGTTGCTTGGGGACCCCAAATAGGGCCTCTTCCCTCCCACTACTCTCTATGCCTTGGCAATCACAGTCACTTCTGTGGTTCCAATTCAGGTGTGCCCATGAGCCCAAATATTATTCTCCAGCCTAGACCTGTCTTTTCAGGGCCAGGTCTGTACATCTGATTGCCTAATTGCTATTGCTTGCATGCCTCACAGATATCTCAAATTCGGAATATCTCTAACAGAACTTATGATCTACATGACTCCCAAGCCTGTCTCTCTGCCCTTCACCCTGTTCTCTTCTTCTTTCTCTCTCTCTCTCATCACTGATCACCTTGCTGAGACAGCCACAAGCCTACTAGGGGTCATAATTGCATCCCCATCATGGTGTAAGGCACATACTTGAGCCAACCATTTCCTTAGCGGAAGGGTAAGCTGAGGAATGTCTGGTATAGGACTTGAAAGTTGGCTCTTATACAGTTTCCTAATGAGACTCTCTTTGAAGTCTACTGCCAGAGTCCTTACCTAAAAGGAAAATCAGTCCTTATCTGGATCCTAAACCTTGCTCTTAGAAGCCAGTGAGGGTTCATCACACTCATAGATAATAGAATAGCATCAACTCATCCTACTTAACAGCAGCACTGGAGACAATTTTCTCTTATCTGGTTACTAATGGCATTTCATAAGTTTTCTTCTACTATAAGTAGTATTTCTGGTTCTTAGTCTCCCAGAGCTTCAAAATGTAATACAAAGAAGACCTTGTTCTGGAAAACAACTGCCTTGCTCTGAAGATGCTGTGTGACTGCTCAGCTCTCTGCATTCTTCAGGCAGGTCAGGACCTCCCCAAACCATCAGAACTGGTTCAGCCTTGGAATCTCCTGAGGGGTCCAGACCAACCCCAGAGAGGAGAGTTGGACCAGGTCTATGTCCCTGCCCTGCAGACAGAAGGGTCTGGTAAAATCCCAAGCTCCATATCAATCCTACATTCTCAGACTGGAGATCCCACGGGCTGATCCACATTTCTCCACAAATACTACCTACGCAGCAGCTACAGAAGCACTCTACTCTCAGGAGAGGTTAAGTCCAGCACCATCTACCAGCAGATGGCGCTGACGATCACTCATAGAGTGTCACTTTTGGCCTTATCTAAACTAGGAGACTTAAGAATGGTCTCTAGGAACCTCAGCTGCTTGAAAACAGAGAAGCTTCCTAGACCTGGCAAGTCAAGGGTCAGACAGAGACAAAACCCCATACAGCCTGGAAACAGTCCGCCCAAGAATCAAACAGCAGGAGGTCAAACAGTCTAGCTTTCAGAGACCTCAGGAGGTCTTAACGTTTTTTAGGCAGAAAATAAGTAGATTACTAGGCAAATAGTAGTTTTCAAAGAATAAAACTGACAACACAAAAGAATGGGAAAGGGGCAATTTCTCCCACATTTTGGTGGCATCTTCTCAAATTCCGGATTACTTGCCTTACTAAAACACACACTCGCACAGGCAAAGAAAGTAGAATTGGGCCAAGGGAAAGAATGCAGCTAACATTTGCACATTGTTTTTCAGATCCATTGGTTGTTTGTAATAACCCAGTTACCCCCAAATTGCTCAAATGAATGGACATATTTGGTAGTATTTGGATGCTTGTTATAGATTACCTGGTTTTCCGCAAAGAACAGCAAACCTCTATCCACGGTGGTCTGGATTGTCTGTCCAAAGGTTGGGAAGGGAGCATTTGGTTGAGTTGGAACTCGAGCATAGCCTGTACCTTCAAAATAATTTTTGTCTGATTCTTCCTTTCTCCTGTCAACACCAATCATCGTAAGTTAGAACACAGCAGCAAAGGACTGCCAGGAAAGTGTTCTTATTAATACGAGAGGAAAAGGGGAGCAAAAGCCCATGCAATCGAGTTGTCATGATTTTGTTAAAGAAGAGGAAATATCTTTTTTAAAAAATTTTTGTTGGAGTATAGTTGCTTTACAATGTTGTGTTAGTTTCTACTGTACAGCAAAGTGAATCAGCTATACATATACATATATTCCCTCTTTTTTGGATTTCCTTCCCATTTAGGTCACCACAGCCCACTATTTCTCCTGGATGTGCTCTTACACTATGATGATCAAACCCTAGCTCAACAGAGATACTATTCAGGAGTCCCTTTTGAAAATGTCTACTTAGGAAGATGTGGCCCAGCAGCTGAAGATCTTGCACTATAAGAAATTATTAACTTGAAATATAATTTTATTCTGAGTAGTAAATACTCAGTCTGTCTCGTATTAGAATCTTCCAAATCTTTTAAACTATAGGGTAGGTCAGGAGCTCAAGGCAGCAACTTTCAAATAGGTTCATATGCCAAAGTCATGGTGTACTTTATGGACCACGATTTTTTTTTTGTTTTTTGAAATTTACAGTAAATAAATAGTCTGTGCCTAAATCAGGTACCAACTAATGCTGAATATCTTGTGGTAGGAGGCACCAAAAATTGAAGCAAGATTTATTTTTTCAAAATCGAGAAAATTCTATAATCTAATATTTTATACAAATAAGGAAAAGACTTTTTCTTATTTAATTTATATTCCTTAAATATCAATTACACATATTTTATGTACTATAACTGCAAGCTACCGAAATCACAAAGAGACACCAGCTTATAGGTTTTATTTACCTTCTACAAGGCTCCACTTTTGTTGTGTTGAGATTGAAAGTCTTTTTGAAGTTGTACAAGCTCAGAGCATTTTCATTGAGGTCATCTAATTCAATACAACCTTTGTATGGAGGGAATCTCAGTCTACTAGGAAGCTAAAAAAAACAAAACCAAAAGATCTTCCACTAATTGAACAAAGGACAATGAACAGGTTGACCAGGAAACAGTATAACTCCATCACTTTTAACCACCAACATAGCATAGGGGGTAAGCATGTGGACCCTAGAGCCAGATACTCTGGCCTTGCTATTTTCTAGCTGCCTGATCTTGGGCAAGTTATTCAACCTCTCTGTTTCAGTTTCCTCATCTGTGAAATAGGAATGATAGGGATGCTTGTTTAAGTTAATATACTTAAGCCTAGATCACTGCACATAAAAGAACTCATTAAGTGTTAGCCATTGTCACTGGATATCCTGTAAGAATACATAGTTAAATCCATTTTGTATATAATTGATTAAAACATCATTATGCCAAATTAAATTTTAAATATTTTCATTCCGTGAAAAAACATTCACACTTACTCTAAAATCAGATGGGTAACCTCCAACATAAAATACAACATTTTCAGGATCCAAATCGAGGAGCGTGTTTCTATCCCCACTATCCATGTCAAGGAACTGAGGTGCTTCCGGCTTACTGGATGTGGCTTCTCGGGTGTAATTAAGCCTTGCAAACTGATAAATTCTGTTTAAAGATAAATTAGATAATAAAGTATATAAAAATGTATGAGAAGATGAAAGAAATCAAAGCCAAAATACTAAAAATGGGGTTCAGCAATGCATACAATGAAAGTTTGGCAAGTGTAGGTCAGATAAACAAAGAGCAGTAATCAATCAGACTCGCACCTCTGGAATTTCACCCGGTCCATAACTGCCTCCTGAGTTTCGCTCTTGGTCAAGGTCTGGTCCACTTGGAGTTCAGCCTCGCGTTCTCCCAGGTTGTAGACGCTCGTGAGCTGGCCATCTATGACTGCCATGCCTATGTAGTCCCTGGAGGCCTGGAGACAAAAAGGCCACCTCAGAGCACTTCACATACTGAATTCTCTCAACTTCCCATCCCAAGAGAGCGCATTTCTAATAACTCACAGCTTTCATTCAGTTCACCCTGGGCAGACAGAATGAATGAGGCGCATCCTGGTATAAGATAATACAGACAGCACAGTTAATGAACAATGTCTGGGCTGTTGTTGCTCACGTTATCATGAGGGCACTCATTTATCCACTCCTCCATTCTCTCAATATGCAAATATTTGCCAGGCACCTGACATAAAGATGAACCATATGCGGGTTCAGGCCTCC
This sequence comes from Eschrichtius robustus, assembly GCF_028021215.1. Taxonomy (NCBI): domain Eukaryota; kingdom Metazoa; phylum Chordata; class Mammalia; order Artiodactyla; family Eschrichtiidae; genus Eschrichtius; species Eschrichtius robustus. Next base: position 40,906,259 of record NC_090837.1, on the reverse strand, counting down.
ATTCGATTTTGTTCTGGTAAGGAAGGTAAGCCATTTAGGTTATTCCTGCCCCATACAAGGTCCCCTCAACACTCTGGCACGCCTGTTCACCCTATGTTATCACGGTCAGCTACGTATGTACCTTACTTCCCTGTTAGAATGTGAGCACCTTAAGGTAAAAACAAATTTTTGAAAACTGTGGTAAAATATATAACATGAAATTTACCATTTTAACCTGTTTTAAGTGTACATTAAGTACATTCAGGAAACAAATTTTTGTTTATCATAAATACAGGGTACGGTACCTAGTAGGTATATGGTATAAATTTGTTGAAGGAACAGAGTCATGTGCATTTTGCCATAATACAAAGCAAAAAGTCATGTCATAAGAAAGTTACAAATAAAGTCCCAATACCTTGAAGCATGAACGGGTGACCAGTAATAGTGCTGATTTTAGGAATCCTTAAATACGAAGTCCACAGTGACAGCCAACCATTTCCTAATTGCCCAGAATTTTTGAGAACCATGTTTCAGGAATTTCTTTTCCAATCATGTATAATAATCTAGTCAGTGATTACCTTTTCCTCTGACACTTAGGTGGAATAGATGTATTTTAAGAGGAGGAATTAAAAGCTAAAATAAACTATTTGAAATGCCTGTAACAGTGGTGGTTTAAAGAATTTAGAATTATAGAGATGGGGCAACTGTATTTCTTACTAATGAGGCAGGAGAGGCTGCATTTCACTCCAGGCCTCATTCACAGATGGTCCTCACCCCAGACACTTGGAAGGGTCTGCAGCTGGGCGCCCTGAGAAGAGGACAGAGTCCAGTGCTATGAGGAAGAACTACTCTGATCTCCATGAAGCCTCGGTACTGCTGCCCTGGTTGTGAGGAGAGGGGTGCTGATCTTCAACCCCGGGTGTGGACGTGCTCACGTGTACACACGTGTGCCCACATGCTGGGCCCATCGGGCCAGGCCTCTAGATCCCCCAGCCAAGGATAATCGGTAATTGATGGGAGATTCCCCCGTGGAGCCATCAGAGGTGGCGGGATTTCCTCCTGCTGTGCCAATGGCAGTGACACAGTCGTGTCATGCATCTCAAAAACCGTATTCTGTTTTAAAAACAAGAGGAACGTCAAAGCAATACTTACATCTTTATTTCCGAGGTACATCACAAACATATTCTCGGTCCCCCCACTTTCTGTTGATTCAGGTCTTTGGAGAAACAAAGAAAGAGATGTGTATCCTTTCAAATCCTCCAGGTCATTTGGCAGCCGGACTTCCACTCCAGATTTACCGTTGAACCTCATGGGGATGGCGACCTGCGAGGGACAAGTCCAGGGTGTTAGCTGTTCCAGATGAGGAAGGTGAGGGTGCTCAAGGTGGTGCCTTGTGACTGTGTAGCCGCTCCCAAGTTGCTATGATAGGGAGCAAAGGAGTGTGGATGCCTCCTAGGCCTGGAGTCCACACTCAGCTGCACGCGGAATAAAGCATTTGTGCTCTTCCTGCCTCAGCCGAGGGGCTTTGGGAAGCACGTTTAGTCCTCTGTGCCAGCAACAATAATCATCACAATAAATTATTACTATTATTATCACTATGATGGTTATAATATTAATATTGTATTAACCCTATTGTTATAATATTTCTATCATAATAATATATAATATATTAATACAGAGAATAATATGGGCTTTAGATAATATATTATTATAATAGAAGGTATTATATTTATAGGGTTATAATACATATTAATAGGGTTAATATAATATTAATATTATAATCCTATTATTATACTTTGCATATAATGTAGTTTTATATTATACCATAATATATAATAATATATATAATTATATATGCAAAGTATTATTAATAATAGGGTTATGATATTAATATTATATTAGGCTTACTAATATGTATTATATCCCTATTAATATATAAGATTAATATTATATAAACATAATAATAATAATTATTATTCCAAGCCTAGAAGGTTTTTGTGCAAACGAGCTAACATATATGGAAGCACTTAGCATGATGCCTGGCATAGAATAGATGTACAATACATCAAAAATATTTTTAAAAAAAAAGAACTCTTTAAGGAACCATTTGCCATTAACATATTACATGTTATGTCTGCATTTATTACAGGCATTCAGTCCTTGAAAATATGTGCATCAGGGTTCTCTAGAATACGTTTCTTAAACTCAGGGTGAAGGACTATTTTTTTCCCTCTACTCTGCCCTGGATCAATACTTTTATAAAATATATGAGAAATTAAATTACTAGAAAAATGAAATAAAGGAGGTATGCAAAATACACATCCACTGATCCCATGCTTGGATGCTGAAGCAATTCAAATTATTGAAAGTTTCTAAACATTTACTCTCAATTTTGTACTTATATATAACGGAGCAGTAATAAAAGTTCTCTGACTAGCTCTGGTCTTTGGACCCCCTTGGGTAGCTCTGCATTAAAACACAGAAAATAAATATTCTCTAACAATCCAAAGAATAACTCTAGGAATGATACTTACACCAACTCTACATTTTATCTCCCAAGCATTTAAGTATTTATGGAGGACCCTGTATATGCAAGGCATCAGGCAGGGGGGGCTTAGTGATGCATGCGCTGTAGTCTCTCCAAGGTGCCCATGACTGATGGAGCTCCCCTCCTCTACACTCACAGGCTCATTTTATGCCCTTCTCTTCTACTAGCCCTCTACCCTCCATATACCCCACACATCCTGGGTCTATGCCATGCCCTTCTGCTTTTTGTCACCTGGAAAACTCCTACTCATTAAAAAATTTTTTTAATTAAGAAAACATTTCATGGACAAGCCTCTTAGATAGCCTCATCCACCAGAGGGCAGATAGCAGAAGCAAGAAGAACTACAATCCTGCAGCCTGTGGAGCAAAAACCACATTCACAGAAAGATAGACAAGATGAAAAGGCAGAGGGCTATGTACCAGATGAAGGAACAAGATAAAACCCCAGAAAAACAACTAAATGAAGTGGAGATAGGCAACCTTCCAGAAAAAGAATTCAGAATTATGATAGTGAAGATGATCAGGATGTCAGAAAAAGAATGGAGGCAAAGATCTAGAAGATGCAAGAAATGTTTAACAAAGACCTGGAAGAATTAAAGAAAAAATACCGAGAAGAATTAAAGAACAAACAAACAGAATTGAACAATACAATCACTGAAATGAAAAATACACTAGAAGGAATCAATAGCAGAATAACTGAGGCAGAAGAACGGATAAGTGACCTGGAAGACAGAATGGTGAAATTCACTGCAGCGGAACAGAAAAAAGAAAAAAGAATGAAAAGAAATGAAGACAGCCTAAGAGACTTCTGGGACAACATTAAATGCAACAACATTTGCATTATAGGGGTCCCAGAAGGAGAAGAGAGAGAGAAAGGACCCGAGAAAATATTTGAAGAGATTATAGTTGAAAACTTCCCTAACATGGGAAAGGAAATAGCCACCCAAGTCCAGGAATCACAGAGAGTCCCAGGCAGGATAAACCCAAGGAGAAACACGCCGAGACACATAGTAATCAAATTGACAAAAATTAAAGACAAAGAAACATTATTGAAAGCAACAAGGGAAAAATGACAAATAACATAAAAGGGAATTCCCATAAGGTTAACAGCTGATTTCTCAGCAGAAACTCTACAAGCCAGAAGGGAGAAGCATAATATATTTAAAGTGATGAAAGGGAAGAACCTACAACCAAGATTACTCTACCCGGCAAGGATCTCATTCAGATTCGACAGAGAAATCAAAAGCTTTACAGAAAATAAAAGCTAAGAGAATTCAGCATCACCAAACCAGCTCTACAACAAATGCTAAAGGAACTTCTCTAAGTGGGAAACACAAGAGAAGAAAAGGACCTACAAAAACAGACCCGTAACAATTAAGAAAATGGTCATAGGAACATACATATCAATAATTACCTTAAACGTGAATGGATTAAATGCTCCAACTAAAAGACACAGGCTCGCTGAATGGATACAAAGACAAGACCCATATATATGCTGTCTACAAGAGACCCACTTCAGACCTAGGGACACATACAGACTGAAAGTGAGGGGATGGAAAAAGATATTCCATGCAAATGGGAATCAAAAGAAAGCTGGAGTAACAATACTCATATCAGATAAAATAGACTTTAAAATAAAGAATGTTATAAGAGACAAGGAAGGACACTACATAATGATCAAGGGATCAATCCAAGAAGAAGATATAACAATTATGAATATATATGCACCCAACATAGGAGCACCTCAATACATAAGGCAACTGCTAACAGCTATAAAAGAGGAAATTGACAGCAACACAATAATAGTGGGGGACGTTAACACCTCACTTACACCAATGGACAAGATCATCCAAACAGAAAATTAATAAGGAAACACAAGCTTTAAATGACACAACAGACCAGATAGATTTAATTGATATTTATAGGACATTCCATCCAAAAACAGCAGATTACACTTTCTTCTCAAGTGTGCATGGAACATTCTCCAGGATAGATCACATCTTGGTTCACAAATCAAGCCTCAGTAAATTTAAGAATATTGAAATCATATCAAGCATCTTTTCTGACCACAACGCTATGAGATTAGAAATCAATTACAGGGAAAAAAACGTAAAAAAACACAAACACATGGAGGCTAAACAATATGTTACTAAATAACCAAGAGATCACTGAGGAAATCAAAGAGGGAATCAAAAAATACCTAGAGACAAATTACAATGAAAACACAATGATCCAAAGCCTATGGGATGCAGCAAAAGCAGTTCTAAGAGGGAAGTTTATAGTAATACAAGCCTACCTCAAGAAACAAGAAAAATCTCAAATAAACAATCTAACCTTACACCTAAAGGAACTAGAGAAAGAAGAACAAACAAAACCCAAAATTAGCAGAAGGAAAGAAATCATAAAGATCAGAGCAGAAATAAATGAAATAGAAACAAAGAAAACAAAAGCAAAGATCAATACAACTAAAAGCTGATTCTTTGAGACGATAAACAAAATTGACAAACCAGATTAGCCAGACTCATCAAGAAAAAGGGGGAGGACTCAAATCAATAAAATTAGAAATGCAAAAGGAGAAGTTACAACAGACACCGCAGAAATACAAAGCATCCTAAGAGACTACTACAAGCAACTCTATGCCAGTAAAATGGACAACCTGGAAGAAATGGACAAATTTTTAGAAAAGCACAACCTTCCGAGACTGAACCAGGAAGAAACAGAAAATATAAACAGACCAATCACAAGCACTGAAATTGAAACTGTGATTTAAAATCTTCCAACAAACCAAAGCCCAGGACTAGATGGCTTCACTGGTGAATTCTATAAAACATTTAGAGAAGAGCTAACACCCATCCTTCTTAAACTCTTCCAAAAAATTGCAGAGGAAGGAACATTCCCAAACTCATTCTACGAGGCCACCATCACCCTGATACCAAAATCAAAGATGCTACAAAAAAAGAAAATTACAGACCAATATCACTGATGAATATAGATGCAAATATCTTCAACAAAAGACAGGTTCGAGCCCTGGTCCGGGAAGATCCCACATGCCACAGAGCAGCTAAGCCCACGCACCCCAACTACTGAGCCCGCATGCCACCACTACTGAAGCCCATGCACCTAGAGCCCGTGCCCCACAACAAGAGAAGCCACCACAATGAGAAGCTCACACACCGCAACAAAAAGTGGCCCCCGCTCGCCTCAACTAGAGAAAGCTCGCACACAGCAACAAAGACGCAACGCAGCCAAAAAATAAATTAAAAAAAAAAAAAAGACAACCAGTTCTTGAGTACATAGATACCTTTCCTTTCTTAATGAATGGAGTAACTTATCAAAGAATGAGCCTTGGCGCCTGGCAATGTGGGGACACACCCACCTTATTCGCAGCATCTCTGGCCTGCTGAATTAGCTCCCGTATGCGGTCCATGTTGTCAGAGATGTTGCCCAGTGGCAACAGCTGTTGGTTGATACTTTCAATCTTGCTCAAAAGATCAGGCAGTTTGTTGGTTAATTTCTTTACTGTTGGTGAGATTACAAAACAGAAATTTATCATTGTGAGCTGAGAAAAGGTTAAATACATATGTTCTCATTGATAGTACTTGTCAAGTGGTATGTCTGGGTCCCAAACGTTGGACAGGATGACTGAGAATCAGGTAATACATTTTCTACATTATAGAAATATATATTATACATACTTCTATATAAGTACATCATGGATCTTATTCTGCAATCTAGATATCAAATCATCTTTCTTGACCACTATAAAAAAATAAATCTTTGCTTTTTGATCTTTAATATTAATCATAATTCAACTCCTCATGATTCAGGGACCTGTATCTCCACTCTATAAAAGGGAAAATCAATAGCAATGTTCATGGATTTTTTTCAAAAATCCTACTTGGTCCTTTTAACTAACAGAATAGCCATACTCTCTGAATAGATTATGTGAAGTTGTTTTTAATATTTTAATTTCTAAGATCAGACTTTACCAGGGAAAAATTAAAACTGACCAAAGCACATACTGATGGAGAAAATGGATAATATGTCCTGGGCAGAGAATGCCTGCTACCTGAATTATCTGCATCAGTGAGAGCCTTGTTGAAGTCTTCACTCCCGGTGCTCCCATAGGTATCCTTAATTCTTTCCACGTCTGTCTGAATGGGGTTGAGCCCATCTAGGACATCATTTGTGATGTCGTTGGCATTTCTGACCATGCTCTTTGCACTATTGATTATACCATCGATGTCATCTAATGCACACACAAACAGGGAGGGGTAAGTATCTAAAATGTTTGACAAAAGAAGCCAAGTCCAGTGGGTTAGGGAACTGCTGACCTCTCTGTATCCCACGAAGATCATCGCGGATGGTCGTGAGATTGGTGTCTACCAGCCCTCTCTGAATGGTCATAATTTTCAGAGTTTGCTGCAGGTTGTTGAGAGCCGGATTGATTTCTAAAATAAAATAAAGCAGCAAGAGGCAATTACCCTAAAGATCTTGATCCTCCGTGGGTATTGGTGACCCCTGAAGTAGCCAAGGTCTGCACAGCATTGAGCAGACCTGCATCTTAGGAGTCATCCCCGAGATGCCCACTGCATGCATCTAGACCCACAGGTCCTCCAGTTACAGAGGCCAGGAGCATATAGAGCCTGTGGTACCAGGCTCCTTGGAAATGCACATGAGGAAACGGAGAGGCGTAATAACTCAGAGGGAGGCTTAACTTCCACTCTGCTCAGGGCGAAAGTCTCTGCTTAGCAAAGAAAAGGGATGTGTCTGTCTTGTTTGCTGCTGTGTCCCAGCACATAGTGCCACGTCTGGCACTCAATGGGGCTTAATATTAGTATGTATTTATGGAACAAATGAATGAATGAACAAATGAATGAATAACGTATAAGGGATGCCCCTTCAGTCAAAAGTACAGTAAAGGAGTGTTGTTAAGAGAGCCTCACTGAAGCAAACTCACACATACAGTAGGCATTGTTTCTGCTCATTTCCAAACTAACAAATTTAAGGACATTCAGTGAAAGGAACAGAGTTCATAGACATTCCTAGCTGATAATATTGCCACTTTGGGGTCACGGAAAATGACCACTGAATGCTTTAAGATCAAGTTGACGATATATGGCTTAAATTGTGATTCCAGGACTGGTTTAAATAACAATGTAGTTAGTATCCTAATCCTTTTTTTTTTTAAGCTCATATGCATGCATGCATTCATTCATTCATTCATTCATTTATTTATTTATTGGCTGCGTTGGGTCTTCGTTGCTGCCCGTGGGCTTTCTCTAGTTGCAGCGAGGGGGGCTACTCTTCGTTGCGGTGCACGGTCTTCTCACTGCGGTGGCTTCTCTTGTTGTAGAGCACGGGCTCTAGGCACGCGGGCTTCAGTAGTTGTGGCATGCGGGCTTAGTAGCTGAGGCTCGTGGGCTCTAGAGCACAGGCTCAGTAGTTGTGGCACACGGGCTTAGTTGCTCCGCAGCATGTGGGATCTTCCCGGACCAGGGCTCGAACCCGTGTCCCCTGCATTGGCAGGCAGATTCTCAACCACTGGGCCACCAGGGAAGTCCAGTATCCTAATCCTTTTAAAAACACATATCTTCACCTCTTAGCTCAAATTTTATAAAGAGAGCAGACGTCATACCAGGAAATTTTAATTTTTGAAATTTGCTATACAAATGACTACATATTGTTTCGTATTTTCTTTTTCCTGTTTTCGTATTTAGTTTTCATTTTCATTTTTAAAAATGAAAAAAGATAAATAAATAAATGTATTTATTTACTGGTAGAAGGCATCTAACTGCTTTGAAAGGATTAAGAAGGTAAATGAGGGCTATGAGCTTGGATGGCTGTTCAGCTATGAATGACCACAGGAGACCAGAGAAAATCAAGACACAGCATTTTCTGAACACAGGAATTTGGTGAGATCAAGACAGTTTAATTATTTTTTTTAAAAATCAAATGAAATAAGTAGAAAAATTTCAAAGACAAAAATTTAAAAATCTTCATGCTCCATAGTGGTAGTGATTTTTGGTACTTTCAGTTGCTAAGATTTTAGGGCTTAAGAAATTTTGAAGCAGTTGCTCTAATGACCTGAAACTAATTACCTGGGCCTTAAGTAAGAAAGCAGCACTGGGGCTTCCCTGGTGGCGCAGTGGTTGAGAATCTGCCTGCTAATGCAGGGGACACGGGTTCGAGCCCTGGTCTGGGAGGATCCCACATGCCCGCGGAGCAACTGGGCCCGTGAGCCACAACTACTGAGCCTGCGCCTCTGGAGCCTGTGCTCCGCAACAAGAGAGGCCGCGATAGTGAGGGGCCCGCGCACCGCGATGAAGAGTGGCCCCCACTTGCCGCAACTAGAGAAAGCCCTCGCACAGAAACGAAGACCCAACAGAGCCATAAATAAATAAATAAATAAAATAAAATAAACCCAAGGTTTAAAAAAAAAAACAAAAAGAAAGCAGCACTGTACACATACCTCAATGTTATGTGGGTCCACATGGGATTAAACTAAGAATCCCCTCCCCCAAACCCAAGGCCAGGCCCAAACAGGTCTATCAGCCTCAAGATTTACTGAGATTTATGAGGTTCTAGTTAATTTGGTATATGTTAGAATATTGGGTAGAAACATCCCAGCTATGAGTTTGCAAAGTATCATTTGCATGGACACTGAGATTCAAGAAGTGCGTTTGCTTCTAGGGCTGCCTCTCCTGGTCTCATAGGTTGTTTCCAAGTCTTTGACTATCCCAGCCTCCACCCTAACCCTCAATACCTTGCTGTAGCTTCTTCTGGGTTATCTTGGCTTCATTTAACAGTTTATCGCTGTTGGAACTCAGGGTTTTAGCTTTTCTTGGAACATCTTCCTTTATCACTGTCTGAAAGCAAAGTGTTTATCAGCTTGAAATGTGATACACCTTAGGAAATACAGTGTAAGAGTTTTCATCCTACCCCAAAGCCCTTATCTTTAATCTTTAAAGAATGAGGTTAGAAGGTAAGGAGGAGGCTTAAAAAGACTGTTCCTTAAAAGATACTGTCAGGGCTCTAAGAAGACATCTGTGGCTTGGGGAGGCGGACCCATCTCTGCTGATATAATGACAAATTGTGTGACACCTTCTCATTTTCTCACTGTCACTTGTACAATACCCTCTGCAGTAATGGAGGACAGAGATGAAATGCTTTTAGGCTTTTAATCTTCAGGAGATAAAAATCTTCAACCTTCCGAGGTCTGTCCCCTAATTCTCTCATAGTTAATAATTTGTTCTTTATTTTTAGATATAGGAATATTATATGATGCATTTAAGATCCCATAGGACTCCACAGACATGCCCAGGTGTAAGACAAATGACAGGAAATAAATGGTTATAAAATTGTGTACAAAAATTTCTCTTCTTTGGTAAATGTTAATACTCAATACTCAGTCACAGCATAAAAACATACCTGGTAAGAAGCAGGGTATAATACTTTCACGGTTCAAAATCAATAATCAGTGTGATTTCTATCTGGTTTTACAAATGATTTTTAAAAGTGGGCTACATTTATCAAACAGCCAAGTATATACAGAAATGACTTATATCTAGAGCAAGTTCGAGTCTATTCTATATAACAAATTCTGGTCTAAAATAATGCTTTTTTCTATTCCTTGGTGCACACAGAAAGAAGATAGGAAAATGAGTCGTCTCCAGAGTGCCTGGAGAGAAGGTGCCAGCGCAGGTGCTCACCTGGAGGGCAGCCTCAGACGCGCTGGTGGCCTTGTCCGCTGCATCCTCGGCTGCTTTGATGGCACTGAGGATGTTCTCATAGGCGGTGGCAGCGTCCACGGCACAGCGTACCAGCTCATCCCCACTAGTGTTCCTCTTGATCCTAGAAAATGGCACAGAAGAGGGCTCCAGCGGCCCCCCTGCCTGCAGCTGAGCCCCCTAACCTCCCCATTCATTTGACAGATGGAGACTTGGGGCTGCAGGCTCTGCAGCTCTGCCCCAAAGATGCAGCTGGGAATCAGGCCCCTGCAGCTGGTCGGGCTCGGACCTGGGCCCTGGGTGCCGCCCTCCACCCTGGTCTGGAAACCCCACTCCCCCTGAGAGGCCTTCCCACCAGGCTCCAGCGGCCCCTGCAGTTAGACCCGCCAGGCCGGCCACTCACTCCTCCAGCTGCCTCGCCAGCTCCTGTAAAGACTGCGCATGCTTCTCTGCCTCCCCCACCAGGGATGCTTTACTGGACGATTTGGAAAGTTCTCTCACTTTGTCACTTAGTTCGTGTCTTGCTTCATTTAAAGTGACAGCTAGTTTTTCATATTCCTATATTTTCCAAGTAAACAAGAGGTAGTGTCAACTTAAGCAAAGCATGTATATGCCATCTTCTTGACCTCTGTCGTAAATGACGTTTCCAGGAAGCAACAATGAGAAACTGTTTTCTGAGCCCACTCACCACACCAATTACTCCTTGGTTACTTGAGATATTGACACTGATAATATTCTCCCAAGTTTTACCACCATTTTGAACATTTTCCATATGGTGGGTACCCACTTTGATAAATTTTATAAAAGCTCATTATTATCATTAGTGTATAGTTGTACTAAACCAAAATACCTTTTTTCTGATTTAGAAATAGCAATAATAAAAGATATTTTCAAAATGACCAATGGGCTGCTAAGAAATGTTGTCAATCTTTTACCAGTCCTAAATGTCTTCTGTTACTGATGTATGCCTGATATTTTATTTTATTTTTTAATTGTTTTTCAGCTTTACTGAGGTATAACTGACATACGATTGTAAGATATTTAAAGTGCACAAAGTGATGATTTGATATACGCATACACTGTGAAAGGATTCCCCCACTGAGTTAACACATCAATCAGCTCATATTTTATCCTCTTAACTTTTTTGGGAGTGGGGGTGAGAACATTTAAATTCTCTTTTAGCGAATTTCAAGTATACAATATAGTGTTATTAACTAGAGTCATATTGCTTTACATTAGATCCTCAGACCTTATTCATCATCTTAGAGATGAAAATGATATTTTAAAAATAGCACCATATTTTTTTTGTTATCACAAAAGTAACATTCACTCACTGCAGGCAAATTAGATAACAGAGACAGATATAAAGAAGATACATCATTCACCCCTCCCCCAAGGGACAACCACTCTTAACATTCTGGTATATTTTCTTCCATCTAAAAGACATATACTGGAGAAAAAATTGGTTAGCGGATCTCATAGTTTCCTCGAAACATAAATTAAATGCTTTCCAATTTTCTAGAGAACAAGTTTTGCCTCTACCTCATGGCTTTTACTCATCAGCTGCAAGGCAACATTAGTTTGTAGTAAGGAAGAGTCTGCGGCAGCTAGATGCTTGGTGAAGTCACTCTGGAGGGAATTCATTTCTTTAACTTGTCTCTGGAGAGAATAAAAAGAATGTCTGTGAGCTTCATTATATATTGTCAGAAGGCACAGGCATATTTATTGGACAACAGCATAGAAGTAATTTCAGGGTCAGAATGTCTTCTTGCACTTAAAGGTCATCTAGGAAACTCCAAAGCCATGAGACATCAGTTCAATTTGCTGTGTAGGTGTGTTGTCATAGTTTCCACAGACAACATGCCAATGAAATCGTTGTCACATTGGAGAAGGTTTCTACACTGGGGTCAACCAGGCCCATGAGGTGGATGTATAATTAAGCTCTGGCTAGTGGATCAGAACGAGGGGTTTTAACTAAGGAAATCAGCACCAACCATCAGCACACTCTACATGCCGGTCCCAATGAAGATGTTGGGACACTTCAATAAGGAAACACACAGGACTTTAGGATGCCAGGGTGAAGGCTGCCAGAGTTCAGGGACCCATAAAATTGGATCCTGCTCCCTTCCCCTTGGCAAAATCAGTGACTTCCAACAGAGGTGTTACTACCTGAAGAGGCTTTGGGAGTTAACCATATTACCATCTGCGAAGATATTAGTCATTGTCTTTTACGAAATTCCTGGGTTTTTTTGGGGAGGGGGTGTTCAGTCCTATGTTATTCCACTTTGATCTTACTGTCATTTCATAGCCCCTCACACTTTTGTTGTTGTTTTAGCCTACAGTGTTCACCACTGAAATACACACTATAGAATTCGAGCTTTAAATTCTCATTGCAACTCCTGCATGTGGCCTGTATTTTGACTTATTTCCTATAAAGCAAGTAATGGCTTAAAATGCCTTTGCTGGTGATTCTGATAATGATGTTTACATATATGACACAAAAAGTCAGTTATTTAAAGCATACATTGTATACTTCGAATTAATTATAACAATATTAATTTCTCACCTATTTGGCAGCATTATTGGTCCAGCACTCTATCAGCCAGGGGTGGGGGTGAAGTGATTTGCTCTACTTTCTCTGTGGTTTAAGTTCAGAAACTTTCTGGCCGCTGAGGAGTAGCAACTACTTTGATTTTGCATTTAATGCCTCGCTCCTATTTGATTAGGGCTTCCCGTAAAGACAGCTGCTTGGCTCTGCCACTTTATTAACGATAAAGATTCCTGTTCCCTCATCCTTGTCATTAACCAAACCGTGCAGATTCTGACCGTGACCTCACCTTGATGGATTCCAAAGCCCTCTCGTTTTCTCGGTTGAGGCCGGTGGCCTGCTTTGCTTGGGCACTGGCCTCCTGTAGAGCGGCACGGAGGTCACTGAGTTTGGCTTCGTATTCATTTAAAGAATCTCGTATATTCTTAACAAGCCCATTGTTCTCCACCTGGTGGTTTTCCAGCCAGCTCCTTATCCGAATCAGCACTGTAATACATCACCTTTTTGTTTTCCACTTGAGACATGAGTACACTGGAAGCTAACTTATAAAGACTACAGAAGGAGAATTGAGTTTCTACTCACTTCATGGTTTTCCTTGAACTTGCAAGGGAACAGGAAAGGAAACTAGCATTTATGTTATGTTATGCACACACTGTCTCATTTAACTTTCGTGACAACCACATGAAAACAGTAATTATCATCCTCGTGTTTCAGATAGGAAAATGGATGGCCTGAGAAATTGGGTGACAAGGTTTCAGTCTTGGGACTTGAACTTGACCTGCAGAGCACAAAGCACATGCTCCTTCTACTAACTGTCTCCTTGCAGCTCAAAGCCAAGGCTAATATTAAATTTAAACAATACAAATGCTAAAAGAGAACTGCTACTATCTGTAACCACTGATACATCATTTTACTAGAGAATAAAGGTCAGTATTTGGAAAAATATACACCAAATTATTATTTCTTACAGTTTTGAGCTAATGAGGCTTTTTCCCTAACCCAAACCTTTAGATATATTCAGTCAATTTCTAGTATATTCATTTTGGGAGGTAACAGTAGTGCTAATATCAATGTATGATTCAAAACCTCAATGGTGATAAGGTGACCATTAAAAATGATATGAGAGAGCTGAGTGGAGATGAATGAAAGAAGAATGAAAATGCAGTTAAAAAGGAACAAGAGGTATCAGTGTCTAATATCCAAGAAGAAACTTTTTTTTTTTTTTGCATGATGGTATGATATTCTATTCTATGGATAAAGAAGATGTGGTACATATATACAATGGAATATTACTCAGCCTTTAAAAAGAATGAAATAATGCCATTTGCAGCAATATCAGTGGACCTAGAAATTATCATAATAAGCGAAGTAAGCCAAACAAAGACAAATACCATATGATATCACTTATATGTGGAATCTAAAATATGACATAAATGAACATATCTATGAAAAAGAAGCAGACTCACAGACATAGAGGAGACTTGTGATTGCCAAGGAGTGGGGAGGGAGGGAAGGATTGAGAGTCTGGGATTGGTAGATGTAAACTATTATACATAGGATGGATAAACAACAAGGTCCTACTGTAGAGTACAGGGAACTATATTCAATATCTTGTGATAAACTATAATGGAAAATAACGTGAAAAAGAATGTATATATATGTATAACTGAAATCACTTCGCTGTACAGCAGAAATTAACACAACATTGTAAATCAACTATACTTCAATAAATTAAAAAAAAAAATGTTGTTCTGTCCTATGGCTTCTCAGTAATCTGAAGGGGCCACCTATTTTCACCACATGATCCTCTACCAGTAATATACACTGAAAAGACGAGCCCCTCCACCTGGCACCGGTGACTAGATATTGCACTCTGCACACTGTATTTCAAACCAATTAGAACGGATTGCATGCAAGAATTTGGGAGGGTCCTTACGAAGCTGAGCCTCTTTTTTTTCAGCTTCTGCTTCCCTCAGGTTCTTCCCAAAGTTGCGGTTCCTCAGTTCCCTCAACATGCGCTCCGCTTCCGCCAGCTTTCTGGAAAAATCATCCAAAGGCAAGTTGTTTCCTTCTCCTTCTGTCCCAGAGATCTGCTTCACAAGAACTGGAAAACATCAAGCAGTTTATTAAACTGGGAATTCTGGACTCCAGCAGACTACTAAAAAAAAAAAAAAATGGCCGAGATTTTTATGGAGGGTTCATATTGGTTTTATAGTATCACTACAGGCTCTTTTTCATAATGTTGAACTCTTTCTTTGTACCACAAAGGCTACAAGGTAATATGAAAGATGTTTAATTGGGCTGAGTAACTCTTCTTACTGTGCACATTCCGGATGACATTTTTAATCTTCGTGTCCAGCTCTTTGGCGCTTTGGGTTGTCCGATCAACATTGTTATATAATGTTTGAGCTTTTCTGGAATTTATTTGAACCTATATGAAAAACAAATTGATGAGCAACAAATTAAGTTGATGGGAGGAAAAAACTAACAATATTCTGAAAGCAAAAAAAAAAAAAAAAAGTTAATGTTATTGACCTAACACATTACCTTTTCTTGCAAAGTTTCAAATTCGTGATTCAAGTTACTCAGTTCTTTTTCCAGGCCATCCAGTTTTGATTTATGATTTGAAATGGTGGAACGGTAGCTGAGCAACTGGCTCTGAAAGTAAAATACAAAGTTAATCTCACTTTAGAGTAGAAATTTGGAGGGAAGTCTTACCAACTTGGTAAACCTGGTGATGATGTGAAAAGATTCATTTAGCAAGACCAATGCTGATCCTTAGGAAAAAAAATACGGTTCTTTGAAATAGGCCACATGAAGAATAAATTTCTGATGTAAGTTGTGATATGGCTCTAAAATAAAGTAGTAAAATTTAAAAACATGAAGAGACAAGAGATACTTTACTTGAATTAACGATCTAACCTTATAGAAATGAGGGTGATGCCACTTACATGATGTATTAAGGTTTAGATTCTATTATAAAGAATTGTTCAGTTATTTTTAACCTATATGTTACCTGATAATACTAAAAAGAAGTGCCTATGGCTACTCTATTCATGGACTCATTAGATTCAAAGAATTATAGAGCAGGAGAGAAATTTGTAGCTCATTTAATTGAATACCCTTATTCAATATGAAAAAAAAATGAGAAAACAGAAGCCCAAAGAAGTTGGGTGACCCATCCATGCCACAGCAGTACACGTGATTACTAATTGCTTCAGGACTCAAATCCTGGTCCCCTGTCCTTTTTGGGGAACTAAACAGCCTCATTACTTTTAGAGGGTGACATTGCCTCATATAATATCTAGAGTAGTAAATATTTTCAATTTTGGGGAAAAAATATGTTAATACCTTGAGAATTTTTACAAGAAAAAGCAAAATTATCATCTCTATTTGCACACGAGAACCAGCGTCGGGTAAAAGAGCACAGGCTTTCCAGCTCAGGTCCACACCCTAGGTTCACCACTTAATAGATAAGCTCACTGGGCCTTATCTCCTTCATCTGTATATTGCTGATTATAATATTAAGCTGCTGGGTTGTTTTCAGTGGTAAGTGGGCTAATGCATTATAAAATGTCACATACATACGACCGTTCAAAAAATTAGTTGCCTTCTCATACATATTCCTACTGAATTTTCATAGTGTTTGTGTGATGTTGCAAGAAGATAGTTCTATTTTAATTTTGCTGTAGGTAAATGAGGCACATCATTCTAAAGAGTTTTAGTAGAAGTATAAGAAGTAAGAAGTATAGTGGGTAAAGCATGGTCTTTAGAATTTCATCTTGTGTATGAATAATGGTTGACAATCAATCACCCTACTTTCAAAACCCTCACCAATCCCAGACATCAGAGGTTACAGAGAACAAAATTATCTGTTGGATTTTTTTTACACTTTCCTCAAGTTCATACAAATCTATAAAAACAGATTGACATTTTCCTGAGTAGATATTCTTTTATTTTGTCAAAAAAAGGTTACAATTTTCTGTGACTTTCTACATTCACAGAGCAGGTTAACACATGTAGATTTTATTAATTCTGTTTTATTACAATCTGCACTAGGGGACAAACTGGAATTTATGCAACAATGCCCTGATTGTTTCAGATGTTTTATTTTTAATTTTTGCAGACAGGAAGACAAAAGTCATTCTTACCTTTGCTCCCCTTTCTGTAATGCATCTTTCTATTCTCAGCCTGCTTTTAAGTATGTCAACTTATTTTTGTTTTTAAAGCAATTAATTAATGGTGGGCTTTAGTGAGACTTTTATTCTGTATCCTGCTTGGAATTCACAGGACTTCTTAGAGCTGTGAGTTAATAGTTTTGCCTCAAAATTGGAACATTTTCTACCGTTAAATGCACAAATATTTTTCTGCCCCTTACTCCTTTTTTCTTCAGTGACAACAATTACATACAGGTTTGGTGACTTGATGTTGTCCCACAGGTCAATGAGGCTCTTTCTGTTTTTGTTCGTTTGATTTTTTTAAAGCTTTACTGAGGTATAACTGACATACAACAAAAGGCACGTGTTTAAAGTACACAATTTGATATGTTTTGACACATGACCCATGAAATTATCTCCACAATTAAGATAAGAAACATTTCCTCATGCCCCTTGTAACCCCTCCCCCCGATTCTCCCTGACACTTCCTTCCCCATCACCAGGAACAAACACTATTAGATTACTTTTCATTTTCTAGAACTGTGCACAACTTATGATTGTCACACATAAACACACACGCTCATTAGGATATGAACTTTTCTTGGTCTGGCTTCTTTCAGTCAGAGTAATTATTCTGAGATTCACCCATGCATCAGTAGTTCATTACAATTTATTGCAAACTAGTATTCCACTTTGTAGATGTACAGCCATTTATTTATGCCTTCACCTGCTGACAGACTTTTGGGATGTTTCTGATTTTTGCTTATTGCAAATAAAGCTGCCAAAAAAAAAAAAAAAAAGGAATTTCACCTTGGCTTGAATTCTTCTGGAACCACCACATACTAGCTGTGTGATTGAAGGCAAGTTACTTAGCTTTTACAGGCCTGTTAAATAAAAATAACACTATTTTCCTCATAGGATGTTGTGAGACGTAAGGAAAGCACTTAGCACAGAGCCTGGCACATAGGATGGATACCAAAATGTTGGTTTCCTTCCCTTCATTGAAAAAATGCAGGGTTGGGGCTTCCCTGGTGGCGCAGTGGTTGAGAATCCGCCTGCCAATGCAGGGGACACAGGTTCGAGCCCTGGTCTGGGAAGATCCCACA
This sequence comes from Eschrichtius robustus, assembly GCF_028021215.1. NCBI lineage: Eukaryota > Metazoa > Chordata > Mammalia > Artiodactyla > Eschrichtiidae > Eschrichtius > Eschrichtius robustus. The sequence continues at coordinate 40,888,192 of NC_090837.1, read as the reverse complement.
TGCCACGGAGCAACTGGGCCCGTGAGCCACAACTACTGAGCCTGCGCGTCTGGAGCCTGTGCTCCGCAACAAGAGAGGCCGCGATAGTGAGAGGCCCGCGCACCGCGATGAAGAGTGGCCCCCGCTTGCCACAACTAGGGAAAGCCCTTGCACAGAAACGAAGACCCAACACAGCCATAAATAAATAAATAAACAAATATTTAAAAAAAAAATGCAGGGTTGTACTGATGACATCAAAGTAACCCAAGTGGCTTTTGTTTTTCTCTGAAAACATACTTTCCCCCCTCCTCTCCATATTAAGCCTGCAAACCATGCACTAAAATTACCCTAATGGGATGGAAAAGAACCAGTTTTCTAGCATTAGTTTTTGCTGTATGTACTCAACCATAGCCACTAATGGTTTACAATCAGCCCTCGTTCCAAAAGCACTTATTAAACATTCTCCAAACCCTCTTTCACTATGTCAAGCTTAGGGTTTATCTCATCTACTGATTTATTTTACTTTGAGTATATTTTTTCATTTCCATGAGTTTTACTTAGATCCTTTCATATTTACCTCTTCTTGTTTGGTTTCTGGTGTTTTAAATTTTTTTCTAATTTCTTGCTCCTTCTACTGGATGTTATTCTTTAAAGTAATTTTCAGATTGTCCTATGACTTTCATTTTCTCTGAAGGGAACTCATCACTTGACTGTTGCTTCTGCTGCATGTTTATTACCTGTCTGTTACACAATGTTTGCAGGCTCCTTCCGAGAGGGAGATTTCTTCTTCTCCCTGCACTCTCTGTGCCCTGTCCAGTGATCTTGTGGGTATCATCACTCCCACCCCAGACCCCCCAGTCCAGGACCAGGTGTTACATTGACAGCTTAGGACTTGCACATTATGGTGATAGTGTGAGAATGTCACATTTCAGCACAGATCCTGGTTTGTGAGTCTTGTCCACATCCTGGCTGCAAGGTTGTCCTTTCTTAGGTTCTCATACAGCCATTGCCCAACAATGGGAATTGGAAAGTTTCAAGGTTGCTTTTTCAGCCTCCATTTATAGGCAGAAGAGCCCCCGTTTTCCCCCCAGGGAGCCTGACTCTGGCCCGTGGGGCACTTTCGGCCCTAGTACTTCTTAGGATACCCTCTTGACCACCTTCTTTCCAACTGTACATAGTACATGCATGTTCTGAGCTGTGAAACAGACATCAACACACTTAAGAGAACTGGAATCATAAAGTGTGTTCTCTGACCCCAAGAGTTAAACTAGAAATCAATAACAGAGAGTTATCTGGAAAATCCCCAATTCAGAAATTAAACAATACAGTTCTAGTCACAAGAGGAATGAGAAAATTTTTCTTTTTTCTTTGGCCACGCTGCGTGGCTTGTGGGATCTCAGTTCCCAACCAGGGATTGAACCCAGGCCACAGCAGTGAAAGCTCAGAATCCTAACCACTAGGCCACTAGGGAACTCCCTAGAAAATCTTTTGAATTGAATGAAAATGAAAACACAACATTTTAAAATGTGTGGAATACAGCTAAAGCAGTGCTTAGGGGAAAACTTATAGCACTAAATGCTTATATTAAGAAAGGTTTTGGATCAGTAAATAAGCTTTTATCTTAAGAAACTAGAAAATGAATGGCAAACTAAACCCAAAGCAAGCAGAAGGAAGAAAAGACATGGATAAGAACAGAAGTCAATGAAATTGAAAACTGAAAAACAGCAGAGAGAAATCAATGAAATAAAAAGATCAATAAAACTGATAAACCTCTAGCCAGAATAATCAAAAAAAGAGATAAGACACAAATGACCAACAACCAGAATGAATGAGAAAGCATCACTACAGATTTTGCAGATATTAAAAGGATAAGGAGAAATTATAAACAACTGTATTGCAATACATTTGGTAATTTAGATGAAATAGAAATATTGTTTGAAAGGCACAAACTACTAAATATCACTCAAGAAGAAATAGATAAATCCTAATTGTCCCATATCTATTTTTTAATTGATCTTATAGTTTAATTTAAAAAAAAACTTTCAACAAAGAAAATCTCAGGCCCACATGGCTTCACTGGAAAATTCCATCAAACATTTAAAGAAGAATTAATAACAACTGTACTCAAATTCGTACGAGTCTTCCGAATGCAAAACAGTGAGCTGAAGATTATGAGAAAAATGAGCCCAGAAGTATTCAGTACGTAAGGAATGTTCACTTAGAAGTGTTAGTTTTGTGTGTTCACTGGTATTTTTCACCAGTAAAAATCTAATCTTCCTATCAGAGGAAGGAGGACAGCCCCTCTGAGCCTTAAGTGGAGTCAAGTTCCCCCCTTTCTCACGTGAGGAGTATTCGTTCACGCAGCATCTCTCTTCACCAAGTATCTGCTCTGGGCCAGGCATCATGCTGGACCCACAGGGTACTTACCCTCAGGTCCTTGGTCTGGGTCTCCAAGTGCCTCATCTGCTCCAGGGTCCCCATGCTGGCACTCAGGCCCTGCAGCTGAGACTTGACCAGGTGGAGCTCGTCCTCCATGGTGGCCAGGTCGTTCAAGAGCGTCATCACACAGCTGTCACAATCTGTGGGGGCCGCAATCAAAGGCACATGTGCTGTGGGCTGGAGCCACAGGAATGCAAACAGAGCCCCAGGGCTGTGCCACCCAGTTAATACACACATAGCCCATCACAGGCAAAAATCACAATCCTGGACTTCTCCGGGAAAGATGCAGATTCTGAAAAAGGGAGATCTCTAGACAGGGGGCATTTGACAAAGAAATGGTGGAATGGGGAAAAAGGGTGAGGGCGGTCAAAAGGTACAAACTTCCAGTTATACGATAAGTAAGTTCTTGGTATGTAACGTACAGCACAGAGACTATAGTTAACGACACTGTATTACATATTTGAAAGTTGCTAGAAGAGTAGATCTTAAAAACTCTTAATGCAAGACAGAAAATTTGTAACTGTGTGAGGTGACGGAAGTTAACTAAGTTCATTGTGGTGATCATTTCACAACATATACATATATCAAATCATTATGTTATATACTTTAATACAACGTTGCATGTCAATTATATCTCAATAAAACTGGGCAAAAAAAGAAATGGTGAATCTATTCAACTTGCTGCTTATTTTGTATGTGGGAAAAGAGTAATAAATAGTTTTTATTTATTGAGTGCTTGCTATTTACCAAGAATCATGATAAGGGATTTATAAGCATTTTTCCAACAGCTATATGAGGTTGGTATAGTTATTACCAACCTCAGTTTTACCATTTGACAAATGATGAAACCGAGGCTTGAAGAAGTAAGGTCATTTGCACGAGGTCATACAGATTTTAGCTGACAGAGGCTGGATGTGACCCTAAGTAGCCCTCCTTCCGCCACCTCCCACCACTGCTTTCCCAGACTCGAAACTGCATGTCCCAGTGTAGGGCTCACGGATCTTAAGCTGAACCCCACAACTTGGAAAAGAGGGGGCCCTTTCTCTTCTCACCGTCACATTCTTCTCCAGGGCCACCGTCTTTGGGTTCTTGGTTTATGCAGTCTGAAATGAGGAGTAACCAGAGAAGACAGCGTTATTAAACTTACTCTTCATGTGCTTTTTAACTTGGCTCTCGGGAGAGCTAGTTTTGTGTTCAGTCACCCGACCACACAGCATTGCCGGCTCTTCCCTTTTCCCTCCCTCCTCAGTGCCATTGCTTGGGGAGCTGCCTCATCTCCCAGCAATCTTGCTACGGGAACTTCTCTTGTGGCCTCTCTGATTATATATTCAGTTTCTTCTCTACAAAGGGTCATGCCATTCTTATGAAATGAAAACTCTTAATCATTAGTGTTGTCCTCATTTGGTAGCCTCCTATACAACTGCTGATGTCTCTTCTAATATCATTCAAGAACAGTCAATAAACACTGAGCACCTTTGAGCGTTCCCAGTGTGCCATGGCCCTGTGCTAGGGGCAGGAATACAAAGATAGCAAGGCAAAAGTCTCTGCTGTCCTGTAGTTTAATGGTCCTATGGGGGAGACAGGCACATTTCACAACAGTGTGACAGATGCTGTAAGTGAGATATGCACACAAAGTTAGTGGACCGACTCCACCGCCTACCGCTCACATATGCTGAATAATGAGGTTCTCAGCTATAGACAGGAAAGCCTAATGGTCATCCCTGGACATTCTTTACTCCTCCCACTTCTACTCCTTTCCCCATACCATGCATTCTTATGCTGAAATGCCCTCTCATTTTCCTGTGAAAAATCACCTGACTTTATTAAAGGAAAACTCTAAGCTTGAAACTTTCCTAGACATGCTACAGGGAAGCTTTCAGGTGTGTTCTCAGCAGTCACACCTTGTGTGTATACACATACGTTTTGAACCGCATTTATTTTTAATTGTAAAAAAATATATAAGTTCACTATGGAAAATTTGGGAAAATCAGCAAAATGAGATAAAACATTATCCTTGATCCTACCACTCAAAGACAATAAGTGTCTCTTCACAGTATATTTGTAGACATTTTATTATATGTAATCATAGGTTTCTCTTACTCGTCCTTTTCAAAAAATCTTTTACTCACTCTTATATGGACATATAGCTGTGTCACTTTTATTTCCTCAATTAGACCATAAATGCCTTACAGGCAGGAAACATGGTTTTACTTCCTTCACAAACTCCTGCAAACACAATATACGGGGGACTTGGCTTATGAGGAGGATTGATTTATCAGTGCAATTTTATCAACAAGTTTGAGTTTTGACCACCAAGGAATCTGTACGTTATTAACTGAAAGAAAGAATGAAAAAGAGGGAAAAAAGCTCACAGGAACAAACGTGTCTCACATGTGAGCATTTCCTTCCATTTCTAGAACAAATAGTTCCCATCCTCATTTTAGGTTGGTTACTTTTGTTATTAGAAAAGGCATTCATCTCACGAGTACGATGTGTCTGATGTCGAAACTTCTCCTGAACACCTCCAGTGACAGTAGAACTCACCTCCTTTTAAACCAGTCCTTCTCATCTTTAGACATTTGACACTTCTTCTTCAGAATGATTTAAAATAGATCTCCCTCTAGCTTCCACTCCTGGATGTGAGTTCTCCATACCTTAAGCCACACAGAACAAGACCCACCCTTCTCCCACACATGTGCCTTTCAGATCCGTCCTTTCCAAGTCTCCTTTCCACCGTCCTGGCCTGTCAGTCCTTCCTCATGTCACAGGGCTCCAAGTCCCTTCACAGCCTCACCTTCTTTCTGAACAAACTTGTAGCTTGTCTATTGCCTTGTAAAGACATGGGCCCCTCGTGGGGACTTGCACGGGCAGCGGACCAGGGAACAATGGCAGGCCACCTGGTTTTGGACACGAGAACTCAGTGGAGATAGTACAAGGCGTCTAAGGGGCCACGTTACCCTCTTGATTCATATTGAACTCACCGCTGACTGAAACCTTAGCCACGTCTCATTTATCACAAACTTATTTTTTGTTTCCATTCAGCTATAGGACCGACTGCATGCTTACCCCAACATGATTCTGTCTGGTTAGAACTGGCTCCTCATTCCAGGCTGTTGAGGCCCTATTTTATTCTAAATGTGTCATAGGAGGCATTTGCTAGCTCCTCCAACGTTGTGTCACCTGATAACTGGGTGGGCAGGCCTTCTATATTTCCATTCAAGTCAACGATGTTGAACAAGACGGAGCCCAGATGAAGCCCCAAACGTGACAACAGACACCTCGTTCCAGACCGGTAAGGCTCCATTTAGTCTGCATTCCTTTGGGAACAGTCACTTGAATGGATCTAATCCACACATCCAGGGTTTAGTTCTTCATCTTGTCTATAAGATGAGAGATTTTATCTAAGGATTTGGCATTGCGCTATATCAATGGCATTTTCCTGATAAACCACGTTAATATTCTCCATCAAAGGAGGACGTGGAGAGTCTTCCTGTTTTTCCAACTTCCTTTGTTTCCTAATGAACCTATACTAACTCCCAGTTAATGTTTTTTCCTTGGCATGTAAAATCCATCTCAATTATACACCCGCATCCTAGAACAGTTATTGCTTTAAGAGAAAGAGCACTCTGACTTCTTCAGATACATACACGAAGGAAGCTGATGAAATGATTACCTTATAACGTCAAAGGGAGATCTCAGCAAAAATCACCAAAATAGGGTCTGAAATTATTTTGGCTATAATTAGTGAAGTTTTAAAAACAATTTACCTTAAAAAAAACCCCACTTGAAGTAAGTTATTCACCAAACCTGTGAATACTACCTAAGCATTCCCAACTTTGTCAAAACAAGGGGACAACTTGTTAGCTGGAAGTGTGTGTGTGTTTGCTGAAAATGCTTGCTTGGCTTCTTTGCCAGCTATTTTATACCAGTTTGATAGAGGTAGGTTAACAGAGGTGTGAGTCGATCTTACCTCCCGTCAGGGGGTCACAACTGCCCAAATGGCCGTTGCTGTTACAGCTGCATGGTTGGCAGCTGCCTCCAAATTTCTGGGGATTTCCAAAATATCCTGGTGCACACCTACAAAGAATACAGAAAAAGAGGGGAAACACCCAAAGGGCTCATCATTTATTCCACCCAATTTCTCAACTTCCAGCTCCCTGTTTGGGATATTGTAACCCTATGAGAGGAAGGGCTGACATAGATTTGCAAGAGTGAATGTGTCTCAGTACAGAGCCATTTATGACTTGAATGAGAATGGTGAGGAGGGGGAGGCAGGCAGAGGTTGCTCCCTTCCTCCTTGACACCCCAGATGACAAGGTCTTCAATCATCCCGACAGCCAAACGGCAGATGAACAAAATGCATATAGGAGCCAGTGGTTTGACCAATACGGAAATCAGGGGTGGGTGAATTTTACGCAAGAGTTGTGTTCCTGAAGATATCACACAAATACACACTGTTTAATTTATGGCTAATTTCCTCAAAGAAAAAAATTAAAGTAAAATTCATATATAATTTCAATATTTTGCATAAAGGGGGATTTTATTAATATTTCCTATTGTGTATTTCAAGTCTGCATAATTCACATTTATTTGCTCTAATTGCTGCAGTGATGTACATAAGGGGCTTAAACAACTGAGCAGTTACAACTGCCACCTTGGCCTGAGCCTTTATTATTCTAGATGATTTAGTGATGAGAATTCAGTTCCTTATTTATAAGGTAAAAGATCATATTTCCTTGATTGTGAGTTTCCGTTTTCTTCAAAAAATAACACAGGGCTTCCCTGGTGGCGCAGTGGTTAAGAATCTGCCTGCCAATGCAGGGGACACGGGTTCGAGCCCTGGTCCGGGAAGATCCCACATGCCACAGAACAGCTAAGTCCGTGTGCCACAACTGCCAAAGCCTGCATGCCTAGAGCCCGTGCTCCGCAACAAGACAAGCCACCGCAATGAGAAGCCCGCTCACCGCAACTAGAGAAAGCCCACACTCAGCAACGAAGACCCAATGCAGCCATAAATAAATAAATAAATAAATAATAAAATTTTTAAAAAAATTACACAAACACATGTTAATGTTTCTGGAACTGGGATGTAAACTAAAATATTTCTGTTCATTAGCAAAATTCCACTCCCACTCTATCCCCCCTAAATTGTCATTAAATTGATGTGTGTGTGGTGTTTTATCATCAATGGAATCGATAGAATCAAGGAAATATGGCATTTGACTTTCTCAAATTTAAGCTTTTCATCAGAGAACTTTGAGGCAATTTAAATATGCTTTACCAATGGATAAACTGGTGATATAGTGCAAAGGACACAGATTTTTTGGGTTTTTTGGTTGTTGTTTTTCTTTTAACATCTTTATTGGAGTATAATTGTTTTACAATGGTGTGTTAGTTTCTGCTGTATAACAAAGTGAATGGGATCTTTTTGGTTTTTTTTTTTAATATTTATTTATTTATTTTGGCTGCACCAGGTCTTAGTTGCAGCACACAGGATTGTGGATTTCTTAGTTGTGGCTGGCATGTGGGATCTAGTTCCCCGACCAGGGATCGAACCCGGGCCCCCTGCACTGAGAGCACAGAGTCTTACCAACTGGACCACCGGGGAAGTCAGGACACGGGTTTTGAATCAGGAAGATCTGGTTAGATCTCCATCTCCACCACAGTCCATGTAATCTTGGGCTGTTATCTTGACCCCTCAAGCTTCCATTTCTTCATCTATTCCTCTTATGAAAATGTTAAGCTCCATGAGGATGTGGATTTTTTTGGGGGGGCTGTTTTGCTCACTGATGCATCCCTAGCACCTGGGATAATGCCTGGACCCACATTAGGTGTCAGATATAAGTATATGCTGAATGAATGAATGAAAAATTGTACTAACAATACCTATTTTGGTGGATGGATATAAGATAAAAGATAATATAGTAAAGAATCTAGTACAATGCCTGCACATAGTAGACTTTCAGTAAAAGGTAGCTACTGCTACTTTAAGACATGATGAAATATTCATATATATGTACGTATGTATAATTGGTGTCATTTGGAATTCTACATTTCGGAAAATGGATAGGAAGCAGAAAACACATGTATTCCCTAATTATCAAGAAGGTAACTAAGCTGAGGTGGCTTATCCAAGTCTACTAAGCAGGTTGTCCTAATAATAGGGCTTTATTTGAAGTGACTGGCCCCATATTCTGCCTAACAAACCATGCTACGCAAAAGATCTCGGTTTAAAATACTTTTTCTTTAGATGTCTCACCTATATCTAAACTTTCTATGTAAAAGACACATATTTACAAAATACCTAATTTAAAGTTACATAAATATTCAGGAAGTTTGATTCTGCTTCTTCCTTAATCTTGCAAAGCATTAGTTACCGATTATGAGAAATAACTGGTTCTTTTATTCTCATTTTATGGTAGTGCTAAACACAATGGACTAAACTAAAACTTCCTGATTTCATAGATGACATTGGTACAGCAAATAGAGAGCAGACAGCACGTCTGTCATCTGTGGCTCTGAGTGGCCAAGGGAGAAATGTGTCCCAGAGCACGGGCTGAGGAGGGAAGCCTTTCCTATTCCCTCCCCACCTCTGCCCAGCTAGCTCCTGCATATATGCTTACTTTTCACCTTACTCTGTGCTTGTATTTATCATTGCATAGTTAACCACTAGTGCCAGATGACGCCTGGCAGCCTGGCACAGAGTGGATGCTCAATAAGTGTTAAGAAATGAAAAAATTTGACATTAAAATGGCATTAAGCTGTGGAAAAGTTAAAAAAAAAAAAACAAAAAAACAATAGCTTGCTTTCCTGAGACATCAAACTTAACAAACCTAAGCTGAGAAAACTGTTAATTAAGAATTTCCCTTTTCAGATCAGCTGCCTGTCAAATGGATGTCTCCTCCAGCCTGGTGCTGTTTTCCACTTCACTGTTTGTGCAGAACCATAAGGAGGATTAAATTAGGAAGCCTCTCCCAGGTGGGAGTCGCATAGCATTTAGATCACGGAGCCTGGAAGACCCTCCCAAGTCCATTCCCCACCCGAGCTGTCCTTTCTGTCTCAGTGTAGCTGCCCCTTCCGTCCCTCACCTGTCAGGGCTGGTTGATGCCCCTCCTGCTGCAGCCTGATTTAGCCCGGTTATGTTCTCTCTCTATTCTAACAGCTTATTTGTACCTCTGTCCACCACTAGACTGGAAAACCCTTGAGGGCAGAGTCTGTGCTCTGGTTGCTGATGTGTTTCTAATGCTTAGCACAGGGCCAGGCATATACTAGGATCTCCATCCATTTTTCATTGAAGGAAAGAATGAATAATAGATGTGAGGCAAGTGTGGGCAATGTTCCTCCTGCAGAAATGAAAAATAGAAGAACTTTGAATTGCTCCTTTTTACCATAGGATAGCGTCCAGACCCTCAGCTGATGCCCATAACAAGGCACTGCCTCCTTCCACCCGTGGCAGGTACACTCTAGGCCCTTGGACTTTCTTGCATTACTTCCCTGACCTGAGCTGCCTTCTCCCTCCACCTCCCAGCTCCACTGGGTTCTATTCATCCCTTTGACCTACCTAAGTCCCACCTTGTCCATAAAATGTTTCAGATAACCCCAGTCTAGAGTAGCCCTCCCTTACTATGAAATCCAGTTGAATTAATTTTCTGTTTCTGTTTTTTTTTTTTAAGTAAAATTCTTCTAACGTTATCCAGAAAAATAATATGCCAGAATGGTCCAGGAAAAAATTTAAATAAGGGTTACGAGGGGGGCCTTGCTTAACCAAATAGTCAAAGTCATTTTATAGTTTCAGAAATGATACAGAAGTGATAACGGCACAAGAACCAAATAAAATGTACAAAACAAATCCAAGTTCGTATAGAAATTTCGTACACATTTACAGGACTTCCCTGGTGGCGCAGTGGTTAAGAATCCGCCTGCCAATGCAGGGGACAGGGGTTCAAGCCCTGGTCCGGGAAGATCCCACATGCCGTGGAGCAACTAAGCCCGTGCGCCACAACTACTGAGCCTGTGCTCTAGAGCCCGTGAGCCACAACTACTGAGCCACCTAGAGCCCATGCTCTGCAACAGGAGAAGTCATCACAATGAGAAGCCCACGCTCCACGCTCACCATAACTAGAAAAAGCCTGCGCGCGGCAACAAAGATCCAACACAGCCAAAAAAATAAATAAAAACTAAAATATAAAATAAAATCTGAAATCAAACCCTAATTAAAAAAAAAGAAATTCTGTACACATTTAGCTTTAGTGAATTCAACTAAAGGTACTTAGCCAAAGAGGGATGAGAGGGTGAGAGCATGAGTGTAAGGGAAGAACAGCTGGAGTGACTGTCCCCATCACTCGGTGAGCACACGTCCTGCAGTGAGCGTGACATGAGAGATGTGAACCTGCTATTCCCCCAGCTGGTCTAGTTTCCCTGTGCCTCTCCTAGAGTGACTGTTTCACCCTACAGAGCGTGGTTCTGGGTGTAACCAAATGACATGTGCATTTCATGCAACATGGCCCCTGTATTACTGAGACATGGGACACTGGGATACTCAAGGTTATGCCAGCTCCGGTCAATTTTTGCCTGACGTGTAGACCCTAAATCTATCTGCCCTGTGAGATGCAATACCACAAAAAAGTTGAGGTTCCAAGTTTTCACCAACATCAAGATTTGAATGTAAGAAATAAAACCAGAAAAGTACTACAACAAAACATGCATAAACATTTAAATAACCTCTCTAAGCATGACACTAATGGCTGAAACCCTAAAGAATAAAAGAGTAGGTACAAATATAATAAAACTTAACTATTGCAGATCTAGAATTGACAAAACAAAACCAAAAAATATACAAATGAAAAAACAAAACTGAGAAGTATATTTGCAATATATAGTATGAAGCATTAGTTTCCTCTAAAAGATTTGTACAAATCAACAAAAAAATAAAAGAACAACATTCCACTAGAAAAAAATGGGTAAAAGACCTGGAAATCAATTCAAAAAAAAAGATTTATAAATGGTCAATAAGCACATGAAAAAATCCAATCTAATTATTACCAAAAAATGTAAAATAAAATGACATACAATGTTTCCCTATCAAACTGGCAATATTTTAAAAAAGTGAACAGTCTTAGTATCCACTGGAGGCAGGCAGTTGCTCTTTTGCTGCTAGTAGTATGGTAAACAGATAACAATCTTTCTGGAGGGCAATTTTGCAAAATGTATCAAATGCCTGAAAAATGTCCCTAGGCTTTGGCCCAAGGGATCGCTTCTATAATTACATCTTGAGGATTTATGTACACAAATATTTAGCTAAAAGGATTCACTTTTAGTGCTGCTTTGAATGGAAAACAGTAAAACTATTTCAAAGGCCAGTAGTGGGGGATTATGGAACTTCAGTGGAACTTCCTGGTCCTGACATGATGTTATCAATGAACACTTATTAATACGGAAATATACTACTAACATACTATTAGATGAGAAAACAAAACAGAAAGCAAAATAGGAATCTATCTTTTTCTTTTAAGAAACAGTCTATGCATGTAGAACTGATCTGTAAGAACATACAACAAGCACTGTAGGTGGGCAGGCATGAGCATAGGGCAGTTGCAGGGGTATGGTACATATTAGTTCTTTGCTCACCTGTATTACATCATTTCTATAATAATTATGTATTGATCTTATATTAAAGTTATTTTAAATTTTAAAATGTTATCCATATGATTCATTTGTTATACTGTTACTTTTCCAGATAAATGTGTGCTCTCTTCCCCTCTAGATGACAAGTACCTTCTACAGCCTTCACTATACTTGGCAATGCCCTGGGCATAGTAGCTAATCATGAAATACTGTTCAGGAAAAACTAAAGCTTGGCTCTGTGGCCCTTTATGATCAAGTATGTACTTTCCATTTTGTAACACGTATTCTTTTGTTTCACAAACACCTATTATATGAATAGTACCACACTAGGCACTAGGGGTTCAGAAATGAGTGAGACACAGGCTGTCCTGCAAGTGTTCATAATGTCGTGTGGGCATTAAGAGGGGTGTGTGTGCAGGAATATCTAGGGCTGCTGATATGTGTGCGTGTGTAGGAGTATGCAGAGTTGTACGTTTGTGTACAGGCAAGTAGGTATGTGTATACGTGGGGATAGGAGTATGTAGGGATGAGTTTATATGGCGGTACGAGTATATAGATACACGTTGGGGGGGTATGTAGGGGTGTGCCTGGGAGTAAGGGTATGTAGGGGTATATATAGGTATATAGACGGGTGTTTTCTGGAGCGTATAGGACTATGACATATTGGACCTCGTTCTCAAATGGCTGAAACAGGTACAAAACAAGAAAGAGAAGGAAGTTAATGATTTACTAAGTGAGCACGCTTGTATTTTTCCCAAGAGACTTTTTTCCAGCCTCAATGAAACCAGCAGCCCCAGCCCTACCTCTGAGCCTCAACCCAGCAGAGCCCCACTTACAGCCAGGGTGCCTGCAGCAGCCTGCCGGGAAGAGCCCACCCCTACCTGCAAGACGGGGGAGGAGAGAAGGGGGTGGGGGAGGGGCGGCACCCACCTTTCGCATTGTGTTCCTGTGTATCCAGGTTTGCAGGAGCACTTCACCTTTCCCCCAGTCACAACACAGCCGGTGGCAAAACTTGAAGAAAGACAGAGAAAAGCCCCAGTAAAAACATAAGCTGATAGACTTTATGCTCATTATTTTTTGCCACAAAGAACCTGACTTGCCTTAAGTGAAACTGGAAACCAAGTGTCTGGCTACCTTTTGTGTGAAGAAAATTTTGCCCATCAAGACTTGCAGAGATAATGATGAATGCCTTCAGCTGACATCAGGCAAATTTGGCTGAATAAGGACTGAAGGCATTTACTTTGTTTCAGTTTTTGGCTTGGAAAAATACATTCCTTCCCTTAAGACAGAGTAAAGTAACACACTTTGGAAGAGATGATTAGGACAGCATTTTTCCAGAATTAACAAGGAAGGAATAAAACAAGTCTAGGCAGAAAAAAAAGAACAGAGAGTTCTGATTCTTTAAAGAAAAATTTTTTTCTCCTTGTTTATTCTAGTTCTTTTATATTGGGCACAATCCCTTCTGGGAAGAAACAGTGGTAGGTGGGCCAGGCCCTCAGAGCCTCAGAGGCGACTAAAGCACAGAGCATGCTCAATGCCCAGGTATTTCTGTGGGCACAGCTGTTGGGGATTTCCACACTTTTCCAATCAGGCTGTTGGAATTTCAATTCCCGTTCAGTTCTTAACTGGTGTATTTTGAGAAGCTTCTTTAAAAAAAAAAATTAAACGAAGAGACCATGAAAAAGTCTTGTTCCTTATGGAATGTCTGTGACTACTGAACATTACACTGACATAAATCTGAGGGGAAATAACTCCATTTATCTTTGGCTGGTAAAAGAATTCTTATTTGGGGAGCTTCTCTTGGCCAGTTAGATACAGTTACACCTCTAAAGGGACAGTTAGAAATTTGTCAGCAGTATTAATATCGCCAGAAGGAGAATTAGAAAAAATAGAGTTTTACTGATAAATCTTAGGAACTGAATGTTACTTAAACTGCACAGAAGCTAGAAGCTGACCTTGATGATAATATGCTTTGCAACTAAAGATGAACAGCTTTCCCCCCAAAATTTCACCCCGTGAAAATCTTGCTGCTTTTTATTCTCTCTAGCTTCTGTTCAAACAAGCCTGGGCAACTGTCAAGTGATAGATCCCTTTACAAATAAAGCCACAGGACTGGGCAGGTTTAACGAGTATCAAATACACAGAGAGTAAACCAGGATGCACATTTCAAATATGCATCTCCAGAAAAGCCACATTGGGCAGGTGACCTCTGATAATTTTGACTTGCCCAATTTCTCTGCTAACTCGGCTAATATCAATCAGCCTTGTGGTCCATAACTGTTCCAGAGCCTGTGCACTACTGATACTTTATCAGCATCATTCTGATTTTCAAACCAAATCTTGCTTCACTTAGTTACCTGTTATATTTTGTTTGGACCCACAGTGAACACGTCATGATGAGCAAGACTGTGACGAAGTGCCAAGGCCAAGCAGAGCCTGGATTATCGTGAAAGGAAAATGGTGGCTTTCTACCCACAGAGTCTACGGGCCTTACTGGAGCCTGGATGATGATGCAGATCACATGTCTCTGCGGCTCAGAACTGTCCTGTGGCTTCCATCACACTGAGGATAAAATCCATAATATCCAAGGGCCTTACTCTAGCCTGCAAGGTACAGGATCTGAATCCTGGATGCCCCGCCAACCTCATCTCCTGGCCGTCTCTCTCTCACTGCCATCCAGCCACTCTTGCTTTCTTACTGTCCACAAACCCATCATCACAGGGGCTTTCTCGTCTTTTTTTTTTTTTCCTTGCCTTGGACCCTCATCATAATGCCATGGCTTACTCCATCTCATTGTTCATTGGTCCCCGTCCAACAACTCCAGAAAGCCCTCCTACCACCCTCTGTAAAGAATCTACTCACTACCCATAACATAACCCTTTTATCAATGGCATAACCTATCTCTATCTGAAATTATACTTCAGATTGATTTGTGCACGTATTTACTGAGTGTGATGATTTCCCCCACCCCTCTCCTCATATTCTCCAGGTAAAGCCTCATGAGATCGGAGTCTTTGCCAGCCTTCTTTACAGTAGTTTCTCCAGCATCCAGAGAAGGGCAGCCTCATGATGGGGCTGAATGAACAGCAAAAGAAAAGAGGAAAAGGCAAAACCCAGAGGCATACAACTTGGAAAGTCTGTTTTTGTTTTGGTTCTGGTTTGCATTTCTTGTTTATTCTTTTTTTAATAAAACTGTTTTATTAAGATAGCATTCACATACCATAAAATTCACTCATCTCAAATGTTCAATTCAATGGCTTTTAGTATGTTCACACAATTGTACAAGCATGACTGCAATTTTTGAGCGTTTTCATCACTCCTAAAAGAAACCTCATACCCTTCAACAGTCACTTCCCATTTCCCTCCCACCACCCCCTCCACAGTCCTAGGCACCCACCAAACTACCTCCTCTCTCTATAGATGATTTTCAAACTTCCACAGTACCTGTTTGAATGAGGACACGGGCAGACCCTACAGGATCCGTGGACAGCGTTCCCATAGTAACCCTCTTTGCAGCGCTCACAGTGTTCCCCGGCAGTGTTATGCTGGCAGCTCTTGGGACAGATAAAGAGTAAAATTAATAACAGCCTATTACCTTTACTGCTATTGAGATCATTGTCTTCTTAATTACTCACACAATTATAACTCAAATCTGCTGACACTACAGAGTGATGTTGGTTTTGCTAACCACATGCTTCTCCTATCTAGCCAATGATTGTTGGTGCTAAAAAAAGGAAGTGCCCTTCTGTTAGCTATTTGGTGTTACCATCGGGAGGCAGGATGAAATGAAGTGAGACCAGCTGGGTTAAAATCCCACTCTAACATTTAGTAGCTGTGGGATCTTGGGCAAGTCCCTTCACCTTGCTGGGCCTCAGTGTTTTTTTATAAATCAATTATTACTGGTGTGTGATTTACATACAATTCTAATTTTCTTAAAATGTACAGTTAAAATAATACCCACTTTCCAAGGTTGTTGGGGGGATTTGTGGGATCCACAGAGGAGTCTCTCAGGGGCGTCAGATGAGGGTGCTGGCAGCTTCCTTTACTTTGCTCGGCTGCCCTGACTCTCTCAGAAACATCTGTTCTTTTGAACTAAGTGTTTACCTTTCCACATTAGTTTCCTTTCTTTTATAACTCCAAATGACAATTTTAAAGAAGAACTGCCTGGAGAGAGCTATTTTAGTCCTGTCTCTACTTAGTTCTGAGCTGAAAACACTGGGGAAACAAGAACGTGGAGAAACAAGAATTGCAGTGAGGCCACCTGTATCCTACGAAAAATCCCTCTGAACTCTGGTCCTTTATGGGGGCACAAGGAGAGGAGTGTAGAAGGGGGTTAGAACATGAGTTGCTTGATAAAGTCCCATAAGAATGTCTGAAATGCCCCTCAACCTCAGTTGAAAGTATCTGCCCCGGAATCTGTCTTCATCAGTCCTGCAAATTTGAGGCGTCTGCCTATCAGGTTTCCTTGTTTTACTGTGAATAAGTAAATGAGTGAATGAATGAATGAATCCATATCCACTCCCACAGCATGTGCTCTTCGAACTCCACGGGACACCAAACATCTACTGGGCACGAACTAGATGCCCAACTATGCTAGGTACCAGGGATGCAAAGATGGATCAGTACCCTGACTCAGGGGTAGACAGAAGCCTGTGAACAGACATCTTCAATATAATGTGGGAAAGACGATGACAAAGGTGTGGCAGCATGTCACAAGAGCAGGAGGAGCCTCAGGGGAGGGGATGATGCCTGCGTGGGGACAGAAGGAGAGGAATGAGCTGGGTGGAGAAGCGTGGAAGGGCATCCTGGGCACATGGATCAGTGTGCACAGAACCTCAGTCTTGCAGGAGCACAGCGGCGCGTGTGGGCAATGCGAAGCAGCTGGTATTCCCCAGGGTGAAGTGCAAGGGGGCGGGATGCGGCGGGAGAGGCAGCAGCGCAGATCAAGGGGGCCCTGAGGCCGCCCAAGGAGTGTGGACATCGGGCTGTGAGCCTCAGGGGAGCCCCGGGTCAGCTGTGAGTTTCAGATAAATCATCCTGGGGGCAGGGGGAGACAGGCTCCAGCAACAGGGAATAAAAAGGAGGAAAACTGAAGAGAGAGGAAGAGAAGAGAAAGGGGAAGGGACTGGGAACGGAGGGGAAGATGAGGGGTGACTGGGCACAGAAGGCAGGGGAACTGGGGAGAAAGCAGGCCAGGAGAAGAGGGAGAGGCAGGGCCTTGGTGGAGAGAAGGGAGCCCGTCATCAGAGCTCCCTCCAGCCCACAGCACCCACGGGATGCATCACCACCTCCAGCTCCCTCCCCACTGGACACACACTGCTTTACTGGCCAGGGACTGGGCTGCTTTCTTTTCACACGTCAAAACTTATTCTTGAAACGACAGGGAGATTTGCACACGTGTGAAGGTCCCAGATTTTAAAATTGACTCTGGACCTTGAGAGGCGGAGGCCAATCTGCAGATCGTCCCATCTGCTAGTGGAAGGTGCTTGGTTTCCTCGTTTCTGTTCTTTGAGGATGAGGGCTGCATCCTCAGCTCCCACACGAGGGCCACGACGGAGAGCAGTGCCAGCACTCACTGCCTGCCATTGAGCGGCACCTGTGTGCCTGTACACGTGTGTGTACGTGTGTGCAGGTGCATACATGCATGTGTGCACACAGGTACATCCCCCCACAAGACAGCAAGCCTCCTGAGACCAGGGATTATGTCCGATGGTTTTAACCCCCAGCACTTTGCTCAGTCCCTTCCAAAAGAGCAAATACTCAGGAAGCGTTCCCTGAATGAATTGTTTCTAGAGGCTACATGGCCATTAGGGACAAGTGTAGACGGAGCTACAAAGAAAAGTGGGAAAGAAAATCTTGTTGTTTGATTAAAACATGAATTATGACTCTCACGAGTGATCTTTTCACCGGTGGCTGAACCACAGAGAAAACTCCTTTTTTTCTTTGGCAGTTTTGATAAAGTGGACTCGACATCTAGCAACGGTTTAATGACAAGTATTTTTCATAAAATTGTCTACCTGTGTTACACACAATGTCATACAGTATGAAACACAAACTATTATATGAGATACCTAAGAGCTGGAAGACAACATCACCCAACATCTTTTATTCCTTTTGAACTTATAAGGTTAAGATCCTACAGAATATTCCATCAGGCTCTTTACAACAATTTCCTGTCCTGGCCTGTCCCGTCTTGCAGAGGAAGCAGTTCCCCGGGACATGCCGAACGCGCATAAAATAGTCTAGGAACTCAAAGAGCTGAAACACACTCTAGTTGCCTTACACAATGCAGAGGAAACCTGCGTCAGGAGAATGTATTTCCAAACAGCACAACAGAAGCGGCGGCTCTGGTTTCCTGGGGGCACTGGTGAGCTCTCCTTTCCTTGGAACTGTCCGTCCTCCCTCTAATCCGGGAGGCCCTGGCCACCAGGGAGAGGACCTCTGAGGACAGGGAGGAAGCCAGCAGAACAAAAACTGTTCTGCGTCAGGATGCATGAGAAAAATCTCCCGAGAATCTAATCTTCTGTGTGAGAATTTTCTAACATATTCCAAAAGAAGATAGTTTTCCGGTGGCTAAGTCGTAAACCACTGGGACTGCCCTCGCCTGTCTTCCCCCATAAACCCACTGCCTCGGCAGCCGTGGCGGTGAGCGAGTGTGTGCCCTCAGCCCTTCTTACCATCTCCTCCTCCTCTCATTGCTTTCTGGAGCTACCTGACAGCCATGAGGTCTCCTCTCGTGACCTCCTGTCACCCCAACAAAACTGGGGTCCAAAGTAGTAGCTCTGGTTTATTATACCCTGGCAAGAGTTAAGGCCCAGGATCTACCCACCACTATCATCTAATGAGAGAGATTTAGAATCTAAGGTATAATTGAATTGCTCAGACAGGTGTTCTCTGACGGCACACGTTAAAATGGAGGGAAAAGTGAGTGGGAAATAATTCAGCTTGGTTACTTGGAGACCCCTGCGTTCACACGGCAACCTGTATTTAGGGTTTGGTAGGAGATGCGACATTTGATATCTCAGGGCCTAGTAGAGGGGGATGGGGAGACATAGATTGTCTGCTGGTAGCGTTAGAGCATCAATTTACTCACAATGCATATTCCCGAGCCATCCTGGCAGCGATTTGAATGTCTGTTGCAATTGCAGGGAACACACCGTCCGGTATATAAGCCTTTGTTATCCCGATAGTGTCCAGGGCTACAACCCTATTTTTCAAACAGAGCATTTAGTCAATACAGAGAAAGAAATTATCATCCAAAGCAGGTGACCATTCTGACTGTCAAGGATTCACCTTTCTATCTTCGCTCCTTTAGCTGGTATGTGGATCTCTACTTTCAAATGTGAGCCAGGTCCACTTGCTTTTTTGGTTAGCTTCTCTGTTGTTTTCACACCATGGTAGGTGTGTGTGTTGGTGTCCGCGTTGGAGACGTGTGGTGGGGAAATCAGAGCGGGGGGAGGGGTGGGGGGGGAGTATGGAAGTAGGATGCCTCTCCTCCTCCCACCAGTGGTTTTGAGGGCCAGTCGGGGGGTGGAGTGCTGAAAAAGCAGAGGATCAGGACCTCAGTCCTTCGGGGGGAGGACCTCTGAGCAAATCCCTTCAAGTTCAAGTTCTCTTTGGGTAGCCAGTCCCTCTCCAAGTGTGGGTTTGGGCTGGTGGGGAGCAGTATGGGAGGAGGAGGAAAGATGGGGTTTTCACTGGGATCTATACAGCAATGGCAGAACCGGTGGGACCCTGTCACTGCCACTCACTGGTCTGTGGGCTACAGGGAACCCCAGGGAAAGCAACCAGCTTGCATCCTAGTACAGAACTCGGCAGGGATGTTTGGTTCCGATTGAACACCAAGACCCAGCCTGAGGAAGTCTCCTGAGTGCGGTCTCCTCTTGTTCAATACTGCTTCGATTAATTCTATCTCCACTAATTGTCTCTTTCCAGTGTAACGCACGTGATTATTTTTCATGTGGATGAAAAGAATTACGGTTTTCTTTTGACGAACTGATATTTTTTTTAAAAGATTCTAGTGAAGAATGTCCCCAATAGAAAAAAAGCAAGTATTATTATACCAGCCATTAAAAATTATTTAGATTTCTGTCTTTAAAGAGAATGATAGGCATTTTCTTTATTTTGGCAGAGCCAAACATGCACTGATTAAAGTCAGATGTTATCTCTAGTTTCTTTCATTGATCTCCTATACAGCTTTTTTTTTAAAGCATCAGGAAAAAATAATACTTCAACATAAAAGATCATCTTTTATCTAATCTCTTTAAACAGCACGTACGTCTATGAGACTCTGAGGTTATAGTCAAGGGAAATCTGCTCTCATTCATCCATGGCCTTAAAGGTCTCTAGCTGGCCAGGTTGGGGAGAGGAAGAAGCCAATGCACTGGGGGAGAAAGAAGCTCACATCTTCCCTAGAGTGGAATATTCCAGTTGTGGCTAGAAGCTCCTTCCAAAAATGACACAATGATTCCAAATCGTACACAATAACAATACTATCATTTACAATATAATTTTCCCTTCAGCTATTAAGAACCATGTTTAGGCAAAAGAATGCATTGCAAAAACTTAGATTACTTTATGTGTTCTATGAATAGGCTTGTCTAAAGGAGAATCCAAATATGAAAGGAATGTTCTTGAGCTGAAAGCACGACTGAGAGATACATTTGAATGAAATTCAGCCAGTGGTGGTGTGATCGTATCTACAATCTCTACTAACAAGTGACAAGTGCCTTATAATTATCACCATATATCACATTACACGCTTATAAAATAATCCAATTTGGTAAAGAACAAATTATCCAAATAAATAAATATATCTGGTTTGATTATGACAACATGTCCAGTAAAAGCCTTAATTAAATATGCTTTGGGGGGTAGGATGGTCTATCCTGGCTAAAGTAAATCACCCATCTTAATTTGCTCTTAATTAGAAACAGAAAAGTACTCTGCAAGAGTTATGCATCATGTGACTCTCAGAACATTTGTCAGTTACTGAAATATAACCATTTTCTCACCTCTATAAGGCAAACAAACTCCAGATTTAACATAAAATGCCGTTCAACTAATTAGATTGTACTGAAGACTTATTCTAAGTGAAAATGAATGTATCCTAATATATTATTTCAGTAAAGAGGCTTTGCAACTAATCATTTTCTTAAGTGATAATTTTTCAGGATAACTTTTCCAATAAACTTTTGTAGTACAAATGATGAAATTATGTCTCTATCAAGTTTCCAGGGCTACTTCAGCAGCCATAGGATCTATTTCTCTGTGAATATACATGTACCAGCCAGGAAGTTTAAAGACAGTGAAAGCAGAATTTATGAGTGTCTGATGTCTGGCAAATTGAAGCACGTCTGTTAGGTATTATAGAAAATTGATCTCATCACTTTCTTAAAAAGGGATTTCACTGATTCTCATGGTTAACTTTGTGGATAATTTCTCTCCCAAACAGAATTCGGAAGCCTATAGGCAACAGACTCTTTTGTCCTGAGGCTTGTGTTACTCTCAAAAGGGCACAAAGTTTTATAGATATTAACATCCCACAGGCATTCAAACTCTAGCTAGCTGTCTCAGCACTTCCAGGTGGGCTGATGTTTATAGGATTTGTGGTTAACAGCTCAGGAGAGCAATCTGTCAGGCACTGTAAGAAACACTGCCTGTCAACGGGATGGGGAGCCATCAGTCCTTCCTCCAGCCCACCACTCCTCACTCATCACCCTAACTTAAAATGTCACGGAGCTGGGAACCCTTCCCCAACCCAAACCAAAATGTAAAAGGGACGTTACCTGGCTGGGTTTAAACTCCACATAACTTGCTTGCCGTTGGCTTTGACCGGGAAGCTGAGGAAGCACTACCCTTTGCTGCTGTGAATTGTATCCCAGACACTGCCCCAGGGCTGCCCCAAAGATCCACAGCCATCCCGCGCTCCGGATGGACCCCCTCACTGCCGGGGGCATCCTGGTCTCTGGGTGTCCTGCTGGCTGCACGCAGACCTCTGCCTCTTCCTCTTATACCTGCCCTTCCTGCTCAGTGCCCAGGCCCGGCTGACTCAGGTAAGGCAGGCTGTCTGCGGCAGGAGGCCCCACCTGTAAACTTCACCCATGAGTCAGCCTGTGAGAGAGCGCACATAACAGTCCCGTGGGGAAGCGCGCCGCTCCGTAATTCCTGCCAGGTGGGGCAGGTATCACCTTCTACCCACCTCACCCCCCAGACAGCACAGGCCGCTGTAAATCACAGGCTGAGTCATGCGCCAAGGACACGCCCTGGCAGGAGGGTGGTAATCCAGAGGTCCCTCTCTTTCCCTTGGGCTCTGAATTTCTTTTAATCGGGCTAGAAAAGAGGGAGAAGGCAGGGGGAAGAAGAATAGAAGCACCTGTGGTCTAAAAGTTACATGGCAGGAGTCCTGAGAAAACCACGGTGGGTATATTATATTTTAACCTGCAAATATATTGTATTGGCAGGTTAAAAAAAGAAACTGACGTGCAGATCACCTTGGGGTTTTCTGCAATCCAGGGGTCAGGATGGAAAGTGAAGGATGTCGCTAAATCAACATCCAAGGCATGTCTGGAATTCTCAGAATGACAATGCTTGCTATTTCCTGTTAATTGTGCTAGCCACTGTGGTTTTTTTCCCTCTCTTCAGGAAGAGAACATATTTGCAGTTTGAGACATGAAATGGTTTCATTTTGCGGCACCTTTTAATCACTTGAGGACAGTCAGGTTGACTAGGCCTCAAATGAAGATCTGCTGTGAGCTGGAAACTTGGACTGCAATTTCCTTTGAATAATCAGGATATTCAGTGGGCTATAACTGTTGGGGGCGGGTGGTGGAGGGAGGCTCTGGATTAGAGAAAGGCATGAGAACCCTGGGTCAGCTACTGGGAAAGCAGTGGCCCACATACTGGGATGCCCATGGGCGGGGTCCTTCCTGCTTCCCAGAAAGTCCAGATTTCTGCAACCCCCAGGATCCACCGAGCTTCTGTGGCT
Organism: Eschrichtius robustus; assembly: GCF_028021215.1. Lineage (NCBI taxonomy): Eukaryota > Metazoa > Chordata > Mammalia > Artiodactyla > Eschrichtiidae > Eschrichtius > Eschrichtius robustus. The sequence continues at coordinate 40,865,163 of NC_090837.1, read as the reverse complement.
TTCTGATGGATTTTGAGACATTTGTGATTTCTTTTTCATATTTAATACCTGCAAGTGGTCCAGGTAAGATAGGAGCTAGAGCCCAGCAGAAATTTGTTCAATGGTCAGAGGGCCCCAAATCGTCCAGCAGTGCTGGACAGCAGACAGGAACACCAGCCACAGGAGACCCTGGGGGGATTTTATGGTTTAGGAGCATTTCCTACCTGACATGAGTCACCTGTGTAGTCAGGGGGGCAGGCACACATCTCTACGTTCTGTGCTCGACGTCCACTTCCTGTTTCCGAGGCCTCCTCCAGCCCCACCCCGCTCAGGCTGAGTCGCTGTGTCTCGGTGAAGTAGAGGCCCCGGAGGTGCACACCTTGCAGTCTAGACAGCACCATCATCAGCTCTTCCCGAGACACGGGGGCTCCACTGCTGGCGTGTCTGAAGTTTCCCTACATGTGAAAGCAGAGAGGCAAGGTCTCCCTGTGGTAAGCTCACTCCCAGGGCCTATCAGAGCCAGCCAGCCAGAAGGAATCCAATAAAGCCATTTAAAATGCATCAGGGGAAAAATAAATAAAATAAAATGCATCAGGAAAAATGCTAAAATAAGATAGGTAAGTAGACACAGTGGATTTATATTCAGAAGTCACATGTCCTGGGTTATTTCCAAGAAGGGAGAAGGCCACGAGGAAGGGGGAAGAAATGAAGGCAGGAAATAAGGAGCAATAAAATGAAATCAGATTTCCCAGTGTTAGGCTTATTGTAAAATGCACTTTTATTTGTGCAAGCAGTAAGAGTGAGAAAGATACAGGAGAGAGACATGGAAACTGAATAAGTCACACAGCTCAGATCATTCATTAAATGTTCATAATTGTGATAGTACAATCTTTTCTTGCACACACACATTCATATTATTTTATTTTTATGATGGTAAATAACATGTAACATAAAATTTACCATCTTAACCATTTTTAACAGTAGGGTGCAAGAGTGTTAATTATATTTACATCATTGTGCAACAGATCTTTAGAAGTTTATCATCTTGCAAAACTGAAACTCTGCACCTATTAAGCAATAACTCCCGTTTCCTCCTCCCGCAGCCCCTGGCAACCACCATTCTCCTTTGTGTTTCTATGAATCTGAGTACTTTTTTTTTAATATAAATTTATTTATTTTTATTTTTGGCTGTGTTGGGTCTTCGCTGCTGCGCGCGGGCTTTCTCTAGTTGCGGTGAGCGGGGGCTACTCTTCATTCCGTTGCACAGGTTTCTCATTGGGTGGCTTCTCTTGGTGCAGAGCACGGGCTCTAGGCGCGCGGGCTTCAGTAGTTGTGGCTCACACGCTCTAAAGCGAAGGCTCAGTAGTTGTGGCGCACAGGCTTAGTTGCTCCACGGCATGTGGGATCTTCCCAGACCAGGGCTTTAACCCGTGTCCCCTGCATTGGCAGGCAGATTCTTAACCACTGCGCCACCAGGGAAGCCCTGAATCTGAGTACTTTAAATACCTCATACAAGTGGAATCACACAGTATTTGTCTTTTTGTGACTTGCTTATTTCACTTAGTGTACTGTCCTCAAGTTTCATTCATGTTCTAGCATGTGACAGGATTTTCTTCATTTTGAAGGCTGGATTATATTCCAGTGTATGTACATGCCACATTTTCTTCATCCATTTACCTGTCAATAGACATTTCAGTTGCTTCTACCTTTTGGCTATCACGAATAGTGCTGCAATGAACATGGGTGTGCAAATATCTTCAAAATCCTGTTTTCAGTTCTTTTGAACATAGAGTTGACCCTTGAATAATGCGGGCGCCAACCTTATGAGCAGTCAAAATTCTGCGTATAACTTCACAGTTGGCTCTCCATACCTGTGGTTACAAATTCGCAAATTCAACCAACTGCAGATCATGTAGTAGTGTGCATTTACTTGAAAAAGATTCAGCCACTTTTCTTGAATAAATGCTTTTCAGATTCCACAAGCCTTTTTGGTTAATGGTCAGAGTTCTAAAATAGTTGATTTTGACCATTTCTGCCACATTGCTTTTATGGAGGAAAAACAGGTTCTTCACCATTTTTGCTGGCATCACCTCTCTCACATAAACAGAATCCCATAATAGATGGGCTTTTGTGTCTTGCTTCTTTCCCTCAGTATAATGTTTTTGAGGTTCATCCACATTGTGGAAAGTATCGATACTTTGTTCCATTTATTGCCAAATAGTATTCCATTGTACTGGGTGGACCAGTACAGAAATGTTACAATGTGTCTGGGAGTTCAAGGTACTTGAAAAAGTATCACCTTGAAGATATATTTACTAATCCTCACTGGACTTATTTAATAATATAATTGGAGCACTCTAAAGGAATAATTGTAACCATGTAGGTTTAATACGATGCTTTATAATTTGATGAGCTTTCCTTTATTTAGCTATACTATTCTTACTTCTTTTGGTGTTGGATGTTTTTGTGACTTTTCTTTTTATTCACCCCAAGCATTTGTTGGACAGTCACCAGGTCTCAGGCACTGAGGGAGGCCTGAGGAAGACAGGGAACTACATCATAGCATTTACAGACTCACAAGAGTTTACAAAACAAGGATACTTAGGTGTAAAACAGGAGAGACAGCAGTAAGTGCCATAAAGATGGTACAACAAAGCCCTGTGAGGATGGAGCCCTGTATATTTTATATAATTTATATTTTTAACTTAGATATCTAAATTATATTTATATAAATATAGTTAATATTTTAAATTCATAAAATAAGTCAAAAAAACAACTCTTCGAAAGGACTAAATCGTGGGACAAAAAGGCTCATCAAGAAGAATTTCATGTTTGCTTTTCCATTACCTCTACCACCTGCACTCGCCCATGATGCAGCCGGTCTGGCCGGGGGTGATTTGGCTCCTCATAGATGACGGACATGTGCTGACCCTGTTTAAAGAAACACATGAATGTGTTAGTGGCTTGGTTGGGATATTTTGAGGTTTATGATTGATCTAGGAACAAATGTCTATGGATCTGCATTACGTGAGATGCCTGATTCTAAAAAAGTAGCTGCAAAATGAACTGACTGGCAAAAGGAGTAGTAACGTGGAAATGGAATAATAAGCCCTAACACGGTTCATTTTCACAAATAGGAAACCAGGAAAATTCTCTTGACTGAAAGTGGCTTAAAAAGATGGAAACCGTTTTTTTTTTTTTAAATGATGCTTTGTAGTCAATGCATGAGGTGCTGGTTTCCTTACTGCCTACAGGACCGCACGGGTAGCGAGAAAGTGCTTTGGGGGGTGGGTTAGTGGGGAGGGCGGGGAGGGTAGAAGGTTGGCGGGGCTGGTGGGGCTGGCTGTGCAGGCTGCATAGATAGAGAGCGACAGGCAGAGCTGGCACGTGGGGGAGGAATTAGCCCTGCAGCCCATACCCTGCAGGATCCAGCCCTGCTCACTTAGCCTCCGCACGCCCGTCCCTATTACGGTGGCTCTCGAGGGTCCAACGGGAGGGTCAACACCCACCAGCAGCACTCTCACCCCACACCCACACACAGAAGTACAGCTTTTCTGTTGTAGCACCAAACCCCAAAGGGTTTCATTCATTAGAGCCAGTTTTCAGAAAGAAAAGCATTATCTGCGATCACTAATTGAAAACCTTAATCTAAGAAACATGCCCATAGGCTTTTAACTTCAGTGGTTTGGAACAAAGCAGAGGAGTAAATGTTTTCATGAGCCTAAATTACTTTCCATGTTTGAAGATAAATTAAGAAGAAATTTTGGTCATCACTTCTCCATGAATTCCAACAGTCTGCATAACAATATAGGCAGTAAAATATAGGCATACTAATGGCCTGAATTTGAGATGCTCTGCAAAAATAATGAAGCTGAAATACAACATGTCATAACAGTATTTTTATCGTGGAACTATTTTTCCTTAGACTATAACTCTAAAATCTTGAGTGCTTCCTTTTCAAGTTGTTTTGCAAAGGTTCCTTTGAGAACCTTTTAAAACAACAGTTCAATACACTTGGGTGCCAGTAGAAACAAAACACAACACGGCCATGCCTGAACACAAAAAGATACCAGAATGCGAGGCCCTCATCTGGCATGAGGCATGTGGGATTTTCCAGTCCCCTCTTATACCGTGAATGACACAAGAAAACCCTTCAGGAAGCTGGAATTGCATTGCATTAATTACGGCACAAGTTCAGGCTATGGCACCTCACCCCATGTGTGAGGTTCTGTACATTGTAGGGGATTCAATGCAGGATGTGATATCACCCCTTACCTCAAGGAAATTTTCCAGATTGCAGTTCTGGACTGTGTGCCTGGCACATAGCATGCGGGTGTCACTTCTCTTCTCAGAAAACCAAAGGGGCTCCCCACTGTCTACCTCAGGCCAAATTCCTCATCACGGCATTAAACACCCCCCTTCCTACCCTTCCGGGCTTGTTTTCAATGGCCCGGCACATGCTGATAACACAGCCAACTTGGACTGCTCACCCCTGGAGGGCTGCTCCTCTGCCTAGGTTCAACTTACTCTCTGCCGGGGAAGGGGAAGGGTGTTTCTCCTCTCACGCTCATTCTTAAAAGGGTGGCTCAAAACTAACCTTTTCCATGAAGTCTTCTGAGGGCACCGACTACATAAGCCCCCACTTGGACTCCCACTCCCACAGAGTCTTGTCTGGACTTTGTCTCAAAGGCTTACTGTTCAGTGGACTGTAGGTCTTTGGTCATTTCTCTCATCTCCCCTCCTGGTTACACTTTTTTTTGAGGACAGGGATCACCTGTCCTTTATGAGCCCAGCAATGTGACTTTGCAAACAGGGAGGTCTCAAAAACGTTTGTGAGACAAAATTGAAAGATAGAGACATAAAACAAGTTTATGATGAGGCAGTGATTGTGAGACTCCAAGTGGGAGATGGTTAAGTTCTTTGAAAGGGAAGAAAAGAGAAACCATTTGGGGCTGGGATGGTCAGGGACCAAGGATCCTGAGGAGGTGCTGCATGCTCTAAACTTCGCTTTGAGTTTCCACAAAATATTGGAAATGACTTAAGCCAAACTTTCTGTAGGCCACTTATCAAGATGCCCTAAAATTGGATTGGCACCAATTGCAACCGCCACTCTCTGCTACTTGGGTCGTGTTCTGACACCTACGGTGAGCTGCACATCTGGCTTCTTTTCCAGAAGAACCATGTCACCAGGCAGTCCAAAGGACTTGATTTGGTGGGTTAGGTAGCCACCATATGAGGAAACCTGAAATTGAAACAGTAGGATTAATAGCACAAGCATTAAAAGAGAACATGGCAACACTAACTCATCTACGGAGTACAATGGCACATCGATCTGGAAAGATACACAATCAGCCTGTTAACAATGGTCATTTCTACTGAGTGGAACTGAAGATGGTATTTTAACTTTCTACTTTATACCATTTTATATCAGTGAAGATGTTTAATACGAACATGATTGAGTTTTACAAGCAAGAAGACACTTCTGTTAAAAAGAAAAATAGTCACACAGAAACAAATAAGATCCTTTTATTCTAGATGATGACTAAACCAAAATGTCTATTTAATCCACAGCTATTCTAAGAAATCTAGGCCATTGCTTTCCTATTTAATGGAGAGATGTGGTTAATATCTATCAGTTACAAAATGAACCTCTAAAAATAAATTGTCAAAAAAAAACTTCCCCTGAGGGCAGATGGTGAATATCTCCTAAGTGATTCTGCATCCTCCTGGATGCATAAGCCATGTTCGCCTGTACCACCAGGTATATGGGCCTCCTCTCAGTGCTGCCTCCGCAGCAATGATGGTGGTGGAAACATGGAGGTGAATGATCATGGGGTTTTTTAGACAGCGACTTCACCTCTGGTCCTGATATCTCCCACCCTTAAAGTGAAAACTGATCAAGAAGGAAGGAGTGACCGAAGGATAGAGATCAGAGGCAACATCATCTCAGGGAAGGCAGACAAAATACCGTTACTGGAGATGCAAATAAGCTGGAGCAGGGAGGAGGGGCAGCCCTGCGGGGCTCCCAATCCACTGAAGTTCTTCCCTAGAATCTACAGCCTACACAGCTTCACAGAGTTATGACCTTAGAATCTGGAAGTATTCCAAGGTAACATCTTGAATCATCTTACTGAGATTAAGTATTGCCTTTTTGATGGGCTGAGAAGGTTAAAAATATGTCTACATATTCTTTGATATCCTTGCTTTCAAGAGGTGAGCTTAATTCTCCTCTCGGAGCGTGGGTTGGGCTTTGTGACTGGGTTCTAATGAACAGAATAGGTTAGAAGTGAGGGTGTGTCATTTCTGAAATTAGGTTACAAAAATGTTGTTCTCCCTCCCTGTCTCTCTCTCTCTTTCTCTCTCCTCTCCCCTCCCACCCACCTCTTTCCCTCTCTCTCATTTGCTTTGGAGGAAGCCAGCTGCCATGTCATGAGGACCCTTAGGCAGCCTATGGTGCGCCTCATGTGAATAGGAACTGAGGCCTCTGACCACCAGCCAGCCAGGAACACTGGCCTGCTGACAACCACGCCAGTGATCTTGGAAGTGGATCCTCCAGTCCCAAATGCCTGCAGCCCTGGCTGACAGCTTGACCACAACCCCATGAGAGACCCCGAGCCATCCACTCCTGGATTCCTGATCCACGGAAACTGGGCAAGAAAATAATGGTCTGTTGCTTTAAGCTTCCAAGTTTGTGGGTCATTTGTTAGCCAGGACTAGATGACCAGTAAGTACAGGGCTCGCCATGTGGACATGAAGAGGTATATCACGTGAGGGAGAAGTGGGGTCATATGAAAGGAGCAACATTCCCCACACTCAGAGGTCAAAATCCATAGTCCTTCAACCTGAAGACAGAATCAGAGAGCTCAGGCTGACAAGGGCCGAATATTCAGTCATTGTAGATGTGAGACTACGGCATCACCTGGGCTGGGCTCTGTGAAATCCACCCCTTCTCCAAAGCTCTATCCTGGGCCACCAGGTGCATATGTCACCTGAGGATGTTTCTATGGGATGTTCACACATCTGTCCGTATAAATGAGTGTAGGTGGTCAGATCCTGGAATAATAATTTACGCAGCAAAGGAAAAGCACCTCCTTTATAAGCTCCCCAAGGAGCGTCGAACCACACGTGACTCCCAGTCTCCCAGTTTATCCCTCTTCTCCCCCTTCCCCCCTTGGTAACCATAAGTTTGTTTTTTACATCTGTGACATATACACACTACTACATATAAAATAGATAACGAATAAGGACTTACTGTACAGCACAGGGAACTCTACTCAATACTCTGTAATGACCTATATGGGAAAAGAATCTAAAAAAAGAGTGGGTATATGTATATGTATAACTGATCCACTCTGCTGTACACCTGAAACTAACACAACATTGTAAATCAACTACACTCCAATAAAAATTTTTTAAAAAGAAATAAAATGTATTCATAACCACACGTGACTCTACTAATGAAAGCCGTGCTGTCACTGGATCCTGTGCTTCTTTTAATGAGCTCATGAGTCACTTCTCAGCTTTTGTTTTCCTGACAAGGGGCCCTTCTTCTGCTTTAAAACAAAGAATTCTCAGCATTGGCATTTAAAAGCATGCATGTGCCATTCGCGGCAGATATTATTTAAATGGTTATTTCCCCAGAGGAAAATTCTTTGGAATTAAGTGAAAATCAGGAAGAACCTGGTGCAGGATTTCCTTTGCTGGTGAGCAACCATGTGGGCCCCTGAGGCCCGTACACCCTCAGCCTCTCCATCTTCTGCATTTGTGATTAACCGAAGTTCTTCAGTTTTAGTAACCTGAACTTCCGGAACCTTCCTTCCAGACATCCAGTAAATGATGCCCGTGCAGTGATGGAGGAGATCCAGCAAGAGCGCGGGAGGACAGCAGGACATGGTTACCTTGTCCCCCAGGTAGGAAGCAGGGGCGACCCACGACGCGCTGTGAACCGTTGAGGGCAGCTCCTGGAGGTCGGCCACCACGCTGCTGCTGCCAGGGTTGAAGGAGACGGGGATGTCCACTCCGTCCGCCGTCTCCAGGCGCCAGCCCATCATATCCACAAACTGAAACACAGAGGCAACGGATGGAAATGTGTGCCCATGGCGTCTTTGGCGATGGTTGAATTATGCAGAGTAGAAAGAGCCGTGGGGCAGCCAACTTACCTCAAAGGCTTCCCTCCGGTATCTCCTCTCGTGTCTGACTCCAGTGAGGGAGCCCACTCCCACTCAGCCCCCACCTGACCCACCGCAACTAGGAATTCTCAAAGGGTAGTGACCAGATGCACGTGGGACTTATCCTTGTAGCCCAGCACGCATCTTGGTTCCTGACATTTAGTAGGTGTTCAATAAATATTCAAATAATACACAAATGAGGGTGTGAATAATAACTAGGACTGTGGGCACATTTTAATGGTGAGCTCCTTAGAAAATGTGATGTGGAATACAGTGGACTGCTGTCATTATTCTTCTCTAAGTGGAGCATCAAAATTATTATTATTTTTAAATATTTATTTACTTATTGGGCTGTGTTGGGTCTTAAGTTGCGGCAGGCAGGATCTTTAGTTGCAGCATGAGAACTCTTAGTTGTGGCATGTGGGATCTAGTTCCCTGACCAGGGATCGAACCCGGGCCCCCTGCATTGGGAGCACGGAGTCTTAGCCACTGGACCACCAGGGAAGTCCCAAGGAGCATCAAAATTAAATATTCCCCGGATCACAAAGGAAGCCAAGAGTTAAACCATGAGGGGAAGAAAAAGAAGGAACTGACAAGACATAGATTCAGAATAATGCTTCCGGGTTCCCCTGAGGGTAAGAAGGGGAGACTTCAGGGTGGATTTACAAACTAATTTTTTTTTTTTCCAATTACAAGCCTGCATTCCTTTCAGGAGGCAGGCAATAAAATAGAGAAAATAATCTCTCTTTGAGTACTTGTTGGACATTAAGACATGTCACACAAGAAAGCAAGCATGAGACTAGTGGTTCATGGAATCATGAAGACAACAAAAGTTTTAGCTTCCTGGAGTTAATTATAAAAGTGGCTAAAGACAAGATGTGGTTAAAACAGGTGAGAAGGAAAGTAAAAGAGGAAGATAAGCAGATAAGAAGAAACGAGGCGCAAGAACAACTAACTCCATTTATTTAATGAGTTTTTATTGAGCATCTACTATGTTCCAGATCCTGCTCAAGGCACTGGGATTGTATCAAGCAGCCTACATGTGAGTGGTGGAGAAAACAGATACGTAATAAACAACCTTTAGAACTGTGACACATGCTATGAAGTACACAGAGAAGGGTGAAGCTACAGAGTGAAGGATGGCATCTCGAAGCACTTGAGACACTTGAGCAGAGAGCTGATGAACTGAGGGACATGAGGACATCTGGGGACAGAACACTGCAAGCTGAGGACCAGCGAGCACAACGCTTAACATTCTAACCAAGCAAGATGCTACAAACCCCACAACCCTTCACGTTTCATGCCAATGCATTACTTCCTCATTTGGAAGTACTAAATGAAAACAAAAGGAGTCTAATGCCCTGCCTACCTTAGCTCTTCTCTTATGCGAGCTGTGACAACGATGACTGACTCCGAAACAAAAGCACCTGGTACAACCTTTGGGGTTCGCTGGGTCCAGGTAGAATGACCCTTCCTGACACACGTTACATTCTGTACCTTCCACATTTTCCTATTGAAGAAAAACATGAAATGAGAGATCATTCCTTCTAAAGGTTCTCTGATTGAAGAGAGCTACGTGCACAAATTAAGTATCAACATAAGATGATAGAACATGGATGCTAAAAAAGCATCCAAAGTTACATGGCTGTTAAGCTTTTTACCATATTAATGATTTAAACTTTTATACCATGTACAAATGGAAGAGAGGATTTCCTAAATTTCATAAGATGCCCTTTGGCAACCTGAAGGTAGAGAAAGAGCACCAGAAGGATTCACAATATGGGGGCGGACAGGTTCATCCCATTTACTACCACTTTAGAACATCCACTGGGACTCGGGAGCTCTCCTACACCCTGCAGAACGCCTTGGAGCAGAGATGATTAACCTGGGATGCATGGGACAGGAATAGGCTTCAGGGGAACCCACATACCTCTTGAAATTATAGACAAACGTTTGTGTCGACTTTTCTGAAGACAGTATATATCTGTCATCAGATTCTTAAGGAGGTCTGTGGCCTCTTCAAAGGACAAGAGCAGCGCGGGGGCGGGGGGGGAGGTCTTCACTTCTAACTATTTCTATCCAATGAGAACGACTAGAAAATGCCATAGTCATTATGGAAGTCTATCTTGGGTCAACCCCATTTCCCACTGATTTTTATACAATGACTCAGCATGAAGACCCTCCACAATGGTCAGTGGCCGACCTCTCCAGCGTTGCACATTCTGTCTTACCTTGCAGAGACAAGACCCTGTCCCCATGTCACAGGCTGCTGGCTCAGTCCCATCTCTGTTGCATTGGCAGGGGAGGCACTCAGGGAAGCGGTAGAAGCCGGAAGCACACCGGTCACACTGCCGCCCTGTGATTCTGGGCTTGCATCTGTACTTAAGCAAAGGAAACAAACGTCCTTGTCATCTTTCTACACACACTTCTAGAGCCGACCTGCACTGCCGCAGAGCAGTTGCTGTATGAAGCCAGTTAAATAGACACAGGGCCTGTCCACGGGGTGCTAGCGTCCAAGGCAGAATGGAGAGAAGCGGATACAAGGCACTCACACAAAATAGCTCAAGGTGACCGTCATCCTGATGATGAAAGGGGTCAAAAGATATACACTTCAGTTATAAAATGAACAGGTCCTGGGATGTCATGTACAGCATGGCGAGTATAGTTAATAACACCGCATTGCACATTTGAAAGTTGGTAAGAGAGTAAATCTTAAAAATACTTATCATGAGAAAAAAGAATTTGTAACTATGTACGGTGACGGGTGCTAACTAGACTTACCGTGGTGATCATTTCACAATGTACGCAAATATCGAATCATTATGTATACACCTGAAACTAATATAATGTTACATGTCAGTTATACCTTAATTAAAAAAAAACAATGACCATCACTGATGTGATTCCAAGGGCCAGGCTTGGTACTAGGCTCTGGGGTGCACAGAAGGACACAGTCCCTGGGCCTGAGAGCTCTTAAGATAAGTGTTGAGGTGGAAATGTGAATGATAAACACACAGGATCTAAACAGGGGTTAGAGGGCCAGCTCGGATCCAGCATCCCTGGGGGAGGTGATGCCTGAGCTGAGTGTAAAAGGCCAAGTGTCCCGGGGTAGGAGGTGGGGCAGGCGTCCCAGACAGCAGGAACAGGGGGACACGGCTTGGCATGTGCAGGGAACGCAGCGGGTGCTCCTGGAGCAGGGGTATGAGCAGGGATGCTGAACCACGAGCCTGGAGAGGCGGGAGGGGGCCGGCTCATGTGGACGGAGGTGCTGGCCATTGTGACACTGTCCCGGGGCCCTGGAGCGCGGGGCTGAGCCCTGCACACTGAAGGCGGACTGGCCAGAGTTCCACCCCAGCTCTCACATGTATTAGAGACAGCGTCTCAGCAAGTTATCCAACTTCTCAAGGCCTTGCTTTCTCGTCTGCGGGAGATGGGAAGCAGTAGCCGCTGCCTCCCAGGACCACCGTCATCTTGAAAAGCTTTCAGAGAGGAAGGAGGGCGGTTGGCTGTGTGTGAAGGACTGAGCTGAGATCGGTTCCACAGCAGGTAGATGAGGCGGCCGAACGAGGGCAGAGGTACTCAGTATGGATGGGGGGATGGGTTCCAAACTATCCTAGGGTGCCGATGCTGGGGCTCGCCGTGGTCTGGGTGAGAGGACAGAAGGCAAGGAGGCCCCCCAGTGGTCTGGCTGGACAGTGGAGCAGGGAGGGAGGAGGGAAATGGCCTGAGTGGGGCTGGGCTCCAAGGAGGCTCCAGGGAGCTCTGAGCACAAGAGTGGCTGAGAAAACACTAGAGGCTTCTCAGGGCTGAGAAGCCCAACACCCGAGAGGTGAGGAGAGGAAGAGGCAGCTTGGTCACTGAGCTCCACAGCTGAAGCCTGATGGATCTACATACTGATTTTTTCTTGTCGGTCCCAAGAAAGTATTATGAAATCTGCTTTCTATTAGACTGTTAGGAGTATAATCTGATTTGAAATATTTTATCGTTAACTTGCTACCAAATGTAAGCTATCACCTATCTCACTCGAGGATAATGAAGATATGGTATCTATATACAATGGCATACTACTCAGCCATAAAAAGGAATGAAATCTTGTCATCTGCAGCAACATGGATGGACTTGGAGAGTGTTCAGCTAAGTGAAATAAGTCAGACAGAGAAATGCAAATACCGTATCATCTCACTTATATATGGAATCTAAAAAATACAACAAACTAGTGAATATAACAAAAAAGAAGCAGACTCCCAGATGTAGAGAACAAACTGGTGGCTATCAGTGGGGAGAGGGAAGTGGGGGAGTAAGTGGTACAAACTATTATGTATAAAATAAGCTGTAAGGATATATTGTACAGCACAGGAAAGATAGCCAATATTTTATAGTAACTGTAAGTGGAGTATAACCTTTAAAAATTGTGAATCACTATATTGTACACCTGTAGTTTATATCATATCGTGCATCAACTATACTTCAATTTAAAAAATAATCTCACCCCAGGGACCATCCCCAAAAAAGACAAATATAACTTTATATCCCAGTAAGTTTGCCTTTGGCAAATATCTGCTTATAATTAAGTAAAGAATTCTGTACGTGATTAAGAACACAAACTTGGGACCAGGCGGCCTAGGTTTGAATCCCAACTCTGCTACTAACAGGAAGCTCGAGCAATTAATCTCTTTACAACTGACTTTCCTCATCTGTAAAAGTAGCTCATAATACCCACTTCATAGGATTACCGTGAGAATTAAATAAAATAAAACTCTAAAAACCTTAGAAGAGTGCCGTGCACACATAAGTACTTGCTATCATTACTCCTGTTATGGTATCAGCTAAGGGGAGCAGATGTGTTTCCCTTTATCCCACTCACCACACCTAAAAAGACAAGATCACTTTTACCTGCAAGGCCTGCTGATAGGTCAAATGTCATTCCGCACAGCCCCACCCCCTCATCTCCCTCCCTACCTGATACCTGCAGAGACTGTTTCCGTGAGGAAGAAAAGTATTCTCCAAATCACACCTCTAGTGCTTTAGGCGGAAGGTGGAAGCAGTCTGCTTGGACCAATTGCTGCAAACTCTGGACTGCAAACTCTGGAAGAGGTCAGGGACCCTCTGGGAAGCTGGAGAAACTATGGGCCATCTTCTCAGAAAAGTACTTCCACCCACTCACAGGTTACATCACCTCTCTCTCTCTCTCTCTCTTTCTAGCACACACAATTTTGTTCCTAGGCCCAGGTTAATAACACCTACTCTCTTCTTGTGAATCCCAAACTAAATGCAATCACGGGCCAGCAGAAAATTGACTGTTCCCAGATGACTCCCTATTTCTGGAGCACAAGAACTCTGGTGGGTGAGAGATGGGAAGGGAGAGTACAGATAACCCCTCCAAATAAAATTGTCTGGAAGAAGAAACCTAGATCAGAGGAGGAACTTAGGCAATGACCTGACTTAGCCTGGGCGTTCCCTGCTCCTCCCACCTGGCAGTGAGGAAAAGGATGCCGTGCACGGCGCTCTTGTCACAAAGTGCCATCCAGGCAGCCTGTCGTCCTGAAGTCCAGGATGCTTCTTTCAGCAAACACACAGGGCTGCTGGCCAACAGGTGCATTCACGGAAGGCTGGTGCCCACGAGCCCCTCACACCCTGAGTGCCTCCGGGGGACAAGTGACCCTGAGCGTTGACCTGGACCCGGGCCTTGAAGGTGAGGACAGGCAGACGGGAGCCTCTTTCTTATATTTTCACTTCATTGGAAAAGAAAGGAAGGGGAATATTATGCAGGGTGGACAGCTGCACAAGCCGCTTGTCAAGACCAGGAGAAACGTCTGCCTGTTTATTTCAGGGCGTCCGTGGGATGATGTGGTGGGAGGGAGAGCTGGGCAGAGAGGGTGTAACCGCGCCGGTAACGTGGGATGAAGCGCTGAGCCTCACCCAGCACGTAGGTAGCAACTGAGCACAGAAGAGCGGATAGAAAAAAGCAGAAAGCTGAACACAGTGATAGCAGCAGTGGCCTGGGAGCTGAACCCAAGGACCGCAGGTGGGACTGATGGGCAAGGGTTCACCACAACATGGAAAATACGATGTCTGGATTCTGTGTAATGCAACGCCGAGAGCATTGAACACGTGAATCCTGTGCAAAAACAGGCAACCAAAGGAGTTTTGGGTGGTGCCATGACAACAGGGAATAAAAAGGAAACTTCCTCCTCAAAGTCTGGCTGAATGTCTTTTAAAAATGACCTGAAGTCAGCCTGACCTTGCACACTCCTCCAGGGAGACGCTGTGCTACTGGAGGCGCTGCCCTTCCTGCAACGGCAAGAAGGTTCCAGTTGCTGCTGCCAGGAGGTGCAGAGTAGCAGCACCGAGGATGCGGGTCAAGTGAAGTCATCTCCATGGCAATGAGCTCAGGGCCAAACATTATGCAATGACACCTGCACGTGTGTGGGTGCTTGTGTGTCTCGCAGGTCACCAGAAAGTCAGGCATTAGGGTGAACTCTACCCTTTGCTCATTAAATACCACGGGTCCCTTAATACTGTATTCCATTCAAGTCCAGTTTTAATCTAGAATCCAAAGTCTACCTTATATTCATTCATTTATTCATCCTATAATTACTGAGTGCCTTCTATTGATATAAACACATCCTCGTTTTAGGGGACATGGGAGGGAGGGGAAAAAGTAGAATAAGCCAGTCTTGACCTTCGTGCATTTTCACTGAGGACATGGGACATAGAGATGCAGAAAGTTAGGTAATCACGTGAGAGATGGGATGGCTAAGCTTAGAACTAGCTTTCGGCAATGTGATGACAAGGGTACCTCTGTGGGCTTGCAGCGGCTTCATGCCTTCTTTGCATTTGTACCTTTCATACAGAATCCTTAAAGGATGTGGATAATTTGGGGGTAACAGAAGAGGGGAAAGGAGAACTGATAACTGAAGAACTGAACTTAGGCAAATAGTGTTTAGAGAAAGTGAGAAAAACCAGAGAAGCTGAAAAAAGGCTTACGTTAGCGTAAGTGGGGGCCAGATCACCACGGAAAGCTGGTCTTTATTTTCTCAGACAATGGAGACTTGAGGAAGGTTTTTATGCAAAGAGTAATGTGATGGACGTGGTGCCAGTCAGAGCCACTTCCACTCCCCAGCAGCCTGCACACAATATGGCACTCATTATACTGCACTGTCATTATTGATTAGTAGAGGTTCCCCTACCAGACCATGACCTCTCGTTAGCAGGTATGTGTGCCTTCCGCACGAAGCACAGCACCCAAACTGGAGTAGGCGCTGGATATGGTTTCAGTCATAAAACATACTAACTGATAAAGTAGAATTTAAAGCCAAAAAAATCACAGGGACTGAAGAAAATGTTTCATCCTAGTTTTTAAAAAACCCCACACACCAAGAAGATGAAATCATAAACATATGTGCATTTATCAACATTCTCTATGCACTAATAACAAAATTATGGAGAAAATCGATTTTTAAATCCCAGTATAATTGTGTACTAGCATATTCCCCTTCACTTAAGGAGAAAGGAAGGAAGGAAGGAAGGAAAGAAAGGTGAAGGGAGGAAGGAAGGAAGGAAGGAAGCCAGGAAAAGGAAGGTCAGTTCGGAGACTAAGATCATTCACACAGGAAGTGGTAAAAAAGGACTTCACCAGGTGGAAGTACCTGCAGGGGGCCATCGAAGGAAGGGGGATAATACACACTTTGTTAGAAGTTGACACCTGAGTGACTGTAGGAAAAAGGAATTGACTCTAAGGTGATGCTGAGATTTCAGGCTTTGGGGACCGGGGGGAGGCTGTCACCAATATGTAGAATTTTTTTAAAAAAATCAAAGAGAGGAATGGCCTGAAAGGCAAGACAATGGCAAGGGTTTCAGATATGGACTCAGTGTAGAATTTAGGAGTTGAGAGGGCCCTTAAAGATCATCTAATCTAACACTTCATTATACATGTGAGGGCACAGGAGCTCAAAGAGGTCAGGGGACTTGTCCGCCAAGGCCCCCCCCTAAGGAAAGCCAATAGGGGAACCCAGGTAGAACTGATTTTCAACGAATGTGGGATAAGACAGCTGTCAGGGATCAGGACTGGAGCTCTGGATCTGGGAATCATCAAGGGTCGGGTGGTTGAAGCCAGGAGAATGGGTGGGGCTTCAGGAGGACAAAGCATAAAGGGCAGAAGGCAGACAGCCAAGTGCTTGGCAAATAATAACAACAGCTAATACTGGGTGCAAGTGTGTGTCAGGTACTGTTCTAAGGGTTTTCACACAGGATATTTAATCCTCTAAAGAACTTTAAAAGGTAGGTGCCTCTGGGACAGAGGAAACGTTAAGTGAGAACTCTGAACTCTGTCCATCTCCGTCCGCCCTGCTCACCACCGTGTCCCAGCACCTGCCTGCACGCCGTCTGGAATTTACCATTCCTATTATTTGATGAGGCGCATCAAAGGGATTGCTTCTCCAGGTTGTTAGGGCTCGTGGATTTCCGCCGAGCTGGAAGTACTTCTGTTCCCAGAATGCCAAGTCTACGACCTTTTCTGATATTTTGTTTCTCCATCTAACACATTTAGTAAATCTGTGAGACTGGCTGAGATAGAGGTCCCCCCAAAATGGCTTTCCTTTTGCTGCTGCTCTTCTGAAAAGGCACGTTTGCACATGTGGTTTCACTAGACGTCCAGGTGAACTGCCATCTCCTGTAATTAATCTTAAAATGTCTTGAAAGTCATCGACGTGACAATAGTCTTTTAAAGCAGTCATTCCCAGCATCTGTGTATCTGTCACTGATTGATAAAAAACTTCTGAGGCTATTCTAGCTCTTTCGTTTGTTCAAAGAATCTGATGGTACAATCATCCACTATTAAAAGCAGATGCAAATGTACTTTTTCATTGCTATTATATCTGATTCAATTACTGTGATGCTATAAAAAAAATGAAATTTTGATCAATATAAGCATCTTTAAGACCACAATCCCGATAGAGTTGTCCCAAACAATGGACTTTTTATCATTTATACAATATACTTTAGTAATATTTTCCGTGATTCAATCAGAGATGGAAGAAGAAACAGAATCAGAGTTTTAAATTTAGGTGGGAAGTTGGAGATGATTTTACCAAGCTTCATTTTATAGATTAGGAAGCTGAGACCAAGGAAGGCAAAGCAACTTGCCCAGAGTCTCCTGGCTAGTTCATGACAAAGATAAGCAAGAACTCAATTTTATGGCTCCAATTGAATTTATTTCCAGTTGTGTCTAAAATCACAACACTAGTTTCAATTAAGAACAAACTGAGTATTGTGGATTGCTGCAATTATTTCTGTAATTCATTTTAAAGGAGATTAATATTTACAACAGTTCGATTTCCCTTTAGTATGATAAACTTTAATACCTCTAAATAGTCAAATAAAATTTGAAAATTCAAATTTTTCAGCTCTGTGATTTGTGATAACTTGTACAACTGTAAGAGAGTCTGTTGTATCACTGAGAAAGGATATGTTTTTCTTTTTATTGCAAGTTCCAGGTATCTTTGATTACTTCTTTTACTTGAATGTTAGGTTCCCCTAAACGCATTCTTCATTTTCATTAGGATATTTTCAGGGGCAGCGGGGAGCATTCTTTCCTCTAATATTTTCTAAAGAAATATTCCTTTAGGCAATCAAAAGCTTTTTTGGCATCAACACTGGAATTATCATGGGTAATTTGTGCAATTTACAGTCATGTAATAAATTGAAGTTTTTCTTACATTATCTGCCAAGGCCCTTTCATGACAAATCCACTTTGATCATGGAAAGATGTGTCATTCCATTAGGTGATTACAGTCCTTTTGGTAATGTCAAGATAAATAATTTCACATCTTGGTTTGCGTGCCATACAGGTCAATGAGATTCCATTCCCGTTGATGTTCCCTCGGGTGTGGGCAAAACTACTATACAACATGTCTCAGTCCTGAGTTAGGAATTTTCTAGTCTACTAAACCGTCATTGGCTAATGAAGGTTTGTTAAATTCTCCTTAGAATTTGTACCTAACATCCTATGGTAAATCTCTCTCTCATAGATGGTGCCTTAACTGATTTTTACAGTTTTTAATGCGTTCTCAGTTTCCTTTTTCTGTGGTGGCAGCATTGAGAAACTGTGTGTGAGGTCCTGTTTGCAGCAATTTCTTCTGCTGACCATCCACTTCCTTTTTTTTTTTTTTTAACTTTTTTTTTGGGGGGGGTTTCTTTATTTACGGCTGTGTTAGGTCTTCGCTTCCGCGCGAGGGCTTCCCCCGGCTGCGGCAAGTGGGGGCCACTCCTCATCGCGGTGCGCGGGCCTCTCACCGTCGCGGCCTCTCTCCTTGCGGAGCACAAGCTCCAGACGCGCAGGCTCAGCAAACTGTGGCTCACGGGCCCAGTCGCTCCGCGGCATGTGGGATCCTCCCAGACCAGGGCTCGAACCTGTGTCCCCTGCATTGGCAGGCAGACTCTCAACCACCGTGCCACCAGGGAAGCCCCCCATCCACTTCCTTTTAAAACTCTCCCACTGGTTCTCAGACAGTGAATTCTCCTGCTTCTCTTCCTGCCTGAAAACTGCTTCTCCACCTCCTTGGCTCCTTTGCCTCCTATGATTAAACATAGGGACCCCCTCCAGGACCCACACCAGTTTTCCCTCCTGTGTGTCCACACCTTCTCCTTGGGGTCCTCTCTCACTCTAACCCATGTACATGGTTCCCCAACCTCTACCCCCAGCCCCAAACTCTTCACGTGGGTGTTCTGTTTTCAGAAGAAAAACTGAAGTAGTCACTATGGAAAAACAGAACTTTGTTGGACTTGTTGGCACTTATTTTGTGGCTTAGTAAGTTTTTATTTTTAATTAAATATGGAGGCACTGTAATGTTTTCAGTATTTAGGGCTCTGAGTGTCTTCATGCAGCTGTGATTGGAGCCACTACAGAGTCTTGGGCTTCGTCCTCTGCCAGGATTCCATCTCCCAATAACTGTTCCACGTCCCCTTGTTTATCTCCTCTCCTGTTCTTCCGTCTAGTTTTTTTCTTTATTTTTCCCAAGGTTATGCATTGCTCATTCTGCTGTTCAAATGGAACCTTGTTCTTTCAGCCTTTCTTATATCCAGATTCCTAGTCCCTTGAGTCAGCAAAGGATTTTAATGCTAAGACCTCCCTCTCTGCTTATCCCGCTTATTTGTCAGACTATTCTTTCCTCTGAAGGATTCATGCAAACCCATTCCACATAAAGACGTTGGATTCTTTCCTTAGACTTGTTTTTCAAATATAGGAAAAGGAATATTATTCCTAGTTCAGTCTGTTTCCCTTTTTATAACACCCTGGATTTCCTTTTCTGA
Source organism: Eschrichtius robustus (assembly GCF_028021215.1). NCBI lineage: Eukaryota > Metazoa > Chordata > Mammalia > Artiodactyla > Eschrichtiidae > Eschrichtius > Eschrichtius robustus. The sequence continues at coordinate 40,845,706 of NC_090837.1, read as the reverse complement.
AGCCAGTTCTAGTTCTACAGTTTCTTTAGGTCTGGTCTCTCACTTCTTCTGCAAAGTTGATTGGGTCATGACTGGCACATCTAGGTCCTTTCAGCTTCCCACTTATCCATCTTCTCCAGCCACAAGACAGCAAGCAACTCCTGGGCACAGTGCATCTTTTTGTTCTGTAGCATCCCTGCAGGTCCTGGTAGAAGCCTGTGCTTCCACACGAAGTGCCTCATGAATCAGGAATTTATTGGAAATAGGTCAGACATGTTCACAGGCCTATTGGTGCATTCGGAACCCAATGCAAAGTCTTTAGTAATGAACTAAGTGCCTGACTTCCTTCCAGAGAATAGCGTAAGCACTGAAGGGACGAGAACCTAATGTATGTGATGAAAACTCTCTGATAACGCCTCAAAATTCTTTGTACCCGTCACATTCCATTTAGGCTCATAGTTGGAGAAGGATAGGCAACCGAGTTGACTCACAGAGGACTCACAACCTGTGGTTTTAAAGATTTGGAATCTTCCATGACGCAAATTCTCACTCAGCTTCCTTCCCAGAGGACAAAGGAACTGTTAGACGTTGGGCAACAACCAGAAGTGTGGTTAAAGGTCCTTCCTCAGGAAAAGTAAACGTTGCTGCTATAGAGAGTTGAATTTTGTCCCCAAAAGGTACGTTCAAGTTCTAATCCCCAGTACCTAGATTGTGACCTTATTTGGAAATAGGGTTTTTGCAGACATAATCAAGTTAAGATGAGGTCATACTGGGGTAAGGCGGGCCCTAGTCCAATAGGACTGGTGTCCTTATAAAAAAAGAAAGACACAGGTATATATACAATGGAATACTACTCAGCCATAAAAAAGAATGAAATTTTGCATTAGCAACAGCATGGATGGACTTGGAGGGTATTATGCTGAGTGAAATAAGTCAGACAGAGAAAGACAAATACTGTATATGACTTACACGTGGAGTCTAAAAACTAGAACAAATTAGTGAATATGACAAAACAGAAACAGACTCACAGATACAGAGAACAAACTAGAGGCTACCAGTGGGGAGAGGGAAGCAGGGGCAAGATAGGAGTAGGGGATTAAGAGGTACAAACTACTATATACAAAATAAATAAGGGAACCCTCCTACACTGTTGGTGGGAAAGTAAATTGGTGCAGCCACTATGGGAAACAGTATGGAGGTTTCTCGGAAAACTAAAAATAGAGTTACCATATGATCCAGCAATCCCACGCCTGGACATATAGCTGGAAAAGACGAAAACTCTAATTCGAAAAGATACATGCACCCCAATGTTCATAGCAGCTCTATTTACAATAGCCAGGACATGGAAGCAACGTAAGTGTCCATCAACAGATGAATGGATAGAGAAGGTGTGGTGTATATAATATATGCAACGGAATATTACTCAGCCATAAAAAAGAATGAAATAATGCCTTCTGCCACAACATGGATGGACCTAGAGCGTATCATACTAAGTAAAGTCAGACAGAGAAAGACAAATATTATATGACATCACTTATATGTGGAATCTAAAAAAAATAGTACTTATTTACAAAACAGAAACAGATTCACAGACATAAAAAACAAACTTATGGTTACTACTGGGGAAGGAGAGAGGGATAAGCTGAGAGTATGGGATTAACAAATGCACACTACCATATATAAAATAGATAAATAACAAGGTCCTACTGTATAGCGCAGGGAACTATATTCAATATCTTGTGATAAACTATAATGGAAAAAATAGAAAAAATATAGATATATACATATATGTGTATAACTGAATCACTTCCCTGTACACCTGAAACTAACACAACATTGTAAATCAACTATACTTCAAAAAAGAAAAATAGGAAAAAAAGATAAAATAAATAAGCTACAAGGATATATTGTACAGTGCAGTGAATATAGCCAATATTTTATAATAATTATAAACGGAGTATAACTTTTAAAAATTGTGAGTCACCATGTGGTACACCTGAAACTTAGACAATATGTATTGCACATCGACTATATGTCAATTTTTTTAAAAGTTTTAAAAAATTCAAAGGCTAAAAAAAAAAAAGAAAGAAAAAGAAAAGAAAGACACAGACACACACAAAGAGGAGAAAGCCATGTGAAGACAGAGACACACAAGGAGAATCCATGAGACGACAGAGGCAGAACCAAGGAATTCCAAGGACTGCCGGCAACACGGCAAGGTAAGAGGCAGGCAGGGAACAGTCTCTCCTAGAGCTTTTAGAAAGAGCAGCACCTTGATTTCAGACGTTTAGCCTTTCGAACCGTCAAAGAATAAATTTCTGTTGTTTGAAGACACCCAGTTTGTGGCCATTTGTCAGCAGCCACGGGAAACGAACACAGCTGCCCTGGAGCTGGAGGAGCAGACACCTGCCACTCGCAGCCATGGCCCCTCTTGGCTCTCACACTGGGATCACAGGCACCGACGCCTAAGTCCACGTGCCTGGGGGGGCGAGGGGGCAGTGCAGGGCGGGGGCAAGCCTCACGCTTTCTCCTGCACAGGTCACACCGGCCTGGATGGCAGAAGCTCTGCTTCAGTTTTCCTGCCACATAACCCCTATCAGATTCTTTCCAGCCTTTTCTTCTAGGAGATTGGATCCTGTTCTTCACCCCCTGTGGCCACTTTCTCGTCCTGTTGAGATCAGGCTGATCACCTGGAGTCACGTGACAACACCCTCTGGTTTCCAATGCGGAGCTGACCTGCTGAGCGAACCTCTTGGCCCCCTGGCATCTGTCTGAGCTGCCGTTTGCCTCTTGTCTCTCAGCAGCTGTGTGCTGGACCTCGGTGGCCCGGGAGGCAGCCCCGCCTCTCAGGCCAGGCTCTCCAGCGGGTACTGCCCACCCTGCCGCCCTACCCACATGGAGCCCCCCTGTGGAGGCCCCTGCACCGCCTCCGGCTCCCCCATCTGAGTCAGGGCAGCAGGCTCGGGATTTTAGACTTCATCAAGGACCGTCCTTAACAAAACTAACAGCTTATGAGAGTGAAGGTTTGGAGCCCAGACCTCAGTACAAACGAACAGATGCTCACCAGCCGGTGACCAAGGAGATGGAACTGATCACGTAATCATGCACATATCGCACGCACACGCGGAATGAGGCTGGAGTGGACGGCGAGGCTGCTTGGGCCTCGGGAGACAGCCATCTGCCCACCCAGGCTCTGCCAGGCCACCCGAGCCCGAGGGGCCCAGACACTCCACACACCACACCCATCCTGGGTGGGAGCGCCACCCTGAGGTCAACTCAAGCAGTCTCGGGGCCCATGCGAAGCGGGAAGTAACGGGGACCGGTGTGGGGACGGACAGCGTCTTCCCTTCCCACCATAGGATGCAACAGGTTAGTCCGCCAGGCCTCACCTGCACTGTCCATGGTCCCTGTTGCACTCCGGGGTGGCAGCCCCGTCGGTGCCCATCCTGGAACAGTTGCAGCCTTCGCAGCCGGCCAGCGGGTGGAAGCTGAAGGAATGTGTCTCACACGCATCACACTGGGGCCTGACCGTGCGGGGTGGGCAAAGGCACATGCCCATCGTCTCCTCACAAAGGCGCCGGCCGCAGGTGCACGCTGGCCGGGGATGAAGAGACACGGTGAAAGGGTTAGACGCCCCTGACCTCCAGCAGGACTGCACCAGGGTTTCCAGAACCTTCCAAAGGGTCTGGGAGAAAGGTCTTGCTTTTCTTCCCTTATGGTATTACTGAGTGTGGTTTATCTGAAAGGCCCCTTTCTTGGGGCCAAGACCGACCACACCCAACGCTCATGGTGGACACAACGTGCAGGAGCTGTGTGCGGCACAGCTGGAGCTACTGACACCAAGGTAGACACCCTAAGGCGCCCCCCGACCCCGAGCTGCAGTTACATGTCATTCTAACGTGAGGCCTGTCCTCCGTCAGAGGATCAGCTCTTCTCAGGCTCCCTGAAGGGCCTCCGCGTCACCCCAGTGCACTGAGCCCAAGGTCAGGACAGGATGCAGCAGCGGGGCCCTTGTTAGGCAAAGGCTGGCCTCCATGCGGGGACTCTGCCCCCTTCACATGACCTGGGCTGACCCTCGTCTAGGGCTGCAGCACATTTCCTAGATGAAGATCCATGGCCTCCTCATTCAGTGAGGAGTACGCCCTGTGACCCTGGCTCTCCTCCCACCTCAACTGAGCTTTGGTTAGGCTGCAAAAACTGAAGCCTAACCTATTCCACTAAGAAGAGAACTGAGCTGTCCAATATTTTGATGCTTAAGGCTATTTACCTTCACCTGCTTTGCCAAGCGCATGGGTCACATAGCATGGGAAACATAAATATTTATCTTCTAGAACCTTGCTACTCATAGTGTGGTCCCTAGATGAGCAGCATGGGTATACTCTGAGTGGTTACTGGAAATGCAGACTCTCAGGCCTGAGAGTCAGAATCTGCATTTTCACAAGATTCCCAGGTGAGTCTCCAGCACAGAGATATTCAAGAAACCTGGCCCCAGGTGAGCTTCATCCACCTGGGACCAGAGATGACCTTGGCTGACCTGAACATGCACTTACGCTTGCAGTGCGGGAATCCGTAGTAGCCCATTTGACAGCGGGTACACTGCCGCCCAATGACATGGGGCCGGCATGGGCACTGCCCGCCCTCTGGGCTGCAGCGATGGCCAATGGCCCCGGCGGGGTGGCACTCACAAGGCAGTGCGCCGTCATGGTAAAGGGCCACCAGGGACCTGGCAGAATCCTTACAGAATCCAGAGGCTTTCTGGGGGCTGTGGAAACAAAAACTCATGGTGAGATCCTGGGAGGCGTGCCCAGAAACGGTCCCAACCTTCCTCTTCCCACATGCCTCACCAAGCAGTGTTTTGGGGGAGGGGCTCTGGAGTTTGGGAGGAAGTTAGAGAAAACCCCACCCCTGGACTCACAGTGGGTGCCAGCCACCCCTCCTCCCATCCCCATCCACTCCAGGACACATCACAGGACGCTGGGTGGGAACTTTCGGTGGCTGGAATAAATGGGTGAAAATTCACCTATAGGATGAATTGTATGGTGTGTGGATTATATCTCAATAAAGTAGTCACCAAAAAAATTTACACCTACATGTGTAATGATACACCAGTTAGAATAATAATGAGGAGGAGGTGAATTGCCAACATTTATTGAACATGTGTGTTAGAATTTTTGCCTACACCTCACTTAACCTCACAACCACCCAACCAATTAGGCCCTAAGCCCCATTTCACAGATAAGGCAACTGAGAGTCCTAGAAATTAGGCAACATTCCCGAGGCCACAGAGCTACGAAGTGGTCGAGCAGGTACTCAAACCCATAGCTGTTTGACCTCAGAGCCTTTGCTCTTAATATTTTCTATGCAGGAGGCATCTGGCCCCCGGGAGCCTCAGTTCCTCGGGAAACCTACAGGGGGCAGGGTGGGCCTGCAGAAAAGAATGGCAGGAGCTGATACTCAGGGCGGTTCTAGGCTCTTAGCATTCGGGGACCCACAGAGGGAAGACGGGGAGGTCCACCCCTCTGTGATGCTCCCCACTCAATCAGAGGGCAAAGGAGAGTGGGAATCAGGGCTCACATGCCTCCCCGCGGAGGAAGCCCTGTGTGGTATCTTTTAGGAATCTGAGTCAGCCAAGAGGAAGCAGGAAGAGGAAGAGAAACTCCCAAGCAGCCTGTGAATCCCAGCTTGGAAGGTGATCTGTTAAGATCAAAGTTGAGGAGGGAAATCTCGCCCAGATGTGTGCACAACGGCTGTAGCGTGTGCCGAGGACCCAGAACTCAATGCCACTCCCTCAGGCTCCCAGAGGAAGAAGACAGACCCAAGGGCCACCCCTCCCCAGGCCTCTTGCTCTGGTCGGGAATGTGGGAGAGCTGCATGCTTCCCAGGGCCTTTCCACAAAGGATACTTACTCAATATAAAAACTGTCCCCTCCACAATTGGTGACAAACTCAAATGACTTGTCCACTGATTTTCTGTGAAGGATTTGGTAGTCGTAATTCTCCGCAGGCACCACTAGGACACGGACCTAAAGGGAAGCTGTCGGCATGTCTTTGGATTTCCAACAGCACGGCATACCTACGGCTCTCCATCACACTTTCTCTTCGCTAAGATCAACGTTCTTTATTGTTAAGCCCAAGACCAAATGAAACAGGATTTATGAAAAAAGAATCACAAAACAACCCTAAGCCAGTGTTGAAGGCTCAGGCCATGTTTCCATGCAGGAAATGATAAGTCTGGGGCACATCTCCTGGAGCACCTGCTCAGAGAAGCAGCAGCCTCGGGTGCTGGGCAGGGACAGGAGACGTCAGGGGTGAGCAGGGGCCTGTTAGGACAGCCAGGGCCCTGTGTGATCCGTGCCTGGGATGACCCTGGATCTCCAGAGGTTGCATTTTGTGTTGTTAAATGTGAGCAAACTGAAATGGCAGGACCAATGGGGAAACTCACATGGTGGCTTGCCCCTGAAATTCATATCCTATCAGATACTCTATTATGAATAACTGCAGCCCCAGTCTTTAGAAATACTGCTCAGTTCTCTGTACCTATATAAACCAGACTGCGCCAGTAACAAATGCTGCAGGAAATTTCAAACATCTTCGTCAACTACTCACCAACTTACAGCTTACAGAGTCTACTGCTCTCATGTTATTCACTTCAATAAACATTGCCAAGTACCTGTGCCAGACGGTGTTCCAGGCACAGGGGATACAAAATGGATAAAGTCAGGCCCCTGTCCCTAGGAAGATGACATCCTCAGAGAGAGAGGAGGCATGAGCAAGAACCGGAGGGCCACAGAGCAAGCCTGGGCAGTGCTTCCTGGCTCTCCAAGGCTTTACAGGCATTGGGTGACCACGATTCCATCGACCAAGGTAAAGAACAGGGTAGGGGATGCCCGGGGCTGGGCTGGTAACAGGCGAAGTTGGAGAGACTTGTGAGCTCTCTGGCTATGGGGATGTGCAGTAGATGGTCCTAGAGCTCAGGAAAGATGAGAAATGAGTTCACAGATGTGGGTGTCATTCGCACAGAGGAGAGAGAACAGAATCGACAGGCGCAGACGATGTTATTCAAAGAGAAATCTTAGAATAAGGGGGCTCACCGTCGAGGCAGAGGGAACGGCGACATATGGGCATGAAGGGAAAGAGAAATCATTGAAGGAGCAGTGGAGAAAGTGGGAATAGAACAAGAGAAAGTAGCTATGGAAGCCAAAAAGAAAGAAATTTTCAAGAACAAATGAGTGTTCAATGCTTCAGAGAGAGACCTGTCAGATGAGATTGAGGAGGGGCTGAAGGAGAGGGCTCCAGGCTCGTGCAGGGAGGTTTTTCTTCCTAGTCACTTCTCTATTATTCTGCTTTCCCTTGATTTTAATTGTCAAAGAAAGACTTTTTTTTTTGGTAAAGTTAGCTGTAAAATTTAAACACTTTTCTATAAATCTGGCTTCAATTCCCTGCAGGAATTATTGTCATGAGCCAAAACTGACACACAGAGCAGCCAACCAAGGCAACCACGTGAAGCGCAAGCTGAGAAATAAGCAGAACGCACCCAAACTAAGGACTTTCCTTCTGGAACCTTCACAGTCACGGCCACCTCCGGCTCCGAGATGTCAAACTCAACCTGATCTCCGGCGATCACTTGGTCCCGGCAGCCAAGCACATGGGGGCAAAAAGAGGCACGGAAGACTCCTGGGGGCAGAGAGAGGCGTTCCTATCACACCCCTGCCAAGGCAGGTGAGCCCTGCAGCCGGCCCTGCTCCCCGCAGCTCACCTGGCTGCAGCCGCCCTCTGTCCACAGACACCTGTGCCAGGAACGTCGGATGCACTGGTTGATAAAAATGGACCACAATGACATATCGACCCGGACGCGGTACGAGTCCTCGCAAGGTCACTTGGTTCTGGGTGGGAAAAAAAAAATTCCTCAAGCTGCAGGGTTACGAATAATTAGAATCATAGGATATTTTGAGGTTAAAAACCAAAACAACCTCGGTATTTAGCCAAGAGAAGTGAAAATCCACATTCACACAAAACCTTCCCTTGAACGTTTGGAGCAGCTTTATTTGTGATCACAAACACTGGAAACAAACCAAATAACCCTCAGCTGCAGAATGGCCAAACCAACTGTGGGACAACCATAAATGATGCTGGAGGGAGTGATATTTGGTAAAATCACTTTGGAAAACTATGTGGTGGTTTTTACCAAAGTTGAACATATAACTGAGCAATTGCATTCCTAGGTATTTAACAACAGAAAGGCACACTGTGTGTGCAAAAGGCCATACAAGAATGTTCCCAGCATTCAAGCACTACTTGTAATAACCGTGTAACAAAGGGTCAGACTCCATTTTTTATGTTTGACAGTTTTCAAGCTCCATCACTCACCTATTGCCTTTTGTCCTACACCTGGACAAGCTGATAAGAAAGCCCAGGTGTTCGTTCATCCCTTGGCACATGTGGGAAGTTCTAACCACACAAATTCCAGCCCATGGGAGAGGGAGCCCTCACCCAGACTCCCCCCCCACCCCCTCCTAACCACAATGAAAACAAGATTCAGACCCCAATGCTTGCTCAGGTTTGAGTGTGAGCCCTGCTTTCCCCAGAAAGCCTCACTATGTGAGTAATAAGTCTTTTCAAACCGCAAAAAAACCGTACAAGAATAACAACAATAAAAGATTATATTTCAGATGAGAGCTGTGCCTTGGAGGGTGACTGACTAAAGGTCATACACTAATTTTATAGCAAAACCAGGAGTAGAGCTCTACTGTCATGATTTCAATTCATTTCCCCTTACTATTCTAGGTTGCCTTGCCCATATGGGATCTTATGAAATTTTCTCTCCCAAATCTTGTTAATTTCCTATCCTTATGCAATGTGAACTGACACAAGCCATCTCTAGGATTAGAAGGACATAATGGCATCAGAACAAACATTAAGTCCTGCAATTGTGTAGTTTACAGCGAAAAAAAAGGTATATTCCCTTCATATACTTCACCTTTGTGCTCTAGATGATTAATCAATATGTGTTTATTGGGAATGTCCTGCCTACAAGTTGGGGCTGCAAAAAATTTGTTAGAGTTCTAAAAGCACTTATGTTCTGATTTGGGAAGATAATTAATGACTCAACAACGTTAAGTAGCAGTAGCCCAGGAAAATATGACCTATCCTAAGATGGGTCATGAAAAATTGCCAAATGACTATGTAGACAGCGATGCAGGAGGGAAAAGGAGCGTCAGGATGGGGCGGCCACAGACAGGATTAACCGGATGCCTCATGCCTGGGATTCTCCACAGATGAGAGCAGAGGTGCTCAAACTTTAGGGGCATCCAAATCCCCTGGAGGATTTGTTAAAGCACAGATTGCTGGGCCCCTCTCCAGAGTTTCTAATTCAATAGTTCTGGGGTGATGCCTGCAGATTTGCATTTCTAACAAGTTCCCAGGGGATGGGGCTCGTTGGGGCCACACTTTGAGAACCACTGGTTTACGAGCAACACACGGAGGGGGAGCCCTACCTGTGGGGCCTTCAAGGTGACTCCAGTAACAGCGTCAGCAGAAGGTAAAGGGTCCTGGGGCAGGAGAGGGGAAGACCCACCGCTCGGAACATCCAAAATCAATGCTGTTGGAAGAGTTTCAGGGACCAAGGAGATACAGGTGGCACTGAAAAAGAGAATATTGAAAAATAACCAAAACCCGATGAACTGTCCCCCGGTGAAGATACAGAGTCTAAGCATCAAAAGGATCCAGAGAACCACCAGCCTGTGGAGATCTTTATACAAACATACTCAGTGCTCTGGATTGGCCAAGTGTATTCTGGCTGCCCGCTTAATACAATAAGCTAAGACAGAAAAAAAAAAAAATCTTAATTTTGAAGGAAAGTAAGCTAGATGGAAACTTTTTAAAACTTCCCTCTCTAGGACTAAAATTCATTGTTAAATGAGATCAATGCAATGAAACATTATTATTCACCTCTAAACATCAATGTTGACATAAAACTATACAAAAACAAAGAGAACACATGCCTATCATTTCTTTTAGGCACAGCCAGATTTCATTGTCTTGGTGGTTTCAACCGTATGCATAAGATGTCATGACTGTATCCATAAATTATTTTTGAATCTACATCCAAACAACCTTCCCAAAATCCCAATAATCACTGGTTAGCTAATTCTCATAACATAGTTGTGAGATGGGTCATTATTTTCATGTTTTTTTAAATGAGGAGTCTCAGACATAGAGATGAAAGGATTGGAACAAAGTTGAGTCTTGACGAAGGCTCAGAACAGAACTTCAGAGTAACTGCCCTCAAGGGTGAGGCTTAACCATTTCCCCCAGTTGCTACTGTGTCAGCTTCCTGATATAATGGAATTCTGGAAAGATTGCTGGGATGAATGATTTAGCTTTTTTTTTTTTTAATGCATCACCAGCCTTTAGCACCTTGGCCTGTGATCACTTCTGAAGTTAAACATAAATCTACAGCCTTAAAAGCATTAAGTATCACTCAGCACAAACAAGGGATAAAGGAAGGAAACACATTACCTTTCATTAACAAATCTCCCATAACTGGCAATGCATTTGACGTGAGGTCTCAAATATTCCATTGAGAATTCTTCAGTGGGTATGATACAAATCTGATGCTGTCGAGCAAATACAAGAAGGTACGTCCCAGTTATCAGCAAAGTCAAGGTTATAGCCAAACACATTCTCTTAAAAAAGCTGTTAAGGGCTTCCCTGGTGGCGCAGTGGTTAAGAATCTGCCTGCCAATGCAGGGGACACGGGTTCAAGCCCTGGTCCGGGAGGATCCCCCATGCTGTGGAGCAACTAAACCCATGCGCCACAATTACTTAAGCCTGTGCGCCTAGAGCCCGTGCTCCGCAACAAGAGAAGCCACTGCAATGAGAAGCCCGCGCACCGCAATGAAGAGTAGCCCCTGCTCCCCGCAGCTAGAGAAAAGCCCGCACGCAGCAACGAAGACCCAACAGCAACAACAACAAAAAAAAGCCGTTAAGAATTCATCCAGAGGAATTATAACTATTATTGCAAAGCGGTAAAAATCATAGGATAGTACTCCCTCTGGCATCATTACGTCCAACAAATCCTTTTTACTATTATGCAGGATCACTGACTAAATTGCTCTTGGAATAATTATACAAATAAACAAAATCATGTGAAAGTTCAAAAACAACTCTCTGTCGGCGACTTTTGACAGTTTTTTCTCTCCTGCCTGGGGCCGATGCTGGCTCTTCAGACCCCTTGGCAGGCAGAGGCAGGGATGTGGTGGGCAACCAGGGAGCCTGTTGTTCAGAAAGAGGGTTGCTCCCGCTACAAACAATCCTTCTCAACAGAGGATGACTTGTATCTCAGGCACATTTGGGCTCTGTCTCCAGAGCTAGTTTCTGAGTCACACAAGAAATTCAGTCATTAACTTAATACCTTTTATTTTAAATCAAAACTATTACCAGCTTGATCACAAAGCTATTCGGTAACAACAAAATTTTAATTGAACACCTACTATATGCCAGGCACTGAGACGGTGGGATTCTGCAAGACCAAGATGGACACACTCCTGCCTTCATGGAGCTTATTTTCCAGTCAGCCTTGACTCTGAATGACATCTGACTATTTCAAAAAGGGCAAACTTACGCTTAAAAGAAGGACATTCAGCCCCATTATAATTTCCAAAAATGAAGAGGTTAAGATTCACTTGACTTATTATGTTTAAAAAGAGTCATCATTTTAAAAAGTCTTAAATTATTATATAGTTTATATAATAATGTTTAAAAACTAAACTCCAGGTAGTTCTTAAGAGAAAGCTCAACATTTTTAATACTGTCAAGCACAAATATTTAAAACATATTAGAACAGGCTGGCCTGGCATTTCCCAGAGTGATACATGCTTAATATTAGCAGTATCAGGAAGTTGCTTCATGCTTAGATAATCTTATGTTCCCTGAGATATTTATTGTAAACCTGACCACCCCTTCCTAGCCCAGATCCCACTGCCTCTGTTTATCACAATTCTCAATATTTTTTTTTTTTATAAATTTATTTATTTATTTATTTATTTATTTTTGGCTGTGTTGGGTCTTCGTTTATGTGCGAGGGCTTTCTTTAGTTGCGGCGAGCAGGGGCCACTCTTCATCCCCGTGCGCGGGCCTCTCACTATCGTGGCCTCTCTTGTTGCGGAGCACAGGCTCCAGACGCGCAGGCTCAGTAGTTGTGGCTCACGGGCCCAGTTGCTCCGCGGCATGTGGGATCTTCCCAGACCAGGGCTCGAACCCGTGTCCCCTGCATTGGCAGGCAGATTCTCAACCACTGCGCCACCAGGGAAGCCCACAATTCTCAATATTTAAGTTATGCTATTAAAAGGGTATTTAATCTGCCAAAGCTGGCATTTTAACTCTTAATAGTACATATCTAATTAATTGAAAATACTCTTCTTGAAATTGAGTAACAGTGGTCTGGAAAAAAATACCAGGTGATTACAACCTTGAAAATTCTGAAGGAATCTGCCAAGAAGCTAATAGACATAATAAAATAGTAAAGTGGAAAGAAACTAAACAGTAACTAATGGCATTTCTATACACCAGCAATAATAATAAACTAGGAAATATAATGACAAAAGATAGTTCATTCATAATAGTAAAAACAAATACAAATTAATGAAATGGCGTTTTGTGAAGTGTGTTCAAATTTGATGACTAAACTTTATTGGATGCTATAGAAAAGGCTCCAACAAATGAAGAGGCAAAACAGATTTCTAGATGGGAAAATAAACATCATAACACTGGCAATTCTCTGCAGGTTAACTTTATAGCTGTAACACAAACCCAGCCAAAACTTTAATAAGCTTTTAAAAATATATATGGTTACCAATAAAAATACTTCTAACATTCAGTGGTCAAAACAGAAGCGTACCAGAAGGAATCGGGCCATCCGTGCTTTGAGCCAAACGTCTGCATCTTCTAACAGCTCGTACACAGCAAGGCGACTCCTGCTGTCGGTCACAGCGCTCCGGCAGAGGACGCTATAAGAGAAAACAGTTTTCCTAACCTGACTCCCCTGGTCTCCCTCACTTTATGCCCTGCGGGGTTGCTGATTGCGCTTCAGTTTCTCCTGTTGTTAACCAGCTCACTGACAATGAATTTCCCCGGAGGTGGAGTTTAGGAGGGATGCAGCCCATGATCAGTAGGGGAAAAAGAACCTTCCCACTGTGCTCTGAGTTGCACCTCTCAGGGCTGACGGCCTTGCGCACCTTCTCCACCCAGCTTTATAATACTTGGTTTGGTCATCTGGAGAAAGAGCCCCAGGGCCAGTAATGTCTGATGTCTAAGACACAGCCTTCTTGGAAATTTACCAATATCGTTGGTACTGTTGGAGATTAAAGTTGCCTACTGACCTCACAATGACCATCTCATGCCGCGTCAGTAATGAGGCTGAGAAGCCCCGAGTTTGCCTTTAGAAGCTCAGTCTTTTCCTCCTAATCCTCCTTCCCTCCATGGCATCAGAGGACATACAGAGCTCAGGAACATTTAAAGTAAGATTCTGAACTAAAGAATACAGCCTCGTAGTAAAACCCATAAAGGAAGTATTATTTGAGGAATGCTTCTGACTTCATCCTCTAAAGTAGCAACTTTTCGGTCTATAAATATAATTTGGAACTAGAGACATACTAAGAGAAAATGACCATCTCTGCAAAACGTTTGAAATAATGCAATACTTCTGAGGTGAGAATTAAAATGAGATAGTGTATAAAGAGCCATGGTTTGTGGCATACATTAGAAAGTCAATAAATAGCTGTTTTCTTTTCCCTTTTGTGCATGTGTGTGGGTGTGAAAACATGTGTCAATTAAAATGTATTTCTATTGGATTCAACCATAACTCTGGGAGTTAAATATATTAACTATATTAAGCGACTCCCTTAGATTGAGTTTTATCCTCTATTCAATTCTTACTAAGAGTAGACTAACAGTAATAACTGGATAATTGAATCATTAGTGATCACCTCTCTTATGGAGGGCAGATCAGATTTATCAGAGTTATCACAGCACTATTTTGGAAAGCGGTGTTCCTACGAGCACCACTACTTTTCTGTTGGGATATTGTTTTTCAACAACATAGTTATACCTCACTTGAGAAATGCTGGGAAAGGTTCAAACCTCAGCAGGAGAAGCTGCCATGTTGAAAGGGTCTGTCATTTGAAATAGATTTTTATGGGTCAAATATTTTCCAATTGCATCATATTTTTGGACCCTATTACTTGCAGCCTGGTCATTTTCACTTATCCACATGACATGCAAAGTAGAGAAAAAGGAAATATTTTAGACAAGTCAAAAGATACCATGGGACTTCCCTAGGAGTGGTTAAATACAATAACAGTGATTCCTAGTCTAATGCAGTATTGTCTTGGAAATCTAATGATTGAGAACTTTGGTGTTGTCACCACGTCCAAAGCCTAAATGATCTGCAGAATATCATGTACTTCTCTCCTTAAAACACCATTCAGACAAAGGTCCTGAAACAATGCTTATGCCTTGTGGAACCCTGGAAGGGTGTTCTTTCTTTCTTTAGTTTTGAAATCACTCCTCTGCTTGGCATATATAGTCTCAGCCTCTTCTGAGATAGTCAAGAGTCACGAAGGTCATTAAGAATGTTTCCTCCTGTTTGCTGGGCCATCTCCACTTTCTACCCTGTGGAGCAGGGATCAAGCCCTGATCTGCAACATGGAAGGGGTCAGAGAGCTGAACTGGACGGTGGGCTTGGCTGGATGGGGTATGGAGAAGCCATGTCCCAGGCCCTGTGGCCAACAGTCTCCAGGACTCAGGGGGCAAGTGTACCTCCCAGTGGTGGCTGATGTCACCTACAGATGAAACTAGTATTTTCAGAAAATGACAGAACATTCTAGGGAACTTCTCTGGGCCATCTGGTGTTCCTATTAAAAATGCATATATAATTACATTCTTTGTTTCTTTTTTTAATCATCATCCCAGAGAAAAGGGAATATTAGATTTTTTAAGGTTTTGAAAAGAAACTTTCACAGTTTATTTTGTAGGGTTGCCAAGAGTGTGATATTAATTTAATAACCATTTCATCAAGTCTCATAAAATTTTCCATTCTAAGCTACCAAAAGTAACACTTTTCATAAGTTCTTTTATTTGCAAAACAGGGAAAATGTCCAACTACCTCAAGTCATCTTGGGTTAGACAAAAAGCACATAAACATAGAGGTCATAAAATGTTCAAGGTCTTGGCCAAGAATTGGGAGGGTTCACTCTAGTTATCACCCCCCTGCCCTCTCAGGAGCCTCTGCCTTCCAGTGCCATTTATTATACAATTAATTTCATGGGGAAACATCCCTTGCACTGATTCTTTAATTAAAGTATACTCTGAACATTTGCATACATCTTTAAACATTATGCAAAGAAAACAATTTTTAATAAACCTTTGTCAGCGCTCTTGGAAGAGATGAACTTTGTCAGGGTGAATCTGAGATTCCTTTGTCAAATTATTTTTCACCTGACGATCATCAAACATTAATGATCCCCAGTTCTGAAGGGCATGTTGTGAAGGCAGGAGTAGTGGAGAATGTGCCAGGCACCCATGTACTCTACACGGTGTTTGAGGGGAGAGCCCTGGGTTCACTGCCCCCCATAGGGTGACACAGAGTAAAGCAAAAAGGTTGTGCTGCTTCATGTGAATCTGAGCCAAAATGGTAAGTAGAACATACAGCTTTTCAAGAAAATGCAAGATTTTCAAGGTGCTGCCTACGGAGAAGCCTTCTGATACCACGCTGGGGAAGATGCTGGGTCGCACAACTACTCCCCTGCTGGTTTTCAAGCTCAGCCTCCAAAAGGAAACAACTTTCCAAGTTAGATAAAAACTGAAGTTCCCACAGTTGACCTCCTGCCTGTCCAGTTACAGAGGACTCGCCCAGGCAGGATGGTTACCTGTACTTGCAGCTGTAGATGTTCACCCGGCCTGCCAGGTCAGCCCCGGGGCCCTGCACGTGCACGTCGGCCTCAGACAGCTGGTCTGCTTCCGTGGCATACTCGACCACGACCATGTAGTGGCCGACCCTCGGGACCCGCAGCTGCAGGCGCAGCTCCACCTGTCGGAGAGCCCAAGTGGACAGACGTGAGATGTACTGGATGCGTTTCCACAGGCAACGGTGAAACTGGGGCTGAGCAGACCCCAGGAAGAGTTTTATATGTCATCATACTAAGAACTGTGGTCCTGTAGGTAGGGATGCCCAATAAAATACAGGACGCTCCGTTAAGTTTGAAATGCAGATAAGTAACACATAATTATAGTTGAAGAGCAATTCAAATTTAATGGGGCATTTGGTATTTTTATTGTCTAAATCTGGCGACCCTACTTATAGGGGCCTCTACTCCTTCTACCCATATATTTGCCTTGTTTCCCAAGGCCAAAGATACTCCAAAACTTGAAGTAAAAAGGAATTTCCAATGGGAGATAAAAGGAATGAAAGTATGCCTTGAAGCCCTTTAACTCTTCTTTGATTAAAAAAGAGACTTTTATGAATGCAAATAATGACTTGTATGAATGCAAATAATGTAAAGTGATACACACACCCTTCTCCTGAGATGATGACTAATAATAGCTTGGTTTTCATACTTCCAAACCATTTTCTGCATCTGAAAATGCACAATGCACACATATGTACTTTTTTTTTTTAAAGAAAATCTGTAGGCAAACATGGATGCTTTCGTACCATCACAGCAGAGCTGAGTAGTTGCGACAGGGTCCATATGGGCCGCAAAACTGGAAATACTTACTACCTGGCCCTCTACAGATAAAGCACACCCACCCCTGACATTGCCTAGTGGTTAGGAGGATGCAGTCTGGAATCACTGTGCCTCCAGCTGTGTGACCTTGAGCAAGTTACTTAACATCTGTATGCCTCACTATCCCCCTGGGTAAAAATGAGGATAACGTAGTACCCACCTCTGAAGATTATGAGGATTAAGTGAGTTAATATGTGAAGAGCTCTTAAAACTGTATCTGCATGTTGTAAACACTATATAAACGATGATTACAACTCTGGTTCTTGCTTTTTGCCACGACTTTTTTTTTACTCAGTAGTATTTAGTGTGTCTATACCTGTACATACAGATATACTTCATTCTTCTAATGGCTGCCTACCATTCCATAGTATGAATGTAAAATCATTTATTTAACTAATCCCCTATTGTTAGACACTTAGGTTGTCTCTAATTTTTCTTAAAACATATAAGGTTATATGATCATCTATCTATATCTATATATCTATGTATATATCTGAATCTATATCTATATTTATATCCTTATGCTAGTATTTCTGTAAGATTCCTAGAAGTGGAATTAGAATTGCTGGATCAAAGTGCAGGTGCATATTTAATGCCTGAGCCAATATTAGAACTACATTCCTTAGCAGTTTAACCCACTTCAGCCCGTAAGCGCAGGCCCAGCCAAGCTTCACCACACTTAATTAAAATCCTCTTGTCCCTTGCCTTCAGGAAATTCACATTTACTGTTCCTTCTGTACAGCTCTGAAGCCCACAACTGCTATTTTCCACAGTGATTTTTCTATCACTTAAATAGTAGAAAGACTTCCCTCAGGGAGAAAATGCGGATTATCCACACCACATTTCCACTCTGTGTTTTACAGTGAAATATGACGCTGCCATTGGTCCATGTGGGGAGGTTATTGCCAGCATCTCTCCCCTGGGCATCTCCAAACCAGGGCTTGTCTGTCTTCACCCCACCATGAAACACACACAGGCCAATGATAAGCTTTCTCCCAGGAGTTATTATTGGCTGCCAGTTCTATCATAGCACTCTATTATAAATTTCTACTACTCTTCCTACTCTGAGTCCTATGGGTTGATTTTTGGAAGACTTGTTGGAAGGGTTTTGAATGTATTTGATGGTAATAATGGGTTTTGACAAGTCAGACAAAAGATGTAAATGATGGAAAACAGAAACCCTACTGTCGCTATATGTTATCAGTTATTATCTTTGAAAAAGGGAACTTTAACGAAACCAGTGTCACTCTGGAGGGATCTTTCCCATTTTGTGGCACAAAACTGTCTTCACCTAGTTATCAGTGTTTCAGGGTAAAGACATTAAAGGTGGGTGTATCAAATCTGTTGCTTACACAAAGCTAAGAGGGATAACTAACATGCCTGATGTCAAAGTAAGGATTCAAAATGATTTGGTCAACATATACTTACTAAACACCTACTCTATGTCTGCCCACCAGCAAAGTGATGGACATGCAATGGTAAACAAAACAGATCTGGTCTCTACCCTCAGACAGACTTTAATCAAATAATTAGATAACTGGACAAATGCAATGTGAAATTACATGTATGACAAATGCTCTGAAGAAGGGCTAAGAGGGGTGCCTGAGCTAGTCAGGAAGATGAGGGGGGAGGAGAAGACTTCCCTGAAGAAGCAACAACCAAGCTGAGTGCTGGAGGACAAGGAACAGACAGCCAGACCAAGAGGGGAGGGAAAAGCATTCAGGCAGAGGGAACAGCTTACGACATAAAGGCTAGCCTATAATGTACGTCCAAGTGACTGAAGGTAGGTCACAGTGACAAGGAACAGAGAGCAAGAGGAGGTATGATAAAATTGGGAGGTAAAAGGGGCAACCTTAGAGGACATTACAAATTTTTGTCTCTATCCTAAGAGCAATAAGATGTTATTGTAACGTTCCAACTGTGTATGTGTGAGGGTGGGGTGAGAAAGTCAGTGATGATTAGATACTTCTATCAAAATGAGCATGCTGACTACAGTATGGAGAATGAGTTGGGAGATGCAATAAGCAGAAGCTGATGTGGGTGAGCTAATGGGGAGGTTACGACAGAGATCTTTATGAAAGATGGCGGGGTATTGGGCAAGAAAGATAGATGGAGAGAAGTGGAGATTATTTTAAAAAGTTTGGGGAGTACATTCAGGAATGGGTTGGCTTTGGTGGGGGAGAGAATGGAAGAAGTCATGCATGACCCTGAGAAATCTGGTTTGTGCACTTAGATGGATGGTGGTGCCATTTACTTAGGTAGGGAACACTAAAATGGAATTTGAGATCCCTCTGAGATATCTAAGAGGTAATGTCAAGAAGGAAGTTGGCTGTGCCACTCTGCATATAAAAGGGGAGGTGTGACTGGACATACCAATTTGGGAGTTATCTGTGTAGAGTTGGTACCTAACATGATAGACATGGAGGAGACTGCTTAGGGAGAGACTACAGCATAAAAAGACAAGGGCTAAGGGGACTTCCCTGGTGGTCCAGTGGTTGAGAATCCATCTTGCAATGCAGGGTATGCCGGTTCAATTCCCGGTTGTGGAACTAAGATCCCACATGCCGCAGGGCAACTAAGCCCGCGCGCCACAACTAGAGAGCCCGTGTGCCGCAACTACAGAGCCCCCGTGCATCAATTACAGAGCCCATGTGCCGCAACTAAGACCTGACGCAGCCAAATAAATAAACAAATATTAAAAAAAAAAAAAAAAGACAAGGGCTAAGACTGAGCCTCAACAAATTCTAACATTTAATGGCTAGACAGAGGAGGATAAGCCTGCAAATGATATTTTGAGGAGGCGGCCGGAGAGGCAGGAAGAGACCCAGACTACTCTTAAATTCTGGAAAACAAGGCAAGAGAGTGGGTTTTTTTGTTTGTTTGTTTGTTTTTGGCTGCATCGGGTCTTAGTTGTGGCACACAGGCTCTCTAGTTGCAGCACGCGGGCTCTCTAGTTGCTTGCCCCCCAGCACGTGGGATCTTAGTTCCCCGATCAGGGATTGAACCAGCGTCCCCTGCATTTCAAGATGGATTCTCAACCACTGGACCACCAGGGAAGTCCCGAGAGTGTTTTTAAATGGAAGGAGTATTCAGCAAGTATTGAAAGCTGCTGAGAAGTTAAATAGATGAATAGATGAAGACTGAAAAAAATCCATGGGATTTAGCAACAAGGGTATCATTGGAAACCTTGGCCAAAAAAAAAAAAAAAAAATTAATGGAGTGGGAGGTGAAAGCCAGAGTGGTGTGATTTGAGGTGTGAGTGGAAGGTAAACAATTAGAAATTGTGAGTCTAGACAATTCTTGGTTTTGAAGGGGTGAAGAGTTATGGAGCAGTGGCTGAAGGATTGTGGGAGGGGGAAGGAGGGTTTTAATCAGAATAGGACAGAATTTAGCGTTTTTTAAATGTAGGGTGACTTCCAGTTCAGATGGCACAGGAATTCACATTTGCTGTACCCCATCTGCTCCAAGACACAGCAACTATGGATAAAATGTTTTAATAGAAAAACAAAAATTATGTTTGGTTTTAAAAGTAGACAGATGATGGAACATAAGTAAAAGAAAAACTTCAAATAGCAAGGTCCTCTTGTCCTTCAGGTCTGGAAGCAGGCTGTTTGGGTCAGCAGTTCAGCATATGCAGAGTAAGGAGAATTAAAAATGCTTCATATGAGACAGTGGCCAGATCCAGGCTCATTTTTCGAAGCCAAAGGATGAGGGTTCCTTCAAATCATGAAAAGCTGGAAAAAATTGCTGAAAATCTGCCACCTGGGTTTCAGCTTTATAATAAGCTGTGGAATTTGGGAACCAAAGATCAAAGATGAGGCCTCATGACCAAGAAGTGAGTTAAGCACCCACTGGCTCAGTGTCTGAATCTGTACTACCCCCAGTATCACAATAATAGAGGTTGGCACATCATAATGCCTGGCTCTGGGCTAAGGGTACAGAGGACCAGACAGACACTGCAGAACTACTAGGCTGAGATGGATGTGGAGAAAGACAGAGAAGATAAAAAAAAAAATCTCTCATTCAAAGTAAGCCAATAAGCAAACAAAATAAGCCTCCACAACATAAAGAAATCTAATGTTAAGAAAGACAGGCAACGATATCATCAACTGAAGATGAGTTCACTTCAGATGAAATGAACTTTATGAAACAGTCTGACAAAGGCTTTAGAATAAGTATAATGGTCCCTTATCTGGAACCCCCAAAATATGAAAAGGAAATCCTGTTTTTGTAACTCATTTGATGGCAAAACCTAACCCAACCCTAACCAGGCAGCACTTGGTGGCAAAATCTGACCTGAACTGATATAAATCCATGTATATAGTCTTCATGTATCTCCCTTGGTGTGCCTACTCATGCTTTTCATTGGAGAAATATTAACCTGTTTGGTTACAAGGTGCTGTCCCAGACCCCACTATAGATGTTATGCATATGTGTATCATTTTATGTTTTTAATATCTTAAAAATTCTGAATTCTGAAACATACCTTGCTCCAAGGGTGTTCAGATATTCAAAAAGATCAATAGAGTAACTCCTCTTTGAAAAGCAAATGAAGCTATGAAATAAAAATTGGCAGCGGAGAAACAAGAAAAAGTAAATATGACAAAGAGCCAATGAGAAATTTTTTGAGACTAAAAGTACAAATTACATGGAATTGGTAGGCTGAATAAAATCTAGACTGGAGATAGTGAAACAGAGCATTCATGTATTCTAACAGAGTCTTGAGGATGTCATCCAGAAAGCATCACAAAGAGCCAAAGAGATATAAAAATACGAAAGAGCAGTCTGGAGACAGATTGAGAGGCTCCAACATTCTTCCAGTCTGACTTTCAGAAGAGAAGATGTAAGGACAAGCAGCAAAGTAATGTCTGTAGAGATACTAACTGATAATTTCCCAGGATGAAAGACATGACTCTTCATCTTGAAAGTGCACTTTGAGTATTAAACTAATAAACAAAAATAAATCTGCACCTAAACACATCATAATAAAACTTCAGAATATCACAAATAGAAGGTCATCTTAGAACTTATGGTTAAACATACTGGATTTAGCACACATATTTATTGATCCTCCCTCTCAGAAATTCACAAAAATAAGAGTAAATATTTTTTGAATCATAAACCCACAAAGAAAAGGGAATTGAGAAGAGGAAAAGAACAGACCAGAGATATACAGAAGTTTGGAAGCTAGAAAGCAAATGGATGTTAACTAATTGAACAGACCAAAGAAAGTTGAAACCTAAGTGTGTGAGAGTGTGTGTGTGTGTGTGTGTGTGTGTGTGTGTGTAGGGTTGAGTTGGGGTTGGGGTTGGAAAAAAAAATCTAGGAAATCTCCCAAAACATAAAACTAGATAAAGAGATTGGAAAGGTGGACAAAAGATAAAGAAATAAATTATCAAAGAAATAACTCAAGAAAGTTTCCCAGAGAAGCTTCTAGGCTAAAAGGGTCTGCCGAGAACCCAGCACACTGGCTGAAACTACCTATATCAAGGCACATCCTTATGAAATTTCAGAATACAAAAAAATAAAAAGATGATGCCAAAAGGTTTAGGAAAGGAAAAGCAGGTTGCATCCAAAGAATTGGGGATCAGAAGGTACCACAGGTGCTGGATTAGGCTACCTCTAGAAGAAGTGAGTCCCCCATCAATTTAAGTATTCAACAGAGGATAAATGAATAAATATCTGACAAGGATAATGTAGAAAGAATTCTTTCACAGGAAGGGAAACCAGATGATTCCTAAGACCTCTTCTAACTCCATTTGTCTCTGAGTTTTAGCACAGTGATCTATTAATGCTGTGCAATAGAGCTTTCTGTGATGGCAAAATATTCTGTAATCTGTGCTGTCCAATAGGGTGACGACTAGACATATATGATTACTGAGCACTTGAAATGTGGCTAGTGCAACCACGGAACTGAATTTTTAGCTTTACTTAAGATTAATTAACTTAAATGTATATAGCCACATGGGGCTAGTGGCTACTGTATCAGACAGCACAAGTCTGTAAGCACTCAGATAAAACAGTAAAAACGACCATTAAATAAAACTGGACAGCCCAGGGCTTAGTTTTGTGCATCATGCAAATAGAATAGCTCAGCGCTGTGGCTCTGGGCTAAGTCAGAGGTAGGGACAGCTCCTGATGAATCATTAGCATCACTTCTTGGAGATCAGCCCTTCCCAACTGTACCTCCCTGCTGTGTGGGGAACACACACACGCGTGCGTTCATGCACGCACACACACGCATATTTGTATATATGCGTAGGCATGTATATGCATCTGTATACACACACAGCATGGGTAGGGAGAGAGACAGTGGACTGAATATTAGAATGGAGAGGAAGTAAGATCACTTCGTTTTCCTTTATGCATATTGTTTTACTTTTTATAACAAGTATATATTTTTGTAAAATAAAAACTCAAATAAAATAAAATGAAATGAAGACTAAATTTAAGAAATATCCTTAAAATCCTATAACTTCTACCTTGAAAATGTTAGGAATGTAGTTTACAAAAAGGTGCACATCTAAATGGTCAGTGAGAGTACCATATATATTTTCATTCCATAGATTTAATCCCCCAAATAAACATTTTCCTCAAGGGTACGAAACAGAGAACATTGTAGAAAGTAAGGAATGGAAATATTGTGGAGGAAGTTTTTTTTCAGTGTCTTCGTTTTGAGGTAATGAGTTCTAATTGTTGATACACAATACTTCTAACTCAATCTTAAAACAGTGTAGTCTTAAATCGTTTTGAGGCTCAGAGAACTCCCGGAAGAAAAGTAATGCCAAGATCTGTACTAACGGTCCTCTGAGCCATGAAGGAGGTCCCTTTGGGAGTAGCAGTTCCAGATTACGAGCTCAAGGAATTCAGCTGCTACAAATCACCTAGCCTGAGGGGATGAGCAGTCAGGGAGCATTGTATCCTTTTAGGGTAAACTGTGTAATTTCTGGAAGCCTTGTAGAGAGATCTTGCCCTGAATCAGATAGAACAGGATGCCCCCTTATAAGCCCAGAGGATCAAAAGGAAAGGATTCTGTGGTCGTCCATGTTCCCCACCACATCTACTGCAGAATGTGCTCAGAGACTAGCCTTCTCATGGTTCAGTGCGCTGGACCACCCAGGCCCAGCCCGAATCAGAGAACTCAGCACACCTGTAATTAACACCTCTGAGGAAGTCTTCCAGGTTCCCCTGAATGTGAGAAGTAATTGCAGCCAAGGGTTTTCAGCAGACGGACTGGGAAGTAATAATAATTTTGACAGTAAAGAAAAGGTTGCCCCACCTCTCTCCCACTGAGGTCCGCCATGACTGGGTGTTCAGGGGTGGGCTGCCTCACTGCCAAGGGTCTTGGCTCCCCATCAAGCAGGAAGTGTCTGGCCTCAGAAGCCAGGGCACAGGGGAATCGGGTCACTGGCAAATGCTGGTAAAGCAAGCAACTTCAACAACAACAACAAAATACAACAGTTACGACCGAGAACAGAACACAGAACATCACGGTGCATCCCCGGGGCTCCTATCCTTTCCGTCTTTCATTCATTCACTCATCATTCTTCAACCAACTCTTCCTAAGTGCTTACTACAGGAATCGGATGGTCCATTTTCATCTGCATGAGGAATGGGAGAAGCAAAGGTCCACAAACCTAGATACCACTTTAAGCTCTTCCCCTCACCGGATGCATGACCCTGAGGGTATTACTTGGGCATGCGTCGCCACTTCCTCATGCGAGAGGGTGAGTCACTCTTACGCGCCAGATACCGTGTGCAAAGTACTTTGTGAATCTTAACACGAAAGACAGTCACTGCCACAGAGAAAAACCACAATTAAGGAATTAAGCAGAGCATTCTGTTCAGTCGTGACCCTGAAGCCTTATTAAGAATCCTTGCACCCAAGGTTCCTGAGTTAGAGGCCCCCGACAATGCACCTGCTGCCCATACTAACGTCTCTCGGGGAGGGCCTACGTCGGCGCACGGCTCTGTGACCGGCAGCTGCAGTGAGAGAGCCTCATAGTAGTCCCTGGGGAGCAGCGCCAGGTAGTCCTAGGAAATAAAGACCGAAAGGACGATTACTCATTAGGAGGACGGCCGTACGTTAGTAATAAAATAGCTACACATACTAGCTAAACTAATAATAACCAGGTGAAGCACTCTAGTTAAACTGTCTGCATCAACTGCTTTGTTCTGCCCCCTGACTCACTGGAACACACAAAGCAACCTCTCACAGGAGCTTCAAGCGTTGGAGATGAAACGCCTTAGGCAAACATTTTTATTTTCAAATCTCAGGGGAAGTTTTACCGGTTCTTCTGGGTTGTTAATAAATTCAGAAATAAAGATAATAATAACCCGTCAATTGATTAGACGTTCCTTGGACATGCTGGTTGCCTTCATCCCTATAGAACCCTGAGCTGTAGGTCATGTATTCTGGCTTTTTATTCCCACACCAGAGCAACGCTCTCCTGGCTTCGTGTAAAAAAGTGATGTTTTGCGATCCTGGTAAATCATAGCCTGAAACTGGCCCACTGCCTGTCCTGGGTCAGGAGAGGAAGAACATGTTCCACTGAGGGCGCCACGGGGAGCCCACAGCGGGAGTTCAGAAGCAGCTCTTCAGGAGAGGGCAGAGTTTGGGCTTCTGCCAATCCTGGCATCACTGACTATCTGCCGAGGGAAGAAGGGAGGGAATGTTGGCCACAATGGTGAGAGACTCGTACACGGGCCATGAGGCTTTTGTCTCTTCACAGCCCTCAATTTGTCTACAGCAGAGAGGAGGAGAATGTACAGGAGAGGAAAAGTAGCGGCTCAGCGGGTTTCTATCTGAGTGGGGTTTAATGTAATTAAAAAAATTTTTTAATTGAAGTATAGTTGATTTACAGTGTTGTGTTAGTCGCTGGTGTACAGCAAAGTGATTCAGATGTGTACTGATATATTCTTTTTCATATTCTTTTCCATTACGGTTTACTACAAGATACTGAATATGGTTCCCTGTGCTATACAGTAGGACCGTGTTGTTTATCTATTTTATATACTGTAGCTTGTATCTGCTAATCCCAAACTCCTAATTTATCCCTCCCCCACCCCCTTTCCCCTTTGTTGACCATAAATTTTTCTATGTCTGTGAGTCTGTTTCTCTTTTGTAAATAAGTTCCTTTGTATCATATTTTAGATTCCACATATAAGTGATACCATATGGTATTTGTCTTTCTCTTTCCAACTTACTTCACTTAGTATGATAATCTCTAGGTCCATCCGTGTTGCTGCAAATGGCATTATTTCATTCTTTTTTATGGCTGAGTAGTATTCCATTGAAAAAAAAATATATGTGTGTGTGTGTATATATATATATATATATATACCACATCTTCTTTATCCATACATCTGTCAATGGACATTTAGGTTCCTCCCATGTCCTGGCTATTGTAAATAATGCTGTTAGGAACATTGGGGTGCATGTATCTTTTCAAATTAGAGTTTTCTCTGGATATATGCCCAGGAGTGGAATTGCTGGATCATATGGCAACTCTATTTTTGGTTTTTTAAGGATCCTCCATACTGTTTTCCATAGTGGCTGCATCAATTTACATTCCCACCAACAGAGTACAAGGGTTCCCTTTTCTCCACATCCTTTTCAGCATTTGTTATTTGTAGACTTTTTAATGATGGCCATTCTGACTGGTGTGAGGTGATACCTCATTATAGTTTTGATTTACATTTCTCTAATATTAATTTTTAAATGGCTATTGCTCTATTAGTAAGCTTCCTTTGCTTGGGACCATACCTCCTCATGATTTTATGGTCCCAAAGATCCTAAAACAGTAAAGGTTGATAATAAGTGCTCAATAAAATATTTTTAGAGAAAGTAAGATCATAATATGGAAGCATACATATGAATTATGACACAACTGCTGTGGCTAAAGGTCATGAAGACTCTTCCATGCCTATGCAGTAACTTTTACCATGAACTTCTTCTTTCCATTAGTCCAACTTTGTGCCCTGTTACTGGTCTCAATGGAATTTTCCTCTTCCTCATGTCTAATATCTGTGAAACATTCAGAAACTTTAGTAAAGCAACAAACCTTTCTACCAAGAAGTGCAAGAAAAATAGGGACTGAATGAACAGCTTAAACCTTCACATTATCTTTATAAGATCTCAGATTTGGAAAGGACCTACATGAATAAGCATGGTCTCTACTGTATGGGGCAGGCTTGGAGTTAAGGGACTTGCCTGAGATCTGCTCATTTAGCCAATCAAAAGAGTTGTGCCAGAAGGAAAAGCTTTCTGTTTTCCACTCTGAGTGCATGAAACCAAGTACTGCCAAAGACTATTTTTGAAAAGACCTTGCTATAAGCGAAAGCAGACATCAAAGAGGGGTATCTGAAATAGCAGGTTTCATCCCTACAACTCCCCTGGCCTCTCTGGCTATTCTATTAATGTGCGAGGACACAGCCCTTCCCCTGATGAAGAGTTCTTTGTCCAAGGCAATCTGTTTGATGATGTTACTGCCACAGTCAAGGCAGAAGGAGGCAGGAAGCATGTCACAGAGAGGCACTGGCTCTTCGTCTCTCCCTTCGCTTCTCACCACCAAGAACTTCACTCATGTTAGGATCTTCTCTTCCTCTAGCTCCTTCTGATTCGTTGTGCACAGTTCCCAGAGAGGTTAATTTTTTTCTTATCGCCCTTCTGATTCACGATGAAAAATCCCAAAGAAACTTTTGAAAGGCTGGGACATACGCTCATAAAGGTTGTGCATTTATTTTAATATCTTTGAGTCATTCTGAGTAAAAAATTTCTTTTTTTTTAGCCAGTGAGAAGCTGGCTGGAAGAATATAAAAACTATTTTAAGTTGGCTCCTATGTCATTATGTCATGTGAGGGCAAATGTCACCATAGGTTCCTGTGTCTCAAAGGGAACCAGCTATGATTTTTCTATCTTCTGGTCACTGTGGGTCACTGTGGATGGACCATCTCTAAGCGGGAAAGAATCTCCCCTCAGAACCATCTCTTACCAGGAGGACTCCTTCCGCCTTAATACAAGCGATCCATGTTCCTGGTACAATTGAAAATGGATCTGCAAAACCATTTCCGGGTACGGTGACAAAGGCCGGCTCCTTACTTGGCTGGAAGATGGTCTCTTTGCTTTGAGCAGCATCTATCAGAAATAAAAAGAATTGCTTAGGGCATTTTTCTAGGAGCCAGTGTTCTGATTTTAGATACTCAGCTTTGAACATTCAGTTGACATCTGAAAAGGTTTCAGATAGTTTACTGATCATATGAACTGATCAGATTTACTGATCTTATTTTCAACAATTGCATGAATGCATACGCCTATGTATAAAATAGACTAGAAAGATATCACTGATAAGATGTTAGCAGTGGCTATCTATGCTGGGATTGTAATTTTTAAATTTATTAAGTATATTAAGACATGTAAACTGCTTAGAAAAGTTCTTTGCACATAGTAAGTATTCAGTATGTTACATTAGATATTAAACTATTTTTTTCCTTTTTTGTTTATATGTAATTAAAAATTTTTAAATTTCTGTTGAAGAACAGGCATTCATTTTGAAATAAGAAAAAGTTTTGGTTTTCTTTTGTTTTCAGGATGCAATGTTTTCTTCTGCATTAAACAAACAGAGGACCTTCTGTAGAAGGTTCAGAAACAAAACTGTTGCATCGGAGTCCAATGGAGGCTTTTTCTTTAGAAGAAATGTTTACTCCAAATACCTGCATTCACTCTCCTGTTCTACAAACATCTACGGGGCCCACTATGTGTCAGGGCTGGAACTAGGTTCTGGGGACCAGGCAGTGAACACAGCCAGCATGGCCTTTGCTCCCTGACAGTGGGGACAGGGGAGGTGGGGCGTTGCAGACCAGAAGAAAATACGGTACAGCGTGGACAGTGGCATCTGGGAGGAGGCATAGGTTATTACGGAATAAATACACAACTGGGCTCCTGACTCAGACATGGGGGCTTAGGAAAGGTGTCCCAGAGAACAAGAAAACAAACCACAATGTATTCCAACTGTTTGAGTTAACGGAGGGCAAATTGCTGATGGCATTGTCCCCTGGGAGGCAGTGGGTCCATTAGAAAGGGTTTGGGGTCTGAAGATTGGGTCTTGTCTACAAAGACCAGCTGTGTGCTTAGAAAATTTACTACGCCTCTCAGCTGTTTCCTCCTCAACCTTCTTCGGTTTCACAAAGTTCTTATCATGTGAGGAAATGGATGCCAAAGTACTCTGTAAATGATAAAGCAAGCTTGCCAGTTCTTCCTAGTAGCTACTGTCTAATCAGCCTCCAGCCTTACAAGCTTGGCTGACACAACTGGGTACATCATTTCTTCCCCAAGTCCGACTCTGCCATGGATACTAAACAAAGGCGCTTAAATTTCCCACTTGAATTAGATTTCCATTGGCACCATTTTGTGTCCTTGTGGAATTCCCAGTAGTCTGTTCCTGGACGAGCGGAAGCCCTCACTCCTTGCAGAACAGACTTCCAGCCCTCATCTCTGACTGTGGTGAGATCTGCCCTCCAACTGGGCTCCTCGTCTGCCCCCAGGAATCCCTCACCCCTGAATGAGGTTGGCATATTCCTCCCTGGAGCTCACTTGGGCTTCATGCTTTACCACATTCATCTTAAAAATTCCTGTCCTCACCTGTTTCTCCTTGAATTACTTGGTTTGTCTGAAACAATGGGAGAACTTAGGGCAGTAGGCCAGGGGCTCTCAAGTAACACCACAAAGGTGACACCCACTTTACCTGAATGAGCTATAAATTAGCTTTGCCCTGTGGTGATATCATAACCCACAGGGTTCAGCCAAGGTACATAGGTTGTTACATTGATTTCTTTTATGACAGTTAATAACAAATTTAACAGCAAAATTTAAATACTCAGAGCATTTAGAGATTGAAAAGGTACAAAGGACAGGGCATCTGTGTCCCAATCAGACTACATCCCAGGCTTCGTGTTTTCTAAAGAGATCAATTTTGTGAAAATTAGAGAACATGTTTCACTAATTAATCGCTTCTTTATCCAAAAGAGGCTTGAAAATTTACCCACCTGCCTTAGCCCAGGATGGATAAATAGTTACACGGCCAGATACTGCTTCAGCTCCAGGGTTGATATATCTCAGAACAACCCGAAACAAGGAGAGACTTGACTTCCCCACATTCAACACGATCCTTACGTCATTCTGAAAAATACCCAAAACCCATTAAGTATAGAAGAGACAACTGGTTAAAAGAAATGCTAGCCAAACAGTGATGGCATTCCAGTTTCACTACTGAGCTTGTAGTGAAACCACACACACACACACACACACACACTCATATACACACACATTCACACCCACTCAACAAACACCAAGTGACAAACTCTGCAGAAGATGAACATAGGCAAGTCAGCCAATAAATTAAAATCACTTACAATTAAAGGTTCAGTGAAAACGCACTCCCTCAGCAACCGAGATCCTCTTTTGACATTTTAGTGATCAGGCAGACAGAGCGGAATGTTAGATGGATTAGTTCAGGGAAAGAAACAGTGACGGGGCAACCACCACTGGCTGGGAGAAATAAAAAGGCAGAACAGAAGGAAAAGAAAGTATGTTATTTAACACCACCAGCCCCAGAGAGAGAGCACTCCAGAGTCCACTTCACATGCGTAACATCTGAAACAACCACAGAAACCAGTGGTGGCTAAGGAGAGGTTATAAGATCCCAAAAAACACATTAGCGATGAAATCTAGATGTAACTAAAATCTGCCTGCTAAATCATATGGAATTTATCTCAGTCCCTGTCTCAGAAGAATGTGGGCTCTCTGCTGGGGACAGGGGGTCTTGCTGGTCCCCAGGTCCCGTTGCCAACACAATGCTCTGTAAGTGTTGCTGGGCCCATGATCTTGAAGGAGACACTAGACTATTTCAATTCTGAACCACAGACCACATGTCCAGATCCAGCTGTGGCCCAAGGAAAGTTAATGAAAGATGGAAATTTCTAAACCAGTAGTTCTTTAGGTCTTTCCTCCAGTTCCTTTGGTAGAAATGAAGGGGACTTTTGTTGAACAAGACATCCATGACAATAAAGACTGGCGTTGGGTAGAATCCTTTGCTCTGGGAGCAGGAGCTGCAGCTGACCCGCACTGAGGAACTCCAACTGGCCCTCTCAGTCTGACAGAATTCCTCTTTAACGGTTAGTTCCACATTGGAAAATAAAAATACAAGAATGTATTAAGGGCA
This sequence comes from Eschrichtius robustus, assembly GCF_028021215.1. NCBI lineage: Eukaryota > Metazoa > Chordata > Mammalia > Artiodactyla > Eschrichtiidae > Eschrichtius > Eschrichtius robustus. The sequence continues at coordinate 40,814,725 of NC_090837.1, read as the reverse complement.
GAGTAAAGTAAGTGGTGATTCCAGGGAACACCACCCAAGTCCTCTGACTAAAAATACTTACAGAAAAATCCACCATTAGAAATTCATTCCTTTGTGTTAACCAGCTATTCTTTCAAACTGCAAACACCTGTGAGAAGGTATATACCTTGACTGGGCTCTTAGTCATTCACATCCTATTATGACTCAGTGGAATGCACTGCTTTTTTCTGAATAATGAAGTAAAAGCAGAGAACTAAAGAAACTGAATTGCTGTATTTGGGGAGAAGGAGGAAACAGTGGAGTGTCTTAAGATCCCAGATACTGTTAGCGAAAGGCATCTTAGATGGGGCACTTTGCCAGGCAAGAAGCAACGTTAGAATCAATCGGGGCTCCTAGGGAACTGTGACCCCACCCCTGTTTCTCTAAGGGCTGCCTGATTTAGAAATAGCAAGCACTAGTCCTGGACCTGCTAAGGACACATACTGAGCTACCATCGTTATCAACTTGCCTCTTTTATTCTGAATTTCTCCACTGAGAAACAGCTTGAAGAGAGCAACCTCAAAGAGAAATTCTGAGGCTAAAACTACTTAATGACTATAAAGAAACGTTCAGTTATAAATGTTGTATAAGTTCTAAAGGTAAATAGACAATGTGTAAATTCCTTAATTATTCCACTGCAAAACCAAGAGAGATGGGTACGGTAGAGAAGACTGAAGGACAGGAGAAATATGGGAAAGAAAAATTAAATAGCATGACTAAAACTCCTCCTTTATCTTAGTTTCTGTTTGTATAGTAATTCAGAGTTAAAAAAGTAAAAAAAAGCATTGTTCAAAATTCAGCAACACAGGCTTTATTCAATTAAGTTAACTCATTTTTATTCTCCACAAATGGCTTTAAAGAAAAATGTCTCTCATGTTAAAATATAGCCTAATTTCGTCTGGAAAACTTCTTATAAAAAGTCTCCAGAGATAAGCGCCATCTTTCTTTAATCCCTTCATTTTCTGATTTGGTGACCAAATTAAAGCAACAATAAGCTGTGAAATCGATATATATGCTTATCAGTTAAAATCCAACCTTACCCAGCACCCCATCTACGCTCTCAAGAACAAGAGTCCTGGAATTAGTTTTGGGAGAGTTCACCTTTTGGGGGTCTCGCTGAGAGGGCTGTGGGCAAGTGTATGCGCTGCTTTACCGGGAGGCTGCTTCCTCCTGGCTGCTCACCTGTACCAAGGTCATCTGAGCATACCCTCTCCAGCTGAACTCAGGAAACTCCAGGGGATCAAATCCAAACCGAAGCGCTCTTCCACTGGGTGTAGTGCCATCTTCAATCTCATACCTCATATGATGCAAATCCGGGAAATAGTAGTTGTTTTCAGGTCTTTTATAAATAAAATGTAAATGTGGATACAGAAAGTGAGGTTCGTTGATAATCTGGATATCCTTTAATCCCAATAGCTATCACTGAGAGAACTCCCACCAAATTGACAGAGCACATTAAATAAGGACAAATTGAGGGGGGAGCTGCTTTTTCTCTAAATTATTGCTTTCGCTCATGTAAACATTCACAGAAAACACCCAACACTACTTGTACCAAGCAGTCAAATGAGAAAAGCATTGAGAACAGCCCATAGTGGTAGCACCCTTTAAAATGTTTTAAATGGTTGTCAACGATTTAGCAAAGTCAAATTGGGCTATTTACCATAAATTCATTCATTTATACTCATATTCACTGATTACACAAATATTAATATCTTTGCCAGGCACTGTTGCTAAGCACTGCAGATATCATAGTGAACACGACATAAAATACTTCGTATGCCAAGTTTACAAGTTAGATACATTTTCTCTACATATACATATATATTTTGATCATTAGAATGACTTTTCTATGTCTTGTTTTCTCTTAAACTATATGCCTATAAATGGATTCCTTTCAAGAGTCTGATAATGGTGGTCACAGAGAGGGATCAAAAATATTCTATTGCTTGTGTGACATTTTATATTCAAACTACTTGAAGTTCTTCAAAATGGCGTATTTTGACAATCCAGTCCCAAGCTAATAACTGTTAGTGGATTTAAAGCCATAAAGACCAATTAGTCAAGGGAAATAAAAGGGCATGCTCCTATATTGCAAGTCGAATTAGGAATGCTTACAACTTATGAAGGTAATTTATGAATGTAATTTATGGAGGTAATTTATGAAGATCCCTAAAAATGTTCATTCCCATTGACATAGAAATTCTACTTCAGGGAATATATTCTAAAGAATGATTTTATAGGGTCAAAAATTAACATAGGGCTTCCCTGGTGGCGCAGTGGTTAAGAATCCACCTGCCAATGCAGGGACATGGGTTTGAGCCCTGGTCTGGGAAGATCCCACATGCCATGGAGCAACTAAGCCCGTCGCCACAACTACTGAGCCCGTGTGCCCCAACTACTGAAGCCCACGTGCCTAGAGCCCGTGCTCCACTACAAGAGAAGCCACCGCAATGAGAAGCCCGTGCACCGCAACGAAGACAACAGCAACTAGAGAAAAGTCCACGCGCAGCAAAGAAAACCCAACGCAGCCAAAAATAAATTAAAAAAAAAAAAAAATTAACATAAAAGAATGTCTACAACAGTGAAAACTTGGAAACAAAATATATGTACAATTATGAAATAAAGAAATTATTAAATATTATGTAACCATTAAATATTTTGAACACTACTTAATTACAATGGAAAATGTTCATGATATCATGTGAAAAAATTGATATAAATTATATGATAAAATACAATACTAATTTTTATTCATAGAAAAAGCCTAGAAAATATACAAAAAATTTTAAAAGGGGTTATCTCTGGGCGGCAGAATGAAGATTTTCCTTTGCCTTTTTACTTTTAGGTACTTATTAAAATTTTACAATGTAACACATATTACGTTATCACAAAAACTATTTAGAAAACAAAGTGAATGTGAATGCTTTCTAAACTTGTAAGAAAAACTAAAAATACACAAATAATACCATAAACAAACATTTGGAGGAATTTAGGACAAAAAGACGCAAAATTTATCAACCTGGAAAAAGGTGCTGTGGCATCTATGTTGTTGGTGTGCTATCCTTTTATTTCATTTATCATTTACTACTAAATCAAAGGATAATCTAAATTCCATATATATATGTATTGGCTGTAATGTCAATATTTTGGCCTCAGGGTGGGTAATTTATTCTGATGCATTATTTCAACCCTCAAATTAGCCAATCACCTACATAGCTGGAAGGAGAAAAAACTCATGCTGATTCAGTAGGGGGAAAGCTCACTTTATCAAGAGGAAGGTGGGAAGAGGTAAAACATGGGTTGAAAATGTTTCTGAGCCAATTTATGAAGTTCCTCTGGTCTATGGTGAACCTCGCTCATCTGCAGGAAAACAAAACTACAGACGTGCCTTTCTTCACATACATTTTACTATGAGGCCCCTTTTACTGTCATTTAGAAACAATGGAAGAAAGCACAGCTGAGCTGCTCTGATCCTGAGAATTCAAATGTTGGAAACATGGAGGAAAAGGAGAGAAGCGTCATTCTAAGTACTGGGTTGGCCAAAAAGTTCGTTCATGTTTTTCTGTAACATCTTACAGAAAAATCCAAACGAACTTTCTGGCCAACCCAATACATACGGTTCGCCTTGATTGCATTAAAGATCTCTTTATTAACCTGTTGACAATGCAGAAGTAGTGAAGGTACTTGAGATTCACAAGTTGCATTTCACAAGAGTTTCAGTGTATGATTAAAAGTCAGAGGGTTTCCCTGGTGGCTCAGTGGTTAAGAATCCGCCTGCCAATGCAGGGGACATGGGTTCGAGCCCTGGTCCAGGAAGATCCCACATGCCGTGGAGCAACTAAGCCTGTGTGCCACAACTACTGAAGCCCACGTGCCTAGAGCCCGTGCTCTGCAACAAGAGAAGCCACCTCAGTGAGAAGCCCATGCACCGCAACGAAGACCCAACGCAGCCAAAAATAAATAAATATTATTTTTTTTAAAAAGTCAGAATATTAAAAATTTTCTTCCTTCCACTAATGGACAATTACGGATGGATCATGGTTTCAGATAAATATAGAAACTGCTAAACAGGCAGGACAGAGGCAGCGTGCTCCATACCTGCTATAGCCCCTCTGGGACTTCAGTCTCCACTTGGCTGCCTTGCTCCCGTTCATTTTGATTTGCTTCTGCATGAGATGAGGGACTTCCTCCCACTTCTAAAGTTGTCTTAACCCCCACCCCCACAGTCACGGATCCCGAGGGAGAAGCAGGAGCTGCATCTGCTGGGCTCCTCCAGGCTGTGACTTCCACGTGGAGGTTCAGCTGTGGGAACCCACCTCGTGCATCCAGCCCAAGTCTCGCCCACTTGGCTTTTTGCATCTCTGGGAACTTTCCAGTGAGGCCACTCTGTGATCTACAAAGTGGAACCGTTTTTAGGGCAACTTTACCTCCTGTTTTAATTGGCCTCAGTGACAAGTGTCCAGATGGCAAATGACAGTACAGCTTCACTGGCCCTCTCACCTGGGGACCGCTTCTCTCTGCCCCAGAACTGCCGGCACAGACAGGACTCTGAGAGAGCCTTCATGACGTCAGTATGGAGGGAACCTCCGTGAAGACTCACCGCTGGCAGGTCTTCCCCATGACGTGCTCTCGGCACCGGCAGACTCCGGAGGGCCCGCTGCACACAGGGGTGACGGCTCCACCGATGTCACACTGACACCCTGAGAGTCGGGAAACAGCAGTGGTCACCCATCAAAGCATCTCCATGCCGGAGGCTTCCCCTCCCTCTATGAGAAGTGGAAATCAGGAAGCCCCGGGTTGCAGGGCTGCGCCTTCTTTCCCTTGCCACACCTCACATCTGGCAGGTGTTTGAAATATGTAAGAACCTCCCAAAGTAAGACAGCAAGTCCCCCCAAGAGTCCACGTGAAAGTTGGAGGTGCATTTGTAGGCCAGTTCCAACACTGTTGTCCCATGTAAGGCGACTGCAGCCCAGGAGCTAAACACGATTTCACAGCATAGTGCTACTGTAAACAGTGGGTGCTAAGGAGAGGCTGCTTGAAAGATACCAGAGTAGCCTTGTGGGGCTCCTGCAACTTCATTATTTAACACAATATTATCACACAATATTATTGTGTGAGCTTTTTTAATATTTCAAAATTTATCTTTAAAATCTCTAAGTCTTGATGTTATTTACATCTCCCCTATGGGTCCCCCGCATCCCAATTATGATTTTTTTATAATTAAACCAACAGTGTGCTGGTAGAAGAAAAGTGGAAACAGCCCTGTTTGCAATTTACTTCTAGTTTTAAGGCAATGTTTGGCCAATTTCCCTGGACAGATCTTTTCAGTCCCATCCCATCAGAAAGTCTGCAAGAAGACAGTGAACTCAGAAGCAAGGTTACTCTGCCAGTCTTTGCCCATCTTTTGTCCTTTTGCCTTACTCAGGACCCCCTGGAAGGATTTACCTTGACACCCAAAGTAACTGCTCTTTTCCAAAGCAAAATATCCATCTTCGCATGTGTCACAGGAATCACCACCGACGTGGGACTTACAGTGACAGTCACCATCTAACTGCAGAACAATGAGCGGATGACAAAATTTGGTGAGATTACAGAATTTGCTAATCTTCAAGATTTCAAACTGGCTCATTGTGTCATTTGAAGCAGGGTAGCCGGGATCTGAAAACTTCCATGAAGATGGCACTAACACCCTCCTGCAGAAACCCCACAATTAACTGCTAGTATATTCTACCGGCATCCCAGGAAAAATAGGCCCACATTACCTGCCCGCACTCTCCAATTCCGCTCATGGTTCCCGCCACATGGCATTGGCATTCTGGGAAGATAAGAGAGCATCCTTGGACCAAGGTTACAAAAAAGGACAGTTCCGGCTCTGGGAACAGGACACACCAGCAATACTACAATCACTTTCTAGCATGCTTCAGCAGAACTCTACTTTGCAGCAGTCAGGCATAAAACTGAATTACTTTCTGGGGTCAGCAGAACCCAGCAGCCAGATCAATACCATCTACCTACAAGGAGTACTGGTTTGTTTATGACCACTCATAAAAGACAAAAGCTACAACATCATGGGATTTTTAAATGATTCTAATGTCAAGGTCATTATTGATATGCTTACATGAAAATATACCCTATTAAAAGATATTCACTCCACTTAGCCATCTGAAGCTTGGTGTTTCCAAGTTCCTATACTGGCTTCAATCTAAGCATAAAATGAAAATAAAATTAAACCGGGAAGTGTAGATTATAAAAACAAGGCGGAAAAACCATTTATCAAGCAGCTGCTTTCTCAAACAACATGATACATATGGAAACAGGATATAAATCCCTTGCTGAGATTTTGAAAATGACAGAAGTTCTGCCAAAAGTGGGGGAAAAAAAAATCAAGACATTTATACAGAATTTCAAACAAACTGAACAGATTAAATCAATAGCTCTTTTGTGAGTTGAGTCACTGAGGTAAAGAAAATCAAGAGGAAATTACAATACAGTAAAATATTGTTCATAGGAAACCTCACCTGAACATCCACTGGGGTTTTCTTTGGCCAGATTCCAATATAATGGTTTGCAGATGCTACAAGTAGGACTTTCAACATGAAGCTTGCATCGGCAATGCCCCTTTAAAAGAAAATCAAACTAATGCTTGACATCTCAGAATTAAGAGGTTTCCAAACAAGTGTTCTGAACAAAGCTTGTCACAGAAATATATTTTGGTCACGAAATGTAAATTAAGTGTATCCAGGAGGAATAAAAGTACTGGGTTGATTTCAACAGTCTGCTAATTGATTTTGTTTTATTATTTATTTATTTGTTATACACATAAGCCATATACGTGGTTAAAGCAAAACTGGAAAATTCAGAAAAAGAAAAAAAATTTTAACGACTCATTTATAACATTGTCATTATTTGTTGATTCTGTTACAGCATGGACTATAAATCTTAATGGAAAATATCTGAATATTTAACATGCTGAGAGGTAGTAGAAAATTATGTTTATCTGCAAGTGTGTCTATAATATGCCAGAGTCACTGCCTTGCTTAAACATCTTGAAGCCCCATAGTGAAAAGGCAAAATGTCTCTCCCCTTTCCCTCCAGGGCCGGGAGTTCCAGCTTCTCCAAGCTCTGAGGCCAAGAAGACAGATAATTTCTAAAGTGCTTAGAAAATGAATCAGAATGCCATGGTATTGTGCTTGGAGTAATAGCAAATAAATTGCAATTACTTTGTACACAGCTTAATTAAATGTGTACTGGCCTCTGATTTTCTTAATTTTAATTATGTATGGCCGGCTTATGTGCAGGTTTCCAGGGTGGCAACGCCCTCAGAGTAATGCTAGGACTTTACAATTCAAAGTTTAAATAAACCGTATTCTTTTGTTTTGGGCAGAAAATCACAATATCACATATGCACTTTGAAAAAGAGCAATGGTCTCTTCAAGCTATTTGGCCTCAGGTCTTATTTTAATTTACTTTTAATTTCAGGAAGCTCCCAAATGTGTCGGTCTCAAATAAGTATCAGAACAATAGTTAGAATCGCCACCCTTTTACAATCCTCTACTTACCAAACTGGAGTCCAGGGTTCCGGCTGGGTCACAGACACTGCTGGAGCCTGTATATGATTTAGAAGGGGTTTAAATGTCTGGGGTTTTAACGTTTGTTTGTCCCTTTGTTTTGATGTTTTGAGGGTTTTTTTGGTTTTATTTTTGTTTTTTAAGTTTTACTTGTTTTTAAAACTGCTACATCTACATTTGTATTTTTTGATAGATGGGTGGCAAGGACTTTGCATGTAATTCAGAAGAAGACACCTTGAACAATCTTCATGGTCCTTAATCCCCAAATCACCCCTTTGGCCACTGAACAACTCTCTTCCCTGCCTGCTACTAAAAAGTTCACTTCCAACTGATAACAAAGGAGACTGGGGAAAGGAGTCTTTAATTTTGAACATCGTTAGGGTTGTCCAGAAGAGGGCAGTATTGTACCAAGAGATTTTTTAATTGTCCAATTAGATGTTACAGAATTTGTAAGTATATTTTTTAGTGACTCAAGACAATTCTTTAACTATCACAGCCCCCTTGTTCTCCACCTGTATTAAAATTATTTCTAAAATCAATTAATTTGCTTTCTTGCCTTTGTCAATATAGTATCACAAACCCAATGTAATAATCTCTTTTCAACAAATTAGGGTCTTGCAGTGTCTCAGCATTACTATCACACGGCATTAAAAATGAAGAGGGAACTCCCTGGCGGTCAAGTGGTTAGGACTCGGCATTCTCACTGCCGAAGGCCTGGGTTCAATCCCTGGTTGGGGAACTAACATCCCACAAGCTGTGAGGCCAAAATAATAAATAAATAAATAATAAAAATGAAGAGAGTTTGGGTAAGCCTGCTCTGAGCCTTCTTTTTCAAATAATTTAAATAAACCCATAAATGATCTTGTTTTCTTACATGTTGCTCCCTAGACTTTTTGCCTTATTGTCTCCTCTCTTTGTTTCAACTTCCCCCTTGATGATATTCTCTCTCTGTCTCTTCCATTTTTTTCTTTTTACAAATTTATTTATTTATTTTTGGCTGAGTTAGGTCTTCGTTGCTGCATGCGGGCTTTCTCTAGTTGCGGCGAGTGGGGGTTACTCTTCGTTGCGGTGCACGGGCTTCTCATTGTGGTGGCTTCTCTTGTTGCAGAGCGTGGGCTTTAGGCATGCGGGCTTCAGTAGTTGTGGCTCGTGGGCTCAGTTGTGGCTCACAGGCTCTAGAGCTCAGGCTCAGTAGTTGTGGCGCACGGGCTTAGTTGCTCCATGGCATGTGGGATCTTCCCGGACCAGGGCTCAAACCCCTGTCCCCTGCATTGGCAGGCAGATTCTTAACCACTGCGCCACCAGGGAAGCCCTCTGTCTCTTCCTTTTTTAATGCTCCTGAATTCTTCTGTAACAAGCCAACACAACCTTCCAGCTCCTTGTTGCTTTCCAGCCTGGCCCCACCCAGCCCTTGGCTCCTCCCCAAGCTGCCCAGCGGCCCCATCCAGCTCCAGGGAACTTGTCCTGGCTGCCCAGCCCCTCTGCCCACTGCTTAGCACTTCCTTCCACTCCCGACCCCGAGGAGGTGAGGACACCCAGCCTGGGACAGCCTCCCTCTCCAGGGACCTCCAGGCCTTCTCCCAAGTGAGCAGTCCCCTCTGACTGCTGGCTACTGTTGCCACCGGCAAGAAAGCCTGGTCTCTTGAGGATTCTGGTCAGCGAGGTTCTGGGGAATCAAGTTGGAGCTGCAGCCCTGTCTTCAGATGGTTCCGCGTGCCAGGCTCCAAGCGCCATCAGGAGCAGGAAGGGGTCTGAGAAAACCACAGTCTCCTGACGCAAAGTCTGGGTCAGCCTTTCACAAACACCCACTTCTCAACAGAGAAAGGGTCTCTGAAAGCAGCAGTCAGGAGCTACTTGCCACTGGGGCCTGCACACTCCGGGGGCACAAGGAGATTCCTGGGCATCTTTGGTCTGTGCCCTGAGTCACCGAGCCCGGCACACTCTCATCTCTCGTATCATTGCAGGCATGAGGACCGACCCAGGACAGTGTTTCAATCCTTGGCTCACTCTTTCCAAACTGAATAGACTCTGGTCCACCCCACTCCCTGGCCCCTCACACCTGGGCTGATGTGTGATGACACTATCCCCCAGGAGGCCAGTGGCAGGCAAGAGAAGAGGGGAGCAGAACCCCAGCAAAGCCCTGCTCTGCCTGCCTGCAGGGGGACCTGTGAGAACACCTGCAGGAAATTACGGGGCAGCCACATCGGTGCCGCCACCCAGGACCAGAGAGAAGCCACTTTGCCTTGGGAAGGGGGACAAGAATGCTCAGCTTAGCGAAAAGGGGTCACCTCTGCCACACTGCTACACAGAGAATTTACATGCAAGTCAAGAAACACAAATTTATGGGGACTTCCCTGGTGGTGCAGTGGTTAAGCCTCCACACTCCCAGTGCAGGCGGCCCGGGTTAGATCTCTGGTCAGGGAACCAGATCCCACATGCATGCCACAACTAAGGAGCCCACGAGCCACAACTAAGACCCAGTGCAACCAAATAAATATTAAAAAAAAAAAGAAAAGAAAAGAAGAAACACAAATTTATAGCACATTAAATAATTTTTAAAATTTTAGGAATAAATCATTTTTAGATTTCTTTTAAGATGTATAACTGGTACACCCGTTTTCAATGGACTCAAATTGGGGAGGAACCAGGCAGATTAGGGTCAAAAGTGTAGCAGTGACCAGTGGTGGGTCTGCAGGTGTCTGCAGGCTTCTTTGGGAAGCTGCCCGCACACACTTCAGAGAGGAACCCGCCCTCCGGCATTCTGATGTCTTCCCTACCTTGGCAGTGGGGGAAATCAGAGGCATCTGAGAGACACCTGTCACACCGTTGTCCTGTGATCCCCAGCTGACACTCGCACTGTCCAGTCACCGGGCTGCACAGCGTCTGGTAGGAACCAAGGGCTGAACACTGGCAGGCTGGATGAAAAGACCTCAGTAAGACCCAGGGCAACGGGGCACAGGACCCGGATAAGAGTACGGAGGCAGGGCCAGAAAGACCCAAATGCAAGTTCCAGCTCCACCTCTTATGGGACATGGAATTTGAAACAAGTCGCTCGATTGCTCTAAGCCTCAGTTTCCCCTTTCTTAAATGGGAATAATATTAGCATCTACTTGATAAGATTGTTGCCAGGATTAGATAAAGATAATACCTAAAAGAGCTGGGTCCAATGCCTGTCTCATACTGAGCAATCAGTAAATGCTGGGGTTTTTTCTGTTGTTAATTTCACACTGACCAAGATTGGCTGGTCGTGGATGAGGATTTGGGGGATGCTTCTTGCATTCAGAAATGGTGCTCATCAGAGGAAGAAGCAGGGAACTGCTGATTGGGGATGTGAGTCAACGGAGAGGCCACATTAATTCTACATCCCACTGGGGATCAAGTGCAAACCATTCCAGTCCAGGTTGGCCTACAGTGATCCCCTCCTTTTTCCCCTCTCCTCATACTTAGTTTCTCAAGGTCAGGTGTAACTGAATAATCATGAAAAAAGTGATGCAGGCAGGGTTGGGAATAGACAAGAAATGCATCCCAGGTTCCCTTCCTCCCCCTCCAGCAGGTGACTAAACACACGTGGATGGAGAGAAGAGATTCTGGACATTCCCCTCTCTACTCCTTCCTACTGGGTCAGGTTCCTACAGGTCCCTGCAGCTAACCTCCCACAGGGTGGCAGTTACTCAGCCTCACTCAGCACTCACTCTGCGAGGACCTGCTTCTGGGGAGAGGAGAGCGGTGGAAATGGCCCACTATTTCCTGAGCTGGAGGGTTTAACACCCTAAGAACTGGAAGGGACTGGAGAGATTATCTCGTTGAATTCCAGGGTTACATAGTGAAGTTCAGAAGTTAAGTGACATGTCTATCCAAGGTCACCGAATTAGCCTGTAGCAAAGGGCTTCAGTCTCTGGGGCAGACACATCCAGATTCAAGTAACAGCTCTGCCACTTAATAGCTGTGTGATCATGGGCACGTTGCTTAGCCTCTCCAAGCCTCAGTTTCCTCTTCTAGAAACGAACTGATGACAGTACCCGCCCCATGAGATCACTAGAGAATCAGCAGCCACAGACAAGAAGGGCAGTGTGTGCAGTGCTTGCTCAGTGAACATTCACTCTTGCTAACATTACTATCGTGATCATCCGAGTCCCCCAGTGCTTGGGATGTGCTCTGTACACCATCCCACGCTGCATTAATGGGAATCAGTGGATTAGTATTCCTGACTTCCAAATTTATATTCAGTGTATGCGGTAAAAAAAAAAAAAAAAAAAAATATATATATATATATATACACACACACACACACACACACACACACACACAACCTTGTTTGCAAGGTTTCAAAAATTCCACACTTGCTGATGCCTTGGGAAAGAAAAGATGAGATAAAGTGCCAATTCCAGTGATTTCTTTGCAGGCATCCTTAGGATCTGTAAAGACCCACATCGTTAAGCCTTGGAGCACAGAGCTCCCACAGGGACGAGACCATGCCATTTTCATTCTCTTTGACAGCACTCAGCCCAGGCCCGGAAGCGGTGAGTTACTCTGACAGTGCTCTTCTGTGATAACAACAGTGGTAGCGTTTACCCGAGTTGTCACTAGAATCACAAAATAAACTCACTGCTGGAAGGGAATTTGGCTCGCTTTCTCATTTACAAGTTACCTGGGACTTCAACGGGCTATGTGACTTGTTCTGAGAGGCCCAGCTAGGAAGTGGCAGGCCTAGGAGCATTTACCATCCTTCCACCCTCCTATTTTACATGCATCCATCCAGCAGACCTTGATTGAAGGCCTATTGTGTTCTACGGCCCCGTGACCAGGTGTCAGGGTGGAGGCAAATATGAGAAACACACATTCCCTGACCACATGGAGCTAGAACTCCAGGAGAGGGGCTAGAGCGTTACCAATATGGTGCCGAGAAACTAAACATAAGACAGAGGAAGAAACGGGCCGAGCGCCACCCAACCAGCGCTTGGCAGACAGCAGGACAAGGACTCAGCCCTTCTGCCGTCTAGGTCAGCATTCCTTCGTGGCCCCATGTTCCCCGCAGGCCTGTCTGCAGAGATCAAGTCCCTCCCCGGGGTCAGATTACTGAGGAAACGTTCTTGGGCTTTGTGATGGTTAATGTTTTCATGTCAGCTAGGCTATAGGGCTCAGATGTTTGCGCAACACCAGTCTAGATGCTGCTGTAAAGGCGTTCTGTTAGACGTGACAAACATTTACATCAGCTGACCTTGAGTAAAGCAGGTTGCCCTCCACGAAGTGGGTGGGCCTCATCCCATCAGTTGCAGACCTTACGAGAAAAGCGGGAGGTCCCAGAGGAAGAAGAAATTCCGCCTCCAGAAGGCCTGTGGGCTCCAGCTGCGGCATCACCTCCTCCCTAGTCTCCAGCCTGCTGCCCTGCAGACTTCAGCCTTGTCAGCCCCCGCAATCCGGGAGCCGAGCCCTTAAAATAAATCTATCTATACCCACATCTATCTATATATACAGACACATATCCTGTGGGTTCTGTTCCTCTGGAGAACCCTAACACAGGTTCTTTCTGCTATTCTTCCTTTAAAGGAAAGTGAAGACAGAGAGGAAACACTCGTGCAGGCAGTCGGGGTAGAAGCAGCAGGAGCCTGGAGCACAGAGGTGGCAGCTCCAGCCAGCATCACGTGGGTGACGCCGACCCTGACTCCCAGGGCCAAAGGGGTTGTCCAGGGAGCCTCAGGAGATGCGGTTACACTCCAGAAGCGAAAACAAAGATGCAGCCTTAAACGCAGGTACATTATTTTAAATCCTGAATTCCTCAATCTGGCATCACACTTCGCATTTCAATCCAACTATCAGTGAAAGTTGTCAGATCCCAAACCCGAACCCCAACACTGGTAGCCTTTTCTCACTCTTGGAAATACTATAAGTCTTTACGAATATTTGAATTCTGCTCTTTGTTTTGAGCCAGGTCCTTCGGAGTTTCTGGAGTATTTTCTTCTCGTCTGCTCCTCACTGTGCTTTTGCTTTAAGACACTTTTATTCCCAAAGAGTATTAAAAAAAAAAAAGATAATAAAGGTCCAGGGAATCAGGGAGCTTGTCTGCTGTGCTCCCCCCAAATCTTCCAGCATCAAGCACAGTCCTGGTCCCCAGTACATGCCAGATAGATGTTTGTTAAATGAAGGGATAAGCAGCTATTGAAATGCTCTTCCAGGTCCAGCCCTGTAGTTCTACTGATGTGCATTCTCTCCTTGACTCTTGCAGCGCTGCTCTGAGAGGTATTGCTCTGAGGAATGCCAGCTTCTTCCCCTGCAGTGAATAAGCTCACAGAGTGAGGCGACAGTACTAGACAACACAGAAACTGCAAGGGAAACAGAGCTCCTTATTGTTTCAGGGGTGCTCTCGTCGCGCGTGATTTTAGAGCTTTTCCTTCTGTTGGAAAAGCAGGCTGGCGCCTTCTTTGGCACTCTTCACTCAGAGCCGCAAAGCCAACATTTCAGTTCCACAAGACTTAGCACCCTCCACTTCTCTGGCTAACTGGACTGAGAGCAGATCAGATCTACAGAAAATCCCAAGGCTTCTTCCGATCACCTCAATGTTCTCCTAGATACACGTTGAATTACAAAGCAAAGGGCCAGTTCAAAGCAAAATTGCACAGAACTTGGCCCAGCCCTATGGATTTTGTTTTCTCCCTTGGAAAGGCCAGGAGGGCTCTCCTGGGAGCATCCCAGGTCAGAAACTTTCCCCTGCTGTGCCTTCTGCCATCTGCCGGTTCCTTTGGCTTCTTCCCGGGGCCAGTTTGTCGGATTCATGAGAATATGCTGACACGCAGAAGGAGGTTAACCTTGCACTGGTAACATATGTTGCCAGGACTTTTCTAAGGAAAAGTCTGCAACTACAACCCAAAGACAAACAACAATGGGGACAGTTCGGGCCCTGGGCCACTGCGGTTTGGGAGCAGCTGCACTTTGAGTGCCTTCAGTGCCAAGTCATGGGAGGACCGCCGTCTCCACACTCCCACCCTCCTGGCCTATGTTCTAAGTGCTGACTAGTTGCTACTTAGCAAACCGCACCAGAAAAAAAAAAGAGGGAGGAGGAAGGAAAGAAGAGGAAGAGAAAAATGAAGAAGGTCAGGAAGGCAGGAATGACGACGGACGGAGAGGAGGAAAAGGGAACAGTAAATCCCCAAAGGACCAAGTTCCCAGAGAGTCGCGGTGTGTTTTGTGGTTGCAGATAAAGAGCTGAGTCAGACGTCAACACAAACGTAAAACTGAAATACACAGAGACAATTCTCTATGTGGCCTCACATCTACGATTTGACTTTCAGCTACAAGAAAAAACTGCAGGGCACTTGAGTGAGTCAAAAACAAACTGAGAAGGAGATAGCCTTGTGCTTAAAGTCTGGAGTAAATTAAGTTAATGCAAAACATAAACGCTGGACTGCAGTTGGAAAGCGCAATTGAGAAGGGTTTTAGACTTCTTTTTAAGATGACTTTTTAAATTTTTAAAGCAATATAGAGCAAAGCCACACAAACATTTTTTGGCTAGAATATACTGGACCATCTGATGTAGCATTTGGGGCCACACTGGTTTGATTCTAAAATTCCATGGGCCAAGCAATCAACTTCATCTAAGAAAGATCACAAAATACTGGGTCAGACCTTGATGCTAGACCAGATTCAGATTTCAGCATGTCTGGGCTTCAGCCACTGGCTTCAACGCTGCCCCCGAGGAAAAAATTTAAAAGATCACAAAAGCTGTTAGAAAAAGCAAGCACTAGAGAAGGGAGAACATCGCTGACAGAATGTAGGAGTATCCCAAACGCTTCCAGAGCCTAATTGTTCAAATCTGGAAGAACAAACTTTAGGGCACACCTCTACACCCCGCCAGGAATGAGGCTGCCCTGAATCTTCTCCTCCTGCTTTTGTCCGACAGACCTCGTTTTCACTACTCTTAACCTTGCCCGCTCCCCACATAAGTCCCTCTAGACTTGGCCCCTAGTGGACCCTGAAATGGAAGGCCTCCATCCCGTCTCCCTCCTGCTAGTTCTTCTTCATTTGGTCAATGAGAGATTCAGTGCCTCCAGCTTAAAATAGAAATGTAAGCGCCCCCAACTCGTGTTCCAAAACTTCATTATTTGGGATGTCTTTAAACAGAAACAATATATGTACAAGGACAAGGTGACCACACCAGACCATAGTGCCAGCTCAGCACTGAATCTGCCTCTAGTATGATTCATACAACTCCAACATAAGCATCACCTGTACTGAGGTTTCCACAGGAAATGCACTGGGCATTCCAAATTCTAATACTGAACTTCTCTGGTTGAAGTCAAGGCAGAGAAACAAAAGATACCCCTTCCTTTCCTTACCCTTCCACCCGCCAGGTGACCTAAATCTCTGGGCAGGGACTGCCGAGAGCTTCTGTGGCCCGAGAGGCAAAGGCTGAGAAGTGGGGCAGAGGATAGAGGTCCAGGACACGTCAGGGGATCAGGAGGAAAAAGAAGGGCTTGGGATATGGCACACAGACATCTATGCAAACAGGGAGATCAACCAGGATTAAGGCTACAGGCTCTTAAAATGATGTAGAGGAAAGTATGAGGCAGAGAAAGGAGGGTTAAAGGAATAGCAGCTACCGTACAGGTGAGTGCTTCCCGGGCTCTAAGAATTTTACACATCAGTACACACGTAACCCACACAACATGTCACAGGGCGGGCACTATTACCAGGAAACTGAGGAACAGAGGGGGTAAGAACTTACCCAAGTCGATAGCTAGTGCGAACCCTGTTCTTTGCCACTTTGTCTCCTGCTTCGGGTAGGGACCTTCCTGCTCCTGCCCCACTCTCCCAGCTCCTTAGTGTGGCCGCCCTCATGGGTGACATGCCTCCGTACCGATGCTACCCTCCTCCTGTGCTCAGAGGCTGGAAGCTAGAAACAGCACTTCCCAGATTCTCCTGGAGCTGGGCTCTGGATGCCAATCGGGTTTTGCAAATAACTACTTGAATAAGATTAGAAAGGCTGGGGCTTCCCTGGTGGCGCAGTCGTTGGAAATCCGCCTGTCAATGCAGGGGACACCAGTTCGATCCCTGGTCTGGGAAGATCCCACATGCCGCGGAGCAACTAAGCCCGTGTGCTGCAACTACTGAGCCTGCACTCTAGAGCCCGTGAGCCACAACTACTGAGCCTGCGTGCCACAGCTACTGAAGCCCGCACGCCTAGAGCCCGTGCTCCGCAATGAGAGGCCACCGCAATGAGAAGCCCATGCACTGCAACGAAGAGTGGCCCCCGCTCGCCACAACTAGAGAAAGCCCGCATGCAGCAGCGAAGATCCAACACAGCCAAAAATAAATAAAATTTAAAAATTTAAAAAAAAAAAGATTAGAAAGGCTGAGCATTTCTGCTGCTGTGCCCTGGCTGGCTTCCTGGGGGCCTTGGATGGCCATGGAGGCAAAAGGACCGCAGTCCCCCTGTCCCTGAGCTGCATGGCAGGAGTCTGGGCTTGACACCAGGAGCCTCTTTGGAAGCCCAGCCTGGAGCCTGAGTCGGTGAGCACCTAATAACCCACAGCAAGTCCCTGCTGGGTTTAGTTCCGGCCCTGAGCCCTGACTGATCACCTTCCCTTCTTCTCTCCCCTCATTTTCCCTACGACGTTAGCCACCGAGGAGAACAATGGCAGGCAATGGGAAGGAGGCGGAGGAGAAGAACGGGGGCAAATTCATTCATTCATTTGCTGGTCACCCAACATTTACTGCACATCCATCATGCTCTAGGGACTGGGCCAGACTCCTCCCCTTCCCCTCCAGCGCCTTCAGTGACTCTTACTAGGATGGGGGACTAAGAGGCAAACCAAGCCTGTGGCTTTGTGTGTGCCGTTCCCTCTCCCGGAACACCCTGCCCCCCGCCCTTGTCTACTTGGCAGTTTCCTCAACACTATGCAGGTACCACTTCCCGTCCAGAGCCTGGATTTGTACCCAGGTGCTGACTCCAGAGCCCATGGGCTTGACCACCTGGGAGGAGGAAGAGTAAGGCTGAAAAGACAAAGGAGGGGAGGTGACATGGTCTGGCCCTGAGGACAGTCACATGTAACATACATATGTAGACCAGGGGCTCATTTATTAAACAATAGGCCACACAGCTCTGCCAAAAGGAGCCTCTGCATTTCCTCAGCGGTAAACTTACCTCGGGAGACTGATGATCACTACGTACGTGGGGCCCACTTACCTTGGCAAATAGGGAAGGAGTAGAAACCCCAGCGGCAGGCATCGCACCGAGGGCCCCCCACCCCGGGGCGGCACAGACACCGCCCGTGGGCATCACATATTTCGGGGAGAACTCCTGCCAGGTTACAGTCACAGCCTGCGAAGGGGAAGAGATTTTCAGAGGGGTCTCCATCCTCCATCCCTTCACCCACAGATTCTGAGTAATCTATGGTTTATATACCTTCCTAACCCAGAAGACTGCATCTTTAGGGGAGTAAAACATCTCTCCTGGAAAGATCAGAGATACCGTTCAGAAACACCCAGGACAGGCACTGGTTTGCAAAGTACCTACAATCTTCTAGCATCTACCCCCGGGGGAACAATTTTTTTTCCCCAAACTGAGCCTTGTTTAGTAAAACTTCAACTTCATAGATTCCCATCGAATGACAATCTTGAATTAAACATATTCCTACCTCCATTTTTCAGAAGAAAAGAGATGAACACACATTTAGCCCTAATAAGTGCCAGATGTGGCTTTGGGGGACCTCACTCGGCTTGTCTCAATCCTCCAGGCAGAGCCCTTCCCAGCAGGCAGGCTGCTTCCAGTCCTAACCCAGCACCTCTGCTCTGGCCAGCAGGTAACACCCCTCCCCTGGTTCCCTCTCAACCTTCAGGTCTCGGTCAGGAAGGCCTTCCCCACCCAGTCTATACCAGCAGCTCCCCCTTCCTTCTCCCACTCTCTATTTAGCTGTGTTAGTCTTTCACACTTTAATTACTGAAATCACTTATTGGCCTCATGACTGACTTTGACCAGTGGAATGAGAGGAAGGTGCTGCTGTGGGATTTCAGAGCCCAGGTCACAAGAGGCTTTGTGGTTTCCATTCTCACCCTCTGGGAACCCTGAGACCACCAGGGAGGTACCCTGTCTGACCTCATCGAGGATAAAAGGCCACATGGAGAGAGACACCGAGCCCCAGCAGACCCTCCAGCAAGTCCGGCAGAAAGACTGCCCAGCCAAGCCACAGGATTGCGAGAAATAACCCTTATTGTTTTAAGCCACTAAATTTTGGGGTGATTTGTTACATAGCAATAGAAGAAGGAAACACCTATCAAACTGAAAACTTACGGAGAGCTCACCTCAGGACTCCCAACTGCCATGTACAGTATGTCTCAATCAATAAATATTTCTCAAGAAGACAGGGCTCTTGCTTGACTTTATTATGGATGGATTAAATAATGAAGTCAAGCAAAAGCCCTGCAAGATAGGTAAGCATTTTATAGTTGAGGAAAAAGATGCTCAGAAAGGTTTTTTTTAAATAGATCTTTATTGGAGTATAATTGCTTCACAATACTGTATTAGTTTCTGTTGTACAACAAAGTGAATCAGCCAGGTGCATATATATATATCCCCATATCCCCTCCCTCATGAGCCTCCCTCCCACCCTCCCTATCCCACCCCTCTAGGTTGTCGCAAAGCACCAAGATGATCTCCTTGTGCTATGCAGCTGCTTCCCACTAGCTATTTTACATTTGGTAGTGTATATATGTCTATGCTACTCTCACTTCGCCCCAGCTTCCCCCTCTCCCCACCCTGTGTCCTCAAGTCCATTCTCTATGGCTACATCTTTATTCCTGCCCTGCCACTAGGTTCATCAGTACAATTTTTTTTTTTTTAGATTCCATATATGTGCGTTAGCATAAGGTATTTGTTTTCCTCTTTCTGACTTACTTCACTCTGTATGACAGACTCTAGGTCCATCCACTTCACTACAAATAACTCAATTTCGTTTATTTTTATGGCTGAGTAATATTCCATTGTATATATGTGCCACATCTTCTTTCTCCATTCATGTGTCGATGGACATTTAGGTTGCTAGAAAGGTTAATTAACTTGCCCAAGGTCACACAGCCAGAGGAGCTAAGTAGGGCTTTGAACCCAGGTCTGTCTGATTCTAAAGCCCATGCCCTTTCTATGATGCCAAGAATACAAGCTGATAACTGATTTTAAAAGCTGTGTTCAAGGTATGTTCCAGATTAGTGTATGTATTCAAACCATTCTCATATTTAAAACATCTACATTTCTATCAAGAACATTAGCATCGGTGGGAAGCAGCTGCATAGCACAGGGAGATCAGCTCGGTGCTTTGTGACCACCTAGAGGGGATACGGAGGGTGGGAGGAAGACTCAAGAGGGACGGGATATGGGGATATATGTATACATATAGCTGACTCACTTTGTTGTACAGCAGAAACTAACACAACATTGTAAAGCAATTATACTTAATAAAGATTAAAAAAAACCAAGAACACTAGCATCTAAACCTGCAACATGGTCCCTTGAGGAAGATCCTGAAAGACTCAAAGATCTGACTGGGTTCCCCCTACTTCTCAAGGAAGGGAAGTCTCATGCATTTCAGAAAGGTTTTCTACAAGGGTTAAAATAATAGATAATCTGAAAAGTTAGCTAAATCCCACTCCTTCCCTTTGCCCTTTTTCAGGTAAAAGGTTAGTAACAAAGTTGTGGAATTATTTTTTTACAATAATTAAGAAAGAAAAGATCAGGGTAAATCAGAGCAACTTTACAGTCTTTGCATAATCTCTAACTTGTTTATACTTCAACAGTCACCTAACTTGACAAAATGGGCATTGGATGTGTCCAAGGGCATATTCATCACAAGAGAAGCCTTGGAACCCAGGCTGGCACGAGCACCGCCCTGACTGTCCGTCACAGCAGCTGTCCATCACAACAGCTGTCCGTCACAGCAGCTGTCCATCACAGCTGCCATCCATGAGAGCTGCCATCCATCACAGCTGCCATCCATGACAGCTGCCATCCATCACAGCTGCCATACAAGGTCCCAATGCCAGGGGCCCACAGGCTGAGAACACCTCAGGGAAATGCAAAGGTTTACTGTCAATTACAGTCTTGGCATTAAACCAGGCATTGGAATTCAGTAAGCAACTTGAACTTTACAATGGCATTGAAGTCCAAGGAATCCTGATTTACACCCACTTGTAAACAGAAAGAAAGCATCTAGTGCCTATGCATTTCTAAATTTGTTTCTGAAATTCACTTTTTAACTTAGGCATGGTTTCCATAGTGCAGTGGTTACCATGTTCACCTGACACATAACTTATGTGGCAAATACTCCTACACGGTGCAGGAGCCAGAAACCTCTGAGGTCCCTCACTTCTCCCCCACCCTCACCTCCCACACCTCCTCACCAGGCCGTAGTGCTTATATCTCAGGAAAGCGCCTGCAATCCTCCTCTCCTTCCAGACTTCCAGAGCCTTCCTCCAGGACCTCATCCTCGTTTGCCTGGATTATTTCAAGAGCCTCCTGACAAGGCTGTCTGCTTCCTGTCTTCTTCCAATCCACTCTCCACACTGGTGTCAGGAGTGATCTTTCTAGAACGCCAATCTTTGCATATCAATTTCCAGATTAACCCCTCAACGGTGACCCAAGGCCTTCAGGATGCAATCCAAAGTCCTCGACATGTGTGACACAGCAGACCCTTCAAAATCTTCAGGCTGCCAGAGCCCATGAGGCACCTCTATGCAAACTAGAAAAAGGTGTCTCTTCCTCAAGATGCTTTCCTGTCACTTGCTGTAAAATCGTCACCATATACATACAGATCTGCCACATCCTCAATGCCTCCTCCTCCTGGTCCCAGGAAGCCCTTCTAGAACCTCTGCCTTTTCCCTTCCTCCTTTCCTTCCCTCCTCCTTCCACTGTTCCTTCCATCCCTCCTTCTCTCCTTCCCACCTGCCTTCCTGCCTTCCCTCCCTCCCTTCTGTAAGGAGCTGTAAAGATGCCCCTTGTGTTTGCTCCCATGGCTCCGTGTTCTTGCCCTGTCATAGCATCAACTCCTGCTGTTATAACTGCTTGTCTGTGTGTCTCCCACAGGCCTGGGGGCTTCCAGGGAGCAGGGACTGTGAGCAGGCAGCTGCCTTGGCCATGCCTAGTATAGAGGAGGTACTTAATAGGAGTTTAATGAATGAAGAATATGCTAAATATTCAAGACGACAATTCTCTTGGGTAAACACCATTCCTTGAATTTTATTTTATTGGCACAGAGCTGCCAAACCGAGATATCAGAATTCACCTGTTCATCTCTAAGCTGTATCTGGCTTGTTTCCACACCAACAATGAATACCCCACCCTGCCAGGCAGGTGAAATGCCCAGCCTGGGGAGAGACAGCAGGAAGGCATGCCCTAGTGGCGGTCTCCCCATCTCTCAGAGTTCTCATCATTAGCACGTGCCCCGGCCCCGATCACACTGACGCAATACTTTGGCAATGGCAAGTAGCTCCTTACAAAGTGATGGGGGAATCAAAACCTTTTCATGGTATTTGTCAAGAAACCTCTGGGCAGCCATGTCTTCAGGCCAAATGGGCTGCTTTACAAAATCATCCCAAGACTGTATCAATCTCCTAAGGTAAGCACCTAGAGTCTTCCTGCAGCTGTTGATTTTGCTTGTCACCGCTCTTTGTTTGAACTTGGAGGAATAAAACTGTGCCCATGCCCAGCGGCCAGTGTCCTCTAGAGTGAATGTTTTGTGTATCCTGTCATTTTCAAAAAGAGCCCTTGAAGATGTGTCTACTAAACATTGACTTCCTAACAATAAATGTTAAGTGGTTATAAATGATCACTTGGACCCAGAAAATCCAAATAATATCTAGTCATGAAATATAACGAAAAATCTAAAAACATTCTGATCTGCAAAATTGTTCTGTCCTTTTGCTTCATGTCCCCTTTGGTTCAAGTGTCTGGAATTAAGCCTATGGATTTTCTAAACCAGTAGTTCTCAATTGGGGCTGCACACTGGAATCTCCTGGTAAAACACCATTGCCGGGCTGTGGAATCCCAAACTCAGAGATGCTGATATAATCCCAGGATCTATAAACTATGGCCTGAGGGCCAGATCCATCCTTGTTTTAGTAAACAAAGTTTTAATGGAACACAGCCAAGCTCATTCATTTATCATACATACTGTCTATGATTCTTTTCATGTTACAACAGCAGATTTGAGTACTTGCAACTTTGCCTACAAAGATGAAAATATTTACTATCTTTATCTTTACAGGAAAGTCTGCCAACCACTAAATGGGAATTTCTACTAACTAGAGCAGTTGTTCTTAACAAGAGACATACGATAGAATCATCTGGAAAACCTCTACAAAATACCAGCTTGAACTTCACCCCTGGAAATCTAGATTTAAGATCTGGGGGTGATATATGCCATCTACAAGAGACCCACTTCAGACCTAGGGACACGTACAGACTGAAAGTGAGAGTATGGAAAAAGATATTCCATGCAAATGGAAATCAAAAGAAAGCTGGAGTAGCAATTCTCATATCAGACAAAATAAACTTTAAAATAAAGACTATTACAAGAGGCAAAGAAGGACACTACATAATGATCAAGGGATCAATCCAAGAAGAAGATATAACAATTGTAAATATTTATGTACCCAACATAGGAGCACCTCAATACATAAGGCAAATGCTAACAGCCATAAAAGGGGAAATCGACTTTAATACCCCACTTTCACAAATGGACAGATCATCCAAAATGAAAATAAATAAGGAAACACAAGCTTCAAATGACACATTAGACAAGATGGATTTAATTGATATTTATAGGACATTCCATCTGAAACCAACAGAATAGGGCTTCCCTGGTGGCGCAGTGGTTAAGAATCTGCCTGCCAATGCAGGGGACATGGGTTTGAGCCCTGACCCGGGAAGATCCCACATGCTGCGGAGCAACTAAGCCCATGTGCCACAACTACTGAGTCTGCACTCTAGAGCCCGCGAGCCACAACTACTGAGCCCGCGTGCCACAACTACTGAAGCCTGTGTGCTCTAGGGCCCATGTGCCGCAACTACTGAGCCCGCGTGCTGCAAGTACTGAAGCCCATGCGTCTAGAGCCCATGCTCCGCAACAAGAGAAGCCACCGCAATGAGAAGCCCACACACTGCAACGAAGAGTAGCCCCCGCTCGCTGCAACTAGAGAAAGCCCACGTGCAGCAACAAAGACCCAACGCAGCCAAAAATAAATAAATAAAATAAATTTATAAACAAAACAACAGAATACACTTTCTTCTCAAGTGCTCATGGAACATTCTCCAGAATAGATCATATCTTGGGTCACAAATCAAGCCTTGGTAAATTTAAGAAAATGGAAATCGCATTAAATATCTTTTCCGACCACAACGCTATGAGACTAGATATCAATTACAGGAAAAAACTGTAAAAAATACAAACACATGGAGGCTAAACAATAAGCTACTAAATAACCAAGAGATCACTGAAGAAATCAAAGAGGAAATCAAAAAATACCTAGAAACAAATGACAATGAAAACACGGTGACCCAAAACCTATGGGATGCAGCAAAAGCAGTTCTAACAGGGAAGGTTATAGCAATACAATCCTACCTCAAGAAACAAGAAAAATCTCAAATAAACAATGTAACCTTACACCTAAAGCAATTAGAGAAAGAAGAACAAAAAAACCCTATAGTTAGCAGAAAGAAAGAAATCATAAAGATCAGATCAGAAATAAATGAAAAAGAAATGAAGGAAACAATAGCAAAGATCAAAATAACTAAAAGCTGGTTCTTTGAGAAGGTAAACAAAATTGATAAACCATTAGCCAGACTCATCAAGAAAAAAAGGGAGAAGGCTCAAATCAACAGAATTAGAAATGAAAACAGAGAAGTAACAACTGACACTGCAGAAATACAAAGGATCATGAGAGAGTATTACAAGCAACTATATGCCAATGAAATGGACAACCTGGAAGGAATGGACAAATTCTTAGAAAAGTACAACCTTCTGAGACTGAACCAGGAAAAAATAGGAAATATAAACAGACCAATCACAAGCACTGAAATTGAAACTGTGATTAAAAATCTTCCAACAAACAAAAGCCCAGGACCAGATGGCTTCACAGGTGAATTCTATCAAACATTTAGAGAAGAGCTAACACCTATCCTTCTCAAACTCTTCCAAAGTATAGCAGAGGGAGGAACACTCCCAAACTCATTCTACGAGGCCACCATCACCCTGATACCAAAACCAGACAAAGGTGTCACACAGAAAGAAAACTACAGGCCAATATCACTGATGAACATAGATGCAAAAATCCTCAACAGAATACTAGCAAACAGAATCTAACAGCACATTAAAAGGATCATACACCATGATCAAGTGGGGTTTATTTCAGGAATGCAAGGATTCTTCAATATACACAAATCAATCAATGTGATACACCATATTAACAGATTGAAGGAGAAAAACCATATGATCATCTTAATAGATGCAGAGAAAGCTTTCGACAAAATTCAACACCCATTTATGATAAAAGCCCTGCAGAAAGTAGGCATAGAGGGAACTTTCCTCAACATAATAAAGGCCATATATGACAAACCCACAGCCAACATCGTCCTCAATGGTGAAAAACTGAAACCATTTCCACTAAGATCAGGAACAAGACAAGATTGCCCACTCTCACCACTATTATTCAACATAGTTTTGGAAGTTTTAGCCACAGCAATCAGAGAAGAAAAAGAAATAAAAGGAATCCAAATTGGAAAGAAGAAGTAAGAATGTCACTGTTTGCAGATGACATGATACTATACATAGAGAATCCTAAAGATGCTACCAGAAAACTACTAGAGCTAATCAATGAATTTGGTAAAGTAGCAGGATACAAAATTAATGCACAGAAATCTCTGGCATTCCTATACACTAATGATGAAAAATCTGAAAGTGAAATTAAGAAAACACTCCCATTTACCACTGCAACAAAAAGAATAAAATATCTAGGAATAAACCTACCTAAGGAGACAAAAGACCTGTATGCAGAAAATTATAAGACACTGATGAAAGAAATTAAAGATGATACAAATAGATGGAGAGATATACCATGTTCTTGGATTGGAAGGATCAACATTGTGAAAATGACTCTACTACCCAAAGCAATCTACAGATTCAATGCAATCCCTATCAAACTACCACTGGCATTTTTCACAGAACTAGAAGAAAAAATTTCACAATTTGTATGGAAACACAAAAGACCCCGAATAGCCAAAGCAATCTTGAGAACAAAAAATGGAGCTGGAGGAATCAGGCTCCCTGACTTCAGACTATACTACAAATCTACAGTAATCAAGACAGTATGGTACTGGCACAAAAACAGAAACATAGATCAATGGAACAGGATAGAAAGCCCAGAGATAAACCCACGCACATATGGTCACCTTATCTTTGATAAAGGAGGCAAGCATATACAGTGGAGAAAAGACAGCCTCTTCAATAAGTGGTGCTGGGAAAACTGGACAGGTACATGTAAAAGTGTGAAATTAGAACACTCCCTAACACCATACACAAAAATAAACTCAAAATGAATTAAAGACCTAAATGTGAGGGCAGACACTATCAAACTCTTAGAGGAAAACATAGGCAGAACACTCTATGACATAAATCACAGCAAGATCCTTTTTGACCCAGCTCCTAGAGAAATGGAAATAAAAACAAAAATAAACAAATGGGACCTAAAGAAACTTAAAAGCTTTTGCACAGCAAAGGAAACCATAAACAAGGCCAAAAGACAACCCTCAGAAGGGAGAAAATATTTGCAAATGAAGCAACTGACAAAGGATTAATCTCCAAAATTTACAAGCAGCTCATGCAGCACAATAACAAAAAAACAAACAACCCAATCCAAAAATGGGCAGAAGACCTAAACAGACATTTCTCCAAAGAAGATATACAGATTGCCAACAAACACATGAAAGAATGCTCAACATCATTAATCATTAGAGAAATGCAAATCAAAACTACAATGAGATATCATCTCACACCAGTCAGAATGGCCATCATCAAAAAATCTAGAAACAATAAATGCTGGAGAGGGTGTGGAGAAAAGGGAACCCTCTTGCACTGTCGGTGGGAATGTAAATTGATACAGCCACTATGGAGAACAGTATGGAGGTTCCTTAAAAAACTAAAAATAGAATTACCATACGACCCAGCAATCCCACTACTGGGCATATACCCTAAGAAAACCATAATTCAAAAAGAGTCATGTACCAAAATGTTCATTGCAGCTCTGTTTACAATAGCCAGGACATGGAAGCAACCTAAGTGTCCATCATCGGATGAATGGATAAAGAAGATGTGGCACATATATACAATGGAATATTACTCAGCCGTAAAAAGAAACGAAATTGAGTTATTTGTAGTGAGGTGGATGGACCTATAGTCTGTCATACAGAGTGAAGTAAGTCAGAAAGAGAAAAACAAATACTGTATGCTAACACATATATATGGAATCTAAGAAAAAAAAAAAAAAGGTCATGAAGAACCTAATGGCAAGACGGGAATAAAGACACAGACCTACTAGAGAATGGACTTGAGAATATGGGGAGGAGGAAGGGTAAGCTGTGACAAAGTGAGAGAGTGGCATGGACATATATACACTACCAAATGTAAAATAGATAGCTAGTGGGAAGCAGCTGCATAGCACAGGGAGGTCAGTTCGGTGCTTTGTGACCACCTAGATGGGTGGGATAGGGAGGGTGGGAGGGAGACACAAGAGGGAGGGGAGATGGGGATATATGTATACATATAGCTGATTCACTTTGTTATACAGCAGAAACTAACACAACACTGGAAAGCAATTATACTCCAATAAAGATGTTAAGAAAAAAAAAGAATGAACTATGCTACATGTGCTTTGAGTATGCAAAGATTCTTTCCAAAAATAGCCTCTCAGAGTTTGTGTAGCTGACCTCAGGCCCAACTAACCTATAAGGATGCAAGAACATTTATTTTAGCTAAATAATTAGATATTTGCCTAGTAAAATCTTTTAGGATAATTAGAAAATTATACTATTTTTTTTAGAAAAAAGCATCAGTATTATTAACATAACATGGAATTGGTATGTGCAGAAACCAAAAAAAAAAAAGTAAAAGAAAAAAAGAACACTGGAACTTCAAAGGAACAAATACATAAGAAATTTATAAACTTTAGGAAATTATATGTATATATGGAAAACTTTAAATAAAATATTTGATTGGGGAAAAAAAAGATCTGGGGTTCAAACACAGGAATTTATACTTTGTAAAAGCATGGGGTTCTAAAACATAGCCCTGTTTAAGAACCACTATATCAGAAGACACGAAAGCATTAATGAGCCTTAATGAAATAAAATTATCTGGGGTGAGAGGGACTTGGTATCATCCAGTGCTGTGTGTCTCCTGGCAGTTGAGATGTCTGTGCTTCTAATGTTCACTGCCAGAAGTTAGGCCCCAAATTGGGTGTTTTTAAAATGCATTAGTGGAAACCAAATTGAAGTGGGTATCTGTGCCTTCAAATGCCCAAATAAATCTAATTGCACTAATTGAAACTTCTTTTCTCGAGGCTGTGTTCTGAGGCTTCCCTAATATTTTGTAATAGACGTCTGAACTTCCCTTCAAGTTCAGTTAAATTTCCTTCCCTGAAGTCACCACCAATCTAGTTGGGGAGAAAAAAGAATGGGATAACAAAGGGATTACTGGAAACAGACCAGAAATGGAAGATCTAAAACATGTTTGTGGAAGGAAACCAGAGATGTGTGTCATAATCCATGCTCAAAAGCTGAGTCCCATTCTACTCAAATGACAAACATTTAAGCAAGCACTTGCTGATACCCGCTGTGGGCAGGATACCACGGCAGGTGCTATGGGGATTAGAAAGCGAGTCAGGCACAGCCACTGTCCCCAAGTGACCAAGTGTCTGATGAAAGCTAAAGACAATACCCTGCATAATACCCCAGCGCCGTGGTCTGCTCAGAGGAGCTGGGTGTGGGCAGGGCACAAGCAGGAAACGGCACAGGAAGGTAAAGTGGGTCACGTGAGAGCTGACCTCAGGTGAGCCCTTGTGCTGCCCCAAATCCCGTGACACTCTCCAAGCCCATTCACTCCCCCATGTTCCAGGATGCCTCTTTCATACCTTCTCTCTCCTCAACTCCAAGGCCTTCTCCCCAGCCTCACTTTCTGCCCCCAGCTTGATTCTTATTTTGCAAAGAAAAAGAGAAAGACCAGAAGACAGCATCCACATGCTTCCGCCACGGGTCTGCAGGCCCTTGCCCAGCCCGTCCCCGCGCTCCGCCTTCTCCTGACAGCCTTTCCCGCTCAACAAATGGCACCCCCTCCCCTTCGCTCCTTGTGTGCTCCATCCAGAAGCCGGGGAGCCACCCCCGGTCCTCTTGCTCTCACAGTGCACCTCTGCCCAGCAACGCCCCCGCAAGTCCTGTGGGTTGCATCCTCAGATTATATCCACGGTCTGTGCACTGCTTGTCACCTCCACTGACACCTCCGGGGTCCCAGCCACCACCATCTCTTCCTCACGGATCATCATCGTGAGGGCTTCCCTGCTTCTTGTCTCCTCCTCCTACAGTTGGTCTTCAACACAGTTGCCACACCCCAACGCAACGTCGTTTCCCTGTGCCGAACTCTCCTGGCTCATCAGAGTAGAGGCTACGTCCGCGCAGTGGCTGATGAGGGCCTGCAATCTGGTCCCCGGGTTGCCCCCCTCACCCCCTCCCCTTCGCTCACTCTGCTTTCACACCCCTGGTCTCTCTCTGTTCAGGGAACACCCCCGGCATGTCCTGCCCCAGGGACTTTGCACTTGCTCTTTCCTGCATCTAGATGCTTCTCTCCAGACACCTGCAGAGCTCAGCCCTCAGCCCCCTGATGACCCTGCTTAATCATCTCTTCAGCGAGGCCTTCCCTGACAACCTACTTACATGTGCAAACCTCACATTCCTACCCTCTCTCTCTCTCGGCCTTATTTATTCCACAGCACTGATGGCCAACACACCCGGAGCTAATATACTGTTGTAGAACCTGAATTCCTTGACCAAGGATGGCCCTCAAGAGACCATGTTCTTGTCTGGCCACCAGTGCCCCTTCCCTGCCCACTCACACTCCGGACGCACCGGGAAGAGGGGTCCATGTGCTCCCAGTGAGATGAGCACGTGACCATCAGGCCTTTCCCCATCCTGGGGGACGAGACCAGGTGGGTGACCCAAGCCTGACCCAGATGGTCGTGGGCTGTGTGCATGCAATGTGCCGCGCCCTTCTGAGTGTGTGTGTCCCTGTGAGCACCACGGTGGGTTCACATAGCGAACTGCTCACAGCTCCAGAATCGAACCCAAAGGCCTGGAATACTCTCATATGGGTTAATTTACACCTACAATGTGAATGACTCCCATTTAAAAGTAACACCTTGTGCAGGACACACACAACCCTGCATATCATAATCTATCACATTAGTGATTTTACTTGTTTGTATATTAAATATGTTATTGTAGGAGTCACCCCCACCCCCGACTGAAATATAAGCTCCAGGAGAGTTGGGAAATTCATTTCACTAAGTCCCCAGCAGCCAGAACAGTGCTATGCACATAGCAGGTGGTCATAAAATACTTGCAGAATCAGGGATTAGGTAGGTGTAGCACCTCTCCATCCCAAAGGCTACTTCCTGCATACCCCTGCCACTCTCTTCCCTGGGTGTTTTTCTGGCTGCAGGAGCTCCTCTGCCCCCCGGCAGGCCGGGCCCAGCAAGTTAATGCCCCAGAGGTAGCCCTCCATGCACATCAGGTGACTGAAGTTGTCCGTTCCATTGGGATAACGTTGAGCAAGTTCTCTGCTGCCTCCCAGAGTTGCTCAGGGGGCTGCAGCTCCAGGAGCTACAGCAGGACCATGCCCGCTAACGCATCTTCATAAGGGTTCCCTTCAATCTCGGACTCACTCCCTTACTGATGTTTCCCGGTGTCACCTCCCAAATTAACTACTTGCACTCAATTCCTTTCTCAGAGTCTCTTTATGGAGAACCAAATAACACAGCAGGCAACCGACTGCTACTGAAGGTTTTTGAGCAATCTAGCAACATACAATCTAAAAACTCTTCTTAGTCTCCTTCATCAGGTGGTGCCATTGTAAAGGACAGACTGGAGTAGAGAATGATGGGAGGTGAGAAGCCCAAATATGACACACCTGCAAGGCACCACCACGGTCCCATGAGGATGACTTGAACTTGGACATAGCCATGTGCACAGAAAGTAGAAAAGGAATATGGAGCATAACATCTTCACTGAAGTTAAACCAAAAGAGAAGTTACTTGCCTTTTATATCTCCAGCTACTGGATCTTCTGGACTTGGAGTAGAAATAGGGAAAATGGGAATTCCTAGAAAAATAGTTTATCAAAAAATACAGAGAAGGATGATTAAGGAGACAGTAAAGTAAAACATTAAATTGCACTAACTAGGAAGACGCCCTCTCTGACTTAGTGAAAGCAGCATGTGGAAACTAACTGAAAGAAAGGAAATGTTGCTACACTTAAAATGCATCTAGGGGCTTCCCTGGTGGCGCAGTGGTTGAGAATCCGCCTGCCAATGCAGGGGACGCGGGTTCGAGCCCTGGTCTGGGAAGATCCCACATGCTGCGAAGCAGCTGGGCCCGTGAGCCACAATTACTGAGCCTGCGCGTCTGGAGCCTGTGCTCCGCAACAAGAGAGGCTGCGATAGTGAGAGGCCCGCACGCCGCGATGAAGAGTGGCCCCCGCTTGCCGCAACTAGAGAAAGCCCTCGCACAGAAACGAAGACCCAACACAGCCAAAAATAATAAATAAATAAATTAAAAAAAAATACATCTAGTAATAGAACCAGGATGGTCAGACATTCTGATCTGTATATTAATGAACAGAAATGGATATTTCGTGCTCACAATAGCTAAGTCCCAGGCTAGCAGGGCTGAGCTGGACTTCTTCACTATCTTTATTGTTTCTTAATGTAACATCGAGACTAGCTTTTTACAAATGTTTTCTTTCAAGTCTTTTTCCCTAAAACTTTGCTTATGAAAATGCAATTTCTGCTCAGCCTCTATCCAATAATTATAGATTCTAAATGGATTGAGCCCTGATTCAGTGTCACTATGTTTGGGCTTAAAAACTGCTTCCTTTAACTTTAAGATGATCATGTAATTCATCCTCCAAACTGGGACACTTGACAGTGGAAGTGGGTGCTCGTTTAACAATGACCCTGGGACAGCAGGTGGGAGCCAGGACACGTGCACGTCCTGTCCACAGAGCCCCACAACTCAACATGCTTTTCCGGGGATGGCAGAGTTGTGAGGTGGGAAGGGGCAAGAACTAACGCAGCAATGGGGTATCGTCTTCCTGAGACCGTGTTTCTCCGTCCTGACCCCGAAGTCCAGTTTTTACACTAATTGCAGAACAAATAGGATCACGGCTCTTGGAACAGTCTGCACAGCTGACTTCACACGCTCTCCTGCTCCATGTTCTATGCTGTTTCTAACAGACACATATATTTCTCTCCAAGATGCTGAGATGTTCTCTTAGGTCACGGCAGTGGGATAAGGTGAGGGCTCTACTGTACAGTGGGAAAGAAGACACATCCCCCCGGCCACTGGAACTACGACACACACTGCGTGTGCCCACGCGAACATCTGGAAGCCCGCGACATTTACTCTAGGTTTATGAAGAAAAACCCCACACATGGATTACTATTACGTTGAAACTGCCACTATCTGACCCTTTGACCTGCTGAGATGGTAATGTCTATGGTACAGCCTAACACTTTGGAGATAAATAACACTATAAAACATACTTATAAAAATGTAATGTTCCCAACTTTGGGGAACATTTTCACACAAATAGAACCTTCCTGGCCCTATTTCTGTCCCTCTACCACCCCCCTGCCCCATGCCTGCCATGCACTCAGGGGTCGATGCACAAAGCCCAGGTCAGCGCCGAGAAGCCAGGCCTCTCCTTCCGCAGCTGGGACTTACTGGAGCAAAGCGGGAAATGGTGGTAGCCGGCTGCACACTCCTCACAATGGTCTCCGCGGAAGTTGGGCCTGCAGGTGCAGCGGCCCAAGCCCTGCTGACAGTCCTCCGCGTGGTCGGGGTGACAGCTGCAGGCTGAGAGAAATCCCAGATTCAAGGAGTCCCTCCTTCACTGCACCTCTTAAGGCAAATATGTCCTAATCCTTCTCAGGCAATGTTTACTACTTCATCATTGGTTCCCAGGGATTCTTGAAAGGGTACAGCCTGTTTTCCACTTCACACCTGGTTGATGGTTTGCATTGACTGAACCCCATGGACCCTCAGAGACAAGCTTTAATGAGCAGTCACACTGAGAAGTTCTCCAGGATGTGGTTTATTACATTGAGCACTGCCCAGTTCACCGTGTAGGGGGCAACCCTGCACAAGCCACCACCGGAGGAGCTGGGTGGGCGCGTGCTTTGGCTCCTGGCAGGGCTATTGGGTTTGCATTCCAGAGGGACACACTTGGGTGTAAAACGCTCGGTAACCCCCTCACTTGGGAACTTCCCTTGACCTGGCAAAAGTCCTCACCTTGGACAGCAAAAACACTGTCATAGCTCAGCTGAGTCCCTGTCCTGTGAGGAACCGGGAGGCTGGAGAAGTCGTGAGCACCAAGCAACCCCCTAGCCTGGCTTCTCCTGGTGTCCTTTGCTTAATTTGTTTAGGATTTATGTGTCCTGTGGATTCTTGATGCTAAGCCTCTAATATCTCCATGAGACCACTTCAGTGATGAAGAAAGAAACAAGAAAAGTGATGGAAAACTGAGGCTCCTAGTAAGGCATGAGTTTATTCACGATGTCCTGTTTTCCTTTGCCAAAGCTTATTCTTCGTGGGCACAAGATAAATCATGGGCATACTTCATTGGATGATGTGGAAGAGTGAGGGAAAACAAGGACACACTTTTAATAACTAAGATGCCCTACAGAGAAACAAATCAGAGGTTACACATTCTTTGGATTTTGATGCTCTCAAACATTAATGATATGATGAATGAATTTGGGGGGGAAGGTGGGCACAGAAGCCAATTTCAGGACTGGAATTGTTTTCTAACTGCCAATAGCCAGAGAATATAAAAGATCCAAATAAATTACACATGCAGAACAAAGTCTATAATCTGATCTACTACTGATAATTCCACAGAAAAAAAAAAAAACAGTGGCATTTTTCTGTATAATGGAAGTGGTATGTTACAGCAGCACTAGACAGATATGAACTATACCCTGGACCTACCAGTTGGTAGTTCTCTCACCTGGGCCAAAATATTTAACTACTCAGACCCTTTGATTTCTCTATATCTAAAAATGAGACTAATAATACATTATCTTAAGTTTGTTATGATAATTAGATAAGACATTTGTGAAATTATTTAGGCAATGCCTTGTATATAGCAAGTGCTCAATAAGTCATAACTATTTTGAATATTATGACTATTATTACATCCTTGTGAAATCATTACTATGTTGCCTTGAGTCTAATTCTGATGAAATTTAAAATTACTGGAGATCATAGAAACATGTCAAAACAACAGAAAACATTTGTTGCAGGCCTAGTATGCGACAAGCCCAATGCTCAGTATTTTCCTAGGTGGTTTTGATTGCATTTCATTTAATCTTAGAGACTAGATTATCATTTCCATTTATATATCTGAAATCTGATTCTCGGAGAGACTATGTAACTGCCTGAAGTCACACAGCTAGTAAGGAGTAGAACCAATAATATGAAGAGAGAGAGAAAACGAAGGGAGTTACTAGCCAATCAGAATTTAGCCCGATGACCTCCCTGAAGTCTAAGACACACCAAGTTGGAATGAAACTTACGGATGCAGCCGTCGGGGGCATGGACCGGAACGTCGTAAGGGCGGTAATAGCCCTTAGCACACTTTTCACAGTTTACACCAGCTGTGTTATGCTAGAAAGAAACAAAAGAAACTTAGGGGGAAGAGTAGTGGACAAGCGCTATTCATCCAGAGAAATAATTCTGTCATACACAATTGTAATGTAAAAGTCACCAAAAAAAAAAAAAAAAACAAAGCACTGATCTTGACCTTGAATCTCCAAGATTTACCACAGGACACTGGCTTGAAATTGGCTCTGGCATATTTTTTTCCCATTGGAAGAGGAAATGAGGGTAAGTTCCATGAACTGGACAACCCAAGTTTTCCTCTCTACCACTTAATGAAGCACCTGACATTTGAGTGAGCAAAAATTCCAGAGGACCACTCTTCAAAGCTTCATTTGGTAGTGATAAATGGATCATAAATCACCCTTAGGTTTAACCCAAGGAATAAAGGGTTATGTGCGTATTTTTATCTTCTCCAATTTTGGAAAAAACTGCATGTACAGATCCCCTTCTCTCGTCATTCCAAAATTTTATCTGTGCTTTAGTCTGAAACCATTTCCCAAACATTTCTGCTACGGGAATGGAAAATGTAGGCATGTGCTTCATACACAGAGCTCATTTTAAAGTACAATACAAGGCAGCCTTTTATATTTCACGGCTAATCCTTGTAATTGCCAGAAAATCAAATTACCCAACATGCATCATCAATTTCCAAGAACTATATACCATGGATCTAGCTCAATTCCACCTCTCTCTCTCTCTCTAATTTGGAAACAATTAGAAGGACAGTGTTCTTTCACTAATGAAAGGAAAGGCAATAGGAAGTTAAAAAGAACAAATATAACACACTGACTCAAAAGGAGTCTGCATAGAAACACAGAGAGGAGAACAAAGACCCTTTCTGTATCCTCTACCCTTTTAGATGATTTTATTAATTACAGACTTTTATTTATTACCACTCCTTGTCCTGCGGGCTAAAATCTGAATTCACGTTAACATTGAGGTCTAAAACCATGCTGGTCACTTCTCTGACCTAAGGTTTACATGCATAAACATCTCGGACAAACAGGAAACAGCTGTAGTCCACCCTCCCTTCCATCAAATGCCAATGAACCTCTGAACTCTGTTGTTTGCCACTGTGGCTTATAATACACAGAGGACATCAGGTTAACCCTGGCTCCCAATTTTTTTCCCATTGGAGTAGGAAATGAGAAAAAGTTCTCTCAAGTGGGTACCCTGGGTTCTCCGCTTTACCACAAGGTTTGTCTAATGAAGCACCTGCCACAAAGAAGTTATATTTTTGAAACACAAAGAACAGCAACAAATCACCCTAAGAATACCTGTAGTTTGCCTTCAAGTTTTGGGTGGTTCTCTAGGACCCGCACCACCTGAGGGCAAGATATACCACTTATCCATGGACACCAAGGTCATGGTTGGACCAACACCAGATGGAGACTCAAGGACAGTAGTGGCTCCAGATTTCAACGTTGGAGGTACCTAGGAAGCACTCTTGCCGGGAGGAGTGGGTGTCTGAATTTGCATATGTACGACACAACACGAGATGAGAAAGCCTCCGTTGCCCAAGCTAAAGAGTGGGGTGGGCGCCGATGGGATCTGTGCAGGAGGTAAGCCCACCCCCACCTACTCCTTTTCCCTTGGCACCATCTAGAAAGGCTTTCTAAAGAACGCCCACCTAGAAACCTCAGGCCCTGCTCTGATAATTCTCAGGTCTTAATTCCTCCAAGCAAAACTTTTCCTACATGCTTTTCAATCTTCAGTTAAACCCCATCTCTCTCTGACTCTCTCTCTTTCCCTCAAGTCCTTGACCACACCTACAACACTGTTGCTGACTTCTACTTCTGTGAACCTCAAGTACAGCGAGACTATTGGCTAGTCCACTCGTTGGCCACACTCTCCTGGGAAGACCCCGTCTGATATTCCATCTGAAGGTCAAAGTGATCTGGCCTCTGTGACCTCTCTGACACATCTAGCCCTGCTCACTCCCCTCCAGCCACGCAGGCCCCTTGTTCCCTCTCAAGGCCCTTTGCCCTGCCGTCCCCTCCACCTGGAAAGCTGTCCCCCAGACAGATGCCTGGTCCATTCTCTCGCTTCTTTCAGGTCTTTACTCAAATGCCATATCCCAGAAAACGGACCACCCTATTTAAAATGTCACATACCCCCAAACCAACACTTAAAATAGTAAACCCAAGAAACAAAAGCAAAATCAATACTACGTGAGAAAACAGCCATCTCTGACAACCACGTGCCCTGCAGGATAACGATCTGGCTCTTACATGCTGGCTGCTTGGCCACCTGAAAGTCCCCAGGCCCAGCCTGCCTGTGATGTTCCCACTTCCTGTCACCTGCCCAGACTGATGGCAGAGATTTCATCATTCTCCCATTACCAGCACTGCACAGAAAAGGCAGGAAACAGTCAGGTTAGCTGGTGTTATGGAATAAATGTTCGTGTTCCCCCCAAGTTCATTTGTGGAAGCCTAATCCCCAATGTATTTGGAGATGGGGCCTGGGGAGGTAATCAGATCATGAGGATGGAGCCCTCATGATGGGATTAGTGCCCTTATAAGAAGAGACAGCGAGAGCTTCCTTCCTTTCTCTCTCTCTCCTCCATGTGAGAATACAAGACAATGGCGACATTGTCAACATCAGCCAGCCAGGAAGAGGGCTCTCACCAGACACTGGATGTGCTGGCACCTTGATCTTGAACTTCACAGCCTCCAGAACTGCGAGAAATAACTGTTTATTGTGTAAGCTACCCAGTCAATGGTATATTTGTTATAACGGCCTGAAGTGACTAAGGTAGCTGGGTTTCTGATAGGCAGACCTTGCTGTACGGTATGCGTGTTCTACCAGCAAACTCAAATTTCATCTTGAAGCATCACCACGTAGCTCACCAAACCATCTGCCCTGCTGTAGTTGCACCCACTCTCCTCCCTTCCTGTGCAAGACTCCCCATGTCCCTCTGTATATGGCATAAGATAGGGTTACATTTTCTCCCCAAATGAAGAGCCCATTATTCAACATCATTTATGTACTATCCATCTTTCTCTTCCATCAGAAATGCCAATTTTACCACAAACCAAATTTTAATATCTGCATGAATTTGTTTCTAAATTCTCTATTAGGTTCTATTGAACTATCTATCCCTGCATTGAGTCCACACTCAATTAATACAGATTCACGGTATATTTTGATATCTCGCAAGACAAATTTCTCCCGTCACTGTTCATCTTTTCTAAGCTACTTATCTATTCTCATATATTCTTTTATTGATAAGAACTTTAGAATCAGTCTGTCAATCTTCATTAAAAATCTGATTGAAATTGCACTGAATTTATAGATTGGTTTTGAAAAAATGGTATATTTATAATACTGAGTCTGGAAACATATTATGCCTTTCCATATAGGTCTTCTTTTATAAACTTCAATAATGTTTTATAGGTTTAAATGTAGCTCCACAGTTAATTTCTTCTATCTGTTGCCTCTTGGAGTACCTCCAAATGGTTCCAATAATCACAGCTGTGTTCTCCTGCATGTATCTGTTTCTGCTTTCTATCTTTCGGGAATCTCTTGAAACTGCTGGTCTGTTGATAACACTCTTTCTCATTTTTCATGCTATTGTGGATTCTGGAAGGAGAGAGTATTTTGCTTGTTTGGTATCTTTCCTGTCATTTTGTAGGATTTGTTGCAGAAGGGAACGTAGCCATATGTGCTCCGTCTGTTTCTTGATCCCATCACTTAGCTTTGTGTGGTGTGTGTATGTGTGTGTGAAAGAGAGAGAAAAACAAACGTTTGGAAGTAGTGAGATGAACACATTAGGGACACAAACAGTTCAAGACTTAGATTAGAAGTCGTGTCTCCATGGAAGAAGCTAAAGACTCTGTTTTAGTTAATGGAGATAAAGTATCTTCAAGCATCATCTCAAATAACATGGGTAATCTTCAACATTAATTAAGAGCAACAATATTTTATCAAACAGAAAGGAATCAAGGAGTCAATCCAAAAATGTTGTGCTCCTTGCCTTCTTCCATTGCTCTTTCCCCCAATATTTTATGACCAAAAAATTCAAATTTCACAATAAACACCTATACCCCCTCTACTAGAGTGTACCATTAACATTTTACTATACTTGTTTTTTCACATAATTATCCATCTACTCATTCTTCTATCCATCCATTAATCCATCTTATTTATGCATTTCAAAATAAATTGCAGATATCAGTTACCGTCCCCCAAAATACTTCAGCTATTTATATTAACTGTTTATTAACTGTTATTATAATAACTCCAGTTAATTATATGCATAGCTAAAGTTATGCATATAATTAACTGGAGTTTAATGTTTGTTCAGTTTTTTTCTTTTGGTATAAAATTTATACACAAGGGCAAAACTCTTGTACATTCACTGAGTTATAACAAATGCATATACCTGTGAAACCCAGATGTCTATCAGATACAGAACAATATTACCACCCCTGAAAGTGCCCCCATGCCTCTTCCCAGTCAATCCC
Source organism: Eschrichtius robustus (assembly GCF_028021215.1). Taxonomy (NCBI): domain Eukaryota; kingdom Metazoa; phylum Chordata; class Mammalia; order Artiodactyla; family Eschrichtiidae; genus Eschrichtius; species Eschrichtius robustus. The sequence goes on along the minus strand of NC_090837.1, from coordinate 40,775,712 downwards.
CACCACCAGCTCCGACAGTCAACCACAGTTCTGATTTTTTCCACTATTGATTAGTTTTGCCTGTTCCAAAATTTCATCTAAATGGTCTTCATACTATCGGTATTCTTTTTGGGAAAGCTTTTTTCACTTAACACGATGCTGTTAAGATTCTTGCATGTTGTTGCACCATCAATAGTTTGTTGCTTCCCCACTGGTATTCCACTGTATAAATATGCCAGAGTGTGTTCCTCCATTCTACTACTGAAGGACACCAGGGCTATTTCTAGTTTGGGGCTATTGTGCATAAAGCTGCTATAAACTTTTTGTAAACACACTTCCATTTCTCATGGATACACGCCTAAGCGTGGAATTTGTGAGTCATGGTGTAGGTGTATGTTTAATTATATTTTAAAAACTGCCAGATATTTTCCTGAAGCGATTGTACCACTTTTCACTCACACCAACAACGCATGATAGGTACGGTTGCTCCACATCCTCACCAAAATTGGGGGTAAGTCATTGTAACTATAATTTACATTTCTCTGATGACTCATGATGTTAAGCCCTTTGTTGTATGCTTATTGGCCATTTATACATCCACTTTTGTGAAGTGGCTATTCAAATCGTTTGCAATTGTATTGGGTTATTTGTCTTTTCATTATTGAGCTGCGGGAGTTCTTTATATTGTGTATCCTGGATACCAACCATTTGTCAGACTTATGTTTTCTGAATATTTTCTCCCCATTCATGGCTTGCCTGTTCATTTTCTTCAGTGTCTTTTGTGAGCAGAAGTTTTTAATTTTGATGAAGTCTAATTTGTCAATTTTTCATGGTTATTGCTTCCTATGAACTAAGAAAACTGTTCATCCTCGAATCACAAAGATATCTGCCTCTATTTTTCTCAAAAGCTTTAACTTTACTTTAGGTCTGATCCATATCAATTTAGTTTTTGTGTATGATTTGAGGTCGGGGTCAGAGTTAATTTTTTTCCCATATAAATCCAGTTACTCCAGAACCATTTGTTGAAAGGACTTTTCTCTTCTCTCCCCACCCCCTGTCACTGGATTGCTTTGGTACTTTTATCAAAAATAAAATGTCCAGGGGTTTTCCTGGTGGCGCAGTGGTTAAGAATCCGCCTGCCAATGCAGGGGACACGGGTTCGAGCCCTGGTTCGGGAGGATACCACATGTCACGGAGCAACTAATCCTGTGCACCACAACTACTGAGCCTGCGCTCTAGAGCCCACGAGCCACAACTACTGAAGCCCGCACACCTAGAGCCCGTGCTCCGCAGCAAGAGAAGCCATCGCAAAGAGAAGCCCGTGCACCGCAACAAAGGGTAGCCCCTGCTCGCCACAACTAGAGAAAGCCCATGGGCAGCAACGAAGACCCAACGCAGCCAAAAATAAATTAAATAAAATAAATTTATAAAATAAAATAAAATGTCCACGTGTGAGTTAGTTTCTGTGCTCCCTGTTCTGCTACATTGATCTATTCTTCTAGCCTTATGTCAATAGCACCATGTTTTGATTACTATAGTTTTATAGTTAATCTTGAAGTAAGATAAGTCCTCCAATTTTATTCTGTTTCTTCAAGATGGCTTTGGATAGTCTAGGTCGTTTACATAATCATATAAATTTTAGAATCCACTTGTCAACTTCGTTTTAAAAAAAAGAACCTGCATTAACTCTGTAGAGCAATTTGGGGAGAACTGGTATCTTAATAATACTGAATCTTCCAATCCACAAATATATTACATCTTTCTATTTATTTAGTCTTTCTAGATTTCTCTCAGAAAAGATTTTTTAGCTTTAATATAGAGGTCTTGCATGTCTTTTGCTAAATTTATTCCTAAGCATTTTATGTTCTTTGATACTATTTTTAATTGAATTTTAATTTCATTTTCCTATTGTTTGCTACTAGCATATATAGCTGGTTTTTCTATATTATCATTGTATCCTGCAATATTACTAAATTAAATTAGTTCTAGTAATTATTTTGTACATTCCTTAGGCTTTTTTACATAAAGAATCATGTCATCTACAAATAGAAACAGTTCTACTTCTTCCTTTCCAATCTTAATACCTTTTGTTTCTTTTTCTTGTCTTATGCAGAGGTTAGGACCTCCAGGGCACTGTTTCACAAAAGTGGTGAAAGCAAGCATCCTTCCTTGTTCCCAATCTTTAGAAGGAAAGAGTTCAATATTTCATCACTAATATGATGTTAGTTGTAGGGTTTTCATAAATACCCTTCATCAGATTGCAGACAGTCCAGTGCTTCTGCAACTTTAATGTGCATGCAAATCACCTGAAGGTCTTGCAATGCATAGCTTTTTTTTTTTTTTGGGGGGGGGGAATGCATAGCTTTAAGAAGATCCTGGGATCTTTCACTTATCCGTGAAACCCTGTGATTTGTAACAAACCTATGACTTACATTTACTTGTATTTTAATTAACTATGGTGACAGATGATATAAAATGTGTGGAGTGGGAGACAGGTGGAGAATGGTGGGTCTCTCTAAGGGTGTGTAGCCCTGGTTCCACATAAACGGGCATCTCACGTAAAGAGTGCCTCCTTACTGGCAACGTTAACAAAACATCACTCTAAAAGCACACAAGACAGAATGACAATATAGACCAAACTCATGAACATTTTACACAATTTTTAATGAATATCTCAAGGCAGATATACATATACCCTCCTCTGCCATACACTCCTCTTACCTAAATTCCAGTGAACCCAATCGTCCTTATAGGAGGGATGAAAAATCCATTTTTCTTATTTAGTGTCAACAGCAGACATCATTAATTGATCATGATATACTTCCTCTAGATTCAGAATCCATTTGAAAACAGGATTTAGAGCCAGCACTGAAGTTGATACCTATTTGCCCTCCTATCTTAGAGCCTTTCTAAGATAAGATGGATAGCAGTCAGGATGACAGCCAGGAATTCTCCCCTCCATTTAGGCAAAGACCCAAATGAAGAATCTAACCAATGGAGTTTGGACAAACATGCCTCAGTCCATTTTCCCTAAATTACATCCAGCTAACCAAGCTTTCTGTGTACAAAAGTGGAGAAACGGCGTCAGAAAATCCTTAGAATTGCATATCACTTTCTTGACATCTTTTTAGAGCAGGGCTTACTGAGTGTTCATTTCCTACTGTGACACATTCACTTTGACTTAAATAGTGCCTCACCTGACAGTCAATGCAGACCCCTCCACCTGCATAGATGCCTTGGCTATTCAAGCTTGCCTGCTGCCTCTCCACTTCTGGATCATAGTAACAGTCGATGGCGTGGCCATGGCAGTTGCATGCTGAAAAAAGAGCATTCTAAGTTAGTACTCCATCGTGAGTGAGACCCTTAGTAAATTCCCCCAGAGAGTATTGTTGCTCACTGAGCTACAAGAAAGTCTATTCTGGAACACAAGGGATACCCCCAGTGGAAAATTTGGAGGATTTTTACACAAAGACCCACCTATAATCATATGCAATTTATACCTTCTTCCATCTGATATTAAGTGGGAGAGGTTTCTCTTTTTTAAAAAATAAGATATATAATTACAAATTAAGATAAACCAAAATGCCAATTAAGCTTTATGCACAAAGAGAATATTACTACTACTGCTAATGTCAAGAATAACTGAGGGACTTCCCTGGTGGTCCAGTGGTAAAGAATCCGCCTTACAATGCAGGGGATGCAGGTTCGATCCCTGGTCAGGGAACTAAGATCCCACATGCCGCAGAGCAACTAAAGCCCGAGTGCCACAATTACTGAGCTCGTGCACCTCAACTACAGCCTGCATTGCCACAAACTACAGAGCCCATGCACTCTGGAACCCACGCGCCACAACTAGAAAAGAGAAAAACCACACTCCACAACTAGAGAGTAGCCCGCGCACCACAACAAAGAGCCTATGTACTGCAACGAGAAAAGATCCCGTGTGCCTCAACAAAGATCCCACGTGCCACAACTAAGACTCAAGGCAGCCTATAAATAAATAAATAAATAAATAAATAAATAAGAATAACTGAGTTCTTGGTACACTGTGAAAAGCATTTTACATGCATTATCTCATTTAATCTGCACAATAACTTTCTAAGGGTGGTGCTATTATGCCTGTAGCCCAGATGGGGAGGCTGAGGCTTAGAGAGGTTAAGGGACGAGCACATAGTCACAGACTTCACGAGTAAGAGAGGCAGAATCCTCACTTGTCTTTCTGTGACTCCAAAACCTACTCCCAGTCAACACCCTAAGCCTTTCATCCCAGCACTATCTATAATAGTGATCAATTGGAAATAATCCTAACATCTAATTATAGGGAAATGGCTAAGCAAACAACAGTATATTTGCTTGCCTGTCAGTTCTATGAAGTCAAGAACTGCTCCTGTTTTGTCTGTAATAGAGCATCGTCCCCAGCACACAGTAAGTACTCAAACACTTTTTAGATACACTTGAATCCAGAGAATGACAATACTATTGAATATGTGCCATCAAAAAAGATGTCAAAGGGCTTCCCTGGTGGCGCAGTGGTTGAGAATCTGCCTGCCAATGCAGGGGACACGGGTTCGAGCCCTGGTCTGGGAAGATCACACATGCCGCGGAGCAACTAGGCCCGTGAGCCACAATTACTGAGCCTGCGCGTCTGGAGCCTGTGCTCCGCAACAAGAGAGGCCGCGATAGTGAGAGGCCCGCGCACCGCGATGAAGAGTGGCCCCCGCTTGCCGCAACTAGAGAAAGCCCTCGCACAGAAACGGAGACCCAACACAGCCATAAATAAATAAATAAATAAATAAATAAATAAATAAATAAATAAATAAATAAACAAACAAACCCAAAGTTAAAAAAAAAAAAAAGATGTCAAAGAGTTTTTAATGATATGGGAAAATATTTAAAAATATCAAGTGAAAAAGCTCAGCATATAAAATTGTATAAATAATATACCCTTGAGCATTTAAAGTATGCATGAAAAAAACACTAAAATACTTAACAAAATATTAATAGTGGTTCTCTTTGGGTAGTAAGAGTATTAATGATTTTACTTTTAAAAAAAAAATTTTCCAAGTTATCTACAAGTAACGTATGATGCTTCTAAAATTAGAAAATATGATTTAAACCCCATTTAGGATTTTCATCATTGCCAAGATGAAAAAAGATCTAACAAGTAAAACACTCATTCTCTCTTAGGCAGAATATATATTCACTACATTCCACCTAGATCCAATTTTCCAAGTCTTTCTAGGAATTTATGTGTTTTAATCAAGTTCTCGGATAAATCTATTAGGGTTAGATTTTCAAGATACCCTGTCTTTAACAGGCTGAGCCCTTTCTTATTTTCATTTCCTCAGTGGTGCCATGATTTTTTAAAAAATTCTAAGCATTTACATTTACTACGTCAGTTATTTCTTAAGAAGTCTATTTATTTTGAATTGCAGTAACTCAAATGGAATTTAGAAAGCATCTAACAAATATCTTAACAGGTCTGATTTCCATAGGCTGTTTATAATTTTTAACCATTTTGGTAAGTGTAAAAAGGTTAAAAACTTATGAAAGGAAGTTATTTAAAATTTGTCATATGTGTGTTGGAGTAAAGCGTTGTCATTCACTGAGTGGTTCCATCAGTCTGGTAAACTAACCACACGATGAATGCTGGAATTCATGTGATGACACTTATTCAATCAAAGTATCCTAAACCAGCACCTGAAAGTATTGGAAGAAACAACCCCTGATTATTACTTTTCCCTCTTCGGGGCCCTATTATCTAGGGGTGAGGAGTCGGGAATTCACTGCAAAGGAACCTGTTAACTATGACTATAAAGTGAGAATGGCCATCCGGGTAACGACCTGGACCTAGAGATCACCTGAGCGTTCACCTTGGGCAACACCTTCCAACAATGTTAGCATCTCTCGAAGCGTGCTCAGAATTCCCCACTGGAAATGCATTTTAAGTAATTTTGCTGGTCACAGAGATCATCAGTCTTATCTCTTAGAGTTACAAGAACTATTTGGCCAGAAATTATAAACAGTAGATTCTTTCTTACACATCTAGTTCAACAAACCTGGATCCAAACGCCTTTTGGTCATTTCAAAAAAGCAAATCCGTCTTCAAATGCTAAGAATATTCAGAAAAAATAGGCCACAGTCTCCGAAGCCAATAACTAAAAGTTACAAAAATGTTTCCAGCAATTGGAATAAATATATGGCCTTCTAAGAAGATGGGTTTAAAAGAAAATCTTCAGTTGGATGTCATGGGCTTGTTTGTTTAAATAACAGTTTTCTTACTTTATATTGTGCCCATAATTAAAAGCAGCGTCTCCTCTTTCTTCCTTCCTTCTCTGGTCCCCTCCATCCAGCATCCCCCTCAGCCCTATTCCCTCAATACTTCCAGCTCTCTGTTTAGACATCAATCTCACCACCTTCTCTGAATCTCGGTCGTCAGAATAATTAGGATTCCAATCCAGTATCACATCCTAAGAAATGATAAGGGTTTACAGTTTAATAGTGGCTGCAACACATTTTAGATTGCTAAAAAGAAAGGCCGGGCTTCCCTGGTGGCGCAGTGGTTGGGAGTCTGCCTGCCGGTGCGGGTGACACGGGTTCGAGCCCTGGTCTGGGAGGATCCCACATGCCGCGGAGCAGCTGGGCCCGTGAGCCACAACTACTGAGCCTGCGCGTCTGGAGCCTGTGCTCCGCAACAAGAGAGGCCGCGATAGTGAGAGGCCCGCGCACTGCGATGAGGAGTGGCCCCCGTTTGCCACAACTAGAGAAAGCCCTCGCACAGAAACAAAGACCCAACACAGCCATAAATAAATAAATAAATAAATAAATAAATTAATTAATTAATTTTTAAAAAAAAAGAAAGGCCAATTGTCAAAGCCCAATCCTTGCATATAGTGAATGCTTAATATATATTAACGAGCATTATTGTTGTTATTTTTGTTCTCATATTTGTATCTGAGTTTAGAGTGGGGCACTGTTACCTCCAGTCTGTGAGTTATTTGCTGCATCAGACAGTTCTGAGTCCCTAAGACTGACATGATCTCGCCCTCTTCATGAGCGTGGGGAAAACACTGCATCAGTCCTTAGAGATGGGGGGATGGGGACCATGGGTGGGGCCTCGCTTCCTAGCACCCCTCCCCCAGCACTCACCTTCACACTCATTGCTCTGCTCCCGCGTGGCAGGCCGCCAGTGCCTCTGATTGTACCCTGCACAACAGCGATCACATGTCTCCCCACAGGTGTGGTGCTGGCATTCACACCGAAACCTGGGCATGTAGCAAAGCACATCTCAGTTACTGAAAAGTTGTTTGTTCGTTTAACTGGAGTATAAGATCAGTTGCTCCTGTGTGAAAAACTGAGTCATCATGGTCACCCATGGTACCATTGACTGATTATGAGAACAAAGCACTTTGCATACGTTATTTCAAGTCCCCCGATCCCGCTTATTATCTCCATTTTACAGGTGGTAACACTAAGATCCGGAGATATTTAAACACTTGCCAAAGGTCAGGAGATGACAAACCGAGGGCCAGATTTCTAACTTAAGTTTGTCTGACTCCAAAGTCCCAGCTGTTTCTTCTCTACTATGTTATATATCAATAAATCAACACAAGAGCAAGCAAGCGCTGAGTGTACTGAGGTGTGTTGAATATCAACATCTTCACAAAAATCTAGAGTAGTCCTGCGAGATGGGTCAGGTTTCTTACTTTCAACCTGGGGTCTGGTGCAGAGATTCACCAAATCCAAGAGACAGTTACTAACAAGATCTCAGAGGACCCTGCTCCAAGAGTCCATGCCAGCTCCAACAAACAGCTCCCATCACAGGAACCAAAGCTCAGATTACTCAGCAAGGCAATGGGGTAAAGACAAAAATCGACATTCAAAGAACTATACACCTGCCTTAGAACGTTTCTGAGCTAAAATGAAATCGTTGTAGCCGTGGCGTTGGATGAGAACTCCAAGCTCTGAGCTTCCATTCGTCTGTGCTTGAAAGAGGATTCAAAACAGTCTAAGAAGACTCTTGGCTGTGCCCGTGGGGATCCCCTCAACTCTTCTGAGGGGAGGTGGGATGGTTATGCTCCTACGGGAAGGCGTCTTCCCTCTCCCTACTCAGCTCCCCGTTAAAGCAAAGGGACAGAGATTTAACTGGCAGCACAGAACAGCTGGAGTCCAAACGGGCTTTTTGTCAGAGATGCAATTTCAGCTCATTGTCAATGACGTATTTGCAAGCTGAACTGAAAGAATATTTAGGGAAAATTGCTTGAAGAACATATAGTCCTAATGCTCTTTTTTTTTTTTTTTTTTTTTTTGGAGGAGGGGTTTATTGTGGAGTCCATCTATTCTTATAGGGAGATTCACATTGAGCATTGAAAAAGAAAACAGAGCTGGGAACTTGTCTGAATCATATTGTCACTCCCAAATAATTGCTTTTTCTGACTCTCAGCCCAGGTTGACGGTTGATGTAGAAAATTTGTCCTTGCATCAGTTGTAAGGGTGTTACTGAAGATGTTGTTGACTGGAGAATTCTCTTCACGATGGCCACTCCATCCACCTCCAGGTAGATTTCTCATCTGGCCCTAGCATCAACACTCATCTTCTCCTACACAACTCATTACTTTTTAGATTGTGATCATAGTGAAATATGAAACTGAGCAGGTCTCCCTTTTTGAGTTGACTGCCAGGAGGCTCAGAATTAAATCTGTGATCCAGCCATGTTACCATACATCAAAGTCAGCATGGTACCCATGCTTGATTAAATCCTCCTCTGCCTCATCATAGGTTCTGCTTGATTTCTGATTGTCCAGCCATGGCTCCCTCCATTGTCACTGAATCCCCTTCAATGTAAGATGTTTTCCTATTCATGGAGGCCTCCATGAGTCATTTGTGCAGGTCACAACAGGCAGGGGGAGGCAAGGCAGTTGTGCTGATATAGACCAGTGGCAAACTGAGCCTTTCACCGAGGGATGGGGAGACAGCCTCTCCACTCACACACGCTGGGAGCAATAAACTGCTCAGTGCAGAACCCCCCAGGTCTGCCAAGGGCATGGGGCTCGGCAGCTCTTCCAAGTGGGAAGCTCAACCCCTCTCCGATGACTTCTCCTCCTCTCCCAGGTGGCACCACTTTACCTCAGGCTCAGGGACCAACAGTGACCTCTTTTCTCCCCTCCCGTTCCAACTCAGGTCTTCCCTGACCCGGCTTCTAGTGCCTTACGGCCTACTCTTCAGGAGTCTATATGGCAGCGATGGTTTAATCATTAATAAGCTCCCTGCTGATTAAGGGCTAGTCAGTTGATGGATTCACACTGCTATCTCAGAGAGCACCACCTGATCCCTGAAGGAGGGCTGACAGCCTTAGGGATTGTTTCTAGACAGGGAGAAGGGTGCCACAAACTTACCACGTAAGTTGGTAGCTGGCACCTCTGCCTGACCATAAAGCTAGGCCTTATGGTGTACAAACCAGAATTTGACTAACAGTAAAATGTACCCCTGGTAAATGCTGCTCATGTGGAATTGGAGACTTTAAATAAAACATTGAGAGACAATCATTACTATATCCAGCATCTGGTAATTTCCAGCCCTTCAAAGTATCCTTTCTAAGGTGATAACACAAGTGTATACAATTGCATAACACTTAATATTTGAGATCCATGTATCCTACTGTATGTAAAATGTACCTCAATTAAAAGCAAAACAGTGTTACACCCATGTTCATAGCAGAATTATTCACAATAGCTAAAAGATGGCAGTAACCTAAGTGTCCATCAACAGATGAACGGGTAAGCAAAACGTGGTGTATATATAATGAAATATTATTCAGCCTTAAAAAGGAAGGAAATTCTGACACGTGCTATAGTGAGGACAGTATGCTAAGTGAAATAAACCAGTCACAAAAAGACAAATATTGTGTGATTCCACTTCTACAAGGCACTGAGAGTAGTCAAATTCATAGAGTAGAATGGTGTTGCCCGGGGTTGCTGGGAGGAGGGAATGCAGAGCTGCTGTTTAATGTGTACAAAGTTTCAGTTCTGCACGACGAAAAGCGTTCTTGGCTGCACAACAATGTGAGTGTACTGAACACTAGTGAACTTAAACCACCCCCACTTAAGAATGGTTAAGATGGTAAACTTTATATTATGTGCACTTCACCACAATTTTAAAGATGAAAAAGGATATGAAAACATATACCCCTGATCTCACTAGACCAGGGATGACAAACAAATATTATTTCTCTTGCCAAATCTACTCAATTGTTTGTGGCTGCCTGGGGCAGTGTCTGGAGCAGGGGTGGGGGAAGGGGGTTTGGGTGGCTTTGTACCTGATCATGCATAGAGTGCTGTGATTGATTAATTATGTCTGCTATGGGCTGGTTGCAGGTGAGAGGGAAGTGTAGGGGTGGAGGAGGGGAGACATACACATCACCTACTTGTTGACATTGCAACATTCTCGTTGCGGGCAGGAACTTAGGGAGTATTTAATAGGATGCAAACATCTACTGAAACAATTAGATTTATTCATAGAAAGCTGAAAAATCTGTACAATGTACTCACAGTTTTTCAGGATTGTTTGCACTGCACACTTCAGCGTGGCCATTGCAAACACACCGCCCACCAATGCTGATATCCTTTATGCTATAATAATACTATAGAACAGAAAACAGAACGCGTCAGTTTTACTAAACCCCAACGTGAACTTCCCTTTACTAACCTTTAACATACATCTGCATTGACCCTGCTTCCCTCCATCCTGTACTCCTGAGCCTCCATCAACACAAAAGGGAGCCACGTTTGGGTGTAACTTTTCTTACAAAGCAAATACATTCCCCAATCAAATTTCATAGCACACTGCTGAATTTGTCCATTTTTAAAAATCAAATGCACAGAGGGAAATTACCTCGGAAAAGAATCATACCCTATAGCCTTTGGGAAAGGGATTAAGTGCTTCCTAGTTTCTCTTTTTTTTAATGTAAATCTGAGTTCCATAAATTGGACAAAAAACATAATTTTTATAACAAAAATTTTGTAACTACTGTGTTTAGGCTTCAGGAAAGGAGAGAATATTCACAAAGATGGATCAGATACAGCACTGAGACCGGCAGGACCCGCTAGCAGTTGCGGAAGCCTTGCTAGGTCAGGGTTAATAAAGCCCAAGGCAGAGGTTCAAGCTCCAAAAGGCCAGACAGTTGCAGACCCAGCTGAGGCTCGGTCCCTACACCAGGCCAGCGATATGCATAGGCCATCTCGTGGACAAGGCATGTCTCCAGCATGGCGGAGGCCTCTCCACTCGTGACCATAGGTGGCACCATCCGCCAGCTCCCTTACTTCTCAGACTTGGCAGGAGGCACAGGACTCAGTAAGGAATTCAGAGGTTGTAGAATCATCTTTCTCACTGAGGTCATGCCACCAGTGAGAATATCTGTCAGTGAGGAAGTCTGTGAATTCACAGGGACAAGAGGGGTTTTGTATCTTCTTGTTGTTGCTGAGATTAGTCATCCTAAACCTCCCCCCCAAGTCACTCAGGGTTGGGGTTCTGTTCTCATCTCCTCCCTAAAAGCTGTTAAGTGTCTTAGCTTCCCGGCAACGTCTTACTTAGTCTAAAGGCATCAACAATCCCTCTTGTTAATATGGATAAAATTCAGCGTTGGAGGGCTTCTGTGACAAGTTCACACTCAGACGCTTTCATGCTGATCACCACAGAAATTTCTCCCTACACATGGGTTAGGGCAGCAGCAGCAAGAGAGAAGCCCTCCATCAGCCTTCACCCCAGCACACATGATACGTGTGATAGGACACCTGGTATTCTGGCTCGTCCACTTAAAGAAGCAACCTAGACCACTGGGGAGGGAGTGTCAAGATTATATATGTGATGCGCTCCACAAAAGATTACTTAATAGAGAAGACTACGTTCACCTAAGTGAAAAGAATTCTACACACATACGAGTACCAATCTTGCAACCCTAAAAAGACAAAAAAAAAAAGTGGCGAGGTACATTTGTGGCGAGGCTCCAAAACACCTGGAGGAATGGAAATGCAGTCTGGCTGCAGTTGATCAGAAAGCCCGGCTCGCCCTTGTAAATTGCGTTCTTGGATCCAGTGGTAGTTCCTACATACAACGGCTCAGAGGGAGCTAAGGGGGCTTAAAAAGTCAGAAAACAGGCCCGCTACACTCCAGATGACTGGCCTTTTTGGAAAATGCTCAAAACTGTAGCAAAACTTAACTTTTCTCTCTCCCTTCCTTTCCCAGCTCCCTGACTTACCTACCTAAGAAGCCAAACTCTATAAGGTACGCTGGCATCTTCCATTCACCCTCCCGGGTCCACTCTCCACCCCTCTCCACCCTGCCCTTTGGCCTGGGGCTAAACTTTATGGGATGACAAGGGCCTCTTGCTCTCTAGCCTCCTGTTAGGTTTGACCATTGGGAGGAACTGGGAGGGAATCAGAGGGTGGGAGAAGAGTGAGTTCGGGATATTTATTCTGCTGGTTCCCTCTGTGCCCAGGAGACAGGGTACCGTCCTGACACTGAGAGTAAACGATGTTCATCTAACACTAGTGGAGAGTACTGCTGCTCACCAATGCCCACACCCCTCTGCTTTGGCTCGATTACATTACCCAGCCTCCTGCACCTCCACGGGGCTCTACGACCAGTTCCTGCCTATGGAAGTGAGCTCTGTGGTCAGGAGATGGTTCCTCCCTATGCTCTTTCTCTCTTCCCTCATCTGCTGACCAGGTGCAGGGGGTGCAGAGGAGGACCCTGAGGTCCTACAGGATGGCTGTGCCTCTACAGAGAAACAGCCTGGTTCCCTGAACAACTCTGTGGAGCTGATCCCACCTGCTGACCTACATGAGACTGTGATATGAGCAAAAAATGAACCTTTATTGTGTTCGCCTCTGAGACTTGGGGATTATTTGTTACAATAGCAGACTAATACCAGGATGGCTGTCCTCTTTTGCCTTTCATCTTCTCTGAATATGATTTGTCTTTAACCACCAAACTTCTAAGCTATACCTAATATTTCAGACAAGAACAACTCTTACGCCTCTGACATTACTGGCTATAAAGTTTACTTGAAAGAGTTCGAGGCAATGAATTTGATAAGCAAACAAGGTACCAAAAGCTGCTGTCTTGGCACTTAAAAGCACTACTCACCCGCCGAGTGACGGTTGGATCTCTCTGTGCTTTGGAGATGAGGTGTCCAAGAAGAGTGTTGGTTCGGAGAAAACGCAGGCGGATGTTTGTTGCCTTGGTGAACTCCCTCAGGGTGTGAGAGAAAGTAAAATTTTTTGTGCCTGGACGACCATTTATCAAGGACACCACAACCTAAAAGAACCACACACACATAGAGGGGGAAAAAAGTCCTTTTATCAAAATTTAGCTGCAAGTAACTAAAAATAACTCACATGCCCCCAAACACTTACTTGGTTTCTTTGAGTCATTAGATGTTTCAAAACCTGGGCTCTCAGGTTTTATAAATCATTTCATTTACAAACCCTTTGTTCTATCACTGTCACCGTGGGGCTACAAACACTATGAAATGTTCAAAGGATAACATTAAAATCTACAAATATAAAGAAACAATTTTTGTCAAGCTGCATCAAAGAAACAAAGCTAAAGTAATCTAAAATCCCGAAAGGGTGAAAAAAGGAAGCCTTTGGATATAAAGTTGACAGTGAAGAGGACAAAAAAAAATTTATACAAAACCCAGGTTTCAATTTTTTTTTTTTTTTTTTTTTTGGCCACACCGCGCAGCATGTGAGATCTTAGTTCCCTGACCAGGGATCGAACCCGCGCCCCCTGCAGTGGAATCGCGAAGTCTTAACCACTGGACCATCAGGGAAGTCCCCCAGGTTTTGTTTTAAAGCTTGAGGCGATGAAGTCCAAGTCCCAACCAGTTACTGAGACATGAAACACTGACTGATCACTGGAAGATACTAGATACAGCTGCTCAAGAAAGATCTCTCTACCTAAGGAGAATGAGACTGACACCCTTTAAAGAAGTTCATTTGAAACTCACTCCATGGGATGCTTCTCTGATTTTCCCCACTCTCTTTTCTCATCTTCCCTAACAACAGCCTGGCTGACTTCACAAGGACCACACACAACCCCAATGAGACAGCAATTGTTTTCTCCCCTACAGATGATGCCCATCCTGCCAAAAAGGATCAGGGATTAGTTCTGCCACCAACCCCTCCTCTCCCCACTCTTACGGGAGGTAACGTGCTTGTGAAGCAGTGGGAGGGGTCTTCAACACAATCACCAGTGATCCACTTTCTAAATAGTCCACCAGAAAAAAGAGTTCAAGACCTGTGGGCCGTGAATCCAGAATCCTGAATTCCCAAGGAAAATTAGACCTCAAACAGAATTTGCAATGTCAATTATAGCTCAATTTAAAAAAAAAAGATTTCCAACCCAAACTCAATCTGGGAGTCTTCGATGTGATTCCTTTCCATCTATGTTAGATTTCCTTGAAAGTGCAAGTTTCACAATTATGAAAAATGTGGCATCTTCATGTTCATTTCTGAGTCTTATCTCTCAAGGCCTCCCAAATCTGCTTACCTCACCATTCTCCAATGGCACGATCCGGGAATAATCAGTAGTACAAAGTACATCGTCGTCTCGCGTTATCGCCCTATTTGCTTCCTGTCCAAACTGTTCCAAACAGTCTACTTTAGAATCTAGGAAGGAAACATGTTAATATTGTAAAATAAAATATTATCATCTTGCTGTAAATCTCTTAAGAAATCTTATGTTTACTTAAGAATATACATGAAAAGGGAAAGAACAGAGAAGCATTTAAGATTTTTAGACAGAAGCTTAGAATGAAATTCTTAATTCACAAAAGAAAATACCAAGCCATTTCAGGCCACGTGACTTTCAACAGAAATGTTTGGAGATATGGTTCTAAATCCTCATTCCTCATTAGGCAAGTTTACCCTCTAAGGAGCATTCCTGGAAAACCCAATGCTTTTGTAAGTCAAATTCCTGTCCACCTCAATTTGTCACAGGGTTCAGAGACCCAGACATTCTTCATTAGTGAAGATGACAAGGTCAAGGTAAGTAATGTGAAAGGCAGGATCCATAAAGATGGAGCATAGTTCCTAATTCTACATGAAAGGAAATGGACTTGGACTTCCCTGGTGGCACAGTGGTTAAGACTCCACGGTCCCAATGCAGGGGGTCCGGGTTTGCTTCCTGGTCAGGGAACTAGATCCCACATGAAATGCCACAACTAAGAGCCCACATGCTTCAACTAAGGAGCCCGCCTGCTGCAACTAAGACCTGGCACACCAAATAAATAAATAAATAAATAAAATAGTTTTAAAAATAGGGACTTCCCTGGTGGTGCAGTGGTTAAGAATCTGACTGCCAATGTAAGGGACACGGGTTGGATCCCTGGTCCAGGAAGATCCCACGTGCCGTGGAGCAACTAAGCCCGTAAGCCACAACTACTGAGCTCTCGTGCCACAACTACTGAAGCCCGTGCACTTAGAGCCCGTGCTCCACAAGAGAAGCCACCACAATGAGAAGCACACGCACTGCAACAAAGAGTAGCCCCTGCTCGCAGCAACTAGAGAAAGTCCACATGCAGCAACGAAGACCCAACGCAGCTAAAAATAAATAAATACAATAAATACAATTTTTAATATATATATATTTTAAAAAAGGAAATGGACTGAAGCTACGGCCCAGTTATAGGTACACTGCTTCCCCCTAAATAGTAGCAAGAACCATTATCATAAGAGGTGTTTCAACCCCAGTTATACATGTGTATCCTTGGAATTCATGCAAATGTGCTTGAGAAATAGGGATGTTCCAAGGGTAACCTGGAAAGTTAAAATTGACCAGCCCCTAACTAGCCACACTGAGAGACTAATTTTCTACTTAAACCCACAGTCTTGATCTGCTGCCAATAATTCAAACCCCTCATAACATGGTAGGCTAGATTACTTACGAGCAAAATATTGCCAAGGTGAGTAGGTGCTTCCGAAGTCAACGGATCTTTCCAAGACCCAAAGATCAGGGCGAGGAGAATTTGCAAATTTGATTAAAATATAGGCCACCTGGAAAAGCTGATAAAGCAAAGGACATACAGTTACTCAAGTCGCCGCATCTGTCCACACCCTCCATCATCTCTATATGATGCTGGTTCCCAAGGCAACACATCTAGCCACACCTCTCCCAAGATCCAGATCCCATTTCTAACTGCCTACTGGACATCTCTAATTGGGTGCAGCCTCTCAAGCTTATCATGCTCAAAACCAAAATAATCATTTTTTCTCTTTCCACCGAATCTATACATTAATTTTTGTCACATCTTAATCATTATACCCTTGAATTTCAACCAGCCTACACAGCACCTTCAAGTGTGTACATTCAGAGAAGTCTGATGTCAAACAACAATCATCGTGGGCTAAGCTCTTCCAGGAGCAAGAGCCGATAGTACAGCCCTGAGCGTCTCCCGGGAGTGACACAGCCCTGGTTCCAGATCTTGGAGAGCTCACGGCTGCAGAACTGAGACCTGAGCGGCTGCTTGGTAGAGTGTAGCACCTCCTTCTCCTGTGCCAGCTCCACTCACCCCCTCTTTTCCTGATTTCTCTCCCTCTTACTGATTTTCTTGTTCATCCTCATCACTCTTTGCCCATGGCCAGGACAATGCAAAGGTATGGGAGAGATGAAACGCGGCTTTGGTCCAGTTTCTTCATCCTCCCACTCTTGAATCCCAACATGCCTCCATGATGGACCCCAGGAGTCCCTGCAGTCCACTCCCACCGCTTTCTCTCAAAACTTATATCTGGCTTGACTTGTGAACCCTGAGAGTCTATATGCTTATCAAAGAGCCTAGTATGAGTTCATTGGTCATGACAATGAACATGGGTGTTAAACAAATCTGCTAACATGTTAAGAAGTGAGGATTATCCCCACCCCACACTCCCCAACCCCAAGGAAGAGATTCAACAGTGACTTTCAGAAGAAGACTCTGCCACCTTATTAACTAGCCCAGTAGAGCCATTTGAACAATGAGCTCATCTAGTTAGAGAGAGAGGCAGTACTCAGACCCTGTGGGATCCTTTTATTTCTTAGAGAAAAAAAAAAAATAAGGGATTTTCATCTTTATATTTTTCATGTACAATAGTATGGTAAGAGTCATATATATTTTTTAAAGTCTCAGAGCTACTAGTTGATTGTGATGTTCCCAACTCGACACTAGAAGCCAAAATCTCTAGGACACTGGTTCTCAAATTTTAGTCTCAAGATACCTTCACATTTTTAAAAATTATGGAAGACTTTAAAAAGTTTTTCTTTATGTGGGCTATGTCTATTAATTAAGAAATACCATATTAAAAATTAAGGCTGAGAAATTTTTAAAATACATATTACTAATTCATTTAAAATAATAAACCATTAATTGTTAACATAAATACCATATTTTATGAAAAAAATACTACATTTTCCAAAACATAAAAATTATAGTGAGAAGAGTGGCTTTGATTTACATTTTTAAAATCTCTTTAAATGTCTGCCTTCATAGAAAACAGCTGGATTCTCATAGCCACTTCTTCAGTTTGTTGTAATATGTTGTTTTTGTTGAAGTATTTGAAGAAAATCTGGCCTCCCATAGATCTGTAATAGGAAAAAGGACCTAAGAGCTTGTGGACCTCCTGAAAGGTCTTGGGAACCCCATGGGTTCTCAAGCGCACTTTGAGAACCACTGATCTTGGTCACAGAGATTATCCTTTGCTCTAAGAAGCCCCTTTGCTTACTTCTCTGTGGAAGGAAGAATTGTCACACCAATTACTGAAAACCCTAAGTTCAGCCAGTTTTGTCTCAAACACTTGCTCTTTGATCTTGAAAAATCTGCTTCCCTGGGTTCAGATTAACGCTGTCAGAGTGTCTACCCATCCTTGGAAAAAAATGATCCAACCTCATGTAAAGTAGCAGGGTACAAAATTAATGCACAGAAATCTCTTGCATTCCTATACACTAATGACAAAAAATTTGAAAGAGAAATTAAGGAAACACTCCCATTTACCACTGCAACAAAGAGAATAAAATATCTAGGAATAAACTGACCTAAGTAGACAAAAGGCCTGTATGCAGAAAACTATAAGACACTGATGAAAGAAATCAAAGATGATACAAACAGATGGAGAGATATACCATGTTCTTGGATTGGAAGAATCAACATTGTGAAAATGACTGTACTACCCAATACAATCTACAGAGTCAATGCATCCCTATCAAACTACCAATGGCATTTTTCACAGAACTAGAACAAAAAATTTCACAATTTGTATGGAGACACAAAAGACCCCGAATAGTCAAAACAATCTTGAGAAAGAAAAACGGAACTGGAGGAATCAGGCTCCCTGACTTCAGACTATACTACAAAGCTACAGTAATCAAGACAGTATGGTACTGGCACAAAAACAGAAATATAGATCAATGGAACAGGATAGAAAGCCCAGAGATAAAGCCACGCACATATGGTCACCTTATCTTTGATAAAGGAGGCAAGAATATACAATGGAGAAAAGACAGCCTCTTCAATAAGTGGTACTGAGAAAACTGCACAGCTACATGTAAAAGAATGAAATTAGAACACTTCCTAACACCATACACAAAAACAAACTCAGAATGGATTAAAGACCTAAATGTAAGGCCAGACACTACCAAACTCTTAGAGGAAAACATAGGCAGAACACTCTATGATATAAATCACAGCAAGATCCTTTTTGACCCAGCTCCTAGAGAAAGGGAGATAAAAACAAAAATAAAGAAATGGGACCTAATGAAACTTAAAAGCTTTTGCACAGCAAAGGAAACCATAAACAAGACAAAAAAGACAACCCTCAGAAAGGGAGAAAATATTTGCAAATGAAGCAACTGACAAAGGATTAATCTCCAAAATATACAAGCAGCTCATGCAGCTCAATATCAAAAAAGCAAACAAACCAATCCAAAAATGGGCAGAAGACCTAAATAGACATTTCTCCAAAGAAGATATACAGATTGCAAACAAACACATGAAAGGATGCTCAACATCACTAATCATTAGAGAAATGCAAATCAAAACCACACCTCACACCGGTCAGAATGGCCATCATCAAAAAATCTACAAACAGTAAATGCTGGAGAGGGTGTGGAGAAAAGGGAACCCTCTTGCACTGTTGGTGGGAATGTAAATTGGTACAGCCACTATGGAGAACAGTATGGAGGTTCCTTAAAAAACTAAAAATAGAATTACCATATGACCCAGCAATCCCACTACTGGGCATATACCCTGAGAAAACCATAATTCAAAAAGAGACATGTACCACAATGTTCATTGCAGCACTATTTACAATAGCCAGGACATGGAAGCAACCTAAGTGTCCATCAACAGATGAATGGAAAAAGAAGATGTGGCACATACATACAATGGAATATTACTCAGCCATAAAATGAAGCAAAATTGAATTATTTGTAGTGAGGTGGATGGACCTAGAGTCTGTCATACAGAGTGAAGTAAGTCAGAAAGAGAAAAACAAATACTGTATGCTAACACATATACATGGAATCTAAAAAAAAAAAAAAAAAGGTTCTGATGAACCTAGGGGCAGGACAGGAATAAAGACGCAGACATAGAGAATGGACTTGAGGACACGGGGAGGGGGAAGGGTAAGCTGGGACGAAGGGATGAAGTGAGAGAGTAGCATTGACATATATACACTCCTAAATGTAAAATAGATAGCTAGTGGGAAGCAGCTGCATAGCACAGGGAGGTCAGTTCGGTGGTTTGTGACCACATAGACGGGTGGGATAGGGAGGGTGGGAGGGAGATGTGAGAGGGAGGGGAGATGGGGATATATGTATACGTATAGCTGATTCACTTTGTTATACAGGAGAGACTAACACAACATTGTAAAGCAATTATACTCCAATAAAGATGCTACAAAAAAAAAGCTAGTTAGGAATTGTAAGGTACTCTGAAAACCATAAAGCAATACCTAAAGGAAGGAGAAATAATTTCCAGAATACATGTACCATTATTACATAGTGAAGGAATTCATAGGAAATCCAAGAACTCCCAGTTTAGAAAATCAGAACAAATATATTTCCCTTAAGACTGCACATCTCTCTTAGACCACATCAAAATAAGACTGCTTTTAGATATGTAAGAGAGAATACAAATGGAACATTTTTGGGTACAGGAATCATTTAAAACATTCTTAATCTCTTCCATCAAAATCCTATAATCACATCATGTCCCCTAAAAACCCTATTTATTTAATAGTGTGTGACCTAATGGTTACTATGTTCTAGGTACTATGTCAAGCACCTCACAAACATTCTCACCATGAAAGTGGGATTTTATTAATCCCACTTTACAGATGAGGAAAGTGTGACTTCAAGAGGTGAAATAATGTGCCCACATCTTGCAGGTGTAAAAGTCCAGCACCTTTGTATATTCTACTCACTGATCATTAGCAATGCCACTGAACCTGATAGATACTTAATATTTAACCTGTTTCATCCTGGGGAAAATAACTGTCAAAGAAGTTCCAAACATCATTACTTCCAAATATGCTAAAAGTCCATTACAGGGAGCCCAGAGGTAGGGAGCTATATGATAATACATCTCAATGGTTATTTGAGCGCACTGGTTTCTAAAGCTGCACTTTCTGCTAGTACAAATCCCCATAAATGAAACAGTCTTGGTAGCTCAGAGGGAACCTCTCTTTGTTTTGTTTCATCCTGTTCTGCGATAACATGTGATCCCTTTAAAGCAGCACATCAGTTAAAAATCCCACATCTAGCAGCAAAGGGAGGCATGCCGCAGTGTGTCCCCTCTGCATGTTACATAAACCTGCCACCCGGACCTAATTTAACAAGCTCTGGGATTCCACCAACTCATCTTCCAGCACCTACCAGACAGGACTTTCCACTCCAAAATGCTTCCCTCCCATTTTCATCTTAGGAACTTGATTCTGAGATTCCTCAGCACAGGATTATGTGCCCTGACACTGGGAGGCTGCCTTTCATTCTTGCTGAGTCCATCTGCAGTGACAGACTCTGTTTCTCTCTCCCTACCACTGTGGTGCAACTTGCAGTGGCTTCTTGCCAAGCACTCCAGCTCTGCAGCCAATCTCCCCTCGATGTATAGCTTCAAAATGGTGCTGAGAGGCGGCCTCCGGAGTGGGTTCACAGTGGGTTCACGCATGTTAAACCAACAGGTATGGATTTATTCTCTTCTACTTGATAATTTTAAATGCTGTGCCTTCTAAATGGCTCCTTCTGTTAAACCCCTGTTATCAGTTACTTATGTTTGCTCTTTGATCACTCAACATACTTCAAAGCACGCCTGAGTGACACTTGAGACTCATGGATGTAAAAGAGGGCCCTTTACGAAACAAGAAAGCACCAGGCAATGGAGTCACTAGAAGCAGAAAAGCAAAGGCCAAGTTGTGCATTTTCGGAGAAATAACATTTGGGAGTTAAGGTAAGGAGGCAAAAGTGACCGAGAAGGACTGAGTTGTCATCCTCTCTCCACATGCTTCTGAAACAAGCTAAAGATAGCTTGAACTTTGCCGATGAGCATTTAGATGGAGGTACAAAGTAGTCTTTCAAATAATGTTTTAATGAAGCAGATAATAATCATAAAAGGTGCAGCAAGAGGTACTTTGACTTCCAAAGCCTTCAGGGGGAGCAGGTGAGACAAGCCAGCCCTTTCTGATCCTCAAGCTCGTCATGCTGAAGCCTCTGAGATTCCAGCTCCTACAGCCCAGCATCTATTTCATTCCATGGCCTTCCCAGACGCAGGTAGTAGCTGTTCAATAAACGCCATGAATGAATGGATGAATATTAAAGTTGTGCAGTCACCACCGAGTTTGGGAAGTGGGCACCAGTTAGCACCGTTGGGTGCCATGCTCAGTGGTGGACTGCTAATGGCAGAGGAGAATCAACTCCTGGTGGCACATCTTTGCTCTGCCACCCACCAGCCATGTGACTCTAAGTCCATCACTAAAGCATTTTGCGACTTTATTTCCTTGTCCATAAAATAATAACATAAAACAATCAAAAAAGATATTTAAGTACATAGGTGAGGGATAGTAATATCCACTTCATACAAATTTTACATCCTCCATCTAAAAGAGCACTTACTATGCTCTGTGGCATATATGTGTTTTCATATGTCATCTCCACTAGACTTACATCTTTGTGTCTCAATCACTCCTGTTTCCTCAGAGTAGATGCTTAATAAATGTCATTGAATTGAAATGAAACTTAATAAATGGGACATGTGAAACTGCAAAATATTATGCACATGTATTTAAAGTCACATCCAAAATTAGCTTCTTACTCAACTAAACAGCACTCTCTCCTCCAAAAGAGTCTAAGTTATAATGTGAAATAAATCTATTATCATAGCCTTCTAATTTGATAAACATACTGTTCCACAATGCAGTGTTTCCTGATTTGCTTCTTCCAACTTTTTATTTTGCATAATTTTCAAACCTATAGGAAAGCTCAAAGAACAGTACAATGAATATCCCTACACTTTTCGCTTAGATTCACCAAATGTTAACATTTTGCCACATTTGTACTTTCTCTCTCTCTCTCTGTCTACACACATACACACCTTTTTTTAACCTTTGAAAGCAAGTTTCAGACATCATTATGCTTCAACCCTAAATATTTCACCATGTACCTCCCAAGAACATGGACATTTCTTCTACATAAACTCAACATTTTGATGCCTAGGAACTCTTACCATTCATACAAAAATCTTATATAACACACTGTACATATTAGAATTACCCTGATTCTCTTAATACTGCCCATTGCATTTCTCCAATCCGGGATGCAATCAAGGATTATATATAGCATTTACTTGCCAAGTGTCTTGTCTCCTTTAATCTAAAGCAGTCCTCCCACGATTTTTCTTTCCTGACATTGGCATCTTTCCATAACAGAATGTTCCCCCATCTGAATGTGTTTGATTATTTTCTCATCATCTGATTCAGGGTAAACATTTTGGCAGGATTACTACCCATGGGACATCGTCTTCTCATGGCATCATGCCAGGGAGCACGGGATGCCAGGTTGTCCTGTTATCAGTGATGCTATGTTTGATCACTTGCTTGAGAAGATGTCCACCAGATTTCCCCTTTACAAAGTTATCTTTCTAACTTTGTCATTAATAAGTAACCCATGGAGAGACATTTTGAAACACTTATTTTTATTAACTAAATTACAAACGTTCCTGCTATCCATGTAAAAATACAAATAAGAGTTAAGAAAAATAAGTCCCAAGATACGGAATCAAACAGTTATAGTTCCTTTAAGGCTGATGCCCATTTGAAAAACTTATCTAATGAGCTAATTTTATAAAAACTTTTTAAAATATTTATTTGGTTGCACTGGGTCTTAGTTGCAGGCTGGCTCCTTAGTTGTGGCATGCAAACTCTTAGTTGCAGCATGCATGTGGGATCTAGTTCCCTGACTAGGGATTGAACCTGGGCCACCTGCACTAAGAGCATGGAGTCTTAACCACTGCACCATCAGGGAAGTCCCTATAGAAACTTTTTAATTGAGAAGGAAATATGCAGGTCAAGTGGAATTAAACTCCGTTTTAGTAAACTTGTTTGAAAACTTCTTATAAAGTGAAGTACAATCCTCATTAAACAATCAAGGCCAGTGATGAAAATATGACTCAGCTGGCCTGAAAAAGGATCCTTTTAATCCTGGTGCAAAGAGCACATCGGCCAATGGCTTGGCGAGGGCACTTCTTTCGGGTTTATCATCACCCTGTCCTATAAAACCCAGAACTTGGCACCATCAAAAAGAGAGTGCTTAGGAGGAAAGTCACTGTGTCCTTCAGGTCCTCTTACTGTTTCCCAAAAGCACCTGCTCACCGTTGAGGGAAGGTCGATCATTCCAGAAACTTACAGGAAGGGACTCAAGAGGTCCCAGGTCTATCTCTCACCCAGGGTAAGAACCTTCACCCTAGAATCTCCTTTTGAGAGGAAAGGAGACCCACTGCGTTGCTAAGTTCTGGCCACTACATGTTTCCTCGCTGTCCTGAAAACTTTTTCTCATAATTCCCCCACCTACCCTTTGGGGTAGCACAGATTTCTACCATTTATCCCACATGACAGCCTGCCCAGAATTTAAATACCAACACCACAACTCCCTAGGTTCTTCTTAAGGAATTCAGATTCAAGTCAGCAGGAGGCAAGGATTAGGGTAGGAACTGGAAAGGGGAAGAGAATTAAAATACCTCGCTTCCTCATTAAAAATAACTACAATAACCTGAGAAATAAAAATCCTGAACCAAAATCGAGTCTAAAGATTTGGATCACTCCAATAACTTGGAAAATGACAAGCCCGCTATTTTTTAATGGAAGATTTCAAGAAAAAAATCAAAAGACAAGGAGAAGGTGAAACATTTGCATAAAACATTTATGACTGATGAATTCTTAACTCTGGAGGAAAAAAGTGATTGAAGACGTATAGCATGGTTTTCAGTCCTTGTGGACGTTATTATTCCCCAAGCAGACTCAAAGGGCAGAGCTTGAAACTAACATATGTTACTCAAGAGCATTTTATCCACAACTAACAATTTACAGATAGATTTGGTGGTGATTTTAAATAAGTTGAAGCCCATTGGAATCCAAGAACTGAGCTCAATTTCACAATGAAGTCTAATATTTTATCCAATGCTTTACAGCTACACTCAACTCTCAGGGAATTTTTTTTTTGTCCAGGACCTGATTCTCCCTATAAAACTCACTTTCCCTCATTCACGCTTTTTTTTTTTTTTTTTTTTTTTGCTAATTTATAATAAAATTGGGTATGACATTTAGTTCACTCACTGAACTGATAAAGAGCCTAAGAATTTGTCTGACAAACTATATGGGACAAGGGAAATGATAATCTTGTTCTTCCAAGGCAAAGAGATTTAACTAACTCAACTTTTGTTAACGAGCAAACCAAGTTATCTAATTCCTCCTTTAATCTATCTAAATTTTTCTAACTCAACAACTCCTAAAAAATATATTGATTTCTACAGGTGACTCACACTGTGATAAAGTTCAGCAAAGTATTGCTCAATGAGGATTTACCCTAAATCAGATTCTAAATGATGTCATTTATCATCACTTTTCATAAATGAGTCCACATCCTTCATAATGTTCAAGTCCTCCTCTTGGCCAATATCTTTCTCCCTAAAAGGTATTCTCATTTCTAGCCTGCACTCATAATGGTCCTTTCCTAATTTTAGTCACATCTCTTCCTTTCTCCCTGTGACATCTTTCCTGAGATTCAGCATCCATGGCTAAATCAGAATGTTACCTAAGGCTAAAATTTTCCTTTTGGCTGTGTTTCCAATGCTCTTATTAATGGCAGGGCACTTCGGAGACCTTTTTGACAATAGCTGTGCATATCTGTAAGGCATAATGCTGGTCACTTAAATGGACTCAGCATATTCATTTTTATTAGTCAGCTTTTTTTTTTTTTTTTTGGAATGAGCTTTAGGCTGAAGTGTGGTTTCAAATCAGCTGGGCTATAGATTAAATATTCGTCTTAGAACTTGCCCTTTGGCCAAAAGCTGTCCTTACTTTCTGAACACTAAATCCCCTAGCGTGGCAGTTCTCCAAATGGATGGTATCACCATCTGGGGTATTTTATTGGTTGTCACAATAACAAACCCAAATAAGGAGAGAGACCATGCACCTGAAGAGGCATCAACCTCCACCCTGAGAAAGATCACTGCCAGTTCCCGGTGAGGAGGCTGGAGAAAAGACCCTGTTGGAGGTTTTGTCTTTTGTCTGTTAGATTTTTGAGGATCCAAATGCCCTTCCCACCTTATGAATCCTGCCGGGAGCAGAATGCACCTCCACCTTTAGAAGCTGAAAATGCCAGTTTTCCAGCTTCCCTGGCAGGTAAGGCAGCACAGGTACCTGACCCAGGCTCAGTGAATTGGATGTCTCCTTCCGAGATTTTGCATCTAGAGCAAATGATACAAAAAGGCAGGGACACGGAAGAATTGTTTCTAGAAACAACAAATATGACAGCCCCCTCTGGCTTCTGGGGACAGTGGTTGACCCCAGCAGGGACATACTGAGTCCAGGATCCGGGCTGACTGTGTCATCACCAGCTGCAGCAGCCAGCGTTCAGCCACAGCTCTGTCCTCGCAGAGGGACCTGTGATTCTCACTGTGCTGCCTCCTTTGCTTCTGCCCATTTCCTGAACCTGATTCTCTACGATCCTTAGACCCTCACCCACTACCCCACGTCCTCTCCTTCCACCCTCAAAGGTGACTTTTTCTCTTTCACCAGTAAAATTAGAACTACCGGAAAGGAATCCCTTGCCTTCCCATCCCAAATCCATGAGCACTTTTGCATCTGCACTTCCTCCTCCCTTCCCTCTGGACCAATGGAACAGGAGCCCCCTCCCTCTGTGCTCTGGATCTCATCCCCCTCCTGCCTTCTCTTGGATCCTTCCCATCAGCTTTTACCTTATGTATTTATTTTTCAATTAAAGTACAGTTGACTTACAATATTCTATCAGTTGCAGGTGTACAACATAATGATTCAATACTTTTATAGATTATATTCCTTATAAAGTTATTATAAAATATTAACTATATTCCCTATGTTGCACCTTACACCTTTGATTGTTATTTATTTTATACCCAGTAGTTTGTACCTCTTAATCCCCTTTTCCTATCTTGCCCCTACCCCACCCCCTTCCCAACGGTAACCACTAGTTTATTCTCTGTATATGTGAATCTGTTTCTATTTTATTATATTCACTCGTTTCATTTTTTAGACTCCAACTATTAGTGAAAACATATAGTATTTGTCTTTCTCTGTCTGACTGATCTCACTAAGCATAATACCCTCCAGCCATCAGATTTCAACTGACTCTTTCCATCCGAAGTCAAGAAAATTCCTCTCCTTCCATCCAAACCCTCCTCTAGGTCCACCTACCTCCTTCTTCCCGATGCAGCCACACTTCGGGAAAGGGTGGAGTATCCCCCTTCCTCACCTCTCCTCTAGTTCACCCAGAGTTCAGTTCTCAGCCTTCTCTCACCTCACTCCACAGTATTTCCATCTTACACCACTGGCTCCCGATTTATACCTGTAGCCCAGACTTCTCAAATAAACTTCAGACCCAACAGCCTCGTTAATCACTTGAGATACCTCACCACCACCTCAACTCAATGTGACCCAACTGAAGCCTCATCCTGGCCCTCTGGAGCCTGCTGAGTCCTGTGGAAACTGTAGGTCTCAATGCAGATTTCCCCCTCTTCAGTGAGATATCTGTGTTTGATGCTTCCTGGAACACTGTACTTTTTCTTTAAAACACCCATCCCAGGAGTAATTAAATAAATACTTCTGGCTCGAGTGCACATGACCTGTAAATACAGGATGTGAGCTTGATTATCCTGCCCACTCACGAACTGCAGCAGGAATACTCTGGCTACACGTAGCTGTAGGCCAGGCCAGGGCCCGCACTTGGCCTGGATCAGGGTGATGCTGGTAGTCGGCCAAAACCCTAAGGATTGCACTTACTTGGCAAAAAACGGGATGCTCAAAGTCACTTTCACTGTGATAAAAAGGTGCATCCCCAGCTGAACTCTCGGATCTGGACGTGAGATGGCCTCCTGTGTCCCAAATGCTCCCACTTAATGCTCTGGCTCCCGCAAGGACCCCGAGCAGGCATCCTTCATAGCAGGGCGAATGGGGAGGCCTGGGTGTGAAGGGTCAGAGTGGGGTGGGTGAGGGACAGTGGCTGCGCAGCGGAGAGCAGTGTGGCCGGGCTGACGGGCATCAGGAGAACTGGAGAGTCCTGTGCCTGGCTCAGAATCAGTGGGGAACCACATGACCTTGGGTGAGTGAGCTGAACTTTGAGCCTCAGTTTCCTGAAATCCAGCTCCTCCAGGCAAGACACTGTTAGGAACTAGGGCAGGGATTCAAGCCCGCCCCAGAGTGGGTGAGAAGCGGAACACGAGCCAGGGAAGTGGGCAGGGCAGCCAGACAGATCCTCCACCGCAGGTGGGTTAAACGGAAGAACAGGGCTAATCAGCTCCAGGCACGCCTGGTGGGCGGGGGCGCAGCACACACCCGCTCTGCCCACTGGCGGAGAAGGGGACTGACGTGGGAAAAACACCTTAAGTGCCAGCAGGAACCATCCCACTAAAAGCAATCTGGCCACCTCGCCAGGAATGAGGTCTGGATCTGAAGATGGTAGATGGGGATGAGCGGCCAGGCTCTGGAAAGGAGAGTCTGGAGCTGGAGAGTGGGTGGAGGCCCAAAGTTCCATCATCCAAATGCCACACAATGGCCTGCCCACCCCCTCACTTCCTGGGGGTCCACTTCTGCCCCTCCCCCACTCTCTTACTCCCTGGTCTTTCTTCCCCAATCCGGGGCCCCTTTTCTCCCCATACCCCAGAAGCTACACAGAGGGGGGAGGATTATACCATAATGTTTATACCACCCGTCTTGCAAATGTGGAATATGACGCCATTATAACTACACTAGGGACTAAGTGGGTTTTAAGGCATAGCTTAGAGCTCCTTATTTATAAATTTTTCTGGGAAAAAAATGCAAAATAAGTTCTAAATATCTGATGTAACTTTTGGTGCACCTCATTTACACCCGTATATGACTCCCCCAGGCAATATTCTATTAAATAAAATCCCCCAGGCAATATTCTATTGACTCCCCCAGGCAATATGCTATTAAATAAAATCAACGTGAAAGACAATCTAACTAATGACCATACAAATACCAACCATGTAGTGGTGAGAAGCAAGGAAATAGATACACAGACACTATCAATGAACCTTCATAACATGAACATAACATGGCCAGTGTTGGGGCCAGAATGTCTCGCTCCAGGTTCTGAGCTGTGCAATCTGGGCGATTCCCTTCATCTTTTTATGCCTTGGTACCCTCATGTGTAAAAAGGAATAATAATAGTACTTAAAGTGGGAGTTTTTGAAAGGGCCCAATAAAAAGCATCCCTCTTCCCTATCTGGCTCAGAACCAAATGAGAAGTAAGACAAAGGAAGAAGGGCAATGGGGACAAAATATCGCCTTTATTTCTGGTGAAGCTTATATTGGAGGACACAGGTTGTGTCTGTTGACGGTGACCGCCAGGTGAGATGTCCCGGGCGGGTGGTTCATGTGGCTCAGGCAGGAGAAGCAGAGAAGGGCATGTGCCTGCCTCTGGACACCTGCTCTCAAGGGACAGGACAGAGCCGTGCATGACCAGCTCCTGATTCACACTCACCACCCAGAAGAGGGGCCAGATAGAGGCTGGCAGCGTGACCCAGATGGAGGGAGGAATGTTGGTGACCACGCCCCACAGAGGGCTGGTGTGAGGGGTAAAAGAGCCGATGCCCGGAGAGCACTCAGCACAGAGCCCGGCACATGTGAGGACCTAACCCGTGGAAGTGAGTGTGTCTTAAGGGCACAAGTGTGTTTCAGATTAAGTAGCAAAGATGTTAGAACAGATGCTTGTGAAGGGCCAGGGCACAGGAGTGGGAATTGAGGATGACAGGGGAAATAGAAGAATAAAGCACGAGAGGGGCACAGTTCATAACATGCTGTGCACTCATCTCCAAGTAGGGACCATATCTCTAAAATCCTCCAACAACTGCTTCCCAAGGAGATAAGACAATACAAAGCTAAATGGAACATCAGCCTTTAGTCATCACAAAATATATATTGCCTCCTGTCCTGGTCAAGTGACTTGGCAAAAATCTCAAGGAACCATTCGAAATGTCCACGAGCACCGTGCGTCCTGGTTCCAGGCTGGCAGCAGGAGTGGCCTCTTGTTCAGGAGGCGGGGAGATGCCCTGACCGGGGTGATCCTTATAAATGCAGACACCAGCGTGCACAGGCACCCCAGAAGGAATTGTTTTCTTGTGGTTTGGGCCGCCAGTAATGGAGAGGGTTTTTTTCTCCTCATTCCCACTGGCTAAGACACGTGGGTCCCTTCACTGCCAGACTTTCAAGGAAAGAGAGCTGCTTCCACTTGAACTGCAATTCAACTAATGGGCCCCAGGGAGTAAATCCACCCCAAATTTGGGAAAACACTCTGAGCTTGAAACTATCCATTTGGATGGCTCAATCCTGCTCCAGCCTTACATCTCCATGACCTTGTAACCTCTGGCACCTTCCTTTCTCGGTGTTCCTTTCAGAGTGGCAAGACCTTTCCATGAGCCAAGCCTGCGACGGGTCACTTCCTGAAACTGCTGGTTCAGGTGGGAGGCCACAAAGGCCTGAGGATGGGCACGTGGGGCTATCTCATCATCAGAATCGAAGTTTCTGTTTAGGGACTTCTAAAAGGAAATCCTTGCTTTTTTCTCCCCCATTCCAGGAAATCAATGAGGGAAGTTCTGTGCGCCCACCTTTTGCTTTACAGTTAAGGACTTGAAAATGGTTGGAGAGTCACAGTCATTAGAACGGAGCCCGGTCCATTGTGGTGGGCTGGTTGCATTGCAGTGGCAACACCAAAATCTCAGTGGTTCAAAACTATACATCTGTTTGTATCTCATCCGTGTGACATGTCTCTTCAGGGTGGACCCCTCTCCACGTCCTCCTCACACAGGGACACAAACCAATGGAGTCCGTATGTCTGGAACACCACTGAGGCAGGAAGGGAATGTGGTATGTCATGCACCAAGGCTGGTCCTGCCCCCAAACTTTCCTTCCAAGACACAGGCAGGTGCGGCCCTGTCTTGAGCCTGGAAGAAGAACTGGGAATCCTGCTGAGCCAGGAACGCAGAGGTGCTGATGCTGAGAGGACCCTGGTCCAGGCCAATTTGGCCCTGCTCTTCCTGCGAAGTCGGAAATTAATGGTGGTGGAGGTTGCGATTTCAAAGGGGTTGGGTTCTTTCTTTTATCACCCAGGCTACCTACACTGGCCATAGAGGACAACAGTGGCTGAGAGAAGACAAGATCAATTCTGGACATTCGGCCAAACTAGGGGCAAAATGTCACTGCTGCACCCTCAGACTTAAGTGTGCGTTAGAAGCCCCGGGGGGTGTGTCACAGTGAAGATCCCCAGGCTACAATTCAAGACATTCCAGTTCAGTAGGTCTGCAGTGAGGCCTAGAAACAGGGCCAGCTGTACAATTTGCAGAGCTCAGAGCAAAATGAAAACACAGGGGTCCTTGGTTAAAGGCAGGAAAAAAGTGCTTTTAAAGCTACTAAAATATGCTTTTTCCTTTCTTCCACAGTTTCTCTCTTGACCTATCATGGTAGCTTTTATTTGCTATTTAATGTTGCACTCCCTTGGGCAAGGGTGAATGCAGACCCGCACAGGGACCCCACTCTGCTGCTGGCTGTGCACATGCCAGGATCCCTTCCCGATCGCTGCTGGGTTGATGTGACACACCGTGCCCTGGTCAAGGGTAAAGTCAATCTCCCCTTCCCTCCCCTTCTCATGGGCCCACCGCCCAACCCACACAGACAGACGATCCCCAAGGGATTGGAACCTCCACACTGGGATGAGCTTGGTACCCGGATGCAGGATGGACAAGAGGCTCATCCCTGTCAAGTCACCCGTTGCTCTGCTAGCTTGGGATGGAGATAGCACCGCCCTGCCCCTCCTCCTCACGGTGTGCATGCAGCCAACCTTCCCTGCACCTGCTCCCAGACCCCAGGCAAAGGGTGGCAGGGTGGGGGCAGGGAGGAAGAGGATTGGAGGAATCGAGGCACCGGGACTTGGGGCAGCAGGTGGCCTAGAACCTGTCTGGGAGGCAGGATGGCCCATGAGGCAGCACACACTCCGTGATGGACTGGACTTCACTCACAAAACACAAACTCAAACATAAAGTTATTAAGGATTTCAAGACGGCATGAAGCCCCAAGCTTGGGTCCCCCTTCTTAGCACAGGGATTCAAGGACCAACTTTGAGAAGCACTGACTTAAAGACAGACTGACCCAGTTGAAGCAGGTAATCAAGACAGGTCCCAGCACCCAGGAGAGGGACAAAAGGGTTGCAACTCTGAGAGCTGGTGCCACTCCAGGCAGGAAGTCTCCCCGTGTTCTAGAATTAGATATCAGGGTCCCAGCCACAGACTACAGGCTCTCAGATAACTGATGAAAGAGAACAAGACTCTCAAGATCCAGACAGATCATCATGACGAACTCATAGGGTAACCAGCCATTCTGGTTTGCCTGGGACTGTCCTGGTTTTAGTAACAAAAATCCTGCATCCCAGAAAAGCCCTTAGTCGCCAGCAAAGTGGGACGGTTGGTCATGTTATGACCAGGCCTAGTACTGACCCAACGAACTCCTTTTTATCTTTGAAAGACCAGTGGAAAGGCTGCTGCCTTGTGAAATCTTCCCCTCACACCCCAAGCAGAGGTCGTAGCTCCCTCCGTGGTGGTTTCACTTCTCAGGGTGCACGCTGATTCTGCATTTGTGCATTTGACTCCCCAAGAAGCACGCGAAATCCCAGAGTTTTATGTGAATATACCGGAGGGATCCTGTCATAAATGCCGGGGAAGGAGAAGAGAGGTGGAGAGGACCCCATTGCTAAGGTGTGACGTGGGGACCTGATGGTAGTGGGGCCCCAAGACAGCTCAAGGCCAACCAAGTGCGGTCCCCGAGCTAGAAACCCGGGCTCCTCCGCTTTGCTCGCTGGCCTGCGGCTCAGTCCACAACCTGAAGCTCTATCTGCTGGGATTAGTGCCCCAAGATTGAGGAAATGCAGGGCCACAAAACAGGAAAACGGAGCAGGTGGCTGCAGTCACAGGAAAAAGAGGGAGAGGTGACACCTGTGAGAAGGATTCGTCAAGTCGAATTATTACAATAATAGTAAGGAGGAGGGAGAGAAAAACTAACATTTGTTGAGGATTTATGATGTGCCGGGTACTAATGCCCCTGTGTTTTAGTAGCCTTTACAATAACCCTAGTGTTTTGGTACTAATATTCTCTCTACTTCATAGATGCAGAAACTAAAGTTTGCAGAAGACGCGGAACGTGTTTACGGTCACAGAGAGTCGGTGACAAAGCCAGGACTCAAACCCACGTCTGATTCCAAAGCCCAGGCTGTTATGCAGTTAGCTGTGCAGGCAGCCACAGGGCCAGACGGGGCCAAAGGAGGAGTGTGGTCCTTTCTTCAAGGAGTCATTCCTCCCTGGTTGTCCTGCCAGAGCCAGAAGTTGCCGCACAGCCTGATTTTCTGACCCTGTGCGTACCATGCCCAAGAAAGCCGGCAACAGGAGGAACACAAAGAGTTACCTGGCTGTGCGGATGTTTGCCCCAGTCTCCAGGTCTGTGTGTCCCTAGCATAGTGTCTGTTATCACTGGCGACGGCAGGCTTTGCCCCCCGCCCCGGACCTCATCTTCTCCACTGCCCGCCCTGCTTCTGGCTCAGCCTACGCCCTGCTCTTCACTCCCCAGGGAGGCCGGCTGATGAGCAGAGAGTCCTTCCGGCCCCTCCCTGCTCAGACTGTGGCCCCCAGGCCAGCACCAGGCATCACCGGGAGCATCTCAGAAATGCAGAATCCAGAGGCACGCCTGCAACTTCTGAGTCAGACCTGTCATTTGAAGAGATGATTCAGATGTACATTCAAGTCGAGAAGCACTGGCCCAGCCCACAATATATGTCCTTTTTTCCATCAGGCGCACATTGCCAGCGCTGTTCTTTCTCCTGTGGAAACCCAGCCTCAAGTGAGTTTTAAGTCAATGTATTACCTCTCCCAAAAGCATTAGCCTTTTAACAGCTTTATCCTCAGTGAAAGGAATTCCAGGGGTGGGTGGACAGACTGCTCTACGCCCTGAAATCACACCATGCCCACAGCCGCCAAACCATCTCCATAGAAAGCTGGCCCAGTTTTTCCAGCGATGGACTATGTCTTCTCCATGCTATGAGTACAGACCAGTTTGGGGGACAAAATAAGTATTTCAGGTAGCCAAATTACAAGCTAATTGTGCAAGTCTATCTTCTCTAGGATAATATGTCGAGCAAGAAATTTCAGCAAAGAACATGCTTTATTAAAGAAGCTCCAATTGTTCTCCAAAGTAAGCAATAACTCTTAGCAAGAGTAGCAATAATGGTAGGAAGAGGTACAACGTGGGTGAGAAGGGGTCTTTGGAAAGAATGCCTTGAGGAGGTGTTATGAGTCATGATATGCATGCTGAGGATAAATCCCTATATATTTAGAAATGAACCCTCTCTCAGCTGTCAGCACACACATTATTATCCTACTGTCACTGGAAACATTTGGGGGCAAAAGAAAAAATATTTGGGAATGAAATAGTACAATAGCTAATGAGGCCTTATAATTAAAGGATATATTTGCTCAAGGGAAAAAGAACATATCACATCAGTTCTGAAAGGAAATAGCTTAGTAAAAGCAGGTTCTTTGTCAGTTACGTATTGTAAAAGGAAAATTATAACCTGGCATGCTCTTCAGACAGCATTTAATGCTTGGTCATTCTGCTTGACTCTGAGCTTCTCTGTGACAATCCACTTAAAAAGAAGAAGAATTGAAAACTGAACCTTAGCCAGCCTACAAAGTCTGACTGTTTTCTATAGAATCTCACTGTACTTCTCAAAATGACTCAGAAATATCATTAACACTATAAAATAAGAAATGTTTCTATATGAATATACAAATTTTTCAGGCTTAGAATAATCATGAAGTCAGGTAAAGTACGTCTTGACAGTTTATTCTAAGTGTTAACCAAATGTATGACTGGAATGAAAACAGCGATTATATTTTTACTGTTTCATCAATATACTGTTTGTCTTCATCTACATCCCATTTTGTTTAAGAAAAAAGGGTTGGGAGGGATTTAGAACCCTAAATCTTAAAGGATGTACAGAAAACAGCAATATGAAATTACCCAGGAGCAAAAACAAACAAACAAAAGGAGTGAAAGGAAAATGATCAATAGGAATGAAATCTTGAGCCCACAGTGAAGTTTGCACACAAAATACGGGTCATGAAGTTCTATACACTTGCACAGTGTAGCCATAAGTTTGCTTTTAGGAGCCAATATAAATAGGGAAAGAGGATCCCAGTGTCCATATGTTTTGTTTAGTTTTGTTTTTTAATGCCCCCAAAGAAGCACAATTATTTCAGGGACTAAAGGGATTTCTCAAATGGATCTTCTTAGGCGAACACTCTGGAAGGTGATGGACAACATCCTGAGAGAGGGACATGGTTCTAACCAAACACCGCCCCCCCCCTCCAGGGGCCATAGAGGCTCATAGAACCGGAGCAGGGACAGAACGGGAGCATCACGTGCAACATCATCCCACAGCACCTAAGGGCGGCTCTGCAGCCAGACTGCACAGGTGCCAACCCTGTGTCTACTGAGTGCTCCCCTGTGACCAATAGTCCTAGGGTCAGGAGGCTACATAACATCCCTGAGCTTCTGTTTCCTCGTCTAGAAAATAGGAACCTACCCTACAAGGTTGTAGTGAGGATGAAATGAGCTAATACTTGAAAAGTGCTTAGAACGGTTTCCAGCATAGGAAGGATGTTAGCATTAAAGTCACATTATAGCTGCCATAGAACTTAAGGTTCTCAATTCTAAATTATTCACCTTGTGAAGCAAGGTGTTATTCCTCTCGCTTCATCTTGTGAAGCAGATGTTGAAGAATTTTCCAAGACTCAAAAGCGGATCTAGAGAGCCTCCCATCAAGCCTCTTAGATAGCCTCAACCACCAGAGGGCAGACAGCAGAAGCAAGAAAAACTACAATCCTGCAGCCTGTGGACAAAAAACCACAGTTAGAGAAAGATAGACAAGATGAAAAGGCAGAGGGCTATGTACCAGATGAAGGAACAAGAAAAAACCCCAGAAAAACAACTAAATGAAATGGAGATAGGCAACCTTCCAGAGAAAGAATTCAGAATAATGATAGTGAAGATGATCCAGGACCTCGGAATAAGAATGGAGGCAAAGATTGAGAAGATGCAAGAAATGATTAACAAAGACCTAGAAGAATTAAAGAACAAACAAACAGAGATGACCAATACAATAACTGAAATGAAAACTACACTAGAAGGAATCAATAGCAGAATAACTGAGGCAGAAGAACGGATAAGTGACCTGGAAGACAGAATGGTGGAATTCACTGCTGCGGAACAGACTAAAGAAAAAAGAATGAAAAGAAATGAAGACAGCCTAAGAGACCTCTGGGACAACATTAAACGCAACAACATTCGCATTATAGGGGTCCCAGAAGGAGAAGAGAGAGAGAAAGGACCAGAGAAAATATTTGAAGAGATTATAGTCGAAAACTTCCCTAACATGGGAAAGGAAATAGCCACCCAAGTCCAGGAAGCGCAGAGAGTCCCATACAGGATAAACCCAAGGAGAAACACGCCGAGACACATAGTAATCAAAGTGGCAAAAATTAAAGACAAAGAAAAATTATTGAAAGCAGCATGGGAAAAACGACAAATAACATACAAGGGAACTCCCATAAGGTTAACAGCTGATTTCTCAGCAGAAACTCTGCAAGCCAGAAGGGAGTGGCATGATATACTTAAAGTGATGAAAGGGAAGAAACTACAACCAAGATTACTCTACCTGGCAAGGATCTCATTTAGATTTGATGGAGAAATCAAAAGCTTTAGAGACAAGCAAAAGCTAAGAGAATTCAGCACCACCAAACCAGCTCTACAACAAATGCTAAAGGAACTTCTCTAAATGGGAAACACAAGAGAAGAAAAGGACCTACAAAAACAAACCCAAAACAATTAAGAAAATGGTCATAGGAACATACATATCGATAATTACCTTAAACGTGAATGGATTAAATGCCCCATCCAAAAGACATAGACTGGCTGAATGGATACAAAAACAAGACACATATATATGCTGTCTACAAGAGACCCACTTTAGACCTAGGGACACATACAGACTGAAAGTGAGGGGATGGAAAAAGATATTCCATGCAAATGGAAATCAAAAGAAAGCTGGAGTAGCTATACTCATATCAGATAAAATAGACTTTAAAATAAAGAATGTTACAAGAGACAAGGAAGGACACTACATAATGATCCAGGGATCAATCCAAGAAGAAGATATAACAATTATAAATATATATGCACCCAACACAGGAGCACCTCAATACATAAGGCAACTGCTAACAGCTATAAAAGAGGAAATTGACAGTAACACAATCATAGTGGGGGACTTTAACACCTCACTTACACCAATGGACAAATCATCCAAAATGAAAATAAATAAGGAAACAGAAGTTTTAAATGACACAATAGACCAGATAGATTTAATTGATATATATAGGACATTCCATCCAAAAACAGCAGATTACACGTTCTTCTCAAGTGCGCACGGAACATTCTCCAGGATAGATCACATCTTGGGTCACAAATCAAGCCTCAGTAAATTTAAGAAAATTGAAATCATATCAAGCATCTTTTCTGACCACAACGCTATGAGATTAGAAATGAATTACAGGGAAAAAAACGTAAAAAATACAAACACATGGAGGCTAAACAATACGTTACTAAATAACCAAGAGATCACTGAAGAAATCAAAGAGGAAATCAAAAAATACCTAGAAACAAATGACAATTAATACACGACGACCCAAAGCCTATGGGATGCAGCGAAAGCAGTTCTAAGAGGGAAGTTTATAGCTATACAAGCCTACCTAAAGAAACAAGAAAAATCTCAAGTAAACAATCTAACCTTACACCTAAAGAAACTAGAGAAAGAAGAACAAACAAAACCCAAAGTTAGCAGAAGATAATAAATCATAAAGATCAGAGCAGAAATAAATGAAATAGAAACAAAGAAAACAATAGCAAAGATCAATAAAACTAAAAGCTGGTTCTTTGAGAAGATAAACAAAATTGATAAGCCATTAGCCAGACTCATCAAGAAAAAGAGGGAGAGGACTTAAATCAATAAAATCAGAAGTGAAAAAGGAGAAGTTACAACAGACACTGCAGAAATACGAAGCATCCTAAGAGACTACTACAAGCAACTTTATGCCAATAAAATGGACAACTTGGAAGAAATGGACAAATTCTTAGAAAGGTATAACCTTCCAAGACTGAACCAGGAAGAAACAGAAAATATGAACAGACCAATCACAAGCAATGAAATTGAAACTGTGATTAAAAATTTTCCAACAAACAAAAGTCCAGGACCAGATGGCTTCACAAGTGAATTCTATCAAACATTTAGAGAAGAGCTAACACCTATCCTTCTCAAACTCTTCCAAAAAATTGCAGAGGAAGGAACACTCCCAAACTCATTCTATGAGGCCACCATCACCCTGATACCAAAACCGGACAAAGACACTACAAAGAAAGAAAATTACAGACCGATATCACTGATGAATATAGATGCAAAAATCCTCAACAAAATACTGGCAAACAGAATCCAACAACACATTAAAAGGATCATACACCACGATCAAGTGGGACTTATCCCAGGGATGCAAGGATTCTTCAATATACGCAAATCAATCAATGTGATAAACCATATTAACAAACTGAAGAAGAAAAAACATATGATCATCTCAATAGATGCAGAAAAAGCTTTTGACAAAATTCTCATTTTTTTTTAACTTATGTACTGCAAATTGTTTATTTTTTTGTTAGCTGAACCTTTGTTGTTCCTTCGTTTCACATTGAGGGAAACACTGCCAAATCCAATATCATGAAGCTCTTGTCCTGTATCTTCTTCTAAGACTTTTTATTTTATTAGGTCTTACATTTAGTTTCTTGATACGTTTTCATTAATTTTTGCATATGATGTTAGGTAAGGGTCCATCTTCCTTCTTTTGCATGTTGACCACAAGACTTCTCAGCACCATGTGTTGAAAATACTATCCTTTCTACCGCGAAAAATCTTGGCAACTTGTCAAAAATCACTTGGCCATATATCAGGGTTTATTTCTGGGTGTTGTATTCTATTCTATTGGTCTTGAATAAGGGAGAAAATAGTATAACCTATCCAGGTTGATGAAGAACATAAAGAAAGACCAGGAATGAGAATTAGGAGGGCAATATAAAACAGCAGGGAGTAAAAGACAGTGTGAGAGAAGATCTTGCATTTGCGAGTTCATGGAAATAGGATCATGCTAAAACCACTAAACGCCTGACTTTGAACAATACGGTAAATGTGCCAGCAAGAAACATAACACTTACCCATCTCTGGGAAATATAGTATGGGCATAAAGATAAACTACACACAAATATATTAAAAAGGGAAGGGTTTTCATGGTGTGAGAATATTGTGGTATTTGAAATACAATTTACTTCTGTTCTACCATTGTCTCTAAAATTTATCAAAGTGTATATACAAGCAATTCCAATTCCGGTAATGTGCTTGACAGGTTTATATATGAACTTCAGTAGAGCAGTAAATGTACATTCATAGTAGGACTGTTCCCTAAACCAAAAAACAGAACACAAAAACTGCAAAGACTAGAGTTCACTTTGTCAACACACATAAAAAAAAAAAAAAAAAAAAAAAAGCGGATCTACCACAAGGAAAAGGGCAACAGACCTTCTTACCACTTATTTTTTCTAAATGTTTCAATGAATAAATGTAAGTGACCAAAAATCCAACTTTTTCATTATGTCTTCAGTAGGCTCCAAATGGCAAGGGATAAATATTTCACTATCTGTTGCATATGGATGGCTTTTGGTGTATGAGGGACATGTGTACACTGGACAGATATAGTAAGGAACTCTCTGGACACTCATTCATTCATACATTAAACATACATTCACTGAGTTATTTCTGTGTACCAGGCATTCTCTATAGGAAGGAACAGAATACTGTTCCTTATTTCATGGTCATAATTCAACTGAGCCCTTTCCCTCTCTTCCTCTTTCTCTTTCTCTCAAACACACACACACACAAACACACACACACACTTACATTATATGTACTTTCTAAAAATTTACAGTTAGTCACCTCCTCAATAATTCCCTTTCATTCTTTCAGAGATGACAGCTGGGGGGATTTTGGTCACTTTCAACCAGTCAAAAAGCATCCTTCGAAAGTCAGAGTGCTGGTGTCACTCAGAGCCCCAGCGGGAGACGGAGGACCCACTAGAACGAAGTACTTGTGGAGACTTTCATAAAGCAGCTTTCTACGACAGAGTCAGCAGGGGCGACAGCTAAGAGCACCTGAGCGCCGTTCCCGCCGTGGACCTGAAGGGCAAGGTCAGGAAGCGGACACTGGAGCTGAGACAGGGCTGTTGCTGTAGGAGCCAAGCCCTTCAATAGAAGCACGGAGATCCTGCAGTCAGTGGCAGGTAGACACCCCGGCCTCACTCTCCTCCTGCCCTCTGAGCTGAGCACGTGCGTGCACACCCCACTGGCCAGACTCTGCCAGAAGCCCAACGCCAGGGAGAATATAGATTCTGCCCATGAAGGTCAGCTGCTTCGGGCACTGAGCAGGGCGGAGGGTGGCTGGAGGCAGGGGAGGGAGACCATCCCGGTCACAGGGGGACTCGAGGCTACAGTCTTAGACAATTAGCAAACGCACCTTGACCTGCGCAACCAAGCCTGAGCGAGAGAAGAGACTCGTGGTCACAGAAAGAAGAAGCAGACTTTTCAGGGCCAGTATCAATAACACTGAAGAAAAATGACGGTTAATGGTCTAGAGCAGCGCTACTCAGAGTGTGGTCCGTGGACTGCTTGTGACTCATCCACAGTGAAACAAGGACAGAAACCAAGGGTGAGCATTGAGAAACCTTCATAACAATTGGAAAGAATAAGTTGGCATCTACTGAATCTGATTTTATTA
Organism: Eschrichtius robustus; assembly: GCF_028021215.1. Classification (NCBI taxonomy): domain Eukaryota; kingdom Metazoa; phylum Chordata; class Mammalia; order Artiodactyla; family Eschrichtiidae; genus Eschrichtius; species Eschrichtius robustus. The sequence goes on along the minus strand of NC_090837.1, from coordinate 40,734,975 downwards.
AATGAGGCTTATATTTTGTATGTCTTTAGGTTTTATTTTTCAATTCATTTTTCTAAGAATTTGTTTTTATTGTATCTTACAAAGGTACTGGTCTGTGACAGCTTAGAAATGTTTAAAAAAAAAAACGGGTCCCTTGTAACAGACGGTTTGAGGAGCCCTGGTCTAAGCAGTGCTTCTCGAATCTTCATGTGCCCTTGGATTGGGCGGTGGTTTTTGCAGCCTTGGGGAGAGTAGGGGGCACACACGGATGGAGGAAATGACAAGAGAAGGGAGGAGAGCAGAATCTAGGGCTGAGTGGAGGCTGGCTGGGAGAGTAATAAAAGGAGTTCAAACCATAGCAACCTAGCAACGGGGGCAAGCCGGGCAGCCCGGGCAACACGTCAAACCCACCTGTCCTAAACACCAGACGCTTCCAGGTCCAGCCCTGCCCAGGCCGCGCAGAGCTGGGGAGATACCCTCGCCCTGAAACACAGGAATTTGCAAAATGGCTGCCCTCTAACCAGTCTCCCTGCCCTGGCCTCCCTCTGCAGTAAGGAGGCTGGACTCTGCTTTCCTTGTGGTCCACCTGACCTCAGCCAGGCCCTGGGCTCTGCTCTCTCGCCCTGATGTTACCTGCCCCCTGGCTCTGCCCGCCTGCATCCTCTGATAGAGACACCAGCCTGAATTCGTGCTGCGGGGCCCTCCCACATGGTGGTGAAGCAGGACGAGGTCCCGAAGCAGGAGGAGGGCGCTGCATCTCCCCGCCCCCCGTGTGCCCCCTCCATCTCGCTGGAGCTCCTGGGACACCGTGTGCTTAGAACCGGCCATGCGGGGACGGCGAGAGGCTGCTGGGCCAGGGTGATTGCGAGAGGCAGGGGAAAGGCCCCAGTGTTCACTCCGGTTATTCCGCAATGTTGAGAAACTGTAAAGGTAAACATGCAATCTCATCGCTCAGGGTGCTTAAAGTATACGGCACAGAGCTCGTCACGCATGATGTACTGAATCGGGAAATTCCTACACTGCAGGACATTGCCGTTAGTGGTTTGAGAGCTAAAGAGAGGGGTGCAAATAGCACGGGAGCTTGCTGTTTAGTTAGAGAGACAAGGAGCGAGCATGAAGCACCTCGTCTGCGGGCTGCATGCCAAGGAGACCTCGCGAGGAAGAGCGGCAGGAACTTCGGGATGGGGTGGGGGCACATAAAGCCGGGCCCCTCTGGTCTGGAGGGAGCTGCAGAGGTCCCAGGAGGTAGGATGTCCATGCCGCCCACGTCGTGAGGCCACAGGAGGCCGGGCCAGTGGGTACGGCTGGAGCCAGGCGGGGAGCCTGGTCCTGGTGGAGCCCTAGCCCTCCCACCTGGCTCCTCGGGCCACCACTCTGGGGCTGGGCGGGGCGGCCGGGGACACGCACAGCACCCCTCCTGAAGGCGGGCAGGAAAACCAGGAAAAGGTGGTGGTTTGATTTGGTTCTAGTTTTTCTCTAAAGGAAGGAAATGCAATGGAAGAACGGAAAGTGAAAACCACAGAAACTGGACTAGGGAAAGGAGAGGCTTCAGGAAGAAAAGAGTAAAGGAAAATGTTTGGTGGCACAGGAAGGCTCCAGGGTCACCAGCGGAAAGAGGGGCAGAGGCTCTGGTGCGGGCCCTGGAGGACGGCGGCCAGAGGAGGGAAGGCGCCGGGGCCAGGGATGCCCCGAGACGTTACATTTAATACAAGCTCTCGTTGGAACCCTTGTGAAGAATTCATGAAATTCAGTTTTTCCTTATATATGCTTGCCATTAATAGTAATAGGAAAACTGCCATGATTTAAAGCTAAAATATGCCTGAAATCATGAAAGTTTCACAAGGGAAGAAACAGTCTTCAAGATTAGCTAAAAAATAAAAGAGGTCCTTTTTAAAAAATTTCCGTTTACTGGGCATTTCTCTGATTCTGTTGGCATTTAAAGATCTCTAGCAGGCCGACCTCACTGAGGGATGAAATGGTCAGAAGTTTATATCTGGGGGATGGAGGGCATCAGGAAAGCTCCAAGGAAGATTTTCCATCAATACCTCCAATCCCACCGGGAATAATTGTGCCTTTTGCCCTCTCTGTATTGAACTCTTCTTCTTTCCCCAAAAGGAGAGATTTTCCCAATTGTCTTTACTGTCTTTCTAACTCTAAAAGTAATACATGTTCAGTGAAAAAAATACAGATATAATAGCTAACATGGACTGAGTTCTCCTAGTGCATGAGGCATAATTTTAAGAGCTTTTCTGTATGACCTTATTAATTCCTCACAACAACCCTATGAGGGTGGTTCTAGATTCATCCCCAAATCTCAGATGAAGAAACTGACCCCGAGACATTAACTAGAGGGCCCAGTGTCACACAGCTGGAAAGTTCTGGAGCCAGATATGTACCTATGTAATAACCCAGAGCCATGCAGCTGAATCACACTGTAAAGGAGATTCACAGAAGAAAGTAAAAATCAATAATTGCTCCATCCAGAAAAAGCACTCAGCATTTTCGATTCCCTCTTTCCTGACTTTTTGCTTTGCTTATACACACAAAGAAAATGAAATCATACCACGCTATATATACAGCTTACATATAGTTTGCTTTTTTTTCTTCACACTATAGCACGAACATATGTCAGATCAACAAAGACCCCCTCTGTGGCATCCTTCCAATGGTTGCCAATTAATCCATTCAATGAATCAGTCCCCTTTTACTGGACGTGAGATGGTTTCCCACGTTATGTAATTATAAACAATGCCCCCAAGAATATCTTTGCTCAAACATTTTAAGCACTTATCTCATTATTTCCTTAGGATAAATTCCTAGAAGTACTAGTTCCATGGCAAACGTAGATAATAATTTTTTAAGACGCAAACGTTCTGGGAAGACGTAACATCAGTACTGAGCTTCCAGAACTTTACTGTGAATATACTTATAGATCCTTCACTCACTTGGAAGAGATAAGGCAGTGTAAGCTTATTGGAAGCCTAGAAAAGGAGAGAAGGAGGGGTGTCAATGACAATTTCTCTAAGTAATGATAGTACTAGTCTATGTTTGTCTAGTGCTTCACAAGGATCAAAGCACATTCACCAACACTGTTCACAAGCGTCTCCAGCCATAGCAGGGAGTCCTCCCCACACACACGGGGGAGGGTCTGCCAGGACACTCCAACCCCAGCCTGCCCGGGTTCTATGCCTCAGTCTCTTCCCCAGCCTGACCACCCTCCTGGGACCAAAGGTTGGCAGAGCAGCCTGGGTCCTTCGCAAGAAAGCATGTGGCTCTCCTTCTGGTCAATTCCCAGTTCCACCTAACTCAATACCAGTGCCTTGGCATGCCATCTTCCTCCTATCTTCTTAACTGCATGGCCAGTCCTCAAAGAAATAGGATTAACCTTTTCTAGAAGGTACCAAGGGCTTTGTTTCTGTTTATTTTTCTCTCGGCAGCATGAGGCATGATCCAGGGAGTTTTCAAGAAATGAACCCCGGTGCATGTTTGCCGTCTAGCTCTTTGAGAGACGAATTCAATGGGGGCTGACCCACAGCCGGGGGGGTTACCCCCTCTAGTGCCTCTTCCTGGACTGCAGACCTCACCCTCCCATGGGAGGCCAAACCCTGGTTATCACCCTTCCTGACAAGAAAGATCCCTCTGACCACTCTGCAATGGCCTTAATCCTGGCACACAGCTTAACACGAGAGTCACAATGGTGTGGGACTCAGGGTGACCTGGTAAGAGCCCCAAGGAAGTCACGGTGACCTCTGTTTAGCACTTTATCATATTAACGTATATTCATAGAGAGTTTGGGAGAAAATTCCGGTAGAAAAGTGTTGCTGCTTTCTAGTACAATTCCTATCCCTGCTTCTGATTCTTGGTTTTATGTTGTCTGACTACAGCCTACTGAATGTTTTGGAAGGAAACATATGTAACTCATTTTCTGTTATGTCTGTTATACTTGTGGTGCTGGTTATATGGGAACTAGCAAATGTAAATGTAAATAGGGATATTTAAAAAATAGAGCCCAGCTGTTCATGGTTAGAGCAAGACACATAATCAAATGGGATACTATAAAAAGAATAGTATTGAAATGTTTCTTTCCATTTAGTTCATCATGTATTGAGGATGTAGGACCTTCCAGGACATTTAAGGCCCATGGAGAAAAAGAAGAATATGATACGCTCCTTGACCTTCAGGAGCTCACGGTGTACCAAGCCTTCGTGACAGAGCGTAGCAACTGCCTCAGGGTAAACAGAAACAGAAGGGAGGGAAGCAAGCAGTCAGGGAAGGTTTCCAGCAGGTGATACCTGAGTTACCTTGGGAAGCAGGTAGCCAGACCAGGCGGTGAACATGAACAGCACCCAAACAAGGCCACAAAGCAGGAAATGTCATGGAGTGTTTAGGGAATTACCAATAGGTCCCTACTGATGTGACGTAGAGTCTGCAGGAGAAAGTGGCATCTAGAAAAGAAGCTGGTGAAAAGGCAGGAGCTAGACTGTCAGGGGACTTATATGCCACGCCAAGAAACTTGGACTTTATTCTGAAAGTAATGGGGAGCCACTAGAGGATGTTAATCAGGGAGAATGACACGTTTAAATCTTTGTTGCGTTCTGGAAGCAGTGAGAGAGATTGACAGGTAGATGCCTGGAAAACAGCCAACCTCAGTCATTTCTACTGTTTCTCAGCTCATCTTTCTGCCACATGAGTGACTGCAGAACTAGGGGAGGGACCTGAGAGCAGAGGCTGGGAGATGGGTTAGAAGATTGGTGGACTAATCACAGGTAAAGCTGTCAAAGGACAAACTAGGGTAGCATGGTATTGATGAGAGGAGGAACGGGACTCCAGGATATTAAGAATCAAGACATAATAATTAATTAGATGGTAAGGAGCAACAGGAGGGGGAAATGCAGGAATGTGGAAGAGACTCAGTGAGTACTATGCTGGTATACCGGCTCCTGGAAAGAAGCCTTGATGTGTAACATTGGCTAATTCCTGTGGTGTAAATGCTCCCACCACGGCTGATGTCAGTGGATACAGAGCTGGGAAGAGATACACAATATCAGCTTTCACCACTGATAGGAGCCACCTGCAGTGCACAGAAGAGATTGCCTAGCTGACTAGAAAGCTTGCTTCCCTTCTAGGGCAACAGCTAGACTACATTTCCTGCCTTCTCTATAGTTAGTTAGTCTAGGTCTTTGAACCATTGTTTGGAGGGGGTGACCAGGCCAGGATCAGTTACGCTTCAACTATTCATGAATGAGAAATAAACCAGCATTGTGTTTAGCCACTAGCATCAGATCTATCTGTTTCAATCTTAAGTAACCTTAGGTAATAATCTTAAGTAATACATGGAGTAAATGTTAATTCAACTTTATGGCTTGAGGAAATGGGTAGATGGTGGAAAAATATATTGAGAAAAAAGAATACATCAATTGAGAAAAAAAATACTGAAAACAACCAACATGGCCAGAGAATACACTGTTTTTAGGTCAGAAACTATTTCCCAGGCATTATTTTCTATAGTAGTGTTTAAAGATCTTGGAATCTATTCACTAACATACATTACCAATGTTGTTTGGGATAGTGATTCAGAGAACTTAGCAAAGTTGACATCTTAGGATTCTATTCTGTTGCTATGGATCCACTTAGCTTCTTTGAGTTTTTCACACATAAAAAGAAAATGTCAGACTGCCAGATTCTTCCTAATGTGTAAGTTCCTTAAAAAGCACTTCAAAGGCAAATTGCCATTTTTAGGTTATTACAGTAGCATAAAGGATAAAATTGCATCCCTAGTAGCTCAGGAGATTTTATCAGTCCCTATTTTTCTACCCACTAACAAATTATTTGCTTTCAAGGGTTGAGTCTCATGATTATATGTTCATTAATAGAATATTTATTAATTATAAATTTGCTCTGAATAAGACCTGTATCTTGTGTTATTCCTCTAAAATACTTAAATGATGTTGCAGAGAGACCCAAGTATTATAAGTGGAACCAACTATCTAGTTAATTACAGGGCCAATGCCGGTCCACTCCCACCCAGAGATTTGGTCTCACAGCAGTATGCTTCCACTGGTACTACATGCCCGGGAAATTCAGACTGACACTGAGTCATCCTTGGCTCATTCTACATTCACTTGACAAACATTTATTGAGCACCTACTATGTGCTGAACACTATGCAAGATGTTGGGAGCAGAATATCATGTAGTGAACACAAGAAGACATTGTCCCTGGCTTCCTGAAGCTTATAGGCTAGAGAATTCCTAGAAATTCCAGAAATTCTAGAAATCTAGAAGACTGAGTCAAATCCAATAGTCATCTGCTTTCTGGATTGAACTGTATCCACCCAGGGACCCAACTGAGTCAGACTCTTAATGACCCAGGCAACCCAAGAACCAATTTAATCCCCCAAACCCACACACTCAGGAAGAATCAGAAAGTAGCCCAGGCCTTCCTCCCATCTGAGTCAGAACTGACAAGGGCTACAAAGAATGTTTTGGATTCATCCACCAAAGTCTCATAAAAGTTGAAGAGGACCAGGAAAAAAAAAAAAAAAAAAAAAGGCGCCTAGAAGGCATCTGAATACTAAATTCACTCTCAGATGCATCTGGACTCTGAGGAGTTCACAGTCTATGCTGAGTTCATGAAAAAATAGGTAGACTAATGGGAAATTTCTCTGTGACCTATTTTTTTTCTTTAAAAATTATAATCCTGTTTCCTTCGTTACTCTTAATCTGAGAGCTTTAGAAACATTTTTCTGGATTTTCTACTTACTGCATTTTAAATAACTTGTTCATAGCGTTTGCTTGTGTGGACGCCTAGTGGGTTTCTGGACCTCAGTCTCGGCCCCTTTCTTCCCTGTCTTAGTTTGGGTCCTCTCTAAAACCAATTCTGGGGCTTCCCTGGTGGCTCAGTGGTTAAGAATCCGCCTGTCGAGTCAGCTCTACCCACCACCAGAGCCTCCCATCAAGCCTCTTAGATAGCCTCAACCACCAGAGGGCAGACAGCAGAAGCAAGAAAAACTACAATCCTGCAGCCTGTGGACCAAAAACCACAGTTACAGAAAGACAGACAAGATGAAAAGGCAGAGGGCTATGTACCAGATGAAGGAACAAGAAAAAACCCCAGAAAAACAACTAAATGAAGTGGAGATAGGCAACCTTCCAGAAAAAGAATTCAGAATAATGATAGTGAAGATGATCCAGGACCTCGGAATAAGAATGGAGGCAAAGATTGAGAAGATGCAAGAAATGATTAACAAAGACCTAGAAGAATTAAAGAACAAACAAACAGAGATGACCAATACAATAACTGAAATGAAAACTACACTAGAAGGAATCAATAGCAGAATAACTGAGGCAGAAGAACGGATAAGTGACCTGGAAGACAGAATGGTGGAATTCACTGCTGCGGAACAGACTAAAGAAAAAAGAATGAAAAGAAATGAAGACAGCCTAAGAGACCTCTGGGACAACATTAAACGCAACAACATTCGCATTATAGGGGTCCCAGAAGGAGAAGAGAGAGAGAAAGGACCAGAGAAAATATTTGAAGAGATTATAGTCGAAAACTTCCCCGACATGGGAAAGGAAATAGCCACCCAAGTCCAGGAAGCGCAGAGAGTCCCATACAGGATAAACCCAAGGAGAAACACGCCGAGACACATAGTAATCAAAGTGGCAAAAATTAAAGACAAAGAAAAATTACTGAAAGCAGCAAGGGAAAAACGACAAATAACATACAAGGGAACTCCCATAAGGTTAACAGCTGATTTCTCAGCAGAAACTCTACAAGCCAGAAGGGAGTGGCATGATATACTTAAAGTGATGAAAGGGAAGAACCTACAACCAAGATTACTCTACCCGGCAAGGATCTCATTTAGATTTGATGGAGAAATCAAAAGCTTTAGAGACAAGCAAAAGCTACGAGAATTCAGCACCACCAAACCAGCTCTACAACAAATGCTAAAGGAACTTCTCTAAGTGGGAAACACAAGAGAAGAAAAGGACCTACAAAAACAAACCCAAAACAATTAAGAAAATGGTCATAGGAACATACATATCGATAATTACCTTAAACGTGAATGGATTAAATGCCCCAACCAAAAGACATAGACTGGCTGAATGGATACAAAAACAAGACCCATATATATGCTGTCTACAAGAGACCCACTTTAGACCTAGGGACACATACAGACTGAAAGTGAGGGGATGGAAAAAGATATTCCATGCAAATGGAAATCAAAAGAAAGCTGGAGTAGCTATACTCATATCAGATAAAATAAACTTTAAAATAAGAATGTTACAAGAGACAAGGAAGGACACTACATAATGACCAAGGGATCAATCCAAGAAGAAGATATAACAATTATAAATATATATGCACCCAACATAGGAGCACCTCAATACATAAGGCAACTGCTAACAGCTATAAAAGAGGAAATCGACAGTAACACAATAATAGTGGGGGACTTTAACACCTCACTTACACCAATGGACAGATCATCCAAAATGAAAATAAATAAGGAAACAGAAGCTTTAAATGACACAATAGACCAGATAGATTTAATTGATATATATAGGACATTCCATCCAAAAACAGCAGATTACACGTTCTTCTCAAGTGCGCACGGAACATTCTCCAGGATAGATCACATCTTGGGTCACAAATCAAGCCTCAGTAAATTTAAGAAAATTGAAATCATATCAAGCATCTTTTCTGACCACAACGCTATGAGATTAGAAATGAATTACAGGGGAAAAAACGTAAAAAACACAAACACATGGAGGCTAAACAATACGTTACTAAATAACCAAGAGATCACTGAAGAAATCAAAGAGGAAATCATAAAATACCTAGAGACAAATGACAATGAAAACACGACGACCCAAAACCTATGGGATGCAGCAAAAGCAGTTCTAAGAGGGAAGTTTATAACTATACAAGCCTACCTAAAGAAACAAGAAAAATCTCAAGTAAACAATCTAACCTTACACCTAAAGAAACTAGAGAAAGAAAAACAAACAAAACCCAAAGTTAGCAGAAGGAAAGAAATCATAAAGATCAGAGCAGAAATAAATGAAATAGAAACAAAGAAAACAATAGCAAAGATCAATAAAACTAAAAGTTGGTTCTTTGAGAAGATAAACAAAATTGATAAGCCATTAGCCAGACTCATCAAGAAAAAGAGGGAGAGGACTCAAATCAATAAAATCAGAAATGAAAAAGGAGAAGTTACAACAGACACTGCAGAAATACGAAGCATCCTAAGAGACTACTACAAGCAACTTTATGCCAATAAAATGGACAACCTGGAAGAAATGGACAAATTTTTAGAAAGGTATAACCTTCCAAGACTGAACCAGGAAGAAACAGAAAATATGAACAGACCAATCACAAGTAATGAAATTGAAACTGTGATGAAAAATCTTCCAACAAACAAAAGTCCAGGACCAGATGGCTTCACAGGTGAATTCTATCAAACATTTAGAGAAGAGCTAACACCTATCCTTCTCAAACTCTTCCAAAAAATTGCAGAGGAAGGAACACTCCCAAACTCATTCTATGAGGCCACCATCACCCTGATACCAAAACCAGACAAAGACACTACAAAAAAAGAAAATTACAGACCAATATCACTGATGAATATAGATGCAAAAATCCTCAACAAAATACTAGCAAACAGAATCCAACAACACATTAAAAGGATCATACACCACGATCAAGTGGGATTTATCCCAGGGATGCAAGGATTCTTCAATATACGCAAATCAATCAATGTGATACACCATATTAACAAATTGAAGAAGGAAAACCATATGATCATCTCAATAGATGCAGAAAAAGCTTTTGACAAAATTCAACACCCATTTATGATAAAAACTCTCCAGAAAGTGGGCATAGAGGGAACCTACCTCAACATAATAAAGGCCATATATGACAAACCCACAGCAAACATCATTCTCAATGGTGAAAAAGTGAAAGCATTTCCTCTAAGATCAGGAACGAGACAAGGATGTCCACTCTCACCACTATTATTCAACATAGTTCTGGAAGTCCTAGCCACGGCAATCAGAGAAGAAAAAGAAATAAAAGGAATACAAATTGGAAAAGAAGAAGTAAAACTGTCACTGTTTGCGGATGACATGATACTATATATAGAGAATCCTAAAACTGCCACCAGAAAACTGCTAGAGCTAATTAATGAATATGGTAACGTTGCAGGATACAAAATTAATGCACAGAAATCTCTTGCATTCCTATACACTAATGATGAAAAATCTGAAAGAGAAATTATGGAAACACTCCCATTTACCATTGCAACAAAAAGAATAAAATACCTAGGAATAAACCTACCTAGGGAGACAAAAGACCTGTATGCAGAAAACTATAAGACACTGATGAAAGAAATTAAAGATGATACCAACAGATGGAGAGATATACCATGTTCTTGGATTGGAAGAATCAACATTGTGAAAATGAGTATACTACCCAAAGCAATCTACAGATTCAATGCAATCCCTATCAAATTACCAATGGCATTTTTTACGGAGCTAGAACAAATCATCTTAAAATTTGTATGGAGACACAAAAGACCCCGAATAGCCAAAGCAGTCTTGAGGGGAAAAAATGGAGCTGGAGGAATCAGACTCCCTGACTTCAGACTCTACTACAAAGCTACAGTAATCAAGACAATATGGTACTGGCACAAAAACAGAAACATAGATCAATGGAACAAGATAGAAAGCCCAGAGATTAACCCACGCACCTATGGTCAACTAATCTATGACAAAGGAGGCAAAGATATACAATGGAGAAAAGACAGTCTCTTCAATAAGTGGTGCTGGGAAAACTGGACAGCTATATGTAAAAGAATGAAATTAGAATACTCCCTAACACCATACACAAAAATAAACTCAAAATGGATTAGAGACCTAAATATAAGACTGGACACTATAAAACTCTTAGAGGAAAACATAGGAAGAACACTCTTTGACATAAATCACAGCAAGATCTTTTTTGATCCACCTCCTAGAGTAATGGAAATAAAAACAAAAATAAACAAATGGGACCTAATGAAACTTCAAAGCTTTTGCACAGCAAAGGAAACCATAAACAAGACGAAAAGACAACCCTCAGAATGGGAGAAAATATTTGCAAACGAATCAACGGACAAAGGATTAATCTCCAAAATATATAAACAGCTCATTCAGCTCAATATTAAAGAAACAAACACCCCAATCCAAAAATGGGCAGAAGACCTAAATAGACATTTCTCCAAAGAAGACATACAGACGGCCACGAAGCACATGAAAAGATGCTCAACATCACTAATTATTAGAGAAATGCAAATCAAAACTACAATGAGGTATCACCTCACTCCTGTTAGAATGGGCAACATCAGAAAATCTACAAACAACAAATGCTGGAGAGGGTGTGGAGAAAAGGGAACCCTCTTGCACTGTTGGTGGGAATGTAAATTGATACAGCCACTATGGAGAACAATATGGAGGTTCCTTAAAAAACTAAACATAGAATTACCATATGACCCAGCAATCCCACTACTGGGCATATACCCAGAGAAAACCGTAATTCAAAAAGACACATGCACCCGAATGTTCATTGCAGCACTATTTACAATAGCCAGGTCATGGAAGCAACCTAAATGCCCATCAACAGACGAATGGATAAAGAATTTGTGGTACATATATACAATGGAATATTACTCAGCCATAAAAAGGAACGAAATTGAGTCATTTGTTGAGAAGTGGATGGATCTAGAGACTGTCATACAGAGTGAAGTAAGTCAGAAAGAGAAAAACAAATATCGTATATTAACGCATGTATGTGGAACCTAGAAAAATGGTACAGATGAGCCGGTTTGCAGGGCAGAAGTTGAGACACAGATGTAGAGAATGGACATATGGACACCAAGGGGGGAAAACTGCGATGGGGTGGGGATGGTGGTGTGCTGAATTGGGCGATTGGGATTGACATGTATACACTGATGTGTATAAAATTGATGCCTAATAAGAACCTGCAGTATAAAAAAACAAACAAAACAACTAATACTAAACTTTCATTGGGTTATTTGTATGGAAATATGTTAATATAAATGTTTCAGACATTACATGAAATTTCTAAAAAAAAAAAAAAAAAAAAAAGAATCCACCTGTCAAAGCAGGGGACACGGGTTTGAGCCCTGGTCTGGGAAGATCCCACGTGCCACGGAGCAACTCAGCCCATGAGCCACAACTACTGAGCCCGCATGCCACAACTACTGAAGCCTGCGCACCTAGAGCCTGTGCTCCGCAACAAGAGAAGCCACAACAATGAGAAGCCAGCGCACCACAACGAGAAGCCAGCGCACCACAACAAAGAGTAGACCCCGCTCGCCGCAACTAGAGAAAGCCTGCGCACAGCAACAAAAACCCAACACAGCCAAAAATAAATAAATAAGTAACTTTAAAAAATAAATAAATAAAACCAATTCTGAGATAAAGACTTGGGTACAGGTAGTTGATCTGGGAGTTGATCTCAAGAAGTATAAATTGGAAGAGAGAGGGACACAGAGGAGGGAGAAAAGCCAATGACTGAGGTGTTAATAGGTAGATTCCACCAGGGCCAACTGGGGCTCCGTCCTGGTGGAGACTCTGAAGAACTGTGAAGAAAGCTCCTCGGAATTGTCCCAAGAGGCAGGGAAATGAGGGGATTTTCCACCAACTCCTGTCTCTTCTGGGTTGAGGGTTGCCTTGGGGGCATTAAATCCTGCACTTCATGGCTAGCTACTCTAAACACAGGCTAAGAAAACTCCCAGGGCCTGGAAAGAGCCCTCAGGCAGGAAGCAGGGAGTCAGGTGAGGCCCTGGAGATGGTACATGTGTGAAGGGGCATAGGAGCTGTGGTCCGGGCTGCCCACTCAGAGGGTCCCGGAGGGCTGAGGGCAGGGCCTGGCCTCACAGCCTTTGCCTCTAACAAGACCCAAAGGACTGTCTTATCTACGGTAAGATAAGATAAGGGGTCTGTCTTATCCAGCCAGGCCCCTTTCCCCAGCAACCCTGCAGAACAGGGCGCAATGGCATCTTTTCACACCTCCAGCCTCTGAGGCAAACATTCATTCCTTTTGCGGTTTTGGGGGGGAGGGGTGTTTGTCTGCTGTGTCTTTGTTTATTTCTACTACTAATAGGTTAAAAACAGTACTCTTGAGGGCATGACAAGTTGTGTAAAAGCCTTAAAATTCTTCTTGAGACGGTTTTCCTGTTGTTCCCTGGAACCCATGAGTCAGGCTTGTTCTGCTGGGGATCCTGTCTTGCCCCTGTGCTGGTCCGCCTCTTCCTTCCCACCTGAGATCCAGCCCCTCCCAACCTCCCGGCCACCTTGACTTCAAGGGACCATGAGAACCCCTGCCTCACCCACATTCACGTGTTTTTCCTTATACCTCACCCTGGAGGAGGAAAAGCAGAGTGAATATAGGGAGTCCACACAGTAAGATTCGTTCTGATTCTGAAGGAAATCCAGGAGCGTAACTCAAGCCCATTGCTACACCTTCTTATCTCACAGGGGGAGATCGCCAGAGGTCACGCCCCACCAGGAAGAAACAAATGTCCCTACATTCCAAAAATTCCCCTTTTAAAAACTGGACATCCACATTTTGCTTCAAATGTCAAAATGAACTCATTATACTTGGCCAGACAAGATGAAAGTTTCCAGTAACACATTCTGTTCTTATTCTATAGCCTGAAACTGATTAGTAATATATAATGTAATGAACTTGAACAGCCCCAGAATATGCCACTGCCCCTGGAGAATTGCAGAACCTTCCTACGTTTGCCACCTTGTAAGGAGGAAAACTGCCCTTCAAGATCAAGTCCTGAAGGCAATGTTTTCACTTGTCAAACTGTGTTGGCCAAGAAAAACAACAATGAAAACCACCAAGCAGTCCAAAACACAACAGAGAAAAGTAACCCCCTCACGACAACGTAAGCTGCCAAACTGACTACAGCACATCAAAGTCAAATTCCAGTTCTCAATAGCTAGAAAAAAAGTGGTTTGGTAATAACAAGTTCATGGCCTATATTTTATTTCCCAACCATGCATCAAGATTTGCACTTCCTTAAGTCAAAAGGAGAAAGAAAAATACCATATGATATCACTTATATGTGAATCTAAAATATGACACAAATGAACCTATCTATGAAACAGAAACAGAATCATGGACATAGAGAACAGACTGGTGGTTGCCAAGTGGGAAAGGGTTGGGGGAGGGATGGAGCGGGAGGTTGGGGTTAGCAGATGTAAGCTTTTATATACAGGATGGATAAACAACAAGGTCCTACTGTATAGCACAGAGAACTATATTTAATGTCCTATGATAAACCATAGTAGAAAAGAATATTAAAAAAAGAATGTATATATATGTATAACTGAATCACTTTGCTGTACAGCAGTAATTAACAGAACATTGTAAATCAACTATACTTCAATTAAAAAATAAATTTAAAAAACTAAGAAAAAGAAAGATTTGCACTTCCTAAATCTAAGGTGTGTAGGTCGCTATTCAATTATGAAATCTAACTTCTCAGTGACACTTTCATGCTTAATTCCAGCAAAAAGGAGAAAATACAGATCCCACTACTGGGGCATAAAATATGATTCTTACAAGATAAAGCATGCTTGTTAAAGCACGTGTTGCTCCAACACAAGGAAAAAGAAACATCCTCAGTCTGACATAATGTATATTGCGTTCCCTGCTTCTAGACTTTTCTGGAGTATTTTCTACAGGATTATATACAGTATTTTCTAGAGGAGCAGAAGTTAGGAGTCGGTCTGTTTTAATAATGAGTGTTTACTAAAGTTCACTTTATTTTATTAAATAAAAACTTACTTAAAAACCACCAGCCTGAAGAGGTTTAAAAACAAAGCAGTCAACTCATTCAAACCTCACAGCCATCCTATGAGGTAAGCACTAGTATCATCTCACTTTATAAATGTGGAAACTGCAAGAGAGAGCAGTGAAGTCTGTGGCTCAGGGTCACACAGAGAGTAAGCAGTGCATCAGGGCATGAACCAGGGTGGGCTGACCCTAGGATCCACACACTCAGCCACCTACGGGGAGCATCCCAGCCAGGGAGGAGGTGGATGGGCACAGTCTTCATGAAGATGTTTACCATAGCCCACGTCTGTCAGCAACCAGCAAATTACTAAATTGTTCCTATGCTGGTGTTTTTTTAATTCATCTATCTTAATTAAGGATTTTTCGATACATCAAAAGGGTACTTTTAAAAGGTAGGTTTTTTTAAAAAATAGCCTTAAGGGAAAAAGAGCAAATCCACAAGGCACTGGTATGTTCAGTAAACATCATTTAATGGGTTAAAAGTCCCAGCTAACTACAGAAATCCTCAGTTTAAAAAGTGGTATGACAGGTAAATCCTAGTCATTATAGGCAAAATCTCTACTGAATTAATGCTAGAAGGATAAGACTAATTCATAGTTGAAACTGGGGTTATGGAGTCTTTCACACCATGATGATCTCCCTGAATTATCTCAGATGCAAACTGACGGTGAAAATATTCTCAGGAGAGGCCTGATTTAACAAAACATATGGGCAGAAGAGGTGGAAAACCCTTCTATCACCAAACTGAAGATAGCACGTTCATTGGAAGGAATCTCAGTATCATTCGATTTCTAGTCTGTGGGATGCATTTCCCTTTTGTATTGCTTATGTATCCCAAACACCAAGAACAGTACCTGGCACATAGAAGGTACTCAAGAAATATTTGTTGAAGGAATAGGGTGAAATATATGGGAGGCATTGCCTGGTCTGAAGGAGGAAAAAAGAAGGTGCATTAATTTTCTACTGCTGTTTAACAAATTACCACAAACTTAGTGGCATAAAACAACACCATTTATTATCTTGTAGTTCTTTACGTCAGGAGTCTGGGCATGATGCGGCCAGGTTCTCTGCCCAGGGTCAAGGCTGCAATCAAGGTAATCACCAAATGCCTGGGAAGACCCACTTCCGAGTTTGCACATCTTGTTAGCAGAATCCAGATCCTTATGGTTGCAGGACTGAGGTTCCTGCTTTTTTTGCTGGCTGTTGGCTGGGGCCTCTCTCAGTTTCTAGAACCCACTCTTAGGTCCTTGCCACATGGCCATCACCACAGGCAGCTTTCCCCTTCAAGATCAGCAGGAAAATTTCTCATGTTTCAAATCTCTTCCTTGGGGTAGGGCTCAGTCACTTTTAAGAGCTCCCTTAATTAGGACAGGTCCCTCAGGATAGTCTCCCTTTTGAGCAGCTGACTTGGGACCTTAAACGCATCTGCAAAATCCCTTCATCTTTGTCACATGATGCCACTTTATCACGGAAGTGACATCCACCGTATTTCCAGTGCTGTCCACACTCAAAAGAGAGGGCCACGTACAGCAGGAGGGAAGCATTGTGGGGACCATCTTAGCCTACCACAGGAGGACAGGTCTGAGTCAGGTACCCTCGTGGACCAGCTGGCCAAACAAGGACAAAAACTATGGTAGTCAGTGTCCACAGAGACAGAATTTCCAGGAAAGAGAATGCTATAAAAACATCTCTGCCATACCCATGTTCATGGTAGCATTATTCACAATAGCATAAGGGTGGAAGCAACCCAAGTGTCCATTGATGGATGAATGGATAAACAAAATGTGATACCCATACAATGGAATATTATTCAGCCTTTAAAAGAAAGGAAATTCTGACACATGCTGCAACATGGATGAACCCTGAAGACATTCTGCTAAGTGAAATAAGCCAGTCACAAAAGGACAAATACGGTATGATTCCACTTATATGAGGTACCAAGGGTAGTCAAATTCATAGAGATAGAAAGTAGAATGGGGAGTTAGTGTTTAATGAGTACAGAGGGCCAGTTCTGCAAGATAAAAAAGAGTTCTGGAGATTGATTTCACAACCATGTGAATCTGTTTAACACTACTGAACTGTACACTTAAAAATGGCTAATATGTTAAATTTTATGTTATGTGTACTTTACCACAGCCAAAAATAATAATAAAAGATACCTTTGCCAATGATACTACTTACAACTATTTTTTAACTCATTTAATAGATGGGTATGGGTGTCTGCCTCGTGACAGGCACTGTGCTGGGTGTCGAGGGACAAAAATATTAATGTAACAGGTTTCACAGTAATTAGTGAACTGAAACTGAAGTTTGCTTTTGAAATAATCATTATTATATCAGAAATAACTGCAGAGGATATATGTATATGTATGACTGATTCACTTTGCTGTACAGCAGAAACTAACACAACATTGTAAACCAACTATACTCCAATAAAAAATTAATTAAAAAAAGAAATAACCACAGAAACAATGATCCAAACTAATTTTTCCTCATTCCAGATGAAATGCCCCAACTCACCTGCCCCAGATCCAAGGTGACGTTGACTTTGTTGTATCGCGTGCCTGAGGAGAGAGGAGGGCTTTGCCACCAAAGTTCGGATCCATCAACTGCATTGGTGATGGGGTGTGCTTTCCTGGGGTCCTCGGAATTGCAATAGTCACAGAACTGGCCCTGAAATAATAAAGCTCTTGTTTTATTGTCAAGTAGTTTTTTCTTATCAATTTAGTAGAAGAGGTAATTGAAACAAAGACTGTTTTCTATAGCTTAGAGAATTCAGCTATTGAATTTCATCATAATGTTTTCTGAAGACAGTAGTAAGGCTTTCTCTTTTTTCATTCAGTCTTAAACCATATTACCTGTTTATACCTCTGTTTATCGTGTTTCTAGGATACACATTATATTTATCTTCCATCAGTTAGAGCTACGTTTTTCTTGTCTTGTATGACACTTTAAGAAGAGCCTGTTGTGCCTGGGATGCAATGATGTTCTCCTTCAGCAAATGTTTTTTACTCTTTACATCCTCCTCTGCAAGCTCTGTGTCAAGCCCTGGGATACAAAGAGGATCCCTGCTCGCAGCCCCAGTGGAGGCGATAAGCATACAAGTAACCATAAAGGAAGTAGGTTTGGCAAGAGTATAGAGCGCTGGGTCTAAGGCAGGGTGGAAGAGGTGGGATTTCAGCTGCCTGTGAGGATGGAGAGGAGGTTGGTAAGTGTCAGTGAGCAGTCAACAAGGAAGGCGTTCCAGGTGGAGGAACGAGCACCAGCAAAGGCACAGAGACCAGCTGGTCCATTTGAACAACAGCATAAGTAATGGAAAACTACACTTGAAAGGTAAGTGGGGGAGATGTGGCGGGGCTGTGGATACCGGAGTGAGAAGTCGGCAGTTAATTTAGTAGGTAAGTGGGAATCCATTTTTACCTGGAGTGGTATTTATTTGATATTATCATCTCTACTGAATTCTGATTCTACTGATATCATCTCATCTTCTTACTGAATTACTCTTTTTTAGTAGGCAGATTCTCTTGATTCTATTTTGTTTTGTTTTTGTAATGAATTTTAGCACCATTTTCACTCAAAAAGCTGAACATAGGCCTTTCTTATATATTGAATATACTTTTAACTGGTTCAAAGCCTCGTGCTTATCCAGTAGTGGATGTCACATACTGAACTGCTTTGCTCCCCAACTAAATGACCTAAGGGCATAACTACCACATAGGAGAGGGATAGAGAAGCAAACTTAGACCCACAGCCCCTCCAGAAATGTGCTGTGACAAAAGGGTAACTCTGCCCCAGACAAGCATCTTGGAAGTTAATTTTTTAATGCTCAAGGATAAATTCGATCCTGGTGTGGAACTAAATGTGTGGCCGAATGTTTTCATTGAGTGTGTTACAGAGGGTTCTTTCATATGTGGTGATATGTTATGTACAACTTTATCTTTTGACCCTTCATGAAGATACTTCTGTAACTCAGAAGCAGCACCGTGGGGTATGCAGTCCCATCAGTTCACGAGCCCAGAGGCCACATGTGTCTTGCGCCTTCCCTATATCACTTCAGCCTAGAATGTCATAGAAGCCCAATAAAGGAATAAACCCCTCAGGGTTTTTCAAAAAATTGTTTGAGTCCTTTCTATAAAATTTTATTATTATAATAAGTATAATTAATAACAATTTAAGCTAGGACATATTAACATTTATGAGTATTTTTGCCCTTTGATGATTCTTATTTTTCCCATTTTCTCCTTAGAAATCATTTTACCAGTTTAATTATTTGGTGAGGGAATTAAATTATTATTTCTTGAAGTTTAGAAGATTTACATGTGATAGAAGCAAATCTCCTCCAAGGATGTGGATGCTTATAATCTACATTCATCTCCATCTCCAGAGTATAGATATGAGGAATGGAGATGTTCTTTTTTTGTTGTTATAGATGAATTAAGGACTTACCATTAGAAATAAAAGTTTAAAATCTCTCAGTGGAAAATAAAGGTGAATACCTTTAAGAATTTGGAGAAAGGAATGAGTTCTTAAACAAGATTCAGAAAGCATTGACCACAAAGTCAGAGACAGATTTGACTACATTAAAATTAAGAACATTGGGTCCATCAACAGATGAATGGATAAAGATGTGATATATATATAAAATGGAATACTACTCAGCCATAAAAAAGAGTGAAATAATGCCATTTGCAGCAACATGGATGGACCTAGAGACTATCATACTAAGTGAAGAAGTCAGACAGAGAAAGACAAATATGATATCACTTACACGTGGAATCTAAAAAAATGATACAAATGAACTTACTTACAGAAATAGACTCACAGACATAGAAAACAAACTTGTGGTTAACAAAGGGGAATTGGGGAGAGATAAATTGGAAATTTGGGCAGATACACACTACTATATATAAAATAGATAAACAACAGGGACCTACTGTAGAACACAGTAAACTATATTCAATATCTTATAATAACCTATAATGGATAAGAATCTGAAAAAATATATATATGTGTGTATATATATATATGTATAATTGAATCACCTTGCTGTACACCTGAAACATTGTAAATCAACTATATTTCAATTATTTTTTAAAAAAGAAATTAATGTTAAACAATAAAATCATTTCTCTCCCCCCAAAAATTGATTAATTAATTTTTAAAAATTAAGAACACTGGTTCATCAAAGGCACCTTCAAGAAGTAGAAAGAAAAATTAATAACTGAGTGATAGTCACAATACACAAGTGGCAGATAATCCCCAATGATGGCTGCCATCAATTCCTTCTCTGTGTGTGTCTGCTGCTCCCCCTATCAACAGGTGGAGGCTATTTACCCTGGAGGTTATTGTCTCCCCTGGAATCCAGACTGACTTTATTATCTGCTTTGCTGTAGCAGAAGCATCATTCTGGGATTTTCAAGCAGAGGCCTTAAGAGGACTGACAGATTCTACTTCCTTCCTCTTGGAAGACAGCCTCCAAGTAAGAAGTTCAACCACTCCCAATCACCATGCCATGAGAAAGCCCAAGCTAACCAAGTGGAGAGGACATATGGAAGAACACAGGGGCACCCGGCATGTTAGTGAAGCCCTGGACTGTCCAGTCTACCCTAGCCAGCTGCCGACTACAACTCAGTGAGTCACCCCAGCTGACAACACATGGAGGAGAAGAATCGCCCAGCTGAGCCCAGTCATCCCACACAATTATAAGAAAAACATTGTTTTTGTTTTAAACCACTAAGTTTGGGGATGGTTTGTTACACAAGAACCAATAACTGAACAAAGAGCACAAAATCAACAAGGCGTTCTCATCAGAAATACATATCAAACTCCTACAAATCAATAAGGAAAGTATAAACAGTTCAACAGAAAAAATGAGCAAAAGAAAGAAAATGCATTTTACACAACAGGAAACACATTTGTCAGTAAACATTTGAAGAAATGTTCACCATTACCATCACTAGTGATCAGAGCAGACCACAGTGTAATACTGTTTTTTATACCCAATCAATAGGCCCAAATTTAAAGTTTGAGGATAACAAGAATTGGAAAGGGTGTGGTAGGAGTATGAATTGGTGCAAAGACTTTGGGAACTATTTTGACATTACCTCCTAAAGTTGAAAATTCACATTTCCTATAACCCAAGAATTCTACCCTCGAGCTCACAACCTAAAAAGAAACTTTTGCACAAACTTGATGCATCATGTTTAAGAATACACATGGCAGCACTGTTCACAAGAACAAAATCCTGGGAATAACCTAATTACCCAGCCACAGGAGTGTGAATGAATCAACAGAGGTATAGTCACACAACAAATGAATACCTGAACAATGATGGGTAAATGAATATACACAACAACATGCAACAATACAGATGAATCTTAGCAATATAACATTCAACAGTGACATACTTTTTATACAGTTAAGAACAACCAAAATGAAAAGCACTTACTTTTTAGGAATATGCATATAGATGTAATAAAAACTATATAGAACTATCAAACTCTTAGAGGAAAACATAGGCAGAACACTCTATGACATAAATCACAGCAAGATCCTTTTGGACCCGCCTCCTAGAGAAATGGAAATAAAAACACAAATAAACAAATGGGACCTAATGAAACTTAAAAGCTTTTGCACAGCAAAGGAAACCATAAACAAGACCAAAAGACAACCCTCAGAATGGGAGAAAATATTTGCAAATGAAGCAACTGACAAAGGATTAATCTCCAAGATTTACAAGCAGCTCATGCAGCTCAATAACAAAAAAACAAACAACCCAATCCAAAAATGGGCAGAAGACTTAAATAGACATTTCTCCAAAGAAGATATACAGATTGCCAACAGACACATGAAAGAATGCTCAACATCATTAATCATTAGAGAAATGCAAATGGAAACTACAGTGAGGTATCACCTCACACCAGTCAGAATGGCCATCATCAAAAAGTCTATAAACAATAATTGCTGGAGAGGGTGTGGAGAAAAGGGAACCCTCTTGCACTGTTGGTGGGAATGTAAATTGATATAGCCACTATGGAGAACAGTATGGAGGTTCCTTAAAAAACTAAAAATAGAACTACCATACGATCCAGCAATCCCACTACTGGGCATATACCCTGAGAAAACCATAATTCAAAAAGAGTCATGTACCAAAATGTTCATTGCAGCTCTGTTTACAATAGCCAGGACATGGAAGCAACCTAAGTGTCCATCATCGGATGAATGGATAAAGAAGATGTGGCACATATATACAATGGAATATTACTCAGCCATAAAAAGAAATGAGATGGAGGTATTTGTAGTGAGGTGGATGGAGTTAGAGTCTGTCATACAGAGTGAAGTAAGTCAGAAAGAGAAAAACAAATACAGTATGCTAACACATATATATGGAATCTAAGGAAAAAAAAAAAAAGGTCATGAAGAACCTAGTGGCAAGACGGGAATAAAGACACAGACCTACTAGAGAATGGACTTGAGGATATGGGGAGGGGGAGGGGTAAGATGTGACAGGGTGAGAGAGTGGCATGGACATATACACACTACCAAATGTAAAATAGATAGCTAGTGGGAAGCAGCCGCATAGCACAGGGAGATCAGCTCGGTGCTTTGTGACCACCTAGAGGGGTGGGATAGAGAGGGTGGGAGGGAGGGAGACGCAAGAGGGAAGAGATATGGGGACATATGTATATGTATAACTGATTCACTTTGTTATAAAGCAGAAACTAACACACCATTGTAAAGCAATTATACTCTAATAAAGACGTTAAAAAAAAAAACTATATAGAAAGGAAAGCAAAGGAGAAATTAACAAAGGATTCAGGATGATGGTTACCCCAGATTGAGAGAAAAAGAGAGATGGGAGGTGGGGAAACCATATGGTTAGGCATAAGTTATTGCTAAGGCCCTATTTTGAGTTTTGGTAGCAAGTTCATGGGTGCTTATTATACCATTTAAATTTTTTTTTTTTGGCTGCACTGCACGGCATGCGGAATCTCAGTTCCCCGACCAGGGATCGAACCCGCACCCCCTGTTGTGGAAGGGTGGAGTCTTAACCGCTGGACCACCAGAGAAGTCCCTTGTTATACTATTTAAAATCCATCCATCTACATACACATTAAGGCTTATCATGCAAGGACCAATGACAAAAGCACGTCTTAAACTGAGGGTCATGAACAATCCATAATCTAATCTAATTCTGCACCTGAGGTCAAATATTTTTTAAATAACCATAAATAAATAAAAGCAGGACAAAAACTGATAGAAGTCAGAGAAGAGGGGGACAGACAGAGAACAAAGAAGATTCTTACATCCTTGTGTTCAGTTATTCATCCATCCAGGCAACAAACCTGTACTGACCATGTACTCTGTATCAGAAGCTATTCCAGACAGAGATGAGAATATTGAAAGATAAACAAGACAAGGGACTCACGCTCTGAATTGTGTCAAAGCTATTATTAGCCTAGTCGTGTGGGAAGCAGCAAATGTAACAGAAGGGGCTAGAAGGAAAGGGGACAAAACTGTTCAAATAAACAACAAAAGAGAGTTGAGATCCAAGGCTGGAGGGCCCCAGAGGACAAGCTAGTGTTTGCCCAGAAGCCCACAGAGTGACCTACCCTCTTTTAGAAAGATGGAAAAAAAAAATTGTCTCTCCTAGTTGCTCACATTTTTGATGATTCTCCTAAACCAAAAGCCTCTCATATATAATACTGTACACTGAATTCACAGCATAAACACTGTCTTGTTCTAAGAAACTAGAGGTTGATTACAGCACCACTCCCTAGCACGACTTCTTTTATTGTCTGAAGTCATTCATTTATTCAACTTTTCCAAATCGCCACCAATGTGTGGAGCACTGCGTTGGATGCTGAGGTAAAAACAAAGGACCAAACGCTAAGAGCTGGACCCGGCCCCGGAAGAAATTCAGTGGGATGGAAGAGAAGTAACTCAAACACAACATGTCACCAGCAGGTGCTGGGATCAAGCGAGCGTGTGGGGTGTGGGAGCCCAGGAGAGACACGCCACGTCTTCCCTGCCGAATCTTCACCACATTCTCAGATTCGTATCAAATCAGGACCTAAAGACCCAGAAGTGAAGGCTCACAGAGGTAAAGGGCCTCACCTCAAACCACACAGCCGGGACGTGCAGGAACCAGGACCCGTGTGTGGGTCTGGCCACAGTACTTACAGCTCAGAACGCTTTCCATCCTGGCCTGGCTGCTCTGGAAGCTGCATCGAAGAGCCCCGTCTTAGATTTGGATGGAGTGTGAGGCCGCACTGCAATAGCAATTACGTGATTTTCCAAACACCTGCCCACGACCAGATGTGTGGGAAGAGATCCAGCTGAGGAGAGAACCCCGTCTGACAGAAGCTTAGCTGCACCCATGCCCTGCAGCAGGCACAGAAAACACGGCAAGATCTAACCACGCTCACCCATCAACAGACCTGTTTCATGATCACCACGTTTGCGCTACCACAAACCCTCCTCCTCACCGTCACTCACCAAGGCTCCTGAGGTTACGTGCCTTAAAGGCACTGTCTCAAATGGCCAGACCCAAGCCAGCTGGAGCCCTGATGTGGAGAACATTCTGGAGTGCGCCCATTCCAAACTTGGGATTGCTCCTTTACCAAAACCTTGTTCAGAACGTTCTCCTTTCTGAGAGGCACAAAGCACATGGGCGTGGTTACCTACAACTAACAAAAGCATCTTGTAAATGTCCTGAGCACCTAAACGTCTGCACAGAGTGGGGTGAAGGGCGATCACACAGCCCACGAGAGCGCCCAGCTCTGCGGCCCACACACAGCTTTCACCCCACCAGAAGGGGGCGCTTTGCCCTCTAGTGTGCCGGGTTCCTGGAGGAAGGGATTTGAGAGACCAAACAAGGGGCTCCAGGTTGGTTCCACGTACGTATATTTTAATTTATTTATTTTTTATTTCTTTATTTTTGGCTGCGTTGGGTCTTCATTGCTGCGCGTGGGCTTTCTCTAGTTGTGGCGAGCGGGGGCTGCTTTTCTTTGCGGTGCGCAGGCTTCTCATTGCAGTGGCTTCTCTTGTTGCGGAGCACGGGCTCTAGGCGTGTGGGCTTCAGTAGTTGTGGCTCGCGGGCTCTAGCGCGCAGGCTCAGTAGTTGTGGTGCACGGGCTTAGTTGCTCCACGGGCTTAGTTGCTCCACAGCATGTGGGATCTTCCTGGACCAGGGCTCGAACCCATGTCCCCTGCATTGATAGGTGGATTCTTAACCACTGTGCCACCAGGGAAGCCCAGGTATGTATTTTTTAAGGCAGATAAGCAAATATCCGCAAAATGTATACCTATTACTCAAAAACTATGTCCATTCAGGCCAAACTCCAGAGGGCTTTTCTTTTGTTTCAAAGAGATGCATTTTGGAGTAGAATGATGGAGGTCTAAATCCTGCCTCTACCAGCCACAGCTTCAAAATGTTAGTCAAATTATTTAGTCTCCCTTGGGTTCCATTTTCTCTTTGTTAAAACGGGCTAACACCACCAACCTTACGTGGTGATTTTGATGATTCAATGAGACGCCGTCCATAAAGTGATCACACCGCCATCGGAACCACTGGGGTGTTTATCCATTCATCTGTTCATCAACACTTAGGTTGCTTCCATATCTTGGCAATTGTAAATAATGTTGCTCTGGACACTGAGGTGCATGTATCTTTTCAAATTAGTTTTCGTTTTTTTCAGATATATACCTAAGAGTGGAATCGCTGGGTCATATGGTAGTTCTATTTTTAGTTTTTTGAGAAACCTCCATACTATTTTCCACAGTGGCTGTACCAATTTAGAGTCCCACCAACAGTGTACAAGTAAAACCCATCTTTTTAATGGTTTCCATATAATCCTCTTCCTTCTACTTCTCCCTCTATTCTCTTGTTCCCTATACGTAGTGTTGGCATATCACTGGCAATGAGGGGTCACTTGGTACCTGTAGTTGCAGGTAAGTGGCCTGCTCGCAAATAAACTCAGGTTTCTGAGGTGGGCCAGGCCGCACTTAGGCCTGTCCGCTCAATGCCCCAAACCCAAAGCACTTCCTCTTTAGAGCTTCATCCCAAAGCCTAGATTTACAAAAGCAGCTCTGCCTTGATAGTTTATTCATCCAACCGTCAACTATTGACCTGCTAAGGGCCAGATACTGTCCTCAGGAGAGAGTCTGACCTTGACCTGATGCAATCCTCAAACCAAACATTTCCCTCTCAATTCCATTTCAGTTATTAATCTCCTTATGAAATAACTACACTCTTTACCGCTTTATTTTCTCATTGTCCTAATGCCCTCAACTCTTTCATTCATCCTTTTAAAATTTTATCAGTCACCTAAATTCTTTTGAGAACCAGAAAGGGAATACATACATACAAAAATAAAATGAAGTATTTATAAATTCTGGAAAGAGGTCTCACTCAGAGATAACATTCAAAACACATAACAACTAGGGCAGCGTGGCTTTCTGAGTTCCTAGAAACACCAAACATGTTCCCACCTCAGGGCCCTTGCACCTGCTGGTCCTCTGCCGGGAACACATTTTCCTAGCCTTTTCTTGGGGTTGGCTTCCTCTCAACCCTCAGCTTTCTGTACCAATAACACCTCCTTAGAAAAGCTTCTCCATCTACTTGACCTATAGAAGCTTCCCTCTTTAATCTCTATCGCAAAATCCCATTTATTCTCTCCAAGACACAATAACAATCTATAATTATCACATTAGTTTGCTCACTGGTTGCAGTCTCCCCGTAGAAGGTTAGCTGCTTATAAGCAGGGACCTTTTCTGCCTTGGTAGGAATTGTACTCCCAGCCCATCATATCCCTGTCCTCTGTGCCTGGCACATAGATGTCAATAAATATTTGTTAAATATAGTAGTGGATGAATATTGTACACAAGTACGTGTACATGCATGCTTCCAGGTGGCAGTTCTTTCCTTAGGTGATAAAAAGCTACAATAGGGATCATCCACAAAAGACAGGCTGCCAGCTCTGGGTGAGCTGCCAGGTGTTAGGTGGTCAAGGAGGACAAGGAGCTAATTTGAAAGGAGCAATCAAGACCATTCACTTCCTGTGCCTGACTGTGCAGGCAAAAGGCAAAGGAGAAAGGTGCCAGCTCCCCAGGGTTCCATTTCCCCCATGGAAGGGCAGGAGGCAAGGGTCAGATGACAGGAGAATGATCTCACTGCCCAGGAACCCCAAACAAAAGGCTCCTGCCTTCTTATGCGCCCAGGGAGTTGGGATGGGGATGCAGAGAGGAGTAGAACAGTACCGAGTTAGAGTAGGGGAAAAGGCCTCACCCATAGCACCCCGATAGCACCCCAGAAAGGAGTCTCAATGGAGGCCCCCGAACAGAGGCTCTAGGGCGGAGAATGCAGATAAGTACATGAGCATGGCCGGTCCACGGGGCCCTGACTCCTTGACTGCAGCTCCCTCCAGAAAACTGCAATGCACTGGTGTGGGGAGGGCAGCTGCCCCTGCTAGGCCCCATTTAAAGCCTTTGGATTGCCTATGATGCAACCTAAAATCACACAGATAATTCTGACCTGGAGATAGCCTCCTCGCCCTCCTCTTTGAAAATCCTTTCAGTGGTGCAGTGCACTGAAGGCAGTCCTTCTCCACAGCTGACCTCAATCCTTTGCTCTGCAAAGCTACACCACCCTTTGTATTTTGTCTTCAGTGAAGATGGAGAACCACTGGTTACAAACATTCCTATCATGACTGTGAAGGCCCTTGGCCTCATCTTCCTCATGGTTAATCAAGCAGATTTACTCTTTCAGCTATGGTCTTCCTAAGCTACAGTGACAGTTGTTATCTATTACAGTTAGGGAAAAACCACACTCCAGAACGAAAGCAAGCAACTGATCAAAGAAAAAGGTGGCTGCATGTAACACCAAGTATGTGAGGGGTACGAAGAGTTACTTCAAAGCCAGCATGGTGCTCAGAGAAAGGGAATGAAAACTTTATCAGGTCCTGGTATTTCTATTGGAAAAAGTGCCTTCAAGGTATATTTTTATTCAAGAGAAAAAAAAATCAACTAGTTTGTGGCAATCTTACTAAAAGATTTTCCTAAAGAGGTCTCTCAGCAACTTCTGCTACTTTTTTCTGGTACATTAAAAACATTCAAAATTCAATGTCACATTAAAGATACATTAAGTGATCAGCTGTCACAATGAAATAGGAACATCACTTAGAAATAGATAAGACATATAGGAAAGTTTGAAAGTCTAAGATTTTTGTGTTCTCATCAAATCATTAGGCAAACTACCTTGCATAGAATCTTTGCCACCATTGTCTTTTGTGCACACGAATCCTCTACCATATTCAGTCTCTGCAGAGCCAATCTCAGGAAACAAGGAGCTGGGCCTTTCATTTCACAATCCCACCCCATCCTTCCCCTGATGCAGCCCCCAGAGCCCTCACTAGTAAAGGAATCACCCAACCACTGGGCTCTGTGCAGCTCACTGTGTCCAGAGCCCCCAGACTCCCACCACCCCGCCTGTGTTATTAGGCAATCCTTATTTTATGCCCCACTGATATGTTCTTCATATTTAAGGATGACTCTCAACATGGGTGATCCCCAAATATTTGTTCAACCAAGAGCTCTCCTTATTCTGTTCAGGGACTAATTTTGAATATAAGATTGCAAAGTCTCAAAAGCAGAGACCCTAGGACCACCCAAGAGCTTCATGTAGTCTCCCCATCCTCCACCCTCCCATACACAGATAACTCACACGCTGGTCAATGAACACTGATGACTGACCGAGAGGTTGGTTATCTGGCTTAAAGCTGAAGCTACTGCTAGGGACTGAATATGTGTCCCTCCCCCAAATTCATATGTTAAGACCTAAACCACTAGATGATGGTATTAGGATGAGGGTTCCACCTACATGAATGGAATTAGTGCCCTTATAAAAGAGGCCCTGGAGAGACCCCTCACCCCTCCCACCTTGTGAGGACAGTGAAAAAACAGCAATCAGCGGACAGGAAGTGGGTCCTCAAGAGACACTGAATCTGCCCACACCTTGAACTTGGATTTCCCAGCCTCCAGAACTGTGAGAAATAAATTTCTGTTGTTTATAAGCTATCAATCTGTTTTTTTTGTTACGGCAGCCCAAACGGACTAAGCTGAGCTGCCGTAACAAAGTACCACAAACTGGGTGGCTTAGAACAACAGAAAGTTATTGTCTCACAGTTCTGGAAGCTGAAAGTCAGAAATCAAGGCATTGGCAGGGCCCCTTTCCCTCTGAAACCTGCAGAGGAAGGATCCTTCCTTGCCTCTTCCAGCTTCTGGTGGTCCAGTCCTAGTCATCGGTCTCTGCCACTACATTAGGCACTACTTTGAAATTCAACACACCAGGGCCACAACTGTCTTCCAAAGGCAGGTTGTTGAAAGTCAGGTATTTTTTTTTGTCAAACAGCACTTCCATCCAGGTGTTGCTCTAGTAGGAAAATTCTATGATGGTGTTGCCCTTTGAACATTTCTCCAAAAAGCATCTATGAAGTGTCTGTGATAAGCTGCCGCGGGGAAGACAAACAGCAGGAAAATGTGGCCTCACACTCAGGAAGCTCATGAATTAATAAGGATACAGACATGAAAATCAATGGCTCCAAGGCCATGAATGGAGTTAGGGAGGTGGCACAGAGTTTGGCTGGAACTCTGAGGGAAGAGTAGTTGGCTCGGCAGTGGCAGGATAACACAGCAGGCAAAAGCATGAACTCTGCAGCCAGAGTACCTGGCTTTACCACATACTAGCTGCGTGACCCTGAACAAATCACTTAAGCTCTCTGTGCTTCAGTTTCCTCATTTGTACACTGAGTATGCTAAGAGTACCTCCTTTATAAATTGTTGTGAAGACTAAGAAGTTTGTGAAAGGGGCTTTAGAACAGTGCCAGGTATCGGTTAAGTGTTAAATTAATACTCTGCATTAAACAGGAGAGCTATTGAACCAAAAAAAAAAAAAACACAGGGGAGCAAGTCTCCTGGTTACTAGGCTGTTCTCCCTATTCCCCATTCTGCCCGCCCCCCCTTAATTTGGTATCACTCCTGTACACAGTATATAGTGCAACTTGAAAGTAATGGAGAATTACATCTATACCCCACAGTTAAGATATGCATAGATAATCTAACTAAAACCCATATTTCTCTCAAGCTAATATTCATTTATTACTTCCACATGTATTTTCTAAACATCTAGGATGGGAAAACCAAGAGAATACAATATGCTTATGATATTGAGAAACGGGCAGGACACATGGGACTCAATGAGTTGGCTCTCCCCAGGGCAGGTTCCACCCTGTTGGCAGGAGGGATCTAATCAAGGATCTGCTAGCTCTTTTTTGAGAAGCAGAAAAAGGCTCCCTGCCTCTGAGCAGATACAGCCTTGCCCGGGCTGGATTTTCAGCCCCCTTGGCCAGGAGCCCATGTATACAGCACAACACAGGCAGTTCTATTGACTAAGACCACTGAGGTACCATTTAATAAATCTTTTCCTCACTAGGCAAATGGTTCCAGAATGTTGAGTAAAAGTTAACACAGGTTTCGTGAAAGCCTAAATCACAAAGGGAAATAAATTTATGATCTGGAAGAATGTATTAGTGCTACCAAAATTCACCTTAAAAAATTAATACCTCCCCAAAAATGTTAGTTTAGCTGATAAAAATGTGTGTATATATGATGTGTGTGTATATAGGAATTAGTAGATATACATATAACTCCTAGCTCTGTACCCTGAAAGGGTCTAGAAGCAATGACACACCAGTAACAATGAGCACACCTCATATCCAGACTTGGTTTCTACATACCACACTCAATTTAAAAAAAAAAAAAAAAAAAAGAGCTTTTTGGAAAAGTAGTTAGTTCCAACGCTGGAGCAAAGAAAATTAAAAGTGACCCTGGAACATCTTGTGGTACCAGCAAGTACATAAATAAATGAAGTCCCTACATAAATAATATCTGAACTAGTTATTAACACATTACCAAAATAATTCAACATTGCTATTCTATAGAAGGCTATAAATGTCTTTATGCCTGTGGATTATTCAGCATGCCAAATGTGTTCAGTGTATAATGCACTGTACACTTCATCATTAAAAGAACTTTTTACTCAAAAATTTTAAATGACTATTGTGATAAATCATTTTTGTAGCTTACCACTTTAGAAGTCTTAAAAAGAATTTTTTCTCTCCATGAAAAAACACATTTATTGAGCACTATGTGCTAAGAAAAATACTAAGTGCTTTTATCCTCCAAATAAACCTGTGAGATACACAGGTTTATTAATCCTGTTTTATACATGAGAAAACTGAGATTTTGCAATTTTCCAAGGTCAGAGAGCTGGTAGAGTTAGAATTCAAACTCAGGTCTACATGATTGTAGAGCCAGAGTTCTTCATCTCTAAGTGAGAGTAGTTTGATAATATCTACAGTGAGGTGATGTTGTATTTTCCCTCACAGGAGTATCCCTGGTCTTTTAAGAAAATTGGGCCATAAGAAGGCTAGTCATCTACAGAAAGATCCACACTGAGATACATTATAAACAAACTGTCAAAAGACAAAGAGAAAATCTTGAAAGCAACATGAGAGAAGCAATTTATCACATATAAGGGATCCTCAATTAGATTAACAACCTATTTTTCACTGGAAACCATGGAAGCCAGATGGCACTGAGATGATAAAGTGCTGAAAGAAAAAAACTGTCAGTCAAGAATTCTATACCTGGTAAAATTATTCTTCAAAAATGAAGGAGAAATTAAGACATTCCCAAAGAAAAGCTGAAGGAGTTTGTTGCTAGTAGACCTGCCCTACAAGAAATGTTAAAGGGAGTTCTTCAAACTGAAATAAAGGACATTAGACAGTAACTCAAAGCCATACAAAGAAATACAGAACACCAGTACAAGTAACTACATAGGTAAATAAAAAGCCAGCATTATTGTATTTTTGGTTTGTAACTCTTTTTTTCCTATATGATTTAAAACACAAATGCATAGAACAATAATTATGTTTTTATCTTAAGGGGCAACAATGTGTAAAGATGTAATTTGTGACAATAACATCATAAAAAGGGGGACAGACCTATATAGGAGCAGAGTTTTAGATGCTATTGAAATTAAGTTGATATCAACTCTAATTGGATTGTTATAAATTTAGGATGTTAATTGTAATCCTCAGAGTAAGCACTAAGAAAATTACTTTTAAAAATTTACAGGGGACTTCCCTGGCAGTCCAGTGGTTAAGACTCCAGCTTCCACTGCAGGGGGCACAGGTTCAATCCCTGGTCAGGGAACTAAGATCCTGCATGCCGCATGGCACAGCCAAAAAAAAAAAAAAAAAAAAAAAAATTAACAGAACAGGAAATGAGGAGGAATCAAAATAACACAATAGAAAAATTAATTAAACACAGAAGAAAACAGTAATAGAGGAACTGAGGAACCAAAAAATACATAATGCATATATATATGACATATATAAGACATTTGTCTTATATATAAGACAAATAGCAAAATGGCAGAAATAAGTCCTTCATTATCAGTAATCACTTTAAATGTAAACAGATTAGACTTAGTTAAAAGCAGAGACTGGCAGAATGGATTTATATATATATATGTTCTAAAACTAGACTCTAGTAATAGTTGCACAACTCTATAAACTTTCTAAAAATTATTGAATTCACACTTAAAATGGATGCATGTTATGGTATTTAAATTATGCCTCGGGGCTTCCCTGGTGGCGCAGTGGTTAAGAATCTGCCTGCCAATGCAGGGGACATGCGTTCAAGCTCTGGTCCGGGAAGATCCCACATGCCGTGGAGCAACTAAGCCTGTGCGTCACAACTACTGAGCCTGAGCTCTAGAGCCCCCGAGCCACAACTACTGAGCCCACATGCCAAAACTACTGAAGCCCACATGCCTAGAGCCCGTGCTCCGCAACAAGAGAAGCCACCGCAATGAGAAGCCCGTGCACCACAACCAAGAGTAGAGTAGCCCCCACTTGCTACAACGGGAGGAAGCCCGTGCGCAGCAACGAAGACTCAACGCAGCCAAAAATAAATAAATAAATTTGTTAAAAAAAAAGAATCATTTGTCCTTCAATTGCTGACTGTAATCATTTGAAGTTTTGAAATAACTCTATTAATAATTGTTACAGGGCTTCCCTGGTGGTGCAGTGGTGGAGAATCCTCCTGCCAATGCAGGGGACGTGGGTTCGAGCCCTGGTCTGGGAAGATCCCACATGCCGCCGAGCAACTGGGCCCGTGAGCCACAACTACTGAGCCTGCGCGTCTGGAGCCTGTGCTCCGCAACGAGAGAGGCCGCGATAGTGAGAGGCCCGCGCACCGCAATGAAGAGTGGCCCCCGCTTGCTGCAACTAGAGAAAGCCCTCGCACAGAAACGAAGACCCAACACAGCCAAAAATAAATAAATAAATAAATAAATAAATTTAAAATATATATATATATAAAATTGTTACAAATATATCAACGGACACTGTAAATGTTTTAGATTTCCCCAAAATTTTCATATCTATATCACAAAGGAAAAGGCCCTTGTTGAAGTTAACAAATGGCTCTCTTTCACAATAGTTCTATAAACAGAGCCTTAGTGAAGTTGAGTTTCCTTTATGGCTATTAGTGCAAGTTACACAAACACACAACTGGGACTGCTTTGTGGCAAGCATGCTCGCTCTTAGCCATAACTCAGGTGAGTGTACTTCTCTATCAATATCATTTAGGTTAAATACAAATTCTTATCCATAAATCAAAGTGCACTGAAAGAACATATAAAAATATGTTGAACTGTCGATGTACAAAGTCAAGATATGTTTGCTGGGACTTCCCTGGCGGTCCAGTGGTAACTCTGCACTTCCACTGCAGGAGGCATGGGTTTGATCCCTGGTCGGGGAACTAAGATCCCACAAGCGGCACAGCGTGGCCAGAAAAAAGAAAAACAAAGATCATATGTTTGGTAAATACATGCATATCATTTCTTGTGAGCATAGTGTTTATGTCAAGCTAAACCAAACCCAAGGTTATATTTTCAACACAGCCTTCCACTTCCATTTTATCATCACCTCTATCAGATGTCAGTAAATTCAGTCCTCCCTTGGTATTTGTGAAGGACTGGTTCCAGGAACCCTACAGACACCAAAATCTGCAGATGCTTGAGTCCCTTATATAAAATGGCATCATAGTATTTGCATATAACGTACGTACATTCTCCCACGTACTTTAAATCATCTCCAGATTACTTATAATACCTAATACAATGTAAATGCTATGTAAACAGTTGCCAGCATAGGGCAAATTTAAGTTTTGCTTTGGGGAACTTTATGGATTTTTTTTCTCCCGAGTATTTTTGACCCACAGTTGGTTAAATCTGTGGATGCGAAACCCAAGGATACTGAGGGCCGACTGTAATAATGTCTTTACACTCCACATAGGTAAGTAAACGTTTAAAGTTAAAGTGCAAATTGTGACATATTTCGGTTATAATTACTTTTCATCGGAATAGAACTAATTGGCATATTTTTCTTGTCTACTCTTTATATTAACTTCAACTGTATCTTCACTCCACCATCCTTTCATTCAATATTTTCCAAGCACCTATTCTGTTCCAGGCTTTTGTGTTCAGCACTGGAGAGATAGCCGTGAACCAGACAGATAGGATCCCTGAATCACAGAGCTCTCAAACACCAAAAACTTAATGTCTGAGCAGTAGCAAGTATATAAAATCTTATTTAATGAATCTTAAATCCAGAGAAACCACAGCAAACATTTTTCACCCAACAAACAAAATGCAGACTTCTTAAATGTTCTGCCTGTCGACACACGCTACCGTTCAAGTATCAGCATTATTATTATAGAATCAGGACCATAAGCCCTGGTTTTTTTTCTAAGATGTGACTTTTATCCATTTTTTTACATTTTTTGCATCCTTTTGGCCTGAAATTCTAAACTCTGGCTGGCTCCCAAAGATTTATTTTTAGAAAGTTCAAAGAAGTAGAGCTTTTTTTGTTAACTCTTCTCCATTCCCCATCTTGAGCCGTACATGAGCAGATTCAAAATGATTATCACTCAGGTACAGCCACATGATTAATCATAATCTCTCTTCCTTTCCTCTACCCGTCTCCCACCAAACCCACTTTTCTGAAAGGCAGGTCTGCACCAGCTGCTGCCAACACTGGGCTAGAACAAGTGTCTAACAGCCCAGCTTCTGGAATTTGCCTTCTCCTTCTTGTCTCCAACATGCTTCTCTCCTCATTACATGAGAACCTCTCACATCAGCCATCAGTGCACCTGCTCAGGCCCTCAACTGTGAAAGCAGAAAGCACTTTTGTTCACCCCCTATTTTTAGAGAAAGAATAAGGCAAAACACCAGATAGCATCCTCTTCCTGCAGGCTACACCTTGGCCTAGAAATGCAGTCTGTTGAGTGAGCTCAGAAAGGCATTTCCTACTCTATCTAGGCCTGTGGACCCAGGTTTAAGCACCTATTCTGGAAACTCAATCGGAACAAGAAACGTGACTTTTGTGGACTTCCCAAAAGAGTAGTGCCAACTTATGACACAATAAAAATTCCAGCTGAGGAGAATGAGAGTTGGCCCATTTCTAGGCAAATCTGGGGAGAAGAGACGGCTGAAAATTTCCTCGATAACTTCCTTCTCCTTACCTTTACTCTCCCCACAATTAGAACAATTCTCTCCAAAGTTGGGTGTGCCAGGCAATCTAGTGGGGTGCAGGAAGGGAATATTAAAACTGTTTATTTTACTTAAAATGAAGAAATTCAATTTTTCTAATATTTAATATACAGATTGCCTAAAGGCCTTCATCCAGTCCACAAGTCAGCAGGTCACAAGAGTTCTGAGTGTCTGTTCAAGGGAAGAGGAGAGGTTTCACCAGGCTATCATCTGATCAGGACACACGAAGCGTACGTGCACCTGGCAAAGTGGACATGTGGATTCTATTCTCCTAAGTAGCAGAACAGTTAAAACCTTGTACTGAAATGGGGAGTGATCATGAAATACTTTTGACTACACAGGCTCACTGGTTTTCTCATGGAAAAGTACTTAAAAGACCTCTTAAATTTAAAGATGAGTTATACATTTTTTTTCACAAAAATTCCAAATTGGCTGACTTTTGCTGGGATGACAAGTGACCGCCAGTATCGGACTACCTGATAGATATTTACAAAACAATAGAAGTACTTTGTTCCATCAAAGAAAAGGTGTGGTTTTAAAAATGTGTGAAAAAGTAAAGACTGTTCTAAAGAAATGCATACTTTGGAAAGAGCATTTCGTAAAACAGATGTTTGGAAATGTGTCATCTTTTGTTGCTGAAAAGATGGAACTGTGTTACTCTAAAAGTTCTTATATTTGCACATTTTAAAAACACGGAAACAGAATTTTGTAACATCTTTCCAAATGAAGAGTGAACTTTGAATCTATTGTTTACAGCATTAAAACACAACACTTTCCTATCAGGAAGTACTGAATTCCACTTGAAAAATGAACATATACTGGCCAAGTTTCTACTTTAAAAAAACTTTTAGAATAATTGGAGGATGGAGCAGAAGTATGAGTACCACAATTTAGGAAACTCTCACAGGGTCCCACTCTTAGAAAGACCCCTCACTTAGTTTAATGCTCTGCTATCCCCACATCTTGAAATTCATAATTTTTGAACAAGCAGCTCCATTTCATTTTGCAATAGACTCTGTGAATAATGCAGCTGGTTCTGGAACTCAGGAGTCAATGCAGTTCTTTCATTTGAATTTACGTATTTTTGAGGTATTTTTTCAGTGATGACAACTACTAAATTCCAGTATTAATGTAAAACCAAATTTGAATGGCTATATCATATGTGCTAAACTACACTTGTCAAAAATAATTATATATATGATTAACATTTGTATATTTGTTTATAACTAATTATACACAGTCACAAAACATTTAGAGAAAGCAAAATTATTTGGGGCTCTTAATAAAGAAAAAAGCATTTTCATCATTATTTTTATTTCTATTTTTGTATATTTTATAGTACCCACAAATTAATAAAGTCATACATGCATGTAGTTTATAAATAAATTAGCATCTATTGCATAAGAATATACTGCATGTTCAACAACTTGTCATTTATGGGAGTGCTTAGTCAAAAGGCCTTCTAAAAGACTGACCTAGACTCGGAATGATAATCTTTCGCTTTTGGAGCCCAAACTCCAAAATTACTCCCTCTTCTGGCAACAATTTCCTCAGCAATACTTCCCGGGAGAGGGAGGGTGGCAACGACTGCTTAGCGTAAAGAGGATTTGGAGTCAGGACTGGGTTCAAGTCCAGATGTCCTCCATGATGACGTAGGCACATTTCTTAACCTGGTCACCTGATCCAGGCTCGTGTGTAAGGACCTGGCACACTCCCAGATGCTGATGAAGCACCAGCGACACTAGCATTTACACAGGTGTTCGCAGTAGGAGTCCGATGGACTCAGCACCGTGTCTGTCCACTCGCGCCTAATGGCTCTGGATGGTGGCACTTCAGGCTGCGGGGTGAGGTGCGTTTTTCTGGTGAGGTGGGAGTGGTACTACTGATACAATCTAAAAGTTCTCTCTTTAAATACACCACGGAATCTAACTGCTACCAGCTTCTCTGCGTAAGGTCGGGGAGATGAAGGGCCTCGAAGGAGGGGCGCCGGTGAAGCCCAGGGGGGCTCAAGCCCTGGCCAGGCGCTATCTGGGTGACGGAGGCAGGACAGGACCACAGTTCAATACATCCCGAGAGCGCAGCTTCGGACTTTCTCCTGGGCAAGCCCAAACTTAACCTCAGCCTGCATTCACCTCGGGATGGGCAAAGCATACCCATCCCGGCCCCGAGCGGCGCATCGGCGGAGGCGGTGCTCCCCAGTACCACTCCCGGGGGGCACCGCGCCCACCTCCCGGGGTCGCCGACCCGCGCAGGGGTTGGGGGAGCCCTTCCCGGCCGCCTCGGGTCCCGAGAGTGCGGGGAAAGGGCCCGACCCCTTCGCCCAGGGTGACTGGCCCGCGCGGAGAGGGAGCCCGCCCGGGAGGGACCTGCGACCTTACCTGGATGGTATGGCCGCTGCTCGGGACGGTGGGCCCCCCCACCAACTTGCAGTAGAGCTCGGGCCGGGGCCGCGCGCCGCCGGGCTCCCGCTCCCCGCAGGTGGCGGTGGCCCAAATCCTCGCCGCCTCGGCCAGGTTGAAGTAGGGCGGGTGCAGGCTGAGCCGCGCCGGGGCCGCGGGGTCCCGAGCGGTGGCGCACCCGGCAGGCGGCGGCGGCAGCAGCAGCAGCAGCCGCAGCAGTGGCAGCACTGACCGCGGTGCCCAGCCCCGAGCCCGCCCGGCTGCCGCCATCTCGCCGCGCGCGGTCCTCCTGCCTCGGCGGCCGGCGAAGGGGCTCGGGGACACCGCGTTCCCGGCGGACGATCCTCCCGCGACCAGCGAGCGCGGCCCGAGTGTGGGCGGCGGCGGCGGAGGCGCGCCCGCGTCCCACGCGCCGGGAGCCCGCGGCGAGGGGGCGGCTCCTCGGGTTTGGAACATGCTGCGGCCGCGGCGGGCACCCGCCGGATGTGGAACTGACAGCGCCCGGCCTCGGCCCGCAGACGTTGTCTCCGCCAGCGCGCTGCGCGCAGCCGGCTTTGCCGGCTGGGAGGGCGGAAGGCGTGTCCCCGGCTCCCACCCCTGCGGCTGAAGCGGGGGCCTGGACCGCCCCACCTCCCCACGGCCGGGGCAGAGATCTGAGAGTCCTCTTCTCCAGAGCCTCACGGTGGATCTCGGA
Source organism: Eschrichtius robustus (assembly GCF_028021215.1). Classification (NCBI taxonomy): domain Eukaryota; kingdom Metazoa; phylum Chordata; class Mammalia; order Artiodactyla; family Eschrichtiidae; genus Eschrichtius; species Eschrichtius robustus. The sequence goes on along the minus strand of NC_090837.1, from coordinate 40,696,344 downwards.
CAAGCGGGAAGGAGGCTTGCGGCGAATGGGGTGGACAGCAGAGGCAACTGCCACTGCCTGCAGAACCTACACCAAAGACACTGTGGTTTCCCAGATGAGTTTCAGCTGTCAAAGGACAAGTCCCGTCAGTTCTCAGACCCTGGGCGCCAACGATACCTATGGCAATGCACACTCGTACTGAGTGTGGGATCAAAGGAGCTCTGGGGAACTGGGAGTGGCAGAACGTACACAATTTAAAGACAGCCACTAGTGCAAGTTGTAGTGTGCCCAGAGGTAAAGGTACTTCGGAGGAAATTCTTCAGATGCCCCATCTGCTATATTTTACAGGCGAACAGAGACGTCGAGTGTATTACTCGGGCTGTCACGTTGGCCTCTGGGGAAAAGGATGCGAACCCCCCACCTCCCAGGGCTGAGGCTTGGTCTTGCACGCAGGACACCTCACCAAAACGGAGCCCGCAGAGGCCTCTAACAATTAGAGGGGGGTGTCATTGCTGCAGGCCAGGACGGACACAAGTGCCCCAGAGGAAGAAGGACTTAGAGCTTCGAAAGATGGAGAAGGAAAAATGAGGGAGTGTGTGAGAGCACTGCTCGAACAAAGATTGAGATGGGGATTGAAGGGGAACAGTTGAAAGAAGAGAGAACTAACCAGTCGTGAACCTACACTGCTTTGCCCTAATAAGAACATTCATATTTTAATAAAGCAACTGAAAGAGTGCCCAGCACTACCTGGAATAGTCCTGCCGAGGTGGTATGGTCCTGTCTAAACTGATGAAAGAAGATTGCAGAAAAGTGAGAAAGATTTTACATTCTTTTTATAAAGTCCTTCCGGACAAGATCATTTGCAGGAAAACGTTCAACAAACAGCTAAGATTCCAAAATTATTTTATCAATAGGCAAATAAGAAGGCAAAGTGTACACTGAGGTAACTGTTCTCTACCCAGCCAGTGACTCCCCACGCTGCCAGGCCTGTTCACTGAGAGGTTCTGATGTCAGAATCCTCAGCAGCAGAACTGACCATCTGTGGATTCACAACAACGCTTCTTCCTCATAGAACTTCGCATTTTGCTCCAAAAGGCAAAAATTACGAGCATGACATACAAATTGCTGTATTGTACATGACAACATTTCTCTTTGGTATGTTTTATTACACTCCCTAGTCAGAAGGTATGTAATATCATTGCCTTCACGTCGTCATTGCAATCGAAAAATAACTTTGTGAAGTCCGGGCACAACAGGTGTGTTTGCCCACTGAGAATAGCTTTAACGATGAACAAATAAAAGGTACATATCTAAAGTTCATATTTGTTAGTAAAGTTCTCTCTGTAAAGGCTATGTATCCAAAACAAACATCCCGGGAGCACCGACCCTCCGTGGTTCTAGATACGGGAAATATGATGGGAATAATGACACTTTGGTTGGGGGAGGGGAGAAAGGCTGCTCTGAAGTTTAAATGAAGAAATGTATGAGCAAGTGCTTTTAAACACTAAGGCAGCAAACAGAAGGCACACTTGTGTTTTTAAGGCAAAATGGGGCTCTTATGTTTTCATGGGGAAAGATGATGCTTGAAGAAATTAAATGACTTGCCCATGTTTTAAGAAAAATAGGAATAATAAGCAGGACCCATAGCTTCTGATTCTCAGTTCATGCTCCTAGGAGGACTCTGGGGGAAAAAAGCCACCTGGGTGAGGCCCATGTGAGGTGTGAAGGCTGCAGAAGTGTCCCAAGCACAAGAGGAGCTATTGGTTTACTTAGCTCTAGAGGGGTGGGTGCGACAGACATGCATAGTTGGGTGTAAACAAACCCAAACTAACACAGTGAATTTGGGGTTTGGCTGACCTCTCAGTACTTCAGTAGTGATTCATGCATAGCTGTGTCCTTCAGATCTTAAGATAGAAATGCAACTTGCCATGCCATTGTCGCAAAGAATGTCCCTAGAATCAAGAATGTAGACACGCAAGGGTGGTAAACTCACTGTCTTGCAAGGGCATAGTCAGACTCGATCACGTCCCATTAATACAGTGATGGGCCTAACATTATCCTCATGACTGATGCTTCTTTAGGTGAAAGCATAGATTTTCTCCTTCTCCTTCTTTTCTACCCCCTCCCCAGTATGGCAGCTTTTCCTTCTGCCCTCCCAAGTCGTCCTAGGAATATGAACTGGGATTATATAAATCCTGGGTCCTGCTTATTATTACTGTTCTTCTTAATATTGTATTATTAAACTACACCTTACCATTGGCTTGGTCTCACTTTAAAAACAAGTTGCACTTTTCCTCTTGTATCATCACTTCATAGAGAAAACAATGACATCGTTCTAAACCAACAGCAGTAGGTGGGTCACCAACAGCAGTGAAAAGAATACAAACAAAACAGAAGAACAGAAGGTGTTACTGCTTCTTGTAATACCACACAAGAGCCTGGTGAGAGCTCCCCCTGAAAACCAGGGGTAACTAAACGATGAGGGAAGTTCTGCTGTCCAACTGGCCAGCTTCACTGCAAACCCAAAGATCAAGAGCATCTTTTGGAACCCAACCATTCTATCATAAAATATAGGAATATAAGGATATATATTAATATCCTTTTATTATTCTTCTCCCATGACCTCCTGCTTGGAAAGAATTTCACAAACTGTATTTCTTAAATATTTTCCATGTTATCAAAGATCTATATAACTGTCAATATAGGCTTTGGCTTATCATGAAGTAATTAGCATGACCACGCTGAGCTTTAATCATTCCAGCTCAAAGTGGAGAAAGTGAGCTTCCATCCGCCTATGTTGCTAAATAAAGGCAGGGTTTCTACTAGTCATTTTGAAAACTGAGAATTGCCCCTAGACCCCTGGGCTTTGGAAAACACGAATCTAACATCACCCACTTTTATTTATAGATCAGAAGTCAAGGTTAAGGGACTTGACCAAGTCCTCATTACCACAAAATGGTGTCCAGAGCCCAGCCTGTGCCTGCCTGGGATTACAGCACACCTTACCCCCACTGCCTTTTGTGGTGGGGCCCCTGCTCCAGGCCCCTAATCTAATGGCTCCTTGTAAAGTAGTGACGCTCCCGTGGCACATGGCCTGCGTCTGATTCATCGTCTCAGCTCAGAAACCCCAGTGTTAACTAAAGTGGAGCCGAAGTCTCAGTATCCAATGTCTCTGCTCACTGCAGGCAGATCCCAGCTTCGGTTGGGACCTTGACACTGGTACGCTGCATTAGGGCACTCCCTGGTAGTTAGCTCCACCAAAGGCCCTATGAAGCATTCACATTCCAATTACATGAATTTCCTCTCCAGCTCTTGCTACACACACTCCAGTTTGGCCTTTATGTGAAATAGGCAGTTGGGCAGAGCAGGTAATTTTATACATTTGTTATTAAGGAGGATTCCTTTTTCCACCCCAAGTGTGTGTTACTACAAGCAGTAGTGCTAGGATAAAAGAAAGGCTAAACCTAGGTAACAGTACCTTTTCTTTACAATGAAGCTTTTTCCTATCAGCCCAGAGCTAACCCTGAAAGGTAAGTGGGCCATTATTCTCATTATTATTATTCTCATTCTGTGGATGAGTGAAAATAAGGTAGTGAGCAATTAAATCATCTGGCTCAGGCTAAGTGGAGATTTAAGAAATGGAGCCTTCATTCTCTTGACATGAAGGTTAAGTAACTTATCTGGCAGAGATTTTGAGTGAAAATTAGAAAGCAGCCTCTAAATTATCCTCTTGAGTCATTTTCACATTTTCTCCTTTTGGGCCACCCTAAGTGTAAGGATTTGAACCCAGTTGAATGATCTCTGTGACCACAGGAGGCAACACCACTGGCAATGTTCAGCCATACTGCCCTTTGTTTCCATGTCCAAAATACCTCACTTCAACAAGGATTAAATAAAAAAACGATTGGAGCTATCTCAGCCCAATGATGGTACCCAGAGAAGACCAGCAAGAGTTTTTGCCATGTAGATAGAATCTCAGAATATCGAGTAGAGTTCCCTGTGTTATACAGTAGGTCTTTGTTGATTATAACCTAAATGGGAAAAGAATCTGAAAAAGAATGGATATATGTATAACTGAATCACTTTGCTGTACACCTGAAACTAACACAACATTGTAAATCAACTATACTCCAATATAAAATAAAAATTAAATTAAGAAGAAAAAAACCACCTAACTTCAGAGACATGTATTCTGGTAAGAATTTGCCCAAAACATCCAATAGAAGGTTATTTCACAATAAAAGATGAAAACTCTTGTGGTCAGAGGCTGGCCCAAAGATTTTTTTCTTGGTATCCTTTGAGATCTCTATAGGAGTACTTTATACAGAGCAGCAGGTTGGTAAATACCTGTCAAAATTTACCAAATTAGAATTAATTTCACTTGAGCCCTAGAACCCAGGGTTAATAGGTAATTTTGTAACCATATAATCACTGAAATCTCTCATCTCTTTAATAACCCTCTTAATGCTGAGCAGTTCACAGAACAAATTGGGGTGCTAACTTCAATACTTTTTTAAATTGAAGTATAGTTAATTTACAATGTTTTGTTAGTTTCAAGTGTACAGCAGTGTGATTCAGTTATACATATATATTCTTTTACAGATTCTTTTCCATTATAAGTTATTATAAGACATTGAGTATAATTCCCTGTGTTATACACAGGTAGGTGTATGTGTAGGTCCTTGTTGTTAACCTATTTTATATATAATAGTGTATATATGTTATTCCCAAACTCCTAATTTATCTCTCCCCCACTACCCGCTATCCCCTTTGGTAATCATAAGTTTGTTTTCTATGTCTGTGAGTCTATTTGTTTTACAAATAAGTTCATTTGTATCATTTTTTTAGATTCCACATATAGGTGATATCATATGATACAATACTTACTTGTTAAGAAGTCCATGTAGATTCAACTTGCTCATTTCTCTACTTTTTTACTCTAGATTTATAGTAGAGTACTGAATGATGTTTATGGGACTCACAAGCTATTTCCTTATCTCAGACACTGCGTTCTTCATGGATGATTCTGAGAGTAGCTGGTTAGACAGCCAGGCCTATAAATCAACTGGAAAATATGAGTGAACTTCATGCGTGGCTCTGAGGAGGTGGGAGGAGATGAGAGAGGGACAGAGTCAATGGTATGTAAATAATACTAAGAGGTGAGGAAAAGAAATACCAAAGAGTCATGGGGACTCTCAACATAATCTAGTCTGGGCGCGTAAAATGACTAGCTGCCCACCAAGGATCGGTTCTCCCCTTCCATAGGGTAGAGTTGTTCTGAGAAGTGGCTGGTGGCCCCAGGGATACATTTCCCACCCGACTTGCATCTAGGTGTGGTCCTTGACTGATTCTGAACCAATGAAAAAGTGAGAAGTGGTCCATAAAAACCTCTTGCATGATCCTTCATGCTTTACCTCTTTTCCTGCCTGGAAGCCCAGGGCTCCAAAGCCCTTGGAGGTGGAGGACCACAGGATGGAAGGAGCCTGGGTCCCATGTGGGAGTCTGCCTCCTACACACTCGCACTGCACTCTTATAAATGACAAACAGACTTTCATTAAATTAAGTCACCAAGATTTGGGGGTTTTTCTGAAGTTAAAGTAGTGTTACCTTAACTAATCATCTTAATTATTATTGTTGTAATATTTTTACATATACAGGAGCAGAAAGAAGACCCTCCTAATGAAATGTTCAATGGTAAATATGAAGCTAACCAAGGCCTTACAACTAAGTTATCACATGGGTCATGACTCCATTTTTCTCATCTCACAAACTAAGTAGGTTTATTGTTTTATTTTAAAATTATGTTGGAATATTGAACTGGGTTCACTTGGGTTTAGCTGGACCAATAACATTAAACACCTGTTTGGTTTAGTTGTTGCCTGTTGCTTGCACTCTATTATGCTTAGCATTCTTTAAAGTATTTTCCTATTAACTCTGAAGGCCAAAGTCCTTTTAGCTATTTCCATTTATGTGGGCCAGCAAATAAAATAGTATCAGATCTATTACCTTGAAACTACCCACTATCAAAGAAATATCTTAAAACTGTTCCTAATTTTTTAATCCTACTGTTTAGACATCCTTAATTGTCTTTTCTCACCTCCTCAACAAACATACACAGAAAAAGATCTTCCACTTAGGATATACCTCATTTTCAAAATATATGCAGTGAGACCTACCAACATGCCCCCTTCTTGGCTGATCCATTTCCATCAGTTATAACACCAATTTGTCTAGTATCCCAGAGAAAAATTTTTGTGAACGTATATACCATAGCGCTAATTAATAGATGCTTAACAATCATTAATTCACTTTTCCCTTTTCTTTCCTCTATCAGACTGGAAAACATGGCTTTCTCATTGATTATTCTTTTCCCATGATCCCTTATGTTTACATGACATTGGTTACCATTCACCTGAATTCACTTATTTATCTCCCCTCCTGCTATCTCTACCTTCATCCAGACCACCCTCAACCACGCCAAGAGCAGCTACCCTGCTGCTCTCGCTGCCTCCAGTCTCTCTCTCTTACAGTCTCTTTTGCATAACAGTGGAAGACCAGCATATGTGCCAGATCAAGGTGTTGCCCAACTTCCTACTGCTCCACAGACTCTGGATTTGGCCTCATCCCCCTAAGTGTACTTATTTGTCCCTACTCTTGAGTACCCATCTTCTTCTCATGATCAGGGCTGCTCCCTCCTGTCAAATAAGATACCAAATTCTGTCCATTTCATTTCCTAAATAGTTCTCAACTTGGTTGCCTCAACTGCATTTCCATGGCCCCAGCCTTAATTCAAGACCACATTTTTCCCACCTGAGTTGTTACAGTCTTCCAACTCCGTCCAGTCTTGTCCACATCGAATCCATCCTCCACACTGCTGCCAGAGGGATTTTTCTGAAGCTGACATGTCCAATATGGTAGCCAAGGGCTCCATGTGGCTATCTAAATTTAAGTTTAAAAATTAAAAATTTAGTTCCTCAGTACACTGGCTGCATTTCAAGTGCTCAATAACCACATGTGGTTAGTGGTTACCATATTAAACAGAGAAGATTATAGAACATTTTCATCACTGCAGAAATTTCCTTTGGGCAGTGCTGTTACTAGAATGTAAATTTGATCATGTCTCTACCCTGCTTAACACATTTACTGTTTCTCATTGCTTAGGATAAAGTCTAAACTCCTTAGTAGGTTGGTTTGTAAGTTGGTCCATAAGCTGGTCCTAGGCTTCCATTCTGCCCTATCTCCTTATTACTTGCCTGCATTGAACCATAGTCTTCAGCCTTATTGAACGATTTCCTGTCCCTCAGTGAGTCTCCATGACTCTGCACATGGCTATATCTTCTGTCAGGAATGTCCTTCTCCACCTAGGTGTCAAGTATACTCCAATTTGCTCTTGAAACTTCACCTCAAGCATCACCTTACTCAGCAGACTTTCCATAGCCTTACCCAGGACTCTCCCTTTACTCTCAGAGTTGGCCGCTCCTGTCACTGTGCCCACACAGCGTACTATCCACACCTCTATGGAGCATTTAGATCTGCCTACTTATGAGACAGGGAGCTCTTTGGGGACAGGCACCAGGTTTAATTCACTTTGTATCCCCAGGGTCTAGCAGAGGGTCTGGAACAGAAGTAGGTGCCTAGAGGAGTATCAGTGTTCTTTCTTCCCTGCTCTTCAGCTGCTCCAAATGCCATCACATTCTCCACCATTCGGCGTAACTATCCAGCTGTTATCCCCTCCCAGTGCACTTGAACGTAGCCCTGTGGCCAGACTGTAGGTTACTAACAAAAAGGAGAACCAGGAAGATGCTGACAAATTGACTTGCAAGGCACCTGCCTTCTGAAAGGACAAGGACTCAGCCTTGAGAATGTATAACCACCTTTCTTTAAGTGTCTGAGTGCCCTTGTTCTCTGCATTCATAAAACCAGTGTCCTCAACCCTGGAGAGGAGTACTAGTAGAGCTAAACAGTTGTTGTAGTCAAGTCTACATGCACAGACTTGGATTAGTAATGGATTGTTCCAACTCTGAGACCGTATCTCCTATGTTGAAAGGAGATGACTAAAAGTCTGAAATTCTTTACTGCTTTGTAGTCTATATTGCACAATTTAGCACATGGTTATATTGTCTTACACTGTTTCCAGCATTAAATATTATTTGTATTCAACTCCATCGTAGGTACCCTGAATGCAAGAAAAATGTGTCTTCCATACCACCTTGCATAGTAATAATAACTTAATAGGTGCTCAGTAAATATTTACTATTGATCGGTTGGCTTGGTTGGTGTAATCTGGTGAGTTTTTATAGTCCTTCATGCCATTAAGAGTGTTCCCAAATACTGATGCCATTTTACAATCTCTAGAACATCAGCTGGATTTTCCAAGTAACGTAATTCTGCCTTATTCAGAAAAACAGAATTTGTATTTATATAACTTTTAAACATAATTTAGTTAAAAATTTTTTGTTTTATAATTAACTGTTACACCAGTGGCCCCCAGTGAACCACGCCTCTCAGAACTCCTGCCCTTGTGTTGTTCCTTCCCACATTGAGTCTGAGTTTGGTCCAGTGACTTGCTTTAGCAAATGAGGTATTAGCAAGTTTGATGCAAGCAGAGATTTGACAAGTGCTTGTCATCTTAGAATTCTCCCTCTTGGAACATAGACTGCATGCTGTAAGGAAGTCCAACCATACTGCTGGAGAAAGAAGGTTTGTAGAGAGAGATTCTGGAATATGTGAGACCATGCAAAGCATGTAAGCAAAGCCAGCTTGGTCTTAAAAGACCTTTTCAAGCCATCAGATCAAGCCACCTGCATGAGAGATCCTAGGTGAGACCAGCAGAACTGTCTAGCTGATTCCAGACCAGGTTGCTGAATCATGAACAAATGAAGAGTTGTTGTTTTAAGCCACTGGCTTATGGTCTCTTACACAACAGTAGACAACCACAATAGTCAGAAATTTGTCTCTTCTTATTCATCAATATGAGCTGATCAGTATCACCTACTACTTGCAGGTTCTATTCTTAAGTGCCTTGAGTTAGCATTAAAAGTGAAATATGAATACTCTTTCCAATTAGAGTGAGAAAGTTTTTATTTCTAGACACTTCTGGGAAACTGAGATTTTAGAATTTGACTTTTGCATTTAGAATTTTTTTCTATGTAGTTGATGTCTTTAAGACAAATTAAGTTTAAGTTTATCTCTTCTTATTTTCTTTCCCTGGCTTTTGCCCCTGGGTAAGTATCTAGGGAAAAGAAAAATTTGATCTCATGAATTTTATGTCCTGTTTTTTGCTCTTGCCAAAATGCTCTGTTAACTTCATTCCAAGTAAAAAAAAAAAAAAAAAGTTCTTGTGAATATGATTTCTGCCACGGCATCAAAATTGTGCCAGAAAGGACAATTCTATAAAAATAGATTTCTTCATTCTGTATCTATGTGAATTCCACGCAGTCAGATACTCCTTTAGCAACTATCTTGTGAGTCATAGTTTTTCTGTGAAAGCAGGCTTTTTACCATTTGTGAGACCTCGGCCTCCCTGTTTCCCCTCAGCTTGTGTTTATATTTTATATTTCCTTCTTTCATTCTTTATGTACCTTTCATAGGTTGGGCTCCAAAGGAACTATTTCTCCCTTATCTCTCAGTTGGTAAAAGTGTGGTTTACCTTGAATAATAGTTTCTTTAATAAGTTCATTAAGCATTGGAAAGTCCACTAACATGATAAGCAAAAAGAATTCTAAAACTGGAAGAAAAAGCAAAAGCTCGTTTTTCAGTTGTTGGATGGTTTCAGAATGGTCATGCCTTGTTTAAATCATTGCTGATCAAAGTGTGGTCTGTGGACCACTTCCAGTCTATGAACTGTTATTGCAATGAGAAAAAGTACAAAAACTGAGAGTGTTTATAAACGTTTTTAGCAATTTCATATTGCCATGACATGTGATCATTTTTCTCATAACCCAGTTTTATTGTGTATTACAAAATATTGGTCAACGATGGATTGGAATTTTTTTTAATGGTCTTTCTTCACGGATGGTTTAAAAAGCACTAGTCTAAATGATCTCTCCAAGTGACCTTCCAGCCTCAGGCCTAGAACACTGTGGGACACAGATTGGGCAGTTAAGAAACATTTGTTGATTGATTGATGGTTACCTGATGGGTAGTTTCTAATCCTATGATGCTCTAATATTGTGTTAAATCTTTACCATTCACTAAACAGTACATACAACAAATGTACTCTTTTAGTCAGAGTTTTACAACCTTTTTTTAAAAGGGCATGAAATAACCTGCCTAATTCTCTTGGCTCGGTATGACTAATTAATCATAGCCAAGTTTAGAGAACTCAAAAGAAAGGACACATATGCTAAAGTTAAAATTAGCTTTCACTTACTCCAGAATAGCACTGACTGATTCAGCTGTCTTTGAGCAGGGAGATGGTGTAAGGTGTTGAGCTCGATGTAAGGACTAAATCCATGACTCATTCCTTATGAAGAATAAATGCATCATTGGGTTATATTAGGTGAAAGCCACTCCTTACCCCTAGTACAGGAAGTCAGACTCCTTGAAGTTGTGTGTCTTTAAAATCACTCCCTATCCTAGGGGATCTTTACTAACTCAGATTCCGGATTAAGAAGGTGTGAATGCACAGCAGGTATTGCGTTCTTGATGTGTAGGTCTCTTCCTTCCCCACAGTACATCAGCTTCAGGGCAGCCTTGCTGCTGGTTTTGCTCTGACCTTTGCCCCAGTCCCGTTAATTGGGTTATTGCCTCCTTCCTGTGTGATTTTAGGCAAGCCACTTAGTCTCTATGTGCTTCAGATCACTCATTGGAAAAATTTGTTTTTAATGAGGACAAGGGCACTGTAAAGAGTAAATGATATAACGTGTGTGAACGCGTCTGTGGCAGCGCTGGACCGGCCCCAGTTGGAGTTCACTGTCATTCGCCCTTCACCTTGCCCCTGCTCCCCGACCAAGCTTTCACCATGCAGTGCAGTGTAGTAGTTAAGCCCACAAACTGCAGAGTTCTAGACTTGGGTTTAAGTCCCAGCTCCCCCATCTACTAGCTTCTGTGACCTCATGACTTTGGGCAAGTTATTTAGGCTCTGTAAGTCTCAGTTCCTTCATCTGAAAAATTTTACCCATGGTGAGAGATTTGTGACTATTGAATGAAGTCATCCTTCTCAAGGGTCAAAAGCAATGACAGCACATAGCATGCCTCGAATTAAGCCAGCTATTGCTATTTTACGCCCAGTTCCAGAAACAAGTTTTGACCGATTGTGTCTGCATATCTGTCCCAGGGCCTGCCTAGGATCCTGATTTCTCAGAACCTGGAAGCTTTCTTTGCTCTTGCCATTAAGCATCAGTCCTTAGCGATCGCATTTCTGCTTCTACCTGCCGACCACCTCTGCTGCTGCCCTTTTTACCTTGCCAGAGCCCCAGCATCCTAGAGGGCTGTCAGGAGTCCTGTGGAAGCTCTCACAGCCTTAGGATCCTCTGGTCAGCTGGTCTGCCTTGCCGACCACCTACTGTCTGCCCCCAGATTCCCCAGGACACGGCACTGGTCCCCAGGCTTCTTCACTTTCTGTTGGGAGCTTCTGGATCCCTGCCCCCTCAGTGAGCGCGACTAGCCCCGGGATTGAGCCAGAGTGGCCTGGCCCTCAGGCCACCTGCTGAGCCCCAGCTCTGACAGGACTTGCTATGCAACAAGTCAAGGCCTTGGTCCCATCCTGGGATTGGTACATCACCTCCAGGTCAGAATGCTGGCACAAGACTGAAGGCAGATATTACAAGACCCGTTTTGTCTAGAAACCATGTTTGATCGTGGCTTTCCTGGGAACTTCTGCTGACATTTCTCTTTCCAATGAAATCCTTTGGATTTCCCCCCACACACCCTACCACTTTTTGTTTAGGGTTCCTTCTTCAGCCCCATCCCACTTTCTGGGGGAAGTGAGAATCCTACATCTGCATAAAAGGCATCGAAGCCAACAGTGGCCAGTGAGGGGCTGTGACCTAAGTTTGTTTGAGCTGCACCTTGCGGGGAGGGGGGTGTGGTGGTGATGGGAGTGTCCCATACCAGCACAAGATCCCTCATTCAATTCAAAATTCCAGAGCACACGCCCACTCACACACACAGAGCACACATACACATACATGGAGTATCAGTTCATTTAAACACACACAGACACACAAAGATGGAGTCACAGCCCCTTAGTGCAAAAATAGGACTTTTTTTTTTTTGCCTGCCCAATGGCCTCCCTTACAGGCTAGTAGCTACATGCCTTAGATTCCTGAGTAAGAGAAGAACCTCACAAACACAGACTCCAAATCTCATTAGAGAAAAGAGCATCAGAAGCTTTGATTCCGTATCTGAGAAGCTCGTGGATCCTCAGGTAATCTGAGAGAATTCCTTCAAAAATACTCAGTGAGCACCTACTATGTGCCAGGGCCTGGACTTGGCATTGGAGCTACAAAGAGAATGAGGCAAATATGGTTTCTGATTTAATGTGGCTCACCGTCTAATTTTCAGTCTCAGTGAAGTTCCTGTAACCTTACGCTGCCTTGCAGCGTAACCCTAGGCTTACCTCTAAGCTGTGAGAAGCCAACTAAGGAATCTTCACTGAAAGAATGAAGCTCCTGCCACACTCGAAACTTGCACAATTTTAAGACACAGTTTGGTACATTACTATATAATTGCCAAACAAGGGCTCCAAAAGCCAGTCTGTTATCTCCACAAACAAAATTAAACTTGAAGTCCACTCTTGCTCCCATGTAAGACTGTGAGAGAATTTCCACAGCAAGGGAGTCTTCTCATCCATCTTCCCTAAGGATTGAACTCAGCCTTTTTGGCTTCTCTTAAATGGTTTTGGTTCAATTAAAGATTAAGTGAGGGACTTCCCTGGTGGCACAGTGGTTAAGAATCTGCCTGCCAACGCAGGGGACACAGGTTCGAGCTCTGGTCCGGGAAGATCCCACATGCTGCGGAGCAACTAAGCCCGTGCGCCACAACTACTGAGCCTGCGCTCTAGAGCCCAAGAGCCACAACTACTCAGCCCACATGTCACAACTACTGAAGCCCATGCTCCTAGAGTCCACACTCCACAACAAGGGAAGCCACCACAATGAGAAGCACGTGCACCACGACGAAGAGTAGCCCCTGCTCGCCACAACTAGAGAAAGCCAGTGCGCAGCAATGAAGACCCAACGCAGCCAAAAATAAATAAATCAATAGATTTATTTTAAAAATAAATAAATCAATAGATTTATTTTAAAAATAAATAAATCAATAAATTTATTTTTAAAATAAGTAAATAAATAAATAATAAAGATTAAGTGAAACCAGTCCCAACTTTGGAAATAATTTAACCTGTGTGCACATTTCTGCTGCACTTTTGCCCCTATGGGTTTAACAACTGGGTAATAAAATTTAAGGACTGAGATTTCAGCTGATCAGCATTCAGGGTCCTCCAAACATTAAAAAATACAGCCCTTGCATGGTACTGCAAAGCCTCAGCAGAATGCTGAAGGCAGCTTCACTTAAGATGCACCTCCTCTGGGCCCACCCATAATAGATGTTTTTATTACCAAGGGCCAGATTACCAGCCCAGTGATAGAGTACTTTCCAGTTACTAACCCAGACTCTCTTTAAACAAATGTTGGAAACGAGGCAGCTGAGAGAGTTACATGATAATGCTAGACATAAAATAAAAATCAAACACTTCAAGCAAAATCTGGACATCTGACCAAGGGTCGAAGGCTCCTGGGTTGGCATTTCAACCCAGCACTTAGTCCACTGGGTCAGAGTGGCGCTGAGTGGGGGCAAGAAGGCTGGGTCTTTATACTCCCATGTCAATGTCATTAGATGTGGGCCCAGGGAAGAAAGCATGACCTTAGCAAGGTGGCTCTCTGTAGCTGAGGCAGTCCCAGAGGGCTAACAGCTGAGAGTTATCTGCTGACAGCACTTGAGTAACTGGGGTGACAAGTCCTTCTGCAGAAGAATCCAGTTAGGGAGACACATGCCCCAGACAGGCCCGCCAACCTTGTACACTCAGAACCACTTCATACGAGTGCTCAGAGCAGCTCCTCTAGGATTCTGGGGGGCCCCTCTTCCTGGGAGGAAACATGGAAGAGGAAAGCTGGTGGGATACATCACAGCCCCCGCTGCTGCAGCTGGTCTCAGGACGGCAACTAATGCTCCTCCTCTCACTCCTCGAACATCTGTTCCAGATTCCCCTCATCTTCAGCCAGCATGTCTGCCCATCCTGAAGACTTCTCAGGCTGGAGTTTCATCTTTTGTCCATTTACCCTCAAAAAATGGTCAAGAGATACCCAGGTAGAGCATCTGAATTCCATAAGTATTCCCCTTGCCCCACTGTGTAACTGCAGCCCTCCCTCCTCCTGATGACCGTGGTCAATTACACCTGCCAAGATGGTGACTCCCCTTCTCACCTGCTGCCCCTGGACACAAAGAACCTAAAGTGCCCAAGCCGTGGCCATAGGTTATAGTTCAGTAGAATTATTACTATGCCCATGGGTAGAAGTCTTCCCCTTTTTGGAAACCAGAACTTGGAAACTGGCAGAGCCTAGAGTTGCAGAGACAGGAAACACAAGTGGATCATTGGGAGTGATGGTAAGTGGGGCCACGCCCGCTCCCCACCCCCCAGTCTGCAGACCCTCATATTCTTTCTATGGGACACAGCGCCGTAGACAGCTCTTCAATTTAAACTGTATATTGTGTCCTGGAAAATGGTACCCTATGCTTGTAAAATACCATCTCCAAATTGGTCCTTCAGCTATGCTTCAACAAGCCACCCCCAACACTGAAATGTGTGTCAGCTTTGGGTAATGTGAATGCCATGGGCTTCAGCCCATGACGGTACCTCCTTTGCTGTAAAGTGGGTCTCTTGGTTTAACATAACATTATTCTGGATCCTGTGCTAGTCTACTAGTCCAACAAACACTCCATAAGCTCCCAGATAGTGGTGGTTGGCTGACACCCCACAGGCAGGAGTAATGGCAAACCCATACCTAGAATGTGTCTATTCTTATCAAAAGAAATCATTGGCTTTCTAGGATGAAACATGTCCAATATAGTCAATTTGCCAGCGAATGACCAGGCGATCTCCTCAAGGGATGACGGCATACTGGAGACTCAGTATTGAGGCCTATTATTGGCCATGTAGTGGCCACAGTAGCTAGATCAGGCTTGGTAAGTGGGAGCCCATACCCTTGGGCCCATTCAATGACCTTCATCCCTGCCACCACAGCTGCATCACTCACAAGCCCATCATGCCAGCACTGGGGAGGCCAATGATAGAGGCTGGTTGATGTCAACTGGTAAGTTATTTTTTCTGTTTGGTCATTTAGTGCCTTTCTTGTGGTGAATGCTCTCTGTTGAGTATTAATATGTATTACAAATCTCTTCTTACTTTCTGCCCACTCCCATGAGTCACCCACAGGACTCCTCCAGAGCTCCTTCTCCCCAATCCTCCAACACTTCTTCTTCCTAGGACATGACCGCAAGTCCAGCCATTCTCCTCTGCCATGAATCATAGATAGACTCACCTTGGGCCACTTCTCTTTCCATGCAAAGTGGATGACCGTGTCCTCCACCTGCAGTTCTGTTTTTCAAGCCACCTCTGAATGGGACTACAGTGCAGCCACTATCCATATTAACTTATACTCATATACATCCCCCATCCTACCAGGCAGGCCAAGACCCAGGCTTCAGCTCCTTCCTGCTCCATCTGGTTGGCCAAAGGGCTTCCCCATAGATCAGCAAGTGTAAGCTGAGAGAGGTACAGTCGTACAGGTTTGCCTGTGCCCTCTGATCCTGCTCAGACTCAACCTCAGATGTACCACTTCCACCTTATGATGGATTATTGCTGGCTCCACCCAAGCTTATGACAGAACCTAGCTCATGATGGAAAGTTCTGGCCATATGGCTACTTGGTGTCCATGGTCAAGCACTCTGTCTTTACCAGGGCTCAGTAGCCTCCATCTTGGGTTGTTCTGGGGCTTTATCTACTCCCTGGCTGGGTGGGTAGTCTCCCGTTTAAGTTCATGTCAGGTTTCTGAGCTATTATTAAAAAGGAGTTCTCATTTCCATGTTTACATGATTTAACTCCATGCCTAAGTCAACTGCGCTCCAGGTACCAGCTGGAAAATGAACCTCAAACTGAGCCGTTCAATGACTTGAGAAGAACAGTATTTATAGAGGACCATTTAAGGGTCAGTGGTCCCCCCCCCATCCTCCTGGAAGCCAGCCCAGCAGATGCTGGGCCTAAGCTGCACTATTTTGAGTTCTCCTGAATTCCTCTGATGTTAGGTTGTCAGCCTGCATGAAGGAATAGCCCCAAATCAGCTCTGTGGAATTTACCAATGCATTTACCATAACGATAATGCTGAGGAAGCTGTGTGTTGCTCTGTACAGTTTTAGCTCTGCCTGTAATAGTTGACCCTTTCACATGCAACTGGAGGGTTTTGATCTTAGGGACACTCATGAACCATAAAAATGATGGTGTCCCAGCTCTGTGTTGGTTGTTGAAAAGCCAAGTGTGTCCCTCCTGCCTCCCCTTTTGTATTCTCCCTTATTCCTGACTTTGTGTTATCTTTCCTGTTTTCAGTTTCTCTTTGTCCCATTTTTTTTTATTTCTTATTTTATTTTCACCCTGTTTTATTCTATGCAATTGTTTAAGAGAATTTAAATAATGTCTGGCAGGGGTATAAATAGCAAACAAATAAGTAGAAAGCTTAGCGCATATAATGTTTGCCTACACAGTCAGCATTCAGAAAAATCCAAAATAATAATTTAATCAGCCTGGATGGAGGTATAAAACTGCCAGAGAATTTCTGTAAAGCAATTGGTAGTTACGAATTAGCAGCCTTTACAATGTTCGTATGTTTTGGCTCTGGAATTCTAGAAATTTATCCTAGTATGAAATAATGAGAGGTGTGGATAAAATTTAGGTATGAAATAATAATTCTAGGATTATTTTTAATAGCAAAACTAAAAGCAATGAAAGGTCTTGTAATAGGATAAAGGCTAAATCAATTATAGTATACCTCAATTTTAAATGCGCCATTAAAAGCAAGATTTTCAAAGAATTTTTATGCCAGAGGAAAATGTCCTCTTCAGCATGTTTGTAAAAAAGCAGAATACACATGATTCCAATTATGTTATTATATGCTTTTTAAAAGATCAGGGGCATAGTTAGCAAGTGATAACTCTAGGAAGTTGTATTAAAGGTCATTGTTATATATCTTTGCTATATATCATTTTTCTATACCATTATTTTATATATATATATATCATTGTTATGTACAGACCTGGAACGGTAGCATAGTGGAGAGAGCAGGAGTTTTACTCGCAAATTTGCCTGGGTTCAAATACCACTTTCTTACTTTTCGTCCCTGTGATTATAAACAAGTTCTCACCCACTCTGAGTCTCAGTTTCATCATCAAGAATGCTTTCATATAAAGCTGGAATGAGAGTAAAATTTAATGACACATTTAAAATGCCAGCACATAATGGACATTAATCAACATGGGTTAAGTTCCTGACCATTTGCCCCCGACCCCTTGCTTTCATTTTCACCCAGGATCAGAATACTTTCAATGGAAAATAGCTTAAACAGCAAGAAGTCCTGGGACAGGGCAGCCCCAGTTGGTCAACACAGACCTTAGTGACACCATCTCTTTGCTCTGCCACCCTCAGAAGATAGCTCCCCTCATGGTCACGAGGTGGTTGCAGAAATTCTGGGCATCACATCCATTCAGGACAGCATCACAAGGAAGAAAAGACTTTCTCCTCCTGGGTATCTCTCTTAGAAGCAAGGAAATCTTTCTCAGAAGCACCCAGCACACCTCCTCTCATGTCGCAGAGACCAAAATATGCCACATGCCCACACCCAAACCAAGCACTGTCACTAGCTTAGATTAGAAAGTTTTGGACAGAAAATAGGGCTGGGGTCCCTGAAGCATATCCCAAGGTGCAATACAGTAGATGCCTGAGCAAAATTGGTGTCTTGATCAGGAAAGAAGGGGGCAATGGGTGTTGGGCAGATTGTTCAATGCCATGTCTGCTACACTCCCAGCTGCATGAAGCCTTGTCTGGTGTAAATTCCAAAAGGAGAGACTGAGTTAACCAGCTGGAGATGTGGGGTGGGAATGTAGACGGGGGATGTAGACAGGCAAATTGTCCAGGGTAGACTCTTAATTGGGGTGAAGGGGCCTGATGACAAAAAGAGGGGCAAGAGGGCTCAGTAGACCAGCCTGACCTACTAGAGCAAGTCCTGTTAGGGCGTAAACTGAGAGTGCAAAATCGAGAACAAATACATTACAGCCTGTGCTGGTATAAACCGCGGTGATAACAAACATGGCCTCAGTTGAAATGAACTCAGATGGCTGTGCTTATGTGTCATGGGTGTCTGCAAAGGAGTGGCGGGCTTTCTGACCATGTAGATGTGGAGAACACAATTCCTGAATCTTCTATTCAATCAACAATGAATACATTTCGACCACCTACCATATCTCCAGCCGTAAACTAACCCCTGAAAAAAATAAAAGACATATTATAAGACTCAGAGTCTGGCTTTGAAGAATTTAGACTCCGCTGGAGGAGTCAAAAGTAACAGAAGCAAAGTCTAGAGAGATACCTCGGGCTAACGCATGTGGTGCAGAGCGGAATTACAGCAAGAACTCAACAAAGTTGGGAGAGAGATGGCTGAGGGGCAGGGTGCGGGAAGGGACTTGAGCTGGGAGTAACTCTGCTAGGTCAAGATTGGGGTTACGGCAGATGGAAGAGGGAAGACACGAGCGAGCCATGGGGATGGGAGGGAGGATTATAACAAGGAGACGCCTAGGACAAGTGTGGAGCCCTTCTTTTGGGGGAGTGAGAAAAGTATTTGAATATGGAGGGTGGGGCTACAGGGATCGAATTTCCTGTGTTAGGCCTGGTGGGTTCCTGCTAAGTTCCAGAGTAGAAGACTTTAGAAGGAGGTGCCTGGCTGTGGTCATGAGAGTTTTGCTCTGTTTGGGGGCTTTTTCATGAAGACAAGCTGAGCCATGTGTATGGGATGGTGTATATGCACATTCTTTTTTTTTTTTTTTTTTTTTTTACCATTTAAACTTTTTATTCAGCCACTTTCTTTCCTTTGACAAGAATCCCATCAGCAGCCTGGCCAGAGACAATGCCCAAAACAACTCTTGAGTGGAAAGGAAACAGGCTTTGAAGCCAGAAAGACTTTTATTTATTTATTTATTTATTATTGGCTGCGTTGGGTCTTCGTTGCTGCACGCAACGAAGTTGTGGCCAGCCGGGGCCACTCTTGGCTGCGGCACACGGGCCTCTCATTGCGGTGGCTTCTCCCGCAGCCGAACACGGGCTCCAGGTGCGCGGGTTTCAGCAGTTGTGGCACACAGGCTCAGTAGTTGTGGATCGCGGGCTCTGCAGTGCAGGCTCAAGAGCTGTGGCGCACGGGCCCAGTTGCTCCGCGGCATGTGGGATCCTCCCGGACCGGGGCTCGAACCCGTGTCCCCTGCATTGGCAGGCAGATTCTTAACCACTGCGCCACCAGGGAAGCCCACAGAAAGACCTAATTAAAGGTCTAGCCTGACCACTCATTAGCAAATTACTTCATCTTTCAGAAACAGTTTTTTCCAGCTGTGGACTGAGCATAATACACACCTCATAGCATTCTTACAAGGGAACCTCCTGGTACATAGCACTCAAAATATTAATTCTTTCCCTTTCTCTTTTTGTTTATCAAAACTATTAATAAAGCAAAACTTCCGATGCTTGATTTTATATAATAATGTCATGTAGCAACTTCAAAACTATCTCATCCATAGACACCCAGGGCAGGGGAAAAGTTTTGAGTCTTTTTTTTTTTTTTTTTTTTTTTTTTTACTTTTTGGCAGCACCATGCAGCATGTGGTATCTTAGTTTCCCGACCAGGAATCGAAACCGCGCCCCCTGCGGTGCAAGGGCGGAGTCTTAAACGCTGGACCGCCAGGGAAGTCCCTGAGTCTTTCTTGATTTTAAAAATTAGAAATTCCTATCAAATTTTGGAACTTCTTTCCTTAAAATTTTTTAAACACAAAGTAATACAATTTATCCATACAAGATAAACATTTTTATGTTCTTTATGAACTTTAATTTGTAGTTATATTTTTTTAACTTTTAAATTAAAAAATCATTACAGATTCATTGGAAAAAAGAAGGAGGCTCAAACAGAGGTGAGGGGGAGGATGAGTGGATTCCTGTAGAGTGAGGGTGTGAGATGTTCACTTTTACTTTAGTGTTCGAATTTTCTAGAAAGGATATTATTGCTGTTTATACTTTTAAAATAATATATTTTTTAATTTAAAAAAATATGACTCTCCCACTTTTACTCCCCTCAGACCAACCCTGGGCAATTAGCAAGCAGTACGTTCGAGGGAGTGGACAGCTTCTGTGATACTGCAGGTGTGCAGATAAGGCCAAGAGGAGGAGGTGATCGGTGTGGTAAAAAGATAGAGGAATATGTGTCTATTTCAAACTGTGCCCTTTACTTTCAAAAAGGAAAATACCACTTATCGTTCCTTCAATCAAAGGGCTTGTTTCCCAGCTCTTTCCCCAGGAGGAAAAATCCCAGATTCTTATAAAAGAAAAAGAAGAAAAAGAAAAGAAAACCTAGAAGGTCAGAAACAAAAATGAAAATAGTTATTTGAAAGAGTGGTGGGATGATGGGTGAATATTTTTCTTCTGTTTCATTCCCATCATCATCATATTTGTGCTGTAATGAAGG
Source organism: Eschrichtius robustus (assembly GCF_028021215.1). Taxonomy (NCBI): domain Eukaryota; kingdom Metazoa; phylum Chordata; class Mammalia; order Artiodactyla; family Eschrichtiidae; genus Eschrichtius; species Eschrichtius robustus. Next base: position 40,675,597 of record NC_090837.1, on the reverse strand, counting down.
TTAAGAGTCATCTGATGAAGACCATGCCCTTTTGGAGGACGTGGGTGTGTGTGGATTTGTGTTTGGATGTGTGTGTAGTGTGTATACATGGATGTGAGTGTGGAATTATGTATTGCGTGTGAACCTGTGTGTGTGGAATGTAGAGCCTGTGTGGAGACTGCAGTGTGTGTGTGTGAGGAATGTGGATGTGCATGGAGTGTGTGCATGAGAGAGAAGGTGGGTGTGTGAGGGGTGTTGGTGTGTCTTTTCTTTTTTCCTCCTGAACCAAAATTTTATTTAAGTTTTTAGTGCATACGAAAATTTTTCATAGCACATGACATATAAAGATGTTAGCACATTGTACTACAATAGAAAACATTTTTATCCAACTTTTGAATCATTAATATGCTTATTTCTCCTGTGAATGAATGCAGTTAGCTTAAATCAACTTTGTCACGGAGTATCAAGTAGGTTTAAAACGTGGGGCTAGGGTCGTGTGTGTGGAACCTGGAAAGTGTGCACAGCGTGAGGTGCACAGTTTGGAGTGGGAAGGAATGAGCCTGGATGTGTGACGAGTGATGTGAGGTTGTGAGCGTGCAGTGGTGTGTGTGTGAACCTGTGTGTGTGTGTAGAGTGTGCACAGTGCGTGCGGAGTTGGGAGTGTGTGTGTGGTAGGTAAGCGGAGGGCGGTCGCGTGTGACCCCCCCCCCGCCCTTCCCCCTTCCGCTCTTCTCTCCCCCGACCCCCACCCCCACCTCCACCTCGGCCCCGTCTGCGGCGGCGACAGCGCGCGGCGCCTGGAAGGCCGCCCCTCTGCGGAAGGCGGCGGGAGAGCGGGGGAGGGCTGGGCCGGGCGTCCGGGCCGGAAGCGCACCGGTCCCGGCGGGGCGGCCGCGGACATGTGCAGGATGTCGTTAAAGGTGAGCGCCGCGGGCTCCGGGAGGGAGCGCCGGGCGGGCGGCAGACCTGCGGCGGCGGGGCCCGCACCCCACCGTCCGCCCGGAGCCGCCGCGGGCCCGCAGGGTGGGGTGGCCGCCGCCCCGGGGGGCCTGGCGGGGGCCGGGAGGGAGCGACCGGGCCTGAATGGCTCCTGTGGTTTGTGGTCTAGGAGTGCGGTTTTTGCCCGAAAGGCTTTCAGTACTTCTGGCTGCAGGTGCGGTGAGCCCGGCCGCGGGGCGCAGGGGCGGCGGGGACTGTCGCCGGGGTAACAGTCAGGCGGGGGCGGGGAAGAAGCCCTGGGTCTGCGCTCCTCTGCGGCCGCCCCTCGCAGGGACCGGGGCTGCGGCACCGATGCCCGATCCTGCGTCCGCGTTCCCGAACGCCAGCCGCACCATTGCTGCCTCCTCCCCACAGGACTTTTTTGACCCTGAAGCTGAGTGACCAGCGCAGAGTGGACCTGCGATTGATTACCAGACTTCAGTGTCCAAAGAGGTTATTAAAGTCATTCATTTAACGCCCACATTTTAGGATGAGAATGAGGTTCATTGATATGCCTCTATTGAAGGTTTTAATAAAAATAGTAGTTAAAATGTATTGAGCGCATAAAATGTGCCCGACTCTGAACCAAGGGCATCATGGTGCATCTTCTGAATCCTCAGGAGGACCCACGAGATGGTACTTTGGTGCCCCCCACTTTTTCTTTCCAAATAAGAAAACTAAAACATGGAGAAGTTAAATAACTCCTCCCACAGCCGTGCAGCCAGTGTGTGAATGGTGTTCAGATTGAAACCCTGGTGTGTCTGGCTCCAAAGCCAGTGTAATCCCACCTCTTACAGTAGCTCGTGTGAGCAGAGGAATGACACGGTGAGATTTGCATGTTAGAAAGATCTCTGGCTACGGTTTGGAGAAGAGGATGGAGCTGGGAGACCAGTCAGGGCGATGTTGGGGTCATCTTGTTAAATGGTACCAGACTAGGGCACAGGTTTTGAGGATGGGAGGAAGCAGACAAATGTGAGTGACAAAATTTTTTTTAATCAGTAGAATTCGGTAATTGATGTGATTCACTGAGTTAGGGAAGGCCAGAGAAGTAAAGATAAAATGTTTGGGGTGGGACATGTCAAGTTTAAGGATGGATAGGAGTCCAAGTAGAGATGTTGGTTAGACAGATGTACAAACTGGGAGCCCAGGAGAGTAGTCTAGGCAGGAGATAGAGATGAGATTTAAGAGTGAGCAGTGTTAAGTGGTCATTGAACCCTTGGGGATGAATGTGACTGCCCAGTGAGATCATGTAAAGGTAGAAAATAAGAGGACTGGGCTTCCCTGGTGGCGCAGTGGTTAAGAATCCACCTGCCAATGCAGGGTACACAGGTTCAATCCCTGATCCGGGAAGATCGCACATGCCACGGAGCAGCTAAGCCCGTGTGCCACAACTACAGAGCCTGTGCTCTAGAGGCCGCATGCCACAACTACTGAAGCCCGCGAGCCTAGAGCCCGTGCTCCGCAACAAGAGAAGCCACTGCAATGAGAAGCCCGCACACCGCGACGAAGAGTAGCCCCCGCTCGCCACAACTAGAGAAAGCCAACGCGCAGCAACCAAGACCCAGTGCAGCCAAAAATAGATAAATAAAATTTATTTAAAAAAAAAAAAAGAAGAGGACTGAGGACAAAATCTTAAAGAAGCTCAAGACTTTAAGAATGAGCAGAATAAAGGAAACCCATTGAGAAAATGGAGGAGCAGACAGAAATGTATGAGAAAAATCAGAAGCATGTGCTATCATTAAGCCAAGAATCTGTAGTCTTTCCATAAAGGCAGAGAGGAATGCAGAGTTAAATACCACAGAGAAATCAAACAAGCTTAGAATTGAAAAGTGTCCCTTGAATTTAGTAACAAAACAGGCTCTGGTGACCTTGCTGAGAGCAGTTTTAATGCAGTGTTGAGTTCAGAAGCCAGATTGTAATAGCTTGAAAAGAGAGTGGGTGGAAACCACAAGTGGAGAGAACTCTCAAAAAATTCTGCGGGAAACAGTGGCTGCAGCAGGAATCCAGACTTGGCCATGGGTTTGTTTTCTTTAAAATGGTAGAGACTTGAGCATCTTTAAATGATAATAGACATCTCAACAATAAACAAGACAACCCAATTTTAAAATGGTCAAAGGATCTGAATAGACGTTTCTCCCAAGGAGATATACAAATGGCCAATAAGCCACTGAAAGGATATTTGACATCATTAGCCATCAGGGAAATGCAAATCAAAACCACAATGAGATACCACTTCACACCCATTAGGATGATTACAGTCAACAAGACAGACAATGACAAGTGTTGACAAGGATGTGGAGAAATTGGAACCCTCATACATTACTGGTAGGAATATAAAATGATGCAGCCATAATAGAAAACAGTCTAGTCATCCTTCAAAGAGTTAAACATAGAGCTACCATATGACCCAACAATTCTGCTTCTAGGTGTGTATGCACAAGAAATGAAAACATATGTCAGGAATTTATATCTCACGGTGCTGGAGGCTGGGAAGTCCACAATCAAGCTGCTGGCAGGTTCAGTGTCTGGTGAGAACCCTCTTCCTGGCTTGCAAACAGCCACCTTCTGGCTATCTCCTCAGAAAGGGGAGAGAAGGAGCTCTAATGTCTTCCTTTTCTTGTAAGGGCACTAACCCCACGATGGGGGCTCCACCCTCAGGACCTAATCTAAACCTAATTATCTCCAAATGCCCCACCTCCAAATATCATCACAATGAGGGTTAGGAATTCAACATAGTAACTTGGAGGGGGGAGGACACAATCATTCAGTCCATAACATGGTATATCCATACAATGGAATATCATACAACCAACAAAAGGAATGAAGCACTCATACGTAGCTACATGCATGGACCTTGAAAACGTTATGTTAAGTGCAAAAAGCCAGACACAGAAGGCCATGTATTATATGATTCCATTTATACAAAATGTCCAGAATAGGCAAATCCATAGAGACAGAAAGTAGCTTAGTGGTTGCCAGGGACTGGGGGAAGAAGGGGGTGATGGGGAGTGATTGTTAATAGGTATGAGGTTTCTCCTGGTTGATGAAAATGTTCTGGAATAGTGGTGATGGTTGTGAAACCTTGAGATTAAACTAAAAACCACTGAATTATATGCTTTAAAAGGATGAATTTTATAGTATGTTCATTATATCTCAATAAAAATGTATTTTAAGATGACAACAGGGAGTGCTGAGAGGGCTTGCGCATGGAGGGGATGTTTGAGCTGAGTGCTGAAGTTCTCAGGAGGTGGGAGGGGCAGAGATATGGATGTTTTGTAAAGTGAAGGCCAGGATGCGGTCAGAATTTGGGGTGGGCAGAAAGGAAGGTGCCAACATTTTCAGTGAAGAAAATGTTCATTTTCAGTGAAGAAAATGTCAGGAGGCGACAACTACCTTGAGGTGAGGCAGGGGATGAGAAGGTGGGATGGCCTGAGTCTTGAAGCAGCAGAGATGTGTACACCTGGTGAGAAGGGCAGTGTCTGGAAGCCAGGTGAGGAGGGCCCTGCTCCATTCCCCACCCTAGGGCTGGGGTGGGAGCAGGCCCAGCCTCCACCAGGGAGGCAGAGGAAGCTCGGTGCTAAGTGAAGGAGAAAGACGGTTGATTTTCCAGCAAGTGGAGGAGTTCCAAAAGGCACAGAGGGAAGGCTTGAGGGGGAGTCGGGGAGGGGAGCAGAGTCACAGGCCAGTGACTAACCCTGCACTAGCCCCAGCTCACATCATACCAAACATATTAAAATGTACCCTCAGCCCACAATGAGAATAGCAACTTTTGGGAATTCCCTGGCAGTCCAGTGATTTGGACTCAGCACTTTCACTGCCAGGGGCCCAGGTTCGATCCCTGTTTGGGGAACTAAGATCCCACAAGCCCTTTTATTGTACATTTTTGGAAGGATTTGTATACTATTGCTTTTAAAATTATTTAGCAACAAATAACATTTAATTTACATTTGTCCAGGATTTTTTCTGCAATTCAGTAGTTCTTGTATAGTGAGAAAATCAGACCTGCAGATTATATTCATGTGTCAGCGATATTTTATGAATACTAATTTTAGCGATTAGTAAAGTTGACAACATGTTACATTTCGTACATACTGAATGAAGTTTTCATTAACTTTGATTTTGGAGCCATAGATTAACTGTTTCATTTTCATCGGCAGCTGAAAGGCTTGTAGGCCCGAGGCCCTGGATCTCCAAGGCCTGCATTGAAAAGACCCAGCATTGTTGGCTGAGTCTGTGGGAGGATCAACAGAGCGTTGGAAACCACAATTTCGCTTCTTCTCGATGACTGAGTCACCACTTGTAGGGCTATTTGCTTCTGAACCACGTGGACACCCTTTTTTATCCTTTGTCCATTATGCTGTCAGCAGTCTCTTCTTGCTGGTAGCGCTTTGCCTCTCCAGTAAACTTCCTGTTTCACCGTTGGCAACTCCCAATTTGTTCTGGTTGGGAAAAGAGATACATGTTTGTTGGAATTGTTTTTAAAGTAAAAGCAAACTCAAAGTGCAGGTCTGAGTCTTTCTGTGGAATGAAGCTCGTGGATTTCAGTACATTAACTTTTGTCTTTATAACAGCTATTTCTCCAGGGCTGAGGTTGCCAAAAGTCTGGCACAATTTGGGGGTTAGACCCTAACCCAATGAGGGAGGTCACCATCCCAGGGGAATCATCACTAGATAAAGAATAATACCTAGGTCTTTCTTGAGCCTGTCTTACCCAAGAGGATAAAGCATCTCAATACCAGGCTTCATCTTGGTGATGGAAATTGCTCATGTCTTGGCCAGACGTACAGGAACTTATATGTTCCATCCATGTTCTGAAGGTATGTAAATTATCTCAAAATCAACTCCAGTTCATCAATCAGCTGAAATTTTTTGGATGAGCCACAGGAGAATAAATTAACAAAGCCATGTATTTTTTTAAACAGCTATATTGAAATACAGATCACATACCATTATAATTCACCCAGCTAAAGTGTTCATTTCAGTGGTTTTTAGCATATTCACAGAGTTGTGCAGCCATTAGCACAACAATCAATTTTAGAATATTTTAATCACCCCAAAAAGAAACTATATACCTCTTAGCAGTCACTGTATTCCTCCAAACATCCTCGTTTCAGAAAACTGCTAAACTACTTTCTACCTCTATTGATTGGCCTATTCGGAACATATATGTGTTAAACAGACTTTAAACGTGGTCTTGAGTTCTGAGTTTGGAAACGCCAGTGTTATACAGGCCTACCTCTTAGGCAGAATGCCTGGGTGAATAAATCACTTACTTTTTCCTCTTCGGTTTCCTATCACTTATAGAAGTGTAATGATACTTACAACGCAGGGTTAATTCTCAGTTAATGTTTATTAAGCAATTCTGTAAATTTCAGCCGTTTAGCACAAAGTGGAACGGTGACATATCAAAAACCTCCTTCTGCCCGTGGTCTCTCAACCTTCCTTATCCCCTTGTTTAATGCAGCTTCGAACATCAGAGAAATTCATCGTTGAACAAAGCTAATGTTCTCTTGATTAGATTAATTATACAAATGAAATCCACATTATTCTCAACCCTTTTTTAAACCAATAGTTTAGATCTCTACCCCCTCTTAGCTTTTAATCAGAATTCCAGTTCTGTACAAGTAACAACTTCCCTTCTGTGTTTCTCTCCCCTTCCTTCCTGTATTTAATTTCTGGTAGTGTGCTAATGACCACTGTGTGAGCCAAAATTCTGGCAGTAAATAGGGGGAAAAAAGAGAAGGGAAGATGGCATATGTGGAAGGTTATACTCAGGTTTTCTCACAGCGGATAAGATATAGGATCTCTGACTCTGGACCCAAACAGACTTGGGTTTGAATCCCGTTACTTCCTAGCTGGATGACCTTACGTAAGTCACTTCTGTGCCTCAGTTTCCTCATCTTAAAAATGGGAACAGTAACACCTACCTCATGGGGTTCTGGGAATTAAAAGCGTTAGAACAGTGAGAGTACTCAGCACACTGCCTGATACAGAGCAAGAACCCAACGTAGGTTGTCACTGCCGTGATGACAATGTCACAGCCAACAGCCTGCTTGCAGAGACCCGAAAAACCAAGGAAGAGGTTAAATAGCAATCACACAATTGGTGAAGTGCCTTAAGATTTGTGTGAAGCATTTTCACGTGCATCATCTCCTTTAAAGGCTTAAAGGGCTGCCCTTTGTAAACAGCATTTTATGATTATGTGCAGATTGTACCCAGAGGAGGTTTGGAAGTTAACTAGGCAATGTGGTCTGTAGACCCCAAAGAGAAGGAAGGTCAGGGAACTTTCCATCTTGGCAGAAGAGGACTTGGAATGAGGGTAGGAAGGAGGTCACTGGGGTCCACACTGCCTATTCCTTGCTGTCTCAGGAGGAGAGTTCCGCAGGAGGCAGGATGGTAGGACAGCTGAAAGCCCAGCCTCAAGCACCAGACTGCCTGGGGCTGAAGCCTGCCTTGTTGCTTCTCGCTTCTCACTTATGTCATCTGAGCAGTGCGATAATAATGTACCCACTTCCCCGAGCTGTGATGAGCATTAAATGAGCTAGTCTGCAGAGGATGTGCCACTGGTACGGAATAAGCACTTGGTAAGTATTAGCTCAGGATTCCTGCACTCCAGTAAAATGGGTTGGCCGCGGTGTGATAGGAGAACTTACGCATTGCTTTGCTAGACATTTCCACCTAGATGCCCCATAGGCATCTGAAACTCGGCGTGTGCAAAGCTGAACTCATCATTTTTTCCCATAATCTGCCTTTCAACCGGAGCTTCCGACTTCCATGAGTGGCACCACATCCGCCAGGCTCCCTCTCCCTCCGCTCCTGCACAGACAGTCACAGACCAAGACTATTCAGTTTAGCTCCTTGAAATTTCTCCCGTCTGTCTCATCCTGCCGTCCCCATGATCGTAGCCTCAGCTCACCATCTCTTCCCTCTCTGTACGGTGTCTCCTAACCTTGTAGACACCAGTCTCAGTCTGGCTCCAGTCCTCAGTCCATTCTTCCTGAGGCTGCCACGGGGACCTTCTAAAATGCAAAACTGGTGGTCTCTCCCCACCTTAAAACCCTTCCTTGACTCCCTAGTACCCACCGGATGAAGTCCAAGCTCCATCACATAGCACGGCAAGTCCTTCAAGATGTGGCCCTGACTACCTGCCCTACAGCATCTCCTGCCCTCTCTCCCCCCACGTCCTTCACTCCAGCCCTTGCGAGCTAGTGACGGTTCCCAGGATGCTCCCATGTCATCGCATGAGCACCCTGCATGCCTGGGATGCTCGTTTCCTGCTGGCCCATAAAGCCATTGGAGCAGAGATCAAGGTTGACTGGTACCTCTAGTCCTAGCCCCTGGCCAGTGCCACTGTCCTGAGCACATGCCAGCGACCAAGCAAATGAATTCTCCTGGACAAGTCTTTTAAAGGACTGTGAGGACTGTGCATCTAGAGCTCGCGTCTCTTGAGCGTTTGCTGTCAAAGTGCATTTGCACATATTACTTCATTTATCCTCTAACAGCCCATGACAGAGGTACAGTTGACCCTCCGTGTCTGCAGGTTCCACATCTGCCTATTCAACCACAGATCAAAAGTATTCAGAAAAAAAATTCCAGAAAGTTCCAAAAATCAGAACTTGAATTTGACCTGCACTGGCAACTATTTACCTAGCATTTACATGTGTAAGGTATCACAAGTAATGAGATGATTTAAAGTATGTGGGAGGAGATACATAGGTTATATGCAAATACTGTGCCGATTTATATCAGAGACTTGAGCATCCACAGAGTTCAGTATCCGCAGGAGGTCCTGGAACCAATCCCCCGAGGATACTGACTATACTACCACTATTAATATCATTCTCACTTTCCTGGGGCAGAGAGAAATTAAATAACCTGCCCAAGGTCCCAGAACCGGGAAGTAGCAGGGCCAGGACTTGAACTCAGCTCTCTCTCACCCCAAATCAACTACTCTATCATGCCTCCACCTCCCAGTATATCAAGCTCTTGAGGGAAAATGAAGGATTTACACCTTTTCCCAAAGCTCAGTTTCTAGAACCTTGTAGGAAACCAGGATGTCTAGCCCGTGCAGGAGAGGAATCCCCGAGGCCATCCTAAAGGCAGGAGAGGCTCCTGGCTGGAGAGCTTGTTATGACAATAGAAGTTTGTGGTGTGCAAATGGTTTTTTGAAAGGTATTTGGGGTTAAAGGGAAACAACAAAATCACTGAAAATGATTTACAATTTATGACTCTCAAGGTTTCATGTTTCCAGAAAAGCCAACAGAGCTGTTCCATGGTGCATATTAAATTGTCTTCCTGACTCACCCTCCCAAACTTCATCTTGGCCTTGTGCAATCTCTCTATTAAAGGGGCATTGTTTCGTGATTTATTATACAAGTCAAACCAGCCTTGCCATTGCTTCACCCACTTACTAACAACTGTAACATCGGACCCAGCCTGGTGCAAAAACCACAGACACTGGGTGTGAAAACTCCTGGGACAGTAAAACTTACACCTTCAGGGGAAGCAAATTGTTCACTTGGAATTTAAGGTGATCTTTTTCCTCCTAACTGAGCCAGGGAAGCATTCCAAGTATGTTTGTAATCTGCTTATCACTCCCCACTTTGCCACGCTCTTGTCCAAGAATGCACAAGAACACTAAGTTGTGTATGTGCTGAAGAGCTCCTGAAATTAAATCCTCACACCCACAGGTGCTGCCACCACTCTGCTGCCACTGGACTTTCACTTGTGACGGCTCTGTGGAGCAGCTGAAATTGTCGGTGTTTTCTTTTTAACTTAGCATTGGTGAGTTAGGTATTGTATGTAATACCTTATACATATACTTAGAAGACATATTGCATAAAAGACCCTCTGAGTCAGATACGTGCTTTAAGCCCACCCCAAAAAGTGTTTTTGTTAAACAATTTGAATACTAGAAAATTTCCTGAGACCAGCAGAATTCTTTATTAGTACCAATACTGAGTTCAGTTTTGCCTGTTGATTCTAACTTTGTAAAGAAAGTGGACAGAAGGAAAGAAACTAGTATTTGTAAGCATGTATGATGTGCTGGGCACCGTATCAGCCAATTAACCTGCATCATTTAATTTTTACCATAAACTTCAAGGCAGGTAATGTGATCTCCATCTGAGCAAGAGGAATCCAGGCCTCAGCGGGGCCAAGTCCGTTGCCCAGGGCTGGGGTGGAAACCCTGAGCTGTGTGGTTCTGTCTGTCCCTCACCCCCACCAGGGACTGTTCTCTGCAAATTCAAATTGATCTGTTTTAGAGAAGGTGGTGGTACTACAGTCAACTCTGCGGCTCTGATTCAGGAGAACTGTTCTCCAGCTCTGTTCCTTCCGTAGTTGTTCCAACGTTAACTTAGCAACTTTAAAATAACCCAGGAGTGGAGTGAAGGATCCACCCGAGGACTCACAGCAACATTTTCTGCCCAGAGTTCCTTGTTCTCAGCAGAAACCTCTGGCAAGTTCCAGCTGAAACAGAGAAAACTTGGTGGAGGGAAAGTGAGGCATTTACCCAGGCAGCTGGAATCAGGTAGAAAGTATTGAGGGCACAGAAAAGGTACCTGTAAACTCAGAACTGGGAGAGATTTCCCTCTGCTTAGAGGCAAAGAGAGATTTGGGAACACTTCAGGGAGGAAATAACATTTAAGCAGAACCTTGGCCATGAAGGATGGGGGAAAATTCATTTCAAACAAAAAGGAAACTGTGAACAAAGACACAGAGGCAGGAAAGTGAGGACATTGGTGGGAAATAGGGTATTAATAGTGCTGTGTAATCAACAACACGGCTCTTCATCACAGCCCCATGGCTCGGGTATCTGCATCCCATAACCAAGTACACGACAATCACCTGTTGCCAGAGGAGCGCTCTGTCAAATGATCAGACACATCTGGAAGGTCTCCCTTTTGAATGGTAGTGCGTACTTGCGTAGAAGTGGTCGTGTTAATGAAGGTCGATTTTAAGATCCTGTTTTGTTTTGCTTCTGCAGAAGGAAACCCCACTTGCCAACGCGGCGTTCTGGGCAGCGAGGAGGGGCAACTTAGCTCTGCTCCGGCTGCTGCTGAACAGTGGCCGAGTGGACGTGGACTGCAAGGACAGTGTACGGACCGGTCCATTCGGTACACGCATGCTGGGAGCTCGCCGTCCCCCGCTGGCATGAGCGCGCCTGCTGAATACCCTTCCTTCGCAGTGCTTGTCCGCTTTTTCATGTGTTTGCTTGCTTCATCCTTTTCAAAAAGTCCGAAGTACCACGGGGAACTTCAAAACATACTGGGAAAGCCATTACCTGCATAAAACAGGAGGGGCCACGATAGGGGAAGAGACACGTCACTGGGAATCAGAATCGGCCAAGTCCAAGAAGAAAAGGGGGAGATGATTCAGAACGGAAGGGGGCTGCCGCGGATGTGGGAGTTGGGTTTTTTCTACTGAGAGATGGAAGCCTCCACCCAGCCTCTTATCCCTTCCTTACCTTTGCAAACACCAATACCCTCATCGGCAATGAAGGGGAACTAAAAACAGGTCCTCCCACCTACTTTCAGGCATCACGGCGAGAGCCCTTCCCTCCCCGGCTAGAGGCAGCAATTTCTCTGTTCTCAGCAGGATGTCGCATCTCTGGGGACTAAGAGGACCTCAGATGAGGAGAGAGGAGATGTTCTGATTTTAGGGATTAAATAGAAATGTTTTCACAGGAGCCTTCTTGTTTTCCTGATAACAGGCTGTGCCATTTCCAGCTTTTATTGCGCAAATTTGGTAGGTGATGTCAGCCACCAGCCCAAGCGAGGTATCAAAGTTTGCTCCGCTTTGCCCCACCCCGGGCATCAGTGCAGGACAGCTTGGGGTGCACCTCCAGACCCACTTGTAACTTTCTCCAGCTTGCTCTGTGTCCCAGAGTTGGAGCTGTCTGGCCTGCCCCAGGGGACTGGCTTCCCTCTGGCCTCTAGTAGGGTTTGGCCAGTGGGAGCGTTGGCAGGAATCAGAGGGAGGGAGGACGGGGATGTTGGGGAGTCTAGACCCCCCCATCCTGTCTGGCAGCAGGACTCTCACCCTCTCCGTCCTGGGAGCCACCACCTGTCCCTCGCGCCTTCGGGCCTGGGCTAGCAGTGCAGCTCCGCTGTTACTCGCTCCCAGCACTGTTCTTTGTAGTTTCCCTACATCCAGAGCATAGCCTTATAAATAGTCTCTTTATTAAACTTTCGTCCAGTTATCCCAGTTTGAATGTACCATCTGTTCTTTGCCAGGACCCAAACTGATATGGGGTCTTGGGCATCTGTGAACTGGTCGTCGGGTCTTACTTGGGTCTTGCTGGGCAGCAGTGCCACGCTGGACAGAACTGGAGTGGGGATGCCCGTTTTCATTGTGGCCTCACCCACTGACCATGTTGATGACCACTTTACTCCTTTTTCTTAAAGTCACCCCTTTTCAGACACCCCCTATGACCTTCTCCTGACTTCCAGCTTTGTGTAGCTTAATACATCCACAGATCCCTCCTCTTTTATTTATTTATATTTTTGGCTGCGTTGGGTCTTTGTTGCTGCGCACGGGCTTTCTCCGGTTGCGGTGAGTGCGGGCTACTCTTCGTTGCGGCGCGCAGGCTTCTCATTGCGGTGACTTCTCTTGTCGCGGAGCACAGGCTCTAGGCGCGCGGGCTTTGTATTCTGTTTCTCCTTTGTCCCAACCTCTGACTTTTCCTCAGTCGACCATGATGTAGAAGTGAAATACAATGTATAAAGGAGCATTTTGGTTATTTGTTTCATTCATCTTCCCTTACTGTAAAATAGATGAGCCTGATGTTTTTTATTTTTATTTTTAAATATCCAAGTTAAGTGTTCTGTGGTTCCTGTAGCTCATGATTGATTTGTATTTTGAGACCAGTGTGACCCATGATGAAAAAATTTTCTCACCTCTCACGTAAAGGATACATTCATAGCTTGCCTGTTCAGACTGGCTTTAAATCAAGGAATCTTCTGTCTGAATGCTGAATAAAAATGTTCTCACATTCAAGAGGAAGTTAGTAACTCCAAGTTTGCTACTCTAATCTTGAAAAACATGGAGGAAGAAGTCCTCCTGAATGATGGGTGGTACAGCTGACATGAAGGTCTTACATTCAAATACCAAATGTGGTCACATGGGGTAGAAGAATATCATAAAGCACTTCTGTGAAGCCACTAGCTCTTCTTGATTCTACCTGTACTTTTACTTATAGCAAACAAGACTTTCCCCAAACTAGGATTGTCTTTCACACAAGTCAACAAAAACCAAATAATAATCTAACATTTGCTGAGGCATCATAATATTATTTTAACATCTAACTCTTACTGAATATTTAACATTACTAAGCTAAGCACATTGCCTGAATTACTGCTTTTTCCCATTTAATTTAATCAGGCAGATACTTTTACTATTCCGCATTACAGATGAGGTGAATGAGCCTTTGAAAGCTCCGATAACCAGCCCAGAATCATACTGTCAGTGACCACTCAACTATACTGCCTTCCTACAAAATCCCACAGATGTATTGAATATATAGCACGAGGCTTCTAAGAATCACCACCCCGTACCTAGTGAGGCTTCCTCACAGGCAGAGCCGTCTGTCTCTCTCGTATCCTCTCCACAGAAGCAGGCTGCTGACCACACAGGAGAGGTAGTTCAGATTACAGTTTCGAGCCCTTGAAAACAAATGTAAATTAAACCACAAAAGTCCACTTGAATTGGAATATCAGGTGGTACGTCTCAAGTCCTTGAATCTTAAAGCTGGCAGAGACCTTGGCAATCATATCATCCAGCCCCTCATTTTATTTTTTTAATTTTTAATTTTTTTAATTTTTTTATTTTTGGCTGCGTTGGGTCTTGGTTGCTGTGCGCGGGCGTTCTCTAGTTGCGGCCAGCGGAGGCTACTCTTCGTTGCAGTGCGCGGGCTTCTCATTGCAGTGGCTTCTCGTTGCGGAGCACAGGCTCTAGATGCATGGGCTTCAGTAGTTGTGGCACGTGGGCTCAGTAGTTGTGGCTCGCGAGCTCTAGAGCGCAGCCTCAGCAGTTGTGGTGCACGGGCTTAGTTGCTCCACGGCATGTGAGATCCTCCCGGGCCAGGGCTCAAACCCGTGTCTCCTGCGCCGGCAGGTGGATTCTTAACCACTGCACCACCAGGGAAGCCCCAAGCTCCTCATTTTAAAGATGAAGTAAATGAGCCCCAGGAATTGTGAGCAGTGTGCCCCCCAGGTTACGCTGCTGGTTGATGACAGAGATGGACCCCGGGGCTCCCAACTCTCACTTCTGTAGTCTCTCGTTGCATCTTTACCTGAATCAGTTTGAAAATAAAGAATTCTAAACTTAGAAAACCAACTAGTACCACTTAACCCGCTTTTTTGCATTAATAACAGTGTTTTGGCTCAGGAATCATAAAACGAGGCCATTACATCACTGCTGCCTCAAAATGCAGTAACCATGGTTCACTTGGACTGTGTGTCTGAAGGTAATGGAAGTAAGTGAATGTTTAAATTGAAAATTCCAGCCTCAGCAATTTGTCACTGTGCTTTTTCCTGTTTGGTCTGCATTATAAGATTATTCACGAGACACTTTTATTTACTGCGGGAGATGTTGCGCTCAGCTCGGACGTGTCCTGGGAGGAGCTGACGTCTGTGGCATCTTCTCCTGGCCACCTCTCTGGTGTCACATGGCCTAACTGCTCATCTGTCTCTCCCCCACCCAGCACGGCACAACGCTCCTCATGGTCGCCTCCTATGCTGGCCACATAGGCTGTGTGAGGGAGCTCATCCTGCAGGGAGCTGACATCAATCTCCAGAGAGAGGTAAGTCAGGTTTTGCACGTGAATAAGAATAACGCAGCTCTATTTACAATAGCCAGGACATGGAAGCAACCTAAGTGTCCATTGACAGATGAATGGATAAAGAAGATGTGGCACATATATACAATGGAATATTACTCAGCCATAAAGAGAAACGAAATTGAGTTATTTGTAGTGAGGTGGATGGACCTAGAGTCTGTCACACAGAGTGAAGTAAGTCAGAAAGAGAAAAACAAATACAGTACGCTAACACATATATGTGGAATCTAAAAAAAAAAAAAAAAATAGTGGTCATGAAGAACCTAGGGGCAAGACAGGAATAAAGACACAGACCTACTAGAGAATGAACTTGAAGATACAGGGAGGGGGAAGGGTAAGCTGGGACAAAGTGAGAGAGTGGCATGGACATATATATATATATACATATATATGGTATATATAGATATATATATATATGGTCTTTATATTTATCTGTTTGGTTCCAACTACTCAACTAATGTTCTTGGAGATGAAAACTATTGTGCATTGAACACAGTGGCCGTTGAGGACTTAAGTGTGTTGAGTTTAGAGGTAACCTGTGTGGTGCAAATAACGATGACGTGTAGGTCCCTGGTGACCCCCAGAATTCCCTGAGCCAGGTCAGTCTGGAAAAATAGCCAAAGAGAGGCCCTGACCTCACCCCGCGTGTTTTGGAAGCTGGAAGAGAGTGCCCGGCAGTGCTGTGGAACTGACGCTTAGAGCAGACTTCTTCCTCGGTTCATCTGTAATCCATTTTGCAATATCAGAATATTTGTCTCCTGAAGATGTACCTACCATTGTTTTCTTTAGTTAGCTCTCTAGACACATAGCATTTGCACACTTTGGTAGTCTCTAAAATTCATGTCTATTAAGAAGGTGAGGGATTTCCCTGGCAGTCCAGTGCTTAGGAGTCCACACTTCCACTGCAGGGGACATGGGTTTGATCCCTGGTCGGGGAAGTAAGATCCTGCATGTGCACAGGGCAGCCAAAAAAAAAAAGAGAGTTTTCCTATTCTAGCCCAGTTTCCTCATCCAGACCTTGTTACATCTTAACATTTCTGGAACCCAGCAGCCTCCACACTGGTCACTTACCTGAACAAGGAATACAGTCTGTTCAAATATAGCCCCCTCCTAGGCTGGAAGTTTATATACAAGGATTTTGTTTTGTTTTGTTTGCAAGCATATAAATCAAATGTAATGTAACCAAATATCTTTTAAAACCAGCCTGTCTCTCTCTCTCAGTCAGGTACAACTGCCCTGTTCTTTGCTGCTCAACAAGGACATAATGATGTTGTGAGATTTCTCTTTGAATTTGGAGCATCCACTGAATTTAGGACCAAAGTAAGAGAATTTTCTTGATTTTATACCTTGTTGAAGAATTTCAGCAGTCATGAGTTTTCATTTCTCTTCATCTATAGTATGAATTTTTGCTTTGCTTTTTACAAGATTTTCAAGCCTAAGAAGGTGGGTTTCACAAGGTTAAATTGTAATGATTCAGGGGTAGTCCTAGGAATCCAATTCAAAACATGACATTTTTACTTTGGGCTCACAATTGGAGAACTCGGGGTGGGAGGAATTGCTTAGATTCTTTCTTGTGCTGGTAACTTTCTACTCTGGGACACTGAATTTTGTTATCCGGATGGATACAGTAGCAGGTGCTTTATAACTTGCCCTGTTTTCATATGCCTTTTTCTGCTTCAAGGTTAATCCCAGTGCTATGATAGGAATTGTTGGAAGTATTAAGCCAATCCTAGTGAATCTGAGAGATTTCTAAGCAGGGTTTGGCAGGCAGTTTACTTTCTGAAATGTCCTCACTGAAATATATAACATATGATTACAGTTTATATAGTTGGGCAAGGAATTGTGGTTCTTGCTTTGAAGAAGTCATTCATTCTTCATGTTTGACATGTGGATAAGAAAACTGAGGCTGCAGAAAGATAAATTTTGTGTTCACAGCATGACTTTTCATGATAATGTTTTGTAGTAGAAGAATTTGAACTGCCAACATATTGTAATTGAAAACTTATTTCTGTCATAAAAAATTACTTCAGTCATAAAAAATTCCGAAAATTTGCCCTAGTTGGAAACTTTTAGGTTTTCTTAATTCATTGTATGTGATGTTTTGATATCAAGGGAGTTTCCAGTGGAGTTTTTTTTCCTGTTAAAACACTATTAAGTAGATCTGAATTTCAGAAAGGGTTTCTGTCTTTTCTAAAACCTACTGTTGGACTGTGTACATGCCCCCAGACATGCTGAATATAATATACAGTAATCCAAAATACATGTGTACACATATTTTATATTAAATATTATTTTATTTTTAATTATAAAAGTGATAGGGCTTCCCTGGTGCCGCAGTGGTTGAGAATCTGCCTGCCAATGCAGGGGACACGGGTTTGAGCCCTGGTATGGGAGGATCCCACATGCTGCAGAACAACTGGGCCCGTGAGCCACGACTACTGAGCCTGCGCATCTGGAGCTCCGCAACAAGAGAGGCCGCAACAGTGAAAGGCCCGCGCACCGTGATGAAGAGTGGCCCCCGCTCACCGCAACTAGAGAAAGCCCTCGCGCAGAAACGAAGACCCAACACAACCAAAAATTAATTAATTAATTAATTAATTAATAAAAAATTGATACAACTAAAAATAAAAAGTAAAGTTCTACAAACCTGACTCAACTCTGAACTACGTCAAATGATCGTGTGTGACCACATGGCTGCTTCATTCTTCTTGGCTAACAAGTTAATGCTGGCCTTTGTACATGAGCCAGTTTGTGCTGTCCCAGAAATCCATGGAACATGGGGCCCAGGGCGAGCAGTTCCACATGTTTCCATTAGGTCAACTGCAGGTGGCCAAGAGTTTTCCATGGGAAGAAGACAGTGTCAGGAGGCTTTGAGTTTTAATATGATCCTATCATCAAAACTGACTTTGTGTCAACAGCTGTTCTCATTGTAATTGAACCTATGTCCCCAAAAATGTGTTTTTTTAAATAAAAGGTATCAGCTCTTCTATGACCATCATCATGTTTTATCTATTGTCTAAACCCATTAGGCAAAGAGCTGGGAAGATTGACACAACAAAACTTGGACACGGTGCTCGTTGCTGCTAATAGCTTAATAAGCAACTTCTTAATGCCCACCCACCTCCACCTCCACCCACACCCACCAGCCTCAGCCCTCCAGTCTCTCTCCTCCATTCCCCACCCTTCAAAACGCAGCTCTTCCCACCGCACAGCCGGGCCCTTGCTGAAGCCTTACTCAGCCATGTGCTTCCCCCAGCACCTTGCCTGCCTGTGAGTGCAGGACCACGTGCAGCAGTGTTTCTCCAAGGGAGGCCCACCTGCCTCCTGCACCTCCCTGTCACCTCACATGGCTGGTCAAATGCCTCTTTCTGGGTCTCACTCCAGACCTACTGAATCTGAGGGTGGGGCTGCGAGGGTAGCCACTTTGAATAAACACTCTATGCCCAAATTTAGAAACCACACTATCTTTTATTTATGACTCGTATTTTAGGACCAGATTCCACGTTCTTGGATTGTTTACAGTTAGCTCAAATGTCCACATACCCATTCACAGAGCCAAACAAACAACACAACAATCCTAGATGGGAAAAGAGAAAGCTTCAGCCCAGCACCTGAGAAAAACCATTAAGGTCTTCATGGACTTCCCTGGTGGCGCTGTGGTTAAGAATCCGCCTGCCAACGCAGGAGACACCGGTTCGAGCTCTGGTCCGGGAAGATCCCACATGCCGCAGAGCAACTAAGCCTGTGCGCCACAACTACTGAGCCTGCGCTCTAGAGCCCACGAGCCACAAGTACTGAGCCCGCGTGCCGCAGCTACTGAAGCCTGTGCACCTAGAGCCTGTGCTCCACAACAAGAGAAGCCACCGCAGTGAGAAGCCCGTGCACCGCAACGAAGAGTAGCCCCGCTCCCCGCAACTGGAGAAAGCCCACACGCAGCAATGAAGACCCAACGCAGCCAAAAAAAAAAAAAAAAAAGAGAAAGGGTTTCAGTTGACCACAAACTCAATGAGTCAGTATTTGGTGTGGTTGGCGTAAAAGCTAATTCTAATTTAGGCGCAGAGATAAAAGTAGAGGAGATGGAACCAAGGAATGTCCCATCAGGCCGCATCTACTTCGCAGTGCTCTGTTGAGTCCTAGCACCCACATCCTAAAAGAGGTCTGGACAAATTGGCACATGTTCAAAGGAAAATGCAAAGTAGGAGAGTGAGAAGCACATGGATTAGGCTGCAGTTATCCCCGCTTTCAGTGCATGCAGATCTCGTCCCGTGAAGGCAGGGGCCCAAGAGGGCTACTCCCTAAAAACACCTTAATCTCAGAGACCTACAACTGGGTGGACCCACAGGGAGAAGCCAATGTTTGTCAGTTGGGTCTCTGGTGTGAAACCACAGGAAATGATTGTGGTGATTCCAACACACAATTGATAGGTACAGACTTTCTGTTCTGTTTCCTTTATTGAGAGGCAAAGAGATGATTCTGCGTTTGACATGAGAAATTTCTAAATTAATTGTAATAACTTAGCAAATAGCTATAATATATCTCAAGCAAGTCACCCCAGTGTACAACATAATGATGTCTTTAAGATGAACTCTGTCATGATTATAAAGAAAAAGTAAAAGAGATAAAAGAGGAAAAGTGAGTTTGTTATTATGTATGGGAAATTCTTTTCCAAAGTTCTCACCATGTGAAGAGCATCTGCTCGTAAAATTTGTGCTCTCACTGTTTTTAACGCGTTTATACTTCTTATGACCGCAGGACGGGGGCACTGCCCTGCTGGCCGCCAGTCAGTATGGGCACATGAAGGTGGTGGAGACCTTGCTGAAGCACGGAGCCAACATCCACGACCAACTTTATGTGAGTGTGTTTCAAGGGGGCTCTTGGGGGACACTTGCTCATTCCCTCATCACACATAGCATTGCAGTCTATGCCAGAAGTGGCATCTGATACAAATTATTACAGTTATCAGAGAACTTCAGGGGAGTTGTAAACAGTGTAGAATGATAGAGAAATTAAGAAAGTTGGTGATTAAGATAAGACCAGTGGATTTAGGCATTAGGATATATGTATTAAAAGAGCAAAACATTCAGAGGTCACCAAAGAGACCAGTACTGAAGTCAGAATGTCAAGGGTTAAGAGAACGGGAGGTCAATGAGTGATAGTAGAAGGACAGCACTCACCTGAGAAGTATTAAAACAAGAAAGAGAGAAAGTTGATGCAAGATAGAAGTTTCACTCATTAGTTATATGCTCCTTTCCTTCTCGACAACCATAGACAATATAAATGCATTTATGTTTTACCGGCATCATAATCAAAGATGTCATTAAAGATGTCAATCTATTATATCATTAAATTTTTTTTCCAGGACCAAAAGCATTATGACATTTAAATAAAAATGTTCCTGACAACTTTATCCACCCTTCCAAAGTTCAATACCTATGAAATGAGTGATGGGGGAGGACCCTCTTGTAACAACCCTATTGAGGACTTGCTCCAGAATTTCTTGTCTGATCATCTCATGGATCTGAAAGGAACAGAAGAACCAATAAAATATTCCTTGGTGACCTTCAGCTTACAATTGTATCAATGCATGTTAGGCAGAATAAAGAAGTTTGAATATGGGTAAAAAAAAAAAAAAAGTGACATCTGAGACATCAAAGGAAAAAGATAGAGTTAACCATGTGAGCTTTTTCTATGTAGAAACCCATAATCTTATTTACCCATCTTTGCTCTGCCCTTTTAAATCTCTTGCACATATGATATATTTCATGTACCTATGTAATTAAGAGCGTCAAAAATAATGGGATACATTATTTGTAATACGACAAGCCCAGTGTACGGACTTGCTGAAAACCAAAACAAGTCCTCCTGTTGTAGAGTTATTTGGGAGGAAGAACACAAAAAAGGAGAAATCAAGTTATTTGGAAGAGAAGTGAGGATGGGTGAATGAAGACCTCTGAAATACATGCACGCCATTGACCCTGAAAGGCATCCACTGCCAGTGTGGGTCTGTTTGCAGCTAACTGGCAATTAGCACATTACCCAAGCATTTTTAATGGTCACTCTAATTCCGTAGAATTTATGGCAAATGTTATTCTGGTTTTGGAGGAAAAACTAAAATATGGGGAGATGAAGTAACTTGACAGTCTCATGGTGAGGAGTGGAAGAATTCCTGCTTCCAGTTGTCTAGGAACCATATTTTAGGCTATTGTACCACTAGACATGAGCCCTATGCCCAGGGGTGCTATACTTTCATAGACATGTAATGAGATGTGTAGGTGTGAACTTTTCCATTTGAACACCCTTTCCAGAGTTTACACAGATACCTCTGACAAATCACCAGCCTCTTTGAAATCCATAGAAACTAGCCTTAGGCTTTGCACTTCAAAATCTGTTACCACTCTTTGAACCTGTAGCATTCCTGGTTCAATGACTAAACTACTTGACTGTGGCCTGAAGGAGTGATTCTCAACTCTGGCTGTCCATTAGAACCAGGGAGCATTAAAAAAAATTCCACTTCCTGGGCCCACTCCTGACCAACTAAGCTGGAGTCTCTGATGGCAGCTTGGGCAACAGGTGGTTCTGACATGTGCCCACATCTGAGAAACAGGGGTCTGCAGCTCTGTATTTCTTCAACTGTATATAGTGAAGTTGTATCTGAGAGTGTGTATGAGTATATGTATGTGCAGGTTGAATAGGAAGAGCCCCTGTCTTTGGAAAAGGAAAATGGGTTATGATTTTCGTAACATTACCATTAATAGTCAGCAGTCCAAATTGACTGTGGGTATAGATTTTGTACTGTTAGATAACATTCTTCCATAAGGCTCCTTGAAGCAACACTTAATTTTAGGAATGTAGAGTTTGGGGAGATCCCATTCCCATGGTAAATTCCTCTCTGTTATAAGGTAACCTAGAAATTTCATGCACCAGAACTTCCATTTTGTATTAAGACTTTTACCCTTACCTAAACAGTCCAAATATAAATGTTTCCATTAAAAACAGTTGAAATACAGGGCAGGGGGCAGGGAGTGTCAATGATTCTTGAAAACTTCTAGGAACAGAAATGTGTAACGCACAGTAAAAAAAAAAATCCAATGCATGGAGATCCGTTTTGGAAAATTCCTAAGAGTTATCAGCTGCTAAGGGCAGGGAAGACTTTCTGTGGCAACACAGTAAGGAACAGCTGAAAATTGTATCCCCATATCAAACATTTGCTTAAAAATCTGTACAGGCTGAGACTTCCCTGGCGGTCCAGTGGTTAAGACTCCGAGCTTCCACTGCACGGGTGAGGGTTTGATCCCTGGTCAGGGAACTAGGACCCCACATGCCGAGTGGCTCGGCCAAAAACAAAGAAAGAATCTGTACAGGCTGATTACTTTTTTAATGATTGCGTTGAGGGCAGTCTGGCGGCTCAGCTGACACCCACTGGAAATTCAGCACCCTCTGCCTGGTTGGACTTGTAGGGAAGGTGCTTTGATCCTGTGGTTAGTGTTCCTGACATGAGGGGTGGTAATTAGCTGGGTTAACTAGTTTTCCACTTAGGTCTGAAAGTAATGAGGCTCACTCTGTCCTGTGAATGCTGTGTGAAGTAAGCACCTAGACAGGAGGCGTGCTCTCGACTGACCCGTGTACTTGCTGAAATTAACCAATGATACGTCTTCAAGAAAAAAGAAACGCCCAGAAGATGTACAGGCCCCGTTAAAAAGAAAACTAAAGAAAATTGGAAACAAGCACTTGCTTTGGGCTTTTTATGCACGACTGCTTAGTCGTCTGTATAGGTATTGTTGGCGCCTGCTGGGCTGGCACGGAGAGAATTCATGGGCATTCTTACCAGGGTGGGAATTTTGGAAGCATCTTGTGTTTTAAAGCTTAGAGGAACTGCATGTTGGGAGAACATGGATAAGGGAGCACGAAAGAGAAAGGAGTAGGGAATATCTAATTAAAAGGATACTTTTCATTCCCAATTCATTAAAGCACACAAAATAGATTTGAGGGATTTCTTTTTTGTTTTTTATTAACAGATTTTATTTTGTTTTTTGTTTTTTAATGAACACTTAGCACTTAGTGACAAAAGGACTGCAATGGAAAATTGTGTTAAATGTGTGTTTTTTAAGTCTAAGTACAAGAGGGTGGACTCTGAGATCATGCAGCAAAAGCAGAAGGCAGCTAATGAGAAACCTATGCAGACAGAGGAAAATGATGATTATTTGGAAAACCTGAGTTTTCCAACTAGATGTATCATAAGCTGTATGACCAAGATTTTACAGAGTGAACAGTCATTACATATGTCATAACTCATCCTTATACAACTGTCTATTTTAAACTTTACCTTTCAGCCTGACTTAGTGTGATGTTTTAGAACTGTTCTTCAATGAAGAAAACGCCACACATGTTAAAAGGGGGGGAGGGGAGGAAATAAAAATCTAATTTCTTTTATAATAAATGTGAAAGATGACTTGTTAACACTTTCAATTTGCTATCTGTCAGGATGGAGCCACCGCACTCTTCCTAGCTGCCCAAGGTGGTTATTTGGATGTGATTCGATTACTGTTGTCCTCAGGAGCAAAAGTCAACCAGCCCAGGCAGGTAATGTTTGCGCGTACGCATTGGGCGGTAGGCGGGGCGGGCCTGCGGTCCTGCGGCAGCACCTGCCTAAGATAACCAGTCAGCCCTGGGCGTCTTTAAACCCTTTCGCCTCTGGGTAAAAGTTCATCTTTGATTAGGGTTTTCCCCCTTCTTTGCTTTGGGCTCACCCGAAAGCCTATGAAATCAGGCTGACACCACTATTCAGGATGTTTGGCGTCGGAGGTCAAGTACATACTCTGCCACCTCCTGTTCAAATAAATGATGGCTGTACTGGGGTCAGGAGAGTAGGCTAGCCTGGGACATAGGTAAATAGAGGCGAGTCAGGTAGCCTTGCCCTTGCTCAGTCCCTCTGCTGATTTGCTGCCTTATCTCTTACCCACCACTTCTTGTGCTGAGCCAAAGAGGAGTCCATATTCTTGGAATCATTACTGGGTTCTGCATCTTCATCTCTCACGATTACAACACCATTGAGACTTAATTTACCAAAAGAAGATGTTATCTGGCAAATCAATTAACTGATACTTAAAGGAACAGGACTACAAGGTAATACAGGCCACATTTATGAATGGTAAAGAACCATCCAAATGTAAGGCATTATAATTAGCCTCTCATAACTATTTCTGCACTAATCCATTTGTTTTTAACGAAACATTTCATATTAAGGTAACATTACTTTAAAGGTAGTTTTCTAGGGAAAAGTCAAGCTGATAACTTACCAATAAATGACATGCAGGCAGATTCCCACTGTCATGTGGCCTGATATGGGAAGACCTGTATGCTCGTTAGTGAATAGCTATAGGAACCTTAAGGTCAGCCTGAGTTCTTGGCCACAGGCTTCTTCAGACTTTAGAAATCCAAATGCATAAGGAACCTGAGAAAAGAAAGAGCCTTTGGGCAAAGTGGATTGGAGGTCAGGAATCCTGAGTTTTAGATCCAACTCTACCACTAACTAGCTGTGGGGTTTTGAACAAGTAAATGAGCCTCTCTGGACCTCTGTTATGTTATCTGAAAATTAGAAGGCTGGACAAAATGATCCTGATAATATCTTCAAGTTCCCAAATTTTGATAATTGTTTTATTCAATGTTCAATCTGTATTTCTTGAGCACTTGTCATGTGACAGACACTGCTATGAATATAAGATCATAATTTGAGAATTTTAAAGATGTTCTTAGGTTTGGATGGCCCCAGTAATACTCCTGGGAAAGGATGCTTTTAGAAAAAAATAGCACTTCCATACCTGCCAGTGTTGACATTTGGGAATTGGAATTTAGTATTTTCTTGTTGGTCCTTATTTTGAAATCATTGATTGATTCTGAATCAGAAGTTTCATTTTTGAAAATTAATGAAAGGAATTTATTTTAGATTGCTTAAGTTTGATTTGGAGGCCATTATTGAGGGTACCACTGTGAATTTAGAAATGAGAGATTATCAAGATGATCAAGTCTCTCTGTACATCTGGCACTTCAAAAACTCTGGTTGTAAAGATGCATTATTTGTACGCCTAAGGTGCTGTTTGTAAAACACCAACTTGACATGAGAGATCATATTTCAAATGTTGCCTGAATTATGTCCATTTAACCCTAAATTGAGTCGTGTGATGGCATTAAAGCCAAGAAGTTAAAGAGTAAGCCAGCAGTGCCGTGGTAGCCGCAACACACCGCAGCTGTATTTCATCCCTCAGGAGTGAGGATAACCTGGGCAAAGTGGGCAACCCAGCCTGGGAACGGGAGGAGCCCACCCTTGGGTCGAGGAGCAAGTGACGTGCCTTTCCAACAACTGCATCTAATGCAACTGTTTGGAATTGTGAGTGTCCAGATCTGAAAAGACTGTTATTTAGGGAGAGGTGTTTTATAAAATAAGAATTGCTTTAGGGGGGAAAAGCGATGAAATTTTTCCTTTTCATAGAGTGCAGTAACCCCTTTGTACCCTCACACCATAATCTTTTTACTACCACAAGCTTATAGTTAAAGGTGATCTAGCCAGGTCAGACTAGTCCAAGTTCTGTCTTCTGTAAAAGAGTAAACTTTGCAAGTTTAATTCCATTCCAAGAAAACAAGAAGTGTCAGAAATACAGCAAAAGTGATATCAACCCCTGTTAACTTTGTCACAAGTTATGAAGAGGTTAAAAAAAAAGTCTAATTAAAAGTTTCCATTAAAATGGCCTGTACGTGGTAGACGGTTATATAGGTAGGACATTTGGAAACCACTGTTTTATTCTGAAATCTCAGCTGACACACTGAATCATTGTCAGAAAATTCTTGAATTTACAAAATAAGGACAAGGATATTTGCCTGGTTTAATTTCTTAATATTTTTAGATAAATCTGATTTCTAATTTTTGCTTCGCCATTCCAAGGAGTCCTGACATTTTATGGTACACTGTGCCAGGATGTGAATGAAGCTGCATTGAAATTATTCAGCTAACATTTGATCTGAGCTTCAGGGAACCTGAACGGTAGTAGGAATGACTTTTCCTTGTAATTCTATCACTGAAGAACTAACTGAAAACCTTCTTAGTACTCTTCTAGAAGGAATCATATGCATAAAGCAAGCCATAGGCAGATTTTGGAATGACTAATTTCTTTTTTTTTTCCTTCTTTCTTTTTAATTTTTTATCCCTGGAAAGACTAAATTACTGTTTTGAAACGTGAAAAATTTCCCTTCTAAGCTGTCCTGAATAAAGAGGTCAAGAGTCACAGACATAATTGAAATCCACAGTCATTTAAAACTTCATTTTCAGTTCTTTCTATGTGTCCTCACCAATTAGAGTTGATATGACTCAAACCTTTTTAATCACTAGCTGAGATGGCTGATTAGTCTGTTTTCCTACCAACAAAATGCTTTGACATATACTTTTCCCAACTCAACTCACGCAGCCCATTAACATGATGCTTTTATGGAGTGACGAAGGTCGGGCTCTGTTTACCTGGGGCTGAGGTTGGCCTGTCATCACTCATCTCTGTCTAGTCCTCTTAATATGCTGATCAGCATTTCTTTGAAGCCTGACCAAAACGCCATCTCATAAAGTACCTTCTCTATCAGAAGCCTTGGTTTGGACTCGTATGCAGAGATGCTGGGACCCAGACAGTATCCTTTCTCCCAGGTTGTAAGCTTGGAGGGCAACCCAGTGGTGGGCAACGGGCAACATAGAGTCAGCAGATGGGTGCAGTGTCCTGAGGGTTCCGAGAAGGGAGCAGACCACAGTAGGGAGACCCTGCTGCTTGCATGCCCTCTACTCTCAGAAAAGCCGTGTTGACCGCCAGAGGGCACCCCGTGGCCTGGGCAGAGTGTCCATAAGTCCTGGAAGGCTGCAGGGCATGGTGATCAGCGACTGGGAACTGGAAAAAGGCTCTGATACAGCGCGGGCTCCTGAGCAGGACAGGAGGATTCTAAGAGCCAGCTAGGAAGCCAGAGCCAGGTCTCGGGGCTGCGACTGCGGATGGGGGAAGTGAGCAACTTGGTAGTTACAGGGATATGGATAAGAAAAAGAAACACAGGCCCACTTTTGCTTATGAACTGTATGACCTTGAACAAATCGCTTTCTCTCCCTGAATCTCATTTTTTTTTCATCTGTAAAACCATGATAATGATGGTACCTTTGCTATAGGAATACTGTGAGAATTAAAAAATAATAATAATCCCTGCAAAACTCTTCATGCAGTAGCCAGTATAAACCGAGTACCTAGTAAATGTTAGGTATGGTATTATCATTTCTATTCCATCCAGGCCTTTCTGGAATAGAAAACTCGTCAGAAATCAAGGCTGCTCTCTTTCCCTCATAAGCCAAGTTGTCTCTGTCATCTCAAAGTCCCTTCTTTCCTCTCTTTCTCTCTCCCTACTCCTTTCCATTTTGATCAGCTTCCTCTGCCTTCGTATTTGTATGCGGTCCCCAAGTTTACAGGTCAGACCCCCAGGCTCTTGGCGTAGCCATGTCACTGTCGCAGCTCATCCCTGCCCTCCAGGCCACAGTGGCCTGGCTGGCCTGCCCATCCTCAGTCTCATCACTTGTGGCTGGGAGAATGGTTCAGGGTGTGGGCAACGCAGGCATCTAGTGACATCTTTTACAGATTCATTTGCTGGACCAAGGACACAGAATAGAGGGACCCAGTACTGAGAAATGGGCTCCAGGGCTGGTAGCAAAGGTGTCTCCATATTGAACCCCCTGTGTTACTGATGAGGTTCCTTATAATCTCTTGAACCCCCAACTTAGAACAGAATTGGTCCGCAGCACTTGCTGTCTGGCTTGAGCCTGCAGGTGAAATAGCTTAAGTATAGGTACTGGAAGGCAGTAGAAGCAAAGAGCTAGTGCCACTTAATATACTTATTGCCATGGGAGAGAATGGCTTTATGGTTTTAATTCTTTTTTCTAAATCATCTTTAGGAGCCTAAATAAGACCAAATAAAATTTAGTCTCTAATACAAGTCACATCATATACTCCATCTCATGCTGTGACCTCTCTATAACAATATATTAGAGGAGGGCTTCCCTGGTGGCGCAGTGGTTGAGAATCTGCCTGCTAATGCAGGGGACACGGGTTCGAGCCCTGGTCTGGGAAGATCCCACATGCCGCAGAGCAACTAGGCCCGTGAGCCACAATTGCTGAGCCTGCGCGTCTGGAGCCTGTGCTCCGCAACAAGAGAGGCCACAATAGTGAGAGGCCCGCGCACCGCGATGAAGAGTGGCCCCCACTCGCCGCAACTAGAGAAAGCCCTCGCACAGAAACGAAGACCCAACATAGCCCAAAAAATAAATAAATAAAATAATAATTTAAAAATATATATATTAGAGGAGACTTGAAAATAGTATCTCAAATGGAATGAGGGAATAACAGAGCTGGAAGGAACTGCAAAAGTCCCCTATTTAACCATCCATCAGGTGCTAGAAGCTGATTGGTAATCAGCCACTGTCAAACCTCTCCAGGCGTGGGGAACTCATTACTACCTCATCAGCTCATTTAGTCTTTAACCAGCCCTCCTTATCATTCCTTTCTTACATTGAGCCAGTGTACTACTTGGTATGCAAAATCAGTCTAAATTTTTTTCCACTTGTCATGCACACAAATAGTAAACAACAGCTGTCATAACCCCGGTGAATCCCATCTTCTTCAAGCTAAATGTTCTATTTCTTAAAAAAAAAAAAAGTGCGGCTGAGATTGTAACTTCTACTTCATGACAATTTCTTTGATTTAATATACTTTAAAACTGTATATTTTTGTCAAGAAGTATTTTAAAACTTACATAAATATTTTCAGATGTTGTTCCTACTCCGATTCTCTCCAAAGCTCTACAAAAAAGAAGCTAAATCGACTTAATTGCCCTCATTTTTATGATGAAGCCATCTTCACAATGAAGATTCTGACTATTGTAATAGAAGGAAAATATATGACAAAGCAGAAATTGAGGTATACGGAAGAGGAAAATCTCTCCTCTTCACAAACTAGATAATGGATCTGACAAGAGTTCTCTAATTCACATTCAACTTCCTGGGTTCAAAAATCAGCTTTGGAGAAGTAAGCACCAGCAAGGAAATACACAGGTTTCCCCCAAATCTCATTTTCCCAATCGTTCCTACCTGATCTATCAGTTATCTCACAGGGTAACTGGGAGAATCAAATTAAATAAAGCACATGGAATGCTTTGTAGACAAAAGTACAAATTAAATTACTTACTGTTTTTCATGATAAATAATATTCAGATCCATTTTCTAAGCATCTGTTGGCCACTCCTTGTGCTTAGCACATTTCTGTATGTTTTCTCCTTCACCAATATCTCTGTGAGGCTAATGTTTTCGCAGAAGGGGACGAGGCTCAGAGGGATTTCCCTAAGTTCTCACAACCAGGAAGTGGTGACTTCTTTTTCCACCTACTGCGACTATTGCAGTTAAGGTGATAACATTTGATAAAATATCGAAACATTACTGTTATGATATTAATAGTTGTTGCTAATATAGCACCTCTCAGCACTTTCCCACATATTAGTGTCAATTAATAGAGTTTAAAAACAACCAAACCCTTGGAAAGCACGGGGAACAGCCTGCTGGCTGCCTTTCCTCGCCTGCCCTCTGGCGGCGATGACAAAGAACAGATGAACCCAGAGCGGGCAGGAGGGGAAAGTGCATCCGCACCTGAGCCCAGGAAAATCCTTTGTGGAGCCCAGACTCTCTGTCCGGTCTCCCGGGGCCCTGCCCACAACCCTTGGGCTGTAGCCAGCTGGATTTCCCCCAGATCCTTCTAGGCTCCTGATTTGCCATCACCCCACTCAAAGGTCTTGGTCCTCTGTCCCGTTGCCAGGACAGCAGTGGGCAGTGACCGTGTGCCTGCTGCAGGTGGTACACTGGAACTGAAATGATATCCTCCAGCAGAAAGTGAAACTTTAGCTTCTGTACCTGAATCATCTTGCTCTTCAGCCCGCAGTCCCACTGATGAATAATTCAGTCTTATCTGACTAAGGCAGTCTCTTTGGGTCCCATTACCTTAATTGCGTTTGAGGTTAAGGTTAGTCAGTTCTGGGTTCTCCCTCTTCCTAACCTTCTCTCCAGGTGACCCAAGTTCTCAGAGGTCAGACTATCACCCTGGCATTGGAGTTGGGGTGGGGATGCTCGTGTCTGCTCCTTGTGCTGGCTTGTCAGCCTCCCTGGTCCCTGAGCATCTGCATTGGTCCCCAAAGGTGCAGCTGGTCCACCATATGCGGGCCCTGCCATCATCTATGTCCCTGACGTCCCGTGGCCTTATCTCCCCAACCCCGGCTTACTCCAGGCCGCTGTTCAGCCAGCACTTCTGATTTCCCGCAGGCAGGCAGGCAGGGACTCTTGGGGGGATGTGGGCCTGGGGTATTGGGGGCGTGTCCAACATGGGTCCAGCCGGCTCCCACGGCCGTTTCTCTTCTACCTGTGAGGCACCAGCCAAGCGCAGAGCTCCTTAGGGGGCTTGCAGTGTTCCTGGGTTTCATTCCAAGAACAGGAGAAAATCCTTTTTTCCTATCTGGAATTCACTCTAATTTATCTGGGTGTTTCTAGCACCCTAGCTTACCCAACCCAGATTCAACCCAGAGCAGGAGGAAAACATAGACACTCATGACCCTGCCTCCCCCATCCCTCTCTAGTGCCTCCCTCCTGCACTAGAAGGGTTTTCTAGTTTCCTTTCTGTCCAGCAGGAACCACCCTCCTTCCTGTCAACTCCTTCTGTGTCCCTTGGATGTTTCACCTCTTCTTCTCTGGAGCAACATACCTCAGCTTCATGGCCCAGTGTTCACAGAAAAAGGGTCACTGGGCACATAATACACAGCAAGTTTTACCAAAACTATCAATCTGCTGTAGCTGGGCACTGTGCGGCAGCCCCCAGAAGACACAGTATCACATCCTGCATAAAATTATGGTGCCTGAGAATGACATGGCTTGGGGGGATTCTGGACGCAAGAGCAGAGTGGGAGCAATGTCTTTAGCTTTCTGACCCTCAGACCGGCCTCAGAGGAAGTCGCCCCCTCTCCTGTAGGAATGAGGGGGCCCCACGAAGCAGGGTGTGTTGTGTGAACCCACCCGTAAAGCAAACAGCCAGAGTCTGGGCAAAAATCAGGACAGGCTGGCCTCTCCCCGGGTTTGTCGAATTTGGTTCTGCTTGGTATACCTGCAACACAGCCGCTTCCCACGCGTGTTCCCTGGAGCCCCGCAGCACTCTCGGCCGTGAAAGGTCCTGCCGTGCAATGGCTTTTATAAGCCAAGATCTGAACCCAAGTAGTCCGGGCACTGCCAAATGCCAGCCTACTTACGTGGGTGAGAATCACCGTCGTCGTGGGCTGTTGGGAGCCCTCCCGGGGGCGTAACCCGCCGGTCCGTGGATGCTGTGTCCTCTCCCCGCAGGACGGCACGGCGCCGCTGTGGATCGCGTCGCAGATGGGCCACAGCGAGGTGGTACGGGTCATGCTGCTGCGCGGAGCCGACCGCGACGCCGCCCGCCACGTGAGTGCGAGGACCGCCGCGCGCGCGGGCTCGGATGGGGACGCCTTCCACTGAAGCCTTCACCTCCGAGTTTAACTCAGCCGAAACGTGCGGAGGAGACGCAGCTTTATTCTGTCTCTTCCTCACCGGGGTTGTCTCCCAACCTCCTCCTGCTCTTCAGCAGGAA
Source organism: Eschrichtius robustus (assembly GCF_028021215.1). Lineage (NCBI taxonomy): Eukaryota > Metazoa > Chordata > Mammalia > Artiodactyla > Eschrichtiidae > Eschrichtius > Eschrichtius robustus. Next base: position 40,644,103 of record NC_090837.1, on the reverse strand, counting down.
AACAAGGGAAAGGTCTGAATCAGTTGAAACCTAGCAACTGCTGCTCAGTCTCTCTAAGGGGAAAATGTTGAATTCCTTGAGATCCTCCTCCCCCTGGGCTGACCTCTGGATGACCCGGGAGGACCAGGTAGGAGTCTCAGGCCTCGGCTGCCCTTGGGGATGTATCCCCCAGCGGCTGCTGGTCTGCCTGGCGCTGCGCCTCCTGTTGGCCTCCAGGCCACAGTGCAGCTGGCTCGAGGGGTCTGTGGTTTGGGGTCCTCGGTGCCCCGGCTCCCTGAGCTGCAGACCCCCACACCACATCCCCCATCGGCCTCCACTTAGCCTCTGTTGGGGTCACTTCATTTTTTTTTTTTTTTTTTTTTTTTACAGTATCTGGCCTTTTTGCCCTTAATATTACCCTTGCCTGTGTGACCCCGTCCACTCTCCAAGTCTGAGCCCACAAAGGGGGAAACCAAAAGACACATTCCTGACCACTTCTCTGTCCTCTCTCCCACTCTCTCTTTTTTCCTTCCCACAATCTCTGAAGTCAGAAAGGAAAAACCCTCTATTCTCATCTTCCTCCTGATTCCAGCCAAACCTTTAGAGCAGCCTGGGGTGTTTCCTTTACTACAGGAGAACTCTGTGAGCAAAATCCTCCAAATACAGAAATTGATGCGTGAAAGTAGGAGAAAGGGGGAATTGGAAAAATCTCTTCTCAGGCCAGAAAAGGATGACAGAGCTTAATATTAATTTTTGAACTTGTCTTTGCATTCTTTTTTAACAGATTTCAATCTATCCCCTTCCTACTCTCCCCCCATCACCACTACCACAGGCAGGCAGGTACCCAGGACAGACTAGAGCAAGGCTGTATACACGGGAAGGCAAAAAGAAAAGCAATTTAAAATTTTAAAACAGTAGATACAGTGCAACAATTATTTAAATCATTAAAAACAGTTCAACTGGGAATTCCCTGGCGGTCCAGAGGTTAGGACTCCGCACTTATACTGCCGAGGGCGCAGGTTCAATCCTTGGCAGGAAACTAAGATCCCACAAGCCGCACAGTGAAAAAAACTTTAAAAAAAAACAGTTCAACAATTAATTTCTAAGTCATGAACTGCAGAGAATGCCTCTTTAGTCCATCTATGTTCTAAAAATATCCTCCTGAAATTCCCCTTGTTCCTGTACCCAATATTCTAAGGGACTAGAAGACCATGAATTCCCAGATGGCAGGGTTCGAAGATAATGTAATAAGTCACATATTTTGTCTGGTATCCTTTCACGTAGAATTAACTGTTTAATATGCTCTAAAATGATTTTAGATTAAGAGACATTGCAGGCCTGTGCTTTAGTTTACACATTTTGCCTTCTTCTGACAAGCACATTCCCAGTTCTCAACCAACATTTTATTATTATCCAACACACACATATGTTAATAATCAACTTTTCTTTTTCTCTCTCTGTAAAGGATGGTACAACAGCATTACTGAAAGCAGCCAACAAAGGGTATAATGATGTTATAAAAGAGTTGCTGAAATTCTCACCCACCCTCGGTATTTTGAAGGTAAGACCTACGGAGAAAATTTTACCACCCTGTAAAAGAGAGAGGTTAGAAATTTAAGAAGTCCACACTGGGGACTGCAGTAGAATCTGGGTACCATTTGCATGGTTAGTTGTATTCCTGAGAGAACATGCCTACAACTTGTCCATGTTAGAGATTCCTGGGCACTGGTAGAAATGGGAAGGTAATAAAAAGAGTGAACCGGCGTCTGTAGGTACCTAGTTTTCTAGGGGGGAAAAAAATTAAACAATTGTACTGAAATTGCTAAATTGGAAATCACCCATATTGATATATCATTGGAAGATTTGTGAAATCCTCCACAAATGAAAAACGTGATTTGTGTCCCAGAAAACATGAGGGACAGGAACTCACATTCCTTCTCTTCATTATCTGGGGCAAAGAACCACATTGTTACCTTAGGTGGAATGAAATAAGCCTCAAACATCTGGACACGTCAGAGAATGTGTCATTCTGGAGAGCTGCGTCTTCCAGAAAACAGAGCCCCAAAACTCCTTTTTTAAGTTGTAATCATTTTGGATTAAAATATTTCTCAACTAGAGTATCTACCAGAGGTTGGCAGTCTTTTTCAATAAAGGACCAGGTAGCAAATATTTTAGGCTTTGTGGGCCATACAGTCTGTGTTGGAACCGCTCCACTCAGCCATTGCAGAAAGCAAGCAGTCATAGAAAATACGGCAACAGCCAAGTGTGGCCGCATCCAATCAGATTTATTTATGGATGTTGTATTTCTAAAATTTTATATTTTTACGTGTCACAAAATAGTCTTCTTTTTTAAATTTTTAAAATGCTGAGCTCATCAGGATGTAGAAAAACAGGCGGGGCAGGGGGAGGGGGGAGCTAGATTTGTCCTGTGGGCTGTGGTTTGCTGACTCCTGGTATACGCTCTAGTGTTTTGTTAAATAGAGGACACCAAACCTGTTCTAAACTTGGGACAGTAGTTTAGCACTTTTTTGGATTTATTGATGTATCTGAAGTCTACTTGCCCTTTGGATGCCTTCTGTCTGATCTTTATGTGTTTAGGCTCCGTTGTTGCTGTCAGCTGATACGGAGCTGCTGTTGGTGTGCCTTTCTCTCTTGCCCCAGTGAGCTAATTCTAATCTTCTATGAGCTTGCGAGTCAAAAAAGCTGTACTTTGTACTCGTAAAAATTGTTTGGAAAGTAAGAATAAAGTCTGTGGAAATGAATTCTCTATGAATAAAAGAAACTAGCTTCAGAAATGGACTTCGCAATATCTAGTCATGCTGCAGACGGCTCTTTTTTGGCTTGGTTTTTCATTTATTTATTTATTTTTGGCTGTGTTGGGTCTTCAGTTCGTGCGAGGGCTTTCTCTAGTTGCGGCAAGCGGGGGCCGCTCTTCATCGCGGTGCGCGGGCCTCTCACTATCGCGGCCCCTCCAGTTGCGGGGCACAGGCTCCAGACGCGCAGGCTCAGTAGTTGTGGCTCACGGGCCCAGCTGCTCCATGGCATGTGGGATCTTCCCGGACCAGGGCTCGAACCCGTGTCCCCTGCATTGGCAGGCAGATTCTCAACCACTGTGCCACCAGGGAAGCCCATTGGCTTGGTTTTTTATTCTTAGCCACACTGCACTTCGGCAACACTGATAAGTTGGTTAAGATTTTGATAAGTGAAATATTACCAGATTACTGTATTGCCGCACATGGCAAACATGGTAAAGCAAACAGGGAAAATGGCTACTTTGCTGGAGTTTTTCTCTGGGTATGATATTTAACGTGCCTACAAGATCAGAAAGTGTTTTACGTATATATATGAAGTAGTTAATTTGAAAACTAAGCTTGCATTTAGGTACTATTCACAGACATATTTACCTTCTAGAACAGATGTCTTGTGACTGCCCATTGTTCTTATATTGGGTTTGTTATATTCTCTTTTCCCCTTCCAGAATCCAGCTACACGCTGCACATGGCTGCTTCCTTATGTCAATAAATATTTGCAGTAAATTCCATAAAATGTCAGCAACCTATCCACTAGACCGCTCAGTACCCAGAAATGCTTCAACTCAAGGCTGGGGTCGGGGGTGGTCCTCAACGCACCTACTCTTACTCTTAAGCCGTGTAGCTCCCAGTCGCTCTCCTGCCCACCTGCGCGTGTGGAGCGTGTACAGCTGGGTTGACAACTCGGCCTGTAGGTGAGCAGGCTGTTCCTCCAGCCTTGCAGAAGTGTGCTCACCAAAAGCACAAAGACCTTAAGGAAAAAAAATGTTTGACGTAGCATTGTTGTTTTTCCCACAGCAAGTTCTGATGCCTCTACAACAGACCAAGTGAGCATGAAGTCATGTACACGCTGGGCAGATGATGCCTTATTTCACTTGCAAAAGGTTATTGGCAATATTTATACTGACCGTACACGGTGTCCCTGAGGACACTGTACTAGGTGACGATGTGACTTGGAAAAGGGAAGATAAGGATGAGCAAGGCTCTAGCATTACAGTCTCATCAGGCAGGCTGGTCCGTGAGGAAAGCCAAGCCGCGTGCTGATGCCTGTGAGCTCTCTCCTGACACACACTGTCCTTTTCTCCTAGAACGGGACCTCGGCACTCCACGTGGCCGTGCTCAGCGGAAATATTAAGGCAGTCGCGCTGCTCCTGGAAGCAGGGGCAGACCCAGCCCTGAGAAACAAGGTACCGTCTTAGTCATCTTTTCCCTCCATCGGGCGCCTGTGCAAAGAGATAAGGCAGCGTCTGCTGAAGCCAAGACAGCATCTCTGGCTCCAGTCACTATCCTCATCCTTGGGCATAGTAAGGGCATAAAATGTTGTCATTATAGGTTATGAGTGAGCAGTACATTTGGACCCAGAGGAGTATACTAAAACCCCTATATTATCAATGATTTTCAGGTAACAGTGGGGCGGGGGTAGGGGGCAGCGGTTGTGGGGAGTAAGGTTATAAGTATTCTCTCATCAGAGAAGTGTCCTAAAAATGTCAAAGTTCTGGTAGTTTAATCACCAAACTCCGTGATTTGGATACTGGTACCTTGAGAATTGCCTGTGCTCTATTTGGTGACCTCATGGGGAAGATGTTGCTTTTTATATTGTTAACAGGACTTTGCCCCACAGTTCCAAAACCAACCCATATTTTTTTTAATTGAAGTATAGTTGAGCAAAACCAACCCATATTTTTTTATAGCTCAAAATTTTTCTTAGTTTTCAGTTAAGCCAAACTTGGAGGTGGGAGGATGCCCAGTAAAAAATGACTGTCATTGTATTTCCTCCTACTCAACATCTGCATAAGCAGTCACATGTAGAGACTGGGGGTGGGAGAGTAGCCTAGGAAAGGTCTAGAGGAAGCACACTGAAACTACTGACTTTGGAAGGAGGAAGTATGGTGGGGACTTACTAACAGGGGAGAGTATGAAAAGCAACTTTCACTTTATACTTATATAGTGTTTGAATTTTTATAAGCATCTATTACTGTGTTAGATTTTACTAATAATAAAACCAAAATCAGATAACATTTCATGATATTTTTAAAAGAAACCATTAAGAAGTGCAATTAGATAACATGCCAAGAGCCGCTTTTTCTCATTCCACTTAGCACGTGGAATTATTACTTCCCCTGTTCCTACCATTGAACTGCTTGAAGACAACATCTCTGTTTATTTCTTCCTGAGATACATGGGTTTGTCTTCCATTAGCTGGTCTGGCTGTGTGATAAGCCCGCTGAAATCACAATTGCTCTCTTCTCTTTGCACCTTGGACACAGATGTCCTAAAAAGATCAGTCTTCGTTGCTAAGCCACCTGGTACTGAATTAAGGCAGTTTCTTTACATAGAAACTGAAAGATGCAATTCCTTGTGTGTCTCCTGGAATCTCAGCAATAATGGTTATGGGGAATTTCCAGTGACCAAAATGCTGGTCTTTGGAGTGTCTGTGTAGCTGCCTGTGTTGGAGTTTCATCCTGCAGAAGCCCTTGGAGAGCCGGGAGTAGCTGCCAGGAAGCTGCCCGCCTGCACGCCAGGCAGCCCGTAGAAGCCAGGCTCTTCAGAGGCAGCTGCAGAAGCAAGGGTGTTGGGATTCCCGCAGCCACTCAGGACTCCTGAGGGTGTATCCTTGACCTTTATTCATTCATCCAACAAACTCTTATTGAGTGCCTGCTAGATGCCATGCACTGTGCTGTGAACATTGTCTCTGGGGAGATAATAGTGAAAGAGATTCACATAGTGTCTATCTTCATGGGGCTCAGAGTTTACTGGGGTTATTCCAGATAATTAAACAAGCAATTGCAACACACAGTGACAAGGGCTGTCAGCAGGAAGTGAAGAATGCTATCGCAGGCTTCCTGGAGAGAGTCACTTTTCAGCTAGTACAGAAGCACCCTTCTGCTCTAGGGGCTCCAGGACTTCTGCGCTGGGGCAGATGCCAGAGGAGACGGTACCCAATGGCCCAGTACCTCTCCCCACCCTGTAGCTATCCCCATGGGTGTGGGGATCCCATGTTCCTGATACCCCCAACTGAGGACTCAGAACACATCTTCTCCCAGGAGCAGTGGGGACAGAGAGTGGTGTGATGCTGTGGGTCGTGAGTATGGACCTATGGTCCTGCTCCATGACGAATAAGATGGCCTTTCAGGGCTAACCTGGGCGCTAAGCCATCGTAACCTGGGCAACTTGAGAATTCGGTGGGGGCCCTCCTGGGAGAGGAGGAGTGAGACCAGGTTTTTAAAACTATATGGACAGTGATGTGATTGACTGAAACAACACAGTTTGAGAGTATAAAGCTTATTTTAATGGTAATGGTTATGGACATTCATGGAGATGGTCACCACACTGTAACTTAACAAGCTTGTAGACAGAGGTGCAGCTTCTTAGATCCACTCCTCTTCCTGACTGTAGAGGATCCTCTGGCTACCTGCCAGCCTGTCACCAGGGACCAGTAACCGATGCAGAACAGTTAGTTCTTCCTGAGGGTACTCTGAGACTGTATGGCGCTCAGGTCCGTTCTCCAGGAGCATTATTCTCAGCCCCAGGCATTAGGCCTGTACAACATCTGCTCCTGCAGGAACTAAGCTAATACTAGAATTAACCCCACAGAGGGGTCTCTGGTCTAAAGCAGCATCGAATAGCGCCTCTTGTTAGAGTCAGTCCAGCACCAGCATCAAGGGTCCTTTGGGTGGGCAGGGGTGCAGCTGCAGGACATGCTGCACAGCAGGCCGCTGTGGCAAACTCATCGTTCCCAGCAAGTGAGGTCCCAGCCAGTAGGTGGGGGTCAGGGAGCAGGAGCCAGCCTAGAAGGTAGGGATTGCAGGAGCTTCACCTAAGATCAGGGTTTCAGATAGAGCAGCCGGGGTTCCAGGTTTAACTGCAGGGAAAAAAGAAACTACATCCAAGTTCTCTCCCTGATTTGGTTGCCTTTCTACCCTTTAATTGCCTCCCCTGAATTCGCAAGAACATCCTTTTATTCATCTGTAACAACTGTTCTCAAAGTGTGGTCCGTGGACCCTTGGGGTGTCCTCAAAGTCCTTTCAAGGATTCTAATAGGTCGAAACAATATTCTTAATAATACAGAGACACTGTTTGCCCTTTTTCACTGTGCTGACATTTGCCGTAATGGTGCAAAGGCAATGGCGGATGAAACTGTTGGCACCTTAACACACATCAAAGCAGGGTCACAAACTGTAGTGGCAAATGATTTTACAAACCTCTAAGTTATTTTACACGTTGTACATTATTTTATAAAAATACCAGTTTTACCTAAGAATGTCTTTGATGAAGCAGTAAACAATTTTAATTTTATGAAACCTTGACCCTTGCTGTATGTCTTTTTACTCTGTAACAAAATTCGAAGTTTGCACCAAGCACTTCTGCTGTAGGCCGAAGCACATGGTTGTCTCAGGGAAAGCACTTGTACAATTGTTTGAATTGCAAAGGGAGCCAGCCACTTTCTGAGGGGATCTCCACTTTTACTTGAAAGAACGGACTTGTATCCATCACATGAGCCTGACAGCTTCCCGATACCTGTAGCTTTTCTGATGAATCAGTGATAATATTAATGAATGATGTGAGCTTTGAGGATTGTATAACGAAATGTGTCAACATTTGGAAGATCTGCATAACTCAGTGAGCTACTATTTTCTAAATGGCCGGTACATGATGTTACAAACATGCATAGGTAAAAAATCCACCTGCAGATAGATAGACCTATGGATTTTAATGCAACAGGGTAGAAAAATTCATTGATGTGGTTTCAAATTCCACATGGCAATTTAGATTTAAGATAATTGATTGGATACAGAAGCAGATATAAGAATCCAATTGTCTTCTTTTAAGCTACACAGTAAAGAAATACGCAAAACTGTTAACAGTGCTACACTTCTAACTTTTTTGTTTTTGAAAATTTAGTTCTTTTTCATAAATATGTTATTTATGTTAACCTGTAATGGGTTTATTTTATTTTATTTTTTAAATTTATTTATTTATTTATTTATTTTTGGCTGTGTTGGGTCTTCGTTTCTGTGCGAGGGCTTTCTCTAGTTGCGGCAAGCGGGGGCCACTCTTCATCGCGGTGCGCGGGCCTCACACTATCGCGGCCTCTCTTGTTGTGGAGCACAGGCTCCAGACGCGCAGGCTCAGTAGTCGTGGCACACGGCTTAGTTGCTCCGTGGCACGTGGGATCTTCCCAGACCAGGGCTCGAACCCGTGTCCCCTGCATTGGCAGGCGGATTCTCAACCACTGCACCACCAGGGAAGCCCCGGGTTTATTATTTTTAATGAATTAATAAATATACTTAAATTTTTTTCAGTTTTCATTTTTAATTAGTTAAAAACAAAAGCTCTTTGGGGTCCTCAATAATTTTTAAGAGTGTACAAAAGTCCTGAGACTAAAAAGTTCGGGAACCATTGCCCTATAATGTCTATTTCTTAAGATAGGGACTCGCTCACAAAGTAAACACTTACCGAATGTGTCTCAGCAGCACTGTGGAAAGAAAGGACATAGAGTGAGGCTGGATCAGGTGGGGTGTCGGGCCACTGAAGCTGTTCTTCCCCATGTGTCTTATGCTCTGGATGTTTCCTAACTCTGCCTTCTCATCAAAAGATGAGTCTCAAGTCCCTAGCAGACAGACTGCCTTATATAATAAACTAATAAGTTATCAAATCTATTTCTTGACAACATACTCGATAAGCTAGGCATTGTGCTGGAAATGAGGATACAGTGATTAATAAGATATGGACCCTGGCCTCCTGGAGATTATAGCCTAGTAAGGGATATGGCTAGATAGAAAGATAACTCTAAAAGACAAATATCATATGATATCACTTACATGTCAAATCTAAAATATGATACAAATGAACTTACTAATAAAACAGAAACAGACTCACAGACATAGAAAACAAACTTATGGTTACTAAAGGGGAAAGGGAGGGAAGGATAAATTAGGAGTTTGGGATTAGCAGATATAAACTACCATATATAAAATAAATAAACAATAAGATCCTACTGTAGAGCATGGGGAACCATATTCAATATCTTGTAATAAACCATAATGGAAAAGAACATGAAAAAGAATATATGTATATGTGTATATGTGTGTGTGTGTGTGTGTGTGTGTGTGTATATCTGAATCACTGTGCTGTACCCCTGAAACTAACACAACACTGTAAATCAACTATACTCCAAAAAATTTTAAAAAGAAAAATAACTAACAATGAGATAAGAAAGTAACTGGTGATATTTATATTTAAATATATTTAAAGAAAACCTTTAATGCCTTGATACAAAAGACTGAGTCCAGTGGGGTTTTTCATCAGTGGAGGAGCAAGTGTGGGTCAGGGGTCCCTCTTTGGAGTCCCTGAAACCACACCAACTGTGGGAGTTCACTCATGCCTATCTTATCTTCTTTCAGGCCAATGAACTTCCGGCAGAACTAACCAAAAATGAACGTATATTGCATCTCCTCCGAAGTAAAGAAGGACACAGGAAGAGCTAACTTAGTTTCATATTCGACTGAAAGATAGAAACCTTAATCATATTGTCCAAAAAGAAATTGCTTTTCAAATAGTGTTGGAAATTCCTAGAAGAATGAAAACGCCCAGAATGCCCATGCTGGGTCTCTGACCAAGAAGAGCTGTGCTTTGTGCCCTGAGTCAAGAGCAGAGCAGCTCAGGGACCCCTTCCTCTCATGTAGTGGGCTTCTCACACTGGCCTGTAGCCCCACTCCAGGGGGCCTGGCACGTTCGTGGATTCCACAGAAACTCGTTTTAAACTACATCAACTTGGGTCTTTCAGTTAAACTCTAAGACAGAGTTAAACCCTCTGTCTTAAAAATACAAACAGAAAGCTTTGTTCCTTTAAAAAGACTGAAAGTCTGACCTTCAGTGAATTGGTGCACTTTTGCTTTTGTGTTAAATGTATGTGTGCTCAAAGGTATGGCTCCATCGTATTTTACATATATATTTATGTCATTCCAGTGTAAAATGTTCCCCTCTATGAATCAATGATGTATAAAGGTATCTTATTGAAAAGCCACTTGTGACATTCCACCATGTGCTTTTCAAAGATGGACTGTTGAACTATAAAAAAAAGAAAAATTGTTCATTTTTACCTGGAGTCAATGTTGTAGGTATGATAGGATACAAGTGGCAAATTTGGAAATTCAGAAAATTACAAACCACAAGAAATGTAGGCTTGTCTCTTTGAACCATTACTTTGGGTCTATTGCTGGGAATCTATTTCCTGTGCTGTAACTAAGTAGACTTAATATATGTGGAATCTTGAGCTTCCAACACCAATTGCTCGATACAATGACTTTGGAGTCCTTGGATAAAATGTGATATAATATGTTGCTATTACTATTGCAGAAGTATAAGTAATAAAAGACTGTTACTAGTATTTAATAAGTGTTCATCTATGCGTGTTTTGGGGCTGATTGATTCCAAGAAAGAAACCTGGGTTTTGTTGAATTATTCCTTTGAGGGGGGTCAAAATTTATACTCAATGCACTTTATAATCAATGGTGTCTAAATGCCTCAGTCAGTGCCTAATTGCACACACAAAAATTAAACCTTCTTTCTATAATCTACCATAATAAACACTGATGGCATTTTGTTATTTAAACACATCTTCAGTTTTCTTGTTCATGTTCTGCTCTGGTTTCCAGCCAATGTTCTATGTTAAGATGGAGGGAAATGTTCTAAACCATTTTTTTTTTTTTTTAACCAACTTACAGTGGTACTAAAAGTATTATCTTTATGTCAGTAAATGAATTACAATTTTGAAATTAGAAGATATTCTCTTAAAGTTTGTTATGATGAGTAAAACAATCAATCAACAAAAATCAGCTTATTTTAATCCATGTCACAAGCAAAGCCAGTAATGAGCAACCCACAGGGCCCCCAGAGAGGCCTACAACCTGACCAGCCAGGCAATGATCCTGCAATCTAATTTCTGGATTAAAAAATTAGAAAGCTGTCTGTATTGCTAAAACATCCAGATATAAACATTTTAGTAGTTAAAAAGCAGTGCCCATCTCCTCGCTGGCTTTCTTTTATTCAGCAAAGTTGTACAAATACATCTTCTTTTATGGGAACTTCATAAAGCTATATTCATTTTGAAGAGGAAAATAATGTGGCCTGAAATGCTTTATTTTTTTTCCCCAACCAAAAAAAAAAAAAAGGTTGCTCATCACTGATATAAATCAAAACAGTATAATGGGTACTGATAACAAAGTTCCAAAAGACAAAATGGGATGAAATGACAAAGTTAATGTTGACAAACTTAATGTTTTTCACTAGAGCATGTTGTCCTTGGCCTATTTGTTAGATCCTTTAAAATGGATAATGTTCTTGACCAATATTAGGGGCATAAAGAATGAATTCAGTAGCTTTAACAATATTGAAAGGAGGCCTTCTTAACTGTAGGTAAGAGGTCTCTAGCTTAGAAGGATCACATTTAGTCTAAATGAGATGAGATGACAATATTATCCATAACAGGGAAGAAGATTGTATTAATCCCTCACCAAAGACTGAATAAAAGTTCTGTTATTTAAAATTAAATTGCGTTTTTTAACTTTTTTAAATAAAGTTAAATTGCATTTATTTTGCACACAGGTAGATGATTCTTATTTTATGTTAATCTAATTCACAATTCAGTGCTCTGCATCTTAAAACTTAAAAGTAGCAATTCCTATGCAAATCGTTTGCTTAATTGAACCCCCAAAGTTTTTCATTACATTCATTTGTTTGATGACAAATTCCATGTTATAATTCAAAATAAAGTTAACGTACTACCCAATTTGCCTTTGCTGATTTTTCCTATTTGTTTTTAATCAGAAGTTCTTTCAGTGTGATTTTTAATAGTATGGAATTTTAGAGTAAATAATTCCTCTCTGTTGATAAATATATTGATATTTGGAAACTGAATAGGATTGTTAAGCTTTATGGACCTATGATTTCATTACTTCTACCATGGAGAACTTTTGTAATGATCCCCAAAGGTTTTTTATGCAAACAAAAATTCCTGGGATAGTCATGAAAGATACTGAAAGGTACCTGAAGGTACTGAAAGGTACTGAAAATGAAACTCTAAGCTGTACGTCGTGACGATTTGATATTTGTAGACGTTGTGAAAGTATTCCCCCAGCCAGGTAATTAACACATCCATCACCTCACGTATTGATCTTTATGTGTGTGTGCGTGTGTGAGAACGTCTTAATATCCATTTGTATTATCTATGATGCTCCTGGTTCTTCAGTCCTTTGCATTGGCTCTTTCTTCTGCAATAGTTGAGGATTTTTGCACAACTTCATATTTAGGAAACAAGTATTTGCGACGGTAACATTAGGAATCTGGAGCACCCCATGGCCGTTCTGGGGTCCTCCCCTGTTCCATCCACCCTCTGCAACTGAAAACACACAACTCAGATGGGACTCAAACCCAGCCAAAACCCAGATTGGGACTTGAATCCTGTCGTTTAATTAAGATTGCACACGTGGTCTAATGGTCACGTGGACTTAATGAAGCTCAGGTTCTTTATGTCTCAGCACAGAAGGAATTCAGGGAGAGGCAAAGTGGTAGGCAAGAAGTGGATTTATTTAGAGAGATACACATTCCATAGACAGAATGCGGTCTGTCTCAAAAGGCAAGAGCAGCCCTGGGAGAAACGCATGCCACATACAGAGTGTGGGCCATCTCAGAAGACAAGAGGCCCCGAAATATGGGGTGGTTAGTTTTTACATGCTGGGTAATTTCACAGGCTAAGGAGTGGGAGGATTATTTCAACTATTTGGGGGAAGGGGCGGGAATTTCCAGGAATTGGGCCACCGCCCACTCTTTGACCTTTTATCGGAAGCCTCAGAACTGTCAGGGTGCCTGTCAGTATGTCATTTAACATGCTGATGTATTACAATGAGCATATGACGAGGTTCAGCTCGAATCTTCCACTATCTTGGACCGAATCGGTTCTAACCAGCTTTTGTCGTATTCTCAACAGCTATGTTTTTCTTTTATTTTATTTTGTTTTATTTTAAGAGAGCTTGGGAATAGGCTATTTTATTTTACTTATTTATTTATTTATTTATTCATTCATTCATTTTTTTTACCGTGCCCCGCAGCATGTGCACTGCAAGCGCGGAGTCCCAACCGCTGGACCGCTAAGGAAGTCCCCTTAAATGTTGTGCCCTGCCCCCTCCCTCCTCTTTCACAACCACAGAAGAGTTATGTCTCATCATTACCCCACACTGGGGCACCTACTCAGAGGAAAAGAGGACCCCCCCCCAAATGCCAGGCTACTTGGAAACCGACGGCGACGCCTGCATTTCGGGGTGGGCCTGCGCTGCAGATTATAGGGGTGAGAAGCTGAGGTCCTAATTTCAATATGAAGTGGTTTTGGTGCTGGAACTGGCTGAGCCTCACAAGTGGAGTCTACAGATTATTAGTACTAACAATAGAAAGAGCAGCTAACATTTGTTGAAGGATTGTAATGTGCTCGGCATTTTACATAGATAATCTCATGAAGTTTATATGCATTTTCTTATTTACCTCTGACAACAAACCTATGGAACAGGCACTATTATCATCATCGTCTTGCAGCTGAGGAAACGGGCTTTGAGAGTGTTTTTTTAATTTATTTATTTTAAGATTTGTTTATTTTAAGATTTATTTTATTTATTTATTTACTTTGGCTGCGCCGGGTCTTAGTTGAGGCATGCGGGCTTCTTAGTTGCAGCATGCATGCAAGATCTAGTTCCCCGACCAGGGATCGAACCCAGGTCCCCTGCATTGGGAGTGAGGAGTCTTATCCACTGGACCACCAGGGAAGTCCCAAGAGTTTTTTTAAAAAGAAACAACAGGCCCAAAATGGAGTCAGTTGCCCCCAGAACAGCAAACCAAGGTTTAATTTCAATTTCAGCTACTCCTAGGAGTGTGAACTTTAAGCCGTCAATCTGGAATTACCACATCAGCACCTGTGAGGTAAACTGCATGATAGATCCCCGCCCTTCCCCCAAAGGAAGGTGACTTTGCCTGAAATACTGTAACCTTTTTTCTTTTTTATGACTTCCTTGTCCCACTCCCTTTCTACCTTTGAAAACCTTCCATTTTGTACAGCTCCTAAAGCTCCTTTCTCCTTGCTAGGTGGGATGTTGCCCAATTCATGAATCCTTGATATTTTTTTTTTTTTTTTTTTTTGGCTGCCCCGCATGCACGGCTTGAGGGATCTTAGTAAACCAACCAGGGATCGAACCCATGCCTCCTGCAGTGGAAGCGCAGAGTCCTAATCACTGGACCACCAGGGAATTCCCATGAATCCTTGAATAAAGCCAAATAGGTCTTCAAATTTACTCAGTTGAGTTCTTTTTTTTAACAAGAAATAATCTCCCAATGCTATGAGGCCAATGCTAAACCCTCTAATCTTTGGGTTTTGCTTTTTTTAGTGGGGGAAAGGGGGGAGAGTGGTGCCCAAATGGAGTCACGGTTATGGCATCAAGGCAGAGAGGGTGGAGAATATGGGACTTTTTTTGTTTTTAATATTTAGAGGTAGAGCTAATGATAATTCGTGATTAATTGAACAGAGAGGGTGAGGAAAAGAAAGAAGAGTTAGAAATTATACTAAGGTGTGTCAGGGGACCCTAAGACCACTCCCGGGTTTGGTGATTTGCTAGGAAGACTCAAGAGGCTCATTGTATGGTCATATTCATGGCTAAGATTACAGCGAAATTGATAAATAGCAAAATTAGAAAAGGGAAAGGGAAATGAAGTGGAGATATAGAGGAAACCAGGTTAAAGCTTCCAAGAGTCCTCTCCTCTAGGAAAGACTTGTGACAACATTGCGAAGTGTTATCTGCTGGGGAAGTTCATTAGAGACTCACTCAGGCTTTTAACTGGGAGCTGGTCACATAGGCACCCTCTGCCTTAGCATTTACCAGAATTCCAGACTTCCAGAAGGAAATCAGGCATTTAGAATAACCACATTGTTTGTGTAAACAGCAGAGGCACAGTGAGCCATTATCACTTAGGGAAAGTTTTCTATCAGTGCAGGGAACTATTTGCCAGTCAAGAGTCCAGATGCCAGCCAGCAGCCAACCTTGTAAGCAAGACTTTCTATAGACAGCAGTCTCAGTTCTGCTGTGCTAACTCTTTCCCACATACAAGGTTTACATGGAGGATGGTGAAATGTTCTCTAGGAAATAAAGAACAGCAGAGTTGGGGTGGGGACAGAGAGAGAGGGAGTTTGGACAAGTTCAGTTTGAAGAATGTGTGAAATAGACTCCAGACGGCAGTTGGAAATAGCAGCTTAATGTTTAGGACAAGACTCTTCCTGATCTGGGCATCATCTACGTAGACGTGATGGTCAAAGTCATGGGACAAATGAGGTCCCCAGAAAGACTCTGGTGAGAGGAAATAGCTGAGAAGGAAATTGGAAGGAAGAAGGGAATCAGCAAAGGAGAAGAGATGAAATGGACAGGAGTGGGAAGTGAAACGTGGATCAAGGGAGGAGAAAGTCTCAGGAAGAGGAGAGCAGGCAACAAACCCCATGAACAAGTGTGGCCATGAAACACTAGGGCCGACAAATTCCAGACCTCCTTTGCTGCACAACCTTGCCCTTGGTGAGCTTGTTCAGTCGTCAAAGAACTCTGGCCCTGTGTTGGAGAGGAAAAGCATGGGGTCTGGTCAGGACCTGCAGCTAATGATAAATTAAATGGTTGACTTGAAATGATTCTAGTTCTGTTGGTAGAATTGTTTTTTGAAACCACTCCTAACACTTTCTAGGAATTGTTGGCAGCCATCAGAATGTATTACCTCTGCTTGTCACCAACAAGGAACTTTGTGCAGGATCTGTGTGGTGCCTGAGAGTTAATGTTTTACTACCTTCTTGGTAAAGTGCAAGAAAGTACACTTATCTACGCTGGTCAGTTAGTCTTAATTAGTGAGTTCTATCTCAGTGTGAGAAGGTGCTAAAAAATGAGCATGTAGAACCATGCTGAGACCCAGCTATGTACAGACTCACACTGTGTGATGATTTTTCATGCCATTTTCCCTCATCAGCTCACACCCACGTACTTACCTGTGCTTCAAAATACGGAGAAAATCAAAAACCAAAATCAAAATGAAATAAGACAAAAAATATGTTCTATGCTCTCTGGGCAAATTTAGAATAATTTATTTCACATTCCTCTGACTGAGAGACTGGCCTGTCTCTTTACTCTGTTTAACTTACCAAACACAATGAGAGAAGCCAGGAATACTAACTGGGGTGTTTTCTCCAAGCTCTCTGACCATGCTTAGTCCTCAGTTAAATAATTTATGTATTAGTGGGCCTGGAAAGTCTGAGAATCTTTTCCTGGTGACTTACCCTTATTTTTTGGCAATATTTTAAGATAATTTAAAAATATGAGTGAAGTCACGTTTTAACAATTGAAGGAAGTTAAAGATCTTCAGGCTTTTGTGTGTTTTTTTTTTTTTTTTTTTTTTGGCCACGCCGCAAGGTTTGTGGGATCTTAGCTCCCCAACCAGGCAGTGGAATCGCCGAGTCCTAATCACTGGACTGCCAGGGAATTCCCAAGATCTTCAGTTTTTATTAGATGCCTTGTCAGCTTTATCTCTGGCAACAGAAAGAATGACTTCTCCCATCGCTGATCTCTTCTTCTCTCCCTCACTAGAATTTAACCCTCTAATTTTTAATGAAGGAAATGCTGTTATTGTTCCTATTTCTCGCAGTTGAACTTTTAAGAATAGCCTTAGAAAAGTCTTCCGTTTACAAGTTAGACTCCCTATTTTAGGAAAGATAAGACCAAAAGCCACCCCAGACGAAGGAAACTGTATTATGTGACTGAATCCTCCAGAGTAGGGAATGCCAAGTGAAAACCACTGACAGCCATGTTTCAAGGTATCCCCGTGCTAATAGCATCCTGTGTGAGTGTAAGCTACACCGCAACCCATGACTGGATTAATCACCAATTCATGTATCCTTAGTATGGTGAGTAATACTTTACCATAAGTCTGACCAAAAATACCCCATTCCTGAACCCTCATAAACCACTAACACTGAAGTCATGAGTTGTGTCTGTAAGCTATTTTAAATGAAGATGTCTGTAAAATTTGGCTTGCTTAAGTATGGAATTTTAAAACTCTATTGCAGAACCCAAAAGAACTGAGGGCTTATTTCAAAGAAATGACCTGTACAAGAATGTTCATAGCAACTCTATAATAGCCCAAACTGGAAACAACCCAAATGTCTGCCATGATATTTTTATATAATGGAATGTTACTGAGCAATAAAGAAAGATGAACTATTGCTATAAGTGATGTGGACGAATCTCACAGACATAATGTTGAGTGAAAGAAACCAGACACAAAAGAATATGACTCCATTTGCATGAAGTTCAGAAACAGCAAAAGCAATTTATGGTGATAGAAGTCAGAATCGTGGCGATCTTTTGGATGGAGGAGGGGATGATATTGACTGGGAAAAGGCATGAGGGAGCCTTCTGGGTCCTGAAAATGTTCTATAGGCTTCCTCTGGTTGGTGGCTACATGGATCTGAGGTAACTAGCCTCCAAGAAGACCCCCAATGCTCCCCTCCTGTGGAATTCTTGTCCCTGTATAGTCCCCCTCCTACATTGTATCAGGACTGTTCGGTGTGATCAGCAGAATATGGCAAAAGTGATGGCATGCCACTGAGTTGAGGCTCTGTCTTGCTCTTTCTTGGATCACTCGCTCTGGAGGAAGCCAGCTGCAAGTCTTGAGAACACACAAGCAGCCCTGTGGAGAAGCCCACATGGAGAGGAACTGAGGCCTCCTGCCAGTAGCATCTTGGAAGCAAATATTCCAGCCCCAGTCAAGCATTCAGATGATGTAGCCCAGCTGACATCTTGACCACAACCTCACAAACCAAAACCACCCAGAACCACACTAATCCCTGGCTGACAGAAACTCTGATATAGTAAATGTTTCTTCTTGTAATCTACTACATTTTGGGATAATTGGTTATCAAGTAATAGATAATATAAGTATATTATATGTAAGAACTCATTGAACTGTACAGGCAAGTTTTATATACTTTATATATGGGTTATATATGAATAAAAAAGAAAAAAGTCTATTACCAAAAAGAGGCTGCCAAAAACACTCAACCTGAAACTCCCTAGAGGTTTGGCAGAAGCATGAACTCAGGGTCTCCTATATTTCACCAAAATGTTTGCAATGTGTAGCCAGACAGAAGGAGACAGGTGTGAGCTGGTCACATTCTCCTGTTCCCTGTGTTGAACTGGTCATCCTCCGACTGTCTACAGATGGTGCTTTTAGAGTCAGCTCTAGCTGCTCTTCCTGGACCTTTTTGGGGGCTGTCTGTTAGCAAAATTTACAATGTCTACAGAAGTGGGGCCAACTTCTCCATGAAGCCCAGTAGGCCTAGTGCCTAGGGCCCCTGACACTTTCAAGGTCTCATAAAATGTTTTAACATCAATTTATTTTAAAATCAGAAGAAAAATAAAAATATAATAATAATAAATATATAATAATGAAATCAGCTTGGATTATATCCATCTTTATACCAAATGCAGTTGTAAAATATAATTTTAAGTGTTTTTTTTTTTTTTAAAGAAATTCACGTTCTTTTATTTATTTATTTATGACTGTGTTGAGTCTTCGTTTCTGTGCGAGGGCTTTCTCTAGTTGCGGCAAGTGGGGACCACTCTTCATCGCGGTGTGCGGGCCTCTCACCATCGCGGCCTCTCTTGTTGTGGAGCACAGGCTCCAGACGC
The DNA here is from genome assembly GCF_028021215.1 of Eschrichtius robustus. Lineage (NCBI taxonomy): Eukaryota > Metazoa > Chordata > Mammalia > Artiodactyla > Eschrichtiidae > Eschrichtius > Eschrichtius robustus. Next base: position 40,625,337 of record NC_090837.1, on the reverse strand, counting down.
GCAGGCTCAGTAATTGTGGCTCACGGGCCCAGTTGCTCCGTGGCATGTGGGATCTTCCCAGACCAGGGCTCGAACCCGTGTCCCCTGCATTGGCAGGCAGATTCTCAACCACTGCGCCACCAGGGAAGCCCAAGTGTTTTTTTTTTAAGGAGGGAGGGGCCCCCAAAGGCAAAGGTACTTAGAGCCAACAAAAGTCATAATCCAGCCCTGAGCACAAGGAGGTGTGCTATGGACTGAACAGTGTCTTCCCCCAAATTTATATGTCCCCCTAACCCCCAATGTAACTATTTAGAGACAGGGCTTTTAGGAGGTAATGAAGGTTAAATAAGGTCATAAGGGTGTGGCCTTAACCCAATAGGATTCCGTGACTTTCTACAAAGAGGAAGTGAGAGATTTCTCTCTCCACACACGTTCACCAAAGAAAGACCATGTGAGCACACAATGAGAAGCCAGCCATCTGCAAGCCAGCAAGCGGGGGCTCACCAGAAATAGAACTCACTGGCAGCTTGATCTTAGACTTCTCTGTCTCCATAACCGTGGGATATAAATTCCAGATGTTTAAGCCACTCAGTCCATGGTATTTTGTTACGGCAGCCTAAGCTGACTAATACAAGGAGGGAAAAGTGGAAAAAAAAAAAGAGCAAAGTGAAGACATGCCGAGTCCAACAGGAACGGTCTCAGGTATCACCAGATTAAGTCAGTTGCATCCTAGTACCCCAAAGGCCCAGCTCTATCTTCATTTCCTATTATTGAATTTCAGCCTTCAAGTTAGAAACTAGGCAAGCTTGCAATCTGTGCAGAGGTTAGGCATTCTTTTTTCTTTGCCCACTTGAATCACTGCCTACTTTGAAGGTTCCAAGTTAGCAGCAGCAGCAGCAAAAAAAAAACAAAAACAAAAACAAACTTCTATATTAGAAGAACTCAAAGTTATTTTATTGGAATAAAATTTTATTAACATGAATATCCTGCTCAAACACATCCCTAGTCTAGAAAATGAGATGCAGTGGTTGCTTAGCCAATGAGGTAACCCAGGAGAATGAGGGTTAAAGAAGACTATGTTTTATGAAGAACATGTGATTATCTGCTGAATGTTACTGAGGGCAAGTGAGATGAGAACAAAGGAGTTGTCATCGATTTGGCAACACAAAAACCAGTGATGACTTTAAGAAGAGCAGGTGTCCATCTGATTGCTGAGGCTCTGCGGGGAGGTGGAGAGCCAGATCTTTACATTACTCCTTGCAGCAAAATAATTTCAGATGGATCATTATCTTCATGAAATCATTAAAACTCTAAAGGAAAACATGGAATAATTTTTTATAACACTGTAAACTAGTAAATTAGTAAAAGTTTCTGCACTGCATTTGCTAGACCAACAGGTGAATTTTCTTAAATAGTTTTTACAACTAAAAAGAAACGAAATTGAGTTATTTGTAATGAGGTGGATGGAGTTAGAGTCTGTCATACAGAGTGAAGTAGGTCAGAAAGAGAAAAACAAATACAGTATGCTAACACATATATATGGAATCTAAGGGGAAAAAAAAAAAAAGGTCATGAAGAACCTAGTGGCAAGACGGGAATAAAGACACAGACCTACTAGAGAATGGACTTGAGGATATGGGGAGGGGGAAGGGTAAGCTGCGACAAAGTTAGAGAGTGGCATGGACATATATACACTACCAAACGTAAAATAGATCACTAGTGGGAAGCAACCGCATAGCACAGGAAGATCAGCTCCGTGCTTTGTGAGCACCTGGAGGGGTGGGATGGGGAGGGTGGGAGGGAGGGAGACGCAAGAGGGAAGAGATATGGGAACATATGTATATGTATAACTGATTCACTTTGTTATAAAGCAGAAACTAACACACCATTGTAAAGCAATTGTACTCCAATAAAGATGTTAAAAAATAATAATAATAAAATTTTTTAACAATAGCTTTTACAAATCAATATGAAAAAAAACTGACAGAAAATGAATACAGAAAAAGAAATAAAATTTATAAGTGTATGAAAAGATTCTTAATCTCACTTATAATTAATAAAATACAAACTAAAGCATCATAATATTTTTTAAAATAAGAAACAAAATAATTAAAATCACAGATACTATTTTTCACCTAACAGAATGGCAAAGATAAGTGTTGGCAAAGAGGTGGAATCGAGTACTTCCATATGTTGTTAGCAAAGGTGTAAACTGCAATCTCTTTGGAGGGCAATTTGGCAATAATCAAAACTAAAATACACATTTCCTTCGATCCAACAATATATGCATTTTTCCGACAGTTCTATTTGTATATGATTGTAAAGATTTAGGTACAAGGCTGTTCACTGCATCATTGTTTCCTGTAACAAAAGTGACAAACCAAACATAAAACAGGAGCTTGATTAAATAAATTATGTAATGGATCAAAAACTATTAACAGACTATTTCTAGCCTTCCCCTTCCATCTGCTAGGTAAAAAGAAATTTGTTTTGGGTCAACGTTCTCATCTCTCTCCCTAAGGAAAATGTTCAATAGCTTTTAGACTTCTGTCTAAATGCAATACCATGCAATACCATGAGGAAAGCAGAGGGCACAGAAAGATGCAAAGCTTTGTGGAATCCAGACAAGCTCAGGAATGTGAGGAGGCATAAGAAAAAGAAAAGTGAATTTATACAATATTACTAGAGATATACAAACCCTTCCCATGTTTCAGAAATGCAATTTTGAGGCTTAAGTCATTTTGAAATACTTTTTGGTGGTGAACTCTATTTCACTGACTTAGGCACAGCTCTGAGACTGGCCTACAGTGCTAGCTTCAGAAATGTCATATACACACAATGAAATCCATAAAGCTAGTAAAAGTATTGAGGTTGAAAAGCATATTGGTAAATGTAAAAAAGCAAGCTGTAAACTGTATACCGTATGTTCCCACTTGTTTAAAAAGCCCATGCATATATTATTCACATACATGTTTTCGAATACATAGATGTTTTCTGGAGGATGTTTCTGCACATTTATAAAGATGCATACATGTAATAATTTCATTGACCCTCTTGTTTTGTCCTTTATTTTTATGCAGTCAGTGCTGCGTGGTGTTTATAATGATAGTGGTATTGAGTATTATTTAAACAAAAAGTCTCTCTTAGGACCTCAACCATGTATAAAAACGCACAATGTAGGACTTCCCTGGTGGCGCAGTGGTAAAGAATCCACCTGCCAATGCAGGGGACACGGGTTCGAGTCCAGGAAGATCCCACATGCCGTGGAGCAACTAAGCCCGTGAGCCACAACTACTGAGCCTGCGCTCTAGAGCCCTCGAGCCACAACTGCAGAAGCCCGCGCACCTAGAGCCCGTGTTCTGCAACAGGAGAAATCACTGCAATGAGAAGCCCGCGCACCGCAATGAAGAGTAGCACCCCCCGCCCCCCCCCACCCCGCTCACCGCAACTAAAGAAAGCCCGTGGGCACCAACACAGCCAAAAATAAATAAATCTATATTTTTTAAAAAAACGCACAATGTAAAAGTTGTGAGTCAAGTTTTATTTGGGGACCTTACTGAGGACCATAGCCTGGGAGACAGCCTCTCAGAGAGCTCTGAGAAACTGTTCCAAAGAGGTAAGGGAGGAACCAGGATGTATGTGAACTTTTCTGCTTGGAAAAAAACTAGTAATCAAGCATAAAAAGATCACCGCTAATCACAAAGAACGGACATTTCAAGTTAATGATTTTAGTGCTTTTCTAAGTAGGGGAAGATGAAAGAATCTAGGGTCTTTGAAATTTTTCCTTAGCTACGTATCTTAGCTACCTAGTGGTCAGTATATCCGATGCACAGAATACTTCCAGTTTTTCTCCATCCTGAATTCCCCTCAGGGTGCACACATTAGCAACTGCAGTGGTTAAAGGCTTAATCCTTGTAGAATTGGGATGGCAGGCAACATTTTTTTTTCTTCACATGAGTGAAAACAATTTTCAGAGAAGAAGAAAATACACCATGATGTGACATAGATTATCCATAATGGTGGAATTATATATGACTTTTTTATTCTTGTCTGTAAACTTTTGTGTATTTTCAAAGTTTCCACCATGAGCATGGATTACTTTATCAGCAAAACAAATTTCTCTTCAAAATATGATAGTTTATTTTTAAAATATATTCTAGCCTTTTGGATATTGTCAAAGCTGTACAAAAAACAGAACCAGAAAAAATATATATAGCTAAAAGATCTTTTAGTTACTATTTTGGTGAATAGTAGACATAATTTGTTGGGTATCAAAATTTCTGCCCATCCCAGAAATGTTTCATGTGGTGCTTAAAATTACCTTTATTCAAGTCAATTATTTAGTAAAGGTTGTTTGTTTGTTTCCCCCATAAGGACTTTGCTAAAATTGGAAGGGTAACTAACCCACCAGGATCCAGGGAATACATTACAAAGGTAGTTCTTGAATTGGAATGTGAATTGGAACCACCAGGAGGGCTTGTTAAACTAAAAAGGGCAGCTTCACCCCCTAAGATTTCTGATTCAGTGGGTCCAGGGTGGGGCCCATAATTTGCATTTCTAACAAATTCCCAGGTGGTGGTGCTGCCAGCTGGTTCAGTGACAACAATTTGAGTATCTCTGCATGAAGCATACTACCTTATCATCAGCGAGAGCACCAGGCACCTGAGAGCAAGCCAGTGCATGAGGGCAGGGGGTCGTCATGGCTGAAGGTCCAGAGGGAATCCCTATAATTTCAGTCCCCAGCCAGACAGGTGGACATTTCAGAGCTGAGGAGGTGGGGAGGCCAATCAGTAACTGAATCAGAGGCTTTGTAGAGTAGGGATGGGAATGTCACCTGCATCATGGCCCTACCTTCACTGGGTTTGTTCATCGCTACAGATGGATATTTAGTCTTTTCATTGTAAACTGGCTTCCACTGTGCGGAGAAGAGATCCATACCTGCATTTCCTTACCTTCAAAATGGAAATGACTGATGCTTTTGAGTGGTTTTAATAATTAAATCTGAGGGAAAATGTTACCAGAAATACAGATAACAAAAATAAGTGTAAAAAGATTATAATAAGTGTAAGGCTTAAAAAAGTAGATGATGCTTCTTTATCTCTGTGTTACTTCACTTCACCTAGAACTTAACGGACTCTGGTCCCACCTCTGGGTCAAACCTCCCCCCGGGCTGGTGGCGGGCTCTTCTGACGTCCGCATGTTCCCTGCCACGCTTGGCTCCGCCAGCAGATGGTGCGGTTCCAGCGCTTTTCTAAAAGTGGGCTGAGAGGACAGAAAACAGAGATTGGGTAGCTCTGAGGTATCGTCCACAGCCACGCACCGCCCGTGGAGCTCTCGGATCACAACACTGTCAGGCCACTGCATGGCACCGCCCCCCGCTTTGCTAGAAGTGCCCAGGCATGGATTCCTTTTGGGTGACTGGGTTTGGAAGGAGAACTTGCTTAGGGGGCTAATTGGACCCGCTGAGAAGTGGCGTCTTAATTGGGAGGATAGTCCGCACACAATCCCATGTGCTAAAACCTCGCCCACCGTCTCCAATCGAGGAAAGAGAAAAAGGGGAGAAAGGAGTTAAAGCATCAAAACCACACGCCGTTGGGACAGCTCCAGAAGTATCCTTCCCGGGCCGGATTCCAAATGTTCAGGGGCCCGGGTCTGCGAGTCCCTGGGCCGGGGCTGCGCCCCCAGGCGCCGCAAGGCGGAGAAGTGCCAGGCTGGGACTAGGGAGGGCGCTGTGGGATCCGGCGGTCGGGTCCCGACTAGCCCCGCCCCTGTCCCACTCCCCACCCCGGGTCGGCCTCGCCCCAGGACAGGTCTGGGGCGGGTCCAGGTCGTGCCGGCAGCGGCCCCACCCAGAAGTGGGAGGAGCCGACGATGCCTTCGTCCTTCCTGACCTGCGCGCGCAATCAGCCGCAAGGGGCGGTTGTTCTCTTCTTCAGCCGGCGCCGGACCCAAACAGACTCGGACGCCGAGCGGAGCCTGCCAGCCGAGTGGAGCCTGCCAGCCGACCGTCACCGACGTCTGCAGCCCGGCGCCACGGCAGCATGAGTGCGTGCGGTCCGGCCCTCGGCCTCCTCCTGCTGCTGCTCTGCCCGGCGCAGGTGAGCGGCCGCCGGCGACCCGGGCAGGCTGTGGGGGACGTGGTGAGGCCGCGAGGCGGGAAGGGCGGCGGGCTGTGCAGCGGCTCAGGCGCCCTCGGCCCCAGAGAGGACCAGCCGCGGGTCCAGCGGGTCCCGGGGAAGTTGGTCTAGCGATGGAGCCCCTGGAGGTCCCCCCCAGCTCTCCGGTGTCTTTCTCCGGCCACGCAGTTTTCCCTGTGGTCTGGAAGACGGTGGCAACTGGGGGCTGCTTGTTTGACTTGTTTGGAGCTCCTTTCACCTGTGGTCACCTCGTTTCTGGATTAAGGGTGTGGGGTGAAGAGAGGAGGAAGAAAATGGGCGGAGAGGAATAGGGTTCGTATTATTTAACCTGCCTTTTCCCCCCTTAATTCTGCCAGATGCACGCGAATTCTTTGTAAATGTGTTTAGAAGATCTGACCACTTTATTTCTTCTCCTCCTCCCCTAAGGGTGAAGGAGGGAGGGGAGATAAAGTTAGCAATCCATCAGGCCCCAAATTGGAACAGCCTTAAGTACTTTACAGAAGGCGGCTTGGTCTTCTAAAGAGTGCAAGTTACCTCTTACCCACTCCCTTTACATCTCGAGAAGCTGAGGCCGACAGGTGCACGGGTTAATTGGATTTCGCAGTACCAGCCGTGGAGAGGATGGGGCCTGGAACTCCCTGGGTCGGCTTTCCCCTGGTTTGGTAGAAGCCCTGGGCATGAGCGCCTCGCTGCTATTTGTGTGTCTACAGTTTTATCCTTTAAAACTGTGGGTGTCGGGAGGGATGTCTAAGGATTTAGTGCTGATTGAACCAGATCCTGATGGGAATCCCAGGTTCTCGTGCCCACTCATAGGTGTGTCAGTGGTGAGGGGGCAGTGAGTCCCAGGGGAAGACAGATCAAGGGGTTTCCTGCACCAGAAAAAGCTCTCCTGAGACGTCTGCGTAGTTCTCAGCAGGGGGGGTAGGTGTGGCTGACCCCGGAAGGGCCTCCTGTATGTGCGTGTGGGCGTCGCCAGGGGTGTGGGCTTGTGGAAGAGCACACACCTGGTGGGGAGGGGAGGCAGAGGAAAGCAGGTTTCGGGGAGGTGCTCTGGAATGGGGTCAACCGGTAGACGGCCTGCTAGCTCTGTGGCTTTGGGCTCATTACTCTTTCAAGCCTAACTTTTTCTGAAGATAAGCAATACCTCGTATGATTACTGAGGTCCCTCCATGCATAATGATGTTTGGAGAGACCGCATCACTGTAGTAAAAACTCAAGAAATAGTAGCAGTTATTTGCTTTGAAAATACAGCTATTCAATTTCCCGAGAGTTTTAGGTTAGGATCTAACAGGCAGGCTTCAAATGGTTAAGTAGCTTTAATTTATCTCTGAAATCCTTTTACCTCAAGGTAGCAGCCAGGGCTGATGGTAAATGAGTGCCTCTCCTCCTAGGACTTTTGGGATAGGTCAGAGGTTGGTCACAAGTTTCTTGCAAAACGCCTGGAAGCCTTGAGAAGGTTTGCAAATATGAACTGGAGACCCTCCTGTTGATATTTTTAAGATTAGCTCCCTAATGTCTGCAGAGGCTTTCAGTACCTGCATTTCCTCACACCTGAAATGTGATGGGGGGGCGGGCGGTTCCCGCTTTTAGATTTCTCACCAGTGATAAGCAGCTCATCTGGGTTCAATCTGAGCACCAGTAAAGTTCTGTCACGGAATTGCAGACTAACTGTCCTTCATAAAGTCTGAAATAACCTTTGGGGGGTGGGGGATTTTTGCTTTCCTTAACTTTTAAGTTTTACAGATGATGAAATCACATTACTAAGACTGCGTGGTTTTTAAACCTTGTGTTCATCCAAATAATGTGTGCAGTTTTGAGAAGCAGTACACATCTCTCCTGACTGTTATATTTATAAGCTTTTTCTTGAGAGACTTGCACCATAATGAGGCCTGGGTAGGAATTAAGTCATTAAAACTGCTTTTCCTGAGGAGATCGGGAATGGGTTAATCTTTCAGCCTGAGAGCATTGAAGAATAACTTTCTGAAACTGGAGCGAATGTGGGTAATCTTCCCCAGTCTCTCCCATTCCTTGATTGATGCTGTGATCAGTTATTTTACTAACATAAGTAATCAAGGGAAAATGAGGCTTTTTATTATTAGCAAGTGGGCAGATAGAAAACGCCTTGCTGAATAGGTCTTTGTATTCCTTCAGTGTTTGTCATATTACCCAGAACAAAGAATCCTCTTTCCTGGGTAACCCTTCCCCTCCCTCCACTCCTCCTAAAAGGGATGCTTTTCAGGGGTGTTTTACAGATGACACATTACCTGTGCGGAAGCCTGGAGTGGGCCATCTCTAGCCTGATCTCAGGTGCCTCATCTGCTCTTTCACCCACAGACCTGTGAAGGGCACCAGCTCTCCAGCCAAATAAACTACTTGCTGTCAAAACTCTGCCCATCTTCCAAGGCCCAGTTCAAAAGTATCTTCATCTGTGGCATTGTTATTCTGTTCCCCCAACTAGAATGCCTTCCCTCTGAAGTTCTCAATCTTTGTTTAAACTGCTGCAGCAGCAGCAGCAGCAGCGTTTACGGCCTGGCACAAGACTTGGAGTTAAAAGACCTGGTGTGGGTCTTGACTCTTCCTCTTACCAGGAGTGATCTTGGGCAAAGGCAGTCTCCTCCTCTGTAAAATGGGGTTAACAACCTCGCCTACTTCTCAGGGTGCTTGTGGAAAGACAGAGAAATATTGTTTGAATTGAACTACCGTGCTGCAGGCTCCTTGAGGGCAAGAACTATATTTTACCATCTCCAGCATGGCCTGAATCAACAAATCATTGGGCCTTCATGGATTTGGGTGAGGGGATAAGATCGGAGAGGCATTCAGAGGCTAGTAGAGATCAGAATTGGATTTGCATTTGTTGTCTGGGTGATTGCAAAGATCAACGGTGGCCCGACAGTCTTTCCTTTGCTTGGAACATGCTTGTTATTTTCAGTCTTTAGAATATTTGCTTTGGCAAGAAAACTTTAAAACACACACACACACACAAACACAAACCCAAAAAACCCCTGCTTTCTCTGATGCAAGTGTGCTCTTGGGGGATTTGAGAGGGAATCTTTAGAATTGGGCCACAGAGGAACTCAAATGACCGTCATTCAGTAATTTCATAAATGTGAAGTGAGTGCAGTGTAGGATACAATAGTAGATCAAAAGAATCACCTAGCCAGAAAGTGGTCTGTCTGTAAACTGTAAAGTGCTATGTAAAAGTTAGTAGTTACTATCCCTGTCTTGTTCATAGTTGATGGGAGGAAGAGTGGATACATAAAAAAATTACAATGCAAAGAAAAGTGTGCTCTAATAAAGGGACAGAATGTGATGGGGAGTCCATTTTTGAGCTGAGTGTTGGAGGGTGAATTAATGCTTATCAGGCGGATGAAAGGAAAACTGGAGAAAATAGGGGGGAACGTTACCCAATTGTTACTAAAAACCATTAAACTGTACACTTCAACGGTGAATTTATGGTATGTAAATTATCTCAATATTTTTAAATGGCATCTTGGATTACAAGAGACTAAGGAAAAAGGAATTACCTAATTTTTGCATAGTACTCCATTGCGATGACACCTCTGGTCTTGTTTTAACCTCCCAAGACTCCTTAAGACAGGTGTGATGCTGTTTTTCCTGTTTTACAGATGTGGATATTAAGGCTGAAGTTTGTCTCAAGGTCATAGTTGGTAAATGGCAGACTGGGGCTTGAGCCACTGTCTTCTGACTTCCGGGCTCTACTTTATTGAAATTCAGAATATTGCTGCCAGGTTATTCATATTTAGCAAGCTCTGTTGAATGGGTGTTTAGTAGATGTTCTACTTGGCCAGTAACATTCAAGGCATGTTCCTGGCTCCAGTGTGGCTTCTCCAAAAGCCCGTGATAGATCAGGGGTGGATTTAGCCTACTGGCCTGACCCTTGGTTCAATTGTCACGTTGTGTGAACATTCCTTAGGAAAAAACCTGCGGACAGTATACACCCCCATCCACTTCCATAGTTTTGATTTAGCCCTGTGGCTTTTGGATTATTTTTCAAACTCGTGAGTGCGGGAGCTCAGAAATGTCTAAGACTAACTAATAGTGTGACCTTGGGCAAGTCAGTTAAACTGCAAGCTGGAGGGGTTATCTGTAAAGTGAAGATTGGCTGAGCCCATCTAACTCGAAAAATATATCTAAAATACCCATCTAAAGGCGTGCCTGGTGCTCACACAAATTATCCTTTGTTATGTGGCTATGTTTACCCCAGGTTGGCTATAAAACAGTGTTCCAGAGAATTCCGTCAATAAAAGAGCAGACCAGCCTCCACCCCAAATGTCCTGTCATATTTGTTTGGTCTGCATACCCGACCCCAAAGGGCACAGCAGGCAGCTTAATCTCTGGACAGGATTCTCTGGGCCACCGCCTCCTGGGTTATCCTGACTGGCCAGGCCAGCCCCTCAGCTCCACCCCTTTCCAGAGCTGCAGCTGGGTGTGTCTCCAGGTTCCACGGTGAGCTTTACTTATCCAGGACAGCGGCAGAGGTGAGGGGACCAGGCCCTGCACTGCATCCGCATGGGATGGCCCGGTACAGGCCTGGGGCTGAAGACAGTCACTGGTCCTGAGAAAGAAAGTGAGTCAGGACTTGACAGCTGCCTAGAGTTGTATGTAAATGGTAGTCATTAGTCCTGCAGGTGAACAAGGCTGTGTGGAAAGAGGGACACCTGTGTAGGATGACAGCGGAGGGGACAGCCCATCCCTAGCACATTGTCACAATCTAAGGATACGTCCGTGTACAAACTGAGCTGAAGTTTGAACAGTGCAGCAGCTGGCGGGGTGGGCGTGGGGGTGAATAGGAAGGAGAATGCTTAACTTGGTGTTCAAAATCGTGTTTCTCATTACTGGTTTTGTCACTTATGAGCCATGTGACCTCAGAGAACCCTCTCTGAGCTCCAGTTTCCTTACCTATAAAATTCTGTGATACTACTCCATGGGGTGTCTGAGAAATAAATGAGGCAAATGAGGGAGAAATCACTCAACTTTGTGCCTGGCACGTGGTTGATGTTCATTAAGCATTTGAACATGAGTTAATATTCAGCCTGGAGTATGGAATTCTGTTGCTGAGGTTCAGAGCTTCTCCATGTGATAAGGTGTGCTTTCGGGGAGCTCCCAATTAGAGTCTGTTTAACAGCTGCTAGAGTTGCTGACATAGAGCAGAAGGGGCATTTTTTTTTTTTTTTTTTTTTAACTTTCCTGAACTATTCCTATTATTATTGAAAGATGCTTCCCTGTGCAGTGCAGTCACATATCCAATAATTAAACTCTAGAGCATGTTGTGAGATAACCGTATGGCCTAACTTTTTTTTTTTTTTTTTTTTTTTTTTTTGGCCTAACCTTTAACAGCAGAGCTGGTCTAGGCTTGTAACCACTAAATTCTGGGTTAAAGCCAAAGCAACTTCTTACATAATCCAGTCAAGCTCCTTTAACTCATCTTGTACGTTTTGATAGTTCCTGAATCAGTGAACACTGGATGGGATACTATAGAAAATTTCAAAGGAAGTGTAACACCTGGGCTCTGCCCTTTAGGGTTCTGTGGTCTTACAGGGCAGTCGAGACAAAGGCAAGAAAATACTCTTGCAACCTCTGCCCTCGTGCACAACTTTGTGATACCCATAAGTATAAATTCTCCTTGATCTTAGAGCAGGAGCCAGCAAATTATGACCTGGCTAGAGCCTGTAGTTGTGGATAGTTTTCTTGGGATACACCCACGCCCATCTTTTACCCATTGTCGTCTGTGGTTACTTTTGAGCTACAGCAGACAAGGTTGAGTATGTAGCACAGAGACCTTAGGGCCTACAAACCTACCATATTTAATATTTGGCCCTCTAAGGAAAAGTTTATCCACCGCGTCCTGGTGGATCCCCACGGGAGCTTGTGGAATGTAAGTCACAGAGAAATGGTTCGCCTGAGCTCTGGGTGCAGGACACCTGCTGACTCAAGCAGTGAGGATGGATGCCCGTGAGCACCAGCCAGGTGCTGCCTGGGGCCAACCTGCCTATGCCCCAAGACAGCTCACCCGACGGGGGAGCACCATGACCAGATCCAGGTGATAGGAGTCAGAGTTCAATTTAGTGGAGGCAGTGAGTCTTGGGTGAGGCTTGTAAAAAGGGAGGCTGTTCCAGGATGGGGGGCGGGGACTGAAATGTGTGGAGAAAACAAGGGACGGCAGACAAGGGCTGGAGTCTGGCTTTGGGGACCCCGATAAATACAGTTACAGGCAGTTCAGGTAGAGTCAACAGCCAGTCACAGAGGGTAGTAGAGATTATATAAAAGTTACCGCATTTGTGTGTGTTTGCGTGGACACATCTCTACAGGTTTGCCTGTGGGAGGGAATTGAAAGCCCGGAAGGCCTAGATCTAATAAGTTAGCATTGCTTAAATCTGAGGAATGGGGTGGCAGTGGAGAAGTAAGGGGGAGCTTTCAATGTTATCTCATATACACTTGTGATGTCTGAATATTTGTGATGGGTGGGTACTCTGTAATTAAGGAAAATAAAGTCTACACTCATTTAACATTTTAGGAGTCGGTTAAATGTTTAAATGCTTAAATAAGATAGTTCTTGTGGTCACGAATAGCTCTGTAAGACTGGTTGGTGCCCATGAGATGAACTGTGGAGAATTATCATTCTTTGGACTTGTCCCCCCCCCAACCCCAGGTGGAGCTTTGGCAACACCTGTTATTAGAGACTCTGGCTGTGTCGCATGACACTCAGACCCGTGGTGTTTCAACTGACAGTCACCCTTCTCTGCTTAATCTCAGTATAAACAAGAATGTGCTCTCTGCAGTCCTTGCCACTGGGCTTTTCTCTTACGTGGTGAAGGGCATCCGAGCTCATGTTTTGTGATAAAATACACATAAAATCGACCGTTTTAAGTTAAAGTACAGTTCAGGGACATTAGGTACCTCACATGTTGTGCAACTACCACCACCGTCCATCTCTGGAGCTGAGCTCACATGCAGTCTGGTGCCCTTTGGGCTCTGGCAGACCTCCAGCTTGGTGGGTTTATTTCAGTATCGGGCAGGATACTTCCTTCCCCAGGTGAGTATCATTGGTGTGAAGTCAGCACCAGGTGTTCTTGTATCAGAGTAAAGGCAGCTTTCACCCAGACACCTTGCTTCCCTGAGGAAGGAAGTACGTGGCCTGTACCCGAGCCCTTGATTGCTTGACGTGCCCTTGGTCTTGGTGTCGGCTTGTGCTGCCCTGACGTTCCAGGAAATCTTCCAGGGATCTTGAGGTGAGCCGTTGTCTTCGTTGATAAAGTCCGACCGCTGTGCTGTGGCGCTTTGGAGCCTGGAAACCCCAGTCGTTCGGATGTCAGATAGGCTCTTGACGGGCTGCATAGTTGAGCTCGGCCTAGTCAGTGGTCCACTGAGGAGTGACCCTCGTGCAGCATAAGGAGTAAGAGCTCCAGCTTCCAAACCAGCCAGGCCTTGGGCAGGGTCTGGCTCTGCTGTTTCTCAGATGTGGCCTCAGATGGGTCGCTTTACCTGTGGAACCCTCAGTTTCCTCATATGTGAAATGGTGTTACTTTAGTGCCAGCCTCACAGATCTGCTGCGGGACTGAGGTGACAGGGGCACCCTTATCCAGTGCCTGGGCGCCGTGGGCGTGGTGTACCCCCATGGGAGCAGACCACATGGTGGGAGGTGATGAGGTGGACAGAGGATGGCTGTGGGCTCGCAGGGAAGGGGTCGGGGGGGGCGGGGAAGGGGTGAGGGAGGCTGCACCGGCGAGGCTTCCCGGGAGGTTGGTGGGAAAGGTACCTGGGCTTGAACCCCTGATGAAGAGGGTCTGGCGATGGAGGAAAGACTGGTTTCCTTTTGAGCACCTGGGCTGTGCAGCAGGTGGTTGGAGGTGCAGCTGAAGAGGAGTTGGGGGTGGTCTGACTGAGCCGGAGGGTGAAATGGAGCAGCCTTCATGGGCAGCAGCAGGTGAAGGGACCAACACAGAGATGAGGTTGAACACGTGGATGAGGAGGAGGGCAGGTGGTGGAGGTCTCCGGGGGGCTTGGCACCAGCCGGGCCTGCGGTTGAAGGAGATGCTCGGGTTTCAGCTGTAGGTGAGCCGAGGGGAGGTGGGGAGAGAGACTCGAGGTGGGGAAGAGGCCTCCCCACCTGTGCAGCCGTGTGAGTGAGTGCACAGGCCTGCACAAGGGATGGGTGATGGACCCCCTTGAGGGAGGACCTTAATTACAGGGTTGATTATATCTTATTGAGAGTCTGTTTCTGGAACTAGAATGTTCTGGTTTGAATCCTGGCTCTGCTGCTATTGGACAAGTTATTTAGCTTCTCTGCCTCTGTTTTCTCATCTGTAAATTGGGCATAATAGCACCTCCCAGGACTTCCCTGGCGGTCCAGTGGTTAAGACTCTGCGCTTCCACTGCAGGGGGTGTGGGTTCCATCCCTGGTCGGGGAACTAGGATCCCGCGTGCCGCGTGGTGTGGCCAAAAAAAAAAAAAAAAAACACTTCCCTCGTGCATGTGTTGTAAGGATTCATTGGGTTAATATGTAAGAACAGTTAAAACAGTGCCTGGCACACAGCGAGTGGCCTGTGAGTACCTTTGGGACCCGCCGGCTCATGCTTCTTTAGGTAGATGACTTGGGAAAGCAAACCTAAGAGCAGTGACTCAAGCCCAGTTTTTTCCTGGCCGCAAAGAAAACAGTTGGAAGACATTAAGAATAATTCCTTACGTTTGAGTGGTAGTGCTTTCTAGTTTCCTAAGCACTTCCTCCTTTATTCCCGCATTCAGTGTTCACACCAGAGCTGTGACGTAAGCGGGGTTATGAGTGCAGTTCACAGGTGGGAGACTCCTGCTCTGCTCAGCCAGGTTACCTGCTCCAGGTGCAGCCGGGCTCAACATTTATTGAGGAACCCAGGGCTCCTGATCTCCCGCCCCTCAAGCTCAACCCTCAGCCCTTCCTCCCCACCCCCCCGCCCCATCTCTTCTACTTGGTGGGTGGAAACAACTTTGCTTTGAAACAAATGGTGTAGATTATAAAGGATGATCTTGTAAATAGGGACCAAACAACACTGGGTCATCTTTATTTTCCCACAGAGTGCTAAGTGCTGAGGAAGGGGAACTTAGACTCCAGATGCCCGTCCTGTTAGTCATGCCAGAGTTGCGATTTTATGACTGGATTCCTGCCACTCCTGTGGGTGACGTGCCAGAATGCCCCCTGGCCGGGACCTGCTTGCCCTGTTGGTCTGTTGAGAATTCTCTGAGGGGGAGTCCAAGGGAAGGGTCCCTTGTATGTAAATTACAGGTCAATATAAGCAGTTGTCACCCCTCCTTAGCTTATTTGCCTTTTCAAACTTCAGTAGATGGATAATGACCTTTTAGTGGGAAACCCAGAGTTTTGGAAAGAGCAGTACTTTCTCTAGATTCGCTAGGTTTATGGACATAATTAGGACATAATTATCTTTTTATATAGAAATGATGGAATTTTGCAACTTCTTGCCAAAGGTTTGGGATATGGCGTTGTTAAATGCTTGTTGCTTCCTCATTTGTATAATTTCCCTTCCTTGTGGCCTAAACATATGACTTTTAATGAAACAAGATGGAGTAAGTCATAATTTCTGTTTTAAAATATCTGAAGAATGAATTCAGAGACAAGTCATTTGGACCCTTAGATTTCCCCTCAACACCCCTCAACCTCCTGCCTGTTTTTCCTTTCATGTTTTCAGGGCCTGTTGTGGGATTTGTGTCTTGATGCCGGCGACCAACACAGCCCAGCTTAACTCCTTGCGGTGTGCGGCCCACGTGCCACTGCCCCTGGAGGGAATTCACTCTCTTGCTTCTATGCCGATTTTTTAAAAATGGCTTTTCCACCAGGTATCTTGGGATCCATGGTTGCTTCTCGACAGTCCCTGTTTCCCTACATGATAGCTGATTGCAAGGTCACTGACCCTGGCCAGCTTGGTGGAGCTCGGTGGCCTTGCTGATGGTATGAGTCACATGGTGCCCTCCTCCCCCCAACCCCACTGCCGTGTGACTCTCACGTGGGGAATAGGAGTGGCTCTTGAGAAATCTTTACACAAGAGGTTTTATATTTTTAAGATTCTGAGGTGATTTTCCTTAAAGGGAGCACATTTCTTGCCTTTTACTTAAATCTCGAGGACAAGGTATTCATTCTTGCTCGTCCTCCTTACGGTCTTTTCTTCATGTTACTCATGGTGTGCTGATATTAATTAACCTTAACAGATACGCAAACGATCTTTCATTATTTAGACCTGACACAGTTCCTTATACAGATGTGCAAAAATAGAGCCTTAGTAATCACAGACTCACATACTATCTTGCTTTCTTCCTCACTGATTGTTAGTGACTCTTATGTGGAACTGTAGCTTCCTCTTATTAATAAATAAGCTAGCAGGAAGTAGAAATCATGTAAATAAGGAATTTCTATTACCTCCTTCGCTGACTGACTTGACAAGTCCGTTTTGGTCTATTTTAATTAATATTTGTCAAAATGTTAAACTAACCAGTGCCTCTTGCTGTTACTTGGCTTTGCAGGTAACCTTGGAAGCTTCTGTGAATGGGGCTTGAGTGGGTGCCCTTTGCTGTGGAACTTTGTGTTGTCCCTGAGGCCCTAATGAAGCGAGTTTTGGGTTGACTTTTGTAGGTATTTTCACAGTCCTGTGTTTGGTATGGAGAGTGTGGAATTGCATCTGGAGATAAGAGGTACAATTGCAGATATTCTGAGCCACCAAAGCCGTTGCCAGAGGATGGCTATGACCTGGTGCAGGTGAGTTAGTTGTCTTGGGCATTGGGAACACAAAATGCTAATCAGAGATCCTCTGCAATTATACCTTAAATATTACCGTGGGGTGGGGATAGAGATGAAATGAATGGGCTTTTCTTATCCGAAACTCTTATCTGTAGCACAAAGAAGATAACATAACTCCAGAGGCGTAATTTTTGGGGGCTGACTATACCTTGCTCATAAAGTTTCCCATTGTCAGGTTACTACTTAGGGACTGATCTTGGTACCTCAGATGTTGCTTTAGCAGCTTCTTCAAAATACACTCAAAGTTAACTCTTTTTGTTCCTAGATTTCAGGACTTGAGTGGACGAGGCTGCTAAGTGGCTGTGACTCCCTTGTCCTCTGTTCACTTTAGTGATTCCTCCGGTTTCCAACAAGAGCCTATGAACTTTGGCTGCTACCAGGAATCTGTTTCCTGTTGTCTCTTTCACCATCCCTGATACACAGGGATATTAGAAAAGAACTGGAAAAATCCAGGTGGAAAGACTGGTCTTAGAGGCTGCAGTTGACACGGTAGCGGGTCATCTGGACTTAATCCTTTCATCAGAATTATTAAAGGCATTTGACATTTCCTGGAGTGACTGATGGAAAGAGTAAATAGCATTCTGGTTAAACTTAACCAAGTAACCTAAAAAGAGGTAAAATGATTGTCAAGGGAGGAAAGTGAGCTTCCCAATTAGAAAAAAAAAATTAAAATGCCTCTACTGCCTCTACTTTTGTGAATCCCTAGTTATAAACAGTAAATCTGATAGCCTTTTAAAAGAATTCTGCAAGCACTTTGCATATAGGTGTCTCACCCTTGTGTACCTAAAAAGGGCGATATGAATAAAATGGTCTTATATTTGAGGAATGCTTGTCCTTATTTAACTGTGCTCCTCTGATGTCCGTGCTTTCTCACCCGAAAGGAACTCTGTCCAGGGTTCTTCTTCGGCAACGTCAGTCTTTGCTGTGATGTTCAGCAGCTTCGGACGCTGAAAGACAACCTGCAGCTGCCTCTGCAGTTTCTGTCCAGGTGGGTTGACCGCCAGGCATGCAGGAAAAATGAGTTTAAAAGTTAGTTCTTGTTTTAAGAACGCTATCTTGTGACTTCTCAGAAATAAACAGTAACTTCTGATAAAGTAATAATTATCAGACTCAGTTCTCTCTCTCTTTACATTCAGAGTTGCTACTTGGTTTTTCTCTGATATGTCTTCATCCCAAAGGGGACCTGCACTGGGGTCTGGGTCCTTTCAGACTTGAGCCCCTTCGCGCTGTGGGGAGGAGAGGGGGTCCCGCCCATTTCTCTAACCTGAGACCCTCCTCCGTGCAGTCCTCTGCATTGCCTCCCTCCCCTGCTTTGTGCGTGGTTCTCTCTTCCTATGGTGACCCAGGCCTCGGTAGAGCCTTTGGTAACTGCTCAAAGCTTGTTTTGGCAGAGTCGGCTGGTTTTGTCAAAATTAGTTTGCCATCCAGTGTGCTCTGTGTGACCGGGGCAGTGAAAAGGGCTTCGTAATACATGTTCTCTAAGCTTACCCAGCAGTTCTCGAATGTGCAGAAGAACGAACTGGTGGTGGTCTTTAGAACAGCACGTTGAGCACCCTGCTAAAGGCAGATGGGAAGGACATGTGCTTCTCTGTGCAGGTGTCACTGCAGGTGACAGGGCACAGGTCCACTAGGAAACCTTGCTTCTCAGATTTTCAGTCGGCAATATAGAGTGGAAAACCATCTGTAAATTGTTCTCTGAGGACAGCAAACAATATAATAGATCAGAAAGTTGAGACTCTAATCAGGCCAGCTTATCTTGTGGAAGGAAGCCTAGTGGATGTTGCTGTAGCCAGACTGGAGCTGTCATTTAGCCAAAATACATTTATCTAGCACCTGCTCTACGTGAGGTATTATGGGCGTAAACATCAAAAGATAACCAAGTTTCCCCCGTGTTGTCAGAGGTAGCAAAGCTTTATTTATGATAGCAAACAGTGAGATGGTAATATGGAATACTATGCAGCTGTCCCAACTGATGATTGCAGAGGTTAAATGGAGTAACATGGAAAGAGGTTTGTAATTTATGGAAAGTAGTAGAAAACTGTGCACCCCAAGAGCGAATTCTGTTTGAATGGTGTAATTGTCATTCCTGTTTGTCACAGTAAAGCATGGAACTCCTGAAAGCAAGTCAGCGTGGGTGTCTGCTCCTTCACTAGACCAGAGGCTTTGAAGGCTGGGACCACACCTTCATTGTTCTGTGTCGCATGTGGTCGTCTGGATGGGTTCAGAATAGAGAGCAATCTTGATTGGTTTTGTTGCAAGAATGCAAGTCTGATGAAGCAATAGCTTTTGCAGATAACGGTGAACCAA
Organism: Eschrichtius robustus; assembly: GCF_028021215.1. NCBI lineage: Eukaryota > Metazoa > Chordata > Mammalia > Artiodactyla > Eschrichtiidae > Eschrichtius > Eschrichtius robustus. The sequence goes on along the minus strand of NC_090837.1, from coordinate 40,606,113 downwards.
AGAGGAGGGAGAGGTCTTCTGCCACATAACTGGTCAACATTAGAAGCTTAAACTTTGAACCTGGAAGACAGCAGACAGTTGTGGTTCTTATGAAAACCCGGGTGCTTCTGAAATGCATGCAGCCAGAGGACACCACTGCTGTTCTTTTTGTCTTCTCATGTCACGGGGAAATCCTCTTGTGTTTAGAGAGAGCCTAGGATTATCTGGGGATCAGAAGAGAGCCCTTCCGTAGGTTATAAGATGAAAACTCTAATGTGTAAATCTCATTTTTTCCCTTTCTTCTTCTCAATCAGAATTGTCACCATGATGCTTCTAAGTCCTTCTAACTTCAAGACAGAGAAGACATGTCTGATATTATAAAGTGCAGAATTCAGAGAGCATTTGTCTCTTTTTGAAATTACATCTGGGCAGCACAAATGTAGTAATTAGGGCAGTTTCTAAAGAGGTGTCTTTATTTTAACATGAGGTTTTAGGTTTGGAATTGCTGGGTTTAATATGTCCTCATGGTAATCCATTTGCCGTTTTACAATAAATTTTAAACATTCTTTGTCTATTTTAAATCATCTTTTTGCTGGCCCTATTATCCGTGAAATCATACAAAGTAGTTTACTTTTCCTTTTAGATGTCCATCCTGTTTTTATAACCTAGTGAACCTGTTTTGTGAGCTGACATGTAGCCCTCGACAAAGTCAGTTTCTGAACGTTACAGCAACGGAAGATTATGTTGATCCTGTTACAAACCAGACAAAAACAAACGTAAAAGAATTACAATACTATGTTGGAGAGAGTTTTGCCAATGGTAAGTAAACTTTCAAATTATTCCTCTTTTATATTTGGTATCAGGACAGTGGATCAAATTGTCCCTTTCTGTTGTCCTGTCAACTCTGTGAAAATGACAGTTTTTAGTTCCATTGGCCTTGAAATGTGAGTTGTTGCTTTGCTTGTATCCTGGGACTTGAGCTACAACCTTTTATACAATCTCCTTAAAGTATTTGCTTTAACTCCTTCCTAAGTATAAGTTCCCACATGGAAATTTTTAGTATGTGCAAGCTTACTTCTATACATTTTAGAAACCATTGGAACTTTGGTTCTAGTGGACATGAAAGGCATAACTTCATGAATTACTGCAAGACTGAGGAGATGGGGTGGAAGGTAGAACTAGTTGGCAGAGGAGAGATTTTTGACTATGAAGAAACAGATCACGAGAAGGGAAAGTAAGCAGGTGTAACACATAGGAGAAAGGGTAACCCAGCAACTAGAAATCATAGAACAATCTGAAAAAGACCATGTCATGTTTGTTGAAAATGACTGAAATGAAAGAATTCTAAAAGAATAGGACACTAAGGGAAAAGAATGAACAGACTAGAAATAGAACTATAGGGCTTCCCTGGTGGCGCAGTGGTTAAGATATATAACAGGCAGGCAGTGGTTAAGAATCTGCCTGCCAATGCAGGGGACACGGGTTCGAGCCCTGGTCCGGGAGGATCCCTTATGCCACAGAGCAACTCAGCCCGTGCACCACAACTACTGGGCCTGCGCTCTAGAGCTGCGCGCCACAACTACTGAGCCTGTGTGCCACAATTACTGAAGCCTGCGTGCCTAGAGCCTGTGCTCCACAACAAGAGAAGCCACTGCAATGAGAAGCCCACGCACTGCAACGAAGAGTAGCCCCCGCTCGCCACAACTAGAGAAAAGCCCGCGTTCTGCAACGATGACCCAATGCAGCCAAAAATTAAAAAAAAAAAAAGAAATAGTCATTTAAGTGGATTAAAAGATTAGATGCAGCTGAATAAAGAATGTGCCCAAAAACAATAAATAAAATAAGAAAATAATTCATCAAAGTTGTTGACTATAAGAGCAACATATAAATTTAATTATAATGATCAGTTAAAAACGTAACAAAAAAACTTACTAAAAAAAAGATCCCATTCACAAAAGCAACAAAAAGTGGGGTACCTAGGAATAAATGTACCAAAAGATGTGACGTAAAAGACAGCCTGACAGGATGAAGAGAGATCATTCTGTGTAGAAACAGAACCATCCATGTGGACAGTGGATATATAACAGGTGTGTTGTTACAAATCATTAAGGGAAAGAGTGGGCTAGTTGATAAATGGAGTGAGAAATTAATTATTCATCTAATTTTTATTTTTGATTAACAAAGTGAAAATCCTAGTCTTGGAAATTTTTAGAAGTAAATATAGAATGTCTTTATGACTTTAAGGTAAGAAAGGATTCTAGACAAGAGAGGAGAAGCAGAAACCAGAAGTGAAAGGATTTATCAATACAGATAATTAGCATCTGTAGCAATCAGTGAAATGCAGATTAAAACAGTGAGCTACCATTTCACATATCAGATTGGCACAGATTTAAAAATTGGTCAATTCGAAATATTGGTGAGGATGTAGAGGCAGAGGAGTGCTAATATACTGCTCCACTGGTAACTGTAACTTGGTGTGAGTGTTTGAAAACCATTTGAAAAATAGTTTTGCAATACCTGGTAAACTTGAAGATAAATATACCCTCACTGCAGAAATTCCACTTAGAGGTGCCTACCTTAGAGAAACTCTTAATGCATGTAAGGAGGGAGAACCATATAAAAACGTTCATTATAGCATTTCTGTGATCATGAAAAATTGGAGACATCAAGAGAATGAGAAGACAAGCACAGACGGGGAGAAAATATTTGCAAAAGACATAATCTCATGAAGGACTGTTACCCAAAATATAGGAAGACTTCTTAAAACTCAACGATAAGGAAGTGAACAACCTGATTGAAAAGTGGACAAAAGACCTGAACAGACACCTTACCAAAGAAGATACATGAATAGCAGATAAGCATATGAAAAGATGTTCAACATCATATGTCATTAGGGAATTCTAAATTAAAAGAACAACGAGGGACTTCCTTGGTGGCACAGTGGTTAAGAATCCGCCTGCCAATGCGGGGGACACGGGTTCGATCCCTGGTCCGGGAAGATCCCACATGCCTTGGGGCAACTAAGCCCATGTGCCGCAATTACCGAGCCTGTGCTCTAGAGCCTGCGTGCCACAACTGCTGAAACCCACATGCTCTAGGGCCCGTGTGCTGCAGCTGCTGAGCCATGTGCTGCAACTACTGAAGCTGGCGCGCCTAGAGCCCGTGCTCTGCAACAAGAGAAGCCTGCGCACCGCAACGAAGAGTAGCCCCCGTTCGCCGCAACTAGAGAAAGCCTGCACACAGCAACGAAGACCCAATGCAGCCACAAAAAAAAACAAAAAACAACGAGATACCACTACACACCTATTAGAATGGCCAAAATCCAAAACCCTGACACCCCCAAATGCTAGCGAGGATGTGGAGCCATGGGAACTCTCATTCATTGCTGCTGGGAATGCAAAATGGTACAGCCACTTTGGAACACAATTTGGCAACTTCTTAGAAAATGAAAAATACTCTTCTTTTAACATCTTTATTGGAGTATAATTGCTTTACAGTGTTGTGTTAGTTTCTGCTGTATAACAAAGTGAATCAGTTATATGTATACTGAAAAACATTCTTACCACACATTCTAGTAATCATGCTCCTTGGTTTTCACCCAAGAGAGTTGAAAGTGCATATCCACGTGAAAACCCATACGTGGATGTTTGTAGCAGCTTTATGCGTAACTGCCAAACTTGGAAGCAACCAATAATGTCTTGCAGTAGGTGAATGGAGAAACCGTGGTACCTCCAGACAACAGAATATTATTCAGCACTGAGAAGAAACAAGCTATCCAGCCATGGAGAGACATGGAGGAACCTTAAATGCATGTTACTAAGTGAAAGAAGCCAACCTGAAAAGACTACATACTGTGTGATTCCAACTCTGTGACACTTTGGAAAAGGCAAAACTATGGAGACCGTAAAAAGATCAGTGGTTGCCAGGGGTTGGGGGCAGGGAGAGACGAATAGGTGAAGCACAGGGATTATTAGGGCAGTAAAACTAATAGTTGATACTATAATGGTGGATGTGTGTCATTATATGTTTGCCAAAACTCTAAAGAATGTACAGTACCTAGAGTCAACCGTAACATAAACTGTGGACTTTGGGCGAATATGTCAATGTAGATTCATCATTTGTAACAGATGCACAACTCTGGTGCTGCTGATAGTGGGGAGGTTGTGCTTGTGTAGAGGCAGTGGTTATATGGGAACCCTCTGTGCTCTCTGCTCGGTTTTACTGTGAACCTAAAACTGCTCTAAAAAATAAAGGCCATTTTGAAAAAACTTTGGAGACACTAAATGCTAATTAAGAGGAGAACAGATCAGTATACTGGAGCATAGTCATAGTCTGTTATGTTAAAATGGATGAATTAGGATTGTGTCAGTCACGTGAATGACACTTACAAATACTGACTGAAAGTAACAGAACATATGTGGTATGTTTATATTAAACTGTACTACATGTTTATGGATACAGTGTATCATAAAAGTACACAAACGTGCATGGGAAAAAGAAACATCAAACTCAGGATTGTGATTACCTTGGGGAAGGGGGGATGCCCATAGGAAGGGATAGTGAGGGAGCTTCAGCTATATCTATAATGCGTTTTTGTTAATGTTGAGGCAAATGTTGTAAAATAGTAAGATCGGTAGAGGTGGGTGGCAAGTACATGAGAATCATATTCGCCATATTTTCCGTATCCTTGAAATATTTGATAAAATTAAAACCTGAAAACCAGATGGTTAGCTGGAAGATATGAGGGAATTACTCAGAAAACAGCATAGAGATATAAAGTTCTGGAAATCATTAAAAGTGACATATGGGGGTAAGAGAGCTGGGGAGAGACAGTAAGCAAAAGGATAATGGCTGGGGATTTTCCAGAATGGATGAGAGATGAATCTTCAGACTTAGGAAAAGAAAATGAATCCTTAAACCAGATAAATTAAGAAGAAATAGAATAGGGGCTTACCTGGCAGTCCAGTGGTTAAGACTCCTTGTTTCTACTGCAGGGGGCGTGGGTTTCATCCCTGGTCGCAGAACTAAGATCCCACATGCTGCATGGCGTGGCCAAAAAAAAAAGAAAGAATATATATATATAAATCAGTTGTATTTCTATACACTTGAAATGGACAATCTGAAAGTGAAATTAAAAAAAAAAATTTCCATTTACAATAGTATCAAAAAATAAAATACTTAGGAATAAATTTAACAAAAAAAGTGTGAAACATACTCTAAAAGCTAAAGAACATTATTAAAAGAAATTAAAGAGGATCTTTATAAATGGAAAGGCATCTTGTGTTCATGGATCAAAGACTTAATATTGTTATAAGATGGCAGTACACCCCAAATTGATCTACAGAGCCAGTGCAATCCCTATCAGAATCCCAACTGACTTCTTTGTAGAAATGGACAGGCTGATTTTTAAATTCACATGAAATTACAGGGGACCCAGAATAGCCAAAACAATCATAAAAAAGAAGAACAAAATAGGAGGAATCACACTTCCCAGTTTCAAAATTTACTACCAACCAGTGGAAAACAAAATGGTATGGTACTGGTATAAGGATAGACATACAAAGAAATGAGACAGAATTGACAATAATCCCATACATCTATGGTCATCTGATTTTTGACAAGGGTGTCAAGACCATTCAATGGGGGAAAGAATAGTCTGCAACAAGTGGTCTTGGACAACTGGATAGCCACATGCAAAAGAACAAAGTTGTACCCTTACCTCACACCATATACAAAAATTAACTTAAAATGTTTGCAGCAACATGGATGGATGCATTATGCTAAGTGAAATAAGTCAGACAGACAAAATTAAATACTGTATGATCTCACTTATATATGTGGGATCTAAAAAATACAACAAACTAGTGAATATAACAAAAAAGAAGGAGACTCAGATATAGAGAACAAACTAGTGGTTACCAGTGGCGAGGGGTTGGGGGGTGGCATGTAAACCTGGGGGAGTGGGAGGTACAAAATATTGGGCATAAGATAGACTCAAAGATGTACTGTACAACATGAGGAATATAGCCAATATTTTGCAATAACTGTAAATGGAGTGTAACCTTTAAAAATTGCATTTAAAAACTTAAAATGGATCAAAGACCTAAATGTAAGAGCTAAAACTACAAAACTCTTAGAAGAAAACATCAGGATTAAAAATTTAAAAAAAAAAAAGAAAAAAATCAGGATAAATCTTCATGACCTCAGATTTGGCAATGAATTCTTAGATATGACAGCAAAAACATGAGCAAACAAAAGGAAGAAATAGATATCTTGGACTTGATCAAAATAAAAAACTTGTGCTTCGAAGAACACCATCAAAAAGAGGTGAAAACAATATTTGCAAATCATGTATTTAATAAACGATTTGTATCTAGAATATACAAAGACTTCTAACAACTCAATAAGTAGATAACCCAATTTAAAAATGGGCAAACGATCTGAGTAAACATTTCTCCAAGATGTTATACAAATGGTCAATAAGCTCATGAAAAGGTTCTTGAGATCATTAGTCATCAAGGAAATGCAAATCAAAACCACAGTGAGGTACCGCTTCACACCTACTAGGGTGGCTAGAATCAGAAAGATAACAAATGTTGGCGGGGATGTAGAGAAATTAGAACCTTCATACACTGCTAGTGGGGATGTAAAATGGTGCAGTCACTTTGGGAAACAGTCTGGCAGTTCCTGAAACAATTAAACATAGAGTTACCGTATGACCCAGCAGTTCCACTCACAAGAGAAATGAAAACATATGTTCATAATAGGTGGAAACAACGAAGATATCCATCAACTGATGCATAGATAAACAAAGTGTGGTACATCCATACGATGCAATGTTATTTGACCGTAAAACGGAATGAAATATGGATCCATGCTGCAACATGGACGGACCTTGAAAACATGCTAAGTGGTAGAAGCCAGTCAAAAGACTATATATTATATGATTACATTTATATGAAATGTCCAAAATAGGCAAATCTATAGAGACAAAAGTAGATGAATGGTTGCTTAGGGCTTGAGGGGATAGGGAGATAAGGGAGCATTAGTTAAAGATACCAGGTTTCTTTTTTTTTTTTTTTTTTTTTTAAGTCCTTCAATCAGTTCTTTATTTATTTCTTTATTTATGGCTGTGTTGGGTCTTCGTTTCTGTGCGAGGGCTTTCTCTAGTTGTGGCAAGCGGGGGCCACTCTTCATCGCGGTGCGCGGGCGTCTCACTATCGCGGCCTCTCTTGTTGCAGAGCACAGGCTCAGTAGTTGTGGCTCACGGGCCCAGTTGCTCCGCGGCATGTGGGATCTTCCCAGACCAGGGCTCGAACCCGTGTCCCCTGCACTGGCAGGCAGACTCCCAACCACTGCGCCACCAGGGAAGCCCCACCAGGTTTCTTTTTTTAAGGTGATGAAAGTGTTTTAAAATTGACTGTGGTGGTGATTGCACATATCTATGAATATGCTGAAAGCCATTAGATTTTAACTTTAGATTGGTGAATTGTATGGTATGTGAATTATCTCAATAAAGCTATTTAAAAAAGGAATCCATACCTAAATATAGCTTATAAAAACTATAAAATTCCAAAGACAAATATCAAGTAGAGAAAAGATAGAAATCACTTCAAAGCAAGTAGAGAAAAGATAGAAATCACTTCAAAAGAATGACAGTTGGAGATTTTCTCACCAGCAATGATAGAGGCCCGAAGGCAATGGAATTATCATAGTTCTAAAGAAGCTACTGTCGCTCTAGCTAAATTGTCTTTCAAGAGTGAGGGTAAAACACAATGAATTTATAAGTATCTCCTTAAAGTTTAGGGGAAGAAGGTCCTGGTAAGTTTCTAACAAGCAGGGACTGGTAATTGAATATTAAGATAGGACCCATTACCACTGCTTCCTTATGTGCAAAATGTCATTGACATTCTTATTTTGTGTGTTGTCTTTATGCATACTAAAATAAAACCCAAAAAGAGAGTGGTATTAGGGCCATTCACACGTGAAGTCTGTCCTGAAACCAGTTCTTACCCTGGAAGTGCCATCATTCTCCAGCTGTAGTTTCCTGGAACCAGCTTTGCTGGCTGAACAGGCACTGAGGTCCTTAGCTTCTCCTTGCTCGGCCTTCAGGATGCTGTCGCATGCACTGGGGGTGATACCGGGATGACGTAAGCCTTTCCTGTCTTTGACTTTTAAGTTGCTTGGAATCTGGCCTGATGTTACTTGTAGGGTGACAAGCCGGTTTCAGAGGTGACCTCCGTTCCCGCCCTTAGTGTTTACTGTCCCGAGTCCCAGCCCGCGGCTCCCGCTTGCAGTGTGTCTGGATTTCCAAGGTCACACGTGAGAGGCCTCCGGTAAGATCTCATCTGGTGAATTACAGCAGCGCGGCTTCAGTCTTTTCCCTTACTCCCCTGCCAGCCATGTACAATGCCTGCAAGGACGTGGAGGCCCCCTCGAGTAACGAGAAAGCCCTGGGGCTGCTGTGCGGGAAGGAGGCCGAAGCCTGCAACGCCACCAACTGGATCGAGTACATGTTCAACAAGGACAACGGCCAGGCGCCTTTCACCATCACGCCCATCTTTTCAGGTGGGGATGAAGACCTCCACGTTAAGTGTATTGTACTTAGGATTTTTTTAAAGCCCAGGAACCTTAACCTGCAGTAGGAAGATAAATTCAGATCACTAGGTCCTAGAGTTTCCTCCAGCGCGAGAGGTAACTAGAGCATTTATCCTGCCCCTGGTTGGTTAGGGGCTGGGCATGGGAGTGGAGATAGAAGAATTGCCTTCAGGTGTTGCTACAGAATTGAAGGAATAAGCTGTTTTTTAAAAAAAGTTTTTTCAAAAGCTCTGCCATAGCGTTAGACTAGCTCCTCAGTGGAGGTAAAGCTTGATTGAAGGTTTACCGTGGAATGTGGTAGACTTGGATCTCGGTGACAAACCCTATGCCCAGAGTTATTGAGGTTAACTTAAAATGTTACAGGACTAAGCAGCAAAACATAACTTGATCACCCAGAAACCTCCAGTCCTTTTTATTCTTCCATTTGTGTTACTTCTTTCAGTGTGCTTATCATTGGGTTTAAATACAATTTAATACAAGCCTTGTAGTGTTTGCTTTTTTTTAACGGAGGTTCTCACTCAGCACAATCCTTCCCACAGATCTTCCAGCCCATGGGATGGAGCCCATGAACAATGCCACCAAGGGCTGTGACGAGTCCGTGGATGAGGTCATGGGGCCCTGCAGCTGCCAGGACTGCTTGATCGTCTGTGGGCCCAAGCCCCAGCCCCCAGCCCTTCCTGTTCCCTGGAGAATCCTGGGTCTGGACGCCATGTACGTCATCATGTGGAGCACCTACATGGCATTCCTGCTCGTGTTTTTTGGTGCATTCTTTGCCGTGTGGTGCTACAGGTAATCCGTTTTGTTTTCCCTCCAGGACAAGAAGAGCAAAATTACCCAAGTGGCACTTCTAGCTTTTGCTCGGTAGACTTTGGTTCATTAGAATAGGAAACAAATATCTGCATGAATACCATTCCATGAATTGCTTATGTCCTGCAACTAGTCAATAGTCAAAAGCCTATTTAGCCGTTGAAACATTTGAAGTCAGTTTCATTGATTTATTCAAAATGGCGTGTGATTTAAAGCAGCCATTCTTTAACAGAAAGTCTCATGAGCCAAATCTGATTCAGATCCTTTCAAATGCAATACTGTAGTCCTTTTAGATATCTGCGTCTTGACGTAGGACAACACATTTTTTTAAAACTTCTTATTTTGAAATAATTTTAGACTCACCGAAAGGGTACAAAAATAATAGAGTTTATTTATATCCTCTACCGGCTTCCTCTAGTGTTACAACGCACATCACCCATGGGATGTAATTTAATCAAAACCATGAAAATAGCATTGGTACACTGTTGTTGGCTAAACCACAGTCTTTTTTCAAGTTTCACCAGTTTTTTCTCTTAACACCCTTTTTCTGTTTCAGGATCCCATGTCACGTTCACTTTTTGTTTTATTCACCTCCTCCAATCTGTGACAGTTTTTCATCTTTCCTTTTCTCTTATGGCCTTGACACTTTTGATGAGTGCTGGTCAGTTATTTTGTAAAGTGTGCCCCAGTTTGGCTTTAGCTGATATTTTCTTGTGATTAGGTTGAGGTTAGGTGTTTTTGACAATATCACAGAAGTGACGTGTCTTTCTCAATGTATCATATCAAGGGCTTATGATGTCAATATGTCTCATCACTGGTGAGGTTAGCCTTGATCGCTTGGTTAAGAAGGTGTCTGCTGGGTTTCTCCACTACAGTAATAGTGAAGTTACTGTTTCTCCCTTTGGAGTTGATAAATATCTTAGAGGAGGTATGTTGAGACTATGTTACTACCTTGTTTCTCCTCAAACTGTCGCCCACTGATTTTAGCATCCATCCGTGGATCTTGTCTTCAACACTTATTTCCTGTGGTGTTTGCCTGCTGGTGACTTTGTATTTGCCTCGTTCCTTCTCCACTTACTAACTGGGCTTGCTCTGTACAGAGTTACCCCTTCTCCTCTACTTATTTATTTATTCAGTTATGTTTACATCATGGACTTTTAAAAAAAATTCTGTGGTCTCTGTTCAGTATCATCATTTATCTTATTGCTCAGATTTTCCCAGTTTTGACCACTGGGAGCATCTTCTGGTGGCTCCTATGTTTATTTAAGCATGCCCCCCCACCCCACCCCCCACCCCCTCCAATTCTCAAGCTTGTTCTTATTTTCTGGAATCACAAGATGTTCTCTTATTTTCCCTGCTCCAGCCCTAGAAGCATCCTCTTCTGCAAGGAGTCCTGGTTCCTTTCATTGGAGAATGGTGCTTAGAAACCAAGATCTAGCCACTAGATGCGCTCATTGCTCCTGCAATATAGTGTTTACTGTGTTTTTAAAGAAGCTAAAACTTTTAAATGTAAATGAGGGCTACAAGGTGAAATTATCCTTTATTAATTTGTTTTTTTAATACTGTCGTAAATTTTCCCCTGAGACTGACGAGCGGCGAGACCCAGAGCAAGAGAACTTAAGGGGAGGCAGGCACCAATTAGGGAGGAAGCAAACAGGATGAGGAAGTGAGCTTTCAACGGGGAAGCTCGTGTGGGAATGTCAGAAGAACAGCCTCACTGTGCCGAGGTCCACGAACACAACTTGCATGCTTTTATTTTCCAGAAAACGGTATTTTGTCTCCGAGTACACCCCCATTGATGGCAATATTGCTTTCTCTGTAAATGCCAGTGACAAAGGTAGGCACGTTGGTACTTAACTAAAAGGGTTGGGACCATGTTGGCACGAGAGTGTTCATTTCCTTAACAAACGTTGATATGCCTGTTCCAGGAGAGGCCCTGGGCTTGTGCCGAGGACACGGCTGTGATGGAGACAGGGTCCTTGCCTTTGTGGCACTAACAACCTGGTCAGGGTGGCAGATCAGAGCCACGCAGTTAATAATAGCAGTAGAATGATCCTGGCCTGGGATGAGAGCTGTGGAGGCACCAGCGTGGCGGGCTGAGAGCCGGGGTAGCAGGAAAGGTTGGAGGGAACTGCTCTGGACAGAGTGCTGAGAGCACTTTGCTTTTCCGAGGCTTGTGTGTGAGCACCGTTCCTCTAGGGGTGGGGATAGGTGTGGGCAGGTGAGCAGGGCTGCTTCCAGAGCAGACAAGTAGCTGGGGAGGGGGGTGGTGGGGATCGTCCTGTGCACGTCCCGGTGTGTCCTGTGTGGGCGCGAGTCCCACTATGGGCAGTGGTAGCTGATGCGCTCCCCGTTCCGACTTTCAGGAATGGCTTGGCTCTTAACCTCCACCCTCTCTTCCTCTCCCGCTCTCCCAGGGGGGCCGTCCTGCTGTGACTCTCTGGGTGCCACCTTCGAGGCCCGTCTACAGCGGCTCTTCTCACAGTGGGGCTCGTTCTGCGTCCGACACCCCGGCTGCATCGTGTTCTTCTCCGTGGCCTTCATCGCCGCCTGTTCTTCGGGCCTGGTGTTTGTGCAGGTCACGACAGACCCGGTGGACCTGTGGTCTGCGCCCGGCAGCCAGGCGCGCCAGGAGAAGGAGTACTTCGACACACACTTCGGACCTTTCTTCCGCACCGAGCAGCTGATCATCCAAGCCCCCCTCACACAGCCACACACGTACAGTCCCGTCCCCTCTGGAGCCGATGTGCCCTTTGGGCCTCCACTTGCCCTAGACATTTTGCACCAGGTAATGTGCTCTTTGCAGAAATCAATTCCGGGGGACATGGCACTTTGTCAGTTTTTGACCAGTTTACTTGATGTGGGTTTGGGGCTGAGTGTGGTGGTTTATCTCGTAAACCTTAATGATAAAAGTAAAGGCGCTTTTCACTTACTTTTCAGAAAAGTGATAGCTGTTGAATTTAATGACAAATTTACTGTAGACCGCTTTGGTATTTATTTCATACAGTAGGTCTTGCTTGAAACTGAGATGAGCGCCTCTCTTTTGAAACAGAACATATTTATAATTCACCTTAGGAACTTATGGATTTTTTTTCCCGTGATAATTAAAAAGTAATACACCGGGACCCAAAGGGATAAAAAGCCTCTTATGCTGTCCTGGGGACCTAGGAAGGAGCTGCTGGATCACTGCTGGTCCCACCTGCAGGAGTGAACTTAGTGTTGCCTGAATGTGGGCTCCCTGCCTGCATTTGGTGGGAGGTGCATTTGGAATGAGATCCATCCCGTGCTCTTACAAAGGCTTTTAAACCTGCCCGTTCTCCCTTATCACGCTTATCTGTAAATAAACTGCATCCACTTATTTTTTAATGAACAGTTGCACAGTTGCATGGTTTTTCCTTTAAACATTGCTCTTGCCCTACAGAAAGTCTTGATAGCTTGAAAAAAACGTCAAAATATTCTCAAGACTTTAGTAGGATCTTTTTTCCACCCAATGACTGTCTGTTGCTTTTTCCCAGCTTGTTGCAAAAGGTGCAAACGTTGTCATTTACCTCCTGGAATATATTGTCTATTAGAAAGTACGAGAATATACATAAATAACCATGGTATGGAGCAAGGTGGTATTTGTTGGTGAGGGCAGGGAGTGTCAGGAAGATCAGGCAGATGACCCCAGGCTCCCCTCTGTGGCCTCGTGGGTCCCTGTGGAGAAGGGTGGGAGGGCAGATGTTCGTGTGTCCTGCGCTGGGATCTGACCTGTCGTGGTGCCCCCCTCCTCTCTCTGGGTGCCTCTAGGTGGGGTCTCCATCCCAGTTTGCTGTTCCTCAGCAAAAATATGTTTTGTTTGTTTGTTTGTTTTAATTGTTTTTTTTTTTTGACGTGGACCGTTTTTAAAGTCTTTATTGAATTTGTTACAGTATTGCTTCTGTTTTGTTTTGGTTCTTTGGCTGTGAGGCATGTGGGATCTTAGCTCCCCAACCAGGGATTGAACCCTCACCCCCTGCATTGGAAAGTGAAGTCTTACCCACTGGACCACCAGGGAAGTCACCAAAAATACGTTTTAAAAAAAAAAAAAAAAAAAAATTTTTTTTTTTTTTTTCTTTTTTTTTTTTTACCATCGTGTGTCTCAGCCTTCCCTGTCTTAGGAAGGATTTTCCCCAAATACTCTTTACCTTCTGACCCCTCCAGGTGATAATGGTTAGTCAACCTCTGAGGGAAAACTGATACATTTCTGGGTTTGTTTATTTTAAAAATCATCCTTCAGGTTCTTGACTTACAAACAGCCATCGAGAACATTACTGCATCTTACAACAACGAGACTGTGACACTCCAGGACATCTGCTTGGCCCCCCTCTCACCATATAACAAGCACTGCACCATCATGAGCGTGTTAAATTACTTCCAGAACAGCCATTCCGTGCTGGACCACAAAGTAGGAGACTACTTCTTTGTGTACGCGGATTACCACACACACTTCCTGTACTGCGTTAGGTACGTGGCGGGGACAGTCCTTCCTTCATTCCTCCAACATTGGAGCCCCTGCTGTGACCGCATGCCGTTGTAGGTACTGGAGCCCCAGCAGGGATAAACGGCGGGATCCTCCCGGCGAAGCCTTCGTTCTAATGAAGGGAGGCAGAGGGTGAACAGTAGCCGCTGGCCCTGACGCCGGGTTGAGATGGTGCCAGGTCGAGGCGATGCCGTGGGGAAAGGAAGCTGGGTGAGGGCGGGGAGTGCAGGGGGTGTGCCGCTCTCGGTGCAGCGGAGACCTGCTCAGCAGAAGGGAAGACGGAGGCCTGGGAGAGTTGGGGTGGGGGGGGGTGGGGGGAGTGTTCCGCGTAGACGGGCAGCAGGTTCAAAGGCCCTGGGGCGGGGCGTTCGTGGTGTGTCATTGAGGAACGGCAGGTACCGCTCAGCCCCTGACTCCCGCCTGGATTGATAACACATAGTTGCATCTACCACACCGCCCCAGGCATTCCTGAGCTGGTTAAATAGTGCAAAAATAGAAGCCTGGAGTGCTTTTTCTTGTCTTTCAAATATCAATTTATTTCATGATACTGAGTTTTTAAAACGTGCAGCATACCCTCGAGGAGTGGGGGCTGGATTAGAGTGCAGTTAGATCGGAGGGCACTGAAGCTGCTTCCCCTCGGACGCTCGACTGGCTGGGCAGGGTGCGTGTATGGTTTGAATTAGACACGGAGAAGCCGTGCTTGGTGACCTGTGAGGTGATCTTTAGGCCTGTCCCGCGGCAGGAGGAGCGGCTTGCGGCTTGCGTCTGCCGTCCCTGGATGCCATGTACCTTGGCCTGATCTGGCCCAGAGACAGTTGTTCAGCCAATCGGCCCACCACTGTGGCTGTTTCTTCATTATGGAAGCAGAGAAATTATTCCTTGTCACCTTGGAACGTGCTGCTCAATTTACCACATCTTGACAGCCAACTGCTCTGGCTTCTGGCCTGGTTTGGTGACCTTAGGTTCCATCTGTTTTTGTTACTGGAATATGACTGACTCTAGGTGGTTGGGCTGTGTTTACTCTCTTCAGGATGTCACATCTATAAACACAAGCCCGTGAAACAATAAGTGTAGCCCATGTACCCAAAGCCGTGTTCTCCGAAGGACAGGTGGTACAGGGCAGCCACGGGCAATTGGAAAAAAAGGTTCGGTATTATTTAACTTTAATATTTAAAGAAAAATGTTATTTTCTCTCTGTTTTGCCCGAGGGGAGCGTGGTTCACACAGGTGTGGAAACACCACCGTGAGCAGCTCCTCTCCTGCGCGGCAGGGGTGTGTGTTGTCTGTGGGTCCGCTTGTGCGTCCCCAGCTCTCAGCTCCCTCCTCGCCCTCCACCTTTCCCTGGGCTATTCCCCCTGGGGGCACGCAGGCCCTGCAGGAGCCCGGCTGGCCCAGAAGCAAGCACAGACCTCCTGCTTCCCCCGCATCACATGATGGCATCAACGCCTACCGCTTACGGGATGCCTGGACTCTTCCTCACGTAACTCTTGTGGGTTTTAACCTCAGCATGAGCCCTCAAGCCCGCAGTGTGGCGGCAGAGCCCCACATGTGTGGGTTGACAGGACTCAGCTTCTGTGCAGCCCTGCAGCCCTGCTGTTTGCCCCCAGCAGTGACCTGACCTCCAGGACCTGAGCCCGTCCCTTGTCCCTCGGCGCTGAAGGGCGGTGGTTCACATTATATACGAGGACCTTCACGTGTGCCCAGAGTCCGCCTGACTTCTGTGCTAAAATGCTGGTTCCCTGTCACCGGTTGTCTGTCTGTCTGTCCTGCGCTGCTGGCGTCCCCGGCCTGGTCTCCCTGCTTCTTTCTTTCCTACTTCCAGACCTCCTTCCGCTTTGCCACCCGAGTTATCTTTGTCAAACAGCTCATGACCTCCCTTTTCCCCAAATCTGATTGTTCCCCAGTGCCTACAGGATAAAAATCCAAACTGCTTAGCATGGCGCCTACCCCTTTTTTCCACTGCTTCCCTCTTCCTTTCTAGCCCCAAAAGCAACTACTGAACTGTTATTATTCATCCAAGGAACCAACCTCAGGCCCACATTCTTAATCCGCCTCATGACTGCTGTGTAAACGTTTAGGTCTCAGTGATGTCTTAAGGTTGTTCTAATTGGGTGTTGTTTTCTGATTTCTTGGCAGGGCTCCCGCCTCCCTGAATGACACCAGTTTGCTCCACGATCCTTGCCTGGGGACCTTTGGTGGACCAGTGTTCCCGTGGCTTGTGTTAGGAGGCTATGATGGTGAGAGAAGCTTTTACTTTTCCTGCTAGATAAAGTAGTCTTGGTCCTGTCATTAACAGTCAAGTGGTAATTACGAAGATTTCATCAAGCAAGCACTCTTGTTATTTACCCAGTATATTGGGTCCCAAATATAATATCTCCTTTGGCTTTGGGTTTTATTGTGCATCTGAAGGAAGTGGTGTTAGCCATTTTTAGGTTACTCTTGGGAAAGCTGTCGACAGCTAAGGACGTTTTCCCAGAGTAATGCCATTGTGTACATCCACGTAATACATTGCTCAGTTTCAGGGAGTTCATGGAACCCTTGAAACTCGTTGAGAGAGCCCCTGCGGAGTCTGTAGCCCTCTGGTTAAGAACATCTGTAATGGGGGAGAGATAATATGTGAGATGGGGGAAAAGAAACAAAGTGGATAGATTTTTTTCCTTCTAAACCAGTTGGCTAAGAATTCAAACACTTTTATAGTGGGAGAGGCAGTTGGTTTGCTCTTTGCTGGTTCCTGCAGCACCTTGGAGCAGATTATATTAGGTATGATGGGGTAATGAATCATGTGACAGCTTTGGCATCTGAAGCCTAATTACAGGCAGCCTAACAGGTTTTTCTCCGGCCTAATGAAGAAGCCAGATGTTCTTCTCCTCATCTAGTGGGAAGGGAGAAGTTGTGAGCTGTATTTAAATTTTACTCTGCCTTATGTAACACAATGTGGTTTCCAATCAGTGGGGAAAAGATGGTGTCACCAGCTGGGTCGCCACAGCCATCGAAATTAAATTTGTTCTCTACCTTATTCCTTCCACCAGAGTAAATTCCGATGGAACAAAGATTACAATATAAGAAGTGAAACTACTAAAGTACTAGAAGAGAATGCAGGATGAATTTTTTAAAATAATTTTTAAATGGAGAAGGCATTTCTAAGCAGGACACACAATGCAGAAGCCACAGAAGGAAACACTGATGAATTTGACTGCATGAGAATTTAAAATTCCTGTGTAGAGAACAAACATAAAGTTTAAAAAACAAACAAACAGCAAACTGGAGAAAAAAAGAAGTTAGTATACATAACAGACAGCATTTCCTTAATATGGGGAGAACTCTTGGGGAAAAGAGAAGAGGTCAGCCACCCAAAAGAAAAGTGGGCAGAGCCATATGAGTGTTAACAAAAGAAGAAATACAAGTGGCTTTCAGTTATATGGGGAAAATGCTGAACCTCACTCCAGATTAGTGAAATGCCTCTCACTTCAATCTTTTACATATGAGATTAGCAAAGATCTAAGTGTTTGATAAAATCTTTTGTGGATGAATGTGGGGAAACCACATTGTTGGTGGAAGTATTAATGGTTACTAGAACATAAGCTCCAGGAAGACCGAGATTTTTATCTCCTTTGCTCACTGATGTATCCATAGTCTCTAAGATAATGTCTGGCACAAAGTAGGTCTCAGTAAATATTTTGTTGAAGAAAGAAATGAAAAACAGGATGGCCTCTTTGGAGGGCAGTTGGGGGGAATCTATCAAAATTAGAAATGCACGTATTTTTCGATTCTGTGATTGTACTTATAAGAATTGATTCTACGAATTACATTTTACGTCTCGGAAATATCAGGTTATTCTTTGTAGTAATTCTGTATATAATACCAAAAAAATTTGCAAATATAGCCATCAACTGGAGATTGGTTAAATTATACTAGGAAATATCATACAGCAGAAAAAAGAATAAGGACGCTCTCTGTGTACTAAAACAGAGCATTCTCAGGATATGACTTTAAAAGCAGCATTTGCAGAAGAGTGTGTCACTGCTTGTGTAAACAAGGAGGGAAGGGGAGACTGTGCTTATGCACGTGGACCGTGGCTGGAAGGAGTCACAGCGCCATGGTGTGGGGAGGAGAGCTGAGACACAGGCGGGGACTGAGGGAGGAGAGAGGCTTTTCCCTGAACACCTTTCCGCTCTGTTTGAAATTGTCACCATGCACGTGCCGTGTAGTAATGATGATACGAATGACAGCTGTGCCTACTTCCACACGAGGGTCCTTTTTCTTCACTAGCTGAACTACACAGGCACCAGATCTCCTGTTGTGTTCCTCGAGCTCAGGTGTCTATAGGCTTCAGCCCCATGAGAAACCAGGCACCTAACTGGCTTGTGCTCTTCCCCTCGTATTGATCTAGTTTTCTGCACGCTTGTAATCTTCTTTTTGATGTCACCTTTTTCCTTTCTAGATCAAAACTACAATAACGCCACAGCCCTGGTGATTACCTTTCCTGTCAATAATTACTGTAACGATACAGAGAAGCTCCAGAGGGCCCAGGCCTGGGAAAAAGAGTGAGTTGCTCACGGGATCTAAACAAGCTGTTCTTTCTGTGGGAAGGTGGACCGTAGCAGAAAGCATTTACACTTAGTTCAACTAAATTAACCAACAGTAGATCTAAGTTATGCCATTTTTTTCACTTGGTACTGGTGGTGCTATGAAAAAAAAAATCTATAAATAAATTTACCTATAAACATTCTTTTAATACATATCCCTGCAACAAGAATGCAAAAGTATCCATGCAGAAATGTTCCTTGCATTATATTCTAACAGCAAAACCTGGGAGCAAGCTGAGTGTATATTAGTAGGGAGAAGTACAGTAGAATATTATTTCATCATTAAAGATGGTGAGATAAATAAATGGTTCAAGGTAGTAAATAAAAACTGCAGTCAGCGTGTTTGGACAAATATATGCTATGCATGCCATCCATGCCTAGAAAAGATATCAAACAAATGACCTGGGAACCGGTTAGCTGTGGTGTAACCTCTAGAGAATGGGAAGAGGGGACCGAGGAGGACGGATTCTGAACAGCTTTGTTGGGATATAATTCATATACCATACAGTTCACCCATTTAAAGTGTACAGTTCAGTAGCTTTTAGTATATTCACAGATGTGTGCAAACATCACCATGGTCAATTTTAGAACATTTTCTTTGCCACAGAAAGAAATCCCATCTCCTTTAGTGGTCACCCTCCTAACACCCAGCCCTACACAGCCACCAGTCTACTCTCTGTCTCTAGATTTTCCTATTCCAGACTTTTATATGAATGGAATCATGTACGTGGACTTTTGGGTCTGGCTTCTTTCAGTTAGAATAATGTTTTCAAGGTTCATCCAAGTTGTAGCATGTGTCAGTACTTCATTCCTTTTTATGGCTGAAGAATATCCCATCCTATGGGTATACCACATTTTGTTTATCCATTCATCAGTTGATGAACATTTGAGCTGTTTCTACCTTTTGGCTATTAGGAATAATACTACAAACATTCGTATACAAGTTTTTGTGTGAACATGTTTTCATTTCTCTTGGTTGGTATATATCCAGGAGTAGAATTGCTGGGTCATACGGTAACTCTGAGGAACTGGCAGACTTTTTTCCACAGCGACTGCACCGATGGGACTTCCCTGGTGGTCCAGTGGTTAAGGCTTTGCTTCCACAGGTTGGGGAACTAAGATCCCACATGCTGTGTGGCGCAGCCAAAAAAAAAAAAGTGACTGCACCATTTTACATTCCCACCAGCAGTGTATGGAGGTTTCAGATTCTCCACACCTCGCCAACACTTGTTATTATTTGACTTTTTGATTCCAGCTATCCTAGTGGGTATGAAGTGGTATCTCATTGCAGTTTTTTTGTTTTGTTTTGTTTTGTTTTTTCGGCCACACTGCACAGCTTGCGGGATCTTAGTTCCCCAACCAGGGCTTGAACCGGGCCACGGCAGTGAAAGCACCAAATCCTAAGCACTGGACCACCAGGGAATTCCCTCATTGCAGTTTTGATTTGCATTTCCGTGATGACTAATGAATTTGAGCATCTTTTCGTGCACCGATCTGTATAACTTTTTTGGAAAAATGTTTATTCATATCCTTTGCCCATTTTTTGACTGGGTTATTTGTATTTTTATTATCGAACTATAAGAATTGCTATATATTCTACAAGTCCCTTATCAGATGTATGATTTCCAAATATTTTCTCCCATTCTCCAGTCTGTGTTTTTGCCTTTCTTGATGGTATCCTCTGAAACACTGAAGTTTTTAATTTTGGTAAAGTCCAATTTATCTATCTTCTCTTTTGTTATTCATACTTCTGGTGTCATAGCCAAGAAACCATTGCCTAACCCAAGGACCTGGAAATTTACCCCTTTGTGTTCTTCTGAGAGTTTTATAGTTTTAGCTCTTACATTTGAAAGGTCTTTTATCCACTGAGTTAATCTTTATACATGGTGTGAGGTAAGGGTCCAACTGCATTTATTTGTATATGGCTATCCAGTTGCCCCAGACCATTTGTTGAAAAGATATTCTTTCCCCCATTAATAGTCTTGCCACCTTTATTGAAAATTAGGTGAAGACAGATACATGGCATATTTCTGGACTCTTAGTTCTGATCCTTTGATCTGTATGCCTGTCCTTGCCTTGTGCTGGTAACCACACTGTCTTGATTACTCTTGGTTTGTAGTAAGTTTGAAATTGGGAAGTGTGGATCTTCCTACTTTGTTCTTCTTGAAAAAGAAGATTTGGGCTATTCTGGGCCCCTCGCAATTCCATGTGAATTTTAGAACAGCTTGTCTTTCTACAAAGAAGGCAGCTGGGATTCCGATAGGGATTGCATTGAATCTGTAGATCAACTTTTAAAATTTTTGTTCCATGAGCATATGTCTGTAGTATAATATACTTCATTTAGAAATCTTTTTTAGTAAAAAAAGAAGTGAGACCATGAAGCAGTTTTTAAACTTGTTCTAAACCTGTTTTAAATACTGGAAAACTCAGCATGTCTGGAACTTCGTAATCTGGAAGTGTCCTACCTTCTGCTTACCAGTGTAGAAGGTCCTAATGAGGTATAAGGGTTAAGTGTGGCTTTTGTGTCGTAGAAGTTACGAAGAAGTTCCTTACTTAGTTGTCACTAAGTTTTACCTAAAAATACAAAATTTTGCTTACCCTTTTAGGTTTATTAATTTTGTGAAAAACTACAAGAATCCAAATCTGACCATTTCTTTTAAGGCTGAACGAAGTATTGAAGATGAACTAGATCGTGAAAGTAACAGTGATATCTTCACTGTTCTAATCAGCTATGGCATCATGTTTTTATATATTTCCATAGCCTTGGGGCATATCAAAAGCTGTAGCAGGTTTCTGGTAAGTGGGGTGTGTAGGTGTGTGTGTGCATGTGTGTGTGTGTGTGTTAGAGGGAAATGGCAGTACACAGCGTGATGGCATGTTTTTGCCTCCGCTTAATCCTAATTCATTATATTCAAAACTGCCTTAAGTTGTCCTGTGTTTTACTTGTTTGTCACATTTTCTGCTTCCTGCATCTGTTTTCTTCAGTTCCAATTTCTTATCTTCAACTTAAAGTTTATTTCACATAATCCAGTTTTTTTTCTAACTTGCCATCACCTAAGAATGTAGGCTGATAAAATATGTTGCTAGGGGGCGTCCCTGGTGGCGCAGTGGTTGAGAATCTGCCTGCCAATGCAGGGGACACGGGTTCGAGCCCTGGTCTGGGAGGATCCCACATGCTGCAGAGCAAATGGGCCCGTGAGCCACAATTACTGAGCCTGCGCGTCTGGAGCCTGTGCTCCGCGGCGGGAGAGGCCGCGATAGTGAGAGGCCCGCGCACCGCGATGAGGAGTGGCCCCCGCTTGCCGCAACTGGAGGGGGCCCTCGCGCAGAAACGAAGACCCAACACAGCCATAAATAAATAAAAAAATTAAAAAAAAAAATACCTAGCATATATGTAAAAAAATAAATAAATAAATGCATTGTATGTTGGCAGGAGACATTTGAAAAAAAATATATATATATGTTGCTAGGGAAGACCTAGACACCTTTTCATATCTTCTCTCAAACCGGGAACTGTACTTTTAAATCTAGATGGGCAATATCCAGGTAAAGAGGTGAAAATGAAGACCTTTTAGGAACAGGACAAAAAGCACCCTAAATGAGGATTTATGTCTCTGTGGCGTCTCCAGGTGGATTCGAAAATCTCCCTGGGCATCGCGGGCATCCTGATCGTGCTGAGCTCAGTGGCGTGCTCCTTGGGCATCTTCAGCTACATTGGGATCCCCTTCACCCTCATTGTGATAGAAGTCATCCCGTTCCTGGTGCTGGCTGTGGGAGTGGACAACATCTTCATTCTGGTCCAGACCTACCAGGTGCGTTTCAGAGCCTCACAGAGTCTGACCGAGTACCAGGCTCCACATACGGCTGTTCAGCTCCATGCGGAGTATTTGAGTGTGACACGTGGAGACTTCGTTTCCGTTCCTCTGTGTTGCTTATTGGTGCCTGTAACTTGTTCTGGACATTTTGAGACCAAGAAGATTGAGACCAACATTCTCTTTGGTTGGTGGCATAGATATAAAGTGAGAATTTGGTTTTAAAATATGTGCAACATGTGTGCAAAAAAGGGCTATTTTCCACACTTGTGGAAAATATTTTGGGCACAACAGCTATTAAAATGATTCTCGGGCTTCCCTGGTGGCGCAGTGGTTAAGAATCTGCCTGCCAATGCAGGGGACATGGGTTCAAGCCCTGGTCTGGGAAGATCCCACATGCCACGGAGCAACTAAGCCCGTGAGGCACAACTACTGAGCCTGTGTGTCTAGAGCCTGTGCTCCGCAACAAGAGAAGCCAGGACAATGAGAAGCCCACGCACCGCGATGAAGAGTAGCCCCCGCTCGCCGCAACTAGAGAAAGCCCACGCACAGAAACGAAAACCCAACGCAGCCATAAATAAATAAATAAATTTAGAAAATGATTCTCAATATAGTGTAGAAGAATGAGGGATTTGTCAGAGGTGCCAGTAAAAGGCAAAAGGTCGACACAGGACCCACTGATGTAAAAAATGACGTCAATCCGTTGGTTCTCCCAGGGTCCCTTGTCCTGTAGCGCTTACCTGGGCAGAGACCCAGTGGCATGCAGGAGTGTTATTTAAAAGTCCAGCCACCTGCAGCCTGCATTGCATGTATTTTCCTGATAATCTGATTCAATCCTTCCTTTAGATTCTCACCTGTTACCTGGCTCCGGGCTTCAGAAATATCCCGAATGAATCAACATGAGAAGTTTGGGGTCCTCACCACTTTATTGTATAAAGTTTACAAACAACAAGTAGATGCTACTAATCATTATTTTTTACCATCAGCTTAACACAAGGCACCAAAGAAGCAAAGAGGTGGCATTGTAATTGAGAAACTTTAATGTTTAACTTTTTTTTTTATTTTTAAGAGAGATGAACGTCTCCAAGGGGAGACGCTGGACCAGCAGGTGGGCCGGGTGCTGGGAGAAGTGGCTCCAAGTATTTTCCTGTCGTCCTTTTCAGAGACGGTGGCATTTTTCTTAGGTAATTACTCTTTGAATCTGCCAACCTTGAGGTTTGCTGAGCCTGGGTGTATCAGTATATGACCCTTTGCGTTCTTTTTTAAGTTTTATTCTGTGATTGGAAAGTATCAGAGTGGACCACGAGAAAAATTGGTGGCGGTATCTCGGGTGTCATTAGCAAGTGTCTTTTTTTTTAACTACATTATTTATTTATTTTTAATTTTTAATTTCTTAAAATTTTGGCCACACCACGCGGCATGCAGGATCCTAGTTCCCCCCACCAGGGATCGGCCCCCCGCCCCGACCTGTGCCCCCCGCAGTGGAAACACGGCGTCCTAACCACTGGACCACCAGGGAATTTCCAGCAAGTGCCTTCCTTCTCACATTGTTTCAGGACGGTGTTGATGTTGGGGTTCAGATACCTAGGACTCCTGCCCCTCCCCCTTTAGGGCACCCATGGCGAGTGCTGGGGTTTGAAAATAGCGCTCTTGAAGGAGGGCGACAGAGTCCTTCCCGACACAGCACTCTCGGCAGCAACTCCAAAATCACAGGCGTTAGCTCGCAAGGTGTTTGCCACTGTTCCGAAAGGCAGTCTCCCCGCCTCTGCACACACAGTTCACTGGGAAGCAGCCTCGTCAATGAGCAGAAGTTCTTTAATCTTCCCTCGATACAAGGAGCCAGAATAAGCTGGCACAAAACCCAGCACTTCTGTATTCTTTCATGTGGAGAAATCGGTGGTCTTAACTAGCAGGGCACTCCCCACCCCCATGTCTGGCATGTAGTAAGAGAAAACTGATCACATCCTCTGCAGAGGACGCTGATTAGACTCGCCCAGTAAGTCCAGGGAAGACACACGATCTGTGGGTCCCAATGGAAATGCCTGCAGGGGCCACCAGGTCATCTTACAAGGGGCCATGGGGGGGACATCGTAGGTGTGGTCTTTGGACACAGACACGTCATTAGCATATATCATCCCCCGTTTCCACGAAGCAGTGCACTGTGGAACAAACTTGTGGCCCTTGTGGTTTCTTTTGATGGATACAGATGCAAAACAGTTACTTCCCCTTTTTCTGTTATTAAAAAAAACCAGTGCAAGTGTGTTGGTGATAGCAGCTGACCCTGGGCCTTAAGGTTGGGGTGACTTTGGGGGGACAGGAGGAGCAGCGGGGACCGTGGCACCAGATTCTGGGGTCCCACCTGCAAGAGGCAGTTACGTGTTGCCGGCCCAGTGCTGCCAGGTCCAATTTTTTTCTCAAGCGACGCCGTGAATCTAAATTTTTTTTCCCTCAAGCGACACTGTGAATCTCATTGTTAAATATTGGCTACTTATTTTTTAAAAACTGTTTTTGAATTCTAAAGTGGGTTTCCATATATCTGGCCCATGGGCAGCCAGATTTCAGCTTCTGAGTCTTAGCCTGGAGGACGCTTGGAGCATCCTCATTTGTAACTAAACCGAGAGACTGATTGGATGATATAATAGCAGATGGGAAATACCATCCCTCCTGTGGACTGAAGCGTAGCAGGTACTGTAAGAAATGGCCTGTGTTAATGGATCTCAAATGTGAAAGTGCATGCATTTGCTTGGAGAGCTTGTTAAATTACAGAGTTGGGATCATAGAATTCTGAACAGTAGAATTGGGGTTGAATTCCCATTGTCTTGATAAAGTAGGATGGGGCCCGGTCCCTGGAACGTGCATTTTAACCTCCCCAGGTGGTTCTGGTGTGACACCCGCAGACTGCGCAGAGTGCCTTTGGGTGGGAGGACTGGGGGGATTCTTGTGGGATTGGCCTGCTCTGGTGCCGCGTGTTCACACGTGCACGTGCCTGTGAGGCCTGCTGAGCCCTCAGCTGGGAAGGACGTGGCTGCTCCCTTCTCCCCGCAGGAGGCCTGTCCGTGATGCCAGCTGTGCACACCTTCTCTCTCTTTGCGGGGATGGCGGTCCTCATCGACTTCCTCCTTCAGATTACCTGTTTTGTGAGTCTCTTGGGATTAGACATTAAGCGGCAAGAGGTAAGTTGTCATCAGGCGTGCAGCCTGTTTCATTTGAGTCTAGAATCTAGATGAGGTGGCTGGAGGGTGACCTCTGTTCCTCTTCCTCCCCTCAGAAGAACCGGCTGGACGTCCTCTGCTGTGTCGGGGACGCGGCAGACAGAGCAGGCATCCAGGCCTCGGAGAGCTGCTTATTTCACTTCTTCAGAAACGCCTATGCTCCACTTCTGCTTAAGGACTGGATGCGGCCCATTGTGGTAGGAGCCTGTCTGTGGTTTTTCTCCCCCAAAGTTGTCACATGCCTTCTAAGAAATCAGAGTGCTTGGGAAGGATTCTGACAGCTGTTAAGTGTGTGTGTGTGTATATATATGTGTGTATATATATATATATATATATATATATATATATATATATATATATATATACACACACAGACACACACACACACACACACAAGAATGCAAAAGCAAATATGTACAAATATATAAAATATTTTTAGCAGGCAATATAAGCAAGACTTTCTGTTTTAAGTTGGTTGGTTTGTTTTTAAATAATTACAGATTCATAGAAAGTCACAGAGGTAGCGCAGAGAAGGACCCAGCTGCCCTTTGCCAGTTTCCTCCCAAGGTCTTACATAATTGTAGTTCAATAACAAAACCAAGAGTTCGACATTGGCACAGTGTATGTGTCCAGTTCTGTGTCAGTTTATCACATGTGCAGATTCGTGTAAGCACCAAGATATAGATCTGTTCCATCACCCTCGTCCTGCACCTTCAATGTCACCCACCTCCCTCCCCCGCACTGTCCCTCATCCCCAGCAACCATGCAAGAGCGTTTTGTAGTACAGTTTACACACTGGATATAGCCAACAGCTATAACTTATCACATCTCCACTAAAAGAATGTAAATTCATTCCAGTAAAAGTAATAGTAACACCTAACATTTATTGAACACTTAATATCTGGTATTGTGCTCAGAACCGGGTACTACGCTAAATTCTGCATTATCCCTAGAATTTTCTCATTTAATCCACAAATTATCTGATGTTACAAGTCTTATTTTTCCTGTTTTATTGAGGAGGAAATAGAAGCTAAGAGAGGTTAAGTGACTTCACCAGGGTCACTCAGCTTGTAAGTGGCAGAGCCAGGATTTGAACCCAGGTGGCTTGACTCTTGAGACCGTGACCTCGGCTACTGCCCCAGACTCCTTGTTTTCTTAGCGTGTCATTTAAACTTGCTTTTCGTTTAGAAAAGTCCTGTTTTGTGTGTTTAAGATTTGATTTAGGGAGTTCCCTGGTGGTCCAGTGGGTTGGACTCAGTGCAGGGGGCCTAGGTTCAATCCCTGGTCGGGGAGCTAAATCCTGCATGCATGCCGCAACTAAGAAGTCCGCATGTCACAGCTAAGACCCAGGGCAGCCATAAATAAATATAAGATTTATGTTCTTAATCATGATAACTCTAACCCTGTAACTCCTCATTCCAGGTAGCGGTATTTGTGGGTGTTCTGTCATTCAGTATCGCAGTCCTGAACAAAGTAGAAATCGGCTTGGATCAGTCTCTGTCAATGCCAGATGTAAGACGCTTTCTTTTTTTATCCTAACTCATTTAGCCCATGGTGAATACATTTTTCAAAATACTCACGCGGGTGTTTCAGCCGATGTCCGCTTCTAAACGCGGATGCTGGTAGGCTCTCCCGCATTGCAGGAACCTCGCCAGAGCTCTGCCCGTGAGGCCCGGGCCTTCTGAGCTCACAGGCCTTGGGCATGGCTGCAGAATGCGAGCAGCTGGTCTTGACCTCGTGAGGTGTCCTCCTGATGGTGGGACCAACTGGAAAAGCCCCTGGGCCCAGGGTGGGGAGGGGGCGCTGGCTGTGGAGGGAGTCAGGAACCTGGGCTCGAGGCGTCTCGGCCGGGAGCCCCCCCTCTCGCTTGCACAGGACGTTCACACTGTGTCCTGTTGTCCGCTCTCTCTCTCAGGACTCCTACGTGACGGATTATTTCCAGTCCCTCAATCGCTACCTGCACGCGGGCCCGCCCGTGTACTTTGTCGTGGAGGGAGGGCACGACTACGCTTCTCTGAAAGGGCAGAACATGGTGTGTGGGGGCCTGGGCTGCAACAACGACTCGCTGGTGCAGCAGATCTTCACCGCCGCCCAGCTGGACAACTAGTCAGTACCCCAGCCGCGGACGGGCTCCTGGCCCGGGACCTCGGCCTGAGACCTCTCTCTAAAGATAGCTTTTCCTGGAAAATCTATCTTGCAAAATGTGGGTTGAATCTAGCTTTACCTGAGCAAAACCTTTTAAAGGGCAAATTTACCACCTCATATTCTGAAGCTTTTCCCATTAAGCACTGATGTGGTTTGTCTTCTGACTGGGTGGCATTAAAAGGTCTAGAAAAGGAAGTTTTGGATTTCAAGAAAAGGACCGAAACTGAAGACTTCCTCCTTGTGGGGGCATCAGTAACCCTTTCTCTCCTTTCTCTAGTACCCGGATAGGCTTTGCTCCCTCGTCCTGGATTGACGATTATTTTGACTGGGTCAAGCCACAGTCGTCTTGCTGTAGAGTCTACAACAGCACGGATCGGTTCTGCAACGCGTCGGGTACTTGATCCTTTTCCAGATCTTTCCCTTTTTTCTGAAGAACTTTAACATTATAATTTAAAAATCATTTGCATTTCACCTCCACGTCCACCTGTTTGTCTGCCATTGCTGCATCTCATTCCCCTTGTCATCATCTCCTTCCTCCGTTGTTCACTCTGGAGATACCTTGTTGTCCCCTTTCCAGCCCCCCCACGGGGCTGCAGGCTGAACAAGGCCCAGGTCAGGGAACTTTGGTTTTCAGGTTTGTCATCTTTTCCCGACAATGCTGATGGTCTCTCTTGATTGGTATCTGGCCATAGCTTCTCATGGGAGTGCTTTTCTTTGTTTATCACTACTGCCGTATGGTTTTGTAAAAGTGTTGAGTCTGTCCTAGGATTTTCTTGATAAAAACATGGACGTCCTGGGCTCTGGTAATAACATACTGAGGTTGTCCTTAAAGCAGGAAGCCTGCCTCGGGGAAGAAAATTTGTACAGCCTGTGTTAGATACAGATGGGACCTCAAGTTTATTAGACTGTGAAAACCATGTGTTTGAAGCTTTTGGATAAACAGAAGGATTCAGGAAAAGAATTCCTGTCACTTCTTTATCATTATTTTTAAATGTTTTAATCTGGAGACCCATCCTTCTCACCGTGGCTCCCCCAACCTGTTTGCACAGTGGTTGACCCTGCCTGCGTCCACTGCCGGCCTCTGACTCCAGAGGGCAAGCAGAGGCCTCAGGGCGCAGACTTCATGAGGTTCCTGCCCATGTTCCTCTCCGATAACCCGAACCCCAAGTGTGGCAAAGGGTAAGTGACACTGAACCATTCAGCTGTGTGCCCGCTTCCCCTTTAACTTGCACTGGGAAGCTGGGGAGGGCTGGGGTGGGAATGGTGGGCGGGAAGGTCCTCTTCTCTGCCACTCCCCACCCTGTCCCTCAGAGAAACCAAAACGCCTTTAAAGAAAACTCCTACTCATCTTTAAAAAAAAAATGGTTCTGGAGAACTTAGGGGCAGGATAGGAATAAAGACGCAGACGTAGAGAATGGACTTGAGGACCCGGGGAGGGGGAAGGGTAGGCTGGGACGAAGTGAGAGAGTGGCATGGACATATATACACTACCAAATGGAAAATAGATAGCTAGTGGGAAGCAGCCGCATAGCACAGGGAGATCAGCTTGGTGCTTTATGTCCCACTAGAGGGGTGGGATAGGGAGGGTGGGAGGGAGACGCAAGAGGGAGGGGATATGGGGATATATGTAAACGTATAGCTGATTCACTTTGTTATACAGCAGAAACTAACTTTATAATTGTAAAGCAATTATACTCCAGTAAAGATGTTAAAGAAAAAACACAAACAAAACTCCTTCTCATTTTGACCCGATTCCCTCCTGGCCTGAGCATTCTGTTTCACGCTCCCCTCCTGGCGGCATGAAGGACACAGTCCTGTGCAGACCACCGGCAGGGCAGATTGTGGGGAGGGATGCGGGCGATTCAGGATGTGAAAGGATCTGTCCAGTTGTGTCTGGGGCATATGGGGCACTGCAGCTCTGCTCTGGTGACGTCACCCAGGATGAAGGTTTAGATTCTTTTTTTTTTTTTTTTTTTTTTTTTTTTTGGCTGCATTGGGTCTTTGTTGCTGGGTGCGGGCTTTCTCTAGTTGCGGCAAGGGGGGTGCTACTCTTTGTTGTGGTGCTTGGGCCTCTCATTGCAGTGGTTTCTCTTGTTGCGGTGCATGGGCTTTAGGCACGCAGGCTTCAGTAGTTGTGGCTCACGGGCTTAGTTACTCCACGGCATGTGGGATCTTCCCGGACCAGGGCTCGAACCCGTGTCCCCCGCATTGGCAGGCAGATTCTTAACCACTGCACCACCAGGGAAGTCCCCGAAGGTTCAGATTCTTTTAGCCCCACTGTGCTTCCTGCCAGCCTGTCTGTACGTGAGGTTATGGGCTGTCTCACTCCCCCATCTAGCCAGGCAGCCAGCTACCGTGGAAACAGGATCTCCGGCCCAGAAATAGCAAAGATGACTGAAGTCTGGAGTTGGGGGGATTTGGATGTTTTGGTAGGAAGGTGAGTGTCCAGGTGTACATTAGGTAAACGCTGGACATCCCTGTTCTTCATAAGAATACATAATGTGACCAGAGTCCCGTCAGTCATACATCTCACGTCTGTGTTTTAAGACCTAGACTAGGTACCATGGGAGGACTGTCCCTAAAAATAAAGAAGAAATGAACCCTGTAGCTTGGTCTCCTGGCAGACTGAATGCTCGGCTGCATAAAAGAAGTCAGAATGAATTCTGAATTCAACTCGTAGGAGGGCAACAGACAGGGAGCCTCCTGTGTGCCAGGATCGTGCCAGGCACCTCACCGACACTGTTTCGCTGACTCACCACACAGCCCCATGCGTAGGTGGTGGTACACCCTGTGCAGATGACACTGCAGCCCAAATTCAGTAATTCTGCCCAGGGTTCCAGGGCTGAGGCCGACCTCATGGCGGCCTGACCCCAGGGCCCTTGTCCGTTCCCGCCTCCTGTTACACAGCATTGCTGAGCAAACTCTGATCCCTGAGCCCAGGGTCAGGTGACAGCACTCAGCCCTGATGCTCAGATTCTGCAGGTACGGCACGAGGTGTGGCCTTTGATAACCACTGTCTTCTTCCAGGGGACACGCCGCTTACAGCGCAGCAGTTAACATCCTCGGCAACGGCACGGGCGTCGGAGCCACGTACTTCATGACCTACCACACGGTACTCAAGACCTCCGCTGACTTCATCGACGCCATGGAAAAGGCCCGCCTCATCGCCAGCAGAATCACCAGAACCATGGGCCTGGAGGGAAGTGATCACCGTGTGTTCCCATACAGGTAACGTGTGGATTTTGTAAATGAGGGTGTCCTGGGGAAGCGCCCACACCCTGGGGTTCCCTTGCTGGGGGGCCGACAACTCGGCTTTCCTTCTGAACCCGGCTCCGTCCTGAGCACAGGTGAAGCCTGTCTCAGGAAACGGCACCTGGGCCAGAATCTGCAGCACCTACTGAGGTCTCAGGGCTGGAGCTCACGCCCTGCAAAGCAGGCGGGGGGCAGGGGGCGCGGCGCCCGGGGAGCATCTTCACAGAGAGGGCCCGGCAACTGATCGCTGGGGACAGTGCCTTTATGGAGGTTTCTCTGTTTTCATTTATTGTTTTTCTTTTTTTTTTCCTCATAAAGAAAATATTTTATGAAATACTGAATTTGGAAAATATAGAAAAGTAAGAGAAACAAGTGGTTTTCCCCCCAACCCCTGCAATCTCATTGAAGGGAGTCTGG
This sequence comes from Eschrichtius robustus, assembly GCF_028021215.1. Taxonomy (NCBI): domain Eukaryota; kingdom Metazoa; phylum Chordata; class Mammalia; order Artiodactyla; family Eschrichtiidae; genus Eschrichtius; species Eschrichtius robustus. Next base: position 40,574,804 of record NC_090837.1, on the reverse strand, counting down.
ACCTGTTCCTGGCAGGAGGACAGCCTGTTTTCCTGTGGACGGAGTTCTTGGAGTGGGTGTCCCGACTCCTTAGAGGAGCTGGTTAACTTTGCCGAAAAAAACATTTTCTTCTCAGGCCCTGCATGAGACCCCGTTTGGCTGGGGGTAGCCCTCAGGACAGACCAGGGCTTGTTTTCCCGAAATAACCACAGAATATTCTTTGTAGATAAATGCCTATAAAGCAGAATGGATTGGGCACATGAACAAAAACCTTATATATAAAATACACATCTCGGAGGCCCTTCTTTGGGTGTCAGTGGTCAGAGGTCCAGCTTAACTGCTGGAGGTGAGTCTTGCACAAACAGGGAGGTTTTATGTGAGGATGTCTCTCAAGGTAGTTTCCGTTTTGCAGTTGTGGCAGGATGAGGAGTAAAGATTCCAGAAGCAAAAACAAGCTGTAACAGAACCTTCTCCCCCTCTCCAGTGTGTTCTACGTCTTCTACGAACAGTACCTGACCATGATTGACGACACTATCTTTAACCTCGGCGTGTCCCTGGGCGCCATCTTTTTGGTGACGGTGGTTCTCCTGGGCTGGGAGCTGTGGTCGGCGGTGATCATGTGCATCACCATCGCTATGATCTTGGTCAACATGTTCGGTGTCATGTGGCTCTGGGGCATCAGTTTGAATGCGGTTTCTTTGGTCAACTTGGTTATGGTGAGTCCTGGTCCACTCAGTCTGTCCCTCACTCCTTATGTCACTGCTGTGAATTGTTTCTTGGGGTGAGAGGTCAAGGCCAGCTCCTGCTCTTGGCGCACATGGTCAGGTGGGGTCAGGGGCAGGTGGAGTTGGACGTGGGTGGTACGTATAGCAACGGAAATGTGAGCTCACGGCCTGGCTTAGGCATTCTGCCTTTAGATTATTATTCTGAAGGGTGTTTTGCCTAAGTATGTAGCCTGATGACAGCACGACGTTCAGTTTTCAGTTAGAAAAACTGCCCCTTCTCAGTGGAATTTTCTGACCAAGACCTTTTGCCTTCCATGTGGTTGCCGGGTGCTTTTTAAAAGTCTTGAATACGTGCACATTTGAGAAAGTATTCACAGAAAACAGACACAGTGCATCTGCTCTTCAGATACGAACGGAACGTGGCTTCAGGGGGAGCGGTAGTGAGGCCCAGCTAAAGAAAGGACAGCGTGCTGGCTGGCTGGGGGTTGGGGGGACCTTGAGAGGTTTCAGCTGCTTCCCCCTAACAGAGGCAAATCTGCTGGAGGAAACTGTGCCTGGAGGGTTCCACAAGCTTCCTGGGACAGTTTAAGTTGGTGTGATGGGAGCTTTGTCTTGTAAGTTAGAGGGGGTGCTCCAGGCTCCTTTACCTCCCGGGTGCCCTGATAACCACAGATCCTGGGAAAGGGGTGGTTGCTTTTACTGTTTCTAACTGGAGAAGGGCAGGTGTAAAGGAAGCACTTTATTTATTTCAGAGCTGTGGCATCTCCGTGGAGTTCTGCAGCCATATCACGAGAGCGTTCACGGTGAGCACGAAGGGAAGCCGCGTGGAACGGGCAGAAGAGGCGCTCTCCCACATGGGCAGCTCTGTAAGTACAGCCCGAGCAGATGACTCAGGCAGATACCTCACCGTGAAGTACCCAGCTTGGTGACTGAGTGTTTCTCAGGAGAAGGAACTTTAAGATTCAGTAGGGAAAGCCCAATTTGTATCTTTTACTTAGCAGCAGCTCCTAAGGATTACAAGTTTTCAGGCAATTCATGAAATAGCTGTATCTTGCATAGAGCTCCACCCTGAAATTCTTTAGAACTGTTACTGCTGGAGACTCCTTTGCAGACGACAGTATGGCTGAAGCAGGAAAACAGAGAAGTTTGATTTGAGAGCCGTTTAAAACCCAGGCCAGCCATGTGTGTTGAAAAGCAGGGGAGCTGCCATGCTTGGAGCCCAGTGTGCAGTTTGTGGTTCACATTTGGAGAATCTTCTCAGGCTAAACCAGGATACAGGGCTGCACTATCAACCAGTTACTTTACCACTGCACAACACTGTTACAGAGTTAACAACAGAAAGTGTGTGATAAATAGCATTGTCTAAAAAAATAGTACATACCTTAATTGAACAATAATGCTGTTGGAAAAATGGCACTCATAGACTTGCAGGGCTACCATGGGGTCTATGCAGGATACACAGCTTTTACCCTTATTACACCTTTTTTTTCCCCTTCAGATTCATATGTAGCAAATAAAACAATTTAGGCAGAGCCTAATGCTACTTATCAGTAAATCTGAAAGCTAGGGTTCGGTCCCCCATTACTTTGGACCTCGGCTTTTAAGAAATCCCTCAATTCAACTGAAGTGTTCAATTATGGTAGGTTGATAAAAGTTGTTTCTTAACCCCATCTCTCTCCTCTTAGGTATTCAGTGGAATCACACTAACAAAATTTGGAGGCATTATGGTTTTGGCCTTTGCCAAATCTCAAATTTTCCAGATATTTTACTTCAGGATGTATTTAGCTATGGTCTTACTGGGAGCCACTCATGGATTAATATTCCTCCCTGTCTTGCTCAGTTACATAGGTAAGAGTTTTTATTTTTAACCTAGTGGGATGGAGGAAGCATGATACTAAAGGAAAAGGATATCTTGAAACATTCTTTTGAAGTATTTGAATGTACTTATACTGATGGTCATTTGATAAATAACACTGAGTAAAAAAACTTCTAAGAGAAGAACTCCAATCCTGGGGTTTCATGTTCGTCCATACTACCTTCATTAGAAAACTGGAGGCCTCGCGTCGTCAGATTGGAAGTGAGTTTGTGCGTCAGCAGCCCAGGGCTCCTCCCTGCTGAGGTGAAGGACACGAGTCCAGCCACAGCCCAGCGGTGCCCTGGAACAGCTTTCATTTCCATTCGCTGTTCTAGCAGAACACTGCCTCTGCTGTTCATCTCTAATTTGGAGTTCTCCTTAGGATCTTTTTACCTCTGTGGTCACTTCAGCTTCTATAAATGACCTGTGGCTGAAAGAACAGTACTAATTTGCTTGATTTATAGCTTTGTGATTAAGAAAATGAGGGGTTTTTTTTCCCCCTTAATCTCTGGGGGACAGGAAGTTGTGTTACAGTAGAAACTCTCTCCTTTTCTCCTAAAGAAATGATCCAAAAGTTAATTCTTTTTATCCCTCACAGGACCATCGATAAGTAAAGCCAGAAGTCTGGCCGCTCAGGAGCGATACAGAGGTACAGAGCGAGAGCAGCTTCTCAATTTCTAGCCCTCTCACGGGCTTCGGAGACTCTGCAGGTCAGTTGGTCGGTTCACCACTGGACAGCAGCTGCATTGTCAAGGCTCAGTTGAACCCTGAGTGCGAGCAGATGTCAGGCTATTTAACAGCAGCAGCTTCGGCCATAGCGCTTTTAAACTCAGGAACGCAGACTCTGCCTTGAAGCAGTATTACTGAGCTTGGAGGCAGCCCCAAGACGCTGGAGCGCCTTCCGGTTCTCCAGGAACGAAGCCTGGTTCTCGGGCAGGCAGAAGGGGACGCTGGGAAGGCTGCTATCTGCTCACTGACACTTTCTAAAGGCCAATCAATGCAGTGTTTCTCCTTTTGTAGGAGTAAGCCATCACACAAGTTCTATACCATATTTTTAGTAACATTTGAGGATGTCGTAGATATACTTTATTATAACATCTTGTAGTTTAAAGAGCTTTATTAACGCAATAAATTAACTTTGTACACATTTTATAGATATATAAAAAAAAAAACTAGCAAGTGACCTCAGAACGTCATAGGCCTCATTAGAGCTTGGTCTCCAAAAACCTGTTTGAAAAAAGCAACGTGTTCTTCACAATGTTCTCCTGTAAAGGAAAATACAGATTTAATCCGTTAGACAAGGCACGAAAGGAGGAAAACGAGAATGAACACTTTGCAGCTCCTAGATGTGGATACTGGGTTTTAACTTATTTTTCTTTCATAAAATACTTTGTTTTCCTAAGCTCTTGAGTTGTCGTCCTTTCCGTTTACCCAGCTCGTGCCATTACAGAACCTTTACAGCCCCCAGCAAACTGCCCTCTGCCCTGAGAGACGGGGGAGAAGCAGGGTGATCAGTAAATGCTGGGAGCCCTGAAGGAGTTACAGGTTCCTCCCCATCCTAAGGAAGAGGGTGCTTCAGATTTCAAAACTTTGGAGATAGATAGATAGATAAGAGTGATTAGCCAATGCTTTCTGCCTAAAACTAAAACATCAACAAGCCCCAGGCCGTTTACAACCCTCCGCAGCCATTTCCTATCTTGTTCCTGGTTCTTCAGCAAGGGCCATTCCAAGCCCAGATGTCAGACAAGAGCTGGGCCCAGACTACCCTGCCTTCCACCCTGACACCCCACTGCAGTTCCAGGGCAGAACTCCAGTTCCCTCAGCACCTTGAATCCACTCTTACTACAACAGGCTAAGGATTATGCGGGCTGGTACAAAATTTTGTTTTTTAAGAACTAACCCGAGAGTTCTCCAAACCAAAAGGCTTCTCGCCCCGCCCCCCCCCCCCGCCCCCGCCCCCGCCCCCCCCCCAGCTGCCAGTGCTCTCCTGCTACTGTCCGAGTCTGTGGTCGCCCCAGGTCTTTTCCCTGCAGCTATATTCTCACCTGGTGTGAAACTAGGGTTCCCTCGCAAGCGCTGGTTTCGCTGTTCAAAAAACCGGAATATAGTGTAGAAAAGCATGCGGTCTTCAGTCTGCTTTGCAGCATCTAAAAATTTTCGTGCAGAGATGTTGTCATGGCCACCAATGCCCCGGATAAACCTTAAGGCAGCTAACACTTGGTGTTTGGAAAGGAGAACTTCTACTATTTCATCATTTGCTGTGGAAAGTCGCTAGAAGTAAGGTAAAGAGAAATCCAGGTCAGTGCAAGCAATAGGAACACCCTTCTGTGGGGTTTAAAACTCTGCTGTATCAGAGTTACCTTCAACATGTCCAGAGACAGCTGATGAGCAGGAGGATAGAAACTTTCCAGGGAGAGCAGCAGACAAGCCTGGAAGACACATTTTCAGATTAGACTTGCCGTACGTCGAAAGGTCAAATTTTAAGTCACAGAAGTAAAAATTGGGTGGTACTTATTACCAAAGGCTTCGAGTCGCTGAGGACATGGTACTGCAGAAACTGGTGCAGCGTGTAGAAGAGGTTGTGCTGGACGAGCGTCTTGATGACAAGCTCGTGCAAATAATGCTGAGACAGAGACAGAAGGAGAGACGGTGTCCACGTCGCTCAACTACGACAGACTAGAGGCTCAGTATGCCGAGGACCACGGCTGCTCTAAGTGACGGGTGAAAGAACCCGACCCGGCCTGAAACTGACCATTCCACCTGAGAACATGGGGTCACGTGAGGAGGGTCACTGAGTCTGAGGCAGGTGTGCAGACTCTTGTGGCGTACGGAGAGTCATCTCAGTTAAGGTACCGACAGTGCTTTTACTTTAATAATCCCCTGCCCCTCTAACGTGGGACCACAGATGCTGGCTTGAAGGTACCTGTACTGTGATCTGAAACTGGTTCAGAGAGCGGATATATTCCATGAGCACGGCTACCACGAATTTCTGAGGCATCTCCTACAGAGGGGAAAAGTGTTCAGAACCAGAGTGGCAGAGGCGGCTCCGTGTAACAGCTCCTTGTTTATCTGCCCCCTTGCTTCCAGGGTTCTACTTGGCTGCTTTTGCACAAACCCCTCCAGAACCTCCCGGGTCGGGGATCATCTTTAGGCCTGAGCATTAGAAGCCAAACCATGAGCATTCAGTCCTCACCCAAGATAACCCGGTTACTCTAATCACATTCTGAGTTCTACTCATTTTCCTCAGTCCCCTTCAAATGAGATCTCTGTTTTGGGAATCTTCAGTCCAGAAGGGGCGGCGAGCCTCCCCTACCTTCTTCTCCGTAAACGCCGACAGGACGTGGGTGTACATGTCAGACTGGTCGACCACGGCCTGGGTGCGCGCTGGCCTCCTGAGGAGCGGGCCGCTCCGGCTCTGCCCCGCTTCCAGTGCCTGCACAATACATCACAAACGGGGACCTCAGTCGTCTTCCGGGAAATGGCGTGTTCGCAGTTAATCCAAAAAGACTGAACCCCTAGATGCTGTGAGCCTAAGACGTGAGCAGAGGATGACACTTATTTCATCACTTGGACAAAACTCTTTTTCCTGTGCTGGCCGGGGAGGAGTTTAGGAGGTCAGGAGATACACCAGTGTTCACGGATGAACTAAAAAGCCTAAGTCATAGTTTTATCGAGACTTTTTTTTTTTTTTTTTTTTTTTTAAATTTTTGGCTGCACCGCGCCTCATGCAGGGATCTTAGTTCCCCGACCAGGGATTGAACCTGCGCCCCCTGCAGTGGAAGCTCAGAGTCTTAACCACTGGACTGCCAGGGAGACTTTTGTTTTTTAACCTCTTAAAATAACTCCCTAATTTTATTAATCACAGACCATCTAGCATTTGGGTTATCCCTGAGTAGCTAAAGGGGACGGGCGTTCTGGGGTTTTTGTTATCGTTTAAAACCACTTCCATTTTTAGCCTTCAGACTAATCAGATTCTTGAAGTGAAATCATTCATTCCACTTGTCCTGAACTTCTTTCTAGCTTCAGAAGATACAATAAGAAACAGTACAGCAGACCCTGATAAGCCATGTTAATTTTTTCCAGCCCTTCACAACAAACACTTGAGCCTGCTATAGGAAAAGCACAGTGCTAATACTCAGTCATCACAGTCCTAAGGGGATCTTGACTGAATGCCAGGACACGCCTTATTTTTTATAGCTATTACATCCTCAGAGGAAAGGAAGAACAAGTGGCAAAATGATTATATTTCTGATTTACTGAGTCTAGGCTCTGGATTGGCAGAAAGACATATAAAATAACCAAACTGAGACTGATTTTCTTATCCATAAAATAAAGGCAGACCAAGGAGCTATCTACGTGTAAGATCAAACACTGATTAAAAACAACAAAAGAGGGCTTCCCTGGTGGTGCAGTGCTTAAGAATCCGCCTGCCAATGCAGGGGACACAGGTTCGATCCCTGGCCCGGGAAGATCCCACGTGCCGCGGAGCAGCTAAGCCCATGCTCTGGGCCGCAACTACTGAGCCTGCGCTCTAGAGCCCGTGCTCTGCAAACAAGAGAAGCCACCGCAATGAGAAGCCCGCGCACCGCAATGAAGAGTAGCCCCCGCTCGCTGCAACTAGAGGAAGCCCATGTGCAGCAACGAAGACCCAACACAGCCAAAAGAAAAAAATAATAATATTTTTAAAAAACAACAAAAGGGGCTTCCCTGGTGGCGCAGAGGTTGAGAATCTGCCTGCTAATGCAGGGGACACGGGTTCGGACCCTGGTCTGGGAAGATCCCACGTGCCGCGGAGCAACTAAGCCCGTGCGCCACAACTACTGAGCCTGCGCGTCCGGAGCCTGCGCTCCGCGACAAATGAGGCCGCAATAGTGAGAGGCCCGCACACCGCGATGAAGAGTGGCCCCCGCTTGCCACAACTAGAGAAAGCCCTCGCACAGAAACGAAGACCCAACACAACCAAAAATAAATATCAAAAAAAATAAATAAATAAAAGATTACTATTAATATATATATATATATATATATATATATATATATAAAAAAAACAACAAAAGAAGGTGAAGACATTAAGTAACGTTCAGCCTCTAGCTCATGGGACACAGGGACTCTGGATTTACGTTCCCCCTACGGCCGGCCACCTTGCCCTCTGGCACACAGGAAAACCTCAGTGGTGTCACTCTGTCAGAATCTTGCGTTATAATTACACAGACAAGATAACCCGGGGTGGGGTGGGGTGGGGTGGGGAGGAGGCCCTCATGACGTACATACAACTTACCAGCGTGTAACTCTGCTCGGCGTCCAGGTACTTCTTATACTCCTGGTTGAGTTTATCAAAAACAGTGGCTACCACAGGCAGCGTTGCTCTGTCTGACTCTGTCAACACTGGAAGGAGTCAAGGTTCACACATGTCGGCCAACCTTGCGTCAACTTTAGAACTTAAACACACTGTGAGAGAAATGACTCATTTCCGGGGGTCACCAGGGCATTCAGAGAAACGCTGTAGAGACCGGGGCCCAAGGGCACTCGCCAGCCCTTGCCGGTTACTAACGTAGCTACGGAGGGCGTCAGAAGATTCTCAAAGTAGGTATAAATGTCGTGAGTGACTTGGATTCTGAAAAAGGTTTGTTTTCAAGCTGGGGAGGGCAGCCTCTACCCTCATGTGTGCCCATGTTTAGGTCTGCTTTATTTAGTCTTTACCCAGGGAATGTGGAGACAAGTCATTTTGATACTGAGCAGCCTTTCCAGGGGGTTAAATAATCCACTTGTCACGGAGCCTACCGGCTGCAGACAAGATAAAAATGTGGCCCGTCTTCCGGTGGGCGGCACAGGCAGTGTCAGGAATCAGACCGCAGGGTGAGGACCCCACTTACTCTGCGAGCACACCGACAGGACGACGGTCTTGCATTCCCTTCTCTGGAGGAGGAAGTCCATGAGCCTTCCTTTATCTGGCAAGAGGTTTACTACGGGCTGAAGTTTCACTTGGAGGTTCCAGAGGTAACCTGGATTGAGAGGCAGCAAATTTAATAGTGGGACGCAAACCAAAACAAAAGCCCGAAAGCTGGTTCCCCTCAACATTCATGGGGGCAAGTGCTGCAAAGCACAGCCAGTGGCTGCTTCTCACACCAAAGCACAGGCTGCGATGTTCAGGACACGTCTGACGACAGTGGGAGTGGCAGCCAAAGCACCTCTGCGTGTCGGCTGACTCCTCACAGAGTGACTCCACGTGTACCCGCGGAGTGTCTACTGCATACAGACGGGCGACCCCTCCCCGCCCCTGGCCAACCCCCTTTGACCTGGAAGGGAGAACGGGTGTCTGCAGGGCACGGACTTCGGTCCTGGGCTCCGGTTTCTCCTGCTCTGGCTCATTAGTCAAAAGGCAATTCCTGAGGCTCCCAAAGGAGCTCCGTAACTCAGCCATCCACCAGCCCTGAACCTCCTGACACCCACACTGCCGGGCAGGCGGGCAGAGCCCTTCTCAACTGGGGTTCCAGAAGAGAAGAACCAAAGGCTTCACTGGAAATGATCTGAGTCACCCCTTTCCCAACCGTCCCAGGGCTGGCACCCCTCAAGACGGACGGGAGACCAGTCAGCAAGCACAGGTTTCTAACAGGGTGACCCCCACCCCAACCCACCTTGGCTCGCACTGATGATGATGTCAGGTTGAAAGACAATCCAGGATGAAGAATCTACACGTTATAGGAAATTCTAAACCAGGAAGAGATGAACACAAAAGGCAAACCCAGCCCCGATTAGCATCCTCCCACCCTGCTTGCTGAGGCCGCCCTAGGTGCCCGGCCCTCGACGGGAAGGAAACCCCACAGGCGCTTCCCACGACATTACTCACGCCTGACCGGGGGCTCGGACCACCCTTAGACCCCAGTGTAAGGAGAGGTGACAGCTCCCCTGTTGTGCCCGGCCAAGGCCTTCGGAAAGGATACAGAGTTTACACGGGATGGGGGACTGGCTGGTCACGGGAGCAGGACCTACAAAGAGAGAAGACGCGTGTGTGTGAGGGCTGGTGACACAGCCAGAAGGTGCTGCCGATACTGGGACGTAAAAGGTAACACTTAATACTTCCTTCAGTAAACGTTCATTCGACTGTAGTTAAACAACGAAGAAGTGAACTGTCGTGTCCCACTGATAACACCTATAAGGAGGAAGGGGGAAGTCGAGAACCATCCATGAAGATGTCTCGCCAAGGAGAAAGCAGGTCAAGGTTCAATTCACAGCGTTTTCTTTTTTACACACATGCACATTAAAGAACTGAGAAATTCACCTGGGTGATTCAGAATCAAATACTCAGATAATTCACTGAGACTATTTCAAATAAAGTGTTTTGTGGCTTAATTATCTAAATAATGAGCTCAATTCTCCACTGCACAGAGTAGGTCCAGGCAGAGATCCCACCTGGGAAGCAGAGCCCCCCCCCCCCATAAAACCCTCACGTGACAGGGACTCACAACTACCAGTGACATTGCTCGAGTGTGTATGTCTGTGGCGGAAGCCCGCTGTGACCTTGAGAAATGCAGCCTACAAACTGAACATGGACTATCCTAGTTCTGTTCCAACTACTCAGGTACAATCGGAAAATAGGTTTCAATCGGCAGGTTGGAAAAGGTGGTAATTTTCCACAGACCCCCCCCCCCCAGTAGAGGACAGGGCCAGACCAGACAAGCTGAGGCAAAGAACACTTGCATTTGGAACCTACGAGTGAGGGTCCTACACGTGGGCCTTGATTGGCTACCCATCACGTTGACTTAATGCACTCAGGTGAGAGCCAGGTGGCTTTGGTTTTGAAAGCCCCCCAGGTGATCCTAATGTGTAGCCAGCTCGAGAGCCACTGGTCGAACAGACCAAAACCAGAAGGGGAAACGAGGGAGGCTGGCTCTTCCCCAAGTTGCTGGTCTCGTCTTTCAAAATAGTCCAACAAGCTCTTCCTGACCTGCGACAGCGCACCTGTGACAGCACACCTGCGACAGCTCAGGGGGGCAAGATACAAAGATGCTACAAACCTGTGAGGGGCTTGGAGTCCAGCAGGAAAAACAAAAAGTCATTAACCACAAAAAACGCTTTGCCAGCCCACTCTAGAAGCCCAGAGATTCATGGACTCTTGAATTCTTATCAATCTCTCGCTCTTGTTTTAGCCACACCTGGCCTTTGCTTTATATAAACAGCCAATCAGAACCTGACTACCTTCTTACTGGTCCTAAACAACTGGAACAGAGCTGAAGGGCTGGAACGTTTAGAGTTGTTTTTGCCCCAATTCGCCAGCAGTTACCTTCATGCTGAGTGAGCAGCAGATACAAGCCAATCACTTGACACAATCTACTCTTTTAAACATCACTACCCTGGGAAAAGGAAGAAGCTGGAAAGAACGGAGAGGGCCAAAAGACCTAATCAAATGTGCAAACTACAGCTGACCCTCGAACAAGGCGGGTTAGAACTGCACGTATCCACTTATACAGGGATTTTTTTTTTTTTTTTTTCCTTGGCTGTGTTGGGTCTTCGTTGCGGTGCGCAGGCTTCTCATTGCAGTGGCTTCTCTTGTTTTGGAGCACGGGCTCTAGGCGCGCGGGCTTCAGCAGTTATGGCACGTGGGCTCCAGTAGTTGTGGCTCACGGGCTCTAGAGTGCAGGCTCAGTAGTTGTGGTGCACGGGCTTAGTTGCCCCGCAGCATGTGGGATCTTCCCGGACCAGGGCTCGAACCCGTGTCCCCTGCATTGGCAGGCGGATTCTCAACCACTGTGCCACACCTGGGAAGCCCAGGAATATTTTTCAACACTAAAAACCACTGTGGTTGGTTGAATCCTTGTATGCAGAACCTCGGCTATGGAGGGCTGACCATAAATTATATGTGGATTAACCCCACTGTTCAAGGTTCCACTGTAGCTTATTCTCAAACTCTGCTCAGCTTCTGGCTGATCTGGCAAGACTGGGCGGGCAGGCAGGAGGCAGTGCTCTTGCTAAACTATCACCCAGAGCCTGATCTGATTCTTCCCTGTGACAGGTACAAGGACATCCTGCCAGCAGGCGAGGCCGACACACCAAAGCTATCTGATGGGGATTCCTTTTAAGAAAACACTCCTCCCAGAGTTCCAAATGTGTACCATCTGACTACGGTTTACACACTGAAACTTCAACTAGCTTACTCTAGACTCCAGTCTCCTTGAAAAGAAGAGAATATGATTTGAGTTCTACCTTAAAATCGATTACATTGGGAAAAAGCAAAAGGAACCAAATGGTTTCTTTCCCTTTTTCTGAAATCCTGACCCTGTCTCTTCTCTGACTTCCTACTGCCACCTCTTCAGGTTGGAGGAGTGGTTCAGAATAACCTCAGAACCACAGCCTAAGTACTTACTGTGACCATCAGTCAAGGGAAAACGCAGTATTTATTATAATTATGATGCAGAATGTGAAAAAGATAAGGGAAAGTGATCCCAGGTTAAAATAACAGCCATAAGCAGCCAAATTTAACCTCAGGGCTACAGAGCACAGACCAACAGAAACGTCAAGGTCTTATTCAACATTAAAAAAAATCTTTGGGCTTCAATGTGTAATCACAACTCTCCATTTTAAAGCTCAAAGAAGAGAATCATTCTATTTTCTTCAAAGGAAGATTCTTCTCTCTTATAAAACACTTTTCACGGGACTTCCCTGGCGGTCCAGCGGTTAAGACTCTGCGTCTCCACTGCAGGGGGCGCAGGTTTGATCCCTGGTCAGGGAACTAAGATCCCACAGGACCAAAAAATTGAAAAACACTTTCATGAGAACACAATTTTAGCTTAAAGAATCAGCAGAAGTATCATTTAAAAAAACAAAACAAAAACCAAAATCACCCCTTGCAAAAGCAAACAGATCTGGGAAGCCCTTTATCTGCTCCCCCTTCCATGCACACACGGAGATTCCCTTTTACCTGCCACAGGGATCTGATAGGGCTGAATGGATCGAGCTGGAAGCACCGGGTGATGGAGGGTAACGGTGCCATCGAACTCCCCCCTCAGCTTGATATCAAATATCACTGATGTCTGAGGGGGAGAAAGACAAGACTGTGATACCAGCCCAGACAAACCACGGTTCCACCCGTCCCTCTCGTGACCTCACATCTGCTGTTTCGGATCAGCTGAAGGAGTCCCGTGCCTGCGTTCCACCCCTGCACGCTGGCTCTTATTTGAGGAGGAACCTGCTGGAACATCCCAGCTCTCTTGTACATGTCTACGGCTCTCGGAAGTATTCCTGGAATCTATGACATGCTGCCTCTGAAGAGCTCCAGTGACTTGAACAGATCTTTTTCACTTTAACTTGCAACATCTTTATTAGTTATCGATACGGGTATCACCAGCCTCCAGGAGGCAGAGGGAAGTGGCTTGTCTCCCACCAGACACCCAGCTGATGGGGTGGAAGCAGCAGGATCATTCTAGCTCTTTCTCTGCGGCCACAGAGCCTCAAAACCATCATCATCGACACTCACACAGGAAGTACAGGGCTCATGTGCTCACACAACACACTGGCTCGGCAGGGAATCCCCAGCTTAGATGATTCGACCAAATAATTGTTCCAAAGTCCAATCTCCTCACATGTGTTACTTTGTGAAACAGTTCTTAATTATGCTAATCAACTGGTAGGGTTTTCCTAAACCATCTAGAAATCCAAACCCATTTCCACCTGGAAGATCAAAACTTTGAGCATAAAAAGCACTTTCTCGTCTCTTTCAGAATATTGTATCCATTTTCACAGCTCCTTCAAGCAGGACCCCCCCCACCCCCCCCGCCCCACCCCAACTCATACCTCCGTGTCCTGATGATGAACCACCACCAGGTTGTCCACCACGTTCAGGGCGAACTTCCCTGTCCGGTTTAACTTCAATATGTGCATCTTTTTACAGGCGCCTTCTCTGTAGGACAACAGAAAGGTCAAAACAGAGATCGACAAGTTCTAATTCATATTTTACAATCGGAGAAGAGGGAAGAAAGCATTAAATATACCGTGGTAGGTGATATAGGACTACCTCCGCTCCAGTACTATTGGAGGTCCGCGAATGATGCCTCAGGAAGAGAACATATAGCTGTCCGTATCTAATCACAGAACAAAGAGACGTAAGTCATGCTGGCTGTTTGACGTCCCTCCATTCTAACTGCAGAGTGATAAGGCCATAGTTAAGTAAATTAAGAGATATTCACTTAATGGGGTATTTTGCAGCCAACAGAAATATTTACAAAGACAGTGCAGTTAGTTTAAAAAAAAAAAAAAAAAAAAAGCCTATTATAAAGTTAAGTGAAAAGGTGGGATGCAAAACTAAATATAGCTTGGGCTTCCCTGGTGGTGCAGTGGTTAAGAATCTGCCTGCCAGTTCAGGGAACACGGGTTTGAGCCCTGGTCCAGGAAGATCCCACATGCCGTGGAGCAACTAAGCCTGTGCGCCACAACTACTGAGCCTGTGCTCTACAGCCCATGAGCCACAACTACTGAAGCCTGTGCACCTAGAGCCCGTGCTCCGCAACAAGAGAAGCCACCGCAATGAGAAGCCCGCTCACCACAACTAGGGAAAGCCCACGTGCAGCAACGAAGACCCAACGCAGCCAAAAATAAAAAAAATTAAAAAAAAAAAAACAACTAAACTAAATATAGCTTGATCACAATATTTCAAAAGAAAAACACAAACTTCTGCAGAATGACTTATGAAGAATGTCCAAAACTACTGGAACGAAATACATGTTGTCAATAGCTGCCCTTGAGTAATATGCTAAGTCCATTTTCTTTTTAACTTTCTGTAATTTCCCAGTTTTATATAATGAGTACATTCCTTAATCACAGGAAAACATTATCACTCTTGATTTTTAAGCCTCAGCTGATAAATGTTGCCGTGACCAGTTCCTGCATGTACATTTGTATTCCAGGAGTTCACACTTTGCTGGGGCTGCCTCAGGGACAAGGAGGAGACTGGGGGAAGGGGTCTCCGCCTTTGCAAGGACTGTTCTCATTTTATCTTTTTCTAAACCAGGATGCCGCAGATTTCTTAAAAAAAAAAAAAAAGCATTCTAAATGCTAAAAAATTCTACTGTTTGGAAACCACTGTTTTAGGCCATAGAAGAATCACAAGTAATTTAGGAGCAAACTGTTTATATTTGTTGAATATGGGTATATAGGAGATCCTTTGTATCAGTTTCTATTTTTGTGTGTTTGATACTTTCATAATAAAGTTTTAAAATTTGAGATATCTGCATTTCCAAATGAAAATATACTTTCCTACATAAGTAATTCAGGTCTATATTTGTTAGATCAAAAATGTAAACTATGTTTTTCTTTAGAACAAGTATATTTTAGCTAAAAAATAATCTGTGATAAGCTTTGACTCACAGACTGAAAAGAAATTTCTAAAACTAAGAAACCTAAGAAATAAATCAGTTCAGTGTTCTCATTTTATCAGACTAGAATGGTGAAAAATTCCCTAAGATCACAAAGTCAATAAAATCAAAAAAGAATGTCAAGAAGATGACGGGCTTTCTACGTTCATAAGATCTGGGTACAAAGCAGGGAAGGCGGAGTCCTTATCATGTGTTCCAAGGCTACCGGAGCACGGGCAGCCCTGGAGTTCTTACAACATGCTTCTTCTATCATGATATCCCTGAAAGCAATTACGAGAAGGAATTCTCTCAAAGAACAGACATACATCGTCGCCATGGCAATGTCTCTCTCTGAGAGGCTCAGTTTAGTCGACTTAGGTGCAGCTGGTAATTCGATCTCAAACTTGGGCAGCTTTGACATAGTGCCAGCCTGTTTGGGGAAGAAAAAAGTTTTAAGAAAAGCTTATTAAACCCCCTCTGATGTTTTAGCACTCCCCACATCAAATCGTTGAGGATATACACGCACTATGTCTTTCCATCCTTTCCAGGGTCCCAGGGGCCTGTCCCCAGAAGGACTCATTCTCAGCGGTGACGGGATGGTACGGGGTGCCCTCTAGTGGTCGGAAGTGGCAAGGCTCTTGTTGGAGGAACGTGCCCCTTTGAATTCAGTTACCGGATCAGTTAGGATGTTAGAGGAACAAGGTAGGAGGGGAAATTTTTTTAAAGGGAAGCTGACTCTTACCCGGAAATAGAAGGGCTGCAGCACATTTCCAAGCACCGTGGTGGACAGCAGAATCACAGCACTCTCGGGACAGTACATGTACCAGTTCACATTGATGTTCTGGCTCTTGAGGAGTTTCAGATTCCGTTTCTCTGGTAACACCTGATGCAAAGTTCAAGAAACAGAGCCTTCATTTAAAAACGGCAAATGGGGAATTCCCTGGTCGTTCAGTGGTTAGGATTCCACGCCTCCGCTGCAGGGGACACGGGTTCAATCCCTGGTTGGGGAACTAAGATCCTGCATGCCACGTGGCTTGGCCAAAACAAACAAACACAACAGCAGAATGTCTGAAGACTGGGACTTCCCTGGTGGCACAGTGGTTGGGAATCCGCCTGCCAATGCAGGGGACACAGGTTCGAGCCCTGGTCTGGGAAGATCCCACATGCCGCGGAGCAACTAAGCCCGTGCGCTACAACTACCGAGCCTGCGCTCTAGAGCCCACGAGCCACAGCTACTGAGCCTGCGTGCCACAACTACTGAAGCTTGTGTGCCTAGAGCCTGTGCTCTGCAGCAGGAGAGGCCACCGCAATGAGAAACCAGCACACAGCAATGAAGAGCGGCCCCCGCTCGCCGCAACTGGAGAAAGCCCACGCGCAGCAATGAAGACCCAACGCAGCCATAAATTAAAAAAAAAAAAAAAAAAAAAAAGTCTTAAGACTGACACAGTAAATGAAGAAACTAATAAAAAGCAGAAGAAAAAGCCCAGTAGGTTAAACAGAAAAAAATAATCATTTTTACTTATCACAGCTACCATTTATCCAGGCCTGTGCTTAGCGCTATCCAAATCTTAGCTCATTTTCTCTCTCCACAACGCTGAGAGCTGGGCATCATTAGGCCAGTCTGAGGGGAGAACACAAGGCTCGGAGAGGCGCGGGGACCTGCCTCACCAGTGAGGGCCTAGGCAGCCCACTTCACTGCAGGGCAGGGCCGAGCCTCCTCATTCCCAGGCACCACCCACCAAAGGGCAGGGAGGAGCAGCATCCTCACTCGTCAGGGAAACGGTCAAAACAAACCCACGGCCCTGGAGCCACGTGTACCAGGTCAGGCACCACCCAGCCTGCAGGCTCCATCTGCGGCTGGGAGGGGCTCCCTTCTTCTAACAGACGTGTTCATGAGACTCCGCATGCGAACCTAGTATTTTATAATCAAGGCACGTTTAAAATGTACTCCCAATCTTCGGATACATCAAGGAACGCTGAGTAGAGCCCCAAGATGTTAATGCTCCCAGAACACTGCCCTGCAGAACAGACGTGGAAGTCGGGGTTGGGGGCGTGGCTTTCTCGATAATCCAGGTACAGTAAAATAAAGATGTGCTAGAGTCCTCTTTCTTTCTAACGTATTTCTTGAAGATCTGAAAACCATCTAGATGACGTGAATGTACACTTTTCTACTACTGAGAACAGAAAGCTATACTTTTAAATGACTGCCCCAGGGAAGCCTTCTGTAAAGCAAGCAGTCATTTCCTCGCTATCATAGGTACAAAATTCTATTTCCGTACGTATGGGATTCGTGTAGTTTTCCTTTCTTTCTGCTGGTCAGCTAAGGTTCTGATTACAGCCCTACAGCAAAGCACCACAACATTCACTTTGCACACTGTTACACAGGTGTGTCTCCTCCATTCGTACATTCTAAATTACACTGCTTTCGTTAGGGCAACAAAGTTAACACCTGAAAGAATACTAACACTCTCCACATTGGCTCCACTTAGAGATCTCAGAAGCTTTCCCAATAGGTCAGGCGGCTAGAACATATTAAAAGATAAAGAGAAAGGTGCAAAGTAAACAATCAGTAGACTGAAAAGGCAACCTACGGAACAGGAGAAAACATTTGCAAATCATCTATCTGATAAAGGGTTAATATCCAGACTATATGAAGAACTCCTACAACTCAACAACAAAAAGAAATAATCCAAATAACAAAGCACTTGAACAGACATTGTCCAGAGCACATGCACATGGCCAACAAGTCATGAAAAGTTGTTCAACATCACTAACCAGAGAAATGCAAATCAAAACCACCATGAGATACCATCTCACAACCAGCAGGATGACTGCTATCAATAAAACAGAAAACAACTAGTGTTGGTGGTGATGTGTAGAAACTGGAACCCTGTGCTCTGTTGGTGGGGATGTAAAATGGCATAACTGCCATTGGACACAGTATGGAAACAGTATGGTAAACCCTCAAAAATTAAAAATAGAATTACCATGTGATCCAACAATCCCATTTTAGGGGTATATACTCAAAAGAATTGAAAGCAGGGTCTCAAAGAGATACTTACACACTCGTGTTTATAGCAGCATTATTCACAATAGCCAAAAAAATGGAAGCAATCCAAGTGTCCATCAGTGGAAGAATGGATAAACAAAATGTGGTGTATGTTTAACAATGGAATATTATTCAGCCTTAAAAAGGAAGAAAATTCTGACACATGCTATAACATGGATAAACCTCGAGGACATTATGCTAAGTGAGATAAGACAGCAAGAAAAAGACAAACATTGTATGATTCCACTTATAGGAGGTAGAGGTCCTTAAAGCCGACAAATTCATAGAAACGGGGGGAAAACAGTGGTTACCACGGACTGGGAAAGGGGAAATGGGGGAGTTGTTGTTTAATAGGTACAGAGTTTCAGTTTTACAAGATGAAAGTTCTAGAGATCTGTTTCACTACAATGTGAATATATTTAACGCTAGTGAACTGTACACTTACCCCGGTAAATTTCATGTTATGTGCTTCTTATCACAATTAAAAAAAATTCTTTTTAAGAGGAAGAGGCAGTCCAAGAGGAAACACAAATGTACAATACACAAAAGATGCTTACCTAACTCGTAATGAAACATACAAATTAAAATGGCTTTCCACCTCTCAGATTGGCAAATGTCTACAGACTTATAACATTCAGTTCTGCTAAAGGTTTGGAAAATGGAGATTCCTACATTGCTAGTGAGAATGCAACTTCTAGAAGAAATATAGTGATATCTGTTCAGCTTTCTAGATGTTTGTACCTAGGCTATTTCCCTTCCAACAATTGCCTCAATACCTAAGAATATAAAACAATGGTTACAAACCATTTCACTGCTTGAAATCACTGTAGAATTGTTTGTAATCAGTAAAAAATGAAAACAAGCATGAAGTTCAACAGGAATTGGTTAAACTGTAGCAGGTCCATACAACAGAATACCAGCCAGAACAAATATGGAAAGACGTCTAACGGACAGCTATGCCCCAAAAAATAAATAAATAAATAAAGCCAGCCACAAGTTTATATACGATATAGCCATTTCTGTAAAATAAACAAATGTTGCTACCTGTGTAGGAATGAAATGTAGGAACATGCATCACATGGTTCATAATGGTTACATCTAGGGACTATGGGGGACTTTTACCTTCCATATATCTTGGTAACGTTTGAATGTTTTACAAAAAACATGTATTACTTGTAAATAGAAAAAAAGAATAAAAACCCAAACGAAAGACTAAAGCTCTGGAATCTCAAAGTATCTCTCTAGTGCTGAATTCAAAAGGCGGCCAAAACATGATCACAGACCTTTCTCTAGCACACGTTAAGTGATACAGTACCTGGTAAAATTCGATTCCTTGATCTGTGATGAAGACAATTTCAGTAGAACTGGTCCAGCAGAATCCTAGTATGTTGGCATTCTTGGTCTGAAAAGAATTGTAAAAGATTTTTTTTAATTAAAAGAAAAAAAAATGTATGTATAATTCTCTTCAAAAGCTTAAAATACCTTGTTGTTTGTATTGCTCTTTAATAAAAGTTACCGAGATTTGATTACTTATGAACAAATCAAACTTTCTTTTAAATACACCGTTCCCAGATTTTCACCTGTAACGCCTCACTGAAGCACTTGAATCTGAAGTCCTTCTCGTCAACACGACAGAGGGAAAGGCAACTGCCCAGCACTCACAGATACCAACCTCTACTTTAGGAATCAAAGGCCAGCTGACACTCTGAGTCAAACACATCATAAAAGCTGGCGTTATAAAAGTATAAAGGCCTAAAGATTCTCCGTGGCTCTTGCCCCAAATGGGGCTGGAGGCCTTGAGCCCCGTCCCAGGTCACGTGGTGATGAGCAGTGCCGGGAGCCGAAGGGCAGCTGGGCCATGGCCAGGGCTCTGCTGCACACAGAGGACCTGGAGCGCTGCCAGGGGCTCAGGCGTTTGCAGACAGGCCCCTCCCTTGCTGAGGGACCCACCTGGATCCCCAATCAGCAAAACCGTCACAAAAATGAAAAAGCTATACCCTATCCACTTGCACTTCTGCGGGTTTCCCGGGTGCCGCGATGCCCGCTGAGCTGAGCCCCCACCAGCCTAGTTCAGCATAGCCAGAAAATCTAATTAAAACGGATTAGAATCTCCACCGAGGGAAGGAAGGAAGGGAGGAGGGAAGAGGAAGGACACGAAGAGCACAAGTCGAGAAAAGAAAACATCGTCAGGAAAAAGGGAAAAAGAACTCCTTTTCCAAAAACCTCCAAAGAGGCTGCTATCGCCACCCAGCAGAGAAGGGCAGCGGCAACAGGAAGACAACAGCCACCAAGTGCTGACGTGGCTCGGTGTTCAGCATCCTGCATCCATTTAATTCTTCCAGCTCCATCTTACAGACGAAGAAACAGGCTTTAAAAACTTTAAGAAGTGTCCAAAGTCAGAGCCAACATGAGGCAGATCCCAGCATTCAAGCACAACCTGCTTCCAAGTTCGTGCTCTAAATTACCACGCTACCCTGCGCCTCTACCCCCGGAGTTAACGCTCACCAGCTGGGAAAGGATCAGGCCCATACCTTGCACTCCTGAGTGTACTCCAGCTGAGGACTATCCGGGGTAAAATTAGAAAAATCCTGGAAAACAAAAACACACACGAGGAGAAATGTGGATTGGGCAGCATACTGCCGACCTACTTTGGTATACAATGAGACAAGAGAAAAAGACAAATAAATTTAAGAAGTGATCAGAAAAAAAACCTGACAAAACCCAAAGACAGGGTTAAAATAAAAAGACTGATTTGGACAATCTGGCCCCTTAACAGCAGCAGGTCGACAATTCAATTTTTTTAAACGAGTTAATCCAAATACTGTTAGGGTTTAGAAACCGATTTTGAAAACTCACTCCTCAAATGGTTGATTTCAGAGAAATGGATTGCTGTATTTTACTAGGGGCTTTCCAAAAATTTTAGTAATTAATACTGACAGAAGGAAACAGGATTCTGCCTCCTTCCCGACGGCTTTTCCTCTACTCCATGAATGGCGATGGTGAAGATTTATGAAGACTAAAATGCCGACAGGCTGCTCCAGCTTTGAATATCTGCTCCTATTAGGTTGAGCATTCAAAGATGAGAGAAGTGAATAAATGGAGTTACTTGGGTAAGCTTAACTCACAAAGTCGCCAAAGATATGCTTCGTATAACCTATGGTGCTGGCTGTCAATCAATACAAAAGATACCTGAAGTTCCAACTTACTTTAAAAAAAGAAATTAAGTAAAAAATGACAAACTAACCCATAAGTATTTACCCATTTAAATGTCTTTCTCACCTTCAAGAATCCGAAAGCTCAAATACAACGCAGCATAACTACAGCTTCCATGACATTAAAATAATAAATGGTTCCTTTCATGCTGGAATTTTGCAATTCATTCTCTTCCAAATGTACTTCTAATGTCCTTTTCTTCATACTGTATTTAAAGATATGTCTTACCACGGTCTTTGAGGTCCTCTGAACAGCCAATATCTTATTTTCTAAGGAAAACTTAATGCACTTCACTTCTCCTTTGTCCTCCATTCTTTAAAAGAAGAAAGAGCAGATTATGAGTTACACTTCAAAACTGCATTCTAGCATCTATCATTTTGTGAAAAGAAAAAAGACAAGTTAAATATTCAGGAAGGGACTTCCCTGGTGGTGCAGTGGTTTAGAATCCGCCTGCCAATGCAGGGGACACGGGTTCGAGCCCTGGTCCAGGAAGATCCCACATGCCGCGGAGCAACTAAGCCCGTGCGCCACAGCTACCAAGCCTGTGCTCTACAGCCCACGAGCCACAACTACTGAAGCCCATGTGCCTAGAGCCCGTGCTCCACAACAGAAGCCACCGCAGTGAGAAGCTCATGCACCGCAACGAAGAGTAGCCCCCGCTCACTGCCAACTAGAGAAAGCCCGCGCATAGCAACGAAGACCCAACGCAGCCACACACACACACAAAAAATTCAGGAAGCAGCAAATCTTAGTTTAAAATTAAAACTATGTTTCTGAAGCTATCAGTAGGACCGCTTTTCAAACAACAAAGTCCAACTGGCAACGGGTGGCGGGAGAAATCGACAGAATTGCAGGTAACAAGCGACTGAGGTGTTGAGAACACTGCACTTTCACCTGAGCCTCCCTTTAGGCGTAACTAAGTCTAGACCCATGCAGTAACCTTCTCCACACAGCCGCCTTCCCTCTCCATCTCCCTCACAGCAGCACTTTCTTTTTTCTTTGAGATGCTGGCAGCTGTGAAATATTTATTTACTTACTTATTTTTGACTGAAGTACAGCAGTGCTTTTGAAAGGAGTCTACTCTTTGCCACCCAGTACCTAATGGGCTGCACCGCCAGGTGGGCTCCACCTCGGGTCTCACAACTGCCTCAATCGGACGTTACATGGGAAGTCAAGAAATGGACCACAGGGGAAACTCTCAGAGGAAAGGGGATGTTCACTGTCCTGACTGGTGATGGTTTCATGGATACACGTGTCGAAACTCATCAATGGCATATGTCAAATATATACAATTAATGATAATTAGACCACAATAAAGCTATTAAAAGTAAATAAGATGTTTTTTAAAAAGAGGGTTAAGTTCAGTATCTCCCCCCATCAAGCCTTCCTGAGCCCCTTAATCTGGATCATCATGGCCTCACCCTCACTTTCCACACCCAAGAGACCACCAAGTTTTACCCCAGACCTTCTTAACCAACCCTTGAGTGCCTATTGTTTGCTGGTCTACAGAGCCTTCAGGCTGGTCTTCCCCGCCCTGCTCCGATTATAGCAATTGTCTCTTAATGGGATCCCTGACTGACAGGCTCCCAATAATCAAGCTTCAAGGCTGCAACAGTGCGCCCTTTCCAAACATCGATCTCATCACGCCACGCCCCACCTTTACCTTCAGGAATGAGATAAAGCCCGAAATCCACAGCAGAATATAGCTGACTGCTGCCAGAGGTCACACCACCACCCACCCCTTCCCTGCATGAAACCTCATTTTCAGTCACACAGACTCGGAGTCCCCCCCAACACGGTGCCTGCATGCCTTCTTGTTCTCTCCATCCGGAAGCCTCTTCTCTTCTCTACCTAGAATCTTCTCTTTCAAGCCTCGCTCCACTCTGAGGCCTTCCCCCGCCTGGGCAGTGGTCTTCCCCAGGCGATACCAAGACAAATGTCCATCTCTTCTCTGTGGCCACATTCTGAACAGAGCACTACTACAGTACCTACCACAGTAAACAGTATGAGTCCACTCACCTGCCTCCCACACTAAATGTATGACTTTTCCAGAAGGGAGCCAAGCTAACTCAAAGCCTTCCCACACCTGGTGCCCAGCACAGGGGCTGCAATCAGTGTTTTCCAAACAAATGATGATCAAAGAAAAAGAGGCGGATTCATTTTCTGCTTCAAAAACTGTTTCCTATTTACACAAGCCAATTGTAAAGTGTAAAATGAGGGCCTACACTGCACTTTCACCTTCTGTAATCAAAAGAGTTAAGGTGACCAGATACTTTATCATCCAAACTGAGATATCTCTTAAAGTAAAAGAGGCTGCTATTCATTCCCCTTAAGTATAGTGGAAGCTGAGATTTTAATGCACTTTATTACATGGGAAACACTGACCTAGGAATCTCCTCCACCTCCCAAACGCTCTGCAAAGACCCTGGGCCGAAAGAGGAAATGAAGGCCCTCCTCTCAAGAAACCGGAAATAGGCACATCAACGCACTGATCGGCTAATTTCAAGTGCCAGGAAGTAGGTGCCCTGCGCTGGAGTATCTGGATCCCAAAATAACAGGGAAGGCCTCCACACATTCGCTCTGCAGGAGGTACTAAGATGTGCCACCAAGACTGCACAGCAGGTGTCTGCTTCCCTTTTTCTACAGACTAGGATATGCCCCACACTTCAGCCCTCTTAGGGGAGACAAGGACAAAATTTAAAACAATCTTCTGAATGAAAACAGAAAAACACCATTTTGTTTACATGCTGAAATATTCTGAAAACGTCAATACAATCATTACCTAAATGAGATGGGATTCCTGTCATCTGGGCCTTTAACTACCACTCCAGTAGCTCCACCGGATCGAACAGCAAAAACCTGAGAGGGAAAAGCAGCAACGTTTTAACGGCCCGAACTTTGAAAGGCTTTAGACACATATACCAACCTGCTACGATGATTTCTGCTACACCCTACCCTTGGTTCAACTAAACTAACGTGGCGCATAGCAAACTGCAGAGCCTTGGCGTCCACACGAATCTTCAGAAACAAGAGAGTAGAGACCAAAAAAGTCTCCCATTCCGAGAGCAGCCCGCCGAGCGAGGCTACAAGTTTTAATCCGTTTCGGCAAAGGCGCCGCCGCGGCACTTGCGCACACCCTGCTCCTCCGCCCCGCTGCCCCCCGCACCCCGCCCCTTTACAAAATTCCGAGAATAATGAAAATCTCAACGTCTAAATCTTTGAATGCAAAGGAAACTAATGACAAATACAGACAACAAAAGGAGCCGAGGAAACACCGGAGTGCTACCAGCTGACCACACCGGCCGAGGGGCTCGGCGTCGGCGCGGGGGCTGGGGTCCGCCCCGCTGTCACTTCGGGGGTGAAAGCCCCGGCCGCAGCGGAGCCTGGTCCCACAGGAAGGGACTGGCGCGGATCCCGCGCCCGCACGGCAGGAGAGGCCCCAGGCCTGGTCCCCGGGCTCCCGGCCCCAGCGCGCGGGACACCCGGGGTCACCGCGGGCGGCGGGCAGGGCGCGCCGGGCCGCGCGGGGGAGGAGGGCGCGGGCCTGCCCGCACCTGCTTGTTGGCCTCATCGAAGAAGACGCAGTTGACCGGGTTCGCCTTCTCGAAGTGCACCGGCCGCTCGCACAGCTCCAGGTAGTAGTCCTCCTCGCCCATGGCGGGCGCCGCAGCGGCGGCGGTGGGCCCGGGGGCGGCCGCCAGCGTGGAGCTGAGCGAGCGGCGCCCGGCGCTGGGAGTCCGGCCGTGCGGCGGCGGCGGCGATCTCGCGGGCGCTGAGGCCGCTTCCTGGTGCCACGCCCCCAGCCCTCCGGCACGTGACTCGCGGCGCCGGCCCCCTAGCCGCGGGGGTGGGGGCGGGGCGGGGCCCCCCCAGCGCCCGCCCCCCCCACCGGCCGAGACCACGGCCTGCTCTCCGCGAGAGGTTCCTCCCGTTTCCGGGAGGGCGGGGTCCCAGTGCGGCCCACCGGGCGGAGGGCGGAGGCGTGACCCGGAAGCCTGTCGGGTGCCGAGGGAGGGCGTCGGCGCCCTGGATTCCAGCTGCACCTTCGCTGACACGTTCCGGGCCTGGCTCCCACTCCGTTCCGGGAGGCTTGCTCAGGGCCGCGTGCTCGCGTGGGGCAAGGCTGCCCCCGGGTCTAGGGAAAGCTCATTCTTTCTCTTGGGAGGGCTTCTTGAGCCTGCCTCTGAGGGAGCTTAGTAAGGGAGAACAGTACTGTGGTCAGCACCTGGCTGCTGTGAGCTTGTAACAGGGAAACCTAGTTTAGCTTGCAGGTCTGAAAGCCTCTTTTGATGGCTTTGATAGTTGAGGGGGAGGGTGGGGGTAGGTGGGGGTAGCTCCTCATTCAAGAGATAGGAGAGATGGGAGGGAAGAAGGGAGGATCACGGATGACGCCCTAGGTGTCCATTCTCGACAACCAGGTGGATTTTGGCACCATTCTCCAAGATACAGAGGCTTGAGAAGTTGGCAGGGAAGTGGGGAAGATCAAGAGTTGGGTCTTCAACATGTGAATCCAAAGAGAAATGACAGCTAGACAGATGGATATATAGGTCTGAAGCTCATCAGAAGAGTGACAAAACTGGAGCTAGAAATTGGGAGTCATTGGAATATTTGAAGCGGTGGAATTGGGTGGGATCACCTGAGACAGGGACATAAAGGAAAACACACACACAACCAGCCTTTAGAGGCCAGGACCAGGAATCAGCAAAGGAGGACAAGCAGAGCCTGCCAGAGAAGTAGACAGAAAACCAGGGAGAGGGTTGTTTCTGGAGCTGAGTGTGTAGACTGTTTCAGGAAGCGGGTGCTGTCCGCTTTGACAAAGGCGCTGGGAAGTCGACCAGAGAGAGCACTGAAAATGTTCCCGAGCAGGACCCTACTGAGCCTTCCTGGGATAGACCCCCTCCCCCATATCCCCTACTGAAGCTCCTCTCTGAAGTACCCAGATAATAGTATCTCGTGCATACTTCCTGAGTTTTTCAGATGCTGCCCATCAATCTGAACAAAACACCTCTCATCAGGGTCCCCAGAGACCTCCATGTCACTATGTTCGTGAGATTTTTCAGTCATTGTATGTATTTCCCAGAAGCATTCAGTGCCTCTTAATCACCCCCTCACTCTCTTTAAACTTGGTTGATATTTATTTTTGTATTTATTTGATTATAATCTGTTCCTGTTGTACTGTGAGATCCGTGAGAGTAGGGGCTGTGTCATTTGTATCACAGTCTCTCAGCCGTTAACATCAGTAGCCTACTTCCTTATCTCCCCCTGGATGTTTCAAAGCACCTGGAAATCAACATCTCTAAAATAAAACTCCTGATCAACCCCCACCAGGGTGTTCTCTAAGGGTCCCCTATCCCAGTAAACGGCACTGTTACCGAATTGGTTGATGACCCACTCCAGGGTCCTAGCCCGGGTGAGACCCCTTGTCTTGACCACAGAGGTTCTTTTTCCAATCAGATTCGTGTAGCCAACAGTGAAACCGATGCTGAGACTGGAGCAGCACAAGCTTTATTCAATGGCCAGAGAATGGAGAAGCAAGAACCTAGTTTGCAAATCAACTTCTCAACCCAATTTGGGCAGAGACACCAAAAAATATAGAAGGGTTGAGGTAAAAGGGAGGGAATTGGAAAGAGTGGGAGGAATATTCATGAGTTATTCAAGAACAGGGGTCTTATTTGGACCCGGAACTGATGCAAATCTCCTTCTCAGTCCTTATGTGGGCTTTTCCGGTTGTTGTCATGGCAATTGTCAACTGTCTTGCTGCTGGTGGGCGTGGCATTTAGCTAACGTATTATCATGAGCAGGTAATGAGGCTCAAGGTCCACAGGAAGTCAAATCTGCCGCCATCTTGGGCCTAGTTGGTTCTAACCAGTTGTTTTTTTTCTCTTTGCAGCTTTCTCCTGAAACTCAGGTACGAGTAATTGGTTTCTTGTCGAGGGAGGGGCAGGGGTGTGATTCTGGGCTAACAGCCTTGGTAACAGCACCTCCATCCGTCCAGTTGCACAAGCCAAGAAGCTGGACTCTTCCTGGTCACTTCCCCCTCTCTCACCATCTCCATGCCTTAACACCAACAGGCCATCACTTAGGAATGAGAAAAGTTTGGAGATTGAAGGGGCTCCCAAGGGAACCCAGGCTTCTCCACAGAAGAGCATATTTTGAACACAACTCCCACAGGAATGTTGGCCAAACACAAGCAAGGGAGGCAGTAGTGCACTGTGTTGGCAGCAGCGGGTGGGGGGCTGGGGGATGAGGGTTGCTCTGAAAAGACTGTCGTGTCTCTTTGACTCTGGGCATCTTACCCCTTTTCCCTGAGAGGTAGCTGCAGTCGATTATGGCAGATTTTTGCTCCTGACAGACAACGAGGCTTAATTTTTGTGCAGCTTACCTTGGGTCTGCAAGCAGCATTGAGATCTGCCCGGCTGTGGGCAAGAGGCCCAGGAACACAGTGATCTCGACCGTGGCTGTGGCCCGGGAAATGCTGAGCACGTGGGCAGCCACTGCAGGCCACACAGAATCCAGAGGATCCAGAAATGCCCTGGGCAAACCAAGTCTTTGCCTCTCCATCTCTTTCAGTCGCAAACTTATTTTTTTCTGTAGAGTTCAGCATTAAAGACAATTTGAATATTTGTCGCATACTCATATAGGATTCCCTATTCTTCCCAGATTAAAAAAAGTTATCTTTTCATTGGGAAACAACAAGACTCTTTAAAAATGGACCAGCATGGGCTTCCCTGGTGGCGCAGTGGTTGAGAATCTGCCTGCTAATGCAGGGCACACGGGTTCGAGCCCTGGTCTGGGAAGATCCCACATGCCGCGGAGCGACTGGACCCGTGAGCCACAATTACTGAGCCTGCGCGTCTGGAGCCTGTGCTCCGCAACAAGAGGCCACGATAGTGAGAGGCCCGCGCACCGCGATGAAGAGTGGCCCCCGCTTGCCACAACTAGAGAAAGCCCTCGCACAGAAACGAAGACCCAACACAGCCATAAATAAATAAACAAATAAATAAATTAAATTAAAAGCATAAATAATAACATATTAAAAAAAAAAAAAAATGGACCAGCAGACATTTCTAGAGTTTTGAGGCTCCACATGTTACTGGGACTCAAATCTGTTAAGTACCCAGCATCAGCTTGGAAATCACCATGAATGAGGGGCCAGCATTAGAATCGGGAGAGTCTTCTTTGTCTTGCGTCCCCTCACCCCCACACCTGATAATTACTTCTGTTACCAGAAAGTTCTTTCCGTGACTTTCCTTTGTTACTTAGGTAAATGTTTCCTTCCTCATTTCAGTTATTTGTGTAACAGTTTGTTTGCGTTGTTTCTTTTAAAGATTAAATTGAAGAAGGGATGCAAAGCTCTACCTCCGTGTTGGTGTCTTTTCATTGATGCCACACTTTTTCTCTGCTCAATTTGATTTTCAAAGAAAAATAAAACTTCATTATACAAATCAGAATAATTTTAATCTCTAAAATTCACTTCTGGGCTTCCCTGGTGGCGCAGTGGTTAAGAATCCGCCTGCCAGTGCAGGGGACACGGGTTTGAGCCCTGGTCCAGGAAGATCCCACATGCCGCGGAGCAACTAAGCCCGTGCGCCACAACTACTGAGCCCGTGTGCCACAACTACTGAGCCTGCACTCTAGAGCCCGTGAGCCACAACTACTGAGCCCGTGTGCCACAACTACTGAGCCTGCGCTCTAGAGCCTGCGTGCCACGACTACTGAAGCCTACGTGCTCTAGGGCCTGTGCTCTGTAACAAGAGAAGCCACCGTAATGAGAAGCCCATGCACCGCAACGAAGAGTAGCCCCTGCTCGCCGCAACTAGAGAAAGCCCGCGTGCGGCAACAAAGACCCAACGCAGCAAAAAATAAAATTAAAAAAAAAAAAATCCTGGTTTCCTTTAAAAAAATAAAATTCACTTTTATTGGGAATTAAAAGTTGTATTTTTAAATAATTCATTAAACAATTTCAAAGCATTGTTCTTTTAACTGTATTGCGTTGTTTTAGAAGATAATTTGAGCCAAAATTTTCTAAAAACTTGCTTTTACGTTGAAACCCATGGAAGGACAGTAGGCCTCTTGCCCACCCTGCTTGCGACTCTCCGGGAGGAAAAGCTCACAGGAGTGTTTGAGCTCAAAGACTTCTCCCAAGACTGTCTAGTTCAATGGCTCCATGAACCAGTTGGTTGTCAGAATCAAGAGTTAAAATAATAAACAAAAACATGCTGTCATACAAAAGGAGTGCATTACGGGGGTTAAAATAATTCCAATAGTACAGAAGATATCGAGTGAAAAAAAATCTCGTCTTATTCCTCCTCCCCAGCAATTCTCAAGGCCACAACCCAGAGGAAGCCACTGTTACTAATTTCTCTTTCTAGCTCTGATGATAACATCGTAACTCTCAGATACTTACCTTGTTTTATCAGCTTCATGTAGTATATGTTACTTTCTGCTCTGAAAAAGATGAGGAATTTAGCACATTGGTCTACCTCTCACCTCCCTTTCCCCCATACTTCTCAATTTTTGTTACTTGCATTATTTTTAGTTCTAGAATTTACTTGTGTAACTTTATATACCAAAACAGGTTACCTAAATAAGAAAGGTGTTTTGCTACTTCAAGTATCTGGAAGAGGAGCAACTCTTCAAGCACTGTGAAAAAAACACAGTAACATGGTATCACAAAAAGAAAATGACAGTTCTCCAGAAACCAAACTTAAAGTCATGGAAGGTTGTGAATTATTATTATTTATATTTAGCAAAAAGATTAGGATCTTTGTTTTCATTATTTTGGGAAAGCAGGAGATCTTGTATCTTCCCTGAAGGCGCTGGAGAACTACCAAGGCAGCTGGAGCCCAAGAAGTCATGATCCCGGGGAGCAGGGAGGCCCAGAGAAAAGAGTACGGCGTTGCTGCCACTCTATTCCACAATGAAACTGCTGCTTTGAAAGCGATGGTTGAGAGGCTGAGGCACTGAGCGGAAGGGGAAAGATAAGACGCTGAGAAGCTGAGCAAAATGTATTTTTAGATACCTTCGGGGCTGCAGTGGAGGAGCGGTGCTGGTACCCACTAGGCTTTCAGTGATGCCCTAAAGGGCACGCCTACCCAGGAGGAGTAGGTAAACTACAAAATCGGCAGAAGGGAAAACAGGGGCAGCCTCCAATCAGCTCAACCCCTAATGGGGTTAGGGTCACCTGCCCAGCCCTGACTGCCCCAGTGTTAGTGAATCAGCTGTAAGTTCATAATTGGTTTATTTTTTTCTTCTTTCTTATTTTACCGTGGGCTTGTGTTTTCCAGAGCCACCGAAAGCTCAGTGTAACTCCTGGTGTTTAAGATAAGCAGCTTTACAAGCTTGTGTTCCTCCCATAGTAGCTTAAAAGGTGCTTCTGACAGCTTCTAAAACCTAAACACAAAACACACAGGCTTTTCTAAGAATCTGTCCATTTCTTCCAGGTTGTCCATTTTATTGGCATAGAGTTGCCTGTAGTAATCTCTCATGATCTTTTGTATTTCTGCAGTGTCAGTGGTTACTTCTCCTTTTTCATTTCTAATTCTATTGATCTGAGTCTTCTCCCTTTTTCTCTTGATGAGTCTGGCTAATGGTTTATCAATTTTGTTTATCTTCTCAAAGAACCAGCTTTTAGTTTCATTGATTTTTGCTATTGTTTCCTTCATTTCTTTTTCATTTATTTCTGACCTTATCTTGCCGAGACTGAACCAGGAAGAAATAGAAAATATGAACAGACCAATCACAAGCACTGAAATTGAAACTGTGATTAAAAACCTTCCAACAAACAAAAGCCCAGGACCAGATGGCTTCACAGGTGAATTCTATCAAACATTTAGAGACGAGCTAACACCTATCCTTCTCAAACTCTTCCAAAATATTGCAGAGGGAGGAACACTCCCAAACTCATTCTACGAGGCCACCATCGCCCTGATACCAAAACCAGACAAAGATGTCACAAAGAAAGAAAACTACAGGCCAATATCACTGATGAACATAGATGCAAAAATCCTCAACAAAATACTAGCAAACAGAATCCAACAGCACATTAAAAGGATCATACACCATGATCAAGTGGGGTTTATCCCAGGAATGCAAGGATTCTTCAATATACGCAAGTCAATCAATGTGATACACCATATTAACAAATTGAAGGAGAAAAACCATATGATCATCTCAATAGATGCAGAGAAAGCTTTCGACAAAATTCAACACCCATTTATGATAAAAGCCCTGCAGAAAGTAGGCATAGAGGGAACTTTCCTCAACATAATAAAGGCCATATATGACAAACCCACAGCCAACATTGTCCTCAATGGTGAAAAACTGAAACCATTTCCACTAAGATCAGGAACAAGACAAGGTTGCCCACTCTCACCACTATTATTCAACATAGTTTTGGAAGTGTTAGCCACAGCAATCAGAGAAGACAAAGAAATAAAAGGAATCCAAATCGGAAAAGAAGAAGTAAAGCTGTCACTATTTGCAGATGACATGATACTATACATAGAGAATCCTAAAGATGCTACCAGAAAACTCCTAGAGCTAATCAATGAATTTGGTAAAGTAGCAGAATACAAAATAAATGCACAGAAATCTCTTGCATTTCTATACACTAATGACGAAAAATCTGAAAGTGAAATTAAGAAAACACTCCCATTTACCATTGCAACAAAAAGAATAAAATATCTAGGAATAAACCTACCTAAGGAGACAAAAGACCTGTATGCAGAAAATTATAAGACACTGATGAAAGAAATTAAAGATGATACAAATAGATGGAGAGATATACCATGTTCCTGGATTGGAAGAATCAACATTGTG
The DNA here is from genome assembly GCF_028021215.1 of Eschrichtius robustus. Taxonomy (NCBI): domain Eukaryota; kingdom Metazoa; phylum Chordata; class Mammalia; order Artiodactyla; family Eschrichtiidae; genus Eschrichtius; species Eschrichtius robustus. The sequence continues at coordinate 40,542,818 of NC_090837.1, read as the reverse complement.
AAAATGACTCTACTACCCAAAGCAATCTACAGATTCAATGCAATCCCTATCAAACTACCACTGGCATTTTTCACAGAACTAGAACAAAAAATTTCACAATTTGTATGGAGACACAAAAGACCCCGAATAGCCAAAGCAATCTTGAGAACAAAAAATGGAGCTGGGGGAATCAGGCTTCCTGACTTCAGACTATATTACAAAGCTTCAGTAATCAAGACAGTTTGGTACTGGCACAAAAACAGAAATATAGATCAATGGAACAGGATAGAAAGCCCAGAGATAAACCCACACACATATGGTCACCTTATCTTTGATAAAGGAGGCAAGAATATACAGTGGAGAAAAGACAGCCTCTTCAATAAGTGGTGCTGGGAAAATTGGACAGGTACATGTAAAAGTATGAAATTAGAACACTCCCTGACACCATGCACAAAAATAAACTCAAAATGGATTAAAGACCTAAGTGTAAGGGCAGACACTATCAAACTCTTAGAGGAAAACATAGGCAGAACACTCTATGACATACATCACAGCAAGATTCTTTTTGACCCAGCTCCCAGAGAAATGGAAATAAGAACACAAATAAACAAATGGGACCTAATGAAACTTAAAAGCTTTTGCACAGCAAAGGAAACCATAAACAAGACCAAAAGACAACCATCAGAATGGGAGAAAATATTTGCAAATGAAGCAACTGACAAAGGATTAATCTCCAAGATTTACAAGCAGCTCATGCAGCTCAATAACAAAAAAACCAACAACCCAATCCAAAAATGGGCAGAAGACCTAAATAGACATTTCTCCAAAGAAGATATACAGATGGCCTACAGACACATGAAAGAATGCTCAACATCATTAATCATTAGAGAAATGCAAATCAAAACTACAATGAGATATCATCTCACACCGGTCAGAATGGCCATCATCAAAAAATCTAGAAACAATAAATGCTGGAGAGGGTGTGGAGGAAAGGGAACACTCTTGCACTGTTGGTGGGAATGTAAATTGATACAGCCACTATGGAGAACAGTATGGAGGTTCCTGAAAAAACTACAAATAGAACTACCATACGACCCAGCAATCCCAATACTGGGCATATACCCTGAGAAAACCATAGGTCAAAAAGAGTCATGTACCAAAATGTTCATTGCAGCTCTATTTACAATAGCCAGGACATGGAAGCAACCTAAATGTCCATCGACAGATGAATGGATAAAGAAGATGTGGCACATATATACAATGGAATATTACTCAGCCATAAAAAGAAATGAAATGGAGGTATTTGTAATGAGGTGGATGGAGTTAGAGTCTGTCATACAGAGTGAAGTAAGTCAGAAAGAGAAAAACAAATACAGTATGCTAACACATATATACGGAATCTAAGGGAAAAAAAAAAAAAAAGGCCATGAAGAACCTAGTGGCAAGACGGGAATAAAGACACAGACCTACTAGAGAATGGACTTGAGGATATGGGGAGGGGGTGGGGTGAGATGTGACAGGGTAAGAGAGTGTCATGGACATATATACACTACCAAATGTAAAATAGATAACTAGTGGGAAGCAGCCGCATAGCACAGGGAGATCAGCTCGGTGCTTTGTGACCACCTAGAGGGGTGGGATGGGGAGGGTGGGAGGGAGGGAGATGCAAGAGGGAAGAGAAATGGGAACATATTGTATATGTATAACTGATTCACTTTGTTATAAAGCAGAAGCTAACACACCATTGTAAGGCAATTATACTTCAATAAAGAAAAAAAAAAAACACACAGGCTTTTCTGTTTTTCTGAGTTTTGTTTTTGTTTTGTCTTGTTTTTTAATTCTTTTTCAGGCTTTATGACACATCTGGAAGGATATGTATCAATATTTTTATATCAGTTCTCACGGCCTGTGACTTTCATCTTTGACCTTTTCAAATTCCCTTTGGTTTTTACAATGAGTGTAATTTTTATAAAAGGAACTATCTTTAGAAGTTTGTGTGCCTATATTTACTGGCAAATCTTGACTATCACTGTTTCACAATCTGCTTTTCATTTTGTATTTTGTGTGTGAATTCATGTTTCCTTACATATATGTATTTGCATGTATATGTGTATACAAGAAGTGTCAGGAATAGTATTGATGGTGGCTGTCTTGTACTGTGGGTAATTTCTGTTTTTTTCCTACCTTTGGCATTATTTGCATTAAAAAAATAAATGTGTATCATCTTCATAAAAAGAAAAATTTCTTTTTAAGTTTAGGGTAATAGAAGATATAGAAAAGTCAGTAACAATTAACTAATCTAACCAACCATCTCATGCCCCTCTATCCCACCATGAGGTCATCCAGCCCCTGTTATCTACAACTCAGGTGTTAAGAAGCTCATGTCCTGCCAAAGAACTTGTTCCCTTCTTGAACAGCTAGTAAAGACTTGTTTTAAACTGAACCCGACTGCATGTAATTTGAACAAAAAAGTGACCTGGTTTAACTTCTGTTTAAAAAAGATCACTCTGGCTGTTGTGTTGAGACTTGTTCGAAACAGGAAGAGAGACAGGCAAGAACAGAAGCAGGGAGACCAGTTAAAAGACTAACGTGAACTAGGGAGGTAGCAGTGGATGCAGTGAAAAGTGGTCAGATTCTAGATATATTTTAATTAGACGTGGAGCACAAAAGAAAGTTTGAGATGCCCACCAGATGTCCAAGTAAAGATGTTAACATGTTCGGTATAAAAACTGGAAAATGTTGTACAGCATAAGTTCCCTTCCTCCAATCATTATTTAGTTAGGCACTCATTCACTCATTCATTCAAAAATTAATTGAGCACCTATTGTACACAAGACAACTCAGGGTGCTGGAATTCCAGTGAAAAAACATAAAAATCCCTCCCTTCATAGAGCTTACATTTTAGTGGAGTCTCACCTATATTATGACATATAAGACTCATAAAACAGTATATACTACAGTTATCTTTATTTTTTAAATGCAAACAAGGAGACCTAAAATGTCTAAGTGGGGCACTTCTAGATTAAGAAAAACTAAAGAGATATAACAGTCATATTCAATGAGTGAACCATGATTGAATCCTACATACAAAAAAAAACCCCTATAAAACATTTTTGGGGACAACTGGGGAAATCTGAATGTAAACTGCATATTTATTAGACAATATATATTGGGTTGGCCAAAAAGTTCGTTGGGGTTTTTCTGTAAGATACTACCGAAAAACCCCAATGAACTTTTTGGCCAACCCAATAGAAGTATGTTAATTTGTAGACTATCCTTCTTAAATGATCCACACTTGAAGGACAGTTCTTGGGCATGAAGAAGCATGATGTCCACAATGTCCTTTAAATGATTCAGGAAAATAACAATGAAGAATATAAAGAGATAGGCAAATGTGGTTAAATGTTAACAGGTGAATCTAGGAGACTGGCATACAACTTTTCTGTAAGTTAGAGTTTTTTCAAAATAAAGTTGGAAAACTTAAATTTCAAACAATCACAGATTCACACCCATTTGGACGGCTATTAAAAATATATATGGCGGTCTTCCCTGGTGGCGCAGTGGTTGAGAATCTTCCTGTCAATGCAGGGGACACGGGTTCGAGTCCTGGTCTGGGAAGATCCCACATGCCGCGGAGCAACTGGGCCCGTGAGCCACAGCTACTGAAGCCCGCGTGCCTAGAGCCTGTGCTCCGCAACAAGAGAAGCCACCGCAATGAGAAGCCCGCACACCACCACGAAGAGTAGCCCCTGCTCGCCGCAACTAGAGAAAGCCCGCGCACAGCAACAAAGACCCAACGCAGCCAAAAAGAAATAAATTAAATAAATAAATTAAAAAATAAATGTGAATGCAGTTAATGCCACTGAACTGTATGGCTTTTTTTTTTGGCTGCATCGGGTCTTAGTTGAGGCAGGCAGGATCTTTCACTGTGGTGCTCAGGCTTCTCTCTGGTTGCGTTGCACAGGCTTCTCTCTAGTTGTGGCCTGCAGGGTTTTCTCTCTCTAGTTGTGGCGCGCAGGGGCTCCAGAGTGCATGGGCTCTGTAGTTTGCAGCATGCAGGCTCTCTCTTTAAGGTGCACGAGCTCAGTAGTTGTGGCGTGCGGGCTTAGCTGCCCCACAGCATGTGGGATCTTAGTTCCCCGACCAGGGATCAAACCCGCGTCCCCTGCATTGGAAGGTGGATTCTTTACCTCTGGACCACCAGGGAGGTCCCTGAACTGTATGTTTTAAAATGGTTAAAATGGTAAATTTTATGATATGTACATTTAATCACAATTTTGAAAATCAAATTAAAAAAAAAAAGAGGAAGGAAAAACATGATTTAATTGCTCAAACCACAGAGCTGTTAATACCAGAAGTGGGGCTCAAACACAGGTCTCTTTGATTACCAAACTCCTGCTGTTAACTCCCATTCTACACTGCCTTTATAACAAATCAATGCTCCTTTCCTTTTAGAAGACAGACATTAGGTCCTAAATCTTTTCCAGGCTAACCAACTTCAAATTCTTTGGCTTATGCACATACAACATGATATGATTTCCAGCCCAATTCTAGCTGCTTTCCTTTAAGTACATTCTCATGCTTGTATCCGTTAGAGCAGCAGTTCTCAAACTTTTGGCCTCAGGACACCTTTTTACTTTCAAAAATTACTGAAGATCTCAATGAGCCTTTGTTTATGTGAGTTAAATCTACTGATATTCAAAATTAAAACTGAGAAATTAAAAAAACTCTTAAAAATAACAAAACATGGGCTTCCCTGGTGGCGCAGTGTTTGAGAATCTGCCTGCCAATGCAGGGGACACGGGTTCGAGCCCTGGTCTGGGAAGATCCCACATGTCGCGGAGCAACTAGGCCTGTGAGCCACAACTACTGAGCCTGCGTGTCTGGAGCCTGTGCTCCGCAACAAGAGAGGCCGTGACAGTGAGAGGCCCACGCACCGCGATGAAGAGTGGCCCCCGCTCGCCGCAACTAGAGAAAGCCCTCGCAGAGAAACGAAGACCCAACACACCCAAAAATAAATTAAAAAAAAAAAAAGAACACATGTCAATATAAAGAATATTTGCAAGTAAAAAATAACTGTATTTTCCAAAACTTCAGTAAGAAAAATGGCATTTTTATATTTTTCCAAATCTCTTTAATGTCTGACTTAATAGAAGACAGCTGAATTCTTACATCTACTTCTGTATTCAATCTGTTGAGGTATTTTGTTTTAGTTGAAGTAGATGAGGATAATCGGGCCTCCTACAGATAGGTAGTTGGAAAAAGGAGTAAATAAATGGTCTTTCCAGATCATTGTAGATATTCTTTAATACACCAATACTCAACAAGTCATAATTTCTTAAAGGCTGGTTGCAATGTGGAATCCAAAACTGTATCAATGAATTTTTTGTACTCTGTTACATTAAAATCTATTGGTCCTTCTTGAACTTTGAATGAACCTCTTATCCACTTTATTAGTCATCTATTGCTCCAATACAAATTACCCACAAAACTTAATGACTTAAGACCACAAACATTTATTATTATTTTTTAAAATATTTATTTATTTTGGTTGTGCTGGGTCTTAGCTGTGGCATGTGGGATCTAGTTCCCTGGCCAGGGATCGAACCCGGGCCCCCTGCATTGGGAGTGCACTCGTAGCCACTGGACCACCAGGGAAGTTCCCACAAACATTTATTTTTTAACAGTTTCTGTGAATCAGAATTTGGGCATGCTTCCCTGGGTAGCTCTGACTCAGGGACCCACCTGAGTTGCAGTTATGATGCTGGCCTGGGCTGCTGTCACGTGAAGGTCTGACTGAAGACACAAAGGGTCTGGAGTTGCTCTGCAACTAATCTAAAGTTACCATTATGTTGTCTATATTCTTCTAGCTTACGGCGGGGTGGGGGTAGCAGAGATAGCTAAAGTCCAAAATCCTACCTGTTGTATTTCCCTATTTTAATAACCCTGCTTAATAGTTTTTTAGAAATTCATGCAAGCTCAAATGGTAACAACATAATTTTAATAATTCTGTATGTGCAATATACTGTCTTACCATATACCATCTTCTCCCTTTAAAAATTTTCCCAAATATCTTGGATATTTTTCACCGTAGCCAAATTCTTAAATTAGCTGAAGGAGTAGGATGCCCTCTCCAAATTCCACCCTCCAAAAACACTATATCTACCTTGGGTTTTGTATTAGTCTGCTTGGGCTACCGTAACAAAATACTACAGACTGCGTGGCTTAAAAAACAGAAATTAATTTTCTCACAGTTCTGGAGGATAGAAGTCCAAGATCGAAGTGCAGGGCTGATGTCTGGTGAGGCCTCTCTTTGGGGTACAGACAGCTGCCTTCTCCCTGTGTCCTCACATGGCCTTTCCTCTGTGTTTGCGTGAAGGGAGATCTCTGGTGTCGCTTCCTCTTTTATAAATAAGGACACCAGTCCTGTTGGATAAGGGCCCCTATGACTTCACTTAACATTTATACCTTCTTAAAGGCTCCATTTCTAAATACAGTTGTCATAATAGGGGTTAAGGCTTCATATGGATTTAGGGGAGAAAACATTTGCGGGAAAAGGCTTCAATTACTCTGTCCAATATTTGTTTTATCCTTTTCCGAATATAACTCAACTTCAAAAAGATGAAACAGGAAATGAGTAGTTCTGTTTTTGTTACTTAATAATAATATATTAAAACTTCAAGCAATGGACTCATGTGTTTCTTCTTAAGATTTAACTTTTCAAACCCTTTTTGCTATTTCCCACATTTTTCATAAATTTTGGCTCATCATTTGGCACTTTACCCAGATACTGTTCTTATGGTTTTGCATCAAGCATTCTATTTGATTATGTGTTCTTTCCCTGCCAGAAGGCATTAAAGAGAGAAAAACAGTTTAGCGCTATAAGTTGTAGCTCACTCATTTATTCTGAAATGAATACCCCACCTTCCCCCTCCATCTGCTTTGTTCTTATCTTTCTACTACATTTGGTCTTAACTCCTCAAAAAGCTATCTATGTTTGGGGAAAAGCTGGAAAGCTTAGGACAGCAAAAGTAAGGCTGCTCCCAAATGTAACCGTTTTATATTTATGAATTGGGAAACAAATATGAAATCAAAGAATAAAAACAAGAGGCTTTGAAATAAACTGATATGCCTCCAACTATAAACTCTGAGAACTCAGGGACTTCCCTGGTGGCACAGTGGTTAAGAATCCGCCTGCCAATGCAGGGGATGCGGGTTTGAGCCCTGGTAGGGGTAGATCCCACATGCCGCAGAGCAACTAAGCCCGTGTGCCACAACTACTGAACCTGTGAGCCACAACTACTGAGCCCACATGCCACAACTATTGAAGCCTGCACACCTAGAGCCCATGCTCCACAACAAGAGAAGCCACAGCAATGAGAAGCCCGCGCACAGCAATGAAGAGTAGCCCCCGCTCGCCCCAACTAGAGAAAGCCCATGTGCAGCAACGAAGACCCAACGCAGCCAAAAATAAATAAATAAATTTAAAAATAAACAAACTTTGAGAACTTATAATCATGCTTAAAATATATATCTTCAAAAATAGAAGTATTGAGGTTTGAGAATACAATCAGATGAGCTTTTCCCTAGCAATTTCTAAAGTGTTGGAAACTGCTCAGAAGTTTTCAAAAGGTGCAGACAACAATCTCTTCTGATGCCCAGGGCCTAAATGAGCAACAACAGAAAATGTACTGCCTCTACCATATCTCGGGGCCTCCATCTCCTTCATCTTCCTTAGGGGTTTACCATGATCATCACTTCACCATCAGCTACCTCGTTTTATCTCACTTTCTGTTCAAAGATTTTTTTTTTTAAAGAGAATATAACATTTGCTGAGGGAAAAAAATTGGCAGGGGTGTATGCCCCACTACATGCAATGGTTTTTGGAATGCAAGGGACCTTTACTTTAGCATTTCTGAATTTCTATAATATTTAAATTTAAATGAGCATGCACGGGCTTCCCTGGTGGCACAGTGGTTGAGAATCTGCCTGCCAATGCAGGGGACACGGGTTCAATCCCTGGTCTGGGAAGATCCCACATGCCGCGGAGCAACTAAGCCCGTGTGCCACAACTACTGAGCCTGCGTTCTAGAGCCCGCGAGCCACAACTACTGAAGCCCATGCGCCTAGAGCCCGTGCTCCGCAACAAGTGAAGCCACCCCAATGAGAAGCCCGCACACCACAACAGAGTAGCCCCCGCTCACCACAACTAGAGAAAGCCCACGTGCAGCAACGAAGACCCAACACAGCCAAAAAATAAATAAATAAAATAAAAATAAATAAATAAATGAGCATGCCTTACTTCTGTAAACAGAAAAGCTGATTTTTTTTAAAAAATTATTTATTTATTTATTTTTGGCTATGTTGGGTCTTCGTTTCTGTGCGAGGGCTTTCTCCAGTTGCGGCAAGCGGGGGCCACTCTTCATCGCGGTGCGCGGGCCTCTCACTGTCGCGGCCTCTCTTGCTGCGGAGCACAGGCTCCAGACGCGCAGGCTCAGTAATTATGGCTCACGGGCCCAGTTGCTCCGCGGCATGTGGGATCTTCCCAGACCAGGGCTCGAACCCGTGTCCCGTGCATTGGCAGGCAGATTCTCAACCACTGCGCCACCAGGGAAGCCCTGATTTTTTTTTTTTAATAAAGTATGTGGCTATTTTTAAAACGGCAACAACAACTACACTTCCATGATTATTAACCACAGTCCTGAGCCTGCTCAAACTTTTCTCTAGTCAAATTTTTATTTATTTATTTATTTATGGCTGTGTTGGGTCTTCGTTTCTGTGCGAGGGCTTTCTCTAGTTGCGGCGAGCCGAGGCCACTCTTCATCGCGGTGCGCGGGCCTCTCACTATCGCGGCCTCTCTTGTTGCGGAGCACAGGCTCCAGATGCGCAGGCTCAGTAATCGTGGCTCACGGGCCCAGTTGCTCCGCAGCACGTGGGATCTTCCCAGACCAGGGCTCGAACCCGTGTCCCCTGCATTGGCAGGCAGATTCTCAACCACTGCGCCACCAGGGAAGCCCCTGATTTTTTTTTTAAATAAAAAAGAAACTGGCAAAAAATTATCTTGTTGAAATAAAAATTCTCTACACATAATCTTCCTTATTTTGATAATTTATCTTATAGATATTCATATATCCACTTCCATTAAAGTGAAGCAAAATATGCTTAATTCCATATTTTTTCCCCATCTGTATTTGACTATTTAGCAAATCAATATTTTCCACTTTCTTTTTCCACTGTGTGAAAAATTTACTCTCTGATCTATATGAGAGGAAAAACCTATTTGTAATGTGAAGTAGGTAATTTAAAAGTGAAATCTAAAGATGGGAAATTGAGAGGGAAAAAAACTGCTGAAAATAGCACTGTTTAACTTAAACAGAAGGGGTAACTTGGTGCCAGGACATAAGTTAATACTTCCAAGGAACAGGAAGAATCCACACAAAAAACCAATTCTAAAATGATCTCTTCATTTTTAATTTCTTAAAAAGCATGTTCACAGCACACTCCAAGAATGCCACACAGCCAACAGTTTGCTGCTATTGTCAGAGTATGTCAGAAAACAAAACAAAACAAAATTTAATGGTTAATTGTTTTTAAAATTAGTTCTTTGCAACTTCTGTAAAGCCAATAATCACCAGTCATCTAAATATTTCTTTCATAGTGGTAAACATTTCAGAAATGTAATGAGTAGCCCAAATCACACTTCTCTGAAATGCAATTAAAAGTTATACAACAGAAAAAAATATTTTTCTAGAAAGAATATATTTGGCATTTTAAAATAATTTTAATGGAGAAGCTTTCAAGTGTAAATAATGTTCAGACTTTTACTTTCTGTTACCAGACAGAAAGTTTAGGTCTTTAGTGATTCCAATCTGATTCCAACAATAGGAGGAATGATTCTGTTGCTGTGAATGAGCTTCAATCCTAACAAAGCCAATGTACATTGGCTGCATTAAGAAGTGGAGTCCAGCCAGTACTAAACATTATTAAAAGTGAGGCCAGATAGTTCAAATTAGTTGGTTAATTTGGTACCCAACTTGTTTTATAAATACTTTTCATCATTTGATTATTTCATCATTTGATGATATAATGTTTCTAATTAGCTTGCTATATTTCTCTCAAAATCAATTAGTAAGTATATAGTTTGAGTGAAACGTAAACTGAACTCTGTTTCACTGACTTCATTACAATATGTCAAACATGGTTAAAGATTCCGTTCTGTCCTTCTAGATAATTTACATTTTCATTATAAATGCAGAGCGGCTGCACCGTGAGTTACATCCTAACCATTTCACCTAAATGTAGAAAAGCTGAAAGTTAAATTTAAAAAATTTGGATAGTTGAAAAGTACTTATATATTTATCTCTTTCAGAAACCGATGATGCCTTTCCTTGCACATGAGTGTGGAAAAGAAGAATTCAGTTCATAATTCAAGATGTACCAAAAAAAAGTACTTTGCTTATGTCTATTTCTGTCAGCCATTCTGAAACCAAATTTCCATTTATATCAGCTACTAAAGAGAAGAAATTTTCCTTTAGAATCATGGTCACAGTCTAGAAAAAGAATTGAGAAGGGCTAATTTTAGAGGAAAGACGCAACACAAAACAGGGAGGTGAAAAAAGCAAGTAAGTTGTAATAAAAGCCTCCCTTGTAAACACATCTGTCCCTTCCTCCCATATTCGGAAATGTTAAAAATTCTCATCAAAACATTTTATGCCACAAATCCTTAAAATCAGGTTGATTTCAGCTAGATTACCTGTAGCTGTTAAGAATTATATTATCCTATTCATATCATGAGAGGTAGTTGACATTTTAGTCTCTCAATGCCGAGCTAAAAATTCCACATACCTGGCATATGGGTTACAAGGGAAAAAAAGCACAGAAGCACCATTGTACACTCCTCATGTTTTGGTATTTCAAGTCACCCATAACTTCATTTGCCATTGGCAGCTGACAATCACCACTGTGTTAACACTGAAAGCAGTGGATATTAGTGCTATTCATCGTATAGGACTGGTGGACCTCCATCATCTTTCAAAAATGAAGCAGCTTTCCTTCCATTCTTCTGAACATGATCTTCATTCATTTTCTCCAAAGCTTCTATCTATAAAATTAATATATTAAATCCATTTGTCAAAATCCTACTTCATAGCAATCATGCTTGAGATTGAACCAGTATTTTTACTCTCTTAAAACTAAGTCATTCCTAACGACACTGGCCTTGAATTAGAATTACAGTGTGTGACACATATTACAGTGGGTCACATACATGTATGTTTTTACTTGATTACATTACCAGGGTTGATGTTCAGTGTCTTTATCAAGCTAGCAATTGGCATCAGATATGTTTTACTATATAACCTATACAGCTTTCAGGGAACAAGAAAAAGGAAATTCCAAAGTTGATTCAACAGCAGTAACACCCAGTAACTGTACAGAGCAACTGTACTGAACTAAAGGCTGGATTTACCATCTTCCTGTTACTTCGCTTCTGGCCTTAGACTCCAGCACAGCTTGGCCAAATTCAAGTCAATATGGGGATTTCTGGAACAGACTCCATAATCATTCTCTGCTTTGGCAGGTTGCTGGGAATAATTAGCTGCTGTTTCACTTTTCAGTTTTTGTTCAATTTTAAGAGACCTTCCCTGGAGGATTTTTTTTTTTTTTTTTTGTATTGTTCTGTAGATCCATATTGTAATGACTGGGTATTTCCAAGGATGGCCACTGCTGAATCTCTGTATTCAGTTAAAGGCAGGCAGGGACCAAGTGTTACTGCTTTTTGTGTCACCCGGAGTGTTCACCGGTCAGGGAAAAAGGCATATACTGGAAATGTGTTATTTGTCCATCTCAACCAAACTATGAACTCCTTGAAGAAGTGTTCTGCTGTTATGTTTATCCTAGGGTTTAAGCCTGGAAAAGAAGGATCAAAAACAATATCTCAAGAAAGGAAAAATCTCTAATTAATTTTGTTTTTGAGGGGATGAGAGGATAAACTTAGCTCTGGGTTTCATTATCTACTCTATCCAGGTCCCCCACTATCAGCAAGGTGAAAAACAGCCTTATAACACTTACCTCAGCTAAGAAATCAGCTTCATTATCTGCTGAGATGTTTAAGCCTGAAACGGCATTGAAGAGTTCTCGTTCACTAAGGGCTTCCTTTACGCCTCCTTTCTGGAAAAACTAGTAAAGAAGTATAAGAAAGTCAGTAGACTTATTAGCAAGGTTCTCCTAGAAACAAAAAAAAAAAAAACAGGGAATAGTGTACTTGTAAAACACCAGTGAATTCCTTCCATAATTTTTAAGCTACAGGTGTTTCCAATTCAAGTATAACTACACTCAGGTTCTACTTGCTTACTGTTCTCTCACACATCCGGGCTGTTTTCTAGATTTAGTAAGTTTGTCATATTGCACCTTCTATAGCTATGTGTGAGTGGTATATATAAAATTGCTTGGCATTGCTTTGAATGAGTAGACTCAAAATAATCACTAAATCCCATGAATTAAAATTTTCCAGTAGGCTCAGAAAGTATTTCCAAAATAAAGTTGTTCTGTCATATTTAGAAAGATCACCTCTATCTGAATCTGTTGCTGACAATTCATTTCCTTTAGAAATAGCAAACAAATGCTTCCCAACTCTGTGATTACTGAGTTTTACCTTCCCTCGTCTGTTCACTCTGCCTCAGAGAAAGAGTGGTCAGACTATACCACTAGGAAAACTATTCTTTTAAGTACAATAACAACGGCAGTAAGCATGCAGGCTTGCTTCAGGCCAGCTTCCCTTAAAGCACTGTGCATGTATTAAATGTCTACTTGACTGCTTAAATATTTAGAACCAAAATAAAAACTTACTCTCTTGGAAAATTTAATTCAGTGGCCCAAACGTGAGGCATGCAATCAAATTCTTGCAAAAAATGAAATCTGACAAATCAATCTTTGTCTCTTTACCTTGAAAGCAACCAGTAACTAAAGTAAACCCTTCCTTTAATTTCTAAGAATACAGTCATCTTACTTGTCTTAGGAGTGAGAAAAATGTTTGAATATGTTATAGCCCATAAAAAAGACAGTTAGTTTACATGCCTACCTGTGAGACATTCCTACAGTCACGGAACAAGAACTCCAGGCCATGAGGATGGGTTGGTTCTACAGACTGACTGACGTCGATCAACCAGACCTATTTAAATATAGAGCACACAGTGATTTCTGTACCTTCAGTAATTTACATCAAGTCACTTAACCTGAACATTAACAAAATGCTCCTCACCTTCCCAGCATGCCACAGCATGTTGTACTCACTGAGGTCGGCATGTACGAGCTTACATTCATTATATAACTGCTGCATCAACTGTAAGGAGGCAAGGCAGACATTTAGAAAATGAAGGAACAATTCTAATTTACCTACACAACTAAAATGTCTAGGTCACCCAATATTTTCCATAAAGAGCAAAACTAGGGTAAAGAACTTATTTCTTCTTTGTACAGTCTAGGACTGGTTTTTGGGGGGTTTTTTTCTACCCTGAAGGAGGGTGAGAGCCCAGTGAGACAATGGAAGGGAAGAGTGCATGACACTCTACTTCCCTATCCATGTGACAGCAATGAGAACAGGAGACCAAAGGGTAGTCCTGGATTCCCACATACGTAAGACAGCTGTGGTCACTAACCAGGGGACCTAGGCTTAGCCTTCATAAAAGGGCAAACATCCCACTGAGAGCTCTATGGAGTGTATACAACTCCAAGGTAAAAAGTACTTCCTGCCAGACAGAGTGGGAAAGAAGTATTCTTCTTAATTAAGTGACATTATATATTCATGATTGATGGTGACCCCTAGCCTCATAGTAGAAATCAGCATTAATGATTTGTTTCCCAGCTTTAATAGAATCAAATACAAAGGGCACATCACTACTTCATCTCTTCCCCAGCCACCCCACAGCCAAAAGAAACCAGAAAAGTAGGCTTAATTTTCTTTGAATGTTTTCCAACTGAAGGCAGAGAAAGTTGGATTATCTCTCTAACTGTATCTTAAAAAATTAATTTGGATAATACGTTCATATTCACATCAACTGCCACATGACGTAAGAGTTCCATGCAGACACTGTGTTAAAAACATATGTTTTGGACTTCCCTGGTGGCGCAGCGGTTAAGAATCCGCCTGCCAATGCAGGGGACATGGGTTCGAGCCCTGGTCCAGGAAGATCCCACATGCTGTGGAGCAACTAAGCCTGTGCGCCACAACTATAAGCCTGCGCTCTACAGCCCACGAGCCACAACTACTGAGCCCACATGCCACAACTACTGAAGCCCATGCGCCTAGAGCCCATGCTCCACAACAAGAGAAGCCACCGCAATGAGAAGCCTGCACACCGCAACGAAGAGTAGCCCCCGCTGGCCGCAACTAGAGAAAGCCCGTGCTCAGCAACGAAGACTCAACGCAGCCAAAAATAAATAAATAATTTATTAAACAACAAAAAACCATGTTTCTTCACTATTCAATTAAGACAAAAAAAAAAAAAAGACAATACAGAGGAATAACAACAATATGAGGAGCATTTTCTTAAGCTTGAAGGACCCCAGATTGAATTTGGTTGCTGTCCCAAAGCATAAATAGCTTCCTCAAGACTCCTGACAAGTGCCTCCCAACTCTAACGCCAGCAGAGATGGAGAAACCACTCCTTACTATCTTCTTTTCATCATCACTTACTTTTATTGACCAAATCTGCCTCCCTCTAATTTCCCAACAGGAAAGGTATTTCCTTCACTGTTTCAAGAAGGAATACAAACTAATGAGGCACTATATCTGCTAAACATAGTAACATCAAGTTTTATTTAATGAAGTTTTGTCAATAATAGCTTCTGGCTTCTATGTCATTAATGCTAACAACTGAGCCTTCACTTTCTCCACTATGATCTTCCTAAAACAACTCAAGACATACGCATGTTGATATAAAGACAACTCTTTAATATTAACATTCCTTCACAAACTTCAGTTTGTCCTCGTTATACCACCTTAAAATAGTACTATTTTAGGAATTTCTTTTTTAGTTTAGAGGAAATATTTTTTAAAGTTGGTGTGTGAATGGTCTGAAAGGCACAACTTACATGAAGAGTTTGATAGTAGGCTTCTTTCATTTCTTCACTGCTGAGCTTTACTTCCTTCAATTTAGGGGCTGGAACTTGATCATGGCCAATAAAAGACATAACCAGAATGTGTTTCTTTAGTAGCACAACTGTTGGACAAGGAATTCCAGCTCTCTGCATTCTATACAGAAAGAAATGATTAAGAATGTAAAGATCAGAAGGAGAGGAAATTTCATTTATTCAACAAATATCTAACGAGGTCCTGCAATGAGGGGGCACTATGTTGTAATCTGGGGAATGTTGGAAGGCAAAGGCAGTAAGGCCAGCCTCTGCCCTCACGGAGCCTGCGGCCTGGTGAAAACAACAGACAAGTGAGGAGATGATTACAGTGCAATGTGCTACATGCACTGGCAGAGGTGGGGGTAGGAGGCATCAAGGAAGAAGCAGGCAAATAGGAATTAGCCAGGTTCAAGCTGTGGGGAGATGCACAGAGGAGTCCAGGAGCACAGTCCATGCGGGGGTTGTGTATAAATCAACGCAGCTGGATCATGAGGAGGAGGAAGGGCAATGTGGGTTTAGGCTACAGAGACAGGCAGGCTCCACATCGCAAGATGACTTTGAACTTTACACCAAAGACTATGGGAGCCGCTGAAAAATCTTAAGAAAGGCAGTGATGAGACCTTAGTAATCCAGAAAAGAGATCGGAGGGCAGCAAGACCTCTTAGGAAATTATTCTAATTAGAAGTCCTACTAAGTAGAAGACTTGTGCAGCTAATAAATATAGATAATTAATTTTGAAAGCAAACATCTTTAGGCAAAGCAAACTAAAATTAAAGGCTTTCATGGTTCAGATGTGGGCAGATTTGTATGTAAGAAAGATTATTAATTTCTTGGCTGACAAAACAAATTCCTTGATAAATTCTGCGTAGAGAATTGAGAAACAAATCTAATAAATTAAAGCAAAATGCAATTTGACTGGTAAAACCCTGCCCTCACCAAATGAACAAACATTAGATGGAATAAACATTTTCTGAAACAAAAAAGGAAATCATTATTTATAATATGCCTAACTGGAAACTGGAAAAGATAGCGTTTAGATATATGACAAAATATCTTCAGTTGAAAATGACTTAATTTCCCTCAAACTTTACTGAGAAAGAAAAACAAAATGGATTTTTCATCCTACAAGTATGAATTCAGGTTATATACATGGAAATGTTTTCTTACAGAAACTCTCCTTAAGCACTAGAATTTTAAGGCCTTTCATACTTTCTATAAATTAATTTAAAAGAAAGTGTGGGTTTTTTGCCTGGCTGGTAGGCCTAATACAAACAGGTGATCACCCAAGATGACTTCTAGCACAATGATTTTCTTTACCTTGTGAGATTGTGCATTTCTTTTTCTGCCCACATGCGGATGATCTTACGTGGATTTAGTTTACTGAAGCGATCTTTAAACCTGAAATCATCTTTAATATATTTGTCACGATTCTTAAACTCATTAAGGGTTGTTTTAAATACCTTGATGGCACATTCTGTAGGTATAACTTTACTATCTTCCTTTTCATCCTCCATGCTAAGTGGAAGAAACAAACATTAAGTCAGTTCAAGTCGCCAGGTAACAAAACAATTTCAAAATAAAGATTTTATGACATGAAAGTGCATCTGCCTTCTCTGAGAATGTCAAGCCTTGGGTTGTTGTTGTTTTTTAAGCCTTCAAGTTTGAGGTCTTAAGAAAACCCTAGGTTTTAGCTTTTTTAATAAAACACACTTTCAAATAAATTCTCAACAGTTTTCAACAACCCATAATATAATCTTCATTTAATGACTATGGAATTAAAACTTGAGGAACAATGAAGACCTGTACACTTTAAAATAGGCTATGGTCTGCCTGGGATGGTTCAGAGGCAAAACTCGATGGAAGGGAGCAGAAGAGTCTAGAGGATGCTTAGGATGCTAATTCAACAGTCCCACAACAGCGAGCCACTGAGAGGGTCTGAATCATGGTGGTGGCAGTGCGAACAAAAGGGGGAAGGTGGAAGGAGAGACAAGATTTACCTTTGAACCTCTGAAGGGATGTTAATCTGGAAAAGAAAGGAACTATATCTAGAGCACAGACTCTGACTCAAACTCCCAATCCCCTCCTTCTGGTACCATATTCTCCCAGCAGACTCCTCCTCCTCCAGGTAGCCTCAGAAGGCTACAGTACATACTCTAACTGGTTCTAAGTAACGCCCTCTCTTCCTAAGAAGTGTGACTTAGCTCCATGGCTTTAGATAACATCTAAATACAGATAACTGCTACATTTCTATCCTTAGTCCTGACTTTCTCCAGAAATTCAGGCCCATTTATCTCATCCCTACTTGACTTCAGTTGGATGTCGAGAAGGCATCTCAAACTTATCATGTCCAAAACAGAATTCCTGATAACTGTACCCTAAACCTGCCTATCCCCAGTCTCTCACCTCAGTAAATGGCACCACCCAGCTGCTCTAGCCAAGAATCTATCCTCTCACACACCACATCCAATCCAACAGCACAGACTGTGCACTCTCACCTTCAAAACACACCTCACCTTCGAAACCTTCATCAGAGGTTCCCCCGTCCTACTGATAAAAAGCAGTCAACCAGTCACTATGACATCACCCTATTTTATCTATTTGTGTAGTACATATCTGATAGTCCTGGAAGGGGGTTGAAGGGAGGGGTGGGGAGGAAGCACATTCTATGAGAGCAGGGACCTTCCTTGTACCATTCATTGCTGTAGCCCCAGCACCTAGAAGAGCCTGGAACACGGTAGCTGCACAAATACTTGGTGAATGAATGAACCAATTTTCAGGGAGACAGGCTAGAGATCCTTTACGAGGAAGAAATTCCCAATAATTTAAAGATGTTATAGACGTCTTTGGATTTTGAGATGGTAAGTCTCCTGTCACTGAAATAATTTAACCATAGGTAGATGAGGCCCTATGAAAAATACCACTTAGAAGATCCCTTACTTGGAAGGTCTCTAGGATAAAATCTAATTTGTAAGATTCATCTCATCATTCTCTTACTAAAAAAACTTCTGCGTTTCTCACTAAATTACACATCACTCTGCCTAGCTTTTAAGGTCCTCCTTACCAATTTCTGGTTTGCTTACACAATTTTACATCTTATTACCTCTACATATACACCTTCTAATTTCTTCACTGACAAATCTCATCGCCTAAATTTCAGTCCTCCCATTTTCAGCACCCCTCCCCCACCCCACTTTTTTTTTTTTTTAAAGAATTAAACTTTACAGATAAAGCTGAAGTTCCCTTTGCTTATTTACCACCCCTGGTAGTTTCAGTCCCCATTCCAACTCTTTAGAGGCAATCACAATCATGAATAGTAGCCTTCTAGTCTTTTTAAAAATATACACACACATACGTAAGTTTCCACAAACATACATTTTTAAAAAACCATGTATGTTACATTCTGTATAACTAAAAATTTAAATAGATGGTATACTGTACATATTCTGCAACTAGCGTTTTGCACTCAGTACTGGGGGGTGGGGAGGGTTGTCTTTTTTTTTTTTTTTTAACCTATTTTTAAAATCCAGGTTGAGATCCAACTTCATCATGACCTCTTCCTTGAATGTGACCGGCAATGATCTTCTTCTGTTCTCTATTCCTATCCCGAGGTCTCACTTGTCTAAGTACTCTATTATGTAATTATCTTTAACGGACCATAACGGTTCTTACTGTAATGTTCTCCTCTTGGCTATACCATAAGCTCTTTGACAGTAGAAAACATGTTATACACTTATTCCCTGAAAAATCTAGAACATGTTACTATTCAAATAACTGTTGATTACTTGGCCAACCTGAGAGTGACAGAACCCAGAAGAGCTTTGTGGCAGGCAGAACCTAAAATGGCCCCCAAGATCCCAGCCCCTGGTATACAACCCTGTATAAGCCCCTCCCTCTGAGTGTGGGAGGGATAGCCACTCCCTTGAATAGCTTATATTATATGGCAAAGGTGAAGGTATAGTCGTGCCCAGGATTACATTCCACTGTCTAATACTCAGTCTCAGTGAACTGAAGGGAGAGAGTCTCCCGCTGGTTTTGAAGAAGTAATCTGCTATATGAAAGGGCTACATGACCGGGGCCTCTAGGAGCTGAGCGCAGCCCCTGGCTGACAGCCAACCAGAAAGTGGAGACCTCTGTCCTACAGCTGCAGGGCACTGAATTGTGCCAAGGGAAGAGGAACCCATGTCCAAAAAGGAATGCAGCCCAGCTGACACGCAGATTGCAGCCCTGGGAGAGCCTGAGCAGAGAACCCAGCTAAGCCGTGCCTGCCCGAACTTCTGATCAACAGGAACCATGAGATAATAAACAGGTGTTGTTTTAACTTGCTAAATCCGTGGTAATTTGTTACGTAGCAGAGAAAACTAACATACACTTTAAAAAATATTTACTCTCAGTTGTTGAAAACCGAATGCTCTCTAGCTTTGCTAATTTACAAATGCCAAAGTACAGATCACGATACCAATTCCACCAGAAGGAAAGGGAGCTCATTCATTATATCAAAGTATCATTAAGTAAAACAGAAAATGTACAAAGGCTAAACAAGGCAATTGACAAGAAAAAGAAACTTAAGTGGCCAATACACTCCAAAAAAATAAAATCTTAACCATAATTAAATAAATGCACACCAAAATATTAAAAAGGTACTTTTCATCTTTCACACTGACAAAAAAAGTATTGTTTGGTAAGACTAGGCACTGATGAGGATGAGGGAAACAGGCTCATACGGCTGGTGGTAGCATAAACTGGTTTAACTTTCTCATCCGGCAATTTGGCAATACCTACGGACATTCAGAATGTTCGCAACCTGAGGATTTGACAAGCTCGTAGAGAAAATTGCATCTGCCCTACCATTAAAATGTAAACACAAATTCAAGATTTCTGGTCTTTGGTGTGACATACAAGAAAAAAAGTTTTCTTTAATTTTTAATAAATAAATCAAGAAACATTGCTTGCTACAATAGCCTGCTCAGAGGCCCAAACAGTGAGCAAAATCTGGTACTCTCCATTCAATAAGACCTTCCACTGTTTAACAGAAAGGGGAAAAAAATGCATATAGTCTTTGCCCCAGAAATTTCAAATGTTAGGAATGCAGCTTAAGGATTTATTTGCAAAAGCATACCAAAGTATATGTACAAAGATATTTCTATATATTCACAAAGTGGAATGTTCTACTATAAAACTGATATGATATAAACCAGTAATATAAAAGGATATAAGATATATTAACTGAAAAATGAAGATGCTGAATGCAGAATATAATCTCTTTTGTACAAACAAAATAAGAAATACATGCATAAAAATTTCTGGAAGGCTAGACTAAAAACTATTAATAGTGGTTACCCTTAGAGGAAAAACCTGTGGGGCGACAGTTGGTAAGATGAAGGCTACCTTCATTTTAATCCTTTCTATACAGTTTAATTTCTACCATGAGTAATCTTTCATTTTAAAATAATCTGTGCAATTAAGTTACGTTTGCCTGGTCTCAGGGAACCCTCAATTGAAATTTGGAAAGAGGGCAACAGAGCTTAAAGCCAGAAAAAAATAAATGTTTACTAAAATTAATATATACCAGGTATTATAAAACACGATTTCATTTACCCCCAACAAAATCCTATGAGGTAAGGATCAGTTTTTAAATGACATTTAGTAAATTGCTCCAGAGCACGTTGCTTGAAAAATGTTGTGCCATTTTATCCTAAAATTCATTTTATCCCTTTCATTTCGGAACTTAGTATAATTCAATACATGATTATATGTATATGTCTCATTTAGAAAGGGAGACTAGTTAAATAATTAAGAAAACCAAAGGCAAGGATTTGACCAATAATTGTTTGAATCCCCTTAAGTATACAATAAATACCTTCTAAACCTAAAAAAACTAGAATAATCTGTAATCTATTTTAACATTTTGTTTATAAATAATGTTCAGGTAAAGGAATAGCTGAGCTAGTAAGCCCTGCTGAACTAGTAAGACTTCAAAGCTAAGTACCCAGATGACTTCATATTCCTGGCTTAAGCACGTTCTCTCAACAGGATCCACATTTAAAATTTTTTCTCTTCCTCATATCATCCTTTACTCAACTAAGTCCTCAAAACAAAAGTAAAGTGGGTAAGCTCTAAAATGGTGTAAGATCTTTAAAGACATTTCTTTAAATAATGAAAGCATTATTAAAAGGGTAGGAATTGGTAACTGATCTAAGTATGGCCCTCCCAACCTGGTACCAAAGGGTCCCACAGTGGAAAGATGTGGGTTTTGAGTCAAACTCAGGTTCAGATTTTGCTATGCCACTTACAGCTGCCTGTATGTTATGGTATAATTACAATAATGTGAAAAATAATATATTCATAGAAAAAAGACTGGAGGAGTCTACACAAAATTATTAATGGTTATCTCTGGATGGCAGAATTGGGATGATTGTGGTTTTATTTTTTTTTTTGCTGCACTGCACAGCTTGCAGGATCTCAGTTCCCCGACCAGGGATTGAACCTGGGCCACAGCAGTGAAAGAGCTGAATCCTAACCACTAGACCACCAGGGAACTCCCCTGGTTGTGTTTTTCTTTATACATCCCTATATTGCTGAGACTTCCTACAATAACACTTTAAAAATTACTGTCTGCCATGCAGAATGAACTTTGATTTTGTATAAATCCATTAATATCAGGGAGAAGGGGCTAAGCTTTTGTTGATATGATGGTATTGTATTTTGCTCATTTACCTCCCTCCATATGCATGAAAGACAACAGATTCCTTTCCTGTACTAATACAGCCAGTGATTGTCTCCAATATTCCACAGTTGACCATTTTATACATAAGTAAACGTGTCTTAGGATCAACTGCTTTTTCCTGCAAAAGATAAAGCACTGTAAGTGAAAATAACTGATAATCACAAAACATTTTCTGAGCCATTTCTAATATCTAACATTCAAAATATACACTTTTTTTTAACCTTTATCATTATTATTTTTTTAAATTTATTTATTATTTATTTTTTATATTTATTTTTGGCTGTGTTGGGTCTTCGTTTCTGTGCGAGGGCTTCCTCCAGCCGCGGCAAGCGGGGACCACTCTTCATCGCAGTGCACAGGCCTCTCACTATCGCGGTCTCTCCTGTTGCGGAGCACAGGCTCCAGACGCGCAGGCTCAGTAGTTGTGGCTCACAGGTCCAGTTGCTCCACGGCATGTGTGATCTTCCCAGACCAGAGCTCGAACCCGTGTCCCCTGCCATTGGCAGGCAGATTCTCAACCACTGCGCCACCAGGGAAGCCCCCTTTATTATTAATTTACCTAGGTGTATATACAACAGGCTCTTAAAAGAGTGCTGTCAAGATACAATTCATTTCTGTAACTCTAATGTCTTTGAAAGTGAGTATCTAAAAGAACCATTAAAAATCAGACTCTAGCTTAGTGAAAATTTTATCTCCAAAGTTTAAATAGCTCTCCTAATGTACTTACCATTAGTTTGTTTTTCTAAAGGTTTAAAAATTATTCTCAAGATATTATACACTATCTTTGTTAAGGTAAAACATTATAGACTATTAAGTTATTATAAATATGTCATGACAGGAAACAACTTTTCATACGCAATGTAAACTATACAGTCTAAATTAATTATGACCACTGAAATGTTAGTTTTGAATAAGTGATTAATAAGCACTACATGAAATCTGAAAAGTCAAAAGGCAAAGCTACTTGGGTTTTATTTACATCTTTGATTTGAAAAGTCAATCTCATGAAAACAATATCAAACATGAAGTTTTATCTGGTTTTTTCCCCAAACATGAAGTTTTCTAATATGAATCTTTCCACTAAAAAAACAGAAACAAAAACGTTAAGAATACTTACTGCAGTAGAATGCTCCTTTTTCTCATGGAGGCGGGCACTTCGACGTTCTTCTGAGTAGGCATGTTGTTTTAAAGCATTGAAAACATGGTTTGATAGTTTTAAATCCATTCCAATTCCATCTCCTACCTGAAACCCAG
This sequence comes from Eschrichtius robustus, assembly GCF_028021215.1. Lineage (NCBI taxonomy): Eukaryota > Metazoa > Chordata > Mammalia > Artiodactyla > Eschrichtiidae > Eschrichtius > Eschrichtius robustus. The sequence goes on along the minus strand of NC_090837.1, from coordinate 40,519,732 downwards.
GTGCAAACTGCCAAAAAGAAGAAGAAAAATTAGCATCTGAGTACTTTAAAATGGGGACAGTGAAAACAAAAAACAATGAGAAAATCAGTTTTACATGGACTGGGTTTTCTACTCAATAGACGATAATGCTATGAAAGCAGAACCCACAGGTATACAGAGGAAAAAGCAAAATAACTCACTGGTAAGCCCAACAGAAAGGGAAACAAGGCTTTTTAAGAAACTGTATCCCAAAGGAAGGGAGGGTTTATTATATGCAAAGAAAACATCCAAACACATCTAAAAACTAAGGTATTTTAGCATATGCTTTGAACATATGCTAAAATACCTTATGCTTTTACATCGGACAAAGGATACATTATATTTTGAAATCATACCAAATCTTACCAAAAAAAAAAAATTTTCATAGTCAATTATTTTTGAAGAGTGGGTTAAAGTCACAAGCTATGCCCACACCATGACAATTATGTCCAATATGTAAGCCACTAGCTACATGTGGATATTTAAATTTAAATTGATTAAAATAAAATTAAAAATTCATTTCCTCAGTTGTACCACCCAAATTTCAAGTGCTCAATTGTCGAATATGGCTGCCACATTAGACAGCACTGACACAGAACATTTCTATTATCACAGAAGGTTCTACTGGACAGGGTTGTTCTAGAGTCAGATCTGGATTATTTCTAGAATGTTTACTTAACAAGTATTTGTGTTCTAAAGTCTAAATGTTTTATATTAACCACGATATTTATGAAGGAGGAAAAAAATGCCATTTTTCTTTTTCTCCTATTTTTTAAAAATTACATTTTGTTTCTGATTTTGCAGGGGTAATTCAGGCACAAGATAAAAAATTCAAAAATTATAACAGGGTATACAGTAGAAAGTATTTTTATCTCCCATTCTTATCCCCCAATCACCACTGTTATCTATGTCTCGGGTATTTTATGGAAAATAAGATGCTGAAAAATAAATGTTACTTTCAGAAGAAACATTTCTTAATTTTAAAATCAATGTAAATCAAACTAGTTTTCTTAATATTGATGTAGGATTTTATTCTGAGGTACATTATATTCTCATTAGTGGCTCAGTTTCCACGGTGTTGCTATACTGTCATCTAAAATATCTTTAGAAAGGACGAAGGATATTTTTAGAAATTTAAAGATATTGTATTTAGAATGCTATGTTTTTAACTTATTCTAATAAAACTTTTGATTCAGAGTAATACTTCTGTAACTTACATTTTCCATTCTGGCTGTATTCTTTCTCCCACATACTACTTCATCATGTTTGGTGGTGATGTCTTTTCCTTTTCCAATAAAACCCTTTTTGGGAGTAGGAACTGGTTTTGCTAAAGGCGATTAAGACAAGCCAAGTATGTAAAAATAGCAAAGACTAAATTGCTGCATTCACTATTATCTGAAAAAGATATTTGAATCTAATAGTAAATTACCAAATGAGATTCAAAGACAAATATAAAATACTTAGTCTTCCTATATCCCCATTCTATGCCCCCAGAAAATAAAAGCACTGATACCTGGTCTGTAGGGATCATCACGAGTATCCTGCCAGTCAACCTCATCTTCAGAGCTATCACTGTCTTCATAAGGATGTACTTTTCGATAATTTTCAAAGGAAATGGACACTTAAAAGGCAAAAATAGTAGGAGATTTATTTAGGGGCACATTACAAGCATTTTCTACCACCCAATGGAGTTGACACAGTAAGGTCATAGTACCTTTGCTATCTCCATTGAATTTTTTTTCTTCACGCCTAAGCTGTGCATCATATTCTCTGTCAAATTCCATCTGTAGCATCTGAGCCAGCATTAGGTCGCTGGAAGTGTCAATGTTTTCTCCAGTAATAAATGGTCCTTCAGCAACGCTATTCAAAATAAGGCAATATAGACTAATATAATGTGCTGTGTAAAGAGACGCTACCAGTTATGGGTGAGATGTGCCTTTTCAGTGTTAACTGTATTGAAGAAACAATGGAAAAGAACTTTACCAAACCCTTCACCCTCTCCTGCCCAGCTGCCCTCTGACCAATAGCAGGCACCTGTGAAAGCACCAACTAGGATTAGGAGAGCTTCAAGAGAAAGCTAAAGGGCCTATAATAAAAACCAAACAGACCCAAAATTCATTCGTTCTGTGTTCTGATCAAAGGAGAGATAACATATATGTGAAAAGATGAACTACAAACATTTAATCAAAACTGTACCCTACTTCATTATTTTTTGATCTATTTGATCATAGAGTTCAACTGTTGCAATGACTAAAACCCAGAGGAACAGAGTGGTTTGCCCAAGATAATACTGAAAACTAGTCACAAAATTAGGACCAAAACCCATGTATCAGTGAACTCCCAATACAGTGCTCTTTCTACTGCACTGCTTTTCTAAATGTATTTCTGAATCATTTGTCATGACAATCACTAATCAAATCCTAAGACTGTTAGAACAAGCCGCTAGATAAAATAGAGTCTCTATGAATTTTACTTACGCAACTTCAGGAAAAGCGGCAGCTTCTTCTTCCAGCTGCAATTCTTTAGCCAACTGTTCACTCATTACATCAGACAAAGAACAAGATATTGTATTTTGAGGGGTAGCCCATGGACACTATAAAAAAAAAAGGGCAATTCAATTCATAATAATGAACTTAAAGTACTTTCCAAACTTGGAAATAAGGTTATCTTTTGAGAATTAGACTAGCTAAATCAACTCAAAAGGAATGCTTACCTTTTTGCAGAAATCATCTTAAAAGTAAAAATATATCCCAGCTCAAATCTAATCAAAGATAAACCTAAACTACGACAGCCAAAAGCACTCTCTAGCCTGCTTGGAGGGTATGTCCTTATAGGTGAGGGGAAGCACAGGCTACTCCAGCATCACCTACTAGCCAATGAGTTCATGTAATGCCCCTTGTTCTGATTCCATGCTCACCAAGCAACCTTCTGCTTATAATTTGGCTTCTGGGTAGATTCTCTTACAGGAACAGGCTATACCAACTACCACAATTCAAAGCCCACTTAGAAGTTACACTTCCTTCTAATTTAAGCAGTAAGTCTTCTACATGTAAAAAGTGTGTGGCAGCCCCTTTCAAGACACCTTGGAATATGCCAAAATAAAAACAGCAATAACAAACAATGAATCCTGTATTTCTGAACTTTGGAAGCTGAGAAATAGATTCTTGAAACAATACTACCAGAGCAAAGTAATACTCCGTGAGACTCTTCTAGAGCGGCCAGCCACTCAGCCCTCCTCAATGGCATCACCATCTCAGCCCTCTTGAAATACGTACAAACCGTAGGTTTACTTCACAATTGCTGATTTTCGAGGGGGGCAGGCTTTACTTAGCAGCAGCAAATGATTCCATTTGATAGTCTAGTGATTAAGACCATTAGTACTGAATAAGATGTCTAAGTATCTCTTGAACCTGCCCAGCTCTCTATCCCCTTTCCAAGGTATCATCCTCCCATCACTGGGCTACTATAAGAGCCTCCTAACTCACCTTTCTGCTTGCTTCCATTCTCCACACCACAGCGTAATGGTTTTTCTAAAATGCAGATCTGATTGGTTCAGTCCCTTACTTAAAGCTCTTTATTGTTTTAATGTTTCCCACTGCCTTTAGGATAAAATCCAAACTCATTCCTTAACTATTACTGAGAGTCTAATTTAGAATATAGCATATGATGGTAAGTGTTTTGGTCACAAAGTTGTTTAATCAAGTTTAGCCAGTACAGGCCCTCTAGCTGGTCTAAGGGCCTGCTGGGGTGACTCCCCGGGATAACTGGGCAACTTACCCTTGCTCAAGTTCCATAACGTTGAGGTTTAGGGATTCATTTGGTTCAAACTGTTAGGGTGAAGCACGTAAGGGTGATAGATGATCATTATATTTATGCCTAAGTGAATCAGAATCAAGTTTTACCTAGTCTCACCCTGAGACTGGTGAGATGCCCCCAGCCCCCAGCCCCCACCTATACTAGCCTATTGCAGAACTGTTCTGGCCTTGTATAAGGCCAGGCCTGGAAACAACAGGGAGGTTTCCTCAAGGCGTGGTATGACTTTCCCTGACTCAGATCTTGTCAGCAACTGAGCACTCTCCGGGTGAGGATTTTGAGGTCTGTAATCTTGAAGCTCTCTGTAATCTGGAGAATATAGCTAATCTTTTGGCCACATGACTCTGCTGACTTGCTTCTGCATCTTCTGGGTAGAAGATAAAATACTGCCTCTTAGCCTAGAAATGCTTGGTCTGATCAAAGTTCAGGTTCCAAAAGGCAAATAACTGTATTCCCTAGCTCAGAACTGTCAATCACATTTTGCAATGACTAAAAGTAGCATAACAGGCACCACGGGGATATTCTCTATATTGGCTAAATACACCTAACTTACACAGATTAAGTCACACAGTGGAGTATTTGCAATATCATCCCCATTTTATAGATTCAGAAACTGAGACACAGAGAAGTTTTTTAACCCAAGGTAACACTGTTGATGGAAGTGCTGAGATTTGAACCAAGGCAGTAGGGCTTAAGAGGCTGCACTCTCAGTGTTTTGCTATACTGCTTCCCTAAGCACCTTGTCCTGGGATGGGAGAAGCAAACTGCTGTACTGCCTGCAGTCTAAAATCCAAATCTCTCAGTAAGGAATGCCCTTCACAGCTTGAGCTAATTTATCCTTCCAGTCTTGACTCTCACCTATCCTAGACCCTGGCAACACTAATTAAATGCTAAATATGGCATACTTTTACCCTTCCACGCCTTTCACCCCTCACACATCCCCTTCTCTCTCAAAGGTTTTTCTTCCTTCTCTATTTCGCCCAATTAAGTGTCAGCTCTTCCACAGGGTTATCTCAGTTTTATCAGACAAAATTAGATCCTTTCCTTTATCTTCCCATATCAGTGTTAGTTAAATACATCAGGCACAACACAGCAAGATCCCCTTGAAGGGCAAGGTCTTCTCATTCTCAGAGTCCAGTGTAGAGCTTCAGACATAAAGAGGCATTCAAGTATTTACTGAACAAGATGTGCCAAAAGGAAACCTGGAGATATTTCATGGAACTGCCAGGCTGTGCCTAGGCGGTAGAGGTCTGGTGCCTTTCTACACCCGTCCTATTTTATTAAAGTCCTCTTCTCCACCTTGCAGTCAGCCACTTTGCCCACCCATTTCTTCTGTTTTGTTTTTGGCCGTGCCACTTGGCATGCGGGATCTTAGTTCCCCGACCTGGGATGGAACCCGTGCCCCCTGCAGTGGAAGCTCAGAGTCTTAACCACTGGACCGCCAGGGAAGTCCCTGCCCACCCACTTCTGATGCTTCTAGTCTCTTGCCAGCAGTCAATCAATTCTAAGGTGTTAAAACATCAGCGGAAAATCTCTCGGAGAGGCAAAAATGAGAGGCAGTAACTGTGTTATTTTGTGGCAGAGATTTACCTACCCCCAAGATAGACTGAATCAGAAAGGGAAACATGCAGAGACCAAGAGGGCGCCAAGACACCCTGACTGCCCACTCCTACTGACCTTGCTCCTCGGAGCCTCAGACTCCAGAGCTGTACTTCCCTGCACCTCTGCTGACCGGCTCAGCTGGGCAACCTCACACTGAGACAATTTCCTTGGGTGGGATTAATAAGTAAAGACTTCCGAAAGTGTGCCAGCTGCTATACTTTGAAATCACATCCAAACTCTTCAAACCAGTAGCCAAAATCCCTCCATAAAATGTTCTGGGCTGTGAGGGAGAGCTGCCGGGCAGGGACAGTCCTCCACAGGCACAAGCGGTTCACCACCCTGAGTGGGGCTTAGAAAAGGCACTGGGGGCTCCTCCTATGAATGGGCACCAGGGGGTGTATGGAGGGGAATCCTGTGTTGTCATCTTGCAACTCTTCAGCAAGTCAAACACTCCTTGTGAACAGAGAAGCTCTGTCAAATGTTTAAATAATAATAAATCTAAGGAGATAAGAGTAAAAGGCCCTTCATCATCTTGCTCTATCCTAGCGATCCAACGTCATTTCCCACTACTTCCTTCACCAACATTAACTTCCCACTGCATCAAGATCTGATGGGAAACTCCACACAATCCTTCCCAGTTAGTTATTCTGCTTTAAATGACATCTATCAAGCCCATCACTAGCTCCCTGATTCCGGTTCGCTGAAGACCCCTCACCCACCCTGTTTTCCTCTCCTCTGGGAAACTGCCACCACTAAACTCAGCAACTTGGGGTCATCACAACTACCATTCTCCCACATCTGGCTGGCTGCAGATTAGTGGGAAATCATTCCCCCTTCCTTCTACTCCTAAAGATGCATCCCCAGCTGCCCGTCCCACTTTTTTTTTTAAGGTTTTACTGCACACAACTATGGGGAAAGAATCAAGTAAACCGAAAAAAAAAGGCAAACATGAAGGAAGCACATAATAAAAAAAATTCAGTCCTCAACTTGAAGCAAGTCAATAGAACCGCAACCCCACAGGAAGGTCCCTTTTCTGCTCATGCATGCAGGTAGAAGACATAATCTAGGCAAAATATTTAAGTGGGTAATTTTACTTCTCAAAACAAGGATCTCTGCAAAACGTGATCTGGGTCTGTACAACAACACTAACCTTTTTTTTTTTTTTTTTTTAAACTTTCAATTTTAGAGTATTTTTAGATTTACAGAAAAATCACAAAGATTGTGCCGAGAGTCCCCAGATACCCCATACCCAGCTTCCCCGTATTAATACTGTACATTTGTCACAATTAATGAAACAAATCATTATTATTAACTAAAGTCCATACTTCATTCAGATTTCCTTAGTTTTCCCCTAACGTCCCTCTTCTATTCCAGGATACCTTATAACATTTAGCTATCATGTCTCCTTAGGCTCCTCTTGGCTGCGAGTTTCTCAGACTTTGTTTTTGGCGACCTTGACAGTTTTGAGGAGTACCACTAATCCATTTGTTACAGCTCTTTCCAACAGAGCTACACACTTCCTCACTTTTGCCTACAGTTTGTCAATTCTCCCTTCTTGGAATAGTCCCTAAAATTCTTTGTTCATAACAGCAGTTTGGGATTTTGTAACTGGGGACCCCAAGTCCCTTTCAGGGTGTCTAAGAGGTCAAAATTATTCTCATAATAGTTCTAAGATAGTTTTTGTCTTTTCCATTCTCATTCTCTCAAGAGTGTGGAGTGAAGTTTTCCAGAGTCTGTATCAGATATGATGGCAGCACGCTGGTGGCTACTAGAATGTGTGCATGTGTGTTCTTATGTTTTCCAAAATTTTCAAAGGTTTACTACCTTTGAGGTAGTACTACCTTTGAGGTTTACTACCTTTGAGGATATAAATGTGCATTTTAAACTATTATATATAGGATGGATAAACAAGGTCCTACTGTATAGCACAGGGAATTATATTCAATATCCTGTGATAAACCATAAAGGAAAATAATATAAAAAAGACTGTATGTATATGTGTAACTAAGTCACTTTGCTGTACAGCAGAAATTAAACACAACATTGTAAATCAACTATAGTTCAATACATTTTTTAAATGTGCATTTTTAGAGATTAACTCAGTTTGTTCTTAGTGTGTCTACCGTGCTCTTATTACCCATCTTCAATTATGCCTGCTATAATCTACATATTTGTTAGGATAGACTTTCTTCATATACTTCAACTAACACATATTGCAACAGATTGAAGAAAAAAGGAGCTATGAGAATCCAGCTGTCTTCTATTAAGTCAGACATTAAAGAGATTTGCAAAAATACAAAACAATACTACTCTTCACTAATTTTTTGTTTTGGAAAATAGATTTTTTTTAAATATAAAAATGTTATTTATATTAACATAATCACTTAATAAACATTTTTTTCAATATCTCAGTTTTAATTTCTGATATGACAAATATCAATAGATATAACCAATATAAACAAAAATTCTTGGAGTCCTCAATGTTTTTTAAGAGTGTAAATAAGTCCTAATGGAAAAGTTTTGAGAACTGCCAGCCTTTAATATTCTTTCCATTTTCCAAGACTTTCCTCAAACCTCTACCTCCTCTGCAAAGGCTTCTATAATCACTACAGTCTTTCAAGAGGTTAGATAAGGAAATGATTAAGTAATACTTGTAGCATCTTTCTATTTGTTTTGCCTATGAAAATGCTGTCTTCTCAACAGAACACCAATAAACCCCAAGATGATATTTTGTTGAAAAATGAAGATGAAATTTTATAGTTCTGATGATGTACACTTAAATGAAAATATGACTGATATCAAATATTTTATTACTGAATTAGTTTTGTAAGTTTGTTCTGAGGTTAGGTATTCTAAGCAACGTTTGTTTCATCTGACATTTTTACAAACTTTATAGATGCTTACCTAGAGGAATTTAACATGTAAAGTATATATTTATTAGTATCTCTCTACTGATTTCATCCTTTTATGCCTACTGATCTTGGCCTTGTAAACAAAGTCTTGACAGAAAAAATACGCAAAGTAACACATAGATGTAACCACATTTGCCAATAGGCTATTTTAGATTCTCTCTACGGTTGTATGAGAACTTTTATAAAAATTTCCTTTACCTAAAAGCTACTTATTTCCCCCACTTTCTGTTAAGACCTAGTCTGAAGATCTAATAAGATTCATGAGTGACCCTTTAAATGGAACAAATGTTCTGTGTTAGCATGTAAAAAAGTGCATGAAATGGGTAAAGGTGGTCAAAAGGTAGAAACTTCCAGCTGCAAAATAAATAAGGCATGAGACGTCATGTACAGCATGGTGACTATAGTTAATAATCCTGTACTATATATTTTAAAGTTGCTAAGAGAGTAAACCTTAAATGTTCTCATCACAAGAAAAAAAACTGTAATCCTGTATGTTAACTAGACTTATTGTGGTGAGCATTTTGCAACATATACACATATCGAATCATTATGCTGTACACCTTAAATATGTTGTTATATATTCATTAAACCAAAAAAGAACCATTATGAAGTTAAAAAAGTTAGATTCCTTCACAACCTTAATTTGAGGAACACAAAATCCCAATTGACCCACTTTTGCTTTCAAGTAAACCCTCCATAAAGTGGCAAAAGAATCTTTTCATTCTTCTAATGAAAGTATCATGAAAAGAAGCAGCCTGAAACCAGAAACCAAATGTGAAATAAACATTTTAGTTGGCCATTACAGGGAAAAGCTTAAACGTTAAAACCCAGGCAAATGAGAATTTCATAACCGTCTTAACAGTATGTAAACACATGAGAATTAGCCTGGAGCCGAGGGAGGGTGCGCCTGGATTTATCTTTTACTACTTCAAAAACAAGAAACTGCCCAAGTAGGATAACCACGCTTGCCAAGTTAAGGAAACAGCTTCCTAAACCACCTTTCTGTCGGGCTTTCTGTGTGTAACTGCACTGATTCATGTGGCCGGTGAAAAACAAGTTCGTGTTTGTTTTCCATCAAACGTCAGCGCCTTTACGCGAGTCCTGCCCAAACATATGTCACGGAGGTTCAGAAATCAAGGTGTAGAACTAGACGGAGACTCCAAACCGCCCAGGGCAGACTTTGGTAGCCTGTGCCCCTTCCCTGCCTCTCCCACCCCGAGCCCTGCAGCCCCGCCGCCCGTCCCCCGTTCCGAGGTGGTCAGGGTCCCGCCCAGAACTTCCCGAATCGCCTGCGGAGCCGCTTCGGCGCCTGCCACCCTCTCCGGGCCCTCCGAGAGGACCAGCCCAGGCGACTGTGGCAGGTACGTCAGTCCCGACCGCCACTCACTTTGCTGGGTCCCCAGGCCGCTGCCGGCCCGGGCTCAGGGGATGCCACTCCGACCAGATCCATGTGGGGGAAGAAGTCAGCGACGAGAACAGAGCAGAGAGGTGGCAGGACCGGGAAGCAGCCTCCGCCGAGGAGATAGGCAGCGGGGTAGGGGCGACGGGGTGCTGGTGCCGGAGCTGAGATGACAGATGGCGGCTGCAGCGGCGGCTGCAGCAGCCGCGTCCGGAACTAGACCCCTTCTCTTCCGCCCTTTTCGCTTGAATGCTAGCTTCCGATTGGCCGCCGCCCCGAGCTCCGCGTTGGGTCACCGTTCCCCGCCCCCGGCGGACCGCACTTCCGGTCGCTGCGCGGCGCCCGGGACTGGTGGTGGCGACCGCCCTTGCCCGGGAGAGCAGCGGATGGGTGTGACTTCCTCTGGCCAGGCTCTACCCTGTCCCTGAACCCGCCTACCCGGTTGCCCGAGAGGGCAGCTGGATCTCGTTGAACGGAGTCCGACTGCGTGGACTATAAATAAACAAGCAAATCAGGCTCTCTGTTCATGCATTATTTCCCGGGTGAATTCTAAACTGGGATGGTATGGGAGACAGAAAATGGCAGGTTTAGAGAGGGGAGACTGAAGAAGACGGTCGGATTTTGTTTTTATTGCAGTTGTCAGAAGGAGACGGGGCGTGGAATGTGAAATTTTGTAAAATGTGTTATGTAACTTTGAGCAAAAGGAGAACTGCATAATAAAAGGTTTTGTTTGTTTCTGGTTTTGTTTTTGGCCCCGCCCCGCAGCGTGTGGGATCTTGGTTCCCCAACCAGGAATCCAACCCACGCCCCCTGCATTGGAAGCACAGAGTTTTCATACAGTATTTTGTAGGGAGATTTTCATAACGTGACCAGAAAAATCCCGAATAGGTAAATCAATGAAGACAGAAATCAGACTGGTGGTTGCCAGGGAATGCGGTGGGGAGGAGGGAAACGAGGAGTGACTGCTTAATGGGTAAAGGGTTTTCTTCTGGGGTGATGAAACTGTTTTGCAACTTGATATCAGTTGATAGTTGCACAACATCGTGAATCTGTTCAATGCCACTGAATTTTACACTTTGAAATGGTTAATTTTATGTTAAGTGAACTTCAGCTCAGAGAGAGAGTGTGAGTGAACTCCTTAAGGGTTTTAGGGGTAGAGCAGATGCAGGTTATTCCCAGATCAGAGGAAACCACAGTGAAACAATGGTGAGGATGAGGTCGGGAAGCTTAAGGGAGCAGGGTAAAATGCCAGCGTGTTAGATGGGTGATGCACATGGGCCTTGAAATTACCCAGCAAGATGGCAGGGCTTGGGGTGGAATTGGAAGAGTGTGAGCAGGTGCTGGTCTTCAGAAGATGTGCAGACTGTAATCCAGAGGGGTTAGTAGATGCTGCTGCTAGGGAATCTTAGAGACAGTGACAGCGGGATGGGCAGAGATGCCAGAGGAGAGCTGTATTCCTGAGGCAGCAGGAATCATGTTTTGGGAGCTGCACTGGAGAGAGCAAAGAGTGCAGGCCCTCTCCCCTGCCTTGCACACCAGACAAAAATGAATAGTCTCAGAGGACACTAAGGTTTTACTCAAGACAGGGAAGAGAGAGGGCGGGCTGTGGGGACAAGGGAAGTTTATTCATCCTGAGTTGGAGTTCCAGGTTAGAACAGAGTTTGTGGGTTAACAATTTTAATGGTGTGTGTCAACAGTTAAGGTATATACTTGATGCCACCAACTATGTGCTCCTTAAAAAGGACAATAGAAATTTACAATACTTACAGTTTACATTTACAAATATGATTAATAGGAAAAATGGGGTTTACCAACGATAGCATGTTATTGTATGTTATTTGTTTAGTCCTATGCTATTTAATAGTGAGTTCTTGAATGGGGTAAAGGCCATTTTGCTGTGAAATGGAATAAGCACAATGTTTAAAAGATTTAGTTCCAGTTTTTACTCCTATCATCTGTTGATAAACTCGCTGGTGATCAACAGAGATGAAGCTATTCTAGAATTTGCACTGCCTCAGCACGTGGAATCAGCAGATTCTTCAGTCTCTAAAGGGAACAGAAATAAAGCTCTTTAGTCTTTATTATTGAAATTAGTTAAGTCTATTTTGCAAGTAGCTGTTTCAGGCAATCAGCAAATATTTACTAACTGCCTAGGATATTCCTAAAGTCCTGTGGGAGAAAAAAAGAACTGTGAGATATAGTTGGAGAGATAACATATTCACATAACAACATTGAATGATAACACAACACTTCTGTCTCGAAAGTGTGCATGATTAATTGCCACATGACAGCTATAGACAATGAACGTGTCAGGATTCATTGTGGGTTGATGAGATGTGGAAAGGCTTCATGGAGGAGGTGTTACCAAATTAGACCACGAAGTTTGGAGAGAAGCTATAAAGCTAGTTTAGCTGGAAGGAACAGTGTAAGACTAGGTATAAGGATAGGAAAGTCCATTATATGTTTAGTGATGACTCAGTATTTTCATAAGGTTTCTAGAGTGGGATGTTATGGATATAGGTCAGTTAGGTTCAGTTGGGGCACAGTGGTTTTTGAACGTTATGCAACCCAGTACCATTTTCTTTCTTTCTTTCTTTTTTTGGCCAAGCTGTGGGGCTTGTGGGAGCTTAGTTCCCTGACCAGGGATTGAACCCAAGCCCTTGGCAGTGAAAGCCCAGACTGCTAACCACTGGACTGCTAGGGAATTCCCCATTGCCATTTTCTAATAACAAATTTTTTTTTTTAAACATCTTTATTGAAGTATAGTTGCTTTACAATGGTGTGTTAGTTTCTGCTTTATAACAAAGTGAATCAGTTATACATATACATAGGTTCCCATATCTCTTCCCTCTTGTGTCTCCCTCCCTCCCACCCTCCCCATCCCACCCCTCTAGGTGGTCACAAAGCACCGAGCTGTTCTCCCTGTGCTATGCGGCTGCTTCCCACTAGCTATCTATTTTACATTTGGTAGTGTATATATGTCGATGACACTCTCTCACCCTGTCACATCTCACCCCTCCCCCTCCCCATATCCTCAAGTCCATTCTCTAGTAGGTCTGTGTCTTTATTCCCGTCTTGCCACTAGGTTCTTCATGGCCTTTTTTTTTTTTTTCCCTTAGATTCCATATATATGTGTTAGCATACTGTATTTGTTTTTCTCTTTCTGACTTACTTCACTCTGTATGACAGACTCTAACTCCATCCACCTCATTACAAATACCTCCATTTCATTTCTTTTTATGGCTGAGTAATATTCCATTGTATATATGTGCCACATCTTCTTTATCCATTCATCTGTCGATGGACATTTAGGTTGCTTCCATGTCCTGGCTATTGTAAATAGAGCTGCAATAAACGTTTTGGTACATGACTCTTTTTGACCTATGGTTTTCTCAGGGTATATGCCCAGTAGTGGGATTGCTGGGTCGTATGGTAGTTCTATTTGTAGTTTTTTAAGGAACCTCCATACTGTTCTCCATAGTGGCTGTATCAATTTACATTCCCACCAACAGTGCAAGAGTGTTCCCTTTCCTCCACACCCTCTCCAGCATTTAATAACAAATATTTTGTTTTGTTCTCTTTACTGCACATTATTTTTTAAAAATTGATGTAATGTTCTGACTATAAAGGATAAACAAAAGGCGAATAATTTTTAATAAAATACATGTAATTGATTCCACTTAGATAAGGTATCCAAAGTAGTAGAAAGAAAGTAGAATGGTGGTTCCCAGGAGCCGGGAGAGCAGGAAAAGAGGAGTTGTTCAGTGGGTATAGAATTTCAGTTTAGCAGGATGCAAAAGTTCTAGAAATCTGTTGCACAACAATGTGCATGTAATTAACACTACTATACACTTAAAAATGGTTAAAATGGTTATATAACAAATTATATATTGTATATTTTTAACACAATAAAAATGTGAATTTGAATATGTAAGTATGTCTAAGAGTTGATTTCTTTTCATTTGGTTTGCTCAGGATTCACTGTATCTGAGGATTCATGCCTTACATTAGTTCTGGGGAAAAATGCCTCTCACGTTCCATGTATTCTCTTTTTACTGAATTCATTTTTTTTTTTTTTTTTTTTTTTTGGCTGAGTCAGGTCTTAGTTATGGCATGCGGGCTCTCTCGTTGAGGCGTTCAGACTCAGTAGTTGTGGTGCATGGGCTTAGTTGCTCCATGGCATGTGGGATCTTAGTTCCCCGACCAGGGATCGAACCCGCGTCCCCTGCATTGGAAGGTGGGTTCTTTACCACCGGACCACCAGGGAAGTCCCTGAATTCATATTAAATAGAATTAGACCTGCTCGTTCTGTCCACCATGACTCTTAACCACATTTTCATATTTTCCATATCTTTGTCTCTTTGTGCTGTGTGCTTTTTATTGAAGTAAAATACACATACAAAAAAATACAAAGTAATACGTACACAACTATATGAATATTGCAAAGTGAGCACATCATGGAACCATCAGGAAACAGAATAGTACCAGAACTACCCCTCATGGCCACTTCCAATCCTAGCACTCTCAAGGATTGTCATTATTCTCTTTCCCTTAGTTTTGAAGTTGGTGGTCTCCATGGGATGTGGTTCTGCTAGGGGGGTCTGTTTTTTCTTATAACACTTTTATTGAGGTATAACTCACATACCATATAATTCACCCATTTGCAGTGTACAATGATTTTTTAGTATATTCACTAAGTTGTGCAACCATTAACACAATCAATTTTAGAACATTTTCATCACCCCATAAAGAAACCCCACACACATTAGCAGTCACTCTGCATTTCCCCTAGCCCCAGGCAACCACTATTCTATTTTCTGTTTCTATAGATTTGCCCACTCTGGCTACTTCTATAAATGGAATCACACAACATGTGGTCTTTTGTGACTGGCTTCTTTCACTTAGCATTTGAGATAATTTTTGTATGTTGTATGAGGTAGGGGTCCACCTTCATCCTTTTGCATGTGGATATCCAGTTGTCCTGGAACTACTGGTTAAATTTGCTCCTTGGATTCTCTTGGTGCCCTTGTCAAAAATTAATTGGTCATAAGTGTGAGGAGTTACTTCTGGATCTCACTTCTATTCCATTGATCTATATATATATTCTTATGCCAGTATCACACTGTCTTGACTACTGAGGTTTTGTAGTAATCTTTGAAATCAAGAACTATGAGTCCTTTAACTTTGTTTTTTTCAAGATTGTTTTATCTATAATGGGTCTCTTGAATTTCCATATGAATTTTAGGATCAGCTTATTAATTTCTACAGATAAACCAACTGGAATTTTGATGGGTTTTGTGTTGAATTTGTAGATCAAATTGGGGAATATTGCCATTTTAACAGTATTAAGTCTTCTGATCCATGAGCATGGGGTATCTCTCCATTTATTTTGGTCTTCTTCCGTGTCCTTCAATTATGTTATGTAGTGTTCAGAGTATAAATTTTCACTTATTTTGCTAAATTTATTCCTAAATATTTTGTTCTTTTTGGTGCTATTTTTAATTAATTAATTAATTAATTAATTAATTAATTTGGCCACAGCTGTGGGGCTTGCAGAATCTCAGTTCCCTGACCTGGGATTGAACCCGGGCCAGAGCAGTGAAAGTGCCGAATCCTAACCACTAGACCACCAGGGAACTCCCCTTTTTGGTGCTATTTTAAATGAAATTGTTTCCTTAATTTCTTCTTCACACTGTTCATTGCAAGTGTATTGAAATACAGTTGACTTTTTGATCTTGTGTCTTGCAACCTTTCTGAACTCATCTGTTAGTTCTAATAGTATTTCTTTAATGGATTCATTAAGATTTTCTGTATTCAAAATCCTGTCATCTGTAACAGAGATAGTTTTACATTTTTTGCAATCTGGATGCCTTTAAAGTTTTTTTCTTGCCTTATTTTCCTGGATAGAGCCTCCAATACAATGTTGAATAGAAGTGGCAAGAATGGTCATCCTTGTCTTGTTCCTGATCTTAGGGAGAAAAGCATTGTCTCTCATCATTAAGCATAATGTTAACTGTAGATGACTTTTATTATGTTGAGGAAGTTCCCTTCTTTTTTTCTAATTTCTTTTATGTTTTTTAAAAATTTATGTATTTATTCATTTATTTTTGGCTGCGTTGGGTCTTCGTTGCTGCGCGCGGGCTTTCTCTAGTTGCAGCAAGCGGGGGCTGCTCTTCGTCGCGGTGCGCAGGCTTCTCATTGCGGTGGCTTCTCTTGTTGCGGAGCATGGGCTCTAGGCGTGAGGGCTTCAGTAGTTGTGGTGCGAGGGCTCAGTAGTTGTGGCACTCAGGCTCCGTAGTTGTGGCTCGTGGGCTCTAGAGCGCAGGCTCAGTAGTTGTGGTGCATGGGCTTAGTTGCTCCGCGGCATGTGGGATCTTCCCGGACCAGGGCTAAGTCCCTGTTTTTTTTGGCAGTGCCTTGCAACATGTAGGTGGGATCTTAGTTCCCTGATAAGGGATTGAACCCCGTGCCCCCTGCAGTGATAGCGCAGAGTCTTAACCACTGGACCGCCAGGGAAGTTCCTCTTTTTATGCTTTTGTTATGGAAGGGTGTTGAACTTTGTCAAATGCCTTATCTGTTTCTATTTGAGATGGTGATGTGGTTTTTGTCCTTTACTCTATTGATATGGTGTATTACATTAATTGATTTTTGGATGTTAAACCAATCTTATTTCCTGGGATAAATCACATGTGGTCTGGTCATGGTATATACTCCTATTTTATGTTGCTGGATTCCGTTTGCTAGTGTTTTGTTGAGGATTTTTGCATCTATATTCATAAGAGATATTGATATCCTTTTTTCCTAAGGGGAATTTAGGAAGTTTCAAAAAGTGCGCAGCAGCTTCTGTCGTCTTTTGAGAATTGTCCACGTGTGCTGTCAAAAAATTCATTATTAAAAAAGATTTGTGAGGGGAAAAAACCCACAAGTTATTGTTTAATCCAAGCTCCCTTCTTTGTTTATTCAAGAAACATTTTTTGAGCACTTATCAGTCAATTTTCAAAAAGTAAATTAATGACTATGACCCTTTGGTCTCAAAGATCTCAATTAACAATGCAACTAGTTAAATCTTTTTGTGTGATTAGAAGGTCTAACACAGTCTCACATATAGCAGCTTGTTGTTTATCAATGTAAGACCTGATAATTTCATTTTTATTCAGTATTAGTTTAGTTTGTTTTGTGGAACAGAATAATGCAGCTTTGGAAAAATCAGTACTTCTGGTAAGATCTACAGCACTTTTGCTACAAATGTCAACTTCTATTTGCATGGTTCTTTACTGTTCTGGTTGTTCCTGCTTGTTAAGCAAATTTTGTCAAAGAAAATAGGTTAAGCAATAACTAGGAAATAATAAGGCCTGAATTGAATTTGTTCACCTCTTAAAAGAGTTCAGGGAAATCTCAGGTATATAATAACCATTTATTTCAAGCAAATTCTATCGGGCAAAAATTTTCTTTGTAAAGACTGTTTAGCTCTGAAATAGGTTTTCTAAATATTGTCAAGGAAAATTAACTTTTTAGTTTATTTGTGTTTTATGTGGAGACAATATATCCAGTATTTTCTTGGATAATACAGTTTGATAAGCAATTTTACATTGGGCATACAGATAAAAAAGAGCGAAGGCTTCCTGGTGCATGGGGTATTTCTAAAAATCTGTATGTTTCTATATGTGCCGACACTTGTACCTCTAGTTCCTGACAAAGTCCCTCAGTATGTTTTTGTGCATGTTTACTACTGTCTGCCCGAAGCCTAACTAGGTCATTTTTCCTCCCTAGAGACTAGGAATAAGGGCTGTGCTTGAAACTCTACTTCTGGAAGGATTTATTTTATGGAAATTTCAAAGCAATTGGATTGACTTCTCCTAAAGAAAAAACTACACTGATTATAGTTCCTGCCCCCTCAGCCTTCCTTCTTTTAAAATTAACATTTCTTGTTGTTAGCTTTTTTGTGTCGTTTGCAAAAATAGTACAGACTCGATGAAGAAAATTGGGAAAATTCAGTAAAGCACAAACAACATTTTGCTCCCACCGCTTAGAGCTAGCTAGCTCTGGACATTTTTTCTTTAAATGCTAATGGACTGTTGTGAACTGTTCTGTCAGCTGCTTTTTTCCCCACTTCTACCATTTTCTACTTTTTTACGACGACTACTGTCCGCTCTTGCTCTACCGCCGGTCGCAGCCCTGGTGGACCTATTCCTCCCTCCGCTGTCCTGGGCAGCTGCGTGCCGCCCCGCCCACCGCGAGGCTATGAGGCCTGCGAAGGCGCGGCCTCTTTAAGAGGCAGGCACCGGGGGCGGTCCCTGCGCGGATTGGCTGAGCTCGCAGCCACGTGGCAGTCCTAGCAGCGGCGGCGGCGGTGGTGCGGCTCGCGCGTCGGTCGTGGGGCTCCTGCGGGGTCCCCGGGAAGGGGCGCAAATTAACAGATGTGCATGAGGAGGTGCGTGGTCGGCCTCACGTTTTGTACCTGCTACCTGGCTTCTTACCTCACGAACAAGGTGAGGAGGGCGGGGGCGGGGTGCTGATGACTGCCCGTGGGGGATCTGAATCCCCAAATCGTGTGTAGAACAAATGTTGCCTCCAGCTTTTTATCTGATTTGTTCTTGATGACGATGGAGAAGAAAACGACTCTGTGTACGATGCTCTTTTAGAAATAAGATTTGTTGGACGGTACTGTCCCCATTCCTCGTCCTGTAATGCATTCTTTACATCTCCTGGGAAACTGGATTTTTTGACTGGTGAATTTAATTTTTGGATATGTGGACCACTTTTTAAGGAAAGAAAAAGCAATTGGCTCCTGTTCCCTCGAGGAGGAAGAGTAGGCGAAGAAATCATACACATCCTGCTTTCTCTTCTAAACATGCCCCTGCCCCAGAACCCCACAAGGTTCCAGAAACCTTTAAATAGAAGATATCAATCCATCTCCATCTCTGCCTCACACCACTGATTCTCAAACCTATTTTTTCTATGTCTCCATCCCAGGCACTTCCAGTATATTCAAGAGTTTTTCATGGAATTATATAAAAAAATAAGATGTAAACTTAATTTTGTTTAATGTCGTAAAAGCCTTTTGATGAAGAGGCAGAAAAGCTGTGGTACCATGCTTTTGTTTTGTTCGGAGGGAGAAGCTGGCCTTGGATTTGGTACCATGCAGGGAAATGTTGGATCCCTGTGGGCTAGAGTGGGGCATCACCCCCTGTGCTGGACTCCAGGGTGGACACCAAGCCAAAGTGGCAATAGGGAGCTCAGGACCACCTTCCCCCACTGTAGGGTCTTGACTGCTCTCTCCCCACTCCCTCTTGAGAATAAAACCCTCTTCTCTGGAAAAGAACTATTAACAGATAGCGATAAATGAGCATTTGTTATGGTCATGAACATTGTTGAGGATGATGTAGGTCATGGCCCACATGCTCAATCCTCTCTCTGTCTCAGTTTTACAAAGAAAATATCATGGAAAAGTGGAGGGGAACAAACTGAATTGTGTGAGTAAATACACTTCAGAGAAGAATGAAGGTCCATTCCTAGGAAACACAGACCAGAGCACAGGTAGTTAACCATAATTGTGGCATTTAGGAGCTCATACAAGGGGAATTACGTGTTGATTAATCCATGGGGAAAAAAAATATAAATGTAAACTTGCCCAACACCAGTCTATTGTGCTTTTCAGATCATGTGAAGTATCAGTAGAACCCTTGCTTAAAGCCATTTAATGGTTTTTAGGCTTTTAAAAAATTCTTAAAGTGTTCAGTCATAGAAAAAAATAGAAGAAGATACCCAGAAAGATAAAATACAGTTCTCCCATTCATAATGTGCTATAAATTTGGTTAAAAGACATAATAAAAATACAAGTTGACCTTAGCTGAGTTGGCTTTAAACAAATCCTTAAAAAACACATCTAAAAATGTAATATACCTAAGAAGAATTAGGAAAAAAAAATCCTAAGAATGCAAAAACCAAACAAAACCCTAAAAATGGAAGGAAAACAAAGGAAAGAATGAATAGGATGCAGTTCTTACTTGAAGAGAAACATAGAAGGCGGTGGATTTTTAGGTAAACTGGGCAGTAGATAAAGTGGATACCCCGAGAAAACAGACAGTGTCCTGGGGTTTGTCCGGTTTTCTCTGGAGCTGCCGCAGTTATAACATGGCACTTCTGGGGTCTGGGAAGATGCTGAGGGGTCAGATGTCCACAATATCTGGCCCAGCTGCTGTGTGTTCCACTTTGTTGCGTCCCCAACTGAGAGATGGTCAGGCTTCTGGTGACCCTGGGGAAAGCAAGTCCCCCCTCTCTTTTTTTTTTTTTTTTTTAATTTTATTGGAGTATAGTTAATTTACAATGTTGTGTTAGTTTCAAGTGTACAGCAAAGTGACTCAGTTATACATATACATATATTCATTCTTTTTCAGATTTTTTTCTTGTATAGGTTATCACAGAATATTGAGTAAAGTTCCCTGTGCTATACAGTAGGTCCTTGCTGGTTATCTATCTTATGTATAGAAGGGTATGTATGTTAATACCAAGCCCCTGATTTATCCCTCCCCACAACGTTCCCTTTTGGTAACCATAAGTTTGTTTTCGATATCTGTAAGTCTGTTTCTGTTTTGTAAGTAAGTTCATTTGTATCACTTTAAAAAAAAATTAGATTCCACATGTGAGTGAGAGCATATGATATTTGTCTTTCTCTGTCTGACTTACTTCACTTAGTCCCTCTCTTTAGTATGAATTGGAAGGTCATTTTTTTTCCCCAGTGTGTGATTTTTTGGGGAGGAATAAAAAAAGCCTTTTTGAAACTTGAGTATACTTATGTTTCTTTAGTAGGGATTTCTTTGATTATATGGTCTATCAACTCTCTATAATTTGAAAATGTCCATTAATTTGGTATTTGTTTTTCAGTATGTCCTGTCTGTCTTGAAATTTACCTACCCTACATTATTCCAAGGGTGAGTATCTTTTATGCGCTTTATATACATTTGTAGGAAATGTCCAACCAGCATCATTAAATGTTCTTCAAAATATTTTTAATGACTGCATAGATTTTTTCATTAGATAGACATAGTGTAATTTATTTAGTCATTCTATTAAATGGCATTTGAATTGTGTCCCATTTTGGGGGTATAAACACAACAATGTTCTCAGACATTTTTTGCATTCAAATCTGCCAAATTTCTAGCTATTTCTTTGGAATAGATTCCTATATAAGAAATTTAGATTAAAGAACATGAACTTCTTTAGTAGTCTGCTTGAATATTAAAAAATTCTTTTCCAGAATCTTTTTACCAATTTACATTGTAACCCAGCCTGTGTATGAAAGTTTCTATGATATTGTACTCAAACCATGACTGTTACTTTTTCCCTCTCTCTGCTGATTTCATGAGCAAAAAATGGTATCACATTATTTTGTCTTATGATTTCTTAGATTATTCATGAAATTGGACAGTTTTCTTATGTTATCCACTTGTATCTCTTTTTTTAGTGAATTGTCTATTTGTGCCTTTTACCCTTTTATTTTATTTTTTCTTTTTTTAACCCTTTTATTTTTACTAGGCTTTTAGTATTTTTTTATTATTTAATGAATTCTTCATTTTTAAAGGATGTCAACCACTTTTCTATCATATCTACTGGAATTTCTTTTTTTTTCAATTTTTTCTTTGCCATTTCATTTTGTTTATAATTACCTTGATTATTTAGTTTTTTAAAGTGACATCATAGAGAATTCATTGTTTGAACGTTGGAATGAAGCAGCAGAGAGAAACACAGATGAATCCAGTGTGTGATCTTGTGACTGAGCGATGCTATTATTAGAAAGAAGATAGAAAATGATGTAGAATCGGGTCAACAGTCTAGAGAAATGGTACAGGCAGCATGGAGTGCTCTGGCGTTCACATTTCCCCTTCTCACCTCAAACCTCCACCCCCGCCCCCTTCTTTTTAAAATATATATTTTATTTTTAAATTGATCGTTTCTTTTGTGATAGCTACCATTGCTTTTATGTTTATTCTTCTCTATCACAAGACGATGTAGATATTCACCTATATGTCATTAAAGCTTTTTTCAATTCTTAATTATGATCCGTTTATTTTAGTGTATGGTGCAATGTGAAGAAATCATTCCTCCCCTAATGGTGTTTTATTTACACTAGCCCCATTTATTATATTTTATTGTATAATCCTTCCTTTTGCCTTTGGGTCGTTAGTATCATATGTAAAGTCATTTTTCTAGGGTCTATTTTTGAGCACTTATTTGTCAGTTTTTATGGAAAGGGGCTAGTGGTAAATTGTTTTCATTATTATAACATTTAAATATGTGGCAGAGCACGCCATCCCTCTTCTCTTTTTCCTTTTTTTTTTTAAGTATCACACAATTGCACACAGAAAAGCAGGGATAGAGATCTTAATGTCAATCAAGGTTGAATTCAGGACAAAAACATTAAGCAAATGAAGAAAGCTGTGTTACAATGCTAAAGCAATGCAGTTCAAAATGAAAAGACACATTATAATGCTGGAGCATGCAGTTCAAAGTGAAAATAAAATAGTGATGAATATCTATCAACCAAACAACAGGGCATCATCATTTGTCAAATAAAAACAGCAGGAATACCAGGGATAAATAGAAACATACTAGTGATAGGAGACAAATTTACTACTATTTTTCCCTGACAGATCAATTGGACCAACAAAACACTAGAACATATATATATATTTGATAAATAATACAATTAATATATAAATATCAAACTCTATCTTGAAAATAGAGATTATGCCCCTCTTTCGAATACCCGTGGAATATTCACCATGAATAAAACATCAATTATTTTTAAAAAATATAAAGCAATTATACAATCCCAGTGCACTAAAACCAGATCTTTATATCAAAAACGAAAATCCCTACCTACAAAGGGCTCTTGAACATATAAAAAGATATTCTTCATTCATAAGAAAATATAATTTTAAACTGTATTGAGATATATTTTTACCAACAAGATTTGCAAAATAAAACTTCAAAATTTGATAACGTAGCATTGATGAGGATGTAGAAAGCAGGTGCTCTCATATATTGATCATGGGTGGAAAACTGGTACAATATCTATGATTGGCACTTTGGCAGAATATAGCAATGGTTTGAATCCTTCAATCCAGCAATTCCACTTCCAGTAATTTACCTGAGAGGTTTACTTGCATTTATGTAAATGAAATATGTACAAAGATGTACATGTGAAACATTGCAGCTGTTTGTGACAGAGAGCATTTTTTAAAAAAATTTTATTTTATTTATTTATTTCTTATAGAGCAGGTTCTTATTAGTTGTCTGTTTTATACATATTACTGTATATATGTCAATCCCAATCTCCCAATTCATCCCCCCCTCCCCCGCCGCTTTCCCTCCTTGGTGGCCATACGTTTGTTCTCTACATCTGTGTCTCTATTTCTGCCTTACAAACTGGTTCATCTGTACCATTTTTCTAGATTCCACATATATGCGTTAGTATATGATATTTGTTTATCTCTTTCTGACTTACTTCACTCTGTATGACAGTCTCTAGGTCCATCCACGAGAGAGCATTTTTTTTTAATAATGACTTTTTTAAAAAAAGAATATTTATTTATTCGGCTGTGTCAGGTCTCAGTTGCGGGTGTTAGTTCCCCCTCGGCATGTGGGATCTTAGTTCCCTGACCAGGGATTGAACCCTTGTCCCCTGCATTGGAAGGCGGATTCTTAACCACTGGACCACCAGGGAAGTCCCAGAGAGCATTTTTTAAACAACCTAATTTTCATCTATACAGAACCAATTAAATAAATTATATTGTATTCCTAATGGAATACTATTCAAATGTTAAAAAATAAGGAAACTCTTGTGTATTGACAAGGAAAGGTCTTCAAGATTCATTTAATGGAGAACAAAAGCAAGTCCATAACAGTATAGTACATTACCATCAAGTAGAAATGTGTGTATGTTTTCCTTATTTAAAAAAAAGATGAAGACACTAGTAAGAGTGGTTACGTTAGGGAACCACTAAGGTGGTGGATAGGGAAGTGCAGATAGTGGACAGGGAAGGGGAGAAGACTTTTCACCACTTTTTTATGCTTTTGAATTTTTGTTCTTTATATTATCACCGATATGTTATTTCAGATGAACTTTAGAATTACTTGGTCGTTTCTCCATAATATTTCACAGCAAAACTTAAAAAAAACATCATCCATGATCGTGTATATTTCAGTCAATAAAGCTGGGATATTGTTTTCTCATTTTCTTTTCTTTTTTTTTTAATTTAGTTTTATTTATTTATTATTTTTGGCTGCACTGGGTCTTTGTTGCTGCACGCGGGCTTTCTCTAGTTGCCGTGAGCGGGGGCTACTCTTCGTTGTGGTGCGTGGGCTTCTCATTGCAGTGACTTCTCTTGTTGCGGAGCTCGGGCTCTAGGCACGCGGGCTTCAGTAGTTGTGGCTCGCGGGCTCTAGAGTGCAGGCTCAGTAGTTGTGGCGCATGGGCTCAGTTGCTCCGCGGCATGTGGGATCTTCCCGGACCAGGGCTCGAACCCGTGTCCCCTGCATTAGCAGGCGTATTCTTAACCACTGCGCCACCAGGGAAGTCCCTGTTTTCTCATTTTCTGATCCTGATTGTCCTTTCACTTCTCTCCGGGTAGAGGGACTTAGGGAAGTTAGTGGGAAAAGGTGATGTTTTCACCTGAATTGCCTTTTCCCCTCCTTCTCTGTAGATGTCAGACTGAATGCACCTCCCCCGATAGAATGTAAGGTCTACAAATACAAGAATTAAACAACAAAAAAAATCCATTTTGTCACTGGCGTATCCCTGATGCCTATAACCATGCCAGGCACACAGGAGGCACATAGTAGGGCAGAATAACTCATTCTAAGAAAATTGATCGCATGCATATGCCAGTCACTGTTTTAGACACTTGGACTACTTCAGTGAAGGAAAGAAAAATCCCTGCCCTCCCAGGGCCTGCTCATTTCTTCTTCAGTTTACCTGTGGTGAATGGTACCTTCTATCCAGTCGCCCTACTCAGAAACCTGTGTTATTCTTGATTTCTTTGTCTCCTTCACCCCAACGTCTTCACCCCAACTAGGACCTCTAAACATCTTTAGAACCTGTCCACCTTCTTCGTCGCCTCTTCCTGGGCCACTATCATCTCTTAAATCACCCTAACAACTCCTAACTTGCTTCCTGGCCCCTGGTCTTGCTTCTCTCAGCAAACATTCTCTCCCTTGTAAAGAGACAGAGCTTTCCCCAAGGTAAATGCGGCAGTGTCGCTCCCGTGCTGCAGACCCTTCAGTGGGTCCCCAGTTTGAAGCCCCAGCTCGTTGACGATTGACATGGCCCTTCGTGACCAGCCCCCGCCTCGAGTACTCACATTGCTAAGGTCAGGCCAACTGAACCTCTCTAAGAAGCTTTGCCGGAGCCATTGTCTCTCTCACCTGTGGGCCCTGGTCCATTCTGGGCCTCCCGCTTTGAACAGGCTTCAGGCTTTTGCTTGAATTTCCTTCCTCTAGGAAGAGTCACCCAACCCCCTAGACTGGATTAACTGCCTCTGCCAGGGTGTTTTGTGCTACCTGGTGCTCTTCCCATTAGGACTGGGTCGCACTTTATTGTGATTATTGGTTAATTAGCTTACTTGCCTCTAGACCAGAGTTTCTCGGCCTCGGCACCACTGGTATTTTGCACCGGATAACTCTGTGGTGGAGGGCTGTCCGGCACGTTGTAAGGTGTGGGGCAGCGTCCTGGCTTCTACTCCTCAGGTGCCAGTAGCAACTCTTCCCCCGTCCCCAGCTGTGACAAGCAAAAATGTCTCCAAATGTCCCCTGGTAGGGAAGATCCACATAATCGAGATGCACTGCTCTAGACCAAGCTGCTGGAGGACAGGACCCATATCTGTCCACTCCGCCTGGCGGTGTCATTGAAGTCTTCACAAGGGAGGCATAACACCTGGATCTTACAGGATGAGCAGGTGTCCACCAACCCGGAGGAGAAGGGAAGACGTTATGGGTCACAAGGGCCGCACGTGCGAACTCTAAAAAGTACGAAATGGCCTGGCACATTACAGGGGCTATGTGTGGCCTGTTCGCTGTGGCTGGAATGTGGCTGCCACTGGCAGATGGGCAGGAGCTGACCCTGGAGTGGGGCAGCTGCAAGTCCTGGAAGGCTTCTATGTCGCATGCAAGTGACTTGGTCCTGTAGCCCAGGGGCTCTCCAGTGTCGTGTCCCAACACATGGGTGTGCTGTAATCACCTCCGAGGTAGGTGTCTCAAGTCATAACTAAAAATAAGGTTTTGAAATTTATGAATGACTCACCAAAAATAGAGTAAAAGCAATTGGTAGTGTGGAACAGGATATAGTTATGCCTGTAGTACTGGTCACTCATTTGGCATTTTGCTGTGCTTTCTGCAGTGGGAGAGGGAGGGGTGTTTATCTTGTCACCTGTACTCCACCTAAACTCTGCACGTGAGGAAATGTGTCTCACGTGAGCTTCATGACCCCAAGTGTGTTGCAGCAGAAAAGAGGCTCAGGGCTGCTGCCTACAGCACCAGGAAGAATCAGCCATTTTTAAAACAAGCGAGGAGCACAATTAGGTTTGCATTGTAGAACAAACCCTTTGGCTGCAGGATGGAGAATGGATGGTACAGGGCAACCCTGGAGAGAGGGGGACCGGTTAGGGAACTGATGCTATGGTCCAGGTGTGGGATCATGAGAGTCTGAATTAAGCAGAGGGATGGAGGGGAAGGCTTCGGGTTTCAGAGAGGCTACGGGGATAAAGTCAATAGGATTTTGTAAGTTGTTGAGGGAGGTGATGACAGAGGAGGGCTGGGATGACATCTAGGTTTGTGGTTTGGCTGATTAGGGATAGTAGGAGAATGACCAGGATGGGGAGAGGGAAATTCAAGGTAATGTTTAAGGCATGTTATCATCGGGAGCTTGTGGGGTATCAGGGTGGCCATATCCTCGTGAGAAGGGGGATATGGGAATCATTAGTGCAGAGGTCATGGAGAAGTGGTGGCTGTGGGTGAAATTGTTCAGGAAAAGTCTAGAATAAGAAGAGGAGAACATCAGTGTCAGCACTGACTGGTACAGCTGGACTCAGGGAATAGTAGAGGTTGAGAAGGACGGGTCTGAGAATTGGGATAATAATTTGGAGAAAGTGGGAGAAAGGAGTTGTAAGAAGGATCACATGTGTATATTTGTGTCACTCGACAGATCTGCTGGGGGTGGATGGCATTTGAGACCATGGCACTCTGTTAAATTCACATTGGCCATTATCCTTTTCAGGTGGCAGACGTTAATTGGTGGACTTTTGCTTCATGTGTCATGGAAACTGGGCTGGGCGGAGATCAACAGCAGTTCAAGGTAGGACCACCTCTTCTGTGCTTGATTCATGACTCATACTCAGCTTCCTTGTGTATTATTTAACTTCTTCTGGTGTTACATTGGGAAACACGGGTGTTTATTTGAGTTGTATGATCTCTTAATTCCCTTCTAATCTTGAAATTAAATGATTTTGTAATCAAACAGAGCTCAAGTAGTGTTTTCCTGGTTAATAATGCCACTCTTATAATATTAAAATAAATTGAGATATACAATTTATAATACCATATTAATTTGGCTTTGTTTTAGATCATAGGACCTCTATGAATAAGTTATTAAATCAGCTTTAAATTTTGGGGGTAAATTTTTAATTTTGAAATTATTTCCTGCTTACAGAAAAGTTAGAAATAGTACAAAGAAGTCCCATATCCTTTACTCAGATTCCCCAATTATTATTTCACCTTGCTTCTCTTATCAGTTTTACTTGATATATACATACATATATGTATATATGTAATTTTTTTCTGAATTATTTGAAGGTAAGTTGCAGATTTTTTTTTACTTCTGAATTGTTGAGCATGTATCTCCTAAGAGCAAGGATGTTCTCTTACAGGACTACAATAGTTATCAAAATGAGGACGTTAACATTGATGCAATACTATTATCTCATGTATAGACCGATTCATATTTTGCCAGTTTTCTCAGTAATATTCTTTATAACCCTCTCCACAAAAATTTGATCCAGGGTCCGATTCAGATCACACATTGTTGTTATGATCCTATGAAGACCGCTTTTCAAATAGATTTGAAAGAAATGTCAAAGACAATGACATTTTTCAACCAAAATTGTAATCCGAATTGGCTATTCAGTCCTGCCTCACCCAAATAAATCCTCATGATTCTTTGAGAACATCATGCCTTGCCTGAAATGATGCACGAAATGAAAAGAAAATGAAGTCAAGTTTTACATGAATAAGGTAAACAACCCAACTGAATGATCAGGCCAAATCATTTGCCTTGTGGTCCAAGTTATCTGCCCAACTTCTCCATGAATTAGATTAACTGCTTCATTGCTAAGTCATCCCTTGGCTTGGCACTCTGGAGAAGCTTCGAGAATGAGTCCAGTATAAATATTAATAATTTTGGCTTCTTCTGAAGATATTTAACTGGAGAGCAAAACACTGGTATGAAGAAGTTTGACAAGGGAGAGGCCCTGGGAACTTAGGTGTGGATTAATTTCCCTGACCCTATTACGTCACAGTCCCTATTCTGAAAGACTATCACACGCAAGATGCTTAACTAATCCAAAGGAGTAGTTCATTAAGTCATAATTTTACATTTCCATGGTAGAGTGTCCTCCACTTGATGAAACCCCAAAATATAAAATTTTGGGATTTTATATGTGATATTAAGCACAGGTCTTACTTTATACTCCGTTGTTATGGTGGATAGTTCAATGAGAATGGGTCTTCATTTAAACGAATAGGAGCCCTGAATTCACAAGGCCTGTGATTTTAGTTCTAAGATTTAGTTAAATGATGAAGCATTTTGACTCCAAATAGTTGAATGTATTCCTCCACAGAAGCGAGAGATTGGACTAGAATCAGGGAATTGGCCGTCAGATTTTGGACTGGGGTCCACTTCTGATCAACATGGATCTTCCACTTTTACAGTGTTCCTGACTATGATTATCTTATAATTTCTGATGTGAATTATTTACTTGTTCATAATGGTCATTTAAACATTACCTTAGGGAATTCCCTGGTGGTCCAGTGGTTGGGACTCTGTGCTTTCCCTGCCCAGGGCCTGGGTTCGATCCCTGGTCGGGGAACTAGGATCCCACAGGCTGTGCGGTGCGGCCAAAAAAAAAAAAAAAAAAAAATTTAAAATAAAATAAACATTACCTTAGTCATATTTTCTTAAAAGCGATGCCATTGTTCATACTCAAACATTTTTTTGTATGTAAAATATACATAACTTAAATTTTACCATTTTTAAACATGTTTAAGTGTACGATTCAGTGGCATTAAGTACATTCACAATGTTATGCAACCATTACCACCATCCATTTCCAGACCTTTTCACCATTCTAAACAAAAACTCTGTACCCATTAAACAATAGCTCTCCCTTTTTCCTTCCACCACCCCCACAAGCCCCCGGTAAAGCTCTATTCTACGTTGTCTCTATGAATTTACCTATTCTAGGTACCTCCTTTAAATGGAATGATACAGTATTTGTCCTTTTGTGACTGGTTTATTTCACTTGGCATAATGTCTGCAAGCTTCATCTGTGTTGAAGCATGTGTGAGGATCTCCTTCCTTTTTAAGGCTGAATAATATTCCATTGTGTGTATAGAGCACATTTTGTTTATATACCGCATTGTATACCGCATTTTGATTTTCCATTCATCCATTGATGGAATTCTTCATATTTGTATGAAGCGGGGTAGAGGGGATGACTAGTAGAACTGGGTGAAGTCAAAGATTCTCAAGATGCTTTTCCTGGAAGAAGTGGTCCTTGACAGAGAAGGATCCACTAGACACTGTTGTCCCTTTAACTTGCATGATGCTAGGTGCCACCCATCTCAGAAGAGCCATAATCATATCCCTTTTCGGTCCCCTTGCTAAATCTCCCAGAGACTTTTTCACCTCTATCCCCTGGACTTCCTTAGGTGGTTTCACAGCCACACACACATGATGTCAGCTCAGTTAAGCTTCTTGTCAAAGATTCTAGTGTCTTAGTTTGTAGTGGGTCTTGTGGTTAATAACTGCTGTCACAGCTCAGGATTTCCTGTTACCATGGGCCCTGGGCAAAGGGGTGTTAGCAGGTAGCAAGCAGCAAGGACCCAGCTCCCGTGCTCCTTTGTGTGTGCCCGGGCTGGGTTTGTGTTTGCTGTGGCTGCTGTTTCCTACTGGGCTTGGTTTTCCAATGATGTCATTAGAGAACCAAAGCCCAGCTTTGCTGTGTGACTGTGTACTTGTGCAGAGATAGCAGAGGTTGGGCTCTACTAAAAAGGGAAACAACAGCTGGAAGACAGTTTGGAGTCCCTGATGGCATGATGGAATGTCATCGTGGAGTTATAGTGATGGGGCTGGAGGGTGGGCCCCCAATTGGTCCTTAATAGCATATGCCATAGAGAGCTCACTTAGACTGTCCTTGTAGCCTGGAGCACAGCAGCAGAATCCCAGATTCCCTTGCAAACAAGTCGCAGACCCTGGCACCATGTTTCTTACATTGCAAAGAGGCCATACTTGCTGTGTTGGTCAGCCTCTGGCCACATCACGTATTGACTCCACCCAGTGATCTGATGGAATCATTCTTCTCCCAGGATGTTTGCCTGGCAGCCAGTTGTTATCACCGGGTGTTGATTGATGCCCTGGAAGCCTCTGTCTTGGGAAAGATAGCACTGGTTTTCATTCACAAGCTTGTCATTATGTGGTGGCAACTGTTGTAGCCAAGACTTTGCAGAGCATTGAAGTGATTTTTCTAGCAGATGTTGGAAGTCCTGTGCTGAAAGCTTTTTGTATTTCCAAAACATGATCCTAAATGAACACTGTGACCTGTTTCAGCTGACTGGAAGTCTGGTAGCACAATGAGACCGTGGCACTCTGTTAGATTCTAGAACCATCGCTGAGGACCGACTCAGGCATGATTTCATTGGAGACTTTAGGTGCCATCTCCTGGCACCTATATTACCAGGCTGCATGTTTAAATAAAAACATTTTGAAAGTAATCTTTAACCTACATGCCACTTTTTGTCCACTATGCATATGAGAGTAAAATTTTGATTCTCAATGTTTTCAAGTATGAGAAATTCTAAGTTAAAAAACCTATGCCATAATACCTTTGTGACCAGAGATTTCTAATAGATGAAGAAGGCCTCACGCCATAATTTTACATTAAGAGTCTTTGCTGGGGAAGCATAACGAATATCTTTGATAAAACCTCCAAATTAACTCAGCCTTGTCCCTAAAGAAATGAATAGTGAGACAATCAGGGTCGAGATTGTACTTCTTTTTAATTATTGATTATCTATTGTTTTTTAAGTGAGCTAGCCCACCTTTATGAAAGCTACTGGTGGTTGGAATTTCCCAAATCATGTTGTGATGTATTGATATTTCATTTTGAGTGACTCTTATAGTTTTCTAAAAAGTCATCTCTGCTCACAGAGGAAAGTTAGCTCTCAAATTCATGTATTTTTGATATTCTTGCCAGTTGTTTTCTCTCCAGAGGAATGCTTTACATATATACATATGTTGAAATTACTTTTTGGGGATAATACAGTGAACTTTCAAAACTTCCTCAGGAAACATGCTTAGAGCCACCAAAAGGATAAAATATTGAATAAAAGCTGATTGGTGTTGGTGTGATGATTGGGGTGGTACCTGGGGGGAGTCCAGGAGGCCAGTGATGGTAAAAGGACAGGAGTTTTTGAAGTATCAGCTTTATTGAAGTATCATTTGCAAATAAAATTTTAAGATGTTTAAAGTGTACAATGTGATGATTTACTGTATGTATGTATTGTGAAAGATTCTCACCATCTAGTTAATGAACACATCCAGCACCTCACATATTTATCTTTTTTTTTTTTTGGTGAGAACATTTAAGTTCTAGTCTCTTAGCAAATTTCAGTTATACAGTACAACGTGATCAACTGTAGTCAACATGTTATACATTAGATCCTCATAGGATACATTATTCATCATTCATGAGTAATCAATATACATTATTCATCTTGCAGCCGAAAGTTTGTGCCCTTTTACCAAACTCTCCCTGTTCCCCTCACCCCCCAGCCCTTGACAACCACTTTTCTACTCTCTGTTTCTATAAGTTTGACTTTTAAAAAAAGATTCCACGTATAAGTGATGCCATGCAGTGTTTGTCTTTCTCGGGATGGGATTTTTTGACCTTTGACACCTGCAGGTCATGCCCACGCCCCTCAGTGCATAGGAGTCTGCTGAACTCACGATTTGTCATAGATACACCACGTGTGGAAGTCACTCTGAGTCCATATAACCCTTTCTGGCCTCTTAAGTCCATGGTGTGAAATGTAAACCTCCCCAGACTGAGATCAAAGGAGTTATGTCTTGCACATTAGCTTGGATTTGCAGGCCCTCGTGGACTGTGCACGGGCAAGGTGCTTGTACTGGGTTTTCTTTCTTTCTCACATCTATTAGAGATGAGATATGTGCCTCTTCTATCCTGCCTCACTTATTATTCGGGGACCTGGGTGTCCTATATTTCTTTTTCTTTTTTCTTTTTTGGACTATATTTCTTAGTACTGACTTCTCTGTTCTGTGCCATGCCTGCAATCTGTCTCCTAAGGCTCACTTAACTGCACATCCAGTCTTGGTCCTCCCAGGGGAGGGGTGAGGCACCCGAGGGTACCACCACTCGAAAGTTCCAGACGTTGGGACCCAAGCTGCCTTACTCTAAATCAAGGGTCAGCAAACAAGAGCCAGAAAGTAAATGTGTTAGGCTCTGTGGGCCATGCAGTCTCTGTCACAACTACTCAAATATGCTGTTGTAGCGGGAAAGCAGCCATGACAACGTAAACGGATGGGTGTGGCTGTGTGCCAATAAAATGCTATTTTCAGCAACAGGCAGCAGGTGGGATTTGGCCCGCGGGCCCTTGTTTGCTGCCTCCCGGCTCTAAGCTATCCTCTCTGAGAAACGGTGTCATCACAGGGTTCTTGGGTCTAAGTAATATTAGAGCTGGACAAGGGAGTGTGGCCCTCTGTGAGTCAGGGAGACAGTAAGGAATGAAGGAGAAAGGTCTAAGAATAGGAGGAAGCAGCGAGAAAAGGGAGTAAGACACTTGGAGGACCATATTCACCAGGAATGGACCAAAAAGATGAAATTAGGCGTCTTCTGTAAGTAGGAAGTTAATGTATGCAGAAGTCCTTTTGAATTGTAAAGCAAATACTGATTTTACAGTTATAAAGTGTGTTACTGTTTTAGGCAATGCCAATCAATAGTCAACACATCAACTCTGGTATCTTGGTCAGGTGTTATTTTCACATTTGGAAACTGCTTTGAGGTCACTAGGTGTCAGTATAACGCAGAGAATGTTTAAGAATTCAGCTCAAGGATCCCGCCAGGCTCCCATGAACAGATAAACTGAGTGTTTTCAGGGAGCAGATGTTCCCTCAATAATGCATTCTCTATTTGAAAAACAAATGTTTTAATTTAATTAGCCTTCATCTCAATAACAACAGTTTTATGATTCATGCCAACAGACTACTGTTAGCTTCTTGTAAAATGCTTTATTCATCAGGGTTCTTAGGGACAGTAGAGAGTGCACAAGCAGAAAAGAAAAAGTACACGATGCACACAAGATGCAACATTTGTGCCTATAACTCACGTAGGAAAAATTGCGTATCACCACAATTTTCAAAACAGACCCTGTAGCACGCACGCGTGCACACACACACGCACACACACACACACACACACACACACCCTGGCTCAGCCCTCACACCACAGAGACTCGAGATTCTGTCAGGACCTCCTCAGGATTTAATCCCATCTTGCCTCCTTTGATGGCACGTAGAACAATGTAAGAATAAACCAGCACAGAAGGCCCAGATGGTGCCACCTTATGAATTAAAGGTGGAGAGGAGGTGCCTTAATAGATGTGCCTCGTTTGTTCCTAATGCTCAGGCTGTTGAGTGTCTCAGAATCATGCAGTGTTAGAGCTGCCAAAGATCATCTCAGTCAGCTCAGGCTGCTGTCACAAAAGACCACGGACTGGGTAGCTTAAACAGCAGACATTTATTTCTCACAGTTCTGGAGGCTGGGAAGTCCAAGATCAGGGTGCCAGTGTGGTTGGTTTCTGTTGAGGGTTTCTTGTGGGTTTACAGATGTCTGCTTTGTTCCTGTATCTTTACATGCTGGTAGTGTGTGTGTGTGGGAGAGAGAGGGGGGGAGAGAGAGAGAGAGATGGAGAGAGGAGGCATGCTCTCTTGTGTCTCTTCTTACAAGGGCACTAATCCCATCATGAGGGCTCCATCCTCATGACCTGATTACCTCCCAAGGGCCCCGCCTCCAAATACCATCATACTAGGGGTTAGGGTTTCAACATATGATTCTTGGGAGGACATAAACATGCAGATCATAGCAGAGAATGAGTCAGTATAACGTCTCTGGAAGGCAATTCTGTAACCAGTTACAAACTTTAACGTGTGTATCGTTGAACAGCAATTCCACTTCAGGAAATGTATTCTGAACATTATGAAAACATCATAAATATGAGCAGAGAATATATTCAAGGATAATCATTACTGTGTTAGAATAGTAAAAACCTAGGATAAGCTTAAATGTCCAGCAGTAGCCTGGTATTCAAGTATTAATAAATTGGGGATGACTGTTTTGACATGGAAAGATGTTAAGCAGGTTATAAAACAACCTGTGCAATTGGATCCCATTTTTGTTGAAATGTTCATATATGTGCATATGGATGCTGTTTGGAAGGAGATGTAACAAGGTATTAACAGTGGTTATCTTTGGGTAGTAGGATTGTAATTATAATGTTTTTCTTGATAATCTGTGTTTTCAAAATTTTCTAACATGGATGGTACCACTTTTTAATAAGAAAAAGAGATAAATTATTATAGGAAACAAAATAACTGCCTCCATTTCAAGTTTCTAAGTTCATGTCTATTGAAGAAAAACATGTTTGTTTTTTAATGAAGTTGGTTTTTTGTTGTCACAGTTATAGTTTACACCATGATCGTTACAAATGTTTATTGAATTTGAAATTCTTAGGATTCTCGCATTGGGGCCATTTCAAACAGGCAGATGGCAGGATATGGAACTTTTTGCTTGCATCCCTGCCTTTGACAACTGATTAGCTGTAAGCACCAGCAATTCTGTTCAGGGCAAAGTCTCTGAAGCGCTTGAGAAAAGCAGAGGAAGAAATGTGAATTAGGGTCATGACTGCAGTTTCCTGATGTATCTTGCTGCTTTGTACCAAACTAGCAAGAGAAGGGAAAACTTTTTTTTTAAGTTACAAAAATAATACATGGTGATTCATTCAGCAAGTATTTGAGTGCCTACTGTATATGCCAGGTATTGTGTTAGGTGTAAGCGGTGCATAATGAACAAAACAGACAAAAATCCTTGCCCTCGTAGAGCTACATTCTAATTGATGCAGACAGACAAGAAACAACTAAAAATGTAACTGGATGATGTAATAGGTGTAGAGAAAAATAGAGCTGGGTAAGTGGATAATGTGTATATGTGTGTGCCTGAGTATGGGCCAGTGGATGGGGGGTGTTGTTATTTTATATAGGGTGGATAAGAAGGACTCATGGTTAAGACGACTTTTGAGCAGAGATTTGAATATGTGAAGGAGTGAACCATGCAGGTATGCGGAGGGGGAGGGCTCCAGGCTGAAGAATGTTTGATGATCAACAATGAGGTCAAAAGCAGTTTTATTCCACTTGTAAATGGAAGCATCACCATAGAAATCTTTAAATACCTCAACAACAATAATAATAAATAATAAAGTGTAGTCAAGTAGTACATATGTAGCCTCCAGAAAGGTACCAATTTATATCCCACAGCAGTATATGAAGGCATTAATTTTATGACCCCCTATATAAGATACCATTTTTAAAAATTACTAGTTTCTTGGGCAAAACTTGGTGTATCATTGTTTTATTTTAAAGTCCTTTTAGTATTAGGGCGGTTGAATAACTTTTCACATGTTTATTGCCATTTGTGTTTCTTGTGTGTGTGGGTATGTGTATGAGAGAGAGAGACACGCACACATACACAGACAGACAGGAAGAGGAGAGAGAAAATTACCTATTTCTGTCCTTTGAATGTTTTCCTTTTTTCTTTTGGGGAGTTGGTTTTTTTCTTATTGATTTGTAAACACTCATTATACATCAAGGATATTAAACTCCAACCTGTTCTATATGTTGCCAGTGTTTTTCCTGTTTTGCTAATCATCGTTTCATTTTCTTTATGGTGTTTTGGCCATCTTATGTAGGTGGATCTGTCAATCTTTCCTAGTGGCATCTGAACTTGGTGTTATGTGTGGATAAGCCAGAAGGAGAACATTTATTGAGTGTTGTTGTTTTCAGTGTGCCACGTGCTACCCCAAGTGCTGCGTATTCATTCTTTCAGCTAATTGTCTCGATAGCCTTCTGAGCATTCTTATCCCCATTTTATAAATGTAAAACTGAGCTCTCACTGCAAACTAGCTTTAGAGTTGGGATAGAAATCAACTAGCTTTAGAGTTGGATATAAATCTTCTAAATAGGAAGGTTTGCCTGACCACGTTCTTTCTACTACACAGAGCCTCCTGCTCTGTACTTGTGCATCCTTCCTACTCCCACCTCTAGATGACCTAGATGACCCCTAGATGATCCCAGCCCTAGATGCCCTGACCTAGAAGAAAGGGCACAGCCCAGGGACATGTGTGAAGTTTGTCCATCCCTTAGGGCTGTTGGTTAAAGTTTTCAGCTAACTGCTGGAACATTCCTTGGGAGTGAAGAGAGCTAATTATAATTTCCAAAGATTTGAGCAACCATGTGAATGTTATAAGATTATACTCTCCAGTGCCCAGAACCAGGTACAATTTCCATCACTTATTGCTATATCTCCTGAGGGAAGAATCCTCAGTTTTAGCAGACCTAACTAGGATGTAAAAATTAGTTTCCTTTCTTTCTGAAGAAAGGATTTTAAAGAAATACTTCAAGAGATGGCAAAAACACAAGGAAGCACCGCCCTTGTAGCTGGTTCTCACCTTGTCTCCACACTGCCTGGAAGAGTATGGAAAATTCAGTCATCATGAATTTTATCTGCCCCGGTAGCTGTTGAAAGGTCTGACCCCTCCATGTTGTAAGATCACACTTACAAGTCGTGGAAAACCTGGAAGCCAGAGGTCCAAATTCTAATTCCTGGAGCAGCCTGTGTATATTTTTTCTGGTTGAAGTTCTTCCTTTTTTTTTTTTTTAACAACAAAAAGAAACTTATACTTTATTGAGAGAAAAATTCTACTCTAGTAGTAAGATATAGAGGAAAATTTAGTCAGACCTTGTGCTATGCTCCGTACTTACAGTACTTACAGAGATGGAAGGTTTTTTTTTTGTCTTAAAATAACACAGATTTGTTATCTTACAGTTCTGGAATTCAGAAGTCCAAAATGGTTTCACTGGGATAAAAAGTCTTTGGCTGTAAAGAATTTGTTACAATTAGGAAATTTTTCCCACATTTTTTATGTTACAAAACTTCACAGTACATCTTAAGTTTTCAAAGGTCGCAATTCCTTTTCAGAAATTTTTCCCCAGAAAAATTTACATTTATACATATCTTCTAATTTTGCCTAAACTTTCTTTTTGAAGTTATTTCTTTGTATTTTAGGGCAGAGGGGTTAAAATACAAGAGGTTCCCTAGCGCTGTTTTCTTTCCCTCACGTCCACGGCCATTCAGATACCCTGACGTCTCCTAGAGTATGTACGCGAGTCGCAGGAGTTTTCTTTGTTTAGGAGTGGGTGGAGCATGCATGTCTAGGGCCTCACTGACCTTCCATTCTGAAGTGTCAGGCTTGCCGCAGCTGGGCCAGCCGCTGTTTCACCCTGCACACGCCTTCCTTCTTTCCTCGTCATGTTCCCCACAGTACATGCTCTGGGCTTCCTTCTAGGGCACAGCAGGCCATGGGACTTGGCCTTTAATGTCTAATGGGAAAGTCTTTTCCTAGAAGAGTAGCAATTGGTCGGTATTAGCTTGGCCCGTTAG
Organism: Eschrichtius robustus; assembly: GCF_028021215.1. Taxonomy (NCBI): domain Eukaryota; kingdom Metazoa; phylum Chordata; class Mammalia; order Artiodactyla; family Eschrichtiidae; genus Eschrichtius; species Eschrichtius robustus. Next base: position 40,481,930 of record NC_090837.1, on the reverse strand, counting down.
GATGGAGGCTGGCATTTCCATTCTTTGTTCACCTTTTGGTTGGAGGTACAGATGTCTGTGATCGCAGCAGGACTAGTAATAGCAGAATATTTCTCAGATAACTAGCTGCTTGAGCTGCTACCAGAGCAAAATCATGTTGTGTTTGCAACTTATTTATTTATATATCATTGTCTCACATTAGATTATTATGAGATCCTTGAGGGTGAAGTACGAGAGGCGGTTAAAAGCAAGGTTTTAAGTCAGACAGGCCTGAATTCAAATTGTAGCTTTGCCATTACCAGCTTTTCTGACCGTAGACAAATTACTTAAACTCTTTGTGCCTCGGTTTCCTCATCTGCACAGTGGGGGTAATAATAATAATAATAATGATACTTTCCTCGTGAGATTGTTGCACAGATTTTATTTTATTATTATTTTTTATTTATCTACGTTTAGATAAATATTTTTTGGCCACTCTGCACGGCTTGCAGGATCTGTTCCCCCACCAGGGATTGAACCCAGGCCACAGCAGTGAAAGCCTGGAATCCTAACCACTAGGCAACCAGGGAACTCCCACAGATTTTAAAAAGATTACAGTGTAGAAAACATTTAGCACAGTGCCTGGTTTGTAGCAAGGGCTCAAAAAATGTCATTGGTGATGCTGCTGGGTTTTTTTGGTGGTTTGTTTGTTTTTTAAATTTATTTATTTTTGGCTGCGTTGGGTCTTTGTTGCTGCGTGCAGGCTTTCTCTAGTTGCGGAGAGCGGGGGCTACTCTTCGTTGTGGTGCGCGGCCTTCTCATTGCAGTGACTTCTCTTGTTGCGGAGCACTGGCTCTAGGCGAGCGGGCTTCAATAATTGTGGCTCGCGGGCTCTAGCGCGCAGGCTCAGTAGTTGTGGCGCATGCGTTTAATTGCTCCGCGGCATGTGGGGTCTTCCCGGACCAGGGCTTGAACTCGTGTCCCCTGCGTTGGCAGGCGGATTCTTAACCGCTGTGCCACCAGGGAAGTCCCTGATGCTGCTGTTAATATTAACTCTGGCGCTGTGAGCACCTTGCAAGTTGCTGTGAGTTTGGCTGAATGACTATATACAGGAAGTAGGGTTCGAAGGCCTTATCTGAGACTAGAAACATTTTCATGCCCTGTTCCCTGGGAAGTTGTACAAAAGCAGGTCTGATGATAGAGTGCCTGCCCACGTTAATAAAATTAACAAAGAACACTTCTTGAACAGGCTCCATCCCAGGAGAGCAGTTCATTGAGTTACTTGGGATTATTATGTTATATCCTGCTGGAATGGCTTCATTGATTTATATTTATTTTAGAATAACTCTGGGAACTTGAATTAGCGAACCGAATGCATTTGTAACTGATGGGGGAAGCAAGTTGCACCCTCAGTGATGTGTACTCTATGGAAAGACTGGGGTTTTGCTTTTTTTTTTTTGCTTTTTAAAACTTTATTTCAACATAACTGTACTTACAGAAATACACTCATGTTGGTTATTAGAATGCAATTTAACTTATCCTACACAATTTGGACCAAAAAACTTGGTACATGGTTTTCTTTAAAAAATAAAGAAAAAGCATTTGCAATCTGGTTTATTTTTCATCTATTACAAATGTGTATAAAAGATCCACCATCAAATGCTGCTAAAGGAAACAGCATGAACCTTGAGAAATTAAAGTTTGGTTTGTCTCTGAAAAATAACACGTATTGCACTGTAAAAGTTTATAAAATTGGTGCAACAGAACATTGTTGTAATGTTTCAATGCCAGTTCACAGAGTTCAGTAACTAATGGATGTTGATGAGGGTGGGGAGAGCCTATGTGTACGTATGAAAATATGAAAGCTGTCCAATCTAGTTAATATTGCATGCAGATCACAAGTTTACTCAAACCAAGATTCAGATAATTTCTTAAATCTGAATTAACACTACTGGTCCAGTTCATCTGCTGTCAACAAGGAAACTGCACAGTAGCTGTTTTTGTGGTTTGTGCAAAAAAGAAAATGAAGTTTCTTCCCCCAGGTTTTCAGTCTAGAACTGAAACTACAGGAAAGGTATTCTGAGGAGAGCAAGATTCTAAACTGTGTTGAAAAAGCAGTTCTTTGGACCGGCTGTCCATTGGTTAGGACTCCATGCTTTCACTGCCAGGGGCCTTAGTTTGACCCCTGGTCAGGGAACTAAGATCCTGCAAGCCACGCAGTGTGGCCAAAAAAAAGAAAAAAAAAAAGAAAAAGAAAAAGAAAAAGCAGTTCTTGGTGTGGCCACAAGGGAATCAAAGAAATGTGCCCTTGAGAAGTCCTTGGAGAGTCCCTAAACTGGCATCCCAGGTTAATGGTTGAGGCTCAGCACATGGCCACCCAGCTCAAGTTCAGGCACTCTTTTCAATTCCATCCTTTCACACTGTGGTTCCTTTTGTTGTGGTTCCCCGGAGCTGTTTGGTACCTTGCCTAGGTAAATAGCCTTTAAAAATTTTTAAAAATAATTTGGCATGTGTTCAAAGCCTCCGGCTACTTAAATTCCAAAGAATAACATTCACTGCTTCTTAAAAAAAAAATCAGATCTGTTCTTTCTCCCAACCTGCAGGAAACCTTTTCCATCTCCAGCTCGTCTGTGCCCGATTGTGGGATCAGTAACGCCACATCGTTGGCTGAGTGACGGACTGTAGGCAGGATGGCTTGGTCAGCTTCCGTCCCTCTCAATGATACAGAGCGAATCATGCTTCACAAGTCACCTGGGGATGTTTAGACAACCATGAGTGCTGTATTTGGTGTATGGGAGGGTCATACCTTCCAGCGAGGTCTTTTGGACATAAAGTGACAGGAATCTATGGCCTCTTTCCCTTTTACAGATCTGATGTTTTGACATGGCTTCCTGCTTCAGTGCTGTTTGTGTGTATCATCTATGCTGGTTCCAGAGCACTGTCCAGACTGGTAAGTGTTAGAGGTTTTGGAGGGGACAGTCCCTTTCCCTTCTTCCCCTTTGCCTTTAACTTGTTGCGCCTTGGATCAATAGGGGACAAAGCAACAGCTTTAATGATGGTACAGCTAGATTGAAGAACAAGTCTTGGGGCTGAGGCCAACGTGGCGCGCTCCCACTCCCTGAACTGAAGATAACCAGATAACAGGGAAGGACTGACTTGTTTTACAAGATGGAGAGCTGCAGAAGGAGACGCAGGAAGCCGGAGTAGTGATATTTGTGGAGCTTGCTCTGCGTGGATACACCCCCGTCCTTGGGAGCAGGGAGGGTGGGCTCAGTCTGCTCCTTGCTTCCTGGGACCGTGACCCTGCCCATCAGTAACACGGCCTGGGTGGGCTGGGCTTAGTCGTGGGTTTGCATGCTTGGCACGGAATTGATGCCCAGTACAAGGGGACACTAGTGAAACAAGTGTTCATTCTGTCCTCCCACCCAGACCCCAGGACTGAGCTCCTCAAAGGAGGGTACTGTGAGGAACAGATTTCTTCCAGTTATGTTATATATTATATGGAACTCCAAAAATTTAGTTATTTTGCCACCAAAGGAGAATCCATAAATATCAGCATTGACCAGAGTCTCAGAACGTGGCTTAAAAATCAGGAACATTTTTTTTTCATATAGTTAAGGTGTTTTTTTTTTTAATTGGGGTATAGTTGCTTTACAATGTTGTATTAGTTTCTGCTGTACAACGAAGTGAATCAGCTATATGTATACATATATCCCCTCCCTCTTAGACCTCCCTCCCACCCCACCCCCCACCCCACCCACCTAGGTCACCACAGAGCACCAAGCTGAGTTCTCTGTGCTATACAGCAGGTTCTCACTAGCTATCTATTTTACACATGGTAGTGTTTATATGTCAATCCCAATCTCCCAATTCATCCCACTTCCCCATCCCCCGCCGAGTCCACATGTCCATTCTCTACATCTGCATCTCTATTCCTGCCCTGCAAATAGGTTCATCTGTACCATTTTTCTGGATTCCACATATATGCGTTAATACATGATATTTGTTTTTCTCTTTCTGATTTACTTCACTCCGTATGACAGACTACTCTAGGTCCATCCACGTCTCTGCAAATGACCCAATTTCGTTCCTTTTTATGGCTGAGTAATATTCCATTGTATATATGTACCACATCTTCTTTATCCATTCGTCTGTTGATGGAACTTTAGGTTGCTTCCATGTCCTGGCTATTGTAAATAGTGCTGCAATGAACATTGGGGTGCATGTATCTTTTTGAATTATGGTTTTCTCAGGGTATATGCCCAGTAGTGGGATTGCTGGGTCATATGGTAGTTCTATTTTTAGTTTTTTAAGGAACCTCCATACTGTTCTCCATAGTGGCTGTATCAATTTACATTCCCACCAACAGTGCAAGAGGGTTCCCTTTTCTCCACACCCTCTCCAGCATTTGTTGTTTGTAGATTTTTTGATGATGGCCATTCTGACTGGTATGAGGTGATACCTCATTGTAGTTTTGATTTGCATTTCTCTAATGATTAGTGATGTTGAGCATCTTTTCATGCGTTTGTTGGCCATCTGTATGTCTCTTCTGGAGAAACATCTATTTAGGTCTTCAGGAATGGTTTTATACTCTAATTGCTGTTTTTAATCTATCAGAAAATGATTGTATTCTAACGTTTGAAAAAATGCGAAATTTTCAAACAATTCAGCCTTTTAACGTAAAGTTTGTTGTTATGTTGGCCCCTTAGGCCTCAGATCTGAAAACAGTAAAAACAAAATCTGCCTCTCTGGATAATAATAGTATTGTTAGGACAACTCCAAAGCTGCAAAATAGTGGCTGAGAGTTAACTGGGATAATTTCTAAATTAAATCGATAATTTCTAAATTAAATCATCATTTTTCTTTCATGATTCATAAGCTTGAGTAGATGGGATGATGTGTGCGATGGGGGAGAAAATAGCCTGGGTGACCTAAGAAGTGAGACACAGAGCACGTTGGTGCTGAGCCCAGAACAGGGGGCCAGGCTGGCTCTCAGCTGCTGCTCTTGATGCTGTCAGGCTCCTCCAAGTCCATGGTCTCACTTTACCGCCTCTGGCCTGCAGGGGGAGCTTCGTCTTCTATAGCAGAGTATAGCATTTGACTGGAAAACAAAAAAACAAAAAACAATCTATTGTTGTACAAAAGTTTTTGAAATTTTTTGTAGGCTCTGGATAGTTATGGATGCCAGAGTTTTGAAGTTTGAATAACTAAGGTGTTGTGCTAATAATGATAATAATTTTTTGTTTGTATAGTGCTTTTTCATGTGTTTCCGGAGTGACTTCCTTTGTATCTTTTCATGTGAGTCTCACAGTCACCTGATATGTGAGGCAGATGTTAATAACCTGGCAGAGGAAAACACTTAGGTGTGGGAAGTCTTGGTAACCTGTCTCTAGTCCCAGGTAATGGCAGCTCTTCTGACTCCCCACCTTTTGCCTTTTCAGATTTGTCTCTTTAGGATCAATGTATATGGATTGTAGAATGAGCCCAGGGTACAGTAGTCATGCATAAACTTGAGACTCTTGGTTGCAAGTGTTAGAAAGCTCACCAACTGGTCTAAGTAAAGGGAAATTTCCTGGTTCACATTAATGAAAAGTCATAGTGTAGAAACTGCTTCAGGCATGGCCTGACCCAGAGGTTCCAATGACCTACTCAGAATCCAGCTTCTGTCTCTCTTTCAGTTCTGCTCTCTGTCTTTGCTTCATTTCACAGCCAGGCTCTCGCCTCATGGGTGTTGTTGACTTCAGGCTGACATCCTCACAACTTTAAGTCTAATGGAAAAACTGTCTTCCTTGTAGCTTCTGCATGAGTCTCACAATTCACTCTGATTGCATCAGTCAGGGCCACTGCCCATCCCAGGTCTAAAAGCTGGATGGATTTACATTGATTGACCAGTCCTGGATCATGACTTTTCTGAACCATTCACTGTGACTGGAGAGACTCAGAGCACTGTTTGGCCAGCCCTGGTCATACAGGATCTCCAGCTGGACCCACAGACTGAGAAAGGGTGAGGCAGATGCTTTATATTGGAGTGCTTTACCAAGGAAGGGATAAGGAGGCTGGCTAGGTGGCCAAAAACCCCTCAGAAGTCCATTGTAAATGTCAGTCTAGTACGTCTCAGGCAGATAGAGAGTTCTGTAACCTGGAACAATGCTTCTCAGAGTGTGGTCCACAGAAGGTGATAGCCTGTGAGCTCTTTGTTACCTGTCTGTAAGGAGATTGTGCCAGAATGAACATCACGCTTGGCACTAAACACACTGATTAGTTTGAGCTGACATTTTTTTTTTTCATAGCAGGACTTTTTGAAGAAGGAAGCAGTGCACTGACTTATATTCTGTGCGAGCTCCTTATGTTTTGGAGGGACCACATTTGAGTGCCCCTGGCCTAGAGCACAGACTTCTCTCATAGGCAGAACGAAGCTGCTGCAATTCAAACTCTGAGCAAAGGGAAACAACCCCAAACCAAATATACCCGATTAGAGTGGGAGGAGGACAGAAAGGAGACACTTATTAATGTTTTTTTTAGTGAAATAACTCAACCCAGCATCTGTTCTTTGTTTTCTGAGTTTTTTGTTTTTACATAGTTGCTTAAAAATTTACAGAGTGGATGAAACACGAGGCACTCGTACAGCTTGTGTTAGATGGAAAACCCGTGTCAGTATGCTGGTGCCAGGCTGGCAGTTTCATGAATCCACGAGGACCTGGGGGAAACATGCTCAGTTAAAATCCATGGGTGTGTTGTTATGCAAAACACTTAGGAAGTTGCTCTGCTCCATAAAGGCCTCCTTTCTCTGACAAGACTTTGAAACTATTCTTCTGATGTGCAACTCCTGAGAGCAAGCTGATTTAACTCTGCAAAGGTGAGGTGGGGACAGTTCTTTATTGAACTCACAACCGAATGATAGAATTAAGGAGAGGAGATTATTCTTGTGGCTCTCCATTCAGCAAATATTTATTGGGGAATCTACTTCTGGGGGCTTAATGAGGAATAAGACCTGCTTCCTGACCTTGAAGAACTTCCAGGGGAATCCGTGAGAGACACACAACTCACCATGGGAACAGGCATCGTGAATAGTCAGCGTTATATATGTGTGCCGGGCACTTCCTATTGTCAGACCTCATGACATATGAAGTTGGACTTAATTACTCCCATTTACAGATGAGGAAACTGAGATGCAAATTATTTGGCCAAGGTCACCGACTAGTAAATGTTAAAGCGGAGATGCAAACTCAAGCCCGTCCAACGATAGTGGTTCATCTGCAACGCTTACCCTCTTTCCTCCCTAAATCACAACAGGCAAAGGAGATGAGCCCATCAGGATGGAGCTGGGAGGAGGGGAGAGGAGCCGTGTGGCTGTCCTCCCTTCTACATGGGCTAATTTGGCTCTGCTTCGCCAGCTTTCCTGCCCTGGATAAGGTCACAGTGATGAGGGCTGATGGCATGAATGTCAGTCTTTGGAGGGACAGGATAACTTCAACCAGTCGTTGTTACTCTTATTATAATTCCCCTGCCGCAGCCCTTCTCAGCTGGACAGGATTGCCTCAAAGCCTGTGCTGGCGAGTGTTTGGAGCAGATGTGCAGATTCTCACACTCAGGAGCTGGCCAGGGAGAAGCCACCCCAGTGCTGGTGATCTGGTTGCTCAAACCATGCTCTTTTCTTGCTTAGGGTCAGCAGTTGGAAGACTCTGCAAATCTAAATTGAGGCATCTGGACAGGACTGGCCTTGGTTTCCTACCCAGCACTTTGATCTTGAGCCTTCCCTAATTGCTTGTCAGGGTTTCTGTCTTCACTCAACACAATGGAATAGAGATTGGCCGGGGGTGTCGGTGAGGAAACACACATGGATGATCAGACTCGCGTGGAGTGAAATTACTCAGTTAAGCAAACTGGAGCCTGTGGGTTCCCTCCCGCTTGGTTTGGCTCCAATACCACGTAAGGGATCTTGGATCCATAGGGAAAAGAACGTAAATGTTGATCCATCAATAGAATGGAGATCCTTCCCCCTAAGGTTCCCTGTCTCTGTGGTTAGAGGCAGTTCTCCTCTTTCACGTGGTTTTCTCATCAGAGGTGATCGGAGTCCGATTGCAAGGATGACTTAAGATGTGGGTGCAGTGGCAAAATAATAACCCCCTCCTCTGCATTTTAGTTATGTTCCTGCTCCATCTAAAGATGTTTTCCATAACCCTTATAAAATGGCTTATTAAAGCTGGGCTCCAAGGGGAGAACTTCATGACGCTGGACTTAGCAGTGATTTATTGGCTATAACAGCAAGACACATGCAACAAAAGAAAAAAATAGACAAATTGGACTTCATCAAAATGAAAAACTTTGGTGTATCAAAGCACGCTGTCAACAGAGTAAAATGGCAATTCACAGAATGGGAGAAAATATTTGAAAATCATCTATCTGATAAGGGATTAATATCCAGAACATATAGAAAGCTCCTAAAATTCAACAACAAAAACCAAACAACCTGATTGAAAAATGGGCAAAGGACTTGAATAGACATTTCTCCAAAGAAGATATGCAAATGGCCACTGAGCCCATGATAAGGTACTCAACATCATTAAGCATTAGGGAAATACAAATCAAAATCATGAGATACCACTTTGTGCCCATTAGGATGACCGTTATCAAAAAAATAGAAAATAACAAGTGTTGGTAAGGATGTGGAGAAATTGGAACTCTTGTGCCCTGCTTTTGGGAATGCAAAATGGTACAGCTGCAATGAAAAACAGTATGGTGGTTCCTCAAAAAATTGAAAATAGAGTTACCATATGACCCAACAAAAAAACTGAAAGCAGGGACTTGAGCAGATATTTTGTATACCTGTGTTCACAGCAGCATTATTCACAGTAGCCAAAAGTTGGAAACAATCCAAATGTCTATTGACAGATGAATGGATAAACAAAATAGTATATCAGTACAATGGAATATTATCCAGGCTTAAAAAGGAAGAAAATTCTAACACATGCTACAACATGGATGAACCTTGAAGACATTATGTTAAATGAAATAAGCCAGTCACAAAAGGACAAGTCCTGTATGATTCTACTAATACGAGTTACTTAGAATAGTCAAATTTATAGAGACAGAAAGTATTGGTGCTTACCAGGAGCTGTGGGCTGGGGAGAATGGGGAATTATTGTTTAATGGGGACAGAATTTCAGATGAAAAGAGTTCTGTGAAAGGATGGTGGTGATGGTCGCACAACAATGTGAATGTACTTAATGCCACTGAACTATACACGTAAAAACGGTTAAAATGGTAAATTTTATATGTGTATTTTACCACAATTAAAAAGATATGTTTATAACTCCCCTCCCCAGGCTACAACAGAGATTTTCTTGAGGATTATATGGGGGAGGGGGATATGTTCTCACTCGCCTCACTCAGAGCCCTTTCGGGTGCTGTAGGAGGTGCATATTTAATTTAACTGAATTCATTCCTATGCACTCGTGTAAAAAGGGTGAGAAAAATAGCAGTTCACTGAGAGCAGGCCAACCTGCCCTCTGTAGTAGCACGTGCATTGATGCCCCCAAGTGAGGTTCTTATTCCAATGCATCTTACAAGCTGGTATTCTAAGCTGCCTATTTTTCAAACAAAAAGGCCCCTAAACACAGGTCAGCTACTTTATGTGATGAGCAGAGGAAGGAGGGAGGCGGCCTCCAAGCTGGTGCTGGAGATACTCTGGCAAAGAGGGAGTCTGGTCCTCTGCCCTCAAGGAGTTGGCCAGGGAGTTCCCTGGAGGTCCAGTGGTTAGGACTCCGTGCTTTCATTGCCAAGGGCCCAGGTTTGATCCCTGGTCGGGGAACTAAGATCCAGAAAGCCGCTTGGTGCAGCCAAAAAAAAAAAAAAAGGTGTTGGCCAGTTAATGACAGAATGATAAAATTAATGTAAATGAACACTCAGATTTATCTCATGCCAATCAATTTGTGAATATATTCTTTTATATGTACACATAAACATATTCAAACACCTCAACTGTCTTCCCAAAAGGATGTGTTGTGGCTTAAAAGAATAATGATGATGAAAATAAGATAAGCATTTCTTATGAATAAAATTTAAAAGAAATCTAGGTCAAGGGTAACTGAAGAAGAACTAGATGAGACCACAGAGAGACTTAGCACATAGAAATTTATGCTGTAATATCTTATGAAATAAATACAGTTGGGCCGTGGATTCAGCTCTCATCTTTCTGCAGCCGAATAAAGAAGTTACGAGACTCTCAGTGCTTTAAGAGAAAAGTGGGTTGTTGCCGCAGACATGCTTCTTCCTTGCTGTCATGTCAGGTCCTGAGTCCTCATAAAGGGTAAACTGGGCTACTTAGGGTCTTCAATCGCGTCCTTATAACAAACTCAATGTTAACCTGATTTCTGGGATTCTTAGTGCATTTTGGAGGCCTAATGACAGCACAGTTCAGTAGGAGTGATTCTCTGGGGCTAAAATCTCTGCTCTCCAATTATCCAGCTCCCTTCCTGTAGGAACAGTTATTTCTGGCATGCGTGATTTTGATGAAAACTAGGCAGCCAACAGTTCAAAGGTACATTCTTTGGCAAGGGCCTGGCGAGCAATTATTGTATATTGCAGATTAAGGCCACATCCACATATTTAAAAATCACCCAAATTGAAGGTAGGATTGATGTTTTTCTATAAAAACTTAGAAGTTGACCCAGGACTTGGCTAAGGGAGTCATCCCCACTCCTACAGCGTGACCTGAGGCCATGCCTGTGGGCAGGGCCAGGATTTTCCATAGAAAACTGTTTTAAGTCAGTTCCAACACCTGAACAAATAACAATCAAGGCTTGAAAATTCCACTCTGGGAAGCATGGGAATAATGAAAAATCTTAAGTAATAGTTACCAATTTCTCTTTACATCCAGAGAAAAATTTCCAGTGGTACATGGATGCAATGTTAAATTATAAGTGAATGTTAAAATTTTAAGAATAAATTAGTTGCAAACTGTGCCCCTAAGTAATGAAATGAATTGGACTGTAGGGTAGTTGAATTTGGTCAATTACATTTTGTGTCAAAAGTGATAACTTGGGCTTCATGGTAGTTGATCTTGAGCCATTTTTCCTGATGAAAGATGGTGGGGATCTTTTGTTATTGAGGCCATTCCTAGAGTCTTGATGTGAAAGAACAGACTTGTTTTTCTATTCTCTTTAACAGCAAGCTAGTGTCTAGATCGTCTGAAAGTGGTTTCAAATTATTAAGAGGCAGGTTAAAAAGGAGAACCAAAATATATCCTTCCTTTTTCTCATCCGTATAACAGGGATGTTAATAGTATCTCCCTCATAGATTTATTATGATGATTCAATATGTAAAAGCAATTAAAACAGAGTCTGGGTGCTTTCCTGGTGGCACAGTGGTTAAGAATCTGCCTACCAGTGCAGGAGACATGGGTTTGAGCCCTGCTCTGGGAAGATCCCACATGCTGCGGAGCAACTAAGCCCGTGTGCCATAACTACTGAGCCTATGCTCTAGAGCCCGCGAGCCACAACTACTGAGCCCATGCACTGCAACTACTGAAGCCCGCGCACCCTAGAGCCCATGCTCCACAACAAGAGAAGCCACCACAATAAGAAACCCGTGTACTGCAACGAAGAGTAGCCCCGGCTCCCCGCAACTAGAGAAAGCCCGTGTGCAGCAACGAAGACCCAACACAGCCAAAAATAAATAAATAAATAAATTTATAAAAGAAAAAAATGCACAGTGACAGCAGTAGCATTTTTTTAAAAAAACAGAGTCTGGTACATAGTAAGTATTCAGTATATCTTAGCTATTATTGTTATCATATCTCAGAACTTTTGTTTTTTCTTTTTTTGGCTGCACCGTGCGGCTCGTGGGATCTTATTTCCCCAACCAGGGATCGAACCTGTGCCCCCTGCAGTGGAAGCGTGGAGTCTTAACCACTGGATTACCAGGGAGGTCCTCATTTCTCAGAACTTTTGTCTGATTTCACAAAAATAAGCCCTGCTGAACCTCACTCCATAAAGATAAAAGGCAGGTTTTCTAAAATAATCAGTCACTGGAGTCTCTTGAACTAATAACGTAGTTCAGACTGGGGCTTTGTGCACAGAGGTAGAGGCCAAGGGAAAATCAGTAATCATAAATTGCAGACTGCCTTAATACTGTTTTTGATAGATCTCTATGGAGGCTGATAAAATCAGTCGTAGAATTACTGTTTAGCTCCTCAGTCGAAAAAATGGCTTGAGAAAATCAGATTAAAAAATTTTTAAGTGGAAATGGAAGATATCCCTTTAAAAAATGGCATAGAGTTTACTCCGAGGTCATCTGTTTTAGATCATACCAGTTATATTGCTGGAGGAAGCAGACTGGCAGGATTTGGAACACAATGGTATTGGACTTTGCACGGTTGTAGGTCCAGGAAGTTTACACTGGGGGCTTGCTGTAAGTTGGCTCCTATAACATCGAGGCTGGGAGCGTGGGCGTTGCCGTTACTGGGTTGGAGTCATGGAGTCATACCCAGAACTAGCTGTGAGCTCGCCAGCAAGCTGCCCCATCACTCTAAGCTTCAGTTTCCTTGTCTGTAAGTCAGGGCAACAAGCATCCGTGGATACAGTTGTTGAGATATGGTTTAAATAAGAGAATGCAATTAAAATAATTAGCACTGTGCTGAACACATTGTTGGTATCTATTATTAGAGAACTTTAATATCAGTTCTGGGGACTTCCCTGGTGGTCCAGTGGTTAAGACTCCACACTCCCAATGCAGGGGGCCTGGGTTTGATCCGTGGTCGGGGAAATAGATCCTGCATGCATGACTCAACTAAGAGTTCGCATGCCACAACTAAGGAACCTGCATGCTGCAACTAAAGATCCTGTATGCTGCAACTAAGACCTGGTGCAGCCAAAAATAAATAATTAATAAATAAATAGTAAAAAAAATTTTTTTAATTTAAAAAATTAAAAGGCAACTTTCTTTAAAAAAATTAAAAATAAAATAGAATAAAAAATAAAATCAGTTCTGTATGTGTAGATAGATCCTTTTCCAGAATCTGATCAGAATCTCCTAGGGAGATGGAGAAACCTGTCCACGGTTTATAAAATTGAGAAAATTAAGCCTCCTTGAAGTCTAGAGTTAGGGTCTAGAGTCACCCTAAATCTTGTTTCCTTACTGATTTTATAGTCAAGGAGGCAAAAGCATTTTAAATCAGGGCTTAATTTTAAATAAATAAGATCCAGGTTGCCCTTTCATTTTCATGTCACGTACCACAGGATTAACCTCTCTAAGATTTTCTGTGCTATCTTCTTAGGCTCAGACCTAGAAGGCCAGGGCCCACGTTTTCCAAACATGAGCCCAATGGATAAAGCCAATTAAAAAAAAAATCTCTTTAATAATCTTAAAATACATAAAGAATAATTGAAAATATAAAAGTTTAAGAGGGATAAAAAGAAGCACAAAAGATGAAAAACATAGAAAATAATTAAAATAAAGGATGATTTTAAAAGGAAAAAAGTTTCAGCTGCACTTTTAAAGGAGTAGAGAACGTTAAAAAGGCAAGAAAAATGTAAAGTGAGAGCTCAGAATGAAATGAAACAGTGTGAGTTAGAACAAAATACTAAAATAGAGCAGAGCTATACAGTTATAAAAGTCTTAAAGACGAGGTAAAAATATATACTTCCAGGGACTTCCCTGGTGGCACAGTGGTTAAGAATCTGCCTGCCAATGCAGGGGACACGGGTTCAAGCCCTGGTCCGGGAAGATCCCACGTGCTGCAGAGCAACTAAGCCTGTGCGCCACAACTACTGAGCCTGTGCTCTAGAGCCCGCGAGCCACAACTACTGTGCCCACGTGCCACAACAACTGAAGCCCGCGCGTAGAGCCTGTGCTCCACAACAAGAGAAGCCACCACAATGAGAAGAAGCCTGTGCACCGCAACGAAGAGTAGTCCCCGCTTGTCGCAACTAGAGAAAAGCCTGCATGCAGTAATAAAGACCCAACGCAGCCAAAAGATAAAGAATAAATCCATCTGGAAGTGGTTGGGCAGCAACATCTGCTTAAAGACCCACTTAAGAGTCCTCGAAGCTGGAATAATTTCCCAGCTCAGGGTCCTCCATCGAGGCCACTAAGCGTGGGCTTGGTACCTCTTATATTATTGACAGCCTTCATGCCGTGCTCCTGCATTATTTCCATCATTCCTCCCTATAGCTCCAGGTCGTAGATATTGTTATCCTCATACTACAGAGGAGCAAACTGTTTGGATACGTGCCCTGCTCCACTAGCAGATGGTGGAGCTGGAGCCTGAAGCCCAGCTGATGCCAAAACCCATGCACTATTCTTGATCTTTCTCTGCTTTCCAGGAGACATTATCATCAGCAGCAGCAACAAAGACAATAGCACAATCCCTCGCCCCTTAATCCCTCCCCTTTACCTTGTCAAGATTATCAAATTAGGAAAGACTGCTGTTCTTAGCAAAGAGCCCAGCGATAGTCAATGTGCAGTGGGTACTCTGTGTATCTTGATAACCCACTGGAGTGTTACATTTTTTTATATCTTCTCCCTCCCCCCCCCCCCTTTTTGGGGGTACAAAGTTGATCCCAGTTATTCCATCATTTACCGCAGTTCAATCTCCTAAATATTTCCCTCATGTGGCCACTTTTCTCCATCTTCACTGCCACTACCAAGTTCAGGCCACCGTCTTGTCATTCCTTGTATTAGTCTCCTGTAGCTGCTGTAACAAATGACCACCTACCTAGGTGGCTTGAAACAACAGAAATCTATTCTCTCCCAGTTCCGGAGGCCAGGGGTCTGAAGTGAGGACCAAGGTGTGTCAGCAGGGCTGCGCTCCCTCCAGAGGATCTAGGGGAGAATCTGCTCCTTGCCTCTCTCTTCCAGCTTCTGGTGTCTGCTGACACTCCTTGGCTCGTGGCTGCATCATTCCAGTCTCTGCCTCTGGGGTCACATCGCGTTCTCCTCTGTGTGTGTCAAATTTCTGCCTATCTCTTAGGAGGAGACCTGTGTTTGCATTTGGGACCCACCCAGATAATCCAGAGTAATCTCCCCACCTCCAGATTCTCACCTTAATCACATTTGCAAAGGCCCTTTTTTCACCCTATGAGGTGACATTCATGGGTTCCAGGGACTAGGATGCAGCTATAGTTTGGAGGGCCGTTTTTCCGTCTGTCACACCGCTGAACTTTCGCAACCATCTCTGCCTCCTTTGCCCCACCCAGCAGTCCAAGCTCCCCTAAACACGCAGATCAAATCATGCACGGTGGGCTTTAAACTCTTCAGTGTCTCTTATGGGCCTTGGGATGGTCCTGATTCCCTGATAGGGCCCGTGATTACCTCTCCACCTTCCTCTCCCCCACTTTTCCCTTCCACACTATATTCCACCCCACTCAACTCCCCCTGGTTCCCCAAGGAGGTGGGCTTCCTCGCTCCTCTGGGCCCTTGTGTGTGCCTCCAGCCCTCTCCCGCCTTGTCTCTTTTTGCTGGGCTCATTCTTTTTTTTTTTCTTTTTTCCCTTTGGCTGTGCCATGCGTCACGCAGGATCTCAGTTCCCCAACCAGATATCGAACCCATGTCCCCTGCGTTGCGAGTGCGGAGTCTTAACCAGTGGACCACCAGGGAAGTCCCTGGGCTCGTTCTAGTTCATCATTCTGTTCCCATTTAGACTTTGGACTTCACTTCCTCCGAGAAGGCATGCTCTGCCCACGCTGGGTTGGTTGTGCCTTTCTGTGCGTTCGGTCAGAGCTCTCACCTCAATAGGGACAGCCTCTCTATCATGTGTCCACCTGTTCACAGGATGTGCCCCCTGCACCTGGCATGGCACCTGACACACAGTAGGTGCTTAATAAATGATGAGAATACCCGTGAGAGGGGAGCCTCTACATCCACCCTACTGAGCACAATGCTGCAAGCAAGAACACATCCACGCAGAGGAGTTTTTGCTGGAGAGGAGTATCAGTGTGAATGCCAAAAGTTCCCACAGATCTTTATTTTTAAGCATAAATCAAGAATTATGTAATTATGAGATCCAAGAAAATATTTTCATGCTTATTCCTTTGTTTTCTTTCAGGCCATTCCCGTGTTTCTCACTTTGCATAATGTAGCCGAAGTTATCATCTGTGGGCACCAGAAGTGTTTTCAGAAAGAGGTAAATGATTACGCAGAAGGCTAGTTTCACTTCCCTTGCTTGAAATTTCAAAGACGTGCTTTTTATGTATGGTCCAGATTAGTGTCTGCCTTTTCCTGCCATCTGTTTCCAGTCAAGCCTGCCTGACGGTGGTCACTAATTTCAAGGATCACAGTTTTGACATCCCTTCAGTTCACCAAACATACATGGGGATGCTTGTGGGTCTGAATGGACCTCAACCCCAGGCCAGCGCTGAGCCAGGGCCTGGGGGGCCGAGGTAGAGATGACTGTGGGCCTGGATGGTGGGGGGGCATTCCCCCCCTCCCCCCACTGCATCCCAGCACCACGAGGAAATATTTGGCGAGCTTCCCACAGGGTGCTGGGAGCTTTAGCCCACCCTGGGGACATCCTCTTTTCTTCCCGACCCCAGCTCTGCCTTCCACCAGTTGGAACACGTTTCCTCACCTTCCGGGCCTCCATCCGTGAAAAGGGGAGAGAAATGTCACCCACTCAAAGAGTCGTTGGGAGGACACCATGCAGCACAGGTGCTAGTAGGTGCTCCCAACACTTTCTGGCACATAGTAGGTGCTTTGTACCTACTATGTAGTTTAGCTATGATTTTTAACGTTATTGGTGGTTTTAGTTTGGTACCTCTTTTGAGAGTTCCTTTTTTCTGACATCTGCCTGTTTCAAATGACTTCACATCAAAATTTTGGAACTTTTAAGCTCGAGAGAGGCTAGTGGGCCATGCAGGCAGCACACTTCTTACAGGTGTGCCGGGGACAGAGAGACACCTTTCCTGTGGCCAAGGCCACGCCACACACCACCGCTCCCGGGGGACCTTTCTGACACATGGATCTGATCATGTCCCCCTACATACAGCCCTTCAGGACCACCCAGAAGCTACCTGGAGGCCTGCAAAGCCCTTCGCCACCTGGGCCCCATCCACCTCTCTGGCTTCAGAAATTCCAGCCACAACCAAACTTCTCACTTTCCCTAGACCATGTCGTGGTGTTTCTCTCCTCTGATCTGTCAGCAAACCTCTTCGTGCACCCCTGTCCCATTCACTATATGAATATTTCTACGTCCCTGTGTACGTGGCCACTCTGCCAGGCCCGGGTCTGCAGTCGTAAGCAAGAGGCATGATTGCTGCTCTTACAGAGCATCAGCCCAGAAGGGGAGACAGACATTAAACTAAGAATTAGACCCACCTGCTCGATTGTGTGGCTAGAGCAGGCCACTCTGGGGAAGTGACATTAAACACAGACAAAGGATGAGCAGGAGTTAGACATGGGGATGAGGGGAGGGCTCCCTGGAAGAGGAAGCAGCAGATGCAAAGGACCAGGCATAGGAAGGGACTTGGTGGAAGTCATTCTGGGCTGTGTGGCTGGAGCTTGATGAGAAAGAGAGGGGGTGCTTAGGACGAGGCTGGAGACGGGCCTCTGGGGCTGAACTAGGAATTTGGGATTTATGCTGAGTGCACTGGGAGCTGGGAGGAGCCGGATGGGTTATAAGGCCCACAGACACTGAGCAGCTTCAGTGTTAAAAGCTCCCCCAGTTTCTGCGGAGGAGAACGGATTACAGGAGGCGAGGGAAGCCTGTAGTGACTCCAGCGAGGCTCCGTACTTCAGGCTAATCTGCCTGCAGTGGGAACCTTCCCTGACACCTCAGGCAGCTTGGGCACCTTCAGCTGACATTTTACTTATCACACCAGCTTGCAATTTCCATATTTCATCAATTCTATCATGTGCTTCTTTTTTTCACATCTAAAATTTTCACTATCAGGACTTCCCTGGTGGTCCAGTGGTTAAGTGCTTCCACTGCAGGGGGCACAGGTTCGATCCCTGGTCAGGGAACTAAGATCCCACATGCTGCATGGTGTGGTCAAAAAAATAAATAAATAAAAATAAAATAATTCTTTAAAAAATAAAAAATAAGTTTTCACTATCTGAAATCAGGGTGCTTTTATAGTCAATGGTATGTCCTGGTCTAATGTTTTTGTTTTTGTTTTTTTCTTAGTAGTATAAAAAGTACTAATTTTACAATCAGTGGCATCTTAAATTCAGCAAAATACAGTATGATTTTCCCTGTGTCTCTGCCTGCCTCCAGCCCTCTCATTGCAGTGACCCTGTGGTTGGGTTTTTTTTGGAGCCCCAGGTCTCAGCCCAAGGGCTGGAGCTGAGCTGAAACATTCACTAACTGGTCACTTAGGTTCCAGGAGCTGCTCAGGTTCTGGGAGACTAGTCAGACCCTGACTCAATTCCACTCAAATTCCAAAGAAGGCTTCTTATTCACAAAATGGATACCTTTTGTGTGAATTAAAAATGAAGATTTACCTGGTCTAGGGACGAGATCCAGGCATCTTCATGGGATACTGCTTCTTTCTTTTTTTTTTGGGCCATACCATGTGGCATGTGGGTTCTTAATTCCCTGACCAGGGATAGAACCTGCACCCCCTGCATTGGAAGCGCGCTGTCTTAACCACTGGACCACCTGGGAAGTCCCTTCATGGGGTATTGCTTCTTGATGGACAAGTCAGATCAGGTAGGAGAAGGTGAGGGTGGGACATGGGGCTGGAGGGTCCTCAGTGGATTTCCACCCAGCAGAGCCCAAGGGCCAGACTCCCAGACCAAGAGGACCTTTCCTCGGAAGCAATTGGGTGAATACCAAAATATTGTGAATCTTCAACTCCATTTCATTACTGACACAAAACAACTTCATTTCTTGTCTGGGAAAATTAGGAAACAATTGAGTGGGTTACATATCTATTTAGTTATTTTTAAAAAACCCCTTTCTTTCCTTTACGAATATCATAAGATATAATAAGTCGTAGAAAATGCAGAGGAAAAAAATGTCAGAAATCAACTGTGATCTTACTTCTAGAGGAAACGACTTCATTCTTTCAGTTCAGACATACGTAGAATATTTACAGAAATGATAAAATACATCCTATTTTTCCATTGATCGATTTGTTGGAATTCCTAAATGCCTCAATTCTCTCCACATGGAACTCAGTGTGTTGGCTGGTCCCTGTTTGCAGATTTGTAGGTGGTTTCTAGTAGTTTGGTGTTAAAATCTGCTCTGTGATGAAGATGACTGTGATATGTGCTTCATATGATTTATATTTCCTGATCATTCAGCCTGGAGCCATGACCAAGCGACCGGGTGTCATGAGGAACATGGTTGGACGCCGCCTCTCAGACTTGACCTGTGACTCCGGACGAGGGCTCTTTGGTCCGTTATGTGTCAGGTTTCCCTAGAATGGCCTTGGGAGAGTAGAGTTGACCTCTTCATGACCTCGCTCCCAGATGATGAGAATAAGCTCTGTCTGGGCTGTGGTTCATTGTCACCATCCATAACTAGTTCTTTGTGTATGTGCACACACACGCACACAGTCTGACTCTAAGTTAGCGTGTGGCTTGTGGAATTAGTCTCACTAACTTGCAGATATATTTGTCACGGTTTAACCTTAGAATACTGCTATTCATTCATTGGTTCGCTCAACATTTATGAAGTAAATGCTACATGCCAAACATCTTGCTAGGTCTACAGCTACAGATGTGGGGAGACACATTTATCACCCTCCCAGAACTCAGGCTGAATGGGGAGCTGACATGTAAACAGGTGCTGGGATGCCCATAGAATGTCCTATGGACTGGAACAGGCGTGTGGGTGCACTGGGGGGCGACCGCTGGTAAGTCTAATTGCAAGGGCCAGATTTGAACCCAGTCACGCAAATGGGTAGGAATGTTCCGGGCACTCCAGGCAGAGAGGAAGCAGCCAATGAAGGCCAGCGGCCTGAAAGGGCCGGCGGGTGTCACTGCAGGACTGGCTGTGACAGAACAGAGTCCAAAAGGGTCAGGCTCTGGAGCGCGATCGCCTGGGCGCACACCCTGTGATCCCGAGCAACTTACCTGATTTCTCTGTGCCTCAGCATCCTCATCTGTAGCACGTAACCCAGGACTGCACATTAACCCGCAGTGACACGAGTCAATATGTGTCGAGCACCTAGGACAGCACCAGCAGTCCTCAGAGCGCGTTAGCTTACCCAGAGCGGCGTCAGCTACTTACTGTGACTTTGGCAAGGTGACTCTTGAGGAGTTATAGTGACCCACGCAGAGCTGAGATGTCGTTGGGACTTATCACTGGGTGATTTGGGGACCGAGGGGCTTGCGGAGGGGAATCCCGGACACAGACCCCTCGGGTGCTCTCGGAGCCTTGGGGGCTGGAGCTCCGTAATGAATTTCTCGCTGGTTTTCACTCTCCATGTCTCAGGTTCTGGGCTCCTGTAGTCAGAGGAGGTCAAAATAAAAAGGACTCTCTCCTCTGTGGGATGGGCAAACTCCTTCAGGCACTAGGGTTGATTTGCTGCCCTGTAACGGAAGCCCCCAAGCACCTGCTGGTGAACATGTCACTCATGGAAGAGTTGAGCATTCATTCTTCTTCCTCCAAACTCTGGAGAGGTCGGCTTTATTTAGCTCAGACTCTTTTAGTGACACGTTTTCCCATGTTGGGGGCAATTATCCAGGTGGGAGCCAGGTCACCTCCGCGTGTGTCATCCTTTCTGTACTGAAGGGATAAGTGTCCCCACCGGGGGGCAGTGGAGTCAAGGTTGGCTTTGCCTTTGGTCTCTGCTGAGGCCGGTTCCACAAAGATGAGAGATAACGTATAAGAGATAACAAAGGATCTAAAGTTGGGAGCCACTGCTTTGTACACACACATCGTGTGTTTATTAAAACAATGCATTGTGGATTATTTAGTCACACATGAAAGCTTAAGATAGCCTTCATAGCAAACCACATGTTTCTCTTGCCAGTGCTTTACTTTTTTTAAAAATTGAGATATAATTGACAGATAAAATTATATTTGTTTCACGTGTTCAATATAATGATTCAATGTTTGTATATATTTCGAAATGATCAACACAATAAGTCTAGTTAACATCCATCACCAAGCATTTGTATTTCCTGTGATGAGAAGTTTTAAGATTTACTCTCTTAGCAACTTTCGAATATATTCAGTACAATATGGTGTTAACTATAGTCACCGCACTGTATGTTACGTCCCCAGGCTTTGCTTATTTTATAATAATTGAAATTTTGTACCTTTTGAGTGCTTCACTTTTAAACAATATGTTCATAGTTCACACTTTATCTGAGCTGGAGTAAAAGAAAATTGCAGTTTGTCCTCAACTAGCAAAATAATCCTTCTGAAATGTCCAGAATTAATCTATTATCTTGCCTGACCATTTCCCCTGTCAAATATGAAAAAAATCTATGCTTCTTCCTGCTAGAGCTTTCTTCCCAAGTGCCAAGGACTAATTCCCTTAAACTGACCAATAAAAAGGAGGTAACAAAGGTAGAGTATGCATTAGAATTTCTTCATTTCAGGGAGCTCTAAACGGCAACTTTAGATTTCCCCAATCTGCCCTTTTTTCCTTCTCTCTAGGGGTGGAGTCAAATGTCCCTTCTCCTTTTTTCTGTTTCCTAATTTACACATCATACCAGAGAATTTATAGCAGTGCTCAGGATCAGAGCTGGATTAATGAAAGGAAAATTTAGAGACAGACACCAGAAGAGAAGTTGAACAAGAGCTTAATTTCTTTTCCTACACAGGGTACATTGATTTCTCTCTCCTTTTCATGGTGTGTAAGATATTCGAAGGCTTGGGCGTGGCATCATTTTGCTTTTTTGTGGGTAAACATAGCTCTAATGGTGAGAGTGGTAAAACTACTCATCCAGAGTGCTTTGCTGAAGTGACTCAACTCTGGACCTCTGAGTCATCCTTCATTTGGTCCAAGCAGAAAAAGCCTCAATAAATACTGAAGTGCAGCAAGTTGTTAAGCCCCCAATAAACTTATTCATAATTTATGTGCCTCTTGATCTAAATATTTACTTTTAAGGGGAGCAAAAAAGAGTTTTTAAAGACTAACTGTACGTCTCTTTATTTTCATACAGAAAACATCTCCTGCAAAGATCTGTAGGTAAGTTTAAAAAAAAACAAAAAACAACAACTTCACAAACATCTAAAATAGAAGATTTAACCTGATATTAACTTCGATGAGAAACCGTCTGTTGACAATTCATACTTGAGAGTTGACAGAGGAATTTATTACAGACACTTATATATCCCTATTTTGTGTCTTATTCTCAAATTTGCTCTTTTTTTTTCTGAAATATTTTATCCCTAAGGGGAAAACAACTCGTGCTAGATTTCAGCCATTGATGCCCAGAATTTCACTAAGAGTTGTGCAAGACTGATGAAGAATGAAAATGGAAAAATGGAAATGACTTAAAGTTTTAAAAATAATGTTTGAACCTCATTGGGTTTTTAAGAATTCCCATGGTGGAGAAAGTACTGCCTGCGAATCCACGGATCTGAGTCGTGGTCTTGGGCCACACGGCGCCGTGACCGTGGGCAGGTTTCATACCTATCTGTGCCTCAGTTTTCCCAGCTGAAACATGAACTGGGCTGGA
Organism: Eschrichtius robustus; assembly: GCF_028021215.1. Classification (NCBI taxonomy): domain Eukaryota; kingdom Metazoa; phylum Chordata; class Mammalia; order Artiodactyla; family Eschrichtiidae; genus Eschrichtius; species Eschrichtius robustus. Next base: position 40,459,394 of record NC_090837.1, on the reverse strand, counting down.
CCCTCTGGCAGGTCCCTGTGCTCCTGTTGTGCTAATTCTGACCTGGATGCCTTGTCCTCTGGTGGCCTTCCTGCTTCCTTGGCAGTAGCTGCGAAGCTCGGTCCTGAAGATAGAAAACCAGCAGAATGTTTTGATACGTGGATTTAGGACTTTTTGTTTCATATATTTCTGGGCTTTCATCCAATCTCCTTTTTTTTGCCTTTATTACAGGCTGCTACTTGAAGAAAAAAAAAATCCCACTGTCAGGACGCATCCTCTTGTTTAAAATATTAGCAGGTGTTAAAGAGAGGCGTTAAAACCCATTTATGCCTGATGTAATCAGGTATTGCTCAAGGCCAAGTTTGGTGGGAAACCAGGAGCTGCCTCACACCTGGCACTTCTCCCCTCAGCCCTGAGGGCTTGTCTGCTTGAGGGGATCTAACGCTCATTGCCTGTGGATGGGGAAGCATCCTGCATCCTCTAAAGCCTCTGTCCACTGCAGGCAGACACCAAAGCCATGAGGGTTCTCCTCTCCCCCAGCCTACAACCTGCCTATTCCTGTGCAGTCCCAGAAACCCTCCTGGACAACCTCCCTCCTCTCACCCGACCCTGGCCTCCGAATCCCTCAGCAGTCGGGTGCCGGGGGATCGTCTCAAGGCTGTTTGCGTGTGTGCCTTTAAAGTTGGCAAGGCTATAGGAGCGGGTGGATTGGAGTGGTTAGAACCGGTCCCGCGTTGTCCTGCCCTTCCTGCGGCCCTGAGGCCCCAGCTCTGAGGGTTCCTCTGTGCCCATCCTCCTGCCTCAGGCCCAGCAGCCGTGCTAGTCTTTTAAGGGGTACACTGTGTGATGACAACAGTGAGGACTGTGTGTGTGTGGGGGGGGGGTTGTGGACAGAATTGATTAGCATCACTATTGCCAGTGTACTTAGGTGATGAGTATCAGGTTGTTGTGTATTACGTATATATATGTAAGTAATACAGAATTTGATACGTATATAGAACATATACTGGTGTGAGATGTCATATGATAAAGTCCCCTAACAGTGAAAATGCTGTATTCACTGCCCCCGTTTATGTCTTTGATCCTTTGCTGTTCGCCACGTAATGCAGTGGTCAGAAGGGACCCAACCCTGAATATTGTTGTTGCATCATAAAATGGAAAGAGGGGGAAAGAGCATGTGGTCCTTTGGGTTTTGTGTTTTCTGGTGCCTTTCTTTAGGAGGAGAGAATGATTAGGAAAAGCTATAGGCCAAGATATTTTGGTATATGAAACCCATATACCATCTAAAAACCACTGATTTCTAAGCCAAAAAGTATCTCCAAATCGACTTTCTAATGAATGAGAAAATGTGAAAATATCTGTGATTGGCAATGTTACTTTTTTGTGCAAGAATTATAAAAAAAAAGCCTTTTGTTATGGAAATTTCTAAACAGATATAAAAGTAGACCGAATCGTATAATGAAGCTCTGTAAACTCATCCCCCAGATTCAACAGTTTTCAACTTAAGCCTCTACCCAGCGCCTCATTTCAGCAAATCCCAGGCATTGTAGCATTTCAGCCATAAATATTTTGGTATGTATAAGAGATTTTTTTCTAATGAAACTTTTTTTTGTTTGTTTTATTTTATTATTATTTTTTTTGGCCACACTTCGTGGCTTGCAGGATCTTCGTTCCCCAACCAGGGACTGAACCCCTGCCCTTGGCAGTGAAAGCGCCGAGTCCTAACTACTGGACCGCCAGGGAATTCCCTTATTTGGGAAAAAGTTTAAACGGATAGAAAAACTGCAAGAAAATTACAATGAACTCCCATATACCTTTTACCTAGATTCACCCACTGATAACGTTTTTTGTATTTGCTTTCTTTCTCTCTCCATATATACATATGTACATATATATCACATAAAATATGTAAGAATATATACATAATTATTCTTACTCTTATTTTTTTCTGAACCATTTGGGAATAAGTTGCAGGGGTTATGACTCTACCCCTAAATACTGCAAAGCGTATCTCCTAAAAATAAGAAGCTCTTGTATAACCACAGTACAATGATTAAGTTTAGAAAATTAACATCGGCTACAATACTGTTGTGTAATATTGAGTCGATGTTCAAATTTGGCCAATTATCCCGATATTGTCTTTTATAGTAATCTCTTCCCCCAAAGATGTCATGTCTCTTTCGTATCCTTTAATCTGGAACAGTTTCTCGACATTTTATTGCCTTTCATTGCCTTCATAGTTTGAATAGTGTAAGCCCATTGTTTTGTGGACTGTCCCTGAATTTGGGTTTGTCTCAGTGTTTCCTTGTGATTCAGTCCAGGTTATGCATATTTGGCAGGAATACCACATGAGTGACGTTGTGCCCTTCTCAGTACATCATATCAGGAGGCACATGATGTAGCTTTGTCCCACTATTGGAGATGTTAAGTTTGATCATTTGGATAAGGCGATAAGTTTGCAATGTGCTTTCTGTGGTGTTTTCTTATTGGTAAGCGGAATAACTGTAGTCTGCTTGCCCAATTTTCCACTAGTGTATTTTTGGGGATCGGTAGTTTAAAGAAGCCTTCTTTTTTATATACTGTTTTTCTCAAGTGAGCCAGCTGTGGTTTTGCACATGTCCTGCAAATGCCTGTCTCTGGGAAGATGGCTAGCCGAGCCCCAGAGAAGAAACTGGTGTCAGCAGAGCACATAATTGAAAACTACATGGGTAGTGAGGTTCTCAGAGGATGAACGGGGGAATTGGGTGTGGTCTCATGAGATCTTTGCCTCATCCGAGCTCCAGTCTGTGTATTTCAACCTCCACACTCTCCGGGACTCACCCTTGATGTTGACAAGTGAAACTGTGTCACTTCCTCTCCACAGTGCCCTCTTCCTCCTGGCTGCCGCAGGGTGCCTGCCCTTCAACGACTCCCAGGTGAGTTCAGGCAGACTCACTTTGCCTTCCAGGTATCTCTGAAGCCTGCGTGGATGAGCAGAATTTCCGAATCCTTCCTTTGAGAAGCAGGATAGCCCTGGTCTATACAAAGGCATGTAAAAGCAAACTTTTGGGGCCCTAGGGCACCTTTTGGCCAGGCCAACCCCTCTCCTCAGGTCTCTGCCTTCTCCCAAGGCTGCAGCAGGGGAGCCCGCAGACCTTGGGCTTCTGGGTGCCGCGATGGGGGCGGGCCACCCTCTGTACCTGCTGGGAGGACCTGCATGTCCAAATGACTCCAGCCCCACACACTGAGGCGAAGTTGATTTTCTTTTCCTCTCATCCCAAGGGTCTCATCTGCACAGTGATTTTCACTTTGTCAGACTGAGTTTTTCTTTATTAGGCATTGAGAACCCACCCCCACCTCCAGGAGTCATCTCATTTCGGGCTCTTTTTTTTCTTTCTTTTCTTCCCCAGCATTTATTCAGTTTCCATCAAGTGTTAGGCACCGAGCCAGGCTCTGGGGGCACAAGGAGGAATCGCCATCATCCAGGCAGAAGTCGGAGTCTAGTCAGAACAAAGGGGAGGGGGCAGACGATGAACAGATAATTATAACACAGGGAGGCCAGGGCTCTCTCCGGGGAGGTGTGGGATCCTTCGAGGCTCAGAGCAGGAATAGGGAGCTTGCTGTGTGCCAGGCTCTGTGCCAATGCTTTAGTGCCTATTTTATTTAATCTCACAGCAATTCCACAAGGGTAGCAGCTATTATTATCTCCATTTCATAGCTGAAGAATAACGAGGCCCAAAAGGTCACCAGCTAACAAATAAGTGGGGATTTTAGAATTTAACCCAGATCTTTATTTTTCTTTCTTTCTTTTTTTTTTTTTAAGTCACTGATCCTTTATTTTGTTCCAGTTAATATATCAAGTATTAGTAACATGAAAGCTATCATATATTGAACACTTGTGTGCCAGGCACTGTGCTAAGACCTTTGTATACTCTGTTTCATTTAATTCTCACAACAAACCTTGAATAGTTAGGATTCGTATTTTACAGAAGAAGAAACAGACTTAGATTAAAATAATTTTTTCAGCTGCTTGGTATAGTCAGTGTGTAGATGGTGGCACAACCAGTCTTCAAACCTAGACTCGCCTGCCTCCAAAAGACATGTTTTTAATTACCATGCTAGTTTATAGCAGATGGGCAATAGTCTTTTGGATGTGGGGAAGGGAAGGGGGCAAGAGAATTAACCCAGATCTTTCTGATGCTGGAGCCAGGCTCTGCTTACTGTACCTAAATCTTGAAGGGTGAGGAGGAGCAAGCCAGGAGAAGAAGGCAGGTACGGACAGAGCCCTAGAGGTGTCCTGAGTGGCCTGTGATTCAACTTTATTGAGCACCTACTATGTGTGCGTCCCTGGGCAAATTCCTGCCCTCTTGGAATTAATCATCTAGTGCGGGGTGGAGACAGAGACAGGTCACAAGTTAAACAGAGTGTGTCGGGTGAGATAAATGGAAAAAATAAGGAAGGGCAGAAGAGGTGGGAGTGCCCCTCAGCTGAGTTGGCCAGGGACGTGCAAGTTCTCTTTCTCTGGAGGGGGATGGGCAGTGGATGGGACTGGTTGGGTTGACAGGAGCTTGTCATAGGGATTCTTGGGTGTCCTGAGTTTGGATTTCATCCTGAAGTCACTGGGGGATGACTGGATTGATTTTAAGCAATAGGTGGCACCATCAGGTCTACTTTTTAGAGATGCAGTGCTGGGGAGTGGGGGGGATGGGGAAAGAGATGCTGGAGGCAGGGAGCCCTGTTAGGAAATGTTGTAGGCAACTGGGTGAGAAATAAGGAGGGACTGGCCCAAGGCCCCAGAGTCCTGCCTGGCACCATGCCTGGCACTGTGCACTGATGTTTAGTGTTTCTGATCCCGTTTGTCTGTACTTACAGCCATTTTTTTTTTTTTTTTTAAATCTTGTGTTACAGTTTGATCCAGATGGTTATTTCTGGGCTGTAATTCACTTATTCTGCGTAGGTAAGGGTTTTTTAATAAATTTATTTATTTATTTATTCATTTTTGGCTGTGTTGGGTCTTTGTTGCTGTGTGGGCTGTCCTCTAGTTCTGGTGAGCGGGGGCTACTCTTTGTTGCGGTGCGTGGGCTTCTCACTGCAGTGGCTTCTCTTATTGCGGAGCACGGGCTCTAGGCGTGTGGGCTTCAGTAGTTGTGGTGCACGGGCTCTAGAGCGCAGGCTCAGTAGTTGTGGCACACGGGCTTAGTTGCTCCGCAACATGTGGGATCATCCCAGACCAGGGCTTGAACCCGTGTCCCCTGCATCGACAGGCAGATTCTCAACCACTGTGCCACCAGGGAAGCCCCATCAGTAAGTTTTTAAAGAAGTCTTACTGAAACAATTGAGACTTATTATTCCTTATCATATATCCACTTTTTAGTGATCCTGGACAATAGGAAGATTAAATCCAAGGTGTCAAGGTTAAAATTAAATGGGCATTTTTCTGGTTTGATTTTCCTGTTTTGGAGTTTTCCTGAAATGTTTGCAGTTTCCATAGAGTCTCACCTTTCTCGTGACAAACATTAATTAACTCGCCAGGGCCCAGGCTTCGCTTGCTCAAATCCACTTGTGCAGTGCTGGTTGGTCTTCTCTAAAAATGGTGAGAAGAGATCCAGATGCAGAGGTTTGTGTCAAAAACACTCTCTTTCAGCAGTATACCAAAAAAAAAAAAAAAAATTAAGTGGGTGAAATAAAAGGATCATCTACTTTATTTCAAACCAATGTTTCCTATCTGTAGTCTTAGGGGGATCAAACAGTGCCCTGACTTTGTGACACGTGGGTCAGAAGTCCAGCGGTGTTTCTCATGTGCACCATCAAAGGAAATCCAGGCTTCCTGTTAATTGTGTCCTTCTGGGGACCACGAGCCTTTCCAGCCCAGCACTCTCTCTATGAACTGCATCATCTGGGGGATTACCGAATGTGCATCCTTGAAATTCTCCGAAGTGCTCTTGGTCGCCCCCTGTTGGCTGCAGGTGACCCTTGCAGGGAAGAGGGGCCCTTCTCCCTGCAGATTTCATGCTTCCCAGGAAGCACCAGCCGCTCCCTCCACAGAATGCCACGTGCCAGTGACTTGTGTTGCTTACTTTCCAGGGGCTTATAAGATACTACAGAAATCCCAGAAACCCAACGCGTTAAGGTAAACTTTTAAAGTTTGGTGAGTCGTCATTTGGTTAAAGGAAAGGGGTGAGACCCACGGGGTCGTGAGCTTCTTCCTTCAGCCAGACTCCATGAGTCCAGGATGGGGGGAGGGCAGCAGGCCGGGTCCATCAGTACCTGAACCACCGCCAGCGATGTGCGAAGAGCCTGGAAGTCTCTCTCCTCTTCCTTCAGGGCGGCTGTTTAGATGACATTTTGACAAAAATTGCGTGACCGGCTGCCTTGGGCTCCAGTTCACTTCCTGCAGCTCAGAGGCACAGTCTTTTTTCTTGTTTCTCCAACCCCTTCCTAACTTTAGACCCAGAAGTCTCCCCCGTCACCAGCTCTGTTCTGGGGTAAAATGAGGCCTTTGTTGAGGGCAGTCAGTGGAACAGATTTGCTGAATGTAAATGAAAAAGATGAGAATTCAGGCCTCGGTTGGGCTGGAGCCACCAGGTCAGAGCCCTCCACTGGCCAGCTGGCCCCTGGGTTTCGGGGCCGCCTGAGGGCCACAAAGAAAGGTCTGAAGGGACTGACTCCTGGGGGAAGGTTATACATGCTGAGGGTATGTGATGGGTCCCTAGAGCACCATTTTTTCTTTGAATAAAGTGTTCTTTCAGCAAGAAGCCAGTAGAGTTGTTAGATAAAATACAGGATACCCAGGTAAATTTGAATTTCAGATAAGCAGCGAATAATTTTTTTAGTTTAAGTATGTTTCATGCAATATTTGGATCATACTTATACTAAAACATTATTCTTTATGTGAAATTCAGATTTATTTGGGTGTCCTGTATTTTTATTTGTCAAGTATGGTAGCCCTAGAAGCCAGTCCAGTGACCTGAGAGAGCTGACACTCCTTTTAAAATGGCAAATGTACACATAATCGGCCACAAGTGAAAATGCATGTGATAGTACTAAATTGGAAATGTTTTTAAAAAACGAGCCAGGAAATGGTTTTGAATATAAAGTACTTTTCTTAGTGTTTATTAATGATTTATAAATGTAGGAACTTGTACATAGATCTAATTTATTAATGGAAGAAAATGACTACTTTGTGTATGTTAAACACATATTATTTCACCTTTTATTTATTTATTTATTTTTCTCATTTCTTAGTGACATTGACCAGCAGTACTTAAACTATCTATTCAGGTAAAATATAATTTAAATTTTCAAAGAATAACTCATATTCTTCTAGAGCTAATGGATTTTTATTTTCCAATAATGTATATATTTTCTATTAATTAATTTTTTTTATTGGAGTATAGTTGATTTACAGCATTGTGTTAGTTTCTGCTGTACAGCAAAGTGAGTCAGTTATATCCAGTAATATTTGGATAAGGGAGATCTGAGCCAGTGTGCCTGCCTGCCAGGAAGGCAAGCTAAATAATTGGTGAGATGATCAGAATTGCGGAAACTAAATAGTAGTCCTGCCGTTAGGCCAGGCAAGAAGGGCTTCCATCCAGCCCCGCCTTTCAGAGAGCCATGCCTCTCCCAAAGGCATATGGAGTCTGTAAGGCTAAGAGCCCACACCCTTCCTTCTAGACTGGGACTTGGAATTTCCTACCCAAGTGGATTCCAAGGCCTCCCTGGGTCTGTCTTAACTCATTCCGAGACCCAATGGATGTCCAAAGAAAGGCTGTTAGTATGAGGGATGTGGATGGAGGGTGGGCTTGCAGACTGAGGTGTCCACACACACATGTTTAGGTCCTTGGGTGCAGGATGGAGCCTGGTGTCGGAGAGAAGAGGGTGCACTGGGAGCTGGGAGCCAGAGGCAGGCTCTCTCCACACCGCCACCTTCTGACAGGAAGCTCCAAGGACTCCACGAATTCTAAATTTTAATCTGGACTTTCAGGTGGCTTTGAAGGTGTATTTGTTAGGGTAGGATGAAGTTTGAGGCTTGATTTATAATATTTAAGTGTAGTATATGGATTTCCATTTGTACCGTTGCCCCAAGCCAAGTAAAGAATAGGGGTTGGCTGCTAAATAGAATAGCTGGGGAGTATTCTTGCATTCTGAGAGCCCCACATAGTGCACTGAGGGACCTAATTGAGAAATTGAGGTTTTGCTCTCCAGAACTCAAGTTTGCCTAATGCAACAACATTCAGTCCAGAGGACCAAGGTCGGAGAGGTGCCTCTCAGCCTTTGGCCACATGGATTTCTGCAGGAAGTTAGCTTAAAACGTTCAAGAGCTGTGTTCTCTACCTACAGGTAAAGTTCCTAAGTATCTTAGTATTTATGAAAATGCCTTTTTGAAGACAGGATTCAACCCAAACATAGCTGGGGCCCCTTTTGTACTCAGTGGAACAGTCATTAGTTCCACTCTGCCCAGACCCACCAGCTGCCTTTTCAAGAGGTGTTTCTGAAAATGCAGAAGACTCTTGGTGTTTGAAATGTTTCCATGACATCGGAGTACTTTAGACAGCTCTTTTTCCCCACAGAGCTTATAGCCAAGGCGAGCAGCAGAGGGTTTTGGGGGTGGAAAAAAACAGCCACTGTGACCCCCAGCTAGTTCTCCTGCCCTGCGCCCTCCTTGCCCTCCCCCGTGTGAGGGTGTCACTGCCTGGGAGACAGGTGCTTAAGGCTTCCTGCCTCAGCCCGCTGCACACCCCGCTAAAGCCACGCTGCTGTTTCCACGTCTTCTTTCAGTACAAGTGATGAAGATGAACCAGGGCTGAGATTCGATTTCCCACAGGCCCTGGGTATCAGCATCCAGAGATCTGCATTCACTCAGCTCTGTAGGGCAAGCTGTGCCTGTAGGTGCCAGCCCGGAGCCCTGCCTGCTGGTTTGAAAACATAGGGAGAACCTGCTATGTATCTGGCCCTGCTAAATACTTGAGCTCCAAAGATGAATAAAATATGGTGCTTGCTCCACAGGACATCACAGTGTAGGAACCAGGAGGGTATAACTCTATATTTACAAAATTCAGACATGGACTAGAGAGCCAACTCTTTTATTTAATTATCTCCTATTTTTAACTCCCTAGTGTTTTCTTTTAGAGTCACCCTTTGGGGTGATTCCGATGATGGCATTTGGGATACCATGTCAGGCCCTGGGAGATGTTTTGGGATGGAAAGGGGCCCCTCACATCCTGCCATAGGAGCAATAACTTCTGCTGCTGCTGAAGTTGAAGCCGAAAGGGGATCCAGCGAGGTAGAATGATGGAGTATGTACAGGGTATGTGTTTTCCGGAGAAAGAAGAGACAGCAAGCAGACAGCCCATGAGAAGGACAGGAAGTCTCCAGTCTTGTTTGTAGTATGTGTATTTTTTTTACAGCTAGCTGCCTGTAAACCCTTGTCTCACAAACCTACAACTTCCGAATGACCGGAATGTGACTGTTCTTGTGGCCGTTGTCACAACCCTCCTCTCCTCCTGCCTCTTTCTGTGACACTGCTCCTCTGAAAACCATCAGAAAAACAGAAATGATGCTGGGAGATAACCCAAGAGCAGGGCAGGGCTGATGAGCTAACATTGGTTTCCCTGGCTGTCATGTCACCAGCTGGAGATTTGTGGCAGTGCTTCCTGATCCTGGTACTTTATAGCTGCCGGGAGCCATAACAAATAAAAACAATGGATGCCCGGACCACACCCTCAGAGGTTCTAGCCAGGATGTTTCACTGTTTGGATGTGTATCCAGGGTTAAGAACCAGAGCAGGCCATCCAGCGCTTTAAGAAAACGTTCCTTCTTATATTTGAATTAAAAGTTTCATTCCTAACCTCCAACTAAATCAGCTGCCTGTGTGGCGTGAGTTTTGACGGAAGAGGGTATGGAAGGTGGGCTTAGGACCGCGCAAAGGCACTTGTAGACGGGTGCCGGGAGATGGGACAGGCTTCCAGAGATGAAGATGGGAGAGAGCCAAGCACAGGTACGGCCTGCATCATCCCATACAGCATCAACTGCAAATTGGTCCAGGTAGTTTTCAGACACAGGGTGGATGGCATGGGTCATTTTGTGGGCTAGCTTCCTGGAAGTTTACCCCTTCTTCTGTGTAGTTAATTTTGTGATTTAGCTCACAAATAGATTTAGCTCACATTCAACAGCTAACTTTTAGGCTGCAGCCTATTTGTAATTTAGACTCTGCTTTGTTTAGCTGACAAATACTCTCTGTAGATTAGGTGAATATGATAATCATTAGTGGCAGGGCTGACCCTCCAAGAGGGGCATGGACCCTCAGAGGCCATCACTGGGGAGATCCAGCCCTCTTGCCAAAACCTGAGGCATTTCAGGAGATTCTCACTCTCTCCCTGACAAGTTGGATCTAGGCAGAAGGAGACCATTCAGTGCAGATAATTTGCTTTTAGGCACATCTCACTATTTCCAAGTAGAATGGGTGAAAATGGATGTTGTTTTCTCAGCGCTGGGGAAGCTTTCTTCACGAGTCTGCTGTTTCTTTTTCAGTGTGGTGCTCCTGGCATTTGCATCTCACCCCACAGGTAAACATCCTTTTGTTCGTTTGTTTGTTTATCCTACATTGCCCATTCGACCCACTGCTCTGACTCCGGTTATATCTCTGAGGGAAATTTTGAAAGAGAATGTAGCTGCCTTCCAGGGTGTCACACTTAAGGGTTAGGAATGGCCCACATACTTGAAACTGTTCTTAGTATCCCGTTATGGATTTATTGCCCATGAATTTAACCTTTTTCCATCTTTTATTGTTGATGTTTTCATCTGGTGCAATCTCAGATGTATAGGCAGGTTTATTATCTGCCAAATAAACTAGTGCTTGCTTTGTCCTTTTCTAAAATTCTCCCTTCAAGCATCCAGAATTGCTCTTCAATCCTAGGGCTAAAGATTTGGTGGAGAAGTTCAAATTGCCCCTATTTCTCAGTGACATCCTTTTATATATTTTTATCATGTATTGTCATCCAGTTTTCATAATTCCAGATTAAAGAAGTCATTTTAAAACTTACCTTCACCCATATATACACTGATATGTATAAAATAGATAACTAATAAGAACCTGCTGTATAAAAAATAAATAAATAAAATTAAATTTAAAAATAAACAAAAAACTTACCTTTACCCTGTTGCTGCCTCAATTACCCTAGAGTTGTTTTCCAAATTCAGGAATTTTCCGTAATACTCTGTTTCATTGTGTTTTTTTACTTTGAAAGTTTTTGAAGTTGATGCAAAGATAAAGCAAAAATATCTGTGTGCAGCACGGCTGAAAATACACATTTTATTGGTCACACTCCTTAAACTAATGTTTATTGACCTTTGCTACGCATGAGGCATTACCCAAGCCCTCAGGGTCTCAGTCTCTTATCCGGAAATTAAGAAAGGTGGACTGGATTATTTCTGAAGCCCCTTCTAGCTTCCTGCTGTGCCCCAAACAGCAACCCCTTTCTGTTTGTGTTTTTAGCTGCTTCAGACTGTTTGAACTAATATCCTCAGGGAACTGCTGATGGTGACTCGGGTCATGTTTCTAGATTGGATATGACATAACCGAACCGCTGTCTCATTAGCATAATTTGAATTATTTTTTCTCCATGAGTGCTTCTACACTTGCCCATACTGAAGCACATCCACTGTTTTCTGCACACTCCCATAGCCTAGAAACCTACCCTTTGTAAAATTACAAGTCATATGAAACCCTGGTGTTGACCCTAAACACCTACCTGTACCGCTGAGTGTCCGCCTCCAAATCCCGCCTCTCAGCATTCCTTCGTGCAGCCAGAGGGTTGCCACCCAACAGGTATTTCAGAGCCTACTAAGTGTCTTCTGCCTTTCAAACAGGTTTTTAATCAAAGACCTTTGGAGAGTTATGCTTGCTGGTGCTTCTTGGTTTGCATGTTCATTTTCTCCCTGAGTGATTTCTAGTGGATTTGGGTGAATGATACTCACTTAAAGAAGTCGCTCTGCCTTTCCCTAAGAGGTTATGCTAGTTCATTTGTTACACTCACGCTTATCAGAGCTGGAAGGAACCTTAGTGATTATCCAAGGTGCCACCACATTTTACAAATGAGGAAATTGAAACCCAGAGGAGTTAAGTGATGTGACCAAGATGATGCTGAGGAGGTGGGTAGCAGAGGGAGACTGGAGTTTAGCTGAAGCTTCCCTGCGAGGGGGTGCCCCACGGCCGTAGGGGTCAGGAGTCCTGTGGGCCTCAGTAGCCATCGTAGCAGGGCTCAGGCAAAGGCCCCAGGGAAGGTAGGTGTGAGGCTACTTACGAACTGGCGGCAGCCTTCCAGAAGAAGCCGGAGATGTTCATCTGTACCAACACCAAGTTGGGTATCAAATCCATGAACATCCCAGGGAAACACTGTGGAACCACACCTACTTTTACGTGAATTAAGTAACAAAGACAATTGTGGTCTTTATAAACAGTGCAGTTGTTTATACTGAAGTTGTGTAATGCACAACCTTGTGCAGCTCTAAGCAGTGGCCCATTGTTTCAAAAAGCACACAGGTTTGCTCAAGTAGGTAATTAAGGCAGATGGATATGAAGGTAGGAATTTGGTGTGTGAGATTATGGAAGCTGAGAATCTAGAAGACCCCCTGGGGATCAGTTTTTCCCAGCTTTATAAAGCCAGGTCAGTTGCCCTAAACCCTTTGATGGGTCCTGGTGATGTCTTCTCATAGGAGCATAAGGTTGATTACAAAATTTAAGCAAATAAAACAGCTGAGGAAAATCTCTTTCCTCCGGAAGTATTCAAGGACTGCTCTGATTGGGCAGCTTCAATTCCTGCCAATTTGTTAGCTTTCTCATTGGACCCATGGGTGGTCCAGCCCATTTTTAAGATAGAACAGCACTTCGTTCTTTCCCACTTGCTTATTATACTTTCCATCTGGAATGTCCACTTCGAGGCCTGGGTGTGGGTCAGGGAGAGCAGCTTCCTGATTCTCCCACACCTGCACCAATTAAGACACAGTAAGAGTCAGGACCCATGGGTGCAGCCTTTTTTTTTTTTTTTTTTAAAGGCTCTGTTAATTTCTGATGTTTTAAAACAAGGCTTTATTCTTTTTGGTTTCTTCTTACCTCTTCTTTTTTTACTTGTATCTTCATTATTTAGTAGTACTTTCAAAACATTTTAAAATTGAGATATGATTTACACATAGGAAATGCACATATCTTAAATGCACAGCTTGATCAATTTTGACAAATGTATATGCCCATGTAACTCACACCTCTATCAAGATATAGAAAACTTCTGTCACTCCAGAAAGTTTCCTCACGTCCCTTCTTAGTCACTCCCTCTCACCGACCACCAAAAGCCCCTATTGATCTGATTTCTGTTACCATACATAAGTTCTGTCTATTCTAGAGCCTCATATAAATGGAAACACACAGGAAGTATTCTTTTGTGTCTAGCTGTTTCATTCAGCATAGCATTTAGAGATTCATCCAGATTGTTGGGTGTCTCACTAGTCTATTCTCTTTTATTGCTGACTAGTGTGCTGGTGTATGAACCTTTTGTTTATCCATTCACCTGTTGATGCTCACCTGGGATGTTTCCAGTTTTGGGCTGTTATGAATAAAGCTGCCATCAAGATTCTCATACAGTGCTTTTTGTGGACTTATGTTTTAATGTCTCTTGGATAAATATCTAGGAGTAGAATTTCTGGGTCTTACAGTAGATATATGTTTAACTTTTAAAGAAAGTGCCAGTTTTCTAAAGCATTTGTACCATTTTACCCTCCCACCCAACAATGCGTTAGAATTCCGGTTTCTCCATGTCTTCACCAACATTTGGTGTTGTCTGTCTTACGTTAGCTATTCTACTAGGTGGGTGATGGTCTCTGAGTAGTGCTTTTGACTGAGCCGCCCTTCTCACTCACTCCCGAGTGACTAGAAAGATAGGCTTTCTTGCAATGCAGGTGGTGTGGCTTTGGGTCACCACCTTTGGGGTGCATTGGGATGTAGTGGTAGGTAGGGACCAGGTAGATAGTTCTCCATGTCCTAGGTGCAGACCCTGACACTTTTCCTATTTCAGGCACTGGGTTTGCTTCTTCTTTTTTTTTTTTTTTTTTAATTAATTATTTATTTATTTATTTATTTTTGGCTGTGTTGGGTCTTCGTTTCTGTGCGAGGGCGTTCTCCAGTTGCGGCAAGCGGGGGCCACTCTTCATCGCGGTGCGCGGGCCTCTCACTATCGCGGCCTCTCTTGTTGCGGAGCACAGGCTCCAGATGCGCAGGCTCAGTAGTTGTGGCTCACGGGCCTAGCTGCTCCGCGGCATGCGGGATCTTCCCAGACCAGGGCTCGAACCCGTGTCCCCTGCATCGGCAGGCAGATTCTCAACCACTGCGCCACCAGGGAAGCCCCTGGGTTTGCTTCTTGGTGGGTGGGATCTAGTTCTCCTTCTAATCTTTCAAAGTCACAGTTCATGCAGAAGCTCCAAGAATCTTAGAAACTTGCACCCCCAGGACTGCCTTAAGTAATAGTAGAGAAAACAAATTCTTCCTCTGTTTGAAAGTTTGCATTTCATCTTTGTATGGGGTCCCTCTGCTGTGGCATTTTCAAGAGAGAAAATTTCAAGGAACCAGAAGGGCAGGAAGACTTTCGGGAATCTGACCAGAAATGACCTTGTTATGTGGTGTGTCTGCTGCTCGTATTGAGATAAAGCAAGCAGTACTGATTACATCCTGGAACTGACCTTCCACTTTTCCACTGATTCACTGAAATGTGGTGAGAGGAAATTTTCTTGATGTTCAAGTATCCATTGTTCTTGATGTGGTAAAATTGTGCCACACTTTTCACCGTGGCGATTTCATGCTCCATTATCTTCAGAGAGATGGGACTCACTCCCTCACTCAGAGAGTCAGCAGAATTTTAACTGTGGAGCACAGGGATGAAGGCTTAACTCAGACTTCTGTGCGTAAGCTGCATGTTGATGCCACAAAGCATATTTACAGCGCTTGAACCGCTTACCCTGTGCTTAAAGTGTGCGTTCTTTGCTAGGTGGTGCAGAAGTGTTGTCTTTTGAGCATCTTTACACAGTTTTTAGCTCCTGGGTCTAGTTCTCATGTGGTTGGGGCCAGCTAGCCACGTACTGCAACATTTTCGGGACTATTTTTGTAGCACAATCATTAACCTTTGCTGTTTAGAGGTTGGTGTGCACCCTCTCTGTTGAAGTAAAAGATGAGGCCGGCTGAAGGCATCAGGGGGGAAGCACCGGGGGCCAATTTGAGATTGAGGACCAGCAGAGCCAAGTGGAAAGTGTTTGGAACATTCTCTCCAGGGAAAGCAAGAGGGGTTGAAGTCTTCCAGATACTCTTGGCTCAGGAGTGCTTGTTATTTGTCAGAGATGGTCCTAACACAGTGGATACAAGGGCTGAGTATAATAGAATTCTTGCTCGCAAGGACTCAATGGCTCTAGAAGGAGAGACAGTCATGGAGTCAACTACATGAGAAATGTGTGGAGGTTTCAGAAATGGCTCAAAGAGAAGAGCGAGCTATTCTCTCTCTTGCTCTCAATGATTTACAGGATCAATTTTTAGGATTTGAGTGAGGGTTATTATGTAACTGGTCAATTCCCTATGATGGTGATTTTTTTCTTTATCTTCCTTCCTCCCAGTCTACCTCTGCCCACTGCACTGCCCTTCAGACCCCTCCGTAGCCTGGGCCGCACTGGGAGTCCCGTTCACCTCCCCTGAATCTTGAGGTCCTGCGTTTAATTTATTCTTCTCTGCCCAGCCCTCCTGGTCACACTGACTGCGCTGCAGTTTCTCTCACGCTGAGAGGGCGGTTGGGAAAGAGCCAAGAACCAACAGCTGCCAAAGAGACAGAGCAAATCCTCCACGAACGTGCCTTCACCCACCTTACAGGGGGCTGGGGCCACCTGCTAGGACCTGGGTGCTCAGGGTGTCCTCAGCTGTCACTTCTGTGGGAAAAGGGGCTACAGGAGCAGTGGAGCTCCTCATGCACTGGATGTCTGGGCCTGATGTCAGTTACAAAGTCCCTCCACCGGTATAGGTCCCTAGGAAATGACAGAGGTGTTCAGTGGAGCCGTAGCAGAAAGAGAACAAAAACTCTTAGCCTTTTGTTGGGCTGCACGAAAACCAGATCCTAGGCGACCTCTCCTTTTAGTTAAATACACATACATATGTACAAACCAAATCAAACAAAATAACAATAGTTATGGTAGAAAAAAGCAGCCGTCCAGAGAAGTGGAATTCAGACCTTTCCTTCCCAGTCGATGGTTGAATCATTTGAGATCATTTAGGTACGAGGAAGTGTAGCGATGCGTTGTGTCTTTTGTTCTGAAACTCTTGATTAATAAGTGTAGTGATGAAGGATGTTCCACTGCCCCTGACGTGCTGTGAGTACTCAGGAAAATCAACCTTTCTTGCTCCAGCCCATCCAGAACTGAGAGACAGACCGAGGCCCAGGGGTCTGGAAGGTCTGGCGCCTCCAGAATCTCAGAAATTCCAGATTTGGAAGGATTAGGCTATCTGCTGTGGAAATGCTTAATTCCTTTTCTCTGGACATTTTTGGAAGGCTTTCTGCTTTTTTAATCTCCTGACTTCTTGTTTGTGACCAAGTTCAAATTCCAGAGAGGGAAGCAGCCAATATGTGTGATTATTTCCTCTTGCACCAAGTGGAACTAAAAGAATGAACTTACTTCACTAGAAATAAATGTACCCTTTGGACCTTAAACTAAAATGAGTATGCACGGGCGGTTGGCCCCTTCTCTGTTTGCGCGGTAATTAAACACAAAGATGAGAAAAGATGTCAGAGGCATGCATTCACGATCCTTTTTTAGATATAAGGCAGAAAAGAATAGAAGAATCTTAAAAAAAGATTCTTTTTGTCCTACGCTCTGGGCCCGGGATGGCTGTCCGGTGAAGAGGAGAGATCTTAGGACTTGAAGTCACCGGGGTCCACACTCTGGCTCAACAGTTAGAGAGCTGTGCAAACGTGAACAAATCACTTCTCTGAGCTGCAGTTTAAATGGGGATAACAAAGCTTCACAGAGTTGTTACAAGGATTGAAAGAGACAACGTTCGGGAAGCTTTTCACACAGGGCCTTGCACAGGGCAGGCTTTCACTAAATGGGTGTTATTATCATCACACTATTGTTGTAAGAAGACAATGCCAATGACACAGAAACCCTCGAATGCCGGAGTGAATTCACTGCTGGGCAGCTCAACGCTCAGAGGGCTGATGTAATTAAGATCCTTGCCTTGTGTTTCCGGGCAGCCGGGGGCAGGGGGCTTTCGGGCTGTGTGTCTCACCCTTGCTGTTTCCCTCAGGTGATCTCCTCAGCGTCCTGGACTTTCCGTTCCTGTATTTCTACAGATTCCATGGCAGCTGCTGTGCCAGGTAATCTTAACTCGGAAAACCCCTCGCACTGTGGATTTGTATGTTTCTGTACTAGCAGCTGTGTCTTCGTGAAGCCCAGGGTCACTGTCTGTTATCTGAATGAGCGTAGAAGAAAGTGGTGTCTGGTGCAGGTGAGGAAGTTGATCCATCGGCCATCAGAGGGTTATTACGAACATTCTCAGGTGCTCAGGGCTGGCCTGGGACCTGCGAGGACCACTGTCCTGAAGAATTTTCTCGGCCAGGGCAGTGGTTTTCAGACTTGCAGAAGAGAGAGAATTCTCCCACTTCTTTTTTTTCCCCACAAGCAATTCTTAAACAGAAGTTCAGTATATAAAAATGATGACACTGGCTCAGTTCAAGGGAAGATTTGGGTACAGAATCACACCCTGTCAGCATCTACCTTGATTTCTCTCTTGTTCCTAAAGGGCAGCCTCCAAAAACTTTTGACTGAACCCTAAGACTCTGAGAGACAGATTTTGAAACCAATGACTAGGAATTGTCTAGACCACAAGGTGATCGTTAATATTTGGCCTTGGGAAGTATCAGAGATGTGGACCAATTAGATGGATACATTTAGATACACAGAGGTTCATCCCCATCCTACCCCCACCCCTTTCCTGCCATGACCCCCACTTCGCTTGACTGTATTGTGCTGAGGAATGGAAAGGCTGCTGTGGACAGTCTCAAAGCATGGATTCTGATATGGTCGAAAGACCACACTTGGGTTGAATTTCAGCCTTGCTGTTTGCTAATTTGTGTCTTTGGGCAAGTTATCCTTGTTCTCCCAAACCTTAGTTTAGTTTTCTCATCTGTAAAATGGAAAGACAATACCAATACAGGGTGATTGTATGTATTAAATAAGGTACATAAAGCTCGAAGCATCTTGCCCGGCTCAGCAAATGATGGGCATTATTATTATCTGTAGATAAAATGTCAACAGACCAGAAGCAACTGCTACATAAAAGCCAGACCACCTACTTCCACCCAAAAGAGAGTGTACCTTGTGAAGCAGTGATTCTTCACAGAGAGTTAAAGAGCTGATATGCAGCTAGGTGCTGTTTCTGATGGGGGTGTGTTAGGACAGAAAAAATCAGTATTATAGAGTTTGCATCTGCATTTGAGCCTCAGAGTGATTTTTTTTTTTTTTTTTTATCATTCTCAGAAAAGTTTCAGGAAAACACTGACAGAATTTGTCTTCTCAGTTCCTATCCATTTGGTCAGGCCTTGTCACTTGCCCATTAGCTAGGACTGTGTGGCAGGAGTGTCAGTGCCACGCTGGTGCCTGCCGACTTGCTTCCCTTTGGGCCTGCTTCTTTGGCCGCATGGGTGGCCAGGGTGCCAAGGGGGCCACCAGGTTTGGTTATTTGGAGCAGAACATCACAGTTCATAGCCCGTTGGCGATGGCTTTGTGGGGTGACCTGTTTTTTTTTTTTTCTTGGCCGCGCTGCGCGGCATGCAGGATCTTAGTTCCCTGACCAGGGATCGAGCTCATGCCTCCTGCAGTGGAGGTGCAGAGTCTTAACCACTGGACCGGCAGGGAAGTCCCTGTAGGGTGACCTTCTGCCTCCATTTCTGCCCCTTTTAATCTGCAAGTTTTTCTAATTCAACATGAAAACTCAGGTGTTTTGTTTTTTTTTTAATTTGAAAGATTTGGAAATCTTTATCTGAATTGGTTTAACTCTCTATTACATTCTACCTCTGGCTTACCCTCTTTTAAGAACGTGGCGCTTTTCCCCACATCATCTCATGACTCCCCCATAACCGTATCTCAGACTAAGAGCTGTCGCCTTCAGAGGTCCTGGGGGAGCTCAGGAGGGGTCGTGGAAGCCTGAGGGGTCAGTGGTAGCCGTGGCCTGGAGACCCCATGAATAGGGCGCCCCAGGCTCCTTCACTCCTGGGGTCTGCCCAGTGCTCTTAAGACCTGCCTCCACAGCAAGGGGTAGACAAGCTGGAAGCGGAAGACACAGATGAGGGAGATGAGGGAGGGACCCATGAGTCATTTAGAAATGATTCACCGACATGCAAGTCAGGTGATGGGAAAGAGTCATGGACGCTTTCAGGAGCGTGTTGGTCACAAGCCAGGGGTCGCTCAGTCCTAGCAGAGTCTGTGCTGAGGGCAAGGGTCAACGTGGAACTGTGCCCTCCTCTGGCCGGGGATGGAGAGGACAGGAGAAGCCCAAAGGGGACCGAGGTATGGGGGATGGGACAGGCACCTGTTGGGGATGCAGGGGGTGGACACCACCAAGAGGAGCCCTGGAGGGCCGGCTGCCTCACTGTCCTCTACCAGCCTCGCGACCTTGGGCACCCGGGGCATCTCACTCCGTCTCTCTGGCCGAGAGCACGTTTCCACGTTGAGGTCTGCAGGGCCGTGGAGAGCTTCGGAAGAGCCAGGAAACCTGGACTCGAATTACGCCTGTGACCCAGTTTGCTTGTTAATAAAGTGAGACTTGGGGCTGGGGAACCTTTCTGTTCTGAAAATCTCTGATTTCCATAAGATAGGATGAAGAACACTATGCTTATTCCTGCTTTAAGGCCACAGAACCGAGCCTGGGCCAAGAGAAAAAGGGAAAAAAATGGGGATTTGGTCAAGGTTACGAGGGTCGGTGAGCACAGCCAGGAATAGAATCCAGGATCACTTGATTTCCCGCTTCCTGCTTCCCCACAGGGGCTCCTTGTGAGAGTGACTCAACGCCTTAATCAGCGCGGCCCAGGCTCCCATGACCGCAAGTGCAGACCTCTGCAAACTTTATGGGTAGTTAGGCCAAACAGGCTGAAATATATAGAGAGGAAACCTAATCCCTGTCCCTGGTCCTGCCCCAAGAATGTGGCTGTGACCTAATCGAGTCTAATGAAATGAAGGCGCACATTTCTGTGAAATTTGGCCTTAGGTGCGTTTAGTCAATTCAACCTGCTTCCAAGTACACCTGCCAAACATTTATGTAATACCTGCTATGATCAGGGCACCTTGTTTGGCTCTGTCGGGGAAATATGGAGAAGCCCAACAGTGGACCCCTCCCTCTCAGGGCTCATGATCTGGGTGGGAGCCATACCCCAGCACCTATAATAGAGGTCAGATGGCAGTGTGGTATCCGACACCCTGGAGCTACAAAGGAGGAGGTATGTAGAGCTCCAAACCTCCGGATAGCCCCCAAGATGCTGTCCAGCCTCAGGCTCCCTTGGGAGGTGAGGGCTTTTTCAGACATTATTCCCAAAGTATAGCGTCTGTGTAGGTCACCCTGCTTTGGGGGACTTCTATTATGCAGCCCTCCCCTTTAGGTTCTTACCTTGAACCAAGGGGCCAGTCCAGACCCTCTGACTTCATACGGTGAGTGTTTCTTTGGAAGTCTTTTCCTAACAGTTTGTTCTGCTTGAAAAAAAAGTTGAAGCTCTACCTTGGCAAGCACCAAGCTCCAGAAGTAATACAGGAAGGAGCAGGAGATACTGTCCTCCAGATTTTTTTTTTTTTCTTTCATGATTTAGCCAGAGATCTCCCAAATTTCTATACCCACTCCCCGCCTCCAGGGAAATGATCTCTTCATAGCTCCTTAGCATAGTAGAGCTTAATGGGTTTTTTAATTTGGGGTGTTTTTATCCAGAGATCACTAGAAAACAAAGATGAGATAGGGGTGGTGTAATAACTAAAAATCGACTAATTTTTGTAAAGGTAAATACAAAATGTAACAGGAAACAGCTACTGGCTATAGGAAGACAAGTCTCACTAACAAAAGTATATTTTCTCCTTCCAGTGGATTTTTGGGATTCTTTCTCATGGTCAGCACAGTGAAGCTAAAAAGCCTTATGACCCCAGGGCAGTGTGCAGCCTGGATTTTCTTTGCTAAGGTAAGAGAGAGGGGAGGGGTGGGAAGAATCCATCTCAGGAGCCCTTGTGTCCAGTGTTCTCAGAGTCAGGTTGGTCTTCACGGAGTCATCTCTAGCCCCTGGCCCTGAGCCTGATGCTTCACTTGTTCAGGTAACAATTTCTGAGGGTTTCTGCCTATTTTATCAGCATGACATACTGATCTCTATCACATTCCTGGAAGGTGACCTGAGTATGCCCCTTAATTTCCCAGAGCCTTAATTTTCCCATCTGAAAATGAGAGATTTTGCCAAAACAAAGCAAAGCACCTCTAAGCCTTCTCTTGCTCAAAGAGACTGGACCCCTGGATGCATGGGGCAGTTCTTATCTTCCTTCCTGGGGGCTGTGAGGGTGTCCAGAGCTCCAGTGACTTGCCCAGAAGGTCTCAGCCTGTCAGAGGCAATTGAGAAAGGAAAACAGATGGCCTGATTGGGGGACTCTGATGGACCATTCTAAAAAGGGACTAATAAAAATGCCCAGCACGTATTGACCATGGTTGAAGCATAAGATAGAGAGATGGGAAAATAAGAAGGAGCAGAAAAATCAGCTGTGGGATGCAGGATCTTAATGCTTTGGGGCTAGCTCTTTCTATTGGAGCATTTCATTTCCCTAAAGTCTGTGAAGGATTCAAGTTACAGTGCCCTAGGTACTGCTTCCACGGAATGAGATTTCTTAATTAATTTAATCTAATACAGTAATCATTTAAACTTGTGCCTTTAGCCATCTTTATGTTTGTTGGCTGATTTTTTTCCCCCAGAAAGCAAAAACAAACGTTTTTATTTGAAAGTAAGATTTCACAGCGATGTTTCCACCTGCATTGTCTACTTTCTAATAGCATTAATAATTCACATTCCAGCAGAATGTAAAGATTGGCTGTGATACTGACTTAGAGCATGACAGAATGAGGAGGTTGATAAATCCTCTCCCCCAGAAGCAACTAGAAAGCTGGAAAAAGACTGTCAAAGATATCCATTTCAGCTCTCTAAAAATTGACCAAAAGCGCACAACAAACTGAGAGGCATTTGTTCATGAAAACTCCTAAACTTCGGGTAGGAACGGCATGAGTTAGTGGTGTTCTTGCTTTAGGTTGCTCTCATTCCCTTCTCCCCATCTCTGTAAGTATTCTATTTCAACCAGAGCAGGGCAGGCTGTGAAAACCAACAAGCTTGCTGCTGCTTCCAGAAGATGCTCACTGTCTTTGGAGTATTGTCAGGTAAAGGGGCCATCTAGGTGGTAAATGAACAGGAAGCTCCACTAGCTTGAGCTTACCTCTTTGGGGCAAGCAATGGACCAGTGGTCTAGCTGGGGACTTACCAGGTAGTTCTGGGAGGTGAGACAGCCATCAGGGTCTTGCTAGCTCTCCATAAATGCCAGATTTGCCTTAGTCTGTGTGCATGAGCAGCAGAGATGGAGCATGCCCAAGACACCTACACGTCCCTGGTCAACAGAGCCTGTGTGCACACACACAGGAGACGTGAGAGACCAGCAGAAAGAAAAGCCGGGGCTGACATGAAAACAGCCTAAAGTTTGAGTGTGCTCCCCAGCCCACATACAGAGTCAGAAGCAGAGAGAAAGCTTTCTGGCTTAAGGTGTTTGAGCAAAACCTCTTGACTAGTCTTTGCCAGAACGCTAAGCTATGCAGACATGGGGATGATCCCTAGGAAGGCAGGCTTAAAAATAAAAGCAAGAAAAAAAGTTGAGTGAAGACCGCAGCAATGGTACCTTATATGGGAGACAGGTTTCACAGACTTAGTCCAGGCAAATTACTAGACAAGCAAAACAACAATGCCAACGAAAATGCTCTGGGAAAAAGTCAGAATCCAGAGTTGCTATACTATCTAAAATGCCCAGTACTCAGTGAAAATTAGGGCATTCAGAGAAACAAGAAAGCATAATCCATGCACAGGAAAAAAGCAGTCAATAGGAATTGTGCCTGAATGTCTATCCTCAGAGGTAGGACTTAGCAGAAAAAGACTGCAAAGCAGCTATTTAAATATGTTCAGACAGCTAAAGGAAACCATGTTTAAAGAATTAAAGGAAAGACTCAATGAATACAGAGTCTCAAAGAGGTAGAAATGATTTTTTTAAAAAGAACCAAATGGAAATTCTGGAGTTGAAAAGTACAGTAACTGAAATGAAATGAAAAATTCTCTAGAGGTACCCAGCAACATATTTGAGGTGGCAGAAGAAAGAATAAGTGTACTGGAAGGTGGAACAAAAGAAATTATTCAATCTAAAGAACAAAGACTTTTTAAAAATTGAAGAAAGATGAACAGAGGCTCAGAGACCTGTGGGACGACATCAAGAATATCAACAAATGTATAATAAGAATTCCAGAAGAAGAAGAAAGAAGGTTAGAAGAAAAAAAAAAATGACAATCGGCAGATGACTTCTCATCAAATACAACAGAGGCCAGAAGGCAGTAGAAAAGAAAAAAGGTCTCAAATCAATAACCTAAGCTTGCACCTTAAGAAACAAAAATAGGAACAAAATAAACCCAAAATGAGCAGCAGGAAGGATATGATAAAGTTCAAGGTGGAAAGTAATGAAATAGAAAACAGAAAAGCAATAGAGAAAATCAATGTTTGTTCTTTGAAAAATCAACAAAATTGACAAACCTCTAGCTAGACTGATGAAGAAAATAAGAAGATACAAATAATCAAAATTAGAAATGAAAGAAGGGACATCACCACTTATCCTATAGAAACTAAAAGTATTGTATAGTTTTATGCCAGCAAATAGATGATTTAGATGAAATGGACAAATTCCCCAGAGGCACAAAATAGGAAAATTGACTCAAGAATAAATGGAAAATCTGAATACGCTCATAACAAGTAAATAAATGTAAGTAGTAATTTAAAAATCTTTCTACAAAGAAAAGCCCAGGCCCAGTTGGCATTACTGATGAGTTCTATCAGATATTTAGAGAAGAAATATTTTTTCTTTACAAATTATTTTAGAAAATAGAGGAAGAGGGAATAACTCCCAATTTATTCTGTAAGGTGAATTACCCTGATACTAAAGCCAGACAAAAAATTGTAAGAAAACTACAGGCCACTATCCCTCATGAACATAGATCTTAAACAAAACATTAGCAAACCAAATTTGGCAACCTACAGGAAGGATTATACACAATGATCAAATGAGATTTATCACAGGAATGCAAAGTTGGTTTAACATGTGAAAATTAATATGTTATATTAATAAAATAAAGAACAGGGGCTTCCCTGGTGGCGCAGTGGTTGAGAATCTGCCTGCTAATGCAGGGGACACGGGTTCGAGCCCTGGTTTGGGAAGATCCCACATGCCACGGAGCAATAGGCCCGTGAACCACAACTACTGAGCCTGCGCGTCTGGAGCCTGTGCTCGGCAACAAGAGAGGCCACGATAGTGAGAGGCCCACGCACCGCGATGAAGAGTGGCCCCCGCTTGCCGCAACTAGAGAAAGCCCTCGCACAGAAACGAAGACTCAACATAGCAATCAATCAATCAATCAATCAATCTTTAAAAAAATAAATAAATAAAATAAAATAAAGAACAGAAATACATGATCACGTCAATAGGTACAGAAAAATCATTTGACAAAATCCAACATCCATCCATGATAAAAACTCTCAACAAACTAGTGACAGAAGAGAACCTCCTCAGTTTAGTAAAAGGCATCTATGAAAAACCTATAGCTAACATTATACTTAATGGTGAAACTGAATACTTTCCCCCTAAGATTGTGAGCAACACAACAATTGCACTCTCACCACTTCTATTCAGCATTATCCTGGAGGTTTCGGGCAGTGCAATAAAGAAAAAAAAATTGTCTGTACTCACAGATGACATTATCCTATACATAGAAAATCCTAAGGAATCTATAAAAACCCTAATTGAACTAATAAACGATTTCTCAAGGTCTCAGGGTGCAAGATCAATCGTAGTTTTATGTATTAATAATGAACAGTCATGTTCAAAAAAATGAAATTAAGGAAACAATTCCATTCACAATAGCATCAAAAAGAAAAAAATACTTAGGAATTTAACAAAGAGGTGTAAGATTTATACACTGAAAACTATGAAACCTTTCTGAGAGAAATTAAAGAAGATCTCAATAAATGGAGAGACTCAATATTGTTAAGATGGAAATTCTTCCTAAATTGTACAAATTCACAAACTGATCCTAAAATTTATTTGGAAATGCAATAACCAAAACAAAAGAAAAAGTAAAACAAAGTTGGAGGACTTGAGCTACATAATTTGGAACTCACTATAAAGCTAGAATAATCAAGACATTTTGGTATTGGCATAAGGGTAGACATTAAGGTCTACTGATTTTCTTTTCTTTTTTTTTTTTAAAGGGTGTCAATGTATTTTTTTTTGAAGATTTTATTTTATTTTATTTTATTTTATTTATTTATTTGGTTGCACTGGGTCTTAGTTGCGGCTCACTGGCTCCTTAGTTGTGGCATGCAAACTCTTAGTTGCGGCATGCATGTGGGATCTAGTTCCCTGACCAGCGACCAAACCCGGGCCCCTGCATTGGGAGCGCGGAGCCTTAACCACTGCGCCACCAAGGAAGTCCCAAGGTCTATTGATTTTCGATAAAGGTGCCTAGGCAGTTCAATGGAGAAGGGGTTTTCTCTTCAGCAAATGAGGCTGTAACAGTCCGTATGCTGGGGAAAAAAGTACTTAGACCCTTGCAAGGCTTGCATTGTTAATTCAAAATGGATCATAAACCTAAATGTTAGAGCTAAAAGTAGAATACTCTTAGAAGAAAACACAGGAGAAAAATCTTAATGACCTTGGTTTAAGCAAAGAGTTCTTAGATATGACACCAAAAGCATGAGCCATAAAATAATTGATAAATTAGACTGCATTTAAGTTAAAATATTTTGTAATTCAAAAGACACCATTAAGAAAATGAAAAGATAAGCCACAGTCTAGGAGAAAATATTTGCAAATCATAATGGACCACTTATACATCAAAATGTGCTGACATTTGGAATACAACATAATTGTACTTTGCAATACAGCCTTTCCCCCATGTCATTGCGACTCTACTGGGTGCCAGTATATTCAGAAAGTGACTCAAAAAGATGTTCCATTGGCCCAGAGGAGAATTTGGATTCTGTGAAAAACTCACAGGCAGAGAGGTTAAGCAGAAGGATGTGCAGGTGGGGAACCAGGAGGAAATACATTTAGCTAGAGGAGGAGGAGAATGTAGAGGGGTAGGGAAAAACGGGGCATAGAAGAGTCAGATTATAGGTATCCCTAAAAGCCATGCCACAGAGACCATTGTGAACCTCTGAGTGAGACTGACCAAGGGTAATGTTTTAAGCAGGTTAATATGGCGGCAGTGCTTAAGACAGATTGGAAATGACTTCCAGCCATTCAGAAGGGAGGTGAATCAAGGTAGTGATGGCAAGAAGAAAGGTGAAAGGTCAAACTTGACTTACAATTAGAAGGAAAATAAATTTTAAGTACACAACTTACCATATAATTGCTCTGTGATGTGATAAAAGAATTAGATAACAAAGACAAATCATTTTAGAACAGATGGGGGGATAGTTTGGACATAGGAATGATGGGTATGGAAGGTCACAAATGGCTTCCAGGTTTGTAGCTAGAGACATGGGAAATGCATGGCATTACAGATAGAAATGGGGGTGATTGTGAAAGAACATCTTTGGGGAGGAAAGCTAGTGATATACATTTTAGACAAATGTGTATGGTGATAAAACATCTACACGGAGCTCTTTTTTGTTGGAAACATGGGGTCAAATGTAGGCAAGGGCTCAGAGCTCTGCATCTCCACTTGGGCTTCACCTGTAGAAAGATGGAGTTGAAATCAAGAAAATGTATAAATTGATGAGCTCACTGAGAGAGTGAAAGAATTTGGGGAGAACAGAGAAGAGGCTTACAACTTAGCTTGGGTGATACTTAGATGCCAGGGACCGATAATGAGCAGGAGAGAGAAGTAATAGGCGGAAGGTAGAAGAGGGATCAGGAGAGTTCAGAGCGGGGAAGTGTAAGGGAGAATTTTAAGGAGTAAAGCAAAATGCCACCAAGAGGTCAAAGAGATCCGACTGAGAAAAGACTAGAGCAAGGACTTTGCTGACCTTTGAGGAAACAGTTTTAGGCGAAGGGCAGGGGTCGGAGTGGGGCAAAAGCTGGATCACAAATACTCAAGAATACAAAAAAAGAATACATAAAAAGTAGAAGATTGTGATTGGTGGTGGGTAGGTCTAAAGAAGACAACTTCTGTTCTAGGAAAAGAAGGACTTGGGCGTGCTTGAAACTGGAAGACACCTGTATACAGAGATTTCACGATGCTAGAGAATGAGGGGAAATTGGGAGAATACGTTTCAAAGAGAAATGGAAGGAGTGGGGGGGTGGTTAACTTTAGAGAAAATGAAAAGCCTTTATCCTGAGCCTTGGCAGAAGGACGAAGATAGGAGGGAGGCTGTTCCTTGAGTCACGTGGCAGGGGAACTGGGGTTTCAGGGGTTTCAGGGAAGGAAAGACTCTCTGGCTTTGATCACTACGTACGGAACTCCTCTAGTCCTCAGCTTTTTCATCCATAAAGCAAGGGGTCTGGACTAGAAGATGTAAAGATCAAAAACGTGATTCGACTGAGCTCTCACAGTGCTGACTGTATCTGATACTTGGGACTGAATGCTGGTGGCATTTACATTCAATTGTAGGATTATATATAATGTTGATCTGCTGGGAACCATATCATTAACTGTCAGTGCCTACTTAATGAAACATGTGCCAGATTTAAAAAGTCTTTGATAGAACCGATCAGAGTAAAGTAGGAAACCACTCAGCAATATGACCTTCTTCCATCTCTATTACCAAATCCCTTCTGTCATGGAAGATTATGTATAAATGCCATATGTGGTTAATTGGAATGTTTGTCCCTGTTCTTATTTAGAGTTTGGACAGTCACAGTTCATGCTTAGGGAATGGGGTTTCCCTTCCCATTGCTGCTTGGGCTAGAGTGCCGCTCATGCAGTCCAGGTGGAAGATGGGGCAGCCTTCTTTTTTTTTTTGGTTGTATTTGAGAAATCTTTGCCAAATCTAAGGTCAGTAAGATTTTCCTTTATGATTTATTCTATATGTTTTATAGGCTTAGCTCTTTTTTTAATTAATTAATTAATTTCTTTATTTTTGGCTGCGTGGGGTCTTCGTTGCTACGCACGGGCTTTTCTCTAGTTGCGGTGAGCGGGGGCTACTCTTCATTGTGGTGTGTGGGCTTCTCATTGCAGTGGACTCTCTTGTTGCGGAGCACAGGCTCTAGGTGCGTGGGCTTCAGTAGTTGTGGCGTGTGGGCTTCAGTAGTTGTGGCTCGCGGGCTCTAGAGCGCAGGCTCAGTAGTTGTGGCGCACGGGCTTAGTTGCTCCGCGGCACGTGGGATCTTCCCGGACCAGGGCTCGAACCCATGTCCCCTGCATTGGCAGGCGGGTTCTTAACCACTGCGCCACCAGGGAAGCCCGGTGCAGCCTTCTGACATGGGGTCCCACATGAGTCTTTGAACTTGGAGCGTGTGGTGGGTGCAGAAGTGGAGCAAGGAGGCAAGGAACGAGGGGTGAAATATTGCAAAATGAGAAAATTCGAGAACCTGTCTCCTCAACGTTTCAAGAAAAAGGCAGAATGTATAAGAAGATAGACCACAAAGTGCTATGCAAACACAGAGCATTATGTAAAGTTACTTAAATCCCGACCAAGACTTAATTTTGACCTAGCTCTGAGTGCCAACTCGGCCACACTTTCTAGGTGTGTGCTTCATTTTCTCATCTGTAAACACGTATAATAATAATGTCTACCTTGCTAGAGGGTTGAATAATATTTAGACAGACCTGGAATAGTGAGTGCCAGCGGCTGACACGCCCTCCTTGGCTCTGTCGACCACTAGTTTAATTCTTCCTCCAGATTAACCAGTGATTCCTGAGTCTGGATTTTCCATTTGTATTCGCTAGTTCTAGGTTATGAATTGAGTTGGGAACTGCCTACTCTAGCCACTGCTCAGAATTCAGGGTGCAGGAGAACCAGCTCTCTCACAGCGTTTTTAATCAGGCATTGCCTAACAAAGGAAGCAATTTTGTACCATTCACAATGTTTTTAAACCTATATAAAGAGTCATTGATTCAGAACAGTTGCTGTGCCTGTGGAAGTGTGTGTTTGTTGGTCTCCATGGAGACCACCCCTGGCTGTTCTGTGATCACTGGCCTTAATTATACACCAGGGTTGCCAGGGAGCCTGCAAAGCTGTCCCCATAGCAACACATCCTTGTGTAGTAAAAGGACCGAAGTCCTGAACTGTGTTTCCTGTTTAGGAGTTTCTCTTAAAAGAGTTGAGAAGACTGTACTGGTAAGTTTTAGCCTCCGTTTGATTTATCCTTATGAAGAACTCTTGAGTGGGTAGGAATTCCTCTTGAGTTTCGACCACCTCTGTCTCAGGCTGTTTGCCCAGGTCTTGGGAGCATGGCCTGACATCTTTCTTTTTCCAGTGACATGTTGACATTTCTCTTGACCTATTGCCAAGATATTGAACTAAGAAGGAGGCTTGGCTATGTGAATTTACTAGATAAAATTCAACCTGTTTTAAATGTAGGATGAACTTGTAAAAGTGTCCTCAACAGATGCTGTCAGGGTTTGATGTTTGGAATTTTCAAATGTCTCCCAAGACCATTGGTGAAATGCTTGCTGTTTCTGGTGGAACTTAAAAAAAAGAAAGAAAAGAAGCTCAGTGTCTTTTATATTGGAATCACACAGATTTTATGACTTCTAAATAACATAATTTTTTTCTCCACTGAATTTTTTTTAGATATATGTAGGGAAGTTCCAGAGCTTAACGTGAAATCACACCTTGAATTTCTGAGGAGGTGACAAGTAAACACATCTTCCAGGTTCCGGAATCTGACTTAGATTCAATTTCTGGTGCATGCAAACACGCGTGTGCGTGCGTACACACACACACACACACACACAGACACTCAAGAACAGACTACAGACAAGTCCTGGAAGTATAGCTACGATCCCCATCATGTTTCGCTTTCACTAGGTCTAGTCTATGCTGAACAGTGTTAGTTCTCCTCCGCCTTCTACTTCCTGCTCCGTTACTACTCTTCTCCCTTTCTTTAAAAAAATAGTTTTATAGAAATTTAATTGCCATATAACACTGTGTTAGTTTAAGGTACACAACATAATGATTTGATATTTGTATATATTACAAAATGATCACCACAATATATTTAGTTAACATCTCTCAGCTCCCATAGTTAGAAAAAAATATGGAATGCATCACGAATTTGCACGTCATCCTTCTCTGTATCATTCTGGTTTTAGTATATGTGCTGCTGAAACGAGCACAGGTACTTCTTTTTCTTTATCATCATCACCTTCATCATCTACATCACCATCTGCTGGGTGTGCAGAGCCTGTTGCTGTCTTTCCTCCCTTCCTGGATGGTAAAAGGCAATCACAAGAGAGAAGGCCACTCCTCTCAGTTCGCTATTTGCATTTCTTCCCATTTTCTCAGCTTCTTAAGACTCCACACTCCTTTCTGGGGAGCAGCTTTCCTTTCTGGGGAGCAGCTTTCCTTTCTGGGGAGCAGCTTTCCTTTCTGGGGAGCAGCTTCGTATTTTTTTAATTTACTTCCTCGAGCTGTTATTCAGCACCTTGATGTTTTCTAGAATGGTCCGATGAAAATAAATGATCAAACCCAATGAAGCTGTGCTGTCATGTAATTTTTATGTTGAAAGAATGCGCTTACAAAATTGAGTTATGACTGTTTTCCTAATTAAATCATTTTTCTGTTTCACAGTCTAAGCGGCTAGGGCAATGAAAATAATTTTCATTGGAAAATGAGAACCTAGATGCAGCAGCATACTTTCCTTTACGGTCTCTAGCTGGGCAACAATAACATGTCTATGTCTTTCCATGACATCACCACTGAAGCGACAGGAACGTGAAATAGCAAGTTCAGGAGCTTCTCTGTGTTTGTTGAGCTGTATGGAAACAGTCAGCAAGAAGCTGGTTATCTGGGAATGATTCGTTTGTAAGCAAGGTTTTCCCAGAGGACACATGGGAGGGGAAATACAGTTTTGGATTAAAGGGAAAACAAATTAAATTCCATTTCCTATTGTCAAAATAATTCCTAAGGAAGTGAGTGATGTTAATGGACATTTTGCTATTTTGGATAAGGTTGTTGTTTTTCTTGTTTCCGATTATGAACTCCTAATTTTTTCTGGGCTATTTTTAGTGCCATTGATCATCACAATGTTCTGTACTGCAAAAATATGATAACGATTCTGGATTTCTCAACTTTTGACCTGAATGAATTCACTTTAAAGGAAATGCCCGGAATTTCTGTAAATGTTCTGACTGCAAGGTTTATAGGAGTGCTGTCAGTATCCAAGACAATTTATAACACCTAAATTAAAGTGATTTTTTGCAACACAAAGGCCAGTTAATTGGGAAAGTTTACAAAGCCTCCGTTGGGGGGATGAATCAATGTGTCCTTGGTTCACTGTAGGATAGCATCGAATAAATGAGTGCCAAGTGAATGCTTAAACACACTGATCTTATTTTACACATCTTGGCAGGTTTGTGCACTCATGTCAGAAACAAAGATGCAATCCCACATGTATCTCTTGAAGTACCTTCCACTGCCCCCAGTGATGCTCTTGGAATGTATGTATTCCTTTCCTTAATTGCACCATTAATCCAGTTTGAGTTCACCTTTCCTTATGAAGATCTTCTATCCCAATCACTAGAACTAAGTCCCCCAAGGTATGGCCGGCCATGGGGTAATTAGCAAGGAGCATTTCATGGCCTGTATGTGCCCAAACCAGAGGGCAAGCTTCAGGCAGCACCAACTACCCGTGTCATTAGAGAATGAGCAGGCGTAATCAGAGCTAATAAAATGAAGCAGTTTTTGGGAAATCTGAAGAAGCAGAGTTTCCTTATGGGACAGCTAAGTTTTGATACATAATAGAAAGGAATGACATGTGGATTTGAAAGACTTAGTAGATATTTACTTGGTACCATTTTGTGAAAATAGCTCTTCTCTCCCGCTGTGCCTTAGCGACATCTTGGTGGCCTGGCCCCCAGGGGCCCCCAAGTACCTCACCGGATCCCGCCCCACACTTGTTCTCCTGTTTTATCCCCCAAAGTGGAATTTGCTTATAGATAGTCATTTGCTCATATTTTCCTGTTTAAAATGTCCTCCCTTACAAAAAGTAGTCCAAACTTGCTTTTCCCCTCCTGACTCTACATCGTCACTTTGAACTGACCCAGTGGTTCTTTAGGTTAAGATTTCTGATGTTGTTTTTGTTTTTCTATAAGTAGACTGTGTCTAACTGTAAGGCCAGGCAGTTAAGTACAAGCAGATGTGCTTGTTTATGTGACTCCAAAATAGTCAGTCTGTTAGTCAAATATGTGGCAGGAAAGGTTTTTTTCAGTCAATAATGAATTGCCTGATACCATGTAAACTAGCGTTAGATTGTGTTTGTAATTTTATTTGATTGTTTCTGTGCATATCTGGGTGGTTTTGGGGGGTAGATTATGAGGGGAACAGGCTCTCTCTGTCTACATTTCCACATGTGTCTTCTTGTCATGTGACATCTGGGGGTGCCCTGGGGGATACAAAGAGACACCCCTCCTTCACTTATTTGGAATGAACTCCTTTTCTAATTTCTCGAATGTTCTAGCTATCTGCGAAGGACGAAACATATAAAGTGTACTCCAGCAAAAGGGGAAATTGAGTAATTGCCAAAACCTTCTCTCCCAAAGTGTTGAGCTCCCAAATCCTAACTTTTAAAATTAATTAGTTAATTAATTTTTTTGGCTGTGTTGGGCTTTGTTGCTGCGCCTGGGCTTTCTCTAGTTGCAGCAAGCGGGGGCTACTCTTCGTTGCGGTGCGTGGGCTG
Organism: Eschrichtius robustus; assembly: GCF_028021215.1. Taxonomy (NCBI): domain Eukaryota; kingdom Metazoa; phylum Chordata; class Mammalia; order Artiodactyla; family Eschrichtiidae; genus Eschrichtius; species Eschrichtius robustus. Next base: position 40,426,262 of record NC_090837.1, on the reverse strand, counting down.
CTCATTGCGTTGGCTTCTCTTGCTGCGGAGCACGGGCTCTAGGCGCGCGGGCTTCCGTAGTTGTGGCATTCGGGCTCAGCAGTTGTGGCGTGCGGGCTCTAGAGCGCAGGCTGAGTAGTTGTGGCGCATGGGCTTAGTTGCTCTGCAGCATGTGGGATCTTCCCGGACCAGAGATCGAACCGGTGCCCTCTGCAGGCAGATTCCTAACCACTGCGCCACCAGGGAAGTCCCCCAGATCCTAACGTTTTACGGGTGCACAGAGAGAAGTAAAAAGCTCTGAATGGTGTGGCCAAACGGCAGCAAACACTTGGCAATTTGGAATAGCAGTGCTGACACTGCTTATGGTAGGATTTCTAAGGTGGGAATGCAAGGCCTGAGGTTGTGAGGACATCTCTTACTCTCACTTGAAGGGAAAAACCAGCCCAGTTCTGAGCCCAGTGAACTGGTGCTTTTTCCACTGAAATATCCCTGCTCTGACATCTAGGTTGAGCTACGCTGTGTGAACCACTTGGATCCAATCAAGTCCTGCCGTTATCTTTTGTGAAGCCTGTCAGAGTTACTCTTATTTTCAAGTTATCCTTGGGTGGTGGACTGTTCACTCTAAGAATTACACAATGCATGACTCCGTTTCAGTACTCATGCTTCTTATGAGGGTTTTCTTTTCCCTGAAAAAAATTTTTTCAAGTTGCTTTATGAGAAAATGTATATTCAGCAGGTTTATTCAGCAGAGATTTATAGAGTGACCTGTCATATTCCAGGCTAAGAAGCTGAGACAACAGAGAGTAGTGACGAATAGCCCCGCATTTTGGAGACAGAGAGAGCTGGATAAGAATCCCACTCTCCAGCAGTGTAACTTTAAAAAGATTCCTTCGCCTCTGTATGTATCCGTTTTATCATATGTAAAATGGGAGTAACTGTATAACTTCACAGAAATATTGCAGGGATTCTATGAAATAATGTATGTGGAGCACTTAATGTTTGTTCATGTTAATTGAAAAGAATGAGCTTTTCCCTCTCAGATGGAGAAACGTTTGAAGTGCTCTTTGTATTTTGGATTTGGCTACAATTTGAGAACTGCTGACCTGTAGTTAGAGAACCTTTGCTTCTGCTTTGCTCCATTTCGTCATTCTAGTGTCAAGAGGAATTTAAAATTACCGGATTCAAGTGGCACCATGGGTTTTAAAGTTCGTTTTTCAATTTTTCAAGTAACTCGGGGAACCTAATTTATCATTTGATGGAATATTTTGGAAGTCACAGGTGTTTATTTAAAAAAAGAAAGAAAAAGGAAGAGAAGAAGCTTCAATCCTAAAGATTGTTGGATGAGTCTTCAGTAGGGGAATGCAGCTTACAGTCTCTGCCAGGTTGGTTGTAAGAGAATGGGGATTTGAGACAGAAGTGGTTTTAAATCTGATGTGGAACCACACACACACCACCCGCCCCAACCCAGGCCGGCTAAAATTAAAGAGGCTGACAATACCAAGTGTGGGTGAGGATGTGGCATAACATTTCTGGTTTAGAAAACACCAAAGCTAAATAAGGTTTGTTATGACTGAGCAACCCCACTCCTGGTGTACACTCAATTGAAAAATGAAGACATATGCCCACAAGACACGTTCAGTGGTATGGAATTAGAGGCAATGGTTTCATGACTGTGAATGTACTAAAAAAGCTATTGAATTGTACACTTTAACAGGGTGAATTTTATAGTATGTGCACTCTATTTCAGTAAGACTGTTATTTTTTTAAAATCCATAATACTAATATCTACAGTAGCTTTACTCATAACAGCCCCAAACTGAGGAAATAGACCATACATCAATCAAGGAGAAATAAAGTTTGATCTCTCCATACAATAGAATAGTAGACTGCAGTAAAAAAAAGAGCCTACAGCCACATAGGTGATTCAGATTTATTGATTGGGAAGGAACCTAAGTTCCTTCTCTGTCTGGTGGTGGTTACATGGGTGTTTAAAGGTGTAAACATTCAACAACCCCTACACTTAAAATTCAAGCTCGTCGTGCATTTTACTGTATTTATGTTATAATTCAGTTTTTAAAGATCCGATGTGGCTGCTGCAGTGGTGCCCTCCTCTGAAAGCACAGCTGAGCCTCGTCTCCTGCTGGTCCCTGGGCAGCCCAGGTGTTGGGTCCAGCAGACCCTCCCACCTCTGGCTTTGACCCTGTCTTTGCACTGCAGATGGTCTGGGGTTTCACTTACTGGGGAAAGAGAAGAACCCCCAGAGTGGTGCCTCACTCTTCTGGGCACTGGCCACCAGTTCTCTTGAATGTCATGGTTGGAGAGGGTTTCTAATCAATATTCAGCTCAGTGCCAAGGTCAAGAAAGTGAGCTCAGGCTTCCTGGTAGCATTGCAGAAGTCTTTATTGGTCTGTTTCTGCCCCACAGGCTTTACCGTTTCTTCAGAGAAAAGCAGCCTCTGCTGACCGCTGTCTCCCTGATGGAGGCGGGCGGGGCTCCTGGCTGCACCACCAGCTCCCTGCACTCAGATGTTCTGCTTCCTGTAGTGGAACCCAGGCGAGGACCGTGGTGCAGATTTCTCTATTCTCAGCTTCCTAAATTGTACACGGGGTGTACCTTGTAAATGGCATGGGAGCAAGACAAGACATTTTCTTCCCTCTGGGTCACTACACTGGGCCTCACTGTGGCAGGTTTCCTAAATTAACTGCTCTCTGCTTTTTTGAAACATATATTTGAATGTCTGTAACTATGTTTTCAGTTTAAACTTCGGAGACAGACTGACATTAAATGGCTTCTCCCAAGCAATCCGTTTGCCTGCATCTCAGGGACACCCCTTGTGTGACTGACCATGGACCTTCACGGCTGTGGCTACAGCCAAACTCCTGAGCTGCTTGCTCCCCTGCTACGTGTAGTCTCCTCCCCACTGCGTCAGTAGACATCTCTGGCGTGGACTTGGGGTCATAGCCTCATCTCTGCCTCCCTGTCTTTGTTCTCCCCCAATCTTCATCTCTCTTATCTACTTCCTACAGATGTTTTAAGTCTGTAAAGACTGTCTTTTTAAGCTTCTTGAAAATTCTCACTGGAACAAGTCAAGGAATGAATAAAATTCCCCCATCCCTTTCAAAAAAAAGTTGTAAGTGAGAGAATAAAATTCAGTCCCTGAGAAATGACTTTATAGATGATTCCTTTGTCTTAGGGAGGGGGAAACGAAATCTAGAGAGGGGAATGGCCAGATGAGGCTAGTCAGTGAGTTTGGGACACAGCAAGGGGACACCAGGGCCTCTCAGAGTGCTGGCCCGCTGCTCTCCCACGGACACGGCACAAGAACAGATTGGGATGAGCTCTTTTGAAGTCCAAGTCCAGACATGCTACACGCCCAGTCGTCCTGGACCCAGCTGCCCATGGTCTTTAAGGGAATAGGATTCCCATGGGATTTTTTTCAATACCTTGCTAGGAAAAAGCAGTTTCCAGCTACTGGTTTTTTCTTTCTCTTCAGCTTTAATGGTGGCCTCCACCCAACTCACACTTTGCATTTTCTGTTAATACCCAGTGGCTTAGCGTCTGTGAGTTTGTTCGTGCTGTTCCTTCTACGTAGAAAGCCCTTTTCACCCTTCCTCACCTGGTCATTCTTATCTGTCCTTCAAGATTAGCTCAGGCATCATCTCGATGGGGGCTTGTTCCTGCAACATTGAGTATACCCATGTCTTAGCACTTATCATATGGTACTGAAATTATTTGCTTAGTAACCTCTGGAAGTAGCTAACCTAGAATGGGGTGCTGGGGGCAGGTTCTTGCCTTTCATTTTTGCCTCTCTAGTTCCTAGCGAGGGGCTCAGTGAAGGGAATTTAGTGTCCTTCCAGCAATAACTCAAAGCCCTTTTCCTTTTTCACTTCTAATTCAGTGAAAGCTTCTTCCTAAACAGTTTGTTGTTTTTTTAGCTTTCCTTTTGTAAACTCTCCAAAAGAGCAAGGAATTATGTCTTAGCTCGGGCTGCCATAACAAAATGTCATAGATTGGGTGGCTTAAACAACAGACGTTTATTTCTCACAGTTCTGGAGGCTGGGAAGTCCAAGATCAAGGTGCCAGCAGGGTTGGTGTCTGGAGGGAGCTCTCTTCTTGGGTAGCAGGTGGTTGTCTTCAGCTGTGTCTTTGTATGGCAGAGAGAGGGCACAAGCTCTCTGTCCTCTTCTTATAAGGTCACTAATCCCATCATGAGGACCCGACCCTTATGACCTCATCTAACCCTAATTACCTTCCAAAGGCCCCATCTCCAAATACCATAATATTGGAGGTTAGGGCTTCAACATATGGATTTAGGGTGGAGGAGGGGCATACAATTCAGTCCATAGCAAAAGAGTGCACAGGTGACCCATTGACGTTTTTCAGTGAGTGCCAAGAGTTGTGTAACAAGAGCTAGAAAGTCTTCATGGTTTGTGTAAATCCCTCAAGTGGAACTGAGCTGGTAGAGTGAGTCTTGTGCAAGCTTTGTACATTTCTAAGGAGTTCTCACTCTCTGGTCATGTAAAACTGGGTATGACTAGACCTGGAGCCCTCGACATCATAGGCTCACTTCTCCCAACTGATATTTCATCAGGAATTGTTGGGATTAAGGAAGAAGGCAGGTTAAAAGTAGCAAAAAGGTTTTTACCAAATGAGCACCACATTTCCTATCTTTAAGCAGGTCTTGTTGTATATCTTTTGGCAAATCTATTCCTTCACCTCCATTATTACTAAGTATAACAATAACGTGAATTGAAGTTGTTGTTAAATGGAGATTAAAAAATCCTCATGACCTTGGAGTAAGTATAATTATGGTGCTTTTATTTAAAGCTCCTTTGAGCTTAAATTCATTTCATTTCTAAAAATAGACTGCAGAGATTAGATCTATTCTTTGAGAGGATCAAAATAACTTAGAATATAAAAACACCTTAGCTGCATGCTCCTTTCCAGAAGCACAGAGTACTGCTTAGCTGGGAGACTGATAGAACTTTTTAATCAACAAGGCAAAGTTTGAAAAATAACTTTGGCAGAAATCCATCATTCTAAAAGTAAGTCTGTCAGTAAGTGAGTACATTTACTGAATAAAATGAGACTGAAAAAGTTGAGAAAAAGTACTAGAATGAAGAATCTATTAATACTATACCAGGCTGTCACTGAATTGAATTTGAAGGAAAATTAGAGTAGTCTCAAATTCTCCATTTGTCTTTGACGACTGGATGTTCTGGGTATGTCTACATTATTTTGCTCTTTATACTTCTTGGCAAAGGAGCAATACTTGGCAAATTATAGCCCCTTTATTCAAATAAATTGTAGTATATTATAGAAAATAAAACAAACAAAAACAAAACAAAACAAAAAACCCAACCAAATCAGGTATTTTAGGATGAGCTGAAGTGGAATGCCCAGAGAGATAGGTGAAAGGAAGAAGCCCCCCCCCCCAAAGGTACCAGGGAACACCGCTTCAGCAGACATGATTTAATATGGCCTCTTGAGAAATGTGAGTACTAAAGAGAAAAGTCTGACACCCAACCCTTTCTGAGGGAGAGCCAACACGTTCTGCATTGCTGATCCAGGAAGATTGCAAGTCCAAGATAAAAGGTCCAAAGGTCACAGATTTCTGGAGCTGGAACCAAGGGATCAGTGTCAGATGCCATAAAAGACACACGGGTCTTTTCAGCATACAGCATGTGTTAAAGAGTTCAGAGTTCTGGTACTTGAACTCTTCTACCCACTTCTCCCTTCTTGGTATATGGACTAAGAGAACATATGGACAAAGAATAGTAGGCAAGTGGGAAGCAAAGTTGAGTTGAAAAACTCAACCTTAGTTTAGAGACTTAAGGCTTTCTGCTCCCTATAGGAAGCATGGTTTCCTCTCCATCCTCCACTCCCACCCCACAACAGGAGAAGACAGGGTAAAGAAAATTTTATTGCATGGATTCAAGAGAAGAAATAAATCATGTGGAGTCTGGATTCTTGCCTTTAAAACACTGGAATCCCACTAACTAGTGTAATGAGCCTCATTAAGTGTACAATCAGATGAATAATTCTTCCCATTAGAGTGAACTTGGAAGAGATTGAAAGGATGGAAAGCAGAAGAGTTTCCTCCCCCTAGGCAGAGAGAATCATGAGGAAAGGAAACTATGTTCTTCTCACCTCCAGTCTGCCTTATTAATCATCATCAGTTGCATCATATCTGAATCTCTGTGTCTGAAGAGAAAGAGACTGTGCCCTTAAGAAAATCCTGTTGCCCTCGGCTGATATATACAAGATCCTAGGCTATGATGAAAATACAAGGCTAATTTAAATTGTAATGATGAGTTAATAAGATTGTCACTGATCAGGAAGATGTTCAGAACAAATCAAATAAAGCCTCCCCACCTTGCCTCACCATGATGACATCCAAGGTGGCTCTAGGGAAATAGTGGTCAGCCAAACCTGGTTTGAAAACCAGTGTCTTACCATCTCTCTATGTCTTAGTTTTCTCATCTGTATAGTAAACGGAAGTCCTCTACTTCAGAGTAGACTGTTGTACATTGTGACAGACCAACATTCAGCTGAAACAACTAGGGGAAAAACAAATAAATTGCAAACATCATATTTTTAAAGAAATCAGAGATCTTTGAAAGCAATGAGAGCTAAATTAAATAAATTTCCAAAGAAGGAAGAACCTTCTTAGGTATACTGAGTAACACAGGCTATTTTCTTCATGGGGTTGGGGGAGGTGAAGGATATTTGCTGATTCTGGGTGTGGCCTAAGGATCTGACTTGGTCCAAGAAAAGGAAATATTCTGTGGGAAAGAGAAACTAGCAGAGCTTTTGGCAGTCATGTGGAACTGGCTTGATGGATTGGAAACTAGAGGAGCCCCAAAGGCAAGTTCAGTATTCCCGCGAGACGTTTGCTGAACTCTGGAGCAGTTCTGGAGGCTGCTGGTTGGCCCAGAAAGGCAAAGCAAAAGCTCATAATCTTGGGGGTACTTAGGAGACAAAATCTTGCTAAAAAGAGGAGCCTGAAGCAAATATACAATGACTCTTCCCCTAAAGACTGTTGCCAGATTTTGAATCTACATGGGATGGGAAGCTAAAAAGCTAAGGTCAAAATTTCTGAAAGGCAGAACTTACAGGAATGAGAAGTCAGAGATCTACCAGGCTCTTACAAGTCTGGAAGGGCCATACCTGAAGAACTAGATAAAGTAGAGGTGGACTAAGCCTTACTAGATTTATAGCCCATCTCTGATTCACTCAATCCCTGATTATAGTTCTTTTACATGCAGTGTTCAACATATGAAGTTGTAGACATGTTAAGAGGCAGGAAAACATGACTGATAATTAAGTGGAAAAAATAATGAGAGCTTAACCACAAATGATCTGGGTGTTGGCGCTAGTGATAACTTAAAAGTGACTATGAATAATATGTTAAAGAAAATAGTGGAAAAGATGAATTAAATGATGGGAGAAATTCAATGCAAAATTGGAATCTGTAAAAAAAAATCAAAGAGTTATTATTGAACAGAAAAAAAAAATGTGTGAAATTAATAACTTAGTGGATGGGTCTAAGAGCAGACTGGACACAGTGTTACAGGATTAGTGAAGCATAGAGAGGAAAAAAGAATGGAAAGAATAGAACAAAGTATAAGAGACATGGGGGAGATTGTCAAAATGTCTAATATATATGTACTTGGAATTCTAGAAGGTAAGGAGAGAAGCAATATATGAAGGAATAATGGCTGAGAATTTTCTAACACTGCTGCAAGACATCAACCCACAGCTTCAAGAATCTCACCAAACCCCAAACTAAAAATACAAAGAAAAATAAGTATGCTTAGGCATATCCTAGTTAAAATGTTGAAAACCAAAGATAGAGAAAATCTTAGAAGTCAACCAGAGGAAAAAGACATTACCTTAAATTTAAAAAGTAACTGACATTTCAACTGAAACTATGAATACCAACAGACAATGGAATGACATCTTTAAAGTGCTGAAATTTAGGGGATAGATTAGATAATCTCAACACTCCATTCCTCTATTCCTACTTTAAAGAACTAGTCACCAGCCTCTTCAAAATTACTATGAATATGTTTGGAGAATTACTACTTGAGGTTTTCTAGACTTTTTCATTAAATATACATGCTTATTTCATCTCCTCATTCTCAGATTTCTGTTTTCTTGGATTCATATCACATAGCATGATATTGGCTTCTAAAATTCACATTGGAAACTCATTATAAATCAAGTAAAGTAGTACTTAATTTGGATAGACAGATCATGTTCTAAAGTAGAATATAAATGTTTAAAGGTAGAATGAATGAATGGCTTTATAAAAAGGAAACTGTGATATAATGGTATGATTCATGTATAGTGTTAGTTAAGATGTTGGATGGAATAGTGATTTAGAATTCCTTGCTACTCAAAATGTGACTTTGACACCAAAAGCACAAGCAACAAAAGAAAAAAATAGGTAAATTGGACTTCATCAAAATTATAAACTTTTGAGCTGCAAAGGACACCATCAAGAAAATGAAAAGACAACCCACAGACAAATCATATATCTGATAAGGGAGTTGTATCTAGAACATATAAATAACTCTTAAAGCTCAATAGTAAAAAGATAACACAGTTTAAAAATGGGCAAAGAATCTGAAGAGACAATACTACAAAGAAGATAAATAAATGGCCAATAGGCCCATGAAAAGATGTTCAGCATCACTTGGCATTAGGGACATGCAAATCAAAACTACAGTGAGATACCACCTCACTCCCACGAGGATGGCTATAATAAAAAAGACAAATAAGAACAAGGATGTGAAGACATTGAAACCCTCATACACTGTGGTGGTAATGTAAAATGGTGTAATAAATTATTCCTGTGGTGAAGATGATGATGATGTCTTATTTACCAGGTTCTGGCTTATTCATCAATGTTATAAAGTGGTTCAGTGAATTTTGGCAGTTTTGTGGATACTTTTACTGAAATTAAGAACACATCACTAGGGACTTCCCTGGTGGCGCAGTGGTTAAGAATCCGCCTGCCAATGCAGGGGACACGGGTTCGAGCCCTGATCTGGGAAGATCCCACATGCCACGGAGCAACTAAGCCCGTGCGCCACTACTGAGCCTGCGCTCTAGAGCCCATGAGCCACAACTACCGAGCCCACGTGCCACAGCTACTGAAGCCCGCACGCCTAGAGCCTGTGCTCCGCAACAAGAGAAGCCACCGCAATGAGAAGCCCGCACACCACCACGAAGAGTAGCCCCGGCTCGCAGCAACTGGAGAAAGCCCGCATGCAGCAATGAAGACCCAACACAGCCAAAAATAAATAAATTAATTAATTAAAAAAAAAAAAGAATACATCACTAATGAGGGATTCAACCTACCTTCATATGAGAGTTCCTAGGGAATTTTTTTTTAAAATGCTGATACCTGGACCTTATTATAAGATATTCCAATTTCATTGATATGGGACAGGACTTTAGTTGTTTTTGTTTTTGTTTTCTAACTTCTCAGGAGATTTCTGTTGTGCAGCCAGGGTTGAGAGCTACTGAGTCAAGTTGACATCTCCAGGGTTAAGCAAAGCTACCATTGAGGGTTAACTTGGAAGTAGAAAAGGAGGATTGGCACAGGAACCAGGAGACCTGGGTTTGAGTCTGCACTCTTACCTTTTTGTGACTGTGTGCTTTGAGCAAGATATTTGACCTCAAGGAGCTTCAGTTTCTTCATCTGTAAAATGGGACAAAGCACCCTCCCCTCCTGTGCAGGGGTGTTGTGAGGAGCAGATGAATTCATACATGTGACACTGCTGAGCCTGACACCCGGGACATTTTTTGCCCTCTTTATTTTTTTTAAAAATTTTTTGGCCATGCCGTGAGGCATGCAGGATCTTAGTTTCCCGGTCAGAGATTGAACCTGTGCCCCCTGCCTTGGGAGCATGGCGTCTTAACCACTGGACTGCCAGGGAAGTCCCTGCCCTCTTTAAATTTTGGTTACTTTCTTCTCTTACCTTCCATGAACTAGATATTTATGTCACTTTTTTTTTTCTAATTTTGTTCTATTATTGCTTTTTCTGTAGAATGTAGGAGTTTGTTAAAAGTCATCTGAGGTTTCTCTAGGTTTAGAATTTATCCTTTCTTCACGTGACCTTGATCTCTTTACGTTCCTCAGCTATATTCTCAGTCCCACTGTGCTTATGGTAAATGTCGTTTTTTGATACCTGAAAAAGTAATGGCTCATTGTATATTTTAATGAGGTGATACCAAATGCTGTTAATAGCTATGCCTGGAGTTTAGCATGATTTGTCTGTCATTAACTGATCCTGGAATAAATCATAGGATTGATATTGAATAAATTAATTCAATATTTTTAAAACACCAAACAGGGGCTTCCCTGGTGGTGCAGTGGTTAAGAATCCGCCTGCCAATGCAAGGGACGCGGGTTCGAGCCCTGGTCTGGGAAGATCCCACATGCCGCGGAGCAACTAAGCCCGTGTGCCACAACTACCGAGCCTGCGTTCTAGAGCTCGTGAGCCACAACTACTGAGCCTGCATGCCACAACTACTGAAGCCCACGTGCCTAGAGCCCGTGCTCCGCAACAAGACAAGCCACCACAATAAGCCTGCACACCGCAACGAAGAGTAGCCCCCGCTTGCTGCAACTAGAGAAAAGCCTGCGCACGGCAACGAAGATCCAACGCAGCCCCCCAAGATAAATAAATAAATAAATAAAACACCAAACAGAATTCTCAGCCTTAGCTGTGGTTTCTGTCTAGTGGATTTGGCATAGTTTCTTTGGTTCTAGGCGAGAAAGACAGCCTGTTCTGAGATTTTACATTTTTATTAGATTTACTTTTTAACCTAAAAGAAAGGCTGGGTTGGTTACATTCATATGTGAATCTGAAACACAGATGGACTCCAGGACAGTCTGACATGTGCCTCTACAGCCTGTGAGAAAGCTAGAGTCCACCCTTCCCTGGAGATGTGGCAGTACCGTCTGGACAGGGCTGGAGTTGGATGGTGTGGAGCAGAACACCTCACATTTTAATGTGCATGCGTATCACCAGGGGTCTGTTCCACAGTAGATGTTGCTCAGTCGGTCTGGGGTGGGGCCTGAGATCCTGCATTCCCTGCAAGCTCCCAGATGGTTTCGATGGCAAGGGTATAGAAGACAGCTGTTCTTCTGTCTGCCCAGCACTTTCCCTACCTTCCTCCAGGGAAACCTTCCTTCCTCCATTCCAACCATGAAGTTCAAGGGTGAGCTTCCATGTTCTTACATTACTCTGTTTCCCAGGCCACAGTCAGTTGGTTCAGGGACCAATCAGAATCTTCCCTGGCATTTTTGGACTTGGAACCAGAGAGCCAGTCTCAGATATTCTCTGTGGAGCCCCATGGAGGTAATTGGTCCAAGAAGCACAGATGAGGGACAGAGAGATTGTCCCCAGGGTTCTCAGGTCTGGGTTCCGATGTCCCTAATATATGAAAAGTGATTTAAAAATAACACTGTGACCTTTGGGGTTATGTTACCAGCTCTGACGATCAAGTGCATTTGTGTAAACTGTTTCAGGCACTTACTGTATGCAAGTCTCTGTTGCTGGGCCCCGAACATACAAAGATGAATAGCTCACCTCCTGTTTGGGGAGACCATCATTTCAGTAGAATTTGGCGTGTGCAATGGTAAGGGGTTACGGAAGGCCCTAGAAGAAGCTTCTGATCCACTCAGGAAAAGTTTTAGAAATGGATTTTCAAAAGGTGAATAGGGATTGTTTGAGGAGACCTGTGAAATTATTCCAGGTAGAGAAAACTTGCTGAGCAAGGGCAAGATGATGGGATGAAACAGGGTTTGAAAACCTATAACCAGTTTACGTGGGAGGTGCATGGCTGAAACTGGGGCAGTTATGGTGAAGGGCCTTGTATACACGCTGCCATTGGCCACTTTTTCCTTATGTCCTATGTATTTCGACAACAACAACAGCGACATCAAAACAATAACAAACAGCAAAGCTAAATCTCTGATTCTCTTCCAAATACACGACTTTCTGGTGGGTTCCCATCAACAACTGTTCCTCTTTATTTTCCCTTAAACAAACAGGAAATTTGTCTCAGGATCGAAATGAATGTTTAAAAAACAAACCTGATCTGCTTTAAATACTAAAATCTGTTTAAATAACACAGAGGTTGTGACATCCGTTGACAAATCCAGGAAGTTCAAAGCCCCGCCGTTGACACAATGTATTGAGTTCTGCTGTTGTTGGCAGCCTGAACTGTGGCAGGTCCTGGTGTTTGTCATTCAGGTCCTCATGTGCGCAAGGCAGACATTCCTCAGACCACAGGGCTCTTTCTTCTTTGGGGAAACATTTGTATTTTTTTTTTTTTTTAAAGGGAGTAGTTTTATTTATTTATTTTTAGTTTTGGTTGCTTTGAGTCTTCGTTTCTGTGCGAGGGCTTTCTCTAGTTGCAGCAAGCGGGGGCCACTCTTCATCGCGGTGCGCGGGCCCCTCACCATCGCGGCCTCTCTTGTTGCGGAGCACAGGCTCCAGACGCGCAGGCTCAGTAATTGTGGCTCACTGGCCCAGTTGCTCCGCGGCATGTGGGATCTTCCCAAACCAGGGCTTGAACCCGTGTCCCCTGCATTGGCAGGCAGACTCTCAACCACTGCGCCACCAGGGAAGCCCCTAAAAATGCTTTTTGAAAGCAAGAACAACGATTGACAGTAATGGCTGCTACTTCCATCTCCTGAATGGCAAGCCCCAAGAGTAACTTGGAGTCTTTCTCATGGGCAGATTTTAGCCGTTTTAAAGGTTAAAAAAAAAGTTTATGCTTTTACTGACATTCATCAACCTAAATTGAAACTCTGTACCCATTAAACACTAACTTCCCACTCCCCATCCCTCCCGCGCCCTGGTAACGTCCATTCTACCTTCTATCTCTATGAGTTTGGCTGTTCTAAGTGCCTCATATAAGTGGAATCATACAGTATTTGTCCATCTGCGTCCGGCTTATTTCACTGAGCATAATGTCATCAAGTTTCACCAGTGTTGTAGCATATGTCAGAATTTCTTTCCTCTTTCAGTTTGAATAATATTCCATTGTGTATATATATATATATATATATATATATATATGTACCATGTTTTGCTTACCCGTTCATCCATTGATGGACACTTGGGTTGCTTCCAGGTTTTAGCTATTGTGAATAATGCTGCTGTGAACATGGGTTTGCAGATATCTGAGTCCCTGCTTTTAGTGGACTCTTATTTTCAAAAACGCTGCATGGAGCTCCTGTGGGGCCTTTCTGGCTGTGAGAGAAGGCTGACCTGGGAGTCAGGGCCTTGGCTCCACTGCCCCCTGCCATGAAGTCGCCGGGGCCTGGAGCAAGTCACACACCATCTCTGGGTCACAGTTTCCCCACCTCTGAGCTTAGGGAGTCGGTTGCATCTCTCAAATTCTGCCCCCAGGTGCCCTTGCATGGGACACTCTGTACCCAGACTTGCACAGTCAGCCACTCCTGGCTTCTGTTTGTTCCTCGGTGGAGTTAGAAGTGGAGTGGCCTCTTAGCACAAGTAGATTTGTCATTCACACGCTTCCCAGCGTTTTTGAGCAGCCCTGATGGCCCGTGGCATATGGAAATCTGTTGCTTTGCTGGGCCATGAACATGAAGCTCATACAGGCTGAGGTGGATGTGTGGGTGCAAGTCACTTGGTGGGTAAGTCGGGCTGGACACCTGCCCAGGGTCCACCCCTCAGTGGGGTGTTGTCGGCTGCTACTCATCCCTTCTTACACTGTGACTTTTGTGAAGTGGTAGAATTTTGGTGACTCTGTGTGTGTGTGTGTGTGTGTGTGTGAGAGAGAGAGAGAGACACACACACGGGGCGGGGGGGAAGGGGGAGATGGGAAATGCTTCTAAAAAGAGAGCTGACCGCTGGGGCTGGTGATGGAGGTAAAAGAAAGCAGAGAAGCCTAAGGAACTGAGGGTCCTTCTGGAAATAGATTAAAAAGTGGCCCATCTGCCTCCCCAATAGCTCTACAGAATAAACAAGTTCGCTATAAATTCCCTACAGAAAGAAGACAAACCTCCTTGTGAAATTTCACTGAGTGTCTCAGCCAGCAGAAGATTTGCTCATTGAGAGAGAAAAATTTAGAGAAGTTTGAAAGAGGGGCCCAGGAGAAAAAAGGCAGGAGACCATGCAAACGTTTCCAGGAAGCAGCAGATGGAAAGGCACCAGTCTGGCTATAAACCAACCTTATTTTCAAGTAAGGGCTGGTTTGAAAATTCTCAGAGGTGTTTTTCTTGGCAAAAGGTGCAGTTAATAGAAACAAGCAGGCCAGCTGTCTATCTCATGGTAGACGAGATTCCTCCTAAGCTGAAGAAACCCGTAGAGGAACAGAGCCACAAGCCCTCAGCTCTGACTGTTGCAGGGCATGTGGGAGGTGATAGTTACACAAAGGAGACTGAAAGTCATGAAAAAAGCCATCAGAGAAGACAATTAGAGAAGGCCATGTATGTATATGTGTATCAAATCATCATGTTGTGCAATTTAGATATATACAATTACATTTGTCAACTATTCCTCAATGAAGTTGGAAAAAAAGGAAAAAGCTGGTAAAAAGGGCAAAGGAGATGAAGACAATGGTGAAGAGTTAAGAAAGGCTTCAGAAACGTTATGAGTTGTTCCATTAACACCAAGCTGCCATCACTAACCTCCGTCAGCAGAATGGAGGCCTTTTCAGCGATTCCAGGAAATAAATCTCTGTTGGCACCATCCCAGGAAATGTCCAAGAAGTTGCAAAAGTAAAGAGGGATTAACGAGATTAACTTTGGTTAAGACTAAGGAAGGAAAGGAAAAAAAAAAAGGAAGAGAAAATGACAACAAAAGTAAGAACAAAAGGGAAGGTGATAGGGACTTCCCTGGTGGTGCAGTGGTTAAGAATCCGCCTGCCAGTACGGGGGACATGGGTGCGAGCCCTGGTCCGGGAAGATCCCACGTGCCGCAGAGCAACTAAGCCCGTGTGCCACAACTACTGAGCCTGCACTCTAGAGCCTGCGAGCCACAACTACTGAGCTTGCGCACCACAACTACTGAAGCCTGCACGCCTAGAGCCCATGCTGCGCAACAAGAGAAGCCACCACGATGAGAAGCCCACTCACCACAATGAAGAGTGGCCCCCGCTCGCCACAACTAGAGAAAGCCCACATGCAGCAACGAAGACCCAACGCAGCCAAAAGTAAATAAATAAATAAATTTATTTTAAATAAAGGGAAGCTGATAAAAATGGGCACAAATGAGATAAAATAATATTTCTCCAAACTGCTAAATGTTAATGAGTGGAAAACATAGATGAAAAACATTTTTGGAAAAAATGAAAATGAGAAACTTGAATCCAGGAGAAAGAGAAGACTTGATTAGGATTAAAGGCCACCCCAACTAGAAGCTCCAGGTCCAGAGGCAGTCAGGTCAGAGTAGAGACCACAGTAAGGACCATCTTTATCCTTTATAGGAAAAGAAGCAGGGAAGCTGATGAATTAATTCATGTGGTTTGTATAACCTTGTTTCCAAAACCAGACAATTGCATTGCAAGATAATAAAATTTTAGGCCCACTTCATTTATGACCATAGGTACAAAAGTCCTAAATAAAATGCCAAATAAGAAGAGGGCAGGATGGAGGAAGTAGAGCTGCCCTTTGAGATAAAAGCTCTTTAGCATAAAAGCCACCACTCTGTTTTCACTTTGAGAAATCTGTTTCCTCTTGTCCTTTGCTTTCTACTTTGCAACTGTCTCTCTGACCTTGTTGCCACTTCGTTTTTGTTCCTGAAGACACCACAGGTCTTTTTCGTTATCAAGGGTTTTGCTGCAAATTAAGCAAGGAAAGCAAACAGAAAGTGACCTTAAATGAATAAACTACTACAAAGGTTCTAAGAGCTCACAGAGTTTCTGTACTGAAGGCTCCTGGTTTATATTTCCAGACTTCTTTTTGAGATGGTAAATGAATGAAGATGAGACCCATTAAACACACTCCCTCCTTCTGACCGTCTGCCTGTTGCCTTGTTCCCAGCTTGGGACCTGAAGAGGCCTCCAAGACCGGACATGACGTCCCCTTGAATGAGATGGCAGTTGACATCTCTGAGGGCATCCAGCCTGCGTGACCCATCCCGATACGGCTTGCTTCTTACTTCTTCTCATTGCAAGGAAGCAAGTGCTTAGGGTGACCTTCCTCATGGAAGCCGTTTTGTATTCCAGAATGCAGAATTCTGGGAAAAAACATCTTTCCTGAGCAGACATTCCAAAGTTGGGTCTTTGATTCTCAAAACTTTTTGTGCCAATGTTTAGAGGCACCGCTGGAGGCTGAGTCCTGTTACTGCTATTCCTAAGAGACTTTTCTGTAATTTCTAGCTCTGAGAGATGTGGACTAACCTCTTCCCTCTCCTGTGGTTTCTAGATGTTTGCAAGTAATTAATTAATGATTTCATTGCTCCCTCCCTTAGGAAGTACCTGGTTTCTTAGAATGTGTGTCACGGGCCAGAAAGACAGGGGCATTAGGGCAGGGCGAGAGACGGTGCTGTTAGCAAAGGCAGGTCGACAGCTAGGTCTTTAGCTGGAGGATCTGGGAACAGGTGAATGAGTACTTCTGACCTTGAGGATTCTTTTTGCACAGCTGAGACAAGATGGAAACAGGGATTCTTGCTATGCCCCTGCCCAGGGGAGAGAGATGAGTTTGGATGCTGGCTTCCAAACTCCTCTTTTGAAGGGTTTGGAAGTTAAATGTTTCTTTGAACATTCTCACCTCAAAATAGGCTAGAACTTAGCATTTTCCGCTAAATACAGGGGTATTTGGGAAAGGTATTTAGGGGGACTAGGAAGTGTTTGGGGGAAAAAGTCATGAAGTGGGAAGGCATGGCTGATGTCTGGGATCTGAACTAGCACAAATGAAGCTTGTGAAGAATGGCTTTGGAGAAGGTTGCCGAGGTCCTGCTGCTCTGATGACCTTTTGTTGAAATGATTTCTTCAGGTGATCACGGCTGGTTTATCGATATTGCTGTTTGATACGATCCTGACCAGGGCCACCGTGGGATGGTAAGTCTTTTGCACAGAGAGAGGAGAAGAAAATTAGTTGCTTGTGTTTCCTTGGGATACTAATATTTGCTCTCAAATGTTGAAGAAAGGGTGTGTGTTTGGGTATATATTTTATTGACATATAAATATACATTCAGGAGAGTGCATCTATCATGAGTATTTTCCCAAACTGAATATACCACACCTGCTACAGCCAGCATCCAGAGCAGGAACCAGAGCCTCAACGGTATACCTTTCAGCCACTCATCCACACAAGAGTCACCACTATAGGTGAACCACTAATTATGTGTGCATATAACTATAACTATGTTTGTGTTTCTCGCCTTTGACCCTTCAATTCATTTTCTCCTAGTCAAGTTCCAGATCATCCTTGTTTAGAACGCACCCATCCATTTGCTTAAAGACAGCACTGCCTCTCCCTCCCGTATTTGAGCAGAGACCTGAAGGAAGTGGGGGATCGAGCCCTGGGGACCCTGGGGGGAAACAGCAAGTGCAAAGGCCCTGAGTGTGCTCGGTCTGCTCAAGGAGCAGTGTGGCCCGAACAGGTTGATAGGGGGAGAGTAGTAGGAGATGAGGCTGGTTGGTGGCTGACCATGTGGGGTCTTAAAGGCCATTGTTAAGAGTGAGGGGGGGGAGCGATCAGAGGGTTCTGAGCAGAGGAGCCACTTGCTCCTAGGTTAAAAACACACTCCACAGTCTGCTGTGTGGAAGATGGGCTGTAGGGTGCTACCTCTGAACTCTCTACACATACTGCCCATCGGATAGCTGACGGAGTTAAGACTTTGATCCACTCCAGCTTGCTAGTATTCAGACCAGCCGATATGATCATTACCAAGGGTTGTGGTTGTCACCTTCAGGGAAGATGAGGCGAGGTGGGGAGTGATGGTGAGTTTAAACTGTTAAGACTGCAGTTGCTCCTCTCATCAGTGGGCGTGCTTTATTTTGGGGGTATATACTTACGTATTTTAAATCTACATAATAACGGGTGCTATTTGTGAGACGTTTAAGACAATGCAGAAATGCATCGAGTAAAAAGTAAAGGCCTGTCATCCTCTGCTTCCACTGTCTCCACTTGGCCAGAAGTCACACCAGTTTGATTCAACAGTGAGAACAATGCACTGTTTGGTCAGGATGTCCACGCTGGGGGAGGTGGGCTCTATCGTCTGCCAAGTGAAACCACACCGACGGGTGCCTGTCGAGCAAGATGAGCCTCTCAGTCACCCGGGAATGGGTCAGTCCTTGCCAAGTCTTCGCCCAGCCTGCCGGCTGCTGGCCGGATGACCCACAGCTTTCCTCCCCTATGACCACGGCTGCCTGCTGTCCGGCCTGAATCACTAATGCAGCACATAATGGAGAATAAGTCATATTTGTTGTTGCTACTTACTGGTCTCTTAACCTCTGTTTTAAAAAGGAAAACAAGCCTAGGGCCACTTGAAGATAATGTTTATTTCCATTCCAGTTTGGATGCATTGTTTGGCAATCCCCCCTCACCCCCGCCCCAAGAATGGCACTCCAAAGCTGAATTGCAGACAAGTTTTGGAATAGGTTTTTCCATTTCTTTTTTTTTTAAAGACTGAGTATTTTTTTTTAAACTTTGGGTTTATTTATTTTATTTATTTATTTATTTATGGCTGTGTTGGGTCTTCGCTTCTGCGCGAGAGCTTTCTCTAGCTGTGGCAAGCGGGGGCCACTCCTCATCGCGGTGCGCGGGCCTCCCACCACCGCGGCCTCTCTTGTTGCGGAGCACAGGCTCCAGACGCGCAGGCTCAGCAATCGTGGCTCACGGGCCCAGCCGCTCCGCGGCATGCGGGATCCTCCCAGACCAGGGCTCGAACTCGTGTCCCCTGCATCAGCAGGCAGACTCTCAACCACTGCGCCACCAGGGAAGCCCGGTTTTTCCATTTCTTTACCAGCATGATGGAAAGAAAAAGCATATTGTTCCTTAGCTTTGCTCAAATAAGGCGTAGTTCTAGAAAATCCATATTTTTTCTCATTCTGGGGCTGAGAGTAATCCTAAGGGTTGGCTCCTCCCACCTCCTCCCTCCACTTTTTTGCATTCATTTGCACATTGGACCTGCAGAATTGTCACCTGTTTGCTCAAAAGCCACAGTGCTGGTTGGTGGGGCCGGTACTCGTGCTCGGTGTGTCTAGGGCAGCCTCCCCTTTCCCAGGACGTCTTGCAAATAATCCCCTGTCTTGTGCCGTCATAGCCACACACACAAAAATGGTGTCATTTTTAAACATCAATGTGAGGTTCCTGCAAGATAAATGTGAGGGGCAGGACCAGGCTCTGGGAATACCATGATGAGGAAGTCCAAGAGGTGACTTTGCATCTCATGTGGCTTTGGGCTGGAAGGGGTTGGTTCAATAAACAGATATTCCCTGGGGGTCTGTGTGCCAGGAGCAGCTCTCGGATGAAAGTGTAAAGTCACTGCCCCTGGGATGTCTGTTATTGCTTGTCTCCCTGCCTGAGGGCGGGTCTGTACCTAAACCATCCAGACTGACAGAAATGAATCTTTTTGCTCACGGCATTTGGTGAAAGCGATTTTCAACCCCTCTCAGTAGCCCCTAATGGGACATTTCTTCCGTTTTCCAGAAGAAAAACGGAAGGAAAAGAAAAATTAGGAAATACTCCCACACCCTCCTCTTCTTCCTCCTCCTCCTAGTCTCACCTCTTCCTTTGAATAATAATAACCATTTATTGAGCAACTACTATATTTCAGAAATTTTTATATTAATATTATCTCATTAACTTTCACAACAACCCTCCAAGTTAGCCCCGTTTTAAAGATGAAGAAGCTGAGGTTCAGAGACATTTAACTGATTGTCCCAAGATTTTAGAGCTACTAGGTGATTGGACCAGGATTCAAACCCGGGTCTGTGTGTGTCCAACATCCCATAAACTTCACATACCTCCCTAGAAATGACGTGGGCAACGCCAAGGACTTAGCAGCAGCATAGATAGTGTCTAGGTAGAAGCAGGTCATGGGGAGGTGGAAGAGACATTGGCCTAAATGTTTCTCTTCCCACCAGTCTGATCATTTATAAAGAGCATCTAGATGTTATGGCAGCAGTACAGAAGGAGCGTTACCCAGGACAAAATGTCTCTATTTCTTGTTCAGGGGCTGACATGGTGAACTAAGAATGTCCAGTGGAACATTTTTAGGAAAAGGATTTCATTGCCTTAGATTTCTTTTTTTAATTTATTTATTTTATTTTTATTTTTTATTTTTTGGCTGCGTTGGGTCTTCGTTGCTGCGTGGGCTTTCTCTAGCTGCGGCGAGTGGGGGCTACTCTTTGTTGCGGTGCACGGGCTTCTCACTGCGGTGGCTTCTCTTGTTGTGGAGCACGGGCTCCAGGCTCATTGGCCGTAGAGCGCAGGCTCAGTAGCTGTGGCGCACGGGCTTAGTTGCTCCGCGGCATGTGGGATCTTCCCGGACCAGGGCTCGAACCCGCGCCCCTGCATTGGCAGGCGGACTCTTAACCACCGCACCACCAGGGAAGTCTTGCCTTAGATTTTTAATACTAGAAGCTATAATTCTATCAATCAACTAACAATATTTATTGAGTGACTGCTGTATGCAAAGCATGTGGAAGTCATTAAGGAACATAAGACATCATCCAGCCCTCAAGGAGTTTTCGGGAGAAGGAGAAGTCATAAAGATAATTTCTGCAGTAGGATAGTAACCGTTTGAATGCACAATGAATGTGAAGGCTGGAGGAGAGAGAGAGTGTGGGGTGAGCAGGAGGGCCTTGGAACTGGCTTGAAACCGGACCTGATGCAGAAGGGAGAGGCTTAGTCAGACTCGGGGTGGAAGAGTATTTGGTCCCTCCGGCCCTGGGAGGACAGGGAAGGATGGAGGGGCAAGAGGTGCCAATGGTGAGACTTCGCAATTTGGAACCAGAGCTGGTGCTGGGAGGCAGGGAGCTGATCCTACACTCCCTCCTCCTTACTCTGCACTTGTCCTTCTGGGAAGGCAGGACACAAACGGGCAGGTTGACGTCCAAAAACCTAACTGCCAAGATATCCTGGTGCATCCTCGAGATTCTTCCCCCAATTTCTGTATCTTATCCTTCATAGTGATCGTCTCAATTCTTGACAGTAATTTTCCTTCTTACAAATAAGCCTGATTGATTGTATTTTGTATACAATTTCAGAATGAACTAAAAAACAGCAGAAAAACAAAAAACACCCAGGTGTTGAACTGAGTGTGAGAAATAAGCCTGAGATGCTCTCCAGTGGGGAGGCCGCGCTTAGTCTGAAGGTTCCAGCAGCCGTCTGTGCGAGGCCATATCTCCAGGCTGTTCCACATCCTGTGGACTTCGTGGTATGCCCCGAACAAGATGGAAAGAAGGGCTGTGTGTACCCAAATCAAGGAAACAGCACGTGTGATTATTGCAAAAGGAACCTTGACTTTGGAATTTCCTGATTTTTGAGAACTCTCGAATTTAAGGATGGTGTGTTTTCAGCCTCAAAGAATTTTCCAACCACAAAGTGAACCACCAGAAGAGGAATGTCAGACTGTGTTTCAGATTTCCTGTCTTTTGCACAGAGCTGATCTGCATTGTCCATAGACTGGGTGTGTTCAAGCTGTGACGGGGTGACCAGCTCTCGGATCCCGGGCAGGGATCCGAGGCCAGTCTCTGTCCTGTGGGAGCTTAGACTGATCGGAAGTCAGAAGGCAGGGCTGCAGGCCTGTTTTGTTTGGACCTACTGTGTTTGCCTGTATACTCATTGTTTCTTCTTTTTTGATTTTCAAATTTCAAATTACTCAGCATTTAGAAATCAGGTGATTTCCCTGTAAAAGTCCAGATCTCCAGATTCTTTTGAAAATACGAAACAGCTGTTAAGTCGGGCCTGCACGTCCGCACAGCAGCAGTCGCTGGAGTGGGTCGAGGCTGCCCACTCAGTGGACCCGGGCTCCCTGAGTGAGCGTAGCTGCCACCGCTGCAGTCTGGCTGCGGGCGGGGACCCTGGATCAGCCGATATCCTCGCCTGCATTTGCTTGTATGTTCATTCATTCTATAAGAAGTGCTTGCTGGGCTCTGAGGCTCCAGACACAGTCCAAGACCCCAGAGAGGTCACCCTCTAGGAGACGAGGGCCCATGTAGTGAATTGTCCACCTTCGTGGATGGGCAACAGCTTAGAGGCACAAAATAGCTCATTGTCTAAAGTAAGGTTTTTCACCCGCAGCACTGTTGACGTTTTGGGCCAGATAATTCTTTGTTGTGAGGGGCTGTCCTGTGTCCTGTAGGATTTTTAGCAGCAAACCTGAGCCTCACCTCACTAGATGCCAGTAGCACCCCCTCAACTGTAACAATGCAAAACGTCTCAGGACATTGCTAAAGGTCCCCTTAGGGGCAGAATCTCCCCGGTTGGGAATCACGGATCTGAAGTTGTGAGGTGGTTAGTGGAGACATGCCATTTGAAATTTCAGCAAGATCTTAAGGAACTTGCTTATCTCCTAATTAGAGATTTGGATCAGCTCCAGGGTCAGGTCCTGGGCAGCCCTTGCTGCCGGCTCTGTGTCCCGCGATCAGCATGTACCACATGGCGTGACAGGTGTGCACTCCTTGCACACCTGCCGGCTGAAGCTCCTCCAGGAAAGGAGCCACGTTTCGCTCACCTTTGCGTCTCTCCTTCCGGCACCGTTTGCTGAATCAGCAGGTTCTAGGCTTCTCAATCCTGTACCCAAGAAAAATGATAAACCTAAGCCCCCAACATTGGTCAACTTTTAAAGCCTTTTATTTAAAGCAGCTGCTCTTGGGGACTTCCCTGGTGGAGCAGTGGTTAAGAATCCACCTGCCAATGCAGGGGACACAGGTTTGAGCCCTGGTCCGGGAGGATCCCCCATGCTGCAGAGCAACTAAGCCCGTGTGCCACAACTACTGAGCCTGCGTGCTACAACTACTGAAGCCCACGCGCCTAGAGCCCGTGCTCTGCAACAAGAGAAGCTACCGCAATGAGAAGCCTGCGCACCGCAACGAAGAGCAGCTCCCGCTCGCCGCAACTAAAGAAAGCCCGTGCGCAACAACAAAGACCCAACACAGCCAAAAATAAATAAATGAATAAATAAATTTATATTAAAAAAAAGCAACTGCTCTTGTCCAGCTAATTACCTTGTTTTTAATTATAAAAGCCCAGTATTTTAATATCTATTGCAAGCCCAGTAATTTAAATATCCAGATTAATATGTATTCATTTTTTAATTAACAACATTTTAGGGTGCAGATCTATAATGAATTCCCTCTATTCCAAAATTTCAGCAAAGGGGATTCAACACATACAAAAGAAAACAATTCTGAACTGTGAGTGATGTTCCTGTCGAGTTGAATTAGTTGTGTGTGCCTCCACTTTGAATCCTCTTTAGACAAGGAGAGTCACTCTTCTCTGTGGAATAGTTTAGGTACAAGGAGAGAAAGGAAAAATCAAAACACAGCCTCTTTGTTTGTAGGATTTCGTGATGAGCTC
Organism: Eschrichtius robustus; assembly: GCF_028021215.1. Classification (NCBI taxonomy): domain Eukaryota; kingdom Metazoa; phylum Chordata; class Mammalia; order Artiodactyla; family Eschrichtiidae; genus Eschrichtius; species Eschrichtius robustus. The sequence continues at coordinate 40,402,756 of NC_090837.1, read as the reverse complement.
CTCACCTTTGCCCATCATTCACCGGGCCTGCCATTGATCCTGGGCTACAAACATGAGGATCGCTTCAACTTGACCCTAGTTCCAGCCTCACGAACACCAAGAGTCTTTAGAAAATGGTCTTATATCTTCTCTGAGTAGAGATGTCTGCGCCTTTAATTTTAGGGGAATGCTTGGAGACTGCCCAAGTCTCTTTGTAGGAAGAGTGAACTTAGGGGTGAAGAAAGAACTTCCACACACCCCAGAGTGCACCTAGGATCACAGTGTCTGAAGTTTTTCAGTTTTTCATTTGAATTAAACATTTGAAACCTCTTCTTTAAAATGCTGAGAAAGGCCTTCATAACTATGCTCATTACCTTTCGACACAGAGTAGTTTATCAGATTGTGAACTGTTGCTCAGCAAGTCCCCAAGGGAGTGGTGAATTAGTTTTGGTGAGGAAAAGAGAAAAAAAACAAAAATAGTTTGGAATCCAGATGGGAAAAGGGGGAGCAGTTATAAGAATTCCATCACTCACTGAGTAAATATTTATTGGGTGTTGTGTTAAGTGCTAGGCCTACAGCTGGGGAAAGGATACAGTCTCTGTCCTCTGTCTGGAGGGTTCCATAGGAAATCATTGAATCACCACAGTAATAAATGTAAAATTGAGATGGGGCCTTTGGCTCCCGATGGGAGAAAAGAGGAGTGGAGAGACGCTGAAAATAACCCCCTGGAAGAGAAGCGAGTGATGACTATTTCTGGCTGCCTCTGCTCTGCAATCTGATGTTTATGCCTTGTTACATGAAGTTTGTTCATTTCAGGAATGACGGGGATTATAAGATTTGCAAACAGTCCAGTAAAGCTCTGACTTAACCAGCTGTAATGCGATTAAGATTCCTGGCCCCCTCCTTGTGTCAGCATCTCCCGCTGTTTAGAAGACAGCATCAAAGCTCACCTCCCTGGCTCTCTTAACACTAAACGGAACCAGGTTTGTTTTTCATGTCAGGGTTCCCTAAGCTGCTTGGTGTTTCATTAACTCACTAAGCCAAGGGGATGAAATGCAAGTTTATTACGCTGCAGCATTGTTCTAAGGCTGCAGGTGTGAGGGTGGCAAAGAGCCAACCGATACCCTGTTCTCCCTGGTGATTAAGGAAGATTAGTGGAAATGACTGTGACCGCCCCCGTTACATTTGCAGAAATAAAACTCTTCCAAAGCCAAAGTTCTGTACAGATCTTGCATCAGGTCACGGTGACTCTTTGCTTTCCCAGGGGTTTAAGAAGCTCATATGTGCGTTCTTTAAGGGATGTTGAAGGAAACAGCAGATTGGCTAAGAAGGGAAAGCCAGATCTTTAGAGGTGAGCCTGTGTACAAAACGAATGGCTTCCCCTTCCCAGGCCCTTCTTCATCCAAAGAGAAGAGGCACTAGAACCCGCCAGCATCTGGGTCTGTCCCTGAACTAGACCAGGGACAAGCACAAATGGGTCATGTTTCACAATACGGTCTTTTGGAACTTGGACCCTAGTTTCTCCCAGGAACAATCCTATAAATGATGAGTATAGATCTAGGAAAGTCCTCAGAAATTTATTCGGTTCGTAACATAGACACAAACTTCAGCTACGTTATTATGAGCTCAGTATGCGTTAAAGAGAATTCATCAACTTATCGTCACTATTATAATACTTCTGTATTATAATAAAAAGGAAAGAGGAAAGTACATTCCAACTTGGAGCTTAAGCTATCAGGCAGACATCTCCCTCGGGCCCCTCTCCTGTCTTTCCCCCTTGTTAGCGGGCTCGGGGGTCATCCTCCCAGCCCACTCCCCAGTGACTGGCTACTTGACTAGTGCCTCTCTGCCCTCACCCAGAGAGAGAGGCCTGACATCACCAGGGAGGGGACATGGCGGGGGTTCAGGGGATTTTCCCACTCTGTAGGGTTGGCAGATGGGTGATGGGGGCGTAGATTTGTTCTCTGTTGCTCTAGAAAGCAGAACTTAGACTCACAGGTGAGGTTGTAAGAAGCAGCTGTCAGGTCAGTATGAGGCAGGACTTCCTCCAGGAGGGAAGAACCTCGTGCCTGGGACCTGCCACAAGATGCCCGTAGGTGCCCATAGATGCTTGCCTGAATCTCATGGCTAGAGCTGGCTTTGCAGAGCAGGATGCGTCCTTCACAAGGAGTTTTCAAGCAGAGTTGGGGAAGCCAGCCAGTGGTGACGGCTGCTGAGAAAGGGATCCCTACTCTGGGAGAGCAGTCGAGAAAAGAATAATATTTTATTGCTTGCCCATTGTAGGTCACACACGGGGGTCAGCTGCTTCAAGTACGTCCTTCTAAGCCTCACAGAGATGGTTAGATGTGATTGTCTCCTGTGGTGCAGCTGAGGAAACAGCCGAATAACACTTGCAGGATTACGTAGCTAAAAACACCTGAGCACAGTTTGAACTCAGCTTATTGTTTTTCTGTTCTCACACTTATTCAGTTCACTGCTATACTGGAAGTGGTCCATGGTACAAGTTATCTTTATGTCGAAGTCACCCACATAGGTGACATTTTTCACTGGGAACAGGATATGCACAGCCTAAGTGTGTTTCATACATTCGGTGCCTTAGATATATGTTAGGAATATGGAGACGCAATAGCCCAAATGTGAGAGTATGGTGTGTGCGTGTATAGGAGGAGTGGGTGTATAGGAGGAGTGGGATACTGGGCGGGTAAATGGGAGAAAAAAGGAAGAAGAAGGTGGGATTGTAGGGCTGTTGGCACCTCTGGACAAGAGCATTTCATCCTCAGGGACCCCCATCAAAATCCTTTACTCATGGCCCAGCCCAGGCCTTAGAAGTGCTTTTGGGGAAGAATGACAGGGGATTCAGACAGACACCAGGTTGTCTACTGAGAAGTTTAAAATAGGAAATGTGCAGACCTTTCATTGTATTACATTTTAGGCATGTTAAAATATCCAGGTCTTCTCTTTCTCACACTCTTCCGTTCTCCTGCTATTTTTTTCATTTTCAAATCACTGACCATATATCTTTCTGCTCTGGTGGGAAATTCATGATTCCCCATTTGTATTTTCTTCATTATTCTTTTTTTAAAAAATATTTATTTATTTAGTTATTTAAGTTGCGCTGGGTCTTAGTTGTCGCAGTTGGGCTCCTTAGTTGTGGCATGTGAACTCTTAGTGGCGGCATGCGTGTGGGATATAGTTCCCTGAGCAGGGATTGAACACAGGCCCCCTGCATTGGGAGCACGGAGTCTTAACCACTGCGCCAGTAGGGAGGTCCCCTCCCCATGTGTATTTTGTTTTTAAATGTTCTGTTAGTCTAAATGAAATAAAAGGATTCAGAGATTGTCAGCTTAATAATGATAAGATTATGGATATCTGCATGATTTTATATTCATCAACCCTCTATGGCAAAAAGTACCAGGCGGCTCTGTGGGAAGCCCTCCTCCAGTATTTCTGCCAGAGAGCATTAATGAAGGGCAGTCACTGTCACCTGGTCAGGATGGTTGGGACACATCACCTTCTTCCCTAAGGGGAGGTATCACAACCCACCTTGCAGCCCACTCCCCTCCCCCCGCACAGCTGAGGCTTACCCTGGACGACTGGGCAGTCCCTGGGCCTGACCTCAAAGCGGGGCAGTGCGGGCGGGGGACAAGACGCTCAGCTGCAGGATGAGGGGGCATCCCTTGGCCTGCGGTATGTGGGCACCAGGCAACTCCGGGTGTCCAGAGCCCCCAGGCTCTGGGGAGGGGAAAGATGACCTCTTGCTGTTTCTTGCAGCCTCCTGGTCGGCGGCCTTGGAGAGGCCTTGCTGGTTTTCTCAGAGCGGAAGGGCTCCTAAACACAGGGAGAGTGGACTCCCAGGCTGCAGCTGGAGAACACCGCCCTGGGCTATGGAGCTCCCTGTCCTAGCGATAGAAAGAAGAAAGCAAGAACGATGAGACACTGCTGCTCGCTGCATCGAGGAGAACTTTTTCTGGGGTCTCTGGGCCGCTGCAGAGAGTGGACTGTGTCGAGAGGCTCCCCCAAGTCTTGCTGACTGTGCTGTGAGCCCAGCTGTGCAGAAACAGATGCAGGATTTCACCTGCATGGGGATGGCTCCACCCACCTTGATTGCCACGCAAGCCTCCTTACTAAACACCCTTCCCAGATAAGCGTTCACTGCCTGCTAGTGGGCCCAAGGTATTGTGTTGCCTTTTTGGTTTTGTTTTGTGATTTTACATCCTTGGAGACTCCTCCGGGGACACCCTTTCCTTGCTGTCAGGCTGGCTTGCATAGAACTCACACTCCCCCACCTAGGGGCGCAGAGAGAATTCCTCGAGCTGGCTTCCACTGGGGGCAGGAGTGGAGGAGGTAAATGGGGATTCTGGGCCAAGTAAGACGCCAGCAAGGACACTACTTCTCCAGAGTGCGTGCTGAAGCCTTCTTATGGTTGTGTGTTGTGTTGAATTCCACACGCCCTTTTTTGCCTACCATTAGGGTAACTTGGTGCTAATGATTACCAGAGGGAATAGGATTAATAAGCACTGGTGGAGGAAACAGCAAACAAACATAAATATGTAAACGCACACACAGTTATATTCGTAATCCATTTAATTCCCTGATATCTCAGAGGAGGTTTCAGATCATTGAACACTGAAATATATTTTTCAGGCCAGATTAAAAATTGGATGAAAACTCTAAACCTTGCCTTTATGGGAGTCAAAAGAAATGAATTTGCATGAAATGGTCATTTGATTCTGAACTCCAATGAAGGTTTAAGAAAATAATGTCTAGCTCCAAATATTCCTGCTCATAATAGGTTTTCTGAATGCATTATACTCTGCCAGGTGTCAGTTTTGGTCATTTTGAGACGTAGAAGGTAATGAAGTCCAGGGAGTCCTGTCCAGGAAGGATCCAGGCCCTGCAGGGTGGGACACCCCGTTAGTGATGAAGGACCACCTCCAGCATCTGGGAAACAAGCCTTGTCCATTCTTGGCCTTGTGAAGACTAAGGTCAGCTCAGTCAGGCCATTCTTCCTGCAATTTTTTCTCCAAGTTGTTGAAAAAAGAAACAGAAGATGAAACAAATAGGAATGGATTAGTATATTTGGACCTTGAGTACCTTAAATTCATTTCCTTGTCTTTTCCTGGTCTCTGCTTGTCATTTAAGGTAAACATGTTCAGAGTGACCTTTATACATATATAGTTTCACGTTGCTTTTTGTTCCTAATCTGAGATGTCAAACCTTCTACCGAGGATCAAATAGAAAATCTGGGTTTACAATTTTCTTTGTTTTTTCGCTCCCACAAAACCGTCTCTGTACAACTGAGGCCAGTTCTCTCTTTACAGAAAGTGGCATCTGTCCCAGTGTCATCTTAGGTCTGTCTTTCCAAGTCTCATTTGAGCAAATGGAGATTCCTAAGGCTAGAAAGAGCCATGTACAGTTAACAAACCCCGTCCCCTGTTCCAGCAGGACTGACCTCAGAAACTTCTGCAGCAGACAGAAAAAGACAAATACTGTACGACATCACTTATATGTGAAATCTAAAAAATAATACAAATGAATGTATTTGCAAAACAGAAACAGACTCACAGATATAGAAAACAAACTAGTGGTTACCAAAAAGGAGAGGGAAGGGAAGAGGCAAATTAGGGGTATGGGATTAAGAGATACAAACTACTATATATAAAAAAGATGAGCAACAAGGATATACTGTACAGCACATGGAATTATAGCCATTATCTTGTAGTAACTTTTAATGGAGTATAGTCTATAAAAATATTGAATCACTATGCCATACACCTGAAAGTTAATACAATATTGTAAATCAACTATACTTCAATAAAAGAAATAAATGTACCTCAAAAAAACAAAAAACAAAATTTCTGCTGCAGAATTTTAAACCTTTTTTTTTTTTCTTTTTAAAGAATCTCTAACAAGGATTTCTTTTGGTGTTTGTTTGTGTGATTTTTTTAACTTCATTCCAGAGTCCCATTGTTTTTAAAATCTCAGGTCTTTTCTTACTTTGACACTAGCAAGAGGCAAAGGATAAGATGTTTCTTCAATATACCATCCTGTTTCCTTCAGCTTCCATTTCTTCTTGGGACTTTTTCTTCAAGCTTTTACCACCATCTTTTATGCCCAAGCTCACGTGCTCAGCTCTGAACTCAGGGTGAGCCTAGAGGGCTGTAAATCAAGGGACTGGCCTAGATTACTGCTCTCATTCTCTGTGGCTCTCTGGGCCCCTGGCCCCCCTGGTGGGGAATCCTCAGGTTACCCCAGCACTCCCTTTTACCCGAAATGATCTATTTGGTCATGTCCTATCTGGGTCATGTCCTTGCTGGCCCCATGTCAAAGCCAGGGTGTTTTGTCTTTTTATTTGTCCAAATAAAGAATACGCTTTCTGTCAGGAGAAGCAAAGTTCTGTGTGATTGTGTATTATTACTAATCTGCTATGGATATAAGGAAAAATAAACCATTTATTTTCTTGGTAATTGGCCTTTCTCTTCTCTTCAGCCTCAACAGGAGAGTATTGCAGAAAAGGTTGTTATCCTTGGGGAGTGAGTTCTTGCATCTTAAACACAGGCCCAGACTTCTACCAGCATCCAGGCCACTTAGCTCTGCAGAGGGAGGTCCACCCAACTCCTCCCTCTAGCCCTGCCCTGTCCCATAGGGTAAGCACCAGCCGTGTGTGGCCGTTGAGTACTGAGAGGGTGCCCCACCCCTACCTACCCCAATGGTATTTACATCCCTTGCAGTTCCTGTCTCTTTCTCTTGAATCCGGTCTGGCTCTGACTTGCTTGCTGCCAGTAGGAGATGATAGAAGCAATGATACCAGACTTCCAAGGCCAGGTTGAAAACCTTGCGGCGCCTGCCTTGGTCTTCTGGAACAGCCTTTGGGAGTCCTGAGCTGCCTTGTAGAAGTCTGACTCCCCTGAGGCGGCCGTGCTGGAGAGACCAGGTACAGGAGCCCTGTAGACAGTCGCTGTTGCACCCAGCCTTCTAGCCACCCCACCAGGCTACCAGACATGTGAGGGGAGCTGCCCTGGACCTTCTAGGACCAGCCCATCTGCCAGCTGAGTGCCATCAAGTGATCTCAGTCAATGCCACGTGGTGCAGAAGCATCAGAGCCTGCATGAATGCCTGACCACAAAATCATGAGATACAGCAAAATTGTTTGAAGCCACTAAGTTTTGGGAAAACTTGTTATACGATAGAGAGCCTCGAATGCCCTTCGTCTCAGGTAGATCCAATCTGAGCACTCTGAGACCCTCCCCTGAATAGACTTGTTCGAGGAGAACCAGTCTGCTCCAGCTGCCCTCCACCCTGGAGCTGCCTGGAGAAGGGGGCCCCCGCTGAGTGTCCAGGGCTTTCCCAGACCCCCGTTACAGGGCAGGATCTGTGCCTTTGGGTCAAAGAACCTCATTCACTCATTCATTCATTCATTCAAAAAATACCGAGAACCCACTATGTGCCAGGCTCTGTTTTGGGCTTGTGGATATATCCGTGAATAAGATGAGTCCCCCTGAAGCTTACTTTCTAGGGGTGGAGACAGACAATAAACAAGTAAATAATGGAATTTCAGAGAGAGTTAAGTGCTTTTAATAAAATAAAGCCCAGACAGAGACACAGAGTCTTCTGAAAATCTGATGAAAAGTAAGGAATTTCTCTTCCGAAATATGCAGTCACACACACACACACACACACACACACACACACACACACAATTAAGCATGTAGTTGGGGGGTTTATTCTCCCTGAAGTCCATCTATTGGGCCTCTATTGGATTCCAGGTTGAGAACAACTGAGTGAGAACCTCTTTGGGGGACATGGGGTGAAGTCAAGGGTGCCCACAGTGGAATGTGCTGCCGCCCCCCACTGGTCTGAGTGGAGGCCAGGTCACTGGGCCTTGTGCAGACAATGGCGGCCACAGAAGGCTCGGCCCTGCCTCGGGGGCACTCTCAGGCTGGTGTGGGCGAGATGCGCAGACTTGAACATGGATCTCATGGTCCATTTCAAGGGCATGACGCACCTGGTAGGAACCTGGAGAGATGCCGGGAGGGAGAGGTCCCAGCTGCGGGGCCCAGCACCGAGAATTACTGTGGGCTGTGCAGAGTGTTGCCCAAAGGGCTTCACTCCTAAGACGTCTCACCTAATCCTCACAAGGAGCCTTTGGCGGAGGAATTGCCATTGGCCTCGTTTTGCAGAGGAGAAGGCAGACACGGAGAAGGTCAGTCACGTCCCTGAGGCCCTCAGCTCGGTGGAGGGTGCATGGGGATCTGAGGGGCGTTTGTGACCTCCCAGCCCTGCCTGTCAGCTCCCATGTGTCTCCCCACGCGAGTCACGGGGGACCCGAGTGAGCAGAGCTGGAGCTGGGGAGTCCGGCCACGCTCAGGCAGTAACCGCCGGCGAGGCAGGGCCCAAGAGGCCAGGAGGTGGGTTGGGTCAGGCAAGGGCTGTTTTGAATGCCTGGCTGGCAAATTATGTTCGTGAGCACCCGTGATGCTCTAGATGGGGTACAGGTGCCTCCCCCGTGCTGCGTCACCTACTCTTCACAACCCTGGACTTACAGAGGACGCCTCCGAGAGCCTGACCAGACAGGAGACCTCGCCACGCTCACCACTCCTGAGCTAAGATTCCAAGATGGCTTTCACGACCCTTCTGCCCTGGCCCGTCCTGTGTTATGCGTTGTCTGTGGGCACTGCCCACCTCACCCCCACCACGGACCACTGCGTTCTGAACAAACCAGAGGAGGCAAGCCCGCCACCGGTGGCCCTCGTACAAGGTCCAGGGCAGTGCTGTCCCCCGTGGGCGTCGGCCACTCGGACCCCACACTGCCCGTCTGCCTGGCAGCTCCCAGGTCCTCTGACCTGGGCGGTAAACCCCTGGGAAGGCTGAGCCCATCCTGGAGCTCACACGGGGCTCCCGTCTGTTCTGGAGACGTTTCAGGCACTCAGACATCCTGTGTTCCTCGTGGAACGGGGGATCCTTTGCTCCTGCTGTGAGCTGATTTTCGGTGGCCTGGCCAGCAGAGGCTTGCCCTGTGCAAAAGCAAACCTTGGCACACAGACCTTCATCCAGTTCCATCCAGGCCCAACCGGGGAGGGGTCTGAAGGAACCGCGCCCCGCTCCACCCCCCAGCTCCCCTCCCTTGGCCGCTGAGGGTGGAATCCCATTTAAACAACCGCCTGAGCCAAAAGGAACATTTGAGTCATTTATTTCCTTCTCGCTGTGTGAAGAGGCCCATGGGCGGGCGAACACAAGGCCTCCGTGCCTGTTTGTCTTCACACCCATCACTCTGAGTGAGCCTCCGGGAGAGCAGTGGAGCCCTTGGAAACGTGGGGACTTAATCCAGGCACCATTCCCTGGCCAGTGGATTTGCATGACGCATTAAGAAGAGCTGTTTAGCGAAAAGGGCTCTAAGTGGGAGATAGACCCCTAGGTTCTGTCCAGGCTCTCTCACCACCCCGGCAAGTGATAGCAATCACTCCTTCATTTACCTCCTCTTCCCTTCATTCATCACATACCTACTCTCCAGCAGAGCTGGCCGCTGCTGGAGGGGAGGCCCGGCTCTTCGCACAGGGGAGGCTGTGGGCAGGGTCTGCCTAGCAAGGAGAAAGCTGCAAGTTGTCCCTTGTCCTGGCGGAGCAGCTCTGGCCACCCTCTATGTGACTGCTGACTACAGCAAATACACCCTCCCTATTCTCAGGGAGGCCCTGAGTTGACAAGAAGACCTGCAGACTGAGATTTTTTAAAAAAAATAACAGCTTTATTGAGATATAATTCACATACCCTAAAATGTACCATTTTGTTTAAAGTGTTGGGTTTCTTTTTTTTTTTTTTAAGTCTTTACTGAATTTGTTACAATATTGCTTCTGTTTTACGTTTTTGGTTTTTGGGTGTGAGGCATGTGGGATCTTAGCTCCTCGACCCGGGATCCAACCTGCAGCCCCTGCATTGAAAGGTGAAGTCTTAACCACTGGGTTGCCAGGGAAGTCCCTAAAATGCACCCATTTAAAGTGTACAGTTTTTAGTATATTCACAGAATTCTGCAACCATCGCCACTATCTAATTTGAGAACATTTCCGTCACCCCCAAAAGAAACCCTGTACCTGCTGTCACTCATTTCCCCCCCCCCCCCCCGCCGCACTCCCACTGACCCAGGCAAATCCATTTTCTACCTCTACACACGTGCCTGTTCTGGAGATTTCCTGTGAACAGGGATCATGCAGTATGCGGCCTCTTGTGTTGGACTCCGGTTTTTGAGCAGTTCATGTCCTTCTACCAAAGGCTGCCTTCCCCGGCAGCCATGCCCCTGCCTGGGGGGGGTGGTGGTGAGCGGTGAGGTGGGATCCTGAACATGGAGCATGGAAAAGCTGGGGGTGGGAAGAAGGGACCCCCAGCACCTGGAGGTGGGTGAGGGAGCTCCGGAGAGCGGCAGCGGGAGGGGGTGGGCCATACTCTTCCAGAGCCCGGTGGCCACGGTTAAGGTTTATTTTTTAGCCAACGCCCTTTATGATCCCCAGGCCTTCAGTAAAGTCTGTTCCACAGCACAGCCTGGTGTTGGCTGTCCTCTGGGGAATAAAGGGCCTGGGTCCCCCATTGGTGGTGAAGCTGGACAGGGGAGAGGAGGCCCGGTCACCACTATCCAGCCGGTGGTACCACTTTAAAAAGCTCCCAGATCTGTCCTCATTTCTCCAGGGGTCTTGAAGGTACAATGGAGTCAAACCCGTCATTATATTTGTATGTGTGTGTGTCGACTACTCATTACACGTTCTCTAAGTAAAGCACTCTCTCCCGGGAGAAAGGAGAGAACAGACGTGGCGGGTTTGCAGGTTCGCCCTAGACAGAACAGACCCATGCCCACAGGTGACAGAGGACGTGGACCAGGAGGGGAACCGAGGGCACTGCCGTGAGAATTTTGAAACCATAGAAAACAATCAGAAACAATGTATATCAACAGCATGTGTGAAATAAGCCACAGTTCAAAGCGGAATAACCAAACCATGAAAATTACCTCCAACTAATATTTGCTATTATTTAGAACATTGAACATATTTTCAATAACTTAAAAGTGAATGTATATTCTTCACATCTCCTAATCCCCCCATGAAGTACAATTTCTTTTCAGTAGATTTAAATAATACATCCAAATATTTACTCATAGTAGGAGATTCTGGCATTAACTATAGTTGAGTTTAACAGAACTATAGAAAATCATGAAGATATATGCAGCATTTAAAAATGATCACTTGTAGCAATTCCTTAGAAGTCCTAGAGGAGAAAGGCAGTTCACTACTTCCTAATAGCACCTAAGGTTTATGCTGCATAATGTAATTCAGCAGAACAGCATTCTGACCAATGATAAGCAACTTATAGAAAATTCTTTCGACTATTCAATGTTTCATTTTAAAGCTACTATTTTGACCGTCTCCAGCCCCAGCCCCAGCCTTGGCCTCACGGTGGAGGCAGTTGGTAACCTCGCCTCTGCACGTGGGGAACGGATTCTATGACGGAGGGTCCGTGGCTCCCCCCTCGGCTGCCCATCACGCACCCCTCCCAGCCATGTCCATTTGTCCGTCCTGCAGGCTCCGGCTCAGCTTGGCCCCAGCTGCCCCAGGAGTGCTGGGGCTCCAATCCCATCTCCAGGACCCAGACGAGCTCAGGATCCAGATGGCTAATTGCTAACCCCTTATACATTTCCTCTTCCTTAGTGTATTTGTTTGCTAGGGTTCCGGTAACGAAGTACCACAGACTGAATGGCTTAAACAGCAGAAATGTCTTGTCTCACAGTTCTGGAGGCTGGAAGTCCAAGATCAAGGTGTCGGTGGGGTTGGTTCCTTCTGACGGCTGAGAGGGGTGGCTCTGTTCCTGGCCTCTCTCCCTGTATCTCCTCCCATGGTCTCCTCTCTGTGCAAATTCCCCCTTTTTATAAGGACATATTGGATGAGGACTCACCCTAATGACCTGATTTTAACTTGATTACCACTGCAAAGACCCTATCTCCACATAAGGTCACTGAGGTACTGCGGGTGAGGACTCCAACATATCTTTATGGGGTGGGAGGACAAAATTCAACCCATAACACTTAGTAATAGAAATTAGTTTTATTTGCGTGACTGTGTATAAAGCTAACAGATACATTCCCAGCCTCTCTTGTAACCATGCCGCTTATTTGAGTAGGTTCCAACCAAGGAGATGTAAGCAGAAGTTGGTGGGTGAGACTTTGGGGACAGTTGCTTAAAAGAGCTCAGATAGGTAAATCTTCTGCCTTCCTTCTGCTTCTTGCCTGGGTTGAGGACATGATAGCTGGAGTTCTAGCATCTATCTTGGGCCTTGAGACAACCTTGAAGTTGGAAGTTGTGGCCTTAGGATAGTGGAACAGAAGCTAGAAGGAGCCTGGGTCTCTGATGAGATAATGGGGCCACCATGCCACCTGAGGGCTGCCCACCTCCAACCATTTTAAGTGAGAGAAAATAAAAAATTCTCCTTTGTTATTTCTAGTCTCTGTTATTAGCCCTCGATGGCAACCCTAATGGAAAAAGCCTCCAAGGAGCCAGGATGGTGCTGTGGGGAAGACACGTACTAATACTTTGGCACGAGACAGACCTGATTGGGTCTGGACCCTCCTCTGGACCCTTTATACACATGGTTGTCTCACAGCATAGAAATGACCTCTCTGCTTGTCTGTCCTACCCCTACATTGTGAGCTCCTTAAAGGCAGGGTCCATGTCTGTTTGTCTTTGTTTTCCTGGTGCCTTGCACAGAGCTGCACATAAAAGTGCTCACTGAGTGTTGATCTGAACAGATTTTAAATCCTCTACACTTACCAGCTCTGTGGTCTTGGACTCTGAGTCTTAATTTCATTAATGATAAAAGAAGGAGGTTATAATACCAGGCCTGTATTAAAGATGAAACACGATTAAATGTATAGCATTTAGCACTTGTTGGATGTCCAAGGAACGGTAGCCCTTAGTAGTATTAAGACCACATTGTCTACAAAATCCTAGTTCTAGGCCCAGTGTGATGTTCCATTTACTTCTGATGACCAGACTTTTGCTTTGTCCTAAGAGCAAGTCTCTGACATACGCACATTGTATTCATTGGGTTCCCGTCTTATTCTCTTCGCCTTCTTTTGGTCTTGAGAACCTCACTGGTACACAAGTCCCTGGGTTGCCTGGGTTCCAATTCTGGCATCTCCTAGCCTGTCCGTTTGAGTGCAGGTAAGCCTTCCATGCTCAGCTTGGTGATCATCTAAGTCAGGACACAGGGAGCATGGGGGGCTTTACATTCTATCTGATGGTCCTGGTCATAGAAGAGGGTCTTCCCATGGAGAGAGCAGCAGAGATGGCCCCAGTGTTCCACCCTTCCCAGTGCCCAGGCCATTTGCAATGCGATGGAGCCATTTCCCCACTGCTTGAATCTGAGCTAGCCTTGTGACTTGCTCTGGCTGATAAATGCAGTGAAAGTTACACTGCCAATTTTGTGTTAAGGCCTTGAGAAGTCTCGGACACTTCCACTTGTATTCTCAGACTTCTCTGAGCCCTCTTCTTGACCAGTTCAGCGAGAATCCTGCCAAGCCAGTTTAGCAAGAATGCCCCTTCCCTCCACTTGGTACCTAACCAAGTTCCTCTTGGTATTTTTCCATCCACTGACTCGCTCACCCTGCCCATTGGCTATAAATCCCCAGCTGCTTCTGTTGTGTTCAGAGTTGCATTCAATTTTTATCTCCTATTACAATTGACCCCTATTGCAATAGTCTTGAATAAAGTTTTCCTTGCCTGTTTAACTCTACCTGATGCACGTTTTCTTTGACTGCTTCCACCATGCGAACAAGCCCGGACTAGCCTACTGGAGGATGAGAGACCACGTGGAACAGAACTAAGTCCTCCCAGCTGAGGCCGTCCTAGACCAGATGCCCTCAGCTGACTGCAGTCACATAAACAAGCCGGGTCAAGATTGGATGATCTAGGCTCAGGCCAGCCGACCCCAAGGCTCATGAGAAATAATAAATATCTGTTAGTTTACTCCACTATGATTTGGGGTGATTTGATTTGCAGCAATATTGTGTCAATAGCCTATGGGTACAGAGGAGAAGAAAAGGGAAGAAAAGCAGAGCAGGACCTTTTGAAAGACTCCCCCCATCTTGAGCACCGTGGGTCCTGTACGGTGTTATGATTCCCGTAGTGATAGTGAGGGACAGCCCTGTGTCTTTGGCTGCCACTCCCGGAAAGGAGGGACTAGAGCTGCAGCTGACTGTGTGGGTCCCACAGGCACCAGGCTGCAATAGAGAAGGGAGGGAGGATGGGGCACTGGGCAGGAAGGGACCGGCTAGCTCTGGGGCTGCCCTCATGGGATGTGCCAGCTGGGGAACAACCAAGTCCTGTATTCCAAATCCCTTCAAGTGAAGGCACTGGGACTGAGCTATTCATAGCAGGTGAAGAACTCTGCAGTGTCAGCGGTGGAGCACGCCCTGTGCAGGAGTCAAAGTCGCCCCTCGAATGTTCTCCTCCTCAGTCCGGGGCTCCACCCTGCCCGGGCCTCCTGTCCTCCCCGCAGCTTCTCTTGCCTCCTCAGCCCATTACCCTTTTTCTAATTTTTACAATTGTGGTAAACGATGCATAAGGTAAAATTTATCATCTTAAAGTGTACAATTCAGTAGCAATAAGTACATTAACAGTGTTGTACAACCATCACCACTGTCCATTTCCAGAACTTCAAAAAATCTCAAATAGAAATTCAGTACCCATTAAATAATAACTCCCCATTCCTTCTATTCCCCGGCGTCCCAGCCCCCAGCCCCTGGTAACCTCTATTCTAGGTGCTGTGTTTATGGATTTGCCTATTCTAGGTACATCATTTGAGTGGAATCATATATTTCATTGGCCAAAAAGTTTGTTCGGGTTTTCCTGTAACATCCGAATGAACTTTTGGGCCAACCAATATTTGTCCTTTTGTGCCTCTCAGCCCTTTATTCTTTTTTTGGTTGTGCCGGGTCTTAGTTGCGGCACTTGGGCTCCTTAGTTGTGGCATGCGAACTCTTAGTTGCAGCACGCATGTGGGATCTAGTTCCCTGAACAGAGATGGACCCCGGGGCCCCTGCACGGGGAGCAAGGAGTCGTAACCACTGCACCACTAGGGAAGTCCCTCAACCCTTTATTCTTACCGAAAGTTTTGTTTCCAGACATCTGAAAAGCAGCCCACCAGGGATATGCACTTTCTTTAATTCCCATCCCCCTTCCTTTGACCTGCAAGTGTTGGGTTACATGACCTTGGCCTTGGGGTGTCCCTGTCCCCATCAAATCCCCAAACAAAACAAACGAATCACTCTTCCTGATCACACTGAACAGGGCCTGTGAGGATGCCCTGCCTTGCATTTTCCTTTCTGCCTGTTGGGCCCAGCTGTTCTCACCACCCGCTCCGCACCCCTGGCTGCGCTCGCTCCAGTTGGATGGGGAGCATTGAGGTCACTGTGAGCCTCAGGTTTGTCTAACCGACCCCCAGAGGGCAGGGTCCACATTCCTTGAGCAGCCCCAAGGGGCCCGCCCAGTTTTAGGTCAAAAGCTCCACAAGTAAGCTGAGCCTCAATAGCAGAAGCCCTGGCTTGAGGTGAGTTGGAATCAGGCCAGCCCAGTGGGGTCAGAACAGCCCGGTGGAGCCTGAGGTCTGTAGGCAGCTTGTCTGTATGAGTCAATGAGGTAAAGGAGATGATGGGGAAAATGCAGAATATTTACGTTTCCCCTCTGCTGCTCCTCCCTGCACCTTACACAGCCTCACTCACACACACACACACACACACACACACACACACTCACACACACACACACACTCACACACATGCTCTTTCACGCACTCACACACTTGCTCACACCTGCCTCAGGGACTCACGTTTTCAAGGCCTGAGGTGAGAGGGCTACTCCGGGCATAAATCAACGATGTGTTCTACAGGAGCCTGGGCGCCGTGAGCGGTGGGATCAAAGGTGACCCTGAGAGGGAGAGGTGGTTTTCTCTCACTTCCTTGAGAGCGCAGTGCTGCTTTGGCCCTTTGGCACCCTGGGGACAGCACCTGGGGGCCCGTGGGCAGGGGCAGAAGCGGCCCTTGAGGTGAGGAGGCGGCCTCAAGAGACTTGAGGGCCTGCGGAGACCCAAGGCGGGGGCGGGGGGGGGGCGGGGGAGAGAGGGAGGGGGGAAGGGAGAGGGCCAGGAGGGGGAAGGGCTGGCGGCTTGTTGTTCTGTGTCTCACCCCCGGGGACTCTCAGGTTGCCTTCCATCAACTTCGCCCCAAGCAGGAGCACCAGACAGTAAATTCCACCTTGTCCTCAGGCATGGAGTTTATTTTCATGCTTTACTTTCATTCTGAAGCTGATTCTTCATTATTGAGACTTCTCTACTTGCCTTTCCTGCGTGGTCTTTCCCAGCCCCCTTGGTCAGGGGGGTGTGTAGCTGCCTCTGTTGGGCAGGGGGCTCTGGGCTGGAGTTGAGGAACCCCACGGAGCCCCAGTTCTTTACAGTGGGAAAGGTAATCTAGTCCCCTCGTAGGTTTGCAGACTTACACAGGAAAGAGTTATATATGTCTATATGATATGTATGTGTAAACACACATCCACCACACATGTATGTACCTATGTATATGTACGTGAACCACATACAGACCATTTATCAATGTATGGTGCTTAGCCCGGCACCCAGCACACCATAAGCCATAAGTGTTCTTGTTGACCCTTATCATCATCTGGAACTCTCCCTAGCAGTTGGCTTTCTGTGGCAGGGGACTTGGGGTGTCCGAGCAAATGGAGTGTGACGAGGTAAAGTGACTTTAAGATCTCTTAGCACGTGGAACATGCTGTCACCCAGAAGCCCTCATGCATTCATTCGTTCCTTCAGGAAGTGACAGAACAGGGCAGATTACGTTCTCTACACGTTCAAAAGCACCAACCTCAAACGGCTCCCTGCACTATGGAAACGATCATTTCTCAGGCTGGTTCACTTTCCCTGTCTCTACAACTATTCCAAACGTTTTCGCTCTCTTCAAGCCCCATCCCCTTCTTGCCCTCCTCCTTCCCGTTTGGGTGGGCCCCACCACTTAAAGGGAAAATGGAAGCTGTCAGAGGAGAACTGTCACCTTCCCAAGCTCATCCGGACAAACCTGCTCACCTGGGCACATCTCTTCCCTGCTTTCCCCAGTTGAGAAGTCCTTCCTCTCCATCTTCACGTGACTCCCTCGCCTCTGCTCATTTTGATTCCAGCCCCTCCTGCCTCCTCAGGAAACTGACCTGCCCTCTCTTGGTTCTTTGAACTTTCCCTGCCAGCTGGCTTTAAATACCCTCAAGTCTCTCAACACAGCAACAAAAAAACAAGAACGCAAAATGTCGAACTTGACTTCCTTCTTTAACCTTGCTGTCATAAGCTGGCTCCCCAAGTATGACCAACATACCTCCTGATAAGACAAAGCCGAGGGCACCGCTGCTGCCCTGGCAAGGAGGGGAGAACAGCAATGTTTGGATTTCAAAGCCAGGAAGACAAGGTCAGAATTTTGGTTTGAAGTGAGTACTGTATCTCAGTGTCGGGATTTAGGATCAGGTAACGATCACAATACCACAGTCCAGGATGGGTGGAGACAGCAAGGTGAGGGGTTCAAAGAATCTTCAGGCACAAACTGGAGATACTTTTCACGGAAGAGTTGTCTTGGGGGAAGTTTCCATAGTAAACACTATTTGCTTGGGAGGACAGTCCCCCCAAGAGTAAAGAAATGCTAATGAAGATAGCAGAAGAGCCCCGTCTTGCAACTGTGGGTGGGCAGTAAGGTGTGGTTTCACTTCCCTCATCTAGGCTGAGTATGGGTAGAACGTTCTGGTTCTCAACCTCGAGCTTCTGCCCTCACTCCTTCCTCCCGTTCACGACTACACTTCTGAGAAAAACCCTTCTCTGCTTGCTGAGGCCATTTCCTCCCCTCCCACTCATTCCTTAGCCCTGCAACCCGACTCCAGGCTCCCTGGAAAGCAGGGCTCACTACGCCAAAGCCTGGATGCCACGGGGGCCTCATCGTCTCCCCGTCGAGTTCCTGGGGGCAGCACTTGGGGGTAATTTGGGTGCAGCAAGGCACCCAGAGCCCATCTGCCACCGCTCCCAGGTGCTGGGTCACCAAGGGGCAGCCAACACCAGTGTCTGCCCAGCAGTGGGGACACGAAAGGAGCCATAGCGACTCCCTTGGGCTGGGTGGCGGAGAGTAAATGAGTGAAATGCCATGGGAATCAGGAGACTTCCAGCTGGACCCAAAGAAACAGGCTGGGAGCAGGAAATGGAATCAGGGCACTTGGAGGATCGCTGTGGAAGGACACTTCCTTGTCATCTCTCTGAGTCTCCTGAGATCCGAACTCCTCAAGTCTAGGGTCCATCACAGGCCAGGGCAGGCGGTCTCAGCCCTTCCCAGCCTCTCACTCCAAGCTCTGCAGCCCAGGGCTGGTCTGGTCTGACTAGGGCCAAGTTGGTGGGTGGCCTGGAACTCTGGACGAAAGTGACCCAGAGGCCAAGTGCAACGTCGGCTCTGCTTCGGGGGTTCATTGAACAGAAGGCCCTTCCTTGGAAACATCTGTGCCCCCGTCTCAGCGGGTAAAGTGCTGGCTTCAGGCCCCTGCTGTCCTCGTCTTTCCCCCAGTTTAGCCTGCAGGAAAGTGACCTTGTGAGGGAAGGGGGAGAGGTCCCAGGAGAGTGTCTGGGAGTCAAGGTGAAATAGGACTCCCAGGTGTTAACAGGCCTTGCCAAACTCCTTATACTGACCCCGTTCCAAGAGGTGACCACCTGCCCAGCCTCCGCCAGGTAAAGATAGTTCAAGAGCTGGGTCCCTGCACCCTGTACCACTCCTCCATAACCACCATGCTCTGGCCTCTCCACCACCCTCTTCCCTCCCTGGCTAGTGGCCCAGGCAGTTGGGTCCTTGCCGCCTCTCTGCACAGCAGCCCTGACCACCCCTGCTCGCCCTGCACAGAGGCCGTTCCATTTCCTCCGGGTCTCTCGGGAGCTCATTCACCCTCTGCACCCCTGACCATAAATAACATGGCCTACTGGTCCTCTGAGGGGTCACATCACCCAGCTGCACCACACGGCTCCAGCAGCCAGCTGCCCCATGGGACGGGGTTCATCTCATTGGGCTCGTAGGGGTCCCGGCATTCCCTCTCCCCCTACCCTCTGTTCCCTGCCCTCCTACCACCCAGCTCCTCTGAAGGATCAGGAGCAGACCTACGTTTCTCCAGCTGCCTGGCAGAATGTCATCTTCTGAGCACAACAGTCAGAAAGGTGTCCTTTCCTCCAGGCTTGTGTCGTGGACACAACTTGGTGGGTGAAGCTACGGCTGAATTCCAGCCTGCCACCCAGCACCTCCTCACAGCTGCGCAGCTATGCACTCCATGGAGACCTTGGGTCACCTAGACCCTGGGAATCCAAGCGAGTTACTGTACCTTCCCCATCTGGTCCTAGATGCCATATCTGTGCTCCAATAGCCTCCCCTACAGAGCAGGACTTTTTATTTATATTCTTTGCTAACTCAGTGAAGTTCAATTATAAAAATAATTATGTCCATTTATGGAACACCTACAGGTGTCTACTGTAGCATCTCACTTGATCCTCCAGAACCCCTCTGATGGGAGGTATTAAGACCCCCTTAGGAGGCCAGCACCCTTCAGTGTCTGGCTTGAGGTCACCCGGTCTGCCGGCCCCGGAGCCCCCTCCTTCCTTTCTCTGCCTGCCTCTCCCAGGGTCACTACCTCTGGGCTCCCCATGGGCTGCTACTGAAAATCATCCCTCCCGTTCTGGGCCCTCCTGCTTCTGGTTGCATGCTCTTCCCAGAAAAATCTCTTGCCCGCAGTCTCCCCTTGAAAACTGCTTCCGCCCCTCTCTCCAATACATAAGGAGAGGGGAAAGGAATCTATTCCATTTGTGTCTTGTTTATATTTTGCAAATAAAAATGAAAATTGTTTTCACGGGAGAAGGCAGCTGCCTTAGGAGAAAATTGTACCTGGTTTAGAATCTCATAAAACAGTCTGTAGTTTTCACCAGGACTTCCAGATACGCCTCAAAGGGGATCTGCTTCCTTTATCTTAAGGCAGTAAAAAAATATATAGAGTGAGTGGTTCTGGCAGAGATGCCATCAGCCTCCCCACTGGACCCCCAAATTTTCTTTCTGGTCATCGTTTATGATGAGCTCCTGTTCAGAAGCCCCTCATTAGAGAACCACCAAGAGTCCGAGGTCCCCAGGGAAAGCCCAGTTGGCAGAGAGGGACTGGATATCACCAGTGCCCTGAGGAGGGCTGTTCAGGGTCAGGTTCACCGTAGCTAAACCGCCTTTTTTGAAGGGGCGTGTGATCTTCTTGAGCTTTCCCATCCTTGTCCTCCTGCTTTCCAGAATGCTTTGGAAGTATAGGCAGCCCTGGATAGGCCATCCTTGATGGGACACGCTGTCCTCTACTCTGCCAGCTGGCTGTGTCAGGCGGGCTTAGCACCAGCAGTTGAAGTGAGTTCAGCGAGGAAACTATTTATGGAGGCGTGGACAGGTTAAGGGCCCAAGAAGGGGTGGTGAGACCCGGGGACTAGCAGGGTCCTTTGGGTGGTGGGGGGGCTGACTGTGGAACACACCCCTGGACCTGGTTCTCCGCCTGCTCTCACTCTCCCTCAGTGTCTCTCCTTGTCAGAACCTCTTCGGCAGCTGGAGGGCAAGGGCACCTGGGTGGTGTGTGGTCTGCAGGGTGGAACCTGGGTGGGACCCAAGGAGAGAATTGAGAGCTGCAGAGAACAACCCGCCCAGTGTGGTGATTGTTTTGTGATGGTTCATTCAACTCAACCAATATCTGGTAAATTCCATGTGCCAGGCACTGTGCTGGGAGCCTAGGGATACGGCGATGGATACCTTTCCTGCCCTCCTGAACCCTGTGGTCTAGAGTAGCAGCTAATGACTGTGAAAGTACCTCTCTGCACCTCTGACGAGCGCTTGAGTCCTGCATGTGATGACTGAGGGCTGAGGCACGAATAGTCTCAAACAGCTCATAATCCCTAAGCCATTCTTTGGCTCCACTGTGTGATGTGAGTTTCCCTGCCAGTGGACGGCCTGCCCGAGGTATACTTGGCTTAGCTTTAGAGCAAAACAAATGTGCATTTCCTAGCCACACACAGACAGGAGGAACAGCGGCCAAGGAACACGCAGAGCAGAGGGGCAAAGAGAATTTGTGTTCATTGGGACACACCGTGGAAAAGCCATACGTGCGCAATGAGAAACCGATGGGTCGAACGCTGCTGGACTCCCACCCTGGCCGTGTTACCCTCACTGTGATCTTCTGCTTACTTCGGAAAGCCTCTTAGCTCACCTGTTGCAGAATCACATTTCCCCCAAAGCCCACGTTCTACCAGGGCCCAGGACAGTGTCCCACATCAACCATGAAGGCTGCTTATACCTGAGAGGATGGCGGTCTGGACTTTGCAGCTCTGGATCCCTTCTCCCCGCTGCATGGAAGGGCTGGCGGTTGCTGGGTGGGGTTGGGAGAAGACCCCACCTCATCGGAGAGGCCGTGAGTGCAGCAGGTCCAGAGTGACATCTGACATCAGCCTGGCTCTGGCCTCTCCACTTCCTTAGCTTCTCTGTTTTGACCCGAGCTTGAGGCAACACAGCTGGTTGGGCTTGGGGATCAGACAGACCTGGATATGAAATCCCCTGCCTTTGCCACTTCATGGCTGGGGCAAGCAAAGTCACCTTTCAGAGCTTCAGTTTCCTCATCTCTGAAATGGGAGCACGATACCTAATTTTACAGTTTGTTTGTTAAGGGTAAAATAAGAACATGGGCTTTAAGGGCCAAGCACCGGGCTGGCAGGTGCTATCTGCTTGGTGATTAAGGGCCCTTGTCAAACATTGTGTCCAAGGGATTACCTGTGTCTCTGGTTTCTCACCAATCTGTCCAGGTGCCCCAGTAAGGAGTCTCCTTGATTTCATCCTGTCTTCTTGATCTTCACTCACTGGACCAAACAATTGCTCTAACTTGCCCACCTTGTCGCCTCTGTGCCAGGCTGATTCCGGAGTGGCGATTTCCAGCCCTGTTGCCTTGGGCTCGTCCATTCCAGGTCCATCCGGAGAGTCTTTCCTGCCCCTGGAGCATCCCCACTGTTGGGGCTCCCTCTGGAGAACAGTATCACGGCACCTGGAGAGGGGGCCTTCTACTCACTTCCAGTGGTCTCTCACCAACCTCTGGAAGCATCTCAGGGGCAGGCCCTTGGGGTCCTTGCCGTCACCCACAGAACACAGGGTAAGACACATTTTATAAAATGCTACATGGACCTCAGTGAAGGTCAATCTGCAAGCAAACTGGAGATCTGTTCATCATGATGTCCCCAAGGTCATGACTGTACAGCTCCCCAGCTCTGGTGGAGGGGGCTCATGCTCCAGCACCCACGGCGGCTCTGACCCTCCACTATCGCAACTCTCCACCCGGGGAATGGACCTGAGAACCTGAGATCCAGGCCTCATCCAGGCAGTGACCTTAGTCAACACCGGATGAAGTGATCCCTATAAGCCAGCTCTGCGCTTGGGACCTACTATCGGTTAACTGTACCTTTATCCAATTTAAATCTTTCTGGCCATGCGCATCCACAAAAACGTTAGATGAGGCAGTTAGGTAAACAAGGGTCAAAACTACCTTTCGGTGAGAGACTGGCACTGTTCTTTTTGGTATTAAAAACCATCTACAGGACTTCCCTGGTGGCACAGTGGTTAAGAATCCGCCTGCCAATGCAGGGGACACAGGTTCGAGCCCTGCTCCGGGAAGATCCCACATGCTGCGGAGCAACTAAGCCCGTGCGCCACAACTACTGAGCCTGCGCTCTAGAGCCCACGGGCCACAACTACTGAGCCCGAGTGCCACAGCTACTGAAGCCCGCACGCCTAGGGCCCTTGCGCCGCAACAAAAGAAGCTGCCGCAGTGAGAAGCCCGTGCACTGCAATGAAGAGAGTAGCCGCCCACTCACCGCAACTAGAGAAAGCCTGCACGCAGCAACGAAGACCCAACGCATCCAAAAATAAATAAAATTAAGAAAAAAAGACATTACGGAGATTTGTAAAAAAAGTAAAACAATGCCACTCTTCCCACTAGATTAAAAAAAAAAATCTACAGTTCCTCTGTTTTAGACAACTTTATACATGAGTAGTATCTTTTTTCAGACAGAAAATTTATTTCCTATGCGTATATGGAGGAATAATACATCTCAGGTTTTAATGCATACAAATGTCCACAGAATCTTGTTGAGATGCAGATTCTGCATTTGTAACAAGGCCCCAGGGGATGCCAACTCTGCTGGTCCTCAGACCACACTTTGAGTAGCAAGATGGTAGTGGAGACGGTACACAGGTAAGTGCCATCCTCGCCAGGTGTGTCTTCAGGGTTCAGCCCGCCCAGTGTTTGCAGACTTTCTGGAATATCTCTTTAGAAGTCTGCATGGCTCTTTGTGCAATGGGGGCTGTCAGAGCGAGCACTCCCTGCTGTGACAGTGAGAGGACCATTGCCCTTGAATTATTATTTTCTTCTTTTATAGCTTTTTGCCTTGTTCTGCCTTGCACTTGCACTCCTGGAAGAGGCTTTCAAGTTGGTGCTGACAATATGTGACTCCAAATTTATAGCCTTGATGTTTCCTCCCTTGTCTGGTCCTCAACACTCTACCTGGCCCTGCTGGGACCTGGCCAGCAATGTCCTTAACCAAACGGTCCCGACAGCCTCTAGGAGATAAACTCAGGCTGTCCCTGGGGTGGGGGAGCCCTGGGATGCTCCTCCCCACACAGAGAAAACAATTAACAGGTAACAAAACTACCTGGCTCACATTTGCTTTGTTCCAGCCTACCCCTCCTCTGCACAGACAGATTGCAACGGAGGCAAGAAGGCCGGCCGTTCCGCACTGAACCGGAAACGTCTGAGAAAGAGCTCAGCGGTAGGGCGATAAACAGACCTATGTGCTGCTGGGGGAATGGAGGGGCCCGTGGTACGCAGTGGTTTGTGCGGAGTACGAGGAGGCCCAGAATGGGTCTGCTGGGTGGGCGACCAAAAGAATAGAGAAAGTTCTGGTCAGGAGAAAAAAAACCAAGGAAAACAAACAGCTTTGCCTTTGGTGTGGATTTCCTGCTTTAATGCAGGTTTGATTGGGGGGAAAGAAGGGAAAGGAGTGACCTCTACTGTCACTGGCCTGAGGCCTCAAGGCCTTTGGGGGATGGGGACTGATCCTTCCCGGGCAGGGCGCACAGCGGACCCACTGCTTGGGGACAGGGCAGCTGCCACCGGGCCGGCTGCTCCTTGCTTTCCATCTCTAACCTGACTTCACAGTCAGGGCACCAGAGGAGAGACACCCCCGGTCCCCCAGGCCAGTCTGGGGAAACCAAGTCAGGTGGGGCGGCTCCTGCCATCCCGAGGAGCGTGGGCTTCCCCAGACCCTTGGCCTTGAGGAGAACTGCAGAGGCTTCAGGCAGCCCGAGAGGGAGCAGGGCTTGCAGGGGGTCCAAACCTGCCGCTGTGGTGGACGGTGAAAGGGCGGAGCCTCGGGGTCTTCTAGAACAGTCTGCCGAGCGGCCGCCTTCTCTCCACACAGGCACAGGCTGCCTCCATGACTCCTTGCCAAAGCCCGAGGCTGGGAAGTGACTGGCAATCACATCCCAGGAGGCGCCGGCAGTGACCTCGGTGCCCTGGCCTCCGCCTCATTCCCCTTTTCCTTCGGAAAGCTCATGTGATGGACAAGGAAAAGGAGAGCTCTGGACAAAATCTTTCATTCTCAGCCTCCATCCCAACTAAATTAAAACCAATAAACTCCCCACTTAACAAACCCACAGGTCAAAATAGATGTTTAACTTAAGTCTTAAAAAAAATGGACACACAACTTCTTAAGTCCACCTCATAAATGCCCCAAACCAAACTGCCCCACACCCAAGAACGTTAGCCTGGTTTTAAGACACAGGAAGGACGCAGGGTGCTGCCCTCCACACAGCTGGGCTGGTGGCCCAGGTCACCCATTGGACATCCCCTGAGCTTGGCGGGAGACTCAAGGCAGATGGGTGGCGGGGAGCTACAATTTCTAGATGCCAGTGGACTCGCATCTCTGAGAGGCTTTCCACCCACCAGCCCCTCACCGGGGAGCTGAGTGGACTGGGGACCAGGGGGCTCATCAGGGAGAAGCAGGTGACAGACACCAGCAGAGGAAGGTCAAGGGCGGGTTATAGTCAGGTGATGGAGACATTCTGAACACTTCCTGTTTCTTTCCCAATTTGCCTCACAAACAGTAGGTGCCCCAGAAATAGTAATTAATCTATCAAGCCCAAGAGATCATGTTCATCATACCTCTCAACAAAATCATCTCACAACTGAACCCAGCTAAGGAAATTTGTTAGCAAAATATTTATGACTAGACTCTGTTACTCTGGGTCCTGCTTGCTCTCCCCCTGGCCACTCCTTGAATTCCTCCAACCTGTGACTGTCAGATTCTTTCAAGCTCTGCTGACTAAAGCCGGGTACCCCGTCGCCCCTTCTCTGGGGTGACTGCAAAGCTCCGAATCTGTGTGTGAAATCGAGGCGGGGATGGTGGCAGATGAACTGTAATGCAGGGCGAGGGTGACTGGTGAGACTTAGGCGTCTACACATACACATACATGGATATAGAAACAATAAAATATTTTAATTCTCTTTTTACAGGGCCACAGACTTCCTTCTGTCCGGTGAACCACAGTGGGCACCTCTCTCCTGCAGCTACGAGGTGACAGAGTGATGAGGTGCCTCCATACAGGTTGTCCCAGTGAATCGGTGCAAGTAGCAATGGCAATTCTGCACTAACAGCCCTGGGGACGTGGTGATGCTAAGAGCTGTTGCCTCTTCGATTGACTCAGCCTCAGCTCCAGGTGCAGTTGGTCCCAGCCGTCAAAAGCCTCAAAACACCAATCATGCGTCTTACCCCTATTTTGGATTTTATAAAACACTTTATATAGATAGGTAGATAGATAGATAGCACAATAAATGTGCCTGTGATGCACTCTAACATAGAGCACAGGAATACACACCACGGATCCCAGCCCCACCATCTCCACAGTGGGGAAAGTGCGAAGGTTCGTGTACACGCAGGACGTGATGGCGGAAAGGTATAGAACGTCACGTGCCACACCTTTCCACGCAGCCCATCCGAGTGAGAGCTTGTCTTCTTTGTCCCATTGGTGGTAGGAGCAGTAACAGAAACAATGTCATTTTCTAAGGGCAGAAGATGTCCACCTGGTACGAAGAGAGTGACTGCTATCCAGAGATTATCTAGAAATAATTGCCGAGGGTCAGCCTGGCTCCTGACCCCAGGCTGAGGTCTGCTCTGCAGAGGGTGGGGCTGGCTTTGCGGGTGGAGGGCTGATGTGGCATCTCTCAGACACACATACTCTCACACTCAGCCATCCGCTCCAGAGGAAAGTGCACTTCCAACAGCGGATACAAAAATAGATTGGCACGCTCTTTTGACACACTGAGGGTATCTTTTAGAAGCTTTCTCCCAACTTCTGCAAATTCTCTTCCCCAATCTGCTCTAGAACTTTGCACTCCGAGTTGGAACAGGGCTGGAGAGAAGGCCCTGGACCACGCCTGCCAGGTCTGCGTGTGGTCGCGAGGAAGTCTGGGTGAGGCCAGCTAGGAAATCTGGTGGGTGGAGAGCTGGGGGAGCCATCTTCTGCATGGGTCTCCCCTTCCTGGCTGAGCAGTAAACGGTTCATAGTCCATCTCGGCTGGCCAGACGGAAGACTCCCTGAAAAGTTTCTGGTACTGCTTCTACACAAAAACATGTCGAGAGGAGAAAAGTTTGCTGTGTTGAGTTCTATTTTTGCATTTCCAGTAGTACGCGCTGCCCCCGCGAGCTCAGGGGAAGTGGTCCCCTGCCCTCCTAGGAGGCCTGTGCTAGGAGCTCTGGACCAGGCGTCTGTAGTGGGGCATGACTTCGTGCTCCGGCAGATGAAGGGCAAATTCCAAGGCCACCAACACCGGGAACTCAAAGGCAATCAGTTCTCGTCTATTCAGCCGGAACTTCTCTTCCAGTCTCTGGCAACAGAAATAAAGGAAACCAAAAGCCTTTTAGCTTTGAAATAAAAATCCTAGGTTTTCTCCACGTGTAACCTCTGTATCCATCAGCCAGAGAGTGTTTACAGAGAAACCCGTTATGGGCAAGACTGTGGAGGAAGAAACGGAGGCATCAGCTGTGTTTCCTGCTCGCAGTCCTGATGGAAAAGGACTCGTACCTCCCTGAGGACCCACAGTCTGCCGGGAGCCTGAGATACATCCCGTGACTTCATTACATCTCTTGATAATCTCACACGGTCAGTGTTACATTTATCTCTATTTTACAGATGGGTAAACAGGGTCAAGAGGTTAAGAATTTGTCTAAGGTGACACGGGCAGCAAATTGAAATGCTGAGATTCAGACTCAGCTGAGACTCAAACTGTACCTGTCACAACTAGGTTATTCAAGCTTAGAGGTAAGACTAAAACCATAGCAAATCATCTATAACAACAATATCCACGTGGGAGGTTTAGGATTGGGGGGGCTGGTTATGTGTAGCTTGGTCTTTTCATTTTACGCTCGAAGACCAAGTCCTGGTGAGGCTGCCTCACCTTCAGAGCATTACATGGCTTGTGTGTATCTGACTGGGCTGAGCCCACGCCCAGGGGCTCCCCTCCTGCACTGCCTCTCGGTCCAGCTGCTGCCGGAGTAGGAATGGAGAACAATCAGGGTGAGGGTGGGTAGGGAAGGCCTCATTTTAGCTAGAGTACATTCCGCTTTGACTTAAACTTAGCTTTTGGCTTAATTAAAAAAAAAAAAAATCTCAACACCAGAGTAGTAGGCGACTACTTTCAGATTATAACTGGGTCGGGATCTTGCGTTCAGTTAATTGCTACTGCAAACGGCCTGTCAGATCGTTACCCTTATATTCTGCATTGGTACTATCAGCATTGCTGGATGATATATTTCTCAACTATGAAATGTGTGTAACAGCACACTTGTAAAGATTCATTAGTTCAGCTATTATCTATGTAAACCTATTGATTCTCAGCTCAGATTTGGTATCCAAACATCACCTCCATGGTCCTAAAAGTGTTTACTACACAAATTAGATGATTCTGTACCATTTCTTCCATGGATGGATGAATGGATAAACAAAATGTGGTGTATACATGCAGTGGAACGTTATTCAGCCTTCAAACGGTAGGAAATTCTGATGAATCTCCTGATCTGTTGGCTTTATTGTACCTCAGATTTTCTATGAATACACTGATTTTTTTTTTTTTGGTTGTGCCGCGCAGCCTGTGGGATCTTAGTTCTCCCAACCAGGGATTGAGCCCAGGCCCTTGGCAGTGAAAGCGTGGAGTCCTAACCACTGGACCGCCAGGGAATTCCCAGAATACACTGAATTTTAAAAACAGGCATTCTTGTATCTGTCCAAGAAGATCAGTGTTTCCTTGCTTTAAAGGGGCTCTACTTTATTTTTTATTTTTAAAATTTATTTATTTATTTATTTGGCTACACTGGGTCTTTAGTTGCCGCATGTGTGATCTGGTTCCCTGACCAGGGATTGAACTTGGGCCCCCTGCATTGGGAGCGTAGAGTCTTAACCACTGGACAACCAGGGAACCCCAAGGGGCTCTATTTTAAAAGGAAGGAGATACCACTCAGTCAAGCCCATGCCCTTCCCCAAAAAAGTAAGCAGCCGAGGCCACAGGAAGCCAAGGTGTGTCTGATGGATGTTCTGCAGGTCACACCACCCACAAGACCCCTGGCTATTACAGTGGTTTCTGTGGCTTGGAGAATAAGCTCACTCTCATGGTGCCTAAAAGCGTATTTTATGGCCAGACCCAATACTGGGGATCTTCAGTCTCATCAAAGTGGCCTATCCCTCTGTTCTAAGACAGCCTGAGATGCGGGGTCTGACATCTGATGCAGAAGGGCCGACCTCACAGCCCTGGTCCCTTAGCTGGTACTAAGGCACAGAAGTCTCCCGGGCTGGGTCACCAACCAGGCTCTTCTGAGAGACCAACGCTGGCCTGGAGCGCATGCCCCGCCCCCCCGCCCCCCCAACCAGCCAATCAGAATTCAGCCCACTTACGTCAATTAAATGCTTGACTTCATGTTTTTTGAGGTCGCTTCCAATTTTGGCTGCTAAGAGCACGCACGCCCCGGCACAAAGCTTCCGGTTGTGTTTGTTTAGCTTTCCCTTGAGGGCGAGCTTCTCAAAGTAGACAAAGGCCATGGCCACCGTGGGCTCCTCGAGGCCACAGTCCTCCTGGGCAAGCTTCCGCATCTCTCGCTTCAGGCTAGAAAAAGACGGGAGGGAGGGAAGAGTCTTATCAGAACTTGGAGTTTCGGGTGATCCCAAAGAAAAAGACTACCCTGTCTTGAAAGCATTTTCTCTTTCATTTCCAGAAGGGCGGCGTGGAATGGGATTAAATCCCTATGAGTGAGAAAGTTACATTATATGCGGCCAACAGACTTAAGTCGCTGGGAATTTGAACCCTTCTCTGTTGGTCAAGCTGTACAGACCACGTCCAGATGGGACCATGTTGAGCCCAGGTGGATAGCTGAGGGTCCGGAAACTAGGAGTAGAGCCGCCCACAGTGACAGAGGGAAACTAAGGTCATTCCAGAGAGACAGTTACTCGGATAAATTAGGTACTTGGTATCAGCTCTGCCGAAGATCGCTTATGGCCACTACCTATGGCCGAAGAGGGGTTAGACTAAGAGTGCAGGAACCAGCTTACTTAGGAAAGCTGCCCAGACAAAATATGAATACTTAATTTTTCTCACCTCTTTGGCTAGGAACGTGCCAGAATCAAAACAGGATTGGGATACATAAATGTATGAATGCTGGCACATGTTCTAACACTATGTTTGTGTATAGCCTAGCCTCCATTACTACACACACACACACACACACACACACACACACATGCCCTGAAATCTTGCTGTCCTGGCACACAGACACAACACAAGTCAGCTTCTCTCCAGCCCAGCAGGGCCAGTCCTCTCGATTACTGGGCCGGAAGATGTGGGTCACCACAAGGTCGATCCAATCAGCTGCAGGGGAAATTTGGGCCTGATTTTGCTTTGGCCGTTTTGCTGACTGCTTACATACAGGGCTTGGCTGTCACCTCTGGACAGACGGTTGTGGGTAAAGAGTTATCTCAAACCCTCTGATACCAACTCTGTTCTGTTTTGCCTGCATTTGAGAACGCAGGGAACCGAACGTTTCTTATTCTCAGTTTTCCATAACATAAATCTTACTGAACTGTAAGCCACAGATAGTACGAAATAATTCTTTCATAAGGAACCTCACTCCAGATCCTTGTCAGCTTGTGTCAAGGGCTCCGCCTCTGTCCTGCCTGCCTTGGCTCGCTCACATCTGGGCACCGGTCAGCCAGCACCGGACGAGCCTCTTTTAGCTGAACGTGACCATGTTTCACTTCCCCAGAACAACAGAAGACCCACGGTACAAAGCACGAGCTCAGTGCGTGCTGGGAGAGAGGCCTGGGGGAACGTTTAGGTGGGCGTTCATCCCCACGTACCTCCTTATTTTGCTGAGTGTTAACTTAATGTGAGGAAACTTCTCCTTGAAGGTCTCATTCATGTCCTTCTTGAGATCCGAGGGCTTCACGTAGTCGATCACCGTGGTCTGAAACAGATGGGGCGACACGGGTCACTCCTTAAAATACTGGTCATGGGTATAATCAAGTGCAAGTTAGAGCCAACTTCTAACACCCTGCACCACCAGCAACAGGGAACTCAGATGAGGGCCACCTCAAGGGCTCTGCTGGATGCAGGAATCTGACGGGCAGGGCCTCTGCAGGTGGATGGAAACCAAACCCCGTCCATCAGCAGGACAACACTTAGAAATCGTCAGGAGTCTGTGCCTGGCAGAAAAGGGAGACTCTCTTAGTGCCCGTGTTTCAGCCTGTTGTTCACAGAGTGTGATATCTGGACCCTCGCAGATCTGGGTACAATCCTCATGACCATCATAAGTCATCTGGCTGTGAGAGGTGTATTTATTTAATGACCCCCAACCTCAGATTCCACATCTGTAAAAGGCAAACAGCAACGGCGCCTACCTCATACGGCTATTTGGAGAACTACGTCAGAAGTGCTCTGTGCAGTGCTTGGTATACAGCAAGTGCTCAATAAATGTTAGCTACTGGTTTTTTATTTTTTTAATTGTGGGAAAATACCCATGACATAAAATTGACCATTTTTACCTTTTTTTTAAAAAAAAATTAATTAATTTATTTATTTTTGGCTGTGTTGGGTCTTTGTTGCTGCGCACGGGCTTTCTCTAGTTGTGGCGAACGGGGGTTACTCTTCGTTGTGGTGCGTGGGCTTCTCACTGCGGTGGCTTCTCTCGTTGTAGAGCACAGGCTGTAGGCGTGCGGGCTTCAGTAGTTGTGGCTTGCGGGCTCTAGAGCACAGGCTCAGGAGTTGTGGCGCATGGGCTTAGCTGCTCCGCGGCATGTGGGATCTTCCTGGACCAGGGCTCGAACCCATGTCCCCTGCATTGGCAGGCGGATTCTTAACCACTGCGCCACCAGGGAAGTCCATTTTTACCGTTTTTAAGTGTGCAGTTCAGTGGCATTAAGTACATTCACCATACTGTACAACCATTACCACCATCCACCTCTAGAACTGTTGACATCTTGCAAATCTGAAACTCTGTCCCGATTAAACGCTAACTCCCCATTCTCTCCCCCCAGCTCCTCCTGGAAACCACCATTCTACTTTCTGTCTCCCTGAATTTGACTACTCCTCATAGAAGTGGAATCACACAGTATTTGTCCTTCTGTGTCTGGCTTATTTCACCGCGCATGATGTCCTCAAGGTTTATCCATGTTGTAGCACGTTTTAGAATTCCCTCCCTTTCTAAGGCTGGATAATATTCCATTGTAGGTATATAATGTTAGCTATTATTAACAGTCCCGTGAACCCTGAGTTCCTCCTCCTCCCCTTCCCCTTCCTAATTCCATCCATCCTGAAAGACCGGCTCCTTCGAGCTCTCTCTGCGTACCCTGATCTCCCTTGCTTCTCTGTGCCTTACACTATTAACTCTGAATTAAAACTCAGTCTGGTGGGGAGGGATAAATTGGGAGATTGGGATTGACATATACACACTACTATATATATAAAATAGATAACTAATAAGGGCCTACTGTATAGCACAGGGAACTCTACTCAATACTCTGTAATGGCCTACACGGGAAAATAAAAAAAAGAGTGGATATATGTATATACATAACTGATTCACTTTGCTGTACACCTGACACTAATACAACGTTGTAAATCAACTATGCTCCAATTAAAAAAAAAACAAAACTCAGTCTGGCTGGATCTCAGCAGAGTAATCTTACCCCACCTCCTCAGGAACATACTTTCCAAGGGCTGCAACAACGTGTGATGCCACTCCTGGCTGGTTACGGGCGGTAACCTTTGTCAGGCAAAGCCAGAGAAAGAAGAAACCACACACTGTGATGAGAAGGCCGGTTCCCGTGGACAGCTACTGCCAGCCTTTCCAGAAGACACGTCCAAGGTCTCCTCAGCAGCTCTAACAAAAGTTGGTGGCT
The DNA here is from genome assembly GCF_028021215.1 of Eschrichtius robustus. Taxonomy (NCBI): domain Eukaryota; kingdom Metazoa; phylum Chordata; class Mammalia; order Artiodactyla; family Eschrichtiidae; genus Eschrichtius; species Eschrichtius robustus. Next base: position 40,370,178 of record NC_090837.1, on the reverse strand, counting down.
TTCTGTGAACACCCCCATTCAGAAGATGTTTGGTTGGACACGGTTTCAGAACAGGCACATGGAATGTCTCTGGTGTCACTTTTATAACCAAGAGCAGGCAAACAGCCTGCACGTCCAAATTCACACTGATCTCGGTGGCACCTTCTTTGCTTCTCTGGCCAAGAAAGGCAAACCACAGTCCTATTAACGCACACGATTCCACCAAGCTTGTTCAGAGCTTTTCCACTTCTGGGTGGAAGTGGACTCGGTGGGTGCAATGCCACGACTTCCGCCTCGGAGCTGTGGTCTTTCCAGCCCAATCAGGAAGGCTGTCCCTCAGCCGACCCAGGACACACCCATCTGGTAGCTGCCATGTGTCCCGGCAACGTGCCGGTGAGGAGCCGGGAAGTAGCAAGCAGTCGTGGAGCATGTGTGGACACGTGCGCGCACACACGCATGGGCAGTGCTGCTCTGCTGGGCAATGGGAGTGGGGTGCACACATTTTATGGAAGCCACTTACTACCAAAGTCCAGGAGAGTGGACGCCTTCCCTGTGGCAGCTCTCCAAGCCGTGCCTGTCATCCCAAACAAACGTCTCCTCTGGGCTGAACAGGATGTAAGATTTTTCATTTAGGAAACAGGCAGCAGAATGGGGTACCCCATCTAACACACTTACCTCAAGCTGGGCCCATCAGCCAATCAGCCAAGTTTTCTGTTTCCTAAATACCCAGTACCCCCTCCCCCTTTCTCCCACCCCTCCCCACATCCTGACCTCCCAGAGACAGCCCCTCCTGCTCTTCCTCTGCAGACGACCGTCGCGAGGTTTGCAATGATGTGAGCAGGTTCAAGCAAAGATTTGCCAGGTTTTGCTGGGGGCCAAAGCTGGGTGAGCCCCCAGCAAGGATATTCCAGGGGCTGGAGGAGGTGGGGTTGTGTGGGAGGTGTCTGGATCCCTCCCTGTGGCAACCACAGCAGCCCTGCTGTTTTCTGTCTTAAACGTAGATACACGCAACGCTTCTCTTGAAAGAAGGCTCCCACTGTCAAAAGAGTGCCTTCCAGCCACCTCACCTTACAGAGGAGGAAGCAGAGGGTCAGAGAGGTGATGGGGCTTGCCCCCACTGAGGTAGGGCACACTGGTTTCCTGCTCTTAATCAGACTGAAAGAGCACGGGTTAGTAGCAGCAGGGAGTAGCTCCAAGAGGCTGGCAGGTGGAAAGGGTTGGGGACGGTGGTTGGCAGGTCCATCTCCAGCGAGTCAGGCCTAACCTGCAAAATGTGGCTTAACCTCCCTGAGCTGAGTCTCACCTTCCTCTTCCCTGCACAAGGTAAGAATACCTGACGGGCTGCTTCAGAGGTTTATCTCAAAGATCAAACAGAGAACACGATGTACCTAAAGGACACTGAAGAATTTTATCAAGAGGACAACAGGGAGACAGCAGCAAACAAGTTCCGCTTCAGTCCCACTGAGTCAGTGTCTGAGGGTGGCGCCCTGCTCTCCACACCGTGATCTTGCCCAGGTGATTTTTATGCGAATCAGATCCTCCTTGCCTAGGCTGCAATGCCACTTCTGCAGGATCATCTTCTCTAAACCCCAGTGATTCACCTTCACTATACACTATGGCTTGGATATCCAACCCCCTTCTGGGATGCCTTGATGTACTCCCCGACTCCTTTGCAGCTAGAATTCCAAATACAATTACAGTTCTTCCTATCCCATGCATTGGTGTCAGAAAGCAGAGCTGAAGCAGAGGCTGGGCTTCTGCTGTTTCTGCTACCAAGAAGAATAGCTGCAGGAGCCCTAGAGTCCCACTTTCCATTTTGTGGGTGTAGACCACAGTAGAGCAGCATGGGTCTGGATCCAGTAGCAGTGGCAGCTTCCTGACCATGGAGGGGGCAGTACTGTTACATCCAGAGCTGACAGCCAGTGCAGATTCCCCTAGTGACCTGGTTCTGCAGTATGGTTTTGGGATCATTCCTGAAACCCCAACTTAGGCTGTTTCGTCAGCCTCCCCAGTGACTCTATAAGCTGTTTAGTACCCTGGAAGAAAACGCCTTTCTTCTTAAACTAGCTCGAGTGGATGCTGTGCTTCATAAATGAACCATAAGTGATGCATACACTGTTTTCACTGATGGCATTTACTGCTACTGTAACAGGACCTTACTGGGGGGATGTGGGATAGGGCAGAGCTCTGCTTCCCCTAAAGGCACCGATGTCATCAGTTCACCGCAGCACTGGGGTCCTCCCACGCCACTTCCTGACCAGTCCTAGCTTTAGAAGGGCCCCGTGAGCACCAACAACCCAGCTCAGCTTGCAGCCCTGGAGGTGGGGCAAGGAGGGCTCCGGCCACCCCCAAGCCCAGACCTTGCAGGAGAGACTTATTTTTACAAGTAGCCTCATCCTAGCTCTTGGGATACGAAGCTGGGACCTACTTTTCCTGGCAGCAGGATGAGTGGATAGCTACATTTGTTTCCATGCTGGACCCTGGAGAGGGGTGTAGAAGGAGGGCCAGTGAGCTGATGCTATGAGACCCTTGGCTCAGCACCCGGCCCCCAGCGAGGGCTGCACGTGGCCAAGCCCTCAAGTTCATGTTCTAAGTGGCAGAATTCCTCTGAACCCCAGCTCTGCCCCTGGAGGTACAGAGGTGGCACTCAGTGATGCCTTCTGTGCGGGGTTTCCAGCCACAGGGCCGTGTCCTGGTGACTGCTCCCCACGCCGGGCAGAAGGCTGGCTGGCAGCCTGATTCTCCATTTACCGATCTATTTGGCCATCACCTGGCTACTCTCTTTCCTCAACTAGATATAGTACATTTTGGGGGTGAGAGGGTCTCTGCAAACTTCCATCTTTCTGTCAAGGCCCCCCATTTCCTGACCTCCAAGTGGCCAGCAGCCCTGTCCTCCAGGGGGGTGTGGCAGAGGGAGGGTGGATCCACTGGGAAAGGTACAGGACGGACACAAGCCAGCTGGGCCCGCATTCCTAGGGGTTGCCAGCGTCAGGAAATCCAAGGGCATCTGGGGAAAGTGGCTGTGCATGCTGACTGCTGAAGGCTTGCTATGCCTGGACCTGAGGCAGGTGCCCAATAATAGTCATTCTAGTTCACTTGCTTACATATATTTTGGGGGGTGAGGTAGGTTGGCTTCTGGGGCAACGAAATGCTGCAAGATTCAAGACGGCAGGAGGATGGTGGTAAATCTTGGATGTCAGTCTGAGTGCCTTAGAACACAAAAGTGGTTGTATCCGTGTCCAGTGGCTGCTGTAACAAAGTACCACAGACTTCGTGTCTTAAACAACAGAAATTTATTGTCTCACAGTTCTGTATGCCGGAAATCCAAGATCAAGGTATCAGCAGGGCCACGGTCTCTCTGAAACTCTCCCTTGTTTCTTCCCAGCTTCTGGTAGTCCCAGGTGGTCCTTGGCTTGTATATGCATCATTCCAATCCCTGCCTCCACACGGTGTTCTCTCTGTGTCTGTGTTCACATGGCCATCTTCTCTCTGTGTCTCTGTCTTCTTAGAAGGACACCAGTCCTATTGGGCTAGGGCCCACCTTGCTCCAGTATGACCTCATCTTAACTAATTTACATCTGCAAACACCCCATTGCCAAATAAGGTCACATTCTCAGATACTGGGGTTAGGACTTGAGCCAATCTTCTTGGGGGACACGATTCCACCCACAGCAGTGGTGTCGCTTGTGATGGAGCTGCTGTGCAACCTCGCTGTACTCTGATCTCAGCCCTCCATCCCAGGCTGGATGCAGCGTCGCCCCTGCCTGTGAGGCCCCGCTCTGCCCCAGGCAGCAGGTTCTGGCCTTGACCTTGGTCTGAGGGAGCACGTCTCCTCTGCCCCCACCTCCTCCACCTCCAGATGGCTCTGGCTCACTCTTGCTCTCATCTCTGCTTCTCTGAGCTGCAGCTCAGTGGGGAGGATCCAGACTCTGGAGCCAGGTGCCTGGGTTTAAACCGCAGCTTGGCCACTCAGCATGTGGGCACTAGCGCAGGCGGCCTAAACTCTCTGTGCCTCCATCTCTTCATCTGGCTTCTCCGTCATGTGCTTTATGATGATGGCTGCAGGGCACCAGACGTACGGGCTGCTCGTGCTCAGCTGCTCGGGGCACGTGATCAGGGTGGCTGAATGGGTGGCCCCCAAAGCGACAATCTGCTCCCAGGCCCTTGCTCAGACAGGGCCTTGCACTCACGCTGCACCTGGAGCTTGCTGCTCCAGACCGGCCTGCTCGGGCCAGGCGCCAAGTGTGGGAAGAATAGCCCTGAGCCCAGGACGAACCCTTCAGGTAGATTCCAGAGGGATGACAGTCCTCACTGCCCTCAGCTCTGGTTCCCTCTAGGAAACACTTTCTGGAACGTAGCACGACTCCTCTGCATGGTCCTATCTGTCTGGAGGGAGCCTTACAACATCCTTTAGAGGCTGGACCTCCCCACGTTCCCTCCCTCCCCAACCCCGAGGGACAGTCATCCTCTTTCCAATGACGGGGGTGAGCCGAGGCGGCAGTACTGGAGGCTGAGCTGCTGGCGCGGGTTACGGTGGGCCCCCAGCCACCCATTCGTTCTGGCTCGAGAGAGAATGAATGAAACGGGAGGCCCATGCTTTGTTCCAGGTCCCCTATCAATCTAACTGCATGGTTTACAAAGACGCACAACGCCTGGGTTTTGCCAGTGCGCGTGTGTTCCTATGAATCAAAGTGCTAATAAATGGGCTGTGGTCCCCTACTGGTCTGGTAACAGACCGGGTGACCACTGTGCTCAGTGCCACCAAATTCCAGGCCACGGGATTTGCCAAGTGCAGGGGTCCTTGCGGCCCCAGCAGGGGCCAACAGCTGGGCCCGGCTGCGTGAGGGATGGGCAGCTCCATCCTTGGCGCCTGTGATTCGCAGGGTGGGGTGGAGCGAGAGATCACTTAAATGCACTTTCTCGCAGCTGCCTGGCTGCGGGGAAGCTGTGTGTGCACAGCTGCAGAGAGAAGAAGGAAGGTCAGCTGGGAGGAGGAGACCATTCCAACGAAACGCAGAAGGTCCAGGAGATGCAATTCAGAAAGGAGCCCTGCCCGGCCTGCCCCGCCAGAGAGGCAGGCAGAGTTAGGAAAGGCCCAGCATGGGGGCTGATGCCACACATCCCTTCTGAGATAACAGGAAACGACGGTAAGACCACAACCTAGTTCTCCAGCTGGAAGAGTTTACTGCGCCGCGCCGAGACACCCTTTGCTTTTTACCAAAACAAATAAAGGCTTGGACTCATCATGAGAGAAGGGAGGGAGCCTCCACAGAGCTGACCTTGGGCCCCATTCTGGCCCAGGGCACCACCAGGATGCCCTAAAGGGAAGGCCTCCCAGGGTGGGGTTGGGGTGCAACAGGAGAGGGTGGGAGGCAGCAGGTGTGCGCTGGGGGTGCGTGCACCCTAGTAACAGTGCTGGAGGAGAACAAGGGGCTCAGAGCTGACAGGTTGCGTGCTTCCACTCGGGGCCTGGTAAGGCTCTCCTTCCTTTCGTTCCCCACCTCCAGGGCTCACGTCTCCCTAGGGACTCTTAGAGCAGTTCTGAACTGATGTGAGCTTGCTGTCGACTCTGCTGACGTTCCCCTCTGGGTCAGAGGAGCCTCTGGGGGGCAGGAACATTCCAGAAGAGCCAGGTTCCAGCCGCAGGGCTACCTGAAACCCAGGAGGCAGCAGGGAGCTCGGGGCAGGTGTGCGGCCTCTCTGAGCCTCACTTTCCTGGCCTGTGAAACGGAAGTTACAAGGCAGTGATGTCTGCAGCCCTCTCCAGTGCCAACAGCCAGCCTCCACTGCACTTGCCTGACATCCACGGGGCTCCGAGCCCAGTTGGGCACCGGAAAGCACACGTGACCTGCTCGCTAAGGAAAGCAGAGCCACGGCCCTTGACGAAATCTATCTCACCACACACAGCTGGGCGTTTCGGCTGTTCTCTGTTTATTCCTTTTCCCTGAGAGGACTGTAAATCACAAGGAAACTACGGGAATGAGTGCACAGACCACTCGGCCTGGGGCTGCATTTGTTGCTATTTCTACCCATCGGATTCCAAACACAGGATCCTGGGTCTGACCTCTGCCCCTTCCCTTAGGCGAGCAGGTCTTCAGGTTCTCTCACTGAAATGAGATGGTTCGCAAATCGAGGAGAGGCACACAGGGAAAGCTGCCTTTGCGTCAGGATTACACCACCATGTGGACTGGCCAGGTGTGCAAAGCACGTTCACGGTTTCAGACATGTGTCGAGTGTTTACCTGGTACTACAGAAACTTCTGGAGTAGTGTTTCCACCCACCTGAGATAACAGTGGGTGGACGTGGCCCTGAGGTCACACACACACCCAGATAGTATTTGGATGCACTTTTAAATGCATGCTTCTTAAAGGGTGGTCTCAGAGCACGAGCTGATGAACTGTGTTTGCAGTGTCATGTTAAAAACCACAAAGTGATCATCAAAAATCTGAGACAAATGCAGAGAAAGGGAGCAGATGCTACATCTTGGTTGAAATGTAAAGCAAAGTTTCGTTTCATATTATTTTTACAAGGAAAAAAAAGATTAAAAAAACCCCCACAATACTGATGCATGCTACCACATGGATAAACCTCAAAAACATTATGTTAAATGAAAGAGGCCAGACGCAAAAGACCATATAGTATATGATTCCATCTTCATGAAATGTCCACAATAGGCAAGTCTATAGAGACAGGAAGTACACTGGTGGTTGCCTAGGGCTTAGAGGATGGATGGGTGCTTAAGGGTATGGGGGCCTCTTTTTGAGGATGACGAAAATGTCCTGAAATTGACTGTGGTAATGGTTGCACAATTTTGTGAATATACTAAAAACCACTGAATTGTACACTTTAAAGAGGTGAATTGTATGATATGTGAATTTTATCTAATAAAACTGATACCAAAAAACCCCCAAAATCCCAAAACCCAAACCCAAAACAGAAAACAAAACCCACCACGATGCAATAAGGCATTTTATTTTTACACTTACATCAAAAGCTGGCAGGCCTCAAAGCCCCACTGCTCAGCGTTTGTGCAGGCGCCTGGCAGGGAAGTTCCAGGGCCCCTTCAATTCTCCAGAGAGGCCCAGCAATGGTGTTTTTGTAACGCTGAACTACTTTTCTTAAAGAGGGTCTCCCGAATTGAATAAGCTTCAGGCATCTGGAAACCTGAGGGCCTGGAAAGAGCCTTGCAAGGGAGGGGCCCCTGGGCTCAAGGTGCTTTAGCTTCTCAATAAATCCACCTGCAGACAGGTAAGTAAGTGCCCACGTCATCCAGACAGCTTTCAGTGAAAAAGAAATATGGAGGGAAAGCAGAATCCAATCTCACGGAAGCCTGGACTAATCTCCTTTATTGTCTTCTATTCCCTCGTGCTCAGTATCTCATACTGTCCTGAAAAATTAAGTTCTAAGATATATTCCCACAACCCTGGGGAGATGCTGAAACGGAAGGAGGGGCTTTTCTATGAGTCCTTAGATCGTAATATTAATAAAAGAATGGGCACTGTATCACAGAGATCAATCCAAGAGACATCCTCTGGAGACTGAGATACCTATAGATATCACAAAGGTTGTGAGTCAGCTTTCTTTCTGTTGTCAATACAGTTCGAGAGGGCTTTCTTCCTGGGAAAGGAAAAGGATCCAGAAATCCCTTCACAGAACGTTAATTTTGTTGGCATTATCTCAGTCAGTTCTCTTTATTTTCTCCTCTTGATTGCTCTCCACACCCATAAGGGGGGGAAAAACCACTACCGACTTCAGCTGCCAGGTTCTAATGATAAATAACCGCTCTCTAGTGAAACTTTAATTATAGGCCAGGAGGCACAGGGCAGGAAGCACCGGTTCTAGTGGGAGGCCTCTGGCCCCCCTCACTGCATTGAGAAACCATATGAAGCTCAGGCCCTACAAGAACCTGCATGTAGCCAAGAGGCTCGACATACTTTCATGTTTCATGGTCACCTTCTAGAAACCGTAAGGCCAAAACCACGGGGGCAGCTGCAGTTTGATTTCCACATCTGCACCAGGAATTTTTTTTTTTTTTTTTCCGTTCAAACCTCTCCTTTGCCCTTTCACAATGGCTAATACTGGGAGTGACTTGCTTGGATCAAAGTTAAAAAATACAACTGTAACTACAAATGCAAGACCAGTTTCAAAGGGTTCCACTTAAACTCTGTAAATAACAGCCTTCTTTCTGAGCCTCGGGGAATGTTCAGCTCTGGAACCCTCCCACTTTAAGGCACGTCCCAGCAGTAGCAATGACTGGACTTTTTATCTTCTACTGAGAACAAACATGAACGAAAATATACCTTCAACTACATCCTGACTGGTAAACGTCACCTCCACTGACTCAGAAAGCCCGCTCCTAGGTATTTACCCAAGAGAAATGAAAATGTATATCCACAAAAAGACTTGTATGTGAATGTTCATAGCAGCAATATTCATAATATCCCTAAGTTGGAAACAACGCAAATGTCCATCAATAGGAGAACGGGTAGATAAATGATGGTATATCCATACAATGGAATCTTACTCAGCAATTAAAAAAAAAAAAAACAAACTACTGACACATGCAACATGAGTGAATCTTACAGATATTAAGTTGTGTGAATGAAGATGGATTAAAAAAAAAACACAGTACACAATTCCGTTCATATGAAGTTCCAGTAGAGGCAAAACCAATCTTTGGTGACAAAAGTCAGAACAGCGGTTGCCTTTGCTGGGAGGGGGTATGAAGCAGAACACGATGGAAAGGAGGGAGCTTTCTAAGGGGATAGAGGTGTCCTACATTTTGGTCAGAGTGGAGGATACAAACTTCATGGAACTATACACTTAAAATTGGTACGTTTGATTAGCTATAAGTTATACCTTAATATGAAAAGAGAAAAAAATGGCAGGACTTGCCTGGTGGTCCAGTGGTTAAGACTTCGCCTTCCAATGCAGGGGGTGCGGGTTCGATCCCTGGTCGGGGAGCTAAGATCTCACATGCCTCCCGGCCATAAAACCAAAATATAAAGCAGAAGTAATATTGTAACAAATTCAATAAAGACTTAAAAAAAAAAATTGGTCCACGTCAAAAAAATCTTTAAAAAAAAAAAGGCTGCTGCAGGATTTGATGGGGTAGAAGGACTATGGCTCATCACTGTAAAGCTTGCTTGATTCTGTAGAGGCCACACCAACACCTCAGACCCTGAAATTCCACAGGTATAGGATACCCCAAAACCCAGGACAACAGCCCCTGGTTCTCAGATCTGGGCCTCTGCTTGGCTGGCCGAACTTAAACTGCCCTGGGGGCCTCGTGGGGAAAGGCATATGGCAGCAGGACCCCAGAGGCCTTGGAGGTTACCATTTAGGGAGGTGTGTGGCGCTGCTCAGTCAGCCTGTGAGGGACTTGCTGGTTCCCTTCCCCAACTTCCACAGCAGGGAGCCGGGGAGGCGGAGGGAGGAGCGGGGCTGCACACGCTTCTCACAGGGCTGAGTCCGCCTGCAGGGGGAGCCCTGCCAACCATGAGGGTTCACCCCGCAGCAGGAACGCTCCAAGCTGTGTCAGCTCTTCCTACCCATCTACAGGCCAAGATGTGCCCCAGACCCTCAAAGAGGGCCTTTAACAACCTGGATTCGACAACCCTGTAGCTCCCTCTGTCCACCCTGGTAGCGGCGCCTATTGACAAGTGCAGCTCCCTGAGCATGGGGTCAAGTTAGCACAGAAAATTTGTCAGGATCATCATTCTATTGACTTCCGTGTGTGTGTGTGTGTGTGTGTGTGTGTGTGTATAAAGGGCAGTGACTGTTACTGTTAAAAATATCCATTTTACACAAGGTCAACCTCTTGCACACTTCAGGCTCTTGCACATGGGGCCATCCCCCCCAAGGCCTGGCAGTCCTCTCTCCCCTCAGCGTTCACTTTTGCATGTCTTCAGGGGAGCCTTCCTTGAGGCCCACCTCCAACCCCTAACCCTCCCTGTCATTCCTCACCACTTTTCTAAGACGATTCCTTCCTTACCCTCCTCACTACAGTGACTTGTGTACTACTCGCTGTCTGACTTCTCCACTCATTTTAAGGTTGAGAAGAATGGGGTCGGTGGCTGGTTTGTCCTCCACTGTATAAGGAAGCACCTGGCCTGGCACATGGTAGGGCCTCAGTCAATATTGGTTAGATGGACAAATTCTATACCTGTTACCCAACACACAAAATAAAGCAAGCAAACCAAAGCCAAACCCCCTACCCTTGCTCCTGCAAGTTCAATGCCAAAATGCATGTGAAGCCACGTCTGCTTCTAGAGAGGAAGTCTCCTGGAAGCCAGTCTGAGGCAGTTTGTAACTATGACATGCATGTCAGTGCTGAAAAGTGGACGGCCCACGTTTATCAAAGTACCAACATCTATGGCCAGAGCAGAAGGAGATGTAGGTCTTATGCAGCTGACCAGGCAAATGCAGTTCATGAGCAATTTCATTCTCTAAAAAATGGACGGTTACAGGAAGCACAGGCTACAGATTCAATGTAGTGAACTGAAAAATGACCCACTTGGGATCATAAAACGAGGAGGGTAGGACATACACACTGACTTGGCAGGTCATCTAGCACACTGTCTGGTGGAGCGGGGGAATGATCTGTCTGCACAGGTGTGCACATGTAGACTACAGCCCAGAACCTCGGAGCTCACAATTAAATCATTTAAAGAAAAAAAACCAAAACAACCAGAGCCACACTGGCCAGACACCAGGCCTATAAAAGGAGAGGTCAATGTTATCACCAGACGTAACATGACTACAGAAGAGCGCCCCTCCAAACCCCAACGCCAATCAAAAACAGTGCACCTTCTTATTCTCTTGGTTACCTAGAAATCTGTTAAACTGTTGGCCCAGAGAATCATCTTCACATTTTACCCTGAGGTCGGGGGTTCTGCCAATGGCTGCTGAGGGACGTGGATTCAGAGGCGCAGTAGGAAGAGTACTAAGCCCAGGGTTCTAGCCTCAGCCCCTCACTTCCTGTCTGTCAACTCTGACAGCCTCACTCAGACTCCCTGAGCCCCAGTTTCCTGCCCAAATTACTTAATAAAGTGAACTTTAATAAATAAAGCAGTGAACAACATGAAGAACCCTTACTGTTACACAAGTCACGAACTTTCACTTGCTCCCTCCACGACATCAGGGTAAGGATTCTGGTCATTTACTGGACATTTCTTATGTGCCAGCTGATAACGGATAAGCCCTCGTTTTTAGAAAGAAGTAAATAAACTAACAGGTCATAGGTAGAAAAAAAATAACTCTACATGGCTCTGGTTTTGCTTTCTGTGTTAGGAGTTGGAGAATAAGGATAGGAGAGAGAGGAGACGGGGCAATTTTAAACAAAATGCCTTTGGCAATTCATTCTGATTCAATGTGGCATTTTATTTTATTTTATGTTTTAAAATGTTTATTTATTATTATTATTTTTTAATGATATTTTATTTATGTATTTAATTTATTTATTTTTGGCTGCGTTGGGTCTCCGTTGCTGCATGCGGGCTCTCTCTAGTTGCGGCGAGCGGGGGCTACTCTTCGTTGCGGTGCACTGGCTTCTCGTTGCGGTGGCGTCTCTTGTTGCGGAGCACAGGCTCTAGGTGCGCGGGCTTCAGTAGTTGTGGCTCGCGGGCTCTAGAGCGCAGGCTCAGTAGTTGTGGCGCACGGGCTTAGTTGCTCCGCCGCATGTGGGATCCTCCCGGACCAGGGCTCGAACCCGTGTCCCCTGCATTGGCAGGCGGACTCTTAACCACTGCGCCACCAGGGAAGCCCCTAAAATATTTATTTATTTATTTTATTTTTGGCTGCGTCGGGTCTTAGTTGTGGCATGCAGGATCTTTCGTTTCAGCGTGCAGGCTTCTCTCTAATTGTGGTGCACGGGCTCCAGAGCGCATGGGCTCTGTAGTTGTGGTACACGGGCTCATTAGTTGCTGGAGCGCGGGCTCAGGTGCCCCGTGGCATGTGGGATCTTCGTTCCCAGACCAGGGATCGAACCCGCGTCCCCTGCATTGGAAGGCAGATTCTGAACCACTGGACCACCAGGAAGTCCCTCAGTGTGGCATTTTAGAATGATCTCTGAGCTATCTGCCAAATTACAAGAGGATATACGTTGAAAGTGAACAGCGAGGGCCTGAGTTCTGCCTGGTGTTTCTCTGTCGTCAGCTACTTGCCAGATGCTCAGTGAGAAGAGAAGCTGGGGGTTGGGGTTGGGGGGGGGGTCCCACTGCTGAGAACACTAAGCTTAGAGTGAGTGCATGGGGTGGGGTCCCACTCTGGTCTTTGCAAACACAGGAGCCTAGAACAGAAAAAGGACCCTCTGCTCACTCCTGGGGCCAGGGCTTCTGACATCAGCCGGCAGGGGAGGAGCAAGGGAACCAGAGTAGGACATTTTCAGCTGCACTCGCCCCTCCAGGCCTGGCAGGGGGGCGGTGGGGACATCCTGGGTCGGTGCTCTCTACCTGATGGTGTGTGTGGCAGGCCTGGCGCGGTGGGTTTCTCTAAAAGCCCGGCTCCCACAACCCCACAGCAGCCCAGGCTCTGCCCACATCCAAGTCAGGACAAGTCTGCCCAGTAAAAGTACACAGGACCCTGTCAGGCCCCACTGGTGTCTGGAGAAACAGCGGCCAGAGCGGTGGGAAACGGTGGTCTGCCAAAAGCAGAAACCAAATTACACAAAGGGAAAGAGAGGAAGAGCCTGTGAAATAAAAACAGCAAGGAAAGGTTTTGCATTTAACACCCACATTGTCCTACTTTCACTTTCCCAGGAGATGATTCTGTCATCCAGAACCCAGTGCCAAATGTTTGCTCAGAGTGTGTGCGGAGGCCTACGGTCACCGAGGAACTCCAAACAGCTGAACTTGAACTCAGTGCTGCCAGTGATGGGGCATGATTGGTGATCTCCTACCTAGTGGGGTCCATGGACACCCTCAGAGGTGAAGCTGCACGCTGAGCTGGCAGCTTTCACGGCTGCTGGCAATCCAGCCTTCTCAAGCCCTCTGAAGTGGTGGTGTACCTAGGCCAGGTGGCCGGCAGAATCCTGGATGTGATGCTGGTCCTTCCCTGAGTGACCCACACTCGGCGGGTGGTGGGGGAGGTCCTCGAGAAGAACCAGGCAGAGCAGTGTTTGAACAAGCCCCCAACCCCAGGAAGAGCCACTGTCCATTAGGATGAGCATGGCACCTCCAAGTTCTCCGAGGAGGCTGAGGGGGTCAGCTCCCCTGCCACCCCTCCGCCGCCACTCACCATGTACGAAGGAAAGATCAGAACTCGTTTGTGCTTGCCGCAAGGCCACTGGGGGTCATCCAGGAGATTCGGGTCATAGTCCATGAACTCTCCCGGGTCGCTACCTGAGGATCACACGCAAAATGATAACTAGGGCCCGGGACCTCCTGAAGCAGAAGTAGCCGGGTGAATGCCTGGCACAAAGTTAGACTGAAGACAGGGTGGCTTCAGGTCACTGAGCTCAGAGTCACATTGCTCGCTCTGACCGTCAGTAGGCGTCTCTGCACGCCCGTGAAGTGTACGCCCCGGCAGAGGGGTTCACCAAACACTTAACACTCTCTGCCATTTTTCCCATTTAAAAAAATTATGTATTAATCTCCCTGACCCGGGAGAGCACAGAACCTCACGAGCATGAAAGATGCCGTGAACACTCACAGATTACAAAACGTGGCACGGAAAAGGCTCATTTTCTAAACGTGCAGATCAAATGAGCCTCAAGTTATTGCACGTGAGAAGCACGTTTGTTGTGAGTGGTTCCGGGCAGGCTATGCGGTCTGAATGAATGCAAACCACAGCAGCCACCAGTGCAAACAGCAGTCAGTGACCAGGGGTGGCCGAACATCAGCACAGTGCTTCTGAACTCAGCACCTGGAGAGGCCTAAGGAGCTTCGTGTTCACCTGGAATTCCTCTGACAGTGGACATAATCCTGCTTCATAAAGCATTTTTCTGCCCGTGTGGATTCTCACAAAGGCTTGTACGGGCCAAGCTGGAAGCATCCAAGTCTCCCGTCAGCAGCCGAGTAAGCTCACCCACTGTGAGACTCACAAAGGAAGTTCTCACACCGGATGGTACGTTTATGGCCCAGTTATTTGAAGAAAGGCCAAACCTGAGCACTAGGAGAATGGAGGCAAGAACCAGGTATTTGGAGAGATGAGGAGCTGAGCGGTGGAGAGAAGCCGGGGAGTCTACCCATCTCTGCAAGGCGGCCTGGGCGTGTCTCCTCATGGGAGCTCAGGGGCTGGCGACTGAGGCCTCTCATTTAAAGAGCTCGCCCCTGGGCAGGGTTGTGAGCCTGCCTGGCCTGAAATCCGGTTGCCCAAAAGTCCCGTCACCTGCGGGATGAGCTCACGCTCCAGGGCACCTGTCTCCCAATGTGCACAGGGAGACCCAATCCACACCGTCCACCAAGGCACCTCCGGCTGCAAGCCACCCAGACCAGCCAGGCCCCAGCTTACCTGTGTCAAGGCTCCCCTGGGCGCTGCTCGCCCGGCCGATGGAGAGGCTGCGGTGGCTCAGGGTACGGAGCTGGGAGAAGGAGGACATGGAGTCTAAGGTGTTTCTCCGCGCTCCAAAGGCATTCGTGGGTAACAGAAACTGGGTATAAGAAACAGTCTAAAAGGTGAAGACAAAAACGGGCCAGTGATTAACCCCGGGCAGTGTTAGGTTTGCGTTCTGACCAAGCAGCGTTGCCACGCCAAGTTCACGTCCATATTCTTATTGCTGCAATTCTAAAATCCAAGATCCGAAAAATGAAATGTGTTTTGGCACTCGTTTGTGCCAAAACCTAAACTGGACTGACTAGAGGCCATCTGTAGTTTTAATTTATCCCACTTGGCGTGAATATTCACGTTATGGGGCAGAGATATTAGTGTGTCTGATAACAAGGTACTATCGCAGAGGCTGCTAGGATGTTGTCTAACACAAGAGGCATACATCGTGGTACTTTTTCTAATCCACCAAGTGCAGAATTCTAGAATATCAGGTCCCAAGAGTCTCGGATAAGGGACTGTGCCCTCCCATGTTCCCCTGGCAGATGCTGTGTCTATGACGCTCATCTCACTTCATCCTCCCTCCTTCCTCTGTGAACACTCAACCTTCAGGAATGAAGAGGCAACACGTGTTTTTCTTTTCACCCACTTGGAGAAACACGGCTCATACACCCCGACACGTGAGCTCAAGGCCGATGTCATTTGGGCGCAGGGGTGACCAGCTGTTCTGCGGGAGGGGTGACGGGTAGGTCGTTTGCTGCCCCAGCAGCTTTACCTACAAGCAAACTACACTGGACGACTTCCCCAAAGACACCCTTGCGTCGTCTCCATAAACAGGCTTTGGGAGTGTTTACAAAGACCGCCTGGATCTGGCACAAAAAGGTCCAGTTCATATTTCAACCTTCCCTCCTTAGACTTCAACCTAGCAGCTCAGTGAATTGTGGATGAAAGTGGGATGTGACAGCCCCCTGCTCGGTAGTCACTCTCTCAGGCCGAGGGACTCAGCCTCTCAGGACCATGGGTAGCAAAAAACACTGTCTAGTAGTGGGATTGCTGCCTGCCGTCACCACCAGTTAATGCATGTTCAAACCACCCGCCACTCCATCCTGGAACATGCACCTGTGTGCACGCACGCACGTGTGTGTGTGTGTGTGTGTGTGTGTGTGTGATAAAGTAGTCTCCCCTTACCCACAATTTCAGTTACTCATGGTCCAAAAATATTAAATGGAAAATTCCAGAAATAGGCAATTCATAAGCTTTAAATTGTGCGCCATTCAGAGTAGTATGATGAAATCTAGCACTGTCCTGCCCGGGATGTGAATCATCCCTCTGTCCAGCTGATCCCATCCCTTAGTCACTGAGTAGCCATCTCGGTTATCAGATTGACTATCATGGTATCACAGGGCTTGTGTTCAAGTGACCCTTATTTTACTTGATAGTGGCCCCAAAGCACAAAAGTAGTGATGCTGGCAATTCGGATATTCTCTTACTGTGCTTAATTTATAAATTAAACTTTATTATTGGTATGCATGTATAGGGGAAAATATGGTATACATAGGGTTCTGTACCACCCAAGGTTTTAGGCATCCACGGGGGGTCTTGGAACATATCCCCTGAGGATAAGAGCGGGTGACTGAACTGGTCAGGACCAGCATTAGTGGCGAAATAGCTGTGCTGCTATTTAACCCATGTGCACACCCGGGATCGGGGACAGCCTGGTGTCACGCACCCAGAATCGTGTCCCACATCGGGTTACCCAGCACGAGCGCAGCTCGTGGTCCATCACACAGCCTCTGCTTCCTGACCCTTGTGGTGTCTGTCGAACAAGCTGGTGGCCTGGAAGCCAGGCAGCCTTACCTTCCCATCAGCGCCCAGCTCCACGCCTTCCAGGCCAATGATCTCTTTCAGGCTCACGGCTCCTGCTGACTGTCTCCCTCCGTCCAATTTCAAATCCCTGGGGGGGACAAGCCGAGAATAAAAACGGTTCTGTTTGCACCCAAAGGAGCCACGGAGATGTCTCCTGACGGGACACGACAGTCACACTCGCAAAAATGACAGAGTCCTGCCGGATGAGACCCTCTCTTTGTCCCTCCTTCTCAGCGACACTCCGTGGGTAGGCAGTTCTACCCACTTTGAAATAAACGAAATCCAATTGAACAGACAGCCTGAAGACGAGAGTCAGGCTCAGAAGCCAATGGATTACCGATGTCCCTTCCTGCTCGGCAAGGCCATTGGCTCTTAGCTGGTCGGCTAACCGGAAGCCAGGGGGAGACCAGCTCTCCCTGCCACCCCCTTATTAGATGGGAGAGAGAAATTCTTACCCTAAACAGTTCTCAGCTTTAGTACTAGTAGCGAAGGAATTAATGCCACAAGAGCCACCCCAGCTACCTTGCCAGGCCACTTGGACAATGATTATCTTTCTATAAAAGAATAATCTCCAGTGTTGACAGCAAGCATTTATAGAGCACTTCACAATTTACAAAGACTTTCACACATCCTCCATTTCATTCTTTAAAATCATCCTATCAGACAGGCATTGCAATTATTATCCTACTTTACAGATGAGAAAAAAAGAACCCAGAGCAGGGAAACAGCTCACCAAGGTCACCCTAATAGTGGGCTGTAGAGACCGGTTTTGCAACTAACGCTGTATCTTGTGCAGCACGTGGCCTCGGTCTGGCTGTGCCTCTGCTCAGGGGTAACTGCTCACATGTTCATGGACAATCCCCCTCCTTACAGCAGTTCTCAGACTTTCGCTGCATATTCGAGTCACCTGGGATCTTTGACAAACTACAGGCTCAGAGACACTGCGGGTTCAGTTCCAGATCACCCCAATAATGCAAATATTGCAATAAAGCGAGTCACATGAATTTTTTTGGTCTCCCAGTGCTTATAAAAGTTATGTTTACATTATGCTGTAGTCCATTAAGTGTGAAATAGCATTATGTCTAAAAAACAATGTACATACTTTAATTTAAAAGTATTACTAAAAAATGCTCACCATCATCTGACAATGCAAGGTTGCCACAAACCTTCAATTTGTGAAAAAAAAAAAAACAAAAACGCAGTATCTGTGAAGCACAACAAAACGAGGTACGCCTGTACTGTGTCTGGCTTCCATCCCCAGACATTCATTCTGATTCAGCTGGACGCAGGTGGCAGGAGTTTTCAACGCTCCCCAGGTGATTCCAAATTGCAGCTACGTTTGGAAGCTCTCTCTTCCAGCTTGGCTCTACTACACAGTGCTTATCAGTCAAAGCTGCCCCAGCCTGGCAGTATCCTGCCGTGTGGCCTGGAGGGAAGCACCCCATTCAGGGGTGTCTCTTACAACCTCAGCAAGAATAAACAAAATGTAAAGGCAAGACTCTCCAGGCCAAAGGTGAAGGAATCATGGAAAGAGAGAAAGGGAGCCGGGTGAGAGGTGGGGAAGAGACAAGAGGCCGCCCCCTCCCACCTTCTAAGGAGGAAAAAAAAAAAGTATTCTCGCACTTTGTTGAGCAGTCATCCTTGTCTACGGGCATCCCATGCATGAACTGACTCCCTAATCCTATCTGATTAATGACAGTTTCCGTAAGAAACACCCAAGACCTGCATCTAGTAAGTACGATATTTTCTAAGGTAGTCTCCTTGGGAGGCCAAGGTCGTGTCAAGCTCAGGATTTCTCTGGAGCCCCTTTTGGAATCAACACTAACGTCAGGCAGAAAACAACAACAACAACAAAAAACAACCAACCCATCCCAGTCTTCAAACTTTATATGTATATATACAGTGCATGTGTATGTATGTGTGTTTGGGTGTGTATTTATAATATTTTTTAAAACCTTGAACACTTACTACTTGAATCAGTGTCCCCCCACCCCAATTGACCAGATTTCACTGTACGTGACTTCAGGTACTTCCGAACATCAAACTCACCCCTTAAGGACAACACAGAACAGCACAGTAACCCACAGAATTGCAAATACTTCGTTAAGAGGTGCAAATCACCCCCTCGAGAGCCCCTAAAATGTTCTGAGCAACAGAAGTGCTCTCGGGATGTGTCTGAGTTCTCCCGCAGGGGCCTCCTCTGCTGGGGCCACACCCACCGAGGGCTCTGAGGTCCAGGCTGATGTGAGTCATATCACTTTATGAATATGCCATGCCAACAGAGACACCTGTTTTCCAGTTATTGGCCTCAAATCCAAAACTGGAAGGACCAGGTGGGCTGGAGCAGAGCAGGGCTCAGCAAGGCCGCCAGAACCTCAGGACCTCAGGTACCCAGAGACCACGTGCCCAGCTGACTCACCTCCTACATGAGCCATCGGGGCAGCTCTCAAAAGACTTCCTCAAGCAATTAAGGACGGAGACGATGACTGCACCAGGGCAACTAACAAAGGGAAATGCCTTCAGAGCAAGAACCCGAACAAGACATGGAGGCAAAAATAGCAGTGGTGGGAAAGGATGGAGAGGCCCAATGGCGGAAGACCAGGGGCTGAGCTGGTACAAAGAAGCAGAGCCTGATCTTTTGTTAAAGGACACACGACGTGCTTCTGCGGACTTACTGCTTTTCCAAAGCCTAAACCAGCAAGCACGTGCCTCAAATTCCCAGCTCCCAAAGAACTGTCTCCTTGTTTCCACTTCACCCAGATGGAGAACATTATTTAGGACTGAAACTAATACAAAAGCAAGGAATATCTTTATGGGATGAGAAGACCAAAAGAAATAAGGAGTATTTAAATAGGCCCCTATTAAGAGTGCTCCTGTTGAAAAAGAATAGATACATGCATACGTATAACTGAATCACCTTGCTGTACACCTGAAACTAATACAATATTGTTAGACAACTATGCTCCAATACAAAATACAAATTAAAAAAAAAAGAGCGCTCCTGGATGGAGAGCTGGCTACAGGCAGGTACAGAGTCTGTATCCTGTCTACTTGGTGTCTGATGTGTGAAGATGCTTAAAGAAGTGCTTACTGAACGGAGCTAGTCTGACTCTTTGCTGGTTCATAAAGACGGCACAGAAGGTGGGTGTTTTTCCATCGTGCCCCTTTGCATCTGTCTCAATTTGCTCCCAGGCTCACTGCTTCCCTGGGGCAGCTCTGCCTTTGCCTTCGCCAGCTGGCCCCTCGATACTGGATGCACACACCCCACTTCGCAGAACCAAACCAGCCACCTTCACTCCACACTCTTCTTCTTCACTCCTCCCCCGTGGCAAATGGAGCCATAACAAAAGTTATACTTTCTGTGCACACATGAAATGCAAGACTCCTCTCCATGAGATAAACCCCAAGTCCCATTTAAAGGAACAGGGATTCTTAGACTGTCCAAGCACCTCCTGGACACTTTGGACCACACGGAAGAGAAAGCGTGACGGGCAAAACTCCACTACCCCCGACCGCGGGCACCCATCCTTCGCGAATTACTGCGCCCTTCTGCTTATCGCAGCCACCCTTCCCGCTGGCGCTTCACTTGTATCTTTCTACTTTCTAAATAACTACGGCATGCTGAGAAAGAAAATAAGCCAGGAGGATAGTGCATCCACCCTCACCGGCTACTGAGAAAACACACACTGCTCATTATAATCCAACAGAAACTCCCCCAGTGAGGGAACCTCCTCCATCTGAGCCGTCCTGCAGGGCATCCACGAGCCACATGTGGCAACGGAGCACTTGCAGTGTGCCCAGTTGACTGAGAAACTGAATTGTTAATTTGGGGTAATTTTAGTTAAAATTTAAATAGCCACGTGTGGCTACTGTACTGGACTAATAAGTCAGCCTTTTTGCAGTGGCCTGGCCACTTTCTGCCCATTGCCTCTGGGGGTGTCTCCATCCCAGGCCCCAGCTCACAGAAGAGACCCAGAGTGGGTGGGGGGACAGAAGCAGGACCCTGTGGATGGAGCCAGAGCACGCCAACGAACAGTGAGCAACGGTGCTCCCCAAGTTCACAGCATTCCAGGTCCTTTGTGCATCCTGGAGGGGAGAAGGGGGTGCCCAGTGATCATTAAGTCTGAATTTCCCTCCAGCCTTGTAGAAGGGAGTTTATATTACGTAAACTAAAAAAAAAAAAAAAAATGCTACATTTCTTGTACACCAAAGCTGGTGCACCTGTATTGGCTACACTCACATTTCAGAAACTTCACTGACCTGGTTATAAATATAACTGCTCTAGAAAATGGACTGCTTTGTGGTGGCAGGTGAGGGCACACTTTTCCATTTTTTCTGCCTCAGATTCAGGAAGAGGTTGTTACTAACTTCGGGGCTGCCGTTTTGGCGGCATTGAATTAAGAGTGCCCATGTACACACATCCACTTACACAGCCACGTGTGCACGGAAAATGAAACACATCAAATCTAGTTCCATAATGTTGGTCTCTTTTAACAGCTTTTGAATTGTATATACTGAGACTCTTAGGATATAAAAAATACTTCTTTCAAAAGAGACTGACAAACTTCTCAAGGTGCCTTAGCTAAGTGCTCTCATAAGAGTTGCTGAAACGTATACAGTTGGCCCTCCGTATCCGCAGGTTCTGCATCCATGGAGTCAACCAACCTTGGATCAAAAACATTTGGAAAAAAATTCCAGTAAGTTCCAAAAAGCAAAACTTGAATTTGCCCTATGCTGGCAACTATTGACATAGCATTTACATTGTATTAGGTAGTCTAAGTAACCTAGAGATGATTCAAAGTATGCAAGAGGATGTGTGCAGGTAATATACAAATACTATGCCATTTTATATAAGGGACTTGAGCATCTGTGGATTCTGGTTCCACCGGGGGTCCTGGAACCAACTCCCCGTGGATACTGAGGGATGACTACATAAATAAGAACCATATGAAATTGCTGTCGTCTGTGTGACTTACATAAACTGTAACTTCACATCGTGACACCTAATCTACAGACATAGTAACTGCTCAGGACTTACATGTAAGTGTAAAGCAAGCAAAAGACCTGTGGTCCTTGATGCCCCACTGTTTTGGGAGCCAAGGGATGAAGTCAACCACAGAAGGGAATTCTGAATGATGCTGCTGGTTCACCCAAAGAGAGTCGCCAGTGAAAAAAGAATTAAGCAGAAGTTCCAGAGGAGTAGTGATAAAATCTTGATGTTTTCTAAGATGATCCTTTTGAATTCTCATTAAAATGGTGTATGAAAATAGAAATATCTCTTTGGCTCAAATGCCAGCATTAACCCTCCAGTACCAAGAGGTTGAGCTGGATAACAGAACTGCAGCTGAAAGTAATTAAAAGCAAACTGAAGTTGGACTTTTCTATTTCTTTGAAAAGCCAAGAAGATCATCTTTTCCCAGACACCTCTAGAGTTCAAATATTAATTTATTTACGTTCTACCTCCTTCTGAAAATGGAATGAAGGCAAGTTCAAACACCAGATGTGGGGCTTCCCTGGTGGCGCAGTGGTTGAGAATCTGCCTGCCAATGCAGGGGACACAGGTTCGAGCCCTGGTCTGGGAAGATCCCACATGCCACGGAACAACTGGGCCCGTGAGCCACAATTACTGAGCCTACGCGTCTGGAGCCTGTGCCCCGTAACAAGAGAGGCAGCGATGGTGAGAGGCCCGCGCACTGCGATGAAGAGTGGTCCCCACTCGCCGCAACTAGAGAAAGCCCTCGCACAGAAACGAAGACCCAACACAGTCATAAATAAATAAATAAATAAAAGAACGTGAATTTCAAAAAAAAAAAAAAAAAAAACACACCAGATGTGGATATTGTCCAAAACTGTATGCATTAAGGTTTAAATGCTGTAGCTTGCACTCAGAGACAAACATGGTCAGTCAGATCATAGGAGAAAATCTCATTTGGGCAGATGCACTAACAGACCACTAGTTAAGAAACTGGACAATGCAAAGGCCTGATTCCTTCTCTTCCACAGGCCTGGGTGATGCTACGGCTCCGACTTATTTAGGTACAAGAGTTCATTTCTCATTCTATTCAAGTCTGTTAACTTTTGCAGAGGCTGTAGGCAACAAACATGCTTTGAAAACTCAGCTCAAAGATTTTTTTTACAACGTGTGGCCGATGGGTTGGGGAGTGGATGGCAGCGGTTCAAGGGGGGATGGGGGAGGGCCTCTCAGAAGACTGGGGGGAGATTAAAACAGAAGATGAAAACGCATTTGGGGACACAGCCAATCAGCAGTTGTACCCTTAAGCAAGGAGCAGAAATGTAGGTTGGTTCTTTTTGGGGGTGTAAACCCATCCTTCACAGGACAGCACTGGAAGTCATTTAATGCAGCTCTCCTGAAAGCCTGTAGCTTCATGGCTGGAAACCCCCTGGACCTCTTAGTTTTGGCTCCCACGGCATAAAGTGAATATACATGATTTCACAGTTGTGAAGTCATCCGGTCCGAGCAGATGGCCAGTCTAGATATCCTGGTGCCCAAAGGGGGTTACCCAGGTCGCTATTCATCACACAATGGCCAACTCCTGATTTCATCTTGTGTAATAGGCAAAATGATCTTTCGTTTCCTTTTTTAAATCTCACCCAGCCATAATGCATGGAACTGATCAAATAAGATTCCCTATGAGATAACAAGAAATTCAAGCTAAGGCCCTTTCCTTAGGGAGCAATGAACCAAAATTCCTCTTACTTAAAAAAGAAAAAAAAAGAGATTTAAATACTTAACACCTGGGAAGTAGATGGAACAAGTGTGTGTGTGATCAATTAACTAGTTTCCAGGGCTTTCTGCTTCCAAGGTGGGGATGGCCTGGCTTCTGTCTCTAATCATTCCTCTCATGGAGCCCCAAAGTCAAGACCTTGGAATGCCAGTCCGGAGCTAAACCGGGCACTTGCTCTTTAGAGAACCACAATAGGTTGAGCACTTTGATGTGTAAATAATGTAAAAGCCAGTTAATTGGGATTGACACATATACACTAATAGGCAGAAAATAGATAACTAATGAGAACCTGCTGTATAAAAAAATAAATAAAATAAAATTCAAAAATTCAAAAATAAAAAAGCCAGTTAAATATTAACAGGATTTCTGGGTCCTAAAAAAGAAAAAAATGAGAGATTTGCTGTAAAGAAAGCAAAGCTTGAAAGCTGGATTAGGAAAGAAAATACTACTTGTGAGCTCATTTTAATTAAGAGATCATACATCCACTGGAACTCAACCACACAGCATTTATCATAGTCTAAGTGGTCCTAATTGTCGCTTCTTCAGATACCGTACAGCTGCCATCTTGGATTGGGTCTGCTTCCTTGTATCAGAGCAGAGCATTATAATATCACAGTTCAGTCGATGGAACAAGGCCCAGGAATGACAGGAAAAAGTGAAATCCAAGCAGCTTTCAGTCCAGAAGTCCAGCCCCTCTCACACTCAGCACTTCATTGATAAACCACCCCTCTACCCCCCTTCGGTAACTGGCAGACCATGAAGGGACCGTAATACAGCTTACACCAAAATCTTTGTCTAAAGGCAGCTCCTATAAACAGCGGGGTAATAGCATGATTCATCCATGAGCTCATTCCTGAATCTGTCTCTGGGTGGAAATATGCTTGGTGTGAGGAAAGAAACACAATTTGTGAATGTGCAATTTTCCACAATGAAAAGAGATGTTTTTGGGGAAAATGGGTGCGGAGGAAGGGGGGGGGATGGGCTGGGAGCCAGGCAGGCAGCATTTAGGCTTAGAGGCCCTCTCTAAAAATAGAAGAAGCTGTTCTCTGTGTCACAAAATGATCAACTCAGGAAATGGACCCAAGAGGATGACCTCATCTGAAATGCCCCAATGCCAGAAAGCTAAGGACATAAACACCATGTGGAAGCTGCTATTTTAAAACACGCCCCCTGAGATACCTTGTGCTCCACTGGGACGCCATTTTCTTCATCACACGGTCTCTGATGCATTTATAATAAAACTAACCCAGTGACTTTCAATCAGGTGTGGTTATCTGAATGGGTCTGTACCCACACACGTCTCAGAAACTGTTTTTTGCTGAAATCACTAGCTTGGTTATTTTACATAGCCCCGAATCACAGGTTAACAGGGTTCATTCCTAATTCCTTTTGTTTGCATCCGTACATACAGAAATGCCTACTGATGTCCATATGTTTCAGGAAATAAGAGCATGTGGGCACCCACGTCACTCCCCTTATGCACAGTCCTGGGGCTGGTCCTCAACACAATGCCTGCATCTCTCCCTCAGCAGTGGGTTGTTATCCCAAAGCTTATGAGTCGGCCCTCTGGAACTCAGAATGCACTTCCCACTGACACGATGTTATAAATGGCCATTAGCCCACACAATGCCCTTTTGGCCTACAATGTAACTGAACCAGCCCAAGGGTACCAGCAAGAGCCGTGGTTGCAGGAGCAGCAGGTCAGAGGGCGTAAGAGGGCGAAGAAATAAGAGAAAGTTGGGTTTGTCTCGTGGTTTCCCAGTTTGGGGCTGACCCTCCATAACATTTTTTTTTTTTTTTAATTTATTTTTGGCTGTGTTGGGTCTTCGTTTCTGTGCGAGGGCTTTCTCTAGTTGCGGCAAGCGGGGGCCACTCTTCATCGCGGTGCACGGGCCTCTCATTATCGCAGCCTCTCATTGTGGAGCACAGCCTCCAGATGCGCAGGTTCAGTAGCTGTGGCTCATGGGCCCAGTTGCTCCACGGCATGTGGGATCTTCCCAGACCAGGGCTCGAACCCGTGTCCCCTGCATTGGCAGGCAGATTCTCAACCACTGCACCACCAGGGAAGCCCCATAACATTTTAAAAGAGGTCAAGTTTGCCTTATTTCCACCTCCCTCTCTGAGCCTCCTTTTCCTTCTCAGGATCCTTCCTTCCAAGCTGTTCCTATTTTTTCACAATTTCCTCTCGCTCTCTCTACTTCTGAACTCATAGATTCCTTTACAGCTCCCAGATTTTCCACTCCTGGTCCCATGGTGATGGCACAGCAGCCCAGAGGATGGGGTGAGGGCTGAGGAGCAGGAGAAGGGGCAGTGGTCTTAGAGGTGTGGATGACCTGTTGATCAAGTGGGGTTTGCCTACTTAGGAAAGTCGAGCATCTTGCTTGCAATCCATTTCATAAGTGGAGGGTCGCCAAGCCAAACCACAAATCCACGCTAGAAAAGAGAAGGCAATGACTAATGTGGATAAAAGGCAACGAGACTCAGACAGGCCTTGGCAACTGGTTGAGAGAAGAGGAGCTGGTTTAAGGCTGGGACTCTTCCCAGAAAATGGCATAATTTACAAGCTTAATCTGAGAAGAGTGTTTACAGCTATGGAGGGTTTGATGTTTCAGTTAGTGAAAAAGGCAGGCAACATCTGTTCCTCTTCTCAGCAACCAGCTTCTAATAGCTTGTTTTGAAAGGTGGGATTTGGCAGGGCCTCTTAGCACTAGCAAGAAAGATCAAAACAAAACAATCATCTTGTCATATTCCCTATAAGCCCATGCACTAGGGGGAAAAAAAAGACTGGAAGGAAATAGACCAAAATGTTAATGATGCCTTTGAGGTGAGGCTCAGTAATTTTTAGGCTTCCTTTTATTTTTATGTACTTTCCAGATTTTTAAAGATAAGCATGTACCATTGAGGAAAACAACGTAAAGACCAAGTAAAAAAGCAGAGCTGCAGATGAATCCCTTTTGTTTGTAGAAACACTCACTGGCTACCTCACCATGAACAGGATTGAGATTTGCCATGTTGGGGCACATCTAGAAAGACTGCTCAAGTAGCTCTGTGACCAGACAAACATGTTACCAAAGTTAACATTTAATGAGTATCTACTAACAGGCTGGCCGGGTTCTCAGAGTGTTCATACCTAATTTTCCAGTTAATGTTCTCAGAACTCTGAGGTTGGCATTATAGCCGATTTTATAGGTGAGTAAGCCTGGGACCAGAAAGGTTAGTTAATTTGCTGGGACCAAGGATCCTGTCCGAACCAGCTCTCTCCCATGCCGATGGCTCCTGGCTTCAGGGATGGATAAGGCCTGTGGTTTCACTGATGGGGCCATGAGGGACAGAGTGGACATGAGTGGGCTTCTCGTCCCCACTCCCACTTTTCTGGAATAACTCTGATGTTAGGGGTTTTATTTACTGGTGTTCTGTGTAAACCTGTGTTAGAAGAATGGTTCTTTTCAGCGAAAAAAGAAAAAGTCTGCAAACCACAGGACTAGACAGTCTCCGAGTTCCTTCTAGCTCTAAAAGTCTGTCTTCGGATCTGAAGAGTGCTCCCTGTCAATGAGCTCACATGAACGGGCGTTAGCTGGCAAATGGTCCATGCCACATGTCCTTTAATGAATTAGCTGGGAGACACCCCGAGAAGAAGTTGCGATGCCCTTACATCCAGCAAGGACTTCCACGCCCTCGGAAGTAGCTTCTGCTCATCCAGCTCAGCCAGTAGGCCTGCTGTTTTGAAAGGCAATCCATCCCTGGTAATGATTCGTGGGACTGTGGGCTCAAGTGCTGTTTATTTGACAGGAGTGAGCACAGCCTGTAGCCCGTCTTCAATCTAAGCGTGCCAGTAAATCCCAGCATCTTCCCAACACGTGCACCCGAGCACAGATGGCCACATGGGGCCACAGAAAGGGCAGGGCAGTGAGGACCAGGTTGTGCACGTGCGTGCGCGTGGGTGGTGGTGAGAAGGACCAAGGCAGAGGCTTCGGTTCACCCCCCCAGACATGGAGAGGGGCTCCAGTGACGGGATGAAGGTCCCCCCTCCCCCCAGCACTGACCTGGGAAAACGGCCCTCTAACGCTACGCTAGATTCAATCCGAAGTGTGTCCCTTGCCATAAGCGAAAGCAGGAAACGTGGAAGGAAAATCACGTGTCGCTCTGCTCACAATGGGGCTGTTACTTACACTGTGATCACATGATGCCGGTTCCGAGACGTTCTGGCAACCTGAGTTGGCTGAGGGCCGGGTAAGCCAGCCGCTGAAAGCCAGGGAACTCCGAGGTTGGCAGAGACTGTAGAAGCCAGGCGTGACCTCAGCAAAAGGCCTCGGCGCTCTGGGGTTTAACGTGCAGGGTGCAGCATCTGTGAGTGACTCTGAAGGAGCACCGCGTGCCCGGCTGGTGGTGCCGTCCAGGCTGTGAGGCGGACGTGGGAGAGACACCTGGCGAGGCAGGTCGGGCTGGGGGACCTCGATGGG
Organism: Eschrichtius robustus; assembly: GCF_028021215.1. Taxonomy (NCBI): domain Eukaryota; kingdom Metazoa; phylum Chordata; class Mammalia; order Artiodactyla; family Eschrichtiidae; genus Eschrichtius; species Eschrichtius robustus. Next base: position 40,342,643 of record NC_090837.1, on the reverse strand, counting down.
GCTCGGCACCTGCACGCGGGTGCAGCTGGAAGCCCTCTGTTGTCGTCACCGGGCTTAGCAGCTTTCACTGAGGGTGTGACAGTTACTCGCAGGGAAGCAGGGCCCTGAGGTCCATGTCAGAGCACCCTTGTTAGCACCGTCCAGGGCCTTCCTTCTGACTGTCCAGCACCACTTCTACGGAGATGCCGCAGGGACGAGGTACCAGGCTGAGGGCTCCTGAGAAAGAGCCCTTGCTCCTGCTGACGCAGAGGGCGTGGCCGTCATTTGCTGGGGCAGTGATGTATCTTCATAAAACTAGCCACTTTTAATAGCCTGGGGACAGTCCTCAGAAACACCACTTCTCCTCATTCGTTCAACAAGCTTAACAGGAAGGAGTACTGTGCACTGAGCACTGTGGAGACGGCTGTTGGACTAAGACAGAGTCACGCCCTCAGGGGGGTGAGGACAAGCTACAAAGAGGTTAAATACATGTGTGAGCGCTACGACAGGCCTAAGCAAAGGCCCCACAGAACATGAGTGGACTCCTGCGGGGCCTGGGAGGGGGGGCGGTAGGACCTGGGGAGGGGTGCCTGAGCAAGCGGCCTGGAGGAGAGGGCCGGGTTTGGTCCCGGCTGGAGGGAGTCTGATTAGAACGTGTCTCCTTTCAGGGAGGCATGGTGCGGGGAGGGAGGGGACCCTCTGAGGACCCTTCCTATGGATCCTTGCCTCCCGGAGGGCTCCCTCCCAGGGCTGATGCTGGGTTGGGGGTTGGACTCCCTTGGCGTCCTCCCCAGGTCCAGTTCGGGGGCAGGTGGATTCTGCAGGGAGTCACGGTGGCAGAGGCCAAGGCTGGCTCACAAGTCCCAGGAAGGCTGAAAACTGCATTTTCCATACCCCCGCGGGTGACCCAGGTTCTGGCACGGGAGCACTCAGTGAAGCCGGGAGACAGAAGTGAGTAACACACGGGGAGATCAGGGCGTCTGTCGGGCATCGGGTGGAGGCATCAACAGCAGCGTTTCCACAGGAGGAGCCCCGGACTGGGCTGCATGTTTGTCCCGGCTGCACGGCCTCCCACTGGGTTGTTCCTGGGTGTCCATACTGGTTTCTCTGTCATTCCTGGACATTCTGTGAACTATCCTAACTCCGCTCCCTCCCACCCCAACCGTCAGCGAGGATCCCGCTGTCTGAGTGTACCCGACCCTGCGCTCTGCCCCTCCATGCCCATCACCGCCCCTGTGGGTTCAGGCAACAGGCACGACTCTGAAATCCTAAAGCGAAAGAGCGGGGACAAAGGATAGTGATTAAAAGCATCTTATTTCATCTAATGGAAGACTTCCTGAAGTGTTGTGCGTGAGCAAACTCTGTAGATCCAACGCTATTTTAAGAAATAAAATAAGAAAGCTTATTAAGAAAGAAACAAAGCTCTTAATCGTCAAAAGCCCTGTTACCAAGCCTTTTGTAAAGTGAAGACATATCTGGTGCTGTGAATAATAATCCTCTAATGTAACTGTTCGGCACAGTTTCTCAAAGAGAAGCCTTTTCTATGCATAGTATGAAGACAGTAGAAGACCCTTACCTGTCCTGGAACTGCTTCCTGGTGGTGCCTGTGGGGTGACCTGGGCGTGGCTGGGAAGGTTTGGGGAGACGTGAGCCAGCAGCCCATCAAGGTCGCGAGCCAGTGACGCCCACACACGGCCCAGGTGTCTGCTTGGTGTCGACACCTGGAGAACGTGCCTACCCCCGCTGCCCCACGCCCTGCCATAAGCCTTCCTGTTCTACAGTTGACAAATACCCATGTGGGAGAATTACACAGATGACTTTCCATCCAAGACTCCACCCAGAGATGCCTGGGGTTTGCCCTTGGAGGAGCCCAGGCTGCAGTGTAAATGGGCACCCTCCAAAGCCACCACCCAGCACCATGGCCACCAGGTCCCCAGGAGGTGGCCCTCCCGCGGCAGATGACAGAGCTCCGCGTCACCCAGTGCTCATCTGTCAGCCAGTGAAGCCCGCGTGTCACTGGTCCTGAGCCAGCAAGCCCAGCCCCAAAGCAGTGATGCTGCAGGGAATCCACTGGGCATTAGCGCTTTCGGGACGGCCTCTGGGGGGTCAGCTGGCCCCAAAGCAGCGCCTGCAGCCAGCCTGCCTGCCCCACCTCCTCCCTCTGCTGCTGCAGCCATGCTTCCCTCTGCCCCAGACTCTGCACCTGTAAAATGATAACTGGAGAATCTGCCTTCTGAGGTTGTTGTGGAAATTAAATGAGCAAATGTTTATAAAGCTCTCAGAACAGTGCCGGGAACACTGGAAGCATTATTTACCTTTCAGCTTACGTTATTACCTGCATTTGTCATGTTCACGCAATATTTGACTACACAATCAGCTAATCCTAAGGAAATACGCTCTTTTCTCAGATAGCTGTATCTGTAAGTCAAGGCAGGGAAGAAGAGTTTGGAGACTGCTGTAGTTGGTAAGCAATCAGAGGGGTCTGCTTCAAGCAGAAGCTCTGGAAATCACTTTGTGAATAAGCCTATTGTCAGCTTTGTATAAATCTGGTAGCATGCAAAATGACCCCAAACATTTCACATTGTTCTCAACTCTGGGTTGCTTTAGTATCTGTCCTTTTAGCCCGTACCAGAATAGAATGTACCAAATAAGACTGCAGAACGTCACTAGATCTGTACATTTAAAAAAATGCACAGAGAATAATTATTCAGATGTGAGGTCTAAAAGCAGCTGATGGCTGGTGGATGGGCAACGTGAACAGTATGTTTCATTCATAAACTCCTTGTTCAGCCAGACTTACAGCTTCCACATTAGCAAAGCGGACGAGGATGCGAACACAGAGGCAAGCATTCTGAGCTGGCAGGATCATTGGAGAGTGTAGTCAAACCTCACCATTGGACAGTGAGGAAACCGAGACCCCAGGGAAGGCTGGGTGGTGGGTCTGTGACAGTGACATCCCAGGACCAGGCCTCTCAGCACAGCTCCCTTCTTTCTGTCCCCACTCCCTCCCCCTCCCCTCACTACACAGGCCTGAACCCTGCAGTGTCCTCAGCAATGGGATTCCAGCTGGGATGGCGCTTTATGGAATTCTCTCAACAGGTCAGGCATTATGGAGACCCTGCCCGGAAGTTCATGAGCCAGAGTGTCCTCGAACATGCTTGGAAGTCAATGCTGAGGCTGGAATATCCTTCTCCACCTCTCCGACACCTCACACTTGCAATCTAGCTGAAGCGCCCCCTTCTGTGGGGAGCACTCTTCGATCCCTCTGTCCGAATTCACCCAACTCTTCCCTCTGTGCTCCAGCTGCACATTGCGTAGGACTCAACTGTTTGCTCTTTGGCTTGACGGCTAGTTTGTTTACCCGCTTGTTTCTGTCTCCTACCATTAGACGGTGAGCTCTATGGGAAAAGAGGCATTTTCTTGTTCACCACTGTATCCCTGGATACTGCCTAGAACACAGTAGGTTCAACAGACTTCGTGCGGTGAATGAATGAAGTCTGCTGTGAAGTGTTAGCACCTGAATGTCTACGTGGAAGGCAGGCAGGGATGGCAATGTACTTGGAGGGGTAGGCGGGGCTGAAGAGACTTTACAGAGCAAACATCTGGCTTTTACTGAAGATTGTAGATTTATTGTAAATGTGGATGTTGATCAAGATTTGGGGGCAAAGCGCTCTCTAGTGCCTCTTTGAGGCTCCCCAGTTGTCTTGGTCTGGCCGTTCACATGTCTGGCTTCCTTGTTCAATAATAAGCTCCTGGAGAACAGGTCTTACTCACCCCTGCACCCTCCCAGCCTCCAGCAGGGCCTCACACTCACTAGGGGCAGAAGAAATGACCAAATGCATGAATGCAAGAATGAATGGTAAAACCTCTCCTAACACTGTCCTGTCCGCTTTGGTCACCTGATGTTGGGAGCCAAAATAAGTATTCAGTTCAGTTTAAAGCCAAGAACAAAGCTTTGGGGTCGGGGTGGGGGGGTGGGGAGGGTGAACCAAGATATGAGGGCAGGACTTGGGAAGCTCCAGCACAGCACAAGAAGCCAGAAAACAAAACCGGAAAGAGATAAGGCCATCCTGATAGATGCTTTCCATGTAAGGGAGGTTCAAGTACACAGTGGATGAACTCTTGAGTTTCCTGTTTTTAAAACTTTCTTACAGTGAAGTTGGAACTGTACATTGTCCCCTTCAGCGGGGGGTTTGTGCTTGTCTGGAATAATCCGGCACATGCGGCCTAGTCCACATGCGTGTGTAAGGACAACGGAAACACGGGAGCTGGGGACCACAATGTCAGCAGGCTGGGGTGGCCGGAGTCCTGGGCTCTGGCGCTGCTGGGTTTGCTGGCGGTGTGAGTGAGTCTCATCCCCCCGGGGCCCCAGGGGCCTGAGCTATGATGCACGGAGGCCATACCATGTCATCTCTAGAGCCCTTTCCAGCCCTGAAATTCTAAGACTCATGTCCTGGCCACAGAGAGAACTTTAGCATAAAAGCAAAGGAATTTTCCACAGTGGAAAAGGCATTAGTTACTATGCACACAGACTATCGTACTTTAAAATATATATGTGTATAATTTACTAGGATAAATATTTTTTATTATTTGAACACAGCTGTTTCCCAATAATTAGTTTGAAAAAGTCATAATTATGATGCGGCAGACATTCATAAATAGGATGTCTGCTCATCAAAAAAATTTAAAAAGCAGAATGCTTTTTTTTTTTACATTTTAAAAATTGAAGTATAGTTCATTTACAATGCTGTGTTAGCTTCAGGTATACAGCAAAGTGATTCAGTTTTATATATATATATATTCTTTTCCCGATTCTTTTCCATTATAGGTTATTACAAGACTTTGAACATAGTTCCCTGTGCTATACAGTAGGTCTTTGTTGTTTATCTATTTGATACATAAGCAGAATGCTTCTTAACCCTGCCTCTAATTTACAATATTTTGAATTCTGTTCAGAGTTTCTTATGTGAGAGCTTAAGGAGGATATGTTGCAGAAATAGGCATGCTCTTTCCTCTGTTAGGTATTATGCAGGACCCGATTATGTGTTTTATTACAGAAAATTAACCCTTCTGCACCATGGTTCCCTCATCTACAAAATTTGAAGAACTAGTGTGTTTGAGTTTATTCATGTCTAGGATGTAAAAGGTTATGTCCTGTGATCCCACACACTGGTTTTGCTTCTCTATCTGGAGCCATCAGGCAGAATAGCTGACACATCCTATGATATATCCTCCTGAAACCCACGAGGGCTTCCCAGCAGTGGGGAGGAGACCTGGGCTCTGACAGGCCCCGTTTCCCCGCATCCCGGCTGCCAGCTAGCACTTCCCTGAGGTGTTCAAAATGTGGAGGGCCACTTATTTCCACAAGGATGTCAAACAGAGATACTCTGGGTGAACTCTTCCCAGGTAATTTAAGTTACAACGCATCCCTATGGGCTTTGCATAAAATGCAGTGATCTTCAAATTAACGGCACAGGTAGTAACCTTCCATCCTCGTTCTAGAGAGGACCAAGCACAGGCTCACAGAAGGTAAGTGATTTGCCCAAGTGAAAAGCTGTAAGTCTCTAAGTTCTCCACATGAAGCCCCGCATTTCTTTTGCTGTAAGAAATCCGGGGACCCCACCTGCCTCTCTGTGCCAGGCGCTGTGCTGGATCCCAGGCACCCAGCGAGGCTCAGTTAACTTCTGGGAGGTGGTTATCATAAAAGCCCCACTGCACAGACGGGTTTCTGTGAATACAGAGTTCGTCTCACCTGTTGGCCAGAGAGAGTCACAGGAAGCCCTAGGCTGGACAGACTCAGGTTCAAATTCCCGTTCTGACAAAATATATAAAGAACTCATACAATCCAACCACAAAAAAAAAACCTGATTAAAATGGGCAGAGGATATGAATAGACATTTTCCCAAAGACACACAGATGGCCAACAGGCACATGAAAAGATGCTCAACATCACTAATTACTAGGGAAATGCAAATCAAAAGCACAATGAGATATCACCTCATACCTGTTAGAACAGCTATTATCAAAAACACAAGGAATAACAAATGTTGGAGAGGATTGGAGAAGAGAGAACCCTTGCCTTTTCCACTGTTGGGTGGAAATGTAAACTGATGCAGCCACCATGGAAAACTGTATGGAGGTTCCTAAAAAAAATTAAGAATAGAACTACCATATGACCCAGGAACTACACTTCTGGGTATTATCTGAAGAACATGAAAATGTTAATTCAAAAAGATATATGCACTCCTATGTTCACTGCAGCATTACTTATAATAGCCAAGATATGGAAGCAACCTAAATGTCCAATGATGGACGAATGGATAAAGATGTGGCACATATATGCGCGTGCGCGCACACACGAATACTGTTCAGTCATAAAAAACCCTGTGATTTGTGACAACGTGAATGAACCTTGAAGTTAGTATGCCAAGTGAAATAAGTCAGATGGAGAAAGACAAATATCATATGACTTCATTCATATGTGGAATCAAAACGAAACAAAATAAAACAAAAACAAACTCATAGCTACAGAGATCAGACTAGTGGTTACCAGAGGAGGAGGTGGTTGGGGGGTGATCGAAATGGGTAAAGGGGGTGAAATGTACGGATGGTGACTAGACTCACGGGGGTGATCACTCAGACACTGAACTGTAATGCTGCACACCTGAAATTTATTTTTTAAAAATTCCCATTCTGGCCCAAAGTTGATGTTTGAGACGTTAAGTTTTGAGGATCAGTGGTTTTATCTATAAAATGGAGATAAGCACTTGGATACCATAGTGAGGGGACCCCAGGACTTGGAAATAAGATCATCTTTCAAGAATGAAACTAACACGAACACTTCAAAGATGAAAATATGGAGAAGCCAGATTGTGTTAAAGAAACAGAATGAGTCCTTGGATAGGAAGACTTGGCAGTCACCTGACTGAATACTCTTAGCCATTATTAAAGGTGGTTATTAATCATATGTGAAAGTTTTATGTGTCTTCCCTCTTGGTTGTAAGTTCCAGGAGGGCAGGAACCAGATCCATCTTTCCCTACCTTTACCTCCAGGACCTAGTCACACAGTAAGCCCTCAATAAATGAATAAATGGAACATAGCTAAGGACAGAATACGTTCATCAGAAAGGTGAGCAAGGAAAGCCCAGAAAAATAAGGCTGGCACCACAGTGTCCAGGCAGGTCCTTGCTGTGAGAAGATGTACTTGCAGACAGACTGGTGATTCAGATCTCCTGGAAGTGCACTTACAGGCTAGTCACACTCAAACATTCTGAGCCCTGGGGCCATTACTTGTAATTAGATCAATGAACTGGCCTTCTGGGTCACACATAGGTCTGTGAGCTGGTACAAGCTACTGACCCAAGAAATAAGCCTGCTCTCAGGGGTGGCCAGATCCAGGACCACAGCAGGTTGAAAAGATAAAGAAAACCTTTCTTTTTCCCCCTCTACTCAGTAGAGTAGAAGTCTCTTAAGGGCAGCCTGCTGGCCACACCCAGATGGTCCTACAAACCTCAGAGCTCAGGATTTGCTGTTACATTTTTTAGAGCACCTATTATGCAAGGTTGTCGTGAGAATGCAGATAATGAAGAGGACTGGCACAAAGTAAGTGCTCAATGAACAGTAAGATTATTATTGCTCTTTAAGGCACACATCTAATAAATGGCTAAGTCAGCATTCCATGAATAAAGATGCCCGATGTTCTGTCCCATGGAGCTTACAGTGTAGAGTAAAAATAAGGACCATGGTGAGTTTAACAGGCTGAAAGTCTGACAGGTCTGCAGGGGGAAAGGGAAAGTCATGGTGAACGGGGATGACCAGGCAGAGCCCATGGAAGGTGGTGGGAGAGGAATAAATGGCAGTGTTCGGGTGTCACTGTTGCAATGACCAGAGGGCAATACCAGCATTTAGTTTGCAGAAATCAGAGCTGACATCTCACGATGCTTCCGGCATCCTACGCAGGGAACCATCCTGCCCTAAATACCAGCAGCTCCCTGACCACAAATAGCGGATGCAGTGACCAGGTGAGGGGGCGAAGGAGTCAGACTCAGACGGAGAAACAGCACAGAGTTTGGGGATGTGGAATGAGGAGGGGGGGCTTTGCCAGGTCAGAGCCTCACTTACTTCTTTTTAGAACAAAGGAGGGGCTTGTTGACCTAGAGAAGTGTGCAGTCCTCCGGCCTGTGGCGAATCACACAGGTCTGTTCCTGATACCACTTTGCTTTGTGCAGCTTGCTGGTCAGTGCCCAGCCCCCAGCCCACAACGCAAGGAGGCAGGATGGCCACGTGGTTTGTCTGATTCCTCTCCTGAGCTGCCTTTCTCCAAAAGTTGATGAGGCCCAGAGGGATGGGTGGGCCCCAGATTGCTCTTGCTTTACAGAATTGTAAGAGGTGACAAAATGCACGTTTAGAAACAGCAGGCAATATGGTAAGGACACACATGCGTGCGTACACACACACACACACGCACGCAAACACACACACACACACCAATAACAGGGAAGCTTCCTGGCTGAAAAGAAAGTGGAACTTTTTTTTCTTTCAAGTTTACAAATACTAAATTTGCAGTGTCAAAGCAAGGCAAGTTCTTTGAAATGGAAAGGGTGGTCACATTATACACATGGTGTCAGAAGTTTTCACCCAGAGAACTACAAAACAAGCATGCATATACATACCCAACTTGGGCACTGTCGCGATACGGCAGCACTGAAAATATACTACAGAAGGATCTTCTGCCACTGATAAGGACTATTCTAAAAAAAAAAAAAAAGAACAAATAACAAACACACTAAATGCAAAGCCTCTTAAATAAATTTTAAAAATCTATAGCAATTAAGCATTCATGGAATTCACAGCAGTATTTGCACACTCCCGCCACCTCCTCTGACAGATGGTATTCTGCTCCCCTTGCAAAATTCAACCTCAGCGCAGCACAATTACACTGCCTCTCCTCATCCGAATTTTAACATGGTGAGACTCTGGCGAGGGTCTCCAAGGAGCACGCGTGAATCCATTCTCTGGTGAGAGAGGCTGGCTGTGGGCCGTATGTATTATACAAGATGGAGCAGACGCAGCTATGGGTCCGGGGTGCCCAATGCTGGGGGAACAGTCATGCCACATTTAAACCATCAATTTCTACTTTTCAGTAAACAATGCAAGAGCAATAGTGCCAGAAACCATGAGCAGGAAAGACACTCAGATGCCACCGTGATCATTAGGGTTTTTCATATGCTGGCAGCGTGTTAGGTTCTGAGAATAAATTGAGGGAACAATTACATAATCAGTCTTAGCCTCCATTCCTGCTATAAAGATACTACTGGAAACAGTTCTACATGACGCTCTTATGCAATCAAAGGCACTTAAGAAAACATTAAAAAAAAAACTCTCAAAAGTACTTATCTTGGCATCTGAGAATAACTTGCCAAAGAGAACTGCTGATGAAAAATTGGAGAAACAGTGGAGGAGATTAAAAACCAACATCCTTTAGCACAACAGTAACACACATCCGATATGGAGTTTACTGACTTTTGTCATCTTTTCCCTCAATAATTATAAGAATAAAACCAGGGGAAAAAAGCAGTAGTACTAACAGCATCAAGGTTTGGGTATTCTGACCTTGTGTTAAAACTATGATATTAAATTGCCTACATGCTCAGGATTAAGTCAGCTTCCCTGGCAGGTAAACCAGGCCCTTTGTTTTCTGGCTCTTTCTGTCTCTCTGGTCTCAACACACGTGATATTTGCCCTTGCATTTTATCACTCATCCATGCTAAAGTACTTGCAGTACCCCACCTTTAAAAAATTTTTTTCATAAGGTCCCTGGTGGGGACCTTTTTTTTTGGCTGTGTGGCATGCATGCAGGATCCTAGTTCTCTCACCAGGGATCGAGCCCGTGCCCCCTGCAGTGGAAGCATGGAGTCTTAACCACTGGACAGCCAGGGAAGTCCCCACCCATACTTTAAAAAAAACCTGTTGTTTCATATCTCTGTCCTTTGCATGCTCTTTCTTCTGACTGTTGTGTCTTACTAGGTATGCTGGGTGAACTCCTATTTAATCTTCAAAACCCAGCTCATGAGTCACCTCCCCAGGAAGCATTTCCTCCCCTTTCACGGAGTTACTCATTCTCTTTAGGGTGCTGCCTCTACTCCTTATTTCCACTTCCAGGAGCACCCTGATCACGAAGTGCTGCTAAACATTTGCTGCCCTCTTCTAGAGGACGAGTTGAGGGTTTCGTACACGCAGCCCCTCCAGAAACACAGTCTGGGCAAGGTCGGGCTTCAGAGCAGCACCTGAGTACCCATCCCTGGGAAGGCAGGACCAAAGCTACATTCCCAGCTTCAAATACCAGCTCTGTCACCTTTGTATAACCTCAAGCAGCCCACCAATTCTTTAGTTTCCTCATCTAAAACAACGGGATAAAATGAGCAGATATCTTAAGGGAATGTTGTAAAGAGGAAATGAGTCCCTATATGGGAGAGCCCTCGGAACAGTGCCAATAATACACGCTCAATAAATATTCATGATTTTTACTGGGAACTGCCTTCTTGGGTCGAGGTAAGTTTTCCCACCAGAGTCTGTGGATTCAGAACCTCTTCAGACCTCTGTGCTAAAATACACAGGCCTGCTAAAGGTGAAAGGTCGAGAAAGGATGCTGAAGGCCGACATGTGTGGCCTGTCACAAAGGTGTAACACGTACACAGAGGCACTGCTTTCAACCCTTTGGCCCTGTGCGGACAGTGTCTGACCAGGCAATGTCTAACGCCATCCAGGATCCTTAAGTGTTCTTTCTTATGCCAAAAACTGGCTTCTTGTTCTATTCCCAGAACCCTGGGGAGTCTCTGTTGGCTGTGGGAAGTTTTGATCTCTTCCAGGTAGAATATTCTATTATAGCAATGATATTCACTTAAGGACATTAAAAACATGCAAAGAACTTCGAAAGTCAGAGCAAAGAAAATCACAGTGGCAACAATGGTGGGTGAGTGAGTACACTGATACGTGAACACAGCTGAGGAGCGCCCACTACCCAGGGGTGCATGTTGGGTACTGGACACACATGTGGAAACGCATTCTCAAATTCTGTATTTCATTCCCTCCATGCCCAAGAAGCAAGAGAGAGCATACTTTAAAATGCTGGTATTGTGGTTTCAATCGTGTTCCCCCAAAAGACGTATTGAAGTCCTAATCTCTAGAACGTGTGGATGTGGCCTTATTTGGAAATAGGGTCGTTGTGGATGTGATCACTTAGGAAGAGGCCATAATATATTAGGGTGGGCCTTAGATCCAATGACTGGATTTCTCCAGGTTTGGAGACTTCCAGAAGAATACAGAGAGAAGAAGGCCACGTGATGACAGAGGCAGGCATTGGAGTTAGTCTTCTCAGCATGACTGCCAACACCGCGCCACGTCCACCACCACGTCCATTACTGCAAATGTTACTATGATGACAGTGCAGGCCTCCACTGCCTGCTAAGGTGTACCTTGTCCTACAATCCAGGGAGGGGTGGAAGATTTCTGAGAAACAAGTTATAGGATCTTCCTCTCCTCCTTCTTCCCTTCCACAAATATTTTTGGAGCACCCACTCATGCCAGACATGGTGCTAGGTGCTGGGGACCCGCTGATGCATGACACAGACAAGGGCTCATCCTCACAAAGCTTATGGTTGTTGGGTGGGAGGTAGTTACACAGGGGTGTCACTTCTCTGACTGGGGACTAGAGGGCGCTATCGCACATCGGAGGGACAGTTAATCTAGCTTGAGGGAGGCTAGGTGGGCTTCCTGGAGGAAGTGATGGCTAAACTGAGATCTTGAGAAGGGGCAACAGGCTACAAGGAGAAGATACGTTGGCAGAGGGATTGGTATGAGTCAAGGCTGGGAGGAGGAGTGGAAGGCCTATTGGAGGAGCAGAGAGTGCTGTAAAACTCTTTCTTCACTGACTTCCCTTGCCTAACCCATCAGGGTCTCCACTCCCCTCCGTAAATCACTTTGACCAACACTCACGGCACACCCAAAGCTCAGGCTGGTAGGCTGCTCTCTAGAACACCCACACTGAGTCGTATACTTGCTAAGATCAGGTCTGGATGCCCTCCACCTGTTTCTGCCAGTTGTATTTGTTAGTTATACTTTGTTCATTAAAGATTGCACAAACTAATGCCATGTGAAAATCAAAAAAAGGAGAAACGCTGTTTCTATAAAAAATAACACTGAGTGCTTTAAAATTTTTTCAAACAAGGCAAATCACTAAAAAAAAAAAAAAAAAAACAGAAAAACGCCTGCAGTTGAAATAGGTATGGGCAAGACATCTATAAAAGATAAGAAAGAATTGTAAAAATCCAAAAGGATTCTACACTTAGTTTCTTGGGTCACTTTAAAGAAGTTCAATCTGGACATGGAAGCAACAGGTGGGAACGATGATAGTGTGAGGTCAGTGCCACAGAGTCTGCTCCGTGAGCCCCAAGGCAAAGAAAGACCTGGCATCACCAACCTGTGGAATGGGCGATCGCCAACATGCCTGAAATGAAAGTGTGGTGTTTGAACTATGTATGTCATTTCTGTGGGTATTTTTCCCAGCGTTTACTAACCTCTTCCCTTGACCAAGCGATTACTGTAAATAATTCAGCAGAGCTGGACCTGGGCCTCAGGGGGCCTGGGGCGGTTAGGATGGCGATGGTGACCGAGCCTCGGCTGGGTGAGTGCCCCCAAGGGTGGGGAGTGCAGTGAGGAGAGGGGGACAGAGAGAGGACAGGCAGCAGAGTGCATGACTGCAGTGAGAGAGAGACTGAGGGAGCGTGGAGTTTGCCAGGGCTGCCGTAACAAGGTGCCATGCACCTTGCCCCGTGGCAACGGCTCCCATAACAGAAATCAATCATCTCAGGGTTCCAGAGACCAAGGTGTGGAGGGCCAGGTTCTCTCTCTGAGGGCAGGACCTGTTCCCGGCAGCTCTCCCAGCTTCTGGGAGCTCCTTGGCTTGGAGCAGCATAACCCCAGCCCTCACAAGGCCGCATGGCGTCTCCCCATGTGCATGTCTGTCTCCAAGTTTCCCCCTTTTATAGGGACACCAGTGATTAGATCAGGGGCCACCTTGCTCCAGCACAATCTCATCTTTTTTTTTTTTTTTAACGTCTTTATTGGAGTATAATTGCTTTAAAATGGTGCGTTAGTTTCTGCTTTATAACAAGATGAATCAGCTATACATATACATATATCCCCATAACTCCTCCCTCTTGCGTCTCCCTCCCACCCTCCCTATCCCACCCCTCTAGGTGGTCACAAAGCACCGAGCTGATCTCCCTGTGCTATGCGGCTGCTTCCCACTAGCTATCTCTTTTACATTTGGTAGTGTATATGTGTCCATGCCACTCTCTCACTTTGTCCCAGCTTACCCTTCCCCCTCCCCGTGTCCTCAAGTCTATTCTCTATGTCTGTGCCTTTATTCCTGTCCCGCCCTTAGGTTCTTCAGAACCTTTTTTTTTTTTTTTTTAGATTCCATATATATGTGTTAGCATACGGTATTTGTTTTTCTCTTTCTGACTTACTTCACTCTGTATGACAGACTCTAGGTCCATCCACCTCACTACAAAAAACTCAATTTCGTTTCTTTTTATGGCTGAGTAATATTCCATTGTATATATGTGCCACATCTTCTTTATCCATTCATCTGTCGATGGACACTTAGGTTGCTTCCATGTCCTGGCTATTGTAAATAGAGCTGCAATGAACATTGTGGTACTTGACTTTTTTTGAATTATAGTTTTCTCAGGGTATATGCCCAGTAGTGGGACTGCTGGGTCGTATGGTAGTCCTATTTTTAGTTTTTTAAGGAACCTCCATACTGTTCTCCATAGTGGCTGTATCATTTTACATTCCCACCAACAGTGGAAGAGGGTTCCCTTTTCTCCACACCCTCTCCAGCATTTATTGTTTGTAGACTTTTTGATGATGGCCATTCTGACTGGTGTGAGGTGATACCTCATTGTAGTTTTGATGTGCATTTCTCTAATGATTAGTGATGTTGAGCATCCTTTCATGTGTTTGTTGGCAATCTGTATATCTTCTTTGGAGAAATGTCTCTTTAGGTCTTCTGCCCATTTTTGGATTGGGTTGTTTGCTTTTTTTGATATTGAGCTTCATGAGCTGCTTGTAAATTTTGGAGATTAATCCTTTATCAGTTGCTTCATTTGCAAATATTTTCTCCCATTCTGAGGGTTGTCTTTTCATCTTGTTTATGGTCTCCTTTGCTGCAGCACAATCTCATCTTGACCAGTTAATTACATCTGCCACGACTCTATTTCCAAATAAGGTCTCATTCTGAGGTGCAGAGGGCTGGGGCTCAGCATAAGAATTTTGGGGGGATACCATCCAGCCCCTAACAGGGAGGTAGGAAGGAGGAAAACAAGCTGAGCGTGGTGTCACAGAGGTTAGAAGTCCCCTCTGGAGCCCTCTCATCCTTGCTCTTCCAGGACAGCACTGGTCCTGAGTGTGTCCTAAGCGTGGCCCCAGCCCCGCCCATCTACTGGCCCTAATGATGGTTTTCTTCTCAGACTGCTGCAGACCACTGGTGGGGACCAAGGTCTGGACTCCCCCCTGCTCCCAGGCCCTCTCGTCAAGCAGAGAGTCGAAACTGAACCGCCAAGGGAAGGTTCTCTCCAACCTCTCAACCTTTTTTTTTCTGTGTCTCATTTTATTTCCTGTAAATCAAACTGGTTGAAAAGAAGCAACAAGCATTCCCAGGCCGAGCACTTTTCAGCACAGTACATCGCACAGGAGAAGCACCAAGCACAGTCGCTTATGACTGAAAACAGTTTCTCTCAAAAGCCTCATGCAGAGTCACAGAAAAAGCCAGCATACCCTCCGTGCTCCTTAAAGAGGTACAGATAATAAAACCGTAATAAACCCTGCATATGGTGCTGACCCAGCGCCAGCCCCAGCTGGGCCCCCGTGTCTACAGCCCAGCTCCTCCTGTGGCACCAGGGAAGAAGCAGAGGACAATCAATGGGGCAGTCATGTTTGAGAGCAGCTCTGGGGGCCACTTCGGTGGCAGAACACGCTGTGCCCAGGAGTCTCAGTGAGGTTTGGGGGTTATTAAGGCTCCTTCAAGTCTATCCATTCGCTGTCCTTCAGGACTGAGGTTTTGCTGACAATTGGTTAGAAACACCGATGATGATACTGATAAAGATGCTTCCCTGCCAGCCTCCTGCTGCTGGGGGGATGGAGGGTTCTAGTCTTTTAATAAAGAACAAAAGTTCTGGGGGTGAGGGGCGGTTCCCTGGTGGCCTAGTGGTTAGGATTCTGAGCTTTCACTGCTGTGGCCTGGGTTCAATCCCTGGTCGGGGAACTGAGATCCTATAAGCCGCATGGCGCAGCCAAAAAGAAAAAAATAAAAGTTCTGGGAGTAGAAATGCGTGCTTGGGAAGAGGCAGATGTTTCAGGGAACCTCACAGAAGATGCCTGACATCTATCGAATGGATGGAGAGAGAAAAGGCGATGACATATTTCTTCTTTCTAGAAGGCCCGTCCAGAGTTCGTAACTAGCTGTTTTGTTTTTTGAAACGTGCCACTTCCTCCAACTCATTTTTCAAACTAAACTAGGCTGACAGATCGGAACTGATGAGATGACAAACGAGGTTTTAATTTAGTTATGACCCATTCGCCCAGTTCCCTCCAAAATTTTCAATATAAAAATGAAAGGCTACAACCTGACTTCAGTTACTGCCCTTTTTTTTTTTTTTTTTTTTTTTTTACCATCTTACTTTACAAAGTAGATAAAAGCTGCGGGAATCTTTTATATTTTTGTTTTTCCTACTGAGTTCACCCTTTAAAGAGACAGCCCTCGAGCTCGATGCTCTGTCCATTATCTCAAATCTTTTTAAGTCTCTTTGAAAACTCCTGTCAAGGGATGAGACAGACCAGTCCACTCACTGCAAAGATCACTTCTCTGCCTGTTCAGAACGCAGTGATTCTCACGACAGACCCAGGAGGGGGGCGCTTCCGGTGCAAGTGGCAGCCATCACTTGTGCTCGAGGCAGACATTCGAAAACCAGATGACTTCAAAAGGATGCGAAGTAATGCCTGAGGGAGGGTGACGTCCACTTGAAACCAGAGCTCTTGTCTCCCACTGCTCTCAAAGACAAGCGCCCAGAGGAAAGGTCCTGTCCTAACAGGACCATGAGGGTCACTGGACATAATGTGTCTTCGGCCGGTGGCTGGTCTTCAGTCTTCACGCTCACCTTCCATTCTGATGACCCAGATCTACCTGGCCAGCAATCAGCTCTCTGTTGGCACTAGCTAGCCTCATAATGGTTGTCATTTTCAAGGGTGTCTCCTCCCCCAGGGCCAAGATCTGTCTTTACTTCCAGTTAACCCAGGAGACTCGGGGGCCCCCGGTGCCCCCTGTGAAGATGCAGATGAGTGTGAATGGTGACTGGCTCTTCTCGACTAACCAAGCGGCAGCTCCCAGCCCCCAACCGCCATCCTCAGGATGTTCAATGGCCCCCTCCAGACGCTAAGGCAGGGGGTCCTGGACTCCTCTCTATCATGACAAAGGGTTTGCTTATACATGTGTGAACAGTTTTTGAAAGACCTCAGGTCATTTCTGAACTTCGTATCAAAATTAATTCACTTTCAGAAGAGAATACACAATACACACACCCCCTCTAATTTTCTATAAGAATAAGGTTACCAAAGAAGACCTATGGGACTTCCTTGGCGGTCCAGTGGTGAAGACTTCGCCTTCCACTGCAAGGGGTGCGGGTTCGATCCCTGGTCGGGGAGCTGAGATCCCACATGCCTCGGGGCCAAAAAACCAAGGCATAGAACAGAGGCAGTATTGTAACAAATTCAATAAAGATTTAAAAAAAAAAAAAAAGAAGACCTGTGATGCTTGCCCTTGATTTTTGGTTGGCCAGAGTGCTCCTGATCAAAGCCAAGCCAGAGCACATCAGTCGTCTGCCTACCACCCTCCATAGCTCCCATCTCACTCACAGCGAAAGCAGACATCTTCACGATTCACCCTCCCAGGACTCCTCAGGGTGCACCTCTCCCTCCTCTCTCCCTCTCTTCCACCCACACGGATTTCCTGTGGTTCCCCAGGCACAGCCCTTGCGTTCCGGCCTCAGCACCTCTGCAACGGCTGTTCCATCCACCTTGAACGCTCTTCCCCGCTGGGACCACACGGGGCTGGCTCCTTCACCTCCTGCCCACGTCTGCTCAAAGGTCTCTCCGTCAGTGGAGTCTTGCCCCAGCACATGCCCTGCCCCCGCCCCAGTGGCTTCAGTTTTCCTCCAGAGCACATCTACCCCATCTCTGATAGGACACACTTACTTGTCTATCATCTGCCTCCCCGACTAGCCTGTAACTCCATGAGACAGGATCATGGCTTTATGCACAGATAAATCTCATCCCTTAAAATAGTCCCAGTGCAGGGCAGAGGTCAGCACCTAGGTGCTGGAAAGACTGAACACAGGTTATCACTGCATTCTTCATAGTTAAGGAACTGCTTTATTAGGCGCCGTCTATCCAGATGCACTTGTCTCCTTCCAGAAAAATGGCTATTTACACATAGGCGGTTCAATGAAATGAGGCGGAAGATCTGGCTATTCCCATTTGCTATGTGCCATGCCTCCCACCCTCCGTGGGGAGTGGGGCTTGGAAAATCCGAGTCCAACAATGGGGCCGTCCTAATACAAATCCAGTGTCCTAAAACGTGACACTCGTGCAGATCGAAGCTCAACAGATGCGACTGATCCTGTCTGGGTGCAAAAGTGATACATTTCTGGGATGCTATCTCCTTCTATCAGGACGAGCTACATTAGCTCACTCTGTAGTGACCTCACATCGTTAGCCTCTATGGAGCACACTGTTTAAAATCTAAATTCCAAGATATTTTTCACATGAACTTCTGAAAAGTCTGTACCCTGTGCTGTAATTGATCATCTACCTCTGTTACATTTATCCCTGCTAAGTTTAACCTCGGGGAGCTGTTGAAGGAACCGAGCCTTGGTTCCCCGCTATAACACAGTCTCCTGCTTTTGGTCTTCCACGTGGCCCACCACGAGGCTGACTGGCCTTCATGCTGCAGAGGAGATGATGCTCAAGGGCGTACCACGTGCTCTTCCTCCCAAGCTCCCTTCAGGCTGACGAAGCTTGGCTAACACACTTCAGCTGCCTGCAGGTTCTCCAGCTGCACAGTCACCCAGCATCCCTGGGAGATGCCATAATATGGAACAGTCTAATGTTCTGCTGAAATCAAGAAATGTCAGCGTGGAGGTCCTCTAATTTACTAGCCTAGTTATTCCATCAATAAGGAGATGAAGTTAACATGACTCTTTCTCAGTGAAGCCATGCTGGCTGTGGCCACCTCCATTCTTTTCTAAAAGCACACAAACCATCTGTTTAACAATCCATTCCAGAATTCTGCCAGCAATCAGCTCTAGGCTTGCTGGTTTACGATTATTAGAACTTATCCTCTGCTACCACCTGTCTCTTTTTGACTTTTTTTTTTTTTGGCTGTGTTGGCTCTTCATTGCTGTACGCGGGCTTCCTATAGTTGTGGCGAGCGGGGGCTACTCTTCATTGTGGTGTGCGGGCTTCTCATTGCGGTGGCTTCTCCTGTTGCGGAGCATGGGCTCTAGGCACACGGGCTTCAGTAGTTGTGGCTCACAGGCTCTAGAGCGCAGGCTCATTAATTGTGGCGCACCGGCTTAGTTGCTCCGTGGCATGTGGGATCTTCCTGGACCAGGGATGGAACCCGTGTCCCCTGTATCGGCAGGCAGATTCTTAACCACCGTGCCACCAGGGAAGTCCCTCTTTTTCACTTTTTAAAGGCAATGTGTGCCTGGCATTCAACTCAGAACTTCTTTTATTCTCCCCGGCACTTTAAAGATCATTTGTATTTCTAAATTCTTTCCATTCCCTGATCTAGTCCTGAAGACTGAAACATTCAAAATGTAAGGCCTCTCCATTCATTTATTCCACAAACACTTGCTGAGGACCTCCTGTGTGCCCAGCACCTTGCTTTGTTCCGTCTACATTTCTTCACAGTTCTACTTGTTAAAGATGCTAATGCTAGCCCAGCAGCTGACATCTGTTCTGTCCTTGTACCATCAACCCCAAGAAGTTTACCATCCCTTTCCTCCCTCTTCCGAATATGGTTTTAAAAGCCCCATGGCTATCACTGGTGTTTTATTTTATTTTATTATGGCAAAATACATGTAATATAAAATATGCCATTTAGCCACTTATAGGTGTACGATTTTGTATCATCAAGTACATGCACAATGTTGTGCAGTTTTCACCACTGTTTCCAAAACTTTTCCACTGCCCCAAACAGAAACTCTGTCCCCCTTCCCCCAGGCCCTGGTAACCTCTAGTCTACTTTCTGCCTCTATGGATTTACCCATTCTGGATATTTTGTATAAATGGAATCATATATTGTGTTTGGCCCTTTGCGTCTGGCTTATTTCCTTTTTTTTTTTTTTATAAAATTATTTACTTATTTATTTATGGCTGCGTTGGGTCTTCATTGCTGTGTGCGGGCTTTCTCTAGTTGTGGCGAGCGGGGGCTACTCTTCGTTGCGATGTGCAGGCTTCTCATTGTGGTAGCCTCTCTTGTTGTGGAGCACCAGCTCTAGGCGTGTGGGCTCGGTAGTTGCGGTACTCAGGCTCAGTAGTTGTAGCTCACGGGCTCTAGAGCGCAGGCTCAGTAGTTGTGGCACACGGGCTTAGTTCCTCCGCGGCATGTGGGATCTTCCCGGACCAGGGCTTGAACCTGTGTCCCCTACATTGGCAGGTGGATTCTTAACTACTGCATCACCAGGGAAGTCCCGGGTCTGGCTTATTTCAAACAGCATGATGTTTCTCAGGATTCATACACACTGTAGCAGGTATCAGCAGTTCATTCTTTTTTATGGCTGAGTTAATATTCCCCTGTATGTATATACCACTTTTGTTTATCCACAATCTGTTGATGGACACTTGGGTTGTTTCCACCTTTTGGCTATTGTGAATGATAATACCATGAACATTGATATGAAAGTACCTGTTTGAATTCCTCTTTTCAATTTTTTAGGTACACCTGACAGTGGAATTGCTGGGTCATATGGTAATTTTATGTCTAACTTTTGGAGGAACTGCCCAATTGTTTTCCATAGTGGCTGGACCATTTTACATTCCCACCAGCAACATATGAGGGTTCCAACTCGGAATCTGATGTCTGAATCTGGACTCCACTCCCCACTTTCTAGCCACGTGCTCTAGTTCCCTCCTTTGTAAACTGAAATGATGAGTGTTTGTTTCCTATGGCTGCAGTGATAAATTGCGACAAAGTTAGGGTCTTAAATCAACACAAAATTATCTTACAATTCTGGACATCAGTACTCTGAAATGGGTCTCATGGGGCTAAAATCAAGGTGTTTGGAGCTGCTTCCCACTGGAGGCTTCAAAGGAGAATCTGTTTTCTCGCCTTTTCCAGCTTTAGGGCTGCCGCAGCCCTTGGCTCATGGCCCCTTCCTCAACCTTCAAAGCCAGCAATGGGCAGTTGAGTCCTTCTCACATCACATCACTCCAGCACTGACTCTCCTGCCTCCCTCTTCTGCTTTTAAGGACCCTTGTGATTACACCGGGCCCACCCAGACAATCCAGGATAATCCTGCTACTATTTTAAGGGCAGCTGATCAGCAATCTCAACTCCATCTGCAACTTTAAGTCCCCCTTGCCATGTACCTGACATAGCCAGAGGTCCTGAGAACAGGACAGTGACATCTTTGGGGGACATTATTCTGCCCAACACAACAGTAGTAATACCTTCCTCATGAGGTTGTTTCAAGGATTATTTGTATTTCTAAAGTCTCTCCACCCCTCGAAAAATAGTTCTGAAGACTGAACTCATTTAAAAGGTCTCTCCAGGGGGTGGAGAGAGGGGGGAGTTGGATGAAGGCAGTCAAAAGGTACACACTTCCAGTTATGAGATAAATAAATACTAGGGATGAAACGTACAACATGATAAACATAATTAACACTGCTGTGTGTTATGTATGAAAGTTGTTAAGAGTGGATCCTGGGAGGTCTCATCACAAGGAAAAAAAACACTTTTTTCTTTTTCTTTTACTTTGAATCTGTATGAGATGATGGATGCTTCCTAAACTTATTGGGGTAACCATTTCATGATGTGTGTAAGTCACATCATTATGCTATACACCTTAAACTTATACAGTGCTGTAAGTCAATTATAGCTCAATAAAACTGGAAGAAACATAAAATAGAAGGTCTCTGCCTTAATTTACTCAACAAATACCCATTGAGATGAGTTAATGAAACAAAGCCTATGAAGTACTTAGAGCCTGGTACCCAGGAAGCACTCAATAAATGTTACCCATCATCACTTTATGTTACTCTTAATTTTATAATCCCTTTTGGCAATATGGATGCAGCCACAATAATCCACTTCTCAGTCTGAACCTTCTGAGATCTGTCTTCCTAAAACCCAGACAAGCATTGCTTTCTTTCCGTAACTATCAAGTCCAACATGGCCTCCCCATCACCAGCCTGTCTTCGTGTTAAGGCAGAAGTAGACCTAGAGGGTGCCAGCTCCCGCACCACCTGCCCCACCTGCTGGGAGAGGAAACAACCGCCAGCCAGGGAGGAACCCATCATGCCATCTGGTTCTAACAGTGGAGCTGAGGCTCCCACCACGGAATTCGTAGTCTGTGTCCAGGCTCTGTCCTTCTTCGCTCCTCCTGCCGGAGGGTCTGCAGCCCGAGTCCCACACGCTCTCAGCGTGGTTCTCTGCTCTTGATCCGACGCAAAGCCTTCTGGCAGGTCCCCAGCGCCAGCCTCATAGAATGCACCGATTCCAGACAGAGGATGACGGTTCTCACTTAAAGCGGGCTCCATCCTCCATCGGAGCCACACCTTCTATGGAAGAGGCTCACCTCCGCGTCTCGTGCCGTTGGACTCGGTCTAATGTCACAGAATGAAGTGGGTGAGCACGGACCGGCTGGGGCCCCAAGGTTTATTTCTAAGTAGCTACCTTGATATTACGGATCATGAGGTTAACTTGGACTTTTTGTTTTTTCAGTGACACAAGTACTGTCTTTTATTGTATTTGGTTTTCAGTTTTAATATTTTTTTCCCTTTCTATCTCAAAATTTTGCTTAAAACTCTCAGTCAGGTCAGGCTAGAACCTTATAACAGACACTCTACTCATTTCCCACGCTGCGCTCTAGTCCTTGCTGAGACCGGAGCCCAAGTGCCCCTTGACGCCCGTGCCTCTGCCCCATGGTCAGCAGGCTTGGAGGCAGGGGAGCCTCAACACCAAGGTCTTCGGGTCCAGAACAGTGAGCGGGCCCTGGGTTCGGCCTGCTGTCCAGGAGGCTGGTCTGTGCTGCCCGGAGGTCACAAGGAGACTCCGGAGCTGGGCAGAGCTGTGAGCGGGCAGAAGTCGGGGCTGGAGTAGGGACAAGCCTGCCCAGCTGGGAGGGTGCCTCCCACGGGCCTGGGGGGCTAAGCAGGCCCCCTTTCAGTCTGTCTTCCCCGGCACAGGAAGAGGCGGACACACCAGTACTCAGGCCACTCTGTTCTCAGTCCAGACCTTTGAAGTGCTTTAGTGAGCATCTCCAGACTTCTCAGTAAAGCCTCTTTCCTCCCAACACGGCAGGCAAACCTGAGTCAAGTGGCTCCCATGTGGGCTGCAGGAAGGCCCCCTTTGTTGTGGTGTTGTGTGTGTACCCCGCACGCCCGAGGTGGGAGCATCAGAGACCCCCAGGCATCGCCCCAGTCCCTCCCTCCCGAGAGCATGTCCAGGCCCCCTCCTACCCACCACCACAGCTCTGAGCTCATCCCCGTCCCTAACTACCTCCAGCAGGACGGCCTCACGCCTGC
Organism: Eschrichtius robustus; assembly: GCF_028021215.1. NCBI lineage: Eukaryota > Metazoa > Chordata > Mammalia > Artiodactyla > Eschrichtiidae > Eschrichtius > Eschrichtius robustus. The sequence continues at coordinate 40,319,795 of NC_090837.1, read as the reverse complement.
TGCCCGGCTGCGGTGGGTCCCCTCCTCCCACTCATCAGCTCCTGACCACAATTTCCTTCTGTCACCTCAGAAATCATAGTTTCTTCCTGGTACCCTCCTGAGTTTTTCTTTCATCTATCTGAGAACAGTCCATCCCTGCTAATAAATCAACCGGAGGGAGGAAGGAGAGCATCTCTAGGCCTTTCATCTTCTCTGGCACCGAAAAAGCAGTTCTCACCTAGGCAGGTACAACCGGCTGTCACCACTGCCTATATTATATATAGCCTGTGCTGAGAGCTTGCTTTCCTGCCCTAAAGCCCATTTCTTAGATCTCCAGATAAGCTAACAGTCCCTCCTGGTTCCCTCTGAAAATTCCCCAGCAAAACTGCCAGCAACTGCATGCTTTCTGGACTGTTGACATTGTTCCAGGGTCAAGGGTGTGCCAGGGAAGGCGGCTTCGGAATATACTATACACTGGTGATCCCATTAGTCCAAATCTTTTACTAACTACATCCTCTCACTACAAACCATGCCAGGTGATTGATTATCTGACTTTGTGTCCTCAACAGCATTGAGAAGTGGGGAATACCATTAATTTGGCCCACTTTTTGGCTTTATCACTGATTTTATTTAGGAAGTCGAGGCTTTCTATGTTTATTTTATGGTTCAAGAGATTATGGACAAAAACACCAACATACATAAATGATGAATAATTATACTAAAAATGGCATAAGTAAGGTTCGGATTCAGTAAGAGCCACAAAGGAAAAGAAAAACACGGTGGTTAAATGAATAAGACACAATAATTGTGACAGTGAGAGTCAGGGTGAGAGAAAGAAACTCAGGGTATTCTATTTCACAGATGACAGTTGGGTTCATTTTAACTAAAAGCTCTGTACTTAAAATAGGAATACATACTGAGTACGTAAAAATTATTTGATGGGAGAGTTCAATTTGGCCATTCTAAAATCGCTGAATAGCTATAAAATTATGTTCTCTATTCAAGTGAGGTTTAAAAACTTGAAGAAAACAAGTCTTTAAATACTGTAATTGTTAGTTATTCAGGTTGTACAGTGTATTTTACACCAAATTATAGTAATGCTGGGCCTTAATCATGCCATGAGTCTAACTTTTTAGCAATTTTCATTTGGTATAGATTAGAGAGTATTAGTGGGGCCCATATGAGCTTCTGTAAATCAGGAGGAGATCAAACGAAATGGTCTTGGGGCAGGAACTCTGCTCTGGGATGCGTCTCTAACTATGATCCAGGTCACAGGTCGGTGGAGAAGAGCCACCCCCAGGAGCACAGAGCATCAGGGGACCCCAAGAGGTCTTGGAGCCCCGTTCCCAGCGTTGTTGTGAGGCTGCCATGAACGGGCTTCGCCATTCAATTATAAGCAGTGCCGGCAACAAGGAGTCACATCCGCTTGTCACCAGGAAGGTTTTAATACCAAGGTCATATACATTTAACCATAATTTTCATTTAACAGCCCTTCCCAAAAGAGCAACTCTTTGCTGGAGAAACACATGGTCCAGACGTATGTCAGCAGGCCCAGGAATCTGAATCGGCACCCAGGGAGTATCTGCTGGCAGAGTCGTGATTCTCCCCTCTTAATGAAAATCATCAGAGAGAGAGCCAAACCTGACTTCAGGTGCAGATCTGGCAGGATATTGACTGACCAGAGCACAGAGCCCTGGTGAAAAAAGAAAACAAAACCCAAAAAAGCGGAAAAAGAAAGAAACAGCAATAACAAAACACCCAAAAACTCAACTGTTTTTCTGTTCAAAATTTCCTAATAAAAATATATTTCAGTACTATTAAAAATTCAGTTTTAGTTAGTCTAAAAAACTAAGCCTTTGGTTGCCATTAGAGAGCAGTATTTTCTATAAACTTCTTTTGATGATTCTGGCAGGAGTGGGGTGGAAATAGTAGTCTGTTAGGGAAGGTTACATGAGATCCTGTTCATCTAAACAGCGGGCTTCACTCTGTGAGTTCTGGCCATTCAAAGGGTCCCCTCTTCCCTTCCCCGCTGGACCCACCCCCTCCTACAGCAGGGAGGATGGGGGCAGTTTTTGTTAGTATGATACCTGCCATTCCTGGTATCGTGTTGCCGCATATTCTTGATAAAATGAATCTTCTTAAAATTCTTTGGTCTGGGCGAACCTGAGAGAGTGCGACATCTGAAAAATAAAGCCATTTCGAAAACACAGTCAGTTGCCCGTGGACAGCTGAGACATCTCCACACAAAGACAGGAAGGAAAGACCAGACTCAAATGGTTTGAGTCACCCCAAGGATAATGAGGACTATATAGCTGGAAGCAAGGAAGCTTTAAAAAAAAAACCCAACGACAGACAACTTCCTCGATAATACTGATAATAATTTATATGGGTCTCTGAAGAGCCAGCTAATGAAAACTATTGTCCTCAGTTACAATAACATAACCTACACGAATTCCAAAGACATTATTTGTTCCTGTCATCTTAAAAAGAATCCTCCTGTATCAACACAGGTAACGGGAACAGAAAACTGTAAATTTAAGAATCCAGAGGGCGGAAAAACACTGGAAAATTCAGTTTAAAAACAACCCTGAATCATTTTTCTTCTGCAGCAGGACTCTGGCCTGAATTACCTGGACGATTGCCTCAACATTCAACTTGGCTCTGCCTGGAAGTCGCAGCTTTACTTTGAATGAGAATCAGAGACTGAGACCCAGCTAGTGGCTGTTTTTTTTTTGTTTTTTTTTTAAAGATAAATTTTAAATAAATATTTGTTGAACAAATTGACTTGGATTCCAATTAATTTCTCCTAGAATATACAACATGTGTTTGCACTACAGGAATGACAGAACAGACCACAGGCTGAAGAGATCTTATTTGTGTATATTTTTTCAAAGGTACCTGGCAAATTCTAAGATATACAACTGTAATAACAACTAGGAAAAAAGCAAAAATCCCAGCAACTGAGAATCTGAAGTTTGGTCTTGTATTGAGAAAGGGAGCAATGACTTTTCTAGTTGGGTTTTTGCTACCAAATTTTTTTTGTTTACCTTTCTGACCATGGACCCCGAGGGCTGGCTCCTGGCATCAGACGTGGGTGCCTGAGACCTTATGCTTCAGAGAGCGAGTTCCAGAGAAGCAGTGCCCGGCTTCCCAAAACCACACTAAGGTCCAGGCCATCACCCGAGTTCAGTCACTTCTGAACTTTGAGGCTTCAGGTAAGAGAATAACAAGATGTACCTCCCAACGAGGAGGTACAGCTGAGGGCAGGTGGGGTGTGTGGACCCACTGGTGGCCAAGGATTAGGGAATGGGCAGCCTCACAGACCTGCCTAGCAGCTCGAATCTTTCCTCTCCTCCAAGGGCTCCCCTCAAGGGAAATTGGGGGATAGCCCTGGGCTAGGCTAGGTGTACAGCTCCCAAACCCTCTTACCTGCCCTCAAGTAAGGGCCAGTCTTCCTACAAGCCCCTTCCCAGAGAGTGCTGAAAATTATTTTTTTTCCTTAAGAAACAGCACCTTAAAATGTAATTTAACTTGAAAAAAAAATATAGTAAAGTGAATGAGTGCAGGTCAAAGCAAAGACATGGTAGCAGGTATCTGGTGGTTTTCATCAGGGAAACAGGGTTCCCTGGGCCTTGGATCTAGAGGAAGGAAGGCCCCCTGCCAGTCATGTCCATTCCACCGGAGCAGGATTCACAGCACACGGCCGCAGCCTGAGTGGCCCTCCCAGCATCCACCACACACTCACTACCAACCCTAGTGACCTATCACTAGTAATATTTCAGATCCCTCCCTGGAGCTGTTGTGAGGATTAAACGTGATGATTTCTACAAGAGCTTCGTACAGTGTCAAGTGAAACGTTCAAATACAAATATTCACATTCATACATATGTACACACATTCATATACACATTTCAAGTGTGTGATTATTATTAAAACCTTTAACTACAAAGGGTGCATATTTTGTTACTGTTTGCCTCCTATATTCTGAAAACCACAGCCCTTATTAAGGGTCCTGAATTCTTGGTTTTAAATAGATTCTTTTAAAGACGTGCAGAGGGACTTCCCTGGTGACGCAGCGGTTAAGAATCCGCCTGCCAACACAAGGGCCACGGGTTCAAGCCCTGGTCCGGGAAGACCCCACATGCCGTGGAGCAACTAAGCCCATGCACCACAATGAAGAATAGCCCCTGCTCGCCGCAACTAGAGAAAGCCAGTGCGCAGCAACAAAGACCCAACACAGCCAAAAATAAATAGTATAAATAAAAAAATAAATTTACAAAAAAAAAAAAAAAGAAAAGATGTGCAGAACCCTGCCTGAGGGCATTTTGTAGATGCTTCCTGTGGACCTCAGGAAGGGTTTGAATAGGGAAAAGCACCCACTAATCCCCCTCCCTACTCCAAGCCTCCGAACCCAGATTCAGCTTTCTTGAGGTCCAAGAAGATTCAGCCTCACTCAGCCTTCCTGGGGCAGCTCTCTGGAAGCAGACCCAGCACCTCAAACTGCCTCTGTTCTACCTCCAGAATGACTGTTAGAGTCTGCAGGCCACCCAAGGTCCCCAACTGCCTCTCTCACACACAGCAGAAGGTTCTAGAACTCTGTAGTCACTGGAGAGAGGAGAATCCTTGAAGGCATAAATGTGCGCTATCACTGGTTGCTGGACCGTTGTTCAGAAGCATCCTCACATCCTTACCCAGCTTCCTCCCAAAATGCAGAGCTTCCTGGGCCCCCCAGTCTGAGGGCAGTGGGCTAAGAGCTAGACTGTGAGGGTACCTTCCTAAGACCCCAAGCTGCTCCCTGCCTCCACATCTGCAGAAAGAGGTGCTGTTACCCTCAGGTTTGGGCACAAAATCTCCCAGCCTTCTGCTGAAACTGGAAGTTGGCAAAAGGGGCACAGGTGGCTTTTGGCACCAATAATTACTTAATGGCATAGCAGCCCGCACACATCAACTGAGACAGGCTGGAAACTGGGGCAGGTGGTGACGGCTGCCGCATTTGCTGCAGCTGAACTGAGGTTTTTCTGGACACCTAACAGAGACATCCTAGGTCCTTATTTCTGGGATACCATGTAACCACCAGGCAAAGTGGAAAACCTCAGTCTAAAGCCTCTCATTGCAAATGCTCAGTCCTTGGAGTTCAAGGTGGATACAGGAAACTAACCTGTGATGTGCAAGAGAAAAGAAAGACTTTTAAAAAGATAACTTAACAGAGGTGCTTTCTTTCGATACCAGCATCCAATTCTAACTGCATATGCTACTGATATAGCCCTTCGATCAGCAAGTTGTTTGTTGTCTTGTGTTTTTTTAAGCATTCAGCCTCCACCACCTCCCACCTAAGAAACGCTTTAAGAGAACTGTGGCATTACCAACAATTGCCAAGGAAACTGGAAGACTAAGCACTCAGGTTATGGCAGGTTAAGCAAAGAAGGAATTAATTTCAAAGCCACCTGCATTGACATGTAAAAATACCCATTTAAAACTATACATTTTAAGTGATGCAAAATTAAATTAGGATAGAATTAAATTGAAAACTAATTTAATGAAAGATTAGCTCTTTCTTGTTAGCACTGATTACAGGATACACTTAATTATGCAAAAGGTTTTTAATAGATGCCTTGGAGCAGTTTGTTCTATGTGCTGAGTTTAAAAGCAAGTGGGGCTAATAGCCTTCCGCCCCCGCAGTTCCCAAAACACTTCAGCATCATTACTGGTACATTCATTTCACAGAATCGGGGAGCTGGAAAGGACAGGGATCAGCTGATTTGCCTCTCCCATTTTACAGGTGGGAAAACTGAGGCCCCAGAGTAGGTAAATGAATTTCCAAAGCCACATAACCAGTTGGTAGAAGAATCAGGCCAAGAATTCAAGTCCCCTGACTCCCAAACTATTCAAGTCCCCTGACTCCCAAACTAATGCCCCTTCTGCTATTTTTATTTCTTAGGAACAAGTAAGTTTCTAAGTAAATATCAGAATTTTTTATTGAAGTATAGTTGATTTACAACTTTGTGTTAATTTCTGGTGTACAGTAAAGTGATTCAGTTATATATATATATATATATATATATACTTTTCCATTATGGTTTATTACAGAATACTGAATACAGTTCCCTGTGCTATACAATAGGACATTGTTGTTTATTTTATATATAGTAGTTTGTATCTGCTAATCCCAAACTCCTAATTTATCCTTCCCCCACCCCCTTTCCCTTTGGTAACCATAAATTTGTTTTGTATGTCTGTGAGTTTGCTTCTGCAGTAAATATCAGAAAATTTTCAATTAAAAAAAAGTCCATTAGGGAAACTAAGGACTTCTTAAACTGCCAACTCCCTTGGTTTCAGACTTACTTTTTAAACTTCATATTTACACAAGATTTGTTGGAAATTAAGTATAGCATTCTGTAAGTAAGGGCTGGATGAAGTTACATTTAAGGCAGATAAGCCATTTTTACTCTGCCCATTTGTGCTATCACAGGACTGAGGGGTAGAGGACCAGCCTGGGCAGATTCTGAAAGGAGGGTACAGGGGTGATGGGGCACATGACCAGGAACACAGCGCCCAGCTCCTTCTCTGGTCCCCCTTTACCACCCAGAATCCCCGAGGAGGTGACATTTTAGAGCCTGTGACTTTTTTTTAACCTGGTTTCCTTGGTCACAGCTACCACATTGCTCGAACGACCACGGCTCCTTGCATCCTCTCCAAACTCCAGGGCCTCTGCAGTTCTGTTCATTGATTGGCATCAACTGTACTCAAATGCCAAAGCCACTCGGCGCCACCGGAGAACGTTTCTCCCTGACGCTCGCTGATTACTTTGGGCCACTTAATAGAGACTGACAGAAGAACACTCGTACCCAGGCCACGTGGATCACACAGCCACACACCATCAGCCTAAGATGGTCCCAGAGGCTATGTGTGTTTTCAAAAAGACTTCACAAGTGGAAATCGGACTGTCTGGCCCTGACTTTCTCTTTGGAATGATGTCGGTGAGATTCACAGTCACTGATGCTTCCAATCAGATCCCAGGCCTGTCTATGCTCCACCCTTTATCCGGGTGGTCTGTGGACAAGACCCGTGACCTGGGGGTGAAACTCCAGGCAGGGAAGGAGCCGGCTCCAGGGGGAGACGCCTCCCTCCAACTCAGCATCCTCCCAGGCTCAAAGGGATGAGCCGGGGACGCCCAATTCCTGGCCAGCAGCCAAAGCATGCATGAAGGGTGCAGATGTGGGTTCCCGTAGGAGCTGGTGCGAGGGCATGAGAGTACACACCCTCCCTCGGCTCTACCCCATCTGCAGCCTGCCACGCATCCCCTGTAAAGCCACAGCGTCCCACAAGGTCCCGTCTTGCCTCAGCTCCTCCTGCACAGCCAGCTCAGCTGGGGCTCCGGTGAGGACTGCAGGGGACGCAGTGTGTGTCTCCTGAACTCCAGGGGGGCCAGGTGGACCGAGGCGCAGATTAGAGGAAGGAGAGCTGCCAGTCAGAGGCCCGGCACAGCTCAGCAACTGCTGTCACCCAAAAAAAGATGCTTCGAAAGCACTTTTCTAATCCGGAGGGAGAAATGGAATGCTTTCAGCCCCAAGGGAACACTCACAGCTGACCTACCTGAGTTTCCCAGCACCTGGCTCTGGAGGAACATCGTGCCACCTGCTAATGAAGTCGGGGACTGTGGTTACTGTGTCACCGCGCCTGGGAAAGCCGGGGCAAGTGACACGCTCTTCTTCATCAAGCAGCAATTTTCAAAAGGAACAGGTAACCGCACCTGAATTCACATGCAAACTGGGCTATTCTGATACATAATTGGGATTTCATAGTGTTCTAGTTCTAATGTTCCAAAGGGCTGGGGTTTCCAAACGGAGTCTGGGGATCAGATTGTCATTTTTAGAATTTAATTCTGCAGATCAAAAACTAAAAAAAAAATTCACACTTTGGCTGCCACCTTGTATTGCAGGCCATTCACACACACATAAATGCAACCCGAAAACTTACCTCCGTAGAGGAGCGTTCTCCTCAATATCTTCCAGGGTCTCCAAGGACGATCTCTGGGAGATGAGGCGACGTCTGCAGAGAGAGGGGAAAAAAATCTAGGAGTTAAAACTGCATTGTGAAATGGATCCGGCATTTCTGTAAAGCTAAAACTGTTTTAAAAGATAAAGTCCACTAAGAAAAAAATCAGGCGAAAGGTGTTTTAAGAGGCTGCCATGTTCCCAGCCTGTACCCTGAATGCCAAGCCCATCTTGCCTTGCTGAATCCTGAGCTTTCTCCCTGGTTGTAGGGCTGCTTTTTGGTGATTAGGGAAGTGATGGCTACTTTTTATGCTGCCTAAAACCAAAAAGAGACAACGTGCCTCTGATAGCGTATAACTTTGGTACTGTGTGCACTTTTTCTAAAGCATTAGATAGTCCTGTTAAGTATTCAGATATCAGTGGTCTGAACCAGCTTTAGCTGATAAATATTAAACATTAAAACCGTACTAAATAAAATCTCAAAATCATTAGGAGGCAAGAAAAAACTTATGGTCTCTGGGCCATAATTTCGAAAGCAACTAGAAACAAGGCAGACATTATTCCCCTGGGAGAATTTCTCCAAGACCAGTGAGAATATATATCAGGGTGTGATTAGGCAAAACACAAACTCTTTCCATCTGCTAAAGAACTGCAAACCACCTGCCCAAACCTCCTCAATCTAGTTTCTTTTGTCAGATTGAAATAAGAATGGGTCCTAGTTAATTGAGAATATCTGGTACAGGGACCAGGCGGGATGGTGGTTGGTAATTTTATAGCAAATCCGTCTGAACAAGGGCCATCACTTCATAGCAAATGATTTGGCTGAAGGGTGGTGCGGACAGAAAAATATCTGATTGGGTCTTTACCTTGGAAAAAAATGGGACTAAAATTAGAAGACTATGTCTATTTTGTGTTCATTTGATAACATTTAGGTTAAGAACATGCAATTATAACCATGTTCTAATTTGTTCTAAAGAATAAAAAAATGGAACGAATGTTCTTTGCTTTGTTCTGTGTGTACTTTTTCTGACCAACCACACTGATACCTTTTTGCTTCGTGTTTTATTTTTAATAAGACAATCAGAAGGGTCATTTTTGCAAACCATTCGAGGGCTTCATCAATTTTCTCAGAGCCTGTCTTCATGTTTTGACAGTCAAATCCTTTCTAAAACACTCAGCACACACCTCCCTGCTTCTCTCTCCAGTGAGCCTCGTTTGTCCACGTGTGAGAACCAGGAGCTCTCCAACATCACCTTCACTGTCTTCGTGACACACTGACCTTCTGCAAGATCTCCAGTTTACTCTGTAATTAACTTATGCTAAACTTCCATTTCTGTAATATGGTATCGTTAGATTTCCAGCAGTCAGTCAGACCAGCAGACACTGGTCTTACCTGAGGGGGTGGGGAACTGATTTTATAGGTGGGGATTTGAGAGGTGGCCAATTCATGAGTAAGTAGGACTTGCCTGTGCAGCCCCCTAAGTCCAGGGACTCAGCATGCCAGGACCCCTGTGACAACACCCGGCGGCTGTGGCTTTGAAGGAAGTGTCCAGGCCATCGTGAGGCACAGCCCCTCCAGGCGCCAGGTCTGGCTGGGACGGAGTCCCAGGCTGGGACGGGGACAAACCCCCAGTTAGTCACACTCCCACCCACTGTAGCTCTCAGGGATAGGTGTCCCCAAGCTCCCCATCCAAGGGACGGTATGATGCTACACGTGTGCTGGGTCAGACAGACTCAGATTTCAGTCCTGGAGTCTGGAGGCTCTGGGACCTTAGAAAACTCCTCAATCCTTGGGCCTCAGTTTCCTCACCTATGACACGGGAAAATGAGAGTAAGTAAGAAACAAAGAGACATGAAGTCCTTGGCACAGGACAGTTAATGACCAGGAGCTCCTGGGATTTTGATTGTTACTCCAGTTTCCTCCACTGGGGCTGCAGCCTGACCTGATGCCCTCCCTGCTCAAATGACTGGGGTCAGCCTGGCTGTCCCAGCTCTGGCTGCTCCTCCAACCCCTGCCAGTGGCGAGGTCACTCCCAAATGCCCTGTGCCCGAGCCAACCCGTGACACGTGCTCCTTCCACCCCTACACCCCCTTCGAAGCAGAGCTAACTTGGTGTCACCTTCGCTGAGGCACTGGCCACCTATAAAATTAGAGCCCCAGGCCTCCGTGCACTGTTCTTACTTAATACCGATGTCTCCTCTGCAGTTGTGATTAAAATGATATTTACTCTGTGTATCTGTGGATAATGTTCTGAGTTTCGTTTTTCGGTTTTTTTTTTTGGCTGCACCATGCAGCATGTGGGATCTTAACTCCCCGACCAGGGATCGAACCCTCACCCCCTGCAGTGGAAGCGCGGAGTCTTAACCACTGGACTGTCAGGGAAGTCCCTCTTCTGAGTTTTTAAATCAAAAGTGAAATATTAATTTAAGTATGCACCCCTAAATTGTCATTAGACATAACATAGTCACAGGCAGAAATAAATGTATGGGTTTCAGATCCTGAAAATCCCAACAAATCCTGTCAAACTTTGAGCCTTCCTCTGCAGGCAAATGCAGAGGCACCTGTCACCTCTGCATTTTCAGGTGACAGGTAAACAGACATTTAACATTTGGCTCAATCTGCAATCGAGGCGACTGCAGCCAATTGTGCAGCTTCAAGCTCTCCCTTCCTTCAATTATCGTAACAGAGGTCCCCTGGGAAGCTCTGTGGTTAGCTCCTTGGGCAGTAAAGATACAACCAAGGCCGCAGCAAAGGCCAGGCAGGTGTATCCTTTTCTGCCCACCCACCCAACCAAGCCTGGCCTGCTGGGACCACAAAGCTGATCCCGGCTTAACTCTTGTCCTCAAGGAGCTCATATTCAAGGGGGAATCCGTGGAACCACCAGCAGGGAATTCCATTAACAACCCCTCAAGCTCCTCTGGCATTTGAGGCTGTCTCCCTTTCCCACCCCAAGAAGAGCATGGCCAGCCCTCCAGCTGAAGATGTGTCCAAGTGAACCCACGGAGGACACGTGAGGCCCTGCCAGGCGCCCTGGGGCCCACAGCCTCCTGTCCAACATTCAAACCAGGGGGTTCACCCTAGAAAACTAGGTCAATTCATAAAAGCACACAATCTGACAATTCCCCCATCTAAAAGCCACATCTGGCAATTCCTATGCTGGAAAAGACAGATGCTACTTGGAAAATAATCAAATTAGAATACATCTTTCTATATATTTATAAGGATTTGTTTTCTAAAAGCCAGTACATTTGATATTCTCTTCATGAGTTGAACAGGTATAGATTCTCTCCCTCTCACACACACAGAGGCACTTAAGGTCTGGATTCCTTAGAGGGAAAAAAATTCAAAACCCAAATGCCCACCTATTTCTTTAAATTCAGCAGATGTGTGCTTCCCTTCTTCATGAACAGAACTAAGCAATACATTCTTTGAGATGCACATATAGAGATTGGAAAGAACTACCACGGATCATTGTAAAGAAACTGTCAGGGCTTCCCTGGTGGCGCAGTGGTTGAGAATCTGCCTGCCAATGCAAGGGACACAGGTTCGAGCCCCGGTCTGGGAAGACCCCACATGCCGCGGAGCAACTGGGCCCGTGAGCCACAACTACTGAGCCTGCGTGTCTGGAGCCTGTGCTCCGCAACAAGAGAGGCCACGATAGTGAGAGGCCCGCACAGCGCGATGAAGAGTGGCCCCCGCTTGCCGCAACTAGAGAAAGCCCTCACAGAAACGAAGACCCAACACAGCCAAAAATAAATAAATAAGTAAATTAAAAAAAAAAAACTGATCATTTAAAAAAAAAAAAAAAGAAACTGTCATATGGTACCAGGAAAACGAAGATGAGATGCCTGCCCTTCCTGGCACGAGGGCCTGCCCTGTGGTGGTAGCTCACCTCTGCCCCTGCCACCCTGCTAAATCCTTCCAAGCTGTGTAGTAACCTTACCCCTTGCCTTCTATCTTCAGAAAGCCCACAGTGGAAGGGAAGGCTTAGGGTGGGTGACCGACCTTCACCAGACACTTTTCACCCTGTAATCTACCTCATAAATCAAGTCCATTACTGTGCAGACTCCTTACCATTGGGCACAGTTAACAAGCAGAGGTCTTTGAATATTTTAATGACTGATGAGGAATACTTAGCCTTGGGCCAAAACAGCATGCCCCCTTATTAACCAAGAAGACATTCAGTAAGAGCCCAAGCATTATACGTCGAAATCACTAAATGAAAGATTGAGTCCTCAGAATTCAGGGTTCCCCATCTTGTCTGACAATTATAATTTGGGCCCTTCCACACTGGCCACCAACACTTTTGAGGCCGATGTGGTTCACATTCAACACTCATATGTAAGTCAGCCTCCCTAAAGCCCCCAGACTCATTTTAGAATACTACCCCTTTGAATGTCGGACTCTGCCTAGGCAAGGAAGTTCTAATCCATGACAAGGTTGCCTATCTGGATATACCTACTTGGACCAAATTAATCCACTTATCATTAGGGCTAATGGTTGATTGTGGTGCAAGTCACCGAGTGCTCCTGGGACCCAGGGCTGGTCACAGTGGGAATTATGGCGGCAGAGCCTCACCAGCGTGGACTCTGGGCTCACTAATGTCCCTGCTGACCAGTGAGGCTGGGGCAGGGTCATCCAAGCTCCAGCTGGGCCCAGGGTTTAGGACGGTCATTTAGGACCAAGCTGGGATAAAGAAGGTGACCCCCAGCCTCAGCATTGGTGTCAAACAAGTAAGTCGAGTTGGATCAATGCTCGCCACCCAGGGAACATTAATAATCTCTGGGGGAAAAACACAAGCTTTGGGAGCAAGAAGGGACCCTGACCATCTGGGCCAACCATTGCTACCCTCACAAAAAGGCAATTGAGCTGTGTGTTTCCCCCCATGTATGGAGTCCCCTTCCTGGCTGTCAGGCCGCTGGAGGGCAGGGTTACCTCTTCACAGACGTGAGGGAATGAGGGCCTCACGGATCCCTCAGTTACACAGGAGATGGGCCAGCTGAGGTCATAATTACTTCAGATCTGTTCCAACAGTTATTATGACCCAAAAAAACCCAAACAAACAAAACCTCCAACCATAAAAATAACTTACTCTTATAGCCTCGAGACACGCACACACTTGTCATTTATTTGCTGTGTTACTTGTGCCCTGCTCCCACTGCCCACGTCACCTCCCTCCCCCAGACAAAACTGACCACTCCAGCCCGTGAGCTGCTCAGGCTCTCCTCACCTGCATAGCCCCAGGGATGGGAGATGCTCAGTAAACGGCAGGGGCTCGATCAGGGCCGGCTGAATAGACTAATGAAGTCCACCATCGGCCGGTGGCTGTTTGGGATTTTCCCAGAGAGCACCAGACCTTCCACTCAATGCTTTTCTATGCACAATTATTACTGGCTCTTCTCTATTCAACACACAAGGTCCCGATCTCATCACCAGGAGCCCAGAAATAATCCTCAGAAAGCTTCCCATGGTCTCACTACAGCGAGAAGAAGAGGGAGGCAGAAGACCCTCATCCTGCAGGGCTGGGGTGGTTGGGTGGGCAGAAGGGCCAGGGCCCCCAGCACAGCCCAGCAGTTCACAGGTAGAAGGCATGATCCGTTTAAAATGGATTTCTTCTGTTTGAGTTTATTAAACATTCATGTTTCCAAATGGATTTCTTCCCCCTGCTTTTGTGACTATAAGAGTACTATGGGGCTTCCCTGGTGGCGCAGTGGTTGAGAATCTGCCTGCCAGTGCAGGGGACACGGGTTCGAGCCCTGGTCTGGGAAGATCCCACATGCTGCGGAGCAACTGGGCCCGTGAGCCACAACTGCTGAGCCTGCGCGTCTGGAGCCTGTGCTCCACAACAAGAGAGGCCGCGACAGTGAGAGGCCCGTGCACCGCGATGAAGAGTGGCCCCCGCTCGCCGCAACTAGAGAAAGCCCTCACACAGAAACGAAGACCCAACACAGCCAAAAATAAATAAATAAATTTATTAAAAAAAAAAAAAAAAGAGTACTATGTTTCACTGTTTAAAAAAAAAATTCAAATTAGGAAACGTATAAAGTAGAAACTGAGGAAATGACCTGCAAACCCCAGGGCCCAAAGAGCACCTTCTAAGAGTTTAGTGTATGTCCTTTTAGACTTATTCCTATTTCCACATCAACTTGTAAACGTGTGTGTGTGTGTGTGTGTGTGTGTGTGTGTGTGTGTCTGTGATTGAAACTGTGAAAAAGACAAGAAGGGTTTGCTTTTTTAAAAACAAAGGCAACAAGGAAGAGCAACCCGCCATGGGGTGAAGCTGGAATCCGGCTCCACTGTTGGTGACATGTGCAGTGTCTGAGCAAGATATAAGGATGGGATCTCAGAGAGACAGCAGCCAAGAAAGAATCCGGGGTCCTTCCCAGGCTGGGAAGCAGCCCCCGGGGCTGGGTACCCTGTTCTCTGGCTCTGGACCAGCAAGTGAGGAGCAGTGAGCACAGAGGGGCTGTGCTTGATTGCTTGCAACACCAGCTAGGGAGAAGGGGATCGAGGACCACCAGTAGGATTAGGGCTCCAAGCTCACCGCTGGGGCTTGGTCCTGATGCCCGCAGGTCCAGCAGCCTTCCCCACGCTGAGATGCAGATGTGGGAATGGTGGCCCGAGACCTTTCTGGGGGCCAGAGGACTATCTCACTACCTCAGGTAAAAGAGGTACTGCAGGCAAGGAATCAGGGCTGGACAGCAAGCAGTCCCACTTCAACCTAGAGACCACGGGAGTCTTCATCCCTCAGCCTCCTTTTCTGACTCAGAGTCACAAAGCTTCCAAGGTCCCAGTCAGGGCCCAGCAAGAAAAGATGTGAGGGTCACTAACCTAGAAAGCAGAGCTGGCCTTTTTAGCAGTTAGGAAATCCCTTTGCAAAATGTCATAAGATCCCATCCCCTGGCTCGTATATCTCACGTATGAGAGGAAGCTCACTATTTCAAGGAGCCCTAAAGAGAAGAACCACTATGTATCTAAGACACTATGTATCAGTGTACTTTCACTGATACAGCTTCTGTGAAAATTCTCGTTTTCACATACCAGGCTTCAAAGTCAAATGCTAACATCCCCACTGTTCTTTCCTTCATTTCTCTAATGCAGCTTCAAGTTGTTGAGGTCACAGCACCAGGAGCTTGATCTCCAGATTCAGCAACTAAGTTGTGATAACTCTGGTCATGATTTGGCAAATTTCAAAGCCAGGATTCCAGATGCTCCTGTAGCAGAAATCAAATCAGATTGTGCTCCTTGAAGAAGCAAACTGTTTTGCACCAGTGCATATGTGTTCACAGATGAGAAAGAAAAGTCAGCTGTCCCCTCTCAACAGAAGCTACAGTCTGAAAGCAAAAATGGCCTTGGCTTCAGCCTGAAGGCGTGTTTGTTAGATGCATGCTCAGTTATGCTTTCCACGATCTAAAGCTTCATCCAGCAGCAAAGGTGCTGAAAATGAGTGAGGCCCTACCTTGCTCGCCCGGCAACGGCTGCTTGATAGACTGTGGAAGAAATCCCAGAGGAGAGCTGTGGAATCTGACATAGCAGTGGCGTACCGGCTGGGCCAGGCCACCAGGCTGGGGTGACTGCAGAGCACCCTGCCTGGACCAGTCAGGTCCTGCAATGCCACTGAGCAAAGAGTACATGGCTTATTTGCTTGTGCAGGAAAAAAACCCTCTCCCTGTGGCAGCATATGTCTCTAAAGGCAGATCCATACACAGAATACGGATGGACACAATTCACACCCCCCCAGCGGTCATGGAATTTTCCTTGTAAAGGAAGGAAAATAGATCATCTTTAAGAAAAGAAAGGCTGCGTGGATCAAGAAACAGACAAAATGCTAGGAAACTGATTTTGAATCTGGCTATATTTTAGAGTCTCCAGCTGATAATCAAGCACAGAATCAAACTGAAGTCAATACACCAAGAATTGCCAATCAGCTTGCTCAAATAAGATCTGTTTCTACATTAAAAAATATTCAGCCATTTATTTCCTATTTTTGCAAACATTTGTTTATTAATGATATATCAAGTATCCAGCAGCAAGCTGGATGCTGAAATACAGCAGTGAAAAAGGTAAACACTATCCCTCCCTCATGGAGTTTAAATTTATGGTCAGGAAGACAGACACTAAACAAGTAAAATAATTCTAGTTGTGAAAGAGATTAACACAAAGGAGGAAGAAAACAAACTACCTATAATACTGTGGGGCTACTAGCAGGATACATTTCAGTTATTTGTAAACATACTGAGTTCTTGTTTCCGCATGTGTGTCAAGAACTTCCCTGGTGGCACAGTGGTTAAGAATCCGCCTGCCAATGCAGGGGACATGGGTTTGACCCCTGGTCCGGGAAGATCCCACATGCCACACAGCAACTAAGCCAATGAGCCACAACTACTGAGCCTGTGCTCCAGAGCCCGCAAGCCACAACTGCTGAGCCCATGTGCCACAACTACTGAAGCTCGTGCGCCTAGAGCCTGTGGTGCGCAACAAGAGAAGCCACCGCAATGAGAAGCCCGCGCACCACAACGAAGAGTAACCCCCGCTTGCCACAACTAGAGAAAGCCCATGCGTATCAACAAAGACCCAATGTAGCCAAAAATAAATAAATAAATAAATAAATAAATAAATAAATAAATTTTAAAAAGAAATAAAGCAACTCCAAATGTTTACAAAGAATACAGAGACACTTGGCTTGCCTGAGGCTACGTTTGTTTCAAGGTTATCATCAGACTCACCAAATCCTGGAAAACCAAGGTGTGAGGTTATCTCAGCATTTAGGGCTGTGCAGAGACAGACTTGTTGGCAGGATTTAATGACTGGCCAGGTTTTCACTCCTCAGATTCCCCACTCCACCCTGCCCACTGTGCCCTGCTGATCTTACAAAACACCCTTTCCATCATGTCATTCCCTAATTTGAAGATCCACAATGATTCCCTCTGGGAACAAGTTCAAACTCCTCTGACAAAGGGACTAGATGGGGAGATGAGAAGACAGAGCAGACACAGCACACATGGCCATCCCGAAGGCACCTCCCAGTCTCCTGGGGCATCCCAGGAAATAGAGGGGCCATGCCAGAGCCACGAGTCGACAGTGCCGCATTCTAATTCCCCCTCAGCCTCATCCCGGAGGGAAGGGCCTGGCCCTGCAGCTGGAGGGAGCAAGCTGGGCCAAAAGTGCAGAAGAAGAGAAACCAAGAGCAGGTGTATTGGTTGAAAAAAAAAATCAGGACCCAGAAAGGTTTTGGGTTTTGTGTGGCTGATGAGATAAAACGACATTACCCTTGCAATAGAACATGCTGGATAGCCATGGGGGTGACAAGTGGGGCCCAGACCAGGGCAGGGAGAGGGTGGAAAGGAGACATGAGCAATGGAAAACCACTCAAAATTAAAGAATCGCCTTCATCCTGGAGACGAAAGAGCCCTGTGGATCGAACAGAACCAGCCCAAGGAGTTTGGGGCCAACTCTCGTATGTTCTGGGTGGACCCCAGAATCAAAGGAATCAGATCCAGGTGTTTCTGTGACAAGAGTGCCCTGAGCCAGGTGAAGGAGGGTGGCTGGGAACCCAGCACCTGGACCCGGAGTTTAAGGCCAGGACAGACCAGGTGTGGAGTGTGGGTGGGGGTGGGCAGGGGAGGGCACGAGTGAGCTCGAAGGAGAGCCAGGATTAAACTGGGAGAGGACCTCCTGGAGAAGGAGCAGCCGGACTAGCCCGGGAGGTTCAGGGTAAACTCAGGAGGGACATACATGCCTCATGGGAGCCGAACAGGATGGAACACCAAGCTTTGCAAGACACAGAGGAATTCCCTGAAGCAAAGTCCAGGAAGGAGCCGAATAGGAGCCAGGAGCCAGACAGGCCCCTATCAGATGGCTGAGGTCAGTTCCAGGAGGAGCTGGCAAGACCCCAAAGGCCAAATGAACACGCAGATGGGTGGGCTGGGGCCTGGCACCACAGTGAGATGGAACAAACACGTGCACCCATAAGCGTGTGTGCACTTGCGTGTGCATTTACACAGTGTTTCCTTCTGACTCAGAACAACAACGGAGGTGCAGGAACACCTGCAGGGCACATGTGGGGAAGCGAGGTGCAGGCACAGTTGGCTGGAGATGCTTCCTTAGACAGAGGCTGATTGCAACGGGTTCTGAGCCTTCCAAAGGCCCACAGGCACCTGAGTCGTGTCAGATGGACCCTCGACCTCCACTCATCTCCAGCCTCTTCAGGAAGAGTGGGTCATCCTGGACCCTCTTCTCTGTACTCAAGACGGGGCCTTCTCTTAAACAGTCCACCCTGACAATAGCCCAAGCATCGGTGACCTCACCTTTCTTTCCCAGTCATTAGGAGGACTTAACTGTTGCTTTGCAAGAATGCCTTTACATGCTGAAGACCTTTAAAGCCGTTATATGGCAGAATGGGTGTCCTCTATGCACATAGTCAGTGCTATGGGGTCTGCAGCACAAAGGCTAGAGATGGATGAGAAAAAGCCAAGCCCCGCCCCGGGAGGTGACATCCTCTCCCCAGCTCCCCGCCCCCGTCTTGAAGGGCTGAGATGTCAATGGGAGCTAATTTAATTAGAACAGCAGGGTCAGGTGGGGCTGGTTACCTCCCCGCTGGCATTTCACTGAAACTTTCAGAGGCTGTCTTCCAGCATAATCGCTCCCCTGAGTTTCTCCCTTGGTTTCCAGCTTGACCTTTCTCTGTTCCGAAGGGCCTTCAGTAGAAATGGATTCTGACAGCTCGGAAACAGCATGCAATTATTTATAGCAAATTCGGGATGGATGGGGTTTCATCAATCTTTATTTTCTGCTTTTTCCGATTAACCATGGCCCACGCTCAGTCCCAGCTTATGGAAACGAAGACTAATGCTCCCTTGTCTTTCCAGCTTCAAGCATCATCGGCCTCCCTTTTCCTAACGAGGGGCCCAAATGATCTCACTCCTCTCTGGAAGCCTTTTTAAAATGCCTTGCTTCTCCTTGGCTGCCGAGGTTTATTCCCTTTATTGAAAGCTGATGGGGATTGGGCACAGCTGAATCGCTGGCCTCATAAGGAGGCTTATAGGGTAAGGAATGCCCCAGGGGTGACCAAATCTTAGTTCAAAAGAAAACCAAGAATCTGCTTCACCTGCTCTTCATCCAAATGCTACCATCTTCCTAAGGCACAGTGTGGTGCCACCTGCTCTGCGAAGCTACCGCTGACATTTTCTGAATTCCTACAACATTTGGTATCTTTACTGTATTACGTGGAAATTTTGATATCTAGATACTTGTAGAATGATTGATTTCATTCTTATTACACCCTGTATCTCCAACCTGACTGCAAATACCTTGAAGAGGTAACTATGTCTTCCCTTCTCTGAAACCCCCTCAGTGACTGGCACATTACCTGGTCATAGTAGGTGCTCAATAAATCCTTAAGTACAGCATGAACAACTGTCTGTAGCTACAGCTGGCACACAAAGGGCAAGGATGGATCTTAACTGCTCCAGGGAGTCCGATTAACACTGCTCTGAGGGGCTCTTCTGAGACCCCTCACCAAACCAGCAGAGGCCCAAACCATATCAGGAATGAGGTCCAAATGAAAGCTGGGAGGGATCTCTGAGATCACCAGATCACCTGTGGTCAAACTTCTTCTGAGCAGCAGAATGTTTTTTTTTTCCAAACTAAATCTTATATCAAGTCTCCACATATGAAGCAGATTAGAATAATTATAAATTTTATAAGTAAATTTTTTATATTCAAATGTATAACTCAATCACTATGAGAGCAGTGAAGCTATCTCGCTGTACAAGCAAATCTGAAGTTATGGTGACATTTCTAGTCTAAGGTCAATCTCAGCATCTAGCTTATTTCTTTTGGTCTTGGTTGTACAGTATGGAGATAATCCCAATTGATACAGATAGGTAGGTGCCTATGGTAACCATTTTTAAACGTCTCAGGACCCACTTCAATTAAATAGATGTGGCAGGTGAAGCTTAGTTGCACGAAATCAACTTACTGTGGCAGCATGTTAATTAATGCAAAATTAATGTATTGACAGTCACCAGCATGATAGCTATGAACACTACTGAGTTTGTATTTTTCCACAGTTTTAAAAACACTTTATATATGTATATAAGTGTGTAACATACACACATATAAATTATACCTCAAAATGTTAAACACAGAATTACCCCATATGACTGGCAATTCCATTCCTAGACATAATCCAAGAGACATGAAGTTTATACTCACACAAAAAGTGGTACATGATTTTACTATTAACAATTTATATGCAAAATTGTTATACTATCAACTTACATTAATAAATAGGGATGCATCAATTAGAATAAGTATATGTATTATAAAAATTCAACTTTAATTGAAATGCTGTATATGTTAATAGTATGCCCTTGAGCTACGCAAGAAACAGAGTTTTGAGTTTTACGTAAGCCGTCAAGGGAGAGTGAAAGTGAAGTCAACAGACTTCTTGAACAAGGGAATTCCGCTCATCAGTATTCCATTTTGCAGTTACTTTACTTGAACATAGATTAGAGAAGATTCTTTGTGACTGTTAATCATTAACATTTTTTTTTAACATAAGGTCTAGTGAGTCTTCACACTGTGAATTTTATGAGTTGAATGAATATGGACACCGTTGGTACTACATTGTATTAAAAGAAGTATCAATAAAAAAAAAAAAAAAAGTCGTACATGAATGTTCACAGCAGCATTATTTACAATAGCCAAGATGTGAAAACAACCTAAATTTCATCGACTGATGAATGGATAATAAAATGCAATATTCCTCAGCCATAAAAAGGAATGAAGTACTGATACGTGCTATAAAACGGATGACCCTTGAAAACATTATGCAAAGTGAAAGAAGAGTCACAAAAGACCACATGGTGTATGCTTCCAATTATATGAACTCCATAGAGGCAGAAAGTAGATTAGGGGTTGCCTAGGGTTGGGTGTGGGGAGCGGGAGGAATGGGGAGTGATTGCTAATGGCCACAGGGTTTCTTTTTAGGGTGATGAAAATGCTCTAAAATTAGAGAGTAGTGATGGTTGCACAACTTTGTGAATATACTAAAAACTGCCGAACAGTACACTTTAAATGGAGACTGTATGAATTATCTCAATCAAGCTGTTAAAGTGATATAGAAAATCTATATATGTAGGAAACTATATTCTGAGAAAAAAATAGTCAAAATGAATCAACTGTTTGTGGAATTCCTTAAAGCCCTTGCTGAGTTCCTTAGTGCTCTATTGAGATAATACGATTATGAAAACTATGGATTTGGTTCCTTTCCTTTGACCAGACCTATGGACACTGAGAGCTTAGCTGACCTGCCCAGGCCAGGGCCAGACGGTCAGAAAGCAAGGACAGGGCCCAGATGATCTCACTGCAGAGCTGGCTCCTTTCCTTTCTAATGTGGCTTAAGCTGGCCCTTTCAGGGGGTGTTTCCAGCCCTCGGTAACAGGAACCAGGTGAGCACAGAAGGCGGTGATAGGGGCAAACTCACCACTTTCACCAGGGCCTCGTTTTCTCCCCCATCTCCCATGGGCATCTCCAGCTCAGCATCACCAACACTGCTGACAGACAACACGTCCGTCCCCTTTCTCCCTGCATCCTTGCAGGGCAAAAAGGGACCTCCTTACTGCACACGTCAAAGTGGCATATTTGTTTGGAGTCTGAGACTTCGGCTTCCTTAACTTCCCATTTCCCTCACCTCTGGTGCAAGACACACTTGCAAACGACTCCCTTTTTATTAAAGGCTCATCCTCTTTTCTAGAGAGGAGAGAGCCTGGGAGCAACTTCAGGCCTCCAAGAAGCAAGAAGCAAGACAATACACCCTCTGAGGTGCTTCTGTCAGCGTCTGGGTAGGTAGTTTAATTTTTTAACAGCTCGTTTTGGAGCCCTTTGAAAATATATTATTAGCACATTGGCCTCACCGTATACCTAATTTAGCAACCATGGTTCTAATTACCAGGCTGTTCAGGAAAGGTTTCCAAAGTGAGTTTGCAGCCTGAGAGCTGTGCGGAAAACCACATGAATATTTACTTAGATGTTCTGTGGATTCAACTTATTGGATATTCTTGCAAAAGTCTAACCCAGAGGTCTGAGTAGCCCTTTATGCCAGGGCTTTGGTGTGATACCACGTGGTTATTATGGAAAATAATATATTCTTTTTTAATAGAAAAATTTTTTATTGATGTATACTTGATTTACAATATTATATTAGTTTCAGGTGTACAATATTATACTAGTTTCAGGTATACAACATAGTGATTCAATATTTTTATAGATTATGCTCCATTTAAAGTTATTATAAAATATTGGCTATATTCCCTGTGCGGTACAATATATCCTGACAACTTATTTATTTTATACATGATAGTTTGTCTCTTAATTCCCTACCCCTATCGTGCCCCTCCCCCTTCCCCTCTTTCCCATCAGTAACCACTAGTTTGTTCTCTATACCTGGGAGTCTGTTTCTGTTTTGTTATATTCATTTGTTTGTTTTATTTTTAGGTTCCACATATAAGTGATATCATACAGTATTTGTCTTTCTCTGTCTGACTTATTTCACTCAGCACAATACCCCCCAGGTCCATCCATGTTGTTGCAAATGGCAAAATTTCATTGTCTTTTATGGCTGAGTAGTAGTCCATTGTACATATATACTCACAAATAATATATTCTTAAAAACTTCCAAGGTGGGGGACATACCATTTTCAACCAATGTTTTCACAAAGCAACAGACTAAAATCAATGCAATCAGTTGCCATTTTATTTTCCTAAGGATGCCCAGCGGTGTCATCCTTTAGGGCAGGATCCTTAAACTGGGGTCTCTGGACCTCCTAGGGGTTCTGTGCACCTTTAAAATCAGATGTAAAGCACGTGTGTGTGTGTGTGTGTGTGTGTGTGTGTGTCCATTTTCTCTCTTTTCTAAAAGAGAATCTATGAGATCCCAAGCAAAGATTAGAAACCACTGTTATCAGGCAAAGAATGATGCTATCAGGGGTAGCAGGGGTGACAGGGCAGAGTTCTAGATCCAGTTCTGTCTCTATTACGTGACTTTAAGCAAGATGTCACTGTCACCATTATCAGTGTCATCGGCACAGATACAAATATTCACAGTCCTAGGTACTGGGGATGCAGAGAAGAGTAAAGAAATGTAAGACTCGGTTCCTGTTCTGGGTGGTTCATGACCTAGTATGGAGACAGGGCAAACACAGCTCTGAAACTTGTAGACTTTGCTCAAATACTCACAGGCCAGAGCTTGGAATGCAGGCGAGCTCTGAGCTGTGCCCCCTTCGGCAGGGAGGCAAGGCTGAAGGAATCGTGGGGAACCAGAGCTCCACTGAGGGTGCATGTAGAAGGTGAGTCTCTGTGGAGCCTTTGGCTCTGCTCAATGGGGGTCAAGCGCAGGTGGCTAGGGTTTCACTGGGTGGCAGGAATCTTGGAAAAAGCTGAGGGATGACAGTCAAAGCAACACCAAAGCAGAGATGAGGGCTTTCTCTGAAAATTGGGTAGATTCCTAAAGATCGCAGGAGAAATAATAACACTTTGATCTATCGAAAGGAAAGTAGAGAAAAGCGAAACAGAAGGACTTTGTAAACCTTTACCAAGAGATGGGGGCATGAATCAAGATATGCAGGGCAGAGGAGAAGAGTGCACATATACTCTGGGAAGGTCCAACACACGTGAAACTGCCCCTCTACCACCTGGAACAAAGCTCACCTGAACTACCAACGGTCGTGCACTCGTGCATTCGAACGTCCATCCACCATTTACTAACTACCCATGACAAGGTGCTGGGAGATCAAGAATGCATAGAGTTCAGTCCCTGCCTTCAAGGACAACCTGATGGGGAGACACCTTCAGAGAAATGATTAAAAAGGAGAGTGCACGGATGGATGTCTCGTGGGAGCAACGAGGAGACTCGGGGAAGGCTCCCAGGGTGCCAGTGCTGGGATGGACCTTGGCGGCCACTCATCCAGGTGAGGAGACCACGCACGGCCCGGCTGCACAGGTCACGTGTTAGCAAAGCCCCAGTAATGTACCACACCACCTGGCTCATCTCCAAAGGCAAGAGCAACCTCTGCCCTTCTTTGCCACCAAAACATATCAAGGTTAAGAATGCGGTCTTCACTGTTTCTCTACAACACAGAGCAGCCCCTCAAACTGCTCCCTGCTCAGCCTGGGAGATTTTTTCCTGGATTTCAACACGTGTCCTTTGAAACTGAAGCTCGTCAAGCATCAGAACAGGCAAGGCGCACTCTGAGGCTGGACTGGGCCTATTACATTGGCGCCAAGATTTAATGCCTTGTAATCATCAAGAGCCCACTTTCCCAGGTTCATAAAACCCCAGCAGTCTGGCTTCTGCGTTTAGACTAGTAAAAAGCACAACGGGCATAAAGGGACCCAAGGCCCGTCCACATGCCACCCGGGAAGCCTTGGTTATGTGGTCCTGGAACCCAGAAACACCCCCACTGCCCACCCTGCCAGAGGCCAGGGAGAAGGTGTGGAAGAAGGCTGATGTGCATCCTGTACGCCTGGGACAGCGCCTCCAACAGCACCCAGGCTCTCGGGAGGGACGTCAGACCAGACCGAAAGGCGGCAGGCCCTTGTTACCTGTTTCTCCATCATTCTGCGAACATTACATCCCAAGCACTCTAACAGCCTTATAGACTTTTTTTTTTTTTAACATCTTTATTGGAGTATAATTGCTTTACAATGGTGTGTTAGTTTCTGCTTTATAACAAAATGAATCAGCTATACATATACATATATCCCCGTCTCCCCTCCCTCTTGCGTCTCCCTCCCACCCTCCCTATCCCACCCGTCTAGTGGGACACAAAGCACGGAGCTGATCTCCCTGTGCTATGCAGCTGCTTCCCACTAGCTATCTATTTTACATTTGGTAGTGTATATATGTCCATGCCACTCTCTCACTTCGCCCCAGCTTACCCTTCCCCCTCCCCATGTCCTCAAGTCCATTCTCTACGTTTTATAGACATCTTTGTGTTTAATTCTCACAACGCCCCTGTAAGGTCAGTACTATTCTGACTCCCATTTCACAGATGGAGAAACTGAGGTTCCAACATGGTATGTAACTTGCCCAAGGCCCCAGAGCCGGCAGGTGGTAGATAAGGAACAGGGCAACTTCCATACTGGACACTCTGAGGTGGCACTTTGCAAAGGAGATTCATTCTTGGATCTCTTCCAGAACTAGCAGCTCACGTTATGGAGGAAGGAGTGGGCTGTCTTCCACAGGAGAGCTGGGAGGGCTGGAGGGCTGCTCAGGGATCCCTCCTTCCCACGGGGCTGGCTGCCCTATCAGGGCCACCATCAAGCCCAGGCAGGAGACACCTGCCCCGCAGCTGCCTGTGACTCCACGGTGGCTGGCTCTAATTAGGGGAAACCAACAGGTTTCAAAGGAGTCTCTGGAGAGCCTCTGCAGGTCACATGCCGCTTTAAACCCCCTCATGTACTTATCTGAGCAACAGGACATCTGCCCCCATGGTCCTTTCAAATTCTGATGAGTTCTCCAGACAGTTTGTTTCAAAAGAAGTGAAGCTCTAACAGTTTCTGCTAGGTTTGAAAGAAAGCTCTTTTACTTCAAAGTGAAAGCTATTTTGCCAAAGAAATAAGACAGCTTTACCCAACTAGGTTGGAATGGTGGGTTCAAAAAAAAAAAAAATTAACTTTGGAACCTTGGATTGCGTGTAGGGGAAGCTTCACTCTTGGAACTCTAAGGCCCCATTCACATTAGAAATAACTGAGTTTTCCTCACAGACTAGGCTTTTCTTTTCTTTTTTTTTTTTGGCCATGCCACACAATGCATGCAGGGATCTTAGTTCCCTGACCAAGGATTGAACCAGTGCCCCCTGCAGTGGAAGCGCTTAGTCCTAACCACTGGACCGCCAGGGAAGTCCCCTCACAGACTAGGCTTAATGTGTTTAATCATCACATCAGGTCTTCAGGTGGCTGGAGCCTCCTGGAGATCCCAAATCGTGGGCACCTGTGGGGGGAGCCCTCTGGTACAGGTGAGGGCCTCATCACAGGGGGCTTGGAGAGGCCGGGGGCTCTTCTTCCAGGCTCAACTGTCAGCGCCATCTTGGACACAGCTTTGCTCTGTGCCCTGATTTTCTCCCCCCCCTCCGACTAAAAAAATTTTTTTTATTGTGGTAATATATACATAAAATTTACCATTTTAACTATTTTTTAGTGTACAATTTAGTGGTGTTAAATACATTCACACTGTTGTACAACCATTACTACCCTCCAACTTAAACTCTGTACTCATTAAACACTCACTCTCTTTCCTCTCTCCCCCCCTGGAAACCACCATTCTCCGTTCTGTTTCTGTGGATTTGACTCTTCCAGGTACTTCATCTAAGTGGAATCACACAGTATTTGTCCTTTTTCACTTAGCATAATTCTTCCATGTTGCATGTGCCAGAATTTCCTTCCTTTGAATAGGGGTATAGACCACATTTTGTTGAGTCTCATCCATTGACGGACACTTGGGTTGCTTCCAAATTTTGGCTATTGTGAATAATGCTGCTATGAACATGGGTGGGCAAATATCTGTTCCAGTTCTGTGCCTGGATTTTTTTCGTGTGTTTTTTTGAACTCTGAAAGGGCAAACTGGCATCAGTCCCATCAGATGCCCCAGGGCTTGCCCCTGGGTGGCCCGGAGGCGCCGCAGGTGTGAATAGAAGGGAGGCATCCGGGAGCTGCCCACACAGAGGTGTCACCCAGAGGGCTGCCA
Source organism: Eschrichtius robustus (assembly GCF_028021215.1). Classification (NCBI taxonomy): domain Eukaryota; kingdom Metazoa; phylum Chordata; class Mammalia; order Artiodactyla; family Eschrichtiidae; genus Eschrichtius; species Eschrichtius robustus. Next base: position 40,293,074 of record NC_090837.1, on the reverse strand, counting down.
GCCTAGCTCCGGTGTTTATGGGAGCTGGCCTGTTGCTTTTAAGCATGGCAATGAACGGAAGGGCACAAGCCCCTGCGTGCCCGTCTCCTTCCCCACCTAAAACACACCCTTCCCTCCACTGCGGCAAAGCTGCCCGCTGAGCCCCCCAGGGCACACGTGGGCAGCTGGAGCCCTGGTGTGGAGCAGCCCCTTCCCCCCTTCCGTCTCTCTCGCCCCCTCTGCAGACGGAGCCCCCTCAAAACCCCCAAAACAGCCCCAAATGAACACTACACAAATTATAACCGACAGCATCTACCCAATGTGAGTTTCCTAAGGATGGCACCTTGCTAGCCTTTTAAAGTGTATTTTGAATGAGCTAATACAACTGCAAAAAAAAAAAGAGACATCTGGTAAATAACACAGACCCTGAATTTCCAAACAACTTCTTGAAAAATTCGGCCTGCAGCTGGACCATCCGGAGCCCGAGGGTTCTCAGTGGGGGTGGTAAGGGCCGTCCCAGGCTCCGTCTGTTCTGCGGCCCCTTTTCCAGACATGTGAGGGGAAAGATCCAGGAAGTCTCCCAAAGAAGCCTGGAAAGTTTTTGTTTTTTAAGTGGAAAAAAAAAAAAAAAAGACGTGGAATTGAAATTACCATTAAGCAAACATAAAAATATGAAAGCACACTCCCAGGAGATTAGGGAAAATAATTTCCGCTGATAGTGATCTTGAGATTAGTTTTGTCCAGTGAATCAAGCACCAGGCAGTGAGCAAGGGAATTTGGCTTCTATTTCTAGCTTCCCGCGCCCTGGTTCAGTCATTCAGAAATAACTTCTACTCCTTGCTTTTTCTACTTTAAAACAAGGGAAATGCCACCCTTCCTCCTCCGTCAGCAAAGAAATTGTGCTCCTCACAGAACGTGCAGGCTGCCCGGACTTCTGACACCATGGAGAGAATTCAATAAGCTCCCAGAAAAGCAGCCACCAACAGACGTGTGCAGGATGCGATTTAATGACAAGAGGGGGTGTTCATAATGTATTACTGAGTGAAAAAAGGAAACTTGCAAAATGGTATGTGCAGTTTGTTCTCTAGTATTAAAAAAGAGAGAGAATATATATCCACACCATAACCAATGTTAACTGACAGATTCTAACGCACCCATATCCACGCATGCCCTATACCAAAACATTAACTGGTCATTTCTGGGTTTACGGGTAATTTAAATTTGTTTTTTTCTAAATGCTTCACACAGGTATTCCTTTTTGTTATCAGGGAAAAAAATACATAGTTTTTAAGAAAAACTTATTCATATCATACACAGAGACATAAATATGTATGTGTGTGTATGTGCACTGTGATTGTATTCCGGGTGGTAGTAAAGAATCAGCTGGCGCCATTATTGAAGAAAATAGGTGGACGGGCAAGAAATAAAAGGTTGATAAGACAACCCCTTTTGATTAAGTGATTTCTTGGCCAGCTGTTTGCACACACATCAAAAAATCCCTAGAATTGCTTCTTTCCAGCAGACAGGAAATCACTCATTTCCCCTGAAATGTGAACTTTCAGGCACCAAGTCTGATGAGGAATCATTGCGTTCAAACCAACCTTCCCTTTCCTTTTGTAAATCACCTCTAAATGAGAGATTGCTTCTAGATAGGCGGGGAAAAAAGAGCAAAATCTTTAGAGTGATGTACACCCATGTTCAAAGCAGTATTAGTCACAATAGCCAAAAGGTGGGAACAACCCAAGTGTTCATGAACGGATGAATGGATAAACAAAATGTGGTATATATATATATATATACAATGGAATATTATCCAGCCTTAAAAAGGAAGGAAACTCTTGACACGTGCTACAACATAGATGAACCTTAAGGATTTTATGCTAAGTGAAATAAGCCAGTTATAAAAGGACAAATACTACATGATTCCACTTATATGGGGCACCTAGAGTAGTCAAATTCATAAAGACACAAAGTAGAATGGTGGTGTCCAGGAGCTGGGGAGAGGGAGCAATAGGGAGTTATCGTTTAATGGGTACAGATTTACAGTTTTGCAAAATGAAAAGAGTTCTGGAGATTAATTGCAAAACAATGTGAATGTTTAACACTACTGAACTGTACACTTAAAAATGGATAAGAGGGTAAATTTATGGTGGGTTTACACTCTATCCGGTTTGGTTTATGAATGCAGGGAGCAATTTCTGGCACACAGAAATCCCTCTTTTCCTGGGTGGAAGAAAGATAGAACCCAACCCTAGGAGTAAGTGCACCAAAATGTTAGCAGTGATAGGATTACACATGGTTTTACTGGTTACTTTTTAACTGTCATTCTTTTTTTTTTTTTTTGGTTGCATTGGGTCTTTGTCGCTGTGTGCGGGCTTTCTCTAGTTGTGGTGAGCGGGGGCTACTCTTCGTTATGGTGCGTGGGCTTCTCACTGCAGTGGCTTCTCTTGTTGTAGAGCATGGGCTCTAGTTGCGCGGGCTTCAGTAGTTGTGGCTCGCGGGCTCTAGAGCGCAGGCTCAGTAGTTGTGGTGCATGGGCTTGCATTGGCAGGCAGGTTCTTAACCACTGCACCACCAAGGAAGCCCTGTCATTCATTTTTAACACAACTTTAGAGACAACTTTTCTGAAACACAGATTTCCAAAAAGCACCACTAAAGTGTTTTAGGAGAAAGTATGAAGGTAAAGTGAGAGTTGGTGGTTGATTGATTGATTGATTGGTTTGTTTTAATGTTCAAAGCAGGATCTTTATCACAGTCCACAGGCCAGTTTGTATTTACAAGGGGCCTCCACTGACAAGGGGGCATCAGGATGAAGTCCAAACCGGGCATATGGCCCCTACAGAGAACATTTGGCGGGTGGGGCGGGGGGGATGCACGTGCCCACCTCTCCCCCACACATGTTGGGCCTTCTGTTTTAATGGTGTCAGACAACAGATGTGTCCGAGGTCCCTCCTGGAAGGGCTCGCTGGACAGATGGACAGGCCACAAAGGCACCACACGGCAGCGCATGTGACAGCACAGGGCGTCACAGCCGTCCACAGCTCCACACACCGTGCACCTGGCATTGCACCTGGGGCAGAGGGTCTTGCAAAAGAAAACTGGAAGACGACTCTGCCTCTGTCTCTTCTCATTTCTCAGTTTCTCTCTAGTAACCCACCCCCTATCCAAACAGCTATCTGAGAATCAACACATCTTTTTGAAAGTCCTCACTTGGGAGAATCTCTTTTTATTTAGATAATTTCAGAGTAGCCACAGACAAGAATTACCTGACAATTCTCTGGCGACAAGAATCCTAGCACCTGGTGAGGCTATTCTAACAGGTATAACTTGACAATGAGTTTAAAAAACCAGTCAAACCTTTATCATTTTCTCTACCTAGATTTTTAGGATGAGATAAAAATGGGGAAAAAAATCATAAATTCTTTTGAGAAAAATATAAAGAGCCTTTGGAACAGCAGACTAATTCTAATCTCGCTAGGAGCAACTAACTTTTTGTCTGTGCATGTGTTTTAATTATTTATTTTTAAACTTCAACAGATGTCTTTTATAAGCTCACACGGCCAGGATCATCTGACTGGAATCTATTTAGCAGCCTATCTTGCACTGACGCCTTGGGCTGAGTAAACACTGACATGGAAGAAAGAATCACTTGTTCACTGATAAAAGTGTATACATAGAAAAAAACCATCTAGGGTAAAAGGTCTACTTGAAACGTGGCACAAAATACTTGCTTATAGGAAAGGTGCCCTTTCCCCTTAAGGAAATAGGAGTTTTCTTTCTTTTTAAAAAAATTTTATTGAAGTATAGTTGATTTACAATGCTGTGTTAATTTTTGCTGTACAGCAAAGTGATTCAGTTATATATATTCTTTTTCATATTCTTTTCCATTATGGTTTATTACAGGATACTGAATATAATAGTTCCCTGTGCTATACAATATGACCTTGCTGTTTATCCATCCTATATATACTAGTTTGCATCTGCTAATCCCAAACTCCCAATCCTTCCCTCCCCCAACCCCCTTCTCCTTGGCAACCACAAGTCTGTTCTCTATGTCTGTGAGTCTGTTTCTGTTTCATAGATATGTTCGTTTGTGTCATGTTTCAGATTTCACATATAAGTGGTATCATATGGTATTTGTCTTTCTCTTTCTGACTTACTTCACTTAGTATGATAATCTCTAGGTCCATCCATGTAGATGCAAATAGCATTATTTCAGTCTTTTTAATGGCTGAGTAATATTCCATTGTGTGCGTGCGTGCGTGTGTGTGTGTGTAGGTGTATGTGTATCACATCTTCCTTATCCATTCATCTGTCAATGGACATTTAGGTTGTTTCCATATCTTGGCTATTGTAAATAGTGCTGCTATGAACACAGGGGTGCATGTATCTTTTCGAATTATAGTTTTGTCTGGGTATATGCTCAGGAGTGGGATTGCTGGATCATATGGAAACTCTATTTTTAATTTTTTGAGGAACCTCAAAATAGAAGTTTTCTAACAAGAGAACTCCGGCGAGCTTATGTTATAAAGGCAAGCAGGTGGGACTTCCCTGGCGGTCTAGTGGTTGGGACTTCGCCTTCCAATGCAGGGGGTGCGGGTTCAATCCCTGGTCGGGGAGCTGGGATCCCACATGCCTCCGGGCCAAAGGACCAAAGCATAAAACAGAAGCAATATTGTAACAAATTCAATAAAGACTTTAAAGATGGTCCACATCAACAAAAAAATCTTTAAAAAAATAAAATAAAATAAAGGCAAGCAGGTTAGGCAAAGCAAAGTTTGGTTTGATACAAACCAAACACAGATACCAGATACAAACACAAATATGAATTTAGCTCTGCAATTTTTTATAAGCAAATAACAGAAAGCCCCACCTCACGCCCCAGGGCTGGAAAGTTCCAAACTCTGTTTCTGGAAAGCAAACAGAAATTTCCTACATTGCTCTCATAGTCTGCTGCTATATGTCCTTGTTCCTAATTGAAGCGTCCCCCCCCCAAAAAAGATTAATTTTGTGCCACTCAATTGTGAGACCCAGATCTGTGGAGGGAGGGAAGAAATGCAGAAAGTAACGTGACTGCCCAAGAGTGGGGTTTCCAGAGAGAAAAAGAGAATCGATTCCCAAATCACTACCATATCTTAATTACCCAGATGTGAAAATAATGTTACATCCTTTGTTTTTACCTTCTGCTGGTGACACGAAAGGCATTACCAAGGAGATGGGCGGGCTGCCTGGGGTCTGGTTAGAAAGGTACGTGTCTGATGGGTCCTGGGATGACTCCAGTTTGGGGACCCTCCACACGATCTGGTCTCCCCATTCCTGTGGGACACAGGACTGCTTTTGACTAACATCTGTACCAGTTGCTGAGTTGCAGAAGGAAGGGAAGGAAAACTCTGGCAGTTTTAAATACACTTGATTAGCTGTAAAGATGGAGGTTCTGGGGTGACACAGAAATTTGCTCTTTACATGCCTTAATTATGCTCTCCCCTTGTGACATCTCATGTTCTTGTCTTCTACCACTTGAATGTTCACAGTCAGGGACTATTAAAACCCAGCAGGTGCCCGCTAATATTTGCTCGTCTGATTAGCTGTCCACTCATCAAAAATGGCAGGGACTTGACAAAAGTCTGTTTAATCTGCTGACTGCTGACAGTCAAACTGGATAAATAAAGCTCCAAAACAGATTTTCCAGGTCTGAACTACATAACCCAAATGGATCAAAAGGACTGGAAAATCGCAAAATCTCCTCTTGGCTCTGGGCCACGCAATTACCACCATACTTTACTATTTGCCTAATTTAAGAGCCATAGTTGATGACCGGACACTCATTTTCTGAGCACCTGTCAGCTAAATAATCATCATGGCTCATGCACAGAGGGTCTAAGGCAGGAGCAGGTCTAAGCACTGAATACGAATTACACAGAATTCTCACATTAACCACACACGCTTGGTGTTAATACTATACTTTACAAACGAGGAAAACTGAAAGCCAGAAAAGGTTTTACTTTATTTAGAAACTGCCAGAAGTCTTGCAGGTAGGGAGTAGCAAAGCCAGGATTCAAACCTAGGTCTGGCTCCAGAATTTACATTCTTAGTCACAATGCTACACCGCCTTTATCTGATTAAATCACAGAGAAATCATTAGGAAGATAACTTTTTCAACGGTATGAAACTGTGATGTCAGCATTCAAATTCTGCTGTTTAAAGCACTCATCCTATCTCGTAACTGTGCCTGCACGGCAGAGTGGGAAGAAAATGGCCAGAAAGCCAGACTCCACTTTCTGCTGGGACCCCCGAGTCAAGTCTGCTCTCTGGTTCTTGGTTTCCTCATCAATACAGGGAAGGCAAAAACGCCAGCCCTTCCCCAATCAAGGGTGTGATCAGGAATAAATATGAGAATGGATGGGGCAGGCCTCTGTAAAACAGAAAATGGACCCCCCCCCACCCCCGGCCCCCAAGACAGGCCAGCTTTAGGAAGCCTCTAGCGCACCGCACGTACTTATACCTGGACAAAGTACAGGCAAGTCTCATTATCTGCAGATTCTGTAGCTGCAAATTTGCCCTCTTGCTAATATTTATCTGTATCCTTGCCACATTTTTTGCACTTTCGTGCTTGTTGTTGGTACTTTCGCTGTTTAAAATGGTCCCCAGGCCAAATGCTGTCTAGTATGTGACCAACGGGGAAAACTTGTGACAAAGAAGCTTTGTCCACGCATGAGTTACTGCTGGCCGTGAGTTCAATGCTAATGAATTAACAATATATATTAAATAAGGTATCTCCAAGCAGAGGCACACGTAAAACCAGATTATACATTGACTGGATGATGAAAATGTGACCAGAGGCTGGCAGGGTGCTTCCCTGGAGCAACGGTCCAGTGTTCAGTGTTTGCAGCTCACTCAGGGTTCACGGCCACTTGATAGAACATAACTATGCACTACCATATAAGCCAAAAGTGTTATAATACAAATTCACTCTCTTGGAGTAGAGGCAGTTAACTTAGGTGGACAAAGCTGATCTCTAAAGAGGAAACGCTTAAGTACTTGGAGCTCAGTCTTGGCCCTCCCTGGGTCTCCATCCACAGCCCATAAGCCTTTGGCCAATATTAGCCTCAGTGAGCAGGGTCGTGGGCTCTCATCCTTTCATCCCATGGCAGCCTCGCTGCTCTGGGCCTCTTCAAGGTCCCTCTCGTCCACCTGAACGTCCACGGCCCGGCTGCTGTAGGAAACACCAAGGCCCGTTTTGGGGGGGCGTGGCGCCCCTCTGTCCTAGGTGACTCTACTCCACTCCACTCCTGTGATCCTCCAGCCACCTGGAGGATGGCTGGACATCCGGAGGATGGACGGACAGTCCTCTTTTCCAGGCTGAGCCTCCAAGAGAGACTCTCACCCAAGTCTGACCACGGCATCCAGGGTGAGGAGCCAGAATCCAGACTCATCTCTCCCTGTCAGGTCACCCGGGAGACTCTCCAACAACTTGAATGGGAAAATCAGCATACATTCTTACACAGAGGCACCTTTTAGAAAGCATTCAAGGAACGCGGCAGAGGTGTCAGGCTACTCAAGACTCATTTTATGAGTCATTCCCAGCGCCAGCAAGAAAAACGGCCTGGAGGAGAAGGGAACGCTGCTGAGACCAAAGACTCAAAACGAAAAACCAACTTTTTTAAGCCACTAGGGGAAAATGTGCAAGTCACCCCATGAGCCTGGGGTCCTGTGGAGACCACAAGAGGCCGGCTGCCCCAGATGCAGTGCTCTTGTGTTTCTCCTCTGACCTAAGGTTGAAGTAGAACAGAAATGAAACTACTGGTTCTGGACATGGCTACACAGGCTGAACTAGCTCCCAGGGCAAGTGGGAGATGCCAATACTAATAAAATGTCACCTCGATTCCTTCTGCCAGGGTTATAAATAAGAAACTGGAGACTTCCTCCCTTGGGCATCCTCTGTTAATTGCCATTTATAAAAGTTCTGTTGGCTGGGCCCGTAATATGCATTATTTTCCCTTTGAAAACAAAACGAAACTTCTAAAATATCAATCGTCATTCCAAATGGCACAGTGATTTGTTTTCCAACTCACACTCTCGGATTAGCTGGGGAGTCTGTCTGAAAGGCAGGCATCTGGTATCAATTTGTGACAATATAAAATCAAAGCTGAACTCCCATGTAAATACACTTTAAAAAAAAATTCCAGATTTCACCAGCCAGCATGTATTTTACCCATTTCCTTATATTTCAGTCTTGACTGTTATTTTCCTGGCTCCAAAGAACTAAAGGTACGTATAACAAAGAGGTGTACGTACGTGCACCTCTTAACAAAGCTCTACTGGCTAAATTCCTTTCAGGTCTGTGAAATACAGCTTGCAGGGAGGGTGTATCTAGATTGATGACTGGGTTGAAATATACCATTACCATCTCTTCCAATCTGCCTGGCCTCAACTGCTCACTTGTGTTTGGAGCAAACAGGGTCAGATAAAAAAGCTGGCTGAGTCACTCTGTATACACATAGCAGCTCCCCGCTGACACATCCATAGTCAAACATGGGCTGGATAGGTAACTGACACAAACATATTCTTGGACAGTGCAAGTGTCCAGAAAACCAACTGGATCCTAAAACAGTACCTGTTTTTTTGCTCAGGAAGGTCACAAAACTTGTTTGGATAAAATGTTACACTTGACAAAGGCAATAAAGCTCAGTGGCAAGAGTATGGTTCAGGGTTAGATATGATTCCAGCTCTGCCGAGCTCTACCTTGGAAAGAAAAGTAAACTCCCCAGAGTTCAATTCTCATCTACACAGTGATGTCAAGCCCCTACAAACATGCAGAGCACCAGCAGCGTGGCTGGTATATAATAATCACATCGGATATTTATTAAGAACTACCTGTGTGCCCAGAACTGTGCAAAGTGCTTCACAGAAATAATCAGATTTAATCCTGGCTGTCATGCTATCAGATATCTGATTATTAATATTTCCCACTCTTTAGAGATGAGAACCGAGGCTCATGGAGTTTCCAGATTCTGCCTACCATCTCACCCGGGAAACAACAGATCTGGGATGTGAAGCGATTTCCACATGGCTCTGCAGCTCGTAACATTAGTGTTCAATAAGCATGCCATTATTATGAAAAACCACCTATAAAACAAGAAGAAGATGCAATTGCTGCTGGAATATTAAGACTGCATCCCAGCCTCACTGTCAATCACAGAGCAAACACAAAATCACTGGACACTGTGTAGTGTTCAGTTACTGCAGCAGACTGCTATGCAGCTTTGCAAAGGTATCTTTTCTTTTTCTTGAGAACGTTATATTTATCCTTCACACTCTAGATCACTCAGACTTCAACACCTGGTAATTAGTTGCAAATACGCACAAGCTGAACCAGGAACTGTTTGAAAAAAATCTCATGGTCTTGCTCGAGTATTTTTTCATTCTTTAATAAAAAGAAATTATATGTCTTTAACTGAAATTAAATGAACAAAATCTGATCTGTTTTTGAAACTGACATGTTCAGCATTTACCTTAAAAGGTAACATCAGACTTTTTAGACCAAAAGAGTTGGAAATGAGTGTAAAACTTGAGATGATCTCTCTCAAGCAGAAAATGTACACATTCTCGGTCGAAAAGTTATTTAGGACCCTATATACATCACCTTGAGCTATGTGGAGAGTAAAGGCACAAGATTATGTGAAAAAAAGACAATGAGAAGAAACAGGGTCATCTTCAGGTCTGTAAATTTTTCTTCTAGGGAGTTTCTTAAACGCATAGCATTGGATTGTGCCAATACCCTCCTCTCTGTCACAGAGACGGCTCTGCCATCCAATCAGTCCACACACTCAAAACCCGGTGGGAGGGTCCCCCTTGACGCCTCTGTCTCCCCCATCTTCCACAGCCAGTCCATCGCCAAGTCCACTCTGCTGCATCCTAAATCTCTGTGGAATCCATCCCCTTCTCCCCACTCCCATCACCACCACTCCAGCCCAAGGGGCCACCATCTCCTGCCTGGACTGTGGCGATAGACTCTGATTTCCTCCCACCTACGGCTTCCCTCCAAACACACTGCCTGCCCTTCATCTACTTTCTCCACATCTCCCTGCTTCTTCCCACCAGAGACCCTGCCCAGGCTGGTCCTGTGGTCTGCACCAGTCCTCCCAGCCCTTGCTCACCCTTTAGACACCTCCAGAAGCCAGCCCTCCCCATCAGAAGCGGGTCAAACCCACCAGGGCGCTCATCACAGGCTCCGAGAGGACCAAGGCCTTCCCTTCTGTCCACGCACCACAGCCGCAGCCCTACACTTGTGGGTGATTATTCAAGAGTCTCTCTCCAGCTCCACGGAGAGCTCCATGACGGCAGGGACCACCCAAGTAACGTACAAGTCCTGTCAATTCTGTCTCAAGTTGAGTCAATCATCCCCTCACTGCCTCCACCTAGTCTGGAACTGAACCCGTAGTATCTCCGAGGTGAGCCTATATCTCCAAATAAGGTCACATTCTGAGGTTCCAGGTGGGCATGAATTTTGGAGGACACTATTCAACCCCGTAACCACAAGAGCTGCAGAGATGGGTGACCCGAAGGACTTCAGGGAGCATAGGCAGTGACCCAAACCGAGTGGGCATCGAGCCTCACAGTGGTAAGTTAGGCACCTCTGCATGCCTTTACGCTCAGGCCCCCGCTTCTCTCTGGGACTCCTAACACCAGCTTCTTCGCTGGTCTCCCTCCCTCCAGGAGAAATTTCCAAGCATCCACGAACCCCCAAAACTCTTTCTAAAATTCTCTATGTGTAAAAATAGACGAACCCCCAGAACGGAAAATTTTGGACATGCCCAAGTCCATCTTTCTGAAGCGACAACTAAGATGCCAAAGGGTTAAAAACAGAAGGCACTGCACTCCCTCCACCATCCAACCCGCCTCCAAGCTTTCAAAACCCAGCTGTACTCACACCTGTCCCTGCTCAACAGCCTCCCTCCTCTGAAATAAAGTTCACCTCCGTGGCCAGGCGCCCAGCGCTGGGCCCTCACCCGCCTGCAGGCCCAGCTCCAGGGCCACCGCCGGGACAGCCGCCCGCTCCAGAGCAGAAACAGGGAGCCGGGCTGCCTCGGCCTGTAATCCTCCTCTCTCCCGGAAGGCGGGCGCTGGTCCCACGGATCCCTGAACCACCAAGCGACTTGATGGTTCACACAGAGGCGTGTGAACAACCCGGCACGCGGAGGGGTGTAGGTTGCTGCTGACCCCATGCCACGTGGGCTACACTGGGGACCCTGGTTAGGCCCCAACTCTGTCTGCCCAGGGGGTTCAAAGAGCAAAGGCGGGGGCCCGGTGCAGAGGGACCTGCGAGCAGGGACGGGGGAAGCCGAGTCAGTCACCAGAGCAGCATACAACCGACTCCAGGGTCACGGCCATGGGGACCCCGAGGGTCCCCCCCCCAGGAGCCCTCACACTCCAGGGGTGTCCTGCCTAGAAAAGGAGGCCGAGCAGGCAGCACTCAGACCACAGGATGAGGGACGTGGCTTCTGCAAAGGGCGGGAGGAAGCAGAGGTACGTCTTCCAGAATTGTCTTGGCAGGTAGCACTCCCCTCCCGTGGGCCCCAACGGGCAGGGCAGCGTCTTCCACGCCTGCGTGTGGGCCAGACCAGCTGTTGCTCTTAACCTCGCTGCTGTGCTGCTCAAAGGGTACAACGCTGAACACGTGAATTCGCCCCTTCTTGTTTCCCTGTCCCGGAGACTGTCATTTTGCAGTGTAAATGGGGCAAAATGCAGCACCTGACGGCCGGGCTGTTGTCTTCCTCAGCTGCTCTGATTTTACTTTACCATGAAATTGAAATTGAAACAATGCGGCAAATTGTCGGCAAGCAAAAAGCTCCACCCTGGATGATCTTAGAAGACCCTGTCAAGTTTCTCAACTGCTTCTTGACTGACGGTGTGTGAACAGAACAGCTACAATTTTACCAAGCAATCACCGAGGACCAAACCTCTGCTAGGTGCTTCTCATTTTCATGCTCACACACCCCAAATGGGCAGGAATTATTATCCCCATCCTACAGATGAGGCTACTGAGGCCCAGAGGGTTAAATGAGTTTCCCCAAAAGGTGCTGCTAGGGGGCAGAGTTGCCTGGCTCCAAGGCTGGTCTCTCCTTTCTCGAATCTGTTCACCCAATTTGCTGAGAAGGAGGCAGAGCATCAGGGCTCTGGGAAAGGAGCAAGCGACACCAAACTATGATTTGGAGAGAGCTATTGTTATTGGGAAAATTTTCCACAACTTAGGCCCCAAACCAGCGTTCTCGGTTGGCCTGTCCCTTGAGGTTATCACATGAAAATCAGCACCCTTGCTTGACGAGAAGGCACCGCTGGCCAAAAATATAGCACAATATTTCTTTGTACTTTAACATTCTGACCTTGATTGACTCTAGCCCATAGGTCTGAAATGGATGAGGCCCTAGCATTTTTGTTCTCTGGAGGTTAACTAATACATAAGCGGAAGGTTTGGGGCAGGAAGGAGAATAAAATGCTACAGCATGTAACAGAGTTCTTTGCTTTTCTTAAGTGATACAACTACATTAGAATTTGTGGTTTGTTTTAAAACTCTCGGAATCAGAAAACACAGGTTTCAAAATTCCAGCTCTGCCATGTATGGGGTAGGTGACCATGGATGTGTCACCTCGTTCTTCATGGTCTTGATTTTCTAGTCTATAAAACAGCTACCACATTGCCTTTTTGACGACTTAATCTATAGGAAAGCACTCTGTAAACTGTAAAGCCCCAAACAAGTAAGTAGAATTTAATTATCAGATGTTCATCTTAGGATGGATAAACTGAATCCCTCAATTACTGACACAATCACCTAGGAATTTGTAATCTCATCTTCCTTCCTCAGGTCTTCTCCGAGAGCAAACTTTATTCAACTCAATAAAAATGTAAAAAACTTCAAGAACTACCTTACAACATCAGATCAACGATTTATCTCCTAACATTCCAATTTTTTTCTTACTAGTTTTTAATTGAAATATAGTTGACATGGAATATTATATTAGTTGCAGGTGTACAACATAGTGGTTTGACATTTAAAAACATGGAAGTCTGCACCTCAATTCCCTGCACCTATTTTGCCCATCCCCCCACCCCGACATGCTAATTTTAGTCCTTCAGCAAAACATTATAGACTTTGCCTGTCCTCCAGTGTCTCACATCCTCCCACCCGCTTCCTAAGATGATCAAAGCAGACATGTCGCTGTATAAAGCACTGGGTCAATGAGTAAACTGCTTTAAAATAAAAATCAATGTGCTAGACACACAAATCTTTGGCATTGTCACATATTTTATTAGTCTCTTCTTGAATGGCTTGTCATCTATTTGTCATGAAATTAAACTTAGATACTAAGTACATCCTAGCCTTTACGTTTTTTTATTTTTATTAAAAAAAATTTTTTTTTGATGTGGATCATTTTTAAAGTCTTTATTGAATTTGTTACAATATTGCTTCTGTTTTATGTTTTGGTTTTTTGGCCGCAAGGCACGTGGGATCTTAGCTCCCCTACGAGGAACCAAACCCACACCCCCTAAACTGGAAGGCAAAGTCTTAACCACTGGACCGCCAGGGAAGTCCCTCATCCTAGCCTTTAAATCAGGGATAAGACTGGGCCCTTTCATGCACGCACACACACATTATTACAATATTCCAAGTCCTAAACTTCTAGTATTTGCATGCTCTGTGTTACAAGTTTTTGTCTTTGTGACCAAATGTGCAGCAATAAACCTCAAACCACATCAATGATAACCCCGTTAAATATAAACTAGTGTGCAATTATCCAAAATGCTAACACAAACAAAAAGGGAAAAAAACCAGGAAACCCTGATTGATTGTATGTTCTTGGAGACTTTTAAAAACCAAACAAAAATAAAAATACATTACACAATTTGTAAAGGAGGGTAACAGCTAATGATTTTATGATTCCTACAGATAATACTAAGCAGTCTGTTTGAGCCCCAGTGTCTGAAAAGTTTGGTTTTTAAATTGCACACAGGTTGAAACTTGAGGCGGGGGGTTGTTAGATATTTTTTTGAGGTGGAAACATGGGTGGTGGTGACCCTTTGGGAAATTCACAGAATTATGTGAAATAATAAATTCTGATAAAAATGTCTGGTTTTCAACACTCTTCCTCTGATGACATTTTGCACAGCCCCCCAGGGGACAAAGGAACAAAGAGACGTGTGGTGAGGCTCCTCGTACACATGCTGACAAACCAGGTCTCCGGAAGGAAAAAAGCAAAACCCTGGCTTGTAAAACTGGCTGATTCCTGTGGTGTAAATACTCCCACCATGACTGATTTCAGTTACTGATCAGCTCAGATTCCTCATCGGCCAGTTCCTACCAAGTTATAGGAGCCAGTCCAGCACGCTCCCGGCTCTGGCAGAAAGCCAGATTAGAAGAGACCAGGGCTCAAATTCTAGCTCTAGATTCCAGTTATGAGGCCTTAGACCAGCTTCCTTAACCCCTCCAACCCTCAGTGTCCATAGCTCTAAAATGGGTATAATCCCAGTGCCTTAGGATTGCCACACGAATAAAACAAAATAATGCATATGAAGCCCACAGCACGCGGGAAGGTGCTATCTTCCCTCCCTGGGGAGGGGGAGAAGCTGCTGAGCGTGGGGTGGGGTTGGTGGGTGGGTGGGTGGATGATGGGGAAGAAACATTCAGGGAGGAAGGTTCATTGCTGCAGGACTGCGGAAGGAGGTGGTAGGTTGGCTACTTTACCAAATAAAAGTTCGGGAGTGACTGCTGCGTGAAAATAAAAGACCTAGAAAGTTGAGGTGAGGGGCAGCCTCAGGCCTGTCTCCAGCAAGTCCCCCAACCAGCGAGGGGCCAGGGGCAGGTGCACACAGACACACAGGGAAGTAAGAAAGTCACCCCGGAGGGCGTGCTCAGTACCATACCCAGGGAGGTCGGGGCAGGGGGTGATTCTGCAGGGTGATGGGTCCAAAAGGGAGGAAGGGCGTCTGGTGGGGACCCTTCCCATGGAGAAGCCTGTGGGTGCCAGAACCCAGGTGTCCTTTGCAAAGCCAGCACAGCATGGAGATGACAGGCATGCAGGGGAGCAGAGAGGGTGCCATGGTGGCAGGAGGGCCACACATGAAATACAAGGAATTTAAAACTGCCCAGATCGGGTGTGGGCCTCAGAAAGGCCCCTCTGTCGGCTGGGGAGAAGAGCTGGCAGGTCCAAACAGAAGCCAGGAGCCTCCAGGAGACAAGGACAGGGAGGGACCAGGCGACCAGCCCACATCTCTGGGGACAGAGCCCTGTGCGGGGGGGCAGAGATCTCACGCGTTTCGGTAAGGAATCAGAATGAATAGTTCAGGCTCTGCAGGCCACATGGTCTCTGCCGCAACTACACCACTCCGCTCTGGTAGCACAAGGGCCGCCGAAGACAATACAGAAATGAATAAGCGTGGCTGTGTCCTAGAAAATCTTGTTTATAAACAGACCATGGGCCATAGTCTGCCAACCCCTGGGCTGGGGAAGGGGTGACGCTGAGAAGATACAGAGGGTCCAAAGAAAGGAAACACGCCCAGGAGGGAGGTGGTATTATTCCCATTTCATGGATGAGAACCTCATCCCAGAGTTAAGTGGCAGAACTAGGGCCACAAACCCCATTCCTGGGGGTGCCAGGCTCCTGCTCCTCTTCCAGCTCCCTGTGAACGATGGAAGGCACAGCAAGCACAGGTGCACTGAAGAGATAACAAAGGTGACAGGAATTTAGGTGTGGTCGAGAAGGGTTGGGGGGTGCAGGCAGGCCCTGGGCAAGACTGCATCACTGTGGTCACGGAATCCTGTCCGCCCTGGGCTGTCCCCTGGGCTCTCACGCACAGAGGTCCTCCCTGAGGGACAGAGAGGCAGACACCTACATAAGGAAACCGCAGGGCTAGCAGTGCCCTTCGAGGTCACGTACGCCACCTTCACCCCAGTTCAGCTGAAGCCAGTTGAACAAGCATTTATGAGCCTGGCTCAAACCACAGTGGAGCAGAGACAAGCGGGTTACAGGGCCCAGACCCCGGAGCCAGAATGCCTGCGTTCAAACCCAGCTCCCACGGACAGCCTAAGGGATCCTGGGCCAGTAACTTAACCTGTCTGTGCTTCAGACTAGGGGCGATACAGGGGTGCTGTCCAAGGGCTGTTATAAATGTGAACTCGCCTGACCTCCATAGGGTGCTTAGAACGACACCTGGGACATGGTAGTTAAATAAAAATACTGCATCAAGGCACTGAGCCAGGTCCCACGGTGGGGAGCGTGAAGTGTCCCTGCCCTGGTGAGGGCTCAAACAGCAGGCTCACCTCTAACCAAGCTCTCATCACCGGAAAAATCAGCCGATCTACCTGCATCTCCCAACACACGCAGGGACCACGCTCATGTCTGTACCTCCCATAACTGACAGGGGCGCTCCATAATTGATATTCATGATGTTCATGTTTGTTGAATAAATCATACAAGGCATTAGGTCCCCAAACTAGAATTTCCTCCGCGACATACCTGACAGATAACAGAGCACCTAGGGTCACCCTCTACTGACTCTGTGACCTTGGATTCCTGCCCCTCCGTGCTGTTGAGGGCTGAAATCAACGTCTACAAAAGCACTTTGTAAACCTGAAGGCCTTTTAAAAGCGACAGAGGTGGGGACCACAGATCACTTCCGAGACAGGGGTGGTGGTCCTGGCTTCCAGCCTGGATGGCCGCCTGGGGCCGGCAGGCCAGTTGCCACACCGCCCCAGCCAGAGGGAGCACAGCTGAACATGTCTTTTTAAAGTTCTCCCTTACGCCCGGGGAAACCCATTCCTTCATTCATTAGTGCACGTCCTGCCAGCTGGAGCCTCCCAGGATAAACTTAGCTCCACCTCTGCATCTGACACAGGTTCAGTTACCCACTCATCCCCAGGCGCAAGGGCGAGGACACCCAGGGCACTAGGCTGGAAGAACACAGCACTCCACTGTCCCAGCGCTTTCATCCTAGAAGGAAACGGAGAGGCTGGGGGGGTGAAGCGACCTGCCCGAGGTTACCAGCCAGGGCAGGGGCAGGTCCAGAGCCCAGGGGGGCAGGGTACCGGTTGGGCATTCCTGATCGACATCGTGTCACCTCACCCGGCCTCACCCACTGCTCCTTCCCAGTGTGTTCAAAGGCCACCTGCCCTTGGCCTTCTCCCTACCTAACAACTCTCCTTCCTGGGGAAAAGCGTCCAGCAGGCGGAGCTCCCCAGCCCGGCTACGGGGACACACTGCAAAGCCAGGCTGTGGCTTCCCCCACCCTTCCTGGAGGGCAAAGGGTCACACTTGAATTCACTGCCCTCGCTGGGCACTTGCCAGCAGCGGGCAGGCTTCCGATGCATTTCCCCTGCTGAGTTCACCCACGGCATGACAACTTGGTGACTGTAAGGAAGGGGGCAGCGGGTGAACCTTGGGCTCTCGCCTCAGGCCCTGGCTAGAGTCCTGGGTGAGCATCCTGACCAGGGCGTGGCCTGGCCCGGGACTGCAGCTTTGGCTTCCACAATGCATGTTGCTGGAAAGGTGGCTCAACAATAACTTGGGTTGGCTTACCGCAGAGGAGGTCAAAGTCCTCTCCTGACTTCTAAAATCCAGAAGGGTCAGGTGGCTTCCAGCTGGAACACAGTGTGGTGACTTGCCTGAAGTCACAAAGCAGGGAGGTGACAAAGTGGGGAGAGAAGTCCATCCCCCCTCTTTTACTCTGGTTGGCGATCCCCTATTTAGCTCACATTTTTCTTTTCAGTGAAGAGGACACCACAGACCCAGTATCAGTCCAGGTCTCACCCCAGGAGGGGCCCTGCAGAGGGAGGGCTGGTTAGAAGCTCCAGAGCAGTCAAGTGTTAGCCTGAGCTCTGCCCCAAGGGGTAAGTGACCTCGAGCAGGCTACTTAATCTCTCTGAGCCCTGGTTTCCTGGTCCTTAGGGTAGGAACAATCATAGTACCAGTAAAGTCTTCTTCAAGGTGCGGCCCATTTGCCTCCCAGGAAGCTAGTTAACAATGCAGACTTGGGACCCCCAGACCCGCAGGATCAGAATCTGCCTTTTCTCAAGATCCCCAGGCGACTCTAAACTCATTTACATACATAATACATACAGCACTTACCATGTGCTCCCACCCACACAGTCAGCCCCCCCGATAATAAATGTAAGCTCAGTCTGCACTTGAAAGGGTCTGGAGCACAGGCCGGGGCTCTCCGGAAGGGCTGACTTACTGCCCAAGGCTGTGCACCCCGATTCGAACCCCAGGCTTGGGACTCTACTGCACCACACGCTCTCTTTCCACTGAAGACCCGAGTCTCCACAAGTCACACGCTAACATGGGTGTTCTAAGAAGCAAAACCCTCACGTTTTAAATTAATACACTGGTCCCCGTGTGCCCCTCTCATCAGGGCCGATGGTGCACGTCTGTTCACCTGGGCTCCATTCTGCAATTCAGGAGCTCTACGAAGTGGAGTAACCCGCTGCCAGCTGCTACCTGAGGTGAAATTTTTAAAGTGAAAGAAAGCCTTAAAACACACCGTATAAATTTACACTCCCCTTCGCCTACTAACACCTTCCTCGGGCAGAGAACACAACAGAATGTCAAGCTAGAAGGCATCGTTTTGGTTTCCCAGCTCTGACACCTAGCCATAGAGCAAACCCCAGCACAAACTCCAGGCAGGCCTGGAGCCCCATGCACGAGGCCCGTGGTCCTAAGTTCACTATACACTTCAGTGGAGACTGGTTAAGTAGCAAGGCTAAATGTGAGGACTAGGAAAGGGAGTACAGAATCACACCAGCACGACTGACCTGCTGTATCCCGGACAAACATTTACAGCCAACAGCTCCAAAATTCTCCTGGGGCCTACTGCATGCAAGGCACAGTGATACCGTGCAGCGGCGGAGGAAAGACATCAGGCTTGGATCTCAAAGATCCTGGCCAACACTGGGTCTGAGAAAGAATCTACACATAGGGTGGCTGTGAGGATTCACTGGGATAAATGTCAAATACCCAGCCGAAAGCACACAGATGGAGTCATCAATCCATGGACACATCTGTGCCAAGGCCTGGGCACAGAAATTTTCCTGTCATATTTCAAGATTTGGAAGTACAAGTAATAATTGTGATTAGTTTTACAAGTGTCCAGGTGGAAGTAACAAAAAAGAAAGGGTTTCAAGATTTCAGATCAGGAGATTCTGATTTTTATATACCCATAACAAACTGGATATATGAAATCCCAAATTCATGGAAAAAAAAAAAAAAGGCAGATTTCAGTTAACTATGGCAGTGCTTTCCAAACTTTCACTTGTATATGAATCATCTGGGGATCTTGTTAAAATGCAAGTTTGCACTCAAGTAGTCCAGAGTAGGGCCTGAGCGTTTGCATTTGTAAGAGCTCTGAAGGTCCAAGAACTCAGTTTTGAGCAGGAAGGTTGTTTGGAATTCTTTACATTGCAAGCAACAAATCCAAGGAAAGCATAATATGATTTAAAAACAACACCCCAGGAGAACATCTATGAAGTAGTATATGGAACCACCCAGGCTAGGAGAATTTCTTAAAGGGAGGCATACCAGGAAAACAAATGACATTCTTTAAGTTGGCCTGGGCCTTATTCATATGAGTCTGCACTCCACATTACCATTCATCTAGGCAGGTGGAAGTACTCTCTAGTGATCACAAAAGCACCACACTTCTGACAAAATTCTTGCAAGCAGGGTGGTGTAGGAAACAAAGTGTCCTAGGAGATTCCAAGTTCCTGGCCACTCCATGAGTAGCGGCCATGCTAGCTCTTCACGGCCTTTCTTAAATCTCTGTTTTACCCATTTACTTCCTCTCTGCACATTAAATTTGACACTATTTCTGTTGACAGATGTAATGTTTTAAACGTCCGTCAAGTTGCCGGATATGGATAATTCCGAAGTAGTAAGATGAATGTGACTGTCAGGTTAAGGAAGCATCTTATACTGACTAACTCATCTTAATGTGTGTGTTGGGGGGGGGGAAATCAATAAAACATCCAAGGGGTTCATATTTATAGGTTCAGAGATTAAATCTGGCTATTTTTTGTATCAGAAATATCAACACACAAGATCCTCCGTGTCCTCTGAAATGAGATTCTTGGAGACAAAGTGTGAAGTAATTTGATCTCCAGATGTTTTGAGCATGGGAACACATCTGTCTACTATGAGACACAGGCCAATCTTGCACACTGGCTTAGAATAACATGTATGTTTATTACAACTCCTGTCCTGACCCGCTGGACAAGCTGGGCTCATGCTTAAACTATAGAGTCATTAAGAGCCAGTGCATGATGTCAAGCTGCCCAGAAACTGCTGAGTCCGAACCACTCACCCAGAACGGAAGGGATTCCCCTCCCCTCCTGTGCACTGGCCCAGTAACGGGGAGAGGCATGCTCTGACAAGAAATGCCAGGCCCAGGCTGTCACCTGTGCGCAGCGTCACTAATCATCCATGCAGTCACAGAGCTATTCGACCGCTCCACACCCCTGCCCGCAGCCCATGTGCACTCAGCCTAGGATGTTACATACCAAGCAGGGTCATGATTTCACCACTTGGGAAGAAACAGACTCAGAACAAAATTCTGCAGGAGCCTGGCTTGCTCTTTCCCATCTGTCCACTGCAGGAGGAAGTTAAGTTTTCCAACAGGCCACCTTCTTACTTAGGCCAGAAAAAGCCTAAGTGTTCAGATGAGCATTACAGGAGAGAGGCTGTAACAGGAAAGGTTCCCCCTTCTCACCTTGAGGCCTGCAACATGTTGGCAAGGTCCCATTCCAGAAGGGGAAACTGAAGCCCCAGGAGGTTAAAATAACTGAGCCATAGGGAGCCTAAGAGGCCTTCCTAAGTAACAAGCCTCCCAGGGAACAGGTCTGCACTTCCTTGAGGCTCCCCACTCCTGTTCTCTCCCAACCTCCAGTCCCACTGCCTGATGCAGACCTAGCTCCCCGACTGTCCCTGGAACATAAGTGACAAGCTCTAGCCATTTCCTGAATAAGCAAGTGTCCAACATTTCACGGTTTTGCTAAGATGCTTGATACCCGCAGATGACTTAAGCGAGCGAACACAACCACCTTTCCACTAATTTCAGCAAATTCACCTTGGAATGGAAAAAAGGATCCTCAAGCCCTATTTCCTCCCTGTCCCCCACCCCCAAGGCCTGGTTCAAGGGAACATAAAGACTTCCCTTTTCTTAGAAAAGCAAAAGGAAAACGCCAAGTTCTCCTGGGACACTGGAATACTTTGAGCGCAGGCAGAACTTCTCAGGAAGGATTCACGGCGTGTCTGCGACAAGTTTAGGCTCACACGCGCCGCTTAGCCGCCGGCCGGACCCACGGCTCAACTCTGCGCCCCGCCTAGTCTTGCCTGGCTCAAGGAGAGTGCTTCTCCGGGTCCAGACCGGGTTTCTGGAAGTTCGTGATCTCCTCCGTGCAGTGGGAGGTTTTGGTGCCGCTTTTTAGTGGGCTCCCGCAAGCCCTAACTCGGGACCCACTGCATGAACATGGTGCTTCTGCTCTGTGAGTGCCCGGCTCGTGCACACACGTGTGAACACGCACACACGTGTGAACACGCACACACGCTCCCTAGAGACCTTCCCTCTTCCGCGTGCCCTCGTAGTTTGGAATTCGCGCCAGAAGCCCAGGGATCCGGCAGCGCGCGGGAATTGGGAGCGACCGAGTCCCGCAGCAGAGAGCGGGCCGGGAGGGACGCGAGGTAAGGCGCGCGTGGCGTCCTGGATACTCACCGGGACCTCTGCAGCTGCTCGAAGGCGCTGGTGCTGCCCCCCTGGCCCGGCTGCTCCAGGGAACAGTAGTTCTGCGAGGTCTGCCTGGAGAAGGCGAGCGGCAGGATTCCCTGAGTGAAAGAGTTGAGGCGGCCCCGACTACCGCTCCCACTCCCGGGGGTCCCGGAGCCCAAGAAGGCGGCCGCCGGCACGTGCACGCTGATAAAGGCGTCGTCCTCCTCCAACTCGTCCTGCCCGGCGCCCCCGGGCCCGTCGGGCAGCTGCGGCTGAACGCAGGCGGTGAGAGGCGCGGGCCGGGGCGGCTGCAATTGCTCCCCCGATGTCCGGCCCGCGCCCAGGGGGCTCGCAAACCCTCGGGCCGCCCCGGGGCCGAGGACGGTCGCGTGGCCGCCGGGGACCAGGGGCGGCAGCGGCGAGGGCGGCGGGTGGCAGGGGCCCGATCCAGCTGCCAACGCCGCCGCCGTGCCCGCCGCGGCGAGCGCGCCGCAACCGCCCCGCTCGGCGGCGGCGAGCAGGCTGAGCCGAGTCCTCGCGCCGCAGGCGCTGCCGGCGCCCGGCTTGGCCGCGCCGCTCTCCTCGCCGCCGGCCCACTCCTCGTCCTGCAGCGGCGGCCGTCCGTCCAGCGAGATGTTGGTGAGGAAGGAGAGGGCAGCCTGGCGGCGCCGCGGGTCCATGCGCGGCTTCCTGGGGGGCTCGGGCGGCGGCAGCGGCGGCTGCGGCGGCGGCTGGGCCGGCGCGGCGGCCGCGGGCTGAGGCTGCTGCTGCGGCGGCTGCTGCAATCTTCTGGTGCCCGCGGCGTCGGTGCCGGCGCTGCTGCTGCTGCTGCTGCGGACGGCCTTGCCGGCAGTGGCGGCCGTGGTGGCGGCAGTCGCCGCCATTGTGTCCGTCTGCGGAGATATTTCCGCGATGCCCGGAGAAGCGAGCGGCGCCCGAGTGCTAAGCGGCGGGCGCGAGCGCCGGTGACCCGGGCTGGGCAGGGCGCGGGGCGCGGGCGGCGTGCGCGGCGGCCCGGCCCCCCAGCGGGCGGGCCATGCTCGCCCCTCGGTGCTCTGGCGGGGGGCGCCGCCGCTCCGGCCCACGCGCGCGGCTTGCTGGCTCGCTGGCCGTCTGCCCGCCCGCCAGCAGCCTGGGGGTTCGGTCCCGGGCCCTCTCAGACCCCGCAGTCTCCGACTCTCGGGCCCCGGTGTCCGTATTTATAGGTGCGCGCGCCCCGCGCTCGCGCTCCGAAGCGCTCTTTGCAAAAACACTGTATCACGTGTGGGGAATGAAACCTGGGAGGAAAACAAAGCCGCAGGCGGCAGCCGCGGAGGCTGGCGGCCGGAGGCGGGGGGCCGGAGGAGGAGGAAGAGGAGGAGGAAGGGAAAGCCGAGCGGGTGGCGGGGCGAGGGATCGGCCGGGCGGTCCAGGTAGTCCGGGCCGACTGCGGGGAGAGTTGGTGGCTCCCAGGGCGCGCGCCCAGGTGAGGGAGGTAGCACGTTTCCTCGTAGCGCTTGGACTGGGAACTGGGGGCGCGAGCAGAACCCCATGAGTCACCGCGTGAAAATGTGGTCCCAGGAGAGTTGTGGGTCTGCGGGACAATTAATTGGAGCGACGCGGAGATTTGGCCCGCGAGCTTGTTAACTGGATCCTGCGCTGCTGTTGGGCCCCGAGAAATACATCCTTATTAATAGTTACACACCCCTTATGTGGACAGTCCCACCATAAAGCTGTCGCTAACCGTTGAGTTTGTGTTTCATTCATTCGCAGACTGAGGATGCAGCCCCTGATTTAAATGCACACCCGAGAGTGCGTCAGAACCCAGGCTCGAACATCAAACGTGTGGCCAGACTAATTGACACATCTCCATTTGATGGTGCTGTCACTTTTCATCTCTTTCTTAGCAAAGGCCAACATCAATTTTTACTTCGGCCCAGAAACGTGCTCCGTTTTCCATGAAGACCAAGGTAAGCTAAGATGGCCTCACAACCTTTTCCCCTTGTCACCTTGCAAATTTTTGTGGGTTGTGATCTCTTTTCCTCCCATATAAACTGGGAACAATATGCACAGCTACTTTCTGTCATTTATTTCATAAACATCCGTCTGGTACCTACAATATCTTCTGTAAAGATGAGTACCTGTCCAAGCTGCAGCTCTGGATCTGTGAGGGGTGGCAGAATTCTGTACCCCAAACCCACGCCCAACAAATGCCTGTCCTGGGGGGGTTGGAGTGGTGGGGGGTTACCATGAGCCATCCGAAAACGCCTGCAGATTTCCCTATGCGGTTCGGGTGACTTACCAAATGCAGTAGGAACAATTGTCACACTGACTTGAGTTCTGTGACATCTAAGAAACCCTCTACACTTTCCTGAGGGAGAAGCAATGTGTTTAAGATCAAGGGATTAATTTAATTAAAGGTTTAAATTTAGCCTTGGAGCTAATGGGTAACTGTACATTGAAATTCCACTCCATTTCAAGTTCAAGAAAGTAAATTGAGTAATGTAGAGCAAATACACCCTTCCAGAGACATGCAGCCAGCCTGGAGGATGAGATATGGGTGAGTTCGGGTTACAGTGGTTTAGGACAAACATGGCACATGGCCCTTTACATGAACAATTGTTCATTTTTTATGTTATGCCATTTTTAGGCCTTTTGAGAAAGTGGAACCCAGTGTCTATATTTAGAGCAGCCTTACTGCAGCTAAGCGACCAGTGCTGTGTAATTTCATTAGGATTTTAATTACTCTCTTCAACTAACTACTTGAAACTTCCAAGTTACTTTATTACAACTAACTTAATTTACTTGACCACTGGTCTGGTTGTGCTGACAGGCAGTGTTTAAAAAAAACACCAACTCTGCACATGTAAAAGAAAAAACTATTTTTATCAAAAAAGTGATACATGTTTATTGCAGAACATTTAGAGAATAAGATAAACAAAGAGAAGTAGGAAAAAAAAAAAAGCTTTACTAACAATCACATCTCCTATGGAAATTTTGATTTCTGTCCTGTGTATATTTTTAAACAAAAGTTAAAGCGGGCTGTTTGTGTCTTGTGATCTTTGCTTGCTGTGTTGCGATCATCCTTCCTTTTAGAATATTTTTCTATAACATCACTTTAATGACTGCACAGTGTTCAGTTTGATGGAGAAACTATAATTATTAAGCCTGTGCCCTACATTGAACATTTAGGTTGTTTCCTCTTTTACTGTTATAAAGAGTGATGATGACATCCTTTGTTTTGCTAAATCTTGCTACCATCCAATATTATTTTCTTAGGTTAAATGGATTTTGGGGCAAAGGACATACCATATTTTTAAGGCTTTCTATCCAGAAAAGTTGTTCCAATTGGCTTCCTCACTCTTGCCAGCATAGGGTATTAAAATTTTTTCATCAATATTCATTTCTTTGCCCATTTAAGCTATTTTAAGGGTCAAATATGCAAACTAATTTCAAATATTTATTAAAACATCAAACAAGAATTAATATCAATTTAACCTCCAAACCGCTCCTGTGATCTTCTTATGGGGATCAGGAGAGATACAATTTACTGTTCATCTACTATGTGCTAGCCACAGACTATTTCTAATCCTTATAACTACGCTGCAGTGCTGGGGGGAGGGGAGATTATCATCAATAGTTTACAGATGAGGCTCAGAAAAATAAAATGATTTGCCCAAGGTCACTAGCTCTTAAAGTGGCTGGGCCAGGGGCTTCCCTGGTGGCGCAGTGGTTAAGAAGCCACCTGTCAATGCAGGGGACACGGGTTCGAGCCCTGGTCCGGGAAGATCCCAGATGCCGCGGTGCAACTAAGCCGGTGCGCCACAACTACTGAACCTGCGCTCTAGAACCCGCGAGCCCCGACTACTGAGCCGGCTCGCCTAGAGCTGGTGCTCCACAACAAGAGAAGTCACTGCAGTGAGAAGCCTGCGCACCGCAACGAAGGGTAGCCCCCGCTCGCCACAACTAGAGAAAACCCACACACAGCAACGAAGACCCAACGCAGCCAAAAATAAATAAATAAATAAATAAATTTATATTAAAAAAAAAAGTGGCTGGGTCAGTATGCAAATCTTACTCCAAGACCCATACATATTCTTGCGCCCTCTGCTGGTGAGGATGTTTTATGGGGGGGGCTGTCTCCACATTTAATCTCATATTCATAATTAAGAGTCAACTATAATGGAAATAAAACAAGCTTTAGAGGAGAGGGATCTGGGTTTCAAGAGTAAGTCTCTTAACCTCTCCAAGCCAGTTTCCTCTGGGTTATTCTGAGGTACAAATGAGGTTGCTTGAGAAGCATTTTATAAACTTTAAAGTACTTTTTAAAATGTCTGTTACTATACCATCCTAATCTACTTACTCCCTGAATTTTTCCAAATTCACTTATTTTTCACCTATTTATACATGCATCAAGTATTACTGAGCAACTTCTAGGTGCACAGCACCATCTTGCTACAAAAGGGATAAAAAGAAGTGTAACCTTTAGCCCTTGTGCCCTTGACATTGAAAGCAGTGAAAACCAAAAGCTCAGGACATTTCAGTAAAATGGTAAGGCAGACTCTGATGAAGTGATCAAATGAGCAATCTGACTGGAACACTCTATACATATTATCATAGTGTGAAAGAGGAGCTTTTCATTTGAGGGGAGGCCTCAAGCAAGAGCCAGGATTTAAGCTGACCTGGGAAATGAAGGAAGGAAGAAGTTCAGTTCAGGAAGAGGAAATTCTGCAAATTCCTCATGGATTGCAAGCTTAGAAGTATAATTCTTACTAAACCAGTTGCCAAGGTTTGATTATTTTTCCATTTCTTTTCATATTGCTCCATTCCAAGCACCCATTCTGAAAACTGTAATTGCATGCACAAACTGTTTTGACTGACATACATGGGAGTCAATTTAAAAAAGAAAAAAGAACCTACAAGTAATCACTGATCCTTTAAAAAAAATAATTCCGCAGACCAAGAAGTCTGAAAATTAGCTTAGAGAAAACAGTGGATATCAGTCATATCAGAAGCCATCTGACATAAGTGGCAATAACAAGGGGTTCTGATGCCAGCTTAGGCCCTTACAAGCTTATGACCTTTGGGGCCTCCTGCTTGGGAAAATTACAAAATTTTTGCGTTTGTTGCCTCGTCTGTAAAGGTAGGTTTAGTGTAATATTTTACCTTGCAGAGTTGTGAGGATTAGTGACAGTATGATGATGTAACTAGCAGAGTATCTTTAGGTAGCTATTATTAGAAAAATGCAAAATATAGAAGGTGCTCCTAACAAAGGCCAGGATGTTTTCGGTTCTAGGTTTTTGTAGTTTTCACTACTGTCAGGCAGGTAGGCCCATGAGAATCTTCAGATGTCAGCTCCAGTTCAGAACAGATTATTGTATGGCATGTTCCCTAAAAGTGCAGGCTGTTGCCTGCTTTTTATAGGCGTAAAATATAGGCATAGTGCCGATGAGAAACCTGCTACTTTCCTTAATCAGATGAAAGTTAGATTTTCCAAGACTAGAAATGGAGAATATCCAAGAGACAGTCGTTAACAGCCCAACTGTTCTCCCTGAAATTCACCTTCCCGTCGGGACTCTTAATCATCATTTCTGTTATCCTGGGAGAAGGGGAGGGAAATCGATGGGGGGGTATTGTTTCCCCCTTTACAGTTTGGCATAGATACCTTAATTTCCTTACTTAATTCTCCAGGACATCTGAGACTAGATGCAGCATTTAAATATGACTTGACTAGAAGCTCAGGGATATTTAACGAAGAAATAAACTCAATGAGTAACAGACAGCCACACAGAGCAACTTACAGAATATGACTTCCTTATAGTCCTCGTCTCAATATTTCCTAAATGCCAATCCCATGCTCGGTTCTGGCTTATGTTCTGTGAGTAGCAATGATCCTACCCTGCAGCCCTCAAGCTAATAGCAGAAAAGGCATGGAAATATTTTCACCAAAATATATCAGGTATTTTAAAAAGAGAGAGAGAGAGAGCTATATGCACAGGGGTCAACCAAGCCCCCGGCATACCTCCTAGAGTAGGGGCTATTTCAACTTTTGCCCCCCAGCACCACCCATCTAGGGCACTCTCCTCTCCCTACGCAGGAGAAGATGCCCAGAGGAAATGGCATTCCTGCTACTGGCCAGGATCCCATCCTCCAAGTCTCCTTTTCCTGTCTGGGGACCTGCCCATCCCTCAGTAACTGGCACCAGCAGCCCCTGGCATTGTTAACTCATCGGCCCAAACAGGATCATTTTGTCTCCAGACGCCTCACACTACGTGGAGGAAAGAGGAAGAAGGACGTTTTACCACAGTACCTGCCTAGCACAATGGAGTGCCTTCAGACTTTTATAACTCGTATGAGAAGCCGAGAAAAGTAGGCAACAGGGCATGTCCATTGGACTGTATGAACGGTCACGTAAGTGTGTGTTACTAATTTTTCAAGGACGACAGCTCAGGGCAAGAATGGATTTTGATAGCTGTCAGTCTGGGGAGACAAGTGCCAGTAACCCTTCGTCACTGTCACAGTGTCTTTAGAGTGTAGATCCCCGAAACAGTAGTGCAAATGCATTTACTCTTCAGATTTCTTCTGATCCACCAAAATTCTCCCTTGGATGCAGCCCAGCCAGTTGTGAAGGAGGAGGGATAGCCATTCATAATAAGTGGTCCATTCCACTAGCCCTCCGCCAGCGGGGTGCAGCCAACGGGCCCAGGTTCGGGTTTTCAGGTTCCGAGCTCTCCCGCTAACCTGTGACTGCTGGGCCTCGGCTTCTTCATCTCAAGGCTGGAGCAAATCCTGTTCACCTCGCATGGTTACTGTGCAGATGAGAACCAAGGCATGTGTAGAACACCTCCCACTGTCTAACACATAGTGGGTGCTCGTGAATGGTGGCTGATGCGAGTATACAAGGGACCCCAGAGAAGCACGCCAGACTGGTGAGCAGTGGATGTCCCGTTCCACTGCCCAAGGCATTAACTGCCCTGGAAGGAACGTGGCGTCCAAACTGTGTTAAGAAAAATACATTTCAGGGCTTCCCTGGTGGAGCAATGGTTAAGAATACGCCTGCCAATGCAGGGGACATGGGTTCGGGGACATGGATTCGAGCCCTGGTCCGGGAAGATCCCACATGCCGCAGAGCAACTAAGCCTGTGTGCCACAACTACTGAAGCCCGCATGCCTAGAGCCCGTGCTCAGCAACAAGAGAAGCCACCGCAAGGAGAAGCCTGCGCACCGCAACGAGGAGTAACCCCTGCTCACCGCAGCTAGAGAAAGCCCGCAAGCAGCAATGAAGACCCAACGCAGCCAAAAATAAATAAATAAATAAATAAATTTATAATAAATAAATAAGTCAATAAATATACTGTGTTTAAAAAAAAAAAATACAGGGCTTCCCTGGTGGCGCAGTGGTTGAGAATCTGCCTGCCAATGCAGGGGACACGGGTTCGAGCCCTGGTCTGGGAGGATCCCACATGCCGCGGAGCAGCTGGGCCCGTGAGCCACAATTACTGAGCCTGCGCGTCTGGAGCCTGTGCTCCGCAACAAGAGCGGCCGCGACAGTGAGAGGCCCGCGCACCGCGATGAAGAGTGGCGCCCGCTTGCCACAACTAGAGAAAGCCCTTGCACGGAAATGAAGACCCAACACAGCCACAAATAAATAAATAAATAAAAATTTTAAAAAAAGAAAAAAAAAAAAACATTTCAGATGCTACCCTGAGATGGCCTCAGTCTTCCAAAAGGGGATTGTTCATGCCCATAATGCCACCCAAAATCCAATTGCAGAATTTTTATGATATTGGCATTTTAAAGAAAAATCAATGAATTTTCTTCACTGTGATACTTTTATACTTCAATTATAGCAAACTCTTGATTCTCTTTGAAATTAACCTGTTTTTATTTCTTTTGAAATTATACTGATATGCATGAATAAGCATCTCACGTACAAAGAAGAAAGCACTTCTTATGTAATTATAGCACTTCTTATGTAATTATGTAATTTCCTGAACATGCAAATTACATATGGCGCTGGCTTCCAGATGAAAGCTCCTCTAGACTGTGCACAAATCGATAGGCCTAGAAGGCTCTATGTCTCCCAGTATAAAAATGTTATTTTATAGTGTTTGCGTTTGTTAGGTCACTCTCACGTCAGAGTGGGACGAATGTGGCCAGATTCTGGGGGAAACATCACCACTTTGCCTGCCACTGGAAGTTTAGCTGAGCTAATTAGTGGTCTGTGGTAACCTTCACTGATAGATGGGCAAACCACATGAAGAGACGGCCCAGAGAAACTGAAATGCAAATGCCTACCAATCACTTGAAAAAAGGAGAAATAAGAGTGATGGACACTCTTATATTGCTGGTGTAGACTGGAACAACCTTTCTGGAAAGTCATTTGGCAAATGTATCAAGAGCCTTAAAAAGTTCACGCCTGAGAGCATGGGCTTGGGAGTCACACTGGCTGGGTTAAATTTTGGCCACACTCTCATGGTTTTGAGCACATTGAGCACGTTACCCTTTGTGCTTCAGTTTTCTCATCTGTGAAATGGGAATGATAATCTACCTTTTATAGCATTGCTATGAGGAATCAGTGCAGTAACGTTGCAGTTAATGCTTGGTACATGGCAAACACTCATGAAATGTAGTTACTGCAGTAATCCTAAGGAGCTATTGAGAAACAAGGTCAAACATTTATGCACAAAAATATTCATCGTAGCATTGTTTAAAATAAAGGAAACTTGAAAAAAGAAACCCTAAATGTGGAGCAATGGAAAAACTAAGTAAATTATGGTTTACTCAAACAATGGGATATTGTGCTTCTATTTTTTAAAAAATTATGTTTACCAAGCTTTCTTAATGACATGAAAAATGTGTTTTGAAACAATGCTAACCAAATAGAGTAGAAACTAGATAGATCACAATATCTCAACTTTGTGAAAAAATTGAATGGAATTGTTTTAAATACTAATATGTGCCTAAAGCGTACATGTGACCAGAGGGGTAAATCACTGGCTAGGATAGTAGGATTATGGTGATTTTTATTTGCTTCTTTTTGTTTATGCAAGTAGAAATAAGTGTGTGGTCATTATAGAAACTGCTTCCCAATGAATATTTTTTAAAATATTTTTTAAATACGTAGAAATAAAGCTTGGAAGAAACTATGTCCAAATGTTAAATGGTGGAATTATTGGGGAACTTTTTTCAATTTCTTTAGGGATATTAGGAAGCAACTAGCTTTCTCTGCCACCGATGAGTAGGAGGTGTTTAGGCAGAGAGAAGGAAATGCCTTTTAGTAAGGAAACCAAGTATGAATGAAGGTGCAAAGACAGGATAAGAAAGGAAAGGACTTTTTGGAAGGGCTGGCAATGACTAGACGTCCCAGAACAGCTACATTAAAAGGACTGTAGCAGTGAATCATGAGGAATAACACCAAAAAAACAGTATGTAGGGCCAGATCACGAGGAGCCCTGAATCTGAAGGAAGGAATTTGAACCTATGGGCACTAGAGAGCCATAGGTGATTTTTGTTTTTTATTTTTTTTTTAAGTTTCATCCGGTTTGTTTGTTTGTTTGTTTTGGCCGCTCCACTCAGCATGTGGGATCTCAGTTCCCAGACCAGAGATCAAACCCGTGCCCCCAGCAGTGGAAGCGTGGAGTCTTAACCACTGGACCACCAGGGAAGTCCCCATAGGTGATTTTTCAACAATAAGTGACACATATGTCAAAAGCCAAACTGAAGGAGTATTAATTTGGCAAAGGTGCACATGGGGTTGAACAGAGAGTCTTAAGATCGGAGAGGGTTTTTTCTTCATTCTTCCATTTATGTATTTATTCATTCAGCATGCATTGAGCTCCTGCTTTATGCCATGCCCTCTGCAAGGCACCCAGTAAGGCAAGATCCCAGGCCTCAAAGAGTTAACAGTCTGCTGTGAAAACTGGAGAAAGAGAGCAAAGGACACAAGTGTGGGTTCCCTTTTATGAGCAAGCCCTGAAATGGTCATTTCTACCTTCTAGTTTGAATTCTCACCAAAGCCCCGCTATTTATCCTATCTGACCTATGAAGAAACAGAGGCTCAAAAAAGTTAAGCATGGGGTCGTGCTTCTGGTCACACAGCTGATCCCTGGATAATTCCTTCTGTAACATCTTAGGGTAGAGGTCTGTGTCACAGGGAGAGGCCGAATCCTAGGTGGTCAGAGAGGCCCCACAGTGAAGGTGATATTTGAACTTGGACTCTAGTGCACATGTGAGATAGGGCATTTCAGGCCATGCACAGGCATGGGGTCAGTAATGTTAGGACTCTATTACAACCATTTGGGCCCGAGGCAGTAACACTTGGAATTGGCAGTGAGAATGGAAAAGAAGGGTCAAGGGCAAGAGGCACTGAGGAGAAACTGGCTTCCAGATTTCCAAGCTGGGGGGCAGCTGTAATTCCTGAAAGAACCAACAGTACCCTGGGGAGGGGAGAACAGATGAGAGGGTCAGATGCTGGCTACGTTCTGGCATGAGTTCCTGGTCTACACCATCACACAGGGGCCCAGGGGAAAGTAAGAAGGAGTAAGAAGGTCTCATTTTTCTAAATAACACCTTAATCAGGTGGAAAGAGAAGTAGGCTTTGTGTTTGTACTGTCACAACCCTCCAGTCTGGTTACAGATGGGCTCACATGGTGGATGGCTGAGGGCCCTGGTCTCTGGAGTCCCTACACTGGCCATGGCCACACATTCCATTTGCCCTTTGAGACACAATTCAGAGCTGACACAGCATCCTGGCCCCCTTTTGTGATGTACGCGAGAGAAGCTGTTGGAAACAAACCATCCGAGGACTGGGCTCATTTCAGCCATTTTCTAGGATCCTTTTGATGGCAGGTGACAGAAACCCAGGTGAAAGCAGCTTAAGGAGAATTTATCTGAAGATATAGGAAGGTCTCAAGGAACACAGAAACAGGAATACAGCTGGAGCCCGGGCACACAGAGAACCGTGGATGTGGGCCTGCCTTTTCTTGCCCCCTAACCTTCTCCGGTGCCTGATTCAGACTCCATCATCTCCCTCCGCAGATTCTGTTCCTCTAGCCCACTGGGCAAGAAATGTGGCCTCTGACAGTGTACAACCTTTATAACCTACAGAGCCTGGACCCTCCGGGTTTCCATTTCAAATTTACAAAGAAAGACTGAAAGCACAGCTTGTGTGGAGCTGGCCTTGGACTTCTCAACTAACAGGCATTCACTCCCAGAGGCAGATGGATGGTGTGTGGGTCGTAACATCTCTAGGTCTAATTTCCTTGCTTGGGAAATGGAGATACACTCTCTACCTTGGAGGTTACTACTGTGAAGAGTAAAGAGGATAAAAAGACATTGGTGATATTCAGACTTCCCACCAAGTGCTCCTAAAGGCAAAAAAAGAGGAGACTGGGACTACCCTGGCGGTCCAGTGGGTAAGACTCCACGCTTCCACTGCAGGGGGCGCGGGTTTGATCCCTGGTGGGGGAACTGAGAGCCCACATGCCGCGCGGTGCAGCCAAAAAATAAAAAATAAATAAATAAATAAATAAATAAAAAGGGAGACTGACAGCCTGAGGGGTCTCTTGGTGAAGCTGGAAGCAGGACATTGATTTGAGGTCTTGTTTTTAGCATAAAAATGTGTTGGCTATGGGAATTTAGCATATGATAAAACTGACATCTCAAATTAGTAAAGATAAGATAAATTATTTAGTCAGTGATGTCGGGATTGACTGGGTTGCCAGCTGGGGAAAAAAAAAAAAGATCCCTCACAGTCTACAGCAGATTAAATTCCCGATGGAAGAAAGATTTAAATGCAAAAAATGAAATCGTAAAAGTAGTTAGGAAAAGGGCGAAAGACCTTAGCAAAAGAACTCAACATGTCCTCATGGTCTGCCTCGTTCAACACTGCAACTCCATTCCCTAAAGCAGCGCTTGGTACAGAGCCAGGACTTAATAAACTTTTCGTGGAAAGAATTAATGAGAGAATATTTCTTAAATCACCTCAGATAGGGGAGAAGCTTTTCTAAAGATGATCTAAAACCCAGGAGCTATAAAAGCAAAGGTAAATTTAGCTACCATATATATGTATAAAACAAATGAGGTGGGGGGCGAGGGGAGGGAACCAAACTAATCAAAAGACAAACATACTGGAGGGAAATATTTGCAATTCATGTAGCAAAAGGGACCCTTCCTTAATTAAAGAAATTCTAAATGTTGATAAGAAAAAAAAGCCAACAATCCAGTAGAAACATGGAGAAATGATATGAAGAAGCAGTTCCCAGCATAAGACATACAAATGGGTCTTGAACATTAAAAAAAAAAAAAAGAAAAGAAAGATATTCAACCTCCTTCATAATTTAAAAAAAGCAAATAAAAACTCTAATGAGATACAAGTCTTCACCCATCAGATTGGCTAAGGTCAGAAAGTTTAAGAACACGTTGTTGTCTGTTGTGCATTGGCTAAAGGATCAGGAAACAGATACTCTGATGTAGTGTAGATTGGGAGCACTCTTCAGAGGGCAAGTGGACCATGCAATATGCCCTGTGACCTACTTGCAGGAATCTCTCCTACAGATATACTAACACATGTACAAATGAAGAATATTCAGGGTTATATTTGTTGTAGTGTTGTTTGCAATAGGAAAATACTGGAAATAATCATCACAGGGCTGGTTAACAAATTCTGGCACACTCATACAATGAAAAACTGTGCAGCTGTTGAAATAAGTCTCTATGATTTATGAAAAGGTCTCCAAGATGTAGTGTTATCTGAAAAAAGCAAGATGCAGGGCAGTGTGTATTTTATGCTCATTATACTAAACAGCAGCAACAACTCACATACATGGTACTTACTTGGACTGTGTATAGATGATTTCTTGGAGGATTCCCAAGAATCTGGGCATAGTGGTTGCCTCCTGGGAGTGAAGCTGGGTGGTTGGAGAACAGAGGGGTAAATTTTCATTCTAAACTTTTTTATACTTTTCAAATTTTGCTTCATGAACATGTATTACCTCTTCAAATAATAAATTAAGAAAGTGTGTTAATTTAGCATTCTGCTCCGTGCTATTATATATCCACTATTGATTAATGTAAAAATCATGTTTTACATTACTTACCTCACACTAATTAACTCTCCCTCCCAAATCTTTGAGTGAAATTAAAATTCTAGAAAGATGCAGCACATTTATCCCGGGACTTTGTCTGCTGGGCACACCAACAAGTGGCCCCTTTCTGAAGAGAACAGAACTTTGTAGAGTGTTTGGCACATTAAGTAGCTGCCCTACAAATGTGAGTTCCTGTCTCTGCAGGAACGGAACTGTTCTGGGAGAGGGGCTGGAGGGAACCTCCGCTCCCCTGGCAAGGACAAGAGGCTGATGAGTGTCTTGTGCCCTGATCAGGACCTTGGGAGACCTGGAAATCCAAGGTCATATAGGGTCCACATTCTTCAGCCTAGCCCAGTCTCTGGCACATAGTAGGCACTCAAAAAAATATGTTTCTGGAATGAATGAACATACCAAGAGTTAACGGGAATCTCGCCTGAGGGAGTGACAAATGCTGTTGGGAAACTTTGGGGAAGTCCCATAAATAGATGACATTTAACCTGGGGCTTTATCTTTTTCATTTTCTTTTTTTTTGGCCATGCCATGGGGCATGTGGGATCCTAGTTCCCCCACCAGGGATTGAACCGGTGTCCCCTGCATTGGAAGCACGGAGCCTTAACCACTGGACCGTCAGGGAAGTCCCTAACCTGGGGCTTTAAGAAGGAATCCCTCACCTGGAGGACAAGGGGGATAAAGCAGGATTTCAGGCAGAGAGAACAGCTTACCTTTAGGCATAAGAGTGGAGGGATTGGGGATCACAGAACACCTATCCGCCCTGCTTGGAGCAGCCATCAGATGTTTTCAGTTACCATGGGGGCATCACGTGTGTTGGCGGCTGTCTGACAAAGTGAATTGGGAAAGGTCCAAAAGCTGACAGACAGGAAAGAGAGTAACCAGGTCCCATTCACTTGAAGCCAGAGGAGGCTTTGGGAAGGGAGGTCCTCAGGTGGACCCTCACACACCCCTCCAAAGACTGACTGTGAGATGTGGGTGGAGCCATGCTCGCAGCCTATCAGATCCAGTGCCTCGTTCTTAAACCGCCCCCTTCATTATATTATTGCCCAGTGAGAGCCACAAAATAGAGGGCCACGATCGCTTATCCAGAATCCAAAGCGCTTCGAAAATCCTAAATCGGTTTTTAAAATTTTGTCAAAAAAACCCGCCCTGAGCTGATCTGAAGCTACACGTAGACGTAATTCATCGCACTCTTACGTGTCCGTATATACGTTTTGCTGTAGAAATATGTGTGATTGATGACAGGATGCTGTTCTAGACCCCGCTGAGGGGTTATATAACACATTGTAGGCGCACCATACTACTTTTAGTACTTAAAATCTGGAGAATTCTGAATTCTGAAACAAACACATCTGGCCCCCAAGAGGTTTGCATCAGGTTTTGTGGTCTAACATAATCGACCAACACACAAAATGTTTAAAAATAAAGGTAATATAATGTCCTGGGTGTAAAAGAAGAAATAAAAGAATAGAAATGTATAAAAACAGAATATGTATTTCAACACGTAAATGCTGGGGCAGGACTATACCAGAAGACGGGGGTGGGAGGCGGCAGTGAGTGGCAGACATAGACCCCTCCTGTGGAGGGGGGTTGCCTCTAAAGTGGACTTTGAATGTGGCAATTCGGATAAAACTGATAAAGTTATATATATTTTTTGCAACTCAAATGCTAGGAGTCCTTTTTGGGTAAGCGGTCTGAGGTGATCTCTAAAAATGGTCCACTATTCACTTGACCCAGAAAACCCCACAGAATCATGCAAATCAAGAGGCTCAGATCTTCGTGTTCACTTTAAGAACACTCGTGAAACTGCCCAGGCCATTCAGGGTATGCATATCTGAAAAGCCACCACGTATCTGAAGGATGTGACTTTACAGAAGCAATGTGTGCCAGTCTGTCGTTACAATGGTGGAGTTGGTAGGTGTGCCCAGGCCAAAGAGCAGGGCTGGACACAGGGTCGGTAGCCCAAAAAAAGTGCTGAATTTTTTACTGCACATGCTCAAAAATGCA
Organism: Eschrichtius robustus; assembly: GCF_028021215.1. Classification (NCBI taxonomy): domain Eukaryota; kingdom Metazoa; phylum Chordata; class Mammalia; order Artiodactyla; family Eschrichtiidae; genus Eschrichtius; species Eschrichtius robustus. The sequence goes on along the minus strand of NC_090837.1, from coordinate 40,256,259 downwards.
GAGAGTAATGCTGAACTTAAGGGCTTAGATGTAGAGTCTCTGGTCCTTAAGCATATCCAGGTGAGCAAAGCACCCAAGATGCCATGCAGGACTTAACAGAGCTCATGGTCAGATCAACCCGTACATGAGCTCTCCCTGCCACACTGAGATGATCCTTCCTGAAAAAGAACAGATTATTCCTAAACCCGAAGAGGAGGTTGCACAGAAGACAAAGATATCCCAGAAGAAACTGAAGAAACAAAAACTTATGGCCCAGGAATAAATGCTGCAAAAAAAAAAAAAAAAAAAAAAAGCAAATAAAAGTAAAAGCAAAAAAAAAAAAAAAAAATACTAGGAGTGGCATTGCCATGATTTTCCAAAATGGTGAACAACTCTCGGGAAAGTTCCAATATAAAAAAAAATACAGTCTCCCTCAATTTACTCAATAGTTGCATTCCTGGAAAATCTGGTGCATATAAAAACCATGCAGAATTACTTTGTGTTCATTTGCAAAACGTAATTAGGTTTTAGGCCCAGATGATTATAATGAGGTTCTTTGCTTACAAGATACGTTTTAATGAGATGTTTGGAAGTGATTCACGATGCAGGACAATTCTTTGTTGTGGGTGACTGCCTCACACATGGCAGGGCGCCTCTTGTCCCTGGCTCCACGTGTTAAATGTCAGTAGCATCCCCCAAACAGATGGTTATGACAACCAGAAATGCTCCTCACATTTCCAAAAACCTTAGGGTGGTAACCTCAGGAGGGAACACAGCTCACCCCTAGCCGCACTCGGAACCACCGAGTGGAGAAGCCGGCAGGGTTGGCGGATGCGCCAGTGGAGTCCCAGGGCATGCTCCGTCCAGGTGGGGAATCCTGCAGTCAAGTCTGGACTGAGCAGTTTGGATTTGAAGAACCTTGTTTTTCCCAGAATCTAAGGCTCAGGGAAACACACTGGCATTGGGTGTGCCAGCATGGAGCTGTGGCTCTCCAGTTGGCCAACCTGTGGGAGTTTTTGGCCTTGGGCATCACTTTCCCCTGCCAGTGAGGTGGTGCCTTCTCCAGTGGGTGATGGGCCACATGGGCTGATCCGCTCAGGTTGGGGCGTGTCAGGCAGCCCATGGCGGTGCGCCTTCCTTTAAGACTCATTCTCCAAGTCTGTGTATCTTAGTGGTTAGGAGTTAAACACAGCAGCATATTCACAATAGCCAAAAGGTGGAGGCAACCTAAGTGTCCTTCCATGGGTGAAGGGACAAAAAAAAATGTGTTACATACATACAATGGAATATTATTCAGCCTTAGAAAGGAAGGAAGTTCTGGCACATGCTACAACATGGATGAAACTTGAAGACATCATGCTAAGTGAAATAAGCCAGTCACAAAAAGACAGATACTGTCTGATTCCACTCTCTAGAGAAGTCAAAGGCAGAGAGACAGAAAGTGGAATGGTGGTTGCCAGGGGCTGGGGAGAGGGGGGATGGGGAGTTATTGTTGAATGGGGACAGAGTTTCAGTTTTGCAAGATGAAGAGAGTTCTAGAGGTGGATGATGGTGATGAGTGTGAATGCATGTAATGCCACTGTACTGCAGTTAAAAATGGTTAAGATGGTAGATTTTACGTTATGTGTATTTTAGCACAAATAAAATTTCAAAAGCAAATAAAGAGGGAAGGTGCTGATGGAAAGACTACGAATCAAGTGTGGGCTCTGCTGTTTACCAGGCTGTTGTGGATCTTGGCCAGGTTAACCCCTCTGGGTCTTAGTCTTCCCATCTGTGAAACGGGGATAATGATGTACTCTCCTCGGGGTGGGGGGGGAATTACGAGGGTCACTAACTCGTGTTTGTAAGCCACAGGGCACACTGTCTGCACTCAGGAAGTGTGGCTGTTATCGTGCAGGTGGATTTCACTTATTCACTGCTCCTGAAAGCAACCTTTCCCCTCAGACACTCTCATAGAAGCATTTGGGGCATTTAGCCTAATAGCAAGGTCATATGGACACTAACAAAGCAGAATGACTGGGGACCCAGGACAGTGCGTGTATAAGTTTCCTGCGTCTTCCTGCCTGGGGGTCAGCATCCTCCCCGCCCACAGTGAAGCATTCTCAACTGTACTTTAGGCAACTTCACTGTATCTAGACAAAGGCCTTCTTAACTGACCCTCCCTCCCAGAGGGACACTTCTCCTTAAGTGTAAAACCTCCAGTATTCCCCTTTTGACTCTTAGGGAGAGTTGATAATTGTTGACAGCAACAAGCATTCATTTTCTTTTGTTTTGTTTACACAATAATTTGATTGGAAAATCCTTCCTGGTGCAGTAATTAATGACCGGCTGGAGCTACTAATGCCAGAGGTAAAGCAAAAGGCACTTAACCCAGCTAGCATTAGCTACCAGGAAATGTTAGACCTGGAGGGTAATCCCTGCTGGTACAAACTCTGAAATGGAGAGGAAGAAATAGAGAAAAAAAAAACCTAAGCAATTTCTTCTTGTGCAATGAAAAGTTTAAAAATGGAGCGTCATGTTGCCATAGACACAATTCCTGGCTCTGGGCTGTCCTCCATGCCTGCATCCAGCCGCACAGCAATTAGACACGGTTTTCAGCAGGGCAGCTGAGCCTCCCAAGTACCTATAATGAAGATCTGCAGCTCCAAGCTCCCGCGGAAATCCTCAAGCCTTCACTTGTCACCATAATTTCCTTGGGAAGTGTTTCTAATTACATATTTCTTGCTGCCTGCTCCAGGTCAAGTCTTCTTGTATACAATATTCGAATTACATAAAACCACAAAACAGTGAGAGCGACCCTGGAGTGGTCCAAATTGCTATGTAGTTGCTTTTAACTTAGTAGTTAAGCATTACTGGGTGTAATAGGGCATCGTTTGCATGAGCAAAAATAATGTTAAAGGAACATGCCTCATTCTTTTTAAATCTCTGTAGAGGTCAGACCCATTTTAGCAAGACATTTATATGATAACAGAATTCCCAATTCCAACACATAGACTGTTTATTTTAACTATTATAGCAGGGTCTTTGTCAAGAGGAACTTAATTCTTTTGTATTATCTCCTGGGACCTGCCATTTAGGGAACTTCTGGCAGTTTAGTTCCCTGGAGGTGGACCGTTAGTTTAGGTAACTCTCCAAGATGTAAGACAACCTTCACCCACTAATACTTAGAGAAAACCGAAGTCAAATTAATCTCAATCCAGATGCTACTGTATGGATGTTAAATTTTCTTTGGAGTTGAGTAAATTGGAGGATACTTCAGCTCTTGAAGAAGAGGCAGAAATGGTTTTCTAAAAGGGTGGGTTGGCTAGGGTTGGGGGTTCCCCTCCTTACAGGGGAGGGGTCTAAGTCCACCAGCCTCTCTACCTTGCCTTGTGTTATGGAAGACTGAGCACCTGCAGGACCCAGAGTTACTGACTACCTGATCGTCTTGGTGGGCCTGAGGAGTTGTGCTCAGCTGAGCTCCCAGGCAGTGCCCACTGGGGGAGGGCCGGTTCTGGCCCCGGCTTGCAGCCGATGCTGACGCAAGAACATGTTCCGACCCCGTTCCCTAAGGAGTTTCAGCAGAAAGTGGCAGCCCTGCAAGAAACAGCATTTGCTCTAGGCTTGCTTCTGCCCACTGGCTCCTCCTCCCAGTCTCTAAATGTTGAGGCCTAGGGTTCAGTCCGGGACCTCTTCTCTCTGTCTGCACTCAGTTCCTAAGTGATGTCATCCAATTACGAGGCCCTGAATCAATACCATCTGTAGCAGATTGTGTTTTCCAGAGTTGGCCACAACAATATCTCCATCCCATATACTCTTCTACAATGTGGTCTTCACACTCTTTCCATGGAGAGAAGGGATCTATATCCACCACCCTCCCCATCCCACCTTGAACCTTGGCAAGCTCTAACTCTCTGGTAGCCCAGAGGATGAGGTGGAAACGATGGTGCATGACTTCCAAGGCTGAGTTAGGAAAGACGATGCAGCTTCCACCTTGTTCACTGGTACACTCACTTTTGGAGCCCTGAGCTGCCATGAGTAGTCCAGCTACCCCAAGGAAGCCCAAGCCACATGGAGAAGCCACTCTAAGTGTTCCAGTTGACAGCCCCTGCTGAGGTCCCAGTGAATAGCCAGCCTCAACTGCCAGATTTGTGAGTGAAGACACTTCCTGGTGATTCCAGCCCCAGTCATCATGTTGCTTCGAACCCTTGAGTCTTCTAAGCTCAGACCCCAAATTTGTGGAGTAGAAACTAAACATTCCTGCTGTGCCCTGCCCTGAATTTCTAACCCACAAATTGGTGGGTAAATGAAATAGCTGTTTTAAGCTAAGTTTTGGGGTCATTTCTTATACAGCAGTACAGTCTGGAACACCATCTGTATGCCAATGACTCCCAAGTTTATATCTCCAGCTTAGGGCCTCTCTCTGAGCTCTAGACTCACATATCCCACTGTTGATTTAGCTTTTTCACTTGGCTGTCAAACAGGCTTCTCATAGAACATGCCCCAGATCCAACTATTGACCTACCCTGCCCTGCAAAGCTGCCCTTCCCTCAGGTGTCCTCATCTCAGTAAATGACACTGTCACTTCCCTGAAACCCAATTGCTCAGACTCAAAATCTAGACATAGTCAGTGACTCTTCTCTTTCTCTCCCAACTCCCATCCAATCCATCAGCAAATCCCATCAGCTCTACTTTCAAAACATTTCCCAAATAGGATTACTTCTCACCTACTCTACTGGTATAACCCAAACCCAAACTGCATCTTCTCTCTCCTGGATTATTGCTATAGCCTCCTAACTGGTCTCCCTGCTTCCACTCCTGGCCTGTAGTCCTCACCTCCATCAAGTCTCCAGAAGGCACAATAAACATCTCAAGATGTAAATCACAGCAGGAGCCTCGGCTCCTCCTTGTTCACTCATCTGGTTGTTGACCAGGAATCTAGCTGGGGCTGGTGGTGAGAGCACTCACATCCAGCCTCTCCATGTGGCCTGCACTTCCTCATAATGTGGTGGCTGGGTTCAGAGACCAAGTGTCCCAAGAGAGAGAAGGAGAGCCAGCTAGGAGTGCATCTAGGATTTAGCCTTGGGCGTCATGCAGCAGCACTTCTGCCACATTCTACTGGCTGAGGCAGTTATGAAGGTCCACCCAAGTACAGAGGCAGGGAACAGAGACTCCACCTTTCAATGAAGCCTGTTAGGGTCACACTCTAAGAGGAGCACATATAATGGGATATACATTGGTGCGGCCATCCTTGGGAAGTATAATCTGCCCCACTGTTCAAGAAAATTTAACTACATAAGAAAGAAAACCGTACACCAAAAAATTCCATAAGCATAATGTAAATGGAAAAGACAGTATAAAGAAATGCTAACTCTTTTTCCTAAGCCCCTCACTGAGCCCCTCCTCTAGGCTTTGTGGGTTGATTACAGGCATATTTGGCTGGTTAACATTTTATTTTTTATTTATTAAAAATTTTTTTTGGCCATGCCACGCAGCTTGTGGGATCTTAGTTCCCTGACTAGGGATTGAAACTGGGCCCTCTGCAGTGAAAGTGCGGAGTCCTAACCACTGGACCACCAGGGAATTCCCCCCCCACCCCTTTTTGTTTTTTTGTTAATACTGCGGAGGGAAATTGAGTCTAATGTGCCTGCTTCCTCTTCTCTCTGAGGGCAGGAAGAAGAGAATGATGTCTCCTTCATCTCAACCTATAAGGCTCGCTTCAAATGATACTTTCTCCACAGACCCTCCCTGACTTCCACTGTGTGAACACTGAGTTTTTCCCCATCTCACAAGGTACTTATACTTTCTTCCTTGTATTTCAGTTATTCATCTGTCTCTTTTAAATCTTACCTCTCTTTAATTCCTCCAGGGTATACTGAACTATAAATTTCTCAAGGGACAGGGACTTTCTTTGGATTCATCACTGTTGCTTTTCTGCCCTGGTCTTTGCACTGTTCACATGTGTTAATTATGCAGTGTGTGCTGGTGGAATTCATGAAGAAGCAGTTGTGTCCAGTGTCTGTCTCATCTATATTTAATAATCCTGGAATGTAGTAGGTGCTCAATTAAAACATGTTTTTGGTGAATGGATTGTGATCTACTAAATACAGGACATTTAAGGGGGAAGTAAGCATAAGAGCTGGTCCCAGCCTTCAGTTACTATTTATACCTTGCCCAACAATGAAAGAGCTATCACAAGGCAGGGCATGATTATGATTTTTTGACAAAAGTCTGTGGGACTTAGAGAAAGCTTTTCTAAACCTATATAGCCAAAGTCAGAAAACATACAGGAGAAGACTGATTGTTTCTACTGAATAAAAATGAAACACTTCTGTACATTAAAAAAAATCATAAATACAAGTAAGGCAAATGGAAAGCCAGGAAAAACTTGTCAGTATATTAACAAAAGGTTACTATCTTTAATATTGGAAGAGGTCTTCTATGTCAGTAAGAAAAAGACAAACATTTTTTAGTTAGGGAAAGGATATAAATACTCAAAACAAAAAGAAAAATATAAATGGTTAATAAACAGAAGAAGAAAAACCTTTAACCTCATTAGCAATCGTAGAAATTCATAGGAAAACCACACTGAAATAACATTTTTCTTTTATCAAATTGGCAAACTATTTTGTTAAGATAATCTGCAATGTTGGCAAGATTAGGAAGACTGAAAATTGATGTTTAAAATGGACATGCTTTGTAACCCGGCATTTCAGTATCCCCAATTTATGCCAAAGAATTTATTGCTGAGGTTTGCCAAGATCTGTACACAAAGACACTTCATGAAGTACTGATTTTAATAGCAGAAAATTGGGATTAATGTCCAGCAATTGGGATTAAATTGGTTAAATAAATCATAGCACCACCCTGTGATACAACATTATATAGCCATTTCAAGTGCTGATATGAAATAATATTCAATGAAGTGGGAACATATTCATGTTACATAGTTAATTTAAAGTTTCAATTTATCAAGCAAATGTAGAGTTGTTTTCTTTTTCATCATATATATGTCCATAATCAAGAACATGCATAGAAGAAGCCTAGAAAGATTTACATCAAAAATTTTAGGATTCTGTGATTTTATTTTTTCTCACCTCTTTTTTGTGTTTTTAAACTTTCTAGGGAATTCTCTGGTGGTCCAGTGGTTAGGACTCTGTGCTTCCATTGCAGGGGGCGTGGGTTTGATCCCTGGTCAGGGAACTAAGATCCCGCAAGCAATGCAAGCTGTGTGGTGCGACCAAAAACAAAACAAAGCAAAACAACTTTCTACAGTAACATTCTTTTCTATCCAGGAAAAAAATACCACTATTTCTTTTAGGTGGTGTGGAAGTGGCCCCTGCAGTGTAGGTGGGAATGCCAGTTCTGGCTATTTCCTTTGAAAATATCTCTAGGTGCCATGGGTACACATTTACAAGAGCCCATTTTCTCCTGAGAATAGAGTGAGGATGGGAGGAATTTTGGTGAATGTTTGTACTTGCAGCTTGTCCTGGAGTAAATCTTTAAGACTGTGGGAATAGGTGCTTTGTGCTCTGTTGAGCTGGCGAATGTACGTCAGGTTTCCTGTCCTTCTGTCTCCGTCATGTGCAAGGATCTGTGAGTGGAGGGTTTCATTCATCTGAGTGCATCTGCAACCCCATCAGGAGCATCTCAGTTTCATGGGCAAGTGGTTTGCTTTATTTGCTTTATTTGCTCCCGACGGAAATAAAGGGATGATACAATTAGTTCTGTCCGCTGCACGTGGGGGTGGAGCTTAAGTGAATTACAACGTTCTGTGGCAAAGTAAACATGAAATGGGCGTGAGAAGTTGGATAGCAAGAGGAAAGCAAATTTACTGATTTTCTCCTTTATTTGGCTCTCAGGTTTACGAGGATACACAAAAATCACACAAAGAAGTCTGATGGGAATTGTCTCTAAAACTAAAAAATAACATCAGCACTGATTTAGCCTTCATGAATCCCTCTGACTCTATTTCCAAATATAAGCCCTATATAAAACCACCCCGTTTCACTTTGGGGACCACTAAAACAAGTGACTATTATAGGATAGAAAAAAAGAAGACGTTTCAATAATATGTGTGTTCAGATGCTTGCATCAAATGTTAAAAACCTGTCAATTCACAATGCAGAATACCACCTGCCCACAGGTACAAACAAAAACATTTCCTTTGCTCCAAGGGATCTTTTTTCCATTTTATTATTGCTAGTGTAAGAGATCAGGAAATGTCTTAAAATGCACAAGTGGTTTTGCTGACTTTTTATGTGGTTTCTTTTGAATTCAGGAAGATTTGAATGACATAAATGAGCTCTGTACAGATGTTTCTAGAAGGTTTATGGCTCATCTCTGAGGTTCCCAGAGAGTGGTCAGCTCCACATCACACCTCATGGGACCCCGTGGCCCATGATGATGAAATCAAAGGAGGCTGTAATTTTCTCTCAGCCTTCTTTGGGCTTGAAAACTGGAAACAGCACAGAAGACCATACATTCAATGACACATCAGATTGGCATCTTCCCTGTGCCAGCAGCCATGCCCACGAGCTGTCATGGTGTGGTGTGTTACAGTCCTTGACCTGCTGGTGTTTATAGCTGGGGGTGAGAATGGAGCCAGGGAGGGGACATTAATTTAATAGGCTTCTGGGTGTTTCCATTCTTATTTCACTCTTGGACAAGCCGAAGAAGGAAATGGTTTTCAGCAACCTCTGTGATAAAACTATTTGCTTATTCAAATGAGTTATCTCTAAAAAATGCTAAAGGACAGTTTAATAATCACTGTCCCCCAACTGTCTCTCTCTAAATATAGTCCACATATATGAACCATGAATCTCTCTCTTCCTTTCCTCCACACTCTCCCCGATTTTCCCCCAAACTGGCCTACTTTAGCTCTTTTCTCCTCTCCTTTTTCTCATCTTTTTTCCAATGGATTTTTCCTTCTTCTTCTCTAGCAACTCTCTGTTCTTTCCCATGTAAAGCAAACCAGCCTACCTTGGCCATTCTCATGTTCCTCCCTAACCCTAACACCACACACAAAGGCCCAGGGTCTCCCGGGGAAGGTCGAATTCTCTTAATGGGTGCGATAACTCCAAGGATTAGATACTATTAACTCACCGGACGGATGAGAAACCCGGGCATAGAGAGGGCAAGTAACTTAGCCAGGGCTGTGCAGCCCTCGAGTGGCAGAACCAGCCTTCAAAATTCCTCCTTCCAAAGCTTGGGCTGTTTCCAAAGTACAAGCGGAGGTCCTCAGGGAGGGCTCTGGGTGGATGAGGAGCAGAATTAAGTCCTATTTACCGACAGCCACATCCTCTTAGATTCTCGGAGCGGCTTCCATGCCCAGGACAGGAAATAGCCCTTCTCCCAGGAAGCCCCCCGTGGTGTGCGTCTCAGGCGACACACACATTGTGGACAAAAAGCATTCTTGTTCTCAGAGGCCTGTATCTGCACAGCGCCAGGGGACCACTCACACTGTTTTCCCATGAATGGTGCCCCCTGGAGTTGTGTGAGGGCTCGGCCTTGGCTGCACAGTTGCTTTATTTCTCACGTTGCTTTTTTTGTGGAGGTCTTGAGGGGAAGGACTGTGACATCTGCTCTTGGCATGTTTCCAGCCCTGCTGAGGTTCAAAGCCCACATCTGTTCCAGGGTCTTTCCCTTCTGGTTCCTCTCAGTTCTCACTGACACTTCGGGTGGGGACCGATAAACTAAGCTTAAAATTCACGTTGTCTTAAGCACCTAGAAGAGGCAACTCGTGTAGTTGGAAGTGTTTGAAAGACTCTGAGAAAAAGGTATCCCAAAATGTACGTGTGAATATACACTCTCTAGAAGTTACTGTCGTGTAAAATTCAGAAATAACCACTTTTAGGTGAGAATCTATGAGTCATTTTGGCGAACGTGGGGTGGGGGAGGGGAAGAGCAGGAAGGGAGGAGACTTCAAGGTTTCTGTAGAAATAATTCGAGGGTAGGGGCATCTTCTCTCCCTTTGTCCCCCTTAGGTAGGTTTCCCGACTTTGCTGGGCCCATTAGAGTCTGAACTCTGCTTTCCTGTGACCAAAGGGTCACAGCAGTTTCCTAGCTGAAACTCCTGGGAGCTGGTGACCGACCAATGGGAAGACCAGCAACAGTGAGAAAAGCAGCCTTGACCAGGGGCGGCTTTAAATGAGTGAAACTCCATGTACTTGGGGTTTGAATAAGCCTGTGCGTCCTAACCCATTTTTAGTACCTGTATTTGATCTGCTTTTAGCATGATGACCAGTCAACAGACAATGGGCTCACAAGAGCCAGAAGGGAAGGGAAGCTGAAGGAGGCTTCTCGAAAGCAATGCTACCTAAAACAAAACCATTTCTCATGGCTGGCTTTCATCTGTCAGAAAGCTTTGCCCGTGAGATCAGGGGTATTGAAGCAAGAAGAAGGGAGTTATGGGTTTTGTTCCTCTCTATTCTGAATCAATAAAAGTAACAAACCTTGTGTGATTACAATAAGAAATATATACTTGGTCTTCCTCACTGGTTCCTGACACAGAGCTCCTAAATCCCTTGGCATTCCCTGGATGACAGGGACTCTTTTATTTTTTCTTAAACATCTTCATTGGAGTATAATTGCTTTACAATATTGTGTTAGTTTCTGCTTTATAACAAAGTGAATCAGCTATACGTATATATATATCCCCATATCTCCTCCCTCTTGTGTCTCCCTCCCACCCTCCCTATCCCACCCCTCTAAGTGGTCACAAAGCACCGAGCTGATCTCCCTGTGCTATGCAGCTGCTTCCGACCAGCCATCTATTTTACATTTGGTAGTGTATATATGTCCATGCTACTCCTTCACTTTGTCCCAGCTTACCCTTCCCCCTCCCTGTGTCCTCAAGTCCATTCTCTACGTCTCTGTCTTTATTCCTGCCCTGCCCCTAGGTTCATCAGAACCTTTTTTTTTTTTTTTTTTTTTAGATTCCATATATATGTGTTAGCATACGGTATTTGTTTTTCTCTTTCTGGCTTACTTCACTCTGTATGACAGACTCTAGGTCCATCCACCTCACTGCAAACAGCTCAATTTTGTTTCTTTTTATGGCTGAATAATATTCCATTGTGTATATGTGCCACATCTTCTTTATCCCTTCATCTGTTGATGGACACTTAGGTTGCTTCCATGTCCTGGCTATTGTAAATAGAGCTGCAATGAACATTGTGGTACATGACTCTATATGAATTCTGGTTTTCTCAGGGTATATGCCCAGTAGTGGGATTGCTGGGTCATATGGTAGTTCTATTTTTAGTTTTTTAAGGAACCTCCATACTGTTCTCCATAGTGGCTGTATCAATTTACGTTCCCACCAACAGTGCAAGATGGTTCCCTTTTCTCCACACCCTCTCCAGCATTTATTGTTTGTAGATTTTTTTGATGATGGCCTTTCTTACCTGTGTGAGGTGATACCTCACTGTAGTTTTGATTTGCATTTCTCTAATGATTAGTGATGTTGAGCATCCTTTCATGTGTTTGTTGGCAATCTGTATGTCTTCTCTGGAGAAATGTCTATTTAGGTGTTCTGCGATAGGAACTCTTTTGTTCTAATTAGGCTCCTCTGGGCTGGCCCCTAGGTAGCTTCAGGATGGGGCTAGTCTCCGGAAAGGCCAAGCCATGATTAGAGGCATGGACCTATGGGGAAAAAGGAGGGGTTAGAGACGGAGTTCAACCACCAATGATCAATGACTTAATCGATCACACCTATGCAATGAAACCTCCATAAAAACCCCTAAACAATGGGTTTTGGAGAGCTGCTGAGTTGGTGAACACGTCTTGGTGCTGGGGGTGGGGGGGGTGGCAGCAGACCCAGAAAGGGCGTGGAAGCTCTGCATCCCTCCCCCATACCTTGCCCTATGCATCTCTTCCTTTGGCTGTTCCTCAGTTGAAGTCTTTATAATACACAGTAAATAGTAAAGTTTACCTGAGTTCTGTGAACTGTTCTAGTGAATAATCAAACCTGAGGAAGAGGTTGTAAGAACCACCAAATTTATAGCTGGTTGGTCAGAAGTACCGGTGACCACCTGGGACTACGGCCAGCATCTGAAGCGGGGGGAGTGCGGTTTTGTGGGACTGAGCCTTAAACCTGTGGGGTCTGCACTAATTCAGTGGAGTTAGTGTCAGAATTGAATGGAATGGAATTGTAGGACACCCAGTTGGTATGAGGAGAGCTGGAAAATCGGTTGGTATGGAGGAAAAAAACCGCCTCATTTGGTGTCAGAAGTGGTATGAGTGGAAACAGTACACCTTGTTACAAGTGTTCTTTGTTGAGGACTGAGAATTCTGCAACCTTGAAACAATGAACACTGGGGTTTCGAATAGAGCAGGCAGGGACAATTAATAGGCTTCCGGCTGTGTCTGTTTTTTCACTCTTGGACAAGCAGATAAAAGAAGATGGTTTTGAACAGCCGGTTTGATAAAACTATTAGTTCATTTGAGGTTTTGGGAGGGTTGTTTTATTTTTTTAAAGATAAATAACTATAAACCGCTATACTGTGTTGTAGGGCTCTTGCCTGCCCTGTTGTCCTGGCTCCGGCAACAGTGGGAGAGAGTCAGCAGCCTGGGATCCAGAAGTGACCTGCTGGCTATGTTGGTGACGCTGGACAAACAGCTGGGCCATAGACCACATACTTGAGGAATGTTTTCCCAGCCTGGCCAGGGGAGGCTGTGCACTGTCCCGGTTTGTTCTTCCGCTTTCTGCAGCCAGTGTAGAAAAAGCAGGTCCAGCAGGGGGCCGTTGTCACAAATCGATGATATGTACCTCACATTCAAAGTTCGTCACATATTGTTATGCTATATAAAAATAACATTCTGTTTGTCATTTATGTTTTTTAGAATCAAAGTGTGTTCACTATGCAAAGATGAGTTGACAACGTATTCTCTAAACATAGCTGAAGAATGTTAAGAAACCGGAATAGGATTTTAGAGAGAAGCGCACTTGCTTTCAATGAGTAAAACTCCATGTGCTTGGGGTATGAATAAGCCTGAACATCATAATTCATTTCAATATTTGTCTTTGATCTGCTTTTTGCATAATGATCAATCAACAGACATTTGAGTGACTACTTGAAGAAACTTTGATGTAGAAAATGCTAGGCTAGAATCATTATCTCGTGCCCTATTTGGACTCTATGGAAAAGAAAAGTATTCTTTCTCGTTTAGTGTTCAGGAGAAATCCCTTCATCAGTTTATGTTGGTATTAGCAATTCAGAATCTACTAAAATGCGGAACAGAATAAAATTAAAAGTTCATAATAAAGAGCTGAGTACAGGCTTTCTAAAAACTCAGTCATCAACACATTAAAGTGATGTGACCAAGCTGTGGTCTTCTTAGAAACTGTCTAGAAACCTGTCTTCATAGAAACTCTCTAGTTCCCCCCGCCCCCCGCCCCAGAGTGTTTTTTTGCTCAACAGTAGTACATAAACATCACCAACTGCTTTGAGTTGCCAGTTGTTTTTCCCAAGAAAAACATGCTGTTGTTATCAAGTATCTATGTTGTGAAATTTTTACAGCTTCTCAAAAGCTCTTCATGAAGAGAAATGTTCTCCAGCAAGGATAGCAATCACAGCCTCAGACACACACACACACACACACACACACACACACACACACCCTTATCCTTCAAAAATTCAGAACATTCATGCCTGTGTCAACATGATTTCAGATAAGCACCAACCCACGAACCCAAACATGGTGTTGGCAGAGCCAGTAAACAAAGAAAAAGCGGTGTTCTGTTTGCTTCCACCTCATCCGCCACCATGGGCACTGTATTTTAATGCATTTTTGTTAGATAGCCAACCCTGCCGTAATTTGTGTCTACTTGGGCCTTTTACTAGGAAGTACAGTTTCTGATTTTTAGAAGAAAAAATTTGTTTTCTTAAAGACAGAACTGTGAATGTCAGTCACTTAATGAAGGCAAAAATGATATATGATATGAGGTTTTAAGAAATCACATTTAGGGGACTTCCCTGGCGGTCCAGTGGTTAAGACTCTGCACTTCCACTGCAGGGGGCATGGGTTCGATCCCTGGTCCAGAAACTAAGATCCTGCATGCCGTGCAGTGTGGCCAAAAAAATAAATTAAAAAAAAATCACGTTTAGAAGGAACACAGTCATTTATTTCAGCCTGTCATGAGTATTACTGCCCCAGCAGATACATGAATTACACAGCAGGGTCTTTTTGGTCACAGTTTGTAGCATGACTCACCTAGATTTACCAACTCCTGAAGGAGCTGATGAAACAATGCTTTAAGAAAAAATAAATTGCACATCTATTTAAATTTTAAAATACTGTATATAAATAGCACTTTCTGTGACAAGAGTCCCCCAACTCCCATTTAAAAACTTATATGGTGTTTTCTCCATGAACATGGATTGCCTTTCTGGCTGGACTGTAAGCTCCTTTTTTTTTTTTTAAGTGAAATATAGGTGACATGCAATATTATATTAGTTTCAGGTGTACAACTTAGTGTTTCACCATTTATGTACATTATGAATTGATAAACACAATAAGTCTAGTAACCATCTGTCACCATGCAAAGTTATCACAATATTATTGACTACATTCCCTATGCTCTGCATTACATCCCTGTGACATTTATTTTATAACTGAAAGTTTGTACCTATTAATCTCCTCACCTATTTCAGCCAACCCCCCATACTTCCCCTCTGGTGAGCACCAGTTAGTTCCCTGTATCTATGAGTCTGTTTCTGTTTTGCTTTTTGGATTCAACATATAGGTAATATCATACAGTATTTGCCTTTCTCTGACTGACTTATTTCACTTAGCATAATACCCTCTAGGTCCACACATGTCTCAAATGGCAAGATTTCATTGTTTTTCATGGCTGAGTAATATTCCATTATGTGTATAGATATAGATATTATATAGCTCCACATCTTTATCTATTCATCTATTGATGGACACATATTGTGTCCATATCTTGGCTACTGTCAATCAGTGGACATAGGTGTGCAGATACCTTTTCAGATTAGTGTTTATTCATTCAACCACTCTATGTCTTTTGATTGGAAGCCTTTAGTCCATTAATAGTCAAAGTAATCATTGATAGGTATGTTATGTGTTGGCATTTTAATTATTTTCTAACTGTTTTTGTAGTTCTTCTCTGTTCCTTCTCTTGTTCTCTTCCCTTGTGATTCGATGACTGTCTTTTGTGCTACGTTTGTATTCCTTTCTCTTTATTTTTTTGTGTCTCTGTTATAGACTTTTGGTTTGCGATTACCATGAGGTTCATGTAAAATAACTTACGTATATAGCAGTCTGTTTTAAGTTGATGGTCGCTTAATTTTGAGCACATTCTAAAAAAACTACATTTTTACTCCCCCTCCCACATTTTATGTTTTTGACATTGTATTTTACACTTTTTTACTTTGTGTGTCGCTTAGCTAATCATTTTAAATATAGATGATTTTACTGTTTTGTCTTTTAACATTCATACCACCTTTACTATATGTTTGCCTTTACCAGTAAGATTTTTTCTTTCATAATTTTTTTGTTTCCAGTTATGGCCTTTTCTTTTCTGTCTAAAGTTCTTTTAACACTTCTTGTAAGGCCAGTTTAGTGGTGATGAGCTCCTTTAGCTTTTGCTTGGCTGGGGAACCATCTCTCCTTCAATTCTGAATTATAACCTTGTCAGGTAGCGTTTTATTAGTTGTGAGTATTTTCTTTTCAGGACTTTTAATAAATGGTGCCAGTCCTTTCTGGCCTTTAAAGTTTCTGCTGAAAAATCAGCTGGTAGTCTATGGGGGTTCCCTTGTATGTAACTAGTTGTTTTTCTCCTGCTGCTTTTCAGATTGTCTCTTTATCTTTAACTTTTGACATTTTAATTATAATGTGTCTGGGTGTGGTTCTCTTTGGGTTCCTCGTGCTTGGAGCTTTCTGTGATTCCTGAACTTGGGTGTCTGTTTTCTTCACCAGGTTAGGGAAGTTTTAAGCCATTATTTATTTAATAGGTTTTCTGTCCCTTTCTCTCTCTCCTCTTCTGGGACCCTATAATATGAGTGTTAGTACACTTGATGTTGTCCCAGAGGCCCCTTAAACTATCCTCATTTTAAAAAGTTCTCTTTCTGTTTGCTGTTCCAACTTGATGATTTCCAGTTCCCTGTCTTCCAGATCACTGATATCTTCTGCATCCTCTACTCTGCTGTTGATTCTCTCTAGTGTGTTTTTCATGTCAGTTATTGTATTCTTCAGTTCTGACTGGTTCTTTTTTCTATATTCTATCTCTTTGTTGAAGTTCTCACTGAGTTTATCCATTCTTCTGCCGACTTTGGTGACCATCTTTATGACTATTTCTTTGAACTTTTTATCTGGTAAATTGCTTGTCTCTGTTTCATTTAGTTATTTTTCTGAAGTTTTGGCCTGTTCTTTCATTTGGAAGGTGTTCCTTTGTCTCCTCATTTTACCTAACTCTTTGTGTTTGTTTCTATTTTTTAAAAATATTTATTTATTTATTTGGCTGTGCTGGTCTTAGTTGTGGCATGTGAGATCTTGGTTGCAGCGTGCAGGATCTTTGTTGCGGCATGCGGGATCTTTAGTTGCAGTATGTGAACTCTTAGTTGCAGTGTGTAGGATCTAGTCCCCTGACCAGGGATTGAACCCTTGAACCTGGGCCCCCTGCATCGGAAGCACAGAGCCTTAGCCCCTGGACCACCAGGGAAGTCCTGTTGTGTTTGTTTCTATGTATTAAGTATATCAGCTACATCTCCAGGTCTTGAAAGAGTGGTCTTACATAGAAGGTGTACTGTGGGGCCTTGTGGCACATTCCGCCCCCCCCCCACCCCCAGTCATCAGAGTCACATGCTCCAGTGAGCTGTGTGGGGAGTGTATGCCCTCCTGTTGTGGTTGGGCTGTGATTGCTGCAGGTGCATTGGTGGTCAGGGTTGGTTCTTAGCCATGCTGGCTGAGAGGTCCTGTCACAACTGCTACAGGTGTGCTGATATGCGGTCCTGGCCCCCAGTGTTGCAGTGCCTGGCCGTGACTGTTGCAGGCATGCTGGTGTGCAGGGCTGGCCCCTCCTGGAGCTGGAGCCACCCCCTGGAGTGGGCACTGGTGCTGGCCAGGGTGGCCTGCCAGGTGGGGGAGGGCAGGAGCCACTTTGGAGGGGCTGGCTGGGGTGGGCAGGTTGGGCAGGGCTGGTCCTCAGGGAAACACCAGGGCAGGACACATGGTGTTAGCTAGTTTGATGAGTAATGACAGACGTAGTACCCACCAGCACCAGGCCAGCTAGGTGGAAGGAGAATTTTTTAAACGACGCCCAACAGCATTTCAGTCCCAGAGACAGTTCCACCAGATCGCTGCCCCTCCAGCACATACCCTAAAATTAGTCAATGAATCACCTGGGAACTTTACAAGCTGCTGCCTCTGCACTGGGCCTCTGAGCCAGTGAGTTTGTGCCCAAGCTCTTCAAGATCAGCGTCTCAGTTTCCCACAGGCCTCCAGCTCCCCCGGACGTAAGCCCTCTGACTTTCAAAGCCAGGCCTTATGGGGACTTGGCTTCGCAGTGCAGGTCCCCTACTGCAGGGGGGCTTCCGCAGCTGTGCTTTCCCTCCCGCTTTGTGGGTGGCTGCACGGGGCTGTGGGTTCTGACCAGACTGCGTCTCTGCCCCTCCTACCTGTCTCACCGTGGCCTTTTCTTTCTATCCTTAGTTGTAGAAAGTTGTTTCTGCTAGTCTTCAGATCATTCTCAGGGATAGTTGTTCTCTATGTAGTTGTAGGTTTTGTGTGTCCGTGGGAGGAGGTGAGCTCAGGTCTTCCTACTCTGCCATCTTGATCTGGAAAACCCGGGATCAATGCTTTTTTTAAGCTGGTTCCAGATACCATACTGCTACTGATTCAGTTACCAACATTTTAGTAAATATTATTCCAAAACATTCCAGTCTATCATTCATGATGAGTTAATACAATTTCTCTATCAAGTCTGGTGCCAATTTTTAGAAAATAAAAAATGAATAAATAAAAAGGTATGTATCAAAGCCTAGAGAGGAAAAGAGAACATTTTTGGACAGATTTTTCCCTTGGATTTGATTACATGAAAGCTCCCAAAGACCATGATGTCACTTCCCTCTCCAGGTAAAATGCTGTGATCCTTCTCTTTCTTGGTAATGTGTCTGAGCCGTTTGTCCAAGGGTGACCAGTGACACTCCCTTGTATCAGGCCGAGGCACTGAGGCAATTGGCCAGAAGAGATCGGAGAGATCTGAGGTCAGAGTACAGGAAAACCCAAAAGCCTGAGCAGCGATGAGTCAGAGGCAGGTGCACCATGGAAATCCAGAGCCCAGAAATATCCAGGGGCTGAGCAAGACAAGAAGTCCAGAGTCCAAGCACACGCCTGCTAGGAAAGTTGGTAGGGTTTCTACGTCCTAAGTCAAGATGTGGTCAGAGGATGAGGCCTTTGTTCCTTTTCTTCCGTGTCCCCCAATTCTGTGCTTTCCACAAATGCACTCTCTCTCTTTTTTATGGTTACTCAAAACCTGCCCCTCTTTTAAGATCAGGGTTACATCCCCTTTTGTTCCACCCCTTGCTGACTTGAGCCACAGCTATTCCTTTCCTTGGCTTATGCTGTTAACCATCTATGCAACTCATTTAGGACTTAATCTTATGGTGTTTTTTTGTTTTGTTTTGTTTTTAAAGTTATTTCATATACTAATTCATTTTATAAGGATGGTACAATCTTTTTTCTTTTTTTAAATTAATTAATTTATTTTTGGCTGCGTTATGTCTTCGTTGCAGTGTGCGGGCTTCTCACTGTGGTGGCTTCTCTTGTTGTGGAGCATAGGCTCTAGGCGCCCAGGCTTCAGTAGTTGTGACTTGCGGGCTCAGTAGTTGTGGCGCACGGGCTGAGTTGCTCCGCTGCGTGTGGGATCTTCCCGGACCAGGGCTCGAACCCGTGTCCCCTGCATTGGCAGGTGGATTCTTAACCACTGCGCCACCAGGGAAGCCCTATGGTGTTTTTTTGACATTCAGAATTGTTGTTTCAACGTATCTTGTTTCCCCAAACCAGACTAGAAGCTCCCTGAAGTTAAGACCTGATCCATAGTGTGAGAGGCTAGACCAGGGACTTTATCTCCAGCGGTCAGTCTTGCTCACCCACCAATGGAGCCATCGGCCTGTGGTTTATTAGATTTTCCTGAGTGAGAACAGGATGGCTCCCAGAGCCTAAGGCGAGGGTTGAGTCTTCCCGGGTGAATGGTCTTGGTGCAGCCTCCCTGGGGTCTGGGCATAAGTTCCCGGTGGTGCTTCCTCACGATTTACCCTCTTACCATTTTGCTCTCCAGCTCTCTTTTATCCACATTTGTGCTACCCTTTCTAGATTGTAGGAAATTCTGTCCTCTTTCTGAAACCTGCAAAAGTTATATTGTTACTGTGCCTCATTATGGTGCTGACTTTTGAATCTTGGCAAGTGTCTGATAATCCAATCTTTGGCTTTCTTGGAACTTTTCTTACAATTCCATGTGGGTCTTTGTTATTCATCCTTTACTATTTATTCTTCCCATCCATGGGCCATATGCTCTCAAGGTCAGGTTAATAGAAGAGTTCCTTTGGTTTCATCAATTCAGTGGAGGCGCAACTGGTATTGGGGGAACAATTGTATGGTCCTTGGATTAAAGGACTTTCAGCATGCCTGGCCTTCCACCACTGAGAACCAGCATTGCCCTCAGGTATTACAGCAAGCAAAAATGCCTCCACCAATTTCCAAATGGCTCCTGGTCGAGTCACATGGTTTTCGATGCTGTCTCGCCACCCAGCACTCCAAAAGCACACACTTCCTCCCTGAATGGGATTGTTTGTGCATCTGCCAATAGACTGTTTCTTTTCTGAAAGCTCGTCATACCTTTAAGTTATTCTTCCTTTTAGAGGGTTTATTTTTGCTTTGGAATGAGTCATATATTATTTTGTTTTGTTTTGTTTTACTTATTATTATGGGAATTGTCAAACATACGCAAATAGAGAGAATAGCAAAATGAACCCCCATGGATCTATCACCTGGTTTCAACAATTATCAGCTTATAGACAATCCTGTTTTTTTCTATACCCTTACCTACCACCCTCCACCCACGTCCTGTGCCATTAGATAATTTTGAAGCAAATTACAGACATCATTCATTGTATGCAGCTTTTGGATAAACTTTGGGATATCTTTTTGTGTTTCAAAGGCAACAAGGGTTAAGGTGAAACACTTGCTTAATTCTCCAGGACTCCACCCTTCCGCATCCCTGCACATTCCTTCTGATTCAGCTAACTTCCTTGCTTCCTCTATATTCTGAGACAAAAATGCCAAGACAAGTCAAGAATTTATCAGATGCTCTGTTTTTAGCAGAGGGAGACTTGAAGCAGCTGTTCGGAGCATGCAAGTCTCACTGTTGCTCCGTGTTTTCTCTGTGCTAGTTTGGTGATCTGTAACAGGCAATTGGCATCCACATCTTCTCTAATACAGTTTAACAGCATCCAAATATCATTTCTATTTCTGCCTCTCTTTGTATTCCCCGAAAAGCTCTCCACCAGGCTGGGAATCTGAGTCTGTGCTTTAACCGGCCCTCCTGTTTTGTTCTTTGCCTATCCTGCTCATTTGGAAAAGGTATGTCCTTCTGCTGATGTACTCGAGTTACAATTCCCATTCTAGCACTAAATGAAGCCAAGAGATTGCTTTTCAGTTGTGACTATAAAAGTATTTTGAAAACAAGGGGAACACATGTTGAGTCAGGTAATGGTTGAGTGGTAATCCGGCAACGGGAGATCAGAATGATTGGTTCTGTCATGACTGGTTCTTAAATGATTGGGACAATCACATGGTCTGTCCTGCCTTCTTCCTTTGTACCCTCGTGGGATGCCTTTGCTGACTATTTGATTGCCCAACGGTTAGAATTGATTAACCCTGCTGACTTGGGGCAGCTCTTTGAAAACAAATTGATGAACCATGTAAACACTAAGCTTGACCTGGAGCACTCGTAAGTACCAAACCATTGACTCTGAGGCCCCTGGGGCTCTTCAGTTTATTTGGGGAGCAATGAACTTGACTTGGGATTCAACTTTTCAGCCAGCCTCTCACTGAATTATGGCTATCCCCTTGGATTTTTTTCCCCCCAAATGTAACTCCCCTCCAACTTCTTGCTTCTAGATGAGTGTTTAAAAAGAGTATAGATCTGTGTTAGGAACAGTTTGAAGGCTCCCTGTATACCTGGGCTGCAAGCAGATCCAGTAGAAGGAGGGGGATGTTAAATGCTCATGCCAGACACCCCAAAGGAACGCTTAGATTGTTGTATTCAATTAGTAAGTGCAGCATTGTTTAGAAAAGTCTTGTAACAGTACTTTTTAAAGTTCCACTACTAAAAAGATGTAATTTTGACGTCTTTATCTTCTTTTGTGCTTGTAACATTAGCCCTAGATTCGAGAGTGCAGTGGTATTATTATTATCATTATTATTGATTTTGGCCAAACACTGAGGGTGATTTAAGGAACTTGCCTAAAATCAAATGGTTTATTAGTACAGAGTCTGGAGCCTATGTCTCTGCTAGAATAGAGAGAGATTTGCCAAGCTTGTCCACTCATTCTATCTGCTTTTGCCAAAGTCATAGTCTGTAATAATTCAGTCCAGCCTGGCCATTTACATGGCCGTCAGCAAACGAGCCAGTCACCATCGTGAGCTGCAGAGTAGAAGGACTTTGACACAAGAAAGATCCTCATCCTTGCCTACCTCTCTGAGGTGCTGTGGCAACTAAAAGAGCAAATGTGTATGAAAATTCTTTGTGAGCTGTAAAGCCCCATTCAAAGGAAAATAAGGATGCTGATACAAATAGCATATGACACCTGCGGCGTATTTTCAGTTAGCCAGTCATCATTGAGCTGAATCCTTTATGCCTCATCTCATTTAATCCTCACACCAATCTTAGAATGTTCTGTCATAATTATTGTTTTTCTATCTACATATAAATATATATGGTATAGGATAATATAGCAAAAGTATAAATGTGCTTAATAAAAAAATACAGTTTTTAGTGCTGTAAAGACTTCTCTGGACCAATCCCACTCCAAATCATTGATTTCTGCCAAAAAATACAAAGGGAACAAGAAAACCCAATGGGCACCCCCAAATAAATCAGACCCTCAACCATATCCTTCTCTGGCATTCGTAATTCATCACTCACTTAACAGCGGTTTCTGAGCATCTAAATGTGTATATATATATATATATATATATATATATATATATACACATACATTTAGATATATTCTAAAATATATATAAATAAATATGTATATGTGCTCTTAAATATGTCAGCAGTGACCTTCTATTTATAAAGAACAAGAACAAGGCTTCTTCCAAGTGGTCACTTTAATAATTATCCATTTAATAATTAATAATTCCTTTAAAAGATTGCATAAAATATATCCATAAAATAATTTAATAATTATCCACACCTTTGGTCAAGTTCCTCTAGGTGGTGGTCTCTTTTCTCACTCCTACTCGTCAGTATAACAAAAGGAGAAGCCTTCAAATGCAGTTAGTGTGAAACCAAAGACAGCTAAGAGATAATTAGGGGCAGAGAAGAGGAAATGCCAGCTTCTTTCAGGATGACGTTGCTTCCTTTTTATAGGTGGGAAAACCAGTCTTTTCATATTGGCTTGTCAAGGCATAAGTAGCAACGTGGTTCCTAAATGTCTAACAAAATGGAAATAATTTAATAAATTATAGTGCAGCTATACAATAGAATATTATGAGCCAATTAAAATGATTTTTAGATGGGGAAAATTATAGTGTGGGGAAATCCTCAAAATAAAATGGTAAATGATAAAAATCAGGGTATACAACTGTATGCGTGGTACACCCCTAAGGTTGTTTTACACACACACACACACCAGCACAAAATAGGCATCAAAATGTTAATAGAGGTTATCCTTGGATGTCGAAGCTATGAGTTTTTCAAAAATTTTAATTATTATACTTTTCCTTACTTTCCAAATATTCTATAATGAACATTTATTATTTTTATAATAAGAAGATGGATGTAAAATAGTAAAGAGGTTGTATATTGTGATTTAAATGTAGGCAAGAGCTTCTGAAGATTATAGTTTCCAAAGTTAATGTGGTTTTAATAGTCCTGTTTAGTTATGAACAGAAATCTGATTTTGCTACGCTGCTTTCCCTTATTCTAGGGGCTTTTTAGCAGATTCCTATTGTACTGCATGGTTCTTATCTTCTCAGCATGCACAGAATTTCCCAGGAGTACCTGCTAAATGTTTTGGGCAAATGACTTTCAGATGACTGGGGCTCAGCCTAGCAAAGGACTACTGCAGTGCATTGAGTTTCCTTCTAATTTAAAGGAGATTATTTAAATTTGCCTAAAGCTCTCAATGTGCTACTTGAAAGTTCTTGCTAAACATAGAACAAAACCAATAAAAATCTCTAGGGAATAAATGTGACAAAAATAGGACTAAGAAGCATTTTTATGAGCAGATATTTGAATATTAAGTGTTGAAAGACATTTATTAATTGGAGATAAACCTCTGAAAACCTATTGAAACATACACATGGGACATGATCATAATGCAGAGGTATTGATTTCTGCCTTAGAAAAGTATTTTTAAAACTTAATAAAAATAATGCCATTTGCAGCAACATGGATGGACCTGGAGATTGTCATACCGAGTGAAGTAAGTCAGACACAGAAAGACAAATATCATATGATGTTGCTTATATGTGGAATCTTAAAAAAGGCTACAAATGAACTTATCTACAAAACAAAAATAGAGTTACAGGTGTAGAAAACAAACTTATGGTTATCAGGGGGTAAGGGGGGGGGAGGGATAAGTTGGGAGACTGGGATTGACATATACACACTACTATGTATAAAATAGATAATTAATAAGGAACTACTGTATAGGGAACTCTATTCAATACTCTGTAATGGCCCACATGGGAAAAGAATCTAAAAAAGAGTGGATATATGTAATGTATAACTGATTCACTTTGCTGTACAGCAGAAGCTAACACAACATTGTAAATCAACTATACTCCAGTTAAAATAAAAACTTAATTAGAAAAACAAAATGAAAATTAGATTGGTATTTCCTAAAAGTTGGCCAGCCCTCATGGAGAAGAGCAGGGCATCCTCGTCAGGACCTACTTAGCTAGGGCTCGGTGCCTGTGGGATTATGAGGAGGTCTGTGAACACGCCTGGGTTAGAAGTGGGCGACACTGTGTGACAGAGCTTCACCTCTGGGGCTCAGAGGCATGGACTGTGTTCCTGTTTGCTGTCAGACCCCTTCCCTGCCTCTCCCCTGCTCCTATCTGCTATTTCAGGGAAAACACTTCTCAGATTCCTTGCCCTCTGGCTTGATGTAGTTTCCATTTGGCCAATGGAAGCTCCTGGAAGACTGGGGGAGAAGGGTAGAAGCCATGGTACTTTTCTCCCTCTCTCTGTACCTTGGGCGGTGTCTTTGGTTATAGCTTTTCCTCCTTTTTGGTACTGGCTTCTGCCAGGCGATTCCGAATTCTGGGCTCCATCAACACCC
Organism: Eschrichtius robustus; assembly: GCF_028021215.1. Taxonomy (NCBI): domain Eukaryota; kingdom Metazoa; phylum Chordata; class Mammalia; order Artiodactyla; family Eschrichtiidae; genus Eschrichtius; species Eschrichtius robustus. The sequence goes on along the minus strand of NC_090837.1, from coordinate 40,231,759 downwards.
TCGGCTCCCTTTGCACTCCCAGCCTCCGTAGCTTCCAGCTGTCGCTAATCTGTTTGGCTTCTCTACTGTTTCATCACTTATATATTAAATTCTCAGTATTAAATTCCCTGCAAAATACTCAACTTGGTTTCTGCTTTTCTCACTAGACTTTGGCAATACAGCTGGTTATAATTTAGGTTCATGCTGGGAAATGCACCCCAGCTCAAGGGAACATACATAGGGGAAGAAAAGTGGAGAGTTTTCAAAGATCCACTGCATCTCAGATATTTTGTCTCAGTGGCAGCAGGGAAAACGCAGGGGCCGCATAGACTGGGGCTTGTTCATGCACAGAGATTTAGAGAGAATTTTAAGCATGTGTCAAAAGAAAAACAAAAGTCGGCTATCTTCATAATTCAGGGCTGATGGCTGATACCTGGCGACTTGTTTATGGATCATGTGGAGAAGCCATTTATTTCCTTAGGAATCAGCTTTGATTCCATGGAGCTTCAAACAACACTTATTCTCTTGAGTAGAAACTTTCTGGGAAGACCTAAATTTAATAAAACTTGAACAAAGTCTGAATATAAGAGGACGTCTCCCATGGCTGTGCTAAGCATGACTGGGTAACAGAGTGTATATAATTTTTAAAAAACCACTCTGGGATAATTACTAGGTGCTTTTTAAATTTTAAAATTCTCGACTCTATAAGTCAGGACCATAATTTGTGAAATCAAAGAATTACCAGTTGCAGGGGCTTCCCTGGTGACGCAGTGGTTAAGAATCCGCCTGTCAATGCAGGGGACACGGGTTCAAGCCCTGGTTTGGGAAGATCCCACATACTGCAGAGCACCTAAGCCGTGCGCCACAACTTCTGAGCCTGTGCTCTAGAGCCCATGAGCCACAACTACTGAGCCCGCGTGCCACAACTACTGAAGCTTGTGTGCCTAGAGCCTGTGCTCCGCAACAAGAGAAGCCACCGCAATGAGAAGCCCGTGCACCGCAACAAAGAGTAGCCCCCGCTCCCTGCAACTAAAAGAAAGCCCTCGTGCAGCAACGAGGACCCAACGGAGCCAAAAATAAATAAATAAATAAGTAAATAAATAAATAAATAAATAAATAGATTTATAAAAAAAGAAAAAAAAAAAGAATTACCGGTTGCTATAGTTTTGTCATCAATGGGAAATCCTTATGATAGAGGCAGGCATAGAACAATTACAAACCGTGCCCTCTAAAGAAAGACGGCAAACAAGACGTGCTCGGTACATAGCAGACAAAATCCTTGCTGAGTGAAGGCATGCACACCTGAAATCATCAATGAACAAGCAATTCTTTCTGTCCGGAATTAATAGTATCTTTTAAGTGAGGTTTTGAAGAATGGCAAGTCATTCTGCAGGCAAAAGCAAAGTAGGATTTCAGGAAGACCCAAGCGATAGAGTGGAAAGAATGAGCAGTGGCCAGGTGAGGCTGGAGTGGGGAGGGTTACAAGACAATGCTGGCTTTGTAGGTCAGATTAAGCAGTTTCGACTTCCTTTTGTGTCCCGGGGGGCACCGAAGGCTTTTGAGTTAAGGAATGACATGACCAGATTTGTGCTTTGCAAGTTCCTCGTGTTATGGAGTCCAAGCTCATACTGCTTGCTGCATGACAGGGCAATAAATCGAGAGATGAGCTGGGAAAGCCAGCAGCCCGAGAAGATGGTGGACTAGTGTCCCAAAGAACCATCTTACCCGAGTTAGAATTCAGGCTTCTTTTGTACTCAAAGGGGAGGGGGTGTGACTGGCTTTTGCCAATTTCTTGATGCCTGAATCCTTTGCTCTTGCATCTCTCCACATAGGTCTGGTCACAATGTCCCTATAAACCTCTGACAGGATGAATGTTATTCTCTGTTCTGCAACGTTTTATCTCTATATGAATGGAAAAGTGTTATATATTTAAAGGTCAGAACCTTGAGAATGGGCTATCCTGTATATTTCAGGCTATGGGCAGCATTCTTTTACAAGAGGTGTAGATCCAGCATGACTAAGCACAGGTAACAGAGCACAAAAGTTAGAGCTAAAGGAATAGATCCAATATGGACTCAGGTTTGTTCTTCTCTGTTACACTTGCATGCACAAGTTCAATAAGTATTTGTTAAACTAAATTTTTGAGAGATGATAATGAAACAGCAGCTAAAAATTCTTCTGAATATAATTACAGTGCTTTAGATTGGGAGCATTTTCATGTGAGGTGTGGTTAACACCTGCTGTTGGTTTCCTAGCAACCATGCCTCATTTTGGTGGAGAAAACCAAAGGGTCACTTAACATCTCCACTTAGAACCACTCACAGGACAGTTTGTCTCAAAGGAGACTTTTACCTCATTTGTTCCCTCAGCTTCCAGAGAATACAAGACAGGTCAGAAGGGATGACATGAGGTTTGGGGTGGGTGGGATTGTGCTTTTGCAGGAGGTTTGGTGAGTACAAGATGGGGGAAGCAGTGCAGTGCTCTCCTATCATGCATGCTTGCATCAGAATAAGGTTTTCACAGTAAATGTAAGCACAAAGGAATTGGCAGAGAGAGACTCAGATGACGTGAGAGGCAGGAGATTGCCAGATGAGCTCCAAGGGTGAGAGTTGGGTGAGGGAGGATGAAAACAGAAGGAGTGAAGAGCAGAGCATCACCAAGACACTGAGAATCTTTTTAGTGATCCTTAGAACAGTCCTGAAGGAAGTTGTTATCATGCCCAGTTTATAGGTGAGCCACCAGAGACCCATAGAAGTTAAGTGACTTGACCAAACTAGCCAGACCAGGGCCTCATCACTCCAGGCATGAGGGGCACAAGCACAGAACTCATTGACCCACTACGGTCACCTGTGGCCAACTTGTGCTAAGTCCACTCTCTGCGATCTTCCTTGACCCCTTTTTGGCACTTGCCCCTCTCCCACTTCCTCCTCAAAACATTGCGTGGTTCCTGTCCTCACCTCTTTCCTTCACCTCCTCCCTCTCCAGCTGCTCCTTGTTGGCGTCCTTGGCTGGCATCTCTTCCCTTCCTCTAAGAGGTGGTGTTCCCCAGACCTCCATGTCCGGCCTCTTCTCTTCTCAAACTACAAACCCTCAGGGGTGATTCGTCTACCATCTGGGCTTCAACCTGCACTTACATCCCACTGATGACCCGTAAATGTATGCCTTTGCTTCAGACAGTTCAGCTGCCTTCAGTTCCATACTTCTCAGATATAAATAGGTGGATATCCCACAATCATTTCAAATATCAAAGCAGAACCCACCATTCCTACCCTGAAGCCCCCATCTGATTCCAAATTCTGTTATGAGTTTCTGATCAGGGGACAGTTTATTTCAAAAATATGGCCAGTGTTCTCTGGGGATCCTTTCAGATCTCAAGTCTATAGTGGCAGAACAAGCATATCACAACCCCAGTTTAATGCCAGCATGGCTTCTCCGAGAGGGGAAAATAAATCTCAATCTGTAATGTGTGTTTTAGAAACCAGATCATAGCTTTGTCCCAAATGTGAGATTTGCTCAGTAAACCTCTCACTCCTCACTCGCACTCTTCCTGGTGATCTTTTCCTTGACTCTATCAGGTGAGAAGAGGAGCGGACGATGGAGAGGAGGGAGGGACAGGAGACCCTTACAGAACTGGGTTGGCAACTGCTGGGAATGAAGTCGATTGCCAAGCAACAGTGCCCTCTCCTCACCTCCCCCTAGATATCAGTTTGTGATATTCCATTCCTCCCTCCTTTCTTTTAGGGCTGCTCTTGTATTTATTTTAACTAGATTGTACCTATATAAAATAGGAAGGAAGGGGATGTATATGTCATATTCTTAGGATTACACAGCTGAATATCGAATTTGCAGATCATAAGAGAAATGCACAATTCTTCAAATAAAGATGTCTTATTTTGGCCATTACTTATTTAACAAATGTTTATTGAATGTGTCTGCTTTGTGTCTGATACTCTGCACAGTATTGAGTTGAAATATCTTCCACAAGAAAGTTTAGAAACAAAAATAGGTCCCTTGGGTCCAAGAAAGACTAAGAATTGGCTGAAGGATCACACATTAAAATTCTAACTTTAAGAACATATGTGGGTTGCTGAACATGACGTCAATAGATTAAAAATCAATTGTAAATACACCAGTAATAAGCATCTGAAAAATACCATTTACAACAGCAACAAAACCACAAAAGAACCTAGAATTAAACTAACAAATGATGTGTTAAGACTTGTGTGGACAGAATTATAAAACTCTATGAAAAAAATATTTGAAGAAATCTAAACAAATGGAGATATCTCTCCCATGTTTGTGGATGGGAAGACATCAAATCCTAAAGAAGTCAATTCTCCCTAAAGTAATTTGTGAATCCAATAGAATTTAGGCAAAATCCCATAGTTGATCCTAAAATTGATACAGATAAGTAAAGGGCCAATAACAGCCATAGAAATTTTAAATACAAAGAACATGGCAGATTTGTCCTACCAAATGTTAGGATTTCTTTTAAGGCTATAGGAATTACGGCAGTGGTGCCAACCACTGGAACAGAATGGGGACCCCTGAAATAGACTTATGCGTAACGGAGTCTTGATACACAACAGAGATAGAATTATCAATTAGTGGTGGAAAAGTTGGCAATTTAGTAAATGGTGCTGAGAAAACTGGCTCTCCACGGGGAAAAAAATTAAATTACATCACCATCGCACACCATCTAAGCAAAAATCTATTGCAGATAGCTTAAATATTAAAGTAAAACTTCAGTAGGCCTAGAAGAATAGGTACGAGATATGTTTATAATGCTGAGGGTCAGAATAATTTCTTAAGACACAAAAACACAGACTGTAAAGGAAAAGATCGATACATTTGTTAAAGGAAATTTTCAGAAAAGGTAAAATCATGACTCTCATACAGATATAAAATGAACGTGTATTAAAGATTTTATTTACTTCATTATTAATGAGGGAACCAGGCAGGCGTTACAACTGTTAAAAGGAGAAAGCAGAGAACCACATGTTTATATGGAATGAAGGAATGTTGAAATAAATTTACAAATGGATGTGAAGCTGGCTTTTCCTGCAGGCAGGTTGTGGGAGGAGGAGTAAGGGGTTTGGGCAGAAGAAGGCAACTGAACCACCACCAGACAGAATTTATTTTCACATCAAGAAACAACAATTATTTTGCATTGCTAGCAGTATCTGCAACTTAAAAGTTGTATAATAGCTCAAAACAATGAACAGCTAAAATCCAGTAACACAGAAGCATGTGCTCTAAACAATGCATGATTTTCCACTGAGAACACACAATAATCTTTTGTGTTTATTCCAAATCTGTCACATATTTGACAACATTAAAAAACAATTTTGCCCATCAAAAGACATTATAAAAAAGTGAAATAATAAGCCACAGACTGAGAGAAGCACTTTGTAATGACTATAATTAACAAAGGATTAGTATTCAAAATAGATAAAGAATTCCTACAAATCAATTAAGAAACATAAAACAGCCAGCAGAAAATGGGCAAATGACATGAACAGGCAATTCTAAAAAGAGAAACTCAGAATGACAAAGAGATGTATGCAAAGATGCTCAACTTCACCAGTAATCATAGAAATGCACATTAAAATCACAGTGAGATAACATTTGACATTCGTCAGATTGGAAAAAAAATAGAGTAGGCTGACAGTTACAAATGTTGAGGACTACATGGCACTATGGGAAAAAAAATTGGTCAGAGTGTGAATTGGTACAACCACTAGAGCAACTTGGTTATTGCTTGTAAAGTTAAGGCTGCATGCCCTCAAGCCAAGTGATTCATTTCCTGCAGGTCTGAGTTCCTGGGGCAGCGTCATGGCTCTGCAGAATGGCAGCAGTCGCCTTGAGTTGCTCAGGCTTTGGGGGGCAGCACCCCTAGCTTTGCAGTGATAGCCGCAGCTTCCTCACATGGCTTCATCTGTGGCTAGATCTGCAGCTCTTGTCTGAGTAGCACTGAGCCCAGTGTTTCAAGTCTTCCAAGAATTCTGGGAGATATTTTTTCTGCTTAAACTGGCCAAAGTCAGTTTCTGTTGCTTGCAATTTAAAATCTCGACTGATATGCCTTATAAAGCAGCCTTGAAATCGATAAAATAAAAAGGATTAGAATCACACAGAGAGACTGACAAATACCATGATCAGAATGGCTTATCCATGTTTTGGGGTTTTTTTAAACATCTTTATTGGAGTATAATTGCTTTACAATGGTGTGTTAGTTTCTGCTGTGTAACAAAGTGAATCAGCTGTACATATACATACATCCCCATATCTCCTCCCTCTTGTGTCTCCCTCCCACCCTCCCTATCCCACCCCTCTAGGTGGTCACAAAGCACCGAGCTGATCTCCCTGTGCTATGCGGCTGCTTCCCACTATATCCATATTTTTTAAGTTGTAAGAATTATGAACTTACTCTTCTCTCTTTGCAAGATAACCAAGAGGGGACAGAAACTAAATTATAAGCTCATATAATTTATGATTCTCCAAGTTTGCTACTTTGTGAATAGCAATAAAATAACTTGACAATAGTGAGAGGACCCAAAAACACAAGAGGTCATTTGATACGATGCTATTTATAGAAAACATGCCACCGTTATAAATTTAAGAGTATTATTTAAAATAGCCAACTGGGAAACCCATGCCACAAATCACCTTAGATTATGGCCTTCGAGGTCATTAAAAAAAAAAACACGACTTTTTGTTTACCCTAAAGTTTGATAAACAGGACTTTATAAAGAAAACTTTTTTTTGGGGGGGGATGATAATGTTGCCCTGTCTACCTTCTTAAAGAACAGAGAGAAATTATTTATTTCATTTGGCAAAAATACAGTTTCTCTCTTCCAAGAACTCAAAGTATGTGTACAAATATTAACTGATAGGCTTGTAGAGATGGAGGAGAAGGGGTGGAGGGCCGTGAAGGGGGAAAGAGGAGGAAGAGGGAAGGAGGAAAAGAAGGAGGCGACTGCAGGGGCACGTGGTCAAGATGATAAAATGATTTTCCTGTTTTACTGAATAATCCCCAAGGTGTCCACACCTAGGTCAGTTCACCAGTAAGTCAGCTGCAGTATACTCTGTCCTCAACCTAACATTTGATCTATAAATGAGAGCGCCCTGCTTTATATGGTTGTTCTTGTTCACTTGTGTCTCTGTCTCAGCTGGGAAAACGTGTAAATATTTATACAAACCAATCTGTTATCTCAGAATCCAGGATTTTCTCAAAGCGGCTTCAGTTCAGCTTAATGAATATTTATTGAGCATCTTCTACCTTCTGGGCATTCTAGGGATTTGGTGGTGGATATATTCATGCAGTGCTTTTCACAGTGCGCTCCTGGGGTGAGTAACCTCGGCACCACCCGGGAATTTTTGAGAAATGCAAATTCCAGGGTTCCACCCCATTGCTACACAATTGGAAACTCAGGGGTCCTGGGCCAGCAATCTGTATTTTAGCAAGTCATCGGGGTGACTGTGAAACAGTAACCTTTAAGAGCCACTAAAGTTGTGTTAATGGATGACTTTCAATACAGTAACAGCTCAGTAACTGTTAGATGAATGGATAAATGACAAAACGAAAACAACAACAACACAAATGAATGAGCTGCTGTAGAGTTCAGGACAGGATAAAGTATTTGCATATTTATAAGAATGGGCGAAAAGGACTCGGTCTCACAGCTTTCCCTGTTGACTTTGGCACACTCCCGTGTTCCCAGAACAGTTGTCGATTTCTTTTTCTCTGCTCATTAATTTATTGGTCATTGTTCACTGCCAGCTGTGGGAAAAACAAAACGACAAGATAAATGAACAAGATCAGACAAAACCAGAAGCAGCAGCATTTGGGAACCGGTGATGTCAGGACAGCAGTTTTGGTTTTCTACTGAGAAATTGGGGTAAACGTGAATAGAGTCTGGTTTGTTATTTATTTAAGAGACGAACAGAATTCATTGTCAATTCACTGTGCCCTGGTGTGGAGAGAAGACAGGCTTCCCCCTCTTTCTGGAAGAGGCTGGCAAAGCTTAGCTCAGCTGTTTTAGTGAAGTCAGAACTTGCCTGGGGACACAGGACTTCCTCCACAAAAGATTTTTTTTTTAATGAAAGAAACACTTTTGTGTCTTCTAAGCTTCAGCTGGCCCCCAGCCTGGCTCTCTGCAGCCCCTGTCTTCCCACGATCTGACTGCGAGTCTAGAGGGGCTTTCTTTGGCATTCTAAACCCTGCGACGTTTTGCCCAGGCCTTGGAGTGAAATAAGGGCCTCCGAGAACCTCTTGAAGTGAATTTCATGGGAGTCTCAGCTGGGAGCCCTGGAACGTATTCTGCCCCTGGGGAGACTGGAGATGAGGACACTTTGGTTTCGTAATGTGACTTTTGTCAGAGTAGAGCACACTTTGGATTCTCACTTCCTGTTTTAATTTTGTCTGGAAATAAGAAAATCTGCTGAGATTTCATTTCAAAAGAGCAGTTCGACTTCTTGAAGAAAATTTCTCTGCAAATTAGAAAAGCGAAGGAGAACAAAACTGTAGTCAGCAGTACAGACAGCCAGTTAAATACTAATTTAAGAGCCAGTTAACACTGGTGGTTAAATAGACAGTATTTAGCATGTGCACCGCGTTCTGAGCACCGTGGCGGCGGGGAGGAGGGGAGAGTAGAGAAAGCATCGCACAGGAGGGGCCTTGGAATGAGATCGCAGAGCTGTTGGGGGAGGGGGCACCGGGAAGGCAGGGGGGAGCACAGGGGTCGCAGGTGCGAGCGGATATCATAGGCTTGCAAGGCTGTCGGGAGTCAGGCTGTGAGGGGTCTTGTACCAAGTTAAAGAAACGTGGACTTCACCCCATAGGCCAGAGGGAGGTGTTGAAGGTATCTCCTCCGGGAGGATGGGCTGTGCCCGCTGGGCTTGCGAAGATCACGGTGCTGGAAAGGAGGAGGCTGCTGGGATAATCCAGGGAAGCAGTGGCCTGCGGGGGCGCAGCCTCCTGGTCTGGGCTCTTCTTTTACCCCAGAGCCCACTGGCAGAGCAGAGTTCACAGCCCCTGCCCAACTGGAGGCACGGCTGGAAACGGAATAAGGCATGCCAGAAAGTTCTTGGAAGTACCATATTTTGCCTTTAAAAAAATCATGCAAATGTTTGCATTCTGCTTCATTCAATCGGGGCTCCAGGAAGCTGGGCCATATCTGTTTCCTGTGGCCTTTGGTGTCCCCTGCATCCCCCAGGGTCACCCATACTCCAATCTGGGGAGGGGCCTGCCCCGTGTTGACATCCCCTTCAAACACCATAGGAGCAAAGTGTTTGAAGGGGCGGTATTTGCAGAAATAATACCTTTCTGTGCCATGTGCACAATGGCTCCACTTGTCTTAAGGATTTACTGAATTGGATTTCCTTAAATGGATTTTATTGTCATTCTCTAATACCTTTAATACCCCTCATACCTCTAATACCCCTCACTCTAACTGATAAATACGTAACTGACTTTACAGATCAATAGCTGGCTACTGAGTGGGTATAGAGTGCCAGGACTGACTCCCAAAAGGGAGGTCTGGCTTTAACTTGATTGCAGAGTATTTCATATTTTATATCTAACTTTTCTAAGATAGATAGTAATAGTTAACATTAACTGGGCACTTACTAGCTTCCAGACACTACACGGGGGTAGGTTATTTCATTTCCTCTTTACAAGAAGCCCCAGGTAGATGTGTTATTGTTATTATTATTATTTCCATTTTATAGATGAGGAAACTGGGATTTGGAGATGTTTTAAGTTTCTTAGATTTCCACAGTCAAGAAATCCAAGAGCCAGGATATGGTCTCAGGTGGTCAAAATCCAACATGTGAGTTTTTAGCCTCTCCACTAGAGGACTGAAATCGAAACTTTGGTGGATGACTAGACAGTAACACTTAAGATCTTTGCAACCCTGACATCCGATGATTTAGTGAACTCTTAAAAGAGCAGATGGATTCTGATAAGAATTGATGGATAGAATTTCCCTTGAAATTACACTTTTTCTCCAGTATGTTATCTTAAGACAAAATGGTACCCAGTAAGACTTTTCCATTGGATTTTTTTCTTCATTTTCATTGGGTATATAGGTAGAAGTGGCAGAGATTAATATATCTCAAAGAAAACTTGATTTTCTTTTTAGTTGTAAAACGAAAATAAAGATATTGTCACTGTCTTAGCCTCCTAGGGCTGCCTAACAAAATATTACAGACTGGGTGGCTTAAACAAGAGAAATTTATTTTCTCACAGTTCTAGAGGCTGCAAAGTTGAAGATCAAGGTGCCAGCAGGGTTTGGTTTCTGGTGAGACCTCTCTTCCTGGCTTGCTGGTGGCTACTTTGTCCTCATGTAGCCTTTCCTCTGAGGGAGAGCGGAGAGAGAGAGAGAAAGAGAAAGAGAGACCTCTTCTTTGTACAAGGCGACCAATCCTATTGGATTAGGGCCCCACCCTTATGCCCTTATTTAACCTTATTTACCTCCTAAAGGCCTTATTTCCAAATGCTGTCACCTTTGGTATTAGGGCTTCAACACATGCAGCTAGGGGACACAGTTCAGCCTGTAGCAGTCTCTGACATTTGCCTTGGCAGGTAAGCTGGGGCAGCGGCCCAGTGACTGTCCCAGGTCCCCCTTGCGCACATGGGGGAGCCAGCCCTTCCCAGGCTGTACATTTCACCTGCCTCACCCTCCTCCATGTGTCTGGAACACTCAGGGCCTGTGCAGATGCCAAGTCCCCATCTATCACTACCTTGCTGTGTTTTTGTTATCTTATGCTTGCAAAGCTTCCCCTGGGTTTAACAATGCAGTAGAAGTCTCATAATGAATTGCATCATTCTTTCTGGTGCATTTAAGTGGAAATCACTGTTATATATGTTCTTCCAGTGAAACTCCACTTCCTTTGCTTATACATTACAGAACAGCAATAATACAATTCATCATATTTCTAGAGCACTTTACAGTTTTCAGATTGATCTCACTTACCTAATTTCCTCATATGATCCCTAGGTGATCAGCAAGATGAGTATTATTACCCCCATTTTACAAATGAGGAAATCGAAACTCAGAGGAGTTCATCGACTCACACAGATAAGCTGGGAAATTCTTCTATCTGCAAATAGTGTTCTTCCTACAGTGTCTCATGTCTCACCTACACCAGCCTCTGTAGGCTTATGCCCCAGTTTCTCAATGGCATCTATTCAGTCTCTTATCTCCTCTGGGTTCAGTACCCCCTTGATCCAAGAACAAATTCTTCCTGGAATTAGGTTCTGGATTGTGGTGACCTTGCGTCAGTTCAAGGGCAAAGTTCTGGAAGATTCGGGGGAGGCTTGTTTGTAGTGTCCCTATGTGATGGCTGCCTCTGGGTGCTTCAGGGTCACTTAGCAGCTGAGACACAGCACTGCCTTGCTCACGAACACCCCTGGCTTGTTTTGACTGTACATCGATGTCATCTCTGGGCTGTGGCTACAGTGGTTTGGGGATGCAAATCTTCACAGATGGCAGGTCAGACTGTAAATACTCCACTCCCATCCCATCGTAAAACCAGTCCAAGGAAAACACCAGAAACTAATTAAAACTAAGACAACAGTGCAAATATTTATGGGGGCAGAAATTCAAACAACGCTAGCAAAAACAAAGCACGCTTTTCAGATCGGTATTAATTAAAGTAAAAGAAACATAATGCTATCTAACGGAAATATATATATTTTTTACCATCAGATTTGATACCTGCAAATGATTGTTTTAACTGGGAGGATAAAGTCATATAAGTTATTTAATCAAAATGGTAATTAATTTCAGCCATTTGCCTTCATACTGATCGTCTAGTGTTGCACGGTGTCATAGGAAGGGCACAGGAACGGGAGTCAGGATAAATGCTGCAAGGAGTTGTGTAACTTTGAGCATGTCACCTAACCCTGTCCAAAGTGACCTTCGGTTTCTTCATTTGAGAGGAAAAGAAGAGAAGAGAGGAAAAGAGAAAAAAGAAGGGATGGGGAAGAAAGACAGCTCTGAAGACACTATCATCCAGAGGGGCTGAAATGTCTAATCTCTAATGTATTGGCTCAGGCTGTGGACTTGAACTGGGGTGCCCAGGTTCAAATTCCAGCTCCATCATTCACTAGCTGTGACAAATTCCTTAGCTTCTCTGTGCCTTTTTTTTTCTTACTTGTAAAACCAATCTGTGTTGTGAGCATTAAGTTAGTAACTGTAAGTACTTTCAATAATGCCTAGCTCATAGGAAATACCTCATAAGTGTTAGGTGTTACTATTATCATCAGATGATCTTTACTTGGAGGATGGAATAATGTGCACTGGAGGAAAGAAAGAATGGAGGGGACTTCTCTAAGGATTCTGTGCTTCTGACTGGGGAATAAATAGCAGAGGGGAAAGAAACTAATATTTAAGTATGTGTTATATTGGAAGCTACTGTATTCCCACTGACTAGATCAGAGATGATACAAATGAGGACTCAAAACAATATTTGTTCTAGTAATAAATAATCCTGTGATAATTTTTTTTTAATTTCTGTTTTTTGGGAGAAGAGTCTGAAGATCAGAGAGGTTAAGTAATTTGTTTGAGATCACACAGCTAGCAATAGCTGAGCTGGGATTTGAGCCCAGGTCTCCGTGGCTCTGAAGCCCCTGCCCCTTCCATCATACCATGATGCTCTCACAAGGGGTCAGCCAGGAAGGGGACACTAATGTGCCCTGCCAGAGTGAGACAGGGCTCCTGCTTGGTGATTGCTGCACAGCAGACAGAACCAGGAGTGCAGTAATTCTACCAAGTGGTGCCTGGGTGCCCCTTTATCACTGGCTGCCACCCTCCATTGCCTTCCAGCTGCTACCATCATCCAACTCTCCCCTCGCCCCTCTCAGCTTCCATCACCAATGCTAGGTCGGGGTGGGCTTGATATGGTGTTGTTTCACATGCAAAATTAGCAGATACGTGGCTGACCCTTAGCTGGCACAAGGCAGGTATTCAATATGTTTGTTTTTCTCCCTTTGCTCCCTTAACCTCTGACAGCAGTTCGGACTGCCTAAGGCCAAGGACCCAGCTGATTTAGATGTTCATGTTAAAGGCCAATCATGGTATGAGCTGTTAGGGATCCTGAGGTGAGTGAAGCCCGCAGGACGCAGGACGCTGCCTTCGGGGAGTTTATGTGTAATCGGGGACAGAGCCATGCTGCAGGGGCGTGCAGAGTGGCGAGTGGTGACGCTAGTGGAAGGAGGAGGGGTGGCTCAGCTGCAGGAGGACTGGGGGGCGCTCCACACAGAGAGCGAGTTTTGAGCCAGGAAGGGGTGCGAGGAAGGGCAAAACAGAGACCACCACAAATGCAAAGGCCAGAGTCACAGAAGACCCAGAGCTTCCAGCACTTGGTGAGTGCTCAGGGCTGCACGTGGTACAGGCTGCCTGGGGAGGACATGGGGCTGCGCGGAAGGGACGTGCAGTGCTCCGGGGCCTGGACCATCCCCAGGGCCAGGGTCCGGGCGACTAAGGAGGAGAGCAACGTGGTTGGACTGGTTTGGGAGAAACTCCCTCAGGCAGTACATTCAGATGCTACGGTGGGGGGATAGGTTTATGCCGGAGGAGCAGTTAGGAGACCCTCCCAATTCATCCGTGGCCTCCTCTAGAGCAGGCGATTGAGGGAGAGTTGAAGAGAAATGACTGAGGCGGCATCATAAGGATTTGGTGACTGGTGGGGGTGAAAACTCAGGGAAAGAATCATGCAAGGGTTTCCAGTTGAGAGACTGAGCAGGTGATGACCATTTAACGGAGGAAGGAAAAGCCAGATGAGGACAGCGTAGGCTCACAGCCCAGCAGTATAACAGAGACAATACTCTCTTTCAAAAAGCACCCATGAGAAGAGTCCGCTCCCAGAGCCTCAGCAGGGAGGTGTGCCGAACCCCTGAGCATCCGGTGTGTGAGGGGGGCCTCAGGGACAGAGCTCTCAGAGGGAGAGGCTCCCCCACTACAAGGGAAGGGATTTCTGAGGAATTGCAGCCGGCAGAGCTCAGCTTTGGAGGAAGGCACTTCATTCATTCATTTCTTCATCCTTTCATTCATGGAGTGCCTGCTGCATGCTGGCTCAGAGCTAAAGGGAGGGAAGCAGAGGGAGGAGAGCCAGTGCTCGTCCTCCAGAGACTCACAGACTAGCTGTGAAGGAAGAAGTAACAGGGGAAGCATGTTCCAGTACAATCCACGCTATGGTAAAAGTGAGACAGGAAAGAATGGGGAAGGCTTCCTGGAGGAGGTGGCATTTGACTTGGCTCTTGAGAGGTTTGTAGAAGTTGGCCAAAGAATAGGACCTGCACCTTCCAGCAGAGGAAACAGCTTTTGCAAAGTGTGGGGAGGAAGCAGAGTGGGACCAGAAAGAGATTCAAGGTGCATGGAATGGGAAACAGGTGACTCTGGATTTTAAAAATGAACTTTGAAGAACAATGGTAACTATGTGAGGTGATGGATGTGTTAATGAACTTGATCGTGGTAATCATTTCATGATGGACACATATATTAAGCCCCATTGTACACCTAAAAAAGAAAAAGAATAATCATATTATACAACCTGATGTATACAATTTTTATTTGTCAATCATACCTTAATAAAGCAGGAAAAAATGGACTTTTGTTACCAACCCTTTCAAGTCAGGTCCCAGCGGGAGTCCTTCTGCCCGGTGTCTTTTGCACCAATAGAACCAGACCAAGTTGGGTTCAGAAGCAAAGGAAAGCTTTATTCTTTGATCAAAGAATGGAGAGCTGCAGGATTGCGATCCAGAGCACAAGGTCTCCCCCAGGCCGTGGGCCGGGCTGCTTTACAGGGATCTCGTCAGCGGGGAGGGGGCAGGTTCTCAAGGGAAGGGCACAGCTGTGCTGTTCACACTCCAGATCGCAGTGCGGGGCGCAGCATGTCTGCAGAGGCCCCCTGTGAGCAAGCGAAACTAGAGGAAGCACAAAGGAAGAGGTTAGACCTTATCGCCTCCATTCCCTCTTATTCCCCCTCCCCCAGCCCAGCGGGCTTTGCTGGTGACACTGAGCAATTTCAGAACAAGAGGTTAAGGATGTTCCCAAGTAGTAACAACAGCCCCATATCAGGTATTAGCCGCCTCACCCCAACTCTGAAGGGCACTGGCGGGACGGCAGGGGATGCACAGGCGGAACCTGCGGGTGACGGAAGTGGGTCTGCTGGCTGAGACCAAGCCAGCTGGGGCACCGCCCGCGCTTGGCCCAGGACACCTGCCGATTCCTCCCGTGTGTGTGGAGGGAGGGACGTGAGCCTCTTGAGCCCTCTCCCGAGTGTTTGCGGTTTGTTCACCAGGGGCTTCCGCCAGGTGACGAGTAACCCGCAACACGGCACTCGGGTCGTGGTGCGGCTTCACCCAGGCCAGCTTAGAGACCCACAGGGACTGAGCGCCCAGGTGTGTTTTACAGTTACCTGTGGACAGATGGGTCCTTGCTGATCGTGGCAGGCAACGTTGATTCTGCTCAAACCAGCAGGATGTCCCCCTGTACCTTTCACCGTGACGAGTTACAGCCGCTCAAATGGGTCAAAATATCTCCTTTTCTCTCCTGAGCAGACGCTGCCCCCGTTCCTCCTTTTCCTGGATTGGAGTCAGGACACCTGGGTCTCATCCATGTTCTGCAGTGAATTTCCCTGGTGAGTACAGGCCAGGCCTTTCACTTCTGTTTCTCCATTTTGAAAATGAGTGGCCCGTCCACACCCAACTCTTGGTGAACGTGTTCAGATCGAGGTGCCCGCTTAAGTAACTTGCTCCTTCTCCCAGCCTTCTCACGCGGGGAACAGGTTATTAATATGAAGTGTTCAACTTCAGCCTTCCTTTAGTGAAGTGTTATTAAATAACCTATTCTTTCTCCCCCACTCCCTCTCTTTCTCTTTGTTTTCTTCCTGCCCCATCCTCGTCAGGTTGAGGAGCTGGAGAAAGAGGACTTGGTCTTAAACTGGGCACAGCTGTGTATTTAAGAAACCATCAATGACACCATTCAGTTTTGACAGGATTCCTTTTCTCCTCACTAGAGGAGCCAGGAATTTCCACTTGATAGTTTGTTCCTACCTTCCTAGACAACCCTACCACATCATTGCAACTTGGTACAGAGAAAGAACCGTGAGCTAGGCATTGGCTGCTGTTCCCTGTTTGTATAATGAATAGATCAAAGAGATAACAGAGGAAAGCATTAATTTAAGCCAAAAGATAGCTGAGCAAGGTACAGACTACATAAGAAAGCATAAACTGCAAATTAATTACCCATTTTGGAAGTACCATAGTTTATCAGATTATTATAAAATTCCAGAAGAGAACTTGGAAATCAACTAGTCCTATCATATCTTTTTATAGATAAGGAAATTTAAGACTGAAAATAAGTTAACTCACTCAAGGTCACAGCAGTATTATTTGGTCTTATTTTGGGGAGCTGTGAAATAAAATGACAAAGAAAAAAAAGGGCTAATCTTCTAAAATAGAGTTCAGCAAACTTTTTCTCAAAGGGCCAGATAGTAAATATTTTAGGTTTGTGGGACATACAGTCTCTGCCATTGTAGCAAAAGCAGCCATAGACAAGTAAATGAATTGGCATGGCTATGTCTCAATAAAACTTTATTCACAAAAACAGGTGATGACACTAGGATGGGGATAGCAATTTTTAAAAAAGGAAAACAACAGGTGGTGACAAGGATGTGGAGAAATTGGAACTCATACATTGCTGGCAGGAATTAAAATGGTATATATAAATAAAATAGTGTAAATAAAATAAAATAGTAAAATGGTGTAGCCACTGTGGAAAACAGTACGATAGTTCTTCTAAAATTTAAACATAGAATTACCATATGACCCAGCAATTCTACTCCTAGATATATACTCAAAATAATTGAAAACAGGGACCCAAACAAGTACATATACACAGATTCATAGCAGCACTATTCACAATAGCTAAAAGGTGGAAATAGCCCAAATGTCCATCAATGGGTAAACAAATCATTGTATACACATACAAGAGAATGTCATTCAGCCATAAAAAGGAATGAAGTACTGACACATGTCACAGTGTGGATGAACCTCCAAACCATTATGCTAAAGGAAAGAAGCCAGACACAAAGGCTACATATTGTGTGATTTCATTTATAGGAAACCTCCAGAATAAATAAATCTGGAGATTTCACATAAATGATAAATAAATAAGTAGAGACAGAACACAGATTGGTGGTTGCCAAGCGCTGGGGGAGGAGGGAATGGGGAGACATTGCTTAATGGGTACGGGACTTTTTTTTTTAATTAATTAATTTTTTGACTGCGTTGGGTCTTCGTTGCTGTGTGCTGGCTTTCTCTAGTTGCAGCGAGCAGGGGCTACTCTTTGTTGTGGTGCGCGGGCTTCTCATTGCAGTGGCTTCTCTTGTTGCGGAGCACGGGCTCTAGGCGCGTGGGCTTCAGTAGTTGTGGCTTGTGAGCTCTAGAGCACAGGCTCAGTAGTTGTGGCGCATGGGCTAAGTTGCTCCGCAGCACGTGGGATCTTCCCAGACCAGGACTCGAACCCATTTCCCCTGCATTGGCAGGCGGATTCTTAACCACTGCGCCACACAGGGAAGCCCCTGGGTACAGGATTTTGCTTTGGAAGGATGCAAATGTTTTGGAACTAGGTAGAGGTGGTGGTTGTACAATACTGTGAATGTACTAAATACCTCTGCATTGTTTCCTTTAAAACAGTTAATTTTCTGTTATTTGAATTTCACCTCAACAAATTATTAAAAAAAAACCCAAAAAACTAAACAGGCAACAGGGCGCATGTGGCCCATGGACAGTAATGTGCCAATTCCTGTTATAACAGAGAGGCTAGGATGGTTCAGTGACAGTGAGTTTTTATTGTCAAGAATGTTTGTTGTTGTTGTAATCATTTATCCCATCAAGGAACAGAAATAAAGCAATTTTCCAGGTGTAATATTTTCATGGCTAAGAATATTGAATGTGAAGATATCTCCAAACCTAACCAGGTGGGTTTTGGACAAATTTCAGACAAAATTTAAATCCATTGACTCTTTTGGTAAAGACCAAATTCATGTTGAAGGGCTTTTACTATTTTTAGAACCTATTGGACATCTCCCATCCCAATTTTGGGAACTAAAATAAATGTTTGGGGCTTTTTGTCAACTTCCTGTTTCTAGGGAAGAAGAACCTAGAAACGTCTCATGTAAAACGTGCCAGAAGCTTTTGGAACATCAAAGAATTCCCAGGAAACAAGGGAATTTGTTCATTGTAAAAGCATCTGAAAGAAGACATTAGATAATTTTATTTAATAAATACACACGATGACTCTTTCTCAAAGATAATTTAAGGGATTTAATCAATTTGGGGTTCAATGACCCCAAAACCATGTCTAATTCAAACATGAAAACAAACTGAGAAGTCTGTGAGCTTTGGAAAGATGAGAAATTCTCACGTGAAACTGGACAGCTTGGCCTTCTAGGGCTCCCTCGTATTTTGAATTCATTTGAACAGTTAGGAAATGTGAGACAAAGAGGCTATTTTCAACGGAGAAGAAGGTAGAAAAGAAATGATGTCTGTGATTTGACTTTTGTGTGCCAGGCCAGCTTTCCCAGGTGATGGAGGTACCATAGCGCAATTCACTGGAGGACAAGCCCCCTTAGGTGGCTTTTGTTCAAAGAATGGCCGTGTTTCAGGTTACGACAGGATCTTACGACAGGTCCCCATTTAGGCTTTAAAAGAGTCACTAACAAGAAGGGCTGCCTGACATTAGAATGGCTCATTCCTGAATGAGGACTGTCTTTCATGGCATCCTGCTTCCTAACTCAGATGCCTAGAGTTCTGGTGTATCCCCCTTTCTCCTTGTAGAAACATCACACAGACCTTATTTACATTTTAGTGCGAATGAGTGTAAGGCAGTGAGTATTTATACTTAGCCAAATTTCACTGTGAAATAACAAGTGCTGTTTCCTGAGTTCTGGTTCTGGGGAGCAGATTGAAACATATCTGGGCAGAAGCCTCCTTGGGGACCCTGGACATTCACTTTATAGGGGCTACCAATTCTGCCCAAGACTAAGGCTGGCGCAGGAAGGGTCAACATGGGTTTTTGGATTGTGGATGGGCAACTCTTGGAGTGAAGGGCAGATGCCAGAACACTTAAGGACATTTCTTGATCCTGGAAGATTCATTTAGCTCCAGATTCATTTAGCTTTAGGTTGAAAAGCTGTTCACAGCCAAGGTCGGAGGAGGGTTATTGGTGATTCTTCTTGTTTTTCTTTGTGCTTTGCTGTATTTTCTGCAATGAGCTGTATTACTTTAATAATCATTTAAAAAATCTAAAAAAATATAAAATTAAAAAAAACATTTTCTGGGCTTCCCTGGTGGCGCAGTGGTTGAGAGTCTGCCTGCCAATGCAGGGGACACGGGTTCGAGCCCTGGTCCGGGAAGATCCCACATGCCGCGGAGCTACTGGGCCCGTGAGCCACAATTACTGAGCCTGCGCGTCTGGAGCCTGTGCTCCGCAACAAGAGAGGCCGCGATGGTGAGAGGCCCGCGCACCACGATGAAGAGTGGCCCCCGCTTGCCGCAACTAGAGAAAGCCCTCGCACAGAAACGAGGACCCAACACAGCCATAAATAAATAAATAAAATTAAAAAAAAAAAAAACAAAACATTTTCTGCCTATAAGTTATTTTCAGTGATCCACGACTCATCCAAACTTTCATTCAATTTGTCATTGCCAACCTTCTGAAACTGCTTCTTAAAATAATTGCAACAGGAAAATTCCCAGAATTACTCTGGGTGTAGCTTTTGGTCAGACTGATCGATGTTTTCTGTCCACACAGCCATGGAGAGCTGGTAGGATTAGATGTTCCAATCACACTGGGGTGTGGACAGATCACCAGGCTTGGTTTGATTGAAAGAGACAGTTGGAATAGTTGTTGGAAGGATTCTGTCCCTGTGTGCGGAGACAGTCTTAGAAATAGATGCCCTTTTGTACCCCTCCCCGCATCCTTAAACTAAAATACCACGAATACTATGCTCATTGTTTATAATCTTATCTGACTGAGGAGAAAGGGGAGGGATGAATGAATGAGGACCCCAGGATACTGCATCATCATGAATTTCAAGGAGACATGGATTGGAAGGAAAAGGAGTATTTTAAAAATGTATATACTAAATATGTATAAATGAAATATAAATATATATACATTTAATAGTTGAAAAATATATCCATGTCTATGCAGCATCCTGGGGTCTCCATTCATTCATCCAGATGTATATATTTGGAGGCAGTCACTGTCTTTCAGGTCATAGGTATGTACCGTGTACAAGTTTTATCTTCAATCCCCACATTTTATACTTTTGTTACTATAAGCATATACCTCTTAGATCAATATCGGTGTCTGGAAGAAGGTAGGAATATTTTACTAGCAAAGAAAGTTGCTGGGCCTGGCTTTACATTTGAGAGCTACAATAAAGTGTTTAATTACCAAACCAGACCCACTTCGCCAGCCACTTTCATCTTAGTGCAATAACAGCACGCCAGCCCCTCCTGCCCCTGCTGGTTTAGATTATGTGAGGGCAGTGGACGGGTGTTCCGCATGCCACAGGCAATCAGCTCAGGAGTCATCAGCTCAGTCTGAAATTCGGCTGAAAGCTGTATAATGTCAGAATGATTATAATTCTCTCCTTTTAGATATTTACACTTTGTAGTAAGATTATAATATCAATGGTTCAAGTTTCAAATCTTCCAACAAGATGCCGTTCTTTTTTTGGGGGTGCGGGGAGAGGGGATTCCTCTCCTTTCCTGGGCAGTTAGAATCTTTGCCAATGCATTCTCCACCCCACACCCACTTTTGTCCCTCGCAAGCTGTTTGAGACATGTCACCTGTCTCTGGTGGAATGCATTTTGTTTCTATTTCTGAAAATAAAGCATGAAAGTCACACACGTATGATGGAAACAGTTTGAGTTTCTGCAGAGACTGTCCTGTTTGAACTCCACGTATCACATCTCTGTTCCAACCTGGGTTTTGCACATTTGGAGCCTCGCATCTTGCAAGGAAAGCACGACTTTGATTAGCTGCCCAGGTCAACCAAGGGGTGGAACAGATGATCTCTTTGGTAATCAAGAAATTTAAGAGAGTCAAGCCATCTGTTTCAGCCTGGCACCCTCAGGGTGGCTGTATGTTAGCGGAGTCACCACGATCCCAACTCTTAGCTTTGCAAGTTCAGATACGCAGTATCATCAGATCCCCAAGAGTAAATCAGGCTTTGGGAGACTGATCCCCAAGACTAAATCAGGCTTTGGGAGACTGATCCCCAGTAATCAAACTCGCAAAAGGCTGATGGATAAACCTAGCTCATCATGTGCTTTTGAGGATTAAATGAGAGCGTGGACATAAAGCTTACTTACCTCTGGCCTGGCACATATAGTAAGTGTCCTGTAAATGTTGGCTTTTATTTGACCCAGTGACCTGTCAAATAGTATTTGCAGCACAGGATAAACACTGACCAGTAGTTACTCTTTGGCTTCCTCTCCCAGTTCTAGAATTCATACAGAGCACCATCCTTCTAACAGGCAGTCAGTCATGATGTGATAAAGTAGGTCATTTTAAAAAAGTTCCTGTCCTCAGGATGCACCGGGCCCAAACTCTAAAGACACCTTCTCTTGATCTGCTGGAGAGGTGCTCTTGTCTCCTGACTGTAGTTGGCAGAGCTGCTGGCCTGCGTTTACAGCTCTGAAGTGCACTGCTTCTGCGAGCAGGTGGCTGATCTTACCGATTCTTTGTTGAGTCTCATTAGCTTCCATTGTAATTGACAGTGCCTGTAGGTATCCCCGGTGCTACCTCTCCCAGCTGCTGTAACACAATGCTCATCAACGATCCACTCACCATTTGCACTCAGGGAGTAGTGGAGGTGCTGGTTTGTCATGGGGGTCCACAGAATTTGGTGGAATTCACTGTAGCTAACACTTAACGTAGGTTACGCCCATGGTCTGAAGAAAGGCTCCACCTCCAATTTCTGTTGTGCATTGAATTGCAGCACTCCCTCCCATCCCTGCCTTTTGAGATAACCAGTCAAGCCCTTGGGAAACAGAGAACAGAGCCCTAGTAGACTGAGATAGGAAACTGGTTATGGTTCACTGGGAGGATGGAGTGAGAGGATGGTCTGGAGCACAAAACTCTGCCCAGGAAGAGAGGACCTGACCACAGGGTGGGGCTGGGGTGGGGGTCAGGGTGCCAGGTAGCCAGGGGCCAGCAGGAAAGCACATCATACTCCCCAGAGGTCTGAGGGGACACTACCTGTTGCAAAGAGGTAGAAGCGGAGTGAGAGCAGATGTCAGCACTGTCCTCCTTTACTGTAACCCCCAGGGTGGCTTCTGTTGATGACAGCGCTGAATGGTGCCACCTGCCTTGGCACGAGAGAGAGATGCAAAGCATTTGGAAGGGCATGGCAGCTGAGATGAGAAGTTAGTATAGCCTCTACTCCGTCTATTCTTGACTTCCTCCTGGGGGAATCAGAGCTGTGTCTGCAGATGGTTACTCTTCATGGAGTGGTAGAAATTTATCTTCCTTTCCTGAGCCACGTGGCCATCTGTTATCTACCTGTCTGTAGCAGTGCGATAGGTCGGCGATAACTGTTCAACATCAGCTGAAGAGGCATGCAGGAAAGAACACTTTCATTTAGATTCTGACTTAAAAAGGAAAACACAGATCTCAGGTTTGAGCCAGGGAGTTAATGTCTTACTGACAGGAAGGTCTTCTCCCAGCCTCAGCATAATCAGTGTTTCTTTGGAGAAGGGGTGGGCAGGTGTGTAAGAAATCACCGAAAGTGCTCTATTTCTCCTTGTCATTAAATCCTCTGAGGCCAGCGTCCGGCGTTTGCCCTGGGAGCCGGGTCAAATCACCAGCGGGATGTGTGTGCCTCCTACAGACGTAAAGGGCCTCTCTGTATCTTCCCCCCAGGGTCCCGGCTGTGAGGTCTGAGCCATAGCCCTTGCGCTCTCGCAGTTCCTCCTGCGCTGGCCCGCGGTGTGAGAGTGGGTTTCTCCGTGTGGATGTGCGTGTGATTCCCTGCGCTGGATGAGCGTGGCCTCGTCCAGGCAGGGCTCCGAGTGCCTCAGACCCTTGTGATGCTCATGTGCCACACTCACATTTCCTTTGAGCACTCTCAGGCAATGTAAAAAGAGGGAGGAAGTCATCAAACCATAGCCCTGGGCATCTTCACCCACAGGCAAAAGTCCCCTGATTTATTAAGAGAGATTCCAGTTACTACGCTGTCAGCTCAACCTCTGCTGTACTCAGCCCTGCCAAAGGGGGCGCTAGAGGGCGGCGCTGCCCATTTCCTGTACTGCTTATCACCCCAGCAGTCTCCACCTTGGCAGCTACAGTTGATTCTAGAAGCCTGAAGTTCCAGTTTCCAGGTTTCCCACCCAGCCACTCGCTTCAGAGACACCAGCACCAGCCCAGCCCCTCCTCTGGCTCCAGGTTCTACTCACGCCCACCCCAGGGTGGAAGCTGCTTCCTGCAGTGAGTATATCTGTGCGACCTCGTGTTCTTGCCTGACCTTTTTGTACTTCAAAACCTGCTTAACCAATTCCCATTTTACATGATGGTCAAAACAACTAGTATGATTTCTGACCGACAGAAGCGGCTCTTTCCATAATTCAATCCGCTAACATTCATGGAGGGCAGTTCTGGGTGAGGCTTCTTGCTGATGCTGTGGTTAAAAGATAAACAAAATGCATCTCTGTCTTTGAGGAAATCATTGCTGAATAATGATAACAATGGTCTGTATAGATCTCTAGTTTTGACGAGCAACAACAAAAAACAAAGAATTAGAATTAACACATCATTTAAAAAAAGAAAAAATGATCTAATTGAAAAATGGGCCAAGGGTATAAACTGGTAATTCACAGAAGAAATAATAAAAATGGTCAACATTTATATAAACTGGTGCTCAACCTCTTTTTTTTTTTTTTTTTACAGTTGGGCATCTTTTTAGTTTTTCTCCTTCAACTGTACATTAGATAGTGAATATATTTTTTAAAACATCTATATTGTAGTATAATTGCTTTACAATGTTGTGTCAACCTCACTTTAATGGAGGAAATTCAAATTCGTTCAGTATACTCATACACAGCTGGAGGGAATATGGGTGTGAGTACAGCCACTTGAGGTCACTTTTTATAACCCATCACCCCAAAGTTTTACTGTTAATGGCTACCCCAGAGACAAACTTAAACCATGTGCTGAAGGAAGCAAGTACAAGGATCTTCCTCATTGTAATGTTATTTATAACAGTGAAAAATTCAAAACAACAGAAATATTCATAAAAGGAGGAATGGCTAAATAAAAAATTGTGCACCCCTTTTATGGAAGACCATGCTGCAATTTTCTAAAATGAGGTGGACCTAATCGTGCTGACATAAAAAATTGTCTAAGCCGTATTGTTAAGTGAAACAATAGATACATCACTTATGTTAAAACACATACACACAGATATCTTTTCTATGGGCAACTCCTAGAAGAAAAGCCTGGAAGCATATATAGTATATTGCTAATAGTATCTATTTTTAGAGAGAGGACTAAGATAGGGGGCATTGGAGAGGGGAACAATCAAAGGGCACAAAAACAAGCCAGAATAAAACCAGCTAATTTGCATATCACTCTTTTACATAAAATGTCGCTTACTCCTTACATTGACCTTACGGTGTAAGCATCATTTCCGCTACAAATGAGGGAACCACAGCTAAGAGATGCCAAGCAACTTTTGCAAAGTCATGCAACTAGTAGACAGAGAAGTCCCTGGGCCTGATGCCTGATTCCCAGGCTCCAAAAGGAATCAGCGGTTAGATTAATTGGAATCTGACATCTTTGTCACGTCTTTTAATTATTTCTCACTGTTTAAAGTGAAAGACACTTTGAGGTACCTCAGACAGTCTCCTGTCTGTCAGAGTAAGAGGGAGGGGAGAGGAGACAATTTGCAAGTGATCAAAAGATATACTGATGTTCAAGATTCTCTTACCTTTCATTTTCCAGGTGGGGTCTTAGATACCTCAGGGTCAGCCATCAAAGGACCAGAGCATCTGCACCCCAGCTCTCTCACTGCCAGGGTCTCCCACCAGATTGGAAGCTGGGATGGGGTACAAAACTCTGCCCCTAGGTCTCAGGAGGGGCAGGGAAGAGGGGAGGCAGTGGGAACAACGACTGAGCTTTGACTAGATGCCAGTCCCATTCCGCCAGTGGCCAGAGGCTCTGGTGGGTATTTAGGGAGGGCCCCTCGAGACCTGGGCCTCACCTTCTTCAAGAACTCTGATTGAGTCTTACGACAGCTTCAAATGAGGTTAGGCATACAGTTGTACTTAGCAAGTGCATGTGCTGAAACCATTGATTTGTTAAATGTAAACAAAATATATCACATTTTTGGTAACTTTGGGAATTTTCTTCCTCCTACTGTCCCTCTACTTCCCCTTCCTCCCTCCGTTTCCATTCTCTGTCTTCTCTCCCTCACCCTCTCCCTCTCTCTCCCTACACTTTCCCTCCCTCCTTCATTCAAGGAGAGGGCCTAGTAGCTGGCCTTTCCTCTAATTTCATACCAAGTTTGATAGAGGTTTCTTAGTGTAGCCTCTACTGGCAGTACAGTTGCTATTTCAAACACTAAAAAAAGTTATAAGTGTATGATGGATAATATTTTGAGATAATAATTGAGGTTTCTCTTTCTCCATGCTTTCTTTTACCCATTGACCTTTTCCTACCACTGGGGACACAGGGGTAGGATCCTAAATGCACTACCCTCAGGAGAGAGCTGACAAAGAGACAGTCTTAGCTCAGAATTCTAAAGTAGGTAAAATAAAATAGATGTACAGCAAGAGGAAAAGTCTTGAAAGCCAAGGCTTCTGTTGTTAAGAGCTGGGTTTTTAAGACAGAGAAGGATTTTAAATTCTGAAAGTTTGGCTTTGACAATCAATAGCCAGTGACCTCAACATCCAGGGGTGTGCCTGAGTGGGCCTACACCTGTTCCTGAGAGCCGACTGTGGACGTGTCTTCTCAACTCCACGTTCAGTAGCTTGAAATCAACCGTGGTAGCAGTGTGTTCACCATAGAAGTTGGCAAACACTACAAACCAGGGCTTTTTTCCTAGAGAGTCTGTTGTTGAGATTTTGGAAGGAGGGGGACTAGGAGAAAAGAGTACAGGTGAACTGCCGGGTAGACCCTTCCTGGGCTGAAGTCGGGGTGCAGAAAAATTTCCAGATAGGGCGGGCTGGGGCTAGGAGGCCAAGGTATTGCATCTCACTTCCCACCTGCAACTCTGTGAGAAGGTAGCAGCTACACAGAGTGCTGTCTGTGAAAATGGGCAGAAATGAGAGCAGAGCGGGTCTAGGTGTAAAGACGACCTGAGAGAGCTGGTCTCCCTGTCCCCCACCCCCTGTGCCTCCCTCAACTCTGTTGAGGCCTAGGAGTCCAGAGAGACTTCCTGTTGGACGCCGGGATGGGGCAGAGATCAGCTCAGAGTCTCAGAGTGCATGAGCCAGTGGGGTCACGGTCCTTCTCTTGGGCTTACTAACTTTTTCCACCAGTTTCTCCTGTGCTATGCTTTTCTCACTAATGAAATCCCATTAAATGTGCAGCCACCCCAAGGATCTCACTTAAGATACATCCTATGGAGTTTCCCCCTCTCTGAGTGTTGAGTTCATTAAAATGCTGGATTGAGTATCAAAAAATTAGGAAGAAGATGCCCCAGAAGTCTGCCTGCTGTAGGTTTCCTCATAGTTCTGACAGACATGGATTCCTGTGGCCTCCTTTTAAACATAAGCCACCACTATGTTAAAAAAAAAAAAAAAAGAGGGGGAAGATTGGCAAAAACCATGGAAAATGGCAGCTGAAAAGTTTTGTGCTGATGGATGGAAAAAGGGAAAGGGGAACACGTGGAGGACAATGAGAGTAAAAGAAACAGGGAAATAGAAACAAACAAATGACAACAATACCAAAGAGAGCCACAGAGGAAACAGGGAGAAGAAAATGGATTCTGTGAGAAATACTGTATAGAGAATGCTGCACCAGGAAGTAGCAAGATCCATGGATGCACAAAGAAAATAAAGAAGAAAAACCGAGAGAGACGTCGTGAGTTCCAGTGTGACCAGGACCCCTAAGTTCCTTGCTTCCTGGGATTGCGATATAGGTGGGGAGCTCTTCCATGGCTCCTTAATTCCCGTTGAGAAACAAGGTGTTTCATGGTTTGCCAAACCTGGCAGGTACTGGCCTGTGAGAGCCGATTGCTAAATTTTCAGGAATTTTGTTAAACATGGTTATTTAAAAAATTAAATTATATAAACCTACAACTAACTAAATTACATTTAAAACATGTAATACTAAAAACTCATCACATTCTGATAATTTTAGTATATTTTACTGTCTGTGTATCTATCAATCTATGTCTATTATGTGGAAATACTATACAGTGGTTGTCACTGCATACACCTCCCCAACTCCACCTTTAAGTGACTTCACATTGGTAGATTGAAATCAGCCACAGTGGGAGTATTTACACCATGCAAATCAGCAAATGCTACAAATCGAGGCTTAAAAATACTGTCTTATTGATTGGCTAGGTGTAACAACCATGTAACAACGTGGTGGAGACAATAATAATGTAGATTAAGCTTAAAAGTGCGTTGTGCCTGTGGTTGTTACATTGTGAATAGGAAGAAAATGAGAACATGTTCTTCCAGTATTCAAAAACCTTCATCTGATTCATCAAAAAAATTGCTCACATCATTAATGAATGAGTATTTTCGTCATTTCACTTTTGTCTTATTTCATGAAAATATCAACCAACATTCATGGCACAACTGTACTTGTTCATCAGTCGCAACCATTGTTGGCTGCAGACACAAGAGTTTGGCAAGTCAATGAAATTATTCTGTGAAAATCAATTGCTATGTGGAATTTAAAATAAAGAGTGTTGTATGTTTTATTAGTAGTAGTAGAAGTAATTGTAAATTGGGTGACTCACATCCTTTATATCAGTAAAATTTATAATAAACTTAAATAGCAATATTTGCACACAAGAGTTTTTTGTTCTTGTTGGAGAGCCAGTTGTTAAACATTTACCAGCACATCACTGGCTAGTTTAGTCACTAACCATTGCCTCACTTAGCAATGATGACACCCAGAGGCCTTCCTTTAGAAAAAGACCCGGAGGCAGTGAAAAACACGGATATATTCTCCTGCCTTTTTAAAAAATTGTGGCCAAATATACATAACATAAAATTTACCATTTTTTCTTTTTCTATGATATATTTCTCTTGTGGGAATTGGAATATGTAGGTATTTATAATGAGGAATACTATTTTTATTTTTTAGTTTTAATTTTTAAATTTTTATTTTTTAAGTTAAATTTTCTTTTTTAAAAAAAGTGAAGTACAATTGACATACAATGTTATGTTGGTTTCAGGTGTACAATATAATGATTCAACATTTGTATACATTGTAAAATGATCACCACAATAAGGCTAGTTACCATCTGTCACCACACAAAGTTACAATTTTTTCTTCTTTTTCTTTTCGTTAATATTTATTTATTTATTTAGCTGCGCCTAGTCTTACTTGTGGCACGCAGGATCTTCCTTGCGGCATGCAGGATCTTTAGTTGTGGCATGCGGGATCTAGTTCCTGGACCAGGGATCAAACCCGGGCACTCTGCATTGGGAGCACGGAGTCCTAACCACTGGACCACCAGGGAAGTCCCTTTAACCATCTTTAAGTGTGTGGTTCAGTGGCATTAAGTACATTCACATTATTGCACAACCATCACCATCCATCTCCAGAACATTTCATCATGCCAAACTGAAATTCTCTACCCGTTAAGCAACTGTGTATTCTCCAATTTCTCAGCCCCTGATAACCTCTATTCTACTTTTTGTTTCTGCAAATTTAACTACTCTCTGTAACTTGTATGAGTGGAATCATTATAATATTTGTTCTTTTGTGTCTGGCTTATTTCATTTAGCATGATGTCTTCAAGATTCATCCATGTTGTAGCATGTATCAGAATTGCCTTCCTTTTTATGGCTGAATAATAATCTATTGTATGTATATACCGCATTTTTTAAATTGAAGTATAGTTGATTTATAATATTGTGTTAGTTTCAGGTGCACAGCAAGGTGATTCAGTTATATATATACACACACACACACACACATATATATACACACATATTTTTCAGATTATTTTCCATTATAGGTTATTACAAGATATTGAATATAGTTCCCTGTGCTATACAGTAAATCCTTGTTGCTCATATATTTTATGTATAGTAGTTTGTGTCTGTTAATCCCATGCTCCTAATTTCATCCCCCATCCCCCCACTTTCCCCTTTGGTAACCATAAATTTCTTTTCTACGTCTGTTTCTATTTTGCATATAGATTCATTTGTATTATTTTTAGATTCTGCATATAAGTGATATCATATAATATTTGTTTTTCTCAGTCTGACTTACTTAAGGAAAATATTCTCTAGGTCCATCTATCTTGCTGCAAATGGCAATATTTCATTCTTTTTTTATGGCTGAGTAATATTCCATTTTCTATATACACCACATCTTTTTTTTTTAACATCTTTATTGGAGTATAATTGCTTTACAGTGTTGTGTTAGTTTCTGCTGTATAACAAAGTGAATCAGCTATATGCATATGTATATCCCCATATCCCCTCCCTCTTACATCTCTCTCCCACCCTCCCTATCCCACATCTCTAGGTGGTCACAAAGCACTGAGCTGATCTCCCTGTGCGATGCAGCTGCTTCCCATTAGCTATCTGTTTTACATTTGGTAGTGTATATATGTCAATGCTACTCTTACTTTGTCCCAACTTACCCTTACCCCTCCCCGTGTCCTCAAGTCCATTCTCTACGTCTGTGTCTTTATTCCTGTCCTGCCCCTAGGTTCATGAGAACCTTTTTTTTTTTTTTTTTAGATTCCGTATATATGTGTTAGCATACAGTATTTGTTTTTCTCTTTCTGACTTACTTCACTCCGTATGACAGTCTCTAGGTCCATCCACCACACTACAGATAACTCAATTTCATTTCTTTTTATGGCTGAATAATATTCCATTGTATATATGTGCCACATCTTCTTTATCCATTCATCTGTCAGTGGACACTTAGGTTGCTTCCATATCCTGGCTATTATAAGTAGTGCTGCAATGAACATTGTGGTACATGTCTCTTTTTGAATTATGGTTTTCTCAGGGTATATGCTCAGTAGTGGGATTGTTGGGCCGTGTGGTAGTTCTATTTTTACTTTTTTAAGGAACCGCCATACTGTTCTCCATAGTGGCTGTATCAACTTACATTCCCACCAACAGTGCAAAAGGGTTCCCTTTTCTCCACACCCTCTCCAGCATTTATTGTTTGTAGACTTTTTGATGATGGCCATTCTGACCGGTGGGAGGTGATACCTCATTGTAGTTTTGATTTGCATTTCTCTAATGATTAGTGATGTTGAGCATCCTTTCATGTGTTTGTTGGCAATCTGTATATTTTCTTTGGAGAAATGTCTATTTAGGTCTTCCACCCATTTTTGGATTGGGTTGCTTGTTTTTTTGATATTGAGTAGCATGAGCTGCTTGTATATTTTGGAGATTAATCCTTTGTCAGTTGCTTTGTTTGCAAATATTTTCTCTGATTCTGAGGGTTGTCTTTTCATCTTGTTTATGATTTCCTTTGCTGTGCAAAAGCTTTTAAGTTTCATTAGGTCCCATTTGTTTATTTTTGTTTTTATTTCCCTTTCTCTAGGGGGTGGATCAAAAAGGATCTTGCTTGACTTATGTCATAGAGTGTTCTGCCTATGTTTTCCTCTAAGAGTTTTATAGTGTCTGGCCTCACATTTAGATCTTTAATCCATTTTGAGTTTATTTTTGTGTGTGGTAGCTTTGTAGTATAGTCTGAAGTCAGGGAGCCTGATTCCTCCAGCTCCGTTTTTCTTTCTCAAGATTGTTTTGGCTATTCAGGGTCTTTTGTGTTTCCATACAAATTGTGCAATTTTTTGTTCTAGCTCTGTGAAAAATGCCATTGGTAGTTTGATAGGGATTGAATTAAATCTGTAGATTGCTTTGGGTAGTATAGTCATTTTCACAATATTGATTCTTCCAATCCAAGAACATAGTATATCTCTCCATCTGTTTGTATCATCTTTAATTTCTTTCATCAGTGTCTTATAGTTTTCTGCATACAGGTCTTTTGTCTCCTTAGGAAGGTTTATTCCTAGGTATTTTATTCTTTTTGTTGTAGTGGTAAATAGGAGTGTTTCCTTAATTTCTCTTTCAGATTTTTCATCATTAGTATATAGGAATGCAAGAGATTTCTGTGCATTAATTTTGTATCCTGCTACTGTACCAAATTCATTGATTAGCTCTAGTTTTTCTGGTAGCATCTTTAGGATTCTCTAAAGAATCATGTATCATGTTATCTGCAAATAGTGACAGTTTTACTTCTTTTCTGATTTGGATTCCTTTTATTTCTTTTTCTTCTCTGATTGCTGTGACTAAAACTTCCAAAACTATGTTGAATAATAGTGGTGAGAGTGGGCAACCTTGTCCTGTTCCTGATCTTAGTGGAAATGGTTTCAGTTTTTCACCATTGAAAACGATGTTGGCTGTGGGTTTGTCATATATGGCCTTTATCATGTTGAGATAGGTTCCCTCTATGCCTGCTTTCTGGAGAGTGTTTATCATAAATGGGTGCTGAATTTTGTCAAAAGCTTTTTCTGCATCTATTGAGATGATCATATGGTTTTTATCCTTCAGTTTGTTAATATGGTGTATCACACTGATTGATTTGCGTATATTGAAGAATGCTTGCATTCCTGGGATAAACCCCACTTGATCATGGTGTATGATCCTTTTAATGTACTGTTGGATTCTGTTTGCTAGTATTTTGTTGAGGATTTTTGCATCTATGTGCATCAGAGATATTGGCCTGTAGTTTTCTTTCTTTGTGACATCTTTGTCTGGTTTTGGTATCAGGGTGATGGTGGCCTCGTAGAATGGGTTTGGGAGTGTTCCTCGCTCTGCTATATTTTGGAAGAGTTTGAGAAGGATAGGTGTTAGCTCTTCTCTAAATGTTTGATGGAATTCGCCTGTAAAGCCATCTGGTCCTGGGCTTTTGTTTGTTGGAAGATGTTTAATCACAGTTTCAATTTCAGTGCTTGTGATTGGTCTGTTTATATTTTCTATTTCTTCCTGGTGCAGTCTCAGAAGGTTGTGCTTTTCTAAGAATTTGTCCATTTCTTCCAGGTTGTCCATTTTATTGGCATATAGTTGCTTGTAGTAATCTCTCATGATCCTTTGTATTTCTGCAGTGTCAGTTGTTACTTCTCCTTTTTCATTTCTAATTCCTTTGATTTGAGTCTTCTCCCTTTTTTTCTTGATGAGTCTGGCTAATGGTTTATCAATTTTTTTTATCTTCTCAAAGAACCAGCTTTTAGTTTTATTGATCTTTGCTATTGTTTCTTTCATTTCTTTTTCATTTATTTCTGATCTGATCTTTATGATTTCTTTCCTTCTGCTAACTTTGGGGTTTTTTTTGTTCTTCTTTCTCTAATTGCTTTAGGTGTAAGGATAAGTTGTTTATTTGATATGTTTCTTGTTTCTTAAGGTAGGATTGTATCGCTATAAAGTTACCTCTTAGAACTGCTTTTGCTGCATCCCATAGGTTTTGGGTTGTCATGTTTTCATTCTCATTTGGTTCTAGGTATTTTTTGATTTCCTCTTTGATTTCTTCAGTGATCTCTTGGTTATTTAGTAGCATATTGTTTAGCCCCCATGTGTTTGTATTTTTTACAGATTTTTTTTCCAGTAAATGATATCTTGTTTCATAGTGTTGTGGTCAGAAAAGATACTTGATATGATTTCAGTTTTCTTAAATTTACCAAGGCTTGATTTGTGACCCAAGATATGGTCTGCCCTGGAGAATGTTCCATGAGCACTTGAGAAGAAAGTGTATTCTGTTGTTTTTGGATGAAATGTCCTATAAATATCAATTAAGTCCATCTTGTTTTATGTGTCATTTAAAGCTTGTGTTTCCTTATTTATTTTCATTTTGGATGATCTGTCCATTGGTGAAAGAGGGGTGTTAAAGTCCCCTACTATTATGGTGTTACTGTTGATTTCCCCTTTTATGGCTGTTAGCATTTGCCTTATGTATTGAGGCACTCCCATGTTGGGTGCATAAATATTTACAATTGTTATATCTTCTTCTTGGATTGATCCCTTGATCATTATGTAGTGTCCTTCTTTGTCTCTTGTAACAGTCTTTATTTTAAAGTCGATTTTGTCTGATATGAGAATTGCTACTCCAGCTTTCATTTGATTTCCACTTGCATGGAATCTTTTTCCATCCCCTCACTTTCAGTCTGTATGTGTCCCTAGGTCTGAAGTGGGTCTCTTGTAGACAGCATATGTATGGGTCTTGTTTTTGTGTCCATTCAGCCAGTCTATGTCTTTTGGTTGGAGCATTTAATCCATTTACATTTAAGGTAATTATCGATATGTATGTTCCTATTACCATTTTCTTAATTGTTTTGGGTTTCTTATTGTACGTCTTTTCCTTCTCTTGTGTTTCCTGCCTAGAGAATTTCTTTTAGCATTTGTTGTAAAGCTTCTTTGGTGGTGCTGTATTCTCTTAACTTTTACTTGTCTGTAAAGGTTTTAATTTCTCCATCGAATCTGAATGAGATCCTTGCTGGGTAGAGTAATCTTGGTTGTAGGTTTTTCCTGTTCATCACTTTAAATATGTCCTGCCACTCCCTTCTGGCTTGCAGAGTTTCTGCTGAAAAATCAGCTGTTAACCTTATGGGGATTCCCTTGTATGTTATTTGTTGCTTTTCCTTGCTGCTTCTACTATTTTTTCTTTGTATTTAATTTTTGATAGTTTGATTAACATGTGTTTTGACGTGTTTCTCTTTGGGTTTATCCTGTATGGTACTCTCTGTGCTTCCTGGACTTGATAGACCATTTCCTTTCCCATGTTAGGGAAGTTTTCCACTATAATCTCTTCAAATATTTTCTCAGACCCTTTCTTTTTCTCTTCTTCTCCTGGGACCCCTATAATTCGAATGTTGGTGCGTTTAATGTTGTCCCAGAGGTTTCTGAGACTGTCCTCAATTCTTTTCATTCTTTTTTCTTTATTCTGCTCCCTGGCAGTTGTTTCCACAATTTTATCTTCCAGCTCACTTATCCATTCTTCTGTCTCAGTTATTCTGTTATTGATTCCTTCTAGAGTATTTTTAATTTCAGTAATTGTGTTGTTTATCACTGTTTGCTTTTTAGTTCTTCTAGATCCTTGTTAAATGTTTCTTGTATTTTCTCCATTCTGTTTCCGAGATTTTGGATCATCTTTACTATCATTACTCTGAATTCTTACTCAGATAGGTTGCCTATTTCATCTTCATTTATTTGGTCTTGTAGGTTTTTACCTTGCTCCTTCGTCTGTAACAAATTTTTTTGTCATTTCTTTTTTTTTCTTTTTGATGGGTGGTGCTGTATTCCTGTCAACCTTACTGGTTGTTTGGCCTGAGACGTCCAGCACTGGAGTTTGCAGGCAGTTGGATAGAGCTGGGTCATGGTGCTGAGATGAGGACCTCCGGGAGGACTCACTCTGATTGATATTCCTTGGGGTCTAAGGTTCTCTCTTAGTCCAGCGGTTTGGACTCGGAGCTCCCACCACAGGAGCTCAGGCCTGACCTCCACCCTGGGAACCAAGATCCCACAAGCTTCGTGGTGTGCCAGAAAAAAAAAAAAAGAAGAAAGAAAGAAAAAAAGGAGCAGTACAATATCAAAGAATAAAAAACAAAATAAAATTAGAAAGATAAAAAATATATTAGGAAAAATAAAACTATAATTGAAATAACTGCAACAAGGTAAAATAAAACCACAACAGAAAAAAAAAATAAAAAGGGGGGGGGGAGCAAGCCAAAAGGAGAGATTACTAACAAAGTATAAAGAATAAAATAAAATTAGAAAAATAAAAGATTTATTAGGAAAAATAAAAATATAAAAGAATGAACAACAATGAATCAACAAGATAAAACAGAACCCCAATCTAAAAGAGGAAAAAAGAAAAGAAAAAAAAAAAGCCTAGACTATGGGGGCAGAGTTTAGGCAAGGGGTGGAACTTAGGCAGGGGCTGGGTTTAGGGTGGGGCAGGGTGCCGTTTGAGCATAGGGCGGGGCCTAGGCGGGGCGATGTTCAAGCATGGGGCGGGGCCTCTGCTTAGGACCTGCGCGAAGGGGAGAGGCAGCATGTGGAAAGGAGGACCTCTGGAGTGTGAGGTTCAGGAGTTTGGAGGTAGGGCCCTGAGTGAAGGTGTGTGGGTGGGGTTTAGGCCCAGAGCATTGCAGGGGGTCTCAGAGGGGGTCTCTGAGTGTAGAGGTGTGGCCCTGGGTGGGGGTGTAGGGGCGGGGCTTGGACTCTGTGCGGCAGGAGGGAGGCTCGGAGGGCAGAGGATTAGGCCCAGGAGCCCAACAGGCTTCCTGGTGCCTAACTGGACAGGGAAAGCGCTGGTCGCCTTCCCTTCCGTTCCTTTGCACCCTCCCCCACTGTCTCCCCCAGGGTCTCCCCCTTCACCACTGGACCCCTAACTGTGGGTGGGTCCCGCTGGGTGTAGGAACTCCTCCCCTCCCCCAGCCGCCCCTCAGGGGTGCCGGTCCCAGAGGTCCAGCCTTTACTTTTGCTCCTCTTCCCTCCCTCCCACTCCCTCAGGACCCACATGGCTGGAGGGGGCCTAGCTGGGCAGAGGACCAGGCCCAGGATCTCAGCAGGCTCCTGTGGGCCCATGGGGGCAGGGGAAACCTGGCCACGCTCCCTTTTGATCCTCTGCCCTCCCGATGGTTCCCCAATTTCCCCCTTCGGGCATGGGATCCCTTCCCCTCCCCCTGCCGCCCCTCAGGGGTGCCAGTCCCATCCGGCCTCCACTTCTCCTCCCCCCTCACTCCCCCCTATGACCCACGTTCTACCCAGTCACTGGGGGTTCCTCCCGTCACCTTAGGTGTCCGTGGTCCCCCACCGGTGCCTGGTAGGTGCCCTAGTTGTGTGGAGATGCGAATTTCGTGTCCTCCTAGTACGCCATCTTGACTCCACCCTACACCACATCTTCTTAACCCAATCTCCTGTTGATGGGCCCTGGGCCGTTTCCATGTCTTGGCTATTGTAAATAGTGCTGCTGTGAACATTGGGGTGCATGTATCTTCTCAAAGTAAAGTTTTCATCTTTTCTGGATATATACCCAGGAGTGGGATTGCTGGATCATGTGGTAACTCTATTTTTAGTTTTTTTAAGGAACCTCCATGCTGTTTTCCATAGTCGCTGCCCCAAATTACATTCCCACCTACAGTTATACCCCACATTTTGTTTATCTGTTCATCCATCTGGGGACGATTGGGTTGTTTCCACCTTTTGGCTGCTGTGAATATGCTGCTATAAACATGGGTGTACAAGTAACTGTTCTTTCCTTCCTTTTTATGGATGTCTTGAATTCTGGAGCCCCTAAAGGGCAGATGAGAGCTGGATGGGTCAACATGGGGGCCCTAGACCCATCTTATCTCTTGTCCTCCCTAAATGCTTGCTGGCTGTTTCTGCTCCCTCTTCTCAAATGAGAGGCTGTGTGCTTTGGGAACAGTACCCAGAGAAGTACCCAAAGCTTGGCTGTTGATGCGTGACACCCCCTAATGCCTTCGCCAATGGCTGGGTTAGTTTCACTGTGAACTGTCCCCACAACGGGAACCACCGTGCCCCCACTCCATGGCCACCCTGAAACTGTTGGCGGAAACCACGGAGGGGTGGGGGTGTGGTGAGCAAAAGGTCTTTGATATTGTGAGAGGCAAGTGGCCTCAAGGGATGAGAGGAGCAGCCAAGGGCTTGGCCCCTCTTCAGCGTCAGGAAATGCCAATGACACTGAGTGACCAGTGCCATGTGGATCTAAATAAACTTTTTTTTTTAAATGCTGGAAATAATCCATCCCGATTTGTGCCTGGTTGGTGACAATGCCATTGGCCTTTTCTCAGATGGAACAAATGATTTGCTATTAAAAATTTGGTTAAAAATAACGTATCCAATCAATGTGTTTCACTGTCAGCTTATCCTTTAAAAGGAACTGAAGAGAAAATGGAAATGGGAAAAGTTTTGTCTTTTTTTTCTGAAGGAGAAATCAGACATGTTCAGTTCCTCTGAGCAAGTGGTCGAGCCGTGTTCAGCAGGGCAAGGTCAGTGCGACGAGTCTTTTTATGCGACATCAAATGGTGTGCAGACAGTGGAATCAAAGCTTGAAATGAAGAGCACTTCCAGATAAATTTTTAAAGTCTTTGGTTAGGCTTAGAAAAGCTTTCCAAGTTGTGGAGTGCTGGCCGGTGCTGATATGTTAAGAGCCTTGATAAGGTAGGTAGGGGCAGAGGACTGAAATGTTGGGATTGCTGACTAAGGTCGAATAATACACAGCAGCCACCTTCCTCCACACCGCCTGCTCTCCAATTCCTGTCCTCCAGCACCCCCCAGTTTAGAGGCATTTGCAGTCCCTTCCTTAATTCTTGCCCACACCCCGCTGGCCACGTGACTCTCTGGAAGCTGAGTCTGTTCCGGGCCCAATATCTATAGACTGAGCCAGTAATCAACCTGGGCAGCCCTCTCAGTTGTGCCCAGGTGGTCCTCAAGACCATCACGTGGGACAGCCAGGTGCTCTAGATGGAAGCAAGCCCCTTCAGTCCACGTCTTCACCTGAGGCAGCTCATACTGGGCTTGGCACCCTTTTGCTCAAAAAAATGCATATGAATCAGCAGAGCTGTGTGTGTGTGAGAGTGTGTGTGAATCTGTATCCCCAGAAGGCAGGAAAATCTAAGCATCTAGGGAGTCAATGTGCTTTATTGTTTTCTGACCCTATCTTAAAAACTGGTACTTACCAGGTGGGCATAAACAACCCTTAGCACCTCAGAAATTGCTGTGGGGTAAAGCTAACTTCCACTTAAATAAATTTTGCAAGATGGGCTTCCTATGGACAAAAGTAAGCAGATTTCCACTTCAAGACAAACCATTTTCAACAGTTAAAAAAAAAAAATCCAATCAGAAAATGGGCAAAAGATATGAAGAGACGTTTCTGAATACAGATGATATACAGATGGCAAATAAGCACATGAAAAGATATTCAGCATCATTAGCCTTCAAGGAAATGCAAATTAAAACCACAATAATGAGATACCACTACATATCTATCAGAGTGCCTAAAATAAAAAATAGTGGCAACAATTTGGTGTTTGGTGTTGCTGGCAAGGATGTACAGAAACTGATCACTCATACGTGGCTGCTGAGAATGTAAAAGCTACAGCCATTCTGGAAAACAGTTTGGCAGTTTCTTATAAAATGAATCATGCTATTACCATACAATCCAGTAATTACACTCTTGGGCATTTTCCCAGAGAAATGAAAATTTGTGTTCACACAAAAATCAGTATGTGAATGTTCATAGCAGCTTTATTTGTAATAGCCCCAAACTGGAAACAGCCCAGATGTCCTTCAACAGGATAAACAAACTGCGGTCCATCCACACTGTGGAACAGCAGTCAGCAATAACAAGGAATGAAGTATTGATGTATGCAACAATTTGGATGAATTAATGCTGAGTGAAAAAAAGCCAATCCCCAAATGTGACATGCTGTATGATTCTATTTATGTAACACTTTTGAAATGAGAAAAGCTTAGAAATGGAAAACGGTTGTCAGGTGACTGTGGTGGATACCTGAGCGTGTGATAAAATTGTATAGAACTAAACACACACACACAAAGGTGTATAGATGAAACTGGGGAGATCTAAGATGGGTGGATGGTATTGAAGGCGGTATCCTGGCTGTGATATTGAGCTCTAGTTTTGCAAGATGTTACCACTGTGGGAAACTGGGTGAAGTGTTCACGAGATCTCTGTATTATTTCTCACAACTGCATGTGAATCCACACTTATATCAGTAAAATTTTTTTTAATTAATTTTTTTTTTTTTGGCCACACCGTGTGGCATGTGGGATCTTAGTTCCCCGACCAGGGATTTGAACCCGGCCCCCTGCATTGGAAGTGTGGAGTCTTAACCACTGGACCGCCAGGGAAGTTCCCCAAATTTTCATTAAAAGAACATGAATCATAGCACAACATTTTCTTTAAAAAGCATAAGTCCAGGAAATCTCTGGGCCAAACTTTCAATTCTCTTATGGGATGCCACACGTCAGATCACCCTCTTCCTATACGTCAGCTTGGATGTACTCACCTGCATATTTTTTCCCCCTAAAGCAGATTTTATTTTCCCTTTCTAGTCCCGCCACCCTCCCTCCACCTCATCCTAATCCCTCCACCCCATCCTAGAGTAGACATTATTTTTTAAATAATTTTTATTTTATTCTATTTTTTAAATATTTATTTATCTATTTATTTATTTTGGCTGCTCCAGGTCTTAGTTGCAGCACATGGGATCTTTGTTGTGGCATGTGGACTCCTAGTTGCGGCATGTGGGATCTAATTCCCTGACCAGGGATCAAACCCGGGCCCCCTGCATTGGGAGCATGAAGTCTTGCCCACTGGACCACCAGGGAAGTCCCTAGAGTAGATGCTGTGTTCTTTGAAGGTTGGTGAACTAATCTGTAGCTAATGTGACCCTGAGACTTGCAGCCCTTAATGGCCCTCCAGCTCCTAAAATCTCATATGAAGAGATTTCCTTTCTTGGAGGTCTTGAAATTGTCTAGCAGATGATCCTCAAAGCATTAAAAAGATTATGACTTTAGACCTACTAAAAGAGAAGTCTTACATACTGGAAATAAAATCTTTTTATAGGAAAGAAACTAAATTTTTTAATTTTAATTTTTTTTAGTTCCTACTACGTGCCAGACATGAGGCATATTACTTTGCTTTGTTTCATGTTCTTAACAAGCCTCTGAGGGAGGATTAGTTTTGCTATCTTACATATGTAAAAAACTGAGGACCAGCCACATGGTGGTCACCTGATCACATAGCTCATTAGTAGCAGAGTCATGACTGGGGTCTCGGCTGATTCGACCCAAAGTCCCCACCAGACCTGCAGTTCTCGAAATTTTTGGTGTCAGGACCCCTTTTAACTTACTTAAAAATTACGCTTTGGTTAATGTGGATTATATTGATTGATATTTACCATATTAGAAATTAAAAGTGATATATTTTAAATACTTATTAATTCCTCTAAAAATAACAAAAATAAACCCAGTTTGATGTAAAATATAAAATTTTCATGAAAAATAACTATATATCTCCAAAAAATAAACTTAGTGAAAAGAGATGTTTCAAATCTCTTTAATGTTTGGCTTAGCAGAGGATAGTTGGATTCTCATGTCTGCTTATGCATTAATTTGTTTGTGATATATTGTTTTGGTGAGGTATAGGAAGAAAACTAGGTCTCACACAGTTTTTTAAATAGATTTTCCAGATAATTTTGGATATTAGTCTTTGATGCTATATCAGTACTCGACAAGTGGTAGTTTCTTAAAGGTCAGTTACAGTGAGGAATCTGAAACCATATCAATGAATTTTTTTTTGTACCCTGTTGTATTAAAATCCATAGGTCTATCTTGCAGTTTGGTTCTTTTACCCATGCATGGTTCATAACAAATCATTGGTCATTTGAAAAATATTGATTCAGCTGAGGTATATAGATCTTTTTTTATCTATACTGAAACGTGTTTCAGTATAGATAAAAAAGATCACATTCATCTACACCATCACCGACCTCATCAGAAAAGTCTTTAAGTAGCAGTACCGGCTTTCCAAAATTTTAATTTTTACTTGAAAGCTCAAATTTTATCACTGGCAACAAATATGGACATTTGTTTTCCTTGCAGTGACAGGCTTACTTCATTAATTTTTGAAAAAATGTCTGCCAAATAATCAAGTCTGAATAATCATATTTCTGTTATTCCTTCTTTTGAAA
The DNA here is from genome assembly GCF_028021215.1 of Eschrichtius robustus. Classification (NCBI taxonomy): domain Eukaryota; kingdom Metazoa; phylum Chordata; class Mammalia; order Artiodactyla; family Eschrichtiidae; genus Eschrichtius; species Eschrichtius robustus. The sequence continues at coordinate 40,190,809 of NC_090837.1, read as the reverse complement.
TGGCATTCCATGCAGAACGGATGGTTCAGCTTGCAGCTCAACTGTACAAGTGCTTTTCCTCAAGACAACCATCCCTATGCAGAATATTAAAAAGATGTTAATATTTAATAAAATTAATATTTTTTTTACTGCTTCAGAAAGGACATTCCTTTTTTTTTTTTTAAAGATTTTGACTTCTTTTTTTTTTTTTTTAAGGAAATCACCACATCAATTTTAAATTTATTTATTTATTTATTTATTTATGGCTGTGTTGGGTCTTCGTTTCTGTGCGAGGGCTTTCTCTAGTTGTGGCAAGCGGGGGCCACTCTTCATCGCGGTGCGCAGGCCTCTCACTATCGCGGCCTCTCTTGTTGCGGAGCACAGGCTCCAGACGCGCAGGCTCAGCAGTTGTGGCTCACGGGCCCAGCTGCTCTGCGGCATGTGGGATCTTCCCAGACCAGGGCTCGAACCCGTGTCCCCTGCATTGGCAGGCAGATTCTCAACCACTGCGCCACCAGGGAAGCCCCAGAAAGGACATTCTTAAGTGGAAGTGGCTTTTCTCCTTGCCGGTGCCTGGCAGTGAGGAATACAGTGAAGAATACTGCCTTGACTGTGTTAAGACCAGTTTTACCTACCTACCTACCTAGCACCAGTTTTGCGCTCTCAGTAAAAATGCCAACACAGAGGAAAAGGCAGATGATGTTGGTATTATTATGAAAAGGACATCAAAGGACCCCCTAGGGGCTATGGACCATACCATATCATACCTCTACCAGTTGAGGTAGAGCTTCTCAGATTTTGTTTTTTAGCATCAAACCTGCCAGGGTTGGTGCAGCAACACGGACAGCTGAGGCATATTTATTCAAAAGTCCCCATAGATGTGCACAATTTCCACGCAGACGAAATATCAAAACCAGGAGCCAACAGGAACCATCATGAAACATTCTCTTCAGTGTCTTGTTCCCAATATCCCAGGTGCTCTGGGCTTCCTGCTGCCCAAGGCCACACAAGAGGGGCCCCTGCTGTGTGGTGTAGCTTTAAAGAACAGGTGTGGAAAGAGCAAGGCTGCCACCACCACTGCTGTGCTCACTGCACAGAAATACAATTCTAGGAACCCGAAGGAACAAACTTGGGATGCCCAGCAGACTCCACTCTGCTGGCTTTCCTGGGCAGTGGCTGAGCTCTCTGCTCTGTGTGGAGTACATTGTACCTTGGACTCTTCAACATTTCACTTTCCAGAAAACCCTTCCCCAAGACCCTGTTCTCCTTTGCCAACTTGGCAGCTGGTTACCTGAGAAGTGAATTGCTGCACAGGTGAGAATGGCCATTAAAGTGTTCAATGTTGTGGGTAGGCATGTTCACCTTTGAACAGGAGCCTCCTGGAGTTCTGTAGGAAACCTGACCATGAAGAAATAATTCTGTGATGAGGAGCATTTCGTTAGGATCACAGGCAAATGGGGGTGGTTCTGGAGCCCCTGAAGTTACATCAGGGGGTCTCCTCAGCTGAGAGCAAGTCAGAGGAATTGGACGATAAAATGATTGGAGGAGGGAGACAAAATCCACACAGCAGTGGTTTATCTCCTCGTGAGACGAAGGCTGTAGGTTTTTATTTCAGTCTCTAATGAATGAAAAACGTGCAATGTTTAGGTTGTCAAAGGACAAATAGAACCATGATGTACATCCTCATTTACACAGCTGATTTCATGGGTGATTCCATCTCTAACATTTCCACACTGTTCTCCCTTGCAGGTGTTTGGACGTTACTTAAGTAGGTCATGTTTTAGTAGTTTGGGGGGAAGTCTCCTCAACATGCCTCCCACTGTAGTTTTCTTGATTAAGGAGGCTTTCATCTATTTTCTACGCAGGGAGAGAGGGTGGGGTGTGCTGGGAGTGTCTAGATAATTCAGCAGCTGTGTCAGGTTGACCTGGCTACCCCTCTTGTCTGGAACGAATGGGGTGCCCAGGAAAGTAAGTTGGGGTATAGGTGGTGCTACCCAGCAAACACCTTGTCCCTGAAATGCACACTCACGAGCTGAGCTATCAGCCTTCTGTGTGCTGCATCTGCAGACAGGCAACCTGGCTTCTCTTTCAAGCCCTGAATTATAAAACAAGGTGGTGCACGTTTTGGAAAATCCCTTTGTGGGTGTTCTTCTGAAAGTACTAATTTGGTCTTTTGGTTTTCATCTGGGACTGGGAAGGCTTTTCCACTTCTGCCTATAGTCTCTGCTGACTTCAGTATGAGCAAATAAGGTCAATTAATATCTATGGAATAAAACTTACAGAATTAAATTCACTTTTGAAAAATGACAGCAGTTGAAATGACTCTATGGCCTAGAAGTGACAGCTGCTCTGTATTCCTCCTCCAGAGTCTGAACGTTTAGGGAGTAGGGAGGATCCAGGGGCTTAGAAAGAGTACTGGGGTCATGGAGCCTCCTATGTGCAGTTTTCCTTAGAGATCCCGACGTAAGCACCCGTGTGTGCCCTATGGGCTGTGACTTCCCTGGTCTCTCCTACCGGGTAATTCTCTTCTCCTTGCAGCTCCCACCACTGCCTGAAATACCCCTCCTGTTTTACTGCCTCTATATGACCCTTGCCCTTTATGAGCCCCTCTCTCCCACCTTACTCCCCGCTGGGTCTCTCTAAATCCCACCTAGTTGTTAAGGCTCAGCTCAAATTCTGACTTCTCCAAGAGGCTTGCTTTCTGATCCACCACCACCATCTCTGCAATACTGACAATAATGATAACAGCTATCAGTAAGTGAACAGTTACTATATACCAGGCTCTGTAATAAGTTCCTGTAACATCTCATTCAATCCCCACAATAACCTTGTTACTTGAAGGTGCAGAAATCTTGGAGAATTTGAGTGCCCTGGCCATGTCATACCCCAAGTGACAGAGCTGGAATTCCTGCCCTGACTTGCCTGGCTCTGAAGGCCACGTGTTTAACTGTTCCCCAGTCTGCCCTCCTGAAAGGGGTTAATCATCTAATTGTGAGAAGCTGATGAAGCTAGCTGATGACGGTCATACTGTCCAGTCCTCTCATTTTACAGGTGAGGACCCTAAAGCCCCCAAATGCAAAGAGACTTGCACACGGTGAAGTGGTGGCCCAGCCTAGCAAGTACCGGTTTTTCTGGTTCTCAATCTCACTCATCCTTTTTTTTTTTTTTTTAATGATTTTTGAGATTTCTACTTATTTATTTATTTATTTATTTATTTGTGGCTGTGTTGGGTCTTCGTTTCTGTGTGAGGGCTTTCTCTAGTTGTGGCGAGCGGGGGCCACTCTTCATCGCGGTGCGCGGGCCTCTCACTGTCGCGGCCTCTCCCGTTGCGGAGCACAGGCTCCAGACGCGCAGGCTCAGTAGTTGTGGCTCACGGGCTTACTTGCTTCGTGGCATGTGGGATCTTCCCAGACCAGGGCTCGAACCCGTGTCCCCTGCATTGGCAGGCATATTCTTAACCACTGCGCCACCAGGGAAGCCCTCACTTATCCTTTTTTCATTCAACAAACATGTATTAAATCCTTCCGCATTTAAGGCACTGTGTTGTGCCCTGAGTATCTTTCCTGCTGCACATTCTCTGGGTGCCCCTTTTGCAAGCTTAATGAATCCACACCCAAAGCTGCCTGAAGATGGGGATTGGGTAAGCCCCTGCCTCCTCTTAGTGTGGCTCTGTGTAGAAGCGCCATGCACCTCTGAGGCCCCAACATGGAACCCTTGTCATTGGCCTGTCCCACACTCAGAGCAGCTGCATAGGGGAGGATGTGCTGGAGACTGGAGGGGAGGGTGTTTGATTACAGGGTAATGTGAAAAGTGCAGAAAGGCCCGGTTTATGAAAATGATTCAGTGCTGCTCCAGTAACTGTTTCAAAAACAAGCATTAGAAAACAGGAAGCATGACTCCTGGTTTTGCCAACTAAGTCTAATCCAATTCCAAAAGATGTGTCTCTCTTTTGCTGTCGTTTGTGTGTATATATATATATATATAGAAGTCACCAAGCTTGTCCTCTTAGGTGTCTCCCATCCTGGCACCATGTCTGGCTTTATTATTATTAATTTCATGGGCAGATTTGGCTGAGGATCCTTGGAGATGCCCGAAAAACCCTTTCAAATGAGCTGACAGGACTTGGGGGACGCAATGAGGTCCCGTTTGAGAACTTGAAAGGAAATGCAGTTGTTCCTTGAGAGTTAAACAGTAATGTCAACACACACTAGGGTCAGAGTAAAGGTAGACATGCACGTGGATGTAATGGAACAAGACTGGCGACCGGATCGGCAGCATGTGACTGCAACTTATCTTGTCACCTTCCACTCAAACAAGGGTGACTGACCAGACTGCACACAAACAGCCCTTTTGAAAACTGCGTCTACTGGGGAACTCTGCTGTGCAGGATCCTGTTGTGCATCACATTCTCGTGCAGCCTGCGGTGATCTAGAGAGGCCAGACGTCAGCCTGTAGGGAGCCTGGCCCTTGGGCTGTGAAGCTTTTATGCTTCATGGTTGGGAAGCACCCGCAAAGCTCAGTCTGCCCCAGGTAGACCACCTTCCGCTCCCAACATCCCCCCTTCCTAACACAAACTTCCTGACAGGTAAGGCCAAGAAGGAGGCTGTACCTACCACTGATTGGCCACCTGCTCTAAAAGACCATCAGGATTCCTGCCAACATGCCCTAAAACCCAGTACCTCTGTTACTAGAAACCCAAACTGCAATCAACCCTCCTCACCCTGATGCTTCTATGAGTACAGATTCATATAACCGTAATCTACCTCAAGCTTCCAGATCTCTTCTTGTTTCTATCTAGTCAAACCTTGGTGATCTCATGCAGGTCAGTTGCTTCACGTAACACCTAGAGGTTGGACTCCCAAATTGATATCACCTACTTGGCCTCTCCCCTGAACTTCAGAGTCACATATTCAGTTCTCTACCTCATGCTAAGCAGCTTAGTCTTGGAATTAAGATTGGAAGCCTGCTAAGCATCTTAATCTTAACGGGTCCGAAGCAAATTCCTGTTGCTCCACTGCAAATCTGCTTCCTCGTTCACCTAGCTGCACAAGCCAAAAACTCTGGAGTGATACCTAACTCTTCATTTTCCCTTAGACCCTTTAAAATCACCCAGTGAATCCTCCGGATGCTCGACCTTCAAATAACCAACTCCACTGCTACCCTCTCAAACCACCATCGTTCACAGGATAGCTGCAGTAATCTACGACTCCCTGCTCCCACCTCGGCCCCCCTGTTATCTCAGCCCTTTCTCACATCAGCTTGAATAATCCTTTTAAAACAGGCCAGGTCAAATCCCCTCCCCTCCCCTTATGGTTCCCCATATCACTTAGCCTAAAACCCAGTCCTTTCTGGGCACAAGACAGTACATCATCTTGGCCTTGCCTTTCTTTCTGACCACACCTCCCGCCAGATTCCCTGGTTTGCTGCGCTCCAGATGAAGACTCAACATGCTAACAGTATGCTCCTACCTCATGGCCTTTAAGTTGCTGTTCTGTTTGGAAAGCTCTTCCTCAGATATTCCTGAGCTCACCTCCTCACTTCCTTCTGATCTTCTCAGCAAGGCCTTCCCTGACAGCCCCTATCAACAGCCCCTGTTCCTACATCATAGCCCGCCAGGCCTTTCAACTAAGAGTCTGGTAGTTAGTTAGTTAATCTGGTAAGTTAGTTAGTTTCAACTAAGAGTCAGGGTAAGTCCTGAGCGTCTCTTTAGCACCAACAATAGTCTGTTGAAACTGTTAAATTTTTTTTTTATTGTGGTAAAATATACATAAAATTTACCACTTTAACTATTTTCTTAAGGTTTTTAGCATAGCTTTTTAGCCTCCATCCCGTGTAACTTCAACATTTGACTAACATCTTGAGGACAGAACTGTGAAGGAGGCTCCTCAGGTCTCCAGTTCTGTCGCTGCAGCCTTGGGAGACTACCAGTGGTTCTGTCAGGCTCTCCCCTTCCTGGAAGTGACCCTCTGGTTGGTGAGGCCTGGATTTCTCAGCCTCCTTCCCCAGGGAAATACCGTTAGCAGAATTCAGCTCACCTGTTGGAGTCTTCTGTCTCTCTCTCTCTCTCTCTCTCTCTCTCACCTTAGTATCTCCAGCCATTGTTGCTTCAGCAGCTCTCTAGGGCATTTAGAGATGATCTTTAATCTCTCCCACCTGGAAAGCTGAATACCCTTCTCTAATTTAGAGGCTTTCCCTAGCTTGCCCTCCTCTCTCTCTTTGCAAGAATTACTGACTGAGGTTTGTTAGGATCACTAGAAATCCATATCACCCTTATTTTGAGACCACTTTTTTCCTCCCAAATATCTTATTGAAATAGATCGATGGTCTGTATGGCCAGGCCACTCAAGGTGGCTGTTCTCTTGCTCTTTGTGCATCCCCTGCTCGACCAGTGCCTGCTTCACCTACACTCTGCTCACACGAACGTGCTTGCTCTCTGCCCCAGCTAGCGACTGTTCTAGTCCTTAGGCCAGACGGCTCCACCTGCTAGTTTATTAAAGGGAAACATCTGCCCTTGTGATGGTTGTTAACCTGAGGGCCTGGGAGGGACCTGCCCCAGCTGCTAGTTTCCCTGGTAACTGATGAGCCAATCTGAGGTCAATTTCCCCTATAAATGGTAGCCTCTTCCCCCCAAGTAGAGAGATGGTTGTCATGGCCTGCCTACCCGCCTGGTGGGGTGGAGTGTCGCTCCAGGACCCTTTGTTTTGGACATGTAAGATCCCCCTGTCCAATAAGTCACTGATGTTTCTGTCTCCGGGCTCTTTCTTCAGTCTCGAGACTGGGCAACTACAAGGCTTGCAGCCCAACAATTGGTGAGCCAGCCAAGAGGCTGAGGAAACTCCCGTGAGCCCTGAGATGTGGGGAAATAAGGACGGGGAATGGAACATTGCCGGGGCAATCCCAAGGTGGCTGGCCCCCAGCATCCGGGGCCCTGTGGTAGCTGACTACCGTGAGAGATGTCTTCCTCTTCTGTTATATTGATATCCTGTTAACCTCGGAGTCTCCTTCCAGTTTAAAGGTAGCAGCCCCGTGCTCGTGGCTCATCTGACTGCAGGGTGATGGCTGGTGAATACAGACAAGATGCAAGGACCTGGATTCGCTATCAAATAATTGGGTGTTATCTGGTCAGGTAAGATAAGCATACCCCTGACCCACCACTCCTAAACAATTACAGACACCAGCTTTAGGGATGTTAACTCAGGGACAGGCTTATGAATTGAATGTGGCCGGTTACCCAGAAGGGTTTGGTGGGGGTCTGAGGCAGCGGCAAAATAATGAAAGGGTACTCTTGGGCTTCTGGTCCCAGCTGTGGAAGGGGGCAGAGCAACGATACCGTGTGATGGAACAACAGCTCTGTGCTGCCGACAATGCGTTACAGCAGGTGGAGGACATTACAAAAGGCCTACCTGAGTCATCGAGCAACACACAGAAACCCACTATCTGGGGTCTAGAACAGCTGTGTACGACATATGGGACCCCACCATGGACATCGATAGTGACCAAGGAACCCACTTTACCAGCCATGAAGTTCAGGAATGAGCTGATTAAGAATGACGTACACTGGCATTTCCTTATTACCCCACTGCTGCTGGGCTATGAACGGACTACTGAACAATTGAGATGGGAAACCGGCTCTCTCAACATGTGACACATCCCAGGAGCAACTGTCCCAGTGCCTACACCATGTTAACCCAGAAGCAACTAGTCAACACAAGCCGAGTTCACCTGTTGGCCACTGAAGGACCGTTGCCAGGTATTGGTCAGGACAGTAACTTACTTTTGCCCTTGCCACAGGGTCTATCCCCAGGAACACGTTATAAAATGGCCCTGGGACTGGCAGGTTAAGTCCCTGGTGGTTTGCTTTTCCCACCCCATGAGGAATAGGATTCGAAAGGGACTTATAGATTTCACCTGTCTTCTACCCAGCCCCACCTAAGACTGCTAAAACAATCCAGGCCCCCTACTGGAGAAAGGCACCATTGTATTAGCCTGTGGTCAGTTGTTATACCACCTCTCCAGCATTCGGCACCGGCTCTGAGGACTGAGGGTGGGCAAGCAGTATAGCACTGCAGGCCAGGACATGGGGGCAGACGTGGCGGCAGAGGTAGTGTTCTCTCAGAATGCTGTTACTGCTTGTATTTTGCTTAATGGTCATGACCTTCCCTGTATGGTGCCTGTTAAAACATCTTACATTTTGTCCCTAGTCTGAATGGAGGGAATCTGTTTGTGGACTGGGCAACAGTGGTGGCCTCACTGCGAAATGAGTTTGATTGCTGGAACTACAGCAGGATGCAGTTGTTGTCCTCTGGAATTCCATGAAAATTTGACCTGATGAGCTGCCTGGCTCTAAAGTTTGCCCACCTCCTGGACTCCTGATACTCTTTAGCTTCTGTTGTCTGTATTGCATTTGCGGTATTCGGTTGCAGGGCACCACTACGTACCTGACCCCAGGGGTATCTCGGAAGAGGGGTGAACCAAGATTGTAAGGGTCGTGCAGGGTATGTGGGGTGGGGTGTATGGCCAGGCCACTCAAGGTGGCTGTTCTCTTGCTCTTCGTACATCCCTTGCTCGACCAGTGCCTGCTTCACCTACACTTTGCTCACACGAACGTGCTTGGCCTCTGCCCCAGCTAGTGATTGTTCTAGTCTTTAGGCCAGAAAGGCTCCAGCTGCTAATTTATTAAAGGGAAACATCTGCCCTGGAGATGGTTGTTACCCTGAGGGGCTGGGAGGGACCTGCCCCAGCTGCTTGTTTCCCTGGTAACTGATGAGCCAACCTGCGGTCATTTCCCCCTTTAAATGGCAGCCTCCTCCCCTGACTAGCAAAGATTGTTGCCATGGCCTGCCTGTTGTCTGTTCTACATGGTAGGGTGACCCCTTGTTTCGGGCGTCCAATAAATCGTCTCTGTACCTGCCTTGGGGCTCTTTCTTCAGTCTCGAGGCTGGGCAACTACAAGGCTTGCAGGCCTGTGGGGTGCAGCCCAAAATGGTCTAAGGTTGGTCTGAGTTTCATCTCTTATTAGTTCCTGCCAACCTTTGGAAATGTTAAAGAACACTGAAAGGTCCAGAGTCAGCATGAATGAATGATTATCTGAGTGAATAAATAGAAGGATCAGTACAAAAGAAAACCTCTTGGACAAACCTTCAACTGGATAATGGGCCTCCCTGAATTTGAGTGGAGAGTAACATATACGAGGGAAATGCCTTAGAAAGAGTACTAGAGGCCAATTGTTACTGCCCTATAATCTGGCCTATGATTTCATAAACTGGTTTGTTGGGCAAATGTCCACTATGTAACTGTTGCTGGATTCTTTAATGTGTGAAAGTTCACTTCAGAATTAGAGATGAATGTACTACTATTTAATAGTTTTACAATTATAAGTGATGTGTAAAACAAGGGTCTCTTCCCATTTCCAGTGCGAGACCCCATCCAATTGATCGTTATGTCCCTTGTTACCACTGAATTGGTTATCAGCTCACTGAGGAGAAACTGTCATATTCATCTTTGTATCCTCCCTCAGCTGCCACAGTTCTGGTAACAATCATTCAATTGCTTAAATTTCTTTCCGATTCCTACTGCCACCTTCTTGGCCCAAATGTTCTTCATGCTTGGAATATTACTAAATTTCTTTATTGCACACCTGATTCTATGCTTGACTACCCCCTGCCCACCACCCCCCAAAACCCTCATTTTATGTATTATATATTGCTGCCTGATGATTATATATAAATTAATACGTTACTACCCAACTCAGTATTTTCAGTCAGGGGATGTTTGAAAGCTTATCATGCTGCTATTTCGTTTTCCCTGTTGTCTTAAGCAATATTTCTTAGATTTGACTCATACCAATAATCTGAGAACTTAAAAAAAAAAAAAACAAAACTCAAGTTACACCTGAATCAAAATTCCCACAGAAGGAGCCCAAGAATCTCTATTTATCAAGCATCCGGGTGACTTTTATGACTAAGTACTTGTGGTTATCGTACTAGCAGCATTAGTATCACATGTGAAAAAGTAAATTTGGGGCCCCTTCTCACTTTGGGGTCCAGCAATCTGATTTAATAAGTCTTCCAGGTGATTCTGATGTACACTGAAGTTCAAATACCATTGAACTAGCCTGTAACAATGACTTAGGGCAGTGGTTCTCAGATTTGGCTGCACACTACAATCATCTAAGGAACTTTTAAAAACAAAAACAAGACTGATACCTAGACCTTACCTCCAGATATTCTAACTGAATTGGGGCGCAGCAAGCATTTGACTAATATATCATCATGGATGCTGAGGCTGATGTAACCTACCACCTATAACTCATCTCAAAATTTTGTATTTATCTAGCCATACTGATTGGACTTATATGGTGACGTTTGAATTCTTAACATAAATGTGTGCATTTAAGATATTGAGGTTCTATGTAGACTAATTTGAATAAAGGGATCTGCTACTAATGGTTTGAAAACCACAAGCCTACAGACTCAAGTCCAAACTCTTCAGTCTTGCCTTTAAAACACGAGTTTATTGTCTCTCTTACTAATGCCGCATAGCCCTACTCTCTAGCTTGGCCAAAAAGTTTGTTCGGGTTTTTCCATAGCAGCTTGTGAACGAACTTCTTGGCCAACCCAATATACCTGTAGGAAGTATGCTTCCTAGCACCTAGGAAGGGGAAAGAGCACCAGACTGAGGTCCCAGACTACAGTCTAGTTCCAGCCTGTTGGACCTTGGCAAGTCACTAACTCTCTTTTGGCTTGTTTCCTCATTACGAAGGGAGGGGCCAGCGACGAATGATGTCTAGCACTCCTTCTGACTTCGTGTTTTAGCATTTCCACATTCAGGTTCATTTCCAACTTAGACTGTGTTGTCCCTTCTTCTGTAGGATACATCATCCAAAGGCACAGTTCAAGATCTAATTATCCTTAGCATTTCTTTGGCACTCAGTCCAAGCTTCTTTGACCTCTTAGGCATCTTTGTGTGTTTATGTCTGGTCTCCCACTGGGTAACAGAGTTCACATATCTCTTTGTATCCCTAAATGCCCAGTATAAAAGTCCATGTTTGTTATTTTCCTCAGGACCATGAATTATGGCCGCTGCCATTTGTTTTATTCCAACAATAGCTATGTTGAAAGCTTGTTTTTGCTGAGCGAGCTCTCATGACTGTACCAAAGGTTTCCAACTTATATCCTACTTATCCTACACATTTTTTTATGATAGTCCTATTCAGCCCCTAGTTTCCATGATTATTCTCCAAAAATGGCTCTCTTGTGGCCTCTGCTGGTTTGACAGCAGACCACTGCTTCACTGATTCCTTAAATGCACACTAAAGGATTCAAGTGTAAGGTCACTTCAGCTTCCCAAGGAAGCATTCTAACAGCATCCACTCAGCAAAGAGAAAGATTCTGAGATGTCTCTTAAACTGCTAGGCTTGCTGAGAACAGACAGTGGTAAAACCTGAGAGATTTTTAAATGCTTATTTCTGAAGTGGCATTTTTCAAAATTAAACTCATGCTTGTTAAGATGTTGGGAATAAGTGAATAAGATTCTTAGGTGTGTTCTTTAAAAGCGTGCCCCTTTGGAATAAACTTGTCAAAATTTGCCTGATTCTGATACTTGTATTATACCTGGCAAAGATAAAAGTGCTTGATAAAGGTTTAAGTAAATGTACTAGTGTTATTTGGTTTTACGTAACACTATTCCTTTTTGACAACTAAATTAAAGATGATCTAGGCAAGAATCTTTTCAGAGTTATTTGTTTTAGAGGGCCTAAGAACGTTCTCTGTTAAGTTTTAAAATACATATGCTAGATGCAATTTAAATCGAGTTACTATTATGTTAAGCTGCCTTTCCAGTTGGACTTTGGGAAATTTTTCACTACGTGAGAGGTGTTAAGAATATTCTTCTGCTTCATTTGTTCTTTTCTCAAGGTAGCATGTTGTATCTTCTATATACATTTGGATACCTATGATTAACTCATTCGAACTGCTGCCTCTGACAACCTTACATTTCAAATGGTTTAATCGGGATGCCTGTCAAAGGCAGGAAAGGTGTTAATCCAGTGTGAAGTGCTGACATCGAGGTTCCGCATGCTTTCAAAGTTTAAATCACAGGTCTTCAACTTTAAAAAGCTCACAGGCAACCTGTAACTATATGTAACTACATACAGTGATTGATACATATCTGTATGAAAATACTGTCTAACAAACATATATAATGCTTTACAAATGAGGAAGCCCTTTCATATAATTATCTTAAATCACAAACTGCAGTTCTGTGTTTAAATGCATCTGTCTGACTCAAGTGTTTTTAAAAAGTGTCTATTAGATTACTTCATTTAAAGGTAGAGCTGGTCAACAGCAGATGAAGAGACCTCAGTTTACCCAACCTCACAGGCTTACTGAGGAAAAATGAAAAATGCTGGCTAAAGGTTTGGATTTCTGTCAAGCCACTATCAGGTAGACAATCTCTTGTGTCTGCTTAGGCTACCTTTTTAAAAAAACAGATCACTGGAGATATACAGCTCTTACTGCACATCCTGTGGTGCCCTGTTCCAATCCAGGTGTCTCTCAGTGACTAGTCTGGCCATTGAGACACAGGGAAAGTTACTGAGAGGGGCCTTCTGGAAAACTTTTTAAAGAAGGACAAAAACAAATGACATGTGCCTTTTTCTTTTCCCTTCTACCTGCCTGGAACATGGACATGATTCCAGAGGTGGCATAACTATTTAATAGTCACAAGGATGAAGGCCACATACAAAATATGAAAGAGCAGAAAGCTAGAAGAAATCTGGGTTTACGAGGGCATGGACCAGCTTTGGACTGCCCATCTCCAGACATTCTAATGTGAGAAAAAGAAAACTAGTCATTTGTTGTTTAATCTTTTTTGGATCTATTTTTTTGCAGCTTAGTGTTAAGCTGATACATAAATTCACAAGATTATTTGAAGATTAAAAGAAAAATCTATGTGAAGAGTGTAACACGGTTTCTGGAATATACTAAGTGACCAATGAATGGCTATTATTTGGGGGAGATTAGTTGACTGCCAGCAGAGAACAAAAAATCAAACATAGGATAAACAATTTGGGAAGGGAAGAAAAGTGCTGAATAGAAGCTATGATAGGTCCATTAAAAAAAAAAAATTAAGAATCACATTCAGAGCCAAACAATGTACAAAGAGGGTCTAACATAAAAGTAGATACTAAATATAAGTGATTTATTTTCCAGTCCCCTCTGTGAAAACATAAAACTGATGTCATTTATTCATGAAAACCTTGATCAATGAGGAAGACGAGACTAAACAGATTTTTAAAAACTCTGAGAAGTAAAGGTTATATCTATAAGGTAATTTAGATTTTCGTGAGGCATTGCATTCAGTGTGTCATGTACTCCTGCTTATGTAATACTGTCAAGATCTGGATTAAAGGAATACACAAGACACTGATAAAATGCCACTAGAAAAGGTGACACAGATGCGGTCAGTCATCTTGATGACTCAGACACTAGGTTCTGGAGGAGTAAAAAGTTGCTAAATACAGAAATCTATTTTGTTCACAAATTGGAAGTTCATAACATTAGTCAATCCAGAGAAATACAACTAACTGAATTTGAACACGTGGGTGGAGAAGAACTCAAATTCAGTTTGAAAACTGCACTAGGAATAACAAGTATGATGAAAAGAAAACATGTGAAGAGCTGGAATAGTATGATGTTAATTTATAGTACGTGGCAAAGGAATGAAAGTTGATATTTGTAGTCATCTTGAAAGGAATTCACTACCGAGTAGTACTTCATTTCAAGTCAATGAAAGAAAGAAGCTGGAAAGTTAAAAGGATTATTAAAATTTAGCCTTTTAAAAGACGTGAATGCCAGACATTGGAATGACCTACATAAGAGCAACTTGGTTAACAGAATAAAAATCTATGTTAACATGAAGTCACTGCTGAATGTGAATACCAAGGGAAGATGGAGTAAAATATCTGAAAGGCAACAAATCAGACTACAACTATCATATTTTCAAAATTGTAATTAGGTATTACCAAATAAAGTAATAAACAACTTTTAACTTAGAGTGCAAAATAAAAGCACCTTATTATTTTAAAGGTGCAAAAGCAAGAAAATACGACATAAACTTATCCATTTTTAAATAGTCGTCTGTGTGATGGGTAAATGCCATTTCAAAACATTTTCAATAGAAAAATGATTTATAAATCAGTTTTCAGAAGATCAAAAAAATCAATGTTTAATACCAACTTTAACTATAAATAAAAAGAATATTGTCATCTCTCCTGTTTTTGCTTCAACATTTATATCTTCTGCTCTTTGCCTTTTGGAGAAAATATTGCATTGTAAGGCTGCCGTCTTTTTGGACGAGGACAAGGATCAAGATCTTCTTTAATGTAACCTTAAAAATAAATCACAAATTTAAAAGACAATATCTGCAACATATTTCAGCATATATCCAGTAAACATGTGTCTCATTTAATGCGTTTTAAGTTCACATGATTTTTCTATTAGCTGGTTGTGTTGATTAATGATTTCACTTCTTAGCATCAATTTTCTCATTTATACTAAAAACAATAGCAAACATTTATGAAATGTGCTGTATACATTATCTAGGATAACTCTCTCACTCCTCTGCAGCAGCTTCCACTATGCCTATTTCACAGCTGAGCTAATGGAGACGCAGGGAAGTTTGATATCTCGCTCAAGTTCCCAAAGCTAGGAAGTAGGAAAGCTGGCGCCCTGCCCAAGATCTAACTCCAAAACCAGAGCACTTAAGCACTTTCCTATTCTGCCTCCCATTGGTTGCAAATGGGGACAAATGGTAAACATGAACTTTTTACTATTATGATAAATTCCAGGTGCTTATCAAAAACTTTTTTCAGTAGCTATTTGATGAGATGACATGTTCCTATATTCTTCAGACTATTCGATTCTCCTAAGGTGTCTCCATTCACGTAGTTTTCAGGGGAGGATTCTGCTCTGCCATACCCCTAGGCCATATTAGGGGTACAAGCACAGGCTCTATCCAGACTGTCTAATTCTATTTGATGACCAAGCAGAGACATCATGTCAAAGAGGACTTGTTAATGGGGAAAGTGGAAGTATGGTAATAGCTGTAAGAGACTCTGCATCTTTTGGAAAAACTTACCACTAAATATCTGGAGCTTTAAAGCTGCATATGTTCTCAAATTACATTAAATGTAAGTGCTGTATTTGAAGGGGCTAGTTGCATGTCAACAGGCTCCCAAACAAACAAAAGTCCTTTTTACTCAAATATGTTTTATAAATAATTAGCATTCTGGATAGTGAGGTTTTAACATCTAAAATTCAGAGTAGTCTCTTTAAAAAAAAAAAAAAAAAGATGCTTTTCAACAATATAACTTTGCTGCCAACTTTTGTAAAGTTATGAAAAGTCATTTTGATGACTGGATAAAACAAATTACTTTCTGAAATCTGAATGAAAGAGGAGAATAATGCATACACAATCCCATTAAAGTGCTTATAAACAATCTATGATTCCAGTGAAGTTATTTGAAGAGTTGAAAGTTAAGCCTTTATCTTTACAAAATTGTATTTATGTCACAAAACTGGCACCCAACTTACAGCAGAAGGTAGAGAACCGTGGAGAAAAAGTTTAGTGTTTAGACTCGGGTATACACAGTATTTAAAAAAAAGAAGTTCCAAAATGTTACAATCTGTATTCTCACCTCTTTCCATACAAGTCTGAGTGGAAGGAAAACCAACTTCCCAGAAATTCTCTGGTGTGTTGGGTGGAATGTAGCGAAATCGGTGTCTTGAGCAGGAAGCCAACTTCTTTTCTCTTTCTTCTGCTGGAAAATCTGCATAATACTGATAATAAAACTGGTGAGTTTTCCACTTAGGAATAATAAATGGAGTGTTATGCTTACTGGTTATAAACTAGAAGCTAAGAAGACTATTATTCAGCATGCTAAGGAAACTGAATTCTCACTGATGATAATATTAGTAAGTAATACTATCTCTAAGTAAATTACTATATAAATTACTAATAATAATTAGTGCTGGTCTGTGAAATGTTTGCTCCATAAAGAAAAGGAGCCTGTATCACAATGTAAAAAAACATACTGCTTCCTGCTTCAGTAAAGTCTTACAAGTAAAAAAAACATGCCAGCTGAACTTTATAGCGTGCTTAGTGGTACAGCTGATTTATATACTGGTGCTGCAAACTCTTCATCTTTCTCAGACCAGTAACAAAAAGGCCAAGGCCTGCACTCTGAATAGCACATTTCTCAATTGTCATTTGAATATAACGTGTGTTTTGAAGTAATTTTCCTTTCACTACAATTTTTTAAAATAAAAATTTAGCTTTGAATGTTGTAGGCTTCACGACTTCCCCCTTTAAACTAGATCTTTCAATTAGGATCAAAGGCATACTACTTTTTGCAAGTGTGATCATAAGGAACCTGAACTTCATGCAAAGAAAGATAAAACTTTTATGTGAAAACTATACCGGTCTTCAAGCTCTAGATCTAAAGAAAATAAAGCAGTAGTGTAAAGTTTAATAGAACACAAATGATAGGATCACATAATCCAGCTAATTCCATTTTACACTTGAGGAACTGAAAATCAAAGTGATAATTCACCAAAGATATCACCTATTAAAAGTGGCAGACTTAGGACTAGAAATTTTTTGAAGTAAAGGGTTTCTAATATATTTTTCTTTTATATAGATTAATTAATTAAAGGTTTTAGAGTATCTCTGAAACTTTTTTGGGGGAGGGTATCTTTTTCTTCATTCTCATTGCCGTGAATATAAGCCTTTGTTACCTTAGCCTGGGAACTGCCCTTAGAGAATCATGGTTATCAGTCAGTGTTAGAGAAACATTGCCACCAAATTACAACATATTTGAAAACAACAGTAGGCTAGTGTAGCTGTTAACAGCAGCGAGCAAGCGGAAGAGTGTTAGAAGATAAAGTCAGAGAGGAGGTGGGGTGGGAGTCTGCTGTCCTTGATAAGGGCTTTGATACCATTTCTTAGAGAGGAAGACAACTAAGGATTTTGGGCAGAAGAGTGACATGATTTAACTTTTATTCTAAAAAGATCATTTGGAAAAAAGACCATTCATTGCTGTGTTGAAAGTACAATCAATAGGATTTGCTGATAGATCCATTACTGAGATACGAAAGAAAAAAGTAGGTAACTACAAGATCTCTGGTTTAAACTAGAGAAGAATGGACATATAAAAGGCTCAGAGGTAAGGTTTGAGAATTGGAGATAGAAACTATGTGTTTGCTTTAGGACACGTGAAATTTGAGGTGACTATTAGCCACATGTATGTTGCATATTCCACATGTGGAATAGGCAAAGGGAAAAATTTAGGAACTGTAATTGTAAGCATACAGACAATATTTAAATACATGGGACTGGCACTTTCACTCCTGGTCATGAGGGAGTAACAGGGAACAGAATTACCCTCTACCTTAAAAACTGAAAAAATGGAATAAAATGCATGAAATAGTGTTTTCAGAGACTGGATAACAGCACAAAAAATGATTCCTGAGAGGAGGAAAGCAAATTAACAGTGTTTCCAGCAAAAGAGCTTTATTCTCACTGGTAGTAATAGTTCCACTTAGAACTAAAAACTGGAGGTTTACTTAGTATAGACCATATTCCTTAAGAAATCATGATACATTCGTGTTATGAAAACTCATGATACAGGAGGAGGTTTTGCTTGTATCACCAAACTGCTTTCCAAAATAGTGATCTCAATTTACACTCCCGCTGTTAGTATATGACAGCATTTTTCTCACCAAATGCTTACTGCACTGTAACCTATTCATACATAACTTTAATGTGCTTGGTTATCAAATTCTCTAGCCATAGTTTTTAAAAAGAAAGTTTAAAAGGGGAAGTATATTGCTGGAAGCAGGTATCCAACAGCTAAAGGATAGCAAGGGAAGAAATAAAAACAGTAAGTTTCAAAAAGACACAGAACCTGCCTAGCACTATTTATTAAGAGGACAATTAGTACAGTCTACTTCAAGATATACTATCTAGTCCAAGACACCCGATGTATAAAAGGAAAATACAATTGTGTTTTAAGGATGAAGTAGAGCCTATTCATCACATTTTGTTTAGAAAGGAAAATGTTTGGGGGGGAAAAAAAAAAGAGCTTATGGTTGTACTAGTTATTTAGAAAAAACAATTATGAGTACATCTCATTTCCTGAGAGTGCTGGTGCTTAAGTAAAAAATAAAATAGCCAAGTTTCCAACTAAAATGTCAAAATTTCGCCCAAATAGTATATGTATTAGAGCCTCTGCTGTAACATAACACAAGGTAAAAAAATTAAAAGATATACAAATAAACATAGAAAAGACAAATGGCACAAATGTCTTCAGCTGGAAATAAGAACTACTGCTTAGGCTCCAGATTCACTTAGAGAATCTAAGAGAAATTGAGGGCTTGCGTTTTCATCTATATCTCTCAGGTCCCAGCCAGTATGTATACTCTATGTATTCATTCTGTTATTCCTGGCTCAAACTTGTTTCTAGATACAAATACGGTTTGCATATGTGATTTTTAAATCATGCATATAAAGCCATCTTTACAAAAACCCAAATGACAGTATTTACATTAGTACTTACAATTTCACATTCCTTACATGTGTGTCCAAGCAATTTTCTTCTTTCTTCTTTTTTCCGGATTACCTCAATATGAGGAAAATTTTGTAAGCTAGTCTCTCTGGGGGGAAAATGAATTAAATTTATCTGTTACTATAGAGACCTTTGGTTTAGGTTTTAAATTAGCAAAGGTGAGCATCCAGAGGAGAAATAATCCCAAAACATTCATTCATTTTATTTGAAATGCTTCCCCAGAATGTGAAAAAAACAAGCATTTCTTCATTCACTCTCCACTAAAATATTAAGTATTTTACACATTACATAGTATTTTACATAGTATTTTACATATCAGGTATTTTTATAGATATTTTTCTCTAACTGAAAAAGATAACTATTACTTCCTATTTTTGCCTCTGGCTGGCTGAAAATAATTATTAGGTTGGCAGGTAAAATATAAAATAACCTAATTATAAAGGAATGCTGTATTATTAAACTCAGGAATTGCTATTCTATAACATAACTGAGAGAATACTGCCTGTTAACTAGGTTTCTAGTACTAAAAACCCATAAATCAGGGCTAACCTACTCCTCCCTAAGGAACAAATTCATTTGTTTGCATGTCGTTTACTATTTTCTCCAACAATTTCTTTTGTCGCTTCCGTCTACCTTAAATTCTTCAAAATGTTAGGCACAATTATCATTTGTGCTTGTCCTTAAAGACAAAGATTCTATTGTGAACCACTGGAAACCTAGGAGGGGTCAAAGCCACTGAGGTATGGATTGATGAGGTATACAGTTCTTTAGTAAGAAAAAGCAATCAGGAAGCATGGAACATTTCTTTATAATATACTTGCATCCTACTTTTAAGCCCAATATAGAAAACACCAAATTTACAAGTAAATGAAGACTTATGTAACACCATATACGTTTGTTTATAATAGAAACATCACCAGTGAACTTAAACAGTCTGACTCACAAAAACTGACTTTTAAAATGACCTGTTGGTAACACATCTACTCCTTTGAGGTATTTTGATAGTTGGCAAGTACTGTTCTTAAAAAAAAAGCTTTAAATGCTCTATTTCAAAACATATCAGGTTATATAGGTCCTTTTTGTGCTTAAATCCAACAACTCTCTGGAGCAACCGGTAAATTAAAAAAGACCAAGAAACAACAGATAAAAAAATATTGCCATGACTATACTTTCTTTCAAATAGTTTATGGAATCTTAGGTTTATATAGAATATAATTTAGCCATATCCTTTCCTCTGAATCTAATCTATCCTGTTTCTGTAGTGTACTATAACGCAGCAGGGAATCCACTAGTAGACTGGCAGTTGCAGTAGACATCAAGCATCACCTAAAAGGTTACTAAGCTTCTTGTCCCTGAAATAACACAACCCATCTTCCCAGGGTTTGCTAGTACTCTCAGTGGGGAGAGGGACCATACTAACTCTGAGACTTATACCATCCTTGCATCTTTACCCACGTCCTGCATCTCCAGCTATCTAATGGTTTCAGAATAAATAAAACTACTCATGTATTTTTTTAAAAGTTAGTGAACCTATGGGACTTCCCTGGTGGTCCAAAGGTTAAGAATCCACCTTCCAATGCGGGGGACGCAGATTCGATCCTTGGTCGGGGAACTAAGATCCCACATACTGCGAGGCAACTAAGCCTGCGTGCCAAAACTAATAAGCCCGCACGTCTCATCTAGAGAGTCTGCGTGCCGCAGACTACAGAGCCCAAGCGCTCTGGAGCCCGTGCGCCACGATGAAGATCCGACACAGCCAAAAATAGAAAAAAAAAAAAAAAAAAAGTTAGTGAACCTATACTAGAAACATCTGAAATGACAGTTCTTACTGTGCAATCTTACTTCTAGGGATCTATTCCAAAGATGCACAGGCAAAAATTTGAAAAGAGAATGCACAAGGCTATTCACTGTAGCATTATGCATGCTAGCATAACTGTAAACAACCCAAATGCTCATTGCTAGGGAATAAACTATGTACAAACAACAAAATACCATGAAATTAGAAAAAGAAATGAGGAATATCACTATATACTACTATGAGTGATTTCCAGGACATATAGTTAAATGAAAAAAGCAAAGTAGAGAAAAGCATATATAGCATTCTACCATTTGTATAGAGAAGAGAGTACAATTATCTATATCTACATCAATTTCAAGATATATAGAAATTTGCTTTTACTTCTTAAAATGTCTGGAAAACCATAAATTTTTAACAAATGGTTATGTGTGTAGGAATAGGAAGCTATCAAAACGAAGGGGACTTCACTATAGAAGACAGACTTCGGAATATACCCTGTTTTGCAGCCTCTGGTATCATATACATAATTTCCTTAATTTTAAAGAAAGAATTAAAGATAAAAAGAAAAAACAATTTCTAAAAAATCAAAAGCAAAATTACACAAACATGGATACTGGGTTGGTAGCACAACTACAGAGAAAATAATTATCCTAAGTGACCTGAAAACACAGTGATTTGACTGTACCTTTCTGATGGGATATATCGTAAGGACAAGAAGACTCAAAAAAGTCTTAAACCATTTTCATAAATCATGTTATTCATAATAGTTTGAATTATTCTGAGAGTGTTCTGTGGAATCAAGTTAAATGAAGAATGATGTTAGTGGCACTGAGAAGTGGGATTTTCAGTAAGCGGGGAACTAGATACAGATGTAACAGAGGAGGTTACAGAGAAATCCTGTAGTCCTGAACTTGAATTGAAGCTATCAGTATGAACATATGTAGTTTATCTTAAAAAACAAAATGAAACAAAAACTTTACTTCTAACTCTGTCCAGCTAAAAGGTCCAGAAACAATGGCTAACTGGATCCATGAGCAACCCCAGCAGTCAGACTGCGGCCTAAATACTGTTAAACTAGGGCTCCTGGAGAAATGGCAGATTCCAGCCTATGGCAGGAGCCTAGAACATCTTCTCATACCAGAGCAAGGAAGCTATGAAAGACAGCTAGAGTAGTGTCCATTCAAAGAGGCTTCTGCTGGGCAAAGATGGGACAATCTGAGTATCATAAGGGTGATAAATGCAATGGATTGAAATGCATCAAACATATTTAAATCCATTAGTTCATAATGATACTTAAACAAGACTCTCTCTAGTCACATTTGAGATGCTAGGGTACTATTTCTTTGGAAAACTGGTGAATAAAGGGAAAGAATTAATCATTTAGCAACAAAATGACAGCTCTTATCTATTAGAGTCTTACAGGCAACAGTAGAAATTTATCTTGGCCTGTCAGATTTCTAAATTCTTGATCAAAGTATAACCAATAACTTTACTTATTGAGTGACTGAATTTGCCAACATCATAACTTAAAGAAAAAAAAGCATAAAAAGTTTTTTTGAATAAACTGCTATGCCTTAATTCACTTCTAGAATGAATAGTACATGACTGAAAGTTAGAGAATTTGCATATTTGCATAAAAGGCAGAAAGGCGCATTATGGTTTCAAATCAAGATGCTTAAATTTTTTTTTTAAATTTAAAAATTCTCGTAAGATAATTCTGAAGCACAGCCTAAGGCCTGCCACCCAAAGGCTATACTATATACAAGTTACAGTATTCAATAAATTGCTGAAGTTCAAATAAAGTTCACAATAAAATAGGATAAGAATAAAATATGTTATAATGAAGCAGAGAAAATAACTGTCATCACTGTCCAAAACAGGGTAGTGGTGGTAAAAAAATTTCCTTATTTTAAAAATTTGCCATTTTCATACTTGAGTTCCATTTTTGTTATGGTCATAAAGTAAACGATACAGACTCTATTTTAACCAAAGTAGCAATATTAATAGGTCAGAGATCCTCAAACAAAGATAGCTCTGTGGTACTTCCAATCACATTGCTGGTATTAACCAAGGCCAACTTACCTTTCATCATCTTTAAAATATGGCTCCACAAATGCTTTCTGTTTGACTTTATCTTTTTTATCACCAGGAGCTGTAAACAAAACAATCATACCACAAACTGAATGTAGAACTTACTTAGAAATAATTAGCTTTTTTGGGGGAAAAAAAGGACGTATACCAAAACTTCTATTTTTCTTGGGTTTCATACTCTGGTCCCTGGGCAATTAGTTTAAATTTTCTATAACTAATTCCTTCCTTTCTTTTTCATCTGCATAATAAGGAGAGTGCTGATTATCTCACCTAAGAATTACTAAAGAGATAAAAATCGTAACTATAAAAAGTATTTTAGACTTTAAAAGAACTACTCAGATGTCCATTATCATCTGGCACCAAACAACAATAACAAGGTGGCTTTTAATCTGTTCACTTATTAGTCCCGTTGATTTTTATAATGTGTCTTTAAGGTAGCTGATAACTAGGAAATAAAAATATTTTAAAATTTTATCAGAATATTGGTGACAAAATAAGAACTAGAGCCCATGGACGTGAATCCCAAGTTGTCTAGACTCAAATAGCTAACTGCTATCATCTGTTCAAATAATCAAAATTTACTGAGCATTGTGCTAAGTTCTGGACATAAAATGTAGAACAGGAGAGACCAGGTCTCCTGTCCTCACGGAGTTTACATTGCAGTGAGGGAAACAGACATTAAGCAAGCAGACAGCTAAGGCTACCTGAACACGTAAGGTAATAACTGATGAATACAGAGAAGTCAGCCGTGAGAAGAGGTACGAATGGGGAATGTTCTAGGTAAAGGTCCTTGATGGCAAAAAGTTTGGCACATTATAAGAAGTAAGAGGAGGATAGTGTGGTTGAGATTTAGCAAAAAACGGAAGTGTTGGGGAAGATGAGGCTGGGGTGGGGGGAGTGGGCAGGTACCAGATCATGAAGGGACATGGAGGCCAAGAGAAGGAGTTTGAATTTTATTGCAAGTGCAGTGGGAAGCCACTGAAGACTTTTAAATATTATCTACTTTACTGAGGCATAATTTACATACACGGATTTTAAGTGTACTATGATGAATTTTGACAGATGTATATTCCAGTGTAACTGCTAATACCCAAATCGAGACAGAGAACATTCCCATGAAAGTTTCCTATTCCACTGTTTCTCCTGCACAAGAATGTTCTCGTATGTCTCTCCCCTCCCCAACAATCACTGATTTAATTTCTATCACCATAGCTTAGTTATGTCTGTTTTAGAGCTTCATATCAATGAGATTATATAGTATGTATTCTTTTTCATCTTGTGCATTTGTCTAGCTCAACAGGTTTTAGAGACTGATCCATGTTGATGAGTCTAGTAGTTCCCTCCTTTTTGTTGTGAAGTAGTGTTCCATCATGAGTATACCACAATTTATTCACCTGCTGATGGACATTTGGGTTGTTTCCAGTTTTGACATATTACAAATAGCACTGCTATGAACATTCTTGAACACATCTTTCCGTGAACATGTTTTCATTTTTCTTGGGTATATATCTAGGAGTGGAATTGCTGGGTCACAACATAGGTATACGCTTAGCTTTTACAAAAAACTGACAACTTCAATAAAGCTGTTAAAAAACCCCTGCTGAACTGTTTTCCAAAGTATAGTCAATTTTCTACTCCACCAACAATGCATGAGAGTTCCAGCTGCTCTTCACACTTGCTAATGCTAGATGTTAGCAATCTTTTTAACCATTCTGGGGGTGTGAACTGTTATCGCCATCCCTGACTGTCCAAGAATGTTGATCGTCTTTTCATGTGCTTATTGGCCATTCAAATATCTTCTTTTCATTGAAGGATTTTTAAGCAAGAATACAATCCAACTTAAATTTAAACTAAATCACTTTTAATTCTCTGTAGAGACTGGGCTAGAGATAAGAGATACATAAGAAGACCAGTTAGGAGGCCTGGAATAGAATAGGTAGAGATCAGAGTGGCTGAGACCAGGTAGTGGCTACAGAGATGGAGAGAAGTGAAGTGTTATGAAATATATTTTGGAGATACTGCTGCCAGGGTATTAGACTGGGCATGAAGGTCAGGTGAAAAAAGTCAAATATGACTCCCACATTTCCATCTTTAGTAAATGTGAGGATAGTAACTGAGGCTTAATGAAACCCAGAAAGGCAGAGGAAGATCAAATTTGGGTAGAAAAATAAAGATTTCTAATTGGAATATATTAATTTTAAGGTGCTTATAAGATGTCCAGTATGTAAGTGGAATAAAGTCTGAGGTTCAGAAGAGAAAGGACGAGGGTGGGAGTAATGAATATACAGAAACGTCTTTTTCACTTGTCTTACAGAACAGGACATACTCTCGTGTTCTTCCTACTTCATAGGCTGCACCTCCTTCTCAGTTTCCTTTGCTGGTTTCTTCCTTTTAAAGTTGCCATATCCTAGAGGTCAGAACTTGAAATACTCCTCTTTTCTATTTATATTCAGTTCTTGGGTGTTCTCACTCAGTGTCATGACTTTCAGCTCCATCTACTTGCTGTTCACCTCCTGCCCACTAAGTCATTTTTTTTAATTCTGGATTTCCTGTCCAAACTTGACACATGTCAACTGCCTACAAACACCTTCCCTTGAATATCTAGTAAGTACTAACATGTCCAGAACTGAGCTTTTGATATCCTGCCCGAAATCTACTCCTTCCTATGAGGGAAGACTAGGTAGAATTTTGTGATATGGGGGTCTAGAAAACGAAATAAATGGACAGAAAGTCCTAAATTCTATGCCTCAGTGACTGGGAAAAATAAAAAAGTCTGAAAGGTCACTTGGTAGGAAATAAATGGAACTTGGTTTAGATATCTTAAGTTTAAGCTGTTGAAGAGACGCAAAAGTAGGATTACTAAGAAATGCAGGGCTGGGATTCATTGGAGAAATCAAACTAGAGATGCAGATTTGGAGTTTTATTTTCAGAGGTAATTTAATAAAAGCATGAGAGAAAATGAGTGTGAGGAAGAAAACAGAGTCTTGGGGATACTCTAGGAAACAGAAGTTGCCAGAGATCAGAAGAGCAGTGCAGCATGGCCACAAAAGCTAAGTGAGAAGAAATTCTGGGATGTTCAGTGTGAAAAGCAACTTAAAAAAAAAAAGATAGAAATTAATAATTATACCTTATAAAAGAATATCTTTTTTTTTGAAGTGAAACCAATTTGCAAAGGGCTTGGGGAGAAAAATGAATTGAACAGTTGTGAATTTTTATCACGAAATTTGCTTGATCAAGTTTTTGCCATGGACTGAGCAAACAAAAGCATGCTGTTATGTATCTTTGGTTAAGGTCTCATCCTGTGGGCTGTCACTTTAAAAAGCACAGGGAAAACATAATCAAGATAGATTTATATTCAATGCTTTGACTATTGTCATAGCAGAAGTTGTGCTCATTTAAGCCACTATAAAACCACCTTTGCACTAAATTAAAAATTGACCGTTTTATTCACAGTAAGAAAATTAGATATTCAGCAAGAATTTTAACTAATTTTCAATTCAGATTATCTACTTAAGAGTTTCACTTAGACTGTTCTTCTTTTGATTGATATCCTACATTATGAATTACTGCTTCTAATAAAACAGATCTGAAGAAGACAGATATAGTATTTTATCTGGGAAGGTAAAGTATTCAAGCAGGAAACGGGTCTGAATTTTCTGCAAAACTTCCTCTTTTCACTCAATTACAATAATTCACTTAATTATGGTATCACTTAACAAAGAATTTTCTCAAAACTTTTATAAGCTGAGTGAAAGGTTCATAGGAACCCTCTGAACTATTTTTGGTAACGCTTCTATTAATCTGAAATTATCTTTAAAAAAAAAGAAAAAAATTTATTCAAGAAGCATGAAACTTGGTTAAGATATCTCATTAAGCCTCTGTTAATAAGCATGATGACTTAATTTACTAAACTCAGTGTACTGGAAAAACCATAATTAGAAAGGAAACTGCCTTACAGTTTGGTTTTTTTGTAGCAGTTGACGACTCCTCTTCATCTGCTACTTGGGGGAAGCTATCCACCAAACACGATTCATATTCTTCATGTGTAGTCCGATCAAACATATCTTCCAAGCTATCATTCATTTTTCTTTCTCCATCTATGTGAAAGAGCATTGGCTTAGGCAACAAGCAAACTTTTTGCTTTCTATGTAGACCAATGTGAAACTTGTAGGAACTGCCACAAAATAATTCAGATGTGTATGAGGCAACAGTAAACCCCAAGCCTGGGTAGTTACTGCACATTTATAAAGGTTTTATGTTATGCCTTCAAATGTCCTTTACTCATGTGAAGGGAATGCTAGTTTTTGTTACTGCCATTATAAATGTTAAAGTCTTTTTCTCTCTATCAGCTCATGTATCAATATAATTCATACTAAACCAAAAGGAACTACCGAAAGGAATGGTGAGGAACAGAAAACACAGCATAATAAATGGTGAAAAATACGAAGTTTAAATAAACTATGTATAAATAACTAACATCAAAATCTCTATAGAGTTTTGTTTACCTGCTTATTTTTTTAATGTGGTAGCAAAAAAGTATTTTCTTGCATTATCATTAACACTTGGAAGTTCAGTGTTACAGAAATAATGAATTCAATTCCATATTTGATATGCAAAGTGCTAACTTCATCTTCAGAGTACTAACTACATTTCCATTATATATTTTTCAAAACACCAGTTTACTAAAAATAGAAATAGATTCAGTTGGCTAACAGATATGACAAAACTGAAGCCTACCAAGATTACTCTATATAAAGTAACTACCACCTCCCCCCCATGCAGACTCTCTGGCACCTCACCCCGTTTTATCTTTCCCTAGCACTTGCCATCATCTAGCATATCATACTTGTTTGTTTCTCCCCTATTACAATGTAAGCTCCATGAGGTAGGTACTTTTGTTCTGTTCACTATTATCTCCAATTCCTAATACAGAACTGTGTCTTGATAATTATTGAATGATTAAACATTTGTTCATTTTTCATTTTGAGGGTCAAATCTGTAAGTAAAAATAATTTCTATGTGCCAGGCAGTATGCTAGGCATTCCCAAAGCATTCTGTGTATGCTGTTAGTAAATCACAATAAGTTAATGATTTATTTTTTTGCGGGTCAGACTTCTGATTGTAAAGTGCTTGAGGACAGAGACCATATCCTTATTGATCTTTCTATCATAGCATCTACTAAGTCTAACACAGAGTAGAGATATAAAAATCAGTTTTGACTTGAAATAGTAGTAATTGGGAGTTTAATGGTATGTTTCATCTTTAACCAATTCTAAGTATGAAAAAGATCTACCTTATGGGTAAAATAGGCAGACTGTTTTTTTCCAAGTATGGGCTCAACAATATCTCCTATTACATTTGCTGTTCTTATAATGTGATCTTGGAACTCCTCCTACTGAGCAACTTCTGAGTCCAGATCATAAAAATACCATGCACTTCTGCCTTGCTCTTTGGGGATGCTCACTCTGGGAACCTAGTGTCCAAGTAATGAGGAAGCTCAAACTAACCCATGTGGGAAGACTATGTGGAGAAGCCCTGAGACTGAATAAGGAGAGAGAGAGATGCCAAGTATCTCCCATCTGTCTAGCCCTCTGCTGTTCCAGCTCCAGCCACCATCTGTCTATAACTGCATGAGACCCGGAGACAGAACCACCCAGCCCAGACCTTCCTGAATTCCTGAGGCACAGAAACTATGAAAGATAAGAAAATGGTTGTTGTTCTAATCCTCTAAATTACTGGAGTGACTTATTTTTCAGCAATAGTACTCACAACACCTTATTTAGTCAAAATTATCTAGGTAATTTTAGTTTAAGTCCTAGTTAAACTCATTAGTTTAAGTTCTAGTTTCACCTCCATATGATACTTGCTTCAAATATATTGGGGAAACTATCATCTTCTTAGATTAACTAGATAAATTTGAAGCCAAAGTTGTCATACTTTAGTTTTTCCCTTTTCTACAAAACTGAGGAAAACATTATCAGGAACTGGTCCCAGGAAAAAACTAATCTTTTTTTTTTTTTTTTTTTTTAAATAAGTTTATTTATTTTTGGCTGTGTTGGGTCTTCGTTTCTGTGCGAGGGCTTTCTCTAGTTGCAGCGAGCGGGGGCCACATTTCATCGTGGCGCGCGGGCCTCTCACTGTCGCGGCTTCTCTTGTTGCGGAGCACAGGCTCCAGACGTGCAGGCTCAGTAGTTGTGGCTCACGGGCCCAGCTGCTCCACGGCATGTGGGATCCTCCCAGACCAGGGCTCGAACCCGTGTCCCCTGCATTGGCAGGCAGGTTCTCAACCACTGCGCCACCAGGGAAGCCCCCAAAACTAATCTTAAAAGCAAAGTCATCTTCTTAAGAAGAAAGTTATTTAAGCATCATTTACTATAAAAAGACAATAAATCACTGTTAAGGTTTACTTTTTTTTTTTTTCAACATCTTTATTGGAGTATAATTGCTCTACAATGGTGCATTAGCTTCTGCTGTATAACAAAGTGAATCAGCTATACATATACATATATCCCCATATCTCCTCCCTCTTGCATCTCCCTCCCACCCTCCCTATCCCACCCCTCTAGGTGGTCACAAAGCTCGGAGCTGATCTCCCATACAGCTGTGCCATACAGCTGCTTCCCACCAACCATCCATTCTACATTTGGTAGTGTATATATGTCCATGCCACTCTCTCACCTCGTCCCAGCCCACACCTCCCCCTCCCCGTATCCTCAAGTCCACTCTGCACGTGTCTTTATTCCTGTCCTACCCCTTTGTTCTTCAGAATCATTTTTTTTTTAAGATTCCATATGTATGTGCTAGCATATGGTATTTGTTTTTCTCTTTCTGACTTACTTCACTCTGTATGACAGACTCAAGGTCCATCCACCTCACTACAAATACCTCCATTTTGTTTCTTTTTATGGCTGAGTAATATTCCATTGTATATATGTGCCACATCTTCTTTATCCGTTCATCTGTCGATGGACACTTAGGTTGCTTCCATGTCCTGGCTATTGTAAACAGAGCTGCAATGAACATTGTGGTACATGACTCTTTTTGAATTATGGTTTTCTCAGGGTATATGCCCGGTAGTGGGATTGCTGGGTCGTACGGTAGTTCTATTTTTAGTTTTTTAAGGAACCTCCATACTGTTCTCCATAGTGGCTGTATCAATTTATATTCCCACCAACAGTGTAAGAGGGCCCCTTTCCTCCACACCCTCTCCAGCATTTATTGTTGGTATATTTTTTGATGATGGCCATTCTGACCGGTGGGAGGTGATACCTCACTGTAGTTTTGATTTGCATTTCTCTAATGATTAGTGATGTTGAGCATCCTTTCATGTGTTTGTTGGCAATCTGTATATCTTCTTGGGAGAAATGTCTATTTAGGTCTTCTGCCCAATTTTGGATTGGATTGTTTGTTTTTTTGATATTGAGCTGCAAGAGCTGCTTGTATATTTTGGAGATTAATCCTTTGTCAGTTGCTTCGTTTGCAAATATTTTCTCCCATTCTGAGGGTTGTCTTTTCATCTTGTTTATGATTTCCTTTGCTGTGCAAAAGATTTTAAGTTTCATTAGGTCCCATTTGTTTATTTTTGTTTTTATTTCCCTTTCTCTAGGAGGTGGGTCAAAAAGGATCTTGCTGTGATTTATGTCACAGAGTGTTCTACCTATCTTTTCCTCTAAGAGTTTTATAGTGTCTGGCCTTACATTTAGGTCTTTAATCCATTTTCAGTTTATTTTTGTGTATGGTGTTACAGAGTGTTCTAATTTCATTCTTTTACATGTAGCTGTCCAGTTTCCCCAGCACCACTTATTGAAGAGGCTGTCTTTTCTCCATTGTATACTCTTGCCTCCTGTATCAAAGAAAAGGTGATCATATGTGAGTGGGTTTATCTCTGGGCTATCTATCCTGTTCCACTGATCTATATTTCTGTTTTTGTGCCAGTACCATATCGTCTTCATTACTGTAGCTTTGTAGTATAGTCTGAAGTCAGGGAACCTGATTCCTCCAGCTCCATTTTTCTTTCTCAAGATTGTTTTGGCTATTCGGGGTCTTTTGTTGTTTCCATACAAACTGTGAAATTTTTTGTTCTAGTTCTGTGAACAATGTCATTGGTAGTTTGACAGGGATTGCACTGAATCTGTAAATTGCTTTGGGTAGTATAGTCATTTTCACAATGTTGATTCCTCCAATCCAAGAACATGGTTTATCTCTCCATCTGTCTGTATCGTCTTTAATTTCTTTCATCAGTGTCTTATAGTTTTCTGCATACAGGTCTTTTGTTTCCTCTTCTTTTTGGTGCAATGGTAAATGGGAATGTTTCCTTAATTTCTCTTTCAGATTTTTCATTGTTAGTGTATAGGAATGCAAGAGATTTCTGTGCATTAATTTTGTATCCTGCTGCTTTACCAAGTTCATTGATTAGCTCTAGTAGTTTTCTGGTAGCATCTTTAGGATTCTCTATGTATAGCATCATGTCATCTGCAAACAGTGACAGTTTTACTTCTTTTCTGATTTGGATTCATTTTATTTCTTTTTCTTCTCTGATTGCTGTGGCTAAAACTTCCAAAACTATGTTGAATAATAGTGGTGAGAGTGGGCAACATTGTCTTGTTCCAGATCTTAGTGGAAATAGTTTCAGTTTTTCACCACTGAGAATGATGTTGGCTGTGGGTTTGTCATATATGGCCTTTATTATGTTGAGGTAAGTTCCCTCTATGCCTACTTTCTGGAGGGTTTTTATCATAAACGGGTGTTGAATTTTGTTGAAAGCTTTTTCTGCATCTACTGAGATGATCATATGGTTTTTCTCCTTCAATTTGTTAATACGGTTTATCACACTGATTGATTTCCATATATTGAAGAATCCTTGCATTCCTGGGATAAACCCCACTTGATCATGGTGTATGATCCTTTTAATGTACTGTTGGATTCTGTTTGCTAGTATTTTGTTGAGGATTTTTGCATCTATGTTCATCAGTGATATTGGCCTGTAGTTTTCTTTTTTTGTGGCATCTTTGTCTGGTTTTGGTATCAGGGTGATGGTGGCCTCGTAGAATGAGTTTGGGAGTGTTCCTCCCTCTGCTATATTTTGGAAGAGTTTGAGAAGGATAGGTGTTAGCTCTTCTCTAAATGTTTGATGGAATTCGCCTGTAAAGCCATCTGGTCCTGGGCTTTTGTTTGTTGGAAGATGTTTAATCACAGTTTCAATTTCAGTGCTTGTGATTGGTCTGTTTATATTTTCTATTTCTTCCTGGTTCAGTCTCAGAAGGTTGTGCTTTTCTAAGAATTTGTCCACTTCTTCCAGGTTGTCCAGTTAATTGGCATATAGGTGCTTGTAGTAATCTCTCATGATCCTTTGTATTTCTGCAGTGACAGTTGTTAGTTCTCCTTTCTCATTTCTAATTCTATTGCTTAGAGTCTTCTCCCTTTTTTTTCTTGATGAGTCTGGCTAATGGTTTATCAATTTTATCTTCTCAGAGAACCATCTTTAATTTTATTGATCTTTGCTGTCATTTCCTTCATTTCCTTTTATTTCTGATCTGATCTTTATGATTTCTTTCCTTCTGCTAACTTTGGGGTTTTTTTGTTCTTATTTCTCTAATTGCTTTAGGTGTAAGGTTAGGTTGTTTATTTGAGATTTTTCTTGTTTCTTGAGGTAGGATTGTATTGCTATAAAGTTACCTCTTAGAACTGCTTTTGCTGCGTCCCATAGGTTTTGGGTCGTCATGTTTTCATTGTCATTTGTTTCTAGGAATTTTTTGATTTCGTCTTTGATTTCTTCACTGATCTCTTGGTTATTTAGTAGTGTACTGTTTAGCCTCCATGTGTTTGTATTTTTTACATTTTTTTCCAGTAATTGATATCTAGTCTTATAGCGTTGTGGTCAGAAAAGATACTTGATACAATTTCAATTTTCTTAAATTTACCAAGGCTTGATTTGTGACTGAAGATATGATCTATCCTGGAGAATGCTGCGTGAGCACTTGAGAAAAAAGTGTATTCTGCTGGTTTTGGATGGAATATCCTAGAAATATCAATTAAGTCCATCTTGTTTAATGTGTCATTTAAAGCTTGTGTTTCCTTATTTATTTTCCATTGGATGATCTGTCCATTGGTGAAAGTGGGGTGTTAAATGTCCCCTACTATGATTGTGTTACTGTTGATTTCCCCTTTTATGGCTGTTAGCATTTGCCTTATGTATTGAGGTGCTCCTATGTTGGGTGTATAAATATTTACAATTGTTATATCTTCTTCTTGGATTGATCCCTTGATCATTATGTAGTGTCCTTCTCTGTCTCTTGTAACAGTCTTTAAAGTCTATTTTGTCTGATATGAGAATTGCTACTCCAGCTTTCTTTTGATTTCCATTTGCATGGAATATCTTTTTCCATCCCCTCACTTTCAGTCTGTATGTGTCCCTAGGTCTGAAGTGGGTTTCTTGTAGACAGCATATATATGAGTCTTGTTTTTGTATCCATTCAGCCAGTGTTATGTCTTTTGCTTGGAGCATTTAATCCATTTACATTTAAGGTAGTTATCAGTATGTATGTTCCTATTACCATTTTCTTAATTGTTTTGGGTTTGTTATTGTAGGTCTTTTCCTTCTTTTATATTTCCTGCCTAGAGAAGTTCCTTTAGCATTTGTTGTAAAGCTGGTTCGGTGGTGCTGAATTCTCTTAGCTTTTGCTTGTCTGTAAAGGCTTTAATTTCTCTGTCAAATCCGAATGATATCCTTGCTGGGTAGAGTAATCTTGGTTGTAGGTTTTTTCCTTTCATCTCTTTAAATATGTCCTGCAGCACCCTTCTGGCTTGCAGAGTTTCTGCTGAAAGATCAGCTGTTAACCTTATGGGGATTCCCTTGTATGTTATTTGTTGCTTTTCCCTTGCTGCTTTTAATATTTTTTCTTTGTATTTAATTTTTGATTGTTTGATTAATATGTGTCTTGACATGTTCTCCTTGGATTTATCCTCTATGGGACTCTCTGTGCTTCCTGGACTTGACTATTTCCTTTCCCATATTAGGCGAGTTTTCCACTATAATCTCTTCAAATATTTTCTCAGTCCCTTTCTTTTTCTCCTCTTCTTCTGGGACCCCTATAATTCGAATGTTGGTGCGTTTAATGTTGTCCCAGAGGTCTCTGAGGCTGTCCTCAATTCTTTTCATTCTTTTTTCTTTATTCTGCTCTGTGGTAGTTATTTCCACTATTTTATCTTTCAGGTCACTTATCCGTTCTTCTGCCTCAGTTATTCTGCTATTGATTCCTTCTAGAGAATTTTTAATTTCATTCACTGTGTTGTTCATCATTGTTTGTTTGCTCTTGAGTTCTTCTAGGTCCTTGTTACACGTTTCTTGTATTTTCTCCATTCTACTTCCAAGATTTTGGATCATCTTTTCTATCATTATTCTGAATTCTTTTTCAGGTAGACTGCCTATTTCCTCTTCATTTGTTTGGTTGGGTGGGTTTTTACCTTGCTCCTTCATCTGCTGTGTGTTTCTCTGTCTTCTCATTTTGCTTAACTTACTGTGTTTGGGGTCTCCTTTTTGCAGGCTGCAGGGCTGTAGTTCCCATTGTTTTTGGTGTCTGCCCCCAGTGGGTAAGGTTGGTTCAGTGGGTTGTGTAGGCTTCCTGGTGGAGGGGACTGGTGTCTGTGTTCTGGTGGATGAGGCTGGATCTTGTCTTTATGGTGGGTAGGACCGCGTCTAGTGCTGATTTTTGGGGTCTGTGAACTTAGCATGATTTTAGGCAGCCTCTCTGCTAATGGGTGGGGTTGTGTTCCTGTCTTGCTAGTTGTTTGGCATGGGGTGTCCAGCACTGGAGCTTGCTGGTCGTTGAGTGGAGGTGGGTCTTAGCACTGAGACAAAGACCTCTGGCAGAGCTCTTGCCGACTGATATTATGTGGGGCCGGGAGGTCTCTGGTGAACCAATGTCCTGAACTCGGCTCTTCCACCTCAGAGGCTCAGGCCTGAAAGCTGGCTGGAGCACCAAGACCCTGTCAGCCACATGGCAGGAGAAGGTGGGCCATGAGTTGGGTGTCAGCCACTGCCCTGTTGTAGCTCTGTCGCAGCTGTCTCCAAAGGTCACCCAGATACATTGGGTTATTCCACCATTCCTCAGAACTTGCACATGCCTGTCTGGGATTTGTAGATGTCCTCCTGATACTCTTCATTGAAATACCTTGCATTCATGGTGGTGAGAGGTATGCTAATAGTGTTGGTTCTCTTCAGTTCAGAGACTAGGACAGCCTGAGCCTTCATGTGGCCAAGTCAGGAGCAGGTGGCCAACGGTCCCAAAGTGATAACATGTCAGATTCCAAGAAGGCTTTCTGTAGCGCCTGAGCAGTAGTCCCAAGCAGCCGCTCAGCTGCAGCACTGACCGGGGAACTCGGTGGGACCCTCAAACGAGGATTTCTGCCAGCCCTAGAGCCTAACTTGCCCACCCAGGCAAGGAGCTGAGGAGAGCGTCTTCTGGCCCCATCTCACCAGAGGAGCGGACACCTGGTTAAGGTTTACTTTTAATAGGTACTGTCCTCTCAACGTAGGCAGCCAGGTACTTGATTGAATGGATGTTATTACTCAAGAACAAAGAATTAAGGCAAAGGCTATTAAAATTTTCTCTCACTTACTGCATTTGGGGCAGCAAGAGATAAGGTGTTTCTTAAGAAGCAAGGACAAGACTGGCTGTTTTACTACTGGGCCCTGAGTAGGTAGACTAGAGAATATTCAGCAGAAGATAGAAAATGCACACACAGTCTGAATGTCCTCAATTTCTAAGAGACGATCATTGGAAAAGGCCTCTGTTTTTAGCCCTGCATCCTCATGTGGCAGGTCCTAACTCTTTAACACATAAGGGTGATGAATGACAACTATTCCCAGTCTAGTTGATCTCATGTCATATGCCTCTGTAGTTAGGAATGTTGCTAAAGTGGTGCCAAATGAAATCCTTCCATTGTTCCCACCTCTTTCAGAAAATCAAGGCTTTAGATGAAGAATTAACAGTTTCTCACTACAATGGGCTGTAGACTCCTAGTTTTGCCAAATCTCCTTTTCTATAGAAGTAGAATATGGCAGAGTCACTCACTCATCATATACACTATCATTCTTAGTTTACTGCTAATTTGCAAATCTATACTAATACTTCTCAGTGGAATCCTCCCTTTTTTTCCTTATCAAATTGTTTTTGGAAAATAATATTTCGAAAACAGGACTCTCAAGATTCCTTTTACACCTTTTATAAAAAAATTATCTAAACCAGGGATCAGGAAACTTTTTCTTAAAGGGTCAGACAGTAAATATTTTAGGCCTGTGGGGCCATAAGGTCTCTGCAGAAACTACTCAGCTCTGCTGCTGTGTTCAACAAGCAGCCATAGGCAATAAATAAACAAGTGAGTGAGGCTGGGTTCCAGTAAAACTTTACTTACAAAACTGGCAGCTGGCTTTAGTTTGCTGACCCCTGGAAACAACTTGAATTCTTTTGGAAATAAAAATTATTTTTACTAAAGATTTTTTTCCTGAAATATTGACACTAAGCTTTACTAAAGAGAAATCTAGTATTATGAGAACAGGGGGAAAAAAAAACTGGTTTATGGTGAAGAGGTCACTTATACTCATCAGTGCAACGGTATGTCTATAAACTTCCCTCCACATTTGTATTAAAATTAAAAAAAAAAAATCAAATCTTACTTGGACTTTTTTCTCTCTTCTGCTCTTGATTCTTCATTTTTAAAAGCACAGTTTCACTAACCAATGTACAGTCCATGTCCACTGTCTCTCCTCCTGCTAATCTTGACTGACTGCCATCCTGAATAAATATTTAAAAATTCAAAATTTTAACAATTATTCCTTTATGGCCTAATATTTACTTTTTTTTGGGGGGGGGTGGGGTAAAATATACATAACATAAATGTTTCCATTTTAATCATTTTTTAAGTGTACACTTACAGTTCAGTAGCATTAAGTAATATTTACCTTTACCCTTTAGGAATGTAGATACATTTAGGTTTAAATGCCTGTAAACCATTTTTAGCTTTGACATACAAGCATCGTCTCTCAAGCCTAGGAAAAGGAATGCTGCCAAGCATGAGAGAACTGTGTGTTACCACGATCCCTGGAGCTTCCTTTCTTCCCTAATCTGCTTCACAGAAATTAACATCAATGTACACTAAGAAGAAAAGTTCGTAAGTCAAATTTGATTTCTTAATGGATATCTATTACTCTAGCAACTGTTAAATAGTTTATTAATATGCTACCAAGTGAAAGAGAACCTCTCAAACTATGAAGAACCTAAATACAAACCAAAAAATTTATTTATGCTATGAATTTTAATGAAAAAATACACAGCATTTAAAAAAATTAGCCAACTGGGAAAAATGAAATTGTTTTCTTGAAGGTAGATTATTTTAAGTTAATCAAGGCATATGACAGATTATTTTGATAAAAAATAAAACTATTTAAAATATGTAATTAGCATTTTACATTAGTTTAAAACTATATTTTTCAGCAAAGTTCTCTAAAGTCAGAAAGTATTATTACACTTTCAAAAATACCATAATGTTGGCATAATAAGTGTTATTATTTCATAGTTTTCTGAATAAATACATGAAGGCTGTAAGAGATATGTGATTACCTCAAGGTCACAGAGTCAGGACAGCAGGGTGACTAACAATACACTAGAATAACCACATGGGCTTTGGTTCTTTTTTCTAACTTACCTTTGTATCTACTACAGTAATATCCATTTTATACTGAGAAAGGTCTGCTCCTGGATCTATACTCCACTGGATGTTTTCAAAGGATACATCTTAGATAAGGAGAAAAAAATGCACAATTAAAAACAAATTTTAAAAATTCTCATCACTTTAAAACATTATGGGACCCACAGAATGAGAGAAAAGTTTTGCAAATCGTATGTCTGATAAAGGACTTGTACCTAGAATATACAAAGAACTGTCACAACTCAATAATAAGACAATTACTCCAATTAAGAATAAGCAAAGGACCTGAATAGACAGTCATTCAAAGAAGATATACAACTGGCCAATAAGCACATGAAAAGATGTGCAACATCATTAGCCATCAGGGAAAGGCAAATCAAAACCACAATTGAGATATAACTTCACACCCACAGGATGGCTAGAACCAAAGAGACAGACAGTAACAGTGCTGGTGAGAATGTGGAGAAACTGGAACCCTCAAAATGTGAAGAAACTGGAACCCTCACATGCTGCTGGTGGGAATGTAAAACGCTGTAGCTCCTTTGGAAGAAAGTTAGATAGTTCCTCAAAAGGTTAAACACAGAGTTAGCATATGCAAATGTTTACAGATATACATGTAAATGCAAAGAAAAGGACAGGCTATCTATGGGGTGAGGAACAAGGTTTGGATGATAAATTTCTACTTTTTATATTTAAAAAATCTGTATAGTTTAAATTTTTTAAAGCTTTCTTTTTGTAAAGAAAATAAACAACTACATAGAACAGGTAAATCTATAAAATCACCTATAAAAGTAGGTATTAAAGATGTCAATTTATTTTTTCAAAAAGCAGAAGAGCAGGAAAATCACATGTAAAGTGAAACCAATAAGAATTGTGCTATAAACACAGAAACACACAGGGATAAGATATTTTTTCTGAAAATAATTCAGTCTATCCAAAGAATATACATAATATATTACAATACTCAATTTAAAGTCATTAAAAGAGTAGAAATGCTATTTATAGTGTACATACCTTGGTTGTTTTGTAGAGACTTTGTTTTAGCAATTCTACATGGATTTAACTGAAGAACTGATGCAAGTTCACATGCTCCATGGACTGACCTGGTTTTTACTTTTATAGGCTCACGAGAACCAGCACCCTAAAACAGAAAGAATTATTAGCATCTAGGAGAAATCACAAACAACCATTTTAATCAGAATCCTTGAACATTTAACACAAACCTTCATGTCGTCAAAAAGATTCTCTGTCTCCAAACTTTCACGTGGACGTAGAGGGATTTTAAAGATAGAATTTTCTTCCTTTATTTGTAACAGTGTTTTATTATCCGGAGATTTACTCAAGGACTGGAGGGACTCCTGTAAACTGCTGGGCTCTTCTGGGGAATCTTTGGTTAACCCACAGCTCCCACTCAAGGCCTTACGGCTTGAGGAAGAGCCCTTTGGAACAGGCTTCAAAACCTCGTAGAGAGTCACTTGCCTAAATCCGATTTTAGAGTTCTCACTTCCTTGGCTTTTCTCTTGACGCTGAATAGCTGAAAATCGATCAGACAGATCCAGGGGTTTATCCATCACATAGTCTCCATTCATGTAAGAATGACTATCCGGTGGAAAAGGAAAAGCATTTTCTTTATCAAAGGAGGCTTGGGGGCAGCTTACTTCATCTTCACTTTCTTCCTCGATTTTCTTCCTTTTGGTTCGGCCTCCCAGTGATTTCAGGGGTACCACATGTTTATCTTTATCAGTAACAGTATCTTTAATGTGATCAATACTATCCTGTTCACTTGTATTTTTATTTATAAGCATCTGCTTATTAGAAGATGACTGGTTAGTGATCTTCTTCACTTCAGCCCCAATATTATGATGTGTGAAAAGGGCACCATCTTCAGATTTTGATCTAGGATTCTCTGATCTAGAATTAGAAGTGTTGCTGAAAGGCATTGTTTTCAGATGGTTTTTTTTCCCAGTCTCTAAAAGAGAAGGGGACAAACTTGTATTCAAACCTAAACTACTTTTCACATTAGAGGTAGCTCCAAATACAGGAGATGATACCCGAGTAGTCAATTCTTCTTGAGGAGGAGTCTTTGAATTAGAATCTGAAAATCTAAAAAAATAAAGAGTGGTAAAGCTTTTTTCCTATTAAAGAAATAGAGTAAAAATTAAAAAACAAGCATAATGAGAAAACTTTTGCTAATATAGAATTATTAACAGTAAGGTCTTATCCACATCTCAGAGGCAGACCATTAACCAAAATTTAAGATACAATATAGTTGCTGGCTTCTCTTTATTTGGCTGACAAAAAGCAGAGGGAAATGATACAGCAAACCTATCTCAATACAATGATATTCCTATCTATAAATATTTTTCCTAAGTAACTTAAATAAATTCACTATATAAGAAAATCATATTTTAATAAATCCCACTAGGGACCCAAATTCTTTTGCTGTTATGAAATCTTATCGTGAGTAACTCCAAGAAACAAAATTCTTATACTACAGAATTGAACATAACTCAAGACCCAGCCTGCCTGTAGCAGAGGAGACAGCTGTGGCAGTAGAAAGAGCATTAGGGTTAAGTTTGAAGACGTGGAATGGCTAAGAGCTCTGACTCTCATACTTAATAGTTGTGTGGTCTTAAAAAGACATTTAACCTTTGTGAAGCTGCATTTTTGTTGACTGTAAAAAATGGGGGTAATAAAACCTACTTTAATGAGTTACTATGATGACAAATTAAATGTGATACATGTATCTAATACTGAAAGCTCTTTTAAAAAGCAAAGTGCTACATAAATATAGGTATTGTTAGTTAATGGATGTTCTGAAATTAGTAAAAACAAGATGTATCCCAATCTTGGAAGCTCATCTGAACTAATGATGGATTTCATAAAATGTCCAGTTTTTGAAAATACAAACCCAGAAGGGATGATTGGATCTTTAAAGGAGATAAGGCTGGGACCTCTTAAGTACTCCTTGATAGAAGTACAGAAAGAATTTAAAAGTAATATCCATCTCTCTACAGTAACACAAAAAGCCCTCAATTGGTCATAAACTGGGGGCAATATTTTTTTAAGTAAAAATTAATACAACCAGAATAACAAGCTGAGGGAGAGAAATAGTTTAAATATATGGAACTCACTGTAATGGCATTTCATCGACAGTTTATTAGTTTTTACCAAAGTGCCCCAAATTACCTTAAACTATCTTCACTATTTCTTCTAGATTCCTCAAAAGGTTTTTTGTGATCTCCTTCCAGACAGTGGTAGAGCTCATCACCAAGAGGGCTCATAGGACCTCGAGATTCCTTCAATAATAAAAGATAAAGTACATAAATACAATGGAAGATTATTAATTCTCTCTTTTTTTTTTTTGCCGTGCCACACAGCATGCGGGATCTTAGTTCCCTGACCAGGGATCAAACCCGTGCCCCCTGCAGTGGAAGCATGGAGTCTTAACCACTGGACTGCCAGGGTAGTCCCAAGATTATCTGTTCTTAAAAAGGAATGAAATACTGATACACGTTATGATGTGGATGAGGCTAAGCGAAAGACGCCAGACTCAAAAGCCACATATATGATCCCATTTATATATGAATTATCCAGAATAGGTAAATTCACAAGGACAGAAAGCAGACTGGTGGTTGCCAATTCCAAAAAACAAGATTAGTTAGATTAGAGGAAGGGAATAGAGATGACTGATTATACTTATAGGAGACAAATTTAAAAGGATCCTTTAGAGAGCCGTGCTTCCCGAACTTTAACATGCATACAGATCAACTGAGGATCTTGTGAAAATATAAGTTCTCTTTCAGTAGGTCTGGGGTTAGGTTTGAGATTTTCTCTCTCTAACAAACCTCCAAGGATGCAGATGCTGTCGGCCTGTGGATCACACTTTGAGCAGCAGGTCTTTAGAGATCAGTTCCCTTACTAGATTTGGTGTCTAAACTACTGACTTGCCAGGTTTATGGGCAGGACGGAATTTAAAAACCATTAAAACATTTAAAGTTCAAAGGGTAAAAACTACCCACCATCACTTGAAGAGAGATTTAAAACTAGAAAGGACCAAAAAAAAAAAAAAAAAAAATTCAAATGCAGTGAAAAACCAATTCAATGGTTTGAATATATATTTACATATATTAAATGTATATTCAATGTATACATTTACTGACTAAAGCAAAAGAATAGTTTTAAAGCTGTACCAAAATGAAACTTCCCTAACACTGAAGAATTCAAGGTTTCCATTTTTTAGGGATCAATTAAGAAAAAAAGTAAATGTGTCTGATGCAAGGAAGAACTAAAATAACAAAAAGAAAATCATGGGGTCAATTTCTGACTCAATCCCTAAAGCTTTGGTCTAATTGGATTGGCATTTATAAGGACAAAGATGAATTAAAGCATCTATAGTAGATCCAAGAATTCAGCCTGTCTTCCAAATCAAAGCCTGGTTTAAAGGATGTTGAAAAGATCCAATAAATTCTGAAATCAACCTAAAGGTTTAAGACTTCTCTTAAAGTCTTCTGTTAGTTGGAACAGGGTAGGGAGGAGAGGGGGATGGGGAAGAGGGTTGCTAAATCCTCTAAGCCATATAAATTTTGATTCAACCCACAACCTATATATCCCAATAATTCTAAAGATTCTAGATTTCTGCGACTGCCTGGGGTGAATAATATAAATGGGCCTTTCTAGTCACATCAATTTTTGTTCTAGGCCTTTATCCAATAATCTTTGGATAAAATAATTTTTCTCTTGCTCAATTCTCTAAAAACTGACCTCAAAAGACACTAATTAACTCATATTATCACCAAAGTAAACAATTACTTACAGACTCATCTTGAACACTAAGTCCAAGTGTTTCAGCAACAACTGTAGCTAAATTATCAGGAGGATAACTGCTTTTTCCATGTGTATCTAAGTTTAAAAAAAAACCAACACATTATACAATTGTAGAAACAAGACGTATGAAAAAATACATAAAAGGAAAGAAAAAGCTCAAAGGACCACTTTACAAAATGGCACTGAACAATTTTTAAAATTCTACGTAAAGTTCAAAATATCTACTATAAATTGCAATAAGTTGCAGGTATCTAGCATCTACTCTTGCCAAACTTTTTCAGCTAGGTTTTCTATTTTTCCTAAATGAATTGAATGTTAACAGGTAGATTATTTTTCTTAGTGCCACTGGAAAAAAAAAATCATAAAAAACATATAATTAAATGGATTTCTTGTGATACAAGACACAGCATGAGTATCAAACCGTATTTATATAGTAACCTTTCATGAAAACACTCTTTCATGAGAGTTTCACTTCATGAAAACTCTCACAGTGCAGAGAGATTTTCAGCACTGCATAATTTTCAAGTTTTAAGCTAACACATATTTATACAGAATTCACCTGTGTTCAAATATTTTATAAAGTTTTATGTACACAGAGTTTCAATAAGTCAACAAGTATTTATGTAGCACATACTATGTTTCAGGCATTGTGCTATGAAAAGAAAAGGTTGTTGTCCTCAAGGAGCTTATGGGCTGCTATAGTTGAAAGGTAAAAAGAAAACTGCAATAAAATGTGATAAACTTTAAAGGTAAATAAAAGGGGTGATTTAAACACAGAGCAAGGACTCCTAAATCTGCCTTGAGAAATCAAGGAAAGCTCACCAAGTGATGACTAAGCTGACCCTTGAGAGAAAAAGGAATTAAACTGGGCTGGGGGCAGAGAGGATTCTAGGTACGTGGAAGGTGCGACATGTGAAACAAAACTGCAGTTCAGGCAACTACATGTGGTTCAACTGCTGGAAATCAAAGTGCAAAAGATATAATGGTGGTTAGGACATGAGCGCAGACAGGTTGATAAG
This sequence comes from Eschrichtius robustus, assembly GCF_028021215.1. NCBI lineage: Eukaryota > Metazoa > Chordata > Mammalia > Artiodactyla > Eschrichtiidae > Eschrichtius > Eschrichtius robustus. Next base: position 40,147,764 of record NC_090837.1, on the reverse strand, counting down.
GGATCAGATTATGCTAAAGAATTTAAAATTTATCCTGTAGGCAATGAAGAGATATCCAAGGGTTTTTTAATGGAGGACAGATGCAATATTTGGGCTAAAAAGGTAATTCAGACAGGCTGACAGAACAAGAAGCACTCACTAATAGGCAAAGTGACTAATTAGATTACTAAAAGAGTCTCATGAGAGATGCTGATGGCCCAAACTAGTATAATGTGGGTGCAGAAGAATGTGCATGACAGATGTGTAGGAGGTGCAATCAATAAGACTTGGAGACTATTTACATATGAGAGTTGAAGAAGCAGGAATCTAAGATGACTCGAAGTTTTCTGATTTAGGCAACTCAAAGAGGTATGTAAACTGTCATTCACTGAGACTATAAATAAAAGGATGAGCAGGTCTGACAAGAAAGCTTCACTTTGGACATGCTGAAGTGGAAGGATATCCAGGTATAGATGTTCAACAGCAGGCAGATACATCAGTTTGGAATTCAAGAGAGAAGTCTTGGAAAGAGATAGATTTGCAACTTATTATCATATAGGTGGTAGCAGAATACTAACTCTAAGTGAAGATTCCTCCAGAAACAGAAAATGAGAGCAGAATAGGCCAAGGATCATATATACTGGGGACAGTGACATTTAAAAGACAGATGGAGAAAGAATAGCCAGTAATGGAAGGTGAAAAATGAACAATAAGTAAGAGAATCAGGAGAGTGGCACCACTTCAAGAAAGAGTGTGTGCAATGTCAAATGTCATAGAAAGGTCAAGTAAGATAAAGACTGGTAAGCATTCACTAGATTTAACAACCAGGAGGTCTCTGATGACTACTGCCGAGCAGTTCCAATGTAATGAGTGAGAGAAGAGAGTGTGAGGATGTGTCCCCTTTTCTCCCCCGCTTCCTCTCCCTCTTTTCCGCCCTCCTTCCTCCCTTCCCCTGCACCCCTTTTTCTTCCTGGAGTGAATGGAAGTTGACAGAAAGGAGAAATTGAGCACAGACTGCTTTTTCAGCTTTGAAGAGAAGCTCTAGCTAAGAGTGGAGACAATTAAGAGGGGGTTATTTTAAAAGACAAAAGATAACATGTATGTTTATGTTGAAAAGAAAGAACCTGCAGAGAAGCTGGAGATACAGGATAAGAGAACAACTGATGGAGTAAAGTTCTGGCAGCAGCAGAAGAAAACGGGCTCCCGAGTGCTGAGAAGCAAGGTTCTGACACAGTCTAACATCCCCTGCAGCCTTTGCCTGACAGTCTGTCTATACACATGCACACAAACATATGTACACTAATATAAAATGATTTGTAGCTTTCACAGTATAGGCTCTGTACTAATATAAAATGGTAAGTGATTAACCATGGCCAGTCCTTCCACTTGTGCTCTGCATTTCATCTCCTCTCACTTTTTCAAGGATCTAGCAATTGTTCCCTCTTTCTCCAGAATTACTCATTTCTCTCTTTACAAGATCATTCCATCAGCATAAAAACATGCTGAATATGCTATAATAGTCCATCTTTTAAAATCCTCCCTGGACCCATGTTTCTCTTTAGTCACTGTCCATTCTCCCTTCCCTCTTCACCACAAAAAGGCCCTGAAGGACTTGTTCACAAGTGCTCCTTCCCGTTCTCTTGAACATGATAGTCTAGGTGATCACCCCTACACTTTAACAATTCTCATTAAGAGTTAAACACTCAATGATCCCCAGGGGACCAAATCCAACGGTCAATTCTCAGTCTTCATCTTCTGCGACCTATCAGCACTGTTCTCCACAGTGACCACTCCCTCCTTTCTCTCTTGGTTTAAAGGACGCCACTTTATCTTGGTTCTCCTATCTCACTGGCAGCTCCTTCTCTGGCTACTTGGTTGTTCCTCATTTTCACAATCTCTAAATCACCATCCCAACAGCTGCGATACTGCCTCCGAGGAGGTGAAAATGGTTCTTGGGGGGCAGAAAAATCTTTTTATGTATGAGACAGAGAAACATACACTCAATACAGTGTATCTGCAGTATTAAAATCCCATGGGGGAAGTGATGGGGAGGGGGGGGTCTAAAAAGGCCAGGTGGGAGTGATAATAAAAAAAAGCTGAGAATCACTCCTTTACATAATGGAGTGCCTCAGGGCTAAGTACTGGAATATCTCTTTCCCATCTTCACTCACTTGCTTGGCGATCTCATCCAGTCTCGTGGCTTCAGACACCACCTACATGCTAACAACTTCCATTTGTATCTCTATGCTAGACTTCTCTACATTCACACCCACCTACCCATCCAAAATCTTTACCTGAATGTCTACCCGGCATCTGAAAACAAAATATCCTCAAAACCAAACCCCTACCCTCAGCCACCCTGCAAACCTCCTGCTCCGTCTCTCTCCTCTTAGCAAATAGCAACTCTGAAGAACAGAGTTGCCCAAACCAATCTCCCTTTCACTCACTCCGCCCCAGCCACACAGGGCTCCTTAGTGTTCCTCAGTCAAACCAAAGAGCACCCTCACCTCAAGGCCTTTGTGTTCACTGACTTCTCCACCTGGAATGCCCTTGCCCCGGAAATCCACACGACTCACTTGCTTCCCTCAGTCTCTGCTCAAATGTTGCTTTTAAAGTGAGGCTTTCTAGTATCTCTTCTTACCCTGCTTTATTTTTCTTCAGAGCCCCTGATCCATCTGACATATATTTATTTTCTCTCTTCCCCAACTAGATTGTAAGCTCGATGAGGTTAAAGATTTTGTTTTGTTTAGTGCCCGGTATACATTAGGCATTCAAATATTTGCTGAATGAATGAGTAAACCACAGTAAAGCCTTATTTACTTAAAATTACTAGCAATTATAATTAATGTGGATAGGGATATTAATATGAATTAATAACAGGATAACATTACATTCCAATATGAAAAAGACTGCTAAACAACAAATAATACAAACAAAATTATATGGAAAATATTTTAAAATGTCGTCTAATTCAGATGGTCACTCTTGTCCACCAATTTTAAACTTATAAAGTAATCTCAGTATCTTGCTTACTAGCCACTGGAGCTTGACTCTGATCATAAGTGTCAGCCACTAGAATTTCACATTCATTATGTTTATGTTGTGGATGAGTTGAAGACTTTGGTACTTTTCTCAATTCTAAGGGAAAAAAGAAGAGAGATTACATATAAACAATCAATCATGAAAGATGATAAGCCAATACAAATCTATCTTTAAATGCACTAGAAGTGCATTTTATTGACGTAACTAATATTCTAAAAAGGTTATTCCTTTAGTTTCACTGAGAAACAAAGTTGGAAGTTAGGACAGTGGGGTAGAGAGGACTGGAACAGATAAATCCTTCTGACCTAAGCCTTCTAGAGTTGTAATATTTTAATGTATCTTTTCCTTGTGTATCATTGCAAATCAGTAGGTTCATCTGAAATGAATATTGCATCATACAGCTTTTTCAATCTTTGTTTTAGAGTTTTCATTTTCTGGAAGGAAAGCTGAAACATGCTTTATCAGAAATCATTCCACTATTTAAGGGTTTAATTCAAAGAAAACCAAAAGAAGGACAAAGTAAGGGGAAATAGACTTTTACTAATTATAACTAGAAATTATCATTAAAAAGCAGTATACATGTAAAAATAAACAAGCATGGGTGGTTAGAAAGAGAAAAGGAGTAACTAGTCATTAAATTAGTTTTAACATAATTTGCATGGCTCAAAAGCATATTTTAAAAGCAGAATTTCATATTCCAAGTAAAAATGATCAGAACAAGATTAAAACTGACAAAGTTTTAAATAGTTACAGGTTATTCTCATACAATGAAGAAATAAACCAAGAGCATTTTACTAGATACAAAAGACGACTTTTCCTAAAAAAGAAAATTGCTGTGATTTGTTTTTCTGGATATTCTTTCAGATGGATTTAAACATGATCTAAATTATGCCGATGCTTATCTGTAGTGATTCATGTTCTATCTGATACCAGACTAAAAGGCCCACAAATGTTCATTCTAAATCCATGATCTTACATTTTAATTTAGCTAATTACGTGTAAGATTTTTAACAATTCTTTTGTTTTCCACTAGATGGTGATGCAAGCTCATATAAAATGGGGGAAAACTGTGTCAATTTTCCAGTATCAAAGATTAAGATCTACTGTTTCTTTAAAAGGCATAGCTACTGTCAACAATTTATTTGCATTAGAAAGATATCTCTAAGACTGTGCATACTCCTTCCCCTCAAATGCTTTCCTTGTTACAAACAGTTTAGGTTAAGATGAAAGTTTTAGAAATATTTACTTTTAGATTAATATTAAAAGGAATAAGCACTGTATCACGTCACAGGATAAATTTCAGGACTATGTGAAAAGGTAGTTCCAAAGCATTTAGGAGAAATGGTAAACTGGCCTGGAATTAGAAATATGCCACTGACAAGCCACGAAGTAGATACATTATAAAGCCATTTCTTGATTTACCACCAAGTGCTACATATTATAAAAAATAAAAATAGCTAGTTAAAGCGTTGGTGGGAGTAGCTGTGGATAAGACTTGGAAAGTACAAAAGTTTAGAGCCAGGAAGATCTATATTTGAATTTTGACTCATCTACTTACTTGACAGGTTACTTAACCCCTCTAAAGAGCAAATCTTTCCTCATCTATAAAACGAAGGTGCTAGTAGCTACCTCAAACCTGTCATGAGGATTAAAACACAGTAATAATGTATTCAAATCAGCATGATAACCAGCACACAGTAGGTGGAACTTAATGTTAGGATATCTCCTCTTTCCATGTATCCCACTCAGATATATACACACAGGAATAGTTTTTAAATAAAAAGAAAAAAGGGAAAAAACTATTCACCACCTTTGTAAAATGCTGAGTGTTTACATATTCAGATAAGCAACACACATCGATACATAATACGGGCAGTAGATGCCTTCCCAGTCACTTCACTAATGGAAGTTAAACTTACAGTTGTAATAACGTAAGCTACCTGAAAAATGACTATCTTCCTAACAATCGATGAATACTTTTTTTTTTTAAACAGAATCAGGTAACTAAACTACAACTCCAATCCTCACCATGTGCACACCCAGAGTGCTCCAGTTTAGTATGTGTTTGTTCTACGTATCGGACGTGGAGGTTCTCCTTCCTTCGTAGTCGGTTAGCGCCAGAAAATGAAAAGGTTGTTATTGGTGAATCTGGAATAACATCTTCCTCAGTTTCAAGATCGGTTGCTTGATGTGGTTGATCATTCCTAGAGAAAAATAAGGACAACTGAATGAAAATTAGTTTGATAAATGTTTATTAAAACATCTAGCATATGGTATGAGTGACAGCAGAACACAGGTATGAAGCTGTAGGAGATATAATTCCTTGCATCTGATGTTCCAAGTCTAAATACAAGGATTAGAGAAGTACTCACATGACTAGAGTACCAGGTGGGGAATATTACTGTGAGAAGTGAAGTAGAAAGTGTAGTTGGTGGTACTTGAGGTGAAATTAAAAGAATTTCAAATGGCAGAGAAAATCAGCAGAGGATCCTCCAAGTTTGAGTAAAGGCTGGCAGTAATGTGTACTTGTGTTAGAGAAAGACAAGCTGGAACTACATGAAGGAGAGCCTCGACTAAGTGCACACATAATTTAGAAAGCAAGAGGAAAGGAATTAAGGTTTTAGAGCATGGAAGTAATGTGACAATCTAGCAGCAAGACTGTGCAAGATTGACTGGGACAGAAAGAAAGGAAGTAGTGGCTGTAATAGTTCAGGCAGGAGCTTCTCTGGGTTTGAACTGGAATTCTGAAGATAGGTATGGAAAGGAAGGGACCAGTGTTAAACACTGTGGCAACAGAATCAACGAGACTTGGCAAATGACAAATTCAGGGTGATAAATAATACTAACACTGGTAACACCAACATTTGTTGCAGGTTTACACTGGCAGGCACTGTTCAAAGCGTTACATGTATCAGTTTAAGTATAAGGTATTATCATTATTACTCTCATTTTACAAACAAAATACAGACACAGAGGTTAAATCACTTACTAAAATAAAATAGTAAGGGCTTCCCTGGTGGCGCAGTGGTTGAGAATCTGCCTGCCAATGCATGGGACACGGGTTCAAGCCCTGGTCTAGGAAGATCCCACATGCTGCAGAGCAACTAAGTACCTGCACCACAACTACTGAGCCTGTGCTCTAGAACCTGTGAGCCACAACTACTGAAGCTCAAGTGCCTAGAGCCCATGCTCTACAACAAGAGAAGCCACCACAATGAGAAGTCCGTGCACCACAATGAAGAGCAGCCCCGCCTCAACCCAACTAGAGAAAGCCCACGCACAGCAACGAAGACCCAATGCAGCCAAAAATAAATAAATAAATTTATAAAAAATAAAATAAAATAAAAACGTTTAACAGAAGCAGGACCTAAACCCTGGCAGCCAGACTCCCAGGACAACACTGTTATCCTTGGTGTAGACCATGGGACTGATGACTGACTACAAGTAGGACTCAGACTTTGAATTTCTACTTCTGCTTCTATCCACGCTCACAGTACTCTCAACACATCAGTCAGAACAGTCTTATTAAAACTTACGTCATATCATGTCACTCTTCTGATTAAAACCTGCCACATCTCCCCACTTCACTGAAAACACAAGCCAAACTCCTTATAATGATTGATCTGATCATCCCCCTCCCCCATTACCTCTGACTCCTCTCCTATTACATTCTACTCCAGCCACCCTCGCTTCCCCGAGGCTCCTCAAACACACCAGGCACACCCCTACTTTATGTTCTTTGCTCCAGCTGTTCCATCTGCTTGGAATGCTCATCCCCAGATTTCACATGGCTAACTACCTCATCTTCTTCAAGTGTTTGCCTTCTCGTCAATGCCTGCCTTGAACATGCTATTTAAAACTGCAACCCCCTTCCCACACCCTAGTACTCTGGTTCCTTGTTATTCTGCTGTTACTTTATCCATAGCAGTTACTGCTTTCTAACATAGTACATAATTGATTTGTCTATTGCTCACCAGCCAGAAAGTAAGCTCTAAGAGGATAAGGACCTTTTTGATTCATTGATACATCACAAGTGTGTGCAATAGTGGGTACTTGGTACATGCCCAATAAATATTTATTGAATGAATGAATATGAGAGGTTCCCAGATTTCACTAGAAAAATAAATTTGTGCTGATCTAGGCATATGTTCTTGCCCAATTCAATTCAGGCCCGAAGGCACCTAAAGACTGGGTTCAGACTGAACTGTGGGTATTGAGTAAAATAAAGTTAATTCACTTTAACTCAACTGCCTTTCCCATGTCAAGCCATCACTGACCTTATTTGCCACCAATTTTTATCAGTCTGTCAGGCATTTAGGCTTTACATGACAAAACCAGTCTGTCCTAATATACTCATATCAATTTGTAATACTACATATTTCAAACAAAGAATAATGAGATTTTTATAAATTATGACCAACAGAGATTTTTTTTAATTAAAAGAGATTAATTTTTCCTAATGGATTTGTATCTTAATTTCCTAGATAATATGAATATTATTTGTGGTCTATAATCCTATACTCTATACTGAGTAAAATCTTTAGAGCTAATATCTAATCTCTACCTACAATTCTACCATCTTATTCTGGAAAAAACAAAGTAAACTAAAGTCATACGAGAAACCCTTACAAATTAATGGAGTATGAAATCTATCTGACCTCACTCTAATTAATCACATCACAGGCTACCTGCCTATTAAGTCATAAAAATTCAACCTGAAACATGAATGAGTCACTAGAAGAAACTGATTTCCTGGCAGAGTCAATCTAGAAGTAGCTGGGATCACAAAAAGAAAAAACATACAAACACACACACACACACAAAACCAGCTCTAACTAGAGGTGTCCAAACTAAGTAAACGTTTGTGCTGGCTTTGTCCTCCTTTGTCCTTTGTCATAAAAGAAAAAGAAAAAAAACAAAACAAAACAACTTTCCATGTGTTAACCAAGTTTCTTCTTTAAAGCATTAGGTCTCATTCTGATTTTCTGAGAAAAGTTAAAATTTTATGCCACAGCTTTAGGTTAATTATGTACATTGGCCATCTTTCTCCTTCCACTTTTCTTTCTAACGGCCTGAGAGCCTCCCCTTAAATTCCTGTCAAAACAATTTTAGTTGTTCATTTTTCTAAGAGCTGTAAGGATCCAGGGTCTCCCTTCATAATGAGTCTGTAAAAAAGCTGTTAATATTCAAGCTTTTCTCCTCCTCCAAAAACTTACACTTCCAGTTAAAATATAATTTAAATTTAATGTAGTTACAGCTATCAGGTTAACTTAAACATTCTGATTTTCAAAAAAGAGGGTTCCCTGAAATATACACTAATGAGTCTGATACCCTGCTTTCTTGGAACCAGTTTATTATATGAATAATTCAAATAAGACTAATTTTTAAAAACAGGGTTATTAAGCCAGTTTTCTGAGGAATGCTCTACTGCATATCTCGCTCTCAGGAAGGCATCTGACAGTGACTCTCTTGATATCTTCTCACTGTAAACAAAAGGGAGAAATACAAACTTGGTACTAATAGAGAAAGACAGACTCCAAACTGACTGAACACCATCAGACAAAGAATTATATCGATGAGGAAACCTGCGGAAGTATGCCTCAGGGCTCCATCCTCAGGCAGGTTTTATTCAACGTTTATTACTGATTTTGATGAGGGCGCTGAGGGCAAATTCATTGAATTTGTGGAAGACACAAAGTTGAGAATAAAAGCTAACCTAATACATGGTAGGAAAAAAAATCAACATACGAAAGACCCCCAGAGGTTGGAATAATGGGCCAAATCTAACAAAATGAAATAGAACAGGATAAATGCAAGATAAAAAGCCTCACTGAAGTGAGTCAGAAGACAGGGAATCCACCTACGCAGGGTGACACCATGCAGGTAACCTTCTAAGGCTGTTTTAGCACAAAACTATACAAAGAGTTTAAAAATTCTGAAGTTGAGGTAGACCTGGGTTCAAATCCTGCATCTGACATTTACTAGTCACACTGGGTAAGTTAGTTAACCTTTCTGAGCCTCTATTAAAGTAGATACAGTACTGTACTTTCCTACTTCATTTTTGTGGGAAAGTCGTGAGAAAGAAATAATATATGTAAAAATGTAATGTGATGCCCAGAAAATAGTATTTAATCAATAGTGCTCTTTACCTTACAATGAAGACTCCTTTGATATAAGGTTTCCATAACAACTACTATAAAGCCATAGGGAAGACTTTGACTTAGAGGTTCTAGTTAGCAGTAAACCCGGTAAGGAACCACCAGTAATGTATGTATGTTTTGACCACATTAATATAAGTAAAAAGATACAGAAAAATGGAGGGAGCAGTATTGCTCTACTGGTCAGACTATACCTAGAAGACAACTGAATTAATTAAAATATTGACAAACTGAAACATTAAAGAGAAATGATAATTTGTTTTTTGAGAAATGATAATTTAAAGAGTCTTGAAGTAATGTCTCACAAAGAACAGTTAATGAATAGAGAATATCTACTCTGTATATTTACCTATTTACAATTAAGACTCAGGAGGGCCCCGTACCCTGTCTTCATGTAAACAAAGGGCCATCAAATAGAAGGCGGGGGGCGGGGGGGGGGGGTAAACTTGTTCCAGATGGTCCCAGAAGGCAAAAATCAGAATCAACAAATATCACTCTGTGCAGTGATTTCTACCCAAACTTAGAACTTTTAACAGTATAATCTCGTTAAAATTAAATAGGCTTGGGACACAGTGAACCTGTATAACAGGTATTCAAACAATGGCTATTTGTTAAAGAAGTTATACAAGGAATTCAATTTAAAAGAGAGCACTGAGGGAACTCCCTGGCAGTCCAGTGATTAGGACTCTGTGCTTTCACTGTCGAGGACTTGGGTTTTAAAAAACAAACAAACAAAAAAGAAGACTCCTTTAACTTTCACATCCAGCTCATCCATTCCCCAAAACAAGTCATGACCTCAACACTTAGCTTATTTAATTACTTGCTTTCTGTGACTGGTACAGCTGAGTATATACTTTGAACTTTATAACAGCAAATTTTTTTCTGAATAATTTCTTACTATAGTGTCACTAAACAAATGTCCTACCATAAAAGGTCTCTGTGGGACTTCCCTGGTGGCGCAATGGTTAAGAATCTGCCTGCCAATGCAGGGGACGTGGGTTTGATCCCTGGTCTGCGAAGATCCCACATGCTGCAGAGCAACTAAGCCCGTGCGCCCCAACTACTGAGCCCACGTGCCGCAACTACTGAGCCCACGTGCTGCAACTACTGAGCCCACGTGCTGCAACTACTGAAGCCCGCACGCCTAGAGCCCGTGCTCTGCAACAAGAGAAGCCACCGCAATGAGAAGCCCGCGCACCGCAACGAAGAGTAGCTCCTGCTTGCCACAACTAGAGAAAGCCCACGTGCAGCGACAAAGACCCAATGCAGCCAAACAAAACAAGACAAAAACAACAACAAAAAAGGAAGGTATCTGTTACACCAAACCCAGATTAGGTGAGTCAGAATTACTGCATTTAACAAGTATAAATAAAATAATACTTTTTCTAAAGTTCAGGGAAATTTCAGGCAAGATAATACTTGTTATTTTTTTTTCTGACTGAAAGCGAAAGGGAATTTGAGGAGAACAAGCTGTAAAAGAAGTTGGCTTATGAGAATAACTATCTTAAATTTCAGGAGAGAACTGAAAGACACAACAGATTACCTCCTAAACTGTTCTGACTAAGGCCATGTACTAAATAAAACATACATGCCCTGAGCTCATCTATATGACTGATCTTCACTGTTATTACAAACTTCAGCTTTTACTTCTTTTCTAATGTATCAATGAGCTTCAACAGAAAAATCTGTGAATTTGAGAACACTAAAAATAAACTAATTCTGAACAAATTAGAATTCACAGTTGACCAAGCAAATGACATTATCTAGTTACAATTCACTTTATAACCTTGGTTTTGGAGGCATTCACCCATCTAATTCTGTATAATCTCTACAGACTAGTTATCTTATTTATCTTTGGAATTCATAAATATCAGGGCTGATGTGTTCAAAATACCATAAGCTACATGCGCAAAATTAATTCACAGAACATAAATTAATGTAGGTCAACCACCACTTATCTGAAATCTTTGGAACCAGATGTGATTCAGAATTCAGTTTTTTAAAAATGAAGGGTACACCTAAAGCAACTAGAGAAAGAAGAACAAAGAAAACCCAAAGTCAGTAGAAGGAAAGAAATCATAAAGATCAGAGCAGAAATAAATGAAATGGAAATGAAGAAAACAATTGCAAAGATCAATACAACTAAAAGCTGGTTCTTTGAGAAGATAAACAAGTTGATAAACCCTTAGCCAGACTCATCAAGAAAAAAAGGGAGAGGACACAAATCAATCAAATTAGAAATGAAAAAGGAGAAATCACAACTGACACTGCAGAAATACAAAGGATTATAAGAGATTACTACAAAAAACTATATGCCAATAAAATGGACAACCATGAAGAAATGGGCAAATTCTTGGAAACGTGCAATTTTCCAAGACTGAACCAAGAAGAATTAGAAAATATAAACAGACCTATCACAAGTAATGACATTGAAACTGTGATTAAAACTCTTCCAACAAACAAGTCTAGGACCAGATGGCTTCACAGGTGAATTCTATCAAACATTTAGAGAAGAGCTAACACCCATCCTTCTCAAACTCTTCCAAAAAATTGCAGAGGGAGGAACACTCCCAAATTCATTCTATGAAGCCACCATCATCCTGATACCAAAACCAGAAAAAGATATCACAAAAAAAGAAAATTATAGATCAGTACCACTGATGAACATAGATGCAAAAATCCTGGACAAAATGCTAGCAAACAGAATCCAACAACATATTAAAAGGATCATACACCATGATCAAGTGGGATTTATCCCAGGGATGCAAGGATTCTTCAATATGCGCAAATCAATCAGTGTGATACACCATATTAACAAATTAAGGAATAAAAACCATATGATCATCTCAACAGATGCAGAAAAAGCTTTTGACAAAATTCAATACCCATTTATGATAAAAACTCTCAGAAAATGGGCATAGAGGGAACCTACCTCAACATAATAAAGGCCATATATGACAAACCCACAGCAAACATCATTCTCAATGGTGAAAAACTGAAAGCATTTCCACTAAGATCAGGAACAAGACAAGGATGGCCACACTCGCCACTCTTACTCAACACAGTTTTGGAAATCCTAGCCACGGCAATCAGAGAAGAAAAAGAAATAAAAGGAATACAAATTGGAAAAGAAGAAGTAGAACTGTCATTGTTTGCAGATGACACGATACTATACATAGAAAATCCTAAAGATGCCACCAGAAAACTACTAGAACTAATCAATGAATTTGGTAGAGTAGCAGCATACAAAATTAATGAACAGAAATCTCTGGCATTCCTATACACTAACAACGAAAAATCAGAAAGAGAAATTAAGGAAACAATCCCATTTACCAACGCAACAGAAAGAATAAAATACCTAGGAATAAACTTACCTAAGGAGGTGAAAGGCATGTACTCAGAAAACTATAAAACACTGATGAAAGAAATCAAAGATGACATAAACAGATGGAGAAATATACCATGCTCTTGGATTGGAAGAATCAATACTGTGAAAATGTCAATACTACCCAAAGCAATATACAGATTCAATGCAATCCCTATCAAACTACCAATGGCATTATTTACAGAATTAGAACAAAAAGTTTTACAATTTGTATGGAAACAGAAAAGACCCCGAACAGCCAAAGCAATCTTGAGAAAGAAAAACGGAGCTGGAGGGATCAGGCTCCCCGACTTCAAACTATACCACAAAGCTACAGTAATCAAGACAGTATGGTACTGGCACAAACACAGAAATATAAATCAATGGTACAGGATAGAAAGCCCAGAGATAAACACACACACATATGGTCACCTAATTTACGACAATGGAGGCAAGAACATACAATGGAGAAATGACAGCCTCTTCAATAAGTGGTGCTGGGAAAACTGGACAGCTACATGTAAAAGAATGAAATTAGAACACTCCCTAACACCATACACAAAAATAAACTCCAAATGGATTAAAGGTCTAAATGTAAGACCAGACACTATAAAACTCTTAGAGGAAAACATAGGAAAAACATTCTTTGACATAAACCACAGCAAGATCTTTTTTGACCCACCTCCTACAGTAATGGAAATAAGAACAAAAATAAACAAATGGGACCTAATTAAACTTAAAAGCTTTTGCACAGCAAAGGAAACTATAAACAAGATGAAAAGACAACCCTCAGAATGGGAGAAAATATTTGCAAACGAATCAATGGATAAAGGATTAATCTCCAAAATATATAAACAGCTCATGGAGCTCAATATCAAAAAAACAAACAATTCAATTAAAAAATGGGTGGAAGAGCTGAACAGACATTTCACCAAAGAAGACATACAGATGGCCAAGAGGCACATGAAAAGATGCTCAACATCACTAATTAGTAGAGAAATGCAAATCAAAACTACAATGAGGTATCACCTCACACCAGTCAGAATGGCCATTATCAAAAAGTCTACAAACAATAAATGCTGGAAATGGTGTAGTGAAAAACGAACCCTCCTGCACTGTTGGTGGGAGTGTAAACTGATACAACCACTATGGAGAACTGTATGGAGGTTCCTTAAAAAACTAAAAATAGAACTGCCATATGACCCAGCAATCCCACTACTGGGCATATACCGTGAGAAAACCATAATTCAAAAAGAGACATGTACCACAATGTTCACTGCAGCACTATTTACAATAGCCAGGACATGGAACCAACCTAAATGTCCATCAAGAGATGAATGGATAAAGAAGATGTGGTACATATATACAATGGAATATTACTCAGCCATAAAAAGAAACGAAATTGAGTTATTTGTAGTGAGGTGGATGGACCTAGAGTCTGTCATACAGAGTGAAGTTAAGTCAGAAAGAGAAAAACAAATACTGTATGCTAACACATATATACGGTATCTTAAAAAAAAAAAAAAAAAAAAAGAAATGGTACTGATGAACCTAGTGGCAGGGCAGGAATAAAGACGTAGACATAGAGAATGGACTTGAGGACACAGTGGGGGAGGGGGAAGCTGGGGCGATGTGAGAGTAGCATGGACATATATACACTACCAAATGTAAAATAGATAGCTAGTGGGAAGCAGCAGCATAGCACAGGGAGATAAGCTTGGTGCTTTGTGATGACCTAGAGAGGTGGGATAGGGAGGGTGGGAGGGATGCTCAAGAAGGAGGGGATATGGGGATATATATATGCACATGGCTGATTCACTTTGTTGTACAAGAGAAACTAACACAGTATTGTGAAGCAATTATACTTCAATAAAGATCTATTAAAAAAAAAATGAAGGGTGATGCAGAGCATATACAGCTTGTTACAAAACACCTCCAGTGGAGCCTCAGGTATCATCCTGTAGTCAAACACACTGATATTATCACAGTGAAGCATAGGAATGCTCACAGGAAGTGGGACAAATAATGACTATAATAAAAAGTATCTTGTCAATTGAAGTGAGATTAGGTTGTAACTTTTCAAAAAAAAAAAAACTTTTGTGTTTTGGAATCATATAGAAAAGACTGTGAATTTGTGTTCTAGCTTCACTTCAATATGCAGCATGAGTAAAATGAGAAAGGGTTGACATTTTCATACACACGTTTGATAACCTCCATCTGGCCTGACAGCCTTCTTTCCTCATCTATTATCCCCCCTCAAAATTCTCTTTGGCTACGAATATTCAGTGGGCTGAATATTGGACCAATATTCATGATAACATGGGAGAAATATCAAAATCCTACTGGACATCCACTACTTAAAAATATACTGATATGATAAAGATGTTAATTCCACTTGTGATATGTGTTTATCCATAAGACAGTAACTACTCGTAAGCCAAAATAATGTTACGTCTACATAGTTTAGCAAAGTTTTTGTAGATGTCCACTCAGATGCAACAGAGTCTTTAAAACCCTATAAACCATTAACACTATCCTGAATCCTAACTTTTAAAAAATATTATATAAGCTTTACATAAATGGGAACTAAGAACTGGCCATAACTCTTCTTGGCATCAGACTAGACCCAGAAAAACAGATTCTTTTTTTGAGACGCTGTCAAATAATGGAAAGAACAGAGGCTTTTAAGTCAGAAGATGGGGTTCTGAGTGATGTCTCATTATCTACTAGTTGTGAGACCATGGCAAGTTACTTGACTTCTTTAAGATGTGGATTCCTCATCTATAAAGTAAAGATAATAAAACTACCTTGAAGAGTCACAGTGAGGATTAGAAATAATAAACATAAAACACAAAGAAGAGTAACTGGAACACAAGATAAAAGTTATTATTTTTATTATGAGAAATAAAAAAGGAGGAAGTTCTCCAGGCCTGAGAAGTGTATAAGAGGAAATAATTATTCAGATTGCTTTTATAAAGTTTCTGGGACAGGGCTAGAAAGGTGGTAACAAAACTCAAATATTTAAAATATAAGTATTTCAAATAATTTATTTGAATGATTTGTTATTTATAATAAAGTTATAAAAATTAAAATGCCTTAAATTAAAATGTTTTGATTTTTATATATTCACACACTAAGCTAAGAGATGCATACACACTCTTCATATATACTCCCAGAACAAAAATATAGTGATTTTCTTTATATTTTCATTTGCAGAATACTTTATAATTTTTAAAAATGAAACCTTTAACTCTTAACATATCTTTACAGTTTGCAAAGCTAAGTAAAATGAAGAAAGAGAAGCTAGGGGAAAATATTCAATTTTCTGCCACAATTAAGAAAAAATACTTACTCAATTTTCTGCTGCAGCTGTTCAAAAAGCTTTTTATTTTCTTCCTGTAGAGTATTCTTTTCATTCACTTAAATATAATGTGAAAAGAAAGCACAAATTATAGCTATAATAAGATGTATGTCAGGTTCTTTCAACAGTTACAACAATCATGGAGAATTAGGATTTCAAATTCTAAGTCATAATGTTAGTCAGGGTTAATGCTACTGTTCAAAACTAATTTGTTACTAGGTAGTGATTATTACATCTCATATTGTGCAAGTTCCATGTAAATGATTAACTGGTAATTCTATGTAATGCTTGTGGGCAAAAAAGAAAGAGTACCTCATGTACTGGGGAGTATAGTTTAATTATTCATACTGAGCAAGAAAGCATTCCATCTGGTTACTCAGTCCTACTAATTTCAAATACCATTTATTGAAATAAATCTGATCATAAAATGTAACACTGAATACCAGTGTAATTTTTATAATGTAAGCACACTTAAGTAAATTTTCTTCCTTAGTCATACTCTATGTTTCATTAATAGTTATGTTATCAGTAACTTAAATATACTATTGAAGTAGTATCTCCTTGTTTGAATCTACCTTGACTAAATTTTCCTATCCATCCTTATTTATAAAGCAGAAACTCAGTTTTGGGCTATAATTTCTACCGCTGCCAGCACAAAATTATCAATCCTTGATATTATGTCACTGCTTAAGCATGTGTTTTACTAGGAGGGATATATCAAAGAAATCAAGTCAGAGTAAGTACAATTAACCTCTCAGAAAGAAAGTTAATCATACTCCAAAAATCTGTTAATAATTTAGTGGTTTACAAATCCAAACATATTTTCTTACACTGAGTAAATAAGAATTTGTTGACTATATATCAATACAATATGTGAGGGTTACTAAACTACCTCCTGTGGAGGATCTGGAAAAAAACAGAACAAAACAAAAACCTGAAGATATGACAGTGACCTAGAGGAAAGTGTAGTCTAATGAGAGACAAGATATTATATAAACATATTTTTTACAACTGAAAGTGACAAGGGCATTAGAGAGGTACAGATAAAATACTAAATGAAATTCCAAGGAGAAAAAATGAAATTCCAAGGAGAAAAAGGTTACATTGAGCCGTTGAAAAAATCAGGAAAGGATTTGAGAGGACAACTGACCTGGACACAGGAAGAGAAATCCAAGAGCCTCCCAACTCCACCACCACAATCAACAACAAAAACAAAACAAATTGTGAGCTAAAACCCAAGCAATGTAAGCAAGCAGATACTGGTATCAGCACTGGTGGGGGGACTGAACTTGAGATTTCCAGTTTAAGCCTGAACTCCTGGAATGAGCCAAAGTGATCTGAATTCACTTACCACTAGAGTCAGTAGAAAATAACTCATATACAGATTCCCAAGTATTTCAGATAACAGAATTATTTGATAATGAAATGTTTTAAGATTTAAAAGATGGAAAGCTCAAAACTAACATGATAAAAGTGATTACCAAAAATGAGTAGACAGACAAGATTGAGATAATTTGAGCATCAATAAAAATAATGAACATAACTGAATGACACACACTGAATATATAAAATTCCACGTCTATTATGCTCAAAAAAGAGAAAGCTCCATTCATGTCAAAAGCAAAATGAAACGTAACATATACAACACACAAAACGTCATTTGTCCTAGAGACTGTCATACAGAGTGAAGTAAGTCAGAAAGAGAAAAATAAATACCGTATGCTAACATATATATGGAATATAAAAAAAAAAATGGTTCTGAAGAACCTAGGGGCAGGACAGGAATAAAGATGCAGACGTAGAGAATGGACTTGAGGACACAGGGAGGGGGAAGGGTAAGCTGGGACGAAGGGAGAGAGTGGCTGGGACGAAGGGAGAGAGTGGCATGGACTTATATATACTACCAAATGTAAAACAGATAGGTAGTGGGAAGCAGCTGCATAGCACAGGGAGATCAGCTCGGTGCTTTGTGATGGCCTAGAAGTGTGGGATAGGGAGGGTGGGAGGGAGAAGCAAGAGGGAGGAGATATGGTGATATATGTATATGTATAGCTGATTCACTTTGTTATATAAAGCAGAAACACACCATTGTAAAGCAATTATACTCCAATAAAGATGTTAAAAAAAAAACCTTATTTGTCACCATTGTAGGTAACTATTATACAAGATATTACTCTGAAAACTGGCAATTAAAGGGAAAATATTATGATGTATCATGCCTTTCTAGTAGGAACTACATCCCAAGGTAACCAATAGCCCCAAACTGATGAGGGAGAATTCTTGTTTATAGAAGAATGCCAGCTGATTAAGAATAACAGAAATGGAAAATTATCATTTTGTAGTCTGGAATTAAATAATTGATTCAGGCCAGAACCACAAATGGATATTAAAACCATTAAAGAAAGATTGAGGGAGAATTGTATTTTTGCAAGATTTCAAAGTATCACACATCCATCCTCCCAATTTAGACTACTTGGTGGTACTCAGGGGAAAATATAACTCTATAATGGAGAAATCTGGCCACCAATCCCAAAGAGTGGAATAACCTGACAATATCTATATCCTAATATGATACAATATAAAGTAGACAATTTTACCTATTAAGTACTGCTGTCAAAAATGTTTAATCTGGACCTAATCAAGCCTTCAGATACAATTTCTATTTTATAGGAAATAAAGAAACAAGATAAAGAAAATGATGAGAAAAATCCAGAAGGTGGCATAATTTTAGGAAAACAGCCCTACTTCTTCAATAAGTCAATGTCATAAAAGAAAAAAATAGGAAGGGAGCTTATTCCAGATTAAAAGACAAATGCAATGTGTGGTCTGTGATTGGCAGGTGTGAACAAAACTGTTGCAAACTACCGTAAGAGGGACAGCTGTAGAAATATGAATATGGACCGGTTCTTAAAGAATATCAGAGCAAATTATGGGTAATCTTTGGTAGGCAAGGTAATGGTATTGTGGTTAGGTATAAATTATCCAAGTATTTAGGGGAAAAATGTCCTGATGTATGTAATTTACATTAAAATATTTCAGTTCGAAAAGAAATGACGAAAATACAGCAAAATATGAACAACTGTTAAATCTATGTGATAGGTGTATGAGGGTTCCTTACTATTCTCCTTACTTTTCTATATTTTTAAGAAATTTCATTAAAAAAAAAAAGGACTACACAGATTTGAAAAAGAACCAAACAGAATTTTTAAAAATGAAAAATTTGGTTACTGAAATAAAATAACTCAGTGTAACAGAGCTGAAGAACTTAGTATAATAAGCAAGAAAGCTGAAGAAATTACCCAGAACACAGCAGAGTGAAATGAGGGGACGAAAAATAGGAAAGAGATGTTAAGAGACCAAAGGATCGAATGACAAGGCCTCATCATAACCCCCAAATAAGGAGAATGGAGAAGACACAATATTTGAAGAGCTAGTAGCCGACAGTTTTACAGATATGATTAAAGAAGTGATTCAACAGATTCTGTAATGTATACTAAACAGACTTTTTTCTTAAAAACCTACTTGAAATTGCACTAAAACTACAGAATACCAAAAACTAAGGAAAAAATCTTAATAGTAGCCAGAGAAAAATAATTGTTATCCTGTAAAATAGCCTTATAAAAATAACGGTAAAATAAAAACATTGAGGATAAAAACTGAGGGTTTAGAACCAACAAATATCCTCTAAAGGAACTTTTAAAGAATGAATCTCAGGACTTCCCTGGTGGTCCAGTGGTTATGACTCTGCACTTCCACTGCAGGGGGCGCAGGCTTGATCCCTGGTTGGGGAACTAAGACTCCACATGCCATACAGTGTGGCGTGGCCAAATAATAATACCAGAAGAAAAGTGAGATGTAAAAAGCAATAATAAGCAAAGAAACTGCTGCACATGTAGGTAAGTTTTTTAAAAACTGTCTGAATAAGGTAATTTTTAAAGACATTTCTAACTTGCAGGGCTTAAAAAAAAAATACAGGCCATAAACAGTATGTAAATGGAGAAGGAAATGATCAGAGTGAAAGTGTTTTAAAGTCCTTGTATTATTCAGAAGAGGGTAAGATACTATCTTTATATTTTAGGAAAGCATGGTAAAATTTCAAGGTTGATCAAAAAAAAATAGAAATAAAGAGTTTAAAAAAAAAGTAAAGGATAAAATAAAAATGAAATAAGAAGATAAATATCCTCAAAATGCAATAACTGGAAAAAGTAAGAACAAAAAAGAGAGGCAGGACGGGGGGAAAAAGGTAGCAACAATACAGAAACACCAAGAATTCATAAACATGAAGCCCTTAGTATTTTTATTCATAAAATAACTTTGTTTGGGATTTGACCTCAATGATTTTCCTGTTGTTCATTTTAATGTAAAATTAGTTTTCCTCAACTTTTCAGTAATCATTAGTAAACATTGGGGGTATTATTAGTGGTATTATTCTAAGACTACTGTGCTATAATATGAGATTAAAAAATGAGTACTTAGGGGGTATTTTAATTCTATCATCCCTGTGTCCTTGAGAATCATGATTCTCGGTGTGGAAGAAAGGGGATACAGATGTTATTAGAAGAGGTTAGCAAAAGCTCTATAGTCTTGAATTTGAATTTTCAACATGAACTCATGAAGTATTTTATCTATCTGAAAATTAGACAAAGGATATTCAAACCAGTCACCCAAGAAGAAATGCAAACTGAAGATCAAGTAAAAAGATACTTGACCTGAATAGTAATAAAGAGAATGCTAATATTAAAAAGGTGTATCATTCTTTACCCACTGAACTGGATATTGTCAATTAATACATTTTTGCACAAAACTGAAGAGAATGTAGGGAAACTGAAATTCTCAAACACTCAAACAAAAAATTGACTTGTTCATCAATATGAGAATGGGTAAATAAATGGCATCTACACAATGCAGCCATGAAAAAGAATGCTGTCTTATTCCTTAATACCTAGGGTTTTTGCTTGCTGAATTTTGGGCTATTTTTCAGACAGTTAAAAGTTGCTAGAAATCTGACTATTAGACATGTAGACATTACTGCAGATTATTTCAAGTACTACTAGTAATATAACTGTGGATCTCAACTATGTCTATTGAAATGTAATAGTTTTCTACTCATTGATAATCTTATATTCCTAAATAAACTCATGCATGCATTCATTCATACACACCACAGAATCTATGGGTCTAAATATATAAACAAACATATAAACATGTAAAGACTTCTAATATATAGTCTAAAATAAAATAACATATGTCAGAACAAGAAGTATGATATGATCCCATTAAAAATTTAAAAGAGAAGATAGAGGAGGGGGTAAAATGAGGGAAAGAGACAAACAGAAAGATAGATAAATCTGGACCTGTAAAGATATTTATTATATTCTTAATAGTAGTTACCTCTGGGAGCAGAATAACACTATGTTCCTTCTATCTCTTTTTAAAACAATCAGCATACATTCATATATTCTTGCTTGAGTAACCAGAGGACAGCAATATAATTAATAGAAAAAAAAAAGTCAAAATACCAAATTAGTTTGGAAAAGAAGATAAATGTAAGAAAATCCTACATAAAATGGTAAGTAGACTAAAGTAAAAATGGTATACATATGTAATAGTGTGTCCAAAAAAATAGTGAAAATCAAAAAAAAATACACCTTTGTAGAACAGTAAATTGTCTGCTTTGTGTTTAAATTTACTAAATATAAATAGTTGAATTAATATGAAATAAAACCAAAGAAGCAAATATGGATATAACCAAAGAAAATTTGCTTCTTGTCTTACAGCTGGTGAGACTTTAAGGCCAACGAGGACAGTATTTGCACAACCTTTCTGTATCCAATTTCTTACTAAAATAAGCATGAGATTAAATCTACAAAAAGGGAAAAAACAACATTTGAACTTTTGCCTAAAGAAAAACAGGTAAACAATCCATCTGATTGTAACCAATTTAATAACAGGTTTTAACAATAGCATACTATGCTTTACATACTTAATGAATGAAGAAAGGAAACTCACTAAGCTCTGTGATAAGTTTAAGATTCTGCTGTCGAATATTTTCAAACTCTTGTTGTTTCTTCCGCATATGTTCTTCAGTTACTGCACAGCGATCACATAATCCTGCTCTTAATCTACAAAACAAAAACAGAACATTTTCAGAGTAGAACTTAAATGTTCTCATCAAAAAATAAACAAATAAAAAAATATGTGAGGTGATGGATATGTTAATTAACCAGATGGTGGGAATCCTTTCACAATATATATCATTTATCAAATCATCATGATAAATACTTCTTAAAAAAAATAATTTTATTTGTCAATTATAACTCAATAAAACTGAAATTAAAAAAATTTTTCAACTACTAAAAGATACTTCTTCATATTTGAATTTCAAGATTTTTATACTTTATGAAGAACTAAAAAATTTACTTGGAAAATACAGAGAAAATTAACTAGTTATTATACCTTTAACATATTCCCAAATAGGCTGAAATCATGCTACATCATTTTCTACAGACTGCAATTCTGTAAAAATCTGCCAATTTTAAACTCTATTCAAGGGAACTTATTTATTGAAGCTCCCTTGTTTTTATTAGAGCCAAAATATGAACCCAGTCTAGTACCAATGGACAGAATTATATCTTAAGCAAGCTTGCATCTGCTTAGCATAGCATATAACACATAATGAGTGTTCAACAACTAAGTTTTAGTTGAATGAATACTAAAGGTCAAAGAATACAAAGTTTAAAAAAAGTAATGCTCTTTTCAGCATTAAAAAAAGACTCCAGTGTTAGTAGAAATTCACAGTGTACTACTATGTAAAAAAAAAAAAAAAAAAAGATTACAAAATAGCTTTTACTAATTATTTGTGAGTGCTGAAGGGAAAAGGGAAATACATATATTACACAGGAGGGGTGGGTGATGGAGAGAAAGGTGTATTTCAAAATGTTAATACAGTTATCTTGTAGGTACCAGTAATACAGAAGATTTTCTTTTTAGTGTTTTGCTATATTTTTCAAAATTTCTCTAATTTCATTATTTATATAACCAGGAAAAAATACGGTTGAAAAAAATGACACATATCCCACATTAGGAATTTAGAAAATACAAAATCTAAGATAATCATTTTAACTCAGTGACCTAAGTCAATAAGATACTAAGTACGTGAGTGTCTATGGAAGTCACAGCATGGTAGTACATGCCATGACTTTTAAAATAAGGAGACAAAACATGAAAACTATACAACTAAAACAAACAAAAAGAACCTAGAGATTTTTTATATAAAAGTAAAACTCGTATCAACAGTGTTGATATGGATGTAAAAAATAAAGATTAGAGATCATAGGTTGCATTAATAGGACTAAAATTTCTAGAATGAAGGAATAAAGAATTGGGCAACATGGTTTAATTGGAGTACATTCCAGAAACAGGAATTAGGCCAATCAAGATCTAAGTAAAGATGACAAAGTGAACATCTGCATCTACTGTTGCTTCCTCCCCAAATCCCACAAAACTACAGTAAAGATCTGTGTATATTTTTAAAGACACAAGACTATGAGAACTGGGAGAATGGGAAAGAAAAACAAATGAATTAAAAGCAAGGAGCTGGTGGACAAATAGAAACTGACCTGAGAATGCTGAATCGTAGGCTAACTATGGGAGAAGTCTAGAACTCTTGTCCAAAATGGTAGCCACAAGCCACATGTGGCTATTTCAATTTAAATAAACTAAATTAAATTAAATTAAGAGA
This sequence comes from Eschrichtius robustus, assembly GCF_028021215.1. Classification (NCBI taxonomy): domain Eukaryota; kingdom Metazoa; phylum Chordata; class Mammalia; order Artiodactyla; family Eschrichtiidae; genus Eschrichtius; species Eschrichtius robustus. The sequence goes on along the minus strand of NC_090837.1, from coordinate 40,124,119 downwards.
GAAGATTAAAAACTAGAAGATTATCCTAGAAGGTCCATCATATCAAAGAGCAAGGCGGGGTTAGGTACAGAAAAACAGGAACAGAGGAACAAAAAAGACTTGAAACATATAGAAAGCCAAACGACTAGCATAAATCCAACCATATCAATAACATTAATCATGAATTGATTAAACACTCCAATCAAAAGGCAGAAACTGTCAGACAGGACAAAAAAAAATAAGATCTAACTATATGCTGTCTACAACAGACACACTTTAGATCTGAAGATACAAATAAGCTGAAAGCAAAAGGATGGAAAAAGAAATACCATGCAAACAAAAACCAAAAGAGAGCTGGTTATTAATTAATTAGTATCAAACAAAAGAGACTTTAAGGTAAAAGTGTTACTAGAGACAGTGAATTCTATAACAAAAGGGTCAATTCATTAGAGATATAACAATTAACATTTAACACAAAAGCCCCCAAATATGCAGAGCATGCATTCAACACGAAAGCCCCCAAATACACAGAGCAAAAACTGACAGAATTGAAGAAAGAAATATATAAATGCATCAATAACAGTTACAGACTTCCACTCTCAATAGTGGATAGAACAAGACAGACAGAAAATCAGCATAGATATAGCAGACTTGAACACACTACCACCTAAACCTACCTGACATCTACAGAACACTCCAGCCAACAACTGCAGAACACACATTCTTCTCAAGCACACTTGGAACATTCTCTAGGACAGACCATTTTCTAGGTCACAAAACAAGTCTCAATAAGTTTAAAAGCACTGAAATCAGACAAAGTATGTTCTCTCACCACAATGGAATTAAATTAGAAATCAAAAAAGAAGGAAAATCTGGAAAATTCACAAATATGTGTATATTAAAAACAATGCACTCCTAAATAAGCAGTGAGTTAAAGAAGAAATCATATGGGAAATTATAATAATAGGGCTGGTAGCTGAGTGCCCCAGTCTAAAATCCTACCCAGGTCAAAGGATAGCTCCTCATTTTCTTATTGAAAAGTAAAGCTCCCATAACATATACAGAGTCCTCAGTTGACTTTCCTATTCATAGGAAAACTCCTGCGGGAGGGAGAATTGGGAATGGCCGGGGTAAAACAGATAGACAATTAAAAGCAGAGTACATCATACCAACTAATGCAGAAAATTCATTGCAGTAATACACTACTAAATACAGACAACCAAAGATCACTAGTGTATGAAGCAAACCAGTAACATAAAAGAGCTAGTATCCCTGGAAAAATGAGAAGTGATGTTGACATGAAACAAGAAAAGGGTACACATACACACATGTACATATAAATGATCAACAAACAATAAAAAGTTCTTGGATACTAAACATGTGATTACCAAAACAGCTTCAATAATAGGGTTGGAGAGTAAAATAGAAGAAATCTCCCAGAACATGGAAAAAAACAAGTAACAGAAACAAGACAAAAGATTGTAAAGGATCAGTTTATGACTAAGAAGTGCTCCATAAAGAGAGAACCTACAAAAATGGAGAGAGGAAATAATAGACAAAAATAGTATCTTAAGAGATACTAGTCTTCAGGTTAACAGGATGACTGGACAGCACAATGAAGGAAACACACACACACACACACACACACACCCCATATGAAATTCAGAATTAGGATAAAAAGATCTTACATTCCAGAATGGGAAAAAAATCTATTACCTATAAAGGAATGAACATTAGAATGATAGCTCTGGATGCTCACAGACAATGAGAAAATGTCTTCAAAGTTTTGAGGGAAAACTATTTTCAACCTAGAATTTTATATCCAGTCAATATACCATCTAAATGCAATAGTAAAATAAAAACATTTTCTCAGATATGCAAGACTCTTTGAAAATTTACTTCCTGTGCATTTTAAAGCAGTTACTTGTGGGTGAGCTATAAGGGAAAAAAAAAAAAGGAAAAACAGGCCCACATTTTTCCAACCATATATACTAGTATATCTTCAAGGTCTAAAATAGTGCCTGGCACAAGACAGGAGCTCCATAAATATTTGTTGACTAACATGAGTTGAAAGAAATAATGGAATTAATGTAGGGATCCAGTGAGAGAAATTCCAGAACTGATGTTGTAGGATAGCCTAGAAAGTAAATGGTCCAAATTAGTACAGGAAGTTTTTCAGCCCAAGAAGTATGTCTTCAAGAAAAAGAACAACAAAAAAGATTATAATCAAATAGAATAACAGGCATTAAATAATATTAATGACATGATGAGGAAAACATTTCTAATCTCACTAAGAAAAAAGGTAGTTAGAAATTCTAAAAAAAACAAAGCAAACTTATACAAGTACGTCTTTATCGTAATACAGTTATAGGATGACTTGAGCAACTGATTTGGGACAGAGTAGAAAAGCATCTATTTGACCTGGACATTAGAAACACTCTCCTTGAGTGGCACAGGGGTCATGACAATGGATCTATAGAGAAGGAAATGAATCCTGGCTCAGCAGTGAACAGTCAATAAGTAAACATTGTTCATTATTTTCCAACTTCTACAATTAACTTGTAAACAAAATACAAGGGATTGAAATCTGGTAACAGAAAAGAACGTAGCAACTATCAACTTTGTCAATATTTATAGGTTATTGGTTCAGCTGACACAAGGCAGAAGGCAGAAAGAGAGGAAGAGTGATGCACGTAAGGGTGAAAGCATCAGTATCCTCCTGTGATACAGAGGTGAGTTCAGGGAGACTGTTCAGACATCTCTCTCTAAAATATCTTCATGTAAATATGTATATCTGCATAAATGTATGTATTAAGGTCCAAAAATAAAACAGCACTAAAATAACTTCAAAAATAGGTGAGGGAGGGAAAAATTATTCCTCTTCATAGCAAGAAGTAAACAACTATTGTCTCAAATTGATAAATCAAGTGTTAAAGTGAAAATACATCATTTAGAACTTTGGAGAACTAAAAACTGGGACAGGCATGGGTGGGAAAGAGTGGAACAGGAAACTATTGGTTGATGATAACTATACAACTTTATACTGTACATGTATTACTTGAATAAAAATTATAAAAGGAAAAACGTAAAATCAGCTAAATAGTACGTTATACTCCTTTTCGTCATAGCATTTTAATTTAATAGAAATATATTCTAGTAAACTTTACATAAAATTTTTTTGAGAATTAAGGTACTAAGGACATACACCTTCTTATCTTTCTGCTATAACACTTAATGTTTTCAGGCTTTCAAGCATTTCCAAAGCTAGTAGTAAAGTCTATTTATGCCTTTAAAATTCCAAAGGAAATAAGAATAAAGTTCTCTCTAAACTATTCCAAAACCAAGACATTGTTAAACTGTTATAAGAAGAAACTCAATTTTAACTATTGGTTTAAAATACTCACATTTCACTTTTATATTTCTCTTTTAAGATCTATTCAAATTAATAGCTTTGGATTCATGCAATAAACATTCAAATAGTTGACCTGATTGTGGTAAATAATGTATACACAGAACTACTAAGCTAGAGAGGCCAAAAAGAGCACTGACACTGAAAGGTCACTGAAGAACACTGAAGGAGTTAAATGGCATTAATCAATCCTAATTAAGTATTCAAATGTCACCCTACCACTTTGTCATTAAAAACCGAACACCTTATTGTTTCCAAGAAATCAACTCTGATATATTAAAATGTCATAAGGTATCATGGAAGACAACCTCTTGAAACCCTTAGTTTCCAAGTTTAAAAATGCCACAGTATAAACTTATAAAATGAAACAATATTCCCTAACTTGTTTATTACATCTAGTTTTCTCCAGTTAACTGCCACTCTTGATAATACCTGTGAAAAAGAGTCAACTCTTGATTGTTCACTGATCCTAGCTTAAATTTAAATGAATGTGAGAAAACAGGCTAGCTCCTATTCTATCAGCAGGATTCCACTGTTTTCTTCTTGCCTATCTTCAACTGCTGCTGTCAGAGAAAGAAAAAGCAGCCTCAATTTCACAGGAGAATGCAATTTCAGTAGCTATAAGCAGGTAAACAGGAAAGAAGAGTAATTCTACTTGTAAGGGCTGAAAGTATCATGCATCCTGAGTTATATTCCAGCTTGTTCATAGAGATGAAGAAAGAAAAGATTTCAGTTTGCAATTAAAACTTACCAGATAAACAAGTATGCTCAACTGTTTGCTATACCCTAAAAAGATTTCCTCAAACTTACTCATTTTCATTCAAAAGGGTTTTACTAAACACCTACAGGGAGTACTGTAAGTGCTAACATACAACAGTGGCCAAGATAATGTCACTTCTTTAAAAGAGTTTACAGTGTACTAAAAAAAGAAAGACAATAAAAAGTAATTACAATAAAGTATGATTCACAACGTTAAAGTGGAAATACAGGGTACTATGAAACCACACGGCACAACTAAGTCGAGTCTAGGAAGTCCGGGAAGGTCTCCTGAAGAATACACTTAAATTCAAATCCATAAGTAAGAAGAGTTAGCAAGACAAAAGGAGACATTTGGTCAGTATTTCAAAAATAGAGAACCACAAATCCTCTGATTATGAGTACCAATTTTCCCTTTTAACAACAGTTGAAATATGAGTTTCCTAATATTGACAAAAATGCTTTTAAAAATATTAAAATCTATCAGACAACTATGGTTTAACTGCTTTGTTCAGATTTTGTTTTTAAAATGCCTTCTATCTAGTACAGTGACTGTTCCTTAGATTAAGTGAAATAGTTTGGTTTCTTGAGGGAACCTGTAAATGGTTCCTGTAAATAGTAATGTAATAACAGTACTAGTAAAACACAAACAAGCCACATTAAATTAGAACTTCTTATTATCTAATTTATCTTTACTGAATAATTCCTTTCATCTAAACATCTCCTGATGTTTTCATAATATTAGCATAAGAAATAAGAATCACTTCATCTTATGAAGGGTAAACAGCAAGTTGCAGAATTACCATTTAGAAATTTTAACAAAATATACGTTGCTTTTAAAAGGTCTCAGCAAAACATTAATTTTTATAGATATTTAAAGCTTACTCTAGGATTATCATTCTTACATATGACAAAATTAAAGTAAAATTTTAAGTAAGGCAGAACTTTACTAAATGTTACCTACTTTGACATTTAAAGGTAGGATTTAGTTAGTAGCAATTTAAAAGAAAAATAACCAAAAACAAACAAGCAAAACAACCTTCCAAGAAAACAAGACTAGATAATAGGCAATGTTGAAGACTTAATATTTCAGAGTACTTGTTTTGGTAACTTTATATCAAGCATAAATACTTTGAGATAATCAGTTAAGTTGTAATTCATTTACACATTTATAAAATTAAGACAACACACAGACAAGGCATTGTCAAACAGTAGAAACTGGGAAGTTTGAGGGGCAAATTTAACCTAATTATCCATTAACTATGTGATCTTGGGAAAGTTTCTTAACTCTTTGTCAGCGTAGTTTCCTTATTTGTAAAATCGATTTATCATCTACCTCACAGAGTTAAGGTGAAGATTAAGTGCTGGATGGCTGGGTATAACGTGAGCCCTCAAAACTAGCAGATCCTACATTAAAAAAATAATGATTAGATCTACATCGTTCTTGGTTTCATTAAATGAAGCTTCATAAAATGAGGGACAAATCTTAAAATAATCCCAGAAGGAAATTTCAGATTTAAAGAAAGGAAAGAAAAAGCATGTGAATAAAGAAATGAGCTACACTCCTTGTCCCACCCCCAAATTAATACCATGTAATGAATTATAGGCCCACCTACCTAAAAATGTAAAGGTGAACAGAATGAGAGGCAAGAGAACATTTAGGGTAAGAAACAGCACAGAAGTATGACATCCACCTGAAATTAGTGAAAATAGATGATAAAAAGAAAAGAATCTAGTTTTTAAAAACTGCAGAATAAAAATGATAATTTTAACAATTAAATATATTAACTGAATAAAGGATGGTAATTTAGAAAATACTTCAATGGGAAGGGTAGGGGCACTCATCCACTAACATTTCTTCTCAGAATGAGCCTGGAGAAGAAAAATTCACTTAAGAAGAGAAGCACAAGATGCAAAGAATAAAAGAACAGCCAAAACTTTAAATCATAAAGTGAAGAAATGTTCTGAAGATATTAGAAAGGAGTGTCTTCAAGAGCTAAGATGAAGAACACTATATCTTGGGGATGAAATGGAGAGCCAACTGTATTAAGCCAATTTGTGCAAAACATAATGAAAACCTTACCTTGTGATTTTTTTTCAGTGCATTGAGTCCTAAACAACTTGCTAATGATCAACTAAACAGAAAGAATGCTGGAAATAAACACAATCAGTCTTTGAGTGTGGCAACCATGAAAACGTATCTCCTATTGTGGGAAGTAAAATCACTGGCTCCAGCTGTTGTGCTCTGAAATCCTTTACCCGCCAGACAGGTGAACACACCAGGCATCCCACAGTCAGAAGCCAGCCAATGAATGAGTAGAGCAGGGATACTATGGCTCCAGAACTCCCCATTGGCCTTGCCAAAGCTTTCTTAAAACTGCAGTGCAGTCTAAGACCTTCCTTTTTCTCTCTTTTTCAAAAGGGTTAGATGCATGGACATCTCACAGCTCTCCCAGTCTCCTCCAGCTCCTTCTTCATTTACCTTACAGGTGTGTTTCCCCCCAGAATCTCTTGAATATCTAATGTCATCTTGATGTTTGCTTTCTTAGAGAACTCAGACTTAAAATTTTCTATACTTGGGAATCACTGAACAGAAAGCAAGTTCTTAATCTCTTGCCATTACTACCATTATTATATGGAAGGAAGAACCTCATCGCTTGTAGAAAGTAGTGGAGCAGTAGAGATGAGAGAAAAAAATATGGTAAAGTAAGAGAAGGAAGTGCTTCAATCACTGGAGAGTTAAAGGCTGAGAAACATATGCTCTCCACCCTTCCTCCTCAATCCTGTACTACATATCCAGAGAAAACAGAAGGAAATGCCGCACCACACTGAAGGAAGAGTAACTGATGATTTCCTCTTTGATCCTGGACTAGGGAAGAGTGAGACGGACAGATGGCTTTCTAGTTTCCAGATGTCTCAGCTAGAGAGAGGGACTAGTCTGGCTGTGTGTAGAGTACAGACTAGAGCACTAGAGGTTGGAACCATACTCACCAAACAGGAGGGATATTGTAAGTCTTTTTAAGCTTCCATTATGTATTTTTACTTGCACTATCTCATTTAACGTTCAAAATAGCCCTGTGAAGAAGGTATTGTTAGTGTCATGTCATATGTTCTTGGCTCTTCTCCTACTCTGGTAATTCCTTTCTCAATCTTTTTTGCTGGCTGGCCGTTATTCTTCATTAAACCTTAATTAGTATGCCCAAGGATTCAGCCCTGAGCCCTCTTCTATGCTTTTCCTATACCTTTAAAGATGTCCTTAGGAGATCTTATCCAGTCCCAAGATTTTAAATGCTGTTTATATACAGCTGATGATTTTCAAATTTGTTTCTCTAGCTCTAACCTCTCCCGTTAGTTCCAGACTCACATATGCAACTACCTACTTGACATCTACATTTGGATATAACAGATGTTGTCAGTACCTGCTTGTATCCCTTTGGCATTCCCCTGCTTAAACCCTCCAATGGCTTCCCAATGCAATTAAAATCCAAACTTTTTTCTGATGTCCCTACTGAATTTAGTTACTTCCTACCTTTCCAATATTATCTATCATTCATCCTCTTACTCATTAAGTTAGAATCACAGTGGATGTCCTACTCCTCAAATATTTCAAAATCTATTTCCACCAGAGGCTTTTTGCATTTGTCCTCTTCTTATCTTCAGTTCTTCAAGTGACGGCTCTTTTTTGTATCACTCAGGTCTCAGTTCTAATGGCACCTCCTCAGAAAGGTCATCCCTGACATCCATCAATAGCCCTTCATTTCCCAATGCTCGTAGTCACTCAATTACATAATTCATTTTTATTTCTTCTTCAGCTCTTGTAATCTGAAATCATCTTATTTGCAGGCCCACTCCCAATCTTTGAAAATTAAGTATCAGCTCCATGACATACTAAGGATAGTATTCCTAGCCCCTAGAACAACACCTGGAACGTAGTAAGCGCTCAACTATTAATTGTTGAATTCAATTAAGGAGATAGTGTGAAGTTGGAATTCAAATTCACATCTATGATTCCAAAGCATATGGAGCCTTTTCCCACAACAGGCTGCCTATTCCAGTAAATGTGCATCCACTGAGATAGCCGTCATGGAAGAAAGAGTACTCAACTTTAGTTTGCATCATGCAGAATATCAGATTATTCCACCACTAAGACACAGTGGCGAATTCAAACCACCAGCCTTCCCGTAACATATACAAGAATGATAATAATGGAAAAATATTAACTATAAATAAAGCAAGAAACGTAGTTTGCTATAAATAGTTCAAGTTCCTAAATAGCACTTACAGTTCAGACAAGGGAAAACAGCAAAATCTGAAAGCCTTTTCTAATGTAGAGTGTTAACCTCATAGGAGTGGGAAAGAAAAAAGTCTGTACATGAGGTGAAGTAATAGGCATTATCTTGGGAATATTCAGTAAAAAGAATCCCTAGAATGCCTGAAAGTGGGGAAATATGCAAGGAAGAAAAGAGAATGGCAGGAGTAAGAAAATAAGACAGGAATAGGGCTTCCCCGGTGGTGCAGTGGTTAAGAATCCGCCTGCCAATGCAGGGGATGCGGGTTCGAGCCCTGGTCCGGGAGGATCCCACATGCCGCAGAGCAGCTAAGCCTGTGCGCCACAACTACTGAGCCTGTGCTCTAGAGCCCGCGAGCCATGACTGCTGAGCGCGTGCTGCAACTACTGAAGCCCGCGTGCCTAGAGCCTGTGCTCTGCCACAAGAGAAGCCACTGCAACGAGAAGCCCGTGCACCGCAACTAACAGTAGCCCCTGCTTGCCGCAACTAGAGAAAGCCTGCACGCAGCAACAAAGACCCAACACAGCCAAAAAAAAAACAAATAAAATAAATAAACTAAAAAAAAAGAAGACAGGAATAGAATTGTGAAGCAGTTTCCACCTACTTAGAAGTAAAAATGGAATGAAAGCATCAGATGTATTAGAACACTGCTACTCTTGAGCTTGTCCTACAACAAATACCAGATAAAGAAACATCATTTAAAGGGTAAATTGATGTGATTGCTGTAATTATTGAAAAAACAAACCTGTAAGTTTGTTTTAATTTCATAAAGTATTTATCCAAAGTTGACATAGAGTTGGAAAAAAGATCATTTTAACTCTCAGAATGGATTACAAATGAAAACAAATGTATACTCTATTAAGAGGGAAATCACCTCTTACAAAAGAAGACCCAAGAACCAGACTCACCGATCTTCTAAAACTTTAATGGTTTCATGAAGGACTTTCTGCTGCTCTCTCAGCTGTTGATTTTTGGTAAAGAATTCTTCTAGTCTCTGTGCATCTCTAAAAGTCAAGAAATAAGTCATTTTTTTTTAATGGAAAAATACTCTAACAAGACTATTCTGTCATTAAGAACTCCAAAGCATGATCTCACCACTTACATATTATGAATTTGTTGTATCAAAACAAACAACTTAGAAGGTGAGGTTTGAATATCTTGTTAATCAGAGTTCAAATTATACTAGAATTTGCTCTACAGTGTTTTTATTTTCTACAGAAGTATCTTCCTAAGCACCAGGTATTCATTATACAATGCTGGAACACAGATGAAGGAGTAAATTCTGATGCCACCACTGACTCAACATTGTCAAAATTGCTATTAAAATGTACACTCGGGCTTCCCTGGTGGCGCAGTGGTTGAGAGTCTGCCGGCCTGTGCAGGGGACACGGGTTCGAGCCCTGGTCTGGGAGGATCCCATATGCCGCGGAGCGGCTGGGCCCGTGGGCCACAACTACTGAGCCTGTGCATCTGGAGCCTGTGCCCTGGAACAGGGGAGGCCGCAGTGGTGAGAGGCCCGCACACCGTGATGAAGAGTGGCCCCCGCTTGCCCCAACTGGAGAGGGCCCTCGCATGGAAACGGAGACCCAACACAGCCAAAAATAAAAAAATTTAAAAAAAAATAAATTAATTAATTAAAAAAAAAGTACGCTGTTATTTTAATTATTTTATCTACATTCGATAATGTAAATAGGTAACTCCACTCATATCCTTCCTATTCCAATTATGAGGGATTTATACTTTCTATTTTACTAATTTTTGTGTTGCTTAAACTTTTACCTGGTATTACTTTTAAGCCAGGGTCTACTGTGAAGTAGAAGTACACAAACCCTACATCCTGAAGCCTAGGTTTGAATCTCAGCTGTCACGTACCAGCTGTGTGAGCTGGTGCAAGTAATCTAAACTCTCTGTGCCTCAAAAAATGTGGATACATTAGTAGTATCTACTTCATGAGACATTTGCAAGGACTAAGTACTAATGAATATACAGCATACAGAACAGTACTGGCACACAGTAAGTTCTATTTAAGTAATTACCATTTTGATTTTAGTCAGGAAAAAAGAAAGACACCTAAAATTTTCTTCTAGTAAACTACCTGGTTACTTTCCAAGGTTGTGCCATATTTTACCTCTTCATCATTATATTTCAAACAATCACCTATATAAAGTATGCATATATTTTAATTCTATGAAAACCCATTAGAAATTGAATCAGGATTCTCTGTGTAATCTGGAATCTGAAAATATAGGATAATACCGTGGTTCAAATATCTTTCCCCAGCCCTCTCAAGGGTCCGAAATATCAAATCAAATAAAGGTGACAAATCAGTCTGCCACAAAAAGATGTCCAAATGACTGTGTCAAAATTGCTAAAACGTAGAATGTAATATCACTGGCAACAAAAGAGACGAGCAAAACAACTAAGTCAAAATGTCAGATACCAATACGAGGGTACTTCTTATATACTGATTGAATATTTGATATTGAATGAAAAGCCAATACATCTAAGAGTGGCCTCCTGCTATACAACAAATATTGTTCTGGTAGCATATGTATATATATATGAAATTTTGGAAGTAATAGATAGCTGAAGCTAATGATAAAAAGTTTTCTAATACCTCTAGAAAATGTATTTAATTCAGAAGCAGCACTAGGTTTTCACTTATCCTATTTTGGGAGTATTCAACAAAAATTCAACAGTCAACATTTCTATTGATACATGTGTAATTCTGTAAATGAACCTGTGTAAAAGAGGAGCATTAGTCATGTGCAGAGACAACTATCATCAAAACACAGGTCTGAAGCAATTAAGTGATAGACAAATATAGTACAGTTATTGATTTCTTTTCTAATTGCTTCTTCTAGGTGGGAATCCCTAGGACTGAGATATCTCACAAATAAAGCTATTCTAACAATATGGAGACCAGACCTCCTGTTACTGTACCCTGACTGTCTATCATAAAATATACTTGGAAAGGAGAGTTATGGTCATACAGGCAAATCCGAGTTCCCGGTCCCACAATGCAATGACCTATCCTCTACAAAATAAAGCATCCCTTTAATTCTCTGATTACTCAGGAGATTTAGTTACTTAGCCATGCTTCCAAAATGCGTAACCCCAAGCTACCTAAGGTAGGCAGGTACAGAGTAATTACAATATATATTAAAAGGTTGCTAAGAGGATCAAATGACTGAGAACTATACAGTGAAGTAAACCGTTATTATCACCTACTGAACAACCAACCAGCTGTGTTTCCATTCTTTAAGATTCAGAAATGTTTTACGTGATCTTTGAGAAAGTAATATTCAACAGTCATTTACGAATTAAAGAAGGTTTTTCATGCAGTTGTTTGGTTAGAGGTATGGAGAAATACATTTTGTATAAAAAGTCTCAGTTAAAAAAAAGTACATTTGTTATAAGCAAATCTAGATCTTTTAAAAAATTTTTTATTTATATTATTTTTGGCTGCATTGGGTCTTAGCTGTGGCATGTGGGCTCTCTAGTTGTGGTGTGTGGGCTCAGTAGCTGCGGTGCGCGAACTTAGTTGCCCCACGGCATGTGGGATCTTAGTTCCCCGACCAGGGATCGAACCCGCGTCCCCTGCATTGGAAGGCGGATTCTTAACCACTGGATCACCAGGAAGGCCCTAGATCATTTCTAACTATGTCTAATCATTCAATCTGCAGGGAAATGATTCTGATTCTAGCTAAGAGGAAATATTATTTTATAGCTATAAATCTATCATTTAAAATAGTAACATTTTAGAAAATAAAATTACTAGGTCTACAAGAAGGATCCATTTTTAATAAAACTAAACTCCTTCAAAAACATTTAGTGAATGTAGTTTAAAATGTAAAATCAAATAGCAAACACAATGTTTCTAAAAACTGACCAACATTTTGATTCTAAAGGATGTCATTCTAATCAATGGTTGTTAATCTAGGATTTACAAGGTCATTTACTTCCTACACTGAACCAAGGTACAATATAAAGAGCTCACTGTCTAACTACTGATCAACTCCAAAATATTATACTTTGGGTATTATAATGGTAAGAGGGAACAAGAATTCCTATACAGTATTATTATATATAAAAGAGGAGATTTGTAGAATAACTCCAACAAATAGTAATTAGCTATTTAGTGTGGTATGTGTTAAATGAGCATACCAAGTCACTGATAGTACATACTCATCTGCTGATTAACAATGCTTGTAGCAACCATCACTAGCTGGGCTATAAACAAAGGTGAAGATGAAAACAATAGAATAAGTGTATTTCATAATTTTTAATCTCAAACCACTCAAAAAAAATTTCACCACTGAGGAAAAGCCTCCTTATCAACAATATATTTACTTATTCACTTAATCCTAGAATACATATAAAGTAGTGCCAGAATTAGTGTAAGCCAATCATGTTAATTCAGTTCTCTTTGCCAGTTATTATTTAGGAATGAACATCGTCAATGAGTTAGAGGAAGTCTGCTGGGGGCTGCTTCTGACAAACTTTTATAATTAGTAAAAATAAAAGGACACAAAGATGTTGTGCAAGTGATAACTAGAATGATGACAGCCAGCTTGCCATACTGCAGTGAGTCAAGACTAACAGGGCAAGTCTGAACACTAAAGATGGCAGAGAAGAAAGATAGAAATAAGTGATAACCAGTCCTAGAATCTCCCTACTTTGGGCCTTCTATGTGAAAGGATACATCTTCTTTACCATAAAAGTCACTTCTGGTGTCTTTTTGGTCTCACAGTAAGAAAATATGATCAACTAATAAGATATACATCCTGAACTTAAATGTTTAAATGACACCTTTAAGGTAGGAACAGGTACCTTTTCAACATGCAAAGCATTTGAAAGTGTCAGTAATTAAGAATCATAAAATTATTCTTCAAAAAAACTGTTTTAAAAATTTATGATTTCTCATTTCTGTATCTAGGTCATCTTCCAAACATGACTTTACAGGTGTAATGGAAAACTTCACAATTTCTGTTTTCAGATTATAATAGAAAAAATAGTGAGGTGTGTTTTGATGAGTGGCTGGTACTCCAGCTTCTGGTTACAGTCTTGGAAGCTTTAGGAATATGAAGGAACTGAGACCTATTGGTATATACTGTAAAGCAAATGCAATTATTATTAGTCACAATGATATTAATTTTTGTTATGAGTAATAATACTCTATTATGCCATCTGTTTCAGATTCCTGAATGCAGAAGTTCTAAAGAACCACGAGTAAAATCTGCTCCTGACTTAGAAAATCAGATCTGATTCTGGGCTTAATAACCAAAACAATTCAGGGGAACTGCTGGTAATTTCAAATTAGTTAAAAGGATTCTCAGAATATCCATTTAGTTCCCATTTCTTATATGAGTTAGAAATCCCAGACTTATCCTGCTCCCCAGCTTGTAGCATCTTCAATTCCAGGTATTAATCATAGTTGAGAAAAAAATGCCACTAACAGATCAAAATGATTTATAGATCAGTTTCCATCTTAATAAATATTTTAAGGAAAAAGATTATACACATATTAAAATTATGTTAAAATATAAATATATGCAAATATTAACTAAGGCTATACTCAAAATTATTCTTTTTCCTTTAGAATTTTGAATAACTCACTGTCAACTACACAAGGTCCACACTAAGTAAAGCTAACTTCCTTATAAATAAAACATTGAATTCAAATAGGACATCAATATCAATTACTTTATAAATAAGACATCAGTGTTATATATGCTGATACTTACAAAATTCGTTCCTTTTTCAGTTTGGTTACTTTTACTTGTAAACCTGAAAAAGAAAAAAATCCTCAGTATTTTATTTATACATTTTATCATTTCGAAAGCAGTTAATCTAAGTTTCTTTATGAATCTAATGCTACACTATTAAGTTACTTGAGCCTGGCCTCTGAACAATGAGCCAGGTTCCATTAGTTTGAAGAGTGTATTTCCCTCACTTGCACCCTTAGGTCACAAAAGAGTATTTGCAACATTATTGCTCTTAGTCTATTGTATGACAGCCAAATAGAATGAAATTTTCTCCACCTAAAGTGAGTTACTTCCTAAATAGCATGGGCAAGCATATAACTAGAAGTTCACTATAAATGAAGGTTTATGTTCTGGCATAGCCTATGTATTTTGCTAACAGCAATAGTGCTTATGTAGGCTCAAATCTTCTGGGATTAAAATAGATTGTGTCAGGAAGTCCTGGACTAGGAACACAACTGCTTACAAAAAAGTACTTAACATAAGGCACTACTGTTTTTAGCTCAAGATATGTATTACATGTGTTATATGTATTTTTGATTTTAATTGCGTCTGATACAAAATAGAAGACCACTGCCTATGGGACTTGGGTAATTATTGTTAAGAAAGCAGGCTGATGAGCATTGAGACTGCAAGAGAGGATATGAACAAAATAAGAGTGACATTCCTCAGTCTCACAAACAATAATTAAAAGGAGAAAACCCACCATTAAACAAACATGAAAATACATCCAACACCACTAGCAATATAAATCCAAACCCAAAAAATTACTTAGCAAAATTATAAAAATTTTAATACCCAGTGTTGATAAAAGTGTTGTAAAACTACACTGCCATGCTTTGCAGGAGGTATTATAAATTAGCACAATTCTTCTGGAAAGCAAGTTAGTGACATATAATGGGACTCTTTTTCATCAATATCCCACATCTTGGATTCTAACCTAAGAATATAATCCAAACTACAGAGAAACTGATAGTCACAAAGAATATTGAACAATGTATTGAAATATAAAATGCTTAAAATAGGGACGAGTTTAAGTAAAATATGATGTAACCACTAGACAGAATAATACACAGCTATTAAAATCATTAAGTAAAAAAGAATAAGTCTATTTAGCAACACTAAACTATTTGGTTCTCTATTTTCTCTATGCTATTTTCTGCAATGTGATTATTTAAAGGGGGGAAAAACTTCTGTGTTTACATTTTCAGATTCCTAAACCAATCTTTTTACTATTCTACAATTTTCCCACTTGTGGATATTATATTCACTTTTAAAAATAGTGCCTAGAAAGTTTAAAAATTCTATATCTACTTAAGAATTTCTTTTATTTGGGGCATAATTAATCCCCAATAAATGGTTATTAGTTAACTAATTTATGAAAAATTAAAGATTGACTGTCTTTGGTAGTTTATGGCTTCTAGTAAGTTATACATTTAGAAAAGCTTTCCATATAATTTGTATAGAAACATTAATAAATTTGTCACTTCTAAGAACAGGATTTTTCATTACCTGTCTGAACAACATCATTTAGCTAAGTAAGAGTTTTAGAAAACAGACCTATACATTTCTCCACAATCTCCCCCTCCATGGTGCTGACTAGGGATGAAATTAAAAGTCATATAGATACTAATGGGCAGTCACCTTTTCTTATTGCCCAAGAGGTAAGGATTTAATGCCAGGAAATCCAGTTATTATAGAAAAATAAAGGCCCTGGAGAATTTTTTAGTTATACTTTTGCCCTATATCTCAAATTTCACCTCTAGGAAATGTCCAACTGATATGATACATTTACCCTCATTTCTATGGCCTATAATTTGAATAAATAAAATGTTATGAATAAACCTGTAATCAAATGTTCACAGCAGCTTTATTCATAACAGCCAAAAACAGAAACAACCCAAACGTCCTTCAATGAGTGAACTGTTAAAAAAAACAAAATGAAACAAAACTGTGGTACATCCTTCTACCACATGTACTACTCAGCAATAAAAAGAAAAGAAGTATTAAAATATGCAACAACCTGGATGGACTACAAGGGAATTATGCTGAGTTGGAAAAAAAAGCCAACCCAAAAAGTACACCCTATGTGATTCCACATACATAACATTCTTAAAATGACAAAATTATAGAGATGGAGACCAGATTATGGGTGGCCAGAAGCTGGAGGGGTTGAGGTGGGAGGAAGGTGGTTGGGGACTTAAAAGAGTAGCTTTAAGGACCCTTGGTAGTCACAGGGATCAACACATGTTAGTGAATTAAAACACACACACAAATGAGGGCATGTAAAAGTAACAGAATCTCAATAAGATTGATAGATTGTATCAATGTCAATTTCTAAGTTGTACTATTATACTATAGTTATACAAGATGTTACCACTGGGGTGAACTGGGTAAAGGGTATATACTACAGTGTGAATCTACAATAAGCTCAAAATGAAAAGCTAAAAAAAAAATTATGGAAAAATATTTGCCCTAAGAGTTGGAATACTGTTAAAATACAAATTATTATAATAAAGGGAAACATTATTTTTTCACTGTTAAAAACTGGTGTGATCTTTTGATTTTTAAAAAAATCTTTTCCATCTGTCAAGTTCGTAGCTGGAGAAGCTTCCTTCTTTTTCAGGTAATGATGACAAACTCACAAGACCTTTAAAGTACTTAGTAAAGCATCAAATCATTCTTGAAGAATTAAGAAAAGAACTTGTGACCCTACTAGGCCAAAGACTAGAGTCAGCAGTTTTTCACTCTCTTTTACCCTTCCCAAAGTGTGTGAAAATTTACTTGCTGTTAGATTTTCTTGTTTTTTAATTTTGGCCGACTCTAAAACTCAGGTCTGCCTTTAGAAGTGAAAAGTGCACCCAAGATGAAATGGATTATTGCCATAAACCATTTTAAGAAAAGAAACAATGAGATAGAAAATCCTTATAAACTTCAAAAGAAAATTCTTGGGAAATATGTAAAGACTACTCTTTTATCTTGTAAGCATTCAACACCTGTGAGGCATTTGTTCTGTCATGCAGATCAGCCCTGAAACACGTTTGTGTGTGTATGTGTATGTATGTGTGTTTAAATTTTAGCATTTGCCATTCATCAAGTCAATTAGGCATCCACAATTAGAACCCCTATAAAGTGTGCTTTAATCCTGCTCCACACCCATCGGAAGGAATGAGGCTATACAACAATGCAGCTCCTGTATGAACAGGTAGTCTGTTCAAAAAAGTATTTAGGATTGTAACACTGGCAACCTGAGACACCTAATGAGGAAACAGCGCTCAAAAGACCAAAAGCGCTGCACTACAATTAACCTTATAACGTGTATGTGAATTTTGAAAGAAATGAAACAATTAAGGGCCCATGTGTGTAGTCACATAATACAAGAAACAACTTTAAATAAGAATTCAGAAATAAGCCAAGAATTCAATTTGTGATAATCAAAATAAAAATCATTGCTATGTTAATTTTTACTCATTCTCGTTCGCTACCCAGAACAAACCATATATGTATGTACTGTCACTGTACAACAAGTTATTTATGATTCTGAATTATAAATTGTAAGCCTAATAACACTTTTCTTGATAAATAGTGGCTTTATATATAGCTCAAATAATTAAGCTTCTACCAAAAACACAACTACTAGTATTTCTGTAACTGCCAAATCAATTATTTCAACTCCAAAGTAAAGACACTTGCCTTTATGAGATGCAGCCATATTTAAGGTGTGCTTAGTTTACTCTTAAGATTTAATTACCTCAAAATGGGTAAATTAATTTTTTGTGGATATTATCGAATTTATGTTAACACAAATGGAAAATAACATGTGAGAGTTAATGATAGTACTCTTTTTTTTATTGACAATATAGTTGATATTGTTACAGGTGTACAATATAGTGATTCCCAATTTTTAAAGGTTACACTCCATTTATAGTTGTTACAAAATATTGGCTATATTTCCCGTGTTGTATATATCCTTTTTTTTTTTTTGGCCGCACTGTGCAGCATGTGGGATCTCAGTTCCCGGATGCGGGATCGAACCCAAGCCCCATGCAATGGGAGTGTGGAGTCTTAACCACTGGATTGCTGGGGAAGTCCCTATCCTTGTAGCTTATTTTATACCTAATAGTTTATACCTCTTAATCTCCTACCTATATTGCCCCCCACTTCCCTTTCCCCACTGATAACCACTAGTTTGTTCTCTGTATCTGAGTCTGAGTGAGTCTGCTTCTTTTTTGTTATATTTACTAGTTTGTTGTATTTTTTAGATTCCACATATAAGTGACATCATACAGTATTTGTCTTTCTCTGTCTATTTCACTTGGCATAATACCCTCTAAGTCCACCCATGTTACTGCAAATGGCAAAATTTCTTTTTTTATGGCTGAGTAGTGGTCCATTCTTTTTTTCTTTTTTTAAATGGCTGAGTACATATACACACCACATCTTTATCCATTCATCTGTTGATGAACACTTAGGTTGCTTCCATATCTTGGCAATTGCAAATAATGCTGCTATGAACATTGAGGTGCATGTATCTTTTCGAATTAGTGTTTTTGTTTTTTTTCGGATATATACCCAGGAGTACAATGGCTGGGTCATATATGGCAGTTCTATTTTCAGTTTTTTAAGCAACCTTCATACTTTTTTCCACAGAGGCTGCAACAATTTATATTCCCACCAACAGTGTATGACAGTTCCCTTTTCTTCACATCCTCGCCAACATTTCTTATTTGTGTTCTTTTTGATGATATCCATTCTGACAGGTGTGAGGTGATATCTCATTGTGGTTTTGATTTGCATTTTCCTGATGACTAGCCTTTCTTAATGAGTAGGACACTGATGTTATGGACCAAAATTACTTGCAACTCCTTTCATTGCTAATTTGTGTAGTCTTAATATGAATGTTATCTTTTTGGAATTTTTGATGAAACATCTAAGAAAATAAATGGAGCAATCCAAAATTGAATCAAAAAATATTTATCCTGTCATATTAGAGCCTCTTTACTTTCCGTTTCTTCAATGGGGCTCCAACTCTGTCCTCAAAAATCTGCCTAGTTTTCTATGAAATTGATTACCTTATTTACCAGATATAGAAAATACTACTAGATGAGATGTTGATGGTAAACCATAGCATGGACAAAAACCATTTATTAAAATGGTGACATTCTGAAAAATATTCTAAATTCCATCTTATTACCTGTGCTTTTTAATAATAAACCTGATACTGAAAGGGATTTTAAAAGCAAAAAAAAAAAAATTGTATCCAAACAAGTTCAGATGCATTTAAGTTCTTATGCGTATCTAAGAAAAATTATGTAACTCAAGTACTACCTTCGTATCTTTTCTTTTCCTTTTTTTTTTTTTTTTTTAACCTGGCATGAAGTTTTAAAAGCAATGACTGAATTTTGATTCCTATATATACTTCAAAACCTGCAAAGTCTGGACAAGTCCATGTTTGACGTCTTTCAAATAGCCTCTTATACTGGTTTTTCCAAGTGGATCCTCTACTTAAAAAAAAAAAAAAAATTAAGTACCCTTTAGGCATGTCTTTGATGCTATCACAGAGTCAGAGGATCTAATTTTATATGGAACTATCTGGAACACATTGACAAGGGACTGTCAAAAAAGTCTTCCTTTCAACAAATTTGCCTGGGCCCAACCAAAATGTTTTTAAATAACATACTAATTTTTAAAAAATAATGCGCGATCACTTAAAACTGAAGAATCTGTAAGTGATTTTGAAATTGGTAAAAGTAGCCTGATCAATATATTATAATATGCCGGAAGTTATCTTCTCTCATCAGCTCAAACATATATCCAATACCTACCATTCATAAAGCACATATATATTAATCAAAATCATCAACAACTGCTGTATTCCTCCCTTAAAGTTTTTCCATGTATATAAACTAATGCTCCTGAGAGTGTGATGGCTACTAAGAGTATGGCCATGAGGAGTACACACTTTAAAAAAAAATTATCCATTATGTAATATTTGTGAGTCTTATATGTTCTATAATCTGACGAATGGCATGTTGTTCATATCAAACAATATGTTATTTATTTTCTTGATGCTTCCTCATCATAGAGGTCTCCTGAAGACCCTGAAACACCAATGAACATGAGGAAGAAAGCTGCCAAATACTTTATCCCTGTTAAATTAGGAGCCTAAAAAATAAAACTGTCCCAGTTTTAAATGGGTATGCCTAAAAATTCTAAAATGAAGATTATGAAAAACAAGCAGTTTGGTTAAGTAATGAAATAACCACAAAAATAAGTCACATAGGGCTTCCCTGGTGGCACAGTGGTTGAGGACCTGCCTGCCAATCCAGGAGACACAGGTTCGAGCCCTGGTCTGGGAACATCCCACATGCCGCAGAGCGACTAGGCCCGTGAGCCACAATTGCTGAGCCTGCGCGTCTGTAGCCTGTGCTCCGCAACAAGAGAGGCCCACGCACCGCGATGAAGAGTGGCCCTCACTTGCCGCAACTGGAGAAAGCCCTTGCACAGAAACGAAGACCCAACACAGCCAAAAATAAATAAATAAATTTATAAAAAAATAAATAAAATTAATTAATTAATTAATTTTAAAAATCCTAATGTGATAAAAAAAATCAGTCACATATAAAACAGTATGTACACTGAACACAACAATACAATAATCTACATGCATTTCTTTTAAAACTAGGAAAGAATAAACAAATGCCATTCCTATAAAATGGTGATTTATTTTTCTTTTCTCAACTTTCTACAGTATCATCTAAAATTGAAAATTTAAAGTAAATGGGTAGTAAAGCATTTCAGGGTTTTAGAGATATAAAATTTTGAGATTTTCATATATTATGGGATTTTAAAAACTTATGTTCAAGAAAATGTTTCATTGACGCAGCTGAACTATGCAATTCATTCAGATACCATTTACTAATTTCTTACTATGTGCCAAGCACTTTTACCTATGGAAATGCAGGTAGAAAGATGAGTAAGATAGGGACTCTGCATAATAAAATTTTAATGATCTTCTTAAAATTTTAATGTCTTGTTATAAGACAACGGAAAGTAATCATTTGAAGGATAAAGAATTTAACCTTATACTTGAAGATGGCAGAATGCTAATTCTTCTCTGTTAAATGTTTAATAAAAACTCAAGTACATCTGGTCCTATTTAAATCATTTGAAGATATTGTATTTGCTTTACCTCCAGGTCACAAAGAATAAGCTTTTTTATAGTGTATATCTCCTATAATAGTTTAAACTTGAAACTATTCCTATTAGTAAACTTACATGCTGGGGTCACAGTATTATAAACCAAGAGGAAGATATGGCTTCTCTTCAACAGAAGTTGGGAGATGTTATTATTCCTTTGCAGTTTTAAAAGTGCACGTAGCTGATTACATTGTTATTATCAGTGTAGCCATTATACAAGACAGAATATCTTGTATCTGGATTATTTTTGCTATCATTTCATTATGTAACTATACTGTATAAATATTTTCCTAAAGAGAATGAATACAATGCCCCCAAAACCTACTGTGTCTTCTTCACTGTTGTATTCTCAGCAACTGCTACCATTCCCAGCATATAATTCAATAACTGCTCACTGAATGAATAGCAAGTGAATACTAAAACTCAGAATACTTCCTCAATGTTTCACACTACATTTTCTGGGGGAAAACAGTGTAGTCAAATGAAGAGCAGAATTAATGTAAAATACTCCTATTTGTCCCTGAACATATGACCACAAGCACAGTCACTTAAAAATCAGATCTTTATCACTAACAACAAACTTGAATTTCTAAACTTTCAAATATTTGAAGTGAACTAATCTGCCTCAGATATAAACAGCTCCTATCAATTGATAGGGAAAAGGCCAACTACCAAAGAATAATCAGGTATATAAACAGTTCTTGAGAAAGAAATACAAATCACCCTCAAGCATAAGCAAAGATGCTTAACCTCATTCATAAGGGAAATATAAACTAAAACTACACTGAAAATAATCAATAGATATATTAATCAAACACAACATGGAGAATTCTTCTAGATACAGATGGGAACAAACCAACTATAAAAAGACATTTCAGATAACTGGGGAAATTTGAACACAATCATCTAATAGGTATAAGATGACATTAAAGAATTTGTTTTGTTAGTGCAATAATGGCATTTTTTTGTTAAAAAAGACTACTGGAATATATTGAAGTATTTATAGATGAAATTATGTCAGAAAGTTCAAAATAACTGAGTGGAAGAGGGATAAAGATGCAAATGCAACATAAGTAAAACAAGGTTGGCTGTGTACTGATAATGGTTGAAGCTGAGTGATGGGTAAATAGGAGTTCATTATGCTATTCTCTTTACTTTTATAAATGTATAATATTTCCTAAAATTAAAAAGTCTTAAACTTTAAATTTAAAAAAATGGAAGAATACACACACAAAAGATAATAAAAGTGGTTACCTGTTTGTGTGTGGGGAGAAGAGGGTAAATTTTTGCTGTTTATTTTGTGTTTTCACAATTTTAGAAAAAAAAGTTTAAATTAAAAAAAAAAATGGATAAAACAATAATAACTCCATTGACACCTGGATTTCTAACCGAACACTAATGTACCCTGACTGCATCAGCAATCCTAATATGCTGAAAGAGAGCTTTAATGGAAACATGCATCAGAATAATCTACCAAAGAATGAGCATAATAGAGCAGTAACAGATGCAAGTGAAGTAGTAGATGTAGTTGAACTCCAACCTTTCATAATAAAATTAAAGAGTTTCTAATATTTTTCTCAGCTAAGAATTCAAAAACTACAATTAAGAAATAGACACTTTCAGCAAAGTTGTAGGACACAAAGCAACACACAAAAATTAGTGGCGTTTCTTTACATTAACCACGTGCACTCTGAAGAGGAAATTAAGAAAATCCCATTTACAATAGCATCCAAGAGCAGCCAATACAAAATAAGGAATAAGCTTAACCAAGGAGATGAAAGACTTGTATGATGAAAACTACAAAACATCACTGAAAGAAATTTAAAAAAGGAAAGACATCTTATGTTCATGGACTGGAAGACTTAATATTGTTAAGATGTCAACATTACTCAAAGTGATCTACAGATGCAATGCAATCTCTATTGAAATCCCAATGATGTTTTTTTGCAGAAATAGGAAAATATGTCCTAAAATTCATATGAAATCTCAAGGGACTCCGAATAGCCAAGACAATCTTGAAAAAGAACAAAGTTGGAAGTCACGTTATTTCCTGATTTCAAAACTTAATAAAAAGCTACAATAATCAAAACAATATGGTACTGGCATAAAGACATACATACAAACAAACAAACAAACAAAAATTAGAATAGAGCCTTGGCCCCCTTCTCAAAAAAATGGTTTTTGAGAAGGGTGCCGAGACCATTCAATGGGGAAAGGACAGTCTTTTCAACAAATGGTGCTGGAAAACTAGATATCCACAGCAAAAGAATGAAGTTTTACCCTTACCTTACACCATATACGAAATTCACCTCATAATGGATCAAGGACCTAAACATAAGATCTAAAACTATAAAACTCTTAGAAGAAAACACAAGGCAAAACTTAATGGCAACGGATCTGGCAATGATTTCTTGGATATAATACCAAAAATACAGACAACAAAAGAAAAAAGTAGATAAATTAGACTATATCAATATTAAAAACTTCTATGCATCAAAGGACACAATTAACAGAGTGAAGAAGCAACTCACAGAATGGGAGAAAATACTTGCAAACCATATATCAGGTAAGAGATTAATATCCAGAATATACAAAGAACTTCAACCACAACAAAAACCAATATGATTAAAAAACAGGCAAAGAACTTGAATAGACATTTCTCCAAAGATACACAAATGGCCAATAAGCACATGAAAAGCTAACATCACTAATCATTAGGGAAATGAAAACAGTATGAAGGCTCCTTAAACAACTAAAAAGAGTTACCATATGATCCTGCATCCCACTCCTGGGCATATATCAGGAGAAAACTCTTATTCGAAAAGATACATGCACCTCAATGTTCATAGCAGCACTATTTACAATAGCCAAGACCTGGAAGCACCTAATGTCCATTGACGGATGAATGGATAAAGAAGATGTGGCACATATATACAATGGAATATTACTCAGCCATAAAAAGAATGAAATAATGCCATTTGCAACAACATGGATGGACCCAGAGATTATCATACTAAGTGAAGTAAGCCAGACAAAGACAAATATGGTATCACTTACATGTAGAATCCAAAAAAAATGATACAAATGAACTTATTTACAAAACAGAAAGAGACTCACAGACACAGAAACCAAACTTATGATTACCAAAGGGGACTGGGGGGCGGGGGTGGGGGAGATAAATTAGGAGTTTGGGATTAACATATACACACTACTGTATATAAAATGGGTAAACAACAAGGACCTACTATACAGCACAGGGAACTATATTCAACATCTTGTATAACCTATAATGGAAAAGAATCTGAAAAAGAATATATATATGTATATATATGTGTAACTGAATCACTTTGCTGTACACTTGAAACCAACACAACATTGTAAATTAACTATACTTCAATTTTAAAAAAAAGAGAAAGCTATTCAACTGAGGGGAAAAGAAAAAACTATAAAACACTGTAGTATTAACCTATGGTTGCAGTAGGTAATCAAGAAACAAATGTAATATGAAGCATTTCCCACACATGGGGGAAATGTATTATATGAAAGTCACAGAATTAGATAGGTATATTAAGGCTTACTATCAAACCTTGAGTTTAGCTTTAATAGTTTAGCTTTTAATAGTACATTTTAACACAATCATATATAACATTTATATACTCAACCTAACCGCAACAGCTCAATTCTCTGTATGCTCATTGCATTTCATATAAACCTTTTAGCTCTTATTTCACTATACTGTTAATTATCTGTTCACATGACTCTCTCTCTACCAGACTGCAGGCTCTTTGAAGGCAAACTGCCATTTACTTTTGGGTCTCAGGGCTTGGTGGCAAACCTAAGCACTGAGACACAAATTCTGAAGGTTTGTCGAATGACTTAGGTAGTACTTTTATGTCAATAAACAATCCTGCAAATAATTTTACAGAAGATAATTAAGTCTAGAGGTTATGTAACTTGCTGAGATCACAGAGCAAGTACATAAATGAAATTAGAATTCAAATCCAGATCTTCGGTCAACAATTTCTATGCCCCTTCCACCACACCATACATATTACCACAAGTAACTACAAGCTGTGCAAGAGCTACATTCTGTGGTAGTTGTCTGTAGTCAAAAAGCAACAACTCAACCATAAAAATGAATCTCCCAAAATTGGAATAGTAAAGGTCCCTTAAAAATGAGATCTTTGAACTGTCATAAAAATTAGTTATTACTATTATAGTCTCAGCAGAATACTGCTACCAAGTATTTCAGAAAAAAATTACCTTGTACTTCTTTATCATGATACTCCTTTAGTTTTGTCCAAAGATCCTTAAAGTCATTAGATACATCTGTAGAACTAGGGCTTCCACAACTGCTTCCCGAGACGTTCATCTTACTTAATATGCTCACACTTCTACTGCCTAATGTTTTCTGACCTTTTCTGTTACATTATACAGGTCTGAAGTTGTCTTTGGCCAGTTCAAATACCTGAAACAACAGATTGCAACATAAGTGAATTCTGCATTTATCTTTGTGTAATTTGAAATCAGTATGACTTCAAGCCCAGGCAGCTGATCTCAAGTTTTCCTTATTTACCTATGATCAATCACTTCAGAATCTGAGGGGGTGGAAGTGAGGAAAAAAGATGAGTATGGTGAGAAAAGCCCCAATTTCAGTTATCTGGCTTTAAGTTAAGCTACACTTTCAGGCAAATTTTTTCTTATTCCACCTATGAGGAAGTAATTACCTACGTTATGTTAAGTTGAAAGGATTATGATATAGAGAGGTTTGTAATCATTCATGGTCAGTATTGTTTCCACATTCTAAAAGAATGTATTGCTTTTTTAACTGTTGAGTTGATATGGAATACAACAATATACTGAACCAAAAACTGGAAAACACTCTGAAATATTCTTGACTTAATAAGCATTCGCATCTAGACACACAGACACACACACTGTAAAAGAGCAAGAAAGATGACTGACATAACACGAGTATCTGAACAGCTTTCTCGTAACAATGAAATCAGTGAGCAAGATACAGACACAGCCAAGATCTATGACTACAGAAACATCTAAAAACAAGGCAAATATGGGTAAAGCTATTTTGTGTCTCTCAGAATAAAGGTGAATGATTAAGTTTATTATTTGTGTAGCCCCTGAAGGAAGCAACAGGCTATTAAGTTCAAGTGGATTAATAAATATTTTAATATGTGTTCTTAAACTGAAACCATTAACTAGCTACTACTAAAAAAATAAAATAAAATGATTAACAAGTCTACTAACCCTCACATCCGGCTTCTTAGTCAATGCCTTACCATTGCTAACAAGTGCCCAAACGGATTTAAGTGTCTTTTACTAACCATTTCCTGAGGTCTCTGATGAAGAGGCTAAGATAAGCAATGGCATGTCTAAAGGGAGCAATATTATGTGCAGAGCCACTTGGTAAACTATAAAGCACTACAGAAATAAAAATACATTAAGCTTTTCAAAAATTGTGATTATACTTTTTTTAAAGATAATCAGTGAAAACTGAACAAGTACTAGATTTTACATAATATTAGGAAATTATTTTTAATTTCTAAAGAGGCTTGTATTCAACTATGTATTAACTCTAAAAGATAAATCAATGGGTCTATACTACTGTCAATAAAAGCCACCATTTATTAAGTGGAGTGTGCTGTTTTATATTCCCTTTTAATTTAATCTTCACAATTGTATAAAACAGCTACTACTGATATTATTAATTTCATTTTAGAGTTGAAGAAAACAGGCTTAAGAGACTAAGTGACTCGCCCAAGGTCACATCGCTAGGACACGGCTACTACGGCCACGTCCCCGCTGCAACTCAAGTTGTGATGCCAATGAACTCCAAAATACTTCTAAGAAGCAAAAAAAACAAAACAAAAAAAAGTTAACTATTTTTATTAATCAAAAAGTTCAAAACAAAGTTTTAGTTACTTTAATGAACAATTTAAAATTGTATATTTTAGTATTAAATAGTTTAAAACCAATAGTGTAAAATAAGCTTCCTTTAATAAATATATCTACCTTCAGGGGTAATAAAAAGGTTAAATGTTTTTTTCCCCCCACATAACAATTTATCAATACTAAGCTGTTCAGATACTCGTGTTATGCCAATCATCTTTCTTGCTCTTTTACAGTGTGTGCGTCTGTGTGTCTAGATGCTGATTAAGTCAAGAATATTTCAGAGTGTTTTCCAGTTTTTGATTCAATATATTGTATTCCACATCAACTCAAAAGTTAAAACCCTTTCCAATCTATTTTGCATGCTTAGCACTTTTTGCTGGCATTTCTTTTGATATTGAACCGTTATTCGCTGCACGAATAATTTCTCAAAAATGTGCATCTCGCCTCTCAAGTTGCATCCTGGGCTCAACAGTTTGCAAAAATTTAACACATTTCTATGCTTCCTGTTGCAGTGTAAACCATAAACCACCACACTGAAGGTGCTCAAGAGAAGATTTCTTTCCTGTCACACCGCACACATTCTTAGGTGAGGCAAGAGCCGCTCCTCAGTTCACACAAGGGCCCTGGACAAACTGAATAGGGACTCTGACTGCTGCTCTTACGAGCAGAGCAGAGGTCCAGTGGCTCCCATCCCAGGACCCTTAGGCATCAGCCTCCTCCCGCGCCGCGAAGGGCTGGCGGTCCGCCCTCACCAAAGCGCTCCCCCAGCAACCCGCACGACCGGCGCCGGAAGCCCGCGCGGCGACCCCGGGCGCAGGTCGGCGCATGCGCGTGGCGGGCCCGGCGCCAGCAGGCAAGTTCTCAGCTGGTGCGAAGACTAGGGAACAGCACTGAGTGCTGGCTCGTCCGCAATCCGGTCTACCTCCCGCGGAGTTTAGGCCGGCTGCAGCCGACTCCTCAGATTCAGCCCCAGAGCCATACAGCCATCCCCACCCCGGGTCCAAACGCCTTCGGTCAGCCGGCAGCTCCAGACCGGAAATAGCCCGCTAGGACCCAGCGCTTTGGGTCGGGGAAAGAGATTCCTTCTACTCACGGCAAGATTGCCTCGAGATTCTCGAAATCCCCAGCAGGAACGCGAGCACGCTCTGGAGCGGGGAAGAGACGGCCGTTCGCTTTTCTGCTTGTTCCCTCACTAATCTGCCAAACCGCCAGCAGCCAAGCCGCCCCCTCGGGGCAGCCCGCGCTTTCCAGCGCTGGGGGAGGGCCCGAGGGCGGCCGGCTCCGCTCGCCCCGCCCGGACCTCGCGCGACGTCACGCAACGTCGCGTGGGAGTTCCCGCGACGTCACGCCTCTTCCTCCTCCTCCCGCCGCGGAGCGAGGTGGCGCCCCTCACGACCGCTGCGGAGGAGCTGGGTCGGCGTTGAGTCCCACCGCGTTGGGCGGTGACTGGAGAGTGGAGCTTCTCCTTTGAGCCGTCAGAAGAGGCTCCGAGAGCTGGCGGGCACCACCGCGTTTTTGAGAGGGCCTGGAGAAAGCTCACGCTGTTCTGTCTGCGGAGCTTTACGTTCTCCTAAGAAGTGATCAGTGTGTCTGACTTAAGCCCGTTTCTGGGAAAGCACGTAGGAGCGGCCTGTACCAGATGGAAAGTAAAAGTTAACTGAGGGAAGGGATACAGATCAATCTAACGTAGCTTTCCGGCTGGTAGCTCTTACCTACAGTTTAGTGATGCGACCTGACGGGACTGGGTGGCGAGGCCGCGTAGCAAAATGAACGATGTATATTTTGCACAGGTTAAAGAAAGTTTCTGACGAACCTGAAATGAGACGGAATCAGAAGTGACGCATTATTTATTGGAACAACATGCTGTTAGGTAATTTTTTTAAGTCAACGTTTTATGTGGCTGTTCGTTTATAAACATTCAAGTTGTTAGTATATTTTCCTATTTATATTTCCTATTTAAAAGAAGCGTTTTAGCGTTAGAAATTATAAATATATGAAGTTGAAGAAAATAAACAGAATAGACAGTATCATAATATTTTTTAAACCAGTTCAGTACTTTTCTTTAATACTTATAAGACCTGGGAGGAAGACAGAGGATATTATAAACTTTAAAAAGTAGAGTTGTATTTGGGAAATCATAGATATAAAATGTAAAGTAATTTTCTCGTTCATTCCCGGTCTTAAGGGATGAGTATCACAGCTTACTCCTTGCGAGTGGACATAACAGGATGTTTCTGTACCATCCTAGCAATGCTGTAGGAACGTTGGCATCTTTAAAAAAGAGAGCTGATGAACTTTCATTACCCTGTTAAAGTATCATTCACTTCCAAATTTTATCTTGTTTTAGTCTTTTCTATCAGATCCTCTTATAGCACTATGTGCTATGTACCTTCCTATCTGACACTTATTGCAGTTTTCATTATTTATTTAATTAATTCTGTCTCCTCACCTAGACTCTTAAGTTTCTTAAGGTCAAAACCATGTCTTGTTCACCTTTTTATCACCAGAAACTAACCCAGTGCTTGCCAGAGAGTCAGTCTCCGTGTAAAATGAATGAATTGGGCGTTCCTTTAGGGATTCATCTCTTTCATTTCAGCGGAGAATATCTTTGAATCCATTCTAAATTCTTAGATTCTCTTTATGGGATTTTATGATAATCACTTTAACGGTGGAAACGGTAGGCATACTTGTAGATATCTGCCTCCAATAAGGAGCCTTAAGACCTACATATAAATTATGAAGTCCTATGAGAAAACTTCTATGAGAAAACTTCTTTAACAGAGAAGCAGATATTTTGAACTCTTTGTAATACTGGATTTCTCAAATTTTATGGCTTAGAACAATGCTTCCCAAACTTTTTCAGTACCTGGAAAAAGAATACTTGTATTACATATTGTGATAAAAAATGAGACTGCTTCCATCCAGAGGTAACAGAAACTAGGATTCCAGCCACCTCAGGCCCAGCACTGCCACCTTGAGGGTTGGGAGTTTAATGTCCTAGCATACGTATTGGAGGCCCTTGGTTAGGTTACTCAATTTAAAAATTGTGTGGTGAAATGGTTAAAACGGTAACTTTTATATATGTACACTTAACCACAATGAGAAAAATTGTGTACTAAAAACTCTAGGATTCTTAGAACTGTAGAATTTTGGAACTATGTAGATTTTGAAATCATCTAACTCAAGCCATTTTACAACTGAAACTCTTTGTTGATTCATTCTATACAATCTGCTTACCTCCTACAGCTGGGTAGCTGAGGGTTGTGACGGGAAAATCACATAACAGGTTAGACTGATAGCACTAAAATTACATGGTTTCAGACGTCATATAGGGCACCAGTTAATCTCTAGAATAGCCTTTATTTAGCTCCTTCTGTTTCCTTTGCTGTCTTCCAAACCTTCACTGTTTTCCTCAAGCCTCTATACAGTATTCTCACTCTCAGCAGACACCTTCACCTCTTGGTTAAATAAGACAATGGGACTCAACAAGTGTGATCTTCCTGAACTTTCCTTTTCCTTTCTCAACTTTGTGAATTAGGCAATACCATTTTGCAGAGAAAAATGCAACCCTAATCCAATTGCTTCTCATCACCTCGTCTGTATCCACCCTGGGCCAAGCCACCATCATCTTAAACCTCTTCTGCAGCAATAGCCTCCCTTTTTTTTTTTTAAATCAACTATCTTTCTACTTACACTGTTTTCCCTTTACAGTGTATTCTCCAACAGCAGTCAGAATGATTCTTTAAAACCTAAGTCAGAACATGACACTCCCTTAGCTTAAGACATGCCAGGGTCTTCCCATCACTTTAGAATAATATCAACCCCCTTTCCATGGAGTCAGGACAGGTCAATCACTGTATTCTACTGATGTTACCTCCTAAATAGAGTTCTGAATTAGTGCTTTCCTATCCATCCTCACTCTTTTTGCCCTAGTTTTGGCCCTGATATTTCTTACCTAGACTATGCTTCCAATCTTGCACCTAAATGCAGTTTCCACACAGCTGCCAGAATGCCCAACCATTACTTCTGATCTTGGCATTCCCTTGTTTAAAACCCTTCAGTGGCTCTCAATTGCCTAAAGATTAAAATTCAATCCCTTTAAAATGTCAAAGAAGCCCTTCTTAACCTTGCACCTCTACCCCGCACCTTATCCTTTCCCTCTAAAACAGGAGACTGCTTATACTCCTCCTTCCTGCTCTTTGCTATTTCATTGTCTTGGCTCATACAATCCTCTTCTCTTGAAATTACCTCCACCCAGATCCTTTATATTTCACCCCCTTTCTACTTATCCTTTAAGACTTAGCTCAGGTAGTGCAGCTTCCAGGAGACTACCTTAATGTCTCTCTTCACCCCTTCTTCCTACCCCCTTCCACAAATAGCCCTCCTCATTCTCCCATACCCTTCTATATGTATCTTTGTCACTGCATTTAATGCTATTATATTGTAATTATGTTTATATCTTTTATCTTACCCAGCTAGGCTGCAAGGGGTTTCTTGATAGCGGAGACTGTGCTTTCTTCATTCTTCTCGGTATTCCTAGTTCTTATCAGAGAGTCTTAGAACAGTACTACCCAATAAAGCCACATATATGATTTAAAATTTTCTATTAGCCGCATTTAAAAAGGTAAAATGAAACAGGTGAAATTAACTTAATGTTTTGTTTAACCTAATTTATCTAAAATATTATCATTTCAACATGTAATCCATATACAGATTTATGAATGAGGCCTTTTACATTATTTTTCTTCATACTGAGTCTTTAAAATCTGATGTGTATTTTACCTTCATAGGACATCTCAATTTGGATTAGCCACATTCCAAGTGCTCAAACTCACATGTGGCTAGCGGCTACCATATTGGCACAAAACATGCCTAGCATATATAATGAACAGATGAGGTTACGTGATTTACCTGAAGAACCAAGATGGAGCTGATTCCTATGGAGCTGTTTCCTACTCTAAGGCTATTTCTGTTATTTGTGCTGGGCATTTCCCATCTCTCTCCCACTCTACACATCATGCCATTCTCTTCCCCTCCCAGCAAATTTTTTGCCTGTATCCCCAGGCAAAAAATTTAGTGATTAAACCCATTGTGATTATTTACGTAATAATGTCCAGCACCTTTAATACGAACACAAAATACTAGTAAACTGGAGTGAGCTGTATACCTACAGTCAGAACTACTTTAAGAGCAGAACAAAAGAGATAATAAGAGAAAGATAAAAATAATAAAGAGGGATAAGAGGGGAGAGAAGTATTAACATAATGGAAAATTATGCTGTCAAAATTTGTGTCAACCTAAATGAACATGATTTAATTTTTAAACAGTTGTTTACAGTAATTACTAAGTGTTGTTTGGGGTTAGGGGTACGCATCAATTAGTGATCTTGCCCCAAGTGCCAAAATGTTTTATGATTTGAGTCGATGGTGCTGAGATTCCAGTTAGGTTGAGCAGTTTTATAATTGTTTTAAAAGATATATTTAACATTCATGGAGGATGTCAGTATCACAGTTTTTCTTTTGACAGTCTTAGGTGGTCATTAAAGTGCTTATAAAAGACATTAAAGATTATACATTGCTTTCTGATTAGAAAAATTAGCCTCATGTAGTCTAGCCAACTTCCAACTTAGGTAGAGAAACTTTATTTATTTTGATTATCACTATGGCTACATATACCTTCTTCATTTCCCTTTGTAAACTATTAAAGTAGTTTGTGTTTTTGAGTACTTAGCTACTTCATTTCACATCAGCAATGGGCAAAGTTTTATTAGCTATATAATTTTCCCAATTTAGGAACTATCACTTTATACTTGATAAATAGTGTTATACAGTATACTGTGTGCTTGCCTGTTGGCATAGGTTTAAATGATGGTGGGCTGATCCAGGATGTTAATGATCTGCTATTTATTGTCAATGGAAAGAGGCATCTTTTTCTTCCAGGTCATCAGTTTGTATACAGTGGCTGCTTGGGCAGTATTTCATATCTCTGCAGTATAGGTTAATGAAGCCTAGGAATTTTGTTAGATAGCCCTTAGGCCCTTTCTGTAACACTGGCATTTGTAAGAACCTCAGAGCTTAACCGCTGCAGAGATGATAAAAGAATTTAAGAGTGATCCCTAAGACTGTAGAGTGGAAAAGTGGATTGTATTTTGGGAATCTTGAAAAACCAATCTTTATCTTTTTATCCAGTAAATGTAGTTCTATACAACATTGTCCTGTGTACATATGTATAATGCTGCCCTGATGGAAACTGTGGGAACAATATTTACAGTAATGTAAATGGAAAATATTATGGAGAGTTAACTGTAGGAACAAGTCACTGACACTTGGAGTCTATTAATTAAAGCATTCCTTGATGGGTTCACAGGAGCAAACACGTTTAATATTCATTGCTTTGTCCACTTAAAAAAATAATGATGCTCGTCTTAAATGGTAATTTTTCCATCTATGAATTAATGAATTTATTCACTGCTGGCAAATAGTTGTGATCTTTAATGTACTCATGCCTCACAAATTGCAGATATGTCTTCAAACACACTGGCTGACTTTTTCCTCCATTTTTTTCTTATTCTAACTATGTTTGAGAAAAATAGACTTTTTAAAAAATAATGACATTTTGCTTTTCCTAATCCATATGTCAGTCTAAGGTTAAGGAAGCTTTGATAATTACTGATCCAAAAATGTTTTACGTTTAAAATTCAGTTCTTAGAGGAGGCCTTTGGTTTTAGCCAATACTTTTCTATTTTACTTAAGTTATAATCGGAAGTATTAGAAGTGAATAGTGAAATTAAATTATGTTTTAATTGACTTCTCACCCTTTGGGACAATTTGTTTTTGCAGACTATTTAGGATAGATAGAATTCCTCTTTCCAAACCTAGTACACTTATATAAAATGACCATATGCCCTGGCTTACCAGCAACAGTTCTGGTTAATGTCTGTTCTTCTGGCTTAACTATTAACAGGGCTCCCATTTACTCTAAAAAATGTCCTGGTTTGGGTGATAAGTCAAATGGTCAGAAGCTTTAGGGAATTTGAAATATAAACTAATAAAAAGGGGAAGATTCAAATGACCTTTTGTTGTCAGGAGTATTTTCTTCTCAACTATGTACAGATCTATCTAAACTCGTTTTAAAGAATATTATGATATAGATCATGTAAGCCATAAAAGAATTGCACTTTTTGATTTATTGCTAGTACTCTGAAATTCCCATTAGTTGGGAAGTGGTTTGTTTAATACTGATAGAAAATGGATTCAAGAAAAATTTGCGATGATAAAAATACAAAGTACTGTTCCTACTTCTCTTTGGAACCTAAAAATAACTGTATCATACAGGTAGAACAGGTACAGTTTTCATCTTTTCATAAAGGTTGATAAATTAGATGGTGTGACTAGCACTATATGTACAAACTAGTAGGTAAGTTGACCCAAGACTTTAAACCCAGTCTTCTGGACATGAGTCCTGTGTCTATGATCTTTTCAGTACACCATGCTATTTTTGAAAAATAGAATCTCTGTGAAGCTTATTCTGTGCTTTTCTGTTTTTAATTTAGAAAATGCTTTTGAGAAAATAACCAAATAACGTTTCTGAAAAATTATTAAAAAATTATTACCTAAAGGCTAATTTGCAGTCTCAGTACATTTTTCTGTTTACTTCAGAAAGCTTTATATTATATGAGGTTACTATAAGGACTTTTAAATTTGATAGCAATTTAATTTAAGTCTTATTGAGAAGAGGAAAATAAACTGGGCTCTCTTGGTCAGGATTGGAATGAAGCACTATTCTATGAATTAATCTCAGTTTTTTTAGACTTTTTTGCAATAATAATTTTATTTCTTAGTAATTATGGCACATATGCCCTTTTACTTGGTTTACAATAGATGTGGACATTTGAGAGATGAATATAGATTGACTTCTAATGGAATGAGTGGAAGTGTTTATACTAGATTCCCAGCTAGATTCTTTCATGTAGTAAGTTTAAAACTAAACAGATTGAAGAGCCTTGAATTATGTTGTAATCTCAGAAGGGACCAGAGCAGGAAGTGCTCCAAAAATTGTGGCGTTATTCTACAGTCAACGATGGCATATGGCCATATTCCCAGCCAATGGTACTGTGCAAGCCCTGAGTAAGAGATGATCAGGGTTTATGCTCTGGCCCTATCTCTGGTTATCTGCATGTTTCCTAGACAAGTCTTACTTCCTCAACTGGAAAATGAGAATACTCATACTTAGTATGTCCAAAAGGGTGGTTGTAAAAATGAGGTATTATATGTGAAATTACTTAAAGCTTGCCAGTTGGGAACAGAGTGGTAGAAGGCTTTCCAGGCAGAA
This sequence comes from Eschrichtius robustus, assembly GCF_028021215.1. NCBI lineage: Eukaryota > Metazoa > Chordata > Mammalia > Artiodactyla > Eschrichtiidae > Eschrichtius > Eschrichtius robustus. The sequence goes on along the minus strand of NC_090837.1, from coordinate 40,088,480 downwards.
GGCATGTGCAAAGGTTCTGCTGTGGGGAATCATTGTGAGCTCTGGAAAGTGTAAGTATATAGTAATGTATTTGTATAGGTTGATAGTGGGAAATCAGCAGCAGTTCCACTGGATTTTTTGAATGAATTATAATTTGTAATTATAATCCTATTAAGCAAGTAATTTAACTTCTGTGTGCCTCAGTTGTTTATCAGTGATATGAAGGTAATAATATAAGCCTTGGGTATTTCACAAGATTGTTAAGGATTGAATGATTATATATATGTATTCAAATAGTGTAAGAAGCTGTTGTTAATAATAGATAAATTTAAGAGCTACAGCTAATCAGAGAGATCTTTCCAATTGCTAACATTATATAATTATAGTGAAATTGTTGAATTGCTATGCAAATTGTGAGAGATTTATAATTATAGAAGGGATTGGATTAAATAATAATTTGTTAAGTGCTTTTACACATCTTATTTGATTCAAATTATTAAGTTTAAATAAGTCTGGTAGTTAAATAGTCAGGTAATTATTATATTGTTATTTCCATTATATTACAAGGGATTTTAACCATTATCTAGCTGAACTGCAGTATTGTATAGAAAGGAGAAACTAATTTATTCATTTATTTCAGAAATTGGTGGTTGTAAAGAATCATTTATTTAACAGAGATTTATGATCTATTCAGCTTCAAGTCCAAGAAAGGGAGCATTGGTATCAAGCTGATTATGATCTGAGCTAATTTAGTGAAGACCTGAGTATGTTTGATAAATCCTTTTGAAAATAGTATCTGCTATTATTGGGCTTTGTTCAGTAGTGTGTGTCCCCACTTTTTCTTATATCTATGCCCTCTTCAGTCCAGTTTCCCTTTTTTAGTTCATTAGCTAATTTAACCACCTTCTAAGAAAGAGTTTTTTTAAAACTCAGATAATTATTCTATTCTAACATAGTTCAAGTTAAATGAAAAAAGGATATGATTTTAATCAGATTTCTTTTTTATTTGTACCTGTTTCTTCCTCATTTTTCTAAGCTAAGTTTCTATCATTATGCAAATGTGGTATTTACGCACATAACTGGCTATTCACTTTTCTATTTTTAATCCACTTGACTAGAGCCTTCATCTAACGTATTCTTCAGAGCCATGCTCCAGGATCACAGTATAGGTTATAATGAATTAGTTCTTGTAATCAGACCCTATTGGACATAGTCCAAGACAAACTTGTAGCATTCAAAATTCTGTGTTTTACTATAGTGAGAAGTGTTATTTGAGGGTCCAACATAGTCAATCTATTTTTATTACAGTTTTACCAGTGTAGACTTAAACAATAAAGTCTTTGAATCAATGCTGGATATAAAAGTATTTACAGAGTATGTACTGATTGTTCATTTTGTGGCTGTTTGGCTCTTCAAAAATTGGCAGCCAAATTCAGGAAATGAAATGTAGTTTATTAGAAAATACCTTTCTCACAGAAGATCAAGTTTCTGTGCATCTCAGGTTTTGTGGGAATGGATCAAATACGTCAGACAAAAATTGGCTAAAGTTCCTTATTTCCATTTGAAATTGCTGTACTCATTTCTCAAAAAATCTATTTTAGTTGTACAGTGTATTAGTTAAAAGTATATTGTTAAACCAAGGAAAAAGTGGTTTTACCATATTTGTTCAATAATAATAATATACTGGACTCCTCTTGGGCCCTGCTTACATCAGTCATTGCAGTGCAAACCAGATTCCTGTCAGGTAAAACCTGACACCTCACCTGACTTTCGGCTTTAACATTAGCATTAACACATGTTTTGTTATGGTACCAGAGGAACTGCTGAGAATTTAATTTATACTAGATGTGTTTAATTTACACTTACTGGTGGAACTAGAATAACATGTCATTCATCTTAAAAAGTAAAACTGTGGGAAAAGAGACTGGTTTTGCTGTGCTGGAATGGACTGAACAGCTTTTCTTGCTGAATGGACTGTAGCCATGTTCCAGATTCCTGGTTCCTGGCCTATAGTCAGGTTCCAGTGGTTAGTTCTATATTATAGTTAAAAAGCAGTATACTTGTTCCTGAGCAACATATATTTGTTTTAAATTTTGTCAAGCAAGCACTTGGACAGTGAATAGAACAGAAGGTAACAGCTCACAAAACTGCTATGTAGATGGTATTTATCATTCATTACTTATTATATGATTGAAAATTGATCACAATATTAATATCTTCAGAAATGCGAATGATCCTTTCATCTCAGACTAAATTTCATCTACTTTCAGTTAGGAGACCTCCAAATGTAGACCTGTATGGATGGTCCTCAACTTAAGATGGTTTGATCTTAAAGATCTTTCAACTTTATGATGGTGTGAAAGCCATACGCATTCAGTAGAAACCACAATTCGAATTCTGAATTTTGATCTTTTCAGGGGCTAGCAGTATGCAGCATGATGCTCTCTTGTGATGCTGGGCAGCTGCAGCAAGCTGCAGCTCCCATTCAGCCATGCGATCACGAGGGTAAACAGCTGGTACACGTAAACCATTCTGTACCCAGACAGCCATTCTGTTTTTCACTTTCAGTACAGTATTCAATAAATTACTTAAGATATTCAACACTATTATAAAGTAGGCTTTGTGTTAGATGACTTTGCACACCTGTAGTCTAATGTAAGTGTTCTGAGCATATTTAAGGTAGACTCGGCTAAGTAATGGTGTGCAGTAGGTTAGGTGTATTAAATGCATTTTTGACTTACGATCAATTTACAGTGGGTTTATCGAGACATACCCCATCATAAGTTGAGGAAAATCTGTATATGTTAAATGTAAATTTTTTCTAGAAGACCTCATCGCAGAACTCTATAATATTGCTCTGTGTCCATAAATATTGTACTGCAAGCTACAGAAAGTTATCGATATTGTATTTCTTAATGTTTCAAGATGCATTCAGAAATTCATTAGATTTAAAATATTTTCATTTTGGAAGGAAGTGTTTCTCACTCCTAATCTAAATCATTGTAGAAGGGATAGGCACAGAACCTTCAAGGGAGTAGACTTAAGATAGAACTTTGAAAAAAAATTTGCCATGTAAGTTATATTTTCACTTTGTCAGTAATACATAATTTCTAAGTTAATAGTTTTCTGATTACTTTTAAGACTATATGTCTTTAACACGATGAGCTATACCATTCTCTATTTCCCAGTCAGTTTTTGATGCATAGCAAGTTTGGTTATTAGTCCTGTGTTATCCAAATCAGCTATTTATATAGAAATGTTTAAAAAATATATGCCTGCTTTTCAGTTGTTTATAGTAATATCCACTCTGTATGCATGAAAATTAAATGCAAATTAAATACTAATTTAATGAATAGTCACATAAGGTTAAATTGCTTATGTATCTAATAGTTTTAATAAGAATGTATAATTAGTGGGCTAAATTGGTGAAGTGGTACTTTTGTCTTTAGGTATACCATCTACATACACGCTTTTCAGTCTAAGAGAAAAACAGAATGCATTTACCATGGATATAAATTCAAATTATAGTATTCACATAACGCTTATTTGTACAACAGTTAAACATCTTTCAGGAACTTAAAGTTGACTGCAAGAGCTCAGTAAGATAAGCTTGTGTTAGAAGTGGGTCTATTTGTTGGTTCTAATATGAAGTCATAACCTCTTTCCTGTTCTTTCTTCACACATTGGAAGATGTGTCAACTGACCCAGCTTTCATTAGATAAGCTCTTAAAATGTTTTTTCACACTCTTCTGAACTCCCTTCTGACTAACATGCATTTCATGAATATCTCACGTGTGAACTTTGCTTATTGGCTCCATCTCCTAATCAGTTTATCTGTCTGAGGCTAATTTAATATTTTTAGAACATGTTAAATCCTATTCTATCTTCTTACATCCAATTTTGGATTCACTCTTTCTATCATTATTTACTATCAAGGGAATGTAATATAATTTCATATTGTCCTACAGTAAATTAATTCATAAGAGAATCTTTTGGAGGAAAAAACATACTCTAGAACCCTGAAGAAGTAATTCAATTGGTAGTAGAAAGCACAATCCTTAGAGCATATAGAAATCCTTGGCCAACTAATCTGATATATGAAATAATACAATAGATATAAATAGATGTAAAATGCCTTTGAAAAACTCAGATACTAGGCACAAGCAAGGTATAAGTTGGACTATGTCACAATTCCTTCTTTTGGTATAGATGATTGAAATTTGAATTTTTAAAAATTAAGCCTTTTAATCACCTTGGTATATTGCTCTCAGAATACGTTTAACAAAGGCATCTTTGAAGTGATTCTTTAATTGGATGTAGTTATATGGGTTTCTAATTTTTTTAATTTAATAAGATTAAAATGTTTTCCAATATTAAATCTTAATGCTTTCCAAGGTTGCTGATTTAATTTTATCTCTGATCAAAAGAAAATGTGTATTCTAAGTTAAGCTTTGACTTATCTTACTCAAGCTATTTGTTGAAATTTATTATATATTCTATTAAAGAGGTGGGAAGAATATTGACGTGCTACACCTACTATGTTCTAGAAACTCTGCTAGATGTTTACACAGAATATCTCATTTGATCTTTCCAACAACTCTTAGAGAATGGTATTTGTTTCCTTAATTTACAGATGGAGAAAAGAGAACTCAGTGTTAAATAATTCCCAAGGGTAAACTAGCTTGTAGCAGAGTCAGTATTCAAACCCATCTCAGTTTGGCTCAAAAACCCATATGTTTTTCAATATACTACCTTTTTTCTTGATTGTAAAGACAAGAAACAAATGGAAGTTAATTATTTTCCAGAGTCCACTTGGACTGAACTAAATTTACCAAATTTAGAAACATCCCTCTGGTAAGATTTTACCTGTAAAAAGAGAAGGGGCTTAGGAGAATTAATTTTTAGCTCCAAGAATCAGAATTGAAAAATTTGAGCCTTTGGTTCTCAAGCTTTCTCTGGTCCTATTTCCTTGGAATTCCTCAAGTTAAAGACATTTAAAGCATTTTCGAGCACTTGTGCTCAAAGCACTCTATTAAGATCTCACCCTTTAAATAACAGGTTTTGTCCCCTCTAAGATGGGTTTTGAGTCCTGCAATTCTGGGCTTCATAACCTTATTGAAATTTTCCTGTCAATTCTAACCAAATTTTAGAAGTACAACCTTCTTAAGCAAATCCTAAACTATATCCATATAAGAGTGATTAAAACAATACAAGAATAATACATACTAAGAAAATAAACAGTTGAGACAGTTTAAAGCAATAATAAGTCAGAAAATGACAGCAGGATCCATAAATAATCTGGGCAAATATAAAGGAATGTGGGGTACTCTTATGATTTTGATTCACAATTTTGTGACGGCACTAAGAGATTAGGTTTTGAAGAGGTTGTCATCTTCATTGCCAATGGCAACCCCATAAGTTCCGCCACTATACCAAAGAAGTTTGGGGGCAATAATTATATAGATTAAAATATAAAAGCAAATAATGTCTTGGTTCAGTAAATATTCCTTAAAATAACTTATACAACACAATTTTACCTTTTTACAAATCCTTTAGAACTCACAACAGATTTCATGTAGTAGTCAGAAGAATCAATGTAGAACAGTGAAACAAATATTCGTCTGGGCTGCTATCAGGAAGCTGGGATGTTCTGGTACCACCTCTACCCTTAGATTGTATAGTAGTGATTTAGCTACGTTTGGGGGCTTTTCATTCAACTAAAAAGTGAGAAGTTGAATTCATTAGTTATTCTTAAAGAGTCCTTCTAGCTCAAAACTGTCATGATTCTAAGTGCTTTTGGTAGGAAACACATGAATATATTCAGGAAGGAAAGAGGTTATAGTTGTAAAGAAAGCTAGCATGGTTGACAAAAAGAGTTATTGTGTGAAACTGTTGCCAGGAATAAAGACAGAGGAATGCGTCCCTAACTAGACTTAGAGAATAAAAAGATTTTTAAATGACTAGAACACTTTTTGACCTGGGCCCTCAGATAATGCAGGGCTATATAAAATACATATGCACATACGTGTACAAACACAGACTCCTAATTTGATAGATAAATCCACGTATCCTTAATTTTAATCAAAACATCACAGTGTATCAATATTTTAAAGGAATCAATTTATGGAAAATACATAAAAGTCATATTTAATAGGACTTTCATATATTTGAAACTAAAAATCCATTAAGTGAAAACTGTTGACTCCTCCCCCAAAATGTAGAGTTAGACTTGAAATTTTACGCACAAATTTTATATGAAGTATATATCTAGTTCCTAAATAGCTTTCCTCAAAACCATAAACATAAAAAACGCTTAATAAATACGTTGGAATCCCAAATTAAGTTCATCTTTGAAGAGTAAGCCCTGTATTTTAAACATAGTAAGATTTAAAAATTTTAAGTTACTATATATAATATAGTTACCAGAACCACTAAAACTATACTCTAGTGACATATATCTATATTTAGCCTGAAAACTAACTGAAAAGAGAAAAATTCAACTAACTAAAAATTTTGGTCCATATTCTCCAAAAATTGTCCAAATACAGTTTATGCTGAATAAAATTAATTTTTGGTTTGCTGAATCAGCACATTCCTTTTGCAGATTCAACATTACATAGCTGTTTTAGAAATTCAGCTGAATATCAGAAGTTTTATGCAGAATTGCCTTGGAGTAGGCAAGCATCCAAAAGGTTTCCCTGCAAAAACTGCAATCTCATTTGAACATTTATTCTCACTTTTTAAAAATTCTTTATTAACATCCTGAAGAAACTCTTATAGCCTTTGAGTCTGAACATAATGACAAAGTGAAGACTCTAAAGGGACAATGAAAAGGATGCATCTGTCTTGCTCAGTTCAAGGCAAGTCATATGATGGCCTACAGATAGTCCTTGAAGGGAAAGTATCTAGTATAAATCTGTTTTAAAAAGCAATTTTTAATTCCCAGGTAAAGTTCATGTGTCAGCTGTTATGTTAGATTGAATGCCCAGAAGGTGTGTACATTCAGTTCCTAATATTAATAACTAAGGGTATGCCAAAATAAAGGGATTTATAACTTTCATTTCAAGTGACACAAATTACTAAAATAAATTAATTGGATCAATGAAAATGAGAGGTAAAAGAATTATTTTAAAATATAAATTAAAGGAAGATCCAAATATTCTTTAACCTAAAAAGGTTTTCAGACCTAATAGGCATGACAAAACCTGTCTTCATTCCTTTCTATTCAGCTCAGCAAGTGCTTTTGAGCTCCAATAGTTAATCAGTTACCAGATTCCACAATCTTTGTTTTTCACACTCCTCACTTCTTGCTGTGAATTGTTCTTTTTATGTACTGAGGATCACCAAGCAGGCCAGCACTATTTTTTTTAATGCCTTAAAAAGGCAATTATTATTTTATCCACAATTAGATTTGCCATATAAAATGTTACCATATAGCAACAGTCTGTAAAACATAATAGTATATTATCAAAGAAGTAGATAGCTTAAGATGCAACATTAACAGGTGAAATATATTTAGCAAAATTATTCAACCCAGCTTTCTTAATAACCATAGCCATGCCCAACTTACAAAAAGTATAGCAAAAGTGATTATATACCAAATAACATTTATCCAAACAAATCAATGAACATATATGCAAGTATTATAAAAATATCTAACCAGCTTTATATAAAAGATATAATGCAGGTATTACCATGTTAAAAATAGATATCTTCTTAAACATCATTTCTGAACTTAAACTTCTAAAAGTGCATAGAAAATTGAGAAAGATAAAAAATATATTAACTTACCCTTCCATTTGTTTAGAAAACTTCTGCTCTTGGCCAAAAGCAGAAGGTGTTTCGCTGCTGACTTTCCCTGAAGCTATGAACTTACACAGTAAATCAGTGGGAGACACCTCTGTGGACCACGCTAGAGTTTGCTAGACACTACTGCTATGTGGAAGAGTTCTGCTGCATCTAAGCTATATAAGGCGTGCAGTGGATAACCTAATATGCCTTTCATTTAACTGGCTGGGCAGGTTTCTACCGTCTGTGGAACATGGAATCACACCAGAATATGTTGGCACAACAGGCCAGTCAGACCGGTTCTTCTTTAGATCCAGAACCCGTCCAACCAGTCTGCATCAAAGGCTAGCCCAACAAGCTGCAGCGGCTCAGCTCTGCTAAGCTTGTACCAGGTGAGTTATCCCCACCTCCCGTCAACTCCCAACAAACTGCTCAGAATGTTGTAGCCTCCAGCAAAATAATTCAAGAGTTCTAGTGGGAGAGGTAGATCTGTGTCAGGTACAGCAAACGTCCATTGTTAAAAACCTCTCATTGTAGATAACTTGAGAGTCTGTCATCCTCAGAGGTAGGTAATCCTTTTTTAAATGTACTCCATGGCTCTGCAGACTAAAGCCTCTAGAAAGAGATTACAATGAAGAAGAATCCATAATGCCTGACCTTTCCACTAGTCCACTTGGTCTAGCTCAGCCTTGAGGGGGTGTTGATATTCCCCACAAGGGCAGGAGCCCTGAGAGTTTGAAGGAAGCATTTCTAGAGGGAGGAAAACAAGATGTGGATTGACCAAACATTTGCCTGGGTGTGTTATCTGTCCTGTACTCAAATGATCCTCATACCATTCCAGTCTTAAAATTGGAAAAACTCCTATTTCTACATACTAGGGCAACTTGGAGAAGTTTTACTTTGGATATTCAACAGTTGAACACAAATTCATGATAACTATGCCAGGAACTGTGCCAGGTACAGGGTTACAATGGTGAAAAAAGACAAATTTAGTAAGAGATAGGAGCAATGTCCAGATTCCCAGTTAAACACGTCTACTAATCGTTTGGATGGAGGAAGTGAGCAACACAAGATCACATTTTGACAAAAATTGGTTTGTATTAAGAGAGATCATGTGAGATTTGTTCTTACTCTCTCATGATACACATTTAGAAACAGTCTTTTCTATCTACTGATGGAGTGATTCTACAACTTTCCTGCTTAAGTATAACCTGAAGTTTATACTGGACCTCACCTCCAGAGATTCTGATTGAGTAGGTCTGGGCTGTTATCCAAGTATTGATACTTACAGTGATCCTGCTGCAGTTGTTGCAGGGGCATGGGCTCAGCCTCTGGTGCTCAGCTTCTTTTCTATTTTTGTGCCTAATTAAATAGACTATATTAATCACAAGTTGCCATATTCATCTTTGTATCTCTAGTGTCTAGCACAGACACTTAGAAAGTGTTTAATAAATGCTTATTGAGGAAATACCTACTCAGGGACAACACTTGCTAGATCCCAGGGGAATCACAACTAGTAAGTGTTATATGAATCAAACTGCATTAAGTACTGTAATTAGAATAACTGAGGTAGTAGCACAGAAAAGGGAGCAAGTATGACTGAGTATAGGAGATTACAAAGGAGATTGGTTTAGAGACTTTCCTTTTTAACCATGACCAAAGATTGCTATCTGCAGGATAACAAAAGGTTGAGGGAACAATAAAAAGAATGCCTTTGATAGAAGTAACAAAAGTTTTAGGTACCTGAGGACACCATGACCTCAACACTTAGTAATAAGGTTATTTTCTACAGCAGGTGTCAGCAGATTTTTCCATAAAGGATCAGAGATTAAGTATTTTAGGGTTTGTGGGCCAGATTGTTTCTGTTTTAGCTATTCAACTCTAACATTGTAGCACAAAAGCAGATATAAAGAGTAGTCAATGAATGGGGGTGGCTGTGTTCCAATAAAATTTTATAAACAAGTGACAGGCTGGATTTGACCCCTGCTCTAGAGTGTAACTTGTGAAAATTAGCAAGATTGCATAATTGGTTGGGAAAATAGGCTTGGAAGTCAAATAGACTTGGGTTCCATCCCAATTCTCTTCCATATTAGCTTTGTCACCTAAATCAGGCATCTCTTTCATTTATAAAATGTGAATGTAAGTGGTAGTATCTAACCCCTAGGGTTATTGTAAAATTCAAATAATGTAACTCACATGAGGCTTTATCCAAAAATCTAGTACACAGTGAGGGCCCAATAAAATTTTGTCAGTTAAAAATAAGAATAGTTAAACATAGTAGTTGAACATGGGCGTTTATTTCCACTATTTCTTAAAGTCTACTAAAATGATAGTAAAGAATCAAAACAGCATGAACTCTTAAGGATCAAAAAGAATATGAGAGGTAGCAGACGAGAGGTGTCCATAAATTTTGGAAGAGGGAATGAGGATGAGTGGTGACTGATTTAGCGGAACAGAGAAGGAGGAAGTCTACTTGCAATAATAAAAGCAAGTCTGTCTCTTCCACAGAATCCTGCAAAACTTCAGGAACTGGAGGCATAAGGTACCTCTAAATAGTCTTTGGGTATTGGGGGGGGGGGCGGAGTTTGAAGTAGAGGATTGGTTGAAAATATGCTTAAGGAACAGTTTGCTCCCTAGATCCCTTCCCCAGCCCAGAAGCCTGGAGACTGCCCCTCTTCAACGTTGATGAAAGACAGGTAGGACTTGTTGATTCATGCTGGGAGAGATTGTCCCAGGTTGGTTTTGGACTTGAGAATACCAGGCAGAGCTGAGGGTAAATGGTAAAGTAATGAGATTGTATTAGTTTCCTAAGGCTGCTGTAACAAATTGCCAGAAACTTAGTGGTTTAAAAGGACACATATTTATTATCTTACAGATCTGGGGGTCGGAAGTCCAAAATGGGTCTCACTGGGTTGAAATCAGCAGGGTTGTCAGCAGGGTTGACATTCTAAGATACAGAGAGTCAGCCAGGTTGAATTCTTTTCTGGAAGCTCTAGGGGAGAATCTGTCTTCTTGTCTTTCCCAGCTTCTAAAGGCTGCCTGTGTTTTTGGCTCATGGCCCCTTCCTATCTTCAAAGCCAGCAGTGGCCAGTCAACTCTTTCTTATATTGCATCATTCTGACATTGCTTCTGCTGCCTTCCTCTTTCATATTTAAATCCAGTTGTATAATCCAGGATAATCTCCCCATTTTAAGGTCAACTGGTTATCAACCTTAATTTTATCTGCAATCTTAATTCTCCTCTACTATGTAACAGAACATATTCACAGGTTCCCAGGATTAGGATGTGGACATCTTTGAGCGACCATTATTCTGCCTACCACAGAGATTAGGTCAAAGTTTCTATATTGAATAGTGAGATGGCCAGATCCATTCCGCTGCGTGGCTTCTGAATGCTGATAACCAGGTTCATACTCCTCACCCTGAAAGCAGAAAACTGGAGAATTTCTCTCCAAGAAACTCTCAAGACTCTCATCACCCTAAGGCAGTGGTTATTAACTAGGGATGATTTTGCCCCCAGGGGCCATTTGGCAATATCTGGAGAAATTTTTGAGTGTAAACAACTGGGGAAAGTAGGAGAGAGTTGTGCTACTGGCACCTATTGGATAAGGGCCAGGGATGCTACTAAACATCTTACAATGCACAGGACAGCACATCCTCCACCTTCCTCACTGCTTCCCTACATAATTTTCTGATCCAAAATGTCAGTAGTGCCAAAGATGAGAAACCCTACTCTAATGTTAAGCCTACCTGTCAACATCACCCTAATATAAATAAATAAGTCCCACCTAGGCACACAGAGTTGCAAATCAGTATTTTTATGCCTCATTCTAAGATACAGAGAGTATCTAACATGAAAGAGACAAAAAGAAACCAGTAGATAAAAACTTACAGAAAATAGTCAGTGTAGGGAACAGAATAATAATTTAAAATATCCACTATATGAATTTCTTCAAAGAAACGAGAAGATACTGAATACATGAAACAGGAACAGAAGTCTATCTAAAAGTGGAACTTTTGGAGAATAAAAAAGAGATATTGGAAAGTAAAAATATGGTGGCAGAAATAAAGTCAACAGGAGTTGGAAGATAAAATTGAGGAAATCTACCAGACAGTAAAATTAAGAAAGTACTGAAGGATGTGTTACAAAATAAGAATAAACTGAAAAAGATGAAATATGGAATCCAGAAGTAGCTCCATGTCTTCTCTTTGCTTAAAGTTCAACATGGCCACCAGTCCCAAGACCACAGCACTCTATAGGGTCACTGCACACTAGTAAGTTATTGAAGACTCTGATTTTTACTTCAAATTCACATTGGCTATGATTGAGAGAAGAAAAGGGAAGTGGGGCAGAGGGGGGGAGAGAGAGAGAGAAGAGGAGAGAAAGATATGTGAATATGATTAGTTTTTGGTTTTAGATTTAAATTTAAAAGATTTTCTTAAATGCAAATGTTCACTTTACCCTTTACCAAGGGTTAATGTTCACAGATCATAAAATGAGGAAGGCAGTCAAACTGGTACAAGTACAAACTTGCACCTGCAGAAAAAGTTTGCATAAACATTCATATCTGCCAATATTCATACGTAAAAGTTTGCAACATACTATCCAACAGCTAGTAAAACCTGATTACAATGAAGTTAAGAGCATGTTTCACTTGAATAAACCCAAATCAGGAAAACCTGATTTTGAGCTTGCCTCAATTGTCCTTAGAGTATGGAAACATGGATTAGTTATTTATTTAACATCCTGAGCCTCAATTGCTTCATTTATTAAATGAGGGAGTGTGACTGGATATATTCTAAATATCTATTCAGCTCAACACTTTTATTCGAAAGTTCTTTTGAGCAAGTGAACAATTCAAAAAAATATGGGAGCAAAAGCAAGGTAGACCAATCAAGGAGACATTTTACAGAAGAGAAATTTTAAAATGCAAGTTAATTTTTGGTTGTATATTCTCCAAAAGTTGACACTGAAATATGGATTCACATTCAAGTGATTTATTAGAAATGTGCTCCGATATGAAACTAATTAGGGAGTGAGGAAGGAAGGACCAGAAAGGAGAATAAGAAAAGCAAGGGTATGATTTTAGCTCAACCTGGTGCCAGGGAGCTCTAGAGCATAAATTACAAAGAAAGAATTTATCCTACCTAGAGGCAAAGGAACAGGCTTTCGTACTCCTGAACCAGTCACTGCCTACTGGCTGCTCCAGGGATTTGTAAACTTCCAGGCACTTTCAGCTCTCCATGAGAAGTGGTTCTAGTAACCTGAGAACATTCCTTTGAAGAAGGTTGTAGGTGCTATAACATTAAGAGTGAAGCATTAATATTTCTGCTTCCAGCCAAGATGAAGATATAGGAATCAGATTTACCCTACCACCTAAAAAACAACGAGGGTAAAATGTATAAAACAATGGCTTTCAAGACATTGTGCATCAGTCAACAAAGAACAGTTATCTCTAGAGAGAGAGTAAACAAGGTGAGTCCCACAATCACTCCAGCTTACTGCCAGGAGAGAGTATCCAGGCCATAGAGAAGAGAGGGATTCCTCAGGTAGAGTTTAGTGGTCTTATGAAGATTGTCAGATTGGATAAAAATGCAAAACCCAACTGTGTACTCCCCTCAATAAACATATTTTTAGATATAAAGACGCAGATAGGTTAAAAGTAAAAGGATCAAAAAAGTATGCCGGGCTTCCCTGGTGGCGCAGCGGTTGGGAATCCGCCTGCCAATGCAGGGGACGCGGGTTCGAGCCCTGGTCCGGGAAGATCCCACATGCCGCGGAGCAGCTGAGCCCGTGCGCCACAACTGCTGAGCCTGCGCTCTAGATCCCGTGCTCCACAAGAGAGGCCACCACGGTGAGAGGCCTGTGCACTGCAATGAAGAGTGGTTCCTGCTCTCTGCAGCTAGAGAAAGCCTGTGCAGCAAGAAAGACACAACACAGCAAATATAAATAAATAAATTAATTAAAAAAAAAAAAAAGTATGCCATGCTAACACTAATCAAAAGACATCTGGAGTGGCTATATTAATCAGACAAAATAGGTTTTAGATCAGAGAATATTACTGAGGACAAAAATGGTGATTTCAAAATGATAAAGGGGTGAATTCATCAAGGAAACCTAATAATCCTACACATTTATGCATCTAATCATGTAAATAAAAAAATATGTGAAGCAAAGTCTGATAGAAAGGATAACAGAACAAATCCATAATTATATTTAGTAACTGTATTTGGAGATTTCAACAACCCTTACTCAAAAATTGATACATAAGTAGACAGGAAATCAGTAAGAGTGTAGAAGACAACACTGTCAATAATCTTGGTTTAATTGACATTTGTAGATCCCTCAGCCTAAAAACAACTGAATGCACGTGTGTTTCTTCAAATGTACATGGAACATTTACCAAGTCAGACCGTGTTCTGTGTTCTAAAATGTCTCAAATTTAAATAGATTCAAATCATACAAAGTATGTTTTTGAGCTCAGGAGAATTAAATTAGAAGTCAGTACAAGAATGATGTGTGGAAAATCTCCAAATATTTGTAAACTAAGTAACACACTCTTAAATAACTCATGGGTCAATGATGAAATAAAATGGGAAATTAGGAAGTATTTTGAGATAAATGGTAATAAAAACAACATACTAAAATTTGTGAGGTAAAATATATAGTTAAATTCAGAATGCTCTAATGTTGTAATGGTGGTAGGTAACTCATTTATAAATCTAGTAAGAAGGTTAAAAGACAAAAGTATTAAAAATAACTATAACTACAATAATTTGTTAATGGATACACAAGGTAAAAAGATGTAAATTGTGATATCAAAAACAAAATGTTGGCTGGGGGGGAGAATAAAAATGTAGAGCTTTAGTATGTGTTTGAAGTTAAGTCGTTATCAGCTTAAAACAGACTATTTTAACTATGAGATGTTTTATGTAAGCCTCATGGTGACCACAAAGCAAAAAACCTATGGTAGACACACAAAAGATAAAGAGAAAGGAATCTAAGCACACCACTACAGAAAATCACCAAATCACAAAGGAAGAGAGGGAACAAAGGAATTACAAAATATTCAGAATACAGTGAACAAAATGGCAATAGTGAGTCCATACTTATCAATAATTACTTTAAATGTAAATGGACTCAATTATCCAATCAAAAGACATAAAGTAGCTGAATAAATAAAAAAACATGGGGCTTCCCTGGTGGCGCAGTGGTTGAGAGTCTGCCTGCTAATGCAGGGGACACGGGTTCGAGCCCTGGTCTGGGAGGATCCCACATGCCGCGGAGCAACTAGGCCTGTGAGCCACAACTACTGAGCCTGCGCGTCTGGAGACTGTGCTCTGCAACAAGAGAGGCCGCGATAGTGAGAGGCCCGCACACCGCGATGAAGAGTGGCCCCCGCTTGCTGCAACTAGAGAAAGCCCTAGCACAGAAACGAAGACCCAACATAGCAATCAATCAATCAATCAATCTTTAAAAAAAAAAAAAAAAAATGTCCCAACTAACTAATGCTGCCTACAAAGAGACTCACCTCAGCTTTAAGGACACACATAGACTGAAAGTGAAGGAATGGGAAAAGATATTCTACGCAAATGGAAACCAAAAGAAAGCAGAGGTTGCCGTATTTATCTCAAACAAAACAGGCTTTCAGTCACTATAATAAGAGACAAAAATGGTCATTATATAATGATAGAAGTGTCAGTTCATTAAAAGGGTATAACAATTGTAAATATTTATGCACCCAACATAAATATATAAATACCTAAATATATAAAGCAAATATTAACAGATTTTTAGGGAGAAATACACAGCAGTACAGTAATATTAGGGGAGTTTATGCATGTTGTCAATTAATTTATGACAAAGGAACTGAGAATGTACAATGGGGAAAGGGCAGTCTCTTCAATAAATGGTGCTTGGAAAACTAGACAGCCACATGCAAAAGAGTGAAACTGTACCAACTGTATAACACTATACAAAAAAATCAACTCAAAATGGATTAAAGGCTCGAATGTAAGACCTGAAACTATAAAACTACCAGAGGAAAACATAGGTGGTAAGCAGCTTAACATCGGTCTTGGTGATGTTTTTTGCATTTGACATCAAAATCAAAGGCAACAAAAGCAAAAATAAACAAGTGGGACCACAGCAAACTCAAAAGCTGTAAACTGTACTGTATATATGAAAGTTGCTAAGGGAGTAGATCTTAAAAGTTCTCATCAAAAGAAAAATGAGTAACTATGTGTGGTTATGGATGTTAATAGACTTATTGTGATCATTTTGCGATATATACATATATCAAATCATTATGTTGTGCATGTGAAACGAATAAAATGTTATATGTGAAGTATAGCTCAATTAAAAAACAAACTCAGTGAGGTCAGGGCCTATGTCTGCCTGTTCTCCAATGTACTTCCAACACCTAGCATAAGGTCTTCCTGGCATAAAGTCGGCATTCAATAAATGTATATTGCATGAATTCAACCAAATTCTATTTGACTTGGTGACCTGAGCAAATTTGTTCTTTTCTCTAAGCATTAGCTTCCATTTCTGTAAAATAAGGGCTTTAGGCTAGATACTCTCCAAGGTCCTTTTCAGTTCTGACATTTCATGGTTTACTTTCCTTAAACTTTAATCCCACTCCCAGTAACATCCTCACTCATTTGAAAAAAAAAAAGTAGAGGACTTCAGTACCCCACTTTCAACAATGGATAGAACCTCCAGACAGAAAATCAACAATGAAACATTGGTCTTACACTACACATTTGATCAGATGAGCCTAATGGACATATATAGCACATTCCACTTACATTAGACCAGATGGACCTAACAGACATACAGGACATTCCATCCAGCAGCAGAATATACATTCTTGTCAAGTGCACATGGGATATTCTCCAGGATAGATCACATACAGGTCACAAAAAAAAAAACTTTAGCAAATGTAAGAAGATTGAAACCATACCAAGTATCTTTTCTGACCACAATGGTATGAAACTAGATATCAGTAACAGGAGGAAAACTAGACAATTCACAAATGCATGGAAATTTAATAACACACTCCTGAAAAACCAATGGCTCAAAGAATAAAAGGGAAATTTAAAAAATCATGAAACAAATGAAAATGGAAACACAGCATACCAAAACTTACAGGTTGTAGCAAAAGCAGTTCTAAGGGGGAAGTTTATAGTGATAAACAACTATGTTATGGAAAAAGAAAGATCTCAAATAAACAACCTAACTTTACATATTAAGGAACTAGAAAAAGAAGAACAAAGTAAGCCCAAAGTTAACAAAAGGAAGAAAATAACAAATATCAGAGCAGGAATAAAATAGAAACTAAAAAGGCAATATAAAAGATCAATGAAACTAAGAGTTGGTTTTTTCAAAAGATAAAAAATTGACAAACCTTTAGCTAAACTAAGAACACTCAAATAAATAAAATCAGAAATGAAAAAGGAAACATTAAAATTGATAACAGAAATAATAAGGATTATTAAGAAACTACTATGAACAATTATACACCAACAAAGCAGATGACCTAGAAGATATGGTTATTCCTAGAAACGTACACCTATCAAGACTGAATCACGGGGACTTCTCTGGTGGCTCGGTGGTGCTCCCAATGCAGGGGGCCTGGCTTCAATCCCTGGTCAGGAAACTAGATCCCACATGCATGTCACAACTAAGAGTTCACATGCCACAACTAAGGAGCCCGAGTGCCGCAACTAAGGAGTCTGCCTGCCACAACTAAGACCCAGTGCAACCAAATAAATAAATATTTTAAAAAAAGATAAATAGTAAAGATCACATTTAAAAAAAAAAAAGACTGAATCACAAAGAATTAGAAAATCTGAACAGGCCAGTTACTTATTGAATCAGTAATAAAAAACCTCCCAGCAAATAAAAGCCCAGGATCAGATGGCTTCACTCGTGAATTCCAACAAACACTGAAAGAAAAATTAATACCAGTCCTCCAACTCGTCTAAAAAATTGAAGAGGAGGGAATACTTCCAAACTCATTGTATAAGGCTAGCATTGTCTTGGTACCAAAGCCAGAAAAGACACTACAAGAAAAGAAAATTACAGGCCAATATCCTTGATGAGTATAGATGCAAAATTCCTCAACAAAATATTAGCAAATCGAATTCAACAGTACATGAAAAGAATTATACACCATGATCAAGTAAGATTTATTCCTGAAATGCAAGGATGTTTCAACATATGCAAATCAATAGATGTGATATACCACATTAAACAAAATGAAGGATATAAATCATATTATCATATCAGTAGATATCTAAAAAGCATCTGACAAAATTCAACATCCTTTCATGGTAAAAACTCTCATCTAATTGGATATAGAAGGAGCGTACCTCAATATAATAAAGGCCATATGTGACAAGCCCACAGCTAACATCATACTCAACAGTGAAAAGCTAAAAGATTGTCTTCTAAGATCAGGAATAAGACAAGGATGCCAACTCTTGTCACTTTCATTCAACATAGTAATGGAAGTCCTAGCCAGAGCAATAAGACAAGAAAAAGAAATAAAAGGCATGAAAATAAGAAAGGAAGAAGTAAAATTGTCTTTGTATGCAGATGATATATAGTATATAGAAAACCCTAAAGACTCCACCAAAAAAAAAAAAAACTGTTAGGGCTAACAAATTTATTTAGTAAAGTATCAGGACACAAAATTAACGTACAAAAATCAGTTGAGTTTCTATACACTAACAACAAACTAATGGAAAGAGAAATTAAAAAAACAATCCCATTTACAATTGCATCAAAAAGAATAAAATACTCAGGAATAAATTTAACCAAGGAGGACAAAGCTCTGTACACTGAAAATATAAAATGTTAATGAAAGAAATTGAAGAAGACAGAAATAAATGGAAAGATATTCCATGTTCATGGATTGGAAGAATTGATATTGTTAAAATGTCCATACTCCCCAAAGTGATCTACAGATTTAATGCAATCCCTATCAAAATTCCAGCAGCATTTGTCACAGAAATGGAACAATCCTAAAATTTGTGTAGAATTACAAAAGACCCCAAGTAGTCAATGCAATCTTGAGAAAGAAGAACAAAGCTATAGGCATCATGCTCCCTGATTTCAAACTATATTACAAAGCTATAGTAATCAAAGCAGTAATGATATTGGCATAAAAATAGACACATAGGGAAAAAAAAGACAAAAAAAAAACAGACACATAGATCAATGGGACAGAATAGACAAATGGGATATTATTCAGCCACGAGAAAGAAGGAAATTCTGCCATTTGCGACAACATGGGTAAACCTGGAAGGCAGTATGAGTATGCTAAGTGAAATAAGCCAAAGACAAATACTGTATGATATCACTTTAAAAAAATTTGAACACATAGGAAAAGAGGGTAGAATGGTGGTTGCCAGGAACTTGGGGGTTGGGGAAATAGGAGAGGCTGGTAAAAGGGTACAAACTTTCAGTTATAAGATGAATAAAGTCTGAAGACATAAGATATAACATGGTGACTATAGCTGATAATACTGTACTGTATAATTGAAATTTGCTGAAATGGTAAAACTTGAGTGTTCTCACCAAAAATTAAAAAATAAATAAAAAGGTAAATATATGAGGTGATGGATGTGTTAATTAACTTGATGGTGGGAATCCATTTACAATGTATATATATATATATCAAATCATCACCTCAATTTAGCTGAAAAAAGGTCATTGATATATCCACGGTCATCTAGGTTTTTCTTATGTTATCATCTAAGGATTTTATAGTTTTGCATTTTACATTTAGGTCTATGATTCATTTTGTGTTAATTTTTGTGAAGAGTGTAAGGTATGTGTCTAGATTCATATTTTTGCATGTCCAGTTGTTCCAGCATAATTTGTTGAAAAGTCTCTTCTTTGCTCCATTGTATTTCCTTTATTCCACTGTCAAATATCAGTTGACTGTATTTATGTGGGCCTACTTCTCGGCTCTATTCTGTTCTATTAATCTGCTCGTTTATTCTTTTGCCAATACCACACTGTCCTGATTACTGTAGCTTTATAGTAAGTCTTGAAGTCCAGTAGTGTCAGTCCTCCAACTTTGTTCTCCTTCAATATTGTGTTGGGACTATAGCTTTTTCATAATAATAACTAATAATTTAGGGTACTTGTCACATCTAAGCACTTTTTATACAGTAACTCATTAATTATCATAAAACATTATAAGGTAGGTGTTAAAATATTTACAGATGAGGAAATAAACAGTTTTTTAAATAATTAATTAATTAATTAATTTTATTTATTTAGGCTGCACCAGGTCTTAGTTGAAGCATGCTGGATCTTTGTTGCGGCATGTGGGATCTTTTAGTTGCAGCATGCAGACTCAGGTGCGGCATGCGTGTGAGATCTGGTTCCCCAACCAGGGATCGAACCTAAGCCCCCTGCATTGGGAGTGCAGAGTCTTACCCAATGGACCACCAGGAAAGTCCCAGTTAAAGAGGTTTTGGCAGCTCATCTCTAGAACTCATGTGTTTAATCATTACATTGTACTGCCTTAGAGGTGAACTCGATTTTGATCCTCAAATTGATATTTTTTTCTATTATTTAGCTACTTTTATTTATATGTGTTATTGTTAAGGAAATAATTACTTTTAAAATTCCTTTCAATAACATACTTTTTTTTTTCTGCCACTCAGTGAGTGGGAAAGAAGAGTTTTATATTCACCCCCTCCAAAAAAAAAGTTTCCTCTACTTCTCAGAAGCTATTTATTCTGTGTTAGTATTTCCCAAACATATTTGACCTGAGAACACTCTTTTTTTTTATAGCATACTATCATACTTGTTAACCTCCTACCTACTACCGTGTGAAGTATTCTGCAGGACACTAGTTTGGAAAAATGAGATAGTGCCAATACTTACTGTATGTTGTAATATCAAATATTCTCCCTGGAATAGCAACAGGTGTGATTAAAACCTCCCATAATTATCTACCTGGTTTTGCTGTTTATTTTTCATACCCCTTTACATGTATTTTACAAATCTTAAATTCTTTTGTCGCAAATGAAACTAACTTGAGATACTTTAAGCCAAAAAAGGCAGAGATTTATTTTGAGGTTATAAAGGTATCCTAAGAAGAATAAAGGGATGTAGGTATTTTGAAAGCAGGGAGTCAGTCTGGCGAAATGAGGAATTTGAACCAGGAAATAGAAAGCCTCATTACTCTCATTCTCTCCCTCCTTGGGGCACATGGTCTTTCATTTCTGCATGTATCTGCAAATCTACTTCATTTTCTGTTCTTTGCAGATCCAAATGTCAGCTAAAATATCCCAGGGCTTGAGATTTAGATAATATTGGCATGAACCACATTCCACACCCATTGAGACTCTGGAGACTTCTATGAGATTTCTACAGATTTCTGAGTGAGGGCCAGTGAGATAAGGGGGTGGGAGAATGACAGGCTGATGCTCTCCTGGTCACCTCTGGCTCTGGGTCCCTGTTTCCATATGTCATACACTTTGTTGAAGATTTTGGGGTTTATATCACAGCAATATAATCAGTACTATTTGCTGAGAATATTTTTAACCACTCCTGAGAAATTTCCTTTGGACCTTCACCCACAATAGTCCTTCCACTTCAAACTTCCCTGCTGAATTCTTTCTCCTTCTCTTTTCTGGAGGGAAATAATTTTTTCTGATGTCATGCAGAGCAGCTTTACTATCTCCTTTGTTTCTATCTCTTCTGATACTTACACCCTCAGGGTTTTATACTCTATCCTAAGCAACTCAAACAAAGACACATCCCTTTATGTTTTTATTAGTTTGCTAGGGCTGCCATAGCGATAACCACTAGGTGACTTAAAAAACAGAAATTTATATTCTTACAGTCTGTAGGCTAGAACTCTGAAATCAAGGTGTTAGCAGGGTTGGTTTCTTCTGAGGGCCATGAGGGAAGAATCTGTTCCAGGCCTCTCTCCTTATCTTGTAGATGGATATCTTCTCCCCATGTCTTCCTTCTGTACGTATCTGTATCCAGATTTCCTGGTTTTATGAGGACACCAGTCATATTGGATTAGGGCCCACCCTAATGACTTCATTTTAATTTAATTGCTTCTTTAAAGATCTATCTCCAAATACAGTTATATTCTGAGGTACTGGGAGTTATGATTTCAACACATGAATTCGGGCGTTGGGCGGTAACATAATTTAGCGCATAGCACGGGTATTTGTCTCTAAAATAGTATATAAGTTTTACCTTTGTTACTTTTGCTTCTTAGTGTTTATTGGGGGAAAAAAGTCCTCTCTATAGCAAGTCAGTTTAAGCAAGCAGCTTTAGCGGATTAGAATTGGGTTCCAATTCCAAATCCCCAGGACAGAGAATCAGATTGACAGAATTGAGATTATATATCCACCCCTGATCAGTCAGCGCTTGCCAGCGTGAGATTATTTAGTACATATCCGGTTGATGGGGCCCATCCTTGTTGACTAGTTTCCAGTGAAGTGAGAACAGTTAGGAGCTGGTCAGTCACCTTAAGCATTATCTACCATTAAAAAACCAGTGTAAATAGTGTAAATTAAAATTTATTTAGAATTGAAAAGGGCAATATTGTATATTTTCCAATTTTTATGACTAAAACTAACTTAAATAGAATAAACCCTTGAGAATTTATTACTGAGAAAATTTTATGATTGATCAAGACTTAGAGAAAGAACGTGAAATGGGTATTTTATATCTGTATTTAATGTGGAAGTAATTGGTGTACTCAAACTTCTAATGTGAAGTCATAGAACTACAAAGCAACATGAACTTATGGTTAAATATTGCAACTTGCTTTGTCTGAAATTACCTAAGTATTACGTAGATGCTAATGAATTCTCCAACTTGAGGAGACATGCAATGAAAATTGCATCACTCTGGTTCTAAGTGCTGCTGTAAGCAGTGATTCTTTTTTTCCACCCATAGTTTCTTCCTTTAAATTGCTGCCTTGTGCCAAATTAAGAGATATGAATTTGCAAATAGCTTCACTTTACGTGCCAGCAATAAATAACTAGACTCACCAAGGAAAGGTAACCTCAGCCACCTTTACAAAAGTTCATATATTTTTTTCTTTACCTTTATGCCTGTGTCACTACTACTTATTTTTTGCTGTGACACATGTTAGAGATTTCCTGTGTCTGAGAGGATAATGACCAGTGTCTTTAGTGCCAGAGAAGTTGTAATTAGCCGGAAACATGGCTGGAGGTCACATTTTCTAAGTAGCAACATGCTTTTACTTCTGGCTTGGAAGGCAGTGGCAAGCTTCTCTCTTCCTACCACTCCAATTCTTTCCTCCTTGGCATTATAGTATAGTTGTTAGGAGTTTGGGTTTCAAAATGAGATAGGCCTGTGTTCAAATCCCTGTTCAACCATGTATTAGTTGTTAAATTCTTAGGTAAATTACTGGGCTTGTGAGATTAGTTTCTTCATCCATGAAGAAGGATAATAAGATTATTAAAAGGATTAAATGGGATATTTGCATTGTGTTTAGCAAGAGCCTGGCACATAGTCAATATTTAAAAAGTAGTAGCAAGAGTTACAAATAATACTAATTATTATTTTCAGTGCTAAGCCTGGGGAAACAAAGATGCATGAGGCATGGTCCCTGTCTTGAAGGAACTCACAGACCAATAGAATGTGGGACTCAAAAAGTATCAGTGTAAATGTATCTTTATATTGGGAAGGCACTTGGTACTTGATAGATGGTTCTTAATTTTTCTATTAAGGCTACATTATTATTTTTAAAAATACCTGTAAATGAAGTTTATTCTTAACTTTAGATTTTAAGAACTTCATCCTCAGAGCAAGTTATCATAAATGACTCATTAGAACTGTAGGTGTTGGCATTCTTTGTCCTGTTCTCAGTTCTGTCCCAGCTACATAGGCTGCCATGCTCTTTCCTAGGTACCAGGGAGAGGACAGCCAGGTGGGTATCAGGATCAAAATGATGAACCATATGCAACCTAGAAGATTGGCTCTGGTCCCAGCTTTGGAAGTTGAGTGGAAGAACTAGACTGTGAGGTGGAAACTCAGGAAATCTATCTAGTATTGAGGCAAAGGAAAACAGGCTCAAGTCATTCAGTTGGTACCCAAGGCCAGATTTCCTCCAGGCACCTTGGGGGAAGAGGGAACAGAGAAACTTAGGAACTCAAGGAATCTGTGAAGGTGCTTAAAGCAGCAGCCTGACCTTCATAAAAGTAGTCTAACCTGGGAGTAGTGTAGGGTAAGAGAGGTGGAGAGAATGGTGCTACCCATGCCTTAGCCCAGCGGTCTCTAAACCTTTCTGACTGTTAATCTTTATTTTTATTTATTTATAAATTATATACATGTACCTGTATTACTAGTAACATCTCAGTGCATAATAAAATTCATTGTTAATGATAACTGCAATTATTTAAATAATTTAAGAAGTAGTTTAAAATTATTTTGGCTGGCTTCTTGCCAGATTTGATTATACTGTTACTGTTTTTAACTGAAGGTAGGCTGATGAAGAAGAGATTTATCCGCTTTCTTGTTGTTTGGTATTGTGCTTGCTTTGTTAGTGTTATCTTTGTTTTGCCTTTTCTTTGCCTTTTCAAGCCATCATTTGAGGGTTACATTTAATAATCCATAAATGCACTTAATTAGGCATGTATAGACAGAAATGCATTGCTTATATACTGAAAACCAGTGAAAAATTAGGGTATTATCTCTTTCTGTTTGTAAAACTCCTGCTCCTCCCCCAGGTTACCTTGCATATCATATGGAATATGTTTCCTCCCCTAACATTCGAAGGATGAATGGTTATGATATAATCCTTTTATTTTTTTCTGAACTGATGTTAGAAGAGTTTGAGAGAAGTTAAGGAAGTAACATTCTCCTTTTTATAAAGAAGGAGAAGAGAGACAGGTTGATGTGTAGGGCTGCAGAGGAGAGGAGAAGGAATGGAGGTTGAAAAGATATGACAATTACCAGAGGGAGTGAGTTTTGGGAGAAATAGATTAATAAAGGATCTTTTCAGGAGGTTTTACTATGTGAAATTGGTGTGCCCTGTCCCTCATATCTCCATATCTTTTGTTCTGGTTATACATTTTTGACTAAATAAGAATGCTGCATTCTTTAAAATTTCTTAATGATAGAGCACATACAACATTATACACTCAAAATGATTTTCCTTGCTACTTGCCTATCCAAATCCTGCTCAGCTTAATATCCACTTTTTCCAAGTAGCCTGTATCAGACTGTATTTTCTAAAAATGGCAGCAACAATATTGCCCATTCCACATAATTCTTTTCCAAGGTGACTTTGATACTCTTCCCTTCACTGAAGGGTTTATACAAATGGCAAACAAGTACATGAAAAGATGTTCAACATTAAACATCACTAGCTATTAGGGAAATGCAAATTAAGACCACAATGAAATATTCTTAACACACCTATTACGTTAGCTAAAATTAAAAAAAAAATAGTGACAATACCAAATGCTCGTGAGGATGTAGAGAAACTAGATCTCTCATACATTGCTGGTGGGGAGGTAACATGGTACAGCCACTCTGGAAAATAGTTCATTGGTTTCTTGACGAACTAAACATATACTTAACATATAACCAAGCAGTTACACTCCTGGCATTTATCCCAGAGAAATGAAAACTTACGTTCACACCAAAACCTTTACGTAAAAATTCATGGTGGCTTTATTTGTAAGAGCTCCAAACTGTAAACAACGAAAATGTCCTACAATAGGTGACTAGTTAAACAAATGGTGGTATAGCCATACCAGGGAATACTACTTAGCAATAAAAAGGAGTGGATTATTGACACATGCAGTAACTTGGATGGATTTCAAGAGCATTATGCTGAGTGAAAAAACATCAGTCTTAAAAGGCCACATACTATAGAATTTCATCTATATAAAATTCTGGAAATGACAAAATTATGAGATGGATATAACAAATTAGTGGTTGCCAGGGTTTAGGGATGGTAGGGGGAGAGTATGACTATGAAGTGATAGCACAAGAGACTTATTTGTGGTGATAGTTATGTATCTTAATTGTGGTAATGGTTCCATGAATGTACGCATGATCAAATGTACACACAGGAATGTATACATGTGACATTGTCACTATCCTGATTTTGAGATTTCCTGGTTTTGAGTAACTATACACAGTTACTAAGATGTAGCTATTGGGGGGAACTGAGTGAAGGATAGGTGAGACCTCTCTGTACTACCTTTGCAACTTTTTTTGAAACTGTAGTTATTTCAAAATAAGAGTTAAAAGACTAAATTTAGATTAGACCCTTGTCAGCCTTTGTCTCCACTCTTTTCCCACCCCTGGAAAAGGCAGCAGAAGGGTGTTACAGAGCACACCAGAAATGTTTTAAATTTAACTTGTGAATTTTTTCTTTGACTTCAGTATTGCATAGAATTGTGTTATTTAATTTCCAAATGTTTGTGGGTTTCCTAGATATCTTACTATAATAACTTTCTAATTTAATTCCATTGTGCAAGATTTTAAACTTTTGAAAAATGTTGAGGATTTATAGCCTACTATATACCTACCTTAGTGTACTTTCCATGTACACTTGAATAGAATGTGCATTCTGTAGTTATTGGATAGAGTGTTTTATAAACATTGATTAGGTCAATATGATTTATCATTTACTTCCTTGCTGAATTTTTGTCTACTTGTCTTATCAGTTACTGAGAGACGGTTATTAAAAATGTCCAATACTGTTTGTGGATTTGTCTGTTTCTTTATTGCTGTTAATTTTTGCTTAATGAATTTTGAAGCTCTTAGTAGGTACATACATATTTAGATTGTTAGGTCTTCCTAATGAACTGTCCTTTTTATCATCAGGAAATTTCCTGCCTTATCCCTTGTAGTATTCTTTATCTTGAGTCCTACTTTGTCTAATATTAATATAGCCATACCAGCTTTCTTATGTTTCCTATTTGCATGGCATGCATTTTTCCATTCTTTCACTTTCAACCACTTTACGTATTTATATCATTTTTATATTTGCTCTTCACAGTGTAAAATTTCTATTAATTTGTCTTCGTGTTCACTGACTCTTTCAATTGCCATCTCCAATATGCTGTTATGCTCATTTGGTGAATTTTTCTTTTCAGTTATTGTGTGCTTTCCAGTTTGGGATTTACATTTAATCCATAAAAAAATAATAGCTTTATTGAGAAATAATTCACATAATACAATTCACTCACTTAAAGTATACAATTCGATGGATTTTAGATATGACACTAAAAATATGTGCATCAATCAACACAATCATTTTTAGAATGTTTATATCACCTTAAAAAGAAGCCCTGTATCCTTTAGCTAACACCCCCAACCCCTCATCCCCTAAGCTCTAGACCATTAAGTTACTTTCTGTCTCTATAGATTTACCTATTCTGGACATTTCATATAAATGGAATCACACAAAATGTTTTTTTGTTTCTGGCTTTTTTCATAGTATATTTTCAGGGTTCACCAATGGTGTAGCATTTATCAGAACTTCATTCCTTTATATCGCCAAATAATATTCCAATGTACAGATATACCACATTTTGTATACCCATTTGTTTGTTGATGGACATTTGGGTTGTTTCTACCTTTTGGCTACTAAGAGTATGCTGCTAAAACACTTGTGGACAAGTTTTTGTGTGAACATGTATTTTCATTTCTATTGGGTAGAAATCCTTTACAAGGATAAAGATCCATGTGTTGTCTGGGCTGTCTTTTCATGTAGAGCTGAAGTCCTCTTTCAAGCTCATATGGTTGTGGCAGAATTCAGTTCCTTGTGGAAGTATAACTGGGATCCCCATTTCCTTGCTTGCTGTCCAAGTATCTCATATAAGTGAAACCATAGAGCATTTGTCTTTTTGTGACTGGCTCATTTCACTTGGCATTATGCCTCTAAAGTTCATCCATGTTGTAGCATATTGCAGAATTTCCTTCCTCTTTAAGGCTGAATAATATTCCATTGTGTGTATATACCACATTTGCTGATCTGTTCATCTGTTAAGGGACACTTGGATTGCTTCCATGTTTTAGCTGTTGTGAATAATGCTGCTATGAACTTGTTCGTAGTACTCTCTTACAATCTTTTTTATTTCTGTAGAATTGGTAATAACGTCCTCACTTTCATTTCTAATTTTAGTAATTGAATTTTAGTCTATCTAGCTAAAGGATTGTCAATTGTGTTGATTGTTCTGAATAACCAACTTTTGGTTTCACTGATTTTCTATATTGTGTTTCTATTCTCCATTTTACTTATCTTTGCTCTAATCTTTATTATTTCATTCATTCTTCTAGGTTTGGATTTAGTTTGTTCTTCTTTTTCTAGTTCAATAAGTTGTAAACTTAGGTTGTTGACTAGAGATCTCTCTTGTTTTCTATTAAAAAATTTTTTTTGGCATCAAGTTGGGGACTTAGCCATCTGTCACATTTCTCTTTCTAGACAGTCCTCTGCAAGTAGTGAGTGAAGTTAAATCAAGCAAGTTAGAGTGTTTAGTACATCATTTTTCTCATAGTATTAGCAATTCTACACTTAGTAAGAAGAGGTTTGTTGATTAGATTTGTTGATTAGATTTCATTTTTGTTTGTTGATTAGATTTCATTTTTTTGATTTGTTGATTAGATTTTATTTTTGTTGGAGGTTTTGTTGATTAGATTTTGTTACAGGGTTGTTGATTAGATTTCATTTTTTCACTCAGCAAATATTTCTTGAGCATCTACTGTAAGCCAGGAACTGTTTTTTTTTCCCAATTGAGGTATAATTGACATATAACATTATATTACATTCAGGTATACAACGTAATGATTCGATATTTGTATATTTGCAAAATGATCACCATAATAAGTCTAGTTAACATCCATCATCATACATAGTTACAAAATGTTTTTTCTTATGAGAACTTTCAAGATCTACTCTCTTAGTAGCTTTCAAATATGCAATACAGTATTATTAACTATAGTCACCATGCTGTACATTACATCTGCAGGACTCGTTTATTTTATAACTGGAAGTTTGTGCGTTTTGACCCCCATTTTTTAAATTGGATTGTGTGTGTGTGTGTGTGTGTGTTTGCTAGTGGGTTGTATGAGTTCTTTCTATATTGTGGATATTAACCCTTTATCAGGTATATGATTTGCAAATATCCTCTGCCATTCAGTGGGTTGACTTTTCATTTTGTTGATGGTTTCTTTTGCTGTGCAGAAGCTTTTTAGTTTGATGTAGTTCCTCTTGTTTATTTTTGCTTTTGGCGCCTTTGCTTTTGGCGTCAAATCCAAAAAAAAATCATTGCCAAGACCAACGTCATGGAGCTTACCCTCTATTTATCTTCCAGGAGTTTAATTTACTATATTTGTGGGTTTATTTCTGGGCTGTCTATTCTGCTCCATTTGTCTCTATGTCTGTCTTTTAGCTAATACCCTACAGTTTTGATTACTATAACTTTGCAATGTAGTTTGAAATCAGGGAGTGTGATGTCTCCAACTTTGTTCTTCTTTCTCAAGATTGCTTTGGCTACTCAGTGTCTTTTATAGTTTCATACAAATTTTAGAATTGTTTGTTCCATTACTGTGAAGAATGCCATTGGAATTTTGATAGGGATTGCACTGGATCTATAGATCACTTTGGGTAGTATGGACATTTTAACAATATTAATTCTTCTGATCCATGAGCACAGAATATCTTTCCATTTATTTGTGTGTTTTTCAATTTCTTTCATTAATGTCTTATAGTTTTAGTATACAGATCTTTGACCTCTTTGGTTGAATTTATTTCTAGGTATTTTATTCTTTTGATGCAAAGTTAGATTGTTGATGTGAAATCTTTCTTATTCTGTAATGTTAGCATTTATAGCTATAAATTTCCCCCTCAGCACCATCTTTACTGCATCCCATAAAATTTGGTATGTTGTGTTTTCATTTTCATTTGTCTCTAAGTATTTTATAATTTCCCGTGTGATTTCTTCTTTAATTCATTGGTTGTTTAAAAGTGTGCTGTTTAATTTCCTCAATTTGGTGAATTTTCCAGTTTTCCTTTTATTATTGATTTCTTAATTCAGCCTGTTGTGGTTGGAGAAGATACTATAAGATATCTATCTTTTAATCTATTGAGACTTAATTTGTGTCCTAACATATAGTCTAGCCTGGAAATTGTCCCATGTGCACTTGAGAAGAATGTATATTCTGTTGTTGGGTAGAGTGTTCTGTACATGTCTGTTAGATCTAGTTAGTCTATTATGTTGTTTAAGTCCCCTATTTCCTTACATATCTTCTGTCTTGTTATTCTGTCCTTTACTGTGAGTGGGGTATTGAAGTCTCCAACTAATAGTATAG
Source organism: Eschrichtius robustus (assembly GCF_028021215.1). Taxonomy (NCBI): domain Eukaryota; kingdom Metazoa; phylum Chordata; class Mammalia; order Artiodactyla; family Eschrichtiidae; genus Eschrichtius; species Eschrichtius robustus. Next base: position 40,058,363 of record NC_090837.1, on the reverse strand, counting down.
AACTATATGTTTTTTCCTTTAATTCTGTCATGTTATGCTTCATATATTTTGATGCTCTGTCATTAGGTACATAAATGTTTATAATTGCTATGTCTTCTTGAGTATTAACCCTTTTATTAATATATAATGTCCTTTTTTTATCTCTTGTAAATTTTTTTCATCTAAAGTCTATTTGTCTGATATTAATATATATACCCCTGCTTTATTTTGGTTACTATTTTCATGGAATATTTTTTTCCATCCTTTAACTTTCAATTTATTTATGTCTTTGGATCTAAAGAGAGTCTCTTGTAGACAGCATATTTGCTTTTATCCATTATGCTAATCTCTGTCTTTTGATCAAAGAGTTTAATGCATTTACATTTAAAGTAATTACTGATATGGAGGTACTTTTATCTGTCATTTTGCTATTTGTTTTCCATGTGTCTGATAGTTTTTTTGTTCCTCATTTCCTGCATCACTGTCTTCTTTTGTTTTTAGTTGACTTTTTGTAGTGAAATGTTTAAATTTTTTTCTCATTTTCTCTTTTATATATTCTATAGTTATTTTCTTTGTGGTTGCAATGGGGATTGCACTTAACATTCTTAAGTTATAACACTCCATTTTGAATTTATGTCAGCTTAACTTCAATAACATACAAAAACTGCTCTATTACAGCTGTATCCCCACCCCTTTCAGTTGTTGATATTATGAAATCACATCTTTATACATTGTGTACCCCAAAACATACACTAATAATTATTTTAAGTGCGTTATTTTCTTAAATTGAAGTAAACAAGATTTGGAGTTACAAACCAAAGTTACAATAATACTAGCTTTAGGTCAATTATTATTATTATTTTTTATTTGTATTAGTCCCTTAAATCATGTAGAAAACAAAAAGTGCATAAAAATTGCATGTAGAAAACACACAAAAAAGTTACAATAATACTAGACTTTATAATTGCCTGTGTATTTACCTTTTATTGAGATCTTTATTTCTCCATATGGCTTCGAGTTACTATCTAGTGTCCTCTCATTTCACCTTGTAGTACTCCCTCGAGTTTTTATTGCAAGGCAAGTCTAGTAGTAATGACTCCCTCAGCTTTTCTTTATCTGGGAATGACTTAATTACTCCATCACTTTTGAAGGACAGTTTTGCTGGATATAAAAATCTTGGTCGACAGGTTTTTGGTTGTTGTTGTGAGTACTTTGAATATATCATTCCATTGTCTCCTGGCGTCCAAAATTTCTGAGAAATCCACTGATAACCTTATTGAGGATCCCTTGTATATGAGGATTCACTTCTCTCTTGCTGCTTTCATGGTTCTCTCTTTGTCTTTGTCTCTTGAAAGTTTGACTATAATGTGTCTCAGTGTGGGTCTCTTTCAGTTTAACTTACTTGGAGCTTGTTGAGTTTTGTGGATGTTTACAGTTGACCCTTAAACAACATGTGTTTGAACCACACAGGTCCACTTATACATAGAATTTTTTCAATAAATACTACTATAATATTCCACAATCTGTGGTTAATTGAATTCGTGGATGCGGAACAAAGGAAATGGAGGGCTGACTGTAAAGTTATGTGCAGATTTTTGACTGGACAGTAGGTCAGTGCCCCAACCCCCACATTGTTCAAGGGTCAACTGTATATTCATGTCTTTCATGATATTCTCTCTGCCCTTTTCTCTCTCTCTTCTTCTGGTACTCCTGAAACATGTTATATTGGTCTGCTAGATAGTGTAACACAGTTCCTTTAGGCTCTGCTCATTTTTCTTCAATCTTTTTTGTTTCTGTTCCTCAGACTTGATAATTTTCATTGTCCTAACTTTAAGTTCACTGATTTTTTTCTTCTGCCTAATCAAATTTGCCTTTGAATCCATCCCTCTAGTAAATTTTTCATTTCAGTTATTGTACCTTTCACCTCTGCAATTTCTTTGGTTTCTCTCTAGGTTTTATATCTATTGATATTACCATTTTTTCCCTACATCTTTTTCTTGACCTTCTCCACATCTTCCTTTAGTTTTCTGAGCATTTTTAAGACAATTGTTTTAAAGTCTTTGGTATATCTGCCATTGGGTCTTTTTCAGGGACAATTTCTGTTGATTTTTTTTTCCTTTGAGTGGGCCGTACTTTCCTGTTTCTTTGTATGCCTTGTGATTATTTTGCTGAATATTGGACATTTGAATTATAAAGTGGTAATTCTGGAAATCAGATTCTTTCCCTTCCCCTGGGTTTGTTGTCATTTTTGAATGTCCTAGCCTTTAATGTCTGACTCCCAAAAGGGGAAAGAGAGAAAAATGAAGTGGGGAGGAAGGGCATTAGCCCTTTAAACCTCCTGGAAGTCACTTCAGCCAGAAGGGAAAGGGCTTGCATCAGTGGGAGGAGCTGCAACAGCAATTGCTGACCACCTCTTTGTCTGCACCTCTGTGCCCAGAAGCAGCAATCAGTGATCAGAGCACAGATCCCCTATATTTAGAGGATAGGGTTCTTTTTGTCTACCCTGGCTCCCACAAGCTATGTGCAAACTGCCCCCAAGAATATGTGCACAATTCCCTGCCACATGGCTAGGGTTGGGGGATAGGTAGCTATTACTGTGCTAGGAGCTGAGAGCTGAGATTGACTAAAATTAATTACAATTTATTGTCCAAATCTTTCCCTGGAAGTTGCAAGCCTTCAATAGACTCCAGAATTCCAAAATAGTTACATCAGACAGATTCTGCCAGTGCAATCGTTGTCTAGATGGGGAGACAGATTCCTGGTGCTTCCTACTCCACCATCTTCCCAGAATCCTCTGGTATATCTTTTTCTATAATATTATTTCCAAACTTTCTGTGCTCTCAGGTTTTAAATGTCTCTTGTTAATAGCATATAGCTGGGGCTTCCCTGGTGGCACAGTGGTTAAGAATCTGCCTGCCAATGCAGGGGACACGGGTTAGAGCCTTGGCCCAGGAAGATCCCACATACTGGGGAGCAACTAAGCCTGTGTGCCACAACTACTGAAGCCCATGGGCCTAGAGCCTGTGCTCTGCAACAAGAGAAGCCCCGACAATGAGAAGCCCGCGCACTGCAATGAAGAGTAGCCCCCGCTCACCGCAACTAGAGAAAGCCAGTGCGCGGCAACGAAGACCCAACACAGCCAAAAGTAAAACAAACAAATAAATAAATAAATAGCATATAGCTGGATTTAAGAAAATACCAGTTTTGGAGTCTCTGTTTTGTATCTTGTGAGTTACCCTACTTAGTGATTACTGACATATTTAGAATTGTTTTTAATCATCTTATTTTGTGCTTCCATGTGCTCTGGGGATTTTTTTTCCCCCTACTTTTTCCTTTTCTCACTTCCTTGATTGGTTTGATCTTTCTCTCAACTGGTTTATTCTCTTTGTCTCAACTGGTTTGATAGCTATATATTCTCTAATTTCAGTGGTTTTCTTAAAATATGTACATTTCTTAACAAATCTAAAATTAATCAACATCTATCCTCCAGGTAAACAAGATAGGAACCTTAAATTACTTTAATTCCAATTATCCTCTGCAATCTTACAGAGAGAAAAGATGTATTGCTTATAAGTGAATGACAGTCTGATGGAAGATTTCTCATCAGCATCAATGATACAGCAACAAAATATCTTCTAAGAGCTGAGGAAAATTAACTGTTTACTTAAAAGTCAGTATCATTCAAGAGCAAAACTCACAGATACTTAAATTTTTAAAAAAATTTTATATTGGAATATGGTTGATTTATAATGTTGTTAGTTTCAGGTGTACAGCAAAGTGATTCAGTTACACATATAAATAAATCTATTCTTTTTCAGATTCTTTCCCATGTAGGTTATTACAGAGTATTGAGTAGAGTTCCCTGTGCTATACAGTAGGTCCTTGTTGATTATCTATTTTATATATAGTAGTGTGTATATGTTAATTCCAACCTCCTAATTTATCCCTCCCCCCCCACCTTTCCCCTTTGGTAACCATGTTTGCTTTTTAAGTCTCATAGATCCTTTTTGAAAGTGTTACTGACTGTCTCAGATCAGGTGGACACCAACTGGTCCTTCCCTTGCCTGGTGCCAATCGCTGTAATTGAACGAGACTGGGTTTGGCAAAGCAGAGCAGAAACTTTATTCGTTGATCAAGGAATGGAGAAGGGAGAGCTCATGCTCTAAAGACACCTTCTCCCAGAAGGGAGGAAAGTGGGAGACTTTTATGGGGTAAGAGGCAGATGTGTCATAAGAAACTGGGGAAAATGGTGGAGATTTCCAGGAATAGCCGGGACGCGTGCAGTCCCTCAGGCTTCCTTGCACATGGCACTAATTGTGCCTAGCAAGGTACAAGTCCCCACTTTGGGCAGAGATCTAGCATGGTAATGAAGCAAAGGCAACTTTTGGACACTTCTAGGTTTCCTCTGCACAGACGCTGCCCTTGCAGTTAGGCTAGAACTGGTTCAGGGCAGTTGACTGTGTTTCCTTTGAGTTATAACTGTAAAACATCTTTGACAAACATCAGGTGTTTTGGAACAAGAATAGAAATAGGTTAAAGCAGAGATTTTTCAGCTCCCTGGGATATGTATGGGTGACAGAAGAACACTAAGTGATGTATTTCAGTCAGAAGAAAACTGAATGCAAATGAAAGGAGTAAGGTGTAAGAAACAATGTTGTTCAAAGGGACTGGTAAATGTATTGGTAAATTCTTGTAAGTGCTGACTATAATATCTAATACTAAGAATACTCCTGTGAGGTAGTTGGCTCCCCATTTTTACAGATGGAGAAAATAAGGGTGGAGAGGCTAAGTATCAAACTTGCATGAAGTCACACAGCTGAAGAAGACTAGAGCTAGGAGAATGCTCTCTTGTTCAGAAATAGCATGAGACTCAAAAAGCAGTGCTAGCAATCTATGTTCATTCTTTGAGCTAAGTTGTGACTCAGAGTTCTTGTGTCTATGAGCTCTAGAATGTATAAGGAAAATTCACTCAGGTATTATCCTCTGAATTAAGGAGAACATGGAGCAAGAAGACCCACTGAAGATAAATTGTGAAAGTTTATCTTACTTGAAATCACAATTGTGTGGAATGATTTTTCAGTCACTTAGCATGATTAATAAACTTGGAGAAATATTAAATAACTGATGGTGATATGACCGTGTTAAGAAACCAAAGGCAGAGAGAGAAATCAGATTGAATCAATAAAATTACTCTATTAGTAAAATTAGTAAATAGCAAAACATAAGAGTTCCTCTGTATATGGGGATAAATTCTATACAATAAAACACATATGCAGTTGTATTTTTAAGAAAACATCACTTGATTTGTTCTTTAACCAGGCTTACAAGCTGCAATGTAATCTTTTAAAATTATAGGTAATTACAAGAAGGCACATTAAACCTCAGTTAATCACAGTTGTTTCAAAAATATGTCTCTTCTCTTAACAAAGCAGTAACCCAGCCAAAGCTTGGATAAACTGGCATTTCCCTAGATCACATGTTTCATTCCTAAACACAATGCCCCTTGTGTTTCTTTCAGGTGTCCATACTTTCTCTGAAAAATAGATCTCCCCTTCCAAAGCTTGAGCATTATCTGCTCTTTGTTTAAAAATAAATGCATTGTTCATGTGTGGACTAGTAGTGCAGGTGTTTTACCTCTCTTTTCCCAGTCAGGCTGATTCTTAAGCCTCTCGTGAAATCAGTTCAGTTTAGTTAAATCTCTGACATCCATTTCTCGTTGCCATTTCCCTTTATGGCCATAATATAAGCCCCAAATACAACCAGATCTTCTTTCATTCCATTATGTTTACATTTTTTATTATCTCCGGAGTTGCCAACACTATTTCTTTCTCAGTTCTTGAAAGCTAATTCGAGGGCAAGGCCAAAGTTCTCATCAAGCATTAGCAGTCTGGGTTGCTTTCATTTTTCCTGAACTTCCAACTGCTGCATAATGGTATGTGTTTGCTCCTATCACTGGAAAGCACTATCTGAAAGCTTTGCATGAAATTGAACTCCCTGAGGTGTAACCAAACTGAATAAAGCCACAGAAGCATGTATTGAAACAACTATTTTCCTGAGTGGGGCATGTGAAACACTGACATTCTTAACACAATGAGGATTGGTATTGAATGTCAGGTAACTGATTCTGTCTTCTGAAGTATAGGGTTTCAAACCCTCATTTTATTTTCAAACAATCACTTTCATGTTATTCCCTAGAGAAAGAGGACGGTATGAACCTCAGATCACAGGGCAAGCTATAGCTGAGAAGGGAAAAAGGAGGGCAGAATTACTTAAAGTCTTCATCTCTTCAATGCAAAAGATAGTAATTGATATTACTTATCAAAGTTTCTATTTTCTAGCTGTGTAATTTGAAGTTTCAAGCAATTTCCTACTGTTATTCATACCTCTAGATTTTTTGCGTAATCCCCCCTTTCTGTCATTTACTGTTACTGAGGTGTACTTCAGTAAAATATAGTGTATATTTAAGGATTTTATTATTCCTATTGCTTTCATGTCTAAGAGTTTTAAAAACTTCATCTTCCATTGTAAATGTTAGAAACTTTCCAGAAACATTCCATGAAAATAGTGAATAATCAGCAACGAATCTAGCTTCTTTACTTTTTCTTATTCCAGTGTTTTGCTTAATACAAAGTGCTCAATGCTTTGTTGGTTAAAAAGAAGAATGTAACACACTGGTGGTGTGTATTATTGCTTCTTTGTCAAATTTACCAAATGTAACTGATCTGAACTTAATTGTGAAACACATTATTCTCCTGTGTCTGTAGAATTTCTCTACGATGTTGCAACTTCATTTAAAAAACAAGAGCCTATTTCTTCAGTTGTGTTAAAAAGCTGTTTTTGTAGGATTAACAATTTCAAAATCAGTTTCACTTTATATTTTAGGATTGATAATTCTATAGATTTTAGACCAGAGTTTGGTATTCATATTACTACTGGCAATTCTCTGTTACACTGTGGCTACAGTTCATGTGGACTCTAGAATGGAACTCAGCATTACGTGAAGATATTAAGGAGATTTTACTTATAAGTAAGTGCCATGCCTCTGGCCTTAAGGAAAGTATTAATCAAGACACTCAGTGTTTTTGAGATTTTGATTACAATGGCTGAAGTGAATTTGCAACATATAATATGGAACCTAAACTCAAGAACAATTTCTCCTTTTATAGTTGTGTTTGAGCAAAGGTTCCTTATTTCTTCTTGAGCCAGCTGATTTCCGAATTCCTATGTAATGTCCCCATGGGACAGCTAAAGAAAGGTCTACCCACTAGATACATGGGAAATAGCACTCTGAACTCCTTGGGATGGAGAAAGGGAAAAACTCTATTTTTCCAGCATCCTGGAGTTAATGTTTGAAAATGCAATTTGCACAAAATGTCTAAAGAGTTTTACTTAAGCGGTAAACACTACTGGTAAATTGACTCAGCAATTACTTTTTCCTTTTCAACTTTATTGAGGAGTAATTTATGCACAGTAAGTACAGTTTGTCTCTTCTCCCCATTCACTATATTTATTTGACCATTTAAATATGTCAGTAGTGACTCATGTATATTTATTTTATAATTTGGGATTATAATCCAATACCATGTTATTTATTTTTGTGCTCAAATTGTTCCAGCTTTGGCCATTGGGCCCTCTTTCAGGTTGGCTCCTGTATTGCTTTGACATGCCCCAGCCTTTTGTTTTTTGTGAGCTTCCTTACTTTCTGGTGCTACAAGATACTCCAGGCTTATCTTTTATTTTCTTTCCCTGCCCCAATCCTAGAATTAGCTATTTTCTCAAGGATACCTAGTTCTTTTTATTGGAAAATGGCATTTAGAAACCAAGATGTGGGTGCTGGATTTGCTCTTTGCTGCTGAGGTTTGATTGCTTCTAGGTCCTCTCAGTAGACAGAGCTAAGTAATATATGTATACATACTAACCCATGTATGCACATACACTTATAATCGGCCTGTATCTATCTGCATATAAATTAATTGGAACATGAGTTCATATTGATGTCTCTGACTCTGATCCAGCACCAGAGGGTTCATTCTATCCTTCTCTTCTTGTTTATCTGCATCTTTCATCTCTGACAGTGAGAAACCTGCCTCATCCACATTCTGTTCACTGAATTGTTCAACTTTAGTATACATGTAAAGAGGTTACTATCGACATCTTATATGCAATTCTGTGTCTAAGAATTTATCCTACCATACATTCACACTGGTATGCAAAGATATATAGACAAGAACTCTTCACTGAAACATTGGATTCTCCCCCTTTCCTTTCTATTCCTTTTCTTTTAAACGGTATTCAATTATCTTTGATTTTTAAAAAAACTTTTAAATTATGGACATTTTCAAATATACACAATAGTAGAGAGAAAAGTATTCTGAACCCTATGTCATTATAGTACAACTCTAACAATTTTTAGCATTTTGCCTATCGTGTTTCACTTATTCTTTTAAAATGCGTTTTATTGCAAATACCAGATATCATATTACCTCATTTATAATTCAGTAAGCATCTCCAACAGATGGGCTACACTAAAAACATAACCAAAATACCATGATCATAACTTTAAAAATTAACAACAATTCCTATATTTGATACCCAACCTATGGTCATATTTTCCCAATTCTATGAAAAGTGTCTTTTTTAACAGTTTCGTTGTTTTGATCAGAATCTGTGGTAGGCAGAATAATACCCCTTCCTCCCCACTCCCCATGAAATGTCCACATCCTAATCCCTGGAACCTATGTTACATGGCAACAGGGGCTTTGCAGATATGATTAACTTAAGGATCTTGGGACGAGAGCATTATCCTGGATTATCTGGGTGTTCTCAGTGTAATCACAAGGGTCCTTATTGAGAGAGGTAGGAGGTCAGAGTCACAGAATGAGATAAGGGCACAAGTAAATGTTGGAGTGATGCCATTGCTGGAAGGAGGCCACTAGCCAGGGAATGTGGACAGCCTCCAGAAGCTAGAAAAGGCGAGGAACTGATTCACCTCTAAAGTCTCCAGAGGGAATGCAGTCCCAGCACTTTGATTTTAGCCCTGTGAGGTCCATCTTTGGACTTCTGACCTTCAGAAGATAATAAATTTATAAGCTAATCACTTTGTGTTGTTTTAAAACCACTAAATTTGTGTTAATTTGTTACAGCAGCCATAGGAAAACACAGGATCCAAACAAAGTCTACATATTGTGTCGGGTCGTTATATTTCCCAAGTTTCTTTTAATTTGTAATGGTCCTACTTCTTTGTCTTTTCTGATTTGTTGGAGAAGCTGGTTCATTCTTCCATAGAATCTTCTGCATTCTGAATTTGGCTCATTTTTACCTCGTGGTGTCATTTAACGTGTTCTTCCATATCCTGTATTTCCTAAAAACTGGTATTAAGTTACAAAGTCTTGTTTATAATCAGGTTTGATTTGGGCGGGGGCAGGATGTTTCTTAGATGGTGTCTTATACTTCCTATTGTATCACATCAGGAGATAGCTAACAGTTGTCCCATTGCTGGTGCTGCTCGGCTGATCCACCCACTAGGAAGCTTCCATTAACTTTTAACCTAGGGTTTTAGCACCCATTGATGATTGTTGCTTATATCCATTATTTCACTAGGGGCTTCAAAATGGTGATGTATTAGCTGGAATTCTATAAAGAAAAACTTTCCCATATCAATTATTTGGTTACTCTGAAACATAATTTGTGTATGAAAGCAGGGTAAATGCTTAGTTCTTTCTTTTCATTCATTAATTTTTTCAAATAATAAGTTTGTGTGCCTTAGCAAACCTCTAATGGTGACAAATGAATTTTTTTTATTAATTATTAATTCATGGATTTATATATATTTGTTGTGTTTTAATCAGTTGGAGACAGTATTATTTTTCATGCTCAAATTGTCCTTTGGCGAGTGAAAACTCTTCAAAGTGACTCCTGTTCCTTTTGATGCTGTAAAATAAGGTACAGAGAAATTTTGTTCCCATGCCTTTTCAATACAAAAGAATGGAACAACCATCCTGAGCCAATTTCACTACGTGTAAATTCATACTGTTTTAATTTTTTATGCAATCTGATGAGTAGATGAGCTCTGATTTAAAATTTTTAAAAAGTATGTTTATTGTAACAAGAATTATGTTTTAATACTGCAGTTTTCAATAAAGATTGATGTGAGTTGCAAAAAAAAAATTTGTTGACCCCAAGAATATCTTTTTTTTTCTCTTTTTTTTTTTTTTTAAGAAATTCACGTTCTTATTTATTTATTGATTGATTGATTGCTGTGTTGGGTCTTCGTTTCTGTGTGAGGGCTTTCTCTAGTTGTGGCAAGTGGGGACCACTCTTCATCACGGTGCGCAGGCCTCTCACTATTGCGGCCTCTCTTGTTGCGGAGCACAGGCTCCAGACGCGCAGGCTCAGTAATTTGTGGCTCACGGGCCCAGTTGCTCCGTGGCATGTGGGATCTTCCCAGACCAGGGCTCGAACCCGTGTCCCCTGCATTGGCAGGCAGATTCTCAACCACTGCGCCACCAGGGAAGCCCCCAGAATATCTTTTATATTTGTTTTTAGTTTAGCTTTTCATTGATTCACTTTGAAAATGAAGGCAAATGTGTGTATATTTTAGTATTCTTTCCTTTTGCACAAAGGTTAACATACCGTATACAGTGATCTGCACCTTGTTTTTCATTTAATAATATCTTCTGGAGATCCCCACATAAAAATATATAGAGAGACGCCTCACTGTTTTTCACAGCTACACAGTATTCTATGTTTGGATGGACCACAGCTTAGCCAACCAGTTCCATATTGATTAATATTTATATTGTTTCTAGTCTTTGGGAAAGAACAAGAGAATCATTCCTGTCTATACTTGTTGTGGTGTTTTAGGATCTTTAGGACCCTAGCTTCTCCTTTTGTCAGTGAGTTCTGGTTCTGAGAACTGGCTCAGCTCTTAGAACCAAGCAAGGGACTGCATCTTTTTATTGGTGAAATTACCATCAGCCTCTTGTTTCATCCATCTTTGATTTCTTTCCATCATTGAGATTGAGCTGTACTTTTCTTGCCTGCCCATTTATCTAGCCCCAAGAGTACTGTTCCCTATTAAAAAATTATATCTTTCTGTGGTTCAGGCCTCCCCCCACCTGCCAACTTCCACAATGAACTTCTTGTTCCTTATGATAACTGTGCCCACCTTGCTTCTACTAGCTTAGCTTCATCAACTGGCCTCTAGAATTTGGTTTGAGTCGTAAACTAGTATTTGTAATTAAAATGCTAAGGTAATTATAGCCTTAGAAATTTGCCTAGAAATAAGTAAATAAATAGAGGATATGAGGTTAATAATTACCACTTCCCTTCTCCCCAGTAACGCAGCAACTAGGATTTTGATTTAAATATTGAGCTAAACCTAATCTACTTCTGACATCTCATCAGTTTCTCCCCAGGTAAGGCAGAAAAAAAATGTGCACATCTTCCAGATTTTAAAATCCCACACAAAATAAACAAAAAATGCTGTGTATATTGAGTACACAACTAAAACTGATGTTAAGCACCTGAAAAGATAAATCATTATGGCTTGTCATGTTTCTTGAAAGCTTTTAATTTTTTATATAAAATAGGTGCTCTGAGATCTCTGTTGGAAATTGATACAAGCTTTCCACTATCAAACACACATCAAACCCTTGTCTACAAGTATTCCCAAGTAGGTCATTTATTATTTTGACATGCTCTACTTTGTTTACATAATGTAGGGTAAAATATTAGTTTTTAGTTTTACATCCTATTTCTGCTTTGCTAGGAAGGAGTCCATTGTCTTTAGCATAATCTCATTGTCGGCCTTTAATGAAAATACAGTAAAGACCACCAATAGCCAACTCTGCATTATAACTGATGTATAACTGACCATCCACTTTAGCCTTATATTTTGTTACTACAAGTCTTGATGGATTATCTCACTCACTCACCAAAAACCTAATAATAATTTCTTATAGTCAGGAAATTCATAAGCATCTGTCATAGATTTAGCATCGAAGCCATCAATTTTCTAGATTTTCCTTTCCAGAGAGCACCCTCGGCTCTTGAACACTGGTATAAGGAAAAGTCAAGGATCTTTACTGCTCTGCCCATCAACACCCTCCTTGCAGGCACCAGTTATGATTGGTGAGTGGCAGTCTAGAGTAGATGTTGTCTGAAATTTGGGGCCCTTAAAGGGGCTATTTGGGAGGTATGTTGAAAATACTTCAAGCTTCTTTTTGCTTGCACCAAGGCAACAAAATAAATCTTTTAGCATTCATGCAAAACAAAAACCAAAAAACAAAAAAACACCAAAAAAACCCCCAAAACCCCCCAAACCAAGCAAACAGAAGAACTACCATCAGAGGCAACTGTTTTCTTGATAATGAATACGTCTGTTGTCTTCAAACCTGCTTCCTTTGTTCCTGTGCTGGATGTCTTCCAACTGCACACTCCACCCTTCTCTACTCTGCTTTCTGCCCAAAGAGGCTGACCTGTTTAGATGAAATCAGTGGTTTTCTAAGTGTGGCCTGAGGAACAGCAGCATCGGCATTACCTGGGGACTTATTAGAAATGCAGATTTTCAGGCCTCATACAGACCTACTGAATCAGAAACTCTGGGGTAGGCCCACCAATCTGTTTTAAGAAGCCAGTCCTCCTGGTGATTCTGATGCATGATAAGATTTGAGAACCACTGGACTACACGTGAAGCTTCCTTATCCTGTGGCCTCTTGTTGAGTTTAGTCCATGGGGTGCACCAGCAGGAAATCTGAGGGAAGAAGGAGGGTGACATCTGGGCATTTATTTTCTCAGTTCTCGTCCTGTGACTGAATGTCTGTGTCCCTGCAAAATTTATTTGTTGAAACCTAAATCCGCAATGTGAGAGTGTCTGGAGGTGGGGTCTTTGGGAGGTGATTAGGTCATGATGGTGAAGTCTGCATGATGGGATTAGAACCCTTATAAAAGTGACCCCAGGAGCTCTCTTGCTCTTTGTGTCATGTGAGGACACGGTGAGAAGATGGCCATCTGTGAACCAGACCCTCCTCACTGGACACCCAATCTGCCAGCACCTTGATCTTGGACTCCAGCCTCTAAAAGTGTGAGAAATAAATTTTTGGTTTTCTTTTTTTAAATAAATTTATTTATTTACTTTTGGCTGCGTTGGGTCTTCGTTGCTGCGTGGGCTTTCTCTAGCTGCAGCGAGCGGGGGCTACTCTTCGTTTCAGTGCGTGGGCTTCTCATTGGGGTGGCTTCTCTTTTTGCAGAGAATGGGCTCTAGGCACACAGGCTTCAGTAGTTGTTGCTCGCAGGTTCTAGAGCACAGGCTCAGTAGTTGTGGCACACGGGCTTAGTTGCTCTGCGGCATGTGGGATCTTCCTGGTCCAGGGCTCAAACCCGTGTCCCCTGCATTGACAGGTGGATTCTTAACCACTGCGCAACCAGGGAAGTCCCAAATCTTTGTATAAGCTACCCAGCCTATGTTATTTTGCTATAGCCATCTGAACTAAGACAGGAGGTGTTACAGTGTCTTTGCTGTATGCAGTCATGAGAAATCAAAATGCTAATGCCTTCAGCTCATTGCCTTCTCTCACCTGTTCCACCTCAGCTCCTTGGCTTCCCATTATTAAAGCTGGTTTCAGTATTTATTAACTGAGTTCAGATGGAGGAATTATAAGAATCATAAAAGAGTTTAACAGTTGGGGACCACGGGTTAAACATTAAAACCCATTTTAAATAGTCTGACCCAAAATACCATTAAACTCAATAATTAAATAATGATTATTATCTAATTTATAAAATATGTAGAAATGTTTTAATTTCCTTATCACAAACAGCTATTTTTCCTCTTCCTAATAGCATGACTGTGAACTTTGCATTGGTATTAAGACATCATAAAATGATGTGTGCAATCATCTGAATAGGTAAAAAATTCAGCAAAAGAATGTGAGGGGGTCTTAGCAGTGATTTTGGCTCAATGTGTGTGTGAATTGTGCAGTCACAGAGGGCCGTGTACTCAGAAGGTCTTGTGCTTGGTTTGATGCTCTGTTGTGAAATTTTTAAGACATTTTGAACAATGGCCCCACTTTTTCATTTTGCACTGGATTTGGTAAATTATGAAGCTGGTTCTTGCCTGGTCATATTTGTTCAAGATGACTAAGTAAGTATGAACACTATCAAAAATAGAGTCTGATTGTTAGTGTCATTATACCTATTAATAATTGCTTTATTCATACTGGTTTCTAGATGAAAGATACTAAACCCCAGGTCTCACAATATTAAATAAATATGTCCCTCTCAAAGACTGAAAAATAGTGTCACCTATATCACTATTTCTAATCAAATGTAACAGATAAGGAAACAAATGACATCTAGTATGCAAAGCCTTCAAGATTATGTTGAAAACACTGAGAGGCTAATTTCAGGTGCTAATAGGAATTGCTGTTCTAATTTCATCAGGCAACGAAACCCTGAAGACTGACTCAAAACTAGACACACAAATGAAAAGATTTTTCTTTGGAAGGTTTTTCTTTGAGAACAAAATAAGAAACAGGAGATGTCCTTTGTAGCACAGCAACAGGTAGATATCCTCTAAATAATAACAAAAAGTCAGAGACTGTCTTCCCTGAATAACCGAAACTTGTTGCTGGAAGTAGAAATGTCTTGGGTTTGAGGGAAAACTTTTTCTATAGGGTTGAGCCTTGACTGGAATTAGAAGTAATTCCTAGTTAAAAATTTATTTCCTGAAGGAATAAGTATCCAATACCTGACATAAGGGTGACTCAGAATGTCACTATTTCCATTTTTGGCATCCAGTGCACAAATCTTAGAAAAGGCTACATGTGCCAATTGACAGTCTTTTCCCAACATGGTGAAGAAACAGTCTATTCAATTATGGTTTGCACTGCAGGCTCTGTCACTATGTTTACTCTGACCAGGCCTAGTGGGACATGGCATAATATACATTTGGGTCCATTCAAATAATTTCCCCACTGTATATTCATAATATACAGAACCTTGCCATGGCAAGTCAAGCAATCTCACTGCCTGAAGCAGCCGTAAGCTAAAGAAATGTCTGGGCTTGCAGGGACAGATATTCTGGAGGCTTACAATGTGTGGGTAGAGTTGTAAGGACTCTTATGCTGGTGCTTGGTTACATCATCTAGAATTAAATGCTGAAGGGTTTGCCTTTCAGTACGTTCTTATACCTAGAACTTTTCTCCGTGTATTCCTTGATTGAACTCCACTACAGGAAATTTATAACATTCAAACTTAGTATCTATTTTCTCCTTTGGTAAACCACTCAACAAATGTTTCGAAGAAAACAAATCAGAGTGAATGATATACCATTCCTTCCTCATAAATCACTGAAGTGGACACTTTGAGTGGGGCCCTTTGAGAGCACAGAGACTGTGATGAGATGGGCTTAGGGCATCCCCTAAATAGAATATTTTCTGTCATTTACTAGACTTTAAAAGGTCTTGCTATAGGCAGCTACCAGTGTGCCTTAGCAGAAATTCTTATCTACCTTATAGAATTTATTAGTATCAAATTTCATTTTGTCCTGACACAAGGGCCTTTGAGAAACTAAACAAACCACTAATGAAATTTTTGCAAAATGGAACAGTTTAAAGATAAAATACACTTAAATGTTTGAACTCAATTTCTCCCCTCTTTTAAAGGGGCTGAAAAGTTATGTATATTGGATTCCACAGGGTAAAATCCCCAGAACAAAATCGTGTGTATTCCAGCAACTCTGATATGCACAACTCAGTGATTTGCAATTCAGTTCTTCAAAAGAGGAGTAAGTCTATAATCGTCCAAATTATTTATCATAATAAACAGTCCTGACATTTTCTTTAGTGATCTAGTTGTATAAGAGATACTGCATTTGTGAGACATACATGTAATTTTCAGGATGAGAAATACCAAATTTCATGGAGAGAGTATTTACACCAATTGTGTACTGTAGGCCTCCCTCAGTATCCATGGGAGATTGGTTCTAAGACCCTTATGAATACCAAAATCCATGGATGCTTAAGTCCCTTATATAAAATGGCATAGTACAGTTGGCCCTCCATATCCACAGACATAGAACCCAAGGTTACAGAGGGCCAACTGTACTTAAGAATAGTGGAAGACTTCTTCCTCTGGACAAGACAGAGAACAGCACAGTATTCACTCTCCTGGTTGAAACAACTAAAACACAACAAAATATCTGAAAAGACAGTTTTCAGACAATGGACATCAGGTAGTGAAGCACAGTGATCCCTGAGAGAAAGGAAACAGATGAGGAAAGCCCTAAGAAGGGAAGAAGACCACCTGAAGATGGAGGCAGAGATTGGAGTGATGCATCTACAAGTCAAGAAATGCCAAGGATTGCTGAAATCACCAGAAGGGAGGAGAGAGGCATAGGACAGTTTCTCCCTCAGACTGTCCAGAGGGAATGAACTATGCCAACATCTTGATTTTGGACTTCTGGCCTCCTGAACTATGAGAGAATAGATTTTTGCTGTTTTAAGCCCCAGTCTGTGGTAATTTGTTATGCCAGTCTTAGGAAACTGATACACACAGGTAGAATAAAAGCCTGAAAAAAAAATCAACAGTGATTCAGCAAACTGGGAAACTTCAAGCAACCTAATATATATGTACTTGGAATCTCCAAAGAAGAGAAATGAGAGGGAGGAATAAAAAAATTATCTGAAGAAATAATAGCTGAGAATTATAAACCTAGAGATTCAAGAAGCTCAACAAATTCTAAGCACAAGAATTATGAAGAATGCATACCATAATAAAATATCAACAAAGAGAAAATGTTCCAAAAAAACAGTGATAAGGAGAAAATATTAAACCACTGATACAAATATTAAAGTCATCTAATAAGGAAAAAGACACATTATGTCCAGAAGAAAAAAGGTATTCTTTATTGACATAAAGAATGTCAATGACATTTTATGTCCTTATGACAATGACACAAGACTTCTTGTTGGAACAATGCAAACCAGAACATAGTGGAGCAGCATTTGCTGAAAAAAAGAAACTATCAACTTATAATTCTATACCAAGTAAAATATTTTTCAGAAATGAAAGCAAAATACATTTCAGATACACAAAACTTGAAATAATTAATCACTAACAGACTTACATTTCAGGAAATGTTAAAGAGAAAATGATACAAACTGGAAATCTGGATCTACACAAAGGAATGAAGAGCACTGGAAATGGTAAATATGTGAGTAAATATAGAAGACATTTTTTATTATTTAGAAAAATCTCTTTAAAAGATAACTGACTGTTTAAAGCGGACATAATAACAGCATATTGTGGGCTTTATAACGTATGCAGAAATAAAACATATGAAAACAATAGCACAAAGACCAGGAGGAGAGAAATGGAAGTAAATTGTTGTAACAGTCCCATACTAATATGAAGTGATACAATATTACTTGACAGTAGAAAGGAGAGAAGATTGTTGTGTTACCAGAAATTGCACTTGCATCATGGCTCATTATACCACATATGCTAAAACCTATTGTGAAGAGTCATTTTAATTTACTTTAAGAAGTTTTTATTATGAAAAATTTCAAACATGCAAAAGAGGAGGAAAATATAATGAACCCTCATGTACGCATAACTGAACTTCAGTAATTATCAAAACATTGACAACCTTATTTCATCCAGACTCTCCCCAACTTCTCCCCACCTTATATCATGTCGAAGTCAATCCTAGGCATTATATAATTTCATTCACAAATATGCAGTATGTCTCTTTAAAATATACTTACCATTATTACACTTAACATTTAACAGAAATTCCTTAATATCATCAAATATTAAATTGGTGTTTAATTTCTCCAATTCATTAAAAAAAAAAACCAATTGCTTTGAGTTATATTTCAAATGAGGTCCACATATTGTACTTAGTTGGTATAGCTCTTAAATCTATAGATTATTTACTCTTTTTTATTTGTTATGTTTTGGTTTAATCCTTTAATATAATTTCTATCTTGAAGGTGATTAGAGACCTTGGAAAGTTACTTAATCTCTCCCTCACTTTTACATCAAGCAAGATCACACCTACCTATCTTAGACAGTGAGGTGCTGTCTGAGAATGTTTCCATTTTGACAAAATCAGCTCTCTTAGGGTCTCTTCTACACTGAAATATCTGAGGCTATGGAGACACTTTGCAAAAGGAGCTATATAAATGAATTTAATGTGCACAATAGTTTGAACTGCTGGAAAGACCTCTTACATCTTTCAACTCCATTAACTAGGATTCACTTTTGCTACTAACCTGACAAGAGGTTTTCTTTGTTAGATACAAGAGGTTACTATGAAAGTACAAAGAACTCTTCTCAATGGAAGAGTTTGTCTGGGGATGATGTGTCCCCTCTGTGGGTCTCTGAAATTCTTACCTTAGTCAGAAATTCAGTTAAATAGTGTTTATATGCTGCTTTATATTATCAAAGAGTAATTGGTGTTTTCCTTAGAATCCTGGCCAAATTCCAACTCTGATAAATACATTCTACTTCCCAAAATTTCCCCTGCAATTTAAAATGGATTCCATATCCTTAATTACCTGTCCCAACTTGTTGCTTGGTGTTGAAGTTCACCTATTAAGCAGCTGCTGCTTTTGGCCTCAAAGGCTTGTTCCTTTTGGGATTAGAAAAAGGGATCCTGGTAAACTTGGTGAACAAGTATGTGTGTATGAGAGTATGAATGACTGTAATGGTTTTAGAACTTAAACTTATCATCTAATAAGAAAAAATTGGAAATTTCCAGAGAGAGAGAGAGAGAGAGAGATACACAGTCATTTCAGAACTATGAAGCCTTCATTTGCTCAGTAAACTTTTATTAAGAAGTTTGTATGTGTGAGGCATTGTTCTAGATATTGTGGGAGATACGAAGATGAAGTAGATAATAGTTCTTGCCTTAAAGGAATATACAGTCTAGTAGAGTGGATGTTTTCATAATATTAAGCAGTGCTAATTATTCTTTTTAAAAAGTCTTCCTTATAGTGGATGAAAACTTGAGCAAATTCCATACCTCTTTAATCCAGGGTTTTCTCACCTGTAAAATAGAGATAAATATCTATTCAGAGTGTTTCGTGAATATTTTATGATGTAAAGCATTTAATATATTGCCCAGCTCGTAGTAAGTGCTCAAGGAACATTAGTTACTGTGGACGTACATTAGATATGTGTGCACACATTAGTTACGTGTCACTTGGGTCAGCTGCCATGGAAATGTTAATGCCACTGAAGTATTGGGTTGTTCATATAAGTTCAGATATCTTGACTCTCTAGGTAACAGAACTGTGGGTGGACAGCTCACTCATCCCATAAACACCAAGATTACAGGAGAATTCCACACCCAAGTGCCTAGCAGGCTCTAGATCTTTCATTTACTGGTTCTATGATAAAGATCATAAAGGGAGGAAAAGGAATTGGGATCTTCCTATTCTCACTCCATTACCTAACTTAAAATCCTGAGTGGTGTTAGAGACTGGGATTTGGAAATTCAGACTTTTAAAGCTGTTACAACAGGAGAAAATAAAAACTTTACTGTTTGACATTGGCACATATTACAAAGTCCCTCCCTGTTTAACAAGCTTTAAGCTTTCATATGAGACATAAGACACTTAAGGGAAAAAGTATTGCCACAAGGCTAATGATGACAACAACTGCCAGCGCACCTTCCATCAAAAGCAAGTGAAGGCTTGAAACAAATCTGAGCTCCGGTTTGGTTTAGAAGCATCACTGTGACATGCCTGTGCCGGCAGAGGCTCAGAATGCATTCCTTAACACTAGATATCTAAGACATACTGGGTGCCAGAAGCCCAGTGGTAATAAGAGAGCAATTGTGAAGCTTCATTCAGATGGTGATCTTTCACTGTGGGCGTGCTGGCTCGGAAAGCTTGGTGCAGGGAGCCACAGGAAATAATGCGCCAATTCCTTTCCTTCATCAGGGGTTATAGTCCAGCTAACCCATTCTTTTATACCTTTATCTTTCAGACATTTATTGAATGCCCCTTATATTCAAAGGCACTCTGTTGGTGATTAATGCAAGTGAAATAGTATATTTAGAAATGGCAATAAATGATAAACTTCATATTCTATTCTTTGTGCAATTTGGAGAAAATCCACTGGCATACTTTAGATTGAATCAAACAACAGATATACATAATATGACTACACAGTAGTGAACTTGATTCTTTTTCTTTTTTTATAAATTTATTTATTTATTTTTGGCTGCATTGGGTCTTCACTGTTGCGCACGGGCTTTCTCTAAGTTGCAGCGAGCGGGGGCTACTCTTCATGTGGTGCACGGGCTTCTCATTGCAGCAGCTTCTCTTGCTGCGGAGCACGGGCTCTAGGCGCGTGGGCTTCAGTAGTTGCAGCACACGGGCTTCAGTAGTTGTGTCTTGCAGGCTCTAGAGCGTAGAGCTTGTGTGATCTTCCCAGACCAGGACTGGAACCCGTGTTCCCTGCATTGGCAGGCAGATTCTTAACTACTGCACAACCAGGGAAGTCCCTGAACTTGATTCTTTTATATTGAGAATTTATAATTGTAGAACCCCATTCTAGATTCTGAGGAAATCCTAGAAATAAAATGATTGGACTCTAATAAGTAGGTTGGTGTGGGAACAGATGTCTTCACCAGCTCCACAAAGAGGAATCTGTGTATTTTTTTCTTGGGAATAGCTCTGCTTATAAACAGGTATTCCCTTTACTGAGTCTTACCTCCAACCTGTGTATCAGGTAGCTAGCTCATTCTAAAAACCCTAAATTGGTAAGTTGTAATCTCAATCTTCATAGTTATCTGTGGGCTTTCCATATACATTCTTGCTGTGATCACTTTCCTACTTTCAATCTGTGTGACTGGTGGAAGTCTATCTTCCCCCTTTCAGCATTAAAAAAAAATTATAGTTCTGTAAATATCTACTGGAATAAACAGTATATATCTAGTGTCTCCATTTCAAACTATATTTGTCTTTCACATGTGGAGTGAGAAGGAGCCTTGGGAAAAGTTTGTACAAATTCTTTTTAAAATTTGTGCTGTACATCAAAGTTTAATTGGTTAAGGAATGCTGTATGTAGTAAAAATGTGCTGTATTTCTAACTTCTAAAATTATATAAACTGGTTTTTATTAAACTATCATCATCAGGTTAATTTGCTAAGACAGAATCATAACTTTTTTCTCTTTGTTACCTGGAAAGCCAGTTATATTCATTTGCAGCCACTCTTTTCCTACCATATATTCTTAAGACAGGTAAATTTCATTCAACTTCTCCCTACGTCTAGACAATTCCATTGTGCCTTGAGATATATGAAATCTTCTTCTATCAGCTCTTTCTGCATGGTCTGTCTTCATCTGTCTTCTTTAATGTCCAGGCTTATAATCCATATTCCTTTCTATCTTTGGCAGTTCCATTTGCCAGGCATTATTCTTAGCCCTATAACATACATCAACAAAGATGTGACTTCTGCTGTCAAAGAGTTAGCTCTCTATATGAGTATATAAGACATACGCCTTTGGAAGAAGTATCTCCTGCCTATACTTCTTTCATGAAATTTTCATTTTTTGAAAGACTATGGAGGTCTTAGGATTTAATAAGCATTAAGTAGCATTGAAAAACTAGGCACATAAAAAGAGAAATCTCTTTAAATGATTCAGCACTGTGGAGTGATTAAAAATATTAGGTGGTGGCACAAAATTCTTTCAAACATAGTTCTATATTTGTGTCACTGGCCATTGAATTGACTAGTCTTTGGTATGTTGGGACGTTTTATGTTGTTATTAGTTGCTTTAAATGGCACAATTAAATGGTCCAGCCATGTAAGGAGGGATTCAAGTTGCTGTCGAGTCAAGCAACAAAATACTCTATTATTTTATTCTCCTAAATACACATTTTGTCTTTATATGATTGAATGAATGTATTGTAGTCTTTCAGCCTAGTGAAATAGAAAACAGCAGGAGGAAGTAGAGACAACATTGGCAAAATGTTTTCTTTGTTTTTGGAAATTATCCATAAGAATGCTTCTGATTTCTGAAAACAAAATAGTACCTCTAGTGGGTCAATGGACAACAAACTTCACATGTGATTGAACTAGGTTACTTATAGTTAGGCAAACGGAGAAAACAAATATCAGTTTAATGGAAGTGGTACTGCAGTTTTAATCATTTGAAAGACTCTGAGACCAGAACTCAGGGATAGACCACAGCCCAAGTCTCAGGCTGGTAACTGGGTGGCACACACATGGAACAGAACTGAACACCAAAAAAATCTCAACTTGTATAAGTATTAACAGATGCTAATGTGTCATAGCTGCTGGAATTAGCTGACAAAATGTGTTGAAAGAAATAAGAGTATACACTCTTTAAAATTTTTTTTAAAATTTATTTATTTTATTTTTAGCTGCATTGGGTCTTCGTTGCTGCGCGCAGGCTTTTCTCTGGTTGGGGCGAGCGGGGTTGCGGCGAGCTGGGTTGTGGCGAGTGGGGGCTACTCTTCGTCACGGTGCACGGGCTTCTCATTGCGGGGGCTTCTCTTGTTGCAGAGCATGGGCTCTAGGTACGCAGGCTTCAGTAGTTGTGGCACATGGGCTCAGTAGTTGTGGTGCACAGGCTTAGTTGCTCTGCGGCATGTGGGATATTCCCGGACCAGGGCTCAAACCCGTGTCCCCTGAATTGGCGGGTAGATTCTTAACCACTGTGCCACCAGGGAAGCCCTCCTTAAAAATTTTTTAAAAATTTTATTGTGGTAAGAACAATTGACATGAGATCTACCCTCTTAAGAAAATTTTAAAGTGTACAATACATAATTGTTGACTATAGGTACAGTGGTGTACAGCAAACCTCTAGTTTGTCTTGCTTAACTGACACCTTATGCCTGTTGAATAATAACTCTCCATTATTCTCTGAACTCAGCCCCTGGAAACTGCCATTCCATTCTTCAACTCTATGAATTTGACTATGAATTTCTATAAATTCAAATGAGTGGAGTCCTACAGTATTTGTATTTCTTTGACTGACTTCAAGGTTCGTTCATGTTGTTGCACATTGCAAAATTTTCTTCTTGTAAAGATTGACTAGTATTCCACTGTATGTATAGCCACATTTTCTTTACCTATTCATGTGTTGATGCACATTTAGGTTGTTTCCACAACTTGACTATTGTGAAAAGTGCTGCAATAAACATGGGAGGGCTAATATCTCTTTGAGATCCTGATTCTGTTTAAGGGGGCATAATTACCCAGAAGTGAGACTGCTGGATCATATGGTAGATCTATTTTAATTTCTTGAGGAACCTCCATACTCTTCCATAGTGGCTGTACCATTTTGCACTCTGACCAACAGTGTAAAAGGGCTCCAAATTTTCCATATCCTCATCAATACTTGTTGTCTTTTTTTTTGTTGTTGTTGATAGTAGCCACATCCTGACACATGTGAGGTGACATCTCATTGTGGTTTTGATTTACATTTCCCTGATGATTAGTGATGTTGAGCATTCTTCATATAATAGTTGGCCGTTGCATGTCTTCTTTGAAGATGTCCATTCAAGTCCTTCGCCTATTTTTAAATTGGGCATTAGTTCAGTTTTTTGTTTGTTTATTTGTTTGTTTTGGCTGTTGAGTTGTAGAAGTTTTGTATATATTTTAGAGATTAACTCCTTATCAGATATATAGTTTGCAAATATTTTCTCCTATTATGTAGGTCACCTTTTTTACTCTAACGATTGTTTCCTTTGCTATACAGAAGTCTTTTAGTTTGATGTAATCCTGCTTGCTTTTATTGCCTGTATTTTTGGTGTCACATCCATGAAATCATTGCCAAGGCCAATAGCATGAAGCTCTCCCCTTCTTCTAGGAGTTTTACAGTTTCAGGTCTTACATTTAAACCTTTAATCCATTTTGAGTTAATTTTTGTGTATGATGTAAGAGAAGGGTCCAATTTCTTTCTTTTGCATATGGATATCCAGTTTCCCCAGCACCATTTACTGAAGAGGCTATCATTTCCCTATTGTGTACCCTGGTTGAAGATCAGTTGACTGTATATGTGTGGATTTATTTCTAGGCTTTCTATTGTGTTTCATTGGTCTATATGTGTGTCTTTATGCCAGTACCATACTGTTTTGATAACTGTAGCTTTGTAATACACTTTAAAATCAGGAAGTCTGATGCCTCCAGTTTTGTTCTTTTTTCTCAGTATTGATTTGGCTATTTGGGGTCTTTTGTGGTTCCATATGAATTGTAGGATTGTTTTTTCTATTTCTGTAAAAATTGCCGCTGGAATTTTGATATGGATTGTGTTGAATCTGTCGATTTCTTTGGGTAGTATAGATAGTTTAACAATATTAAGTCTTCCAATCCATGAATGTGCATATGTTCCCACTTGTTTGTGTCTTTTTAATTTCTTTCATCAGTGTTTTGTAGTTTTCCATATACAAGTCTTTCACCTACTTAGTTGTTTATTTCTAGGTATTTTATTCTTTTGGTGCTGTTATAAATGGGATTGTTTTTCTAATTTCCTTTTCAGGTAATTAGTTGTTAGTGTATAGAATGCAAATAATTTTCATATGTTGATTTTGTATCTTGCAACTTTAATGCATTTGTTTACTAGTTCTAACAGGCTTTTTAATGACTTTTTAGAGTTTTCTATATATAAGACCATGTCATCTGCAACATACACCCTTGAAAATAATGAAGAGATAGAAAGTCCTAACAAAGAAATAGATAACATAAAGAAGAATCAAATGGAAAATGTTGAACTGAAAAATTTAGTAACTAAAATAAAAGCATTACTGAATGGGCTTAATAACAGAATGGAGATAACAGAAGGAAGTGTCAGTGAATGTGAAGATAGATCAATGGAAAGTAGCCAATCTGAAAAAGACAGAAAAATACTGAAAAAAAAAACAAAACACAGGATCTGTGGGTTAATATTAAAACGTCTAACATTCATGTTATTAGAGTCCCAGGAGAGGAGAAAGCATGCAGAAGAAACGTTATTTCAATAAATAATGCCTGAAAACTTCTCAATTTTGGTGAGAGACATAAACCTACAGATTCAAAAAGTTCAGTGAATTCAGTGAATCCTAACCAGGATAAATCCAAAGAAATCTATGCCCAGACACATCACAAACTGTTGAAAACTAAAGACTAAGAAAATATCTTAAAAGCAGCAAAAGAAAAATAGTGTATTATTCAAATGACTACAGTTTTCTCATTAGAAATCATACAGGCAAGAAGAAAATGGAACAATTTTGAAGAGCTGAAAGAAGTGTCAACCCAGAATTTTATATCCAGTGAAAATATCTGTCAGGAATGAAGGTGAAATAAAGATATTCCAAGATGAAGGAAAACTAAAAAGAACTGAATTTATCACCAACAGACCTTCTTTAAAAGAATTACTAATTGAAGTTCTTAATACCAGAAATGATACCAGAGGGAAATTTGGAGCATCAGGAGTTAAGGAATAGCAATACAAATGGCAAATATCTGGGTAAATATAATAGACAATTCTTCTCCTTTTCAGCTCTTTAAAATATATTTGATAGTTGAAAGCAAAAACTATAATATTGTCTGATGGGGTTTTCAATGTATGTAGATGTAATACACAAGACAATTACAACATGATTTGGGGAAGGTAAAGGGATCTATATTGTAAAAACACTTTCACATTCTATTTGAAGTTGAATAATATTGATTCTAATTAGACTGAGAAAAGTTCAGTATGTTTACTGTAATAACTATAGCAACCAACCCCTTCCTGACCCTCCCCCCCAAACTATACAAAGAAAAATAGTAAAAAAAAAACCCCAAAAACACAATGGATAAATTAAATAGAATACTAAAAAATTCTCAAATAACCCAAAAGAAGGAAGGGATAGGGTAACAGAGGAAGGAAAAACATAGCAAAGAAAGAATAGACAAATAATAAAATGCTAGGCCTAAATTCAAACATATCCATAATTACATTAAATGTAAATGGTCTAAACACACCAATTAATAGAAATAATCAGAATAGGTAAAAAGATATTATCCAACTATATGCTATCTATAACAAACTTACTTCAAATATAATGATACAGAAAGATTAAATGTAAAATAATGGAAAAAACATATTATTAAAACACTAATCAAAATAAAGCTGGAGTAGTTATACTAATATCTGACAAAGTAGACTTCAGAGCAAACAAAAATCACCAGGGATAAAGTGAGACATTATCTAATGATAAGAGTCAATTCACCAAAAAAGATATAAAAATCCTAAATGTGTATGCACCTAACAACAGACTTTCAAAGTTGGAGTATTGGAGATTCAATGCTTTTCTCTTAGTAATAGAGCTAGTAGACAGAAAATCATCAAGGCTGTATAAGAACTAAACAACACTTATCAACTAACTGACATTTATCACCTATCTAATAACAGTAGAATACATTTTTTTTTTCAGATGAACATGGAACATTCACCAAAAGACAGGTTCATAAGACAAATCTTAATAAATTTTAAAAAATTGAAATTATACAAAGTATGTTCTCCAACCACAATAGAATTAAACCAAGATCAATAACAGAAAGCTAATTGGACAATCCTGAACACTTGGAAATTAAATAATTTCTAAATAGTCCTTGGGTCAAAGAAGAATACTCAAGGCAAATTAGAAAATATTTTGAACAAATGTAATTGAAAATACAACGTACTTGTGAGATGCAGTTAAAGCAGAGAGTAGAGGGAAAATTACAGTATTAAATATTTATGTTAGAAAAGAAGAAAGGTCACATATCAATAATCTAGGCGTCCACCTTGAGAAACGAGAAAACAAAAGAAACTAGCAAAATAAACCCAAAGCAAGCATAGGGAAGGAATAATAAAAATAAGAGAGGGAATTAATGAAATTGAAAACTGAAAGAAACTGGGGAAAACCAATGAATCCAAAAGCTCCTTCTTTGAAAAGTTCAGTAAAATGAAGTCAACAATAATGAGAATGACAAAGAAGAGAAAAGAGATAAGTTACTGATATCAGGAATGAAAGAGAGGATATCCTTACAGAACCCTGCATACATTACATGGATAATAATGGAGAGCTATGAACAACTCTACTCACATAGATTTGTCAACTTAGATGAAATGGACCCCTGCCTCAAAAACTGCAGTCTCCTAAAGCATACCAAGATGAAATAGATAATCTGAATTAACTGATAACCTGATAACTGTGTCTATTAAAGAAAAATTGAATTTTGTTGAAATATCTTTTCAAAAAGAAATCTTAAGGGCTCACATGGTTTCACTGGCAAATTCTACCAAAAATTTAAAGAAGAAATAACACCAATTCCATACAATCTCTTCCAGAAAATAGAAAAGGAAGGAGCATTTCCAATCTCATTTTATGGGACTAGTATTACCCATATACCAAAATAAGACAAATACAAGAAAATATTCCCCATGAAGATAGATACACAAATCCTCAATAAAATAGTTGCAAATCAATTTCAGCGATACATAAAAAGATTAACACACAATGATCAAGTAAATTTTATCCTTGGAATGTAAGGCTGGTTCAATATTTGCAAATCAAACAATACAATCCACTATATTTATAGTTGAAAGAAGAAAAAAACACATGATCATATCAATTGATGTGGAAAAAGAATTTGACAAAATTCAACATCTATTCATGATTAAAAAAAACTCTCAGCAAACTAAGAAGAGAAGCAAACTTTCTCAATCTGATAAGACGAATTTACAGAAACCTACAGCTAGTATCATACTTAGTGGTGAAAGACTGAATATGTTCCCCCTAAGACTGGGAAAAAGGCAAGGATGTCCACTCTACCACTCCTATTCAGCATCATACCAGAAGTCATAGCTATTGCAGTAAGGCAAGAAAAAGTACTAAAAGATGGAAAAGAAGAAATGAAACTGCCCATGTTCCCAGAAAACATGATTATCCACTTAGAATAATCCCAAGGAATCTACAAAAAAAGAACTCCTAGAGCTAATTCATGAGTTTAGCAAGCCACAGTATACAAGGCCAACACAAAACTCAATTATATTTCTTTTATAAAAGTACCATTTACAATAGCTAAAAAAGGAAATACTTAGGTATAAATCTAACAAAACATGTGCAGGGTCTGAATGCCAAAAATGATAAAACATTTGTGAAAGAAAAGAAATAAAATAAATGGAGCAATATACTGAGTTCATGGATTGGAAGACATTATAAAAATTTTAGTTTTCCCCACATCAATTTATAGATTTAATATAATTATCTAACTGTCCATCCATCTAGCAATCAATCAATCAATCAATCATCTATCCATCTGTCTTCTAAAATGTATATGGGAAGACAAAAAAAGCAGAATAGCCAAAAAACTCTTGAAAAAGAAGAATAAAGTTGGAGGATTTACACTATCTGAAGACTTACTACACACAGCTACAGTAACCAAGATAGTGTGGTGTTAGTGAGAGTATAGACATGGTGATCAGTGGTACTGAATAAAAGACTCCAGAAATCGGCCCATACAAATACAGCCAGTTGACTTTTTAAAAAAAATAAATTTATTTATTTATTTATTTTTGGCTGCGTTGGGTCTTCGTTGTCGCACGCGGGCTTTCTCTAGTTGCAGTGAGTGCGGGCTACTCTTTGTTGCGATGCACTGGCTTCTCATTGTGGTGGCTTCTCTTGTTGCGGAGCACGGTCTCTAGGCTCGCGGGCTCTAGAGCACAGGCTCAGTAGTTGTGGCACATGGGCTTATTAGCTGCTCCGCGGCATGTGGGATCTTCCCGGACTAGGGCTCGAACCCTTGTCTCCTGCATTGGCAGGCAGATTCTTAACCACTGTGCCACTAGGGAAGCCCTGGCAGTTGACTTTTGATGAAACTGCAAAGACAATTCAATGGAGAAAGGGTCACCTTTTCAACAAATGGTGTTGGAACAACTGGATACAGACATGCAAGAAAAAATTAGCCTCTACCTAAACCTCATACCTTATCCAAATATTAAATCAAAATGGATCATAGCTCTAAGTATAAAGTATAGGATGGACCTAGAGTCTGTCATACAGAGTGAAGTAAGTCAGAAAGAGAAAAACAAATACCATATGCTAACACATATATATGGAATCTTAAAAAAAAAAAAAAAAGGTTCTGAAGAACCTAGGGACGGGACAGGAATAAAGACGCAGACGTAGAGAATGGACTTGAGGACACGGGGAGGGGGAAGGGTAAGCTGGGAAGAAGTGAGAGAGTGTCATGGACATATATACACTACCAAATGGAAAATAGATAGCTAGTGGGAAGCAGCTGCATAGCACAGGGAGATCAGCTATGTGCTTTTTGACCACCTAGAGGGGTAGGATAGGGAGGGTGGGAGGGAGATGCAAGAGGGAGGAGATATGGGGATATATGTATTGTATAGCTGATTCACTTTGTTATAAAGCAGAAACTAACACACCATTGTAAAGCAATTATATTCCAATAAAGATGTTAAAAAAGAAAAGTATAAAACCATATAACTGGGCTTCCCTGGTGGCGCAGTGGTTGAGAGTCTGCCTGCCAATGCAGGGGACACGGGTTCGAGCCCTGGTCTGGGAAGATCCCACATGCCACGGAGCAACTGGGCCCGTGAGCCACAATTACTGAGCCTGCGCGTCTGGAGCCTGTGCTCCGCAACAAGAGAGGCCGCGATGGTGAGAGGCCCGCGCACCGCGATGAGGAGTGGTCCCCACTTGCCGCAACTAGAGAAAGCCCTCGCACAGAAACGAAGACTCAACACAGTCATAAATAAATAAATAAATAAATAAAAGAACGTGAATTTCTAAAAAAAAAAAAAAAAAACCATATAACTTTTAGACCAAAATATAGGAAAGATTATTCATGACCTGGGCTAGGCAAAGAGTTCTTAGACATAGCACTGAGAGGATAACACATAAAAGAAAAAATTGATAAATTGGACTTTTTCAAAATTCAGAATTTTTGCTCTGCAAAAGACACTGTTAAAAGAATGGAAAGATAAGATCTTGATGTTACTCAAAATTTACTGATCCACTTAGGTAGGTACCCATTTCTTTTTTCCTTTTTATTCCACTGTGCTAGAATTCAGTCCTGCAACCTCAGGATGCATCTTTACTCATCTCCTGGGCAACCACCTCTAGTTTTTTCTTGGCAATGTATAGGTATACCCCCAGGGGCTCTCTCTTACTCTGGCCTGCCTTGGGCCATGAAAAACATGTTCCTTTGACTCATAGTTGATGAGAGTGCAGCTGATTCACTCTTTTCATTTGACAACCTCAGTCCTTCTATCCTAAATAGTTGTCAAGTAACTAGAATGAGAATATCACCAACCAGTTACCTGATATCTGGAATTTGAGAATAAAATTTTATTGTTGTTATGTGTATAGTGCATTTGTGGATTATCTGTAGCAGATGCTGACTCCCAGGTTTTCTATACCCTAGTTTGCTTGTGGCCTGCCTCTTATAGGCATATTCCAAATAAGGAAAATAAATCTTAAAATTAATCTAAGCAAAAACATAGGAAGATGGCACTGTTGCTGCAAAGAGTTACCTGAAAGATTCTGAATAAACTCTGAATTTTTGTTTCTCTACTGTTAGATTATCCCTGCAGTTTCCTCTCTGTGTAGAAAATTAAGAGTTAATATGTTGAGTTAATGTGATACTCAGGCAGGAGGACTTAAATTCAATATTCGAATTTTTTCTTGCCTATAACAGATACTCTTTAGGTATCCATTTTATCATAAAAACGCTTCCATAAGCTAAAAACTTGCTTTTTGTCTCCCCAGTCTAAATGAGTTTGTAGCAGTTAATGAACAGATAATTATCTCTATGTTATGCCACAAAACTGGCCAATTTTTTGAAAAAAAATCAGTTAAACCAGATGTTTTGACATTTTAGATTGATCAATTTATGAATAGATGAAACTCAGGAATGAATGATACACATGAATGATTTTAAGTTTCTGGGTGTTAGTCAGTGGTAGTTTATAGAGTATTTTACTCTATTAAATTTAGTCCTTCTTCTCTTTTCCATACTGTTAGAATGGACTTTTAGCTGATCTTGATGACTCCAACTTACTCCATTCAAACTGTCATCTACACTGTCATTCGATAATCTCTCAAATTTTTCTGATTTGATTATGCTACTCTCCTGCTTAAAGGCCCCTTGGTGGTTTTCTATTACATACAGAACAGTTTATATTCTTAAGTTGGCCTTAGGACTTCAGAAGCTAGTCCCAATCTACCTTACCTATCTTACTTCCTTGAACACCTTTGCCTCACACTCTATACCCTATAGGTGTTCCCACCTTTCTCTGAATAAAGAATATTCTTCCAGGTCTTCATATTTTGCACATCTTGTTCTCTTAGCCTATAGTATCCGTCCCCCACCCACACCACATGGAATTTATATCTTCAAATTCCAATCCAAATGTTCCCTTCTTTGTGAATTATGTGCTCCATTGCCCCTCTCCTACCATGTTATGTCATTATAGTACTTTGCACAAGTACTTGTCAAAAGGTAGTACAAGTATTTGTTTACTTATCTGTTTTATCCAATAGAATGTGAACTCCTTGAAGAGAGGGACTGTTTATTTCCATATCTCAAATCCAAGCCCAGTGCCTGACATAATAAACACTCAGGCAGTGTTTGTGGGATGAATGATTGATTGCCAAAGAGTTAATGCACTTTTGTGGTTTATCGCTTATTCATAAGAGTGGGCATCTACCCTGGGAGAACCTGGCATATTTATAATTTCATAAATCATCCTTTATAATGAAGTGAGTGCCCAAAAAAAGTTGTGAAACTCTTGTGGGTCAGCTTGTTCCTTCTCATTCATAGACTCAGCCCAGGGCCTCCAGAGGGCATTGGAAGAAAATTATGACTGTAATTGTTAAGTATTCCTCTTAGAAGTCCTAAGCGTGACCAAGTGTTTGACACACACAAAGTTAAATTTGGTTTAAAGCTCAAGGAATTCAAGCCCCCAAAATATTTTAGAATTTTGTCTCCATAAATAGCCCAATAAACTCTAGCATTTGCATATCATAAATGTACCTATTTAATTGCACTTTGCCCAAAGTAGCTGTTCAATAAATACTTGTTTATGAATTAATTTTTTTCTTTCTGTAGCAAAATTACAGTAGTAGATGGCACCTATGCATATGTTCCCCTGTGTATCTGTGTATGAACTTGGTCCTGTAACTCTTAGAATCATAGTATTTTAGACCTAGGATCTTTGAGCTCATCTCGTTGAACATCCTTAGGTTATAGATGAAGAAACTGAGGTCTGGAAAAGTGAGCTATGGCTTGGGTTGAGCCACATGAAATTGCTGTTTTAGTAGGTCCAAAATTGACAATTTCATTTGTTGCAACCTAAAAAAAGTCAAAATATACATTCCATATCAGGATATAGAACTCTCCTTGAGGGTGATAAGAAGTTAGGGTCTTAAGTGAAAATGAAACATCAAGTGGGTTAGCCTCCAAGTTGTAGAAGAGGGATTATATATGCCTCGAGTTAGTTACACGTGATCAGGGACGCATTTGGACCATAGGGTAAAAGGTAATGGTTTGCACTGAATGTCAGGTTGGAAATCTTATAAAGAAATAATTGACCAATTTTTTTTTTTAAGCTCCCAAGCTATAAAAATTTCCTTGCTGTTTTTTTTTTTGATTTGTTGAATTTAGATGTTATTTATTGATTCTCCACTCCAAATAAACCACTGAAAAGAAAATGATCCTCACGACAAAATCTATTGGCATCTTGTCTTAGATTGGGTTCCATAGGAAACAGTTCTGAGAAAGAGGTTGATGTGCATGAAATTTATTGCAGAGCACTCTTGGAAAGGACCCCTGTAAGACAATCAGGATGGGGCAGAGAGAAAGGTTCAACTGTGAAGCAGAACCTCCCTTGCTGAGTGTTTTAAAAATGAGATTTAAAAACCTTTGGCTAAGTTTAATTGGTGGGGCTGTATATCAAAGGGCCAGAGTTCCTCAAAGGATTTCTATTTCCTAAACATTCTCGATCCTACCTAAAATAAAGAAATGTAACTGAAAGTGAGGATTATTTTGTTTTCTCTGTCCTGCCTTCATGGGAAGCTAGGCTTACCATGGGACTGCATTTTATTTTCAGAATGAGCTTTCAGCAGGAAGCATTGTGCTCATGCATGCATGATAGGAGAGGAATGTTTCCTGAGATAATGATATTTTTACCTAAGAGTGAGGTTTGGCTCAGGGATTTCTTTGGGAAATCTCTTTATGGTGTTTTTCCCCTTGACATATGTGGTCTAGTTGGCACTTTTCTTCATGAACACATACAGTTCCACCCAAGCCATCCTCTGAACATTTCTCTCCTCGTTTTCTCTTTTTTCTGTAGCCTTTCTGTCAGAGGAAATGTGACGTTGGGCTTGGGGCCAGAGAATGTTCATGTTCTTTGAATATTCAGAGGTTTCTAATCTTCGAATTTGGGCCCGTGAAGATCTGTAGGTGAAAAGGGAACACAGATGCAGTTTCTTAGACAACTAAAGTAAATGTGTTTTGTTTGTTTTACTTTTAGATTAGATAATTATTTCGGCTCTTACCTTTACCTCAAATGTTCAAGTAATTATTTCTGCTTTCTGTTTTACTTTTTGTATGAAAAAAAAAACCAGTGAAAAATGGTTTAAAAATATTGGTCACAGATTTCTGACTTTCTTAATGAACATACTCAGATTTACTGGACAGCTTATCCAATTAATTTTATAGTCAGTTAAAATAAATGTTTTATGGCTGCCTGCAAATATAGCCTTATGTTTATAGGCACAGTCTTTAAATTCTATGAGAGCAGGAATCATCTGTTTTGTTCATGGTCAGATCCCCAGCTAGTACTCTGCCTGGCACATAGTAGGGGCTCACTATACATATCTGTTGAATAATTGAATGGAAATAGAGATATTAACCTTGAGCTCTGAAAGACATAGTTATCTAAACTTACAAAAAATTAACCTAATGAAATATTCAAATATGGAGGTTACAGAAAACATAAAAATTGTTATTTGGACATGAAACAGAGTCCAGGGAGGCAAGTGTCTGTGGGAGGATTTAACTCCAATTCTTATCCTTCAAATCTGTGTGTCCTTGAGCCTTAGAATCTGAAGGAAACTTTAGAAGTTATCAGAGCTAACTACTTATTTCACAAAAGGTCATCCAGACATCAGTTGATCACCATTTATACTATATTGACCAGGTACTTACTAGTTAAGAGGCAGAGCACTGTTTTACGGGAAAATTCTGGTGCTAGGAAGTTTTTTTCTTTTTATTGAGTCAGAACTTATCTATTATTTCCATACATTGGCACTAGTTCTGCTTTGTGGGACCACATGTGATATGCCTGATGGGGGACCAACCAGACCCGAATTAAGGGTACATCCTTTATGTCAGCACTAGTCTAGATTTACAGTATTTTGAGGCAAAGGCCCAAACTAGATAATAAACCTCCCCAGTTCTTGCCACATGGTAGCCTGAATTAGCATGCTTAGCACCACCTAGTGTTCTTATCTCTTACATTGTTTGTGGGGATGTAAATTGTTAATACTTGTTTGGAGAGCAATTTGGCTCTACATATGAAATTGTACCATTTCACCCAGAAATTACTCTTTTTTGGAAATATTTCCAAAGTTGTACAAAAGTAGATGAACAAAGATGCCTATACATGACCCAGGATGCCCATTATAAAAATTTTAAAACAACTTAAATGTTCATCAGTAGGAGATAGGTGAATAAATTGGATACATTCATTCAGTGGAAAAGAATCATGAAAAAGAATGAGATAGAGCTACATATATCTGGTTGAAAGATGTCCATTGTTAGATGAAAAAAAGTATCATGAAAGTATGTATGACATGTTGTCATTTTGTAAAATAGTAGATTATATAACAATACATCTATGTAAATATATCAGTGAAAACCTTGAGAGATTGTACACCAAGCTTTTAACACTTAATCTCTAAGCAACGTCGTTATGATGGACTCTTAACTTTTTACTTAATGTATTTCTGTAACCTTTGAACATTTTTAAATGAGTATTTTAAAATTACCATTATAATCAGGGAAAAAAAGACATTTTAAAATATCACCTAGAGGAATTATAGACTGTTAGGACAGGAATAGACCTTAGTAGGAAGAGTCTTAAGAATTAATCTAACCTAATACCCTAATTTTACATATAAGAAACTGAGTCCTGCAAATGTAGGACTCCAAATTCCCTGAAACATTTAATAACAAATCCATTTTTAGAACACAGGTCTAGTACTCTTTAAATTATACCACAGTGTCTTTTAGAAAGCAGTACAGATTTTTAGAAAAATGAAATATGAAAGTGTTTACTTATAAATGTCTCCATATTTCTTCTTTTTTAAAAAGTGGCTCTTCATTAGATAATATAAAAGGGTAACAACTTCACAAATTGTGATAGGTTATTTTGAAAAAAACCTGAATGTTACTTAAGAGATGATTAACACCAATGTCCTCATCCTCAGAGGAGAAAATTAAAGTCGAGTGATTTGTGGAAGATTTTATAGTGCATCAGTAGTAGAGCTGAAACTTAAACCCTGGTCTTGGGATTCTTAGTCAATGACTTCTTCACTTTGCCACACTGCTTCCTACAAGTTGATGTGCATTTATTAAATATCCATCATAGTGCTAGGTACTGCTGCCAAAGATATGTTAGATGCAGTCCACACCCTTGAAAAATAAAATAAAATGTGTGAATAAATTGTTCATTAAAGAGGCTTCAGCATAGATAAGATCAATTAAGTCGAGAAAGCCTAATGAACTAAGCCTCAAGGTTCGACCAAATTCTTTATCCTTAAATTAAAAATGGTGCAGATGAGAACTTTTTATCCCCCTTATACCAATTAAGGATTTCAAGGCATTCCATATAAATATATAAAGCATCACAACCTTCTCAAAGGGAGGGATTATTATATCCATCAGGAAATGAAGGCACAGAGACATTAAATGATTTGTCTGTTAGTCACCAGGAATAAGAATAGCTGTAGGATCTCCTAGTTCTGGGTGACTTCCAGAAAAACTACATCTTTCATGGATCCAAATTAACTTCGGACCACTCCCCAAATCCTGGACATATCTGGAAAGTGAACTTTATTGCACTTTATTTTAGGTTAAATCAACCACAAACCTGGCAGAACCTGGCTCATCTGAGCAGAGTCCACCAAACTATGGCTTCTAATCTAGGTTTACTCCACCAGAAGTGGAGTATTATTCTCTGGATGAGGTTGTAGGCATCAACAGCCATGCCAATAGCAGGTGAATGGAAACCACAAAATTAAAGGTACTGTTGGCACCAAGACCCAAACTAAAAATGCTGATGCAGGAATGACAATCTCTAAACATTTTCAGACAAGTTAGGCACATGAGTAAGACCAGCTATGGGCAGATCCCACTTGTGTGACTGGCACCAATAGTACAGTGCATATTTACCTTGGCATTGAGGCTGCATCTGCCCCTTTGTGCTCTGTTTTATGCAAATTTTAGGATACAAAGCCATTTTTTTTCCAGGTTTATTTTCTTAATCATCTTCAGACTCTAGTAGGTTACCTTTATTTTAGTAAAAATAAAGAAATAAGTAAGTCTCTCAGAAGTTCCCTGGTGGTCTAGTGGTTAGGATTTGGCGCTTTCACTGCAGAGGCTGGTATTTGATCCCTGGTTGGGGAACCATCCTGCATGCCGCACAGTGTGGCCAAAATACACACACACACAAAAGTAAGTCTCTGATCACCTTGTGATTTTGTGTAGTTTAAAACATTGCCAGGGACTTCCCTAGTGGTGCAGTGGTTAAGAATCCGCCTGCCAATGCAGGGAACACGGGTTCAATCCCTGGTCCGGGAAGATCCCACATGCCTCTGAGCAACTAAGCCTGTGCACCACAACTACTGAGCCTGTGCTGTAGAGCTTGGGAGCCACAACTACTGAGCCCATGCACCACAACTACTGAAGGCTGTGTGCCTAGAGCCCGTGCTCTGCAACGAGAAGCCACTGCAATGAGAAGCCATGCACCGCAAAGGGTAGCCCCGATCTCTGCAACTAGAGAAAACCCATGCACAGCAATAAAGACCCAACACAGCCAAAAAATAAATAAACAAACAAATAAATAAAAACAACATTGCCAGTGGAAATGCAGATCTTGTCTCTCAGACTTTCAGGGTGTGCTAGTTCAGGTCCACTAAGAAATAGATTTAGTGAGAGAACAAGCAGGAGAAAGTGGGGGAGAGTCTTCGGATTATGAAGAAGAGACGGATGGACCAAGGAGGTGTCTCAGACTGCAGTGCAGTGCCAAGAAAGATTTGGCCAGGTTGATGGGGAATCCTGGAATTGCAGTCATTGAAGAGTCCTGCATATTTCCAGAATGGGCCTGTCTTGGTACTTCTGCTGTGCTCCATCACTGGCTGAGAAGAGTCTATGGGGATTGTGGCCTTGGGGCAATTGTAGTGATGGGTTCAGAGAGACAGGATCTGAGGCTGTTAGTCAATTATGCTCCCACAACAAGAGTCCTGAGAGAGCATTTTCATGACTGCTACAGTCTAACCCTCATGCCACACAGATCTACTTCTTTGCATTGGTTTGGGGAGCAACTTCCCTTGAGTACCTATTTCTGAGGGGAAAGTTAGAAGAGGGGTAGTAGTACCATGTCTGGCACAATAGCCATGATCAAGTATACTATTTGGTTGAGCTTGATCTATAATCATTCTCCAAGATGGCTTTTGCAAGGGCAAGATTTGTGAATTAAATAAAGATATGATGATAGCCACCATCTTTGCCTCCTTTAGATCATTAATGGCAGAACTAATCTCTGGCATCATCTCCAGGTTGCATTTGTGACTTACTATGTTGGCTGTGAGAAAGGATAGTTTCAAAGATTTTCACTTGGCTTTCCCCACTATGATAGCTCTTACGCCATAGGCCAAGGACTCAATGTGGGGGTCACTCCAATTGCGAAGTTGCTGCGGTGGGTCTCGTAGGAATCATTACAGTATATACTTTCTGTAGGATTTAGCCAAGGGGTTCTGGATCTGAAAATTTGCTTGGGTCTGTGAACTGAGCAAAGGACTGTGACTTTTTATAGATGTTGCTGCCCTTAGTTTAGCATAACAGTACTGCTTTGGTTGATATTCAAACATCTCTAGAACTCTGCAACTTTAACCATCAGATCTGCGGCCTGCTGCTCTCCTGTCTTCTTTTCCACTGCAAGAGACAAGAGCCTCTTTGTAAAAGCAGTCCATTAACTGCTTGTCAATGGACCTCATTTCCCAGTACCCCCTGTAGGGCATCAATACAAATGAGCAATTATCATCAACTCTGTCATCTTTGTAGCCACTTTGTTGTCTTTCAAACACCTGAATAATTGGGCCTGTATCAGAGTTGTCTTCCACTGGGACATTTCCCCAGGTCATCACTGGTGAAATCTTTAGCAGTTGGACCCCACCCTGTGTCAGAGACTCTGTGCCCTACCTATCACACTCTCTTAATCTACTGTTTTGGGGAATGAGGGGGTTCCAAATTCCCATCTTCCTGCCTGTTTTCTCAGACTACTCTCTGTACCACCTGTGTTAGTTTGAATCCACCCAAGGCAAATGCCAAGGTGGGATTAGACGTGAAAGAGACTGGGGGAGGGAGCAGTGGGAGGCAGGAAGAGGCTTCAGACTGTCAGTGTAGAAGGGAAGAGGGAAGGACAGAGGATTGGGTAGGAGGTATCTCAGACTGCAGTGCAGTGCAAGTATCTTCAGCCTGCCTCCTCTTAGGTAACCTTTTTATACTGCCAGAGTATGTGCTTTTTCCTATTATCTTGACAAATCGTTATGTTTCTAATGTTTCTCCAAGTTCATTCCTTCTGTTGGTATCTCTGTTTTGTCTCTGCTTTGGTATTTTGGGAGTAGTGATAAATCTTGGGTAGAAAAAGCAAGAATGATGAAGCATACTTTGCATATGTCTATTGTACTTTTGAGAATCCTTTGTTCTTACTGTATTGTCAGGAGAAATTCTCCAGATGCCTGTATGGCCAAGCTAAGTTTGATAGCTTGATACCTATCTATCTCCAAAGACACCTTGGATTTATAATGGAGATAAGGCAGAGAAAGGAGAGATTACAACTTCAGTGACCCCTGTTCAGGGCTGTAGAAATTCCCTGAGTCTTAATGAATGAACAGCTGTGTGATAAGATCCTAAGGGGTCAAAACAGAAGCAATGTGCTAGAGTCAGCAGTTGGATATGCAGGTAAGCTGATAAACACTATTAAGTTTTGAGCTCTCAAACTGTAATAAATAGGGCGATAGACTATATGTGATTTTTGAAGCTTATTTATCTTTTGTGACATAACTGAGACTTTCCTGCCCTTTCTGTGATCTGACAGTGTATCATAAAACGTTTTAAACTTTCTTTCATATTCCTTTTTCTTGATTACTCAATCCAGATGGTGTAAGCAAGGAGGCATCCTGGAGAAACCAAGTCAAAAGAGGTTGAGAAGACTGCAGTTAGGAACTTACCACCTTAGCTTTCTAGGAGAGTTCTGGCTCTCAGACAGTTTCATCTCATGAGCCTCTCTTTTCTACAGTTTCTTCATCCTCTTCTCACCCCTTCATATCCCCCCTCACAAAGAAGTACAACTCAATCCAACCCCGTAAATCACAATATCATAAAAAGCAAAAAAATTCCCTGTGGAAGCTTCATGCTTTTGGAATGGGAAAAGCTAGTAGCGATAATAGATGTGGAAAGAGGTCTGACTGTCAGGAGTTAAGAAAAGATGGTGGACTTCCCTGGTAGCACAGTGGTTAAGAATCCACCTGCCAATGCAGGGGACACGGGTTCGAGCCCTAGTCCAGGGAGATCCCACATGCCGCAGAGCAATTAAGCCCGTGTGCCACAACTACTGAGCCTGCGCTCTAGAGCCCGCGAGCCACAACTACTGAAGCCCGGGCACCTAGAGCTCGTGCTCCGCAACAAGAGAAGCCACTGCAATGAAAAGCCCGCACACCACAACGAAGAGTAGCCCCACTCGCCACAACTAGAGAAAGCCTGCGTGCAGCAATGAAGACCCAATGGGGCCAAAAAAAATAAATATAATTAATTAATTAATTTTTAACAGAAGTGGTAAATGAGCTGTGAAGCTGTTGGGGAAGGAGCTTTTGATT
Source organism: Eschrichtius robustus (assembly GCF_028021215.1). NCBI lineage: Eukaryota > Metazoa > Chordata > Mammalia > Artiodactyla > Eschrichtiidae > Eschrichtius > Eschrichtius robustus. The sequence continues at coordinate 40,018,202 of NC_090837.1, read as the reverse complement.
TAAGAGCTACATTATATTTATATTCAAAGAGTTATTTTGAGCTCCATTGCTCCAAATGGACCCATTTATAATTTTTCTTTTTCTCTTCCCTCCTCTCCCTCCCCACCCATTTAGTATCAAAGCAACCTTGTTTAAAGAATATTCCCTTTTCCTAAAGGAGGCCTCATAGAGCAAATCAAATCATTATCTCCTAAATATCAGCACTTGTAATAAAATTTTCCTTATAAAACCATTTTAATTCAGAGGAAGGAAAGCTAGTCATTAGGAGAAGATATTCAATTCAGTAGCTGAAGGAACACTGAGACATGGGCATATCCCCTTATGTCAGGAAAGGGCTAGGGATTAAACTTTCTTGAGCTCTTACAGTGTCTATATACCTACAGAAAGCCTTGCAGATATCCTTAAGATATTTGGTGAATGCCAAGAGGTCCTTGAAATTTGATCCTATCCAAAATATCCAAGACATTTGTTTCATGCCTAATGGTTTTAGATAGGACTAAATATCAAGGACATTTTGGTGTGGGCCAAATGTCTTATGGATGTTTTGGACAGGACAAAATGTCTGCTACCATAGAAAGTCATTTAATTCTCATAGTAGATTATGAGACAGGTGCAGTATTATTAGCCTTATTGCACACACAAGGAAACTGAATTTAAGTAATTTGCCCAAGGCCACGAAACCAGTGTGAAAGTTGTGGAGCTAGAACTAGCTCCAAAGTCCATGATTTTCCCATTCTACTTCTCAGTATTAGACTCTAATGCCATACACACACAGACGCACAGACACACACACACACACACACACACACATACACGTAGCATTAGAACCATGTGTAACCCATTATAATTGTTTCTTATGGGCAAGTCTTTGGATTTAATAATAAGCTACCCTCTGAGGAGCAAATACCAATTATGAGGTGAGAGACTATCCCAAACCAGACCTGAAAAGAAAAGACAAAGTAGTCTTTGACAAAATTGATGCTTTCTTTTTAAAACATTCATCACTGTGCTTCCCTGATTTTCCTGCCTCATCTCAGCTACCATTTCTGTTTCCTATACTGATTCCTATTCTTCTTCCCAATCTATTAATGTTGAAATGACCCAGAACTTGGTTTTTGGACCTCTTCTCTTATCTATACACATTTTCTCTTTACATCTCATTTATTCCTGGACTTTAAAGATGACTATAAATATTCATCTCCAGCTTGGACTTTCCCCCTGAACTTCAGATTCATATAGCCACCCTCCTCAATTTCTTCATTGGAGTGTCTAACAGACATCCCAGACCTAAGGTGTCCAATGTTGAGCTCCAGATCTCCGCCCTACCCGTGCTCCACATACTTACATATAATCTTTCCCATTTTAATTAGTATCAACTATTTGCTTCTAATTCAGGACAAAAACTGTCTTTGGATCAAAACTGTCTCTCGTAGACAGCATTATAGTTCAATCATTTTTTTTCTTTTCTTCCATTCTGGCAGTCTCTGTCTTTTAATTGGCAAGTTTAATTCATTTATATTTAAAGTGATTACTGATAAAGAAGAACTACTTCTACCATTTTTCTATTACTTTCCTATATATCATATTTTTTTTTTGTTCCTCAATTCCTCTAATACTGCCTTCAGTTGTGTTTGATTCTTTTCCTAGCGTATTATTTTGATTCTCTCCTCATTTCCTCTTCTGTACAGACTTTTAGTTATTTTCATAGTGGTTACCATAGGAATTATAATTAAAAATCCTACATTTATAATAATCTAGTTTGAATTGATATCAATTTAGTTTCAATACCATACAAAATCTCTGTTCTTATACAGCTCCACTTCCTTTATTTTATTGTCACAAATTGTAATTTTATACATTGTATACACTTTAACATAGAATTATAATTCCTTTTTGTGCATTTGGCTTTTAATCATACAGGAAACAAAGAGAGCAGTTACAAACCAAAAATAAAATGCTATTTGCATATACTTATGTAGTTACCTTTACTGGAGTTCTTTATTTCTTCATATGACTTTGAGTTACTGTCTAGTGTACTTTCATTTTAGTCTGAAGAAGTCTCGTTAGCATTTCTTGTAGGGCAGATTTACTAGCAATGAACTCCTTCAGCCTTTATTGTCTGTGAATGTCTTGATTTCCCCTTCGTTTTTGAAAGATAGTTTTGGTGACTATAGAATTCCTGGTTGACAGCTTTTTTTTTTCCTCTCAGCACTTTCAATAAGTCATCCGAATGCGTTCTGTCCTCCATGGTTTCTAATGGGAAATTAGCTGCTAATCTTTTTAAGGATCGCTTGTATGTGATAAGTTACTTATCTCTTGCTGCTGCCAAGATTCCTTCATGTCTTTGGCTTTCAACAGTTTGATTATAATGTGTCTTGGTGTGGATCATATCCAGTATGTGAAGTTTATTACACTTGGAGTTTGTTTGGCCTCTTGGATGTGAAGATTCATATCTTTTATCAAATTTGGAAGTTTTCAGCCATTGTTTCTTGAGATACTCTTTCTCCTTTCTTTCTCCTCTCCTTCTGGAACACATGTTATGCATATGTTGTCACACTTGATGGTGTCCCACGTCTCTGAAGCTGTGTGTTATTCTGTATTACTATTTGTTTTCTATTTGTTCAATGTTCTTTTCTCCTTTTTTCCTTTCTTTTGAATTAATTGCATATTTTTAAAATTTGGTTTTGTGTCCATTTTGCTGTATTCTCTCTTTTATTTTTTAGTGGTTGCTTTAGTGTTTCCAATATGCATCTTTAAGTGATGACAGTCTACCTTCCAGTTATACTGTATTACCTCACACATAATGCATTAATGTAGTATCCTTACGATAGTATAATTCTATTTCTTTCTTATTGTCCTCTGTACTTTCATTGTCATACATTTTACTTTTACATATATTATATACCCCCAAATACATGGTTTTTGCTTTTGTTCAATTATCCTGTAAAGAAATTAATAAAAGAGAAAATATCTTTTCTTTTTACCATTTTTGACAATCTTAATTCCTTTGTGTAGATCCAAGTTTTCTTTCCTTTTTTTTTAAACATCTTTATTGGAGTATAATTGCTTTACAATGGTGTGTTAGTTTCTGCTTTATAACAAAGTGAATCAGCTATACATATACATATATCCCCAAGTCTCCTCTCTCTTGGGTCTCCCTCCCAACCTCCCTATCCCACCCCTCGAGACGGTCACAAAGCACTGAGCTGATCTCCCTGTGCTATGTGGCTGCGCCCCACTAGCTATCTATTTTCCATTTGGTAGTGTATATATTTCCATGCCACTCTCTCACTTCGTCCCAGCTTACCCTTCCCCCTCCCCGGGTCCTCAAGTTTATTCTCTACGTCTGCATCTTTATTCTTTCCTGCCCCTAGGTTCTTCAGAACCACTTTTTTTTTTTTTAATTCCATATATATGTGTTAGCATATGGTATTTGTTTTTCTCTTTCTGACTTACTTCACTGTGTCTGACAGACTCAAGGTCCATCCACCTCACTACAAATAACTCAATTTCGTTTCTTTTTTATGGCTAATATTCCATTGTATATCTGTGCCACATCTTCTTTATCCATTCATCTGTCGATGGACACTTAGGTTGCTTCCATGTCCTGGCTATTGTAAATAGAGCTGCAATGAACATTGTGGTACATGACTCTTTTTGAATTATGGTTTTCTCAGGGTATATGCCCAGTAGTGGGATTGCTGGGTCATATGGTAGTTCTACTTTTAGTTTTTTAAGGAACCTCCATACTATTCTCCATAGTGGCTGTATCAATTTACATTCCCACCAAAAGTGCAAGAGGGTTCCCTTTTCTCCACACCCTCTCCAGCATTTATTGTTTGTAGATTTTTTGATGATGGCCATTCTGACTGGTGTGAGGTGATACCTCATTGTAGTTTTGATTTGCATTTCTCTAATGATTAGTGATGTTGAGCATCCTTTCATGTGTTTGTTGGCAATCTGTATATCTTCTTTGGAGAAATGTCTATTTAGGTCTTCCACCCATTTTTTGATTGGGTTATTTGTGTTTTTGATATTGAGCTGCATGAGCACTTTTAATTTTGGAGATTAATCCTTTGTCAGTTGCTTCATTTGCAAATATTTTCTCCCATTCCGAGGGTTGTCTTTTCGTTTTGTTTATGGTTTCCTTTGCTGTGCAAAAGCTTTTAAGTTTCGTTAGGTCCCATTTGTTTATTTTTCTTTTTATTTCGATTTCTCTAGGAGGTGGGTCAAAAAGGATCTTGCTGTGATTTATGTCATAGAGTGTTCTGCCTATATTTTCCTCTAAGAGTTTTATAGTGTCTGGCCTTACATTTAGGTCTTTAATCCATTTTGAGTTTATTTTTGTGTATGGTGTCAGGGAGTGTTCTAATTTCATTCTTTTACATGTAGCTGACCAGTTTTCCCAGCACCACTTATTAAAGAGGCTGTTGTTTCTCCATTGTACATTCTTGCCTCATTTATCAAAAATAAGGTGACCATATGTGTGTGGGTTTATCTCTGGACTTTCTATCCTGTTCCACTGATCTATATTTCTGTTTTTGTGCCAGTACAATTATGCCTTGATTACTGTAGTTTTGTAGTATAGTCTGAAGTCAGGGAGTCTGATTCCTCCAGCTCCGTTTTTCTTTCTCAAGATTGCTTTGGATATTCGGGGTCTTTTGTGTTTCATACAAATTGTGAATTTTTTTGTTCTAATTCTGTGAAAAATGCCATTGGTAGTTTGCTAGGGATTGCATTGAATCTGTAGATTGCTTTGGGTAGTATAGTCATTTTCACAATGTTGATTCTTCCAGTCCAAGAACATTGTATATCTCTCCATCTGTTTGTATCATCTTTAATTTCTTTCATCAGTGTCTTACAGTTTTCTGCACACAGGTCTTTTACCTCCTTAGGTAGGTTTATTCCTAGGTATTTTATTCTTTTGTTGCAATGGTGAATGGGAGTGTTTCCTTAATTTCTCTTTCAGGTTTTTCATCATTAGTGTATAGGAATGCAAGAGATTTCTGTGTGTTAATTTTGTATCCTGCAACTTTACCAAATTCATTGATTAGCTCTACTGGTTTTCTGGTGGCATCTTTAGGGTTCTCTATGTACAGCATCATGTCGTCTGCAAACAGTGACAGTTTTAATTCTTCTTTTCCAATTTGAATTCCTCTTATTTCTTTTCCTTCTCTGATTGCCATGGCTAGGACTTCCAAAACTCTATTGAATAATAGTGGTCAGAGTGGGCATCATTGTCTTGTTTCTCATCTTAGAGGAAATGCTTTCAGTTTTTCACCATTGAGAATGATGTTGGCTGTGGGTTTGTCATATATGGCCTTTTCTATGTTGAGGTAAGTTCCCTCTATGCCTACTTTCTGGAGGGTTTTTATCGTAAACAGGTGTTGAATTTTGTTGAAAGCTTTTTCTGCATCTATTGAGATGATCATATGGTTTTTCTCCTTCAATTTGTTAATATGGTTTATCACGTTGATTGATTTGCACATACTGAAAAATCCTTGCATTCCTGGGATAAACCCCACTTGATCATGGTGTATGATCCTTTTAATGTGCTGTTGGATTCTGTTTGCTAGTATTTTGTTGAGGATTTTTGCATCTATGTTCATCAGTGATATTGGCCTGTAGTTTTCTTTCTTTGTGACATCTTTGTCTGGTTTTGGTATCAGGGTGATGGTGGCCTCGTAGAATGAGTTTGGGAGTGTTCCTCCCTCTGCTATATTTTGGAAGAGTTTGAGAAGGATAGGTGTTAGCTCTTCTCTAAATGTTTGATAGAATTCACCTGTGAAGCCATCTGGTCCTGGGCTTTTGTTTGTTGGAAGATGTTTAGTCACAGTTTCAATTTCAGTGCTTGTGATTGGTCTGTTTATATTTTCTGTTTCTTCCTGGTTCAGTCTCAGAAGGTTGTGCTTTTCTAAGAATTTGTCCACTTCTTCCAGGTTGTCCATTTTATTGGCATATAGTTGCTTGTAGTAATCTCTCATGATCCTTTGTATTTCTACAGTGTCAGTTGTTACTTCTCCTTTTTCATTTCTAATTGTACTGATTTAAGTCTTCTCCATTTTTTCCTTGATAACTCTGGCTAATGGTTTATGAATTTTGTTTATCTTCTCAAAGAACCAGATTTTAGTTTTATTGATCTTTGCTATTGTTTCCTTCATTTCTTTTTCATTTATTTCTGATCTGATCTTTATGATTTCTTTCCTTCTGCTAACTTTGGGTTTTTTTATTCTTCTTTCTCTAATTGCTTTAGGTGTAAGCTTACGTTGTTTATTTGAGATGTTTCTTGTTTCTTGATGTAGGATTGTATTGCTATAAACTTCCCTCTTAGAACTGCTTTTGCTGCATCCCATAGGTTTTGGGTTGTTGTGTTTTCACTGGCATTTGTTTCTAGGTATTTTCTGATTTCCTCTTTGATTTCTTCAGTGATCTCTTGGTTATTTAGTATTTATTGATATGTATGTTCCTATTACCATTTTCTTAATTGTTTTTGGTTTGTTATTGTAGGTTTTTTCCTTCTCTCATGTTTCCTGCTTGGAGAAGTTCCTTTAGCATTTATTGAAAGCTGGTTTGGTGGTGGTGAATTCTCTTAGCTTTTGCTTGTCTGTAAAGGTTTTAGTTTCTCTGTCAAATCTGAATGAGATCCTTGCTGGGTAGAGTAATCTTGGTTGTAGGTTTTTCCCCTTCATCACTTTAAATATGTCCTGCCACACCCTTCTGGCTTGCAGAGTTTCTGCTGAGAAATCAGCTGTTAACCTTATGGTGATTCCTTTGTATGTTATTTGTTGCTTTTCCCTTGCTTCTTTTATTATTTTTTCTTTGTATTTAATTTTTTATAGTTTGATTAATATGTGTCTTGGCATGTTTCTCCTTGGATTCATTCTGTATGGGACTCTCTGCACTTCCTGGACTTGATTGACTATTTCCTTTCCCATACTAGGGAAGTTTTCAACTATAATCTCTTCAAATATTTTTTCAGTCCCTTTCTTGTTCTCTTCTTCTCCTGGGACCCCTATAATTCAAATGTTCTTGCATTTAATGTTGTGCCAGAGGTCTCTGAGACTATCCTCAATTCTTTTCATTCTTTTTTCTTTATTCTGCTCTGTGGTAGTTTTTGCCACTATTTTATTTTCCAGGTCACTTATCCATTCTTCTGCCTCAGTTATTCTGCTATTGATTCCTTCCAGAGAATTTTTAATTTCATTAATTTGTGTTTCATCATTGTTTGTTTGCTCTTGAGTTCTTCTAGGTCCTTGTAAAACGTTTCTTGTATTTTCTCCATTCTATTTCCAAGATTTTGGATCATCTTTACTATCATTACTCTGAATTCTTTTTCAGGTAGACTGCCTATTTCCTCTTCATTTGTTAGGTCTGCTGGGTGTTTACCTTGCTTCTTCATCTGCTGTGTGTTTCTCTGTCTTCTCATTTTTTGCTTAACTTACTGTGTTTGGGGTGTCCTTTTCACAGGCTGCTGGTTCGTAGTTTCTGTTGTTTTTAGTGTCTGCTCCCAGTGGGTAAGGTTGGTTCAGTGGGTTGTGTAGGCTTCCTGGTGCAGGGGACTCGTGCCTGTGTTCTGGTGGATGAGGCTGGATCTTGTCTTTCTGGTGGTCAGGACTGTGTCTGGTGGTGTGTTTTGGGGTGGCTGTGACCTTATTATGATTTTAGGCAGTCTCTCTGCTAATGAGTGCTGTTATGTTCCTGTCTTGGTAGTTGTTTGGCATAGGCTGTCCTGCACTGTAGCTTGCTGGTCGTTGAGTGGAGCTGGGTCTTTTAGCGTTGAAATGGAGATCTCTGGGAGAGCTTTCGCCATTTGATATTACGGGGAGCTGGGAGGTCTCTGGTGGACCAATATCCTGAACTCATTTCTCCCACCTCAGAGGCACAGGCCTGACACCCGGCCAGAGCACCAAGACCCTGTCAGCCACACGGCTCAGAAGAAATGGGAGAAGAAAAGAAAGAAAGAGGAAAATAAAATAAAGTTTTTAAAATAAAAAATTAAAAAATCAGTAAAATTTAAAAGTAAAAAAAAGAAAAAAGACGGAAAGAAAGAAGAGAGCAACCAAACCAAAAAACAAACCCGCCAATGATAACAAGCGCTAAAAAACTATTCTTAAAAAAAACAACAACAAAAAAACCAGACAGACAGAACCCTAGGACAAATGGGAAAAGCAAAACTATACAGACAAAATCACACAAAGTCCACCGCCTGAATTTTGGGATGGTTCATTGTCTATTCAGGTATTCCAGAGATGCAGGGTACTTCCAGAGATGCAGGGTACATCAAGTTGATTGCGGAGATTTAATCCGCTGCTCCTGAGGCTGCTGGGTGAGATTTCCCTTTCTCTTCTTTGTTTGCACAGCTCCTGGGGTTCAGCTTTGGATTTGGCCCCACCTCTGCGTGTAGGTCGCCTGAGGGCATCTGTTCCCGCCCAGGACAGGGTTAAAGGAGCAGCTGATTAGGGGGCTCTGGCTCACTCAGGCCAGGGGGCGGGAGGGGTATGGAATGTGGGGCGAGTCTGCGGTGGCAGAGACCGGCGTGACATTGCACCAGCCTGAGGCATGCCGTGTGTTCTCCAGGGGAAGTTTTCCCTGGATCACGGGACCCTGGCTGTGGCGGGCTGCACAGGCTCCCAGGAGGGGAGGTGTGGATAGTGACCTGTGCTTGCACGCAGGCTTCTTGGTGGCTGCAATAGCAGCCTTAGCATTTCATGCCCATCTCTGGTGTCTGTGCTGATAGCCACAGCTCACGCCCGTCTCTGGAGCTCGTTGAGGCAGTGCTGTGAATCCCCTCTCCTCACGCACCCCGAAACAATGGTCTCTTGCCTCTTAGGCAGTTCCAGACGTTTCCCCGGACTCCCTCCTGGCTAGCTATGGCGCACTAGCCCCCTTCAGGCTGTTTTCACACAGCCAACCGCAGTCCTCTCCCTGGGATCTGACCTCCGAAGCCCCAGCCTCAGCTCCCAGCCCCCACCCGCCCTGGCTGGTGATCAGACAAGCCTCTCGGGCTGGTGAGTGCTGGTCAGCACTGATCCTCTGTGCGGGAATCTCTCCACTTTGCCCTCTGCATCCCTGTTGCTGCACTCTCCTCCCTGGGTCCGAAGCGTCCCTCCTGCTACCCCCCAACCCTGTCTCCGCCAGTGAAGGGGCTTCCTAGTGTTTGGAAAATTTTCCTCCTTCACAGCTCCGTACCAGAGGGGCAGGTCCTTTCCCTATTCTTTTGTCTGTTTTTTCTTTTTTCTTTTGCCCTACCCAGGTACGTGGGGAGTTTCTTGCCTTTTGGGAAGTCTGAGGTCTTCTGCCAGCATTCAGTAGGTGTTCTATAGGAGTTGTTCCACATGTAGATGTATTTCGGATGTATTTGTGGGGAGGAAGATGATCTCTACGTCTTACTCCTCAGCTGTCTTGAAGGTCTTCCCAAGTTTTCATCAAATATAATTTTCCTTTGACTTTAATGTTTCTTATAGTGCAGGTCTTCAGAATATGAACTATCTCAGCTTTTTTTTTTTTTTTGGTCTACTTTATTTTACAAGATTTTATTTTATTTTATTTATCTGTAATTTGTTTTTATTTATTTTAAAATTAATTTTTATTGGAGTACAGTTGCTTTACAATGTGTTAGTCTCTACTGTTCAGCAAAGTGAATCAGCTATACGTATACATATATCCCCTCTTTTTGGTATTTCCTTCCCATTTAGGTCACCACAGAGCATCAAGTAGAGTTCCCTGTGCTATATAGGTTTTCATTAGTTATCTATTTTATCTCAGCTTTTGTTTGTCTTAAGAACTCTATTTCACTTCCATTTTTGATGGACATTTTTGCTGGGACTAGATGACATGGTTGACAGTTTTTTTCTTTCATCAGCTTAAAGTTTAAAGGTGGCATTTCGTTTTGTTATCTTCTGGTTTGCATAGTCTCTGTCAAGACATCTGTTTCCATTTTTATTTCTATTCATCTGTAGTAATGTGTCCTTTTTCCTCCAATAGCTTTTAAGATTTTCTCTTAATCACTTACTTTTAGTTATTTGATTACAGTGTGACTTGGAGTAGTTTTCTTACTGTTAATTTTGTTTGGTTTTCATTGAGCCTTATGAGTCTGTAAGTTTAGAGTTTTCATAAAATTTTGGCCATAATTCCTTCAAATATTTTTTTCATATCCTCAAACCTCTATCCTTCTGGGCTTCAATTACACATATGTAAGATCTATATTGTCACAAAGGTCAGTGAAGCTCTGTTCAATTTTTTTTTTCAGCCTTCTTTTTTCTGTACTTCAGTTTAGGTAGTCTCTGTAGTTGTACCTTCAAGTTCATTGATCTTTTCCTCTGTGGTGTCTATTCTACTCTTAATTCCACCCAGTGAGTTTTTCATTTCAGAGTGTGTATGTTTCTTCTTCAGAAGTTTTCATTTGTTTTTGATTTATTCACTTTTCTCCTCATTAGATTCCTGCTTTCCTTTAAATACTTTTGCATATTTATAACAGCTGTTTAAAATGCTCTGTCTGCTAATTCTATCATTTCTAGGTCTGTTTTAATTGATCCTTTTTTCTTTTTTTTCTGATTATGGGTCACATTTTCCTGCTTCTTGGGTGAGCTAGTAATTTTTGACTGGATATTGGACATTGTTTTACATTGTGGTATGCTGTATTTTGTTGTATTCTTTAAATACTGTTGGACTTTGTTTAGGCAACCATTTAAGTTACTTGCATATCACTTGGATCATTTTTGAGAATTTTTCATAAATTTTGTTCTGGAAGTCAGAAGTCCAAAATGAGCTTCACTGGGCTAAAATAGAGGTGTCATCAGGATTGCATTCATCATTGGGATTGCATTCTTTCTGGAGGCTCTAGGGGACAATCTATTTCCTTGCCTTTTCTATCTTATAGAGGCTTCCCACATTTCTTGGCTCATGTTCCCCTTCCATCTTCAAGCCAGCCATGATGTATTGAGTGCTCACATCACATCATATCACTCTAACCTTGATTCTGTCATCTCATTTCCTTCTCTGATTCTGACTCTTTGGCGTCCATCATTCACTTATAAGGGTTCTTGTAATTACATTGGGTCCACCCAGATAATCTAGAATAATCACCCCATCTCAAGGTCCTTAACTTAATCACACCTGTCTCTTTTGCAATGTAGCATAACATAGTCGCAGGTTCTGTGAATTAGTATAAGGACATCTTTGGGGAGCATTATTCAACCTATCACCCCATTGTATAAAGCATTGTTGTATATTTTCCTTTTTCCTTCCCTCCCATTAAATCACTTACTAAGTAACTACAAGCAAAGATTATCTTTAACAGAAAGGCTACATATGGACAAAAAGAAAAAAGTTTAGAGAAAAGGCAGAGTAGTAGAGAAGAAATAACCCTGAACTTGGGTTCTAGTCCCAGTTCTGTTTTTCATTAGCTGTTTATCTTTAAAAATAATTTACCTCTCTGAATCTCTGTTTTCTTTTTTTTTTCCAGGAAAGAATTTTTAATTCTTATATTTAAGTTAAAAATCCAAAAAAGCTTTGATTTAAAATCTACTGAATAAACGACTTGAGGAACTGAATGGCTTTTTCGAATGAGCTTTGGTTTAAGATAATACTGTGAATCTCCATTTTCATATAAGGGAAAATAATTAGGAAGTCTCTTAGATTCATCTGTTTCTACTATTTGATAAATCTTATGTATCCTGCAGTTCGATTAGAGCAGGATATGAAATGTGTCATTGTAGACTGGATTCAAGGCTTATAACCCAGAGCCTCCTGTAGATTTTCAAGGAAATTCAGGTGTTTGGATAAAAGAGACCCATAGTCTGCTTTTGCTACCAGAAAAGGACTGTACAAATCTAATTGCACATGAGGAACTATAACTTAACCAGAACCAAACAGGCTAGTGAGGGAAGGCCCAGGAGTCAGAGAGCAAAGATGAGAAAAAAGACAAAGGGCTGGCACAAGCTCAGTGCTCAGGAGGGATATCTTCTAGCAGTGTTCCAAGGGGATCCAACCAATGTGCTGGTGAAAGCCCCATCATCAAACAATGCAAAGCCCTTCCCTGAGGTTATGCAATGGAAAAACAGACAGACAGTGACTCAGAACCTTAGCTGTGTATGGGATCCACTGAAATAAACTGTCAAAGGGGAAAGGTGGATTACAACAGCTTCCACCAATGGTATTGTGACAGTATGCAAATTAGGTATAGGGTGCGGTCAGAAACCTTAGTCAAAAGTGTTACCAGTGATTAAGGAAGTGCCTGAAGGTTACTAATTAGCATGTGGGTCTGCATGTGTGAATGGAGGTCTGCGAAATGATTTCTCTGCTGGGACTTTGTCAGCTGTTCAGGTGCCATAATGAGAAACAGATTTTGCTGTGGCAAGAGGACTAGAAAAGTCTTCTTTTTCGATCTGACCCATCACCTGAGAGTTTTCACCATATCTCTGGCTTAAAGCTGACGGTGGGTAAGATTGCATGTTGAAAAAAGCAGGGAGCATGACAGCCACACTTCATATTGAGTTTAATGAAGAGGTCAAACTCATTTTTCCAGAGTTCCATGGTCATAGACCATGAAGGACCACAGACAGATAGCAGAGCAAAGGAGTGGATCATTAGAGATGGGACCAATGGTTTGGCTGGAATAATTTGAACAGAATTGCTGAGGACAAATGTCCATGAGGAAGGAGAGGAAAATCTCCCAGTCTCATGCGAAATAAAGCAGGGGTTATAGAGGAAGATTTTTGATGTTTAATTATATTGTAAGATTACAGAAAATTCTCTTTACTAGCTTTTTGGTAGGTATGCCAAATATTATGTCAAATTCCTGGAACCTGTGTCTAAAATAATTTTCTTTCAGGTGGTTCTCATCTTTAGCTTGTAGGCTTTGGATTTGTAGGTTGTGTAGCTTATAAATTCACTAAAGAATTTGGTGAAAAAAATAATAAAATTATTTATAAGCCTGGATTGTTCTAATAGTTTGATCAAAATGGTATATTTGGGCTTCCCTGGTGGCGCAGTGGTTGAGAGTCTGCCTGCTAATGCAGGGGACACGGGTTTGAGCCCTGGTCTGGGAGGATCCCACATGCCGCGGAGCAACTGGGCCCGTGAGCCACAACTACTGAGCCTGCGCGTCTGGAGCCTGTGCTCCGCAACAAGAGAGGCCACGATAGTGAGAGGCCCACGCACCGCGATGAAGAGTGGCCTCCGCTTGCCGCAACTAGAGAAAGCCCTCGCACAGAAACGAAGACCCAACACAGCCAAAAATAAATAAGTAAAATAAAATAATCACTTAAAAAAATGGTATACTTGGTATGAGCAGAAATATAATATCTTTTGGTATGAGAAATAGGGAAACAATGCCAGTGGCATAAGTTAAACTCTGGACTGCCAAGCAAAGAATGGGCCTCTTCATGTCCTGCTCATTGGCAAGAGAGTAACAGACTTCTTTTGGTTGATCAATTCTATTTTGGCTGACCATTTGTGAATATTATTATAAGGCATAAACTGTTTTCTTTTCTAGGGTTTGAAAATCCCAGTGTGATGCAGAGGAGCTAGTGATGCAAAGGAGAGGGGATTATAGAAAAATGTATCTGGCTTTCTAGTAGTATTGGTAGTAGTAACAAAATCAAGCTTCTGGCTTGACAGTGGCAGTAGATTGGTTTGCAGTAGTAGTTGCAACCAGACTGAATTTACAGGGTAGTAGTGGCAGCAATGCTAGAGGTGATGATGGTTGCCCCAAGATTGAATTCGTGAGGACAGTTGTGCACACCATAGTGTTTAATGTTCTTTGGCAGCATCAGTGACTGCTCTACTGGATGAATTTGCCAGCATAATTTTAGACTTCATTCCTTACTACATAGCCCCAAGCCTGGCTTTTCAGCCCTCCTATTTATTTTATAAGATGTTTAATGTCTTTAATGGATTATTTTTGCTTTGGTTCTGCTAGACTTTGGTTTGCTGCTTGGAACTCAGTACGTGTTGGGAACTTCTGGAGACCTTGTTAAAATACAGATTCCGTGGCCTAGACATAATCAGAATATCTGGCACTGGGGCACAGGAAACTAATTTTTAAAGATCATGAGTCAATCGAGAATTTTTTTTTTTCTGTAGCAAGTGACAGAAAACCTAATTCAAATGAGTGTAAGCAAAAAAGGGAATGTTTTGACTCATAGAATTTAAAAGTCTAGGGAGTAGATATTCAGACAGTATGAATTCAGAGCTCAAGCAGTGCCTTCAGGATTTGGTTTCTCTGTTTCCCAGTTCTGTCTTCTGTGGTGTTTTCTTCAGTCTAAAATTTCATGTGGTAGCAAGATGGTGGCAGAGACTTCAGACCTTATATCCTCTCAGCTTGTGTTCTAGTAGACAGATCACTTGTCTTTGTCCTAGATGCCGTGGTTCTGATGGAGATCCATGTCTGAGACCATCACTGTGGCCAAGGGAGTGCAAAGCTCCATTAGCTGACCTGAGTCTCTTGCCACCTCTGGAGCCCAGATTCTCTTAGGAGTACATTTTCTCCCTTCACTTGGCTGACAGTGTCATCGTTTTGCTAACCATTTTTTCTGAGGGCTGTTAGACATACTCATGCTTGCAATTGAGTTGTATACTTTTTAACTCATTTTTCATGAATAGATTGAACACTTACTAGGCATTGTGCTAGGCAAAGGGGATTTTAAGTTGAATATGATATGGTCCTTCTTTTAAAAGAGTATAAGATTGGTTCAAGATGGCGGAGCAGAAGGACATGTGCTTACTCCCTCTTGCGAGAGTGCCGGAATCACAACTAACTGCTGAACAATCATCGACAGGAAGATACTGGAACTCACTGGAACTCACCAAAAACTCACCCAACATCCAAAGACAAAGGAGAAGCCACAGTACGATGGTAGGAGGGGTGCAATCACAATAAAATCAAATCCCATAAACGGTGGGTGGGTGACTCACAAACTGGAGAACAATTATAACACAGAAGTCCACCCACTGGAGTGAAGGTTCTGAGCCCCAGGTCAGGCTTCCCAACCTGGGGGTCTGGCAATGGGAGGAGGAATTCCCAGAGAATCAGACTTTGAAGGTTAGTGGGATTTGATTGCAGGACTTCAACAGAACTGGGGAAACAGACTCCACTCTTGGAGGGCACACACAAAGTAATGTGCACATCAGGACCTGGGGGAAGGAGCAGTGACCCCATAGGAGACTGAACCAGACCTACCTGCTAGTGTTGGAGGGTCTCCTGCAGAGGTGGGGGTTGGCTGTGGCTCACCACAGGGACAAGGACACTGGCAGCAGAAGTTCTGGGAAGTACTCCTTGGCATGAGCCCTATCTGAGCCTGCCATTAGCCCCATCAAAGAGCCTGTAGTCTCCAGTGCTGGGTTGCCTCACGCCAAACAACCAACAAGGAGGGAACTCAGCTCCACTGATCAGCAGACAAGCAGATTAAAGTTTTACTGAGCTCTGCCCACCAGAGCAACAACCAGCTCTACCCACCACCAGTCCCTCCCATCAGGAAGCTTGCACAAGCCTCTTAGATAGCTTCATCTACCAGAGGGCAGACAGGAGAAACAAGAAGAACTACAGTCCTGCAGCCTGTGGAACGAAAAACACATTCACAGAAAGACAGACAAAATGAAAAGGAAGAGGACTATGTACCAGTTGAAGGAACAGGATAAAACCCCAGAAAAACAACTATATGAAGTGGAGATAGATAGGCAACTTTCCAGAAAAAGAATTCAGAATAATGATAGTGAAGATGATCCAGGACCTCGGAAAAAGAATGGAGGCAAAGATCAGAAGATGCAAGAAATGTTTAACAAAGACCTAGAAGAATTAAAGAACAAACACCTAGAAGAATTAAAGAACAAACAAACAAAGATGAACAATACAATAACTGAAATGAAAAGTACACTAGAAGGAATCGATAGCAGAATAACTGAGGCAGAAGAACGGATAAGTGACCTGGAAGACAGAATGGTGGAATTCACTGCCGTGGAACAGAATAAAGAAAAAAGAATAAAAAGAAATGAAGACAGCATAACAGACCTCTGGGACAACATTAAACGCACCAACATTCACATTATAGGGGTCCGAGAAGCAGAAGAGAGAGAGAAAGGACCCGAGAAAATATTTGAAGAGATTATGGTCGAAAATGAGAAAGGAAATAGCCACTCATGTCCAGGAAGCACAGAGAGTACCAGGCAGGATAAACCCAAGGAGAAACATGCCAAGACACATAGTAATCAAATTGACAAAAATTAAAGACAAAGAAAAATTATTAAAAGCAACAAGGGAAAAACGACAAATAACATACAAGGGAACTTCCATAAGATTAACAGCTGATTTCTCAGCAGAAACTCTACAGGGCAGAAGGCAGTGGCACGATATATTTAAAGTGATGAAATGGAAGAACCTACAACCAACATTACTCTACCTGACAAGGATCTCATTCAGATTCGACGGAGAAATCAAAAGCTTTACAGACAAGCAAAAGCTAAGAGAATTCAGCACCACCAAACCAGCTCTACAACAAATGCTAAAGGAACTTCTCTAAGTAGGAAACACAAGAGAAGAAAAGGACCTACAAAAACAAACCCAAAACAATTAAGAAAATGGTAATAGGAACATACATATCAATAATTACCTTAAATGTGAATGGATTAAGTGCTCCAACCAAAAGGCACAGGCTCGCTGAAGGGATATAAAAGCAAGACCCATATATATGCTGTCTACAAGAGACCCACTTCAGACCTAGGGGCACATACAGACTGAAAGTGAGGGGATGGAAAAAGATATTCCATGCAAATGGAAATCAAAAGAAAGCTGGAGTAGCAATACTCATATAAGATAAAATAGACTTTAAAATAAAGAATGTTACAAGAGACAAGGAAGGACGCTACATAATGATCAAAGGATCAGTCCAAGAAGAAGATATAACAATTATAAATATCTATGCACCCAACATAGGAGCACCTCAATACATAAGCCAAATGCTAACAGCTATAAAAGGGGAACTCGACAGTAACACAGTAGTAGTGGGGGACTTTAACACCTCACTTACACCAATGGACAGATCATCCAGACAGAAAATTAATAAGGAAACACAAGCTTTAAATGACACAGTAGACCAGATAGATTTAATTGATATTTATAGGACATTCCATCCAAAAACAGCAGATTACACTTTCTTCTCAAGTGCACACAGAACATTCTCAAGGATAGATCACAACTTGCATCACAAATCAAGCCTCAGTAAATTTAAGAAAATTGAAATCATATCAAGCATGTATTCCAACCACAACGCTATGAGATTAGAAATCAATTACAGGGAAAAAACCATAAAGAGCACAAACACATGGAGGCTAAACAATACGTTACTAAATAACCAAGAGATCACTGAAGAAATCAAAGAGGAAATCAAAAAATACCTAGAGACAAATTACAAAGAAAACACGACGATCCAAAACCTATGGGATACATCAAAAGCAGTTCTAAGAGGGAAGTTTATAGCAATACAATCCTACCTCAAGAAACAAGAAAACTCTCAAATAAACCATCTAACCTTACACCTAAAGGAACTAGAGAAAGAAGAACAAACAAAACCCAAAGTTAGTAGAAGGAAAGAAATCATAATGATCAGAGCAGAAATAAATGAAATAGAAACAAAGAAAACAATAGCAAAGATCAATAAAAATAAAAGCTGGTTCTTTGAGAAGATAAACAAAATTGATAAACCTTTAGCCAGACTCATCAAGAAAAAGAGGGAGAGGACTCAAATCAATAAAATTAGAAATGAAAAAGGAGAAGTTACAGCAGACACCACAGAAATATAAAGCATCATAAGAGACTATGATGAGCAACATATGACTATGACTATCACAAACAACTCTATGCCAATAAAATGGACAACCTGGAAGAAATGGACAAATTCTTAGAAAGGTATAACCTTCCAAGACTGAACCAGGAAGAAATAGAAAATATGAACAGACCAATCACAAGTAATGAAATTGAAACTGTGATTAAAAATCTTCCAACAAACAAAAGTCCAGGTCCAGATGGCTTCACAGGTGAATTCTATGAAACATTTAGAGAAGAGCTAACACACATCCTTCTCAAACTCTTCCAAAAAATTTCAGAGGAAGGAACACTCCTAAACTCACTCTATGAGGTCACCATCACCCTGATACCAAAACCAGACAAAGATATCACAAAAAAAGAAAATCATAGACCAATATCACTGATGAATACAGATACAAAAATCCTCAACAAAATACTAGCAAACAGAATCCAACAGCACGTTAAAAGGATCATACACCATGATCAAGTGGGATTTATCCCAGGGAGGCAAGGATTCTTCAATATATGCAAATCAATCAATGTGATACACCATATTAACAAATTGAAGAATAAAAACCATATGATCATCTCAATAGATGGAGAAAAAGCTTTTGACAAAATTCAACACCCATTTATGAAAAAAACTCTCCAGAAAGTGGGCATAGAGGGAACCTACCACAACATAATAAAGGCTGTATACAACAAACCCACAGCAAACATCATTCTCAATGGTGAAAAACTGAAAGCATTTCCTCTAAGATCAGGAACAAGACACGATGTCCACTCTCGCCACTATTATTCAACATAGTTTTGGAAGTCCTAGCCACGGCAATCAGAGAAGGAAAAGAAATAAGAGGAATCCAAATTGGAAAAGAAGAATTAAAACTGTCACTGTTTGCAGATGACATGATACTATACATAGAGAATCCTAAAGATGCCACCAGAAAACTACTAGAGCTAATCAATGATTTTGGTAAAGTAGCAGGATACAAAATTAACACACAGAAATCTCTTGCATTCCTATACACTAATGATGAAAAACCTGAAAGAGAAATTAAGGAAACACTCCCATTCACCATTGCAACAAAAGAATAAAATACCTAGGAATAAACCTATGTAAGGAGGTAAAAGACCTGTACTCAGAAAACTATAAGACACTGATGAAAGAAATTAAAGACGATACAAAGAGATGGAGAGATATACCATGTTCTTGGATTGGAAGAATCAATATTGTGAAAATGACTATACTACCCAAAGCAATCTGTAGATTCAATGCAGTCCCTATCAAATTACCAATGGCATTTTTTACAGCACTAGAACAAAAAATCTTAAAATTTGTATGGAGACGCAAGAGATCGCCAATAGCCAAAGCAATCTTGAGGGAAAAAGATTGGAGGAATCTGGAGGAATTCTGGAGGAGTCAGACTCCCTGACTTCAGACTATACTACAAAGCTACAGTAATCAAGACAATATGGTACTGGCACAAAAACAGAAATATAGATCAGTGGAACAAGATAGAAAGCCTAGAGATAAACCCACGCACCTGTGGTCAACTAATCTATGGCGAAGGAGTCAAGGATATACAGTTGAGAAAAGACAGTCTCTTTAATAAGTGGTGCTGGGAAACCTGGACAGCTACATGTAAAATGGATTAAAGACCTAAATGTAAGACTGGACACTATAAAACTCTTAGAGGAAAACATAGGAAGAACACTCTTTGACATAAATCACAGCAAGACCTTTTTGACCCACCTCCTAGAGTAATGGAAATAAAAACAAAAGTAAACAGATGGAACCTAATGAAACCTCAAAGCTTTTGCACAGCAAAGAACACTATAAACAAGACGAAAAGACAACCCTCAGAATGGGAGAAAATATTTCCAAATGAATCAACGGACAACGGATTAATCTCCAAAATATATAAACAGCTCATGCAGCTCAATATTAAAAAAAAACCAACCCAATCAAAAAATGGGCAGAAGACCTAAATAGACATTTCTCCAAAGAAGACATACAAATGGCCAAGAGGCACATGAAAAGCTGCTCAACATCACTAATTATTAGAGAAATGCAAATCAAAATTACAATGAGGTATCACCTCACACCAGTGAGAATGGCCATCATCAGAAAATCTACAAACAACAAATGTTGGAGAGGGTGTGGAGGAAAGGGAACCCTCTTGCACTGTTGGTGGGAATGTAAGTTGATACAGCCACTATGGAGAACAGTATGGAGGTTCCTTAGAAAGCCAAAAACAGAATTACCATATGACCCAGCAATCCCACTACTGGGCATATACCCTGAGAAAACCATAATTCAAAAAGAGTCATGTACCAAAATGTTCATTGCAGCTCTATTTACAATAGCCAGGACATGGAAGCAACCTAAGTGTCCATCATCGGATGAATGGATAAAGAAGATGTGGCACATATATACAATGGAATATTACTCAGCCATAAAAAGAAATGAAATGGAGGTATTTGTAACGAGGTGGATGGAGTTAGAGTCTGTCATACAGAGTGAAGTAAGTCAGAAAGAGAAAAACAAATACAGTATGCTAACACATATATATGGAATCTAAGGAAAAAAAAAAAGGTCATGAAGAACCTAGTGGCAAGATGGGAATAAAGACACAGACCTACTAGAAAATGGGCTTGAGGATATGGGGAGGGGGCGGGGTGAGAGGTGACAGGGTAGAGAGTGTCATGGACATATATACACTACCAAATGTAAAATAGATAGCTAGTGGGAAGCAGCCGCATAGCACAGGGAGATCAGCTCGGTGCTTTGTGACCACCTAGAGGGGTGGGATAGGGAGGGTGGGAGGGAGGGAGATGCAAGAGGGAAGAGATATGGGAACATATGTATATGTATAACTGATTCACTTTGTTATAAAGCAGAAACTAACACACCATTGTAAAGCAATTATACTTCAATAAAGATGTTTAAAAAAAAAAAAAGTCATATGCACCCCAATGTTCACTGCAGCACTATTTACAATAGCTAGGTTATGGAAGCAACCTAAATGCCCATTGACAGACGAATGGATAAAGATGTGGTACATATATACAATGGAATATTACTCAGCCATAAAAAGGAATGAAATTGGATCATTTGTAGAGACATGGATGGACTAGAGAATGTCATACAGAGTGAAGTCAGAAAGAGAAACAAGTATTGTATATTAAAGCATATATGTGGAATCTAGAAAAATGGTACAGATGAACCAGTTTGCAAGGCAGAAATAGGGACACAGATGCAGAGAACAAACGTATGGACACCAAGGGGAGAAAGCAGGTGGGGGTGTTTGGTGGTGGTGGGATGAATTGGGAGATTGGGATTGACATATATATATATAAAATAGATAACTAATAAGAACCTGCTGTATTAAAAAAAATAAAATTCAAAAAAAGAAGAATAGAAAAATAATAAAAGAGTATAGATTCTAGTTGGGGGAGACACATAAGTAGGTATTTAAATCTAGTTGATTTACTGTGGAACATCTATTGAGTGCTTGGCACTATACATGTGCAGGGGATACAGCAGTGAATAAAATAAGGTACTTGTTCTGATAGCGCTACATTGTAATGGAGTAAGACAGAAGATAAACCAGTCAACAAACAAGGTAAGAGATAGTGATAAGTATAACTGGAAATTAATCAGACAAGGCCTCTGAGAGGATGGCAGAGATATGAAGGAAGTGAGGGAGTTAGCATGTGGCTATCAGGGAAGAACACAGTAGGCAGAGGAAGCATCAGGTGTAAAGGGCCTGAGGCAGCACCATGTTTGGCCAGTGTAGTTGTAGCAGAGTGTTGGGGAGAGTTGTTGGAGATGAGTTTAGGGAGTTAGTAGGGGGGATAAATTATGTAGGGTCTTGTAAACCATTATGCCCTCCAACATGATAATAATTTGGGGATTCTGAGCAGAGAAGAGACATGGAACAACTCGTTTTCAGAGAATCACTCTGGCTGTGGTATGAAGGGAGACAAGGGTGGAAGCTGGGAGACCAGCTGGGAGGCTGTTACATAACCCAGGTGAGAGAGAATGGGCTGAGCAGGGTGATGAATAGACATGGTAGGTTGGATTGTGGATATATTTTGAAGGCAGGTCTTACAAGATTTACTGGTGGAGTAAATGTGAAACGTGGGAGAAAGAGAGGAGTCAAGGATATCTCCAAGGTTTTTGGCTTGAGCAACTGGAAGAATGAAATTGCTTTTTGCTAAAAAGGGAAGGATTGCTGAAGGAGTTTAGTAAGCTGCCTATTAGACATTCAAATGCATGTATTAAGTTGGGTATTCAAGAGTTCAGGGTAGAGGTTTAGGTTAGGATACATATTTGGGCACTGTTATCCTTCTAAGAGGTATTAAAAGCTATGATAGTGATGATATCACCTAGAATGGGAATAGATAAAAAAGAGCACTCCAAGTTTTAGAGATTAAGGTGATCAGGAGAAGCAAAGGAGATGGAGTAATAGCTGCCAGTGAGATAGGAAGAGAACCAAGAAAAAGTGGTGCCTGGAAGCCGAGAGAAGAAAGTCTTCCAAGAAAGAAGGAGTAGTTAATTATATCAAATGCTGCAACTGTGATGGGTCACTGAGGTGAGGACTAAGGATTGACCATTGTTTATAGCCATGTCAAAGACATTTATGATTTTGTAAAGAGCTATTTTGCTACAAGAGTCAAGATGAAAAGACCAATTTAAATGTGTTCCAGAGATGAAGGGAGGAGAGAAAGGGGTGACAGTAAGTATTGATGATTTTTTGAGGGGGTTTGCTACAAAGGAAAGCAGAAAAATGAGGAAGTAGCTGGAGGGGATGTAGGGTCAAGTGAGGTCAGTGTGGTAAGTGAGTATAAGTATAGTATACTCACAGTGCTTTGGGAGTACATAAGAAATTTGCCTGCAGTAAATATCAGGATGGAGTTTAGAGGAAGGTCTAGGAGCTAGCAGTAATAGCAGGTGAAGAGAAGATTTTTCAAAATAGGAATATGTTTGAAGGTACGTAAGTGTGATGCAACGTACAAATTGCAAGTAATTTGGAATGGCTGGAAGAAAAGACCATGAGGCAAATTAGTAGGATATTAGGCTAAAGGACAGTCAGCATCACACTTTGAAGTGAATTTTACTTTTTGAGCTAAAGAGAATTTTGAAATAGTTTAAGTAGGGGAGCGAGGTAATGAGATTTGCATTTCCAGAGAGAAGACTGGAAGCTGTGCAGAAGATGGGTTAAGTGGGGGATAGACTGGCATCAAAGAGCCAGGAGACTGTTGTGGGAACTCAGGTGAAAAGTGACAAAGGACTGAATTTAGGCAAATGGCAGTGAAATTAGAGGGAACAGATATGCATGATGTGAAGAAGGTAGGAGCCACAAGATTCTTTGACTGGAGTGTATAAGGAAGACTTTCGCTTCTTCCTTTAGGCATTAGATGGATGGTCGGTCATTAGCAGAGTCAAGGACTATAGGAGTAGTTTTAAACATACTATTTTAGTTTTGGATGTGTTGAATTTAAGAGGTATGTGGGAGATTTGAAGTTGAAAAATCTAGTAGACATTATGAGTTTGGAGTTCCAAAAAGAGGTTTGGGCTGAAGATACAGATTTGGGAGTCATGAGACATAAATGTTAGCTAAGTCATGAATTTGGATGAAGTCACTCAGAGAGAGGGTGTAGAGCAGAAGTTCTTTTAATCTGAAGTTCAGCTGAATGTAGCTGGAGGAAAACATCCAATTGTGCTGATCGGTCCCACTTTAAATCTATGACCACCTATTTTAAGTGATCCTTCCATGGCAGAGCAGCAATCTTATTTCTCAAACCTCTTACAACCTTTCTTTTCTCCTCATACTCAGCTGATGACTTTGCATCTAATTAACTGAGAAAATAAGAACAATTGTAAGAGAACTACTTTACCTTCTCACCATCCAACCTACCAGTTACTCTGCATCTGTATACTCTGCTTTTATTCCTGTTGCAACAGGTAAACTGTTCCAGCCCCTATCTAACTAGAATTGTGCACTGAATCTTGTCCCCTCTCTTGTATTCAAGGACTCTGTTTCTGTAATTATCCCCTTTCTCTTTTGCATCATCAATTTTCTGCTCTTTACGCATCATACTCATCCCCATGCTGTAATATGTCCCATCTGAAAAAGGTCTCTTGTGACCCCATGTTCCTATCCCACAACTCCCTCCTCCCATTGCTCTTTTTTAATAACAATTCTCTTGGAAAGAGTTGTCTATAATCACTCTGTCACCTCCCATTTTTTCTGGAACACACTCCAGTCAGGCTCTTGTCCTCTGATTCCACTTAAACCCATCTCATGATTGGCAAAGATTTCTTTCTTGCCAAATTCAATAAACCATTTTTAATCTTCATCTTAGTCATCCTCTCGGCAGCATGAGACACAGTTGATTACTCCCTCTTTCTTGAAACACTTTTTTTTGTTGTTTTTGGCTTCCAGAGCCTCATATTTTCTTTTCTTTTCTTACCAATTGCTTCCTTCTGAGTCTGCTTTACGGGGTCTTTCTATTCTTACTGAAATTGAAAGGGTGAAATACCCCAGAGCTGAGTCCTCAGCTTTCTGGTCTCTATTTGCTGTCCTCCCTAGGTGATCTCATCCAGAGTCATGGTTTTAAATAACATGTGGTCAAATTTCTGTCTCAGAGAGGTCTTTCTTCTCCATGACTCTCCCTACCCTGCTTTGTTTTTCTTCATGGCAATTATCACTATTTGAAATCATATACATATTTAAACTTATTTACTTATTGTCTACATTCCCCATGAGAACAGGGATCTTGTGTGTTTTGTTCTCTTCTTATATCCTCAGCAACTAGGACAATGCCCAGCACATAATAAGCTCTTAAAAATATTTAATAAATATATGTTTTGAAGAGGCTTCCATAGCTTTTGTCTTATTTTTAACTCCCCAAAGGGAAGAACCATTAATCTCTAGAGTGAAAAGATATAAGAGCCAAGGAAAGACACCTAAGGAATACAGATATTTAAGAGGCAAGCAAGAAAAAGGATCCTGAAAAAGAGATGAAGAATTAAGAGAAAGATAGGGGGAAAACTATGAGGCCAATGTGAGCAAAAATTCAAGCGAAAGCATAAAGATAAAGGCAGAATCTTATTTAGGTTGGATAAAAGAAGGACAAGTGTGATTTCATGTGGTAAATGAGAAACTTTGGGGGCTGTGGAAAGAGAAACAAAGAAAAGTGTGAAATCCCAGTGTAGGTTATGGGACTTTACTTGGAGGGAGATGTGGGGCTGGCAGTAAGAAGTGGGGCTTGGAGGAAGAAGTGGAGTGCTGCTGCAATAAATACCTAAACCTGTGGAAGTGCCTTTGGAAATGTATAAGGGGTAGAGACTGGAAGAGTTTTGAGGTGCATCGAAGAATATGGACAGTAAGGAAAATTCTGGTGAGAGCTCAGAAAGAAAGGAGAGCTAGAGAGAAAGCTTCCATCTCTTTAGAGAATACATAACTAATCATGAACTTAATGTTGGTAGAAATAAGGACATTAAATGCCATTCTACTGAGGTGTCAGATGGAAATGAGTAACATGTTATTGGAAACTGTAGAAAAGGCAGTCCTTTTTATAAAGTGGCAAAGAACTTGGCTGAATTGTGTTCATATTCTAGCATTGGAAGGTAGAACTTGCAAGCAATGAAACTGGATATTTAGCTGAAGAGATTTCTAAGCAAAGTGTTGAGAGAGTGGCTTGGTTCCTCCTAACTACTTAGAGCAAAATGTGAGGAGAGAGATGAACTGGAGAAGAAATTGTTAAACAATTCCAGAACTGGAACTTGAAGGTTTGGAAAATTCTCAGCCTATCCGTTTTACAAAAAAAAGAGAAATAAATTTATGTTGTTGAAGCCACCCAGTCTGTGGTATTTTGTTACAGCATTCCAAGCAGATTGTGGGATATTGGTTGCCAGTAGCACCTGGAGGGGTGCGACCTGCAGCATGGGGTGCTGGCCACTTTTCTCTCTGGATTCAGTTCAGGGTTTTGCTGTGAATCAAAATGGTCTGGGAGCTGGTTCTTCAAAAGATTGAGTCCCTCACTTAGTCGTTACTAGGTAATTAATTGTCAAGGTAGTTCATTTTCTCATTTCCAGAGAGGAGGAAAGTCTTCTGGGACAAAGAGTCTATAGCCTGAGTGAAAGGCTACATGGCCTGAAAATGACCACTTTCTCTGCCTGACTTAGAAAGGAGAATGTGGTGTATCTTGCATTCCTGCCTCAAAGAAAGGTTTTAAAGCATAGAAATGTGGAAATGGGCAAGTAATTCAAGGGCCTCAGGGTAAGGCAGAGGTGCCAAGGCTGCCCAGAGGTGGGAGTTTATAGGAGGCAGAAAGACATCCTGAGGACAAGTTTATACAAGAATGCTCAGGGAGGGACATAAAAGGAGGTAAGGCAAGAAGCCTCAAGGTTAACTTGGCATCTTACAAATCTTTTGGAGAAAATCCCCAACTAGGGGCTGTCAAAAAGCCTTCCTGTGCTATCCTCAGATGCTTGCACTTGCCCCAAACCTGCTTCCTTGCTGGATGTGCAACTCAAACCAGTCTTTAGGAACTCAACCTTGGCAGCGTTTGGCGTATCATTTCTTGCTTAGCACTTGCTCTGGGTGGGAGCGGAAGACTCTTCTGAGCAGGTGTTGGCATGGCTAATGCAGAGCTGTGGCCCCTACAGGTGATATTTTGAGGAGAAAAACAGAGTGATTTCTTTCCTTCAGTCATTCTCTCCGTCTCTCCTCCCACCTCCAACATGAACAATTTTGGAGCTTCTGTTGAATAACCAAATTAAATGTTCGACTCTCGATTTTACTCGTCTATTGAGGTATATAAAGCTTCTACAGAAAGCAAAACCTTTCAGAGCAAGATGTGGTCTAGCAAATCTACTAGGCTTTTGTTCTTTAATTACGCATTAAACTTTCTACTAGAGCAGCTAAAGATCCTACCCTCTATTTAACGCTTCTTTTGTGAAAAAAGTATTAATGGATTCACACTTCTAAAACCTGCAAAAGGTTACGCTTTTGCTAAAAGATGAGTATTATTTAGCCTTTAAGAGTCACCTGCAAAATCGTTAACAAAGAGGTATGTCCCACAGGCAGGGCTTCAAAGATGAAGCTAGAAACTTTAACAATATTACTGTAAATGTAATTTTTACCAGTTAGTCAAAATTTTGTCCATATGGCTTGTTACCATTTGGAGGTATTTACTATTAAAGCACCTGCCATACCTCAGTTTGATGAAGAGCAATTACAGTTTGTTAGTGCTTTTACTGACAAAAGTTATCTAGATAGTGTCTTATAATGTGGAGGGCAGTTAAACCTAGTCTAAGAAATAATGCCCAGCAAAGCAAATTAAAATTGGGAATGTTTGGATAGTCTTGTAGTATCAAGAAGAATGACATGCTTGCAGAATTTCTTCTTGCCACTGAATTGACAGGTACTAATTGAGCTAGATTTACTGTTGGATACCATACAGGATAACAGAGACTATGTGAATTCCAGAGAACTGATAAGATTGTGTTACATGTGCAAGAAACCCATTGCTTGTAAACATGATTTTTGCAGAAAATATATCAGTCAACAAAATAAAAGGCTATTCTTACCAAATAGTCTGGTTCTCTTAATTTGTGGTTCTCAAAATGTGGTCTGTGTACCAGCAACATCAGCTTCACCTTGAAACTTGTTAGAAATGCAGATTCTCAGACCTTACCCAGTTCTACTAAACAAAAACTCTAGGGCTGGGGCCCAGCAGTCTGTATTTTAACCAGTCCTCCAGGTGATTCTGATGCATGCTAAAGTTTGGAAACTGCTGTCTTGAACCCAAATCAGTACTGAGGCCAACAGTACTTTTTCAGTTCTATAACTACCTAGGAGTCTTTATGTTGGGAGAGCTTGAGACATGAAATGTGACTGGTCAGATTTTTTATGACAAAATGTTTTGTCTAGTTAGATAGGTAGCTGATGATAATCTTTTCATTAACCCATTCAACAAATATTTTCTGAATGCTTACAGTGTAGGCACTGGACAAACAACAGTGAACAAGACAGGAAAGAGCCCTGCTTCACAAAGTACCATTCTGGGCTGAATATTATATATTAATACAGATATTAATTTAGCACCATGGCTCAAATTGCCTGGTGGTAGACTATAAGGGGGAAAGTTTTTATAATAATCATCTATCCTGGTGGGTGAAAATTGCTCACTCCTTACAGGGAATGAATTCTTTCTGCACTTGACCTGACGTGATAACAGTGTCGCATTCATGTTAAGTTAACACACATTCCCTGAAAAGTGATCAGTTCAATCAGTTGTTTCATTAAACAACCCCAAATGACTGGGTTTTACTCCACTGAATTGTTCAATCCAACTAGTGGTGTTGGAATTATGTCAATTTAGGATGAATCTTCACCTATGCAGAGGGTTATATCTGAGGATTTCAGGTGGAAAAAACACTGGTGAATGAAAACCAACATTTGGAACATAAATGATCCAGATTGGTTACTACCTGATTTTACTAGTTTTTTCTCAGTGTTCCAGTTTATTTTATAATATACACAGCCTACTTCAACCATGTTAATAATAAGAGATGATATAAGGAAAATTTAGGACTAATACCTATCTTTTAACACCAGTTTAATACTTGCTCTCATGGTGCTTACAGACCAGCTTTAGAGAAGTAAACAGGCAATTTTTTTATAGTAAAATGTGTTAAGGGAAGTCCAGAATGCTGTGAGAGTATTTAGGAAGGGGATATCTAACTTGAAACTGGGAATGCAGGAAGGTTTCCTAGAAGAAGGGACTTGAGAATGGAAAGATGATTAGGATTTAGCCAGACCAAGGGGAGTGGCAAGAGTGATGGTAGTAGACAGAATAACATGCACAGCTGAAAGGGAACCTATTTTTAGTAAACTATAAATAGTTCAACATGACTGGAGCATATAATGTGAAGAACACAATATGAGTTTGGAGAAGTATGGAGAGACCATAATCATGAAGGATCATTTATGCTAGGTTTAGGTGTTTGGAGGTTATCCCAATGGCAACATCCAGTTATTGAAAGATTTTATAGGGAACAGGATGTAGTGTGATCAGAATTTTAGTAAAATCACTTTGGAAAGACAGTTGGAGACTATTGTAGAAACAGTGGAAATAGAGAATAGTAACTTGAAATAGGCAATGGCAGTGGTGATAGACAGTAGCTTAGAGAACTTCGTTAAGAGGTAAAATCAGTTGGCCTGGTGATTAGCTGTGAGAGAACGAAAACACAGAGTTAAAGATGCTTCCCAAGAATCTGACTTGAACAACTGGTTGGTGACATTTAGAGAAGCTGGGAACTGAAGAGGAAGAGCAGGTTTGGAATGGAAGACTATGAATTCACTTTTTTTTTTTATAGTAATCTTTTATTTATTTATTTATATTTATTTATATTTTATTTTTGGCTGTGTTGGGTCTTCGTTTCTGTGCGAGGGCTTTCTCTAGTCGCGGCGAGTGGGGGCCACTCTTCATCGCGGTGCGCGGGCCTCTCACTGTCGCGGCCTCCCCCGTTGCGGAGCACAGGCTCCAGACGCGCAGGCTCAGCAGTTGTGGCTCACGGGCCCAGCCGCTCCGTGGCATGTGGGATCCTCCCAGACCAGGGCTCGAACCCGTGTCCCCCGCATTGGCAGGCAGACTCTCAACCACTGCGCCACCAGGGAAGCCCTGAATTCACTTTTGAACCTGACAAGTCTGAGTTGGTTGTGGAAATTACAAACTGAGATAGTCAACAAATAATTAGATATACAGGAAAGACATTTGGTAATAAGGGTATACATTTAGAAGTTTATAGATGTAATAGGAACCATCAAAGCACATAGATTCATATACTTGAGAGGATGTAGAGTGAAAAAAAATTCCAAGCATGATCCTTGTAGAACAGACACCTTCAGGGACAGGCAGAGGAAGAGGATGCTACAACAGGTATTGAGAAAAAGTAATCAGAGGAAGAAGGAAAACTGGAAGGGTGTGTCATAATGGAAGCTAAGGGAAGAGTGTTGAGAGGAAGGAGTGATCAGCTGCCACAGATACTGCTGAGAGCGCAAGTCAGACTGAAGTTTGTTGTGTTTAGCAACAAGGAAGTTGTCGGTGATCTGCTGAGAGCAGTTTTTACTGGAACAGTAGAGTCACAAACAAATTGAAGTGGTTAGGGAATGAGTCAGAGTTGAACAAATGGAGATTGTGAGTCTGGGCAGATCTTTAAGTGATTTGGCTTTGAAGGAGAAAAATGAATGTGACGCTGAAGGAGGTTATTTATTTGTTTTTAAAGGATGGCCTAGTCTTGATGGGAAGGAGCTAGTAGAAGAAGAGTTTGAAGAATCGTGAGTGATAGGAGATGGGTGAAAGGTTGAGATTCCAAAGAAGTCTGGAGGAATTGGGATTCAGAACATAGAGGAAGGGTTATCCTTAGACAGGAGAAACTGGAGGGAAGAATTATGAAATATTGAGCTCTGTGATGGAAAGTTGAGGGATTTCCCATCTGATGGGTTTTATTGTCTTTATGAAGTAGGATAAGTGGTCATCGACTGAGTATGAAAAGTGGTTTGAAGTTGGAAGTTTGAGGAAAGTAGAGGTTTGTAATAGATGTTCTTACACTGTAGCCCAGAAGGAGAAAACAAAATAATGAAAAAAAAATGCTGCCAATTAAACTGTAAGATGTCCTCAGGTTTTAGAGATGCTAAAATACAAAACGGACATCTTAAGAACTAATGAAGCAAGTTCTTGATAAGATGCAAAGAGAGTAAAGAGAATTCATCCACATTAACACAAACAGAAGATATGAGCAGAAGTTCTGATGTTAATTAACATGAAAAGAGACAACGTGGCAGTTATGTAAGCATAACATAGCAAATAAATCAATAAATTATAAGTAAGATATATAGGATAACAAGACTGAGGAATAACCTAGTCCAGAAAATATGTAATTAGAGGGAACAGAAAAAAATTTTCCATGAGTGTTTTGCAAATAGAAGGATTTAATAAGAACATGACATACATATAATAAACTTTCAAATAGAAGAATAAAATGAAAAGGGAGGTCACAGAGCTAAAAAAACAGAGGACAAACACTATACAGAGCTGATTTATCTGGTAGAGTAATGGACAGCTTTGACATGGCTTAAAACTGAGTTTTTTTTTTTTTTTTAACATCTTTATTGAAGTATAATTGCCTTACAATGGTGTGTTAGCTTCTGCTTTATAACAAAGTGAATCAGTTATACATATACTATATGTTCCCATTTCTCTTCCCTCTTGCATCTCCCTCCCTCCCACCCTCCCCATCCCACCCCTCTAGGTGGTCACAAAGCACCGAGCTGATCTCCCTGTGCTATGCGGCTGCTTCCCACTAGTTATCTATTTTACATTTGGTAGTGTATATATGTCCATGACACTCTCTTACCCTGTCACATCTCACCCCACCAAAACTGAGTTATTGATGTGAAGGAAAGGCTTAATAGAATCAAAGCAAAAAATACATTAAAATAATTAGACAGAAGATAATATAGAGGAGACAAAGCTGATATAGCAGAAAGATAATTGGAATCCCTGAAGTAAAAAACCCAACAAATAGCCCAGAAAATATTATTTGATATTATGTATTCATAAATATAATATAAAAATATGTAATATACACAGAGTATATATAGAATATATATATATTCCATATAGTAAGATTTAATGTCAGAAGACAATGGCAGGAAGAGAACACAATCCAAGAATGTAATACCCAGCCAAATTGCCATTCATGTATAAAGGTAACAGGAAGTTATTCCTAAACATTCAAGAACTCAGTGAATCCAGAACATATGAAGCCTCTCTGAAAAAAAGAAAGACTGATGAAATACTGATAATCAAAGAATAAATTAAAAATTTAGAATGCAGGAATGGAAAAGATAAGGTAAAAGAACAGGCAGTGATTGTCAGATCCATTTATATATCAATCTAAGATTTAACAACTGGAGGAATTATAGCTGTCTAAGCTAATGTAAATATTATAAACCCTGAGAGTATAAAAATAATAACTAACTAAAATGAAGCTGTGGGAAGTGAAACTTACTAATTTTCTTTTCTTGCTTAGGAAGGAGTCAGTTTATACTGTCTATATTAAACATATAGTTTAATCATCATTTAATAATTTAAGCTGTTTGTATTTTATAATTTTTTTATAACCTTAGAGAGGTATTTGGGGAAATAATAGATTTTACTGTGATAAAAAACATTTAGCTGAAGTTCAGCAATTTTTTTAGTGCACTTCCATTTCTTTTTCTTCTTTTAAAATCAGTGGCGGTTATATTTAATGCTTCTTTATGAAAATGTAACATGTATACTGTAATTCTATTTTAATAAATTCTAATTGATCTGCTTATATACCTATCATTTATCTATCTAATTTACATGTCTATGTGTGTTTATGCATATAGACATACCTAGGATAATGGTCACCTAATGAAAAAAATTGTTATTTGTGGATTTGGGGATGATTATTTCACTTTTTTCTTTATACTTTTTTGTGTTATATAAATATCTTTAATAAGCATTACTTTAAAATTGCCATATGCTCATTTTGAAAAATTAAGAATTTACAGAAAAGTACAATAAAGAAAAAAATCTTATAATTTTACGTCCCAGAAATTATTATTATTTTGTTACATGTCATTCCAGACTTTTTCCTGAATATAAACACATGGTCATTCACATACATATACATTTTTTTTTTTGGCTGCACCGCATGGCATGCGGGATCTTAGTTCCCCGACCAGGGATCGAACCTGTGCCCCCTGCAGTGGAAGCACAGAGTCTTAACCACTGGACTGCCAGTGAGGTCCCTATTTTTTAACAAATTGAGATCCTCTTGTTCACACTATTGTTTTTTTTAATTCATTAATTAATTTATTTTTAGCTGTGTTGGGTCTTCGTTTCTGTACGAGGGCTTTCTCTAGTTGCGGCAAGTGGGGGCCACTCTTCATCGCGGTGCATGGGCCTCTCACTATCGCGGCCTCTCTTGTTGCGGAGCACAGGCTCCAGACGCGCAGGCTCAGTAGTTGTGGCTCACGGGCCTAGTTGCTCTGTGGCATGTGGGATCTTCCCAGACCAGGGCTCGAACCCGTGTCCCCTGCATTGGCAGGCAGATTCTCAACCACTGCGCCACCAGGGAAGCCCCACACTATTTTTTAATGAGCTCATTTAGTATATTGTGGACATCTTTTAACATCAATAAATGTAGGGTCACACTGTTATTTTAAGTAAAATTTTTTTGTATGTTTATTCCATAATTTATTTTACCAGTCTCCTAAGGAGAGACATTTAGAATGTTCAATAGTTTTCATTATTATAAAAGCAATCCTAAAAAAAAAAAAAAAAAAAAAAGCAATCCTAGGGAACAGCTGCACTCACATATATTTGCACACTTATTTAATTATTTATTAAGGTAAGTTCCTAAAAGTAGAATTTCTGGGTTTAAATCTGTAGTTTTTTTTGCAGGGGGGAGAAGCAAATTTTGTGTGTGTGTGTGTGTGTGTGTGTGTGTAACCATGCATCAGGCAGTATGTTGCACATTCTTTTCCACCAAAGAGAAGGAGTGAGCCTGCATTTCTTGGGGTCTGAGCGTATGTCTTCAAATGTCCAGTGGCAAGTGTGAGTTGTCTTTGATTTTCATATTTTATCTTAAAAATTCATACTGATTTTCGCACTCTGTTTTTAAAAAATATAAATGTCATGTCTTATACCTCCAGATCTTTGAGTAAATTTGATGGTCCACGAAAGTGTGTCAAGAATATCTTGTTGCATAGAAAGCCCAGAGACAAACCCACGCACATATGGTCACCTTATTTTTGATAAAGGAGGCAAGAATATGCAATGGAGAAACGACAGCCTCTTCAATAAGTGGTGCTGGGAAAACTGGACAGCTACATGTAAAAGAATGACATTAGAACACTCCCTAGCACCATACACAAAAATAAACTCAAGATGGATTGAAGACCTAAATGTAAGGCCAGACACTATACAACTCTTAGAGGAAAACATAGGCAGAACACTCTATGACATACATCACAGCAAGATCCTTTTTGACCCACCTCCTAGAGAAATGGAAATAAAACCAAAAATATACAAATGGGACCTAATGAAACTTAAAAGCTTTTGCACAACAAAGGAAACCATAAACAAGATGAAAAGACAACCCTCAGAATGGGAGAAAATATTTGCAAATGAAGCAACTGACAAAGGATTAATCTCCAAAATTTATAGGCAGCTCGTGCAGCTCAATATCAAAAAAAACAAACAACCCAATCAAAAAATGGGTGGAAGACCTAAATAGACATTTCTCCAAAGAAGATATACAGATTGCCAACAAACACATGAAAGAATGCTCAACATCATTAATCATTAGAGAAATGCAAATCAAAACTACAATGAGATATCACCTCACACAGGTCAGAATGGCCATCATCAAAAAATCTAGAAACAATAAATGCTGGAGAGGGTGTGGAGAAAAGGGAACCCTCTTGCACTTTTGGTGGGAATGTAAGTTGATACAGCCACTATGGAGAACAGTATGGAGGTTCCTTAAAAAACTAAAAGTAGAACTACCATACGACCCAGCAATCCCACTACTGGGCATATACCCTGAGAAAACCATAATTCAAAAAGAGTCATGTACCACAATGTTCATTGCAGCTCTATTTACAATAGCCAGGACATGGAAGCAACCTAAGTGTCCATCAACAGATGAATGGATAAAGAAGATGTGGCACAGATATACAATGGAATATAAAAAGAAACGAAATTGAGTTATTTGTAGTGAGGTGGATAGACCTAGAGTCTGTCATACAGAGTGAAGTAAGTCAGATAGAGAAAAACAAATACTGTATGCTAACACATATATATGGAATCTAAAAAAAAAAAAAAAAGGTCATGAAGAACCTAGGGGCAGGACAGGAATAAAGACGCAGACCTACTGGAGAATGGACTTGAGGACACGGGGAGGGAGAAGGGTAAGCTGGGACAAAGTGAGAGAGTGTCATGTACATATATACACTACCAAGTGTAAAACCGATAGCTAGTGGGAAGCAGCCGCATAGCACAGGGAGATCAGCTCGGTGCTTTGTGACCACCTAGAGGGGTGGGATAGGGAGGGTGGGAGGGAGGGAGATGCAAGAGGGAAGACATATGGAGTATATGTATATGTATAGCTGATTCACTTTGAAATAAAGCAGAAACTAACACACCATTGTAAAGCAATTATACTCCAATAAAGATGTTTAAAAAAAAAAGTTATCTTCTTGCTTGTGCAGCCCCCATTACACTGCCCTATTCTTTGTTTGAAAAGCACATAGAAGGGATAAATCAACAAAAGCTAATTGTTAATTAAGGAACAACCATCAATTAAACATTTTGTTAGGTTACTGTGAGGCATTACAATAAAGTTGAGAATATAGTCCCTGCCTTTGAATAGCCCCCAATTTATTTGTTTTCCTTTAACAAGTCATCAAAGAATTATGGGCTAAGAAGTTCTACGATGAATTTTCTTGACAGCATGGGAAGTCCCTACTAGCGTTTACTGCACACTTCCAGAGACTTGCTAATGTGTTTGTTTTAGATTCCAAGGCATCATCCTCATCTGTAGCATTCTAGAGTCTTGGGGAGGGGATCAGGTACCCTGCTGTCACAGGAGACAGTGTAATGAAGATAGTTTTTTAGGCTTTCACATTTGGGACCAGTACAGTGTAGAAAAATGTAATTGAACTAGATCCTACATTAATGATGACATCCAATTCAGTAAACCTTTTGATATACATGATCTTAAACACTTAAAGTTAAGGAGGGTGAGGAAAATGTCAATAGGAAGGGCTCTAGGGATATGAAGGTAACCTTCAGAACCCATTCTGTCTGTTGCTGTTTAACTTCTGTGTTTCCATCCCCTTTTCCTTACAGTGACCCTGATGATGCCGAAGAGTCCCGAGAACAAATAAATAGATGTTTGCCCCAGATAACGAATCAAAGGCTTTAACTTTTATTTAGTATTCTGCACTTACTAAAGGAACTAAGACATGATCTTTAGTTTTAAGAAGACCTTTAACATCAAGGATTGTTATAGAAAGTGTTTGCTTGTGAACCTTGAGCAAAACCAGAGGCTTTTTCATCTTCTGAGCTGGGTCTCTCTGTAACTTAGTCCCAAGTTTTCCCATTGCATGCCTTGGTCTGACCGTCAAGGGTCGCTGGCAGGGAGGGTGCCCCGTGTCTGTCCTTTTCTGTCCCAACCCCATCCTGGGATCAAAAGGATCCCTTGATCTCCCTTAGCGCCCTTGCTTAATGGGCTTCTATGTTCTCCCAGGACAATTCTGTTGTTTCTTCTGACCCAGACACACTTCATTCCTCGGGAAGGAGGCACCTGTCCTCTTGCTCTGGGTAGAACCAGATGTCCTGATTCTGAAATATTTTTGCCCAGGTTATTATCCAAGACTGAGCTGAAGATCTGGTAGGGCAAAGGGCAAGACGCAGTCACACTGATGTGGAAGAAGTTATGCTGCCTTTGATTTTATTTATTTATTTGAATAGAATTGAATTCATCATAGTCCTTGGTTTATAAAATACTGTCATTGTTTCATAAATGGCTCTTTAATTTATTTTAATTGTCTATTTATGCTTTTTATAGTATAATGGACAATGAATCCACTACCCACTCAAGAACTAATATGTTCCCAATCAATTATCTCCCTCTGTATTTCTTTTCTGCTTATTTATTTCTTAATTTCTCCTTTTATTTATAACAATGAGACCTTTGCCAGTTATGAGGTGAAGCGGATGTCTTTACTTAAATATAATCCAGTTCATAAAAAAATATTCCTCCAGGCGCCAAACTTCCTGGTGTAGCCATTCATGAAGAGAGTTTCATGAGTTATATAATGGAGATCTAAAGACCTGGTGTGGAAATTCCACCAGGCAGAGGTGGGGCTAAGATTTGGAACAGTTATTATTTTGACCTTACTTAGCAGGGGCACATCAGTGTGGTAGTAAAAGGATGCTGCCTGACATGGTGCCAGTATCCACAAAGGACAAAGACAGTAAAAGATGGTGTGTGTGTTTAGTTGTACAAATAAGCAAATTATTTAAGGGTGAGAGATGTTTTAACATTTACAAATTAGAACTATTTTCTCCTTTAATCCAGTTCAGAGGAAGTATGATTCACACGAATCTTCCTTTATGTTTCATATTGGCACTGGTTTACATGCTAGTTGGTAAGCTGCTAGTCTTTGAACAATCAACTCAGATCAGACTTTCTTTTTTCTTAAAGTTTCTGACCATATTAGACAGATTGGTAAAGGAGCCTTTTAGTTTAGTGATTTAGTTGTTTGTTGGTCTGGACTATCAGAGGAATTTTCTTCCCCTGCAGCTGGCTGTAGTCTTAAATTCTTGCCTAAACATGCCTGGATCTGGAATGAAAATTCTGCCTTGCTCTACAAAGCATTTCTCCATATTGTCACTCCTCTGGGACTGGTGACTTTGTAGTTTAGAAGATTTCACTCAGGCTCAGCTTTTTTTAAAGTTAAAAATTATATGACAGTTTCTGCAGAATTATAGCTGAATTCTGTCCTAAGCAAAGTAGGTAATTATAAATAATTTTGGGAAGGAAAAGGCCCATGATCATTCTTAACCTAAAGCATTATTTTCCCTTTATATTTTCAAGAAGTAAAGGCCCATGATTATTCTTAACCTAAAGCGTTATTTTCCCTTTATATTTTCAAGAAGTACAGTTGTTAATAATTGAGAATTACTCCTTTGGATTTACACGTATAAAAACAGTTATTCAAAGTGAGAGGTTAGTTAGCCTTTTTCCTCACTGGAAAAAGTGTCCCAGCTCAGATCAGGCCATTAGCACCACCTAGTGTATCACACACGCACAGAAACACAAAGTCAAACTCCAGGACAAAACATCCAAAAAAGTTTTTTAGATCTTTGGAAAAATTATAGGTAGGGCCATCTGGGACAAACTCCTTTGTGGCTCATACTTTCAGCTTTAATATTTTTTATAAAGTTGAAAACAGGGAACATAAGAGGATGTGTCAGAGAAAAGAACACCAAGATTATGTGGAAAGAAATAGGTAGGGAGACTGGGGAAGGGAATTAGCATTTGCTGAACGCCTACTGTGTACCTGGCTGTGTGCTTTGCTTATGTTTTCTTGAAGTAGTGAGTGGAGTTGTGGTTTTTCTCTCACTAAATCTTTGGTGCAAATGAATGATACAACGGGTTGATGTTACTACCTGACTCCAGGTCTTTTCCAGAACCTGGGAAGTCACTGTTGGGAGACAATTTTGCATGGGTCTCTTGCACATCTAGTGAAAGAGGCACTGACAGTCTTTTGTTCCAGATTATGTTTTCAACGGTGTTTTATAGTGAACAGTCTTGGAAAATAGAAATAGTGTCTCCCTTCAGAGCAGAGGTTTGCTTTTGTCCAGTATAATAATGTCTCCTCCTGGAGCAAAGGTTGGGCAGGTTTGCTTGCAGCCATTATGAGATTTGGGTCTCCTAAACCTGGGGTCCCTCATCTGTGATGCAAACCCATGGTATGTACAGCGTCCACCTGGGCATCCCCCCGCCCCTGTGCCACTGTGGGACCCGGGGGGCAAGGGAAACTGATACAAATATGAAGCTCATGCTGCTGCTGTGGCTTGAGTGCTAAAGTCCTTTTCTCTGATCCAGGAATCTTGTATCTTCTAGCAGCACCCGTGAAACTGGCAGGCTAACTGGTTAGCATGCAAGCAGGGTAAAATCTCAGACCCTTTGTAGTTCTCGACCGTCACCACGCCGAGTGAGTGCCTAATTGGTAGATACCTGGTTCCTACAGCCGTGTAGTTCCTGCCCTCCCCACCCCCCAGAAGGAGGGATCCCAGTTCATCATGCCCTTGCTCTGACTACAGTCATGCCCCATTTTAGGAAAAATCAGGTGTTATGGATAATCCAAATATTAAAACTAAAACCAGCAGATGATTAGGCACAGAATATATAACATTTGTATTACACTTCACAGAGTACATATATAATTATATAATATTGGAATTGCAGGAACTGGTTTTTTTAAATAGGTTTAATACAGTCTTAGTTAACTGTTTATAGCATGATGAATTTCCAGGACTCACTAGAATTGTTTATTATGTTTATCATAAAAAAAAAGACAAACCCAGAGGTTTGAAGGCATTTCTACTGAGCCAGGTTTTTCTAAAGATATAATTTTTCTTATTCCTGGAAACTTGAAAATCGCTCTCAAACTTTAGAATTACAGTGTAGGAGTGGGTTCATTTTGTGTGTGTGTGTGTGTGTGTGTGTGTGTATGTTTGTTAAAATGCAAATTATCCAGTTTCTAATTCACCGGATCTGGGCTGGGATTCAGGATTCTACATTTTCAAAATGTAACCTTGGGGTAGGTTCTGATGTTGGTGTCTCAGGAACCACATTCTGAGAACCGTCTTGAAACAGTTTATATGTGTATATATATATATATAGGTATATACATATATATAGGTATATATATATATATATAAACTGTTTCCATATGCATATAAGTTTATATATATGTTTATATAAATAAAAGTTTATATATAAACTTTTATTTCATATATATATGAAATAAAAGACTCCTCAAGTAAATGAATGACTTAAGATATGCAAATGATTTTTGCAACTGTGACCTCTGATAATAAGAATGAGTTATTTTTTCATAGGTTGCTGATGACCTTTGTCGTAAGAATAAGTGAGTGCCGCCTGGGTGTAGGACTGCTTGTGATTTCCAGTGCACAGGATAGTAAACAGTGGCTGAAGCAGTTATATTTTCTTTTTGTTTAATCAGGAAATACTATGGGCAGCAATATGGTTTATATCTTGAGATGGTTTCATTTTCATATCCATTGCCTTCCCTTCCTCATTGTTTCCAATTCTTGTAATTGGAGTTTTATGAATAGGGATTGAAATCCTAAAGGACATGGCTTCAATCTTTCTTTTTTTTCTTTTTTGTAAAAGCCTGTTGTTTTATTTTATTTTTAAATTTTAATTTTATTGGAGTATAGTTGATTTACAATGTTGTGTTAGTTTCAGGTGTATGGCTTCAATCTTTCTTTACCTTTCTTAAAAACATTTCACTGGGCGCTCATGAAAATCCATAGTGGAGGTAAAAGACTCATTTTATCCTCATTTTACAGATGTAAAAACTCTCAGGCAAAGACGTTAAATGAATTCTGAGAATAACACACGTAAGAAATGATTGAACTAATGCTTGAATCTTGATTTTCTGACTCCTACCCTTCACTCTTCCCTATACACACAACCACCTCCTATATGAGCTCTACAGGGATCCTATTACATTTTGGATATAATTTGATTTTGACGAAATGTAATTTATATGTACATTTCCAGGACAAAGAATCTCCTATTGTCTAAGCATGGTACACCTGTGCAGCAAAGAAAAAACAGTGACATCCTTATGATATAAAAAATACCCCAGAGGAAAAGACAGGGTTCTGTTTTCAAAATGAAGTGGTGTCTGCAATAAACAGAACCAAGCCTAATTACAGAACATTATGCTCTGTCCCCAAGACGTGCACATTGAATTATCTTACCAGTCTTCAAAATGCCCCGTGAGAGAGAGGAATGGAAAAGGCAGTGCAGAACAGGCTCAGATTGTGGACAGACTGCCATGTTAATTCTGAAGGGGACTTGGGGACCACACCTTGATTTCTTGTTCCCAAGTACCATGCCAACCATTGCTCTGGGCTTCCTGACTTTCCCAGAGACTTCTCTAGATTTTGTATTTTCCAGGGCACCCAGACCCTGTCTGGCTTTCAGTAAATGTTTGGTAACAACAATAACACAGAAGTGACTGTTTATTCAGATGGAAATTAGCATGGATGAGATAACATTCTGGATTTCTGTTTCCCACTCCTATGATTGTGAGTTTAAGCAGCAAGAGAGAGAATGGATTTAATACACATTTCTATCGCTGGTAGAGATTGGCAATACTTACCTTGGAATAGGTTCTTTATTGTTTTCAAAATGCTCTCATGTGTATTAGCCCCCTTAACCAAACACCTATGAATTGAGCAGCACAGACATCTATTTCATTTTATAATGGAGTTCAAAGAGATTAATTGACTTGCCTACTGTTGCAGTAATTGAGCTTGTCTGATTTTGAACCTGGTGCTTGACTCATTTTAAATTTTTTATTCACTTAACCACAAAGTCTGAGATTCTCCTCTAGCCAGAAAGTGGGCATCACCTTAGAACCCTGTACTCTACAGCGTGGTGCAGTGGCCAGAATATCCTGAGTCTGATTCCAAGTTCTGCCTACCACCTGCCTTGGTCAAGTTGTTTAACCTACCTAAGTCTCAATTTCCATATTAGTCAGAACTAGCTTGGAGCCTGGGAGGGATTCACTATTGATATAATTGGAAAGGCAGGTGTGTAACAGAGAACAACGGGAACCAAGGTCTTATTGGATTGGGGCTCCTCTCTTTGCTTCTTACGGACCCCTGTTTGATTCCTTCCCACTGCAGTTCTGCCTCTCTGTGCTATATGCCAGTAATTAAGGTACTGACACGTGTGCCATTTTGCTATGAGAGGAAGGTGCCCTTTACCCCAGTTAGAATTCAGATAAACCTGGGTAAAAGTTTCCTTCTTCTGGTCATGTCACCCTAAGACAGTGGCCAGAAATGTAAGCTACTGTAATGACCCACCTTGGGTGACTGGTCTTGGAGGGCACAGGGCTCTACATTGACTCTACTTGAACCACATGCCTGGGGTGGGGAGAAGCAGTTTCCTAAAAGAAGGGGGAGGCTGTTACTAGATGAAGAGGGAAGGGGTTCTGGCAGATAAAATCAATAGATGTGCACTATGGGCTTTCAATGTCAAGTAGGAATGCTAATGCTGACTTTTCTAGATACTTTGGTGAGGATTATGGATGCACTGAAAACTACTAAATCTATATCTTCAATCCTGATACCTTACTGACGTTCTCATCCTTTTTGTCTAAAAGATCAATGTCAAAAATCCTTCACATGGCACCAAGACGCCTTTGTTACTTGCCCTTTGGCTTGCCTCTTGAGCCTCATATCTTTCTGGTCCTTTCTGGAACTCCATATTCTGATCTTACCGAACCTCTTGAAACAACATGCTCTCTCATCTCCAGACCTCAAAATGTGCCAGCATGCAGTCGGTTACTCTTGAATATATATATATATATATTTTTTTTTTTTTAATATTTTATCTTCTATTCTATTCTATTCTATTCTATTCTATTCTATTCGATTCGATTCGATTCGATTCGATTCTATTTTTGGCTGCGT
This sequence comes from Eschrichtius robustus, assembly GCF_028021215.1. NCBI lineage: Eukaryota > Metazoa > Chordata > Mammalia > Artiodactyla > Eschrichtiidae > Eschrichtius > Eschrichtius robustus. The sequence goes on along the minus strand of NC_090837.1, from coordinate 39,976,036 downwards.
TGGGTCTTCATTGCTGTGCACAGGTGGGCTTTCTCTAGTTGCAGCGAGTGGGGGCTACTCTTCTTTGCCACGTGTGGGCTTCTTATTGTGGTGGCTTCTCTTATTGCGGAGCACAGGCTGTAGGCACGCGGGCTTCAGTAGTTGCAGCACATGGGCTCAGTTGTTGCAGCACATGGGCCCTAGAGCACACGGGCTTCAGTGGTTGCCGTGCGTGAGCTCAGTAGTTGTGGCATGCAGCTCTAGGGTGCGCAGGTTTCAGTAGTTGTGGTGCGTGGGCTCAGTAGTTGTGGCTCATGGGCTCAGTAGTTGTGACGCACAGGCTTAGTTGCTCCACAGCATGTGGGATCTTCCCGGGCCAGGGATCAAACCCGTGTCCCCTGCATTGGCAGGCGGATTCTTAACCACTGTGCCACCAGGGAAGTCCTTGAATATATTCTGAATTTATTAATCAGCTAATTAATTAATGAGTAGTAGTGTCTGGCCCATAACAGGTGCTCACTGTATAGAAGGTATTATTTTCCATTTTGTCTGTAAGCTGCCAACCATACTGTTACATTCATCTCAGTCCAACCAAAGGCCAGAATCCTTTTGTGATGAAACACTTATTCTCAAAGGTAGAGGTCATCCTGGGTAGGCAGTGGGTTGTTGGGATTGGCATGATCTATGGTTAGTGGTCATAACTGGCCATGGGCATAGAATTAAGGGAGAATTAAGACACCTGGAGGGTGCCTCAATGTTGTTGTAATCTCTTCTCTATCTCTAGAAACAGGGCATATGTCACCAAGGAGTGGGGAGAGCTACTGTAGTCTTCTTTCCTTAGGGTTAGACAGACACATTTATTAGGCAAATTAACTGTTACCTTGGTAGGCAGAGTCTCTAGCTCTGGAGTTGAAGGAAGGGAATGTGGCTTTTTGTTGGAGAAAAAGGTCAGACACATGTTAGCATGCCCTTATTAGCAGAGGGCAAGGGAAGAATGATCAGAGAAGGATGAGCTGAGGGAAGCCAGGTGGGATGTGAAGGGCTGCATCAGAGAGGCCAGGCCAGGGAGGTGCAGTCTCAGCACTGAGAGGAGGGTGTGAGACACACGCTAGGTTGGGTGCAGGGGTGGGGGTGTGGGGAGCATCATGATGACTGTACAAGAGCACTGAATCAGGAGGCTTGTGTTCCAGGCCTGGATCTACCTTCAACTTCTAGCTGTGTTCCTTTGGTGAGGTCACATGTTTCTCTGAGCTTTGTCCAGGGCACATTGGGGAAATGACTGTATTAAATCAGATTCATTTCAGTAAAGTATAACATGATTTTTAAAGCTATAACATACAGCTGTATAGTTAGCACTTACAAATTAGAAGTATTATTATTGAGCTTTCCAGAATTCATTCTTGTGGGACTTTATCTTACAACTTTGCCATTAGGAAGCATAAATATGCTCTGAAATAAATCTATTTTGTCATTTAAAAAGTCATTAAAAAGTTGATTTCAAAGAAATTAGATCATTTTATCATGTCTAATTTCCATTTTTTGTAAAGAAATGCACAGTAAGCTTTACATTTTTATTATCTTGTAAAAGACTTTCTAAAAGAATTCTGTATATTAGACATTTTAGTTTTCTGACCTAAGTATAATTATTTGGGGGATCAAGTCTAAAATACTTTTAAAAGGAAACTTTTAGAAAGTCTTTTTAAAAGATAATACCAAAAAATTAAAGCTCATTGCTTATTATTTCCTACAAGATTGGATTTCTTAATGAAGAGAGGAAGGTGCGTGTGATGAAATGAGCAAATTTTTTCTTAGAAAGAAAAAGTCACAAGAACCTCCTCCTGTAAGACAGGGGCCTCCATCTCACAACTAAATCTATTTTTAAAATTTCTAATTGGCAAAGTACTGAGCTAAATCCCCACAAGATCTGATTACAGAAAATTCTTGGACAAATGCTTATCTCTAATTAATAGTATTTTCATCCACGCTAACTATGTGGTTGTATGACATAGCTTTGCAAATTGTATCATATCCTGGTAAAACCGAACTGATTTAATACAATGATTTCCCCAATGAATTTGGGGATAGTCCCAAAGATAGGATCCAGAATTTACTGATGTTATTTGGGAAAATGGTTTTTACGGTCAATCCAGGGATATGTCATCAGATTTCTTGTACAGATTTTGTTCCTGAGAGATGGAAAACGATCCCTTTCTGTGATTAACCTTTGGCTCTAAAAGTTCTTGCAATTCTGTGTCTGTTCATGGACAAAACAAAGGGGTGAGGTGTCAGAGTCTCTGCAGTCATTCTGATCACCTCTGCTCCTCTAGGACCAAAACAGACGTAGCTAAGTTCACATTTTATGTTGGTTTGTTTTTCCTCCTTAAGTTTCTGTTTTACTGAAACAGGTCATTTTATGTCCTCTGGAACCAAAGATGAATTCCCACTCATATGACTGCTGGCCAGCTTCACAGGGCCCATGTTCTCAGAACTCTCTGGGTACCCAGTGCCGAGGTCCGTGGCAGTGCCCTGGCTGTCCCAGCAAGCCCAGTGTTTCCATCTGCAGCAACACCTACGGTCATCTGAGCTGGGTGAGCATTTTGCATTACAAACCACGACTGAAGAGGATCTCACTAAGCAATCCCATCCTGTTCTTCATCTTTCACTGGTTCCCTCAGCTGATTAGAGCCCAAGGAAAAGAATGCTAAGACCCTGGCTTCTTTCCCACTACGGACTTGCAAGCCTGCATTCCCAACCTCAGTCACTGCTTCCCCATACCAGTCTGCTGTAACTAGTAGTAAGGGAAAAGCACTCCTCTGTTATGACCCTACTTTTACCCCAACCTCCAAGACCCCAAAGTCCTGGATATTAAAATAAGGTGGGATTTAAAGTCATTAAAAAAAAATAAGTTTACAGCCAAGCCATGCAAAAGTGTTTGTTCCCTCATGCGTGGTAACCTGAAGCCTAATTTTATTTTATTTTCAAGATCAGGTTTGGGGGTTTAATGTGGGAAATTAGGTAATCATGAATGGAAAGCAATTGTGCAACCACATATGTCTGATTTATTCTAAAAGAATGATGAAGAGAAAAATCCCAGCAGCACTTTATAGTTATACTGGTACATTCCTTAATAGCTGTTTGTCAAGAAGTCTTTTCTAGTTTTGAATCTCCCTTTGCAGATAAAAGGTGATGTATACACACTTCCTAGAATCTGATATGTAAACTACATTAACAACATGTTCTATTCAGAGATGGTTTTTATTTTTTATTTTTTTATTAATTTATTTTATTTTATTTATTTTTGGCTGCGTTGGGTCTTCGTTGCTGCATGCAGGCTTTCTCTAGTTGTGGTGAGCAGGGGCTACTCTTCATTGCGGTGCGCGGGCTTCTCATTGCGGTGGCTTCTCTCGTTGCGGAGCACGGGCTCTAGGCACACGGGCTTCAGTAGTTGTGGCACATGGGCTCAGTAGTTGTGGCTCATGAGCTCAAGAACGCAGGCTCAGTAGTCGTGGCGCACGGGCTTAGTTGCTCCGCGGCATGTGGGATCTTCCCGGACCAGGGCTCGAACCCACGTCCCCTGCATTGGCAGGCGGATTCTTAACCACTGTGCCACCAGGGAAGTCCAGAGATGGTTTTCAGAACAGCCTTTGCGTGCTTCTAATGACAGGTTTATTTCATTGTTAGATTTTTCCTATTATTAGAGACCCCTTTTAAAATATGAAATAATACCTGTGTCCTGGTAAAGTCTTCCTCTTTGTTGAGTGAATTAGCAAAAGAATCCTTCCAAAGAAGACTAAAACCATCGTCCACCAAATTCCATGGTGTGGCTCAGGGTCGGATTGCCTTTGGCTCCATCGGGGCATTTATAATCCCTGGAGGGATCTCTTGAAATTTAGTAAATGCCTCCTTGAGCTGACACGTTCCTTTGGCAGTGGGTGGGTGGGGTGGCAGTATTCCCATACAGTTTGTTCAGCTTGGACAGTGCCAGGAATCCAAAGGGCTTTACTTTACAAGGCAGACAAATAGCTCAGCTTTGCAGACCCCAGAGGATCAGGAGGAGAAAGTCACCTAAGGCCCAGAGGAAAAGCAGGACAGTTAAGGGGACCAGAATCCTTTTATCTCATTCCAGAACCATAAATCTCTTCTCCATCTTGGATTGCCTCTCTCTGTACCAACATGTGGTAGAGATTTTGACCAAAGTACTCATTAAACCTGAAGGAACCCCAAGGGGAAAGCACAGTCGTGAGTCTCCCTCTGGTGGACGATTATAGTCATCCACATACAACTCTGCCAAATTAAGGGATGGGTTTCAGAAACAAATACACAAAGACTACATGGTGCACATAGTAAAACTATTTTAAGACACCATCACTGTTCATTACTATTCTTTTTTTTTATTTAGCTGTTTTACAATGTTGTGTTAGTTTCTACTGTATGTGCATCACTATTTCCTTTTTTATAAATTTATTTTATTTATTTATTTTTTGCTGCGTTGGGTCTTCATTGCTGTGCGCGGGCTTTCTCTAGTCGCAGCGAGCGGGGGCTACTCTTGGTTGCGGTGCACGTGCTTCTCATTGCAGTGGCTTCTCTTGTTGCGGAGCACGGGCTCTAGGCGCCTGGGCTTTAGTAGGTGTGGCATGCGGGCTCAGTAGTTGTGGCACATGGGCTTAGTTGCTCTGTGGCATGTGGGATCTTCCCAGACCAGGGCTTGAACCCATGTCCCCTGCATTGCCAGGCAGATTCTTAACCACTGCGCAACCAGGGAAGTCCACATTACTATTTTCTACACAATAATTAAAATTCTTTTTTTATTTTTAATTATTTTTGGCTGCGTTGGGTCTTCATTGCTGCGCGCGGGCTTTCTCTAGTTGCAGTGAGTGGGGGCTACTCTTTGTTGTGGTGCTCAAGCTTCTCATTGCAGTGGCTTCTCTTGTTGCGGAACACGGGCTCTAGGCGCAAGGGCTTCAGAAGTTGTGGCTCGCCGGCTCTAGAGCGCAGGCTTAGTAGTTGTGACGCACAGGCTTAGTTGCCTCGCGACATCTGGGATCTTCCCGGATCCCCTGCAGGGCTTGAACCTGTGTCCCCTGCATTGGCAGGCGGATTCTTAACCACTGTGCCACCAGGGACGCCCTAATTAAAATTCTTTAATTACATACTCACCTCTATAATCTTCTGTTTTATTTCAAAGAATTTACCCTCACTTTGAGAGTCTAAATTAACAGCTCCTTGTAACTAAACACCTAAAGAGAGTCCCCCCACCCCATCCCCACCAGTAGATGAAAGAAATAAACAGTTTATCCATCTCTATTTCCGTTCAAACAGAGAAGACCCAAGCATGGGAGATTTAAATTCTGTCATTTGTAATTAACCACTGGCAGGATTCCACTGGAAACTTCCCCCCTCACCTTTACCCTTAATTCAGAGGAGGTTTAACTTGGATGTTAGTGTTTATGCTGGCAGGTCTCCACAGGACAACTTCCAGGGGGCACTCACTCCAGTGACTTCCCCTGGGGCCCTATTCCCTAGGCAGCTGCACGGTCTTGGGCTCAGACACCCAGTCAGTGGCCCTCTGAATCACTTCCTTTGAAAGTGGACACTGAGGAACTGCCTCTCCCTTCTTCAGATCTGACTGTTGCTCATGTTCTTCTGGCATTAGGTCAATCTAGTTTTCCTCAAGCTCAGACCCCACTGGACACTGATATTTGAGCAACAACCCTTACTTCCCTCCCCATGAACCTTCTTCTCACTGCTGGATTCACAGGCTGGTGCTAATTTGTCTCCACTTACTTTGCTCTTTTGACATTTGCAAGGTTAACAACAGTTCCAGTACTTTTTTGAAAAAAGTGATTTCCCTTAAACAGACCATCACTCTAGTCTACTTAGACTAGTACTGATCTCACCTGTAGTTTTAAATAAATGTTGTTTCCTGGTACTTAGTTCCCTTAGTAGAATCTGCTGCCATTAACATTTTTAATTTAATTTAATTTTTAAACTAACATGGGGAAAATTGACTTTTGCAGGAGAGTATACAGCTCTAAGAGTTTTAACGTGTATGAAATTTTGTAACAACAATCATAGTCAAGATACAGAACTGATCTATCACCCCAAATACTCCCTTATGCTGACACTTTGTTGTCATATCCTCCCCCACCCGTGGCTCCTGGCAACCACAGATCTGTTCTTAGTCCCTGTGGTTTTGCCTTTTCTACAATCTCATATAAATGGAAGCATACGGTATGTAACCTTTTGAGACTGACTTCTTTTACTGAGCATAATGTCTTTGATATTCATTCATGTTGTGGTATGTATCTGTTATAGACTAAATGTTTGTGTCCTCTCAAAATTCATATGTTAAAGGCCTAACCCTTAATGTGATAGTATTTGGAGTTGGGGCCTATGGGAGATAATTAGGTTTAGATGAGGTCATGAGGGTGGAGCACCCATGATGGGACTAGTGCCCTTACAAGAAGAGGAAGAGACATCAGAGCCCCTCTCTCTGCCTCAGGAGGTGGTCCTTCACCAAGAACTGAATCTGTTAGCACCTTGACCTTCGATTTTCCAGCTTCCAGAACTGTGAGAAATAAATGTCTGTTATTTAAGCAACCCAGTCTGTGGTATTTCATTATAGCAGCCTGAGCTGACTAAGACAGTATCAATAATTGGTCCCTTTCTGTTGCTGACTAGTATTGCATTGGATGGGACTAGTATTCCATTGGATAGAGGCACCACAGTTTGTTTACCCATGTACCCATTGAAGTACATTTCAGTTGTTTGCAGATTTGGCTATTATGAATAGAGCTGCTATAAACATTTGTGTACAGGTATCGGGGTGAATATAATTTCTATTTGTCGAGGGTAAATAACTATGAATGGCATTGATGAGTCATATGATATGTATATGTTTAATTTGATAAGGACCTGCCAAACTGTTTTCTAGAGTGGCTGTTATAATTTTGAACTCCCACCAGTAACATAGGAGAGTGCCAGTTGTTCCACCCAGTACTTGGTATTGACATGATTTTTTTTTTTATTATAGTAATCCTAGTAGGTGTGTAGTGATACCTTATCATGGTTTTAATTTGCATATCCCTAGCTAATGATGTTGAGCATCTTTTCATGTGTTTATTTGTCATTCTATATCCTCTTGGCTGAAGTGTCTGTTGAACTCTTTTGCCCATTTTTTAAAAATTGTTTTTTTTCAAAATTGTGGAGGTAAATTCATGTGCATGTATGTATATAATTTGCCATTTTAACCATTATTAAGTGCATGACTTGTTACATTCACAATATTGTACAACCATCACCACTACCTATTTCCAAAAATTTTTCATCACCCCAAACAGAAACTCTGTACCCTTTAAACTATAACTCCCATTCCCTCCCACTCCCAACCTCTGGTAACCTTTATTCTACTTTCTATCTCTATGAATTTGCCTATTTTAGGTACCTCATATAAGCAGAATCATGTAATATTTGTGGCTGGCTTATTTCACGAAGCATAATGTTTTCAGGGTTCATCCGTGTTGTAGCATGTATCAGAATTTAATTTCTTTTTAAGGCTGAATAATATTCCATTGTATGTATATACCACATTTTTGTTTATTCATTCATTTGATGGTCACTTGGGCTGTTTTCACCTTTTGGCTATTTTGAATAATACTGCAATGAATATGGATGTACAAGTATTTGTTTGAGTTATTGCTTTTAGTTCTTTTGGCTATATACTTAGGAGTGAAATTGCTGGGTCATATGGTAATTCTATGTTTAGCTTTTTGAGGAGCTTTAGAGGAAAAGTTTTTAATTTTGATGAAGTTCAATTTTTTAATTTTTATAAATGAATTGTGTGTTCAGTGTCATGATTGAGAACTCTTTGCCTAACCCAAGGTAATCAAGATTTTCTCCTATGTTTTATTCTAAATGTTTTATAGTTTTCTGTTTTACATTTATTTCTATGATCTAATTTTGATTTAATTTTTGTATGAAGTGTAGGGTTTAGGAAGGGGTTAAGTTTTTTGCATATGGTTGTCCAAGTGTTGCACAACTATTTGTTGAAAAAACTATTCTTTCTCTGTTGGTGTTCTTTGTACCTTTTTCAAAAATCAATTAATTATATTTGCATGTGTCTTTATTTTGTTCCATTGATTTATGGCTGCATTCCTTCTTCATTAACATCTTGTCTTGATTACCATGTTTATTAGTAATTTTAAAATCAGTAGTGTGTGTTCTTCAACTTTGTTCTTGTTTTTTCAAAATTATTTTGGCTCTTATAATTCCTTTGCCTCTTCATCTAAATTATGGAACCAGCTTGTATTTATCTACAAAAAGTTCTGCTGGGATTTTGATTGTAATTGTATTAAATCTGTAGATCAGTTTGGGGAGAAGTTTAAGTACATTGAGTCTTCTAATTTGTGAACATCGTATGTGCCTCCATTTATTTAGGTCTTATTTCATTACCATTTTGTAGTTTTCAGCACACAGAACCTGCACATTCTTGTTAGGTTTACAACTTGGTATTTACTTCTTCTGGGGACATTCTAAGTGATATTGTTTTAAAATTTTTGGTTTTTAATTGTTTATTTCTAGTATTTAGAAATATGATTTTTTTGTGTGTGTTGATTTTGTGTCCTTCAAACTAGAGAGTGGAACACCATGGAAAGTAGCTGAGTTAAGACATCTTGCCAATACCCTAGCCAAGAGGACTACCTGTGAGCAAGGGGCACCCGTTGTGGGATGGACGGATGGGTGAGGGTGGAAGAGCAGGAGTGTCTGGGAACTGTGTGGTGGAGAGGACTTGCAGGGCCCTCTGAGGAACTCACACATGTGCACATAAGAGAGCTTGCATCAAGAGAAGTCCATGCTCACCAGAGACACACTGAGAAAACCATTACTGTGTCCAGTTAGATAAAGAGATGCCTGCCCTTTTCCTTCATTCTCCTCCCAATCCTAACACATTGAAGGTGCTGGAGCCTTTAAGTCAGATATAAGATTACATTTTTGCATTGGCCTCTTTTAGGCTTTGAAAACCAAATGTAAATAGAAAGTTATTGCCAGTTAAGTGAGATTCAGTATAGCATTGGAGAAAAGATAAAACAATTTCCTACTATGGAAAAATTGGCAACACTGATTTACAGCCACTCGTGCTTCAGCCTCAGGTTTGATGTCACTTCTCAGGGACTTTCTTCCTCCAGACTTGGTTAGGTACCCTCTGATAAGCTCCTGTGGTCCTGCATTACCCCTATTTTATCACATATCACAAAGTATATAACTCCTGATTTATTCTGTATGTCATTAGGCTACAAGTACGTTAAGGGTAAGGAATGTGATTCATGTACTAGTGTGTACATAGTGCCAGCATGCTCCCTGCCAGCTACTGAACATTTTTAGTATTTGCAAAAAGTTAAACATGTGGAGAAGCTGCATCCTTGCTGTAAACTGTCCCATGATCTCTAAAATTCTACAAAAATTTCCAAAAACAAAATAAAACGTTTCTAATTAAAAGAAATACAGGGAAATCATTTTTCAATGTATGATTTTCTTTTTTTTTGGTCAGAGCTGACCAAAGATGAAATGGACTGTCTAGGGAGGTAATGAGTTCCCTGTCATTGAGGGGTGTTCATGTCTAAACTGGACGGCTGCTTGACTGGGGATTTGTAGTGATTCAGACTAATGGTAGGACTTTGTCATCTTTAAAGTTCTTTCCAACCCTGAGCTTCTAATTAGTGTTTATTAGGCTTTGAAATAGATTATTATCTATTGAACCGAGTGCAACATTCAATTCTTGAGTTGATGCTGAGCCTCCCTAAGGCTCATCTTAAATATTACCAACACCAGAGTAAAGTAATTGGCCCATTTATGATAATTCAGATAATGTATTTTATCAGTTTCAATATAATTTTTTCTCATGAGTAATCCTTTATCATTGCAATGGAGAGGTGAGTCTGAATTAATTTAATAGGGAAAATGAAGAATCAAAGCTTTGGAGATCAAAGTAAGGGAAACCAACTAGGGAAATTGTAATGTGATAGGAATCACCTGAGAGCTTGTGAAAATGCAGATTTTGCTTCAGTGGGTCTGGGATGGGGCCTAAGGTTCTGCATTTCTAACAAGTCCCAGGTGATGCCAATGCTGCTAGTCTATGGACCTTTTTTTTGGGTAGAAAAGACCTAAAATTGTGTTTCCCAAACTTTGCTATTCATATGAACCTCATGGGGGTGAATATAGATTCCAGATCCTCGTCCCAGAATTACTAAATCAGAATCTCCAGGGGAGGAGCCCAGGAATGTGTATGTTTTGTTAAGTGCCCTGAGTGGTTCTTATTATATCAGTCAGTCTGGGAGTCAGTGTCCTAAGAACTACTAGGTCCACCTTTATTATCTCATCCTCTCCCGGGGAGGGGGGAGCCCGAGGTGCTGGTCTTGAAGGGCAGATGGGAAGCTGAGGAGAAAAGAGAGGGAAGCATCAGAGCAGTGTCTTCACTTTGGTTGCATTTTAGGACCACCAAAGGAGAGCTTTTACAAATCCTCAGAATTCTTGGGGGTGGGACCCAGGCCTCAGTATTTTTTGAAGCTCTTTAGGTGACTCCAGTGTACAGCCAGGGTTGAGACCCACTAAAGTAGAGGGAGGTGGCTGAGCCAGGCTGGAACTGACACTGTTCAGGAAAGGATGGTTGAATAGAGGAAGTAGATGACTTATTCAGATTATAGGTAAGCTGTTTATGCATCCGCTGGCCTCTTTTTAACACTGGCTTTCTATAGATGTGGTTTGAAAATAATTTGTGCTTTAAGGTAAATCTTCCTTTCTTTTCTTTTTCTTTTGTGATTAAGGAAATTGTTATTCTCCCCTCCCTGCCCCCCACCCCCAGTACATCGTTATTAACATACACTGATGGGAGAATTTGCTATTAACTAATGGAATTAAATAAGGAAAGGATTTTGGAAAAGCTTCAAGAGAGAGTGTTCTCCTTGGCCAGCTCCTCAGTGTTCCCTAACCAGTTTGCTTTCTGGAGCCATCAAACTAGGCACTAGGACAGGTGGCTAGACTTGGAGCTTCTAGAAAAATGCAGACACTGACACAGGAAAGAGTCTAATGACTTTCATTTCACTTTGCCAAACCAACTTACCACAAAGCAGAGAGGATCTGTTTTCTGTATCATCACATCAGATTGGTATGCTAAGCTTCATCCAAATTTGAGGAGCACACCCTGGTGAGATTTACACTTTTTTGCTTTAGTAATTTACTGCTTCCTTCTCCTGCAAGCCTAGTAAACCAAATAACAATGGAGTGGGGGAGAGAAGGAATTGTTCTCATCTTTAAAATAAGAAACAACATGATTTGGCATAAAGCAGTGCTAACTTGCTACTGTAAACATCAGCAATCCTGTCACAGCTGCACACTGATGACGCCCCCCACCCAGGGAAATGTGCGTGGTTGAGACATACACACTGGCCCAGGCAGCAACAATGGAGAATAGGACCTGAGGTCTTTTCCCAGGTTTTATCTTTAGCAGGCATCAATGTCTAATGTAGTAAGTCAGCTACTAAGTTCTCCCAGAAAGAGTCTGGCTTCCTCTGTTTGTATGGAATTTCCTCCAAGTGTGTGGCTGGAGAGACCCAAGTTCCCAAAGAACAACAGTGTGGGACGGGATTAATGTCACCTGTCTTTCCTTGTCTGCTCTGCTCCTGGGGAATAATGTACTCCAAACAATACAAAACAATGCCAAACAACTTGAGAGCAATAGTTTTTAATTCCCAAAGATTTTTCATAAAAAGTATACTGATATATGTCTCTACTGATGTCCTCAAAGCTAAGTTGAATACTCTACCATGAAAAAGTTGTGTTGGAAATTGGAATAAACATGATTTTAAGATGCATAAATGTTATTATTGTTTGATTTGGCTCTTGGGGACTGACAAAAATTAGAAAACAGCTTGGGTTCTTGAACTTTTACTTAAAAATAATATTTCAATATTATGAAATCTTAATAGATATTGGAAGGAATAGGTTACTGAAGCGTAAGATTCACAGAAGATAGAGCCAGGAGATACTTTAAAGATCATCTTGTCCAGTGGTTCTAAACCTTAGGGTGCATCAGGATCCCCAGGAGGGCTTATTAAAGCATAGATTGCTAGGCCCACCTCCAGAATGGAATTTCTGATTCAGTAGGTCTTGGATGGGGCCTGAGAATTTGCATTTTTAACAAAATTGTCAGGTGATGTTGATGCTGGTGGTCTGGGGACCACACTTTGAAAACCTCTGGTCTAATCCAGTCTCATTTTATAGTTGAGCCAACTGAATCCTGAAGAATTCCTTAGTCTGGCCCTCTTGCTAGGCCATGTCCGAGTCTAGGGGAAGCTTCTCCACTTGAGTATAAGATATTACCCTCTTTCAAGGACATTGCTTTAATAATTGTTCCTTCTCCTGGCATCAACATCTCCTAGTATCAACTCTCCAGTTAATTGCGTTAGTCAGCATACAAATGTTCTGTGACAGTGTCCGTCTTAAAAAGACAGTTCTCTGGACTCATATCCTATTCCAGCTACCTACAGAGAGTCTCCTCAGAGGGGTTGTCTGTGGTCGTTGCTCCATTTCCTCTCCTCCCATTCTCTCTTGAACTCACTCTAATCAGGCTTTCATCCCATCACTTTACTGAGAACAGCTCTTGTCAAGGCACCAGTGACCTTCATATTGCCAACCAAATATGATGGTCGATTCCTAGGTATTGTCTTGCTTGTCTCACCAGCAGTACAGTTGATTACTCTTTCCTTGCAACCCTTTGTTGGCTTTGGGACACCTCTCTCTCGGTTTTTGTTCTAGTTCACTAGCACTCTCTGTCAGCTTTCTTTGTTGATTCTTCCTCCTTTCCCTAAACTCTAATCATTGGAGTTCCCCGGGGCCCAGTCCTTAGACCTTTTCTTTATCTACACTCACTCCCAAGGTGATCTCATCCTGGAATATCATCTATCCAGTGATAATTCACAAATTTATGTCTCCAGGCTGGACTTCTCCTAAACTCCAAATTCACATACAGGCAGTTCTCATTTTGCACACTGGGGGACCATAAAAATAACCATGCAAACTGAAACTGTGCAAAGTGTTCTTAATAATCAATGAGAAAAATTATGATTTTTCTGGAACCTTAAAAATGTTGTCAGAAAGTAAAAACTCTTACTGTCAGTTATAAATGTGTAGGGAAATGAAAAAATAAAAACCGATATTTAAAAACTATTTTTAATTTAGTTTAGTATGCTAATTTAAAATATTAGAAACATTGAGAATTAGTTTTTATTTCTTTGTAAAATACTTATCAAGAGTAGTTTGAACCATGCTTGCCATCTTCCTGTTGTATAATGTGATACAGAGCCAGCATCTTTTCTATGCCCTGGCAAATTATCACAGTCCTTTCTAAGTTTGGATCAGCTTTCAACATTTTAGCCTCTGTGCTTTCAGTGTTGTGAAATATCTCCAAGAGTTTCTCTAAAGTGAAGGTTTTTGCCAGGATCACCTCCTCCGGGACACCTTCATCTTTTTCGTTACAACTGCTTTCCTCCTTTGTGTCCATAGCTTGCCTTCACTAGGCACCTGTGGCTGCATATGTAGTCTCTTGATGGTAGCCAGGTCAGCTATTCCTTCTATAACTCCATTTATGTTTGATTCAAATTTCAGTTCCAGAGTTACCACTTTTTTCTTTGCTACATTTTCATCTTGGTTGACCAGTTTCCTCTTTTGAGTACCCATTTTGGTGGCATGTCATGTGGGTTTATCACTGGGAGATAAGGAGACAACACAACAACACACTTTGCAGTCTGTGTGGTAACTGAATAAAAGATGTGCAATGGCTTGGGCTTCCCTGGTGGCGCAGTGGTTAAGAATTCGCCTGCCAATGCAGGGGACACGGGTTCGAGCCCTGGTCCGGGAAGATCCCACATGCCGCGGAGCAACTAAGTCCGTGCACCACAACTACTGAGCCTGCGCTCTAGAGCCCGCAAGCCACAGCTACTGAGCCCGTGTGCCACAACTACTGAAGCCCGCATGCCTAGAGCTTGTGCTCCGCAACAAGAGAAGCCACGACAATGAGAAGCCTGCACACCGCAACAAGGAGTGGCCCCATTCTCCACAACCAGAGAAAAGCCTGCGCACAGCAATGAAGACCCAACTCAGCCATAAGTAAAATAAAATAAATTTATAAAAAAAATTAAAAAGATGTGCAGTGACAATCACAGACAGACTCTGAAAGAAGTGATGTGATTTGTCGCTGATCATGATGTGCATCTGTTAAACATGTGGTGATCTGTGGGCCAAGGAAGCAGAGGAGTTGTACTTTCTGCAGTTACTCATAGTTAATATGCTGTGGGTAACTGGAATTTGAACCACACTGTTGGAGGACTGCTGTTATTTAATGAAACTGTGGTAACTGAAATTTGTGCAAAGTTTCAGAATTGTGCAGGGAGAGGACTGCCTATGTTCAGCTTCCTATTTGACTTCCCCACTTGTTTAACAAATATCTCATATTTAACATGCCCTAAACTGAGCTTTTAATTTTCTCCAACCCCAAGCCCGCAATCCTCCTTGTCTTGTTAAATGACAGCTTCATTCTTCTAGTTGTTCAGGTCAAAAATCTTGGAGTCATTTTGACTCCTTATTTTCTCTTATACTGCACATCCAATCCATCAGCTAATCTTGTAACTATGTTCAAAATTAGAATCCTACCATTTCTCAGGAACCCCACTGCTACTATCCTCATCTGGGCCATCATCATCTCTAGCCTATCTTCCCAACTGTCCTCCTTGCTTCTACCCCAGTGCACTACATCTATTCTCCATAGTCAGAATGATCCTTTAAAAACATAAGTTGTTTTGTGCCTCCTCTACTCAGAATTCTTCAATGACTTCCTGTTTCAATCACAGTAAAACCTGGTTTTATAAGGATCTCCAGGGCCCTATGTCATATCCCATCTACCAGAGGCTGCTTCTCTGACCCTTCTCCTTTTACATCCCTCCTTGCTCACTCTACTCTAGCTGCACTGGCCTCCTCGCTCTTCCCTGGACAGGCCAAGCATGCTTTGCCTCAGGGTCTTAGTGCTTGTTTTACCTATGTCTGGTAGGTTTCTTCCCCATGTATCCACATGGCTTATCCCCTCATCTCCTTCATGCCTCTGTGCAAATATCACATTTTATAACCTATGCTATATAAAATGATAATACCCATCCTTCCGTTCCTCATATGGCAATCCTTTATTCTCTTATACTGTTTTTTTTCCCCATAGTTTGTGTTATCACTCAACATATTAGATATTTATTTGTGTATTTCCCCTACAACTAGATTGTAAGTTTCATGAGACCGGAGACAGTCTATTTTATTAAACTTTATTCCCAGAGCTTAGAACAGTGCCTGGATCATAGTAGGTCTTCAACAAATATTTATTGAATGAATGGATGATGAGTATTGCTGGTTTTGGCAGTTTTGAAGAACTACCTCTTCAAGTCTGGTGTCTGCCAAGGCAGACGTGTTCTGGAGTGATGAGCAGGACAGTGACTTCAGTGCTTTGGTTTGTGCCGATTGGAGTTGCAGAACTGTCCTAGAAGTGTAAAAGTTATTGAAAAATTTCTTATGGAAGTAATTGTTTATGTACAGAGCATGCACATCTTGTCTGGGAACTTCTGGTGGTCTTTTCGCCATCATATGTACCTTATTAAACAAATCTGAAAATTCATTTTTTGTGTGTATAAATAAGTTGAAGCAAAAGATTTGGTTATTTTTGTTTTCTTTTTTTAGAATGATAGGGGAAAATGGAAGGAGGAAAAAAAAAACAATGCGAAAACCCTGGAGTTGATCACCTGCGAGAACCGTGGTACAAAGGACTTAAGAAAAAGGAATCAGGTAGGAACCTAGAAAAAAGGTTTTGGACTGGATTGATCTTCCTTTGGAGGTTATATTATACATCACTTATGGAGATATCCTCTTGGACCCCTCTTAACTACAGCCATAGTTGGGGTCACCAGCTGCATGCAGGTGTTAACTTGAAAACACTGTACCTGAGCCTCACTGTGTATTTCTTACTTTTTGCTCCAGGGCTGCTCTGCCTATACTAAGTGGGATGCCTGCAGAAACCCATTTGGGCATTCTGGAGCATACACAAACCTTCAGATGTGAGAGCAACCCTTAATTAAAGGGTGAGCGGAATTGATAGATAAATATTTCTCACTTTAATCTCTTGGATGAACAATTCAGAGATGCATTCTTCACGGTTCTTTTAGAGGGTCCTGGGGGATCAAGCCTCAGTTTCCCACAGGGGCGAGGAGCTTGATTGCATTGGCTTCTCC
Organism: Eschrichtius robustus; assembly: GCF_028021215.1. Lineage (NCBI taxonomy): Eukaryota > Metazoa > Chordata > Mammalia > Artiodactyla > Eschrichtiidae > Eschrichtius > Eschrichtius robustus. The sequence goes on along the minus strand of NC_090837.1, from coordinate 39,959,741 downwards.
TCTTCCCTCTTGTGCTCTTCTCAGTCTCCAGCTCTGGGTCCTTGGGATCACATCCCAAAATAAAATACCTGTACACCAGACCTTGTCTCAGGCTTTGCTTTTTGGGGGAACCTAAGCTAAGAGATCAAGAAGAAAGCCTTTTTTGTTCTAATTGCTGAGGGCAGCACAACTTTCTGTAAATACACTTGCCTCTGAAATGTTTCCTCTTCACTCAAAGACCTCCTCTTGGCCTGTATGATAAAGATCCAGATCCTTACTATAGAAATTGGAGCAAGGTCTGTTACACTCTTACTCTATGTACTTGTACAAACTCTTAAGTAGTCTTCTTATTTATTGCAAATATGCCATCCATAGTTTTGCCTCTGTGTGTGTGTGTGTGTGTGTTTTCTCCCGAGGATTAACTCGTCTCATATTCTTCTAGAACTTTCCCTAAACACTTAGCTTATAGCAATCCTGCCTCCCATGCACCCTAGCTGCACTTTTTGTTTGGACCACCCTTTCGGTACTTATGCCATGGTGCCTTAAATTATTATTTATCTCTTTATTTATATGTTCTGGTTCAACTTTATTATAATCATCTGTGGGAATAGATTGTATCTTACAATCCAATATATCCAGCAGTACCTCACACAATGCCCTGAACAATAAATGCTACTGATTCTTAGACTGACATTGTGATGACATGGTCCGAATCAGCGTTTACCAAAGTGTATTCATAGGCATTGTAAAACAGATGTGTTCTGTGTTAACTTAATTAACATAGGAAACCCTGGAGGACTTCTCTGAGTCTTTAAATTAACCAACCTTCATTGTAAATCTCTAAGAGGAATATACAATATATGGTTTTCCCAAACTTACTTGGCCATGGATAATTTTTTTCATGAACAGTTACCTTAGGCTATTCTCCTGAAATGCATGCTTAAACTATTTCTAAATACGTGGGTTGTCTACACTGCATAGAAATCCAAGGGATCTGGGGCAGGGTGGGGGTGTAGGGGATGGATGCATGTTGTAGAGTGAAATAATATATGGTATGAGAGAGGCTTCTAATATACAGGAAGAGACAAAATATTTACATCCTAAAAATCGCTAATGAACGCGTGTCAAGATTTGTCCACTGTGCAAGTTGAATATATACAAGCTGATGGGATACATAGAAGAGGTGTAATCAGATTTGGTTGGGGACAATCTGGTCTCCAGGAGGTACATGTGACTATGGAATTCTCTTGCAAAAATAGGGCTTCTGGAAGCTTGCTTTGGTATGACAAAGTAAGAGTGCATATTAGGCTCACCTACAAGGAATGTTGCTTCATATACCAGTCGTCTCCTTTTGTTCTCAGGCCCATTCCTCACCCTTGTTTTGCAATCTCAATTTCTCTGGCTCCCTTGCTAACCTACTTCAACTAAGTCTGTCTAAGGGAGGCTCTGGAAGGAGGGAATGGAGGGCAGAAGAAGGGAGGGCTGGGTCTCTCTCCTTCTCTCTCTTTCTGTGTTTCTGAGAGTGTTTTTCCAGTTTCCAGCAGGGGCTGCATCTTTTCTGAGGTTTCTGGGTTCTGTTAACATCTCCTCTATCCTCTAGGTGTGGTAGTGGTTTCCTGATTTGGTTAATGTCTGGGGTGCTTCACCACCCCTCTTTGTTTTTATCAATGCTTCCATCACCTGTGCAACCAATTCCTTACTTCAAATGGTCTTTGTTGAAAAACCTGGGGTGGTTTCTGTTTTCCTTACTGGGTCCTGAGTGATGTCACATATTTGTATGTTGCATCTCTCCGTGACTCTGCTCCAGTCAGGGTGATGCTTCATGTCCTTTTTCATCTCTTTGCAGTGCCAGACACAGAGGAGGTACTCAATATATGTTAAGTGAAAAAAATGCATGACCAGTTCCTTTTACATTAAATTCATTTATATTCCCACAGAATTTTGGAATATTTATGTGTTATTGTTTAAATATACAGGAAAGAAAATTCTTTCTATGAATAAATTGAGCATGGGGGAGAACCACTTAAGGGAAGTCAGAAATTTTCTCATTCCCAGGTCATTATAGAGAATAATTTTTTTAAAATTGAACTATAGTTGATTTACAATATTGTGTTAGTTTCAGTTATACAGCAAAGTGATTCAGTTATATATATATATATATATATATATATATATATATATATATATATATATATATATAAATCTACATATATATATTTTCAGATTATTTTACATTACAGGCTATTACAAGATATTGAATATAGTTCCCTGTACTATACAGTAAATCCTGTTGCTTATCTATTTTATGTATAGTGGTTTGTATCTGTTAATCCCATACTCTTAATTTATACCTCCCCCCTCCCTTTCCCCTTTGGTAACCCTAAGTTTGTTTTCTATGTCTGTGAGTCTGTTTCTATTTTGCATATAGATTCATTTGTATTATTTTTTAAATTCCACATATAAGTGATATCCTATAATATTTGTTTTTCATTTTGTATATATTCAACTTGCACAGTTGACAAATCTTGACACGTGTTCACTGGCGATTTTTAGGATGTAAATATTTTGTCTCTTCCTGTATATTATAAGCCTCTCTCATACCATATATTATTTCATTCTACAACATGCATCCATCCCCTACACCCCCACTCTGCCCCAGATCCCTTGGATTTCTATTCAGTGTAGACAATGCATGTATTTAGAAATAGTTTAAGCATGCATTTCTTACTTCACTTAGTGTGATATTCTCTAGGTCCATCCATGTTGCTACAAATGGCAATATTTCATTCTTTTTTATGGCTGAGTAATATTCCATTGTATATTTATCCCACGCCTTCTTAAACCACGCATCTATTGATGGGTACTTGAGTTGTTTCAGTGTCTTGGCTATTGTAAATAGTGCTGCTATGAACATTGGGGTATATGTATCTTTTCAAATTAGTGTTTTCATTTTTTCTGGATATATACCCAGGAATGGAATTGCTGGATCATATGGTAATTCTGTTTTAAGTTTTTAGTTGTTTTTTTTTTTTCACACACACTGTATTTTATTTTTACAAGAGATAAATAGACTGACACCAAGCATTGTACATGGATGACCACAACAAAAGCAACAATGATTGCAATTACCATACATGAAACACACTCATACTATGTCATAATATTGACTAGTTTTTAGTTTTTTGTTTTTTGTTTTTAGTTTTTTTTTTAAGGAACCTCCATACTGTTTTCCATAGTGGCTGCCCCAATTTATATTCCCACCAACAGTGTAGGAGGGTTCCCTTTTCTGCACATCTGCTCCAGCATTTATTATTTGTACACTTTTTGATGTTAGCCGTTCTGCCAGGTGTGAGTTGATACCTCATTGTGGTCTTGATTTGCATTTTAGAGAGAATAATTTTATTAGGCCAACTCTCCTTAGGAGGAAAAGCCTTTACTCTAATAGTCCTCTTTGTTTCTCCTCCCTAAGCCTTAGCCTTTGGAGACCATCACCTCCAGACAGGCTGGAGAGAGGAGATATCTCAAGAAAGGAGAGAATATTTTTATCTTTTAATTTCCGAAAGTATGACAGTGCTTTATCTTAGGCAGCTGGGCTGTCATTTCTCCAATTGTAATGCCTTAGAATAGTATAATTTCAGTTTCTGCTTAGCAAGTGGAGTTTGGTGCTTAATTACCTTTTGTTTAATAATGATGGATATTTAGATGCATCAAGAGGTAGAGAAAGCAAGAAGTAGACTAGAAGAACTTTCAAGGGTTCTTGCAGCTCATTTAGGCTATGAATAAATTTCAATTTCCTCCTACTAATTTAGAGAGCCTCCAGCATATCCTGGTCTATACTGTACTGTAGATTGTTCTTAATATGACCGTCACTTGAAAGTATGAGAGGGTCTGTATTAGTCTGGGTTCTCCGGAGAAACAGAACCAATAGGATATATTTAGAGATAGAGATCTATCGCTATAGATACAAATATAGGTAGATAGATATAGAAGAAGATTTATTATGAGGCATTAGTTCATGCAGTTATGGAGAGGTCAACAATCTGCCGTCTGCAAGCTGGAGGCCCAGAAAAGCGAGGGGTGTAGTCCAGTCCAAACCAAATGGCCTGAGAACCAAGGGAGCCAATGATGTAAGTTAGGTTGTGTTTAATGTTTGCTATAGCTGTAGGTGCCAGAGCCTTCAAATTCCTCTTTCGTCCTTGCTTTTGTCTCCACTGTTAATTTGGGCTTCCCTAATTTTGTATGGTGACAGATGATAACTAGATTTATGGCTGTGATCATTTTATAATGTATAAAAATATTGAATCACTATGTTGTACAATGAAAAAACTACATGAGGGGCTTGGAAACTCTGCTATTAATCCACCAGTTCTACAGAGAGAGGTAAGAGCTTCATTAAGTGAAGTTCTGTTCTTAAAAGTTAATATATATAAATGAAAAGTTTAGAGTCCCTGTGTTCTACCTGAAGAGAAATGGAGTGATTCTCTGTGTGGTGGGTCACATAAGGGAGGCATTAGGATAGGTTTAACATGAATAAGATATTGATTTCCCCTTGTTACTTGCTTCAACTCTATTCCTTTTGGATTGCCAAAAGCCTGTGTGACAACATTGTCTGTAGTTTGGAGGGCAGTTAGGTGCTATATATTCTGGTCCTTTATTTATCCTTTAAAGTTTTGTGCTAATGACAACAACAATAACAAAAAAGTTGAAGTAAGTTTGGCAAGTTCTCTGAATGGTGATGGTGTGACTTTGGCACCATCTCAACTCCTGGCTCAATCACTGCTCAGGAATTATGGTTTAAGTTTGTTAGTGAGTTCAGGGAAGGGGTCCATGCCCTCATCATGTTACCTTGAGCCAGTGCCCCAAATGGCATAGATTTTCTCACTATGAAAACAAATATAATGGTCACACTAAACTAAAATCTGAAAGCCTATGAATTGCTAGCTTGAGGGAACAATGCTGGAACTGGATTTTCTGAAAAGAAAAGCCACATTCCACAACTACCTTTAAGCCTGTGGAAATGGAAATGTTAAAAAATAGAGAAAAAGAAAAACTGCCAATCCAGATACAAAGAGTGAATTAGGTGGCTTCTGCATAATTAGTGAGGTTCTGATAAGAATGGACATTCCTCACTAGCATAATCACCATTATTCGTGATTCAGGAAGTGTTTTACAGTGAATGAATAAATGACATGAATCAACAAACAAGATTCATTGGTTGCTGTTCAGTAGCTTTCACTGACTGTTTCTTGTTTCTTTGGCTGTAGCAACTTGACTCTAAGTTCCTTGAGGACTATATCGTGACATTTATTTCTTTATATTCCTTACCACACTTAGTTTAGTATTAGAGTTATCACTTAATGTATTAGGGTTTTCCAGAGAAACAGAACCAATAATATATATGTATATACAGTTGACCCCTGAACAACATGAGTTTGAACTGTGTGGGTCCACTTATATGTGGATTTTTTTCAATAAATATGTTCTACAGCACTACGTGATCCATTGTTGGTTAAATCTGTGGATTCGGAACTGCAGATACATAGGGCCGACTATGGAACTTGATCATCCTTGGATTTTCGTTTTCAAGGTGGGTCCTGGAACCAATCCCCTGTGGATACTGAGGAATGACTGTATAAGAGGAGATTTTTTATAGGAATTGGCTCACATGACTATGGAGGCCGAGAATTTCCATGATCTGCCATATGTAAACTGGTGAACCAGGAAAGCTGGTTTAATTCAATCTGAGTCCAAAGGAGCACCGGTGTCTGAGGGCAGGAGAAGATGGATGTCCCGGCTCAAACAGAGAAAAAATTTGCTTTTCCTCCTCCTTTTCTTCTATTCAGGCCCTCAACGGATTGGATGATGCCCACCCGCACTGGCAAGGGCATCTTCTTTACTCAGTCCACCTATTTGAATGCTCATCTCTTCCAGAGACACCCTCAGACACACCCAAAAATAATATTTTACCAGTTATCTGGCATCCCTTAGCCTAGTCAATCGACACATTAACTTAACCATTATAGGCTCCAATTCTTTAACCATATTTCAAAAAAGCAAAGCCACAACAAACAAAATTCCATCTGCTTCCTAATGATGAAAACTGTTAGGTTGGGAAGTCTCCTGGGTATATTATCTCATCAGGTCTCAGGCTCAAGTGGAGCAAACATTTTTTTGCAGTCTTAAAAAAACCTCAAACTTCTCAGTATGACAGTTAACCCTTGACTAAATAAATACAAGGAGGGAAAAATTGCATCTTAATTTTTTTTAATGGAGAAATTAAAGCAAAGAAGAATATCTAATGTGTGGTAGCAGCATTTGAAGAAAACTCAAACTCCCGTCCTCTGCTGAAAATGCACCAAGGTCAAAGCCACACCTAACTTTTCTTTCAGAACATTCTTACTCCCTCTACCGTATTTTTGACTCTTTTGGAATCTCAAGTCTCTGCTTCTATGCACCTCTATCCTTCTGGACTAGCATTGTTCAGAGTATGTTCTTGGACTCCTCTGAAGGTGATCCCTGTTCATAATATAGTTTGGGAGCCACTGTCTTGGTTTATCTGATCCCCCGTCTTCATTTCTTTTCCCACCAGGCTGGGATTTCACTGATAGTCGCAGTATTGTCATCAATTCCTTCCACCCCTTGCACGCTCATCCCATCTACCCAGTCAGCCTTTCACTCTAGGTTAATCCTTCTTCCAGTGTTTGTGTTCTGCTCTCTGTTTTAGGAATACAGCTGGAGAAAACTATATGACCAGCCAGGCTGGCATTAATGCAAACTCCAACCAGGCTTTCCACAAAGCTCAGAAACCTTCTTATTTGTCCTTGATCAGCTTGTTTTCTTTCCCTACAGTAGCTATTTTAAAATGCACTACTTTCTTTAGGAATTCTATCCATTTTCATTCTTCTCATTTTCAGCCAGCAATATATTCATAGTCTTTCCCTCTTCAAAGAGAAAGTGGAGACCATCAGCAGAAAGGCATTATCTCTGTTCTATTCCTGTCTCCCTTAAAACTTGTCTGTGAGAGATCCTATTCCATCTCATAGGAAGAGGTCTCTCCCTTATGTTAAAGTAATTCCTCCACCTGTTTCCTGGTCTCATTCCCTCCCGCTTTTGCATCTTTCATGTCTCTCTTCCACTGGCTGTTTCTCCTCTATATGAAAAAATACCTACAATCTAAAAAATACCTTCCCTCACTTCCCTATCTCATGCTTTCCTGTCACCACTTTCTTCTACTTTATCAATTCCCTTTGCTTCCTTAATCTATCATAATCTGACTTCTGCTTCCAATTCAATTATTCTTAGTTTTATTTGAAAACTACTGAACAACCTCAAAAAGTAAATGTTACCCATAATTTCTTTTCCTTTTCTTTTTTTAAAATAAATTTATTTGTTTATTTATTTGGGCTGCATTGGGTCTTCGTTGCTGTGCGTGGGCTTTCTCTAGTTGCGGCAAGCGGGACCTACTCTTCGTTGTGGTGTGCAGGCTTCTCATTGTGGTGGCTTCTCTTGTTGCACAGCACTGGCTCTAGGCACGCGGGCTTCAGTAGTTGCAACACGCGGGCTCAGTATTTGTGGCTCGCAGGCTCTAGAGCACAGGCTCAGTAGTTGTGGCGCACGGGCTTAGTTGCTCTGCAACATGTGGGATCTTCCTGGACCAAGGATCAAACCTGAGTCCCCTGCACTGGCAGGCGGATTCTTAACCACTGTGCCACCAGGGAAGTCCCTACCCATAATTACAACATTTAAAATAATATAAAATAAGAACCAATCGCTTTCCTCTCTGTTCATCTAATACTCCAGACATGGATTGACTATATTAGAAAACTTAACCATTTGTCTCCCTCTTATTGTTTTTACATTGTTTATAGTCTTATTTTCTGTAAAGAAACTTCAGATTTTTATGTGGTCATTACTCTGTTTTTTTTCTCTTTATGCCTTCTGAGTTTCTTATCTTGTTTAGGAAGATCTACATCTCAAGGTTATGAAAATGTTTCAACTTTTAAAATATATTTATGTACGCTTCTACTGCAGGAGGCGTGGGCTCGATCCTGGTCGGGGAACTAAGATCCCACATGACACGCCACGCCGCCAAAAAAAAAAAAAAAAAGAAAAAAAATATTTTTGTAGTTTTTTCTCATTTACTTCCTTATGCCTGAAATTTATTTTAGGATTCAACATTTTCTTCTACATGGATAGCAGCTTGTCCCAACTCCAATGTTTTTTTAAAGAATACATCTTTACCCACTGAATTGAAGTGCTGTTTTTATTAAATGTTAAATTTCTGAATATACTTCAATTTGTTCTGTAGTCTGTTCCACTGATCTACTTTCCTGTTCGAAAATTACTGTATTTGTTTACACAAACCTTATGGTAGACAATATCTGGCAGGTTTGTCCCATCATCACTATTCTTTTTCAGAATTTTCTTAGAAAATTGTTGGACATTTATTCTTCTGGTGAATTTGAGAATTATTTTATGCAGTTCCAACCTCTACCCCACCCTCATACCAAAAACAAAATAATATTTTGGGATCGTAATTGATATTACGTTAAATTTGTGTGTTAGCTTGAGAACGATAGACTTTTGCGCTACACAGCATGTGGGGTCTTAATTCCCTGGCCAGGGGTCAAACCCGTGCCCCCTGCAGTGGAAGCGTGGAGTCTTAGCCACTGGACTGCCAGGGGAGTCCCAAGAATGATAGACTTTTTAATGCTATTAATTCTTTCCATCATCGTGTCCTAGAATTTTAATGTGTTTCTTCATTTATTCTGTATTTTCTGTAGGTCTTATACCTTTATCGTTAAATATATTTCTAGGTTTTGTCATTATTTGAATAGTTTCTAACTATGCACCCCCACCCGCCACACACACACCATTTTATTTTTTAACCTATCAGTTCTAATATAGAAATAATTTGATAAATTTTATATACTTATCTTATATCTAGCCAACTTACTAACTTCTTTAATTAGGGTCAATAGCTTTTTGGTTGAGTCTTTTGTATTTTCCAGGCATGTGCCAAATCCTCTGCAAATAATTATTTTTGGTTTTTCCCCCAAAATTTATTGATTTGTTTAATATTTTTTATCAAGTTTAGAAACTATTCTTATTTTGTAGAGTTATTTTAAGCTCAGGAATATCTGTTCCAATATCTCAAAAATTTTTCTGGCCTGAACTCATGTAATCACATATTTTCTCCTTTAATTTTTTAATTGAATAAATTGTACTAATATATTTCTTAAAATTGGGACATCTTGATTTTCCGGAATAAGCTTTACTTAGTCATAGAATATATCTATTTCAACATATTCCTGGATTTGATTTGTTAATATCTGGTTTCAGATTTTAATTTTTGTTAACTATAAGTATTCTAGTTTTCTTTATTGGAATAGGTTTGTCAAGTTTTGGCCTTAGTATTATGATAGAATTGTAAAATGAATAGGAAGACTTCTGTTTTTTCTCCCCCTAGACTCTGAAATAGGATAACATGGGAATGATTGTCCTTTGAATTTAGAGATAACTTACCTGCAAACCTCCTGAATCTGGTGCCTTTTTAACGGTAGAGCTTTAGTATATATTTTTTCAAATTCTATAGATGTTGGATTGCTTAGGTGTTCAACTTATCATCGAGTCAGTTTTAGGAATTTATATTTTGATAGAAGATCATCTGTTTTATTTAGATTTTAAAGTTTGTTGGCAGAATAAAAGTGGTAGATATTGTTTGTCAGTGACTTGTGATCACAGAAGACCTTTTATGAGTAGACAGTGTTTCTGTATAAGAAACAGACTAGTTTTAAAAAATGTAAATTGGACCATTTTGTTCTCTTGCTAACTCTTCACTGACTTTTTATTATGTATAAAATAAAATCCAATCTCCTGACCATGGCCTACAGGCCTATATGAAAATCTGGCCACTGCTACCTCTCCAACCTCATCTTGTGTCCCGTGCTTCAGTCACAAAGCCCTTCTCTATGTTCCATCAATACAAGCTTTAATGCCATTTTGACCTTTATATTAACTGGCCTTCTTTCCTCTAATTATCAGGAGTAAATAGCGTGCTTTATTGGAGAATAATAGTGGGAATCATAACTTAGGCTTTTTTGAGAATGTGACATTGAAGTTGTCACTTGTAAGATAGGCAGAAACCTCAACTTCTTATCTGTTAGGTTTTCATCAGGAACAAATGAGATAATATTCATGAAATACTTTAGTAAAGATAAAGGTACATAAATGTAATCTGCCATTATTATGCCCTTCATGAATAATTATTGATTATTATTAGTTTAATTTGAACATTGCCTTGCAATGAAGGCACAGTGTAGAATGTAGTACAACTTACATTTTTTAGTTATGGGGCTAAAATTTTATTTTCAGGTGTAACAATCCTGGGGCCAGCTACAAAATGCAATTCTTTTGCACCTTAGTAAGTGGGAGGAATCCCTGGGCTCCTCCAGGGGGGACGGAGGGGAAAATTTCTTCACCACTTGAGACGTGGTGTGGTCTGGGTTTTGCAGCTGTCATTAGCTTACCAGCAGGTAGGTCAGGTTCAAATCCTGGTACTGTTTATCTCTGTGCGATTTCTGAACACAGTCATCACAACAGCCAGCTTCACATTTCAGAAAGTTACAATAGTACAAGGTTTAATGCAGTCATGTGATTTCCACCTAAAGAGGGGTCCAACAATAACATTTTGTCTTGAAATAATGTGCCAGGCACTATTCTAAGTGCTCTGCAAATACTGATTCATTTAATCCTCAACAACTCTATGAGGCTGTTATTTTAATTTTCATTTTATAGGTGAGGAAACAGAGGCACGGAGAGGTAAGTATGGAGTCACTGGGATATAGAGGATTCAAACTCAGACTGTGTGTGTTCAAACTCCATGCTTTTGACTCCTAAATCAGGGAATTCCCTGGCGGTCCAGTGGTTAGGACTTGGCGCTTTCACTTGGTTCCATCACTGGTCGAGGAATTAAGATCCCAAAAGCCTCGCAGCAAGGCCAAAACAATAACAACAACAACAACAACAACAACAACAGCAAAACAAACATCCTAAATCAAGACTGCAGTTGGGAAAGGAGACAAATACTGAGTGTCCACAAGTCCCGTAGCTACAGATTGATTTTTATGCACAAATAATCCTTTTATTTCAAAGCAATACAAAAAATTAAATTAATTGACTGGATTGGATCACTGGAAAATATTTTTTTTTCAAGGATTATGAGGAACAAAGAACCACCTACTCTATATTTGATCCTCAGCAGAGTCAGAGGAATATGAGGGCCTCTGGAAATATGGGAATAGTTGTGAATTTTTCATGATTAGACTTATTCTCGATCTTACACCAGAGAGTAAGAAAACATGGTACAAGGTCATAAAATCTTTTGGGTTCAATGGTTGATTTGTGAGTGGGTTCTGTGTTCTATCAGTTCCCTGACCCTTTGTATGCAGGTGAAGCAGTCACACAGAAGTGATTATCAAAGTGAATAAAGTGGAAGTAGCAACTTCCACAATGTCTGATGGTTTCATCATGGTTTTGGCTAATCTAGGTCCTTTGTCTTTACCCATAAATTTTAGAATAAGCTTGTCTATGTATACAAAACTCCTGCTGGGGTTTTGATTGGAATTGTGCTAAGCTTATACCTCAGTTTGGGGAGAATTGACACCCTTATTATTTTGAATCTTCCAACCTATGAACGCTCCAATTATCCTGGTCTTCTTTGAGTTCTTTCATTATATACATAATTAAAGCATACAGATCCTGTACATGTTTTGTGTCATTTTCTTTGGAGCAATTTAAAGTGGCATCTTATTTTAAATTTTGGTTTCCTTATGTCCATTGCTGTATAAAGTAATGTGATGGATTTTGTACATTGATCTTATAATCTGCAACCCAGCTGGACTTAACTTTAGGAGGTTGTTAAAAAAGTTTTTTTTTTGTTGCGGTAAAAAGCATGTAATATGAGATCTACCCTCTTAACAAAATTTTAAGTGTATAGTACAGTAGTGTTTATTTTAAGCACAATGTTGTAGAACAGATCTCTAGAACTTTTTACCTTGCAAGACTGAAACTTTTGTATAGCAACTCTGCATTCTCCCCTCCTCTGTCTGGTCCCTGGCAATCACAATTCTGCTCTTTGTTTCTATGAGTCTCTTTTCTTGGGTACAGCTGACTATAAGAAAGTTCTTACTTAATTAAGCTAAATAACAACTCTGGTTGAAGAGACCCTGGGTTTCTAAAGCACAGAGTCCTTTTGCTTTTCCTTTCTTCTAGTTGTTCCTCTTGTGGTTTGAGGGAGATAAAGTTTTCATGCTTCTGGCTATTAGTTCTGCAGTTCTGAGAGTGATCACGGTGTCAAGTATCAGGAACAGCAATTTTCTTGGGGCGGGGGGGTGGGGAGAGAGAGAGGTATTTGCACAGAATTAGAAAAATACCGTAAACAAAATCTGAGGAAATGAGGATTCTAGGTTTTACGGCACACCCCAGACCCCATCCATTATTAGAGGATATGGTATAAAGTGAAGCAGGACATCATGGTGGGTTTGCTTCATTTATCATCAAGATGGAAATCCAAGCATTAAAGATACTTTGTCTGAAAATGTTTTAGGTAAATAAATTCCCCACTTAATCTCTGAGACTTCTGTCTTTATGGATCTTTGTATTCTTTGCTCTGGCTAAGGGTCCTTAGATTTGTGTTTAGGGATCCTAAGTTGGGTTTGTTCTCAGCACACCATTCTTCTGAAGGGCTCAAGTATGGCATTACTTCACTCTGCAGTCCCCACAAGTTCTGGGCAGTGTTCTTGGAAACATGAATATGATCTTACCCAGTTAGAAGAAGCGTCACATAATAAAATAATTGTCCCTCTCTCAGACCATTGCACACTACTAAAATATATTGCTTCTTGACCTTTCGGCTAAGATCCCATGTAGAACAACTAAAGTATTAGCTTCCTTTCAGCTTTACCACACTCAAGGCTATATTTTATGACAGCTGAAAGAGATCTTGTGCCTTGTGGGGGCCCAGATGAGTCCCTTTGTGATAGCTGAGTTTGTCCTAAAAGGCTGGATCATAGACTATCCAGTCCAATAATCCACGTAATGCTGGAGTCCTCACTGCGATGTTTGCTGATATTCCTAGCTGGGGTTGTCCAGCCTGAACTTGAACACCACCAGTGAAGGGCAGGGGACTCGGAGGCAGCCCATTCCATCTTTGCCTCACTTTTGTCTGACTACAAGAAAGTCCCTTCCTTTGCACTGAAACCTGTCTTCCTAAAATGTAGTCTCATTAATCCTAATTCTTCCCCATGGGTCTATGCACAGTAAGTTGAATCCCTTTTTAACTATTTGATGATACCTACTGTTTGCTCCTCAAGTCCTGTCTTTAGGTTAAATAACCTAGTCCCTTGAGCACAGTCTCTTGGAATGTGCATTCAGTCTCTTTTACCAAGCATATCCCAAGCATACTCTAATGTGTGCCCAGAGTTGAATTCAGTACTGAGCTATCTACTTTCTCATTATTGACATTATATATTTACGAGAGCACCATAAAGCGCCATTAGATTTCTTTTGGAATCATATCATGCTGTTGACACATTGATTTTATCATTAAAAAATTCCCGAGTCTCTTACATACCTACTGCTACTTGCATAGTTAATTTTTGAACCCATGTATAGGGTCTTGTAATTATTCATTCTAATTTTGTTTGTTGTATTTGGTCCATTGTTCAAGCCTCTCATGCTCTTTCTGAACCTTGATTCTTTTATCAACAATATTTGCTGTCCTTTTGGGATTTTTTTGTCTACAAATTTGTTTGTAGCATAACTTCTATATTTGCATCTTACTCATTGGTATTAGCAGGGCAGAGCTAAGGACAGAGGGCAAGTGAAAATGAAAATTTCAGTCTGATAATGAAATAAGCTTACTATTTACTTTAATAACAATGAGTTATGGGTCTAAACAATAGAGTAATATTTTGTAGTGAACCTGGTGTGGTGGGAAAGATCGATGTCTCAGTAACCTATACTCCTTATGATATGGCTTCTTAATTGAAAAAAGAAGCCAGAAATTAAAGGCAGTCTTTAAAACAAACGTAAAATAATTTGTTGGTGTATAACATTTTTAAAAAGATAGCCCAAGATTTTATTTGAGACTCTGGTCACTTCCCCAAAACCTCAATTGTTATTTTATTTAAGAAACCAAACCAAACCAAACAAAAACCTTACTGCAGAGTAAACTTTTCACAGTTGAGTTTCTAGATCATCTGGTTCAGTTAATTTGTGGCTAAAGATATGGTTTTGTTTAACAGCCCCACATGTAGGCTTTCAGCCCTCCCCTTAAAATTAATTTCCATAATCCTTAACAGTGACAGAAAGATGTATGTGAAAGATGGGAAGGAACTCAACTGCAGTTGGTACATTCTGACTAATAAAGAGAAGGATTTAAGCTTTAGGAGATACATTTGAAGGATGAGTTAAATTTTCCAATTAGGAATGGATGTAGCATGACTCTCTGTGTTAAAGATTCCCAGGTAAGTTCAAGAGGAAAATAACTGAAGCTGAATTCCATAGGGAAGTAATAGTTCCCTTTCTGATTAATGACGGTCTGTAGGCAACACAGCCAGGACAGACAAATTGCTGCACTACATTCCAACTTTTACAAAACTCCTTTCATCAGTTGGATACTTAAACCCACTTTAACTTAGTCTAATTAATGAGATGCATGCCAGTATGAATGATCAGTAATGGGATCATTGAACTTTATTTTCCTTTTGTTTATGCAGGGTCACAGCTACATTTTTGGCCATGTTTTATGGTGTTATGACCTGGACTGCAAACAAATTCCTAGTCAAACTGCTGTGGGTTGTTTATAAAATAATTTTGGAGTCTAGTTTAACTTCCAATCCTCCTCTGCTACATGTACACACACAAACACACACAAACACACACACACATATATCTCTTTCAGACAGTCAAAAATAGCTTTTTCTAGCACAAATGTTGTAATTATAATTTATTTGTAGCTGAACATTATATTTGTGAAGCACCATCTATCCTTGAAGATTTTTTACCTTTAAAGCTTGGATCGTCTGTGTGATGGGTCAAAATCATCCTTACCCCGAAACATAGTCTGTGCTTTAACCATGGTGAACTCCTTGCAAATCTCCAAACGTGTTAGGATATAACTGCCTCCAAAGCTTTGCATATGTTCTTCCCATTGACTGGAATGCCACCTTTCTCTGGCTCAATAATTTTTATGCATCAAAATGAGGCTGAGTGCTTTACAGGAAGTTTTCCCTGATTCCTGGCACCTATACAAATGCTCTTGTGCTTATCTATTACATATCAGGTATCACACTGTATTATAAAAGTTAATTTCCTTCCATGTCTTTTATTAACATTGTGTACCAATAGATAGTCATATATAATACGTGCTGCTACTCTCTGAGATATAATAGATGCTCAACAAATATAATAAATATTCCCTTTAAAAGAGGGGGCCTTTCAAGAATCCCCTGGTGGTCCAGAGGTTAGGACTCCGTGCTTTCACTGCCGAGGGCCCGGGTTCAGTCCCTGGTCGGGGAACTAAGATCCCACAAGCTGCACGGCGAGGCCAAGAAAAAAAAAGAGGGAGCCTGTCTTATTGTTCAGACTAGAATAGGTGCTTGTACTGTATATTCTCAAAGAACACTGAACTTCTCCTTTGCAGGACTTATATTTGTAACTAGGTACTTTCTTGTATAGTTGTTCGATGTCTATTCCTCCCCTAGATTATAAGCTCCATGAGGACAGGGACCACTTTTTTCCATTGTTCTATTTTTCTTCCTGGCACAGTGCCCAGCACAGGGAATTTTCTCAGTAAGTATTTGTAAAGTGACTGATGAATTTAATGAGTAGGTCTCTATGAGAGAAATTGATAAGGGAAGTCTTGCCCTTAGGTTTTAGTTTAATGTCAGATGTTGCAAAGGGGGAATGTACTAGGAAAAGAGTAAAACCGTAAGAGAGGGTTTCTTGAAAATTAACTGAAATACTAAAGGATAGAGTAGGAAGAAGGCAGCAGGGTTGAGGATGGAGCAAGGAAGGACAGTGCCCTGATCAAAGGAGAGAAGTATGAGGAGAAGGGTTTATACCCTAAGTTGTGACTGTGGGTCACTGAGATGAAGACCACAGGCGGGATGGAGGTGATTGGGGTTTACCTAACCTTGGGGTTCCAAATAGGGCTTTGGTTTAAAGATTTTTTTCATGGTCTCAACAACTCCCCTTCCAAAGGTAGCATGGCAGTGTAGAAAGAATTTTGAGCAGCTACAGAACTTACTAGCTACAACACTTATTAGCTGTTTGACTTTGAGTAAGGCATTTGACATTTCTGAGCCTCGGTTTTCTCATTCGTAAGGAGAGGACAATCATATTTACCTTAAAGAATCGTGTGCCGTGAAATGAAGTAATGTTCATAATCATCTAACTCGGTCCCTGGCTCACAGCAATTACTGTACAAATGGTAGAAGTTTTAATATTAACCAGACTTAACCTTTACAGAACTTTTGAATGGTTCTGTTCTTGGCCTCAAATTCAGTATTTTTAATAAACAGGTTGAAGCATTCTTATCAAATTTAAAGATGACACAAAACTGACAAAAACAGCTAATATGTTGGCTGACAGGCTAAGGAGCCATAAACATCTCAACAACTGGGGAGGATAGGCTGAAACCAACAAGATAAAATTAATAGGGACAAATTTAGACTCTTGCTTTTGTGCTTAAAGAATCAGCTGAAACCAGAACAAGGGAGACCTCGTTTAAGAGCTTATAAGAGAAAGGCCCAAGCGTGTTAGCTGACTGTCAGATTAATGTAAGCCAACTGGGTGAAGGCTGCCAAAAAGCTAATGTGATCTGAGGCCATGTGTTGGAAATAGAGCATCCAGAAGAAACAAGGTGATCATCCAAGTGTCCTCACACTGGGCGGACAACATCAAGGGATTGTGCTCAGTTCTTGGCCTGCGCTTTAAGACTGATAGATCTAGAAGAAGGTTAACAAGAAGGCCAAAGCTGTGGAAATCATGTCTTATGAGCAATAGTCAAAGGTACTGAGAATGTTTAGTCTGGAAAAGAGGAGACTGGAATGGTGCAGGGTTGGAGGTAGAGAGTGGGTGGCATGGAGCATGCTGTAGCCTTCAAATATTTGAAGGGTTTTCATTTGGACGAGGAATAGACTTGCTCTGCAGTGTTTCAAAGGATGAAAGAAATATGATTGGAAATTGAAAGGAAAGTTTTGGTCAATATATGTCAAAGTATACTCGTAACTGTACTTGCTAGCATTTATAAACCATGTGCAAGGCACACTACTAAGCTCTTCTGATACATTACTCTTCTTATATACTACTTATTTAATCCTTACCTAGACTCTGTAAGGCAAACATTATTATCCCCATTTTATAGATGAGGAAACTGAAGCTTAGAATGAAGAATTTATTTGCCTAAAGCTCTGAAACAGGTTAAATCGTAAAGCTGGGGCTCTAACTCAGGTCCCTTATGACTACAAAGCCTGTGATTTTTAGCCCTATGTCATATTTCACCTAGAGTTTCCTGGGACATAGGAGTTTCAGTGCTAAAACCAGGACAGTCCAGGGCAAACCAGAATTATTGGTCACTCTAATTTCATAGTATGTTTCTCCACACCCCCATGGCGGAGGAGACCTTTGCTTCCTAGAAAGCTGGGATTATAGCTCAGTGTCTGGCTTTGGCTCAAGTTTCAAAAGTGGTTCCAGAAAAATTTCACTGTTTAAATATGGAAATGGTCTGTCCTAAGTGGCAATGAGCATCCAGTTGCTGGATGTAATCAGACCGAGGCTGCATGCCACCTGATGGAGTTGCTGAGGATGAGAATTCTCTCCTGGGCTCGTTGTCAGTAGAGGTCATTTCTAAGTCTCTTCCACCTCTTGTTATTATGTGATTCAGACAAAGAAGGCTCCTTCCTTGGACCCTGAGGAGATCCCCCAGGCTCTTTATCCACAATGAAGAACACACTTATGGGGCTGGTATGAGATGGTGTCTCAAGAAGCCTGGAACCTGGACCCCTGTCTCCCTTCCTGTGTCATTGCTCCCTGCTACATGTAGCCAAAAACATGTGTATAAATGTTCTGAGATCTTTGCCTTGGAGCACACATGCTTTGGATTTTCAACCCAAGGCTCTTCCAAGAAAGATCCAGACACCAATTCATTATGTATAGGTCACTGGTGTGTTTATGTATTTAAAAATCATTTCAAAAAGGAGAAAAAAAACAGGTCTCAGTCCATCCTTTGGAATGCACTCATCAGTGAAATATCATTTCATTGGTAGTCTTTAAAGGCCTCATGGCTGAGTGTCTAGGAGCCTATTAGTATTCTGAGAAAGATTTTAAAAACTTTTCTAGACCCTTGAAATTAGTTCTGTGTGTGTCTGGGTAGTGTTGTCTTGGAAAAGTCTTTTTTCTTACAGCCTGCACTGGAGTACAATTGACATAGAATAAGCAAAGTGGCATCATAACACATTGGCCCCAAGTGAGCTAGGACGTCCTTAGTGATGCTCTGCTACCTTTCCTGAACAGTCTGTTGGACAGTGAGATTACATCTCTCCTGAGGAGGCCTTTGGCATTTGCTGAGGCTCTATTTCCAACTAAAGGAGATGCCATCTTATCTGTGACAATTTTGCATATGCGGCAGGCAAACACAAGTGGCCAACACAGGGAATTCTCCATGAGGGAAACTGAAAACAGAGCAAAAATTTCCAAAGAAAATAGCCAAACTACAAAAGTCCACACTTTATCCCCTCTGTGTTCTTCTTCTATGTATATCTTCTCCTTGAGGGCTCAGCAACAAACACCAGAGTCATTTTTCATTTAAGTCTAACACTACTTATGTCTATGTCCTTGAATAGCTCAGCTGTTGCTGCTTTCTTTACTAACAGCCTTTGTTACTGAAGACCCATGTGGAGAGAAGCACTGTACCAAGTGTTTTACATTATTATCTTATTTATCCCTCAAAATAACTCTGAGGTAGGCAATATTGTCCCCCTTTTGTGAGGAAAGTGAGCCTCAGAGAGGTTAAACATCTTGTCTGAAGTCACACAGCTGGTAAGTGGAAGAGCTGGGATTTGAACCCAGTTCTATCCAAAGCCTATTTTCTTTTCATTATGCTACTCTGCTTCACTTTGACCTGAATCTGAACTTCTGCCAAAGCCTACCTGAAATATGAAATATTTTTCCAAGACTTCCACCCTCTAATACTTGTATATCATCACCATCTATTATACAACTTGCTTTCATTGAGTTACGCTAATCCTGAAGCCTCAGAGAAGTCTTCTTTCACATCAGAGCCTGGATCCTTACTGCATAAAGACCTTCGCTGGTTATTTTGAACTGCTCCTTATCTATGCCCTCGCAACCAGGATCATTGCTCTGCTTCTCATAGGGACTATCTTCATTGCCTTTAAGTCTACCCCACATGCTCTTCTCACTGAACATTCTTTTCCCCTGACATAAATATGATGTTATTTAATATAAGGAATATATTTTTACATTATAGCTCTTTGTGGATATACTTTTATTCAGTCTTAGTTTCTAAGCTCCTAGAAAACCAAATCTCTTCAACTGGAGCTCTGCTGTTTGGGGGCAGTGGGAGGTGAGTGGAGGATGTTTACTATCTGCCCTTCTCATGTTTCGATAAAAAGGGAACCTCTGCTTAGACTTCTGCCCTCTCAGCAGTTCCGGGGAGGAAGAGTCCACCCTCTCCCCACACTTCTTTCCTCCTTCCTTTGGCAGGAGAGTACCATCTGTTTGGTCTCTGCCCATGTATAAACCAATGGGATTACCGATAAGTACAGTTCTGATTTCCTCAACCTTTTCCTAAGGTAGGGTGGTGGTGGTGGGTTTCCATTGAGTTGAGGTGACATAAAGCTTGCACAACATCATTCTGGACCTTGAGAGGAGAGCACTGTCCAGGAGGTCTGCTTCCTGCCACATCTGGTTGGACTGGCACTGCAGTGTGGTAGACAAGGAATGTATATCACAGGTAAGAGATTAATCTGCTCTGCCATTTTCTTGTTTGTTTGTACTTGTTATTAATATTATCCTCAATTTGCTGTTTCTTTACAGAAATCTTTTTAAGCCACTTGTCCATTTCTTGAGGGCTAGTTTAGTTAAAGCTAGATGATGTAATTGGTAGCTCATGCCTCCAGGCCTATATAAACTGAAATACGTGGCCATATAGGGAAAACAAGCAAACGGGTGAGAGATCCCTGAAAACTTCTTTCCTTCATGAAGTTCCCATTCATCCATTGGGATGTCTCCTGTGGTATATGTGTGTGACACATGACCAGTCAGACCATGTGTGGGGGCCAGTGCTAAGATGAACAGGCAATATGAGTAAAGTTTAATTACTTTTTTATAGGTAAAGAATAAATATAATGATGAATAGATGTCCTAAGATTTTCTTAAGGAGGATATGAGAAGAATTTCTCTGCCATCTCCCATCTCCCATTGGTCAAGGTTTGCCCCCAGGGGTGTTATTAATGCCCCTGCTTTTATAGGTTAGGTGTGTGTGGCATTAATCAGGTCCCTTGGTATCTTACCCCTCAGTGGCATCAGGGAAGCCACCAGGTAGGAGGAAAGAGGCAATTGCCAGGGCTGAGATTTGATAAATATGACCAACAAAGGCTGAGACCAATCCCATTCAATAGTTTCATACAGCATTTAATTAAGACTTCTAACTATCAACAGGACATCAAGCAGCAGGATGGAACTGTAGTACAGACTTCTTCCCAGGGCCCTGGACTCAACTGAACAAGTTCTACAAACCACCAGGGTCTACTTCAGAAAGCCAGGTGGCTTTCTCCTGAAGGCTCTGTATTGACCTTTCCACTCGGCCCAAGGCATTAATCCAGGAGCAGCAGGGTGTATTTGGATTGTACAGGCTCTGCCTTGGCCTCTGAGGAGGAAGTCTAAGGCAATTTTCTCATCAGTAATAACTCTGGCCAGTGAGATGAGGCTGACTTGAATGCCTTTAAGACTCAAACTAGTGTCACTGATCTCTTTGGTTAAAGTCAGGAACAAGTTTCTTAACAGCTTTTCTAATTGAATGACTCCATCTGGAAGGATAAACACCCACAGAATAAACAATGTGTCAGTTATCCTTCAGGAGACTTTCCCCAAGTAACTAAGGATGGTTGTGTTTCAGAGAAATTTCACAGATGTCTGAAGACTGCATAATCTACTACTGGTGGTTCCTCAAATCCTTGAAGATGCTTATGACCAAGTGTAGGGTGTAGGTTGCTGTGGTCTTGGGGAGCATACAGATGAATGTCTAGTGTCATCACAGGTACAGTCCTGGGGATGACCATGGTGCCTCTGGAAGGAGTATTGTTTATAATTATTAGCATCCCCCAAGTGAGACCTACATCAGCTGGGGACACAGATTGACAGTGTCTTAAGTGTGGCCTCTCAGCAGGCTGTTAAGCATTAGAATATTCAACTCATGTCAGATAAGTGAGTCTAATCCTCACCTTTGGAGGGATTGCCTGTGGGCAGTTATCCTGGCCTGTCCTATCTGTCCACACCACCAACTGGGTGGTATTTGTCTGTCCCATGGAATGATTGAGTGATGCCTATGAGAATGGGGCTGGGGAGAGACATCCAGAAGTGTTGATAGGTGTTTTGTGCAGGAGGTGCGGGAGCTGAGGCTAAGCCCCTAGTGTTTGCAATTGACTTCTCAATAAGGTTAAGGGCAACGACAATATAATTGTAGTTAGATCTGTGGTGGAAGATACCAGATCCAGCTTTAAGTTAAGTTGGAATTTAAGGCCCTTGCAATGGTTTAAATCTAAGCCCTTACTATAGTTTGGAAGACCTGCACCAGAGAGTTTTCCTTTCCTGACACTAGGTGGGTTCCTCTCCACCAGATAACTCCCAACAGCTCATTTTGTTGCCTAAAAATTCAACATTAGTGGTTTGGTCTTTTGAGTATTGCTCTACTAAAATATAAACAACTGCAGAGAGATAATACATTGTTAGCCAACCAGCCCTTTCCTGAGGAACACATATGCAGGGCCATAGTACAATGGAAGAAAATTGAATTGAATCAGGACACTGATTTATCTTGGTATACTCTAATATTAAAATGGCAACATTTTAATATTAATTCCTTAAAGAATTCTTATTAATTTAATTCTTATTAATTTAATTAGGCAATAGGCACATAGTTAAAAAATGAGTACAAAATATATTCAGTGCAAAGTTTCTCTCTCACTCCTATTCCTTAATCCTCCATTTTCCTTTCCCAAAGCAGCTTTTACCAGTTATTTATACCATTTAAGTGATATTTTCTCCCCTGTCCCACTATTTTTTTTTAACACAAATGGTAGCATGTTAAAGGGACGCTTTGCTTTAGTTTTACTTAGCTGTATGTCTTGGAGATTGTTCTGATCTATACATAGTATTTTTCTTCATTCTTTTAAATCGCTGCGTGGTCTGGCTATAACATAATATATTTAACCAGTCCTCCACTGATATTCATTTAGGTTGTTTCCTATTCTCGACTATAACAAGTAGTGCTCCAACAGATATTGTCTCACAATAGCACAAACAACATGTGGCTCATCCAAGGCAGAAGCCCCTGGCATAGGTCTAGCAGAGTGTACGGGTCCCCATTGACTCTTTCCATCACATGGTGTGTTGCACAGGCTTTTGTGTGACTCTCAAGATCCCTACTTCCTAGTATTCATGTTCTAGTATTCTCCCCTCCCCTTGACTGTTGGTGGGACCTGTGACTTGCTTCTAATCAACAGAATGTGGTAAAGGTGATGAGATGTCACTCCCATGGTTATGTTACATCATAGGAGACTCTGTCTTGCTAGCAGACTCTCCCTCCCTTGCCAGCTGTGAAATGCAAGTTGCCACAAATCCTACAGATGCAAGGAACTGAATGCTGCCAACAACCCATAAGCTGGGAAGCACATTTTTCCCTAGTTAAGCCTCCAGATGAGAACTCAGTCCTGGCCGACACCTTGATTACAGCCTCATGAAATTCTAAGCACAAGACCCAGCTAAACTGTGCCTGGACTTCACACTCACAGAAGCTGCAAGATGCTAAATGTGTGTTGTTTTAAGCTGCTAAGTTTGTGGTCATTTGTTACACAGCAATAGAAAACTAATACACGTGGGAAGGCGAGCTTGGACCGGGCGTGACTGAGCACACCATGGCTTGTAATTAAGGAGAAGTTTCCCAATCCTTTGCTTCCTCAAATATTTGTAAAGTTGTAAGGAAGAGTCAGGAATTACTCAAGTAAGTTGGAAGACCCTCAGTTTTGCATTCAAAGTTATAGCCTTGCTGTCATGAGATACCTCTTGCTCTCAGATGCCAGTTGCTTGGAAAGCTTGCATATTGGTGTTGGTTTCAGACAGATATCCTGAAGCCCTTCTTGTTGAGCTTTCTTGCGGTTAGACCACCTGAAGGAAAACCACCACGGTCATCTAATGCACCAACTGCTCTGTCTCTCCATGATATTTTTATATTCTTTTCTTTTTATACATGTGGAGTTATCTAAGTAGGATAAATTCCTAGTAAAAATTCTAGGTAAAAAATGTATGTACATTTAAAATTTTGTAAGATATTCATAAATTGTCCTCCAAAAAAGTTGTACCAGTTGATATTACCATCAACAATGAATGAGAGCACTGCTTGTCCACACCCTTTTTCCGTTTTCAAACTTTTTGATCTTTGTCAATCTGAAAGTTAAATAATGATATTTAAGTATGACTATATTTTAATTTTTTTATTCTGGGGAAGGCTGACTTCTTTCCACATGGTTAAGAACTGTTTATATTTCCTTTATTTGCAAACTGCCCGTAGCTTGTGTTCGTTTTTCTGTTACTTTGTTGATTTTCTTCTTTAGTCATTAAAGTTTATTTGTAAAGAGTTCTTTACATACTGAAGAAATTATTTGTCTCTTGTTTATATTGCAAATATTTTCCCAAGCTTTCCTTTGTCAATTTACTTTATTGTTTTTTCATATAAAATTTATTTTTTTTAAATGTAGTTGTTTTTCAGTTTTGTTTTGAAGTTTTAGATTTTGTGCCTAATGCTTTCCTTGCTCTGAGTTTATGTATAACTCTTCTATACCCTCTTCTATTGCATTTAAAGACTCTCTGTCTCTCTGTTCAACTCTTTGAAACAGTTTCATGTTGTATTTTTAGTGAATACCCAGTTATCTCAATATCATTATCTAATAATTCATTTTTTATTCACATACTTGGACTACTATCTTCGTCATAATCTAAATAGGACAGAGTCTTATGAGCTTCCAGGAAGTTATCTCTAGAAGCATTTGCAAGTTCATAATACATAACTGTATGCAGAATATTTGACCATCTTGGAATTTTCACTCTTTTTCTTTCTCATAATATCAGTCATAACATGCTGTTAGTTTTCTGTATGTAGTGTGTCTTGCATTTATGCTTTCCTTTTCATTTCCATTTTGCCTGCTTTATTCAGACTCCAGTCTAAAGTATTGTGGTGTCCTAATAGGTCTTCCTGCTTTTATCCTCATTTCAAGTCATCCTACATATTGCATCCAGATTAAACTTTTTAAAAATTCCACTTTTATCATATAACTTTCTTACAAAAAACTTTAAATTCTCACTTTTTATTACAGGAGACAGTTAAAATTTCTGAGCCTAGCATTCAAGGCACTGTAAGTCGGCCCTGTGGAGGTTTTTAAGCTGTTGTCTCTCAGCTCAAGGCCCCCCCTTACTCTGCTATTTGAGGCTGGGAGACTGAGGGCTATATTTCTGCTTTGCCAGTTGGGTTCCTGTTGGCCCTGCCAACAGAGGGCGCTAGAGGGAGACTGGCGTGCTAGAGGGGAGCAGGGACTTGCTGCTTCCTCTCTTTTTCCTGTCTGCTTGTGAGTCCTATGAGTGTAGTTCAGCCTCATTTTTCATTCCTGCTGCCACAGTGCCTTTCTGTAGCAGCAGCTGAATGCAGTTTGCCATTTTCCTCACCCTTGGAGAATCAGCCTTCTTGAGCCCCTTCAGAGACTCCAGTCCCAGCCTCTCCTCAGAGATTCAGGTCCCAGGCACATGGGTCCCTTCCTCTAAGTTTCTACATTTTAATTATCCCTCTTCTTTTTGTCCCCCAGGCCTAAGGGTGACAGCTGCTTCCTGCAGTTGCTACCTCAGTGATATCCTAGAGTTCTCTTTTTACTCTTAGTTAACAACTTTATACTTAGTTAACAATTGTTTATATTAAATTCTCTCTGTTGAAATAATTGATGTGGTTTTTGTCACCTGATGGAAACCTCACTGATACAGGCACCAAACCACTGCCTCGACTGCTTAAACTCTATACCCCAAACCAGACCCTCTGTTCCAATGAGAAAAGTCTACTCTTTCCATGGACCCCTAAGTGGATTTTTCCCTTTCCCAATTTTGAAGGCCTGATTATATCACCCCCTTCCTGCAAAAGCTATCCAACATCTGCCAATCAGAATCCTGTCTTCCAGAGCCCGGGTAAAATCCGGTCTTTTGTGAAGCTGCTGCTGATCAGTCTACTTGCCCAGATGACCCATACTGACAGCCTCCTCCATGTCCACTGTCTCATTAACTTACAGATATGCAAGTTGGTTGTTTAGACCTTTGAGTGCATTCTACCGTAGGAATGATGTTACACATGGTGGCTCAGGCAATGCCAAGTGGTACGTCGGCTGCTCCGTATAAGCACATTTAACTCACAGTGGAACTGAATTGTTAAGATTCAGGACTGGAACCTAATGATGATATGTAAAGTTATTTTTTGGAAAAGTTTGACACGGGGGTCCCATCTTATTGTGGTGCCCTGCCCATGAGCATAGGGCATCCTTGGTTCTGGTGATCTCAGCAGTGGCAGCTCCCATCAGATCTGCTTGAGGAGGGAGAATTGAAAGCCCTGGGGGCAGTGGCACCTATATCTAGTCAGGGGCTGCTTGGATGCTGGATTGTTTCAGTGTCGGGGTCTTTATGTCAGGAACTGCCTGGACCACTTAGAGGTCAGTAGCTTTCTATGTGATATGTTTTCCTCCTAAGCCTTCCAGAAGGGCAGGACTGTAACTTGTATTTTATTTTATTTTTTTATTTATTTATTTTTAAAAATTAATTAATTAATTAATTTATTTTTGGCTGTGTTGGGTCTTCGTTTCTGTGCGAGGGCTTTCTCTAGTTGTGGCAAGCGGGGGCCACTCTTCATCGCGGTGCGCGGGCCTCTGACTATCGCGGCCTCTCTTGTTGCGCAGCACAGGCTCCAGACGCGCAGGCTCAGTAGCTGTGGCTCACGGGCCTAGTTGCTCCGCGGCATGTGGGATCTTCCCAGACCAGGGCTCGAACCCGTGTCCCCTGCATTAGCAGGCAGATTCTCAACCACTGCACCACCAGGGAAGCCCCTGTATTTTAATTCTTACTGATACTTAGCACAGTACTTTGGACATCATAGGCCTAGTTTTCCCAAAATATGCCTCCTACTATTGCACAGCCATTCTCTCTCTATATAACTTATTGTCTTCAGATACTTAAAAAAAATTCCTCCTCTGTTTTCATTTTTTTTGTTTGTTTGTTTGTTTTTTGTTTTTGTTTTTTTGTTTTCATTTTTTTTCCCCCTTGGGGATATAGCAATAGAGGTACCTGAAAAAAAGGGTCTAGTACCCAGATAAGAATAGTCTACATACTAAATGTTCAGTCAAACCCATTTTCTCTACAGGTTGAATCACCAAAATTGGGGTTTGAATGGATACTTAAGGAAAAAAACAAACAAAAAAATTCCCTAAGTGGAAGAGAGGAAGAGAGGCCTGGAGTTGCCTGCAGCTAGAATGTCCTTCTGAGAATATAATACCTGTATGGAAACTTCGTGGTACAGTAGAGGTATAGTGGCCTAAAAATCCATCAGTTCTGTATTCAAAATCCAGTTCCATAACTTTGCAGTGTGAAACATTAAGTTATCTGATTATTTAAATTTCAGCTTTCTCATGTATAACATGGTGATAATAATGTTACTTCATGGAGTTATTTTGAGGAATAAAAAAGATAACACGTAAGGTGTCTGGTATAGAGTCTGGCATATAGTAAGTATTTAAGTATTCAATACATGTTAGTTCCTTTTCCCTTTATTTTAGACATAAGTTTATTTGTACTTTGAGTTTAAAAAGACATAGCCACTGTGAACGGTGAGTCAAGGCTGAAAAGTAGACAAAATAACACAAACACCAAGTTTTGAGGATTTATATGCTGTGTTGTTTCTATTCTTTGTTTCTCTACCCCCTTTCTTCCATGGATGTGGTGCTGAAAGGAAGCATGCAAACATTTTCTGAAATGGTTAGAGCATGAGCCCCACAATTCATTTCTGATTATCTCCCTGGAGTGTTTTCTAACTGACCTTTCTGTAATGTATTGATAAATGTTTTCAAGTTAACAACTCCAGGAAGCAGGATGAAACTTCAGAAGAAATCTTGGAATCTCTGAAATCTTTGTCTTTGGGACTTAGTATTACTTTGGATACAACATTCTTACTGAAGTGACACTCTGAAATCTTAATCCTTCTTTCCAGGGAGCAGGCTGGGAAAACATTCAGTGATGCAATAGGCTATGGAGTTGCTGAAATGCGGCCTGAGTTTTGGGAAATATGTGATGGTTTAAACAGCTGGGACCCCAGGGATGGTGATGCACTGGACCAGATGTGGACAAGACTTTTTCACGTCTGCTGACTCTGGGGGACTCAGTTTTTTAATATGAACAATGTGGAAGATAGTAATTTTCTGCAAGCTCCTTTTCCTAACCTGCTGTGCTTGTATGTACTATTTGAGACTTTTTATTTTTCTCATTTGTTTCAATTGTGTTCATAATTTCTTGTTGAAGCATTTTTATAACGGATGGTTTAACATCCTTGTCAGAGAACTCCAACACGTCTGTCATCTTGGTGTTGGCCTCTGTTGATGGTCTTTTCTCATTTGAGATTTTCCTGGTTCTTGGAATGACGAAGTATTTTCATTTGTATCTTGGACGTTTTGGGTATTGTGTTGAGACTATGAATCTTGTTTAAATCCTCTGTTTTAACAGGCCTCCTCTGATTCCACACTGGGAGGGGAAGGGGGTCTTGCCTTGATTCCGCCCAGTGGGGGTGGAAGTCCAGTTCCCCATTCAGCCTCCAGTGACTCTTGAGGAGGGGGTAGCACTCTGTTATTGCTGGGAGTGGATGGGCTCAGGCTTCCCCCAGGCCTCTGCTGACATCACGCTGGTTGGAAGGGAGAGGGCATCTTGTTACTGCTATCTCCATGCCCCCCACTGAAACACTGAAGGTAGAGGGGTCTAACTATCTTCTGGGGGTGGTGGAAATCCTGGCTTCCCACTCAGCCTCTTCTGACATCACCCTAGCAGGTCCCTGGACCATTATGGCATCAGCAGACTGCCATAATATAACTAGCTCTCATCGTTTTTTTTTTCATTTTAAAATCTTTGACACATGCATGAAAGTATGAAAGAGAAAAGAGTATAATGAACTCCATATACCCATCATCCAAATTCAACAATTGTATTTTGCCAATCTAGTTTTATCTATCTCCCCAAACTTTCTTTTCCTTGCTCATATATTTTATAGCAAATCCCAGATTTAATTTTATTTAGTAATACATCCTTCACGCGGAATTTAAAAAACCACAGTCTCAATTCCGTTATCACTTTTAGTAAAATTAATAACAATTCCTTAATATCATTTTATGCCAGTCTTCATTCAAATTTTCATGATTGTGTCAAAAAATCTTTTTTAGAGTTGGTTTTTCAAATTGCAGCTCCCATCTTTAAAACAAACAAACAAACTTCCCTCTTATTAGTTGCTGCCTATTTTTCTACTCCCTTTATGATCCAGTTCTGTAAAAGAGCTGTCTAAACTTACAGGAGCTGTCTCTAATTCCTTGGCTCCCATTTTCTCTTTAACCCATTTTGATCAGGATTTTGTCCCTATATATCCACTGGAGCCACTCAAGGTCACCAGTGGCCTCCATGTTGTCAAATCCAATGGTTCTTTTCTAATACTTACTCAACACCCAAGCAGCTGAGAAAGCTGATGCTTTCCTCTTTCTGGAACACTTTCTTCACCCGATTTCTGGGACATCATACTCACCTTCTTTGTCAGTCTCACTAGCTACTCCTCCCCTTCTTGATCTCTAATTTTTGGAATACTCTAGGAAATACTGTGTCTTCTTCTCTTAAATATATGCCTGTCTTTCTTAGGTGATATCACAAATTTGTATGTTCACTTCCAGCCTTTCCCCTGACCTCCAAAGCTATATATGTCAAACCAGCTGAACATATATCTTCTCCTGGATATTAAATAGGCATCTTAAACTTAACACCTCCAAATCAGGACTCCAAATAAAACTGTACTCCTCCCCAAATCTTCCTTATTTCAGTAAATGGCACAACAGTAGTAAAAGGAAGGAGAGTAATGAGTTAACGTGGCATTTTAAATTATAATTGTCAGGGAAGACCTCTCTGAAGAGGTGACATTTGAGCAGAAATTAGAATGATGAGAAGGATGCATTCAGGAGCCAGCTCAGGTTAAAGAGCAAGAAAGAGAGGGAAATAGAGGGAGACAGAGGGATATCTATCTATCTATCTATCTGTCTATTTATCTATCTATCTATCTACCTACTATCTATCTACCTGCTATCAATCTATCTATCTACCTGCTATCTATCTATCTATCTACTATCTATCTACCTGCTATCAATCTATCTACCTGCTATCTACCTACTATCTATCTATCTACCTGCTATCAATCTATCTACCTGCTATCTATCTACCTACTATCTATCTATCTATCTATCTCCCTGCTATCTATCTATCTACCTGCTATCTACCAATATGCTATCTATCTATCTACCTTCTATCTATCTACCTGCTATCTATCTATCTACCTGCTATCTATCTACCTGCTATCTATCTATCTACCTGCTATCTCTCTATCTATTTATGTATCTATCTACCTGCTATCTATTTATCTATCTACCCGCTATCTATCTATCTATCTATCTATCTATCTATCTATCTATCTATCTATCTATCTATCTATCTACCTGCTATCTATCTACCTGCTATCTATCTCTCTATCCATCTACCTGCTATCTATCTACCTGCTATCTATCTATCTACCTGCTATCTATCTACCTGCTATCTATCTATCTATCTACCTGCTATCTATCTATGTATCTACCTGCTACCTATCTATCTATCTATCTACCTGCTATCTATCTACCTGCTATCTATCTATCTATCTATTTACCTGCTATCTATCTCTCTATCCATCTACCTGCTATCTATCTATCTACCTGCTATCTATCTACCTGCTATCTATCTACCTGCTATCTATCTCTCTATCCATCTACCTGCTATCTATCTACCTGCTATGTATCTATCTATCTACCTGCTATCTATCTACCTGCTATCTATCTATCTACCTGCTATCTATCTATCTATCTACCTGCTACCTATCTATCTATCTATCTACCTGCTATCTATCTACCTGCTATCTATCTATCTATCTATTTACCTGCTATCTATCTCTCTATCCATCTACCTGCTATCTATCTATCTACCTGCTATCTATCTACCTGCTATCTATCTACCTGCTATGTATCTCTCTATCCATCTACCTGCTATCTATCTACCTGCTATCTATCTATCTATCTACCTGCTATCTATCTACCTGCTATCTATCTATCTATCTATCTACCTGCTATCTATCTCTCTATCCATCTACCTGCTATCTATCTATCTACCTGCTATCTATCTATCTATCTACCTGCTATCTATCTATCTATCTACCTGCTATCTATCTATGTATCTACCTGCTACCTATCTATCTATCTGCTATCTATCTACCTGCTATCTATCTACCTGCTATCTATCTATCTATCTATCTATCTACCTGCTATCTATCAATCAATCAATCATGTAATTCTTCATTGTTTACTTTCTTACCCCCCACATCCATCTATCAACAGATCATTTTGGCTCTGCTTTCAAAACAAATCTGGAATCTGACTAGTCTTTATTACTCCCATTACTACTGCCTTTTTCCAAGTCACTGCCATTTTTCAGTAGACCACTATAATTGTTTTCCAAGCAGTCTTCCACTGGAATGCAATCTCTATCAGAACACAGACCTATTTTAGTCACTGATTAACCCCCTGCACTTGCAACAAAGCCTGGGGTATATTGATGCTCAGTAAATTATTATTGAATGAGTAAGTGATTGCTCTACTTTCATCAGTCAAAGTGATCTTTTAAGAAGGTTCAGGACACCTCTCAACTCAATAAATACCCTCCAGGGGTTTTGTATCACACATTAAGCTTAAAATCTGATTCTAAACTCACACGATCTGGCTTCTACTTATCTCCCCAACTCCTCTCCAACCACTTTTCCCCTTGTTCTTTCTACTCCAGCCACATTGGCTCCCTTGATGTACCTCATATATGCCAAGCATGCTCCTATTTTATGGCTGCACATGGCTGTTCCTTCTGCCTGGGACATTCTTTCCCCAGATCTTCACCTGCCTCCTTCTCATCATACTAGTTTCTGCTCAGTGTCTCCTCTCAGAGCAGCCTCCCCGACTACCTTACTTTAGTGCCAGCTTAACTCACTGCTCTCTTTCCTTTTATGATGATAGTTTTCCTTCATAGGCCTTATGCAACTCTAGCTCAACAAATATTGTTGAATGAAGAGTTGCATTAATCCGGCAATATAGGCTTCTTGCTTTACAGGTGAGGATACTAGGGCCAGAGAGGTGGGGTTACTTGCCAAATTCTCTTGTTAAGTTGGTGTCTGAGCACGGGCTCCACTGCTATCCTCTGGCGTCCTAGTCCAGAGCAAGTTTTACTGCGTGACGTTGTCATGAGGCCCTGAGAATTCTGTTAATCCCATTCTCTGCCCGTTATAAACACAGGGCTTGCTGCATGTTGTTATCTCACATCTTTAACAATACTGCAAGCTGGCTGGCAATTCCCAGGATTTCCCAAAGGGGAGAGGAGGAGCAGAACACCTCTGCTGGTTTCTCCTCTGAAATGGAGGCTTTGCAACGTCAGCCGCCGTGCCATTGTTGGACAACAATATGTGTCTCAGAGGCAAGGAAAAGTTCCCACACTCTGTGCTTACCAGACGCCTGGCTGGTGAGCCCTGGTCTCCCCATTACTCCTGAGTTCCTTGTTTCTTTTTCCTCTCTCTTTGTTATGTCATCTATTCATGACTGGGGCAAGATGCCATGCTATTCTTTCTCAATTCTGGATCAGTCTGTTATTAGCTATTCTCCTTAGGTGCCCTATTCATAGAAACCTAACCACCCCCAGTTGCAATAGGTGAATTCTGTGGAAAAGTGCAAGGCACGTTTTTCCTGCTTGGATTGTGCTTTTCCTGTGATTCAGCAATCTTCAGAGGTAGCTCTTCATCATGTTATACCATCGTGGCCTGTGTCCGCGGGTCCAAGGAGGCTAAGTGCTGTCCAGATTTTGTGGATGTTCTCAGGGGATGCTAAAGCTAAGTCACAACAAAGTGAGCCTGTGTGGTGGGTTTGCCTGATCAATCTGTGGTTTTAAGAAACATAAAACCAGAAATGTTCTCATGGTAAGAGCAAGTTGGTAGAGACGGTTAAACATGTGATGCTCAGGTCACTCAAAGTTAAACTTTAATTCTTCTCCAGATGTACTCTCTCCCCCCTCACCCTCTATCATTTCTAACACTCTCCTAGGGTACCCTGATTTCTGGACATCAGTTTCTCCACTCAGTAAGCGGGGCTCAGAGTAACAATGAACCTGATAAAAATCTGGTGTTTTGTATCGTGCTTTTAGCAATTTTTAGAAGGGACCTGGATCCAGGCAGAGCATCCTTTCATCTGCAGAGTTTAAGTGCAGGATATCGGGAAGTGGGGCACCAATTCATTTAACATGTGCTCAGTCCTTTTGCCTGTGAAGTTGTATACTTTTTTTCCTACTTCAGGAGTTACATATATGTATATGCATATATATTTGATGTGTGTATGCGCACATGCGTATGTGTATGAAAGAACTGAACTGAGTCCTGAAATGTCTTTGTCAAATCATCAGCTAAAGTGGAAACAGTACAGTTTTATGATTAAGAGCACAGAATCTGGGCTTTGGAGCCAGAAAGACCTGGACTCAAACTCCTGCTGCACATCTTGCATGATTTTTGATTTGGAAGAAGTTTCTTTTCCTTTCTGAGTCCTGGTTTCCTTATATGGAAAATAAAGTTACTAATAATATCAACCTCATGGGGTCAGCATGGGTGTTAAATAATGTATATAGACATGAATAAAATGCTTAGTATGGTTCTGATATATGTGTTTAATAATTATTAGCTATAATTATAATTATTAAGGCAATGCACAGTGCCATGGAATTAGAGGTAAAACAGTGTTGGATATTTTCCAATGTATTCCCTTCTCTTTAGAATTTCATTGGTACTTCCTATCTCTGCCTAATTTCACATCTTCCCTGAAACAAACCTCTCCAAATACGATATGTTCATGGTGGTCCTTAGAAGGAACTCTTCATTGCTTGGTGGTCTTTTGGGAGTCCCTCAGACATTTTTTTCCTAAAGGACTTCAAGTCATATTTCTATATTTTCTTCGTTAGTTAAAACTGTTTCGTAAGCTGTAGGAAGGGTACAAATAACTGTGTGGGATTTACTCTACCCATTTATTCTCGTAAATGAATAAAACCAACCTAAAATGCACAGGATGGGCACTGGGGAGAGAAAAAGGAGCATGAAAGAGTATGGAGAGGGAAAAGAATGTGGAAATGGTAGCTTCCCAGTTAGGACTGAGTTTGGCTACATGTAACAATTTCCAAATAATGTGGCTTAAACAAGATAAAGCTTTATTTATATCACGTAGAAAAAGTTCTGAGGAAGGTGGCCAAGGGTTAGTATGGCACTTCCTGGTCTTCTGGACTCTTCCATATTTCCTCTCTATCATCCATGGTGTGTGGCTTTTGTCCATAAGTTCTCTTTATGGTCCATGATGGCTGCTGGAACTTCAGTCTTCACGTCCAAATTCTTGTGGACGTGATAAAATAGATAAAATACAGGATACTCACTTAAATTTGAATTTCAGATAAACAACAAATAATTTTTTAGTATAAGTATTTCCCAAACTGCATAGGATATACTTAGACCAAAAATTACTTGTTGTTTATCTGAAATTTAAATTTAACTAGACATCCTATAGTTTTATTTGCTCAATCTGGCAACCTGACACATACGAGGTAGAAAGAACGAGGAAAGAGGGAAAGGTCCCAGGGTTGTTCCTCCCAGTTGAGTAAGCTCCTTATATAAACTTCCACTTACATCTCATTGGTCACCCCTGACTGCAATAAGTTTCTGCCACCGATGGAAATTTATTCCAGTGCTTTTGTCAGGTGGATGCTTGTAGGGATCAGAGATTTCAAAGCATTTGAAACACTTTCTTAATTGGAGACAGCTTAGCGTCTTCTCTTCAACCTCTCCACAAGGCTAGCGCTTTTAGATGCTCCAAAGAAAGAGCCTGAGGACATTGTCCATCTTTCCAGAAGGCTGTTTCAGGTCCTTTTTGTATAGGATAAGACATAAATGAATTAAAACAAAAAACACATTAAGAATTGTCAAGAATGTTCCTAAGTTTGGGGAGTGAAGAGGATGCATTTTGGATATATAGTTTGGGGCTCTGTGCTAAGTATTGATCCATTCTGTATAGTTTCACCCTTACGGCATTGCCTTAGATATAAATGTAAAACACAAACAACCTTAGAATAGTTTAAACCACCAGGCTTCAGTCCAGTGAAAAGCAAAAACTGGACTTTCCAATCTACCAATCTACTTTCCAATCTACTTTATATTCTCTTGGCTCTTGAGATAAGTCAATTTATGCTAAACGATTTTTTTCATAGTAAGAATTAGATTATTGTTAAAAAGTAAAGGAATTCTTATGTACCACATGAGGCAGATATTCAATATGGGCAAAGGCAACACTAGTCAGCAAATAATAAAACAAATAAGTTTATAAAAATGGTGTATTTGAGCCATTGGAAACCTCATGTCTACAACAACCAGATTTTAAAGAATTCTGGTGGTAGATACAGAGTTGTTATAGTAGTTTGGTGGTGAGAAATCCATACGGTAGCTTTGATGTTGGATTAGATCACACATTGGCTGGGACTAGGCAGCAGTAATGGCATAAGGGTAACCCCGTAGCACCCCTCTTTGATAAGTGGGGGCCCAGCGACAAAAATGTGTAAATTGGGCCTGACAGGAGGAGGAGAATGGAACTGGTAGACCTGAAAGACAGTGTTTGGTGGTGAATCCAAGCAGATGGTTCACCTGAGGCATTGCTCTATGAGGGCCAGACAGAGAAACAAACCCAGGTGCTTGCTCAGGGACCTGAATATGCAGGTTGGAATGAAAGTGAGATGAAGCCTCCTAGAGGTTTGTTTGCTCAAAATTCATGGTGTAGTGGCAAGGACTTTCTATAGTGTGGATTTAGTCTTTCCTGTGGGTGGAGAGATGCAGTTAAGAGCACTGTGCTGGTTTGGACAAGGGCCAAAGAGACACAGCATGGTGGTAAGGAGTAGGGTGATTCTCATTTGCCTGGGACTCAGTCTATGAAGTCACTTATGAAGAAAGAGGGTGTTTCAAGTCACAGGTGGACTTTGGGCTCAGTAGTGAGCACCGAGATCATCAATTATCAGAGTCAAAAGGGACCTCAGAGTCTGGCCATCTGGGCAGAATTTTTAAGTCAATTTAGATCTCTATAGACTACCCCCAGCTGGCAGTCTCTTCCTGAACACTTCTGGGTGGTTTGGCTTTTTAGCAATTATGTGACTGGAGACTTTTTTAAATGGAAGGTTGCAAGAAAGCAGTTTTCTTTTATTTGATCTATCCAGGAACAAAAGTCCCTGGCACACACTTCAGTCCCAGAATAAATAAGCATCTACTCACTGTATTATAATTACTTAAATATCAGCGTCATAACAGAGATGCACTGGGAAGATGACCGGATTTATAGCCAGAAGATCTGGGCTTGAGACCCAGCTCCGTCACGTGTAATTCTTTGACCATGCCGCATTAGGAGGCTCAGAGAGATTAGGTGACCTGCTCAATGCAGCAAAGCATCACAACGACCTAGAATCAACACCCCAGAAAACTAAGCCCAAACTCCGATTTCTTCAGGCTTCCTTGCCTTCTAAACTGTAATCCTCTTGAGGTGTTGGCTAACATAGTGCTAATGTTAAAACAGAAATCTGGGGGTCCTACCGATACTCTTCAGGCTCTCATGACACCAGAGAACTTAAAGAGGGCCATATCTTGATGACATATCTTTTTAGCTAAAAAATGTGCATATCATTACTTTGCATGTGCAGTCCAGCCTGTAATTTCTCAGTTCACTTTAACTGCAGTCCCATGACTGACACAGATGTTATTGCTCCCCAATTACAGTGTTTTCTGCTTGGAGGCATCTTGTCTTCTGTAATATATCATGAGCCAGAGCCCCAGTGCTAAACATTAGCTAGTAATTTATGATCATACCTTCTGAGGCAGAGAGGGCAGCCATAGCTCACTTTGGACTTGGAAAAGCACTCCACGTTTTCCCTCAGCTCTTTTTTTCTCTTTTCTTTTTCTGCATTTGCTCATTACTATATCTTTTCAATTTAGGGATGGCCTGGATCCTGCCATGTAAATCAAAGAAGAGAGGGCCTGACTCAGCCGCCTAGCCTGGGTCACCTGGAACCCATTATGATACAGGATCATAAACACCTCCATTTTCCCTTCAGAGAGAGACCAGACCCACTGAAGTTAAGCTACCTGCATAAGAGCTGAGTGCGATCAGCTGTACTTAATCTTTAAATGTCCAACCCACTGATAACCTTTGGTTTGCTTTGATAACTATGAAATAAATTCTCACTGCATTGGATACCAGCATTCTGGTTTCTATTCAAGGCTGTGGTGCAGATGTCGTGGAATCTTGGACTGGACAGCAGTCCTTGGAGATCTCTGGGGCCAGTTACTGGCTTTCAGGCACTTAATTTCTAAGCCTCCCTCTGCCAACTTTAAATATCCTCAGGGAATGACACAGCGTTTGTGCATTACCAAGCTTTAGGTACTCCATGGGGTGAAAACCATTTGGAGGTGGGAGAAGGGAGAAAAAGAAACATCCATCAAATTCAAAGCTTTACAATGCGTTATAACAGAAAGAACACTGGTCTGAGTTTCAAGCATCTTGGGCTTGAATCCAGCTCTTCTGTTCTCGTCCCCTACCCCACACCCTCCCAGCTGTGTGACCTTGGGAAAGGATGTTAACTCTTTTGGTCTCCATTTTTCTCCTCTGTAAAATGAGGGGAATGGTCAGTGCTGCTCAAACTTTCATGAATATATGAATCACTTGGAGATCTTGTAGGTTTACTGGGAGGATTAAGTTAGTTAATGTATATAAAGCTGTTAGAAGAATGGCTGGCTCATAACACTTGATAAATATCAGTTTTATTATTATTTAGCATTACATACTGAGAATTTCCCCATGTTATTCAGAAACACTTCAGAAATATAACCTTATATAGACTGAAATATCCTCTAATATCCCTATAATAATTTAATTATCCATTTTCTTATTTTTGTCTATTATAATGCTGTTCTGAAAATCTTTGTATGTGATTCCTTGCCCATAGACATAAATTTCCTACAGGTAATAGGAAGTAAATCTAACAGGTTTCACTAAGATCCAAACTACAAATCATTGGTAATGATCAAATTAACTTCATTTTAATTTAACAGACATGTGTCACACACCTCCTGTGGGTCACGCACTGTGCTGGGTATTGGGTACAGAGTGGTAAACAAGACAGGCATGAACCCTGTCCTCAAGGATCTTATAAGCTAGCAGCAAAGTCAGACATTAAAAATGTAATTACAGCAAAGCATGGTGAGTATTACGACAGGGAAAGTAGAGGGAGCACATAACAAGGGGGCCTAATTCAGGAGGAAGGGTTGTTTATGCTGAGTCTGGATGGATAAGGAGGAGGTGTCCAGTGAAGGGGAAGGGCAGGAGGCTGAAAGAATAATAGTTACAGAGATAATTATTAATATTCTTCAGTTTATATTCTAATGGCTTATTTATCTGGTGGTTGCTGTTTTAATTTTAGTCTGTTAGAACATCAAAACTCCTCATTGAGTCTATCAAAACAATAAATTATACTTCTTTTGTTACTCCTCGAGACAAAGCCAGTGATAATTTAAATAACGGACTAAAAGTCCTTAATGGGGCAATTAAATAGATCAGGCAGTTAAATAGGTTAGAACCAAGTGTTGCCTGGGTCACTCTCTAATGGAATGATGATCATAATAGACACTAGTGGCAACATGTATGTGCCCTCAAGGCTATAAAGTAATAATGCAATTTAATTTTAAAAGTAAAGAAATAACTATGATGGGAATGCCTATAAATAATAACTTATTGGGCTTTCACCTTAGAAAGTCAAGTAGCTTATTCAGACATGAGAATTTGTATCACACTTGATTGTACTACTGTCATGTCTCCATAGTGAGGTAGCATCAGGACTTTGAATATTCCTAGAAATCCATTCCTCATGTATTGGGGTAAATCCTAGCTGTTGATGATCTCAGTTTTATGTGATTTATGCTTCATAGTTATTTACTCTAATCAACTCGAGAGTTGAATCAAACTGACTGATACGTTTATACTTAATATTCACCAAAATTATAACAAACACTGATTCGGGATTCTCAATGCATATGTACACTGCTTTGATGATATATTTCTGGAATTCGGGAATATGATTTGTTATTGATATTAGCCTGTGCTGGAAATGGAAGTGGGTAGAAGAGCTTGTTTCTATTTTCTCCTCATTCCAGGTCATTCATTTATTCATTCAAGAACCAAAGGCTGCTGTGGGGCACAACAAAGAGAAGGCACAATCTTACTTTTATCTTCAAGTTGTAGAGATAAATATTCAGAGTATAATAAAGCTGGCTGGGCTTGAGTGGGGATTATTGTTGGTGAGAGGAGGATATGAGTTTAAGTTGAAGGTAATGGCTCTGTCATTTGTATCTAGCAAAAGTTCAAAGAATATTTGATAGATCCTCATGGTAGACATTTCTATCATCACCTGTGAGCAAATTAATATTAAATACATCCATGAGCTACCATAAGTACTTATTATTGGGCTAAAATAATCTTAATTTGTGTTCGTTTTAATCATAATTCTTCATACAAATATTTTTCACTCTGAATTTATATCATATTATGAAATAGTAAAACCGCATGGATTTTGAAGTCACACCGACCTCAGTTCAAATCCTGGCTCTACCATTCATGAATTATATCATCATGAGGTAAATAAAAAATTCTGCAGTATCAGTTTCCTCATTTATAAAATGGATGTGTGTGTGTGTATACATGCATATGAATGTCTATCTACCTATCTACATTGATATAGGTAGATATTCTTCTAAATTAGCAGTTAAACTGTAAATTAATGAAGTGTATTATTTGAGCAATTAGACTGCAATGTGGTATACAGAATATACAAACTTGAAATTAGAAGTGTTTGAAATTGGTAAGTTAAAAAATCAGTAATGTGTTGGCTAAATTATAGTGATTTAATAATCAAGCCAAACTAAAAATTAACTGGTGCTGTAATGATTTATATAGAAGTATGAGGCCAAATCTACCCAGCTTATTTTATTATATTCTCTCTCTCCCTTTGATATCTGAAAATGGAATGAAGTCCCTTTCTCTGGATCCATCCGTCTGTAATCAAGCTCCTGCCCCCAATTTATTCAACCAACTTCCTGTATTACCAGCACAGTAAGGTAATAGTAAGGTATAGTCAGGCCAGTCATCTCTGTGTTCTAGGACCTTCCTTTGCTTATTCCCACCTTCATGCAGGTCTCTGTTTTCAGGGAGCTTATCATCTTGTGGAGAAGAAGGACATTAAACAAAAGTAATTATCGAAAAGTGAGATGAGTGTTATATGAAATTTACGGGGTGCCATAACAACAGAGAGCAGGGGGACCTAATCTGGCATTTCTGAGAAATGCCATTTATTTATTCAACAAAATATTTGATGAACCCTTAGTATGAGCCAGACATGTGTTAGGCCTAGTTGGGAATTTAAAAGGAAACATAACAGGCATAGCCTGTAAAAATGATGTTTAGGCTGGAACCTGAAGGATGAATAGGAAATAACTATGTGACAGGAGGTAGGAGAGGAAGATGATTTTCAGGGGATACTGCACGGCTGAGCGATGGTTTAATGTGGGGTAAGAACAACTGTGCTGAGTCCAAGCTAGCCCTGGGTTTCTGGGTAAATTGGGCAGCTGGGTAAATGGGAGTGCCATTTACTGAAATGATGAATTGCATGTTTAGGGAGTGAGGGGGTTGGAGATTCATTCATTTATTTATTCCACAGCTGTGGAAAGGAGCAGAAGAGAGAGTAGCCACTGAAGGGAAGGGTATTGTAAGGTGGAAGAGACTCAAGTCTGATTTAAATGTTGATAAAAAGAAGGTACCACTGAAGAGCGGGAAGTTTAAACTCCCAGAGAGAGGGAGTGATAGCTGACATGGGATTCTCAAGAAGGTAGGCAGGAGAGCATGAGATCTGGGGCAAAGTGGAGGGATTACACTTAGATGGAAGGAGGGATACTTGAAGGACTCACAGGGGGATGGAAGAGTGGCTGCTACTTGGTGAGAATGGGAGGCCCTGGTAGTATTTTACCCACATACAGAATTGTTGCCAATGCATGAGGTGACATGTCCTTATGGTGGGTCAAACACAGGCAGCGGGTAGCAGCTACTGAGGCTACTGACCACCATGTGACAGAGCAGTTACTCAACTGTGTCCCAAGAACCCAAGAGGACGGAACTATTCTTGAGTGTGCCTTTGCTTTGCTTGTAAAATATAGGTTGACCATCTGACAGGATCTGGCCTAATATCATGGAAAGAAAAATCACTTCCATCATCTTGTACTGATTGTTATTTCGGGTCAACATATATTTTGCAACAGTGCTCTTGCAAGGATTAGTATTACATGATTAAAAAAAAACTTTTATTAAACAAAATACTTTTTACAGGATTTTTGCATTAACTTTTGAAACTTATGACTACCTTGTTAGCTCTATGTATGATTCAGTCAAGGAGAATTTCACCAGTTCTCTCTAAAACCCACTCAAAAATGAATACAGCTTAGCAAAGTACAATAGATCCTTTTTTTTTTCTTTCTTCAGAGGACTTACTTCAACAGGTGTAGCTAAGAAGAAATCTAAACTTAAATGTAAATGTGCCTTCAGGTCGACACCAAAGTGTTCTGTGTTACCAAATATTTCAATTACTTTATCTGTATTTTTTATCTTTAATTTTGTCCTTTTAATGAATTTACCGAAATCAAATAATACCTTGCTGCTTACTCTACACGGGAGAATTACTAAGGACATTTTTTCGTATATAAATGAGGAAAAGCATGATATGAACCATTCACTATCTAACAACTTTTGAAGATTCAACTCTAAGCTTAATTTCAACCAAACCACTTTGGGAGTTCAAGGCAGCTGTTCACACTGATGAACTGATCTTTTTTTTTTTTTTTAAATTAATTAATTAATTAATTTTTGGCTGTGTTGGGTTTTTGTTTCTGTGCGAGGGCTTTCTCTAGTTGTGGCTAGCAGGGGCCACTCTTCATCGCGGTGCGCGGGCCTCTCACTGTCGCGGCCTCTCTTGTTGTGGAGCACAGGCTCCAGACGCGCAGGCTCAGTAGTTGTGGCTCACGGGCCCAGTTGCTCCGCGGCATGTGGGATCTTCCCAGACCAGGGCTCGAACCCGTGTCCCCTGCATTGGCAGGCAGATTCTCAACCACTGTGCCACCAGGGAAGCCCTGATGAACTGATCTTGCCAAACCATTTCTAGCCTTGAGTCAAGGTAGTCTGTTCACACAGAGGGAAGGGTAAAGATGAAAATTCATATTTAAAAGTATGGTTTCGCCTCCTTATTTTTCCCTGAAGAGAAGTTATTTCTTTTTTGTCACTTGGTACCAACTGTTGAATTAAATCACTTCGAGATAGATGGAAACTTTTTTAATGTGGTTGGCTTTAAGACTTGATATAAGAAGGGAACATGGAAAATGGTCGCTTCCAAAGACCATCAGATCATTCTTTTAAGGGACTTTGTTACTACACCTTTCAGTTTTTTTTTTTTTTTTGGCTTCTTTGTGAGAAACTGTCCACACAGAACTCTTTTATCTAATGAATCATCAGGGAAAAGTTCTAGGGTATTGGTGATAGCATCTTTAAAGGATATGTTAGGACCTGCCCTCTGAAAGAAAGAACTGGAAGGAAGTGAACTGCTGAACTGCTTGTCTAAGCCGGAAGACTTGTATCAATCTCAGAGAGTTGTGTTGGTTCAGTGAAAGTATTATTCACAGGGAAGGAGACTGGAGGATCCAAAAATAGTTGACCCTTGACTCGTCATTGCCTTTTTTTTTTTTTATTGTTAAGTGGAATTTATTTTTTTAATTTATTTATTTATCTTATTGGAGTATAATTGCTTTACAAGTCATTGTCTTTTTAAGTCTGAAGTCACAGATACATAATTGTATTAATTAGTGTATGGGGAAGTCTTTTCTTCTTAACATTTAAAAAATTGTAGTCCTTATAGTTGTTTATAAGATTTCAAGACTCCTCCAAAGTGGAAATCTGAAAAAAATTGCATTATAAATTATTTGGAAGTTTCTCTTTGTAGAACTAAGCCACATGTCAAACATTTCATATATCTTATAATTTAGGCACCCACTCAAAACTTTCTTCTCTTATGTTTGATTATAAAAGAGTCCTTGAATAAGAAAATGAAGACATTTGCTGGTTTTCCCTGGAGCTTTAATCAGTTGATATCTGACAGGTGCTTTTATTTTCCTGGCCTTGAAATCTTTCTGGATGGGATGTGGGAGAAATATTTGTGAATGCCCTCTTGGTTAGCAAATAAATCTTTACTCTTTTCATTTTCTTTTCTGTATTCTTAGCTCATCATCCTCCCTTCACATGCATGACTCCAAAGTTCTTGCTCCTTTCCCTCCATCAAGGGCAGAAAAAGGCTTTCAGAGTCGGCTGACTGATTTGCAGTCACCTATCCATGGCCTGGCTGAGGACACAACCTGAGTGTCTTCAGGTTCCATAGCCTTTGAGTACAAATGAGGTCACATAGCATTAACACCTGGATTCTGCTGCCCACAATATTTTACACTTGACTCATGTAGGGCCCAGCAAGGCTCCCCTACGCATTCCTGGCAGTTTCCTGGACTGTCTTGCATTTTACCAGATTGTGTCAGTGCCATCTGGGCTCGGCTCCCTCTGGGCCTCTAGGTGGTCAACTTGGGCACTTAGTATACTCAGCTGGGCTCTGTCCAGTGCACTGCTGTTTCCTTCACCATTCCTCTCTGCCAGGCATAGCCCTACCTTAGTTCAGAGGCTGTCTCTCAATTTTCTTTTGGCTTTTCCCTCTAATCCCATCTCTTCAGAGCAGATCAAAAAGCTCAGTTAACAAGGTTGGGTGGAAAAGCAGATGTCTCCAATCCCCTGCTTCTGTGCAGATCACAGGAACCTTTTCTTCCTTTTTAGTCTAATGTAAAAGCCCTCAGGCAGAGTAAACTCATGTAAAAGAGGAGATTCCCAGAGGAGGTGTACCTTGATCCAGTAATGTCTCAGCCTCCAAGGATACAATGTGAATTGAAACAAAACAAACATTTCTTGAGCATCTACTTTGTGCTCTGCCCTGTGCTAGGTACTTACCTTTGCTGTTTCATTTAATTCTTATAGTCCTCTGTATTATGCTGTTTATTATTATT
Source organism: Eschrichtius robustus (assembly GCF_028021215.1). Classification (NCBI taxonomy): domain Eukaryota; kingdom Metazoa; phylum Chordata; class Mammalia; order Artiodactyla; family Eschrichtiidae; genus Eschrichtius; species Eschrichtius robustus. The sequence goes on along the minus strand of NC_090837.1, from coordinate 39,915,829 downwards.
CTCATTTTAGGGATGAGAAAACAGGCTCAGAGAAGATAAGGAATTCACTTACCAAAGATCACAGAGCTCATAAGGGTGGAGTTAGGATCTGGTTCCAGGGTCCATGCTTACTATCTTATACATCGCCTCTCACTCTGGATAATAAGTTACTTTCATTACAGTAAAATTCACCTTAGCTTTTAAGAAGAAAAACTGCTCTAAAAAAAAAGACACAAACAACTCAATTTTTCTGTAAACCTAAAACTGATCAAAATAAAGTCTATTAATTAAAAAAAAAGATATAAACACTCTTGGCTAAAGCAGGTTAAGTGGTGTGTTTATACATCATCATTGTTATCACTATTATTTTAAAGATTCCCAAGGATAAATGACATAATTCATGTGAAAGTACTTAGAAGGCACCACATTATGTGAAGATTACGATATGAGAATAAGAAATTACCTTTTTAAAAAAAAAAAAAAAAAGAAATTACCTTTTTACATGGAATTTACCTTATCCTAGTCTTGTAAATCGGTGGGATATTTGTATAGTATTGTGAATCACTACCTATTAGATGAATCAACATAAACTCAGACTTTGCGGCTGCTGATCTGACACTTTTCACCAACAAGAAATTGTTTTAAAAGATTCTTTCCAAGGAACTTAATATTTTGTAGAAGATCTTTTAGTCTTGTTCCAGAAGCCAAAACCCTGAGTTGCTATTCTGTTGAATGAAATTTAATACAACAGAGTTAATCTTGCAATAGTTCCTGTAACTGTGACTTGGGAAAAGGAAGGGAGTGGAGCTTCGCAGACAGCCCTCAACCACAGAGAATGTGTGTGTGAGGGAGGGAGGTGGGAGACTGTGCTGAAACAGAGGTCCGGGGAGGACTCCAGGAGGCCATCTCCAGCCAGACAGGGCTGCTTTCCTGAGAAGGCCCGACACGTCGGGACCCAATATTGATAATTTGGTCCATTACTAGCTGATAGTTGTTAGAGAGGAAGCTGTTTCGCCTTTCTATGTGAAATATTCTAGTTTTACTTTCTGTTTAACTTCCATTGGAATGAGGAGGGTCAAAGGGTATCATTACACTTTAGAGCTTCCAAGGGGCTTTCCAAAGCTGTCTCCTTTCTAATTCTTAAAACAAGGTACTATATTAACTTGTTATTCATACTTTTTTTTTGACAGATAGGAACTATGATTTAAAGAATAAGTGACTCAGGGCAGCTGCTGGGACCTAGGCATCCGTAGCTGAATCCCTCCCTCCTGTAACCCAGAGCTCTTTCACAAATTTGGGAGTACTTCCTCTCCTCCTTGCACCCTTGGCTCAGTGGGTGCTAAAATACCATATTGAATGCAATTATAGAAAAGTGTTCATATTTTTCAGGTGGCATTTAAGAAAGATGGCTAACGAAAAGGAACACCAGAAAGCACAAAAAATGGTGTACCTTTCCAATCTCTCAATCTTCTACCAGTAGTGACCCCACTATTCTCCTAATCTACCAGTTCAAAAAGTCATCTTTGACTACATCCCCTCCTTGTTTTGCCCTGTATCACTGGTCCTAACTGGTGTCATGGAGAGAATGTGGCATGTATGAATGCTGTCATGGGCATTCAGTTCGCTTATTACCAATATAGTGTGTACTATCCATGGTACTGTTACTATTTCATGCTTTTTTTTTTTTTTTTTTACTGCTTTTACACCAAGGCAGACATAAATAGTATTAGAACAAATATGCCTGGCTTGGGAATTCCTTGATTATAAGGAAGAGTAGATGACAGATATTCTATGGAAATTAGAATTGACGGCATAGCTACAGATTTCCCTTCTTTGCAGAAAAACCAGTTTTGATCTCTAGCTTTGACATATCTGCAAAGATGGTGGAAATAAAACTACTTCTGACATCGTAGTTTTCCCTCACTAGTTTAGAACCAACATAATAAGAGAAATGTTGAATGTCCAACCAAGTAGCAATTCAAATGAATCCCACAAGAACAGGAAACCAAGTGGAAATCCAAATATAAGCTGTACCCTAACGTTGCCATCAATAATCCCTGAAGTGAAAACAATAAAATTAGAATATTGTTTGGGTTGCCCTCCAACCTGATAACTGAAAAAGAAATCAGCCTATTTTCATCATTTCCAGTTTAAGAGTTAATGAGGTGGATAAAGTCCAACAGAAACTGGGCAGTGACGTTTGCTCCTTTGTCAATGACAAAATCATGTAGCAATTTCCTGGCCTGCAAAAACATCCCAATAAATCTCCTCTGTATACCATTAGGAAGAAGTTGTGTGGAACTGGGTGGACTTCAGAAGGCTGCTAACCTTGGGCGGCTGGACTGTTATCCTGCTCTTATTGCTCAATGGAAAATTCAGTGGAATTGCTTAGTAACAGGAGACTAGGTTCAGGGCCGTAAATCTCCGAGAGATGCTTGCTGACATCCACGGTGCTCTGCAGAGTGAGTTTACCAAGGTCATTCTTGCTGAGCTTCCTTTGAGTTGGAGGCTACAGCTTACTGTCAGGCCCAGAGCCAGGCTCTTAATCATCGAGGAAACCAGAAGGTGAGGGGTGGGGAGGCCATGAAAGTTACCCTTAGGCCTGGTCCCAGTGTCAAAGGGAGGCTGGGAAGGAGCCCCATACAGAATGGCAGCCCCTTGGGAGCCTTCCTACTATAGCTGAGAGCCTTCCCTGCACCTGTTGCTTTAGTCTTATTACTCAGTCCTCTGGGGACTTCCCACCATTCATTGAATCAAATATAAACTTCTGGCTACTGTCTTCAAAGTCTTCTCATTATGCTTTAAACATCTGGGCATATCTCCTAATGATTCTTAGATTTAGCCACAGCGGTCTTCTGATATCTTCATTTGGCTTTCTCCCTTATCCCTTTTAAAACTTTGTCACCCATTGATGAATGACTGAGTTCCCTTCCTTTGAATTTGTTGTGGGTGACAAAAATACCAAAGGGCAGGCAGGGTCTAAAGGCATATTTGGAAGCCCTTTGGAAGCAGCAGTGGGAGAGGGGATGAGAATCCAACCAAGGTGAGTAATCCAGCCAAGAGGAAGATTGGGCTCACTCTACCTGGGGAGGAAGGAAGGTGTCTTGGAACAGCTTCAGAGTTGCAATGGGAAGATTAGGGACTCTGGAGCCCTGGAGCCCTACATTTAAGGTTTATAAATACTAACGTGTTATTTCACTCATTCCTCACTGAAGTGTCATGAGATGGGCAAAGCAGGCATTATCATTCCCAGTTTTGAGGTGATAAACTCAGATTCTGAGTGATTATAAGACCTCGGCCAGTAAGTCTGAACCTGTCTTATAATCATCAATTATATCTATTTTATGCCAGGGGTCAGCAATTTCTTTTGTAAAGGCCCAGGTTAAAAATATTTTAGGCTTTGTGGGCCACATGGGCTCTGTCACAGCCACTCAACTCTGCTGTTGTAGTATGGAAGCATCCATAGACATCCATAGACAATACACAAAATAATGGGCATGTTTGTGTTCCAGTCAAACCTTATTAACAAAAATAGGCTGCAGGTCAGATTTGGCCCATGGACTGTAGTTCGCAGATCCCTGTCTTATGCCATAAAGCTGTAATAGACCATATGTCAAGAGTAAGTATTCATAGACTACTAAATACTTTTGTAAGTTTGAATTCTCAAAATGTAGATACTAAGTAATAGGATGTAAAGGAATACAATTTAACCTCATGTGATTCAGATAACAAGGAAACAACACAGGGAAGCTAGTCAATGCTCAGGTTACTTAATAGTGAGGTAACAGGTACCCAGGAGATACCCACAGCAGATAAGGGAAGTGGATGATGCTGATGAGTTGATTTTCCAGGTGCCTCTGCAGTGTGAGTGCCCTGGGAACCTCATGGATCTTTTCTCAGCTCTCTACCTTACTGGAGACTTGGTCATGCCTTCTCTAAGCCCTACATTTTCTACTCTGAGCACTTCTCCCAGAAGGTGTCATCCCCCTTCTGATGTGACAGTTATCCTGGAACTTGCTTCCTGGAGAAAAAATGCAGGCTCTTCTCTGAGGTCAAGACCAGAAGCCTTGATGGGGAGAGGAGCTGGGAGACTTGATAGAAAAAGGTCTTTGCCTTTTTCTACCCACTTCCGGCTCTAGTTGGATGACCCTATTATTTGGTGACACTTTTCCTGCTCACCTGACTGGCTAGATCTGCCACTAAGGCTAGGAAGGAACAGAGGAGAAACTCTCAGACTAGAACCCACTCTTTTAGCGTTGTAAATTTCTATTTGTACTCAGAAAAATGGACTTATAATTAGGCACCGTGAGTCTCAAATTCCTTCCATGGTCTTCAGTGTACATTTCCAGTCACATCTCATCCCTATTGCTCCCTGCTGTTTCTGTTACCTAGGATGAGTTTCCTTTATCCCTTCCTCTCCACCTATCCAACTCCTGCCCCTCTTTAACGCCCAACTCGTGACAGATTTGCTGCCTCCTTCATGGAGCTTTCTCTATTTAGTCCATATTGTCTATACCATTCCTTTAGCATTTTATTTTAAGCTGCTTTGTGATTGTGCATGTTAATTAATTTTTCATGTATATCTTGTTCTGCAATGAAAATTGAGCTACTTGGAGGCATTGGCTGGGTTTTGTCTGTATCTTCTAGCACAGTGCTAAGCTCATATTACAGACTCAGCAAACACCTGTCAGGTGGGATAAACCCATAACTGTGATCTTTCAATGGGCCTCTAACATGGAGGGTCTCTTCTCCCAGTTTCTTACAGCCTTTTGAGTGTTAAAACTCTTATTTGCCTAGTCCTTTTGAGTTGTTATTGATACCTTCTCTCTCAGAACTTGACATAAGTTCCCTCAGGGGCAGGTTGGAAGGCATGAGTGACAGCACATGAGAAATGATCACTTTTCATTGACCTTCACCTTGTCCAAGTCTAGTTAGTGCTCTGTGAATCCATGAGAACAGAGGCTGTATCTCGCCGTTGGACCATTTCTCACCATTATATTTCCTCCAGTTAGCAAGTGCCTGGCATGTGGTAGATGCTTAATAATTATTAGTGGAATTCGTTAAATGAAAGAATGAATGAACAAATATTACCTTGATCTGGCTCTGGGTGACTTGCTTGCCCTGTGGGAAGGGGGCTGGTTTTCGAGAAGTGAGGAGGTAGACTTAGCTGTCTCTCCTTAGCAGAACATCTCAGCCCCTTGGCATTTTGCTCTCACATGAGGTCCATCAGACCGCACGCAAGTAGAATGTTCGATGGCCAATCCCAACCTATCAGATACCCATGGACCAGATCAGCATTGTTCTCCCAGCAGGTAATGAACAGAGATCCAACAACTAAAGTTACTTTCTGAGGCTACACCTCCTAATATAACCCACTAGGTCTTGCTTCATAGCTCACTGTCATGTTCCCATCTTTATCCACTGGAAGTTTGGAAATTCCTCCGCAGGGTGGGTGGGTCACACATGCAGTAAGTGTTCAGTGGTGACCATTTGCTGTTTGATTATTAAGCAAAACCTGATTTAAGGGCCCAAATGATACATCAAGAGTCACTTAATTAATGGTAAAATATTTCCTTTTCCTGAATAACTCCTTACTTCAAGTATTTTCCTCTTTGGGGCATTATGTAATAATGCACTAGAGAAACGGGTCGGCTGTATTGATTTAATTGGCTCTTATGCATACTTACCACAAGGTGGCAGCATAACAGCCCCTACTTGCATATTAGGGTCATGGATATCTTTTAAACTGAGACAGTGAAAGGAGATTTTTCTCCCCCTTAAGTTTCTAAAATCTAAAATCGTATCCCTATGACGAATTTTTAGTTAGGTAGATTTCATAATTAATCACATACTCACATAAGTCCAAGTACTCACACAATATTCTCACATACAACCTGTCCCATATGAGAGGCTGAATATTCTGTATATTCTGTCCAGCACTTAGTTAATCATGTGTGAATCATACATATTAATAATCATGCAATCGCTTGTGTAAGTAGGCAAAGTCAATTTAAAAACTTGTTAATGGTACTTTTAAGGCAGTATACCAAGAGTAACCCATTTTAGGGGAGGTATTATTATTGCAGACAAGATGCCTCAGTGGTTCTAGATTGGGAGAGGGATGGTCTCTATAGAAGGAAGGTCTGTATGAGGCTGCGGGAGATGTGCATCGGGAAGTTGTCAACATCTTTTGGCTACAGACATTTACTGAGCACAAATTGTCCATTATTTCATTGTCTGTAAGGCTGGTCCTTGCCATTTAAGAGCTTAAGATCCAGTGTTATAAATAACAGGAAAAACCCAGCAAACATGTGAAAAGACAAGTACCATGACCATTATTTGAGAGGAAAGAGGGAAGCAAAGAAGGAAGAAACATTGATGTTTTATGTTTTTCCAGAGGATGAAGAGAAGATAGTAGAAACAAACAGTATGGAATGGTCAAAAGATCATGGGAATAATAAGAAGGAGACCCAGTCTTGTCTTGGCTCTGCCCCTCACCATTCTTGGCCACCTCAGTTTCCTCATGTGCAGAAGGAAGCATTTGGACTTGGATCTTGGAAGCATTACAGGAACATATTTTGTCAACAGTTGTTGTTAGTGGGTACTCTTCAAAAAGGATTTGTGTTGAAGTAAGTTTGAGGAAAGCAAATTATTATAGTGCATCTCATCCTTTTGCCCACCCCCTAAGAGAGTCACATGTGTGTTAGCATATTAAAGGTCTGGAGTGAGGAAACTGTCTTAGCTTTGTTTAACCTGTCATTTCAAAGTTAACTTAACCATTGAACACAATTCTTCCCTTCACTTCACCCAAGAAACAGCAGTTAACATTGCATAGAATATTAGTGATCTTTGGTAGATAGTTTGGGAACCACTGAATTAAAAAGTCTTTAAAGCCTGTCCAGCTCTAGAATCTGGATCAGAAACTCCAGGAGGGCAGGGAACCAAGTCTGACTTATTTACTCCTTAGCCTTAATGCTTGGCATAAGTGACCAATAATATTTGCAAAATCAATGAATGAACTGTGGCAATATAGATTTTTCCCCTCCCTCTCCTTCTAGGAAGCATGGGCTATGTCCATCGCCCTTCTGAAGTTATGTATGTATCTAATTAGAGCAACTTCAGCTAGGGAAAGGAGACAAAGATTTTTTTTAGTCTAAAAACACAAGGGAATTATGCTGAGTCTTTCTTGGAGATGTAAAAGTGTGATTGTCTTGAAGATATTTGACCCTGATAGGATTGGTTTTCCATTTCTTCCTCTGTTTTCATGAGTGGTAGTCTTATCTAGATCCATCTAGAAAAAAATAAAATCAGATGGAAGGAAATGACTGACAACCCCATTCTGAAGATCAAAGTGAAGAAAAGATTCCCAGGATGGGGGGAGAATTTTAAGAGACTGAGAGGCTCCTGGTAGTGGAGGATAAAGGAAGAGAGATTCTGTAGAAGGGGGAAGCTCCCTGAAGGATGGGGACATGGTGACCAAATTGTTGGCCCCCAAAATTAAGAAAGAAGTTTGAGAAGCTGGTAGAATGAGCTGAATAAGATAGAGGAACCACTCCACAGGCTAGTGAAACTCTGTACGGTTTACAATGGGTATCCTGAGTCAGAAGTAAGGAACTCATATGTGATTCTACCGGATTCTGTATATGTGCGTGTTCAGTTAAAAGTTAAACATTTCTCAGGGACTAGACCATTATACTATTAAAGTCATAATAAGGGAAGGGACAAAGTGCTAAAAAACAAACTCCACTGATAGGAAAAGTACTGTAGGGTGAGATTTCAGGCTGTACCCAACCAAAGGTATCTACTGCCTCCTATGAACTCCTTTGGTTAAGACAAACTCTGGAAAGTGCCTGTTAAAATGCAATTTGTGACCAGAGGAGAAATAACACATTGATTCGTTAGTGATCATATTCACATTGCAGAGAACAGAGTCCTAGGAAACAAAGCACAGGGCAGTTAAATTTTGTTGGGGAAAAAGAAGCTCTAAGTATGGCCAATGCTGCAGGATTGTACTGCAGAGGTCCTGGGAGTCAGGAGTCAAGGTGTCAAAGGTTGGGGGGGACTCCAGATATAAGATGTGGGAGACATCAAAAGTATGTTTCATCTACTTTTACAACTTTGTTCAGAGCAGACATAAAAAGAGACAATGTCAGGTAGAAAACAAAAGGTCTTAGAAGACAGCCCAGGCCTCCTCATTTCTGCTTTATATCAACTGTCTTGATCCTTATTAAGTAACTTATCTCTAACAATAAAGTATCAATGTTTATAATCATTAAATATTCATACACGTATTTGTGTCATATTTATGTTATCTGTACAAATATATTTGTAATTATTTTTTCAAGTAAATTAAATCAAATTCAACGTTTAAGGTTATTCTTATAATTCTTCATTCTTCCTCACTTTTATTCCACCATGATTTCTGAATAAGGAGAAAAAGGAACAGGGTAGCAGTTGGCATTCTGGAATTGCATATAACTTGTAGCTTGTAACATTTCCATCAAAAACTAGTGGACTCTGTCTGGTATTGAATTGGAGTTAGTAACTGTAGTGATAAATCACTCTATGGCTTTACTTCCCCTCCAAGTTATTTTGAGTTTCATTACCACATAGGTCCTCTATGGAGGTATGTCATGTGTGCGAATGTCACTTAGCACCTAGGACCTATAATACTGCAAGAAGGCTGACACTGTAGACTGAGTTCATCTTTCCAGCATTCAGGTAGAACAACACTGCAGACTTAAAGTGGGACAAATCCTTTAGTTATGTGGAGGCCATTTTTAAAGCAACACAGGTTTGTAAGAGTGTTAACAAAATTTCCCATCTATTTAGATACAATTCAGTTTTACGTGCTTGTTTTACACAGCTTGTGCTATTTTTCCTGAGTTTCTTCAACCTAGGAAAGTAAATATTAAAAAAACCCAAACCAGACATGCATATAATACTTGGTATGTGGTGATTACCATTAAAGAAAGATAAACTAACAGGTTTCAAGGCACAGACAGAATATTAAACAAGTATGTATTATAATGTCAAGGTGAATTGTTAATTCTGATCCAGTAGGAAATGATGCTCCTCATTTTATTGATTTATTATTTATTTTATTTATTAACTGCTTATTACAGTTTGCTTTTAGGCAAAAAAAGAGTTTTAGGGAAAGGACATGATTTATACTACTGCCCTTCGTTACCCTGAAGAGTTAAATGTTATGTCAACTTTTCAACATTTGAAGCAGAAAGAAATTCAAGCATGAAATTAATTTACCTTAAGGAGAACTAATAGCTTCTTCAGGTTCTGATGTCACCATCCTCCTTAGCAAAACAACCAAAGAGCAAGAAGTACCCATATGTTGGCTTGTTGAAATGTTCCAACTACATTTTCGGCTTTTCAGATGATAGATATGTACCATTTTATGCAAAGAAATGTCACTCGGCTTGGAAGTTTCAGGTTCCAATAGAAGTCCCCAAGAGATTTTATGTGATTTAGACACACAGATAAGAATCTTGTGCAGGCTATGTAAGAGGACACAAGGTGGGGACAGGACCCACTCTACATGTGTGGTGACAGAAAATAGTCCCCAAAGATATCCTTGTCCTAATCCTCAGACCTGTGAATATGTTACCATACATGGGAAAAGGGACTTTGCAAATGTGATTAAATTAAGAATCTTGCGATGGGGAGGTTATCCTGGTGGGCCCCACGTAGTCACGGGGTCCTTATAAGTGGGAGGCAAAGGATCAAAGTCAGGAAAAGGAAGGTGACAAGGGAGACAGAGGTTGGAGTGATGCATGTAACTATGGAAGAAGAGGCCATGAGGAAAGGAATATTGGTGGCCCCCAGGAGCTGGAAAAGGCAGGAAATGACTCTCTCCTGGGGCCTCTGGAAGGAATGTAGCCTTGCTTTTAGCCCAATGAGACCTGTTTCAGACTTTTCTGACTCTGAGAACTGTGAGATGATAAACTTGTATTGTTTTAAGCTACTAAGTTTATGGTGATTTGTTACAGCAGCCATAGGAAATGGAAACCCATGTGACCCAAAGCTCCTTTTTTTCTTTGAAGGAAACTCCTGAGAAGTAACATGGTGAAGGAGAAAGAGAAGTTGGAGTTCAAAAGATCATTGTCCAAATCTTGATTTTGCCACTTCCTGTGTGACCTTAAATAAGTTATTTAACATCCGTGACCCCCAAGTTTTTCTCCAGGAAAAGGGGTCATAATGAGAGTTAAATATAATAAGATATGTAAAAAGCCCAGAGTAATACCTAGATGATTACCTTCAAGATAGATCTCCAAGAAATGTTCCCCCCAACTCTCCACCAGATCACTGAAGATTTATTGCACAAAAATGGTCCACTTGGCAATTTCCACCCTGGTTAGGAGCCCCCCAGAGCCCTGGGAAGTTACCGACCCTGGCTTCTCAGTGTGAGTCAAGGCAAAAAGGCTTCCTTGGAGATTGGGTCCAAACCAGAAAGCTCAGAGGAGCTGGGGTGAGGGTTTGGCATTCTCTTATGCACTTCTGACCTTTCCTGCCTCACTTGTCTATCTGCGACCCAGGGACAGCACCGTCTTACCCCCAGCGGCACTGTGTTGATTCATGAAGAGGTGAAAAGCCCATGTGTTCACAATTGGGGCATGACTGCACTCACCTGCAGCTGCCTGGGTCTGGAGACTAAATCCTGGGCTTGTGTGTTCTGTGACTCAGGCAGCACAAGCCGTTGCCTGCTTGCAGTCCAGGCTGCCTGGCACGTTCAGTGTTAGCAAACTAGGGGCCCACATTTCCAGGCGTGGGCTTGGGTGCCCTGGAGAATGTGAACTGCTTTATGAAGCCACCTTCACTAGAGAATATGGAGCGATCCCAGAAAGGCAATATTTGGTTGGAAGAAAAACAAATTTGTAAGGATCACACATAGGAAATGAAGGTGGTTTCTTTCCTCATACTTGAAGTCTCACGATCCAAGGTGAGACGCAAAAGGACAAATCTTTGCTGCTAAATGTCTTCAGGAGATGCCTTAAAGTTTGTCCCTTTCTGATATGTGGAATTTGAAGACAATTGGTCTCTGTCTACGTTGTCTTCTCTAATCTTTAAAAAAATTTTTTTTAAAGTCATTTTTAGTAGATACAAAGAACACAATTCAATGCCTTTATCAAATCCACAATAAAGTTAATTTGACCTGTATTTAATAATCTGCATGATTGTGATTGTTCCACATGATAATTAGGCATAAATGGTGAGCAGTTCATATAAATTCCTGTAATTCTTATTACTTGTATACGACCAAAGCATCTTTTTATGATTTTTAAAATTTTTAATTCCTTAGCTTGGAGTGGCCTATAAAGTACCACTGTTGCAGTTTAAATTTCGTCAAGCACAGTGTGTATGCTCTGGCCCTCCAAGAAGCAGATGCCAAGGTGGGATTAGATGTGCTGGAGATTTACTGGGGGAAATGGCTGTGAAGCGTAAAGGGGCAGGGTCAGGGTCAGGCCCAGGGAGCCTTCAGACCAAGATGCACACTGACACCTGTGAAGGGCAGGGGAGGAAGACGGAAGGTTGGGTGGGAAGAATCGCTGACTGCACAGCAGTTTCAAGAAAGATGTGGCTAGGCTGGCGGGGGTGGGGGTGGGATTGAGGAGCCCAAGGCACATGTTAAGAGGAGTCCCAACTCTCACAGGAACAGGCCTGCACTAGTGCCCCACTTTTTGGTCATTGGCTGGGAGCAGTCAGCTGGAAGCATGGCCTAGGCTTGACCACCGTGGTGGATCCAACTGGGCCATCAGTTAGCTATGCCCCCGTAGCAGGAGAGCTGAGCCAGGCATTTCCCTGGTCACACCATACACACTTATGCATATTAAAAGGCACGGATAGGGAATTCCTTGGCAGTCCAGTAGTTAGGACTTGGTGCTTTCAATGCCGTGGTCCCTGTATCCATCCCTGGTCGGGGAACTAGGATCCTGCAAGCTGCATGGAGCGGCCCCGAAATATAAAAATACGAAAAAAAAAAAAAAAAGCACAGATGTATTTGTGTGTGTGTGTGTGTGTGTGTTAACTGCAGGCAGTCAATTCCTGGGATCCCCTATTCCCATACCCTTTGCCAATTTCTCACATCTGAGATGCTCTCAGTCACCATTCAGGGTTTTCCCATCAGAATTGGTCCTGGGCTGTGGATTCTGCTTCTTTCTGTCTCCAGGGAAAAAGCAAGGCCCTGATGTGCTGGTTCTGTAAGGATTTCCAGGACAAGGGCATGGTTTTCCTATGTGAGGAAAGGGAAGAAGGGTTGAGAGAGCACACTGGATTCTTGGGCTTCGGGAGTCTTGGGTTAGAGAGAGGGATTTGGTAGACTCAGAATCTGTGTTGGGAGCGAGAGCTGTGGTTGGAAGAGGCAGATGGAGCATTTGCCAGAACCAGGCTACCAACAGTCACGGCGGGTGGGCTTGTCATTCTAGAGGGAATATGGGGAAACTGAGAGGGGTATGTCAGGTCTATCTGTCCTGATCTCTGCCAGGCACCCTTACACGACCAGGCATACTTCCCTGAAGGTAGCTTGTTTTACCAGCCTGTTACCAAATAACTCCTCAGCTGCCAGCTGATGCCTGAAACTCCTTTAGCTGCTATAGAGCCTTTTATGCCATAATTAGAAAAGTTTTAAAGCAGTCCTCTAGTTTACTACACTACAGTCGATTGCCTCCTAGCTAGGTGTGTCTGTCCCTCTTTGGACTAGGAGTTATTTTGGTGCAGAGACTGTGTCTTTTCCTCATTCAGTTTCCAGCACCTACAAAATGCCTGGTACAAAATTGATTCTCAATAATTTTTTTGTTGAATTGAATGGAATTGAATAGATGCAGATACTTCTGGGAGAAGTACCATAGCAACAAAGATGGAATCATGTCAAAGTGGATAAATACCTGGGAGTGCAACACTTTGAATTCAAGTCTCAATTCCAGGACACTCTACCTGTAAGACTGTATATGAATGTTTTATCCTTTCTGCATTTTAATTTCCTACTTACAAAGCGAGACCAAAGTACCTTTCCCTAATAAACTCAGTATTCCTGTGAGTATCAAATGATAAAGAAAGGACTTTGAAATGTAAAAGTGATGGAAAAAGTTGTATTATTTTTTTCTTGTTTTGGGAGGTACTTAGGATTTAGTTTAAAGGTAGCCAGTGCTTGGAGCCAGGAGAGCATATGGAGAGAGGGGTTTAAGGATACTCAAATCTGCCTGGGCATGGAGGTATTTTAGGCCATGAAGCACTGTAATTGCCGGTTGCAGGAAATTCTAGATTAAAAAAAAAACCTCTAACTTTATTATACAAAACATGAAATAATCCATGGCTCACAACTAAATAGGCAATTCCCCTGGTAGCTTTTATGCTTTCTATAAACAGGAATAAATGCTATTGACTCAATATACCTGCTTTAATAATAAATCCTATAAACAACATAGCCACCCTTTTATTGCTGGAGAATGGTGTTTGACTGAAGAAACCTACTATTGTTTAGCTCTTTATGGTTTACCAAATGTTTTAATGTACATTACCATTTTGATTCATCATAATTACTCTGAAAAAGGAAAATAATAGTTTTCATGACATGTCACCACTTAGTAGTTCAGAGCTGGTAAAGGAATTTTACAAGAAAAAATCAGTTGGTGGTTAAAAGCTTGGGGTCAGATAGACCTGGTTTAATCCAGGGTTTTGCAACGTGCTAGCTGTGTGACCTTGGAAAGTAAATAACTTATCTCAGGCCCAGTTTCCTGTTCTGCAAAATGGAGGCTTAACTATAACTCAAATATTTTCTAGGTAAATGCAATAGCTCTGCATTTGGATTTCAAAGAGGGAAAAGGATCTTGATTTTGGGATGAGCCCTAAGGACTTTCCCAAGTAGTAGTGCTGACATTAGATTAGCTGACAGGAGGCATGTGAATTCTTAGCACAGAGACTGTCACATACTACATTCAATAAATATTCAATATTAGCTTTACAAATAGTTTACAAAGTGTTTTCACATACTTCACTCACTCCTCCCCATAACCTCATAAAGCTTCTCTTTACAAATGAAGAAACTAACACTCAGGGAGCTTATCTTTGTCCCCGGTTACATACCAGCCAAGTGTCAGAGCCGGATCTTACACCCGGCTCAGCTAGTCCTCTAGCTGTGACCACTGCCTGTCCCAGTCAGGACAACACATCACCAGCTGTGGTTGGTAAGAAAAAGTAGATGATGGGGGTGGGGGAGGGGTATCCAGCCGCATGGACAACCTACTGAAGAATGAGAGGATCCTTTGCCAAAGGATGAGTGAAGTTAGATGGAAAAGACTCCAGTTTCTGTTTTCTCTTTTCTTTAGCGTCAATGAGCAGACCTATGACCTGAGAGTATTTCTAAGACCTTTGTAAATTCTTAGCAACCCTGGTATTTGATCGTTTGTGGCACGTAGGGGAATTTAGAGAAAATGAATCCTGTTGGTTAGTTGACATTTTGAGTAGTATTTAATTACATTTATTTTCTGTCATAGAAGTTATATTATTACTAAAAATTTGAAAAATGATACAGGACCTCTAATATAGGTAACAATATAAGTGGTTTTCTTTGCTAGACACAATCTCTATTATCATCTCAATGCCTTTGAACATTCTTTTCCCTTTTTTACTGTGTGCTATTCTATCATGGTTTGAAACCCAGCTTTACACTTTTTGGAGCTGTTTTTGTAGAGCAGTGAGAGGAAGATTATCTTTGTTAGTTTGGAAGGAGTTTTGAGGGTCATGTTAACATACTGATATGTGCAAATATACAGGGCAAGTTAATTCAGGTGTGGGAGGCTCATAGTGCAATCAGAACACGGGCAAAGGAGGCTGCCATGAGGAGAGGAGCAGTGGAAGGGGCTCCCTTGGAGTTCGGCTCAGGATCACTGGGAAAGTGATCACACTGTACCCACATGGGGTGATAACGTGGTGAGACAAGAAACCACAAGCAGTGACTACAAAGTAAGATTGGGTAGGTGAGGCGAAGAGAAAGAATATGAGGACAAAGAAGTTGTAGAATTTACTCTGGTTCCCTAAAGAGAAAAAGGTGTGAGATAATCCTTTAAGTTGAGGAAAGCCATAGAAGATAGTCAGGTAAGACCTATTATTAGAGACGAAAAGAAAGTAGGTGTGGTCATTCGTTCACTGCCCCACTCACCTCATTCATTCATTCTTTCCTTCACCTGCCCAGAAAGAATGTTTAAATACCTGCTGTAGACTCAGCATGTCCCCAGATGCTTCTTTTTGGGAGGAAATGATGACACAGTCCCCATCTGCATGGGAGACATTACAAACCCACTCAGTGATTGGAGAGCACATAGACAGCAGCCTGTATATAAATTCAGAAAAACCTGGTGTCATCTGTGCTGAGGACCCATAAAGTCATAGGAAGGATGACAGTCAGGGGAAGGTAAACTTCAAATATGCTTACAGGTTGCCTAAGGTGTCCGTGTGTAGAACCCTCGTAAATTTAATGCTCAGGAAAACACCTGGTCCACAACCTCGGGAAGGGAGTCTCGTTAGCATCCTTCAGTGATGCCTACATGAGAGAGTCGATTGGGTTTCGCCCTTGCCTGGACTCGGTGGTAACTTGTGATGGAATACATTCTATGCGTAGACAGTTCTGGCAAACCTAACTTCACCAAAGGAAGAACCCTCATTCCTTGCTGAAAAGATCTGCTAACTATGACTTAATGATGTACCGCTAGCAGGAGGCCAGAAGTCTTTATGATGCCTGGACTAGGCACTAGGAGCTCAGAACTTTGAGGGCCATAGGGAGCTCCCCATGTTTGACTTCAGCAGCAGAGGTAGTTATCTATGTTTCATCTGTAAGGTCCTTTGTCAACATGAGGTTGTGGTGTGGCGGAGAAGTCAATATGCCCAGAACTGTGCATTGTTCAATTCAATCAACACCTAATGGATTGAATAGAGGTCAAATAGAAGAGCTTCCAGGTGTCTTTTCCTCTCCAAATGACTTTTTCTCTGCCTAGTAACTGAATACTTGAGTTGACATCATGCCAGTGTTAACTGTTAGTCATATATTTTCTAGATAAGTGACACTAGCTCCCCCTTTGGACTTCAAAGACGGAAAAGGATCTTGAATTCGGGATGAGGCCCTGAGGACCTTCTTAAGTAGTGCTGACAGGTCTCCGGATGGGTTAGGGATATTCTTGATATTAGGAACTGAGCAGTCTAGCCCCACAAGTGTGAGCACGCACTACCAAATCTTATGAGGCCATTTGGTAACAATATATTTTGTTACGTTTTTCAGATGTCTTCTTGGGTGGCCAGAATATTAGCCATCAGCCTGGGACTGGGTGGTTAAAAACTCCATGGCTTTCATATTAAAACAGAAATTGAAGTCAAAACAGGATCTATTTCCTGTAGTCCTCTTCCCTCCCCCTGTCTCCGGCTTACCTATGTCCATTGTACTCACAGCCACTAGTCCTACTTACATCATGTCTTAAAGGCCAGTGAGATTTGAAGGTCTGTGCCAGGAGCTTATGTTAGATTTGGATCTTCTTACAAATAAAGCCACTATGTCTGGGTCTGCAATGCTCTTTTCAGGATTCTGGGGAAGAAAGGAACAATGCTGCTATGAAGATTATCCAGCTCCGTTCCCCACTTACCTGCAAGTCCCTACATAGTGACCAAATGATTTGCAAGTGAGCTATGAAGAGACCTGCCCTGTTAGAGGTTTTAAAGTATGTATAAGGATATTTTGCAAGAGCAGCAGAACAGAACAAGTTCAAAAGGACAGAGGAAACATGCTCCAAATCTGTGGCAAACAGGATTTCATTGAAATTTACAGGATTCCTTGGATGTGTCTTTGATTCATGCACTGATTTCCCAACACTTTGAAACTATTTCAAGCAGTGTTTAAAGAAACAAAAACTTTTCTCTGTAATAAAAAATAAGTTATTCTATTTTACAGACAAACTGAAAATTGACTATTGTTTGAGTGCTTTTCTTTTTTCAAATGGGGGGAATGGTTAAAAGAAACTTCATTTCTTCTCTCTCTCTTTCTCTCTCTGCCACTCCCCTCTATTTTAACTGAAAATGAAAAACACACCATGTGATTTAGCCAAAGGAAGTTAAGGATGAGTCTTTGGGGAGAGGAAGTAGTGCAACCGGTTATCATGTTAATCTTCCATTATATGAGTCAGGCTCAGAGCCAGATTTGCTGCTTATACCGAAGAACAGAATGTGAATGGTTAAAAAAGTTCCCTCCATTCTTCAGATCTGGTGCCTATAGGTCAGCTTAATATGTTTTCTAGCATCCTTGTCCTGCACACATACTAAAAACCTAAAGTGACTGGAGATAAAAGATTATTAAATATGAAATGCCTCCTCCTTTTTTCCCCTTCAGTAAATGTCTCTATGTAGTTAATTATGAACATAAGCCACCTCAAAATTATACTTCTATGTCAATGTTTCCGGACAGTTCTCTCCTCTTGGTCTCTGGCTCGAATTTCCTATCTGTTAATGTGAACAATAAAAGGCCCTGAAGGGGCATTAAGAATACAATATAACGATGATTTTAGTGTGGCATGGAAGTCAGGATGTGGGTTAAGTTGGGGGAAAGGTGCTTCCCATTTTTCATTTGATTCTAGGCTTAGTTATTGGTTTTACTGTCTTTGAAATTCCTCTTTTCATCAGACCTCAGTTTCTGTATTTGAGTTGAGTTCAATAATTTAGCTTAGTGATGATAATGTAAGTGTACCTTATTTTATTGTTGACTTATCCTAACATGAAAGGAATGATTTTAAAAAATAGAATGAATAGGGGACACCAGGAGAGGGTGTGACATCTATTTTGTCTCCCCCAGTAGCCAGCTGTGAGTCTTTCAACAGTTCTAGGTCGGTTTCTTCAAATATGACACAATAAGGTTGTAGCAAATGACCTCTAAGGTCCCTGAAAGATGAAAATGAATTGCATTATTCTGTCTTCCAGCTTTTGATTCACCAGAGCTTCACTCTTTGATTCACTCAGTAGTTATTTACTAAATGTCTGCTACGTGTCAGGCCTGTTCTAGTTGGTGGGGATTCAGGAGTGAACACTAATGACAAAATTTCTCTCTTAGAGAGCTCATATAGACAGACAATGAGTGTATGAACAAATACATGTTTTGTCAATGGTAAGAGATGTTATGAGGAAAAATAGAGCACAACACGTGAATAGAGACAGTAGTGGTGGGGGGCAGTAGAGTTCTCTTATACAGGGTGGTCAGGGAAGTTTTCTTTTATAAGGTGACATTTGCACAAGATCCTTAAGAAAGTGAGAGAGCATGGCCAGCAGAGATCGGGAGGAAGAACAATCTAGGTGGAAAGAACAGCAAATGCAAAAGCCCTAAGGTGGGAATATGTTTTATTTGTTCAAGGATGAGCAAAGATGCCAGTGGTCATCTTTGAGTAAGGAGTCAGAGTGAGTAAGGAGAAGAGTGACAGAAGATGAGCTTGGGGAAGCACGGTGGGCAGGGCAGATCAGGGCAGTCACTGAAAGACTTCTGGCTTTTTCTCTGAGTGGCATGGGAAGCCATTGAAGGGTTTGGAGCAGAGGGGTGACATGATTCGATATACTTTTTTGGCTGCTATGTTGAGAACAGACTTAGGGGAGTAAGGGCAAAAGCAGTGAGACTAGTTAAGAGGCGAAAGCAACAATTCAGACCAGAGATGATGGTGACTTGGGTTAGGGCAGTAGTGATGGAAACGGTGAGAAGTGATCAGATTCCGGGTATTTTTAAAATGTAGTGTCAACAGAATTTACTGATGGATTAAAATGCAGTGTGAGAAAAAGAGAGGTGTTGGGGATGACTCTCATATTTTAGTGTTTGGCAACTGAAAGATTGGGGTTGCTATTTTCTGAGATGCAGACGAGTACAGAAGGAGCAAGAAAGTCAAGAGTTTGGCTTTAGGCATATTAAGTTTGAGATGCCTAATAAACATCCAAGTGGAGATGTCAAGATGGTAGTTAGATATTTGAATCTGGAATTCAGGCTGGAGATAATAGATGTATATAATCTCTCTCTATATATATTTATATATCATATGTATATTATATATAAATATTTGGGAATTTCCATTGTATTGATATTATTTAAACCACGGGTCTGGATGAGATCACATAGGGCCCAGGCCAATAGTTTTTAACCTTGGCTGTACATTAGAATCACTGTGAGAGCTCGTACATGTATGGATGACTGGGCCTCATCCTAGACCAACTCTGGCCTAGAGTATAATGCTGGGGGTCCGCCCCGGCACTGGGAGTATTTAAAAGCTCTCCAAGTTATTCTAACATAAACCAGGGTTGAAAACCACTGACCTTGAGAGTGAGTGTGGATGGAGAAAGGAAGAGACCTGCTTCCTGCTCCCCTACAGTGTTTAGAGATCAGGAAGTTGGGAGGAACCAGCAAAAGAGACTGAGTAGGAGCTGACAGGGAGGTAAAGGATGTTGTGTCCTGGAAGTCAAATGAAGAAACTGGTTCAAGAAGGAGACAGTGATCAACTGTGGAATGTGCTGCTCAGAGATTAAGATAAAGAATGAGCAGGGATCACTGGATTAGGTCACGTGGAGGTCTCTGGTGACCAACTGGTGATGTGATAGGAGTGAGGCCTGATTCTCTTATTCTAGAGGGAATTGGAGGAGTGGAGTTGGAAGCAGTGAATAGGGGTACAGAGGAATGAGGTGGAAGCTGGAGGGGGACTGAAGGGTAAAGGGAGAGTTTTTTAAGAAGAGACACATTACAGCATGTTTGAAGGTGATCGTAGGAGGGAGAAAAGCTGATGATGCCGGACGGAGAGGCGACAGTTGCAAGAGTGAAGTCCCTGAGAAGTCCTGGGCGGGGGTGGGATCCAGGGCACAAGTGAAGGGGCCGGTCTTAGATCAGTTCATTCTTTTGGCAGCAAAGAAGGCAGAGTACATGTATACAAATGTGGATACACTGGTAGATTTGGTAGCGGGAGTGTGTAGAAGTTAATTTTATTCTCAGTGTTGGAAATTTTGTATTTGGAGATTTGGAACATACTAGATTAGTAAATTACATAATCTTGAGACTATGCATGCTTGTAGCCTTCAGAGGCATACAAATAGATGTCAGAGAAACAAAGTAAAAAGACACTATATTAATATAGCCAACTATCTTATAGATATTTAAAATTATGTTTTAGAAGAATATTCATTAAGTGGGAAATGTTTTCAGCATAGTGTTAAGTGAAAAAGGTATGAATAGTATGCTCCAAATTTTAAAAAAGTATGAATGGTATGCTCCAAATTAAAAAAAAAATACTTATGTGTATTTATACATATAACAAGACAGCAAAATCTTATCAGTTCCATCTGGATGGTGAGACTATAGGTAACTTTTATTTGTACTTTTCAGTACATTATTAACTTTATATAAAAATTACGTGTTTAGAAAAAACAAATAATACAAAGTAGAATGTACTTAAAATACAAAAAATACAAAATACAAAAATAGGACTATTTTTTCCATTTCACAGTTGTTCACAATGGAAGTATAAATTTATAGAATTTGACTCTACAGTTTGGATTAAGGTTTACAATAAACTCACACCTCAGAGGAAATATACTCATAGGTTCTGGTTTGGGTTATTCATGGAAAATATTTGATGACTAAATTAGTACACAGCTCAGTTATCTTGCATCTCAGAAAGGAATTGTAATTAAATCTACCATAAATCAAACTCTGGATTGTAATCGGGGATTCAATTTTTTTTAAGTTTTGTTTGTTGATGTAAAATGTTCAGTGTAATTGTTACTTTTGCCAACCAAGGGCGTTTCTATTTCCTCCTCTGCCTAAGGTTTTGAGATTTTTCTGAGATTCCCTCTGCTGTCCTTATTTTAGCACTGACTATGGCATGACTTCTGGAGTAATTAGGTGACCACAATTAAGAGGCAGAACTTCTCAATGTCATAATCTTTGGTAGTAAAATGGCACTAGCACTCCAAACTGAGCTCCCATGTTTATGTCATTGTAATGTATCAATCATTATGGCTAGCTGGTTGTTGGATGTCACCAGCTTTTGGTGGCCGGATGCTTATAAGCAATGAACAGTCCTTCTACCCAGACACCAGTCTAACTGAGTCTTCAGTAGAATCCCAATGAAGTTACAAGAATGTGCCATAGAGATGAGGACGACTATGTGGACAGAAAAGCCTTTGGAGAACTGACTGGAGATAAAACATGACTGTTTGATTGGCATGGGATAAAGACAGAGAGAAGGAAGAATAATGGTGACCTCCAGTAAAATGAGTTATGTTCTTCTTTATCCCTTCTAGATTCAAAAAGGGTTACAGACCTGCTATCACAAATGGAAAACTTTCAGGTAAACAGACAACAGTTATGATACGGTGCCATAGATCCTTCAAAGATGGCACCTGTAATAAATCATAGACTGAGGGTCTAGAGACTGACTATTGCCATCAGGGAGCTAGCATTTTATGGATGACATCAAACAGGACAGCAGGGCATTTCCAAAGCCTGAGTCAAGAATCAGCATGCACCTCCAAGAAAGAGACAAGTTCTTCTTTGGGTTTTTCTCACAGAAATCACTTAGAAAAATCAGTGTGATTTTAATGTTGGCTACATGGGTACCATATAATACATTGTAATACATATGTATGTATTCTATTATATAATATAGTCTTACACAAGAATATAGAGTATATTCTTACAGAATTCTGTAAGTTTAGAGGATTGAGCAGAAGTGTTGAGTCTCGGAGACGTGCCATCAGAGGATAAATATTACTTGCGAATTAAAAGGCACTGGAGCAGTGAGCTCTGTACTTAGTGCCGTCATCAAAGCTTATTGCGGTGTATTGCTGCCAGCAGGCCTCTCCACACCAGCAGGTGCCAGGCACAGAGAGCCCCGCTCCCTCAGACGTTGACCCCGTGTTAGGGAATACGCTGACGCGTTATGTTTACTCCAGGAATGAACAGGGAGGCTAATGCCCTACTCCCTGAGGAGCAGCCCACGTACCATAAAGGTTTTATAGCTGTTCAAGATAGACTTCAGGTTCATTCCTTCCAGATTCATTCACGCGGCGGGGTGGGGGGGGGGGCGGGGGGGAGAAAGCAAGGGAGGGCATGGTAACAGTAGGGCAATGTTTAACTCAACAGATTCCAATGTCTCGGAGGTGAAGATGATCAAACCCCCAACTCCCCACCCTGTTGGCTCTACACACAGAAAACGTCAAGGGTGGGCACACTGCCAGGTGTTCCAGCGAGCAGCTGAACTGAAACAGACCTGCCCTGGGAAGGGAGGGAGAGAAACAGAGCCAAGGAAACCTAAGAAGGAAAAACTGGCAAACTACCCCTATAGCTTTGCCACTGACCCATTTAAGTGTTTGTTACGGTGAGAATTAGAAAATATCTGAAATGTTATTGCTATTAGTATTATTATAGTTTTATCAGTTAAAATTTATTATGTGCTAGACACCAGGTTAAGCATTTACCTGCACTTTCTCAGCTGTTCTGCTCACCCTATGAGCTAGGTTCTATTATTATCTCCCTTTTATAGAAGAGGAAACTGAGGTTGAATAATTTGCTATTTAGTGGAAGAATTTGAAAGTAGGTCTGTTAAATGTGATTAAAACTTGAGGTGTGTGGTATCAAGAATCAAGGAACTTACTAAAGTTGCTTTAAGTTGTAGGTCCTTTGTATGGAAGGGAGTCAATCTCTTGGCTACTGAACACTTTACAAAAGTTACTTCATTGTTTCCCTATAGAGTAGATATTAATTTTCCTGTTTTAAGGTAGAATCACGAATCGAATTTAGGTTTGCCTAACCCTAAAGCCTCCCTGTTTTCATAACACCTTACTGGGAAGAAAAGGGAATGGAAAGGAATCTCCATTTTCAGTGAAAATGGTGGAGAGATGCATGCCACGAGGAGCCACATTTATAGATAGTTCAGATCTCATTTTAATCAGTTGATGCAACTCCTTCTCATGATTACTTACGAGAAATACTGCTTGATTTGAAGTTCACTTTCTTTGAAGCTGCTAATAAACAATAAAAATCTTAAGATACATAGAAGGAGAAAGAATACAAAGCCTAGTTTGAAATTGCAACTTGTTTTAGTTTACAAAGCACTTTCTTAAACTTTGCAATGGTTCTGCCCGTCCAGTTTTATGACTTCCCAGTCTCCGTTTTCTTTTTACAATGAGGAAGCCAACACCAATCCATAAATATTTATTACATTGTGATCATAGCAGCCGCTACCATTTGTGCATCCGGGACTTTACAGGCATTATCTTGTTGGTTCTTCACAACCACACGGAGGGGCAGACAGCCTCTCTTGAGCAGCAAGGAAATTGGGCTTCACAGTGGTTCCGTGGCTTGCCCAAAGGCAGAAAGGTAATAACTGAAAAGGCCAGGATTTGTTAAGCTTGGCCAGTGTTCTTTTTCTTACATTATACCCGTTTTCAAAGCAAGAAAGTTAGATTATCAGCCTCTCAATACTTGAAAGTCGGCTGGAGAACGTGAAACACTTAGAGATAATGTTGATCTCTTTACCCGATTTTACATGCATTGAAACAAAGGCAGAGTGCAAATGATTTATTCATGTTAGATCAAACAAGTTCTTATTTGAAAATTGAAATTTTTCGTTTCAGTTTTTAGTTCTTTCGTCCTAATGACTGGTTTCCCTAAAGATGTGTTTCTGTAACAAAAGATGAAGAAAGTATGACAAATTAGAAAAAAGAGGGGAGAAAAAAAAAGGAGAAATATAAGGACAAGAGGGCAAAGGCAAAAAAGCAATTGCATCAACAATGAAGAAACTAGAGCAAGTAATTACCATTTGTACTTTTCACAGGGGAAAACCTGGACACAGAGAGATGAGAGAACTTATCTCATGAATGAAATACAGGTGAGAGTTCTCTTGGGCCCTTTCCTTCCTTAATTGCCCTAAACCTAGTTTCAAAACAAGATTCCAAGTTTCCAGCATTTAAATGTGCATAGGATAAGATTTATAAATTCCAGTTAACTTTCTTGTCCTTGTCCCTCTCGAAAGGCATACATTTTAAATTTATTTATTTATTTACTTATGGCTGTGTTGGGTCTTCGTTTCTGTGCGAGGGCTTTCTCTAGTTGTGGCAAGCCGGGGCCACTCTTCATCGCGGTGCGCGGGCCTCTCACTATCGCGGCCTCTCTTGTTGCGGAGCACAGGCTCCAGACGTGCAGGCTCAGTAATTGTGGCTCACGGGCCTAGTCGCTCCGCGGCATGTGGGATCTTCCCAGACCAGGGCTCGAACCTGTGTCCCCTGCACTGGCAGGCAGACTCAACCACTGCGCCACCAGGGAAGCCCCGAGGCATACATTTTAATGACCTGTCTACTTCGCTGCCCCTGAAGCCTTGCTCCCCCATGGCCTGTAAGCAGAAATACTTAGCCCCTTCCTGTAGGCTCAGTGCCATTCCAGATGCTTGAAACAGTTAGGGTTTTGATAAAAGCAGATAAAAAGTCTCTTCAATCCATCGGTCCACATTGCCTTGTGGTTGATTCTTGTAGTGTTTGCTGTCATTTCTTTATACTAAAACCAAGCTCCTCCCCTAAGTGACCCTTGTTAAACAATGATTTCTCAAAAATAACACCAAAACAAAGCTGAGTTTACTGTTGTCTCAGTAAGGGAGAGCATGACCTTGAGAGAGTCTTTAAGTGATGTCTCAGAGTGGAGTGCCCTCAGGGGGCAAAGTTGGGATATTTATGAGGTTTTGGAGTCTAGTTCAATGTAGGTCTTTCAGTCTCAGGGCTTGATTAGGGTTGGGTAAGGATCATGATATAAGAGTCTAGGACTGGAAAATCTAGTAAGGCAAGGATTTTATAGCTGGGGATTCAAAGAATCTTAGAAACTATCATTTGATTCTACCTATTGAAGAACTGAACCATTTGATATTCATTTAAGTGGGTTTTGGGGGATGTTCCTAAAATGAACAATACAGTTTATTTGCAACTTTTATCTTCCTGGGCAAGAGTTTCTCAAAATATTAAAGCCATGTTAATGACTATTGGGGAACAGTAACATCATGTTGATGTAGATAGTAAGCTGTGTGGTTGTAAATGGTTTTGCTTCTCAGTGTCTCACTTTGTGATCATTGTTCAGCCTAAGCTAAAAGGTAGACCATTAACATCAAGACCAGTCTGAGGATGGTTATTTCACCCATCATGCCTGTGGGTTTTCTTGTTCTTTTTGATGGATCATGTAATGGACATCACAAAACACAAAGAAGGATCATTTGATAGTGGTTATATAGCAACATTTAAGACTCTGGAGATCATACCTCTAAACATTGCAATATGGACCGATTCTATGATCAAGAGTTCATTGTTCACTTCTCAGCCAGGAACAAAGGGCACCGAATTTAAACCAAGGGAATAGAGCCTATCCCCAATCCAAAGTGCCCACAGATTCAGATAATTTACCAGATTACTTACATTTGGGATTTTTGCTTTCTAATTTTGAGTAATATTACAGATCCTAGAGAGGTCTGTAGGGATCTAAGCACAACATTCTTCCCCTAAAATAGTACATGTTTACCCTCAAGAGGCCAATATTATATCTAACATGGCTCTATTCTGACCCAACACCTGCCAGATTTCATGATGCTTCCAGGCAAGGAGTTCTATGGCTGTGGTGGCGTTATTGAACTCTTCTGCATTTTCTGAACCATGGCATGTAATATTTTTGCAAGTTTCCATTTGAGGTTGTCTGGTACTTCTTTGAAGCCATTCTCAGAGTGCCAGAGATTATCTCTGTGCAGTTTATATCCGGATTTCTCCCAGTACCCTTTTCTGACTCTGGATGCAATGACTGGCATTCTATAAAAGCTTCTTTGAACGCCCCCCACCCCAAGATTTAATCTCTCAGTTTACCATTAGGGCTAGAATCTTAGTGAGTGCTGCCGTCTGGTATAAAGAGTAGCAGGGATTTGCTCCATGTTATCCCTTTTTCTATGAGCCCCTACCTTTATGTAGCCATCTCCTTAGGAAGCATTAGACCACCCAGAAGTTCTTTAATTTGTTGACCCCATTCTGAATTGGGGTTCCTGTTGGGGTTTAAGAACGCTTATTTACAAAGTATTCCAAAATTATGGACTATCCAAAAGCATAGCTACTATCAGTGGAAATTTCCCTTCTATTTCTAGCTAGCTTTCAAGCTCTGGTGAGTGCACCATGTTTTTCCACCTGAGCAGACTTTGCTTCTGGTAAGGAGTCATAGTCTTACGTAGAATTTTGCTGAATCAGTGTTAAGATATGACCTGTTAACAAACAATATTGAGTCTGGGTTTTCTAAAGGAGTTTCTAATAAATCTACTTAGGGCATAGATGTTTTATGAACAGAGGTTAAACAGTCACGAATTTCCTATTTTAAGTAATGGAAGAAAAATAACAGGATTTTAAAGTACTATAATGACGACTAGAAATATATGAGGGAGAAAATAGGATTTCATGTGCAGTAAGCCTGTTCGCTAAAAAGTGTGTATTTTCAGTAAGTAGAAAGACTGTACAGCATGAAGGACCATCAAATTTAAAGGATACCCTAAAACCAAGTCAGCAGATATCTCTACTGGTTTAGCTGCTGTGATTATTGAGGAGATGGGTAGGCTTTTGCCACTGGGTCAGGAAGGGGCGGTTAGTAAGCTATTGATCTCTCATTGTTTCCATAGAGTTGAGTCAGAATGCCAAGAACGTATCCAGTTAATTAGATTTATGATAATTAGATAGGCCCAGACTGGGAGGTTGTTGGAGAGCTAATATTAATTAGACCTGTTCATGTTTAGATTCTAAGGGAAGAGGTTTGGTTACTGAGAATTTGGTTAAGTCCTATAATGGAGTGGCAATTAGAAAACTTGAGAATCCATGACACTTGAGTCAGTGAGATTGAAGAATCCTCTCAATTATCTCTGGCCCAGTAAAATTTTGAATGACTTGTAGTTGGTTATGAGTAAAGGATTGACTCCCTTGGGATAAATCATATCCTAGATCAGGGCATGACTTTTACGTTTTCTGTAAAGGACCAGGTAATATAGTCTCTGTCACAACTGTTAGAGTTGTGGTAGTGTTAAAGTAACCGTAGACAATAAATAAATGAATGGGTGTGAATGTTTTCCAAAAAAAATTTGTTTACAAAAGTAGGCAGCAGGTTGGATTTGATTAGTGGCTATAGTTTGCCAATCCTTGTCCTATATAATGAAGTTACTTTGACAACATTTTGCCTTCTCTTTGGAAATATGCCTATCCTGAGGTAGAACGGTAAATAGATAGATGGAGACAGTCTTAGAGTTTACCTCATTTTAGAACACAACAAAAGGTTTTCCACATACTTCAAAAGAGTAGGACAACAGGGAAAGTTAAGGTCCTTGTGGTCCTGGTTGAGGATTTATGGAAAGCAGCAGATGCCTCAGAAAACCCCTGGAGCATCACGGTCCAGGTGCATTGTTGATTTGCCTTAGAGAAGGCAAACAAGTATTGACTATTTTGAGCTAAAAGGACACTAAAGAAAGCAGAACACAGATCTACAACTGTGTAGTATGTAGTCTCAGGAGGCACTTAACACAAAATGGCATTGGATTTTAGTATCAATACTATAGGGAAGCCTTGAAAGATTATCTTACTCATGATCTGATGAATCTATACCTTGCCTATTGGGGTTTATGCCTGGAAGGACAGGAGTGTTACAAGGGCCAGGATAAGGTATGCTGAGTCCTTTTTCTATTAGACTTTATACAGTCAATTTTAGTCTTTCTTTAGCCTCTGATTTAAGAAAGTTTTGTGCAAATTTGGGGAGAACTGGGTTAAGATGGGTCTTGGGCCATGGCCGTGAGAATGTCTTGTTTGGATTTTGATGGACCTGTAACATTGTCAAGTGCTGGATCCCTGAAAATATCACCAAGACAACTTATAAGTAAGATAAAGTTGTTTTGGGGACTTCTCCGGCGGTCCATTGGTTAAGACTCCATGCTTCCACTGCAGGAGGTGCGGGTATGATCCCTGGTCAGGGAACTAAGATCCCACATGCCCTGTGATGCGGCCAAAAAATAAAAGAACTTAAAAAGAAAAAAACAGATAAAGTTATTTTTCCCTAAGCTATTAAGGAGAGCACTACAATGACGAGAGTTTTAGCAGTGTCTCAGAGGGTGGGAGGGCAAGGTGGGCATATTTATGCATGTTCAGAATGTGGTTTAAGGTGGGTCTTAAATTATGAGGGCTTGGTTAGGATTGGCTAAGAATCCTGATATAGTAGTTTAGAACTGGGGGACATAGAGAGATGAGGGTTTTGAGGTGAGAGATTCAAAGAGTCTTCAAAAGTAAATTATCATTTGCTACTATTTATTGTAGAAATGAATGAGTTGATGTTCACTTAAATAATGTAGTTGTTTGAATGCTTATCTTCCTGGGCAAGAGGTTCCTGGAATAGTGATGTCATGTTGATGAAGACAGTGTAAGAGTAAGGCCATGTTGATGTAATCAGTAAACTGTGTAGGTGTAGATGGTTTCCGTTCTCACTTTTCATGCCGGGATTCCTGCCTTGGATTCTGGTCCTTGAAGAACTTGGGTGCTGTCAGGTTGTTAGGACTACGTCCTGTCTTTCACTCCAGTCCTTGTAGTTGGCTCTCCATGGTTTTCCACAGCACCACCCTCCCCACCTTCCACCTGATCCAATCCGTAATCCATTTATTTGCTGTACTTTGTCTATTCCTCTTGGCTACATTTCCTTGTCTTTAACCACCTGACTGACTATGAAAAATTCTGCCAAAACTTTTGCCTGTAACCTTTTTTCCAGATTCCACAGCATGATATAATGGATGTGAGTCTGGGCTATGTTATTTACCAGCTGCAATACATTTACCCTCTGCCTCATTTCCTTCTTTTTTTGTCTATAGTGGGACCTTTCATGGTTTCCTGACTCCCTTGTATAGGTCTGTCTAGTCTCTGACTCATGGCCATCCCTCACTTGGTCAGTCTTGCCCAGACAGAGCTTCTGTGCAGAAAATAATGTTGTGAGCAAAAGCTAAGCTCTAGAAAAACCAATCTTGATGTGAAATATATTAGAGTCAATGCTGTTTTTTTGTGAGTAAATTCTCCTAACTCTTAGATCTTAGTTCCAGATCTGTCATTATCTGTGTGACCTTGAATCAGTTACTGTTCCCTCTCTAAATCTCACTTAATTCCTCAGGTTTAAAATTTTAACTGCAATTTTGACCTGATAGGAGGATGTTTTTGTAATTCAGGTAAGTTAGACTACAATGGTGGTAGGGAGATGGAGATATACCCTGAAAAAAAGCTATTTTAACAAGTTTCCCAGGTAATCTTTATACTTAATGAAGCTTGATAGCCTTTATATATTTTAAAGGTATGTTTTTAGGTATTAAAAGGTTCAAACTTTCACATTTTCTCATCAGAGTAAGCCTTTTTTCTGTATGAAATACATTTCTTTCTTCACAATACTATTTGCTTTAAGTTCCCTATTGTATAATAGTAATATTTTCATACCTGTTTTCTCTTAGCTAACATTAGCTTGCTATCTTTTCTATCTTTGTTTTTAATTTTTCTGATTTTTGATTTGAAATTGAAAATTCAGATCTCGAAAAAAATTTCAAAAATTATTTTGTTTTATGTGTAACACATGTAACTGAAATAGAGTTGGATTTTATTCTCCCACAATCTGATTGAGAAATTTAACACAGCTGCATTTCTTGTGATTAATGACATATTTGGATACATTCCTGACATCTTGCTTTATAGTTTCATTTGCCACGCTGTCCTCCTCATTTCTCATGCTCCCTTCCCTTTCCCATTCATCTTCCCCTCTCTTTCTCTCTCTTATTCCTTCCCCGTTTTTTAATACGTTGATCATATTTTCTTTATTCTATTTTTCTCTAGTGGTTTAGAAGTTCAGGATCCTATTCCTATTCTTCTAGTAGTTTTACTTAAAATTTAAAGGACATATTTAAATTTACCTCATTATCTAGATATCTCAAATTAATCAATATTTATATCAGCCCCTGCTTACTCCCTTGCTGCATCAAGACAAGAAATTTAGCATGCTTTCAGTTCTCTCTGCCTTCTTTCAGTCTGCCCCTAACCTTTCATGTTGAGACTATCCAGAATTTTTAGTTATTATTTTTTCATACTAATAATTATTTTATGTAACAATTTTATGTACTAATAATCATTTAGAAAATTGTAAAATATACTGATTCATTTGCTCATCACTTTTTAATTTCAAGTTTTGCATTTTTTTCTGAATAATTTTTCATTTTATGGAGTATGTAATTAAATAATTCATAGAATGTGTGGTCAGTTTATTAAATACTTGTATGCTTATGAACTTTTAGTTCTGATGCTAGTTTGGCTGGGTATAAGATTCTAGGTTCAAATTTCTTTTAAAACTTCTGAAAAACGAATAACAGAAAGATGACAAAAAACTTAACCATCTGGAATTTAAGAGATACTCTTCTAATTAACCCTTTGATCAAATAATAAGAAAAATGGAAAATTCAAACTAATTAAAACATAATTTAGAGGAAAACACTTCATACCAGAACTTATGTTACACAGATAAAGCTAAACTCAAAGGAAATTTTATAGCCTTAAGAATCTTAATTATTAAGGAAATAACATTGAAAACGGTGGAGACAGTTGCAGTTGGATTGGAGTTGGGAAGGGAGGACAGCAGGAATGCATTCAAGTCACCATCTTCCTTGTTGCTAGCACTTTTTACTGTTTAATTTTTATTATTTAAAACTTTGAACAATTTGGAATTGATTTTGGTTCAAGGTATCAAGATGGATTTCACTTCATTTTCTCCCCCAAAATATCTAACCAGTTGCTTCAATAACTTTTATTACATAATCCATATTTTATTCTTTAATATGAAATTCCATTTCAATCATAGAATGAATTCTCAAATGAACTTTGGTCTATGCTTGCATCACCTATTCTGTGCTATTTATCTGGATGTACGTTTTGGCATAGCTCCTGGCTGTTTCAATTACTATACTTCTGTAATGCATTTTGATATTTGGTAGAACAAGATCTTTTTAATTCTTATTTTTTACATTTTAAAGGCTCTTTGTTGCATCTTTAATCTTTTAGATGAATTTAAAATATTTTTTCAAATCCTAAAAAAAAACCAAATGGGAATTTGAATGGAATTGATTGTATAGATTAAATAAAGAGGAATTGACATCTACTGTATTACTCCCCCCCAAGAACAAATCATTTATTTCCCCAAATTAAAAAAAAAAGATTTAGACTTCCAGTTTTTGCTCCAACATATAAAGAACTTGAAAGTTGTCACTCTCATTCTCAAGCAAAAAAACTGAGCAAACTGAAAATCAATAATTCCTCTTAGATCCATCAGAGAATTGAGGTCACAGGGCAAACCAACACTCCCAAAATTGGGGAGACAGGCAAATACAGAGAATCACAGCTTACTGGGAGCAGAAGCCACAGGAGCCAGGAATTGTTAGGAAAACTGAAACTGACATTGCTGAACTGTTGGAGACTGAGTACAGATTAACTTGAGAGTGAAAAACTTAGTGGGGTGGCAGCTTCCCCAGGCTTTCATGAGTTATATCTTCAGAAGCCCCAAAAGGTTCTCTCTTACAGTGAAGACCGAAGACAAATTCCCCATGCTTCCAGCAAGGCGGAGAGGGGAGGCAACCACTTTGAAATATGCCCAGGGGAAAAGTAGCCATTTTGAAATAAGCCTGGGGCATTCTGTTCTCTGTTTTCTCTCAAAGGAATTTACTTTACAGTCAAACTGAAGTGGAAGAAAGGGAATATCCAGCTGTAGGCCCTGCTAACCTTCCTGTCTCATCTGAGTAGAGGTGGGGACTGAGAAGCATTGTGAAGGTCACAGTCTAAGGATGCAGGCCCAGTAGAGATTGAGATCTAATCATAGGATTACAGAATGCTTGCCTCCACCACACACCTTATAAAGACATCAAAAGGGCTCCTGTATAATAACAGATTACAGCTGAAAGGACTGCAAGGCTCACACTCTATTTAAGAAGGAGTTTCTAGGGAAACTAAAGTACAATAGGGGAGACAAAAACAAGGACACTAGAGGAGACTGAAGCCTCAGACACCTATAACTACAGCAAACAATAAGCACAGTGTAACATCTAGCCAGATAAACCCTCACACAAAAGGCCTATTTACCTCTGTTCCTATTACCCAGTACATTATATCTGACTTTCAACCACATTTAGAAGGTATGCTAAAAGACAACAAAAACAAAAAAGTCTGAAGAAACAAAGCAAGCAACAGAACCAGACTCAGATATGGCAGAGATTTTGGAATTATTACACAAGAAATTTAAAATAACTATGATTAATATGCTGAGGGCTATAATGAAAAAACTGGACAACGAGCAAGAACAGATAGGTAGTATAAGCAGAGAGATGGAAACTCTAAGAAAGAATTAAAAGGAAATATAAAACACTGTAACAGAAGTAAAGAATGAACTCTGATGGGCTCGTCAGCAGACTGCACCGAGCCAAGGAAAGAATTAGTGAGCTTGAAGATATGTTGATAGAAACTTCTCAAACTGAAAGGCAAAGGGAAAAAAGAATGAAAAAAAAAAAGCAACAGAATATTCAAGAAATGTGGGACAATTACAAAAGTAATACATGTAATAGAAGTACATGTATTCATGGAATACATGTATTCATGGGAACATGGGAATACCAGAAGGAGAAGAATGAGAGAGAAGGAGAAGAAAAAATATTTGAAGTAATAATGGCTGAGGATTTTCCACAATCAATGACAGACACCAAATCACAGATCCACGAATCTCAGAGAACACCAAGAAGGATAAAGCCCGAAAAGTTTACACCTAGGCATATCATATTCAAACTGCAGAAAACCTAAGACAAAGAGAAAATCTTGAAAGAAGCCAGAGGGGGAAAAACACCTTACCTACAGAAGAACAAGGATAAAAATACATAGAAATTCTCTTCATACATCAGGTAAGTAAGAAGAGAGTAGAGGGAAATATTTAAAGTCTTGAAAGAAGCCAACCTAGAATTCTGTATCCAGTGAAATTATTCTTCAAAAGTGAAGTAGAAATAAAGACTTTCTCAGACAAACAAAAATTGAGGGAATTTGTCACCAGTAAACCTTCCTTGCAAGAAATACTAAAAGAAGTACTTCAGAGAGTAGAAATATTAAATAGGTCAGAAACTTGGATTTATATAAAGAAAGGAAGCATGTTAGAGAAATTATACATGAAAGTAAAATGAAACCTTTCATTTTTTATTCTTAATTTATCTAATATATAGCTGTTCAAAACAATATTATGTATTGGGTGATTATAGCTTATGGACAGGTGAGATGAATGACAGCAATGTTATAAGGGATGGAGAAAGCAGTTGGTCCAAATATATCAATTAAGAGACAGAGACTGACAGAGTGGGTTAAACAAACAAACAAAAAACAAAGCAAACAACTCCCCCCAAGACCCAACTGTACGTTGTCTGTAAGAAACTAACTTCAAATAAGAAAAAAATTTAAATTTATCTGTAGTCACTTAGATTTCTTCATTATAGCTCTGGCATCTATTTTATTTAGTTTTTTTCCCTAAGTTTTTAGATCTTTTGTTGCTATTATGAATGTATAATCGATAGGAGCCTTGATTGTGAATAACATAAGGCAGCTTAAACTAGCTTTAGAAAAATATGAAATTTATTATTAGACTATAAGAGCATCTCATGGAATTTAAGGATGGGAAAACAGCTAGCCTCAGGAGTCAACTGGAAATAGCAACTTTATGCCCAAACTACTCTTCCTCCGTCTTTCATCTTTACTTCTCTTTGTACATCTGCTCATTATTCCTCTTCTCTCTGTGGACCCACTTCCTTTTATTCTCCAGTCCATAGGGTATAAAATTTGGCTTTTGAAAATGGCTGAATTTACATTTTCTGTCTCTCTGTGTCTCAGTTCCAGTTCCCAAGGATGTGACTTGGATTGCTCAAGCTTGAATCAGCTATCCACACTCTGATTCAATACCTGTAGCCAAGGGTACAAGGTCCCATGGCACAACATTATGACTGGAAGACTATTGTTTGACCCTATGGATGGTAGAGGGATTTTTGTTTTCTAGATTTTGAGAGACTGTGCAGACAACCAATAGGAGATCTACTATAGATCCCCTATAGAACAGAGTGTTTGTTTCCATGAAATATTCTTCCTGGCTACTGTGTGTAGGAGAGAACTTACTAAACACTATACTTGTGTTTTATTTTCATAGCTTTTGGCAAGAGGGATACCTGAGCGTTCCTTTGATAGCCATAAGAGGTAGTAATTCACACTTTGAGGATCAGAAGGTATTTTCTCCACCTAGGGATTAAGCCTTTGTGATTAGGGTGCTCTAGGCATGTGCAGTCTACCCTGAACATATCAATCTGTAGATAGCCCTGCAAGATTTGAAGGGTTCAGCCCATCTTCCTTTGTTCTTTGAGAAAGGAAAGAATGTTTTGTGTTTGGGGATTGAAAAGCAAAGTGACCCAACTCCTAGGTGGATCTCTGGGACTGAACAGTGGGCCAGTGGTCATGGGTTCCTCTGTAGAATGGACTGAGCCAGCTCTGCATAGTGCCTCTGAGAGAACTGGGGCTTTGGAGGGGAATAGAGAGCCTGGAAAAAGCAGTGAAGGGCTACCAGGTTGTAGGATAGTGAAATTACCTTTGAGTGACCTCTTTTAGAGGAGCGTGGTGAACTCTGAGGAGCTGAGGGTCAGGAGCTTGCGAAAATCTTTTATAGGTAAGATGAGCAAGGCCAGACAGGAGAGGAGACCTGGTGTTGTGTAACAGCATTAGCAGGTGGACACCAGGGTTCTCTCATTTCCCTCATTTTGGAGGGAAAGTTCTGCAGACCTCCTTTCCAGGACATGGTTCTGGGGTAGTTCAGGAGAGACAAGGAAGCCCTGAAATGTGATAATGGACTTCTTGCCAATCTGGTATGTGGGACTTTGAGCTAATTCTGAAATTAATATTGAGAAATAAAGAAATATCCTGAGTATCAAAGATTATACCTGTTAAATTTGTATGGAATTAAGGTATAGTTTTTTTGGTGTTTCTATGAATCTGGTGTCCTAGCTGCCCTCCATTTTCTTTCACATAAGATGAAGGCCTGTCACTATGTCTCTGCACAAAGCACTAAGAGACAGAACTGTTGTTTGAGCAAGTCTACCCTCTTGGTCATGTGAGATGTCGCCGGACAGGCAATATAGAAAAACCGTGCCTCAACTAATACCCAATGCAGCCTAAATAAATAAATAAATAATAAATAAACCTTTAAAAAAAAAAAAGAAAGAAAAACCATGCCTTAGAATAGTCCAGTAGATGAAGGAATGGCAAAGGACTTTATCTTCTGGTTTTCTCTCATTTCCTGTCTCTCGTTGACTTAAGCTCTCTCCTTGAAGAGTTAACTCTTTCACATTTCTGGGTTGTGTTAACTGGCCTTTTCAACAGCTACTAGGGAAACCAATGTCCATGTCCTGAAATGTGGTCCTTCCTCTGAGTTTGAGAGTGGAGGAGGAGCCAGAGCCAGTGACTCTGGATGTGGGATTCAGGCAGTAGAACTTCACACAGTGTGGAGTTTGTCCCCACAGCAACAGCTGAAATGGAGCAAGTGGCTGAGGGTCTGGGGGACAGGTGACACTGAAAGAATATGAGGAAACACACAAGGTTATCTAATACAATATATTAGCAGACTTCTGATTACAACTTATTAGCCAGATCTGTGTCATGTGGAAACACTTAGCTAAATGGGAGGTCGGAATATGAATAGCTTGCCTGGAGCTGAGCACCTGGCTGACCCTTCAAAAATCTGGGTTTAAGTAGGAAGGATAATGGGGGAATCAATATTGGGTAAGTAATGGTAGGTGTGCCAGGCAGGGAATTTTTTATGGACAATAGTAACCAATTTTCCTAAATATAAGAAAAAAAGAAATTTGTTAGAAGAATGTCAGTAGTAGGTGTTGGATAAGTGTTTGTTGAATGGATGATTGCATTTGAGTGGGGCTGTATGTTTCCAGCTGGGATTTCTTGCTAATGCCAACATATTGTGTGAATATCCTATAAACCAAACTCAGACAGTCATTTGCTCATAGAGAGATCATCAGTGGTCATAACCTGGGTTTGGGAAGCCATGGCCTGAGAAGGCCCTTTGAAAGAGAGATGTGTGTTCTGGTACTTTCTAGGCTTCATTTGAAAGCCAGTGATGTGTTACTGTAGAATCAGAGGAGTAGACAGTAAACGAGGAAACTGAGGCCTTTGGAGCTTAAGAGACATGTCCCAGGTCATATAGCTACTGAGCAGCAGAATTAGTGTACTTTCCGTAAAGAAAGCATCAGTGTACTTCCTTTTGCTAAATCAAGATAAAAATAAAAATGATTTTACAAATACAGTTGGTGAGCCCGACATGTGGGTGTGCATTTTAAAATTCCCCAAATGCATAATGTTCTTGTCTGCCTGGTTTCAGAAAGTGTTTTACATTTCTGTCATTCTGAGTGCTATGACAACATCAGGATGGCAGTGGCAGCTAAGAAAACACAGAAAACACGTAGCACGGAAAAAGAATCAGTCACAACAAAGGCTGGCTTTCCTTATCAGTGTGAACCCAAGAACCCAGTGAGCACCCCAAAATATACATTGATGATGACGCTGTGAGTCACTGTATGACTCACAGCTCACTGACCACTACAAAACAGAAACTGGAGGATAATTTACTGCCCAGGCCAAAAGGACTTGAAAGAAATTTCCCACCCACCATATGAGTGATATATCAAATTAGGGATAAGGCGCCATCGCTTTCTTCTTCTTGGAGTGGATTAATTCTCCCTCTTTGTGCATCTCCCCCGAGACACAGAGCCAGATAAGCCTCTGGTTTCACTAATAATCTCTCAGTGAACCGTTCTATTCCTGTACCTGCCTACTTGGGCTCGTTCTGCAAAGAAATCTAACCCATAAGAGTGCCTCAGCACACAAAAATGTACTTCATCACTCCTCAGAGCAAGATGGCTTCTTGGATCAGCGTTTTATGCCTTCCCTCCCTTGACTGTGACACTAAACAGACCTATAATAAACCGTCCTCGACTGCACAAGTAAGAAATGATTCTCAGGGCCAAGGCAGTTTGTTCTCCAAAACCGTTTCCCTTACTTGTACGAATCAAGGACCCAGCGATCACAATTTGGGGTTATAGACAAGATTAGAGGAAAGGCTCATTTTTCTAAAGGAATGAAGCTGTCTCCAGCACCTTCTCAGCAGGGCTGCAGTTGTACTCACGTGATCTTTGTGCTTGGGTTGGTGGTATTCCTGCCTTTCCCAGGAGGGTTCTGAGGAGGTCTGCGACCTGGGTTCACACGGGTTAGGTCCTCTCAGGAGCCGGGATGTACACTAGGAAGCTCCTCTCTCTGGCCGGTGCCTGACACCGCCCAGGCCAGCTTCCAGGGCTTTGCCGCACCAGTCTACGTAGCGATGGTGACACGGGCCTTCTGGTGTCAGGATGCTGTCCGGCATCTGGGTTTTCTCTCGTTTAGAAGACAGCCCGGTTAAAAATAGTCTTGTACAGCCATAAAGTATCCCCTGCTTTTGGAGCAATGGATGCTCTTTAAGGAAACACTCCAGGGTGAGAGTGTTCTGCCCTCACCCCATTCATTCCTTCCACACTAATACAAAGCTCTTTTTTTGCCAGCCTTTTATATTGACATATAAAATTATAAGATATTTAAAGTGTACTTTGTGATGATTTGAAATATGTACACATTGTGAAAGGGTTCCTCCCATCTAGTTAACACACCCATCACCACACACACACACACACACATACACACACACACATTTTGGTGAGAACGTTTACGTTCTACTTTCTTAGCAAATTTCAATTATACGATACATTGTTATCAACAGTAGTCACCATGTTATACATTAGATCCTCAGACCTTATTTATCTTATAGCTGAAAATTTGTGCCCTTTACCCTCCTATTTTTCCCTCCTCCCAACTCCTGGCAACAACTTTTCTATACTCTGTTTCTATGAGTTTGACTTTTTTAAAAAAAGAGTCCACATATAAGTGATACCATGAAGTGTTTAGTTTTCTCTGTCTGGCTTATTTCACTTAGCATTATGCCCTCAAGTTCCATCCATGTTGTCACAAATGTCAGGATTTCCTTCTTTTTAATGACTGAATAA
Organism: Eschrichtius robustus; assembly: GCF_028021215.1. Classification (NCBI taxonomy): domain Eukaryota; kingdom Metazoa; phylum Chordata; class Mammalia; order Artiodactyla; family Eschrichtiidae; genus Eschrichtius; species Eschrichtius robustus. Next base: position 39,877,622 of record NC_090837.1, on the reverse strand, counting down.
TGTTCCATTGTATTTATATACATATCACATCTTCTTTATCGACTCATCCATTGACAGACACTTAGGTTGTTTCCTAAAAAGCTCTTAATGGCACCAAGAAGGCATTTTTCTATCTGAGCTCTTGCACTGCACAGGGATTATTAGAAATAAAATATAATTAGGCAACCTGCAGGGTTGCCCTGATTCTGCCTGATGCAGGGGCCACCCTGGCTTGTTTGCACACTGAAGATTGTTTGAATGGTCCTGCAGATGAGAAGTCACTGGGTATCAGTATTCTCCTAAACAGAAAAATATACTAAAAATTGAAAGGAAAACTGCTACTTTGGTGAGGTGAGCCCTGGAGCAGACGGCCAGTATATCTTCCTTCACTGAGATTTCTTTCCCATCCTCATCACTCTTTAAATCAGTATCAGTTGAATTCCTACTTAAGCTAGGCTTGGAGATGGAGAAATAACACTGTCTGAAATAGAAAAAGAAGAACCAAAGTGGTGAGGCAAGTCATCTGTTGAGAGTGGGTTGAATCAGTGAAATTAAATGAAGTTCAAGTCCAAAGAGCCAGAGTGCCTTGAGTTAAGAGCTTGGGCAATTGTCAGGGTTGAAGCTGAGGTTTCTGAGATGTATCTATCTTGGCTTAGATCAGTATGTGTGGTACACTTTCCTGTTGAAATATCAAATAATATCTTCATATGGTCAGCTTGTTAGAACTCACTTCTAAGTGAAACGTTTTCATTCATAGTTTAAATGCAATCCTCGTCAAAATTTCAGCTGCCCTTTTTTTTTTTGGCAGAAATTGACAAGCTGATCTTAAAATTCATATGGAAATGCAAGGGAACTTGAATAGGCAAAACAATCTTAAAAATGAATAACAAAATAGGACTCACTCTTCCTGATTTCAAAACTTATTATAAGGCTACAGAAATCAAGACAGTATAGTACTGGCATGAAAATAGAAATATAGCTTATGGAACAGAATTGAGAGTCCAGGAATAAAGCTTTACATTTGCGATCAATTGATTTTTGACAAGGGTACCAAGGCCGTTCAATGGGAAAAGAGCAGTCTTTTCAACAAGTGGTGCTAGAACAACTGGATATCCACATGTGAAAGAAGAATGTTGGACCCCCAATGTTGGACCCCTACCCTACACAACAAACAACAATTAAAATGAATTAAATACCTAAATATATGAGGTAAAACCACAACACTTTTAAAAGAAAACATATTAGTAAGTCTTTATGACTTTGGATTAGGCAGTGATTTCTTAGTTATGACACTAAAAGCACAAGTGGGAAAAGAAAAATAAAGCTTAGTTGGACTTCCTTAGAATTTAAAAATATTTGTGCTGCAAAGGACACCATCAAAAAAGTGAAAAGAATGCAGAGAACTGGAGAAAACATCTGCAGATCATATATATATAAAGGGACTTGTAATCAGGATATATAAAAAACGATTACAAATTATCAATAAAAGACAACCTAATTAAAAATGGGCAAATGATTTTGATATACATTTCTCTAGAGATATACTAATGGTCAATAAGCACGTGAAAATATATTCAACATAATTAGTCTCCAGAGAAATGGAAATAAAAGTATGAGATACCATTTTATATCCACTAGGATGGTTGTAATAAAAAAGACAAACAATAACTGTGTTGAAAAGAATGTAGAGGAATTGGAATCCTCATACATTGCTGTAAAATTTCCATAGTAGCTGCTGTGGTTAACAATTTGATGGTTCCTCAAAAGTTAAACATAGAGTAGCCATATGACCCAGCAATTCTATTCCTGGTTATCTGCCCAAAAGAAATGAAATCTACACAAAAATGAACTCAAATCTTCATAACAGCATTATTCATAATGACCAAAAAGTGGAAACAACTCAAATGTTCATTAACTGACAAATGGATAAACAAAATGTAGTATATCCGTACAAAGGAAGATTATTCAGCCATAAAAAGGGATAAAGTACTGATACATGTTACAACATGGATGAACATTGAAAACGTTATTCAAAGTGAAAAAAACCAGACACAAAAAACCCACATATTGTATGATTCCATTTATATGAAATGTACAGAATAGACAAATCCATAGAGACAGAAAGTGTATTAGTGGTTGCCTAGGTCAGTTGGGAACAGGGAGTGACTACTAATGGATATGAGGGTTTTTGAGGGGGTGACAAAATGTTCTAAAATTAGATTGAGGTGATTTTTGCTCAACTTCATAAATATACTGAAAGCCATTGGATGATATACTTTAAATGGGTAGATTTTATGGTATGGAAGTTATATCTCATAAAGCTGTTAAAAATAAATGAATAAGTAAAAAGTGAAGAGAAAGTATACTATAATTTTTGGCAAATGTTTATTTAGACTTTTTCTTTGCTTTATCAAAATATATACATATTTTATGATTATTATTTTTAAAAAGGGAACATACTACAGATACTAGTCTGACATTTTGAAAATTTTGTTATGCAATGAGCATTTTTCTTAGGTCAAAATATTCAGATTTCAATATTTATAAAGGCCAGAAATTAATCCATTCATTGGTATTACATAGCTTATTTAAACATGTTTCTTGATGAATATTTAGGTAATTTCTAATGGCTTTTAAACAAAGAACACACCAGTGAATATCTTATACATTTATCTTTGAGTAATTGTGTACTTCCATAGGATGTTTTCCTTAAACTAGGACTGTCTTCAAAGTTATTTTTATGACAAACTGGGAAGGGCTTAATTAGGTGCTATGTACCATTTTAAATTGGAAGTTCTCCAGATTTACGTTTTAACTCTGAAACTTCGTCCGTTACCTGAAGTTTTTCTTTAAATACATAAATTATCCTTTTGGAAAGGGAAGAGATTTTTCCATATCCATGAATACTCTTACTCTTATAGAATATAAATACATTCACCATATATTGTCTGACTAATTTACATTTTGGAAATATCTCATAAAAAAATTGCTAGTCCAAAGAGTTAACATGCAAAGCTATGATATTAATCTTAAGCCACACAGTATTTACCTGTAGATTTTATATTTTATGCTGCTGTATTGACAATATCCTTTAAACATTTTCTTTTAAATTACTTATGTTCATTTTTAGAGTTATTTCAACTCTGAGTATTTTAGTTCTAGTATAAAGAATTAAATCTAGAAGCAGAAAAGTTGTAAGACATGTTCTTCTGATACGTTTCTAATCATGATCCAGAAAACCTCAACTTACTATATGAATAATCAATGATTATTCTATTGTATATAATCTTGTCATGAAATTCATGCAAAAGAGGAATGACCAGGAGAGAGATTTGAGCTGCTCCCTGGTCAGGTGTACTATTCACCTGCTCTCTAGTCATGCTGCATTCAACAAGAGCAAATGGTGACACACATTTTCTGTCTTCTCATTTTGTCCCTCTCCTAGTTTGTCTCAAGTAGGAAAAATTATTCTCACTTTTTAATGATTATGTAGAAGCTTGACTTTGGTGTAGATTAAAATTACCCCAGATGTCAGCTCTATGACAGTTAGTATTGCACTAGTTGGAAGTTACAAAGTCCTGGCAAATATCTCTAAAGCAGAATGTAGACTGTTTCTCTCTAGTCAACCTTAAAAGTAGTTGGATTTCATATAATCATGGATGTTCACTTTGGATGGAACCTTATATATAATCTGGTTTGATGTATGCATCACATGTATAAAAACATTGAATTTGAAGAAGATGATGTGATGTGTTCCAGGTCAAATGGATTAGTGGCTGAGACAGGACTAGAATCCAGGTTTTTTTAATTTCCTTTTTCTTTATTCCCAGTTCTTTTGGTCTTTTCTTTTCTGAAGGCTTGAAAAGGAACTAGGTGTCCTTTCAAGGTTCTTTCCAGCGTTGGGATTCTGTGGAGTAGATTATAGTTAAGGAATTTTGATAAACTTGGCCTTGTTTCATTTGTGTTAACTTTCTGAAAGAATATAATTGGTTTTTTTCTTTTTGTAAAGTTTCTTTGCTTATTAAACCTGCCACCTGCCAATTTGGAGCGATCTGCCATTTCTCACCCTTTTTCTATGGGAGCCAGTTTCAGATTTCACCCAGGAAGCTCCTGAGGTTGTGACCCAGCAGCAACAAGGGATCTTTTTACTGTCTTCATAGTTTTCCCTTTTTCAGAATGTCATATAATTGAATTAATAAAATATATAGCCTTTTTCAGACTGGCTTCTTTCACTTAGGAATGTGCACTTAAGGTTCATCAATGTCTTTTGCAGTTTGATAATTCATTTTTTTAATCAATTACTAATATTACATTGTATGGATGTACCAGCTTATTAACTCATTCACCTATTGAAGGATATCTTGGGGGCTTCCAGTTTGGACAACTATGAATAAAGTTACTATAAACATTCGCATGCGGGATTTTGTGTGGACAAAAGTTTTAAAATAAGTTGAATGAATACCTAGGACTGAGATTGCTGGATGATAAGACTACACCTACCTTTGTAATCCATAGCCAAATTGTCTTCCTAACTGGCTATGCCATTTCACATTTCCACTAGCAATGAATGAGTGTTCCTGTTGCTCTACATCTTCTCCAGAATTGATTTTAGCCATTTCTGGATTTTAGCCATTTCTGGATTTTAGCCATTTTAATAGGTATATAGTGTGGTATTATTGTTTTAATTTACAACTCTCCAATGACAAATGATGTTGAACATCTGTTGACATGTTTACTTGCTATCTGTATATCTTCTTTGGTGAGTCATCTGTTCAGATTATTGCCTATTTTTTAAAACAGACTTTAATTTTTAGAGTAGTTTTAGGTTTATAGAAAAATTTGGCACAAAGTATAGAGGGTTCCTATAAAGGCCCTCTCCTCCCCATCAATTCTCTCTCTCTCTTTTTTTTTAACATGTTGCATTAGTGTGGTACATTTGTTACAATATGAACCAATATTGATACATTGTTATTAACTATTATGTTTGAATTCTATAAAATACCAGAGAAATTATTCCACAATTAGCAATTTATTGTTGTCAATGAACTGAATGAAGCATGCCATTGTAATGAAAATGCTAGTTTTGGGCTGCAAGCTCCACAGGATACATTTAGTCCTGTACTTTGTGAAAAGGTATAAGGGAACTAATTATTGTAGATGAGTTTCTCTTTGGAGAGACTAGTTTATTCACAGGAAACAAAGAGGATTACTATTATTTGAGAACCTGGGAAAATAATATCAGTCTTTTGGGTCCTCCTAATTTTATGGGCATGAGTGGACAATAGCTTTGGGTCCAGGCTCAGAGGAATGGCATGAATCATTAGGACAACAACAACAATGCATGACATCACATCATGTCTTGCATTAATGGTGGTCACCTAATCAGTTCACATCATTTTTTGTGGCACTGACATAATGGCCCTGGGTTATATTGATGGGACATTAAATTGCATGTTCTAATCCTTCCACTATTGGTTGGATCTATTCTTGATTTGAACACAGATGTTGATATTTAGAAGATAAATCTATCTTGTTAGCTACATACTGATCAGAATTGTGAATCTCAGGATTGGTGTTTAGGAAGCGCTTGAGGCCCTGGAAAATAGAGTTTTCTGCTTGGATAGAGTGCCACTGAACTTGATATTAATTCTTATTATTGATTTCTATCAATGGAGACAGGGGCTTCTGAGGGAGAAAAGAATTGTCTTGCTCAGAAAGTAGTGTGGGTAAGCAAGCAAGTCTGAGCATCTTAGTAGCTATTCTCTTGGGTTCCACTCATTAACTCTTGAGAAAAACAACCCAAGAAAATCCACAGCACAAAAAATATGCAGCACTGTGCTTGTGATTTATTTGACATTCTTGCATCTTCTGTTCTGGCTCCTGTGTGCCATTTTAAAGATCCTGTTCTCCAAGAAACCAAGAGGAAAAAGAGGCACACAGGCACAAATCCTAGAGGTCTCCATTATCTTTTGAATAATAAGTCAATCCACTGGGTTTCCAAGAGCCTCCAGTGTTTTCCACTGGGTATAAAGGGATTCACTCTGGTTTCTGGCTGCCTTGGTCCTTTATAAGATCAGTTTTCTTAACAGTATCTCTTTCCCCAGTATGGGGCTATCCCTAAGCAGTACAGTTTTCCTTTGCCTAAGGAACTGTTGCTATTTTGATATTCCCCAGAACTCTCTTTTCCCTGTCTCCTTCACTGTTGCTTGGGAAAGGAAAAGCAATTTCCTTCCTTGGGGAACCCTAATCTTTATTTGTATTTCTATTTTGAAGCAGAACTCTAAGTTTTGTCATGTTGTCACTCACTGTAACAAAGACAGAGGGACCCTTCTCTATGTACCCTTGGAGAGAAGGGAAGTGTGGCCAGAGGAAACTAATTGGTTGACAGAGACTGGAAGTACAAAAACCATCTCAATGTATTATTTGTTGTCAATACCTTTCTTCATTCCTTTTGTTGATTAGTTGTTTCCTTTATGTACCACAGCTGGAGATTTCTGCAGTTGGGGATTCTCTTTATGATTGTCTTGGTGTTCTTTTGGTCCTTTGGTAAAGGCATTTGACCTAATCATGATAAGCTGATGAGTTGGCTTCATCTATAGAGTGGAACAAGGACTGTTGGCTGAGAAAAGTATGAATGCTGAAGCTGAGGGCAGAGTTGGCTCATGGAACATTTTGTCTGTTCTCTGAGTTTCTTGTCCCAGTATGTCAACAAATTTGTTTTTGTTTAAAGACTTTCCCACACAAGTGTCTGCCAAGTTCAGAAGACTGCTTTTTGAGATTGATCTTGGTTTTCTTGGAACAAGAGCTGAGATCATATAATAAGCTCAGTTGGTCTTAGTGAGTGAAAGTTGGGAGATTTTATTTCCAAATACATCAGCCAGATCTGGGCATAGAAGAAGAAAGAAAGGTCTGGACACTAGGTGGGTATGGGTGGGAGTTGGAAGGAAAGAACTAGTGAAAGGAGGCTTTCACTTGTGTCTACTTTTCCCACTTGTTTGTTTGTTTTTTTATTTAACATCTTTATTGGAGTATAATTGCTTTACAATGTTGTGTTAGTTTCTGCTGTATAACAAAGTGAATCAGCTATATGCATACATATATCCCCATATCCCCTCTCTCTTGCGTCTCCCTCCCATCCTCCCTATCCCACCCCTCTAGGTGGTCACAAAGCACCGAGCTGATCTCCCTGTGCTATTCCCACTTGTGTTTAAGGCTCTCTAGGTCACTTGGAAGTAAGGCTCTGAGGTTGTAATGGTCCATGCTGAGATTGACTCTGGTCATACTCTTATTGGATTTAAATTAGGCTGGTTTATTAGAAAAGAGTCTCTAGGTTTCTGATCTCTAGATTGGTAGAAACATTGTCAGTATGCAGAGAAGTTCCAAAGCATCCATTTATAGGCTAGACTAGAAGACTCCTTTCCTTTGAGGCATAAAAAGCACTCCACTGTGATAATCCCACTTGCTGGGACCTCCTTAAAAGAAAGAGGCTACAAAAATGTAATTTAATGGGCATAACTTAGAATGTTCTTAGTGAAAGTAGGAGATAAGTATCATGGTAGGATCACAATGTCTGCTGGGTTGTTATTCAAAAAGGGATTATAGAATCAGGCAGGCTGGGAAATGGCTGTGCCCTGATGAAGGAAGGCATTGATTGATCATTGTGGGATGCCATGTGTTCCTTGAGATTGGTTTGTGGCTTTAGGCCACATGGCAGTTGAATGAGAGGAACTTGGAAGTTTATCAGAGACAGAAGTGTAGGGGATCACAGTGGCCATTGTGAATACTAACTCTAGCATAGGCTTTCAGGGAGGAAATAGATGTCGGCCATGCCCACAATCAAAGAGAGCAGCGTTGCCTTGGGATCTTACTAACTTCTGCCAATACTAGCCAAATGTCTGATAGCACTTTGAGGTTGTAGGGAGACCCAATATACACACTTCTTTCCTGACTAATCTTATGACAAAGAACAAGATTATAAACCAAGAGTTTCTGATGGAAACCGAGACTCTAGATGTTAGAAGCTTAGGTATGCAGCAAAAATGGGCAGATTAATGCTAATACTTAATACTTGGAATGAGACTGACCTACCCAGCCTCAGGCACTGCTGCTCCTCTGTAGGCTGTCCTCTATGGTGTCTGCCCTCTAAAACATCTGGCATAGAGGAGCACTGCTGACTACCAAGAGGAAAAGAATGATAAAACGATGCTGAATTGTACATGTCTAATTCCTCTCCCAGACTCATCAAATTGTGTAACTCACTCTATATCCATAATGAAAAGTAAGGGGTATGCCAAGAAACCAGAAGCACTTGGAGAAAATCCTTCCTCAAAGAAACAAGGAGTGGGGAAGATGTGTTCCTTCCTTTTAACAAGTTCTCTCGGCATAGACACCAGCATTTTCATGATTGACGCCATCAGCAATAAGAAAATTATGCCTTTTTCAGGAAGCTTTGGGGACTATAGCATAACAACAGAGAAGATAAATGTTTAAAAAGTAATAATCTCCTCAGCATTGTTAGTGCTTTCCAGTGTTTTCAGAATTCCAGGAGGTGATCTGATTACATTAGCCCGTTGAAGGTGATACAAGAGAATAAAGTTATGAAGAACAAGATAAATTCATATACAGTCCTATGAAATTCATATGTTGTCAAAGAATAGGAGTTGGTCAGTTATGAGACATATTTTGAACACTCACAGCTCATAAAGAGTTTATAAGAGAACACAGAAACTAACCAGTGCAAAAGAAATAGACATTTGCAAGTACAAAATTTTATTCTAGTGAGAGTTAAGTCAATGATTTTGCTAGCGGGCAGGGTTAACCAGGCAAAGTTTCCGAAGAAAGTGAATCTTGACCTGTGATGATGAAGAGATGGGGAATGTGGGAACAGTGGCCCTGAGTTTCCAGGCATATGGTGAAAATCCATAGAAACAGGCTGGAGAGTTTCTGATGTCATCCAAGGTTGAACATGAAGTATTATGATGCTTCTGCCACTTCTGCTGTTGATGGAAGGAAGATAAATGTTGTGACAGACGCCCACAATGTTTTTGGCAAGAAGTAAAATTCCATTTAGTGTGATGCATTTCAAGGGGAATGACCTTTAAACGCAGATATGGCATATTTTTGGCTTATTGCTGAACTTTGGGGTTTGGGATGTATACAAATATGGAAGGCATCAGGTGAAATGCAACACACTATCTCTTGGCCAATGTAATTGACAAAGTGAAAATTGCAACAGTTACCCACATACTGTCTGAAACAACAAAAATAACACTCAAAATACCAGCAAGGGCTTTCTCCAAAAAAAGGAAAATCACTAAAACATATGCTAAAGGCTACCTATATTGTTACTTCTAATTCTCATCTCAGCCTGAAATCAAATGTATAGTTGTTTTTTCTTTTTAATGTAGTAAGAGAAATACTTCTGTTCTTCTTCACTAAAGTCAAAGTGACAGTGAGGGTCAGTGAGATATCCCCAGGCAGGTTCTCCCGTAGATCTTCTAATTTCCACTACTATCACCCCAATAAAGACCTAGTACACATTCATGGTTTCTTGCTTTTAACTTATTTTCCTTTCACTTTACCCAGCTCAAGCCTACTGATAAATATTCCTACAATACTTATTCTTTGTTTGCTAATCTAAAAACTTTTTAATAATTCTCTATTCTCTGTAAGAAAATACTGAATTCATTAACTTAATATTCAAAATGATATATAAGATGGGCCTATTTTTTTCTTTTCCTTTTCTTTTTTTTAAGGAAGCTTGAGGCCTTTTTACTGACAATTCTCCATATACACAGACACCCTTTTAGTTCTTCTCCAGTGTAAATAAAGCATGAGCACTTAACTCTCATTTCTCAACAGGATGAGATGGGCCTATTTTTTTCAACTTTAATTCTCTTATTTCATCACACAAATTCTTCTGTATGATTTACTCATACTGATTTACTCATTGTTTCTCCAAACATCTCTTTGAACTTTCCATTCACTAAGTCTTTGCTCACCCTAGTCTCTCTTATCCTTCCCCTCCCTCTATCTATATCCCTCCCATAAATACAGGTTCAGCTAAAATCCATATTCTACATGAAATTCTCTCCAAATAGTGCAGTCAGGTTTTTTTTTTTAATTGTCTGTACTAGTCATGCATCATTTACCATATTTCAAATGTATTCATTATTTTATGTTCATGTTTATACATCTTAACTTTTCAACAAGATTCTTGAGGATAGGAATCTTTTTGTGTCCTTATTAAGTCCTAGCAAAACTCTTTCACATTATAGATTCCAATGATTAAGAAAAAATTTTCAGAAAAGTGAAAAGGTGAAGGAAAATGCCACAGAAGTGAGTACAGTAGGCTTCTGAGGCAGTAAAGCACTTTCGAACTAAATGGTAATGAAAACGTGACATCAAATATTGAAAGTTGCAGGTAAGCTCACTTAGGGGGAACATTCGAAATGAATACATTAGAAAATAAGAAAGGCTGAAAACCAGTGCCTAGGAATCTATTTCTAAAAGTTAGTAAAAGAACCATAAATTAAAACCAAATAATGTAAAAAGAATAAAATAACAAATATAAGAAAATAAGTTAGTAAAAGAGAAAAGAAACATAAACTAAAGAACTTCTAAACAGTATAAATTTCTCTATTTGAAAGACTAGTAAAGTTGATAAAGCCATAGCAAGAATGATCAGGTAAAAGAGAGAAGGCAAAATAGCTGGTATCAGAAATGAAAAAAATGACATCACTACAGATCCAATAACCAGTAAATAGATAATAAAATATTACAGAAATCTTTATGCCAACAATTTTATTGGAATTGGTTATTGGAATATCTCACATGACTATGGGAAAGACAATGATGCAGTGAGGTGCAGTGTCCACTGGAACCAAGACTCAAGGCTCCCAAGCCTCTCTTTCTCACATGTCTGTTTTTGCTTATCTCTACACTGGAGCCTTAATTTTTGCCTATTGCAAATAAGCTTTCTCCACATAGTGGGAACCATGGCAACCAAAAGTTCCTGGGTTTCACATTCTATGCTTCCCACTCCAGAGACAGGCTGCCTCTCTTTTTACTTCTGCAACAAGAATTTGGGGGTAAGGACTAATTAATCCAGATTAGGTCAGCTACCAACCCATACCTATGGCTAAAGGAGCAGTCTTATAAATAGACATGATCTGTGTATGGGGCCATTCCCAGAGAAGGAGGAAACCATCACCACTTACAGGGTCACTGTTGGGAAAGGCAGCCTCATGCGTGCAGTCTTTTGACCCCTACTTGGCCACATAAAAATGGGCCTCAGGCCTGGAACACTTCTTTACCAAGAGATGAGGAATCCTCACAGCCTGTGCTGGGCTTGGTTCCTTGAGTGGGAATATCGTTCCCTGTTTTGGACTTTTATTCTGTTTAAGCATGTGTCAAATGGTACCACTACTATATCTGTCCCTGTGGGGAGGGGATGGGGTCCTTCATTCTGAGGCACAGGAGGAACGCCTGTAGGCTAATCACTCTATGGCGGCTGCCTGGAGGGGCCCTCTGGCTATGGGGGACAAGCACCCATTACCGAAGCTGATCTTGCTCTGCGTCTTCTCTATGTGAGTAATGAGGTGTTCCATCCAGTTCTTGACTGCATTGGGTTTTCCTTGGCGACTCTGATACCAAGATGCAGTGGGCAGAAGTGTTTGAACTTCTACTCCTGGTGATAGGCAACAAGTGTCACTTGCTCGACAGTTACAAAGAATGATGTCTAATGTGAATGATATGAAAAATAAAGCCAAATAACAAAATTCATGGGTAGCTCCAGTAAAAAGCCTATACCTGCGGAAAGAGTGTTATTCATTCTTTATCTGAGCTCCAGGACTTTCATTTTAACGATCACATTTCCTGGTAGTTGAAGATTTGAGGATGAACCAGATCAGGGGTGAAAGACAGAGTGCAGCTGCATTACTTTGCTGAGTCATATTCTAATGCAGGATATCTAATAAGCAAAGAAAAAGAATAGATACCAAGGAGTCAACAATCATTCTGGAAAATAGGTTTTGAAAACAAACGTGCCTACTGCAGGAAGTCTGTCTTTCCAGTTATTCATACTATACAGCATCTCTCAAAACTAAGGCAGGTAGGATGATGATCTACAACCATTCTCAGACATTTGCCAAGTGATTTTGCAATAACATTTAAGGAATTTATGAAAATTAGCCTTTAGTTTGAAGGCTCTTTTGTGTGGTTAAAATACCATTTTGGGGGGGAAATTTTAAGTTCCAATGGGAAAAGAATGTAGTTTGGGTTGTGGGTCAAGTTGGGAATATTGGATGAAGGAAGAAGGAATGACGTCACGGTGAAGAACACTTAGTTCAGGAAAAAAAGTGCCTCATTTCCCAGAATACTTGCTAGGGAAAGGTGGAAAGAAAAGGGGGAGCTACCCACACAAATTCTGCTGGCTTACGCTTGATATTCTATTAGCATGCCTAAAAGATGAGTTATAACATTTAGTATCAGAAATGTAGTGGTAATCAACTTTTGATGATTCAAGGAAAAAAGAAAGAAACATATAATTTAAAAATTATTCCTACTTGGCTTTGGAAACTGGTCTGTAAATTAACAGTAATGTTAGCATAACATATTCTGTATTTTTTTAAAGTTAAAATTTGTCTGGGTGATCAATTTATAGCAAAACATTGAAGCTACCTCATTCTTTTTGATGGCTGAAGAGTATTTCAGAGTATTTGAATATATGGATTATCATAATTAACCAGAGGCCTATTAGTGGACATTTTGTTTAGTGGACATTTTGTTTATGTCCAACATTTTGCTGTAACAGAAAATACTGAATGAATAGCCCTGTACACAAGATGTACAGGCTTGCCTCTGTATTGTGTTATAATTTCTCCCTCCTCTTCATGACATCCCTTCTACCATTGCTTTCCCACCTTAAAACAAAACAAAACAAAACAAAAAGCAAAACAAGACAAAGCAAAACCCAAGGATATGAATAGCTAGAAATAAACTAAATTGGTCATTGTTATTACAGGAAAGCTTCATACCAAATATGAGCAATAATCTGCTTATACACATTACATTCTCTTACACAATCCCTTTTCTTTCATCGCTCTTCTCTGCTTGGTTCTCTGTATCTGTGAGTTTTGTTTTGTTTGTTTGTTTAGATTCTATGTATAAGTGAGATGATGCAGTATTTATTTTTCTCAGTTTGACTTACTTCACTTAGCATAATGCCCTCAAGGTCCATCCATTGTTGTCACAAATGGCAAGATTTCCTTCATTTTTATGGCTGAATAATATTCCATTGTGTGTGTATATACCACATTTTCTTTATCCATTCATCAGTTCATGTACACTTAGGTCATTTCCATATTTTGGCTATTATAAATAATGATGCAATGAACATGGGGGTCATATATTTCTTTGAGCTAGTGTTTTCATTTTCATTGGATAAATATCCAGAAGTGGAATTGTTGGATCATATGCAAGTTCTATTTTTAATTTTTTGAGGAACCTCCATGATGGCTGCACCAGTTTTCATTCCCACCAGTAGTATACAAGGGTTCCCTTTTCTCCACATCCGCTCTAATATTTGTTATTTCTTGTCTTGTTGATAATAGCCATTCTAACAGGTGTGAGGTGATATCTCATTGTGGTCTTGATTTACATTTCCCTGATGATTAGTGTTGTTGAGCATCTTTTCATGTACCTGTTGGCTGTCTATATGTCTTCTGTGGAAAAATGTCTATACAGATCTTCTGTCCATTTTTAAATCAAATTGTTTTATTTATTTATTTTTTTGCTATTGAGTTGTATGAATTCTTTATATATTTTGGATATTAATACCTTATTAGATATATGATTGGAATATTTTCTCCCATTCAGTAGGTTGAATTTTCATTTTGTTGATGATTTCCTTTGCTGTGCAAAAGCTTGTTTATTTTTTCCCACTTGTTTGTTTGTTTATTTATTTATTTATTGCCTTTGCTTTTGGTGTCAGATCCAAAAAGTCATTGCCAAGGCCAATGTCAAGGAACTTTCCAACAATGTTTTCTTCTAGGAGTTTTATGGTTTCAGGTCTTACATTCAGGTCTTTAATCCATTTTGAGTTAATTTTTGTGTATGCTGTAAGATAGTGGTCCAGTTTCATTCTTTTGCATATGGCTGTCCAGTTTTCCCAACACTAGTTATTGAAGAGACTGTCCTTTCCCCATTGTATAGTCTTGGCTTCTTTGCCGTAAATTAATTGGCCATGTACTGTGTGGGTTTATTTCTGGGCTGTCTATTCTGTTCCATTGATCTATTTGTCTGTTTTTATGCCAATACCACACTGTTTTGATTACTATAGTTTTGTAATATAGTTTGAAACCAGGGAGCATGATGCCTCCAGCTTTGTTCTTCTTTCTCAAGGTTGTTTTGGCTTTTTGGGGTCTTTTGTCGTTCCACAGAAAGTTTAGGATTGTTTGTTCCATTTCTGTGAAAAATGCCATTGGAGTTTTGATAGGAATTGCACTGAATCTTTAGATTGCTTTGAGTAGTATGGGCATTTTATCAATATTAATTCTTCCAATCCATGAGTGCGGAATATCTTTCCATTTATTAGTGTCTTCAATTTTTTCATTAATGTCTCATAGTTTTTAGTGTACAGGCCTTTTACATCCTTGGCTAAATTTATTCCTAGGTATTTTATTCTTTTTGATGGATTGTAAAAGAGAAGGTTTTTCTTAATTTCTCTTTCTGACAGTTTGTTATTAGTGTATAAAAACATAACAGATTTTTGTTTATTAATTTTGTAAACTGCAACTTTACTGAATTTGTGTATTAGTTCTCACAATAACTAATAACTGCTCATAACTTACTTTTTCCTCTGTATTAGTCATGGTGTGGAGAAGCAGATCAAGAATATCCATCACATGCTATTATTTACATAAATTATAAGTGAGATTTTATTGTAATATAGCCATTATCATTTGGATACATTTGTTATAGCAATTTAGCCTACACTAATTACTAAACCTTGTATTTCTATTTTGTTGAGCAGTTTGTTTCCATCAACAACAGGTTGTTGTTATATGAAACAACAACAGTATGTATAAAAACAGTATGTATAATAACAGTATGTATGTTATATGAAACATACAACAGTATGTATAAAATAATCCAATTGTTTATTCTTTATTGTATTAGTATGGTGGTTTTTATTGATATACTTTCTAACATGAAATCTTACTTGAATTTCTGGAATACTCCTCAGTTGGCCATGGTATATTATTTTTTTAATAAGCTTTGGATTCTGTCTACTAATATTTTGGATTTTTGCCTTGATATTCATAAGTGAGATTAGTCAGTAATCTTCCTTTGTTGTTCTTTTCAGGTTTTGGTATCACTGATTTCATAAATTGAATTTAAAGTGTTGCCTTCTATGATAGGCACCCTCTAAAATGGCCCTACTTTCTGGTATTCTTGCTCCTGTGCAATCTCCGTTTCTTGAATGTGGGTTGAATTCATTGACTCATATCTATTGAGTCGGACATGGCAGTAGCCATGGAATGTCACTTCTAAAAATAGGTTCTTAAAATACTGTATCTTCCATCTTGTACACTCTCCCTCAGGTTGCTTACATTGGGGGAAGCCAGCTGCTATGTCATGCAGCAGCCCCGTGGAGAAGCCACCATGAGTGAGCTTGGAAGTAGATCTTCTGGGGTCCACCAAAAGCCATGTGAATGAGCTTGGCAGTAGAGCCACCTCCAGTTGAACCTCAAAGTGACTGCAGCCTTTGCTAACATCTTGATTGTAGCCTGGTGAGAAATCCTGAGCAAGAACCATCCAGGTAAGCCACTCCTAGATTTCTGACCAGCAGAAACCGTGAGATAATAAATTTTGTTGTTTGCAATCACTAAGTTTTGAGGCAATGTCTTAAGCGGCAATGGATAACTCATGCACCTTCTTTGTGTATATTTTGGATAAGTTTAACTAACACAAGAGTTATCTGTTTCTTAAAGCTTTGGTTCAAATCTCCTATGAAAACTTCTTACTGTGGTGCTTTCTTGCGGTTTTAGTTTTAGAGTAGTAAGGTTTACCAATTTTTTTGGTTTATTATTTGTAATAGTATGTTCTGATAGAGTCAGAATTAAGAGGTATCTTTTGAGTTATCTCTATTTAAAACAAATCCTTTAGTGCAATTTAACTTTCTCCTTCCCACCTCACTATTCTTGGCCTTTGTTAATATTATCTTAGGTTTTAGATAGGATAGGATGTATTAAATGTATATGTTGTACATTTATTTAATATAATATAATATCTACATTCAGTTTTTAAAAACTTTTTTCCGAGTGCTTTTACTGTTTAATAATAATAATAATGGAGACTTTGAACATGTACAAAAGTAGACAGACAATATAATGAACCCACACATACCCATTTCTAGTCCCAACAACTGTGAATCCATGGTGAATCCTACACTTTTCCCTCTCCCATCCACTCCCTAAATTGTTTTGAAGCAAATCCCAGATATCATATTTCATTCATAAATATTTCAGTATGTATCCCTAAATATCAGAACTTTAAAAAATAACCATAGAGACATTATCACAACTAAAAAATTAATTTCTTAATTTTTTTCTATCACTCAGTGTTTAAATTTCTGTTTATCTCATAAAACGCGTGTATTTTTTTGCCATTTCTATAGTTTTTTCAATTTAAGAATGTTATATAAATGAAATTATACAGTATGTAATCTTTGGGGATTGACTTTTTTCACTCAGTATAATTCCGTTGAGATTCATCCAAGTTATCATGTGTGTCAATAGTTTGTTTCTTTTATTTGCTGAGTAGTATTCCATAGTATGGATGTACCACAGTTTGTTGGACTCTTCACCCCCACTGAAGTTTTTCTGGGTTGTTTTTAGTTTTTGGCTTTTATAAATAAAGCTACTATGAACATTTGTGTACAGGTTTTTGTATGAACACAAGTTTTCACTTTTCTGGACTAAATGCCCATGAGTGTAGTTTCTGGGTCCTCTGGTAACTGCATGTTTAGTTATATTCACTCTTTACCTTTTAATTGGTGTATTTAGACCATTTACATTTAAGGTAATTATTGGTATGTTAAGACTTAAGTCTGCCATTTGTTACCTGTTTTCTGTTGGTTTCCTTGTTTCTTGATCCTCTTTTCTCTTTTTTTTGCCTTTCTATGTGTTACCTGCACATATTTTTAGGATACCATTTAAATTTATTTATAATGTTTCCCTTGCTCTGTTCAGACACAGCCTTGGGTCCAAGTTCCCTCTGTCCCTCATAGCTGATCACTCCTCACAGGCTCCACTGCCCCCTGCTGTGTTGGGCAGCCACACCACAGGGCAGGTGGGCCCGCATGGACTCTTGGCATGTATTGGGGTGTGAGCTGTGTTGAACCAGCCACCATCAGAGTTCTGGGCTGCTTCTGATGCGCTGCTTGAGTAAACGCCAACTATGGCTGCTGCCCCACCCAGACACTGCCCTAAGACGGAGTAGCATCTGCGGGCCACGGTGGAGCTTTCTCCCTGGTTGCAGTCCCTAGGTCCAGCGCCACATTGTGACGTGGAATAAACTGGGCTTGCACGAACCCAGGTGATTGCAGGAAACCTGCAGCCACTGGAGCATTCCTCACTCCACCCTCTGCCCTGCCTTGGGGCCAAGCTAGTGCTAGAGTTTCATTTCTTAACCCACTTTGAGTTGGGTGAGGCCATGTGACTAGTTCTAGCCAGTGAATTGTGAATGGACTTGCCAGTGGGAACTGTCCAGAGCTCTCTTTCCCTCTGGAGAAGTTCAAGACGAAACTTCTCCATCAGCCTGGACCTCTGAGTAACAGTAATCAGCAGATGATCCCAACTCCTTCCCCCGCACCATAGGTACTAAGTGTCATCAAAGAATAACCTGTGCTATTTTCAGTCACTGAGGTTTTGGGGTTGTTAGTAACTATAGCTTCATTTAGCTTATACCATCTGATACAATATTAAATAGCATTTTCAAGAGGGGTATATAGTTTATATATATATGTAAAGCCTTGCACATTTGAAAATGTCTTTCCCATATGAAAGACAAGTTAGCTGGGGAAGAAAATGCTTGGAGGTTACTCTTTTCCCTTCAAAATTTTGTATATGTTCCTCCACTCTCTTCTGATATTTACTGTTGCATAGAAAAAATATTAGGCTACCCTTTGTAAACTTTTTTCCTTTTCTCTGAATTTGAGTAGCAATTCTTCTTTAATATAATATTAAAAAAAATTGGAATATCTACGTTTGGGCTTCATAAGTTTTTTTTGCTTGGAATATAATGAATCTTTTCAACATGTATGCACAGGTCTTTATGTAAGTCATAAAACTAGTTTTTATCCTAACTCTTTGATTATTACTTCATTCACTTATTCATGCACTTATTTAGTAAACATGTACTAAACACCTACTATGTGGCAGGAACTGTGCTGAGTGCTGTGGATGCAGCAGTGAACATGTCATATGAGTCCAGAAACTTTAAAATATTTTAACAGCTTTATTGAGGCATAACTTACATACTATAAAATTCACTCATTTTAAATGTACAACTCAACGATTTTCAGTGAACCTACAGAGTTCTGCAGCCATCACCACAATCCAGTGATAGAACATTTGCATCATCCCAGAAATATCTCTTGTGCCCGTTTGCAGTCACTTCCCATTCCCATCCATTCCTAGTCGTAGGAAGCCATGATTCTAATTTCTGCCTATAGATTTACCTTTTCTAAATATTTTGTATAAGTGGAATAATACAGTATGTGGTTTTTGCTTCTGGTTTCTTTCACTTAGCATAATGTTTCCAACATTCATCCATTTTGTAGCGTGTGTCAGTATTTCATTCTTTTTTATGACTGAATAATTTTTCGTTCTATGGCTATACCACATAAAATGTGTGGATTTTCCTGTTTTCGACCCCTTTGTATCATGTGATAGTCACGTTCCTTTATTTGATCTACAGCCCAGAGGGCAGCTTTTCAGTGGGCTACTGTCCAATTACCAGTTTCTAGCTGGCATTCTGCTATGCAACGTTGCTTTATTTAGGCGGTATCTTTTTCTACTCTTGTTTCCTCGATACTCAGAAGTGATGGAGTACATGAAAACCCATAGTTTCCACACAGCAAAAAGCTAGAGAAATTTTTCCTATCTTCGCCCCTGGTTGGAAGCACAAAAATGCCAACACTCATCTTCTACCTACTTATTGCACATTTTTTCCCTGGAAGTTGTGTTCTCTGAATGCATGTAAGAATATGGGCAACAGAAAAAGATGTAGAATATTTCTCTGGCTGCCTCAGAAATCTAGGTCTATGTAATGAAATTGTTGTAGAATGTTTCAAATTCATGTTGAATTTGGGCCCTGAATCACAGGGCAGGAAGTGGAAGGAGTATGGCATGTATTTTTACCTTTGTTTTTAGGTTGGACTTTTATTTCATAAGGTGTCTGGGTATGCCTTCATTTAATAAATGATGATTCCCAGGTCAGTACTCTCATGTTCCCCAATGCTGTTTTCATGGTAGGGATACCAAACCTTTTTGTCATCAGGGAACTTATATAATTTTTCTTTTTTGAGTCCCACGTTTTCAAATATTTTCTTATATCAAACTACAGTTTAAGGAATAATTAATTTACCTCAATAATTGATTCATCAAAATCATGTATGATGCTAACCAGAGCTTCTGATAAGTATGAGACAATCAGAATTGTTTAAGGACTTGGTAAAACTCAAAACCAAAGAAGGCAGACCATTTGCCTATTGTAGTCTTTGTAGGAGATGTAAAATTTCCATTAGAATTTTTGAAACATGGACACTCTATCAGAACACCCCAATTTCTAACTCCGTGAAGGCCTAGCCGTCTGGGAACCTCATGGTTGGGAATTGCCGCATCTTCAGGGATCTGAAGTGGCAGAAATTGGGCAGAGGCTGAGTTTGTCAGCATGGAAGAGACAACAAACTCCCACTGGGCTGGTGTGTACTTAAGAGAATAGGGTTGCCACTTTAAGGTTTAAACTAGATTAAATACAGGGTGTACTGGTCTGACAGATTAATGCAGATTATTAGCTAACTAACTGTGAAGAGTAACATTATGACTTTTCTTTTTTCAGTTCAGCATTTATCTTTAAAATATACATATATATTCTTAAATATATATGTATATATGAATTTGTACACATATGCATGTACATGCACACACACACACACACACAATCTCTGAATTAGTTTCAATAAAACCTGCATCAGTGCAGAGGTACTCACGGAATGCCTTCAATAAAAAAGTCACTGCGTGTTATGCGATAACATTGAACAGATTCCAGACAGCCTCTTATCTTAGATATACAACGACGTAGCATAACTCAAGCCTAAAGGAGAAGTTAAAGTATTAGGTAACGGTAGCAACAGTAGCATGTTAGTGGAGTAATAACTCTCCTGGAGGATAACCCAGGATGGGTTTTATTGAATTCAGTTTATTTAGCTGGGATAAACCCAGATAGGCATCTCATTTACAAGAAGGTGCTAGCAAGAGGGCAGGTTATTACAAGCACATTTAGAAGATAAGCAATAGAAAATTGAATAAAATCAGAGATCAGGAAGGGAGCAGAAGTGGTTCCTGGTTCAACTTCTTGCCTTGGACAGGTCTATATTTACTCCAACTGAGAAAAATAATAATTGCCTTCTTAGCTGTCTGTAGGGATGAATGGTGTGTGAATTCTGTTAGGAACCTGTGAGTTACCCTCATTGACAAGCTTACTTTGTGGCTAATTGAAGTTTCTTTTTCTTGCAATTTAAGTGCATTTTCTTTGTTTCTCTGCTCTTTGGAGAATTAGAATAATTATTTAACATTTCTTCATAATACTTCTTTTAAAAATGTGACAGTAATTGTCATCTTTAGCTTCCCCAGCTTCCCACACAAATTAACTGTAAAATTGAATTGATGCTATTTTTCTACCCCTTTACTTGTTGTTCTTCTGTTTTCATAGGTTGTTGTCCCCCTTCCTTCCTTCCTTCCTCCCTCCCTCCCTTCCTTCCTTCCTTCCTCCCTCCTTCCCTCCCTCCCTCCCTTCCTTCCTCCCTTTCCTTTTCAAATTTAAATATGACAGATGTTTATTTGGTTATTTCTATATGTGAGTCTTTGTTCTAAGCACTGCTGCTGACTTGGGTAGCTGCATGCACTCTGCCCCTTGGAGTAACTCCTGAATCTTAAGGTCTTAACGAGGCTTTGTCCAAGAGGTCAGACCAAACATATGGCTAGGAACCAATGTTTAGTTGACCATTCTAGTTGATGGTTTTGGTTCCAGAGGTGTCCTTTGTGACGCAGAAGAGCATGTTCCAGCTGAGTTGTCATTGCAGTAAAGTGTCATGCACAGAGGACTGTATTTTATACATTGATAAATACTGATTAATTGAAGGTGTATCCTTCCACTCACCATTGCCTTCTACTCCTGGGTGTGGTTTCTGACGTGTGTGTGTGTGTGTGTTAAGTGGTGGTGGTACTCAGGAAAAATATGTGCATAAATGGAGGGATTATATTGTGGTGTATTTACAGATAAATTTTTGTTTCTGGTATTTCATTTTTACCTAGACTTCTTGTTGTTCCCTCAGGGACCTGGGTTCTCTTTAAAGTTGCTTTCTCTTGAAGAGACCTTTATTTGGAAGTTGGTTTTCTAGAGAAAACGTCTATCTGCATACTATCTAACTCCTTTGAATGCTTCATCTTTTCTCTTGCCCCATTTAAGCTCTTTCTTCTTTCCTAAAGATCCTGTTTTCAAATCAGAAAATATTCATTATGTGTCTACTCTGTGAAAGCTAATGTGCATTACACTGAGGATGGTAGAAAATAAATATAAAAGGGGTCCTCTCTTCTAAGATCTCACAGTCTAGGGGACGAGAGATACGTACACAAATAACTCCAGCATGGGGTGGACCATGTGAGGTACTTTAGTTAAGAAAAAAAGTGTTATTATTAGTTTGATTAGGTGTAGACCTATCCAAGGAAGTTTAAGGGGTAGTCATATATTTTCATTCTTGAAAATCTTCTTTCTTTTCTTAAAATCTTACAAAATCAAATTAGTGACTGCTTCTACCAAATTGTTCATTTACTTAAAAAAAGAAAAAACTTTATTAAGCTATAATTTACATACCATAAAATTCACCCGCATAAAGTATACAACTCATGATTTTTAGTAAATTTACGAAGCTGGGCAACCATCACCATCATTCAGTCTCAGAGCATTCCCATCACTCCAATAAGGTCCCACATTCCCATTTTCAGATAATCCCCACTCCCAGCCTTAGTCCCAGGCAAATAATATTTTACCTTCTATAAACCTCTATAGGTTTACCTTTGCAGGATATTTCATGTAAATGGAATCATACAATATGGGTTTTTTTTTGTTTTGCATTGGCTTCTCTAACTTGACATAGTGTTTTAAAAATCCATCCGTGGTGTAGTGTGTATCAGTATTTTATTCCTGTTTAGATTGCTGAATAGCGTCCAACTCTATGGCTGTACAAGATTTTGTTCAGCTATTCACCAGTCATCTCTGCACTTTTTAACCTTTTACTTTTCTTTGCCCCTCCCTCCTCTGTCTCTCCCAATAAAGAGTGCTATCGAAGATTACACTGTCAAACATACTCCAGAATCCCATCTCTGTCCATGCCCAGCTGTTATTTTTCTAGGAGAATCTGACTGAAGTCTTGAAGCACTGTTAGCACTTCAGGTTGTCTCTGTGTAGGTGGGGAGCAGGTGCGGGGGTGGACAGAAAGTTCTCACCCACTTTTCATTTTGGACCTGAAGGTTAAAAAAAGTCTGATTCTATTAATATATTCACTTTTTAAATAGAGAAATACACTCTGATGTCTGGGAAAGGGGCATAAATTCAAGTCATCAGAACATAGTACCCACACGAATTCTTCTGCTGAGCTGGTTACCTTTCAGTGACCGCTGTGCCCATTATCAGCCATATTCGAGCTTTGTGGTATGCGGTATGCACTCAACATTTTAAGGTGTTAGAGACATTTCCTTCTCTCAGTATAAGGCAGGGTGACCCAGCGTCTCTGAAAGGTAAATACGAACCCTCTCTCATTTGAAAGAGTTATTGAGCCATGTTTATAGTGGGTCCCCTCTGTCTGCAATGCACATACTTCACATTTTCTTAAAGGGAATGGGCTACCTGCCAATGACATTTCACAGTTCTCAGCCTGCACGGTTTCTTCAGGAATATAATTCCTCATCTGCTTTGCCCTTTCCCTTTGAGTTTTACGTTTCATCCTTGCTCTGCGCAATGCACCAATCAACACAAATTCAGGCAACTCCTCATTTCTCCTTCCTTTGATGACCTTGAAGCTCTTCATCTGGCCAGTCGATCATGCCCAGAGGAATGTGGTGGGATGTGCCTCTGCAGTGGTGCTGGGAAGCCCAGCTTGCCTCTGTATTGTGTTATAATTTCTCCCTCCTCTTCATGACATCCCTTCTACCATTCCTTTCCCACCTTAAAACAAAACAAAACAAAACAAAAAGCAAAACAAGACAAAGCAAAACCCAAGGATATGAATAGCTAGAAATAAACTAAATTGGTCATTGTTATTACAGGAAAACTTCATACCAAATACGAGCAATAATCTGCTTATACATATTACATTCTCTTACACAATCCCTTTTCTTTCATCACTCTTCTCCTCTGCTTGGCAAATGGAGTAGTTCTACCTTCTCATTCCCACCCTATTTTGTACTCATGAAAAGAAACCAAGAGAGCTTCCTTTTGTTTTTATTTTGTTTGTGGGCTTCTATCTGGGTCCCAGCATAGAGCAACCAGCCGGAGGGCACTTTTGCTGGTAACCACTGTAGAGGGAGCTCTCGTGTTTTATATGTAGAGCTTGTAGCTTTCTCACAGCACTCCACTGAGAGTGATTCTGTAAAAAGCAAATCTGCTTTCCTCTGAGGCATCAAAATCGTACTGGAGACACTATCAAAGTTTAGGGAGATGTTATGGCGGATTGATCGGCATCCCTTTATTGAAAATGTATTCGGTGAAAAACCAGCCACTAGAACCCTACAGTCAATATAGTGAGTTAAGCCTCCTCACAGGCAACCTGGAAATATTGAACAGGCTGTGTATCTTCTGTGGGCATCACTTTACTTATTTTCAGGGAAAATTACACCTTTCATATTTTCGTACATCTTCTATTTCAGAAATGTCAAAAATTCCCAAGTCAAAACTTTATTAAGAATGAGCCTATGTTATTAAAAGTGATTTTGGAAAAAATATTTACAAATACAAATACGAATGAACAACTTATCTGGATATTTTGAATTTGCAAAATGATTCCGATGCTTTGCAGTGGAAGCCTTTCTTATGCAAATTTGAAGTTGCAGATGAACTCCAAATGGGATCCCTGATTCATGACAGAAACAGACAAAGAATTGGAACATTTTACAGTACTCTAATGGGCATTTTAATATTTCTCATCTGTTCTTAATTTGAGATAGACATAATCTCTTCTGGACTAGAAGATACTTTTAGTATTATTTTTAGTTGTTAGTAAAATCTTCTCAATGCTTTGGCGCCCAACTAGAACTAAGAAATATTGAGCAAAAGCTAAAGAGTCAGCTGAATAATGAAGTCAGGTCAATTCAGTTGAACCGTTTTTATGTCTCTGCTGCAGGCGAGGCACTGAGTTGAGTATCATGGAGGATAGAAGGATGAGGAAGGAACAGATGCTTATCTCAGGGAGCTAAGAGGCTAGTTAGGAATCTAAGATAGCATAGCACTTTAATCCAACATGTGAAGAGGGTATACATAAAAGTGTTCGCATGGGTTCAGCTTATGGTAACCTAGGAAACATAAAAGCAAAGGAGTTTTAAAAATCTGCACTTAGAAGTGAAAATTTCTCTAAGATCAATGACCAGTCTTCTTTTTATATTAGTCACAAGGCAGCAAGCTTTCATCTTCTGTGCCGCACCCACAGTGGGTGCTTGCGTTACTTTTTTAGGATGAGCAACAGTTTATGAGAGCCAGACAGAAAGACTGTGACTTACTTCACTTCTCTCCCAAACATCACTGCAAAATCAGGTTGGACTGTTAGAAAAATTTTAGGCACATTTCTGTGGTTTGGGTTTGAATTACTCTACACAATTGTTTTAGAGTTAAATGCTTTGATGAAAGGGCTGTAGATCTTAAGAAATAAAAGGACTATAAGCAAATTGATCTAATTCCTTGCTTTCAAATAGAGAATGTGTTTTTATTCCTCATTTGTTGAGCACTATCCAGAGGTCATATGTGTTACCTAAAGTTGCAGACACAGGAAGGCTAGATTCCTGGTCCTTTGCCTCCCAAGAGAGCGTGATTCCACCTTACCACCTCTTGTAGATGAGAAAAGAAAACCACAACGTTGCCGTGAGCTGGTAAAAAAAGAAACTCTCATTTTTGTTTGTATTTTTGTGCCTATCAGTTCAAACCTCTATCTATTTATATAAAATAATACTATTCTTAGAGACCTTTGTTGCCCTCTGTTATCACTGTTTATTTAAGATTTATACCACATCAATTTCCAAAAAAATTTAAAAATATGTTGCAACTGTATACACATTACAGAGTAAAACACCTTTTTGTTTTTTCTTAAATCATAGAAATAGTTAGCAGGCTTCTAGGTGGCAAGCACTTATAATCCCAGAAGATGAAATTTAGTTTTCAGTTTGCTGGTAGATGAGATAAGTTATAAACATGTGGGGCTATGTTATTCCCATTATCTTACCTGTTAGCTTTATGTTAGGTTCCCAAATTTAATAGAACACAAGAAAGGAGAAGAAAGTATTTTTTAATAGATCTTGTGGAGTATCCGTCAAGTTTTGACTTATATAAAGCATTAGAGTAAAAAAATGTAGAAGAACAATTATTTTCCAACACTTTCGTGTTTTAGAAGGATGATGATAGAGAGCATTTTTCTGAACCTGTAGCACTAGTGGGAAAGTTTCTCTTTTGTGGGAAGGGTGGTCCAAAGTGTTTCCCTAAGTGTTTTTAGACTACCTTTTCGGCAGCCTTTCAGCCACAAAATAGTGAGAAATGGGGCTAATCCTATTTAGATCGTGATGAGGAATCAATCAAAATATAGAGTGTTTATGAAGTTGCTTTGAACACTATGAATGCTATAGAAGTGTAAGGTATTATGCCTACACCAACTCTTGGCTCCCTTCTCTATATATTTAAGGGTTACACAGGCCTTGTTTAATACCTCAACATCCTTTCAGTTGAATCAAGCACAGACATACTTCAGCCACTTGAGATTAAATACTAAGCCCTGCAGCAGAGCAGTGTCTCCAGCCTCCCTTCTGCCTCTCACCTTCAGGTTCTGTTCTGGAAATGGACCGAGTAGTGATGTGTGAGAATTCAGCCCTTTATATTTGTTTTGGTGTTTTACCTGGCAGCCTTGGTCACTGATTGGCTTCCTTCTTTTGGGATGAACCTTTTCTATTCCTTTATGATTGGGTGACAAAAACTAGACAAAAATGCCAAAATGAACAGCCCAGAAAACTCATTAAGGTTCCTGAATCAGCTTTAAAAAACAAAACAAAACAAAACAAAACCCTACCAATAACCCAGAGTTCTGAACATAATCGGTTGGTTCCCAGAAGTACAATAAAAGGAAACCAGAAGTATTTTAGTCCCTGGTTGTTTATGAATCAACCCAATTTTCTTTTTCAGACTTTGAAGGTCACAGAATCAAATCATGTGGAGCCACAGAAGGGAGATTGCCCCATTCCATTGGTCTTCCTGCCCACTCTTTCTCCCCAGTTCTGTTAGAAGTGAGGTTT
The DNA here is from genome assembly GCF_028021215.1 of Eschrichtius robustus. Taxonomy (NCBI): domain Eukaryota; kingdom Metazoa; phylum Chordata; class Mammalia; order Artiodactyla; family Eschrichtiidae; genus Eschrichtius; species Eschrichtius robustus. The sequence continues at coordinate 39,850,812 of NC_090837.1, read as the reverse complement.
TGCTAGATTTAAGTAGAACATTGCTCACAATTTCCAGGGGGTTCCAATCAAAGCAGGTCACAATGAAAGCTGTCTTGGAGGTTACTAGAAAGGAAGCAACAGTGACAAGTAAAGCAGATCTCTGGATACCTTCAGTGTATAGCAGCAGTGCTGCTCTCTTGGTGCACAGGCTTGGGAATTCTGCTGGTCTCAGGTGGGAACCCAAGGAAGGGCAGCCCACACTCATCTCTCCAAGTAAGCCAGGGTACTTTATGTCTGGAATAAAGACAGTGAGGCATGGAACCGTGGGGCATGGAATTGGATTTATGTAGAAAGTGGATAATTAAGCCTGAGTTTTAGACACACAGAGGAAGGTGATAGAAGAAGAAAGAATGACATTTATTATTTTCTAGGGATCTAATCTAGAGAGCCTCAGTGTCCTCAATTATAATGTGACCGTTAGAGAATACAGCAAAAAAGTTGGCATATTTCTTGGCAAATACAGTTACATGAATAATGTAAATTTTCTTCCCTGGCTTTTTCTTTTTATTATATACTATTATCAAATGGTATAACTTTAATTTTACTCTGCAGATTAGTCAGTAATATATCTTTTGTTATTTCATAATATAAACAATTTCCTATTGCTTGTATTTCCTTTTTTAGGACTTAGTGAAGAGCAAAGAAATATTTTTCTAATTAATAAGCTTGTGAAATTCCAGAAACCTCCCCTCAATGTGTCTTACATCCAACTGGTACACCTAAGCATAGTTTAATATTCAAAATAAGAATTAAGATGTATCAGTCGCCAACTATGTGCAAGGCATTGTACTAGGTGCTATATATTAGGTATTCCATTTAATCCTCGAAACAACCCTCAAAGAAAATATGACTACTTCCCACATCCATATAAGAAAGTGGGCTCAGAGAGATCTTATCCATGTCTCACAGTTAGTAACTGTCAAAACTGCTGCTGGAGGGCTTCCCCGGTGGTGCAGTGGTTAAGAATCCGCCTGCCAATGCAGGGGACACAGGTTCGAGCCCTGGTCCAGGAAGATACCACATGCCGTGGAGCATCTAAGCCCGTGCGCCACAACTACTGAGCCTGCGCTCTAGAGTCCGCGAGCCACAACTACTGAGACCACGAGCCGCAAGTACTGAAGCCCGCACGCCTAGAGCCTGTGCTCCGCAACAAGAGAAGCCACCGCAATGAGGAGCCCACGCGCCGCAACGAAGAGTAGCCCCCACTCACTGCAACTAGAGAAAGCCCACGCTCAGCAACGAAGACCCAATGCAGCCAAAAATAAATAAATAAATAAACAAAATTATTAAAAAAAAAAAAAAAAAAACAACTGCTGCTGGAGCTGAGCACACTCTAACCCCAAAGTCCAAGTTCTTTCCACTTCATCATAATGCCAAGATTGTACTGGAAGCCCAGAATGCTAGAGCAAGAGACCTCTCACTGGCTTACACAACTTAGTTTCCTCAAGAGTATCTACAGAAGGAGACCAATTCTAATGAATGTAGATGGATCTGGGGTGTGGAGTTAGGGTAATCTTTTCCCCTCTACCCTCCAGTCAACTGTGTCTTGGATTGTTCTGGGGTCTGAGGAGGTTCCCAGTAATAGAAGTTGAAACAGGTCCTTAAAAGGGGTCTTGATGTTCACAGGTTTGTCTGGAGAACAAAATAGGGAGGGCAGGGCAGATTCAAGGGAATATCTTTGAATCCTTCTAAGAGAGGATTCAGCAGAAGGAAAGGGGTGTCAGGCATGGTGAATCTGATTCAGCAAAGGCACATTAAGCTGAAGCTGGAAAGAAGGTGCAGTTCTAAGCATGGCCAGCTTGTTTGTTCTTGAACCTGTCCCTACCCCACTGCTCTGGAGGGCTATGCACATTCTGGAGTTGGAAGGGTTATCTGTGTAAGAGAAGGTGTTGCTCCGTGAGCCAGCCTTCCAGCATCTCTGAGCCCAGGCTGCCCGCCATGGTGCCCTCTAGCAGAGGGAGCTTGCGGGCAGTGGTGCTGCACTTCTCAGCCAACTGCTGAGTAGCCAAGTGCCCAGAGGATTGAGATGTGTGCCCAAGAGTTGATCCTCAGTCAGGGGAGGCAGAGATCAGCAAGAGTATGCATGGTGGCATGGGGCAGCAAAGTCAGCAGTAAAGAGAGGCCTGGATCCCTGTTTCGGGCTGCAGGGGTGGTAGTCAAGATGCAGCCTACACTGATTCGCAAGAGTGTCTGAAACATCCCTCAAGAGAAATAGTTATGGCTGGATAGAGAAAAGGATCTTGAAAAAGGGTTGGTTCCTTCTATGCACGTGGGGGCCGTGAAGCCATGAAAGGTGGCCATTAATGTTACTATGTCTGCATCGACCAGGGAAGGCCTAGAGTTACTCTAGTACTTGAGCTATGAGAATATAGAATAGCATGGCTGGTGTATAGTGAATAGGTATTAGTGCCTTGTAGAATCACACCACCTTAGCCAGGTAGGTTGTGCAAAAATCCCTAATAGCTGTGCATACCCCCTGGTGCCGACAACACAGGTTCCTCCAAACCTGGCTTGACTGTTTCCCAGTTGAGGTCCACGGAGAGGTGCTCAAGTTGGCTGCTGTGTAGAGTGGTGTACAGTTGCCACTTAAATGTGCTGTGAAATCAGGCTTGATGACTATCCACAGAGCAGTTCATCCTGACCCTGCTCTCTCTCAAGTTAACGAGATAGCCAGAGGCAAAGCCTTGGAGGTGAGTAGTGTGGCTATGGAGCCACACAGCAGCCCTGGGGAGTGTTGGTGTGAGGCTAGTGAGAAGGGACACTAGTGCACACGCTGACGGGCCGTGCAGTTCCTGAGGGAAGTGTGAAGGTGTGATCAGCCTAGACAGCAGCCCCGCAAGGTGTCCATGAGCCCACCTTCCCAGGTCTCCTCAGTTCCTCACCAGACATGGCCTTGGCTTGTTGACCTTCATGATCTGCCTGCCCAGAGTGAAGTTCCAGCAGGTGGTGGGAAGACCCAGTTCAGGTGACCAAGCCTTTATCCCCTCAACTCTTCAACTCCAGCAACATGGCAGCTGGGCTGTTAACTTTCATTGGTGCATGGACCCCTTCGGCAGCCTGGTAAAGCCTAGGGACTCTTTATCAGAATGATGTTTTTAAATGAATAAAATATTATACTTAGTATTACAAAGGAAGCCAATTACATGGAAATATAGTCTGAAATATCCTAGGGACTTCAAGAAATAATTAGGGCCAGGTGGAGATAAGAATCCTGAAAGGAGGCTAGGTTCCTTCTCTGCAGACAGGAGCCTGCATGATCAAAATGTCTAAAAATTAAACTTGTGATATTAAAATATAGCTGCTTCATCAATAATGCAATAAGCAACAAGACTTAGTAGCAGGCCTAATATTTACCATAATTCCAAGTAGTGATGAACATAAATGGTATTTTGAGGTATCTGCTACAACTGAAATGTGATTTGAAAAATTTGTGATTTCTACTGGTGACAAAGTTACAGATACTGTAATACTAATGTAGTATGTTGCCTACATTCATAATTGGGGGAAATGCTAAATTTCAACGAAAGGGAATGAAAACAAAGATGTGATTTTTCCCCATCCTGTTTCAACAGACCCCCTAAATTCTGTCTATGGACCTCAATTAAGACTTCATACCTTATGTGTTTGGAAAATGGCAAATGCCTTTAGAAAGTCATGTTCCTGGTTCTGGGTAAATTTTGTTTACCTCAATACCAGTATCACAGAGCTACAGTGTCCCCAATTTATGTAATAATGACAAGGCAATGCCCAGCCCCATGGCAAGGGCCAGTCTGTGGACATGTGAAATTAGTTACCTCCAAAATCTTGGAGGGTTGAGCAGACGCAGACAGGCAAAGGCACCAGGGCCAGGCACAAACTCTGTGTCATTTATGGGGGCAAAGGAAAGTTCTAGTAGTTCTGTAAGATGGAGCAGTACTGCAAACTAGATAGCTGGACAAAGACTAATTTGGGGTGATTTCTATGAAGACTAGGAATGAGGAAAGGAAACTAGGACCCCAGTTCGAACACAGAGAGGAGGACTTGGAAGTACATGGGATTTGGACTTGAGTCCCAGTTCCACCCCTGATAGCTGGTGACCTTGAGTAAGTAAAAAAGTTCTCTGCTTTTTGTTTTTGATCCCCATTGGTAAAATGGGGCTCATACCTCACAAGGTTTCTGTGATGGACTCTTACAGGAATATATATGAAGGCCTGCTGCAGAAACTGTAAAGCCCTGTGTACATTTTTGTTATTATCCTGTTACAAACTGCCTCCTGTTCACTCTACTCCAAATCACAGGGCAGCACTCTCACTGCCATTTACAAGTTGAGGCTAGTTCCTTGTGGTTGCTGTCACTTTGCCCTCTCTGGGGACATTGCCATGACTGGCAGCTCTGCTAACCTGACTGACTCTATCACCCAAAGGTCGGTAAAGGTGACCTCTGGTTCTCCTGAGAATCCTGTGTCCCCGTTTTTCTGAGGAAACTCCCTTTGACCTCCTATTCCTCTGGCTTCCCTTCGCTCCTCTGGTGATGGCTTCTGTCCAAGGCCCTGGGATGGAGGTGAGGGGTTGGGTGGGTGGGGGAGGGGAAAGAATGGACCGGTGGGTGGAGAGGAGAGGCTCTAATCCTATGGCTGCCTCCCCCAGGTCTGCGGGGTGTGGTTTCCATAGAGAGCCAGCAGCCAGAGTCCACGGAATAAAGTATATTGAAGTCATTCGGCTTTGAAGACTTCCCGTATACTTTTAAGCTGCCCATGACATCATTTCGCTGGCCGGCTTAGAACAATAGGCGGGGGAGGGCTGAGACGAACCAAATCCACAAAGCGCCAGGACAGAGAAAGAGGTTGAAACAGAAACTGCCACAGTCCATGTGGACATTCCTGAACGAACTGGGAAAGAACTGGCCCCCGAGTTTTCAAAGATGGCCCCGCGGCCTAGCAGCCCCCACACGCCCACGCGGAGACCTGACCTCTTTCTGGGGAACAACAGCAGCAGACACACAGGGAAAGTCATGTGACTTCCAAACAGTTCATCCATCCAAGTTCAATAAATTAGCAGCCAAAAATTTTAATCAGATATTTAATCTTTCCTCCCTGTAAGGGAGATTGGGTGTTTACCATGGCTCTAGGCCAGCTTAATCTCAGAGAAGAAAGATTGCGTGCGGCGCGTCTTTGGTGCCGGGGGGCCCTAAAGAAGTCACTTTTGCCTGTTGAGCCTTCCTCAGCCAGTAACAAGGTCAGCCCTGGTCTCCTGTAAGTCTCTGCAGTTTGTGTCAGGGCTGAACAGTGACCAGGCCAGGGATTTCCACATCTTATAAACACACTCAGAACAAACCAAATGAAGGCCTGCAAAAGTCAATACAGTGACAGTCTTGTGTGATGACTGTCCTCTAACTCCTCTCTTCTCCCCTCCTCCCTGACCTCTTCTTCTCACCATTTTTGTACCCTCCCACCTCCTGGAGCCCAGAGTTCTCCCCAGGGAGAAGGCCTTGACCGAATCCTGCCAGGGAGCTCCTAACTTTGGTAGCAGGACTTACCTAGTTTATGAATAATTAGCTGATATCTGTATTGCTAACTATGGTTGAAATGTATTAATTCCTTCAACCAATAGTGACTGAGTGCCAGGTACTCTTCTAGGTTCTTGAGACAAATCAAAGAACAAAAGACACAAAAATCTGTCTTCATGTAGCTTATACTCTAATGGTGGGAGACAGACACTGAACGTAACAAACAAATTATATAAAGTTGGAAGATGATAAGTGCTATGAAGAAACGAAAGGCACCAGGTAAGGTGGGCTGGACGTGTGTGTGTGGGAATATTATTTTGGAAAAAAGTCATTGGAATATTCCCATGGTGGGACCCTGAGAATGCTACTTCAGTGAGATGTTAATATATGCCATGGAAGTGGGGTGAGGAATTGACTCCATGGTCAAGGTGTGTAAACTGAGTCAGGGAGAAAGGTGAGAAGCAGAGACATTTTGGAGGCTTTTACAGTAGCTATGAAAAACTATGAAACCTGGAAGCAGCTGTGAGTAGAAATGGAATTGAGAAGCCAAGCAGCAGAGACACTGAAGGAGACGAGAAGAAACAGCCTGGTCTTGGCTGGAGATGGCAGAACAGCAGAAAGAGGAATCAAACTCTGTGTTTAGACTTTTCTATGTGTCCAGATTTGAGCCTGGGTGACTATGAGAATGAATAGATTTATAATCCAAATATGGAAGTCAAGAGTGGCACATTTGGGGAACTTGTCAAGTTTTCAGATAGAGATACAGATACATGTTTGTAGTAATTATGGATGAAACTACCAGAGTGATAGAAAAAGTAGCAAGTGATGAATACGAAGATGTGATTGAGAAGTAGGAGAAAATATAGAATAGTGCTGTATCTCAGGAGTATGGCAATGGTTTTAAACTAGTGCTTCTTAAACTTTGCTCCCATTAGGATCATCTAGGGAGATGTGGATCTTCCAGTTCTCAGGCTGCACCCCATACTAATTACTTCAGAATCTCTGGGGGTGGGATCAAAAACCAGTAGTTTTAAAACCTCTTCAGGTGACAGTGATTTGTAGTCAAAGCTGAGAACTAGTGTTTTAAAGCAGGAAGAATGAATAACAGCTGCGGAGAGACGATGGCTGAGGGTTAAAAAAGGATGGTTGAATCTGGGGATGAGGAGAGCATTAACGGCCCTTTCTGGAATGGATTGCTACTTAACATGTGATCCCCAGGCCATAACAACAGCATCACCTCAGAGCTTTCTAGAAATGCCCAACCTCAGACCTACTCAATCCAAATCTGCACTTTAACGAGATTCCCAGGTATTTAAAAATACTGATGTTTGGAGCCCTACCCCAGTCCAACTAAGTCAGAATCTCAGCGGTGGGGTCCAGGAATTAGTATTTAAAAAATACTTCCCAGCGGTTTTAACATTTATACAAGAACCACTGATCTGGAGCAGTGCTTCTCAAACTTTAATGTGCATATGAGTCACATGGGTCTTGTTAAAATGCAGATTCTGGGTCAGTAGGTGTGGGTGGGGACTAGATCCTGCATCTGACAACTCGCAGGTGAGATGCGGCTGGTTCACAGGCCTCACCTCAAGTAGCAAGACTCTGGAGCAGTGGTTCTTGAGTGTCCCTGCACAAGGACGTCAACATCACCTGGGAAGTTGTCAGAAATAAAATTCTCAGCCCTAATCTAAACTTAATCAGAAATTTGGGGTTGAGACCCAGAAAGCTTTGTTTTAACAAGCCATCTAAGTATTAAAGAGTGAATGAGTAATTATAAAATGGCATATGAAGGTTTATTACCCACCCCTACTTTTTTCCCCCAGAAATTGGTTGTAACTGGAATAAGGAAGCTAGAACTTTTCTATTCAATAAGGTGAAATATCTCCAACGTGGATGGAAGAAAGCATATCAAAATTCCCTTGAAGAGTTGTCAAATATACATCATGCTCAGAAATGTCGCTTACTTTCTCCCTGATCCCCAGTTGTAACCACTCTCCTGCAACCTCTCCCCTGAGGATGTTTTCAAGGCCAGGGGAGTCCTGTGCAGGTGAGAAGCCAGCTGGAAGGGAGTCCCCAGAGAAGGAGGAGTATAAGATGCTGGAGAGAACAGACAGCTAATGGCTCAGAGCCCAGAGCAAGGGGAAGAAAACAGACTCATAATCTAAGGAAGAGGGATTCATTATGAAAAGGATGAAAACCACATCTTTTGAGGGAAGAAGGTTGGAAGGAGGAGGGTGTGGGTGAAAATAAGGACAACTTTGGAAGCAGAGAGAAGAGTATGCTAAAAGAGAGATAAAGTGAAAATAACTGTCATTGACCAATTCCTTGTCATACATTATACTTGTTGTTTTACACACATGAACCCTAACCATCACAGAAACCTTACAGGGTAGATTTCCAGTCTGTTGCTGTTTAACAGGTGAAGACATTACGGCCAAATGGGGTTAGTAAATTCCCCACTGTCACATGGACAGTAAATGACAGAGCTGAGATTGGATCCTGCTCTTTCTGGCACCAGGCCCATATTCTTTTCACTCCACCATGTTGGGGGTAGAGATTGGGAAAGTTAAGGGAGTTTTTACTGGATGATTCTTTATTGTGTGCTTTTTTTTTTTTTAACGTCTTTATTGGAGTATAATTGCTTTATAATGGTGTGTTAGTTTCTGCTGTATAACAAAGTGAATCAGTTATACATATACATATATCCCCATATCTCCTCCCTCTTGCACCTCGCTCCCTCCCACCCTCCCTATCCCACCCCTCTAGGTGGTCACAAAGCACCAAGCTGATCTCCGTGTGCTATGCGGCTGTTTCCCACCCACTATCTATTTTACATTTGGTAGTGTATATATGTCCATACCACTCTCTCACTTTGTCCCAGCTTACCCTTCCCTTCCGCCGAGTCCTCAAGTCCATTCTCTACGTCTGCGTCTTTATTCCTGTCCTACCCCTAGGTTCTTCAGAACCACTTTTTTTTTTAAATAGATTCCATATATATGTGTTAGCATACGGTATTTGTTTTTCACTTTTGACTTACTTCACTCCGTATGACAGTCTCTAGGTCCATCCACCTCACTACAAATAACTCAATTTCGTTTCTTTTTATGGCTGAGTAATATTCCATTATATATATATATATGCCACATCATCTTTCTTCATTCATCTGTTGATGGACACTTAGGTTGCTTCCCTGTCCTGGCTATTGTAAATAGAGCTGTAATGAACAATGTGGTACATGACTCTTTTTTTTTTTAAATTTTTTTTTTATCCACTTATTTATTTATTTATGGCTGCTCTGGATCTTCGTTTCTGTGCGAGGGCTTTCTCCATTTGCAGCAAGCGGGGGCCACTCCTCATCGCGGTGCGCGGGCCTCTCACCATCGCAGCCTCTCCCGTTGCGGAGCACAGGCTCCAGACGTGCAGGCTCAGTAATTGTGGCTCACGGGCCCATTTGCTCCGCGGCATGTGGGATCCTCCCGGACCAGGGCTTGAACCCGTGTCCCCTGCACTGGCAGGCAGACTCTCAACCACTGCGCCACCAGGGGAGCCCCCATGACTCTTTTTGAATTCTGGTTTTCTCAGGGTATATGCCCAGTAATAGGATTACCGGGTCATATGGTAGTTCTATTTTTAGTTTTTTAAGGAACCTCTATACTGTTCTCCATAGTGGCCGTATCAATTTACATTCCCACCAACAGTGCAAGAGGGTTCCCTTTTCTCCACATCCTCTCCAGCATTTATTGTTTGTAGATTTTTTGATGATGGCCATTCTGACTGATGTGAGGTGATACCTCATTGTAGTTTTGGTTTGCATTTCTCTAGTGATTAGTGATGTTGAGCATCCTTTCATGTGTTTGTTGGCAATCTGTATATCTTCTTTGGAGAAATGTCTGTTTAGGTCTTCTGCCCATTTTTGGATTGGGTTGTTTGTTTTTTTGATATTGAGCTGCATGAGCTGCTTGCATATTTTGGAGATTAATCCTTTGTCCGTTGCTTCGTTTGCAAATATTTTCTCCCATTCTGAAGGTTGTCTTTTCGTCTTCTTTATGGTCCTTTGCTGTGCAAAAGCTTTTAAGCTTCATTAGGTCCCATTTGTTTATTTTTATTTTTATTTCCACTGCTCTAGGAGGTGGGTCAAAAGGGATCTTGCTGTGATTTATGTCATAGAGTGTTCTGCCTATGTTTTCCTCTAAGAGTTTTATAGTGTCTGGCCTTACATTTAGGTCTTTAATCCATTTTGAGTTTATTTTTGTGTATGGTGTTTGGGAGTGTTCTAATGTCATTCTTTTACATGTAGCTGTCCAGTTTTCACAGCATCACTTACTGAAGAGGCTGTCTTTACTTTGTTGTATATGCTTGCCTCCTTTATCAAAGATAAGGTAACCATATGTGCATGGGTTTATCTCTGGGCTTTCTATCCTGTTCCATCGATCTATATTTCTGTTTTTGTGCCAGTACCATATTGTCTTGATTACTGTAGCATTGTAGTATAGTCTGAAATCATGGAGCCTGATTCCTCCAGCTCCGTTTTTCTTTCTCAAGATTGCTTTGGCTATTCGGGGTCTTTTGTATTTCATACAAATTGTGAACTTTTTTTGTTCTAGTTCTGTGAAAAATGCCATTGGTAGTTTGATAGGGATTGCGTTGAATCTGTAGATTGCTTTGGGTAGTATAGTCATGATTCTTCCAATCCAAGAACATGGTGTATCTCTCCATCTCTTTGTATCATCTTTAATTTCTTTCGTCAGTGTCTTACAGTTTTCTGCAATGGGTCTTTTGTCTCCTTAGGTAGGTTTATTCCTAGGTATTTTATTCTTTTTGTTACAATGGTAAATGGGAGTGTTTCCTTAATTTCTCTTTCAGATTTTTCATCATTAGTGTATAGGAATGAAAGAGATTTCTGTGCATTAATTTTGTATCCTGCTACTTTACCAAATTCATTGATTAGCTCTAGTAGTTTTCTGGTAGCATCTTTAGGATTCTCTATGTATGGTATCATGTAATCTGCAAAAACCAACTGTTTTACTTCTTCTTTTCGGATTTGGATTCCTTTTATTTCTCTTTCTTCTCTGATTGCTGTGGCTAAAACTTCCAAAACTATGTTGAATAATAGTGGTGAGAGTGGGCAACCTTGTCTTGTTCCAGATCTTAGTGGAAATGGTTTCAGTTTTTCACCATTGAGAATGATGTTGACTGTGGGTTTGTCATATATGGCCTTTATTATGTTGAGGTAAGTTCCCTCTATGCCCACTTTCCGGAGGATTTTTATCATAAGTGGGTGTTGAATTTTGTCAAAAGCTTTTTCTGCATCTATTGAGATGATCATATGGTCTTTCTCCTTCAATTTGTTAATATGGTGTATCACATTGATTGATTTGCGTACATTGAAGAATCCTTGCATTCCTGGGATAAACCCCACTTGATCATGGTGTATGATCCTTTTAATGTGCTGTTGGATGCTGTTTGCTAGTATTTTGTTGAGGATTTTTGCATCTATGTTCATCAGTGATATTGGCCTGTAGTTTTCTTTTTTTGTGACATCTTTGTCTGGTTTTGGTGTCAGGGTGATGGTAGCTTTGTAGAATGAGTTTGGGAGTGTTTGTCCCTCTGCTATATTTTGGAAGAGTTTGAGAAGGATAGGTGTGAGCTCTTCTCTAAATGTTTGATAGAATTCGCCTGTGAAGCCATCTGGTCCTGGGCTTTTGTTTGTTGCAAGATTTTTAATCACAGTCTCAATTTCAGTGCTTGTGATTGGGCTGTTTATCTCTTCTATTTCTTCCTGGTTCAGTCTTGGAAGGTTGTGGTTTTCTAAGAATTTGTCCATTTCTTCCAGGTTGTCCATTTTATTGGCATATAGTTGCTTGTGGCAATCTGTCATGATCCTTTGTATTTCTGCAGTGTTAGTTGTTACTTCTCCTTTTTCATTTCTAATTCTATTGATTTGAGTTTTCTCCCTTTTTTTCTTGCTGAGTCTGGCTAATGGTTTATCAATTTTTTTTATCTTCTCAAAGTACCAGCTTTTAGTTTTATTGATCTTTGCTATTGTTTCCTTCATTTCTTTTTCATTTATTTCTGATCTGATCTTTATGATTTCTTTCCTTCTGCTAACTTTGGAAAGGTTTTGTTCTTTCTCCAATTGCTTTAGGTGTTAGATTAGGTTGTTTATTCGTGATGTTTCTTGTTTCTTGAGGTAGGATTGTATTGCTATAAACTTCCCTCTTAGAACTGCTTTTGCTGCATCCCATAGGTTTTGGGTGGTCATGTTTTCATTGTGATTTGTTTCTAGGTATTTTTAAATTTCCTCTTTGATTTCTTCAGTGATCTCTTGGTTATTTAGTAGTGTATTGTTTAGCCTCCATGTGTTTGTATTTTTTACAGATTTTTTCCTGTAATTGATATCTAGGCTCATAGTGTTGTGGTCAGAAAAGATACTTGATACGATTTCAATTTTCTTAAATTTACCAAGACTTGATTTGTGACCCAAGATATGATCTATCCTGGAGAATGTTCCATGAGCACTCGTGAAGAACATGTATTCTGTTGTTTTTGGATGGAATGTCCTATAAATATCAATTAAATCCATCTTGTTTAATGTATCATTTAAAGCTTGTGTTTCCTTATTTATTTTCATTTTGGATGATCTGTCCATTGGTGAAGGTGGGGTTTTAAGGCCCCCTACTATGATTGTGTTACTGTCGATTTCCCCTTTTATGGCTGTTAGCATTTGCCTTATGTATTGAGGAGCTCCTATGTTGGGTCCATAAATATTTACAATTGTTTTATCTTCTTCTTGGATTGATCCCTTGATTATAATGTAGTGTCCTTCTTTGTCTCTTGTAATAGTCTTTATTTTAAAGTCTATTTTGTTTGATATGAGAATTGCTACTCCAGCTTTCTTTTGATTTCCATTTGCATGGAATATCTTTTTCCATCCCCTCACTTTCAGTCTGTATGTGTCTCTAGGTCTGAAGTGGGTCTCTTGTAGACAGCATATATATGGGTCTTGTTTGTGTATCCATTCAGCCAGCCTGTGTCTTTTGGTGGGAGCATTTAATCCATTTACATTCAAGGTAATTATCGATATGTATGTTCCTATTCCCATTTTCTTAAATGTTTTGGGTTTGTTATTGTAGGTGTTTTCCTTCTCTCGTGTTTCCTGCCTGGAGAAGTTCCTTTAGAATTTGTTGAAAGCTGGTTTTGTGGTGCTGAATTCTCTTAGCTTTTGCTTGTCTGTAAAGGTTTTAATTTCTCCGTCGAATCTGAATGAGATCCTTACTGGGTAAAGTAATCTTGGTTGTAGGTTTTTCCCTTTCATCACTTTAAATATGTCCTGCCACTCCCTTCTGGCTTGCAGAGTTTCTGCTGAAAGATCAGCTGTTAACCTTATGGAGATTCCCTTGTATGTTATTTGTTGCTTTTCCCTTGCTGCTTTTAATATTTTTTCTTTGTAGTTAATTTTTGATAGTTTGATTAATATGTGTCTTGGCGTGTTTCTCCTTGGTTTTATCCTGTATGGGGCTCTCTGTGCTTCCTGGACTTGATTGATTATTTCCTTATTCATATTAGGGAAGTTTTCAACTATAATCTCTTCAAATATTTTCTCAGTCCCTTTTTTTGTCTCTTCTTCTTCTGGGACCCCTATAATTCGAATGTTGGTGCATTTAATGTTGTCCCAGAGGTCTCTGAGATTGTCCTCATTTCTTTTCATTCTTTTTTCTTTATTCTGCTTTGCGGTAGTTATTTCCACTATTTTATTTTCCAGGGCACTTATCCGTTCTTCTACCTCAGTTATTCTGCTATTGATTCCTTCTAGAGAATTTTTAATTTCATTTATTGTGTTTTTCATTACTGTTTGTTTGCTCTTTCGTTCTTCTAGGTCCTTGTCAAATGTTTCGTGTATTTTCTCCATTCTGTTTCCAAGATTTTGGATCATCTTTACTGCTATTACTCTGAATTCTTTTTCAGGTAGACTGCCTATTTCCTCTTCATTTGTTTGGTCTGATGGGTTTTTACCATGCTCCTTCGTCTGCTGTGTATTTCTCTGTCTTCTCATTTTGCTTAGTTTACTGTGTTTGGGGTCTCCTTTTCACAGGCTGCAGGTTCGTAGTTCCCGTTGATTTTGGTGTCTGCCCGCAGTGGCTAAGGATGGTTCAGTGGTTGTGTAGGCTTCCTGGTGGAGGGGACTAGTGGCTTTGCTCTGGTGATGAGGCTGGATTGTCTTTCTGGTGGGCAGGACCACATCCAGTTATGTGTTTTGGGGTGTCTGTGAACTTATTATGATTTTAGGCAGCCTCTCTGCTAATGGGTGGGATTGTGTTCCTGTCTTGCTAGGACAAGGTGTCCTAGGATAGGGTGTCCTAGGATAGAGTGTCCAGCACTGTAGCTTCCTGGTCGTTGAGTGGAGCTGGGTCTCAGCATTGAGATGGAGATCTCTGGGAGAGCTTTCGCCATTTGATATTACTTGGAGCCGGGAGGTCTCTGGTGGATCAATGTCCTGAACTTGGCTTTCCCACCTCAGGGGCTCAGGCCTGAAACCCAGCCAGAACACCAAGACTCTGTCAGCCACATGGCTCAGAAGAAAAGGGAGAAAAAAAGAAGACAGAAAGAAAAAATAAAATAAAATTAAAAAGTTATTAAAATAAAAAAGTAAAAAAAAAAACAAACAGAAATAGAGAGAGAAAGAAGAGAGCAACCAAACCAAAAACCAAATTCACCAATTATAACAAGAGCTAAAAACTATAGTAAAAAGAACAAAAAGCAGACAGTCAGAACCCTAGCACAAATGGCAAAAGCAAAGCTATACAGACAAAATCACACAAAGTAGCATACACATACACACAAAAAGAGAAAAAGGAAAAATTTTAAAATATATATATATATAAAAGAAGCAAGAGAGTAACTGAGTCAGTAAACCAATCTACCAATGATAATAAGCTCTAAATACTAAACCAAGATAAACATAAAACCAGAAACAAATTAGATGCAGAAAGCAAACCCAAGTCTACAGTTGTTCCCAAGGTCCACCGCCTCAATTTTGGGATGATTCATTGTCTATTCAGGTATTCCACAGATGCAGGGTACATCAAGTTGATTGTGGAGATTTAATCCTCTGCTCCTGAGGCTGCTGGCAGAGATTTCCCTTTCTCTTCTCTGTTTGCACAGCTCCTGGGTTTCAGCTTTGGATTTGGCCCCGCCTCTGCGTGTAGGTCGCCTGAGGGCGTCTGTTCCCCGCCCAGACAGGACAGGGTTAAAGGAGCGGGTGATTAGGGGGCTCTGGCTCACTCAGGCCATGGGGAGGGAGGGTTATGGAATGCGGGGTGAGCCTGCAGCAGCAGAGGCCAACATGACGTTGCAACAGCCTGAGACATGCTGTGTGTTCTCCTGGGGAAGTTATCCGTGGATCACGGGACCCTGGCAGTGGTGGGCTGCACAGGCTCCCGGGAGGGGAGGTGTGGATAGTGACCTGTGCTTGCACACAGGCTTCTTGGTGGCTGCAGTAGCAGCCTTAGTGTTTCATGCTTGTCTCTGCAGTCCGCGCTGATAGCCACGGCTTGTGCCCATCTCTGGAGCTGGTTTAAGCAGTGCTCTGAATCCCCTCTCCTTCCACACCCCGAAACAATGGTCTCTTGCCTCTTAGGCAGGTCCAGAGTTTTTCCCAGACTCCTTCCCGGCTAGCTGTGGCACACTAGCCCCCTTCAGGCAGCCAACCCCAGTCCTCTCCCTGGGGTCTGACCTCTGAAGCCCGAGCCTCAGCTCCCAGCCCACACCCGCCCCAGCGGGTGAGCAGACAAGCATCTCAGGCTGGTGAGTGCTGGTCGGCACTGATCCTCTGTGCGGGAATCTCTCTGCTTTGCGCTCTGCACCCCTGTTGCTGTGCTCCTCTCCATGGCTCCAAAGCTTCCCCCCCACCCCAGGCCCCGTCTCCACCAGTGAAGGGGCTTCCTAGTGTGTGGAAACTTTTCCTCCTTCACATCTCCCTCCCAGAGGTGCAGGTCCCGTCCCTATTCATTTGTCTCTGTTTTTCCTTTTTTCTTTTGCTCTACCCAGGTATGTGGGGGAGTTTCTTGCCTTTTGGGAAGTCTGAGGTCTTCTGCCAGTGTTCAGTAGGTGTTCTCTAGGAGTTGTTCCACATGCAGATGTAGTTTTGATGTATTTGTGGGGAGGAAGTTGATCTCCACGTCTTATTAATCTGCCATCTTGAAGGCGCCTCGATTCTTTTTTGTTGATGCAGTAGGTGTTGAAATGAATACCCATGACTTGAAGGGTCAGGGCACAGGTGAATTAAAGTGGGATAAGGAGTTTGGTTTTCCCTTTTCTGGATTACAGTCAGACCTTTATCATTAACTGTGTGACTTCCTATGTTGGACTTTCTTCCTTTTCCTTATTTGTAAAATAAAGGCTTTGGAGTTTCTGGACTCTAGGATTCTAGGTGCTTACAAAATCCCATGATTTGAGGATGCTGTGAGTGTGGAGTGTAACGGAGCATCAGTATGAGATGAGTTTAAGAACCAACGATCAGCACTGGGAGCCCCCTGAAGTCAGAGAGCATGGCTCTGGAGTGCATTGCGTGACTTGCTGCTGTGAATCAGTGAAAGGGTCATCGTGAAGAAGTTAGCTGGAGAGGAGATGACTGCCAGAGAAATGTCCAAAAGGACTTTGAGGACATGAGCCTGGCCCAAAGTTGTGGGGTGGGAATGGTGGACAGGGCAGGTCAGGAATATTAGTTGACCTATTTTGCTAGTTAGAGCTGTGATGAAATGCCTGCTGGGAGAGTTTGGGCTACCAATGAGAGTGAATGAGACACAGAGGAGTTGATGGAGGAGAAAGAAGAAAAGCATGAATGGTCCAGAGGTCAAATGAAGTCAAACAGCAGAGGGAGAAATGATATTCAAGAACCAGTGGATGCTGTTGAAAAGCCACTTTCTGATTCTAAAATGGGAGATTTTACCAAATGGTCTGTAAGAATACTTTTAGCTATATCTAGTATTTTATGATGCCACTGAATCTTTGGTGAATAAATGACTTCCTTATCACCCAAAGAAAGTTTCATAAGGGAATCTTAGCTTTAGTTTGGAAATGCCTCTCTTTTATGAGCATTCTAAACATGACACTGAAGCATATCACTTTACAAGGAAACATTTTATGTTATTTCATTTTACTTTTTGGTAAAGTGATAAATGATAAGGACTGAATGATGACAAATGAGCTGGCCACTTCTACATTGTAGGCAATGGATCCACAACTTTTGAATTAAAATGTTACAACCTCTGCATCGTTGCTTTGTATGAAACATGAAATCTCTCAATTCTTCTAAACATTCTTTCCCAGATCTTTGATTGCCACAACCTAATTTTGTTTGTTCACATGACTTAATTAAGATGATGAATATCATATCAGGTCTGTGGACACTCATTTACCTTGACACTAAAACAACAGTGGTGACAAAGACCAGGTCGAGGCGTAATGGATCTCCCTCTTCCATGGAATTACCCAAGACAGACTAATAGAATCATCAGATACTGCACTCATTATTGTGAAACTTTGTTCGTCATGATTGCTTCTGAAAACTCCATTATGGAAAAGCATTTGCTCTGAGTCTTCTTGATTCTCAGAGAGAAAGGTATCAAATGTACCATTTTTATTTTTAGTGCCTCTGTGGAGAAAGGCAAAACAAAAGTGAGGAATTAAATGACATCTGGAAAATTTGACCCATGGTGTCAACGAAATGGAAAAGTGCTGTCCTTAAGGTCCTTCTGGTTTCTTAAACATTAGGGTTTGCTTATTTGTTTGTTTCCTTCCTCCCTTTATCTCTCTCCCTCCCTCTATCAGTTCTTTGGTTAATTACCTTATGTTTTCATTAATTTATTCATCAAATATTTGTTGAGATCTACTCTGCCAGCTGCTGTGCAAGGCACTGGAGCTTTAGCAGATTTAGTGAGAGAAATGTTGAACTTTCGTTTGGATTTAACAGTCTAATGGAGAAGACAGATATTAAACAAGTAATTATAATGAAATGATGAGGGCTGTTGTTAAGTCAAATCCAGAGTATTATGAGTGTCAGGCAGGTATAAAACCAACTCTAAGTTTTGTGGGCGATCTCTCTGAAAAAGGGACATATAAATTAGTTATAAAAGACAACTAGATATTAGTCAGGGATAGTGAATATGTGACTTACAGGGCAAATATCCTAAATCAAGAGAAGAATATTTGCAATGGTCCAGATGTGAGAGAGAGCACAGCGTGTTTGAAGAACACTGGAAGTAATTTAATAATGCTGGAGCATAAAGTGGAATTTGGGGAATGGTGAAAAATGGTGCTGTAGGGGTAGGTAGGGATGAAACCATGTAGAGTCAGCAGCCATCATTGCAATTTGGGGCTAATATGATCAGATTTGTGTTGAGAGAATCACTCTGGCTACAGTGTAAAGAATGGATGGCAAATGTCAGAAGTGGAGGGAAGAGACTTATGTTTTCAGCCATGAGGAATAAATAGGGTTTAGACTTATCCTTCCCCTGTAAACAATGAGAAAACTGGACAAAATATAGGAAACAACTATTTTCAGATATTACACAACAGGCAGCACAGGACTGCAATCACTGAGAAAAGGAAAACAGATGATATAAGGCCTGTCATCATTAAAGCATTCTGTCTGGAGGTTATTTCCAGTCTTAGGTGTAGGAAGCGTGAACTCAAATAGAACTCAGCAATCTTTCAAAATTCCAGGAAGCTGAAGCATTTAGAATTTTGGGGTCAGAGTACCCAAGAGGAGAGAATTATTCAGAAGGGTTCCAGAAATATGCACGGAAGTTCCCTTGAGGCTTTGACTGAATATCAATACACACACACATAGGGTAAAACCCATGAGGCCAAGCAAGAGTAAATCTCAAGGAGTTAGTACTGGAAAGCTGTGATACAAGTAATTTCCACAGCTCAAACAGAGCTATGAATTGTTCTAATTCCCTTCAGCCAAGAGGAGAGACCTTATTAAATATTTGAGGCATTTAACGGAGACCCCAGAATAGTGATACCTTGGAAATGGGGCTAAATTACCTCCAGATAAAGTACTTTACATATACTGTAAAAGAACTTAAAAATAAGCCTCAAAAGATTAAACCACTTTACAAATAACCCTCTACCAGAAAAAGTCGAGCAATCCTAAAAACAATGCAAAATCCAGCATTCAACATATACAATCATTAAGCAATTACTAGACATACAGAGCAGTGAAAAATGTGACCCATAGCCAGGAAAAAAAAAGTAAATAGAAACAGACATAGAAATAACAGAGAAAATAGAATTAGCAGAAAAAGACATTAAAATAATTATTATAAATATGCTCCAGAGTGTAAGGGAAAACATAAGATATAATGCTATAAAATTAATGTTATAAATTATAAAAAAGATCATACCAAAGCATATGCTTCTATTGTAAGAAATTAGAAGAACAAAAGCAAATTAAACCTGAAGTAAGTAGAAGAAAGGAAATAGAAAGCAATAGAATTAAAAAATAGAAAAACAATAGAGAAAAGAGAATGAAACCCAAAGCTGGTATTTTGAAAAACCAATAAAATTAAAATGCTAAGTACACTGACTATGAGAAAAAAGGACATCTCTAGAGATCTTATAGATATTAAAAGAATAAGGAAATATTTTGAAAAATATGTCAATAGATTGGAAAACTTAGATGAAAAGGAAAAATTCTTTGAAAGACAGTTTATCAAAACTGACTCAAGAAGAAAGAGAAAATTGGAAGAACCCTACATATATTAAGGAAACTGAATTAATAATTGAGAACTTTCACACACACACACACACACACACACACACACAACCTCAATCCAGATGTCTTTACTGGTGTATTGTATTCAAATTTAAGGAAGAAATAATACAAATTATATACAAACTAATTCAGAAAAGAGAAGAGATGGGAACATTTTACAAATTATTTTTGAGACCAGATCTACTCTTCTACCAAAACCAGATAAAGATATTACAAAAAAGGGAAAACTAAAGACCAGTATACCGCATAGACATGAATGCAAAAATCCTTACAATATATTGGCAATATAGAATCCAATCATGTATAAAATGATGCCATGCCCATTTGGGATAAAAACTCTGAGCAAACTAGGAATAGAAGGGAACACTCTCAACCTGATACTGACAGAATATCTGTGAAGAACCTACAGTTAACATCATGATAAATTCTGAAAAACGAAATGATCTCTTAGTAGTATTGGGCAAGGATGCCCACTCTCACTATTTATACTCAACATTATGCTAGAGGTTCTAGTCACTGCAAAAAGGCAGAAAACAACAACAACAAAAAAGGCATGTAAATTGGGAAGAAAGAATTCTGTTTTTATTTGCAAATAATATGATTATGTTTGAAAAAAATCTTACAGAGTCTACAAAAAGCTACTAGAACCAATAAATGAATTTATCAAGTTTCCAGAATACAAAGTCAATAGACAAAAATCACTTGTACTTTTATATACCAGCAATGAATAATTGTAAATAAAATTCAAAAATTTCATTTGCAAGAGCATCAGAAAGTATGAAATACTTAGGAATAAATTTAACAAAATAAGTACAGAGTCTTTACAACAAAAACCATAAAACACTGCTGGGAGAAATTAAAGAAGATCTAAATATGTTAAGAGATAGATCATGTTCACGGATAGGAAGATTCAATAGTTTTAGGATATCTCTTCTCTGCAATGTGATCTAATTAACACAATCCCAGTTAAATTCTAGCAGGACTTTTTGGGTGGAGCAAAAATTTCTAACCTCATTCTAAAATTTTTATGGAAATACAAAAACTATAAAACTTCTGGAAAAAAATAGATGAAAATCTTTACAACCTTGTGGTGGCCAAAGATTTCTTAGGACACAAAAAGCATGAACCATTAAAGAAAAATTTGATAAACAGAACGTCATCAAAGTTAAAAACTTCTGCTTTTTGGAAAACATTGTAAAGAATATAAAAGTTTATACTAAAAACTGTGAGAAAGTATTCACTATATATATTTAGCTGCCAAAGGAATTCTATCCAGACTACATAAAAAACTTACAATTCAATAATAAGTATACAAACAACCCAATTTTTAAAATGAGCAATATACTTAAAGAGGCACAACCAAAAAATGATATACAAATAGCTAATAATCACATAAAATGATGTTCAACGTCATTAACTATCAGGTAAATGCAAATTTAAACTACAATAAGATATCAATATACACCCTTCAGAACAGCTAAAATTAGAAAGATTGATGATACCTAGCACTGGCAAGGATGGTGGCAACTGGAATTCTTATACATTGTTGGTGGGAACGCAACATAGTACATCCACTTTGGAAAAAAATTTGGCAGTTTCTTATGAAGTTAAATATATGTGTAGCATACAATTCAGCAATCCTCCTAGATAGCTACCCAAGAGAAATTAAAACACATGTCTAAATAAAGACTAATACATGAATATTGATAGCATAGTTATTCATAAGAGCCAAAAACTAGAAACAACTCAAGTGTCCATCAAGAAGTAAATGGATAAAAAAAAGTTGTGGTATTTCCATACAATGGATTTACTAAGACGGGACATAAGGGAAATTTTGGGGTAATAAAAATGTTCTATATCTTTATAGTGGTGGCGCTTGCACTGAGGTGTAAATTTGTCAAAACTTATTGATATGTACAATTAAGTAGCTGCACTCTATTTTTTACTTATTTTTTAAACATCTTTATTGGAGTATAATTGCTTTACAATGATGTGTTAGTTTCTGCTTTATAACAAGGTGAATCAGCTATACATATACATATATCCCCATATCTCCTCCCTCTTGCATCTCCCTCCCACCATCCCTACCCCGCCCCTCTAGGTGGTCACAAAGCACTGACCTGATATCCCTGTGCTATGCGGCTGCTTCCCACTAGCTATCTATTTTACATTTGGTAGTATATATAAGTCCATGCCACTCTCTCACTTCGACCCAGCTAACACTTCCCCCTCCCCGTGTCCTCAAGTCCATTCTCTATGTCTGCATCTTTATTCCTGTCCTGCCCCTAGGTTCTTCATAAGCATTTTTTTTTTTAGATTCCATACACATGCTAGCATATGGTATTTGTTTTTCTCTTTTTGACTTACTTCACTCTGTATGACAGACTCTAGATCCATCCACCTCACTACAAATAACTCAATTTCATTTCTTTTTATGGCTGAGTAATATTCCATTGTATATATGTGGTACATTTTCTTTATCCATTCATCTGTCGATGGACACTTAGGTTGCTTCCATGTCCTGGCTATTGTAAATAGAGCTGCAATGAACATTGTGGTACATGACTCTTCTTGAATTATGGTTTTCTCAGGGTATATGCCCAGTAGTGGGATTGCTGGGTCATATGGTAGCTCTATTTTTAGTCTTTTAAGGAACCTCCATACTGTTCTCCATAGTGGTTGTATCAATTTACATTCCCACCAACAGTGCAAGAGCACTTCCTTTTCTCCACACCCTCTCCAGCATTTATTGTTTGTAGATTTTTTGATGATGGCCATCCTGACTGGTGTGAGGTGATACCTCATTGTAGTTTTGGTTTGCATTTCTCTAATGATTAGTGATGTTGAGCACCCTTTCATGTGTTTGTTGGCAATCTGTATATCTTCTTTGGAGAAATGTCTATTTAGGTCTTCTGCCCATTTTTGGATTGGGTTGTGTGTTTTCTTGATATTGAGCTGCATGAGTTGCTTGTAAATTTTGGAGATTAATCCTTTATCATTTGCTTCATTTGCAAATATTTTCTCCCATTCTGAGGGTTGTCTTTTCATCTTGTTTATGTTTTCCTTTGCTGTGCAATAGCTTTTAAGTTTCATTAGGTCCCATTTGTTTATTTTTGTTTTTATTTCCATTACTCTAGGAGGTGGGTCAAAAAGGATCTTGCTGTGATTTATGTCATAGAGTGTTCTGCCTATGTTTTCCTCTAAGAGTTTTATAGTGTCTGGCCTTACATTTAGGTCTTTAATCCATTTTGAGTTTATTTTTGTGTATGGTGTCAGGGAGTGTTCTAATTTCATTCTTTTACATGTAGCTGTCCAGTTTTCACAGCATCACTTATTAAAGAGGCTGTTGTTTCTCCATTGTATATTCTTGCCTCCTTTATCAAAAATAAGGTGACCATATGTGTGTGGGTTTATCTCTGGACTTTCTATCCTGTTCCACTGATCTATATTTCTGTTTTTGTGCCAGTACCATACTGCCTTAATTACTGTAGCTTTGTAGTATAGTCTGAAGTCGGGGAGTCTGATTCCTCCAGCTCCGTTTTTCTTTCTCAAGACTGCTTTGGATATTCGGGGTCTTTTGTGTTTCATACAAATTGTGAGATTTTTTGTTCAAGTTCTGTGAGAAATGCCATTGGTAGTTTGATAGGGATTGCATTGAATCTGTAGATTGCTTTGCGTAGTATAGTCATTTTCACAATGTTGATTCTTCCAGTCCAAGAACATTGTATATCTCTCCATCTGTTTGTATCATCTTTAATTTCTTTCATCAGTGTCTTACAGTTTTCTGCACACAGGTCTTTTACCTCCGTACGTAGGTTTATTCCTAAGTATTTTATTCTTTTGTTGCAATGGTGAATGGGAATGTTTCCTTAATTTCTCTTTCAGGTTTTTCATCATTAGTGTATAGGAATGCAAGAGATTTCTGTGTGTTAATTTTGTATCCTGCAACTTTACCAAATTCATTGATTAGCTCTAGTAGTTTTCTGGTGGCATCTTTAGGATTCTCTATGTATAGTATCATGTTGTCTGCAAACAGTGACAGTTTTAATTCTTCTTTTCCAATTTGGATTCCTTTTATTTCTTTTCCTTCTCTGATTGCCGTGGCTAGGACTTCCAAAACTATGTTGAATAATAGTGGTGAGAGTGGATATCCTTGTCTTGTTCCTCACCTTAGAGGAAATGCTTTCAGTTTTTCACAATTGAGAACGATGTTGGCTGTGGGTTTGTCATATATGGCCGGTTTTATGTTGGGGTAAGTTCCCTCTATGCCTACTTTCTGCAGGGTTTTTATCATAAATGGGTGTTGAATTTTGTCGAAAGCTTTTTCTGCATCTATTGAGATGATCATATGATTTTTCTCCTACAATTTGTTAATATGGTTTATCACATTGACTGATTTGCATATATTGAAGAATCCTTGCATTCCTGGGATAAACCCCGCTTGATCATGGTGTATGATCCTTTTAATGTGCTGTTGGATTCTGTTTGCTAGTATTTTGTTGAGGATTTTTGCATCTATGTTCATCAGTGATATTGGCCTGTAGTTTTCTTTTTTTGTGGCATCTTTGTCTGGTTTTGGTATCAGGGTGATGGTGGCCTCATAGAATGAGTTTGGGAGTGTTCCTCCCTCTGGTATATTTTGGAAGAGTTTGAGAAGGATAGGTGTGAGCTCTTCTCTAAATGTTTGATAGAATTCGCCTGTGAAGCCATCTGGTCCTGGGCTTTTGTTTGTTGCAAGATTTTTAATCACAGTCTCAATTTCAGTGCTTGTGATTGGGCTGTTTATCTCTTCTATTTCTTCCTGGTTCAGTCTTGGAAGGTTGTGGTTTTCTAAGAATGTGTCCATTTCTTCCAGGTTGTCCATTTTATTGGCATATAGTTGCTTGTGGCAATCTGTCATGATCCTTTGTATTTCTGCAGTGTTAGTTGTTACTTCTCCTTTTTCATTTCTAATTCTATTGATTTGAGTTTTCTCCCTTTTTTTCTTGCTGAGTCTGGCTATTGGTTTATCAATTTTTTTTATCTTCTCAAAGTACCAGCTTTTAGTTTTATTGATCTTTGCTATTGTTTCCTTCATTTCTTTTTCATTTATTTCTGATCTGATCTTTATGATTTCTTTCCTTCTGCTAACTTCGGGGGTTTTTTGTTCTTCTTTCTCTAATTGCTTTAGGTGTTAGATTAGGTTGTTTATTCGTGTTGTTTCTTGTTTCTTGAGGTAGGATTGTATTGCTATAAACTTCCCTCTTAGAACTGCTTTTGCTGCATCCCATAGGTTTTGGGTTGTCATGTTTTCGTTGTGATTTGTTTCTAGGTAGTTTTTGATTTCCTGTTTGATTTCTTCAGTGATCTCTTGGTTATTTAGTAGTGTATTGTTTAGCCTCCATGTTTTTGTATTTTTTACAGAATTTTTCCTGTAATTGATATGTAGTCTCATAGTGTTGTGGTCAGAAAAGATACTTGATACGATTTCAATTTTCTTAAATTTACCAAGGCTTGATTTGTGACCCAAGATATGATCTATCCTGAAGAATGTTCCATGAGCACTTGAGAAGAAAGTGTATTCTGTTATTTTTGGATGGAATGTCCTATAAATATCAATTAAGTCCATCTTGTTTAATGTATCATTTAAAGCTTGTGTTTCCTTATTTATTTTCATTTTGGATGATCTGTCCATTGGTGAAAGTGGGGTGTTAAGGTCCCCTGCTATGACTGTGTTACTGTCGATTTCCCCTTTTATGTCTGTTAGCATCTGACTTGTGTATTGAGGTACACCTATGTTGGGTGCATCAATATTTACAGTTGTTATATCTTGTTCTTGGATTGATCCCTTGATCATTATGTAGTGTCCTTCTTTGTCTCTTGTAATAGTCTTTATTTTAAAGTCTATTTTATCTGATATGAGAATTGCTACTCCAGCTTTCTTTTGATTTCCATTTGCATGGAATATCTTTTTCCATCCCCTCACTTTCAGTCTGTATGTGTCCCTAGGTCTGAAGTGAGTTTCTTGTAGACAGCATATATCCGGGTCTTGTTTTTGCATCCATTCAGCCAGTCTATGTTTTTGGTTGGGACATTTAATCCATTTACATTTAAGGTAGTTATCAATATGTATGTTCTTATTACCATTTTCTTAATTGTTTTGGGTTTGTTATTGTATGTCTTTCCCTCCTCTTCTGTTTCCTGCCTGGAGAAGTTCTTTTAACATTTGGTTTGGTGGTGCTGAATTCTCTTAGCTTTTGCTTGTCTGTAAAGGTTTTAATTTCTCCATTGAATCTGAATGAGACCCTTGATGGGTAGAGTAATCTTGGTTGTAGGTTTTCCCCTTTCATCACTTTAAATATGTCCTGCCACTCCCTTCTGGCTTGCAGAGTTTCTGCTGAAAGATCAGCAGTTAACCTTTTGGGGATTCCCTTGTATGTTATTTGTTGTTTTTCCCTTGCTGGTTTTAATATTTTTTCTTTGAATTTAATTTTGGATAGTTTGATTAATATGTCTCTTGACATGTTTCTCCTTGGGTTTATCCTGTATGGGACCCTCTGTACTTCCTGGACTTGATTGACTATTTCCTTTCCCATATTAGGGAAGTTTTCAACTATAATCCCTTCAAATACTTTCTTTTTCTAAGTCCCTTTTTTGTCTCTTCTTCCTTTGGGACTCCTATAATTCGAATGTTGGTGCATTAATCTTGTCCCAGAGGTCTGTAAGACTGTCCTCCATTCTTTTCGTTCGTTCTTCTTTATTCTGCTCTGCAGTAGTTATTTCCACTATTTTATCTTCCAGCTCAGTTATCTGTTCTTCTGCCTCAGTTATTCGGCTAATGATTCCTTCTAGAGAATTTTTAATTTCATTTATTGTGTTGTTCATCCTTGTTTGTTTGCTGTTTACTTCTTCTAGGTCCTTATCAAATGTTTCATGTATTTTCTCAATTCTATTTCCAAGATTTTGGATCATCTTTACTAACATTACTCTGAATTCTTTTTCAGGTAGACTGCCTATTTCCTCTTCATTTGTTTGGTCTGGTGGGTTTTTACCTTGCTCCTTCATGTGCTGTGTGTTTCTCTGTCTTCTCATTTTGCTTAACTTACTGTGTTTGGGTTCTCCTTTTTGCAGGCTGCTGGTTTGTAGTTCCTGTTGTTTTTGGTGTCTGCCCGCAGTGGCTAAGGTTGGTTCAGTGGGTTGTGTAGGCTTCCTGGTGGAGGGGACTGGTGCCTGTCTTCCAGTGGATGAGGCTGGATCTTGTCTTTCGGGTGGGCAGGACTGTGTCCGGTGGTGTGTTTTGGGGTGTCTGTGACCTTATTATGATTTTAGACAGCCTCTCTGCTAATGGGTGGGGTTGTGTTCCTGTCTTGCTAGTTGTTTGGCATAGAGTGTCCAGCACTGTAGCTTGCTGGTTGTTGAGTGGAGCTGGGTCTTAGCATTGAGATGGTGATCTCTGGGAGAGCTTTTGCCGTTTGACATTACATGGAGCCGGGAGGTCTCTGGTGGACTGAACTCGGCTCTCCCACCTCAGAGGCACAGGCCTGACACCCGACTGTAGCACCAAGACCCTGTCAGACACACGGCCAGGTACGTGGGGAGTTTCTTGCCTTTTGGGAAGTCTGAGATCTTCTGCCTGCGTTCAGTAGGTGTTCTGTAGGAGTTGTTCCACATGTAGATGTATTTCTGATATATTTGTGGGGTGGAAGGTGATCTCCACGTCTTACTCCTCTGCCATCTTGGAGGTCTCCTCTGCACTCTTTTGTATGAACTATATCCTAATAAAGGTCTTTAAAAAAGACAGATGGAGGGACCATTTAGGGGATTGTAGCTGTGTCCATGTTGGAGACAATAGTGGTCTCAGTTAGAGGGGTGGCACTGGAGATGGAGAGAAGTGACAAAAAGTAGATGGATTTGAAAGATGTTTGAAAGTGAAAGAATCTTGCACTCTATTTCCTTTTTATCTGAGTGAACACATCTGATATTTTAAAAATGGAGAAGTCAGAGTGGAGAGAAAGTTTCTGGAATATTTGGTGTGGATGAATAGATAGATAATTTTTTCAGAAAATAGGAAGTAATCTTTACTGACGATTACATTGAGTTCTGAGGGGCCTGGAGATATAGTTTCAGAGCCCTGTGTAGGCATGATTTGCTAGGAAATGCCAAGTAATACTAAATTATATGGAAAATGCATTAATATTCCATGTCTATAATAAACAATGTCATGTAGATTTTTATGTAATTGAGTTACTTTTCTCCACCCTCTGGAACCAGGAATTAGTGACTATCTTCTCACCTATTCATATAGAGCAAGGATTTATTTAGAAACTTCTTATGTACTCTTCAAATGGTATATGCCAGAAAGAGGTAAATTGACTATATATCCTCCAAAAATTTAGATGGAAACATTTTGTAATAAATATTTGGAGATCAAAAATTTATTTTATTTTGTTAAGTAAGGAGGATAATGATCTAGGAAGTAAAGATTGTTCTCAACATTTAAAAGTATATAATTTTCAAGTTTTATATTCTCATTGAGGAAAATTTGAAAATCCAGAAGAGCAAAAAGACAAAATTCAAATTACGCCTAGTCCCATCACCTAAACAACTACTGTTAACATTGTTTTATTTCCTTCTAAGCTTTTCTTTCTTTAAAGATTGGTCTAACAAAATGGTTGTAATGATAATATCCACACCATTTTCTAACCTATTTTTTTCATCGACAATTTAACCTAGAATATTGATTTATTTGTTCATTCATAAATAATTCATTCAACAAATATTTATTGAAACTTTACTCTGTACCCAGTATTGATGAAAAGAAACAAATAAGAAGAAATGATTTCTGTCCTCAGGTATCTTCCAATCTAGGAGAAAGAGAGGTGGTAAGCAAATATACAACAACAAAATAAATGTGTAACTACAAATTGTTTCCAGAAAGGAAATAAACAGAGTATTATGAAAGAGAACAATGGGGAAAATTAAATTAGATTGGGAAATAAGGAAAGGCAGGTTTGAGGAAGTAAACTGAAATGGAAAGATGAAGGATGTGTGGGACTGGTCAGTTGGAGTGAGGAGAAGATCATTCCAGGCAGAGGGCATGGCAGGAAGGAAGATACAGGAGAGTGACAAGAGCTCAGTGAAGCTGGAGCACAAAGTGGGATGGGGAGAGTGTCCTGGGAGGAAACCAGAGTTGTAGGCAAGAGTCTGATGATGCAGGGCTTTCTCATCTAGGCTAGAAATTTGCAATGTATTTTAAGAGCAATAGGGAACCATTGATGAGCTTTAAACTAGGGAGAAGAAATAAAAGTAGAAATAAGGAGATTGGTTAGGATGGCATAAAAGTTGTCTAGGTGAAGGATGAGGTTGCTTCCACCAGGAAGCAGAGAAGAAGAAAAATGAGAGGATTTGAGAAATATTTTGCAGATAGAAATATACATTGAATCATGTGAAATTGTCATTTTTGTAAGTCAGAGAGGTCACATTGACAATTTCACACAGTTCTGCCTAATAATAGGATTTAGTGTTGCACTGGATGTGGGGGACAAGGAAAAGGGGACTAGGAGGAATGGTTCTACAGTTTTGGCTTGAGTAAGCTGGTGGACACAGGAGCCACTGAGATGGGGGAAATTAGAGGACCAGGGCTGTCAGGTCCTATCACACATTCAACCCCCTCCCACTGTGTAGCAGGGACAAAGTTTTAGGAATTGACCCTAGCCCTGGGGGTCATCAGTGATTACTCTTGGTTTTCCCATTTTTCTTCCAATGGCTGGTTTGGAACAGGCTTTATATGTTCTTATATGTTGAATTATAACCAAAATACTGATAATTTCTACTGCCTTGATTTCTAAGCATAAGGGATAGTTTATATGACTGTATAAACCAAATCAATACATAAGTCAAAGTTCCAAAACTGCCTAACTTTATCCACAGCATTTAGGAACTGAAATCACATTTTTTTTCCTGATAGAAAATTCTAAGCCAGATTTACAAGAATGATACAAGACTTCCCAGTATTTCCCACCTGTTCATTTGCTCAACTCAGAAATGTTTTCTTTGCACTGTATTTAACCTACCAAGTGATAGTGCTTTTTGGAATCTGAATTATTATTCTTTAGGAACAAAGAAATGAGATACTCTTGATTGGGCTATCTTTCTGTCTTTAATCCTCAAAGTTTTCGTTTGTTTCAATTATTTTTCCTCTTCTTATAAATTTAATAAAAAGAAACAATTATTCATTCATTAGTTTTAATATTTTTATTTCTCACAATGAGGGGCCTATCCTCTGAGTTTACTGTATTCTGAGACATCTATATTCCACATTATTAAGAGAATTTTTCTGGAAGAGCTATAGAAATCTATTTTCTATGATATATCTTGCTCCCAACATCAAAGGTATCAGAAGTAGCAAGAACTGACCCTCCCTCCCCAGCTTCCATGGGTTCAAGGTAGAATTTTACATGGAATGAGATAATGGCTCATGTTTCTCTTGTCTTTTTGCTCCAAATGACACACAAGTTTACATACTATGGTAATCTACTTATTTACACTATTCATGTGCTCTTATTTTATATTATCTTGTAATGTTATTTGAGTCTATGTATTTTACAACATTACATGTTCTCTGTGAGCAGCGACTTGTTTTATTCTTCTGTATAACTCCCCTAACATTAGTGCCTGGAACAGAGTAGGCACTATAAAAATCACCATTTTCATGTACAGATGCAGTTGAAAACACCAGTGGTTTCCCATGAAATCTGTTTTGCCTGGAACTCTTTGCACTTCTGCAGAGTCCTGCAGAAACTCTTTCTAGGTATTTATTATACAGAGTCATAAAAAATATTGAGGAAAATTATTATCATCAAAGAGTTGCAGACACCTCCTCAGTTTGGTTTTTCTCTAACATCCTAAGGCTGTTGATTACTATCCCAGTCAATAAAAGTCTCTTCCTCTGCCTCTTCTAAAAGTTGTTCTAACAGACAAAGTTTTCTGAGAAAAAGCTAGAACTGGGATCCAACTTGTCAGGCTCTGAGGTTTACATCACTCTTTGGTGTGGTGCCCAGAAAAATACAGTCTGCTTCAAAGAACTGACACAGCTTCCAGAACAGCAAAGGGGCACATGCTGAGAGACTTCTGGTGGTTTCTGACAGCTTGACCAGACACGTCCCTTCCTTGAAGAGATGATATTGTTCTATAAGTGTATGGTCTTTGGTTTGCATGTATATCTTCTAGATTAAAAATTCATGAACATGTAAATTTTCCCCCCTCCAAAAAGGGGAAAGAAATAACAGGTGGATAGAACTCCTCATGCCACCTCTACAACCTCAGGCTCTGGTCTTCATCTGCATCTCATTTCTTTCTTACATATTAAACCGCCCACTTTCTTACAGCCTCCTGAGGAAGAACAAGAGAGAAACCACTTCCTGCCCTCCCACCGTGTCTTGATGTCATCTTCTCTGGTTCTCTCATCCTCCCCCATTTCTCCCACAGAGATTCAAAATCTGAACCACTGTGATGTCATACCACTCTAAGTTTCTCACTAAATGTGTGGCCAGTTTAAAAAACACAACAAATCCTTCAATCTAGTTAAAAGCCACTATTTGAAATTTGCCCTTCCATCCCAGATATATTAATGCATGAGTACATATAAGTCTTACTTATTTATAGTCATGGAGCAACAAGTAGAATGTTCATTATTCAAATCTACCAGTATTTTGTTGAATGCATGGATCTTTCTCCCCTTCAGTTTTTTACTGTGTTTGCTCAGAAGTGAAAAAACAGATTCAAAAGCATGGTTTGCAGTTTCTTTTCTTCTTAATAGGTAACATTGTATAATAAGAATTGGTCAACTGAACTGGCTTCCACTGCTGGTCCTGCATGGACTAGTTGGAATGACCTCTGGCAACTTATTTCTGAGTGATCCTACCTTATGAAAAATGGAGATGATAATCAGGTTCTCATAGGATTGTACAAGAACAAGGTGGGTGGTGTATATCTTATGCCTAGCATAGTGCTCTAGGCTTTCAATAAATATGAGCTCCCTTTCCCCCTTTCTCTTCTCCATTTATTTCCTCTGCATCAATAGTGGAACATCTCAAATCTGGACAATCTTGGAATAGAGCAAACACAGTGAACATACATCCTGCAACTGGATAATAACAAGTTGACTGTAGCCAGACAGTTCTTGGCAGGCATCACACTGCCTCAGTTTGCTTTACACTCAAACCTGCTTTATAAACACTCCCAGTGAGATGCAAACTTCTGGTCGATCCTCAAAGTTTGCCATTATTTAGACTCACACTGCCTATCCAATGCTGCCTCTTCTTACATGGACCCCTCCCAACAAGGCAGGCAGTCTCTTCACTGTAGCATGAACTTGAGCGTTACACGGGATCTTCCTGTGTGTTTGCATATGTTGCTAGTAATGCCTGAAATTCTTCACTCATCTTCTCTGTCCTTCCAAGTCTAGTCACTCCTGAAGTTTGTCCAGTGCTGTCCTATAGAATATAATGCAAGCTGCATATGTAACTTTAAACTTTCTGCTAGGCATATTTAAAAAATCAAGTACAATTAATTTCAGAGATGTTTTATTTAATTCACTATATCAAAAATATTATTTCAACTTATGATCAATGAAATATTGTACATTTTTGAAAATTAGGTATTCAAAATCCTGTGTCTATTTTATACTTAAAGTACATTTCAGTTCGGACTTCCAACATTTCAAGAGCTAATAGCCACATGTGGCAAGTGACTACCATAGTGGACAGTGCACATCTAGTCTGTCAGATCTAGCCCATCTTTGTAATACTGTGTCACTCAGAGACTTTTAACTCGATAAACGTGACACCTTACAGTTTTGAAGACTATGGTTTACGAAACACTTTCAATATACTGTCTTCAACGGTCCTCACAGCAATGCCTGTGAGAATGGAAGGGATTTTTATTACCACTTCAGAGAAATAGTAAAGAAACCAAGACATGGTTACCAAGACTCTAAGACATTGGGTAACTTACACATAACTGTACAGAAAGTAGAATTTGTTCTTGAATCCAGGACCTTATGTTCCAATACCCAGTAACAAACTGCTTCTCGAAATTGTATTTGCATAAACTTTAAAGTTTACAGACTTTCCTATAAATCATCTCACAAAAATGAATCTTCACAAAACCATCTGAAGGCAGTTTAATTTCATTTATTTATGAAGAGTTAACTTATGCTCAAGCTACAAAATCCAAAAGGCAATCACATTTACCAGTTTCTTGTAAACTTTTTTCCCCTCCTTTTTACTAAATGGCTGCACACTATGTGCAGTATTCTGCACTTGACTTTTTTTCACATGACAGTATGTTTAGTATATTAAGTATGTGAGACGATCCTTGCATACGGTCCAGAAAGCCCTGCCTCATTCTTTGTAGCTGGTGTCGTATTCCATTGTCTGGGTCTACCACACTTTATTAACCAGTCCTGCTGAGGAGCATTCAGGGTGTTTTCAGTCTTTTGCTATGACAAGTAACATTGTAGTAAATAAACTTGTGCACATGTCATTTCAATTTTGAGTATAGCTACAATATACATTCTACACCAACATTTCTGGGTCAAAGTGTATATGCATTTTAAAATTTGGAAATACTTCCAAACTTCCCTTAAAAAAGGTTTAATGATTTTCACTCACACTCAGAAAATGTAAGCCCCTGTGTCCTCACACCCGTGAAAACTCCGTGTGCTGTGAACTCACACTGGTGAGCTTGAGCATCTTTCCACATGTTTAAGTGTCATTTGCATTAATTTTTCTGCAGCCTGACCATTTGTGTCTACATCCTATCCTGTGTTCCTACTGCATTGTTATTCTTTTCTTTTTTATTGTAAGAGCTCTTTAAATTTTAAGGAAATTGTGAGGTGAGGTGTGATATTTTGACTTTGGCTTTTTTTTTAAAGATTTTGGTTTTGCTTTGTTGTGTTTGCTATTTATACAGGCTAATTTATAAATCTTTTCTTTCATGGCTTTTGAGTTTTGTATCATGCTTAGAATTTTAGTGGTATATGTCCAAGTTTAATTTTTTTTTCAGATGATTATCCAGTAATGAAATGCCATTTTAGAATAATCCACCTTTTCTTTACAGATTTAACATGCCACCCATATTCTATGCAATATTACCTTGTATTTTTAATTTATTTAAAAGTTTTTTTTTCTTTCACTGATCTGTCTGTTCTTGCACCAGTATCACAATATTTAATATCTACTAGGGCTTGTCCCCTCACCATTATCCCTCCTCCCCTGATTTTTTGGGGTGTCATGTATACTTATTTGTTGTCATATGAAGCTTATCTGGCTTAAAAAGAACACTTCTGTATTTTATTTGAATTGCCTTTTATTCTTAGACTACATTTTGGAGGAGGGTTAGGAAAATCACCTATATGTAATGAGGCTTACCACCCAATGGTATGCTTTTTCATTTGTTAAAGTCTTCTACTGTGTCTTTCAGTAATGTTTTAAAGTTTTATTTTCATATGCTTACTACCCGTTTTTCTAGGTGTTTTATATTTTTGTTCCTATTGTAAAGAGAATCTTTTCTTCCATGATAACTATTTAAGACATTTTATGATAGAAAATTTCTAACACGTTAAAAGTAGAGAGACTAGGATAATGAAGCTCCTTGTACCCATCACTCAGCTTCAATAACTTTCGACTTACAACTAGTTTTATTCCATCCATCCCCCACTTCTCTTTCCTCCCCGACCCAGGTTATTGTGAAGCAAATCCAAGACTTCATACCATTTCACCTGTAAATATTTAAGTGTGTATCTCTAAAAGATAGTAACTAGAAAAAAATACAGCCATATAAGTTTTATATCTTAAAATATTTTACAATAATTTCTTAATATCTTCAAGATTCAGTGAATGTACATATCTCTTTATCTTTAAAGTCTTTTCTGGGTCATTTGTTTGAATTGGGATCCAAATAAAATCCATATATCACAATTGTTTGATACGTCTTTTAAGTTTATTTTAATCTATAGGGTCATCCTCTAGTTCTTTTTTACCTTGCAAATTTTTGTTGAAGAGTTTGGATCATTTATCCTGTAGAGTTTCCCATAATTTGGGTTTTTCTGATTGGCTCCCCATGGAGTTATCATATTCCTTTATTCCTCTGTATTTCCTATAAATTGGTAATTGGATCTAGAGATGTGATGAAATTCAAGTTGGGTTTTTCTGAAGGAAGACTACATAATATCTGACTGTTTTTCTTTTTGTGGTATTAGAAGTCACTGATAATTATTTCCTATGTCTATTGATTCATTAGGGCTTGCAAATGGTAATATTCTAATTTTATCAGTTTTCTTCATTTATTAGATTGGGCTACTTCTAAATAGAGATATTTGTATGTATACTGAGGTACAATAACTTGAGGTGCATTCTTACAGGAAAGGCAGAATAAATACTTCATTCTTTCCCTTTATTTATTAGTTTTCAAAACAAGTTGGTTCTTAACATTTATCAAAGGTGACCAGCAAGATCTGTTCTGTTTTGTTTTCTATCATGATGAATACATGGATTTTAAACATGTTTGATGTGTTTTAGTCCATTGAAGTTATTATCCTTATTGATGCTCAAATCGTTCTATCTTTGGCCAGTGGTAACCTATTGACATTGGCTCTTGAGCTCTTTAGACATGATAAAAATCACTGATGGCTTTTTACTTTCTTGTACAAAAAGATATTCCAGGCTTATCTTGTACATTTCCTGTCCCAGATCAAAAAATGGATATTTTTCCAAGAAGCCTTGGTTACTTTTAGTGGGAAATTATTTTTAGAGACTACAGTCTGGACATTAGGGGTGCTTACTGCTATTGTGTTGGCCATCATTCGTAAGCCTTTTCAGTTGATAGAGATGGGAAATGTATGCATGTGGGTGTTTCAAAGATTAATTATATCATGAGTTTATACCAGTACTTCCAGCTCAAATTCAGGTCTACAGGGTTTTTACTCAACCTAATTGATATTGAATCTATATCTCCTTTCTTCTTCGGTAAACATTCTAGTTTCAATAGGGAGGTTAATACCACAAAGTGAGAGAAGGACAAGAGAGTCTAGCTATATGTAAAAGAGTGGTTATAATTAATTAATAATTATTTAATTATTACTGATCATAGAATTTAAGCTAGGTAAGGAAGGAAGACGATGAGGGAGATAATGAGATGGAGGTGTTAGCTAATGCTATGGTGGTAATCATTTTGCAGTATATAAATGTATCAAATCAACAAATTGTACAATTTAAAATTACACAATGTTATATGTCAATTATTACTCAATAAAGCTGGAAAGAAAAAATGAGAGAGATGAAGAGCCATGACTCTGACGGTATTGTGTGGGTCTCAGTGGGAAGGGATGAAAAAGTGTTGAAGTCAAAAGAATAGAGAGAGAACCGGAAAGGTTGGAGATGGTAGTCAGAGGGCAGCCATCCTTGAAATCGAGATGATGGAGGAGGTGCAGTTGAGGTAATTGTAAAGCCTGGGGTGTTAGCATGGGGGTGAGGGGCTGAGGACAGGAGGAGGAGATCCCTGGATAAAGGAAGATGGAAGAACAGATTGGCCAAGATCCCAGAAGGCTCATCCCCGTGGATCTTGAAACATGAAGAATTATGGCAGGAGCGTTGGAGAGAGTGACAGTGGGGCAAAAGCAAAAACATGGAGATGTAAGAGCAGTAACCTGGGAGTGGTAGGTGAATGCAACAATGAGGAGGATGGGTGTTAGAGCCTGAAAAAGTGAAATTCTAGGCTGCGAGTTTTAAGAAAGACAGAGGAAGGGTGGTTAGAAAATGGCAACTCAGAGCAGGGGTAACCATTCCCCCACCACGGGCCCCGTGGGAGAAGGTTGCAGGGGAAAGCTGTCCTCCTGAGAGGGCTGCAGGGGCAGTGTGTCCTCAGGAGGAGAGCCAGTTCTGTGAGAGTGAGAAGCTGAAGGGGCTTTCAGAGAAGAGGCTGAAGACTTGAGGATTTTGCTGGAAACTATCTTTCAGTTCCAGAGGGGAGCAGTGAAAAAGGTTCAAAGTTTGGAGAGGGATATGGGGTCAGAAGAAAAGACAGATGGAGAGTTAAAGTACAGGGGATGAGTGATGGTGCAGGGGACTTGGGTTTCTTGTGATGAATGTAAACACAGATAAAAGCATAATAAAATGTTTCCCATTGGTCCCTTGCCACATCACGGTGGCAAGGCTCTGAGAATTGTAGGCAGGGTGGGTGGGCACAGAGGTGTGGAGGCCTTGCCACAAGCAGGGAGTCCTGGACCTTCTCAACTCCTGCCTGTGGCGGTGGGGGTGATGGTATGGAGCAGGTAGCAAGGCGGAAAGGGGTGGTCCCATCCAGAGCACCAGGGGTTCAGGGGTGCCCTTTTTTTAAAAAAGAGGGAAACTTTATCTTGAAGAATAAAATACCTGCAGCAAAGTGCGCAAGTATTTGGTGTTTTGGCTCATAAATGAACTCAGGTTCATTCACCAATAACCAGGTGAAAAAGCAGAGCATTACCAGTATTCCCTGCCCAAAGTTGGTTAACTTTTCTAATAAATAATTGAGTCTAGGAAGAAGGAGTTAGT
This sequence comes from Eschrichtius robustus, assembly GCF_028021215.1. Taxonomy (NCBI): domain Eukaryota; kingdom Metazoa; phylum Chordata; class Mammalia; order Artiodactyla; family Eschrichtiidae; genus Eschrichtius; species Eschrichtius robustus. The sequence goes on along the minus strand of NC_090837.1, from coordinate 39,813,957 downwards.
GGTACAGAAGAATTAGCTTTGTTGCCAAATAAAGCTTATGTTGCCTGCACACTATTTTACAAGTAGAGTAAAACAAGATACAGAGAACAAAGTTGATTTGCACCTTTACCGAGTTATTGATAGGTCAGGAAAATTTCAAAACTAAATAGCAAGGATTCACATTTCTGCATAATAAAACACATTATATAGATCTAATAATTTGAAGAGTGTCACAATGAGTCAAAACTAGTGAGTCTTGAGAAACCTTGAAACAGATCCTAGTATTTACAAATCTTAGCATTTGATTTATTTTTTTAAAAAGCCTTCCAAATTTGTATGAAGAAAGTGACATTAGCATGCAAAAATGAATCTGGGAGAACTGTTAAATGCTTAGGGAAAAATAAAACAAAACCAAAATTATGTACCTACTTTCACCCCATCACACATATTAAGCTGGATTATAATATTAAATTTTTTAAAAATCTTAAAAAAAGTATAAAATACATAGGTGATTTTCTTATCTGATATTGGAGTGGGAATGGCTTTCCTAAACACAAATGGAAAAGAACCAAATACTGGAAAATATTTGACTTTTGACAGTTTTAATTTATACATTAAATAAACTAACATTGACAAAAAGCAAATAATAAACTGAAAATAAATATTTGAAATGTGTATGACTAACAGTTATTATATCCTTAACATACATAAAGTACAAATCAGAAAAAAGAAAGATGTACACCCTAATAGAAAAATTGGCAAAAGATGTAGGCAGACAGTTCGCAAAAGAAGAAATATAACCCCCCAAATATGTAAAAATACTTATTTCAACTTTACTTGTAATCAAAGAAATGTAAATTAAAACATTTTCCCCACCGAATTGGCAGAATTTAATACTCAATGTTGGTGAGGTAAGAGTGAATGAACAAGCTTGTATTTTACTGGTGGGAACTTATCCCAGCACCTCCTAACGGCAATTTGGCAATATATATCCAAATCTTGAAAAATTCATATACTTGTGTCTAGTCATTTCACTTCTAGAAATTTATCCAAAAGAACTAACTAGAGGTCTGTACAAATATTTATATACATGAATTTTTAGTGTTGTAATATTTATAACACAAAAAATTAGATAAATCTAAATAACCCCAAAAGAACATTGGTTAAATAACTTATGATATATTACCGTGATAGAATACTATGTATTTTAAAATGTATTTTAGAAAACATTTAAAGGTGTGAGAAAATGTTCAAAATATAATGTGAAGTGGGAAAAGTACATTATGAAACATTACATATAATATAACCTTAATTTTATAAGTACCATTTATAACACTTAAATGTACTTATATTTATTTACCTTGTACATTGTACATATGGAAGACTAAAACATAAAACAAAATGTATATATGTACATATTAATCAACCATATTTTATATTTTATAATAAAATTTAGACTAAAAAGAGACCAAAATGTTAGCCATTATTATAGCTGGGTGGTGCTATTATATCTAATTAAAAACTAAAAAGCATTAAATGAAAGAACACTTATTAATAAATAAAAATTTCACAATGAAATACAGTAATTATTATCTTTTAGTGAGTTTTGTCTCTATATAGACAAAAGCTCTTGGTAGAAGAAAAATGATCAGAAGCACAATTGTCATGGGAGCTTTCTAAGTCTTTGTCAGGTCAAACAAGGACAAGAAATTTGAATCATATTACAAGGTCAGGTTTGATCTATATTAAACTTTATGCTGTACAGGTAATCTTCAAATTCAAGAAGTTGGGTATATAACAAAATACATCTTAAGAAAGAAGGAGGTACATAACAATGATGCTGTGATCAGGAATTACCGAATTAAAAAAAAAAAAAAACTCAGTAGAATAAATGTAGAGATGGTTCTGTAAAGAAAATAGCACTATGGGAAAAAAAAAAACAAAACCTAAAAAATTGATTCAAAGAACAACCACCAGAAAGGCACTGGATTTAAGATAGAATATATAATAGCAGATACAGAAGAAGTGATAAAATTATAAGAGAATTTTATGTAAAATTCTTTGATATTAAATTTGAAGAATATCATTTCAAGGAAAGTAAAGGTGGCCAAAATTAACTCAATAATAAATAGAGTAACAACCATAGGAAAAAATGAGAAACGTATTAAAGAAATAATTCAAAAGGCTTTATGCCAGATAATTCTGGTGAATTTTCTCCAAACTTTCAAGGAACAGATAATTTCTATGCTATTCTATTTCAGAATATTATAAATCTTCAGTTCACTTTATGAAACTCACATATGCCAAAACCAAAACCAAACATTAAAAAAGAAAGTTTAAAAAGAATTGCATTTGATTATAAATATAAAAATCTCCAATGAAATTCAACTCTATACTATTGTACACTGTATCCCCAACATGCAACTTTTTTAATATTAGGAAGACAATGGATTCAATGAGTAAAATACAAACGTTAAAAAAAAAAGACGTATGATGAAATATAACATGCACTTCTAAAGAAACAAAACTCTTGGAAGATTTGGAATAAACTGATCCTACCTTCATATGGTTAAGAATATTTGTCTGAAACCTGAGTTTGCCAATGGACTGAATATGGACCATTGTTTTAAATGTTTTTGTTTTGTCCTATGTATTTTGGGGAAACGGTTTTAGTTATAAACATTTTATAATTGAGAGATTTCATAAAAAATCAGAAGTTTCTCTTATGCAAAAAAAAAAAACAAAAAAAAAAAACTTAGGGGTTAGGGTTAGGGTTTCCAGTGTGAAAAAATGGCAGATCTGTTAGCAGTAGATCCACATTTTCAAAGGGTATAATAGGCTTAAGCTGAGCATCTCCTGTGTGCTCCATTCAGAAAGAGCCCTCTCCAGTTTGTCACAGTTTGCACCAAGCTCGCTATTCCAGTATTAAACTTAACAACAAAGATCATATTTAGCAGTATAATATATAAGAAGTCATTGTCATTCTTATTAGGAACACATCAAAAATGTCATCTATCACCTTTACTACTTAACTTTTCTGAAAGCTGTGGCCAATGGAAGAGACAAGAACTCAAAAAAAGGGTATAACTATTGGAAAGAAAAAATCAAAATATAATAATTTCAGCTGGAATGATTATATGTTAACATACACACCAACTATAAGCTTGTTGTAAATAATAAGATAGTTAAATAAATTGGTTAGAGGATAAATATTTCTAAAATTAGTAACTATTTTTTGTATCCCAGCAACCTCCAGTTAAACAATAAGATTATATTTATAATAGCAACAAAAATTTTAAAATACAAGGAATGTGTGGGAACAATATGAAAAAACTACAAAAGTTTATTGAGGTATAAAAGATTTGAATAAATGGACATACATACCAAGTTTCTGAAAATTGTAAAAATGTCAGTTCTTCCCATTTGAATTTATGGTTTTAACATTATCCCAATAAAAATTCTAAAGAATGTTTTCTAGAATGTGAAAAATTTAAATAAAGTGCATCTGGGAATGTAAACAAGTAAGAATAGAGAAAACTTTGGAAGAGGCTGTTTAAAGTGGGAGAACCTTAAAAATGTTCATAACCTTTTTCCTAATAATTTCATTTCCTGTAATGTATTTTAATAAAATAATAGGAAACATAGATAAAGATTTATTTATAAGATGTTCATCACTGCATTACTCATGATATTGAAAAATTAGGTTTATTAAAAACATCCTTCCACAATATGAAAATGGTATATAAATTATGGTTCATTCATATGATAAACTATCAGACATTCACTAAATGTCATGTTTGTGAACCATTTTTTTATGACATAGGATAAAGCTCATGATGTATTAATGCTTTGTAAAAAAAAAAAGCAAGATATAAAACTATGTTCAGCATGACTTCAGTTTAAAAAGATCTCAGGTTGGGAGAGTTACAGGTGATTTTTGTTTTCTATAGATCATATATTTCTAATTTTTATAAAATAAGAATGTATTTTATAATTAGAAAAGAATACAACAGTTTTTATCTTCTCAAGGGAAAAATATTTCTTAACCAAGAAATACCCTTAGTAGTGGGGTGATGTTTTTGGACAAAGGCACAGAACACACTTCAGTGGGGACCGTCTAGACTTGCTCTTCTCTCTCTTTACAACCTTTTCTGTTCATAGGTGATTTGTGTAAGAACTAATTAAGGAAGACCAGCATTAATCTATATTGGTTTTCACCATCAGGGCCTATTCTTTATGAGGCCAAATGAGAAAGGACTGTTTATATATAAATGCAAATCCCCTTGTCAATACATCTCCATATTCTGGTATGTTAGCTCCAATTTTTGTATTTTTAATAAGATCTTATCTCCCTTGTAGTCCAGCAACTGCTGGATCATTTAAAGACCATCCCGTAGTGTTTATGACAGCACAGATGGTTGCTATGGAAAAAATTGAGCTGTCCCTGATCCCATAACAAAAATGGGTTCGAAGCAGTTGATTTGGCCAAATTCAGAGCCTCTGTGAACCCTGGGAGTTCTGAATTTCCAATTTTCTTGAGCTGTTAGAAGTTTGTTTGTTTACTGTTAGCAACATAAAACTGTTTTGTTTCTTTTTCTTTCTTTTCTTAAAGAAATGTTTATTTTTTTAAAGACTCAAAATTCTGCTTGTATACCATGCTACTCTATCACAGTAAGCTTTCAGTGTGTTTTATAACCATATACACAGTTTGTTATATATACAAACATATACGTAATATTCTATTTTTATATAAGATTTTATAAAAACCATATATATCTATATACATATATTTTTATCCATAAAATAAATATAAGACAACATGAAAATACTGTTCCCTAGATTTGTGTTCAGAATCTACTGGGAATGATAGTAAAATCCTTTATTTTTCATAATTTCATGCAAGTGGAATGGACCACAGGTAGGGTGACCACATCGTTGATTGTTCTAAGTTGGACGCTATTGAGAGTGGAAGTAGGCACAATTAGTAACGAAGCAAGGGTGACATGTGTAAACTGAGACTGTCCTGAACAAAGTGAGATGTTGGATCACCCTGATCAGAAGAGATATATGAGATATAAGATATATATATATGAGATGTGTTATGAGTTGAATTGTGTCCTCCAAAATTTTCCATGTTTGTAACCTGATTTAGAAATAGGGTTGTTGCCAATGTAATCAGTTAAGATGAGGTCATACTGGAGTAGGGTGGGTCCTAATCCAATGTGACTGGTGTTCCTATACAAAGGGCACATTTGGACACGGACACACGCAGGGAGAATGCCATGTGGCCATGAAGGCAGAGATTGGGGCAATGCATCTATGAGCCAAGGAACACCAAAGACAGCCAGCAAACCACCAGAAGCTGGGGGAGAGGCATGAAGAGATTCTCCCTCACAGCCTCAAAAGGAATCAACTTAGCCGACACCTTGATCTCAGACTTCCAGCTCCAGAACTGTGAGACAACACACTTCTATTGCTGAAGCCATGTAGCCTGTGGTACTTTGTTACAGCAGCCCTACCAGACTAATACAGGATGCTCAACAACTTGCTCCCTAGCAGTTCTGGGGACATCACCCAGAAGTGCTCAAGACCTCCCCTCTCATGATGGCCAAGTAATAACTCTCTCATTCTTTCTTTGCTCAAATATCACCATCCAATGAGGAGAGCAAGAAACACACCCAAGCTCCATTTCTAATGATAACTTCAAGACCTCTGTAATCATCAGCCATCCAACAAAGAAGAGAGAGGAGGGAACAAAAAATGTCTTCAGAGGGCCACTCTTAGTGACAAGGTGATTCACCCCAGGAAAGGCGCTGGAGCAGAGCAGTTTCTGCCAAAGGTTGGGGGAGGTGTGCTAACAATAGGGGTCTCTTAAAAGTCCACGTAAGGAGCTGTAGACCTCAGAATTCTTTCCACTAATTGATGCAACCAGATGAATGCTCCCTGCCCCATGCTCACCCTCTAAACAGGAGACAGGAGGCTTAGGTCCTGAAGAGACTGAATCAGAAAGTCTCTGAATTTGAGGACATCTATTACAGAGCAGGTAGCGATGGGCTGAAAAAGGAAAACTAAGGGGTGAAGTGAAAACCCATACCCCGATCTTCAGAATGCAGCCAGGCTTACCACAGGTAAGAAATAGGACGATCCTTCTCTGGGTACCCAGAAACCATTCAGAGGAGGGACCTAAAGATACAGACATATGGGAGCATCTAGCAGAGATGCAGGTGCCACCCAGCCACTCTACAGTAGATGCTGCTTCCCACAGAGCTCCTAATCAGATGTTTAGTGCTTCATTCTTAAGTAGAATTGGACAGCCAGCAACACCTGGCATTTGAGGGAATCCTGCAACATAAAAGACAGAGTTCAAAATAAGCAGGAGGGCAAAGGAGCTTGGAGGAAAAAGAGACATTTCAAGAGGAGAAGAAAACTTCATGAAAGCAAAATATAATCAGTATTCTCAGATATTGTATCCATGAAACAGACAAGGATGATATGAAAAGAACAAGAGTTCTTACAAATTAAAAATATGATAGCAGAAAGAAAATATTCTGTTAAAAGATCTAGAGACAAAATGAAGGAACTCATCCAGAAAGCAGAATCAAAACACATAGAGATGAAAAAGAAATGAGAGAAGAGAAGAAAATAAAAGAATCAGCCTACTAAGAATGCTTACTAATAAGCATTATGGAAAGAAAGGTAAAACAAAGAGAAGAGCAAATTATCTCGATAGACAAATTTTTCTACAACTGAATGACAGGAGCCTTCCAAGTGCTAAACCAGTGAAATTAAAGAAGACTCACACTGAGGCATATCATTGTGGAACTTAAGAATACAGGGATTAAAATAATACTCTAAATATTTCCAAAGATAGAGACAAGGGACATTTACGAAAGGTCAAGAATAAGAGTGGAAAAGAACTTTCCAACTGCACCGCGGAAATTAGACAACAATAAGCAATGACTTCAATGTTATCAGTAAAATAACATTTTCACTTAAATTTGATACCCAGTGAAACTACCAGTCGAATGTGAGGGCATTTTCAGACATGTAAATTCTCAGAAAAAGTTATCTTTCATGCATCCTTTCTCAGGAAATTCTTGAAGGATGTGCTACAGCCAGAAAAAAAGGGGTATTCCAAGAAAGAGGAAGACATAGAATCCTGGAAAGAGGGAATCCAGCACTGCAGAGATGCAAAGGGAAACACCAGGGCAACAGCTGTGCAAGCGATCCAGTGAGCAGCCAGGCAAACTGGAGCAGGTGGAGCAGGGATGTTTCCAGAAAAAACAACATGAAACTGACAGAGCAACTTCTAGGTTTGACTTGGTGGAAAATTGTATTGAGAGTCGTTTTACAAAGTTGTTGGAATGTGTTTTAAGATTTGGCCAGAGCTTCAAAGAAAACTAAATAAATGTGAATATGAGGCAACAATTAACTTTAAGAAAATTTAAAAGTTTTACAAGAAAGAATATTAAATCGTAGAACACTACTTTGCTGGAAGATCCAGCAATATAGTAAACAATATTTCCATAGTTATAGTGATGAAAACACTGATTATGGACATAACCAAAAATTGGTTGAATAGAAAGGGAAAGAAAAAAGGTATATAGGAGAGCTAAAATTTTTGTCTATCATATGATCTCTAAATGGATAAATCAAGAGATATAAGTATATTATTTAGAAATACAGAAATACATACTAGAATAAATGGGTATGAGATGTGTGTGTGTGTGTGTGTGTGTGTGTGTGTGTGTGTGTGTGTATGGGAAGGGAAAATGAAGTTGCTGCTCTTTTTATTAAAAGATTTTTAGCACAATTTGATTTTTAAAACAATGTGTGTGTAAGTTATATTGATAAAAATATCCAAAAAGGAGGACAACAAAATTATGTTTGAGGAAAAATAATCTAGAAACAGCATGTGTCAGTATGTAGATTTTGATCTTGGGTAAGTGATTATCAAACATGAGTGGTTTCTCCTTTTTTCTTCTTTTTGGAGGCTTTTACTTCTAAGCATCTAATTTCTGTGTTTTGTTTTTGTGTATTATGGGGTACACTGTATCAAACTTATACTAGATAACCATGCTGTCTTAATGGGTAGGGCAAGATATTATTAAATCCAAAGGACACTTCTGATCATCATCATTTTTATATGAAGGTAAATAGCTGTTTAAACTGCAGGTGTTGTGGTATACTGTGATTTTTGTTGTAGCAAAAAGGATTTCATTCAAAAGAGCTCTTTTGCCCCAGTCTCTGTATATTCTATTCTCTGTTCGTAAGGGCATTGCATTTAATTTGCCGCCATAGCCTAATCATAATTTCACGTGCAGTAAAAGTTTTAACATTATCCTTTAAATTATGAGTGAAGAGGCAAAAAAATCCCCTTTTGTGAACAATAAATGAACTTATACATACTCAGTCATAAGCCATAGATTCCTTTTTCCCCTATTTTGCTTCTTTCACAATAGGAATTATAAAGTTGGTAATATAAACTCTTTCAGGAGCATTATAATTACTAAACTTGGGAATTCAGGGACTTGATTGCAATCAGTTGAGTGCTATGTATTCTGACTATGAATCTGATCCAAGTCATGCACAGATAACCAGTGTTATAATGCTGAGTCTTTCATTTGTCAGCTGGGTGACATTGGTCAAGACTTTGGTCATTTCATGCTTTTCAGCCTCTACCTATATGTAAATTGAAGAGCTCAGAATACCAGGGATGGCAAATAGTTTCTTTACATATGCCCACTCTGAGTGAATGATAGAGGCTACAGAGCTCTGGAAGAAGAATAATGAGACTATGTATGTCTGGGCTCAGCTGGAAACTGCTGAGTTTGATTAGTTATGTCTGCCTTGGACAGAAACTAGGAAAGTACCTATCCTTACCCCCATGTATTTGTCCACCCTAGTTTAGACGATCTTGAAAATTTATTTCAGGCTAAACATTATTTTATTCTAGCCTATGATTTCTATTTTCTACTTTGGACTCCGTGATTTTCTTTTTTAAATAGTGCATTTATTAGATTACACTAGATCTTTTTAAAGGTAAAAATTTATATAGTGCTCTTAGCCATTTTTAAAATTTTTTTTTAAGTTTTGAATTTTATTTTATTTATTTTTTTATACAGCAGGTTCTTATTAGTTATCCATTTTATATTAGTGTATATATGTCAATCCCAATCTCCCAATTCATCACACCACCACCAACCCGCCCCCCACTGCTCTTAGCCATTTAAAGGAAGGAAAATTCTGCTAAATAACATTTTAATGAACCAAATTAGTTAATTATGTAACATTACACCAGGAATGTTTGAAACATTAAACTTTTTTCCTCCATCAACTTTAGTATATTTAATGAACCAGTTTTGTAGACATAGATCATATGTAGTTGAAGAATCCAAGGACTAATACGTAGGGCAAAATGCTTGTTATTTTACATATCTCTTGGTGGGTAGATTTCCTTGATCTGTGTGACTTTTTCAGGAATGGAGTTACTTGAAGGTATTCGGATGTATAGGTTTTTATAGAAGTTCCTTTTTTTTTTTTTAAATCATGACAATTTGTGACACTTAGGGACTGACCCATTTGAGGTAATTTTGGGAGAAAATCCACTGTAAGTTGAAACTGGATTCTTCTTACTCCAAGCTTTTTTCTATCGTGATGCGTATGACTGCCTTTGTGTTTGTGTCTCCAGTAGGTTAGAGCCAGCAATACTAGCCCTTAGAGTGACTTCCTTCCAGACATATATCTGTTTTGCCTGGTGGTATTTCACTAAGGGAAAAGGGGTCAATTAATAAAATGTGAATAATAAAAATAGAAGTTTTGACATATGATATATCTTCTGCTTTTCCAACTTGAATATACTTTTAAAATAATGTATTATTCATATTTTACTATCAAAATATAAAAGAAAATGTACAGGAATTAATGCAAGAGCAATAATTCAGACATCTAAGTACCAGGTACGGCTCCTTCCTTAAACATTTTAGCTGCTACCAATTATTGCTTAATCAAGCTCTAGTTTCCCTTATCAAGGCTGAAGCTATTTCTAGAGGGAGAAGTTCTCCAGTGATGCTTTGTAGGTTTACAATGGCAGTGTGGGCTGAATGAACTGGCTGAAAACTTGCCGATTCATTCTGCTTTCTCCAGATCAGGTGTTAATGGTGTTTGAAAATAATTGCTGATTATAATTATTCTAGTTAGGATTTTTATGTGTTCCTCTGCCATATAATATAAGGGAGTACATAGTGTTCTTATCTTCAGTAGAGGCAGCCCAGCTCCTTTTGAACACCCTTTCTGTGTGGTGAATTGTCTTCCTCAAGTGTCCCACCTCCCTCAGGTAGAAAACACAGAACTTGCTTCCCAGCAAATTTTTATTTTTTAACATCTTTATTGGAGTATAATTGCTTTACAATGATTTGTTAGTTTCTGCTTTATAACAGAGTGAATCAGCTATACATATACATATGTCCCCGTATCTCCTCCCTCTTGCGTCTCCCTCCCACCATCCCTACCCCGCCCCTCTAGGTGGTCACAAAGCACCAAGCTGATCTCCCTGTGCTATGCAGCTGCTTCCCACTACCTATTTTACATTTGGTAGTGTATATATGTCCATGCCACTCTCTCACTTTGTCCCAGCTTCCCCTTCCCCCTCCCCGTGTCCTCAAGTCCATTCTCTACGTCTGCGTCTTTATTCCTGTCCTGCCCCTAGGTTCTTCAGAACCTTTTTTTTTTTTTTTTTTAAGATTCCATATATATGTGTTAGCATATGGTATTTGTTTTTCTCTTTCTGACTTACTTCACTTTGTATGACAGACTCTAGGTCCATCGACCTCACTACAAATAACTCAATTTTGTTTCTTTTTATGGCTGAGCAATATTCCATTGTATATATATGCCACATCTTCTTTATCCATTCATCTGTCGATGGACACTTAGGTTGCTTCCATGTCCTGGCTATTGTAAATAGAGCTGCAATGAACATTGTGGTACATGACTCTTCTTGAATTATGGTTTTCTCAGGGTATATGCCCAAGTAGTGGGATTGCTGGGTCATATGGTAATTCTATTTTTAGTTTTTTAAGGAACCTCCATACTGTTCTCCATAGTGGCCGTATCAATTTACATTCCCACCAACAGTGCAAGAGGGTTCCCTTTTCTCCACACCCTCTCCAGCATTTATTGTTTGTAGATTTTTTGATGATGGCCATTCTGACTGATGTGAGGTGATACCTCATTGTAGTTTTGATTTGCATTTCTCTAATGATTAGTGATGTTGAGCATCCTTTCATGTGTTTGTTGCCCAGCCACTTTTGTAGCTGGGCATGTGCCTGTGATCTGCACCCCATCAATCACTGTACTTACCCGAGACATGACTTACAGTTTGAAGGAGGGGCTCTATGGAATCCTTTTTGCTTTTGAGGTGGATGTCCAGACATCCAGGTTTGGGAGATGGCGGGAGCTGCAAGGTTTGCATCCTGGGCAGAAACGGAAGATGTGGTGGTGGTTAAGTGCAATTAAGTTCTGGCAGCCATGCAAATGGGACACCCACTGCTCAGTGCTGGCCTAAACTTTGGTGGTTTAGGCCACGAAACTCCTCATACCATTTTGGACCTGGTTTGGAAGCCTCAAGCCTGGTTCTCCAGCCATCCAGCAATTCAATGTGTTCTACAGTATTCTTTTATAAACTCCTTTGGTACTTGCTCCATTAGAGTCAGTTTCAGTTGCTTGAAATTAAGAATTTTGATGGACACATTGTTCTCTCAGGAGAATATTCTTTCTACTAGATTCTGCCAGGAAATTTTGTGTCCTGCTGTCACATGATCAATAGAAATGTTTTAAGAAAAACCATGGTAACATAGACCACGTTCGATTTTCCCAGTGCTTGACTTGGAAATTTAACACACATTTATTGAGTACTTACATGTGAGCCTATGCTGATGTTGGGATAGCATGGGAGGTGATAGCAGAGACTATAAAGATAAGAAAACAAAATCCCATAGCTTTAATTTAAAACAAGTCTACATGGAATTATTAAATTATTTTTTAATTACTCTAGCAATCTCTAGTAGTCTTTAAAAATATATAGTTTCAAGTTTCTTGCAGAAGAAGCTTCTTGACTTCACTTCTTAAAGAAGATTTGTATTTGTTTTTCTTGTGCATTTGAAATATATTTTCCACAAATGCTTACTGACAGATAAACAAAATGTGTTATATACTTACAATGGAATATTATTCAACCTTTAAAAAGAAGGAAATTCTGACACATGCTACAACATGGATGAACCTTGAATACATTATTCTAAATGAAACAAGCCAGTCAGGAAAGGACAAATACTGTAGGATTCCACTTACGTGAGAGACCTAGAGTAGCCTAACACATAGGGATAAAAAGAAGAATGGTGGTTATCAGGAGCTGAGGGGAGGAGGAATGGGGAGTTATTGTTTAATGGGTGCAGAGTTTCTGTTTGGGAAGATAGAAAAGTTCTGGAGATGGATGGTAGAGATGGTTGCACAAAAATGTGAATGTACTTAATGCCACTGAACTGTGTACTTAAGATGGTTAAAATGGTAAATTTTATGTTATGTATATTTTGCCACCATAAAAAATAATTTCTAACCAAACAATATATACTACTACGAACAAGGTTAAGAAACTGATTTCCTTACAATCACTAAGGAAATTCTACCTGGGAGATGAGAGTGATGTAAGGGGAAGAGCAGGAGCCTAGGTGGTGTAGAGGGGGCTCTTGCTGGGTATCAGCTTTGTAATTAGCTAACACTACCTAACCTGGCCAAACCTCAGTTTCTTCTTCTATCAAATGGGTAAGACGAGGAGAGGGGCATTTCATTTCTACAATGCTCTCATTATTTGACCTCAGTTTTAGAACCAAGGTTATCCTTGACTTGAAACATTCAACTCCTCTGCTGATGAATAAACAGATATTCAGGAAATTACATTTGTCTTTTGGAGAAATGGTTTCTTTCAGAATATTCTCACAGAGCAAATGCAAGCACCAAAAATGTAGGATTTTGAGAATGTGGAGTATTTCCTGTACCCATAATCCTTCCCTCCTAGAGACTGTCTATGGTGTAGAAATCCAATTCCCATCCAGATTTAAAAATGCAATTCAGGTACCTGATAAGATGGATGCAGGAAAATCATGTTATTATATTTTGAATCTCATAATATGTACGCATTCAAAGCCATACTTCATTTTAGTGTTAATATTTAGGCCCCTACATTTAGGCTCCTTATACAACAGTAAACATCGAGACAATATTTATTGGTCCACAGCTCCCCTAGGCAGATCAGACCATTCAACACAGGAGTGGTGTTTAATTGGCAGGTTCTACGTTACCAGCTAAATAGTTGGGCACACTCAGTAAGCCTGCAGACCGAGAGAGCTTTCAAGGCCAGTCTGGAGGCAAATAACTTCTTGTAATCTATTGCTTAGAACTATCTCAGTTGTAGGAGAAGTCTGTCTTGAGGGAATATGTATTGTTCTTGAAAATGCCGCAATACCAGTAGGAAACACAAACAGTAGACTCAAAAGAAGCAAGGAACTGCAGACTGAATAAACAGCCCACGACCACCCATTTTCCTGGGAAATACATACCCAAGACTGAATTGTCCTGTTGCAGGCTTATCGGTCATCTACCTCTTCGAGATAGGTCAGTCTTGGATGACATTTGCTCTTGTGCCCCACAGGAGGCTGCCAACTGTTATCATAGATCATCCACTAGAGGGTGACAACCACATATGCTTAGGGATGGATGGCTATTCCATAGACATGGTACCTAGGCACATTCCAAAGTCCTGAGTAGTTTCTTGAAGCTCATCAGCCTAAGTGGTTGGACTTTCACTTCTAGAATCTCCCATATGGAGGAGAGGGGAGGAACTATGATTTTTCCTCACATTTATGGGCTGTGTTGTACTTCCTTTTCAGACTTAGCTAAGAAAAATAAATAGATAGATAGATAGATAAATAGGTAGGTATTTTTGTTTGTTTTTGTTATTTAAGCAGAAGGAACACCTCTCATCAGTTTAGATTGGGGAGGAGAACTCCCCAACAGTTGGAAGGAGAACTTGCTGGCAATTATTTGTGATTTTTTCTTGATACTGTTATGGATCTTTGTGACAGTTTCAGTAAGTAGTTTCAGAGAGGTTACTTGGGCTAAAATGTGGGCTATGTATTATAAAGCTTAGAGCAAAATTCTTAAAGCGAAACAGGGTAACCTTTGATTAGAAGGTTTTGTGCATTTCCAGCTGGTATCATAATATACTAAAATGTGTGAGATAAGTTAGTGAGTCTGAGTCTTAGTTGGGATGTGGGTGTGGAATCTGGGATTACTGACATGAGAAATAATAACCATTTAATGGGCACCCAGGCAGCAGGCTCAAGCCCATGCAGACACCACGGTAGCTTTCAAATACATGGGATATATTCTTACTTGTGTTTCTCCCCAGCCATGTTTGGGGAGCATTTAAGCAGTTCTTCATAGAGCTCTGGGCCTTGTCCTTCACATTCCACAAAAATATTTCAATTTTAGGAACAAATCTTGGGAAACCAGGACTTTTCAGATTACGTGTGTTTAAATCTTCTGTATACTACTTAGACAAACATATTGAGTACTCTTTTTTTTTTTTTTTTTGAACGGGACAATGGCCTTTGTAGCAGGCGTGAGTATAAGCGCCTATGTTAATTGCTTTTATAGCTCTTCCCAGTGCTTCACTCAGGGCTATGTACATGGTAAGTACATATGTTGGTAATATTATATAATAATATAATATATAATATAATTATAAATTAAATATATTAATATAATAATATAATAATTGTAAATAAGAAAATCCATCGTCAATTAAGTGATGTGTTTATGATGCTTCTTGACACTTCTTTCAGTTTAAACAGAAACCAAATTGGTTTCCTTTATGTGTGACTTTGGCAGAGTATCTATACATGTTCATCAATGCTCCTTCTTGCCTTTGTGGTTACTGGTTTTCAGAGGCAGTGTTTATTGTAGACTAAAGCTTTGGGAGCCAGACAGACCTGGGTTCAGTAGGTTTACATTGCTGGGTTTTATAAGGATTAGAGACAAATATATGTATAATGCCTGGGACAAAATGATAAAATTTTGTGTATTAGTTATTGTTTCTAGCTGTATTAGTAATGATAATAATAATAGGTATGTTGGAAAGCTAGATAGAAGATGCAGAGAGGAGATGGTAGGGAGAGCATGGTACACATCTGAATTAGGCCAGTCTGGTTATTTGCAAGTTCTCTTTCAGCAAATATTTGTCCAGTACCTTCAATAAGGAGCACTCTTCTAGGCATTAGGGGCCAAGTGGAGAATGACAAAGTCCCCGCCCTGATGGACATTACCTGCTGGTTTCATTGTCATGGAGAAACCAGCAGTGTACTTAGCAAGATAATCTTTTAATAGCACTTTTTCTGGCCTGTTTCTATTTAAATTTTTGAAAACTTTTTTTTTTTTTGGTAACAGCTTTATTGGGATACAATTCACATACCATACAATTCACCCATTTAAAGCTTATAATTCAATGATTTTTAGTATATTGAGTTGGTCAACCACCACTACAATCAATTCTAGAACACTTTCAGCACCCCAAAGAGAAACTCTATACCTTTAAGTAGTTATTTCTCCCTCTTTCCACTCTACCCCCCTTCAAGGCAACCACTAATCTACTTCCTGTCTCTAGACATTTTCATATTCTGGACATTTTATATAAATGGAATCATACAATGTGTGGTTTTTTGTAACTGGCTTCTATCACTTAGCATAATGTTTTCAAGGTTCGTCCATATTGTAGCATATATCAGTATGGTCCTTTTTTATGGCTGAAAACTTTTTAAAAGTCTCCTTAATGCATATTAAATACTAATATGTTGATGGATTGATGCATTTTTTTTTTCTAGTCTGTGGGGTACTGTCTTGATTTCTTCCTCACCACTCCTTCTCCTACCCTCCCTAAGAAGGGTTTTCTCTCCTAGTCTCTTCGGAAGGCAACTACACTCCTGCTGCTGCTGCTACGTATTCCAGCTTTAACTTCTACTGAAATCTGGAGCATGTGGCACCTACTTTTGCAATGACAGGAAATCTGGTTTCTGTCCTTTATTTCTTCCCAGTCCTTTCATTTTGCCTCTGTGCACCCTCCAAATGTAATGGCGCCAGGATTCTCTAAAGAACTCTGTAGAATTGGCCTTAGAATGGAAGCTTCAAATGATATCCAAAGATACATGAACCAGCCAAAGGAGAAAGTGGTGGGATGAAGAAAATCAGGAATGACAGCCAGGGAATTTTCACAAAATTGGGACAGACTGTTGTTACTTATTCTTATGCCTGACGGACTGAACATTTCCCACAAGGGCTTGGTACCATCTAGGACCTGAAGATATGCTGCATTTTTCCTAGCGAACTCCAGACTCTATTTTACTCTCACTTCCTTTCTTCTGGGTTTGGCCCATGCAAAGCCCACTGATAAGTTATAAATGACTTATCAAGCATTAGTGTTTAGAGAGTAGACGGCTCCATAAATACCTACTTGGCCTCATTAAAAAGCTACAGTGATTAAAGAGAATGATTAGTGTGGTGCCAGAGGGGAAAGAAGAAAATCCAACATCTGACTCAAACCCGGCCAGACCTCTTCTCAGGACAGACTGTTCGTGTCATGCAGGAGGATCTGGCCTGCGCGCTGTGAAACAGAACTTAGGAGGCGGCATCTGAGGAAACTCCACACTGGGGCCTGTCAGGGAAAGAGTTATGAAAAGTGCACACGTTCTCAGAGACGATTACCCTCTTGCCCTCCACGCCTCCTTCCCAACCTCCCTTTCCACTCCCTGTTGCCCCCCTGGAACTTAAAACATTATTAAAACAGGGAAACCTATAACTGGTATGAAATGACCCTCAAATGACTGCTTAATTACAGCGAAATGAAAGCCGGGGGGCTACAAATAACCAGTAACTGTCCCGGCTGTCACTGAAGAGGAGCCCGCGCATGAGTCATGAGTCATGAATTAGCCGCTAAGTGTTTCACTTCCAGCCACGGGCCGCCCGCCCCTGCCCTGCCCGCGCTGTCCCCTCGCGGCCTCCCACGCCAGGCCCCGCGCCGCGCTCCGCGTCTCAGGTCGGGACCGGGCGGCGGGGCTTCTCCTCGGAGGCGTTTGTTGTTACTCCGAGGGCGCAGGAACTCGGCGGCCCGACTCCCCCTGTAGCCCCCGGCCGTCGGTGGGGGAAGTCTCCCAGGCTGCACAGGAGACAGGCTGACTGAAGGAGCGCAGCCAGCGCGGCTGCAGATAAGTTAATGTACACAGAAAGGATGTAAATTACCACGACCCTCAGCAGCAGGACATTGGCCAGGGCCCTGTCAGGGAGAGGACAAGCGTCGGCGGGCCGGGGGCTCGCTGACATCCACCCCGAGATGGAGCCGCCAGGCGGCCCGGCCGGGGAGGACCTTTTGGAGCCAGGCTTTCCTTGAAAACAGCTGCGTGTCCCTGACACCTCCAAACTAATGCATTTTTAATCAGGGGAATTAGCTCTAGGCGTCCCATATTTTTCCAAACCCCCTCTCTTGCAGCCACGTCCCCGTCCCCGCCCCACTTTAGTGACTGGCAGTCCCATTAGGTTTCTTTATCGACCCTGAAGTCTCCCGCTGCTCCCACGCACTCCAGACCCCGCCACCTTTGAAAACCTCCCGTGCCCACCCCCATCCTCCTCCTCTGCCTGGTCCTCTCCAGTGCAACTTTCGCCCCCACCCTTCCCTCTGTTTATACAGTGACATCACAGCCCCTGGCTCTTCAAGGCTCAGAGAAAACAGTTCAAAAAGGCAAACAGGAAAGCCGGCTCGTCGTAGGCACCGGGCGAGATTCGGTCCAACTGAGGCGGGGCTGCACGTGCGCGTCCACCTCTGTTGGAGCCCAGCTCCTTAAACTATCAAGTCGCTGGGACACTGCTTCGCGGGAGTGTGCCCCATGTCAGTTTTAGGGGAAATCTTGTGCGAGCCACTTAGAGGATTTACAGTTTTCGAATAGCCAACACCAGAAAAAGTGAAAAGAACAGGTGAAATTAATTTTAAGAATATTATTTAACCCAGTATATCCAAAATATGCTTTCAACACATGATCAATATAAAAAATTATTAATGAGGTATGTTATATTCTTTTTGTTACGCTAAGTCTTTGAAATCCATCATGTATTTTATGCTAACAGTACAGCTCAATTTAGATACTAGTTTTCCATTGGAAGTACTCGATCTGTATTTAGAGTTCATAAAACTTGCAGTTGGAAAAGTTGATTTACATACCCAACTTGTTCCAAACATATTTAAACGTTTCCTAATAACTGAATTCAGTATTAGTTTTTAAATTTAAATTAATCAAAATAAAGTAAAATTGAATTTAAATTAAATTTAATGTAAAACTCCCTCAATCACACATTTCAAGTTCTTAATAGCCAGTACAGCTAACGGCTATCCAACAGCAGATATAGTTACTTAGCCTCTCCAAGTTTTGCTCTTGTTATTACAAAATGGCATGTAATAGCTATTTTTGTAAGAATTAAATTCAAAAGAGCAATGCGTATAAAGCTCTCAGCACAGACAGGGCCTGGTACGTAGAAAGTGCTCAGTAATGAAGGCCACTCTGAGGATTATTTCTCTTCCCCACTTGGGCAATTGCCCCTCCGTCATCCTTAAGCCCCATGTGACATACTGCTTCCCTCCAGCTCTTAGGGAAATGTTGTTAAATGAATTTACACTAAGCTGCCAAGAATGAACAGAGTATTCAAACAGGCATGTGCCCTTCTGTCTCTCCTTACTAGACAACCTCCCCTCACCCCCAGTACACCTACAGCTTCATTTATTATCTATGTATGAATCACTCCCAACTCTGTAAGTAGAACACAGATCTTCAGAGCTGTATATCCAACTGCCTAGTAAAGATCTTGACTGAGATTTTCCAAACATATTTTTAACTCAACCCACCAAAACCTGAATTTATTATTATCATCCCTAACGTGCCTCTTGCCTCTCCTGGGCTCCCTTATTAGCTTGGTGCTGCCATCCTTCATGCCTGATGACTCAGCCAAAATCAGGCAGTCATTCGAAGCTCTTCTTTCTCCTTCATACTTCTCCTCCACCCAAATCTGTAATCAATCACCAAGACCTGTAAATTCTTCCTCCAAAAAAGCTCCCAAATCCATATATGTCCCTCAACCTTCATGGCCACTGTCATCCTTTGCTTGGGTATTACTACTGGTCTTTCTGCCTCTACCTTTGCCTGCCTTCAATCCACTCTCCATGCTTCAATGAGAATAATTTTTCAAAAGCATGAATCCAGTCATTCAACAGCTCTGCTTAAACAGTTAAATAGCTTTCAACTCTTCAAAAGAACCTACGAGGCCCTTCAGGAACTTGTCCTGCTTACCTGTTTTTACTTGTCTTTTACAGTAACCTTCACCACCACCTCCTTCCCCATTCTAGCGACTCTGAACCTCTTTCAGTTCTTCTGACACACCACATGTTCCCTGATGGAGGAGCTCCAACACATGGCCATATTGGCTATGCCTGGTTGCTTCGTATTTATGTATATCCTACAAGTCATGTCTCCATTCTGAGAAGGCATTTTATGCACAGCTAGATATTTCTTCCCATTTTGCCATATGGCAACCTGACTGCTCTATTTGACTATTTCTGTTTCAGAGAATCCCTCAGTCCTGGGCTTCCAATTAGAAAATGCCACCTCCTCTCAAAAATCTACACATGACTCCTCAAGAAGTCTTTTGGGATGCTAAGACTTTAGGTTATTAAATGTGCACGCTGGCTATTGTTTATTGTCTGTTTCCATTACACAGCACCAATTTTTATAAAGTTTCCTTTCTTTGTTTCACTTTGACTACAGAAACTAGCTAAGATACATTGGCACTAGGACTATCTATTGCTTGTAAAAGTTTTGGTCAAAAGGAGTGTTGATGTTGGAGCTGTGAGAAAAACAAGGATCCTACCTTGCAGGGTTGGGAGTAAGAAAGGAATGCTAAAAGTTTACTTTAAAATGGTAGACGTTTGGGTGCCAGGCAAGAGCAGCGGTAGAACCTTTCAAAAACCAGCCCAGAGTCTAACAAGGTCTGCCAGAGCTCTGGGCAGGCGTCACTAGCTGGCTCTTCTCCACACCTCTTGTCCTCCTGTTCCTCTTCTCCCACCTCCCAGACACACAGAGTGTGAGGAGTCAGCATTTGTGCTGACATTGGAGCCGGACGGGCAACCTGAGACTGGTAGATCAGGGTAATGATGGGTAGGTATTTTCCCAGAGGCCCAAAGTGAGCAGGATTTGTACATCTGGTTTCTGCCTCTAACACCTCCAGGCCTAGGGATGGATTCCCAGTGATCTCCTTCCATCAAAGAGCTTGATCCCTGGAAAGGCGAGTGAAGATGAAACTTCAGCTCTTTGTCTGGCTCCAGGATAAAGCTATGTGAAACTGTCAAAGCAAATATCAAGTTGCCTTGGAAAGCTGTAAATTCCTTTGGCTTTGGGTCCAGGGGGTTTGTCATGTAGCTCAACGGAAGATGAGTCTGTTGATCACAGGTCATTAGCTGTGAGGTTCTAGAGCTCGGGGCCAAGTGCAAGCTGCTTTATATAACACCAAGTCTAATGCTGGCCTCCAGTAATGCTTAGCAAATGTTCTTTAATTACTGCTCGAGATGAAGACAGTGAAGACATTTGTTACGTGCTTGCCTACTGATGCACATTTCATCTGATTAAGTAGAGGTGCTGATAAGTTTTATCAAAGGGACTACAAATAAAAAATGGAATAATTATAAACGCTGTTGTAATAGAACATGGCTGAAGATCTTCAGAAGGAGATGGAGAATTCCAAAATATTTATTTGTTGGTTGGCTTATTTTTGCTAGATTCTTTATATATTGAAGTAGTATTAACATTAAATTCATGCTACAAAAGTCAGATTGAAAAGTTTAGAAGTTACCATGAGTGAAAACTCCCTTCCTCTTTTATAGTTTGGTAAACAGGAATGATGGATGCTTAAGTAATGTCTTTCCAAAGCTTCTTCTTT
Organism: Eschrichtius robustus; assembly: GCF_028021215.1. Classification (NCBI taxonomy): domain Eukaryota; kingdom Metazoa; phylum Chordata; class Mammalia; order Artiodactyla; family Eschrichtiidae; genus Eschrichtius; species Eschrichtius robustus. The sequence continues at coordinate 39,792,894 of NC_090837.1, read as the reverse complement.
CATTGCTCTGCAGTGTTCAGAAAGAAAGAAAATACTTAAGAAAAGAAATTTTGATCACCCATAGCTGCAGCATTAACTATATCTTACTAGTCTTTTTGTGCTATATTTAGCATTCTGAATTTCTAACAATTATTTTACCCATATTTAACAAGTATTTCCCCCATGTTAATATAACTCTTTATTAATATTATTTTTAATGTCTACAGACTGTACTATCATATAGATTTGCCTCACTTAACCACTTACCTAATATTGGTTATTTGGGTTATTTTATTTTAAAATAAGAGTTTTCAAAATACTCACTCATGGGTAAATTTTCATTGGTTTTATAATCATGGCAATATTTAATGTACATATGGTAATATTTAATCTTAATGAGTATGCTGTTGGCAAAAATTAAAAGAACCAGAAGTTTTATGTTGAAATCTTATGAAAATCAGCACAATACAAAAAGAAAAGCAATCAACCAGTTTCACAGAGCTTCCAGTTTCACAAATTGTGGCCTTTTCAAGTAGAGATTTTTTGTTCCTCCATGGGAAGAGCCAGATAACTAAATAATTCTAGGAAAGATGCACTGTAGAAGCACGACAGGGGAGCAAACCCAGTGTAGATGACCATGACATGTCCCCTAGAGAGGTGACATTTAAACCAGGACCCAGAGGATGAGGAAGCATTGAGAACCCCAGTTATCCTGGCATACTCAAATACTTTGGGGGATAACACTGGTTAAAACCTTTCTAGAAAGCAATATGCTAATACGTAAGGAGGGTCTTAAATATTTTTATAAATTTTGGGAGAAACAAATATTCCGAAGTAATCAGAAAAGGTGAAAAAAAAGTTAGTGAACTAAGATGTTCATCTTAACATGATTTGTAATAGAAAAAAAAAGAAACAATTTATATGTCTAAAGCTAAGAGAATGGCTGTGTATATGTCTATGCTAGAATGTATGCATCATTAAAAAGTATGCTTAGAGGGATGGAAAATTAGTGAGAAGATTGTTCTGGAATAAAAGACACGTAACGAAACACAATGCATGAATTGGTTTGCTGGAAGAAAAACAGCAAATATCATTTGGGGGCAATTAAGAAAATCTGCATATGAACTGAATATTAAATGACATTAGGGAATAATCACTAATATTCTGTTGTGGTATGGGTATAGTGATTATGTGGGAGAATGTTCTTATTTATAGGGGATGCATATTGAAATATTTAAGGTTGAGATGCAATGATTAATGCAATTTACTTTAAAATATTTCTCCAAAAAATACAGATATATGTGAAAACATACACACATATATAGATAAATAAAGCAAATATGGCAAAGTATTTATAATTATTAAATCTAAGCAGAAGATATGTAAGGATTCATTGTATTTATCTTTTGACTTTTGTATGTTTGAAAATTTTTATAACAAGGAAATACATTATGTAGCCTTATTTAGAAAACCAGAAAATATGTTATAATGGTACAGTGATTATATTGAAATGGTAGATTTATGGATGATTGTTATTTCCTGCTTTATACTTGGATGCATTTTCCACAATGGGTATATTTTGTTTTTATTATCAATAATTAAAGCCATATTCTATCGAGCACTTATTGGGCTCTATGCTTCGCATGAATTATTCTATTTAATTCTGACAACAACTCTAAGAGGCTGGTATTATTACTCCCTTTTTATAGCTGAGGAGACTGATATTTAAAGAGAATATATGAATGCCCACTGATATATGGCAATGTCAGGATTTAACCTCAGCACAAATTATGCTTTTACAATTCAAATTTAACTTTCAAAATATTTACTAAAATAGAAAGAAACTATCTACATAAGTGGAGATTTCACCCTAGAGGCAGAGTAGTAATATGGATTTGGAAGTTGGAAATTATGATTCAGCCCTGGCTTTGCAGTTTGCTGCCTGTGTGGTCATGAAGACAACCTCAAGTTCTGTACGGGGGGGCGGTATTTAAGCCTGCTCTGTCCTCCTCACAGAGATGTCACCTCTGAGCAGTGCACGTGTGAGTGTATCAGATTCTCCTACGATGTAAGGCGTTATTGTCACTGCTCTGAGGTCTCAATAGTGTATCCCAATATCTAGAAGAATACCAGCTATAATTTTGATGCCTGACTTTTTGAGCTTTTAGGATTTGATTCCATTATCATGAAAACATCTTTTAGTGACATCTTTGTTATTTTTTTTTTTACATTGAATTTTTTAAAAATTTATTTATTTTATTTATTTATTTTTGGCTGCGTTGGGTCTTCGTTGCTACGTGCGGGCTTTCTCTAGTTGTGGTGAGCGGGGGCTGCTCTTTGTTGCTGTGTGCGGGCTTCTCATTGCGGTGGCTTCTCTTGCTGCGGAGCACGGGCTCTAGGTGCGCAGCCTTCAGTAGTTGCAGCACACGGGCTCAGTAGTTGTGGCTCACGGGCTCTAGAGCACAGGCTCAGTAGTTGTGGCTCATGGGCTTAGCTGCTCCGCAGCATGTGGGATCTTCCTGGACCAGGGCTCAAACCCGTGTCCCCTGCATTGGCAGGGAGATTCTCAACCACTGTGCCACCAGGGAAGCCCTTTTTTTTGGTTTTTGTTTTTGCTATGATTGCAAAGAATAAGAATAGGAAATTCCTCCTCATTTCTTGGTAAGCCCTGGCTGGGAAATCTACCCTTCTCACTTGTTGGGCATAGCTGATGAGCTAGGAGTAAGTGTCTCTGAAAGATGGCCTCCATGAAAGACAGAGGGACAAAAGAGGAGTGGGTGTGTAAGGCTGCAGATCTATGAAGAGTGGGCTTTCATTTCTCACTTTGCAAATCTGTCAGCCTATTCCCTATTTTCAATATTTTAATCTAGGCCCAGGCAACCCAGTAGAAACTACAGTGAATTATTATTGAATGGATGAATGGCTGTTGAGAAAACTTGTTCTTTTTGTGTAATTTCCTATCACTAGCATGAAATAGTCAAGAAATTGCCCTTGTTGTGAAAACTTCAACTCAGTAACTCAGAGGTAAAGAAAACTGGCATAAGAACATTAATTCTCCATTTGGACAGAATGTCTGAACTTTGTGAGGTTCACCCATCATTGTTGTAAAACTCTAAAGATAAAGTTTATTTTGGAAGTTCTGCTACAACCTCAAGCATCACGTTACCAATAGCACAGCAGTGGGGAAAACAGAAAAGACCAACATTCTATTTCCGAATACACATCTCTGTTGTTTTAAAGTTCACAGTGTTTGCTTTACTAATTCAGAGAAGATCACAAATTATGTCTTAGGTTAGTGTTTAACATTTTGCTTTTCCAAAGTAACCTTCTTATTACCAATGCCACTGATGACGATCACAGGAATAATAAACTCATATCTTGAATGGGAATAAAAAGCATGACCTGAATTATCTTTGACTAGGATTGGCCACCCTCAAACCTCTCAACATTTGTCTGTTTCTTATTACTGATATAAGCAATGATGTAAATGTACCCATTTTGGGGTAAGCAAGCAAGAAAGCTAGCTAAGATCTCCTATGGCAGCCCGTATAGAGTCAGGTTGTGTGTGGGTGTATGGTGGGGGGAGCAGGGGGCTAAAGTCACACCATCTCATTGGGATACCCTAAAGTCTGTGCAACCAAGAAAATAGTTGGCTTCCCTGGCAGAAAGCATCACACAAAATTACACAGGGTTCTTGGAAGGATAAGGTTGTAGCCCTGGGGACACCGGAAGCCAGTGATTGGCAGCAGAAAATAATGGCTTGTGATTAATGGTTGGAAGCCTTCTGATAAGCTCCTTAGATACCAAAACATCAGAGGAATGTATGACAAATATGGCTCCAATTTATTTAATCTTACAAACCATAATAATCTGAGCTTCGTAAGGTTTATTTGAATTGTTTCTCTTATCTCTTTGTCTTGAAGATTTAAATTAAATTTATTTTTTTGACTTGAGTTAGTTCAATTTCTTTAAAAATATTTTTACTCTGTAAATTAGTATACTGTGATGGTTAATTTTATGTATCAACTTGACTGGACTGAGGACTGTCCAGATAATGGCTAAAACATTATTTCTGGATGTGTCTGCAAGGGTGGATCTGCAAGAGATTGGCACTTGAATCAATAGACTGAGTAAAGACCATTACCCTCCCCAATGCAAGTGGGCATCAACCAATCCGCTGAGCACTTGAGTAGAGCAAAAAGGCAGAGGAAGGGCAAATTCTCCCTCTCTGCCTGAGCTGAGACGTACATCTTCTCCTGCCCTCAAATACTGATGATGCTCAATGGTTCTCAGACCTTGAGAGTCAGACTGAATTATACCACTGGCTTTCCTGGTTCTCCAGCTTGTCGAGGGCAGATCATGGAACTTCCCGTCCTCCATAATCATGTGAGCCAATTCCTATAATAAATCTCTTCATATATATATATATATATATATATATATATATCTCCTATTGGTTCTGTTTCTCTGGAGAACCCTGACTAATACATTAAGTGACAGTTCTAACACTAAACTAAGTGTGGTAAAGAATATAAAGAAATAAATGTCATGATACATCCTCAAGGAACTTTGTTAGGGTCAAAGGAACAAGAAATAATGTTTAGTGTGTGGTTAGATTAGTCAGTGAAAGCTACTGAACAGCAACTAATGAATCCTGTTTGTTGATTCATGTCATCTATTCATTCACTGTAAAACCCTTCCTGAATTCCAAATGGCAGTAGGTGATTATGCTAGTGAGGAATGTCCATTCTTATCAGAACCTCAGTAGTTTGCAGAAGCCACCTAATCCACCCTTTGCATTTGGATTGGCAGTTTTTCTTTTTTCTCTATTTTTTAAAATTTCCATTTCCAAGGCTTAAAGGTAGTTGTGGAATGTGCTTTTCCTTTTCAGAGAATCCAGTGCCAGCATTGTTCCCTCAAGCTAGCAAGTCTCAGGCTTTGAGATTTTAGTTTAGTGCTGACCATTATATTTGTTTTCACAGTGAGAAAATCTAAATCATTTTGGGCACTGGTTCAAGGTTACATGATGAGGGCATGAACCCCATGCCTGAACTCACTAACAAACTTGAATCATAGTTCCTGAGCATTGGTTATGCCAGGAGATGAGATGGGGTCCAAGTCACACCATCACTGTTCAGAGAACTTGCCAAACAGACTTCAAATTTTTGACATTGATCCCATTTCCTCATTTCTCAGCCTGGAATTATATGAAGCTTATTTTCATTTCTTGCTTAAAGTTTTACCCTGCATGATCGTGGGCACTGGGATTGTCGGGGTCACTGGTATCCTCCATGGCTAAATCCACAGATCTGTTCTCAGTCCTCATTTTACTGGAATTATCTGAACAGCTGACATAGTTGATCAATCCCTCCTCCTTAAAGCACTTTCTTTACTTGATCTTTGGGACACCACATTCTCTCTGTTTTCCTCCTACCTCGCTGGCTCTTCCTTTCCATTGTCCATTGCTCGTTCTTCCTCATCTTCCTCACCTTCTAACATTGGACGCTAAACCAAGCTCATGATCATTCCTCTGAACTTTTTTGTGATCCAGTTTTTCCCACTTCAGGAAATGACAACCCTTTCCTTCTAGCTGCTCAGGCTAATAGCTTGAAGTCATCTTTGGCTCCTCTTTCCTCTCACACTCCACATCCTCTCTGTCAGGAAATTCTGTCAGCTTTTCCTTTGAAATGTATCCAGAATATGACACCTTCTACCTACCTTCACTACTTCCACCCTAGCCAAGCTACCATGATTCCTTCCTGGATGATGGCAGTAGTTTTCTCCCTGCTTCTTCCATGTACCTCTAAAGTCTACCCATAACACAGCAGAGTGAACCTTTAAAATACTGTCGCCTCTGTGCTCAAAACTCTCCGATAGTACCCCCATCTCACTCAGGGTAAAAGACAAAATCTTTGCAATGCTCTACAAGGCCTTCTGTGACCTGGTACCAACAACTTCTCTGATTTCATCTCCTATTCTTTTTCCTCTAATACCTCTCCAGCCATATGACTGCTTTCTGTTTCTCTGACATTCCAGGAATGCTCCTGACTTGAGGATGTTATACCAACTGTTCCCTCTGCCTGCGATGCTCTCTCTTCGTGGAGCCACATGGCTGAATCCCACACCTCCTGGAGGTCTTTGCTCAAACGTCACTTAATCAGAGGAGGCTTCCCCAACCAACTTAAAATTGCAACCACATTCCCCATTCCAGCACCCTCTTCCCCTTTTCTTTTTAATTGTTTCCCATTGCACATATCATCATTCAATACACTACTTATTTTACTTGTTTATTGATGCTCTCAATTCCGCCTACAAAATGTAGACTCCGTGTGGACAGAGAAATTTTTGTCTGTTTTCTTTAATTGCTATATGCCTAGTCCTTAGAACAATGTCTGCCACATAGTAGGCCAGAAAAATATTAACAAATACTTTTGAATGGTCACATCTTACTCCGAGGCCATGAAACAAGCCTCAAGTAAAGCTCAAAGCCTCAAGTAAGGCTCTGAGGAAGTTGTCTCCATGACCACATATCTGCTTACGCTACCCCAGAGAACAAGAAGCTGTATTGTTTCGCTTTATTTTGTTTTGATTCCCTTGTACATCACGTCCTTGTATAATGTATACAGCATGTTCTTGTACAGTGTATACAGCATGTCCTTGTATAATGAGACAGCTGTCCCTTCCCATTTACTTGGCTCTGTTCTCCCTCTATCATATGGTTTCTTCACTATAGAATAGTCAGTTCTATTTTAAAGAGCAAAACTATCATACTAAAATGTGAAGAAATCTTAGAGTTTGCCTGTATATCAGAGATAAGTATGAGGCAATAAGACTGAAGCAGAATTTTTTAATTGTAAAAAACCAAATTATTTGGAAAACCATGGAGCCATTTTTTTCCTGCTCTTGACCTTGAACAAACAGGGATGGTTATTATCACCAAATTTGGGTTAATCAAAAAGAAAGAATGAGATGTAGTGAGTTAGGGTAGGAATGGAATGGGACTTACAGATGGATGAAGGTGTAAATTGGGTATATTAATTGCTAATTTAGGATCATGAAATGCTTCAAACCACAACATTTAAATATCTGGTATGTTCTGCTTTGGGAAAGTTCTCAGTTATATCCTTCTCACTCTGCATGTCAAATGTCCAAGGCAACAAAATAGCCAGAACAGATCAGTAATGTATAAGCTTCATGTACTCTAATGGGATGGTTTTTACTGGTCACACACACTGCCAGTTACTGCCAGTTTCTGTTAGGATAATGCACATGATCACTCACAGTACTTTGATGTAGCTTAGCTTACTGACCATGATTTATATTACTTGTAGTTTCTGCTAGTTGACTCATTCATTCTATCGCAATCCTTGAATTATCCAAGCCTCCCTTACCACTTTCACCTGCATTTTTTTCTCCTAGTTCAAGACTTTCCTTTTCATTTTTTTAACCCACTGGAAACGTGAGCCAGTTAGTATCACATAGATCACTCCAGTTGCCATGTTCTTTCTCCAGATTCTGTTTGAGGCAATCCAAACATCTACAGTCTTTTGACAGAGTTAAGATTCCATAAAGCCTTGTCCTTCTCACTCTTTTCAACACCTATGGTCCCAACACTGCTTGTAAGAGCACACAATATAAAATAAGTCCCCAAACAGACAGTTTTGCCCTACACTTAATTTTCATAGACTGCCCCTCACCACCACCACCCCACCCTCACCCCCTAGCCTTCCTGTCTCATCTAAGAGGGAAGAGGGAATAGCTAAGAAACATCTGTGAAGGTCACAGCTCAGGGACACAGGCCCACTAAAAGACTGAGGTTTAATAATAAGATTATAGAATACTTCCCCTCCCCCACATTTACCCCCCTACCACTGCCACTAACAGGGCTTCATTATAATAACAGTGGCCTCCAGCTGAAAGAACTGCAAGATGCAGATTTTCTCTAAGAAGGATAACTTACAGAAGCCTAAAGTTAACAGGGGAGATAAAACAAGGATGAAAGAGAAATATGAAGCCTCTAGCACCTAGAGCTACAGCAAATATTAAATACAACCCAACTCCTAGCTAGATTAACATAAAATCTCACATTAAAGGTCTATTGATACAACATGTCAGACTTTCAACAAAAAATTACAAAGCAAGGAAAAATACAGCCTGAAGAAACAAAGCAAGCAAGAAACAAAGCAAGCATCAGACTTAGATATGACATAGATACTGCGATTATTGGACAAGGAATTCAAAACAATTATTTTTAATATTTTAAGAGTTCTAATGGAAAAAGACAACATGCAAAACAAGTGGGTAATATAAGCAAAGAGATGGAAACTCTCAGAAAGAATAAAAAGGAAAGGCTAGATATAAAAAACACTGCAATAGAAATGAAGAACACCTTCAGTGGACCCATAGACTGGACATGAATGAGGAAAGAATCAGGGAGCTTCAAGATATGTCAATACAAACTTCCCAAACTTAAATGCAAAGAGGGAAAAAAATTTGAAAAAAAAATTAAAGAATAAAACATCCAAGAACTGTGTGACAATTTCAGAAGGTCAAACATACGCAAAGTTGGAATACCTAAAGGAGAAGAAAGGGAGAATGGAATAGAGAAAATATTTGAAGTGATAATGGCCAAGAACAAACACCAAACCACAGATTAAGGAAACTTAGAGAATACCAGCTAGGATAAACACTAAAAAGTACACACCTTGGCATGTCATATTCAAATTGCAGAAAATCAAAGACAGAAAGAAAATCCTGAAAGAGGCTAGAGAAATAAAACACCTTGCCTATAATGGAAAATGGATAAGAATTACATTGGACGTCTCATCAAAAAACGTGCAAGCAACAAAAGAGTAGAATGAAATATTTTAAATGTTGAAAGAAAAACCCACCAACCTAAAGTTCTATATCTTGCAAAACTATCATTCAAAAGGGAAGGAGATTAAGAGAATAAAAAACAAGTCACAGACTGGTAGAAAATATTTTCAAAAAACATATCTGATAAAGCACTTGTATCCACAATATGCAAAGAAGTCTTAAAACTCAACAATATGAAAATAAACAACCCAATTAAAAAATGGACCAGCACCAAACAAACACCTTACCAAAAATGATATACAGATGGCAAATAATCACATTAAAAGATACTCAACATATATTTTCAGATAATTGCATATTAAAATGAGACCCCACTACACACCTATTAGAATGGCGAAAATCCAAAACATTGATGACACCAAATGCTGACAAGGATGTGGAGCAACAGGAACTCTCATTTATTGCTGGTGAGAAAGCAAAATGGTACAACCACTTTGGAAGACAGTTAACAGTTTCTTACAAAGCCAAACATATTCTACCATATGTCCAGCAATTGTGCCCTTTGGTGTTTATCCAAATAAGTTGAAAACCTATGTCCACACAGAAACCTTCACATAAATGTTTATTCACGATTGCCAAAAATTGGAAGCATCCAATATGTCCTTCAATAGGTGAATCGACAAATTGTGGTATATCCATACAATGGAATATTGTTTAATGATAAAAGGAAATGAGCTATCAAGCCATGAAAAATCATGGAGGAACCTTAAATGCTAATTACTAAGGAAAAGAAGCCAATCTGAAATGGCTACATACTGTATGATTCCAACTGTATGACATTCTGGAAAAGGCAAAACTATAGAGACAATCAAAAGATCAGTGGTTGCCAGAGGTGTGGGAGGATACAGAGGGAGAATGAGAGAACATTTTAGGACAGTGGAGCTATTCCGTATGATACCATAAAGTAGATACATGTCATTATACATTTGTCAAAACCCCAAAATCTTCACAAAGTGTGAAACCTAATGTAAACTAAGGACTTTAGTTAATAATAATGTGTCAATAGGGAGATGCAAGAGGGAGGAGATATGGGGATATATGTATATGTATAGCTGATTCACTTTGTTATAAATCAGAAACTAAAACACCATTGTAAACCAATTATACTCCAGTAAAGATGTTTAAAAATTTTTTTTAAAAATAATGTGTCAATACTGGTTCATTAATTGTAATAAATGCACCATGCCAGTGCCATTTGTTGATAATAGGGGAAACCGTGGGTGGGTGGAGAGTGAGGGGGTATAGAAGAACTATGTAATTTCCACTCAATTTTTCTGTAAACCCAAAACTGCTCTAGGAACTAGTCTATCAATTAAAAAAGTGAAGGAGAATAAAGACCTTATCAGACAAGCAAAGCCTCCAATCTGGAGGCTTCTGAAACTGATGTAGCCTGTTGGGTTTTGGGAACACTTGGCTGACTGTAGAATTTTAGCCTACCTAGGTGTGAAGAGACTTTACCACTTTGCTAAGTGTGGAAAAAGTAATTATCGGACCTGGTTAAGAAAAGTAAATATGTGTGCTTTATCAATACAGAGTGAAGACTAACATTTGTTGCTATGTGACTAATTCTGTGCTAGGTGCTTAACACGTTGAATTATTTCCTTCCTGCCTGCCTGCCTGCCTTCTTCCCTTCCCTACCTCCTCCCCCACTGCCTCCCTTCTTCTCTCCCTTCCTTCCTTTATACATAGTCATTGAGTGGTCTGATACATACCACCGAAGATACAGTATCCTCAAAGAGTTTACAATCTAGTGGAGGAAAGTTACCGGTACAGGAAAGTCCAGTATGATGAGGTCCATGTGCCAGTGTTAGGGAGATTACAAGGTACTTGACAGCACAGGAGACGGGCACATATCCGACCATGTGGGCACAGGGAAGGCTGCCATGGGAGGTATCTAAGTTGGGATCTGAAGGATGAGTAGCAATTAGTCAGATAAGGGGGAGGGAGACAGGGCAAGGGAAGCAGACTCCAGGCAGAGAGAACAACCTCTGTGAAAACCCAGAGACGAGTGAAAGTCAACAAAATTTAGTTTAGAGAGAACTCATAGTGCCAGGAACTATGGAGACTAAAGACGCTGGGTTGGTAAGAAGGAAACCAATCTTGGCTAGTCAGAGTAGGACATATCCTGAGGGTAGTGAGTAGCCATTTAGAAAGGGGAGTGAACCAAACCAAGCAGACTTGCTCTTTCCAACGGTGGATGGAGTGTGGAGACTAGGCCAACGTTAGGGGCAGGAGATGCTTACAAAAATCTAGGCATGAAATGGTGACTCTCAAACTAGGGATGGAGATAGCTAGAAAGCTTCAAAAAGCTGGAAGCAAGAGCTGAAATTTGGAGATTTTTTTGATTTGAGAATGGTGATGGAGCGCACAAATTAGAGAGACCTCTAAGTTTTCTGGTGGCACGTGATAACATCTTTAACTGAGGAGAAAACAGGTCTGTGAGGTTAGAGGGAAGAAAGATGATGATTTCAGTTTGGAGCATTTGGTTTTGAAGAGCCTGTGGGAGATGGGAGAGAGTATATGAATGTGAAACTCAGTAAAGACATTTGGGCTGGAGAGAAAAGACCTGGAAGTTGTTGGCATAAAGGTAGTGATTAAAGTGGGAGATTTATTTTTACAACAACCATTAAGGCAGATATTTATCTTGTTTTCAGAGGAGGAAAGCAAGATTTGGAGAGCATTAATAACTTGCTCAAAATCAGGGAGTGGTGGAGCCAGGATTTTTAATCTGTGTATTTCTACTTCATACCACTATTTCTGGGTAAATGCACTGTTTTCGAGTAATCAGATTGTATTACTCCTATGGGATTTTTCTTTTCACATCTGAGAATTCTGGAAAACACTTCTACTTTTCACAGGAACTCCCTTGGAGTAATGTCACCGTTCACAGCCTCAAAAACTCCTTTTCAAAGCTAAGGTAAAACACGTTAACATCTTTATGGGAATTTCTTTTCATCTGGACAGAATGATCCCAATGATACGTGGTTTCTAAAAGCAGCCCCGAATGTGTCTTTCCAAGCCAGGTATGTAGTGGGTGACAGACCTTGGCATTACATTGACCACTTGCCTCCTCATGCAGTAACCTGACATTGGACACGTCAGATAAGCGATGGCAGGAGCAGACACCCATTTCACTAGCTGATGCAAGGCTGGCTCTGTATTTGGTTACCCATCCCTCTGGGACATTCACTGATGTCACCTGTCCCCTCCTCATGGGGTTCCCTCATCTCCACCAACCTGACCCTCAAATTCCATCTCCTTTATGTCCAGATAGCACCAGAGTTGAAGTCTTTTCTTATTTCCCATTCAGAGAGAAGCTGGATGCTCATTGTGGTGACCTCATCCCTCTTGGCATCCCCCTCCCGCCCCCTCCTCCCAGGCACTGTCGTTTTCATTTGCGTGGCCTCAGGGGTCTTTGACTGTGGAGGGACCTGCTTCATAGCTGACACCAAGGCTCAAGCTCTAACCTCTCACACTTTCTCATATAACATCTCATCTGCTGGTGGAATACATTTGTTTGTGATTACAGGCTGCACACAATACCATTGCACAGGGCCTTATGTTATGGCCCAGTGCCATGAGAAAACACATTAGTAATTTTTTATGACCCTAGTGCAACCATGCAGGATTTCCCTAAAACAGAAAACATGAAGGGATTTTATTGTCTTGCACTATTAGCCATCCCTTATGGCTGATGTGTGTATATTAGAACTAACAGAACACAGGACTTTCTAGACATTTTGGGTTGAGAGGTTTCTGACTCTAATTAGTGAACACCCCTTGTTTATCTGTTCTGGGGGACGTAAAACACACCAGGAAATTACAAACAAAAGACATTAAGGTCTTGAATGTTTCTCTTGGTATATTGTCTTACTCCTGGGCTTAAACGAGATTCTCTTAGGAAGCCACTTCTGAAAGTAACTGTGAAATGATAAAAATTGAAAGAGACTAGTGAATTCTCAGGGATTCTCACTACTCCTCTTTGAAAAATAACATACAGATTGGACTTCCCATTAGACCAGGACAAGATCTGGCTCTCTGCAGTGGGCTTTGTCTTTCTATCTCTGTCTCTGTCTCTGTCTCTCTCTCTCTCTCTCTCTCTCTCACACACACACACACACACACACACACATATCATCTAATCAAAATGTCTAAAAAGAAAATAGTGGACTTTCATTTGGCCTTAAGAATATATATAATTCCTATAAAAAACCAATCTAATTTTGGCACTGTTAATGGTATTCAATGTCCACCCAGGAGTTTTTGTTAAACTAGCAGGAGAGAACTTGAGAGGTTCGAGTCCTCTTAGAGGAACTGCATTGGAACATTTTAACTACTTTTCTGTGAAGGACAAAATCAATCTGAATCTGGCAGCTCTTAGAAGCCACTCCACCCAGCTAGGAGTGTGTCCCCAGGGGTCCAGGGGGCGAAGATAAGTCAGCCAAGAGTATGAGAAGACAACAGGCACCGTGGAGGAAGTGGACAAACCCAATCCTATAAAAGGGTTTAAATTAGAAACATTAGAAAAAATAATGTTGCCTATTCCATATAGAATACTAGTAGTTGGCATGATGGTGCCAACTCTTTAAGCTCCACATAAATGTGTGATGGCTACTTTTCCAAACTACACATCAGCCTTCAAAACTATGCATCCCATTGAGGGGCGGACAAAGGGTGAGAACCTGGCTGAGCACTTCTGTATTAAGCGCCATGGGAAAAACGTGGTAGACAAAGCAGAACGACAAAGCAGAATAATAAACCACAATGATGTTTGGGTTTCACATTGACTGTGCTATGGTTATAGTAACAAATGTACCAAGGCTCAAACATTAACTTCCCTTTAAAAAAACCTAATATATTTGTGAGGTACTCTGGGGGGAAAGCTGTTCATGGCATCTCACTCCTAACAGAAGGGAAAAGCTGAGTTTGCACCCTACCCCTTCACCTATCACCTTCCCTGGACTTGAGTGTTTTCACCTATTGCTCATGGTTCCCAGGGAGCACTTTGGGCTCACACTTAGTGCAAAACGGCATAGATGGGCAACATCAAATGCCCTTAACGTATGAGACTGATCTGTGTATTGCCTTTTTTTTTTTAATGGGCAGAAATATACTAATATTTACTAATCTTTCAGCTTTTCTTTTTAAAATATCCAGACTGGACTCATCCATGTTGCCATTTCTACACATTAGTTATACTGGAGGCTAGGCTGTGAATGCTATTCTGTATATATTGAAAGGTATTTTTATCTAACCAGCCGAACGTTGGAAAGGAGCTCCAGCTCAGCCAGCCCCTCCAGCACCTCACAGGGAGATTCTACCAGCAGAAGGAACTGGGATTATCTCAGGAGCTAACCCCAGAGGTTAGGTTTCAGGCCATCCATGCCCTTGCATGTCTTTTTCCTTGGAGAAAAGATCTTTTCCAGTTTGATTCACTGGGCTGGTAAGTGAAGTGAGTAGCTAAGCCCCAAGGGCACACCCAGAGACTCACTCATTAGTCCCATTGTGAAGGAGAGAGGGCTGCACATTTAGTCTGTGATGAGGCTGGTTACACGGCGGACACAGATGCAATGTGTGGCAACTTGATCTTGACTGTGTTGTAATGAATACAATGTGTTCAGTGCTCACTTGACAGGGTGATGCCTCTGAGAAGCATTGTCATGAACTTATGACTGGAAGCACATTTTAATCGTGTTTGGCTTCTTGTAGATCAGTTTCAGATCGTGTAATCTGTGGAGAGCATCTGTTGATTGGCATGTTTTCCTAAGTTCAGTCCTAGTTTATGAGATGTGGAAGAAAGAAATTCTGCTCACAGCTATTACACTAAGATTCACAGGACATTGCTCAATTTGCAAATGCTCTTTCAGTGGTTGACTTATGCTTGCTCCTCTCCACCCCAGGTTTGGCTATTCATAGACCAGGAATTAAATCACTGAAGTCCAGCCTTCTCAGGTTTCCCTTCCCCCAGGGAGGGCAGTTTTAGAGTGGTTATAAGAAAATCAACTCATCCCTAATCAGTTGGCCCAAAGAGACTCCTCCCCCTTCCTTTTACAATCCTTCCAATAAAACTTCTTTACTTTTTTTATCCTTAGGTGGGGAGCCCTCTTAGAGAGTTCACACAGTGAGTGTGGTTTGTGCATTCAATATTAAGATCTGATCATTGCCTCTTGAGGGCTGAAAAATGAAAACACTGGATAGGAGCCCACCTTCTGGCTTCATGCTTGTCAAGAACAGGATCTATTAGCCTTTTAAAGAAATACTGGTAATAAAAAGCAGACTAAGTGAGCTATGTGAATTGGCATCTAATCAATTATTTTCTGAGCTCTTCCCCCCTTAAGTTACTCAGAGCCGCGTGAGCAAACAAGATTTTACTGTTCCAAGCCCTCTTGCTTTCCACAGAGCTTGGATAATATATAAGCCTGTGCACATCCCTATTCTCTTTTGAGATGTTTTATTAACATCATCATCATAGGAAAGGTCGTATTCCCTTTAATTAAAGGGTATACAAGTCAGCAACCTCCCCACCCCACCTTCCCCAAGCATCAAGAGGTGCAAGGCCAGAGCATCCCTCCCATCGCCCACCAGCTGGGCCAGGACGTCCGTGGTGTGAGGACCAGGACAGCCGCTGGGGCTGGGCTGCTGTCTTTTTCCCACATTAGTTCCTCATTGTGTCGACCTAGAACTTTTGGATGTGAACGACATCGCATACTTGGAATGATACTTTTTTTCTCCGTAAACCTTTTGCCCTATAGCTGATTTATTTCTCCTGGGCTAAAATTGGACTCATCCTGAATATCAGTCTTTGACATGGAAGACACTCCAGCATTTGGAGGCTCTCCTCCTCACAAGCTGGTTGCATTAAATGCTCTGGTTTGCCTTTGCTTTTCCTGTCTCATCCACGCCTCACCCTCTCTCCTACTCTCTCCATACTCAACCTCCACCCTTTGACTTCTAGGACATATATCACTGCAAGAAGAAATGCATCTATGATTTTCCCTGAGTACGGGCCAATTCCTTTTTTAGCGTGGGCGGGCCTGGCTTGGGGAGGTGCGTGCCAGGCAGTTGAATGATGTTGGCATTGTCCGGTCATTTCTAGTCCCCACCCAGGAGGTGTTTGGAAGCACTGACTCGACTAGGGGAAGTCATCTTTGTTAACCCCTTAGTGGAGCAGCGTAATGCCAAAAGAAATCACGAAACACAAGAAAAAGGCAACTAGAGGGTAAATAGTCATTTAAAAGGATTTCTGTTTTTCTATTAAAGAAAAATAAAAGCTACTTTCCAACCTGGGGCTTGAGATAGGTGTGATTAGTGCCACTGGCTGGTCTCTGCCACAGAAATGCTTCTTTTGAGAAAAAAAATCTAAAGCGCTCAGTTTCTCTTATTAAGTTTGGATTTTCTTAAAATTAGATTGAGAAAAATTCATTTCTGCCCGGAGCGTGCATTCTAGAATAAGCTCAAATGCACAAGTTTCCAGGCTTGATCTGCAATCCTGTTGGGTAATTCCAGCCAGGCCTTGACCCTGGGGGTTGTGAGGACCAGGAGTGGCGTTACCAGTTACTGTCTATTTCGTTAGAAGCTGGAGTTGAACTTGGGAGCATGAATAATGCTAGCTCAATTTTCCCCTCCCTCCAGCCAACCGCTGAAATCACTGAGACTTCTCATAGGATAAACATGTCTGTTAGATTGTTCCCAAGAATACTCCTATACTTTACCTTGTAATATTAATTTGCTCCTTTCATCACTTTCCCCTGACCCACTGGCACCTTTCCCCTCCGCTCTTTACCTAATTGAACCTAAATCCAAAGCCACAGATACTTCTGGGTGTCTCTTCACGTATGTCAAAGCTCAGTCAAGGTGTCCCTAAGCTGGAACAGAGCTAACCGTTCCTGTCTTAATTCTCTGGGTCTTGGTTGTCTGTTTCTGGTGCTTATTCATAATTCCCATAGAAGAAAGCAGTTTTTAATATTTTTCATAAAAAATTCAGAAATCTGATAAATATCCACATTTTCAAAGAACTCGGGCCCAAGGCTTCCTTTTTCCCAGTTCCTTCCCATAGTCAATCAGCATTTATGGAGAGCATTTTATGAGGCAGCTGCTCTGCTGGGCCCTCAATTACACTGTTTTCTTTAACCCTCACCACCATTCTTTAGCATGGTACTACGCATAGGGCAGGTTCTCGGTGAATGTGTTACGTGGATAGCCTTATGGAAAAGAGTTATTAACCTAACATTAGAGCTGAGAAGACTGAGGCCCAGAGTAGTTAAGTGATTTGTCCAACATACTGAGGTTTGACTGAATTCACCCTCTGTCTAGCCTGTTGGTCTTTGTCACCTGCATGTCGATTAGTTAAAGCTGCCATCCAGCTGGTACCAGAAATGGGTCTGCCTGATGCACTGTCTCATTGCTTCAGAAAGGCCTGGTACTATTTATGGAGAGAATAAGGGTGACAGACTGGCGTGGTGTTTTGCCTCTTGGCCTTTGGAATGCAGTCTACAGCATTCACTCCAGAAAACCTCACACAGATTTGTGTTTGCACAAAGGGGTCCAAAGACTTAATTATTTTTTGGGAACTCCACTATTTGTCCTTTGCTAACCAGGTCATCCTTCAGACAGAAAAAATGCTGTGTATGACCCAGCCAAGGCTGCTGCTCAATGGGGTTGACAGCAGGCCAGAAACTCAAAACCCTGCCCGCAGGCCTGAGCATGTCCAGAAAGTGAGCTGACGGAAGGCAGTTCTCTGTGTGCGCCCTGCATGTGTCTCTCTCTCCTACGCCATTGTTCAAGCTGGAAGAGTTACCAAAAGCAATGCCTACTTGACCCTTGTTGATAGGTGGTTGCACTGAACTCAATGAGAAAAAGGCAACCTGTCTCTTCTGACAGAAATAGGCAAAGCAGAATCCATCACCGTGGCCTGGATGTTCTATGACTTGCAACGTTTCAAAATGTGTGTTTCCATCACCGTCAGGGCAGCCGCAACGTCTGTCTCTCCTGGGAGGCGGATGTAGAAGTACCCTTAAGTAAAAACTTTGAAATTTCAACGTTTGGTTTTTCTGCTTTCCCAACAATTGTTTTGTGGATATGTTCACATGACTAAGGTTCTTGCTCAAAAGCCCCAAAGCACTTGAGAATAAATTACAAAGGGCCCAAGTGGTGGTCCCCCTTATTCCACAGCAGTGCGTTCTTGGGGGTCTCTTGAGTGTCCATAGCAGGGGCACAGACAGAGCTGCTTGATCAGTGACATCAGAGCCATTAGCCATGCCGATCCTGAAAGCATAGAGTCACGAGCGGAGTCCAGTGGATTTATTCCACAGATATTTCTTTGTCTTCATGGCTACACGCAGAGTGCTAGGTAAAGAAGCACTCACAGGCAGGCTGCCTCAAGCTCTCCAGGCCAACCAGCACCGGTAAAGGAATCGCTGTGCTCCAGAAGGTGCTCCAGTTCCCAAAGTGGATGTCAGTCAGCGTTCTCTAGTCAATCCAGACATGATTTATTTGTCCTTAAATATCAGCAAAACTACGGCTAGAGTGACAATAATCATATGGGCTGGCAAGTCCTCTCATGAAATCAACACTGATTTTACCCTTTCTTACACGTAGACATTCCCAATGTCTTCTCCTTTAAAAAAAAATCTTCAGTTTATTTGAAAGACCACACACACAGCTAGCCATTTGTAGAAGCTGTTGTAATAGATCCAATGGGAGGATGCATTGGAAGGGCTTCATATATGTATGTCCTCAGTAAATGATAGCTGCTATTATCACCCTTGTCACATCATCATCACTGTCATCATCATTGCAGTTTTTTGCTTGCCTTTAACCAGGAATTAAATCAATGGCAGCTCAGAGCTCTGGTGTTAAAACCGCCTCTTTGTACCTTGACATATACTTTTTGAGAAGTACAGTGAAGTCCAGTTTGCCTCTGTTTTTAAACTGAAGACCTTTAGAGGAGCAGCAGTGGGCATCTCATTTTAGTATCTTTGTCAAGGAACCTGAAAAATCCACTCAAGGAGCCGGTGCTACATGCCCTGTGTCTTCTTTATACCAAACCTTGGTAGTGGGGAGAAGGGAACCTAGGTATTTCACCTAGGTTATGGGCTAAATTGTTTTCCCCCTAAAATTCATATGCTGAAATTCTAACTTCTACTGCCTCAGAATGTGACTGTATTGGAGATAGAGTCTGTAAAAAAGTAATTGAGTTAAAATGAGGTTGTTATAGGATGGCCCCTAATCCAACCTGACTGGTCTCCTTCTACAAAGAAGAGATTAGGACCCAGACATATACAAGGGAAGGCCATGTGAAGACTCAGGGAGAAGACAGACATCTACAAGCCAAGCAGACAGGTCTCAGAAGAAACCAACCCTGCCTGACACCTTGATTTAGGTCTAGCATCCAGAACTGTGAAAAAATACATGTTTGTTGTTTAAGCCACCCAGTCTGTGGTATTTGTTATGGCAGCCCAAGCAAACTAATACAACATATGTCATCTCATTGATTCCTCTGCACAAACCAATGTGTTATTATCACCAATTTGTAGATAAGAAAACTGATGATTTGAGAGATAAGTAAGTTGTCCATGGTCTTACAGGTGGTCGAGTAGCTTGGCCAGGTTTTAAATCCAGTTCTGCTAGAGGGTACCTGTCATATTTTAATATTTTAATAAATATTAACACTTATTATTTACCATTACTATTGGCTTCAAGAAGATAATATCCAATTCAGGTAAGCATACCACAAAGAGATGAAGTTTATGTAGATCAATAGAGGTACTTCCCATATAGCAGGAGAGAAACATATTGGCTTGCTTGTAGGAAAAGCAGGAGCCCAAGTCCCATAAATATTGTTCAAACTCAGCATGAAGTAAAACTTAACATTTTATAAGCCATGTCTTGTTATAGAAGTCTCCAAGAAATGAAGTTTTAGAAGTCAAATATGCATTGATTTATAGACAGAATAAGAGGCATTTTGGTGGGAATATGTTGTGTAAGGTGTTTGGGTGAATTTACACCCACTCTGAAACTAAAAATGCTTTTCCAAATAAGATCTTTAAAAGTCTTTGTCCTAGTCAGTCAAAGATAGCCCTTATAACATGGCCAAAGATTAAAGTTTATGTTCACAATTATTTTAAACCAAGAAATTACTCTCTGGCTTCTCAATCATATTTCTATTCCTTTTGTACATCTCATCAAAGCATTTCGATTAGAACAAGTCACTGAGGACAGAAGCCAAAATAAATAGTTGAGTTTGAATTACTACAGTGAAGGGACCACAGTTTAAGTCAGGCCCAAGTTAGGGGGACTTTTCATGATTCTATGAGATTCTAGCATTTATGGAATTGGCTTGCGTGTCGATTTTTTTTCTTCCTGATTTCTAAAATCATCCATGAATTTCTTAGTCTATCTTGTCAAGCTTTTTCTGATGCCCTCTCAAAAGTTCCAGCCAGTTGATGGTTTGCTTTTCCTTGGAGCTCATTAACTTGGCCTGAAGCCAGCGGCCTCTGCCCAGCTGTCTGGCCATGTCGCCCACGTTGGCTACATGAGAACCAGAGGTGCCTGCCAGCTCCCCTGCTTCCATCCCTGCTTCCAGAATGGACCGGGGGTGGGGGGGGGGCTGCAGTCAAATGGAAATAAAGCTAGGGTACACATCTACCCACAAATCTAATCTTTGTTCATGTCCTTCTGGGCTGGTCAGGGGACATCATAGAGTGGTTAAGTGCACAAGTTTTGGAGATGGACAGAGTCAGTTCAAATCCCAACTGCCACCGACAAGTCATATGACTCTGGGTACGTTGCTTAATCAGCCTGGGCCTCCATTTCCTCATTTAAGTGGAGATAACAACTACTTTGCAGGTTAGTTGAAAAGGTTAAATGAAATAACAGGTGAAGCATCTAAGAAAGTATTTGGCAGAAGCCAGGTGCTTAATAAATGAAGACTATGAACAGAAGTTTGATGACTTCCCCTAACATAACTTCCAGTGCTTTCTGTGTCGTTGATATTTAATTTTTGACACAACAAAGCCAGTCTGTAGTTCTCCAGAGGAGCAATACCATGGCGACCTGATGTGCAATCAGCACTTAACCTCACATCAGACCCAAGTGTCCCCACGGAGGGCATTCTCCATGTGTTTCAAACTTGGTGCATCATCCACCAAGCATGTTCCCTCCGGAAAAGCAGGAGACCGCCCAAGGTTTGGATAAGTTCAGGGAAGCATCTGAACTTTTTGGGAGCTGTCCCATCAAAACTGGAGTTGTCTGGGTTTTGACCACTGGGGCCAATATTCTCTTCTGTCTGGGCTTTTAAAAAAGATTAGAACATTTATTCCCAGTTCTCTATGTCATTAGAAGCTCTTAAGCATGAAGACTAATTTCAACCAGAATTTTGTGGGTAAAAGAGATGAGTAACGTGAGAAAATAAATGAGGAGATTGGCACTCACTGGGGGACATTAGGGACCCCAAGGAGAAAAATAAAAGCTATCTTCATCAGCTGGCCCAAGGCGGAGAGGGGTTTATGATATGTGATTGTTCCCAGCATTCTGTTTTGAATCTCTCCCTCATTGCATAAATTAGAACTGGAAAGATTTGGGTTTGAATTCTATTTCCAACATTTATCAGGTGGGTTGGCTTCTTACAACCTCCGCAAACCTCAGTTTCCTCATTGGCAAAGTGGAAATATTAGTAAGTGCTCAATAAGATTGTTCATTCATTCATTCATTCATTCACCCAACAACATTTGTAAAGCACTTGCTCTGGCACATAGCAAGCACTCAATAAATGGTAGCTCCCCAAAAGCTTCCGTGGAATCCTCATAATTCCGTGTCCCTAGATTTCAGGAAAAATTTCACATTTGCACCACAGCTTTTTTCATTTTGCTCGGGAATATGTTTTCACCTTTATAAAAAAATGTGCTTGACCCTTTAGAGCCCTCAGAGAAAATTTTTAAATAGAAGAATGTGAGTCCTTCTAAAACCAGTATTATTGAAACTCACTAAAATGTTAGGCCCATTCTTTGTTGTTCTCAATTCACTTGAATTAACATGCACGAACAATACAACTTAGCTACATCCAAATACTATCAAGTGGCACTATGCCATTAAATGGCACGACATTCAGTCACCAGGAAAGAAGCGTGCTCAGTGATGAGGTGCACAGGACCCCAGGACACCCCCCCCAGCCCAGCTCCACAAGGGGCTCCAGTACCTTCTACACACACTGCAGTTTCCTTCAGTGCCCCGAAGGTGAGCAGAGAGTATGCAACCATTATGCCTTCATAGAGTTTATGACTTTACAGAGCTTTTAATACTTCCCCCAAACAGTATCCTTTGCCTCACAAATAACTCTTTTGTGAGTCGTGTCTTTTTGTTTCTCCCCCATTTTGATTGTTGATCCCTTTTTCTTTCAGAGTCCCGAGTATTCTCCTGATTTATCCATGACTGAATCTTGCACTACTCTGAAGAAAACGATGATTTGAGTAAATACCACACATTGCTTTCATTAATATGTCACATTAAATTTAAAATCTCAAATCCAAATCAAAAGTTGGATCTCTTAACATTGTTCATACTTTAGGAAAGTCTGAGGGCTGGGAATAATTTTTCTCACGGGCCACACACACACACACACACACACTGCAGCTGATTCTAATGGTTCCCAACAGTTTTTTTTTTAACTTCCTCACCATCATGTATGTAGCACACTCTCATAGGTGGCGTTTCTCCTCAAGGGCGATGATTCTGGGTGGGTGAGGTCATGTGTAGTTTGAAAAAGTAGCTCCCCCCACCTCACCATACTGAGGATCACATTTCCAATTACATCGAGAGAATAGGATTCCTCTCGTCTGCTCTGATGGCTTTATTGAGAAAACCTTGGCTAGAACTGTCATGCTTTGAAGTGAACCTTAATCTGCTTTGGAGATAAAGGGTCCTACTGGAAATCTTTTTTGCGGGCTTGCCCGCATAGGTACTCTCAGCAACGCTGTTCCACTCACAATTTCTCTGCAGTCATCATGCGCCCACCACAGGGAGCTGTTGCTAGGTCAGTGATGTCTCCTGATGGTACCAGGAGACCTTCCCAGTACCTCCATCCCACAGGAACAAGGAGAAGGACCGCTAGACAAAAGCTTGGGTTTTCCTTATGAAAACACAATGACCTGCAAAGAGATTTTATAGCAGACCCAGAATAAAAAGAAATAAAAGAAAACAAACAGAAAATGTTTTCCTTATAGTCATACCATCAAGAGTTCAAATTTCCCAACAGCGAAGTCAGAAGCTGATAGAGGAAACAGAATAAAGCAAAGCTCCTTGGGAACAATTCTGAGAATGGCTTGCTTCCTAGACGTGGGCGAACTGTCACCTACGAGATTGGTGACATCATTCACGGCCCCCTCCTGTCCTCATCTCCTCCAAAAGAAGAACAAAACTAACATTTAAGAAAAGATACATTGGTATCACTTGCCATGTCAGGAAAGAGAGTAAAAGTGAAGGGAAAAAGGAGGAAAGAAAGTAATTGATATAGCATCCAGAGGCCTAAACAGAAACCTCATTTTTCGGGAGGGGAAGGCTCAGTCCAGCCCCGCATGTGGGATGCGGGATATCCAGACTAGTGAGTTTGGGGCTAGCAGCAGCTTCTCAGAGCCTGTCTTTTCAGAGCCAGCGATGCTTTCCTTCCAATAGCCTTGACTAAGCTAATTATGCTTTTTTTTTTTTTTTTTTTTTTTTAGTTAGAAGTAAAGTGCAGTATTTTACCAAGAAGATGGTTTTTTTGGCTGTCCAAGTCGACCTGATCTCCTCTTTTCTGAGCACTGCCAATTTCTGGAAGGTGTTTCCTTTCAGCCTGGAGTTGTAGGTACAGTAGCACACAAGGGAGAAACAGGAATAAAAAAAAAATCACGCTATATAATTATAACTGTGGCCAATGCTATGTCACTTTCTATGAACATATGCCATTAACAGAATGGTAAAAGAATAGTCATGTCCAAATATTAAGTTTATTTTTTTTAGCCTTCACAGGTATTAATAGTTGCTGCTGACACTATTTGACCCGGTTTCTCATTACAGCAAAATTCCATTTTTATGGAATGGATTTGGGATTAAGGTCATTCAGTTCTTTAGCAGATATTGGTAATCAAGCCTAAGGAAACGCTGTAAGAATTAGGAAGAAATTCAAGGGTGCTTTAATTTCCACCATAGAACCAGTCTCTTCTCTCAGAGGAAAATAAAACCTCTGCTTATTGCAGAATGGTGAGAGGGGAAGACAGGCAGTGTAGCAACAAAGTTGAGGAGGGAAATCTGAGTGAGTTTCTTAGCATTCTGTTAGTCACATTTGGGGAAATAATGCTGCTAATCTGGCACTGCTGCTAATCAGAAACTTGGCTACTGGTGAGTGGAATCGTGTGTCCCTAAGGAGTTCAGCCGCTACAGGTGACCAAGTCCATCAGACTTGTCCCCGTGGCAGAGTCGGGCCGACTTGAAACAGGTAGATGGTCACGGTCACTTGCCTTATGTGAAAACAGTGTTCTGTTAAATGTGATATTAATATATCATATTTCTCCAAGAGCAGGCTGTGTCTTGCAGACTTCATCTAACTAATTCTCACAGCATCCCTGGAAAGCAGAACATGAATGGGAAACTGATCTGTTCATATGTGTCTGGCAAAGTTCATGATTTCCTAACAGGAAAATGTAAATTTCCCTAAAAGCAACAAGAACAACATCAACAAAAACCAACTATACTGTAAAGATAGGGAAATGTTAAGGAGGCTTTGGCAGATGTTAGAAAGGGGAGGGGTAATAAACAATAATGGGAAATCCAAATTTCAAGAAAAAAAGTTTTGGGAAAGCCAACAGAGGGCCTTATTGTGGGTGTGGCAGAAATCTTGAGTGCTTTGAGAGAGAGAGAGAGAGAACGGGCAGCCGATTCTATGACAATTCTTATACAGTTAGGCATTATTTGCACAGAAAAGTTACAGTCCCTTGAGATTTGGTTGAAGAGTCATCCTCTGTCCTGTTTTTAATGGAAACATCTTACTATTTATTAATAACAACAGCCACCATGTAGTGGGTACTTACAAAGCGTGGCCTGACTGATTGCATGTAGTCCCTTCAATGACTCCATAGACTTTGCGTTCTCATTTTTCTCATCTAACAACACAGACACAGAATGACATTCTCAAGTCACAGGGGTGGTGAAAGTCAGGCCCACTTCCGTCTGCTGGCCAAGCCTCTGCTGGTACCCAGTGACTGACGGTGCGTCCTCTCAGGGCAGGGGGTGCTGTAGCTAGAGAGAAAACAGGGCTTATCTTTACAGGGGCTGAATAATGAGAAAAGCTTAGATCCAAAGTTAGATTCTAAACTTTTGACTCAAAAACAGGCACTGGTGGGAGCAGAGGAATGACATGAGAGGAAAAAATTCATGTGCAATAATAATACCGTGTAACTCACGTCCGTCCCTTAACGGAAGGAAGTGTGTGAGTAACAGGAGTCGTAAATGGCCACGTCATCAACGGAGGCTCCCGTCCCAGGCTGTGTCTTGGGATGTCACCCATGCGAGCCTGACCGGCAACTGACCTGGTCACCAGCGTGGTCTTGGTGGTCTCAGTCAGCCACGGCGCCATTCTCCCACCAGAGAGAATTTTTCTACAGACTTGCCCTGTCTGCTTCTCACAGAGCTCCGAGTTCTCCCTCTGTTGACTCATGCATTGAGTTATGACAGTCTCCTTCTGCCCGGGGCCTTGGCCCAGGCTGCTGAAGGGGCTGACTGGGGGGCACCCCACACACACACCCACAGTGTAGCGTCCACAAGCAGCACCCCTACCCAGGTCCCCATTCAGGCTTCTCCCATCAGAATGAGCTCCTCTCCTGAGGGCAGCTCTGCCAGGAGCTTGCATGGGGGCCGTAACCTCAGGGTTTGGGTCCTGCCACCAGGCATTGGCTCAGATACTCCCTCATTTTCCTTTCTGTGCACACTCTCTACTTTAGGCCATTATGAAAATAGAAGCTCCAGCTGCCTATTTGTGCAGGCCTTCATTTCGGGTGTGAATCCTGATGCTTACACTTGCTAGCTATGAGATTTGGGACAAGTCACTAAAAAACAAACAACTTTCCAAGTCTTGGTTTCCTTATCTGTTATATGGGGACACCCGCAAGCTAACTGAAAAGCAAATTGAGTGGAAACTTCAGTTTATTTTTTTTTCTAGCACTGGTAGGACAAAGAGATAAATAACAAGGAGTCAAGCCCAACTGGGGGGTTTCTTTTATAAGCCAACATGTCAAACTCACCTGTCCCGTCTCTGTCAAGATTTAGTCTGATCTCACATGCCCCAGGGCGATTGTCTCTAGTTCCGTAAAACCCTTACAGTTGCGGAGTGTTTTAGGTTAATGCAAATGCTTTCACAGAGGCTTTTTGTAATCTTCACGTGGTCCTGTGAAGTAGGTAGATTTGCTTTTTTATCCCCCATTTTACAGAGAAGGAAACTGAGACTTGGAGTCTTGGGGGTGTTGTTTTTAAGCAACTTGCCCTGAACCTCACAGCTCTAAGCAGAGCCAGTCCTCTGGCTCCAGTCCTCAGTGCTTGTCCCGCGGCCACAGCACTGAGGTCAGTGATGACCCACATGATGAACCAAACGATGACTCCGAGGCTGAACACGATTCCGCATCTTCAAAGAGAGATTCTATTTGATCAATTCTATTGTACCAGCAAAGTGGGCTTGAAATCTGTAGAAAGATCTTTTTCAAAAATAGCAGATGAAACAATACTGGTTAAAGAACATTCCATCTTCTGAACATTCCCATTGTAAGTCTGTGCCCCAGCCATCAACCCGAGGGGTGGTGGGGTGGCCATACATAGATTCACCATTTGGAGAAAAGAATAAAAGAGCCGTCACAGAAACTTAAAAGAGCACATAGCAGGAAATGAGGGAAAACATCATACATCATAATCCTGTCTCTGTCTCCAAGGAGCAAAGTGGAAAACAGATGCCTATGGCTTTAAGAGAAACAGTCATATTGGGAGAGTGTTACAGGTGCTAAGGAAGAGAATGTTTTTCATGCCTTGGTTCAGGGGATTCTCAAAGGCCTGGGTCTGCTTCCAACAGCACAGCCGTCAATGTGTGTGTTATCTGATATATGTTTATTATTGGGAATAGAATGACGTGGGGAGGAAAGTACCGCTCACTTCCGGGGACCTTGCTCCCCATCATGGCTCCATCACTTCATCTCTGTGGGGAGATGGTCACCCAAGGATTCAGGGTCATTGCAAAGACCCGGCCTCTACCCTCTTTCTCCCTCAGTGCCCCCTTCCTCTCTCTCATTTCCATTTGTTCCTAATTATTTTTCTGTTTTCCTTGTTTCTGAAGAAAGTACTGGGCCACCAATCACTGGCTGAGATACACTCAGGGTTTTACTAAATCAGGCCTCATCACTGTGAACTCTCTTCTCCATTAGAGGCAAGAAATGGATCCTGAGATGGGCAGGGTCCAACCTCTCTTTGGTCCAGCTGACTCTAGTGGTTGAAGTGAGTCCAAAAGGTGAGCAAGCTGATCCAGTTCTTCTAAGGAGCTTCAGTTCTTTCCACCTGGATTTCTTGATCTTGTCAGACTTACCTACTTCCAGACATCAGGCATATTACCTGGAATGCTACACATGAGAACCTGGTGCCCTGGAGTCCCCCTTGCCTCTTCTTTCTCAGTGTGGCCCGGATCTGTGGGCTGGTTTTCCTTAGTCATGCTTATCACTAACTGTGTTCCCTTAAAGATCAGCAGTCATATCTTAAGTGCCAAATCCAGTTTCCTCTGTCCATTTTCCATCTTCCTTGACTGACCAGATGACCCAGTTAGGAGGGTCCCATCCTGATTCTCCTCCTTCCTCTCCATATAATGCTTTTACTTCCTTGGTGGTTCCTCTTCTTTCTTCTCTCCTCTGACCATGGATGTGACCCTAAATTTTATCTTGGTCTTCTCACCTTCTCTTTGCACATTATCCTTTGGTAAATTCACCACCCACTGCTTTAAATGTCACTTCTATGTGAATGACACTTGAATTTGTACCTGAAGCCCCATAAGGCTCTTCATGGTAACAGTATCAGAAGCTGTTGTCTGGCATTTGAAAATGTGAGAGTTGGAAAAAAATATTAGAGGTGGATTCCTGATTTACAGTTTTATAGATGAATCAGCTGAATGCTATAGACATGCCTGAGGTCATATCTTTTATTTATTTATTTTGAATTTTATTTATTTTTTAATACAGCAGGTTCTTATTAGTCATCCATTTTATACACATCAGTGTATACATGTCAATCCCAATCTCCCAATTCATCACACCACCACCCCCACCCCCTGCTGCTTTCCCCCCTTGGTGTCCATACGTTTGTTCTCTACATCTGTGTCTCTATTTCTGCCCTGCAAACCGGCTCATCTGTACCATTTTTCTAGGTTCCACATATATGCGTTAATATATGATATTTGTTTTTCTCTTTCTGAATTACTTCACTCTGTATGACAGTCTCTAGATCCATCCACGTCTCTACAAATGACCCAATTTCGTTCCTTTTTATGGATGAGTAATATTCCATTGTATATATGTACCACAACTTCTTTATCCATTCGTCTGTCAATGGGCATCTAGGTTGCTTCCATGACCTGGCTATTGTAAATAGTGTGGCTGTGAACATTTGGGTGCATGTATCTTTTAGAATTATGGTTTTCTCTGGGTATATGCCCAGTAGTGGGATTGCTGGATCATATGGTAATTCTATTTTTAGTTTTTTAAGGAACCTCCATACTGTTCTCCATAGTGACTGTATCAATTTACATTCCCACCAACAGTGCAAGAGAGTTCCTTTTTCTCCACACCCTCTCCAGCATTTGTTGTTTGTAGATTTTCTAACTGGTGTGAGGTGATACCTCATTGTAGTTTTGATTTGCATTTCTCTATTAGTGATATTGAGCAGCTTTTCATGTGCTTCTTGGCCATCTGTATGTCTTCTTTGGAGAAATGTCTATTTAGGTCTTCTGCCCATTTTTTGATTGGGTCGTTTGTTTTTTTAATATTGAGCTGCATGAGCTGTTTATATATTTTGGAGATGAATCCTTTGTCTGCTGATTCATTTGCAAATATTTTCTCCCATTCTGAGGGTTGTCTTTTTGTCTTATTTATGGTTTCCTTTGCAGTGCAAAAGCTTTGAAGTTTCATTAGGTCCCACTTGTTTATTTTTGGTTTTATTTCCATTACACTAGGAGGTGGATCAAAAAAGATCTTGCTGTGATTTATGTCAAAGAGTGTTCGTCCTATGTTTTCCTCTAAGAGTTTTATGGTGTCCGGTCTTACATTTAGGTCTCTAATCCATTTTGAGTTTATTTTTGTGTATGGTGTTAGGGAGTGTTCTAATTTCATTCTTTTACATGTAGCTGTCTAGTTTTCCCAGCACCACTTATTGAAGAGACTGTATTTTTTCCACTGTATATCCTTGCCTCCTTTGTCATAGATTAGTTGACCATAGTTGCATGGGTTTATCTCTGGGCTTTCTATCCTGTTCCATTGATCTATATTTCTGTTTTCTGTGCAAGTATCATACTGTCTTGATTACTCTAGCTTTGTAGTATAGTCTGAAGTCAGGGAGTATGATTCCTCCAGCTCTGTTTTTTTCCCTCAAGACTGCTTTGACTACTTGGGGTCTTTTGTGTCTCCATACAAATTTTAAGATTTTTTGCTCTAGTTCTATAAAAAATGCCATTGGTAGTTTGATAGGGATTGCATTGAAACTGTAGATTGGGTAGTATAGTCATGTTCACAATATTGATTTTTCCAATCCAAGAACATGGTATATCTCTCCATCTGTTTGTATCATCTTTAATTTCTTTCATCAGTGTCTTCTGGTTTTCTGCATACAAGTCTTTTGTCTCCCTAGGTAGGTTTATTCTTAGGTATTTTATTCTTTTTGTTGCAAGGGTAAATGGGAGTGTTTCCTTAATTTTTTCTTTCAGATTTTTCATCATTAGTGTATAGAAATGCAAGAGATTTCTGTGCATTAATTTTGTAACCTGCAACTTTACCAAATTCATTGATTAGCTCTAGTGGTTTTCTGGTGGCATCTTTAGGATTCTCTATGTATAGTATCATGTCATCCGCAAACAGTGACAGTTTTACTTCTTCTTTTCCAATTTGAATTCCTTTTATTTCTTTTTCTTCTCTGATTGCTGTGGCTAGGACTTCCAAAAGTATGTTGAATAATAGTGGTGAGAGTGGACATCCTTGTCTTGTTCCTGATCTTAGAGGAACTGTTTTCAGTTTTTCACCAGTGAGAATGATTTTGGCTGTGGGTTTGTCGTATATGGCCTTTATTACGTTGAGGTAAGTTCCCTCTCTGCCCACTTTCTGGAGAGTTTTTATCATAAATGGGTGTTGAATTTTGTCAAAAGCTTTTTCTGCATCTATTGAGATGATCATATGGTTTTTCTTCTTCAATTTGTTAATATGGTGTATCACATTGATTGATTTGCGTATATTGAAGAATCCTTGCATTCCTGGGATAAATCCCACTTGATCATGGTGTATGATCCTTTTAATGTGTTGTTGGATTCTGATTGCTAGTATTTTGTTGAGGATTTTTGCATCTATGTTCATCAGTGATATTGGCCTGTAGTTTTCTTTTTTTGTGGCATCTTTGTCTGGTTTTGGTATCAGGGTGATGGTGGCCTCATAGAATGAGTTTGGGAGTGTTCTTTCCTCTGCAATTTATTGGAAGAGTTTGAGAAGGATGGGTGTTAGCTCTTCTCTAAATGTTTGATAGAATTCACCTGTGAAGCCATCTAGTCCTGGAATTTTGTTTGTTGGAAAATTTTTTTTTTTTTTTAAGATTTTTAGAAATTTCATGTAATGTCTGAAACATTTATATTAACATATTTCCATACAAATAACCCAATGAAAGTTTAGTATTAGTTGTTTTGTTTGTTTGTTTTTTTATACTGCAGGTTCTTATTAGGCATCAATTTTATACACATCAGTGTATACATGTCAATCCCAATCGCCCAATTCAGCACACCACCATCCCCACCCCACCGCAGTTTTCCCCCCTTGGTGTCCATATGTCCATTCTCTACATCTGTGTCTCAACTTCTGCCCTGCAAACCGGCTCATCTGTACCATTTTTCTAGGTTCCACATACATGCATTAATAAACGATATTTGTTTTTCTCTTTCTGACTTACTTCACTCTGTATGACAGTCTCTAGATCCATCCACGTCTCAACAAATGACTCAATTTCGTTCCCTTTTATGGCTGAGTAATATTCCATTGTATATATGTACCACAACTTCTTTATCCATTCGTCTGCTGATGGGCATTTAGGTTGCTTCCATGACCTGGCTATTGTAAATAGTGCTGCAATGAACATTCGGGTGCATGTGTCTTTTTGAATTACGGTTTTCTCTGGGTATATGCCCAGTAGTGGGATTGCTGGGTCATATGGTAATTCTATTTTTAGTTTTTTAAGGAACCTCCATATTGTTCTCCATAGTGGCTGTATCAATTTACATTCCCACCAACAGTGCAAGAGGGTTCCCTTTTCTCCACACCCTCTCCAGCATTTGTTGTTTGTAGATTTTCTGATGATGCCCATTCTAACAGGAGTGAGGTGATACCTCATTGTAGTTTTGATTTGCATTTCTCTAATAATTAGTGATGTTGAGCATCTTTTCATGTGCTTCGTGGCCGCCTGTATGTCTTCTTTGGAGAAATGTCTATTTAGGTCTTCTGCCCATTTTTGGATTGGGGTGTTTGTTTCTTTAATATTGAGCTGCATGAGCTGTTTATATATTTTGGAGATGAATCCTTTGTCCGTTGATTCATTTGCAAATATTTTCTCCCATTCTGAGGGTTGTCTTTTCGTCTTGTTTATGGTTTCCTTTGCTGTGCCAAAGCTTTGAAGTTTCATTAGGTCCCACTTGTTTATTTTTGTTTTTATTTCCATTACTCTAGGAGGTGGATCAAAAAAGATCTTGCTGTGATTTATGTCAAAGAGTGTTCTTCCTATGTTTTCCTCTAAGAGTTTTATAGTGTCCAGTCTTATATTTAGGTCTCTAATCCATTTTGAGTTTATTTTTGTGTATGGTGTTAGGGAGTATTCTAATTTCATTCTTTTACATGTAGCTGTCTAGTTTTCCCAGCATCACTTATTGAAGAGACTGTCTTTTCTCCATTGTATATCTTTGCCTCCTTTGTCATAGATTAGTTGACCACAGGTGCGTGTGTTAATCTCAGGGCTTTCTATCTTGTTCCATTGATCTATGTTTCTGTTTTTGTGCCAGTACCATATTGTCTTGATTACTGTAGCTTTGTAGTATAGTCTGAAGTCAGGGAGTCTGATTCCTCCAGCTCCATTTTTTCCCCTCAAGACTGCTTTGGCTATTCGGGGTCTTTTGTGTCTCCATACAAATTTTAAGATGATTTGTTCTAGCTCCGTAAAAAATGCCATTGGTAATTTGATAGGGATTGCATTGAATCTGTAGATTGCTTTGGGTAGTATACTCATTTTCACAATGTTGATTCTTCCAATCCAAGAACATGGTATATCTCTCCATCTGTTGGTATCATCTTTAATTTCTTTCATCAGTGTCTTATAGTTTTCTGCATACAGGTCTTTTGTCTCCCTAGGTAGGTTTATTCCTAGGTATTTTATTCTTTTTGTTGCAATGGTAAATGGGAGTGTTTCCATAATTTCTCTTTCAGATTTTTCATCCTTGGTGTATAGGAATGCAAGAGATTTCTGTGCATTAATTTTGTATCCTGCAACTTTACCATATTCATTAATTAGCTCTAGCAGTTTTCTGGTGGCAGTTTTAGGATTCTCTATGTATAGTATCATGTCTTCCGCAAACAGTGACAGTTTTACTTCTTCTTTTCCAATTTGTATTCCTTTTATTTCTTTTTCTTCTCTGATTGCCGTGGCTAGGACTTCCAGAACTATGTTGAATAATAGTGGTGAGAGTGGACATCCTTGTCTCGTTCCTGATCTTAGAGGAAATGCTTTCAGTTTTTCACCATTGAGAATGATGTTTGCTGTGGGTTTGTCATATATGGCCTTTATTATGTTGAGGTAGGTTCCCTCTATGCCCACTTTCTGGAGAGTTTTTATCATAAATGGGTGTTGAATTTTGTCAAAAGCTTTTTCTGCATCTATTGAGATGATCATATGGTTTTTCTTCTTCAATTTGTTAATATGGTGTATCACATTGATTGATTTGCGTATATTGAAGAATCCTTGCATCCCTGGGATAAATCCCACTTGATCGTGGTGTATGATCCTTTTAATGTGTTGTTGGATTCTGTTTGCTAGTATTTTGTTGAGGATTTTTGCATCTATATTCATCAGTGATATTGGTCTGTAATTTTCTTTTTTTGTAGTGTCTTTGTCTGGTTTTGGTATCAGGGTGATGGTGGCCTCCTAGAATGAGTTTGGGAGTGTTCCTTCCTCTGCAATTTTTTGGAAGAGTTTGAGAAGGATGGGTGCTAGCTCTTCTCTAAATGTTTGATAGAAGTCACCTGTGAAGCCATCTGGTCCTGGACTTTTGTTTGTTGGAAGATTTTTAATCACAGTTTCAATTTCATTACTTGTGATTGGTCTGTTCATATTTTCTGTTTCTTCCTGGTTCAGTCTTGGAAGGTTATACCTTTCTAAAAATTTGTCCATTTCTTTTAGGTTGTCCATTTTATTGGCATAAAGTTGCTTGTAGTAGTCTCTTAGGATGCTTTGTATTTCTGCAGTGTCTGTTGTAACTTCTCCTTTTTCATTTCGGATTTTATTGATTTGAGTCCTCTCCCTCTTTTTCTTGATGAGTCTGGCTAATGGCTTATCAATTTTGTTTATCTTCTCAAAGAACCAACTTTTAGTTTTATTGATCTTTGCTATTGTTTTCTTTGTTTCTATTTCATTTATTTCTGCTCTGATCTTTATGATTTCTTTCCTTCTGCTAACTTTGGGTTTTGTTTGTTCTTCTTTCTCTAGTTTCTTTAGGTGTAAGGTTAGATTGTTTACTTGAGATTTTTCTTGTTTCTTTAAGTAGGCTTGTATAGCTATAAACTTCCCTCTTAGAACTGCTTTTGCTGCATCCCATAGGTTTTGGGTCGTCGTGTTTTCATTGTCATTTGTCTCCAGGTATTTTTTTATTTCCTCTTTGATTTCTTCAGTGATCTCTTGGTTATTTAGTAATGTATTGTTTAGCCTCCATGTGTTTGTCTTTTTTACGTTTTTTTCCCTGTAATTCATTTCTAATCTCATAGTGTTGTGGTCAGAAAAGATGCTTGATATGATTTCAATTTTCTTAAATTTACTGAGGCTTGATTTGTGACCCAAGATGTGATCTATCCTGGAGAATGTTCCGTGCGCACTTGAGAAGAACGTGTAATCTGCTGTTTTTGGATGGAATGTCCTATATATATCAATTAAATCTATCTGGTCTATTGTGTCATTTAAAGCTTCTGTTTCCTTATTTATTTTCATTTTGGATGATCTGTCCTTTGGTGTAAGTGAGGTGTTAATGTCCCCCACTATTATTGTGTTACTGTCGATTTCCTCTTTTATAGCTGTTAGCAGTTGCCTTATGTATTGAGGTGCTCCTATGTTGGGTGCATATATATTTATAATTGTTATATCTTCTTCTTGGATTGATCCCTTGAGCATTATGTAGTGTCCTTCCTTGTCTCTTGTAACATTCTTTATTTTAAAGTCTATTTTATCTGATATGAGTATAGCTACTCCAGCTTTCTTTTGATTTCCATTTGCATGGAATATCTTTTTCCATCCCCTCACTTTCAGTCTATATGTGTCCCTAGGTCTAAAGTGGGTCTCTTGTAGACAGCATATATATGGATCTTGTTTTTGTATCCATTCAGCCAGTCTATGTCTTTTGGTTGGGGCATTTAATCCATTCACGTTTAAGGTAATTATCGATATGTATGTTCCTATGACCATTTTCTTAATTGTTTTGGGTTTGTTTTTGTAGGTCCTTTTCTTTTCTTGTGTTTCCCACTTAGAGAAGTTCCTTTAGCATTTGTTGTAGAGCTGGTTTGGTGGTGCTGAATTCTCTTAGCTTTTGCTTGTCTGTAAAGCTTTTGATTTCTCCATCAAATCTAAATGAGATCCTTGCCGGGCAGAGTAATCTTGGTTGTAGGTTCTTCCCTTTCATCACTTTAAGTATATCATGCCACTCCCTTCTGGCTTGCAGAGTTTCTGCTGAGAAATCAGCTGTTAACCTTATGGGAGTTCCCTTGTATGTTATTTGTCGTTTTTCCCTTGCTGCTTTCAATAATTTTTCTTTGTCTTTAATTTTTGCCACTTTGATTACTATGTGTCTCGGCGTGTTTCTCCTTGGGTTTATCCTGTATGGGACTCTCTGCCCTTCCTGGACTTGGGTGGCTATTTCCTTTCCCATGTTAGGGAAGTTTTCGACTATAATCTCTTCAAATATTTTCTCTGGTCCTTTCTCTCTCTCTTCTCCTTCTGGGACCCCTATAATGTGAATGTTGTTGCGTTTAATGTTGTCCCAGAGGTCTCTTAGGCTGTCTTCATTTCTTTTCATTCTTTTTTCTTTAGTCTGTTCTGCAGCAGTGAATTCCACCATTCTGTCTTCCAGGTCACTTATCCGTTCTTCTGCCTCAGTTATTCTGCTATTGATTCCTTCTAGTGTAGTTTTCATTTCAGTTATTGTATTGGTCATCTCTGTTTGTTTGTTCTTTAATTCTTCTAGGTCTTTGTTAATCATTTCTTGCATCTTCTCAATCTTTGCCTCCATTCTTATTCCGAGGTCCTGGATCATCTTCACTATCATTATTCTGAATTCTTTTTCTGGAAGGTTGCCTATCTCCACTTCATTTAGTTGTTTTTCTGGGGGTTTTTCTTGTTCCTTCATCTGGTACGTAGCCCTCTGCCTTTTCATCTTGTCTATCTTTCTGTAACTGTGGTTTTTGGTTCACAGGCTGCAGGATTGTAGTTTTTCTTGCTTCTGCTGTCTGCCCTCTGGTGGTTGAAGCTATCTAAGAGGCTTGATGGGAGGCTCTGGTGGTGGGTAGAGCTGACTGTTGCTGTGGCGGTCAGAGCTCAGTAAAACTTTAATCCACTTGACTGTTGATGGGTGGGGCTGGGTTCCCTCCCTGTTGGTTGTTTTGCCTGAGGCAACCCAACACTGGAGCCTACCTGGGCTCTTTGGTGGGGTTAATGGCAGACTCTGGGAGGGCTCACGCCAAGGAGCACTTCCCAGAACCTCCGCTGCCAGTGTCCTTGTCCCCACGGTGAAAGAGAGCCACCACCCGCCTCTGCAGGAGACCCTCCAACACTAGCAGGTAGGTCTGGTTCAGTCTCCCCCAGGGTCACTGCTCCTTCCCCTGGGTCCCGATGCACACATTACTTTGTGTGTGCCCTCCAAGAGTGGGGTCTCTGTTTCCCCCAGCCCTGTCAAAGTCCTGCAATCAATTCCCACTAGGCTTCAAAGTCTGATTCTCTAGGAATTCCTCCTCCCGTTGCTGGACCCCCAGGTTGGGAAGCCTGACGTGGGGCTCAGAACCTTCACTCCAGTGGGTGGACTTCTGTGGTATAAGTGTTCGCCAGTCTGTGAGTCACCCACCCAGCAGTTATGGGATTTGATTTTACTCTGATTGCGCCCCTCCTACCGTCTCACTGTGGCTTCTCCTCTGACCTTGGACGTGGGGTATCCTCCTTGCTGAAGTCCAGGGTCTTCCTGTCAATGATTGTCCAGCAGCCAGTTGTGATTCTGGTGCTCTCGCAAGAGGGAGTGAGAGCACGTCCTTCTACTCCGCCATCTTGGTTAATCCCCTCTGTTTGTTGTAAAATTTTTAATCACAGTTTCAATTTCATTACTTATGATTGGTCTGTTCATATTTTCTGTTTCTTCCTGGTTCAGTCTTGGAAGGTTATACCTTTCTAAGAATTTGTCCATTTTATTGGCATAGAGTTGCTTGTAGTAGTCTCTTAGGATGCTTTGTATTTCTGCGGTGTCTGTTGTAACTTCTCCTTTTTCATTTCTAATTTTATTGATTTGAGTCCTCTCCCTCTTTTTCTTGATGAGTCTGGCTAATGGTTTATCAATTTTGTTTATCTTCTCAAAAAACCAGCTTTTAGTTTTATTGATCTTTGCTATTGTTTTCTTTGTTTCTATTTCATTTATTCCTGCTCTTGTCTTTATGATTTCTTTCCTTCTACTAACTTTGGGTTTTGTTTGTTCTTCTTTCTCTAGTTCCTTTAGGTGTAAGGTTAGATTGTTTATTTGAGATTTTTCTTGTTTCTTGAGGTAGGCTTGTATTGCTGTAAACTTCCCCCTTAGAACTGCTTTTGCTGCATCCCATAGGTTTTGGATCATCGTGGTTTCGTTGTAATTTGTCTGTAGGTATTTTCTGATTTCCTCTTTGATTTTTTCAGTGATCTCTTGGTTATTTAGTAATGTATTCTCTAACCTCAATGCATCTGTGTTTTTACATCTTTTTCCCTGTAATTGATTTCTAATCTCATAGCGTTGTGGTCAGAAAAGATGCTTGATATGATTTCAGTTTTCTTAAATTTACTGAGGCTTAATTTGTGTCCCAAGATGTGATCTGTCCTAGACAATGTTCCATGTGCACTTGAGAAGAAAGTGTAATCTGCTGTTTTGGGATGGAATGTCCTATAAGTATCAATTAAATCTATCTGGTCTATTGTGTCATTTAAAGCTTGTGTTTCCTTATTAATTTTCTGGTTGGATGATCTGTCCATTGGTGTAAGCGAGGTGTTAAAGTCCTCCACTATTATTGTGTTACTGCGATTTCCTCTTTTATAGCTGTTAGCAGTTGCCTTATGTATTAAGGTGCTCCTATGTTGGGTACATATATATTTATAATTGTTGTATCTTCTTCTTGGATTGATCCCTTGATCATTATGTAGTGTCCTTCCTTGTCTCTTGTAACATTCTTCATTTTAAAGTCTATTTCATCTGATATGAGTATTGCTACTCCAGCTTTTTTTTGATTTCCATATGCATGGAATACCTTTTTCCATCCCCTCACTTTCAGTCTGTATGTGTCCCTAGGTCTGAAGTGGGTCTCTTGTAGACAGCATATATATGGGTCTTGTTTTTGTATCCATTCAGCAACCCTGTGTCTTTTGGTTGGAGCATTTAATCCATTTACATTTAAAGTAGTTATCGATATGTATGTTCCTATTTTCATTTTCTTAATTGTTATGGGTTTGTTTTTGTAGATCCTTTTCTTCTCTTTTGTTTCCCACTTAGAGAAGTTCCTCTAGCATTTGTTGTAGAGCTGGTTTGGTGGTGCTGAATTCTCTTAGCTTTTGCTTGTCCGTAAAGCTTTTGATTTCTCTGTTGAATCTGAATGAGATCCTCCCGGGTAGAGTAATCTTGGTTGTAGTTTCTTCCCTTTCATCACTTTGAATATGTCATGCCACTCCCTTCTGGCTTGTAGAGTTTCTGCTGAGAAATCAGCTGTTAACCTTTTGGGGGTTTCCTTGTATGTTATTTGTCATTTTTCCCTTGTTGCTTCCAATAATTTTTCTTTGTCTTTAATTTTTGCCACTTTGATTACTATGTGTCTCGGCGTGTTTCTCCTTGGGTTTATCCTGCCTGGGACTCTCTGCACTTCCTGGACTTGGGTGGCTATTTCCTTTCCCATGTTAGGGAAGTTTTCAACTCTAATCTCTTCAAATATTTTCTCAGGTCATTTCTCTCTCCCTTCTCCTTCTGGGACCCCTATAATGCGAATGTTATTGCATTTAATGTTGTCCCAGAGGTTTCTTAAGCTGTTTTCATTTCTTTTCTTTCTTTTTTCTTTTTTCTGTTCCACGGCAGTGAATTCCACCATTCTGTCTTCCAGGTCACTTATCCGTTCTTCTGCCTCAGTTATTCTGCTATTGATTCCTTCTAGTGTATTTTTCATTTCAGTTTTTGTATTGTTCATCTCTGTTAGTTTGTTCTTTAATTCTTCTAGGTGTTTGTTCTTTAATTCTTCTAGGTCTTTGTTAAACATTTCTTGCGTCTTCTCGACCTTTGCCTCCATTCTTTTTTCTGAGGTCCTGGATCACCTTCACTATCATTATTCTGAATTCTTTTTCTGGAAGGTTGCCTCTCTCCACTCCATTTAGTTGTTTTCCTGGGGTTTTATCTTGTTCCTTCATCTGGTACGTAGCTCTCTGCCTTTTCATCTTGTCTATCTTTCTGTGAATGTGGTTTTCCTTCCACAGGCTGCAGGATTGTAGTTCTTCTTGCTTCTGCTCAGTCATATGTTTTAATTGAGGTGGAGACCATAGCGATTTGCCCTAGCCTGCTTTCCCTCCTGTCTTCTATCACTTCACGTGTGCCCCAGCCAAACTGGGCTACGTAAGCTGCTCCTTTGTCCTGACCCCATGCCCACAATTTTTCACAGTGTTTCCTTCCTGAAATGCACACTCCTCCTTCCTCTCCTTCATCTATAAAAACCCTACCTCTAATTCAGCACACCTGAAATATTGGTGTTTCTCTCCCATTTCCTCAACAAAAGTCCCAATTGATCAAACTAGTGCACCATGGCCAGGAGAGCCAGACTCTAATGGACCAGCATCCTCAGGGATCTCTGTGGGACCTGCCCATAGATTTAAGGGAACAAAGGCAATGAACCCCCCACCTTCATTCTTTCTACTACCTACTTCTCCATCACCAATACTTAGTAAAATCCAAAATATCTTTAAATGACCACATGTCAAAAAGTTAAGTGTTATGTGGGAGGGAATTCAATGAAAACCTTTAAACCATTAAAAAAAAAACAAACCCACTCCTTTCTCCAAAAGAAGTCCAAAATATCTGTTGATAATTTAAAAGGCACAGCAAAGATTTTGACCCTATTAAACTTCCTTAGACAATGACTTATTTTAGGCATTAGAAAATTTTTGGTTCAAAGGACAACTATTTTTATCAACGACATGAGTCACTCTTTCTTACTATTTATTTTATCTGCCTCCCACTTTCTCCCTTACACACTCATACAGTTGGAATATTACATGGTTTCCCAATTCTCTTTTATTCTGGTCAAATTTTGGTTAGAATTTAATGTTAAATGTAAGTATGCAATAAGTATTTTTATATTTGTTTTAATTTTTAATTTTTCCTGTCATTACAATACGTTGAAGAAACAAAAATGGGAAACAGGGGTTTATGCTGAAGAATAACTTTGCATGGGTACTAATAAATACCCCACAAATGAATTTCTACTTTTCATTTGTTGTTAATCATCAATGTTATTGGACAAAGATACTAGTGGTACACTATTTTTAGGTCTCTTAAAACTAAATCTTTGCTTAGTCTACTGAGCTGCTTTGTTAGTGGTCCAAGAAAATCCATATTTAGTGGGAATTTGAATACTTGCATTTAACTCTTTACACAGTGGGTTACAAAGTATCTTGCCATTAGTGAAATTACACAGTCCCCACACTCAAGCCCCAGTGATACCATGTCTGGCCAAGAAGCTGTATCGGGAGAGGAGAGCAAAGAGAATGAGGCCACACTCTGAGCTTAATACTAAGACAACTCAGTTACACTTCACCCCGCTGAGTCTTTCTTTGCTTGCAAATGAAAGCATGCTCTGTATCCAAACTCTACCTTCCCTATACCCTAGTTTATGGATCCTCAACCTTTCCAAAGTGGAGAGTCCAGTGTCTGACCCCTGTTTTAAATGAGATAATGTATGACAAGTACTTGGTCACTAGTATATCACTGAGACCCAGAAAGTGGCAACACTTATTCCTATTATTTACCCTGAGGGTTCTATGAATCCCTCTGAGGCCCTGAAAATGGATGTTGTTTGAGGTCTCATGCCACTGAAAATTGACCAATCTGTCTTCCTTTTCACCTTGTACTTCACCCTCATTGCACTTGTCATGATTTTAATGCCAACTATCTCTGAAGCTTGGGAAATCCGGATATCTGCATGGCCAGGAAATCATAGCTTGGACCTAGTCCCTTAAAATCTGCCTCCTTTGCTAAACTTTAAGTTCCATTAAGGGCTGGGACCCTTTGGCCTTGTTCCCCCATTGATTCCTAGTCCCAAGGAATAGTTCTGGCACATAGTAGGCGCTCAGCATTAATACAGGCTCCTGATCCAGGCCCTGTCTTCTCAGTCCTCTGATTTCTGCTATATATACAGCTGTTCTCATGGAATTGATACCACTTGACTCATTCTCCTCTAGGTCATGGAAGGCCCTTCATTGTGGGACAGTGGTTTGGCTAAGACTGAGTTTCCCTCCTACCCTGTACCGCATGGGAGACACTGGAGGGCCTGCTCTTTTGTGTGCTCAAAAAGCACATCCTTTGCACGTAGGGGATAGTCAAGCTGCTTAGGTAGCACAGAACCCTCTGGAATGAGGAAGTTCTGTAAACAACCATCTCATCTCACAGTGTTCAGTAAACATCTGCAAACACTAACAGCTACTAGTTAGTGTCTTGAAGTGCATTGTGTAGTCTGGGGTTATTTTTACTTTTTTTAAGTAATGGAGAGCTTCTAGGATCATTTTAATTGACTTTTCCATTTTTCATCTGTACCTAACCACAGGCAAAAGGGAGCCAAAAGTCCCTTTATGAAACATTTGTTGCCAAATACCACTGGGTCTTTTTGATTGTATGGTGCACACCCATTGTTAATTATGCTGATTGTTATCCCTAATAGAGGAACAAGTAAGACTCTGGCTCTGAAGCTTGGGAAAACCCTATTTTCAGAACAGACAGGAAACCACAGCCTGGGCTTTGATTGACCTTGAACTTTATTCTCACCTTCCTGGCCCCCTTCCTCACCTTCTACTCCCCCACCTTCAAACACACCTTGAGCGTAAGTGATAGGAGGAGAGCTTCAGTAAAAGTGGGAAGCTATTTTCCCAGTAGTCATTTGGAAATCATAGAATCTAGGAGTGGGAAATGATCTAGAGTTCCATTATTTCATCCAATTCCTTCATTTAACAGAGAAAGAAAGTGGAGCCCGGAGTGGGTATGTGATGAGGCAGAACGAGGACCAGAATCCTGAGGGCCGAGTTAGAATTCTCCAGACAAAGCCTGAATAAGGGGCCACCCCTGCTCTGGATTTACTGTACACCTTTAGGCTCATGTGGAGCAGAATTGACACTGAGAAATAGTTAATGGTTCTTTTGTGTACTTTGATCTAAAAGCTTCCCAACCTCTAAGGCATATTTTAAAAGTAGAAGTAAAGAGAGAGAAAGAGGTGATAGGTACTTAATTTAGATGTTGGATGTAGCTTCCTAGTTGTACCAGAATTCCTCTTGATTTTATTCAGCTGAGTGAAGACCAAATTACCATCATGGGTGATTTTTATGAAGGGTTGAATGACTTAATTAGCTTGGCTTTTATAGTAGCCTGAAGAGATCCATCCCCACTGACTCCTGTGTTTCGACAAAGCTCAAACACTGTTATAGATCAAAGGGAAGATGACATGAAATCTGGACATGTCAAGGGTGCTACACTGAGAGCCTCCTGTAAATGGGTAATTGAGGAGCTGTTTCCAGGCTGGACTCCTGACGCCAGAGGCTGTAACATCAAGGACAGAGATAACCACAGTCTGGGGTGTCTGAGCCCTGGCTGCTGGGAGAAACGGATCCTCATCCACACACCCCTGAGTATGTGATCGTCCTGGCAACAATTCAGAATATCAAGTAACTGCCATGCCTCTTGTAAACGTGTCCTTCAAAAAGGAACCTTCCTTCATGCCAAAGTCTTTATTGCTTTCAAAGTCTCAGGCTTCCTTCAAAATCAACATTCTCCTTATTTATTATTGACATTAATATCAACCACACCAAAGCTATCAAAGCCAAAGTTGTTAATCTTGCTAACGCTAATTTAAGCCAATATTGCTTACAAATAATGTTTCTTCTAATGTTGTGTGTAGTTGAATTCAAAGCTGATGACCTTGGTTAAAATATCAGCTGTGGACCCTTGGAAATGACACAGTTTTTCAGAGTCTCCTTATAAAACGAGAATAATAACACCTATTCTGTGAGGCTTTTGCTTCTTAATGATTTCACTGGTAATGTATTCATTGCAGGAAACAATTTTTGTAGAGCAGTCTACATTATGTTTTAAGACATAGAAGTAAAAGTAGGTGCAATGGCAATTAAACTTACAATTTCAAAATTTAAACTAGAATTAGTCATTTGAGAAACTTACCCTTTACCCATATTTAAAATTTATAGTTTCTAATCAGAAGAAACTAAAATTTTTTTCTTTTGAAAAAAATCTCAGACTCTAAAGGAGTTCTAAAAGGCTGACTCTTCACACATAATGCTCTTGAAGTAATCAAAGAAACAGTATGTTTATTTTTTAGGTGGCTAGATAGATGTTCATGTAAAAATTTCAAGTAGTCTCAACCCTGTGAATTCGAAATTCTTGGGATTATTTATTACTTTGGCTCCTTTCATTAAAATTTACTAAGTTTTATTATAATCATTATCAGGATTTTTCCAGGGGGACCTGAGACCTATAAACATCTCACAATCATGCTTAAATGCTACATGAATGGATTATGTAAAAACTTGTAGAAGAATCAGTTTTTCTTGAAATTTTCCTAGGGGGAAAGGCTATGAAGAAAGAATTTTATCAAGTGCTGAGAGAGAATACATATTCAGACCTTTTCTGTACATAAAAGGTTTGCTCTGAAATCTTAAGAAATCATCAAAAAAGGAGGACATTCAGATTTGTTGTTATTTAAAGATTTTATAGGAAAATCATAAATGTCTCATTTCTGTAGCACTTAAGTTTTGCCCTCCAAAAAGACCAAACAGATTTGTTACAGAGAGTCACGCAGCAATTTGTGAATCTTTGAACATGTCTGTTTAATGGAGAAAATAGTAGAACATTCATGGATGTACAGTGGTGCTATCTATTAAATCAATGGATTTTACAAAGTAGGCACAGGAACCTTTCTGGTTTCAACCCGTAGAGGTCAAGGTCTCCACCACAATTCTGACATAGAACCTAATATACAAAGAGAAGCTTTCACAGCCTGCTTCAGTGTGGCTTCCTGGTCTACCAAGCAGCCTCTGCTACCTGGTTCATAGCCCACATCAGATCTGAAGGGCACGGATGCAGGTCTACTTGGAGTCTAATGGATAGTGTGTCCTCTCTTGTGAGAGAAGGGGAATGTTGGTCAACTTGTCAAAAAATTTCTTCCCAGATTTGAAAGACAAAGAGAGATTTTCCTCCTGAACAGAATATATGTCAATTACAGAATATATCAGGACTGCATCTCAGTCCTCTAAGCCTGCTGGTTAATTTTCAATTTCCTACCTTTAAGAAAGATAGAATAGGAGAAGAAAGAGGAGAACTGGCTCTAAAACTGTCAAGAGAGTGTAAAAAAACCTCAAAATCACAGTATAGTTTTTCTTTTTTTTTTTAAATTAGGAAACATATGACACTGTGTAAAGAGGGCTTATGTACAATTACTTGCTCTCCTTATCTCTAGTAAGAGTTCTATTTTGCAATAAGAGAAACTCAAGTATTCAGGGACAAACAGATTCAAGGTCACATAGCATTGGATGCATGATGCAAGATACTGGAATAGCATTCCAATGATGGTGACATTTCCAGTTATCTCTGTGCAATGTATAAATGGTTTCTTCAGGCCTCAGCAGCCTGGTACATAAAATGGAGACACATTACACAGGGTTGCCAGATAAACTACAGGACATCCAGTTATATTTGAGTTTCAGAAAAACAACAAATAATTTTTAATATAACAGTGTCCATGCAATATTTGGGACATACTGATGCTAAAAAATTATTCATTGCTTATTTGAAATTCAAATTTAACGGGATGTCTTGCATTTTTATTTTCTAAATTACCACATTAGATGTAAATAATT
This sequence comes from Eschrichtius robustus, assembly GCF_028021215.1. Taxonomy (NCBI): domain Eukaryota; kingdom Metazoa; phylum Chordata; class Mammalia; order Artiodactyla; family Eschrichtiidae; genus Eschrichtius; species Eschrichtius robustus. The sequence continues at coordinate 39,748,161 of NC_090837.1, read as the reverse complement.
GTATTTCTTTGGTTCTGTTTTCATCAGTTATTGAAGAATCTCTAATCTCTCTTTTAAAAAATTGGAAGAACAATCCATAGAGAAAGAACAGTCTTTTCAACAAATGGTACAAATAAAAAAACAAATACCCCAAATTTAAAGATGGGCAAAAGATTTGAATAGACATTTCACCAAAAGTATATATACAAATGACCATAATCCCATGAAAAGATGCTCAACATCATTAGCTATTAGGGAGATGCAAACCAAAACCACAATGAGATATTACTTCACACCACTAGGATGCCTAAAATAAATGACAGATGATAACAAATGTTCATAAGGATGTAGAAAAATTGGAGCTCTTATTCTTGGCTAGTGGTAATATAAAATGGTGCAGTCACCTTGGAAAACTTTCCCCACAAAATGTTGAACGTATAGTTACCATTTTGCAATTCCACTCATAGATATATATCCAGAGAATTGAAAACATGTTTGCACAGAAACTTGTACATGAAACTTGTACAACATTATTTATAATAGCCCCGAAGTTGAAGCATCTGAAATGGTCATCAACTGATGAATAAACAAAATGTGGTATATCCATACATATTGCCATGTTATATGGCAATAAGAAAGAGTGAAGTATTGATATACGCTGCAATGTGGATGAGCCTTAAAAACATCATGTTAAGTGAAAGAAGCATGTGATAGAAGATCACATATTGTGCAATCCATTTATATAAAAGACAGAATGTATATTAGAGGTTTCTAGGGGATGGGGATAGGAGAAATGAGAAATGACTGCAAATGACGTGGGATTCCTTTCGGGGTGTTAGAAATGTTCTCAAGTGAGATAGTGATAAGAGTTGCACATCTCTGTGATTATACTAAAAACCAATGAACTGTATATTTTTAAAGGGTGAATTGTATGGTATGTGACATATATCATAATGTTATATATGTTATAAAATATATATGAATATGCTTTTTTTTTGCAAAGAGAAACACAAAATGAATAAACCAAAAACTAATGAAATTGTAAAGCACAGACGGTGAGAGGGAATGAGGTAAAAGGGATAGGAAAGAGAATGAGACTTCTCTAACTTTTAAATAATGATTTTACTTTGACCATGCTAATGTTTTATATATTCAAAAATAAAATTAAATAATAAAGGTAGGAAAATATGAAAATTGACTACAAAGAGAAACAAATGAACCTAATTATATCAATCTGATAATAAAAATATTCAGAAGAAAATAGGAACTGATCCAAACAACTACTCTGACAATGGATCTAGAACAAGACGAATTGCAAAAAACTGATGCCCAGGAGAACCAATATCTTCACTGTGGGAGAAGGGATATATTAGGTTGAACCATTTGAAATTGCTGATATTCAATAGTTCTTAACACCCCTAAAGGAAATTTTATTTTATTTCTTATTTTTTAAGATTTTTATTGGAGTATAGTTGATTTACAATGTTGTGTTAGTTTCAGGTGTACAACAAAGTGAATCAGTTATACGTATACATATATTCACTTTTTTTTTTTTTTTTAGATTCTTTTCCCTTATAGGCCATTACAGAGTACTGAGTGGAGTTCCCTGTGCTATACAGCAGGTTCTTATTAGTTATCTATTTTATATACAGTAGTGTGTATATATATGTCAGTCCCAATCTCCCAATTTATCCCTCCCCCACTTATCCCCTGATAACCATAAGTTTGTTTTTTACATCTGTGACTCTACTTCTGTTTTGTAAGTTCGTTTGTACCCATTTTTTTTTAGATTCGCTATATAAGTGATATCATGATATTTGCCTTTCTGTGTCTGACTTACTTCACTCAGTATGACAATCTCTAGGTCTATCCATGTTGCTGCAAATGGCATTATTCACCATCAAAAAATCTACAAACAATAAATGCTGGAGAGGGTGTGGAGAAAAGGGAACCCTCCTACATAGTTGGTGGGAATGTAACTTGGTACAGCCACTATGGAGAACAGTATGGTGTCTCCTTAAAAAACTAAGAATAGAACTACCATATGACCCAACAATCCCATTCCTGGGCATATACCCGGAGAAAACCATAATTCAAAAAGATACATGCACCCCAATGTTCATTGCAGCACTATTTACAATAGCCAGGACATGAAAGCAACCTAAATGTCCATCAACAGAGGAATGGATAAAGAAGATGCGGTACACATACACAATGGAATACTACTCAGCCATAGAAAAGAATGAAATAATGTCATTTGCACCAACATGGATGGACCTAGAGATTGATATACTGAGTGCAGTAAGTCAGATCAAAAGGAAATTTTATATTATTCAATCTAATACAAATATGAATTGAGGGAAAGGGAGGAAGAACCCTGTGTTATTGAATTGGAATTAGTATGGCATAATGATTTTTTAAAATCATGCTTTCTAACTCTGTCCACTGGATGGGTTTAGAATCAATGGCCCTCCAGTAGCAATAAGCACACATAACCTTTGGTTTCTAAACACCATTTCCTTCTACCAAAAAAAAAAAAAATACTTAGAGAAATCACCATTCTAGATCTGGTAGAGGAAAATTTCCATGCTCACATGCAGCATCTTGCAGTGCCAGAAAGTAAGGAAGTCCTCACAGACTCATTGGGATATGCCAAAAGGACATAGGAGCCAACTTGAAGGGGCTCCCACTGGCCAAATGTGGGACAATTTGAACACCAAAAAAGAATGATGACAGTAATGGATCGTTACACATTGAATTAAAATAATACAATAAAAGGATGATTTGGTAGGGACAAGAGAGATAAACTCTTTTTTATAGAAGAATACCAGTTAATAAAAGTAGAAAGAATGACAGTTAGGAAATCATCACGTTGCAACCACCATTGTAATAATTAACTTAAACCAGGATCATCAGTGGATGCCAGAATCAGAGGGTGAAAATTTGTTGGGTGTGCTGAAAAGAATTAACACAGTAGGTCTAAGATTATTATCCTTAGAAAGGCCTGCTTGGCCCTTGGCTGGCATCTGGGAACTTGGACTTCAGGAGGGTTCCCATCATTCCCAGAATGGATAAGAGAGGCTCACTGTGCCTACACTGTTTTTACAACAATGTGTTGAACACCTGCTTTCCTTTTGGGACTCTTGAATTTTGGTACATGCTATGCAGAGGGTGCCTACATGACCTGCCTTCAATAAAAACCTTGTGCACTGAGTCTTTAAGGAGTGGTACCTGGTAACAACATTTTGCATGTGTTGTCACAACTTGTTGCTGGGAGAAGATCCTTGGAAGCTTGTGTCACTTTCCTTAGGACTTTGCCCCATGCACCTTCCCCCTTTGCTGATTTGGCTTGGTATATTTTTGCAGAATCTGGTGAGTCCTCCTAGCAAAATATCAAAACTGGAGGTAGTTTTGTGGACCTCTGACACATTGGGGAATAAGATATTCACACAATCTCAAAACTTCACCAAACAGATTATTTCCTAATTACAAAGGGAACATGGTATCTTAACAATGGAGAAATCTGGCAAACATAATCTTAACCAAGTAATCAAAATCACCAACAATGGGACAGACTTACATCATGTGCCTCATAATATGATGCAGTACTCTTGCCAAACATATTTAACCTGAATCTAATAGTGAGGAAATAAACAGACAAATCCAAATTGAGGGACATTCTACAAAACACCTGTTCTGTATTCTTCAAAAAATGTTAAAGTCGTGAAAGACAAAGAAAGGCTGAAGAACTTATTCTAGATTAAAGAAGACTAAAGAGATAAGAAAACTAAGTGTTCAGCTATAAAGGACATTATTGGGATAACTTGAATGTGGGGAAATTTGAATGTGCAATGTTTATTAAATAAAAATATTGTAACAATGTTAAATTTAATTTTTTGTGTGTGATAATTATATTATGGTTATATACAGGAAGGGTTTTCTTTTTAAGAGGTACAGTATCTAGGAGTGATGTATCATGATGTCAGTAACTTCCATATATATATACAGAGAGAGAGGGAGGGAGGGCGGGGTGGGGGTAGAAGAGAGAGAAAGCAACTATGGCAGAATGACAACAATTGGTGAATCTAGGTAAAGAGTAGATGTGCATTAATTGTAATATTTTTGCAACTTTTCTATAGGTTTGAACATGTTTTTTTTCAATAAAAAGTTGTGAAGTTGTGCGGTTGGGGGAGAGGGGCAAATAAAGTTCCCTGAAGAGAAGCCTTCTTTATTCCTTATGGTCTGAATAGTGGTCCAGACATATGTCATAACAGTTTCCCTGAGTTTTTTGTAAGATCAAAAAGGTGATAAACTTTTGAAAATTTTTTAATACTATTACTTTTCTGTATCACCCCCACACCTTGCTGGAATTCAAATTCTATATACATCAGGCACTTCGATGTTATTTCATAGCTCACAGATGCTCTGTTTATTTTTTTTCCCCAGCTTTTAAATTTCATTTTGGATAGATTCTATGGCTTTGTCTTCAAGTTCACTGATCATATCTTCTGCAGTATCTAATTTCTTAATTTGATCAAGTATATCTTTGCATCTTAGATATTTATTTTTCCATGTCTATGATATTGATCTGGGTCTTATATCTTCCATTTACATCCTATCATTCTCATACTTTCCCCTAATTTTTGAAACCATGGAGTATATTTATAATAGCTGTTTTAACACTCTTGTGTATTAAGTCTATCATCTATGTCACTTTGGGTATGTTTCTGTTGATATATCTCCTAGTTATATGTCTTCTGTTTGATTTGCACCCAGTAATTTTTTATTGGATGCCAGATGTTGTTAATTTTATAACAATGAGTGAAGCTGCATGAGGTTGGAAAAGGTGTAGTCCTTTAAAAATTATTATGCTTTGTTCTGGAATGCAGTTAAGTCACTTGGGAATGGCTTGATCCTTTCGAGGCTTGCTATAGAATTTGCCACTATTTTGTGGATTTGGAACAACTTTCAGTCTGAAGATCATTTGGCCCACTCCTGAGGCAATATGCTTCCAAGGACTCTACCAAATGCCCAGGTATAGGAGATCTTTCCTCTCTTTTCTCTCATCTAGAAAATGAACTATTCCAGGCTATGTATGAGCTTTAGCAATTTTCCCATCTGCTTCTTTCCAGTGTTTCTTTCTTTAATCTTAGCAGTTTTCTTACACAAATGCATAGATCAGAACTCAATCAAAGACTCAAGGGAAACTTGGCAGTTCTCAGAAACTCTTTCCCTCTGTGCAGTTTCTTCCTCTCTGTTACTTTACTAGGAAAGCTAAACTAAACTCTGAACTCTGCTTCCTCAACTCAGGGAGCTATTCAGGCGATATGTAGGTTCTGTCTCCTTGTGCTGTGACCTGGGAATTCTCTCCAGGCAGTGAGCTGGGGCATTCATAGGGATTGCCTCATATATTTATCTTGTCTAGGGATTATCCTCTATGGTACCTGTTGTGCATCACCTAAAAAGGTTATTTCATATATTTTGTCTAGCTTTGTATTAGTTTAACGGGAGAGGGAAAATTTGGTTCCTGTTACTCCATAATGGCTGGAATTGGAAGTCTTCAGTGATATTATTTCTATTATGAAATGAGAAAATATTTATTTAAGAAAATGTGGAAATTACTTATGCATAAGTAAATTAGGACAAAATGCCCATTGATCATTCACTAAACACATGAAATTTTGGTATATTTCATTCAGGTATTGTGTTTCCTATGACTAGCTGGCTTTATTTAAAAAAAAAGCAACAGATAAATATGGCATTTAAAATACAACTTTAATACTTTTTTTTTAGTTTAACATTATTTCATAATCATTTACCTATGCTTTTTCTTAGAATCATTTATAAAGCCTGGACAATATCCCAACATGTAGACATGTATACTATAGATTATTTAAGCTCCTCTCTGCAGATGGACATTTAGCTGGTTTCCAGTTTTTGTTATTATGAATAATGAATATTTTTATACAGCTATTTTTGTTTAAATTTGAATGATTTACTTAGGCAACATTGGAATTACTGGATATAAGTATTTTAAGGGACACAATTCATTTTTTCAAGTTGGTTTCCAAAGAACTGTATCATTTAAAATATTCACCACTCAGTACAATTATGAAGTACTTAACTCTGTGCCACTCATTGTGCAAGGTTCTGGTGATTTAAGATGAACAAGACCCCAACTTTGAGTTCTAGATGCTTACAGCCTAGCTGTGGAGACCAATATGTTAATAGATAAGTGCTGCAAAGCATTATGGGGGTTCTGTATGCACATGAACAGGTTGCAATGAGTTGCTTTGGGCAGAGAAATGTGTCTACTTTATTACCTTACAGAGGCTGATGTAAAGTAAGCATTTAATAAATAGTTGTTAGAAAGGAAGGAAGGAAGAAAGAAAGAAAGAAAGGAAGGAAGGAAGGAAGAAAGGAAGGAAGAAAGAAAGGAGAAAGGGAGAAAGAAAGTTAAAGAGGTGAATGTTATTTCCATTTAGTGACTTGTTCAGAAAAAGTTTCTTAGAGAAACCTGTGATTTGTAGTTAGGATATCACCAATTCGTTCACACATTCACTTAATAAATATCTTTTGGCAGTGTGCCAGGGACTGTGCTAAGTGCTAAGGACATCGTTGCTACTGTTCCTGTGGAATTTGCTGCCTAGCATGGAAGACAGATAGTAAACAAGCAATTAAAATAATGGAGGACGTAGGGTAGTCTAAGAATATATAATAGGAATGAGTCACTTAATCTAGGGGTCAGTGGAGACTTGTGACAGTTAAGGCATGACTTCAAGTGTAAGTAAAAGTTAAAAAAAAGGAGAAAGAGAAAAATAGTTCCAGGTAGAGGCAGTCATATCATTCATCTACATGCAAATAAATGCTTTTCTAATGTTTGATGTGGCTTAAAGACAGTTTACTTGCTTAGATATTTTCACACTCCTCCTCCCATCAATGTGGTTTATATGGTTCTTGATTTTCTAAACCTTTTCTTTTATGAATAGTACGAAGGTAACTTCACCTGAGGTCCTGTCCATATTCAAATTTAATGGGATCTTAATCCCAAGGGTTTTAATTGTGTTGCTTTAATACCATCCTGTGTGATAGGCAGTGTTGTGTCCTTTCTATAGCAGAGGAAACTGAGCCGTAAGCCACAACGTGCAGGTGGACATCAAAGAGCCAGTCAGCCCAGGTCACGTGTCCTTCAGCCTGCCTGACTCCAGCGTGGGACCATCCCAATAAATCCACATTGCTGACTGAGATGACCGCCAAAAAGGTATACATAGAATTTATATATATGTATGTAAACTCTATCTTTCTGGTTATTTAGAGATCACCTATGAACCAATGCTGTGGACCAGGGCCTAGAGTTTCTTTAAAATTGCACATTATTGTTTAAAATAATGTCTTCATTCATCTGGAACTGAGATGAAATGAGGTGTTCTAGAGAAGTGTATTTACTGAAATTGACCTCTTCTAGGCACAACACTTTTCACAAATGCAAATGTTCGTGAACATAAATAATTTTAAAATAAATTGCACACTCTCAGAATTCTTAAACAGTGTTTCTAACCTCCATTTAACCTGATAACTCAGTCCATGAGCATTGACTGTTTTCTCTCATTTGTTTGTCACTATTAATTTGTCTATGTATCTGGCTCTATGCTAGGAATTGGGACTAAATTAATCAAAATCCCTAACAGATAGAAATTGTAAGCTTAGAAGGAAAAAAACTTACTGAGCACTAAGCTTAATACATCCAATAAATATGCTGTGTTGAGGGAATTTGATGCAGCGGCTGTTCCACGTGAGTTCAGGAGGACGTCACAGATAAGACGACAAAAGTGGACCTTGATGGTAGGGGAGGAAGGTGGTGTTGGTGATGGGGTGGTGGTGGATGGCTGGGTGATATTTCTCGGGTTGAGAGGAGGAGGAAGAGCTTCGCAGCCGATGAAGTGGCGTGAAGAAAGCATAAGGTACGTTTAGAGAACCGGAAATGGGCCAGGGCATGGGCAGTGCTGTGGGACGTGGCAGAGATGGCTCTGGAAGGGCAAACTGGGGTCAGCTTACCAAGGGCTTTGGGTGCCATACCAAGGAGGGGCAGCTGAGGTTTCTAACAGGGAGTGGTGTGATCTGCATTGGTTTTGATAAAGATTACTCAGGGAAAACCTGAAAAATGATGAATGGGATGGTGGGCAGACTAGAAACAGAGAAGTCAGGCATCTGTTAAAACAACGCAGGGGGATAGGTGTCCAGGGAGGAGAAGAGGAGGAGCTCAGTTATAGGTAACAATTCAAACAAGGTAGTAAATTATGGTTGAGAGGCAGATCCAAGCTGGGATGGAGGCCTTGCCCCTTACTGGCTGAAGGACTCCACTTCTCTGTGTTTCCATTTCCTTGTCTGTGAAATGGTGTTCTGAATACCTCACAGGATGGCTGTGTAAGTAAATGAGATAGTAAATTAAGTACCTAACACTGAGCAGGCAGTTTGCAATTTAGGGATCTTTTCCTTGTCCTAAGAGACCCAAGTCATGAGAGCATTCATTTTAACAGATTGGGTGGGTTTGGGGGGTCTTCTCTTGCTGTTAACTGTGTCTTTTTAGATGCCTTTGTTCAATAAATTTGCATTGAGCATCTAGTACATTCTAGGTAGGCAATGTCACTAGGCCTGTCTCTGTGGCTCCAGGATCCCCTGAGAATTGAGGACTTCTGTTTGCTGTGAGCTCAGAAATCAGAGGGCTCATCGTGTTGTTTGTGTAAATGAATGTGTGAGTGAACATAAAGTAAGTGAGGGCCTCGAGGGCTGTCCTATCATGTAATTGTGTAGAGGGACTTTATGTTTGGCTTTGGGACTTTATGCTGCTCAGAGCATTTTCTCCTGGACTGCTGGGTTCTCACACGTCTTTCAACTTACCAGAGGACCCCGTAGGCATGGGAGACCTTGCTTCTGCACAGATGGTGGGACCATGCTGGGAGCACTGCTGAACACAGCAGAGAACACTGGCTCACCCTGCAGCATTATCCTAAGAAGAAGAATGTCCTGCAAACAGGAGGTATTGGGAACTAGATTGTTAGTCAAAGAGCTGTGGAATCCACTCCTGGAGATGCCTGGGATAAGAGACGTTCTCCCAGGCTGGCTTACATACTGTAGCCATTTGTCATAAGAGAGAGGGATGGCCCACCCAATTCCCCTGCCCCTGCCCCCTGTGAGTCCACGCCGTCTTCCGCCTTTGAGGGGAGATTGTAGCATGCATCTCCACAACGCATTACATCATCTCCCAAAGGCAAGGGCCACCCGTCAGTTTTTGCTGGCTAAGACCTCAGGGCAGGACTTGGTGTTCTTGATATAGAACATCTGTCGGGGGAGGCACAGTTGGGAAAGAATGAGGGATTTTCTGGGAGCCCGACTGGCTCACTGAGCAAAGGCCAGGAGGCATTTGGTGAAGTAGTGAGAAGGCTGTGATATGTAAACATGATGTGGGTGTGTTTTTCAGGAGTGACTGGGAGTCTACAGAAAGAGATCTGACAGGCCTCCCTTCTCCTCAGGCACAGAGAACAAGAAGGAGCCTTGTAACACATGTATGTTTATTTGTTTGATTCAGTGGATAAACAGATATATATCTTACCCTGGGGATATGAATCAGTATCCATGGATATCATCTTTTTCCCTTCACAGTTGCTATTTGTACAAAATCACTCTTTTTATAGATAGTTCCCTCCCATCAAATGCCCCAATGTCCTGAATTCAGTTTATCTATGGAATATTTTCCCAAATATGCTGATAGCAACACAAAAAGTAAATAAGCCCCCTTTTGGCTATCTGTATTTCTGTGGAGATGGAGGAGTTGTATAACAGAGTCCTATTCTCTAAAAGCAAAAAAAAAAAGGACACACAGTATGAAACAGTATATTCCAACTAACCTGGCTAATGAGTTTGACAGAAGCTTGTAGGAAACAAGTCAGAGGATAAGAGCTAGAACTCAGAGGAAAAGGTTAATAAAGAACTTACTTGGGACTTCTCTGGTGGTCCAGCGGTAAAGCATCCACCTTGCAATGCAGGGGACACGGGTTCGATCCCTGGTCAGGGAACTAGGATCCCACACGCCACGGGGCAAGTAAGCCCGTGTGCCACAACTACTGAGCTCATGCGTCTCAACTAGAGCCTGCATGCCACAAACTACAGAGCCCAAGCGCTCTGTAACCCGCACACCACAACTACAGACCCACGCTCCCTGGAGCTGCGTGCCACAACTAGAGAAGAGAAAACCCACTGCCACAACTAGAGAGAAGCCCGCGCACCACAACAAAGAGCCCATGTGCTGCAACGAAAGATCCCACATGCCTCAACAACGATCCCACGTTCCGCAACTGAGACCTGATGCGGTGGAAAAAAAATAATAATAAAGTAAATAAATAAATAATAAATAAATCTTAAAAAAAGAAAACTAACACATTATTATTAAAAAAAATTTAAATGGCCATTTATCAGAAATTCTGTCCTGACTTCACTAGAGTTGGAAAATCCCTGACTGTTGGTGCTCACTGGCTGGGAAAAGAGAATAGAGGGTACAAGGAAGGCAGTTGGAAAAGGTTCTTCTTCCCTCCCAGGACCTCCTGAGATAAGAGATAGAACTGATTTGAAGGTACAGTGGATTTTTTTCCCTTAAGCTCCCCAACTACAAGGTAGACGTGGCTACTGGGAATATTGAAAAGTATATATGCTGCCTCTATATGTACAAAAGTGCATCTGAAGGGTGTGGTCACTCTAGGTGTCTCAGGACAGCTGACCACACCTAATCATCTTTCAAGAAGTGATTCAGATGAAAGCCCTTCTTCTGACTCCTCTCCTTGGCACCCACACCAGGTGGAATCTATCCCTTTGTGTCCCTACCTTACTCCATATATTCACACAACTTTTATCACACCTATAATATTGACTCCCATGTAATTCTGATCGGGGATTGTCTGAGTTCTTTGTGTAACCATGCATCTAACACAGACCCTGCTACATAATCAAGGATGCAAGTTGAATAAATTAATTTATGTATATGCAATATACTCTCTCCATTTATACATTCATATACAAATAGAAAAGTATATCATATGTTAGAGATGTAAGGAAACATAAGCTGTACATGAGATATGTTTTTGCTTATGTTTTGAAAATAGAGTCAAAGACATACTTTAAATCATTGTTTCTCAAGAAAATATTATGATTCAACTAATATGGAATAGGTGTTTTATTTTGACACTCTCCAGATGATTCAAATGTGCTGCCAGGATTACAAATCACTGATTTAAGAGGAGAAAGGTTTATTTTGGGAAAGTCAAATTTATCCATTTTTTTCTTTTATGATTAGGGATTTCTATATCTCAAAATATCTGCCTGCACCAAAGTTGTAAAGATTTCCTCCTGTTTTTTTTTTTTCCTGGAAGTTTTATAGTTTGGCATTTACATTTAGGTCTATGATCCATTTCAAATTAATTTTTCCATATGATGTGAGTTTGGGGCCCATGCTCATTTACATACAATGATTTACATTCAATCAGTTCCATCCACTTGAAGTGTACAATGGGTTTTGACAAACTTATATACCCACGTAACCACCACCACCACAATCAAGATGCAGAACATTTCCATCAATATTCTCTCTTTCCATTGAATTACACAGGCACCTTTTTCAGAAGTCAATTGACCATATACGTGGATCCACTTTTGGACACACTATTATGTTCCATGAATCTATGTGTCCATTTTAGCACTAATGGTACATTGTCTTGATTATATGAGTTTTACAGTAAGACTTGAAATCGGTCTTCAGATATTGTTGGGTTTTTTCCAAAATTGTTTTGGCTATTCTGTTTCTTTGAACTTCTGTATACATTTTATTTGATTTTTAAATTTATTTATTTGTTTATTTATTTTTGGCTGCGTTGGGTCTTCGTTGCTGCATGCGGGCTTTCTCTAGTTGCCTCGAGCAGGGGTTACTCTTCGTTGTGGTGTGTGGACTTCTCATTGCAGTGGCTTCTCTTATTGCGGAGCATGGGATCTAGGTTCGCGGGCTTCAGTAGTAGTGGCGCACGGGCTCAGTAGTTGTGGCTTGCAGGCTCTAGAGCGCAGGCTCAGTAGTTGTGGCACACGGGCTTAGTTGCTCCACGGCATGTGGGATCTTCCCGGACCAGGGCTCGAACCCATGTCCCCTACATTGGCAGGCAGATTTTTAACCACTGCGCCACCAAGGAAGTCCCTGTATACATTTTAGAATCAACTTGTATTATGGTTGGGGTTGCATTGAATTTATGAATCAAGTTCAGAAGAATTGATATCTTAACAATATTAAGTCTTCTTATCCATGAACATGATATATTTCTTCATTTACTTAGGTCTTCTTTAATTTCTCTAAGTAACATTTGGTAGTTTTCAGTGTAAAAGTCTTCCCTGCCTTTCGTTAAGTTTATTCTTAAGCGTTTTATGGGTTTTTTTGGTACTATTATAAATGAAATTGACTTGTTTTAAATAAACTTTTTAGTTTGAGATAATTGCAAATTCACATGCAACAGTAAGAAATAATACAGAGAGATCCCATGTACCCTTTACCTAAGTTTCTCTTAATGGTAACATCTTGGAAAACTGTAGTACAACATTACAATCAGGATATTGACATAGATGCAGTCAAGATACAGAAAATGTCACCAAAGGATCCTTCAGGTTGCCCTTTTATAGCTGTACTGATTTCTCTTCTGTCTTTATCCACTCCTTAACCCCTGGCAGTAATTAATCTGTTCCCATTTCTATAACTTTGTTATTTTAGGAATGTTATATAAATGGAATAATAAAGTATGTAACGTTTGGGGATTGGCTTTTTTTCACTCAGCATAATTCTTTAGAGATTCCTGCAGGTTGTTGCATCAGTAGTTTGTTCCTTTCATTACTGAGAAACATTCCACGGTATGGATTTAATGGTTTGTTTAACAATTCACTCATTGAGGAGCATCTGGGTGATTTCCAATTTTGGGCTATTACAAATAAAGCTGCTATAAACATTCATGTACAGGTTTTTGTGTGGACATAAGCCTTTATTTCTCTGGGATAAATGCTCAGGAGTGCTATTGCTGGGTTGTATGTTTCAGTTTTTTTTTTTTTTTTTTTAACTGTCAATCTATTTTCCAGAGTGACCATTTTACATTTCCACCAAAAATGAATGAGTGATCCCCATTCTCTGCATTCTCACCAGCATATGGTGTTTCACTTTTTAAACATTTTTATCCATTCTGATATGTGTATTAGTGATATCTCATTGTAGTTTAATTTGCAGTTCTCTGTTGGCAAATGATGCCATCTGTATATCCTTTTCTGTGTAATGTCTCTTCATAGTTTTTGCCCATTTTCTACTTGGATTTGTTTGATTTTTTTTAACTGCTGAATTTTGAGAATTTAAAAATATTTTCGAAATACTAGTCCTTTGTCAGATATGTGGTTTGCAAATTTTTTCTTCCAGTCTGTCGCTTGCCTTTTCATCCTCTGAAGAGAGTCTTTCACAGAGCAAAATTTTTATATTTTGATATGATCTAACTTAATTTTTTCTTTTATGGATCATATTTTTGGCATCGAGTCTAAGAACTCTGCCTAGCCCTAGATTCCCAAGAGCTTCTCCTATTTTTTTCCTGAGTTGGTAGATTTATGTTTTGCTTTTAAGCCTGTGATTGAGATTGTGTTAATTTTCTGTCTAAGGTGAAGACTTAAGTCAAAGTTAATTTTTTTGCCTATGTCCAATTGTTCCAGCACCATTTATTGAAAAGCTATCTTTCCTCCATTGAATTGCTTTTGCACCTTTGTCAAAAATCAGCTGGGTACATTTGTGGGGATTAATATGGGGGTTCTCTGTTCATCCCATTGAGCCATGTGTCTATTCCTCCACCAATACCATAGTCTTTATTAGTATAACTATATAATAAGTCTTGAAATAGAGTGGACTGAATTCTCCCACTTTATTCTTCTTTTCAAAATTATTTTAGCTCTTCTAATTCCTTTGCCCTCAATATAAATTTTATGATTTTAGGTCTTACATTGAAGTCTTTAATCCATTTTGAGTTAACTTTTGTATATGGTGTAAGATAGTGATCTAGCTTCATTCTTTTGCATGTGGCTGTCCAGTTTCCCCGACACTATTTATTGAAGAGATTATTCTTTTCCCCATTGTATGGTCTTTGCTCCTTTATCAAAAATTAGTTGGTCATATATATGTGGGTTTATTTCTGAGCTGTCAATTCTGTTCCATTGATCTGTGTGTCTTTTTTTAATGCCAGTACCATACTGTTTTGATTACTATAGCTTTGTAGTATAGTTTGAAATCAGGGAGCCTGATACCTTCAGCTTTATTTTTCTTTCTCAAGGGTATTTTGGCTATTTGGGATCTTTTGTGGTTCCATACAAATTTTAAAATTATTTGTTCTAGTTCTGTGACCTATGCCATTGGAATTATGATAGAAATTGCATTGAATCTGAAGATTGCTTTGTGGAGTATGAAAATTATAACAATATTAATTCTTCCAATCCATGAACATGGAATATCTTTCTATTTATTTCTGTCTTCTTTGATTTCTTTCCTTAGTGTCTTATGGTTTTCTCTGTAAGGTCTTTCCTCTCGTTGGTTAAATTTATTCCTAGGTATTTTATTCTTTTTGATGCAATTGTAAATGGGATTTTTTTCTTAATTTCTCTGATAGTTTGTTATTAGTGTATAGAAATGCCACAGATTTCTGTATATTTATTTTGTATCGTGTGACTTTACTGAATTTATTTATTAGTTCTATTCTTATAAATTTTGAAGTGGGGGCTTAGCTGATTGATTTGAGACCTATCCTCTTTTATAATCATGTATTTAGTGCTATAAATTTCACTCTCGGCACTGCTTTAGGAGTGTCCCACAAATTTTATCATGTTGTATTTTTGTTTTCGTTCAATTGAAAGTATTTTTTAATTTATCTTGAAACTTCCTCTTTGATCCATGCATTATTTACGGTTATTTATATTAGTGTTTATTAATTCCCAAGTGTTCGGAGATTTTCTTGTTATCTTTCTGTTATTAATTAATAGTTTGATTCCATTGTGGTCAGAGAACACAGTCTTTATAATTTCAACTCTTCTAAATTTTTTGAGTTTTGTTTTATGTCCAAGGAATGGTCTGTCTGTTACTTAGGGACTTGAAAAGAATGTGTATTTTGCTTCTGGGTGGTATTCTATAAATGTCAATTAGATCCTGTTGTTTGGTGGTGTTGTTGACTTCTTTTATATTCTTGCTAATTTTCTGTCTAGTTGTTCTATCAATTGTTGAGAGAGAAAGAAGTGTTAAAGTCTCCAACTATAACTGTGGACTTGTCTATTTCTCCTTTCTGTTTTATTGGGTTTTGCTTCACATATTTTGCAGTTCTGTTGTTTGGTGCACACACACTTAGGATTGCTATGTCTTCTTGATGAACTGATTCTTTCATTCTTGCATAATGCCCCTCTCTATCTCTGGTAGTGTTCTTTGTTCTGAAGTCTACTTTATCTGATAGTAATATAGCCACTTCTGATTAGCATCTGCATGGTATATCTTATTTCACTTTCAACCCCACTGTATCATTATATTTAAAATTAGTTTCTTGTAGACAGCATAGAGTTGGGTTACATTTTAAAATTTGCTACACAGTAATAAATACCTAATACAATTGACATAATATCAGTGTTTCCACCTTCCAAACCCAAAATAAAGCCACATGACTCTGCAGAACAAGTAGGCGACCTTGGAGCATATGCTCAGTACGTGAACTTCACTACAGAACATCTACCAAATCCCTCTGGATTCCTCTCTTAATAAAAGAGATACTTTCCCAAGGCCCCCTAAGACACATAATGAAAATATCTTAGGTATAACCTAGTTATCATAATGTAGACGGCTGGTCCAAGGGATCACAAACTCAGAACTTCTAGGAAGTGCTCAATGTTAGACTTTAGAGAGTTGTGGGGAGGAGTGGAAAGCTGGATGCAGTCTCTGTCTATCTCAGTATTCTTCTTGCTCCGTATCTAAGTGTGGAGCCTTACTGCCTTTCAGGGAATCCTCATGTGAATGCTCCTTGGCTGATAAAAGTGTTCTATGTGGATCCCCTCCACCTCTCTCAGTGCTCTCTTTTCTCTTCCCCTCTGCAGTCCCTGCCTCTCTTCTTATTCCTGGGGTAAGTTTGCCTTTTATTCTTATGCCATGTGTCTTCCCACAACTTCTTCTTGCCATGAAAATCTTCAAGCTTTCAGCATGGAATATGAGCCAAAATTCCCCATTTTGTGGAATAAAGACTTACCATACCTGAGAGGTTGGAAGAAAGGACACAGGTTATTTTCACTTCAGGTAGAAAGATATTGTAATTTTTCTGATTTTCCTTTTAAATTTCCACTAAAATAATCAGATATCCTGCATGAATCACTTTTGGAACTTATTATATTTTTAAAAGTGTATCTTTCTCCTTCCTAAATTTTTGTTCCACCATTCAGCAATTTTCTGCAGATTTAGCCTTGGGAGAGGCCATGCCCAACCTAACCTTGACTTTTCCTAATTCCTGTTTTGTTTCCTTTGTTGCAGAAGGTAGAGGCAACAGCAATTCTATTTCACTTAGCTTCACTCTCTGTATTTGGTACCTTCTCTTACCCTGTGCTCTTTGATAGGTTTTGTTAAACCATGCTAGATGTGCTTTGGCATTTCAGTCTACACAGTGGTTAAGTAACAATTAAAACTCCCATCTCCTGAAAAGGAGTTTTAATTGTCAAGAGGGGTATGAGACTGAGGACATGACATGAACTCCACCAACGTGGAGCTGCTGCAGAGAGAGGCTGAGTTTAAGAGACCCAGTGTGAGCCCTGAAACAGACCTCAGAAAGCCACAGTTCTTGAATTTGTAGCCGAGAGCTTGAAGCCTTGCCTGCCATGAAAATGCCCCATTTTGCTCATCTACCCACTGGGTGTAAGCTCTAAATGACTGGACACATTTTTACAATTCCAACCCTATTGAAGCTGCTGCCTGAGATGGAATTGTCCAGAGGCCCCAGAAGCAGGAGAGGCAGGGAAGCAACAGAGCAAGGCTGGGAGAGCTTCAAATTGACCTCCTAGCTCTACTGCCCTCACAGCCCCTCAGCTTCATGCTCTCAGCTTGCTGTCAGTCTCCTTCCCTGAATCTTGAACCACATGGCCTTAGATCTTTGTCTCTCTAGAACTCTAGTGTCCCATACCTTGGCTTGACTCCTCTTGACTTCCCCAGAAATGGGACGTCCTCCTGGCTTGAACTCAACAAACTACACTGGACCCATCTCAGGTGCTGGCCCATCACCCACTTCCCACCTGGAGAAGGGGTTCCGGACTCATATATGACATCCCTCCCAGGGATATTGTGAGGCTAAAATGAGCTGAAAGGATGTTCTTAATGGTGGAGGGAGTGGTGGTAGAAGTAGTGGTTGTTTGCACTGAATAAAGAGTAACTGACCACCAACCTTCAGAGGGAAAAGCCTTGGGCTCTCTAAATTCATTAGCTCAGAACCAGATACAAATTCTTTCTCCAGGCTTGTAATGCAGGAGACTAAATGTGCCAGGAAACCCAGCTCTAGCCACAGATCTGTGTCTATAGCTCTCTAGCAGTCATTAAAAATGTTTCTGCTTATTCGGCAAGGCACATTTACTGGGGATTAGGAGAACTCATAAAACATTGCACTCTATTCAGAGTCTTATTCAGATAAACCCTCTGAAGCTTTGAAGTATCCACTTGCCAAGGATTTTTCATTACCCCTTATCCCCTTGGCAGAGGACGTGTGTGTGTGTGTGTATGTGTGTGTGTGTACACATGCAATATATTTTTTTGAGGTCTTAGTAGATCTAAAGATCAACCCATACCACAGAGGTGGATGGGGAATATTTTTATTTTTGGATCATCAATGCAGGATATCCAAATATGCCATTTGTAGTCCCATCCCTTTCCAAGAGCATGGCGTGCTGGGAAGGACACTGGGTTGGGACATAGAGACTTGGCCCGTAATAGCAGCTCCACCACTAACTGGTTACATGACCTTGGGCAAGTCACTCCAAGCCCTAAATTCCTCATGTATAAAGTTAAGGGATAGACAGATGAGCTCTAGGCTTCCCTTCGAAAAGTTAAAGCTCCACCTGTAACTGACTTGGTTTTTAGCTGAAGACTCAGTCACATGCAGTGTTTCCCTAACTCCTAGCAGCACCTGGGGGCTGCCTTTGGGGGAAGATAGGGCATGAAAAGAAAATTGCATATGATTCTTTTTCAACATGAGCCTTGGGATGTTATGCAGTCTTGTTTTTTGTGCTGTGGAGGGTGTGTGAGTAAGTGTGTATGTATCTGGGTTCCCAAGTGTACATGAACATGAACTCAGAAGACATTTTTTAGAACTGAGAGTATGTTTAGAGGTCATCAAATCCTGTGCTTTTCAAACTCTTTGTAAGCAGCAGAGTCCTTTCCTCAGTGAAACTTTATGTAGACTCTGAACGTGTACAAAGGATAAATAGAGCTCCAGCTATGGAATCCCAGGACCCCCTCTCTCTCTAGGTTCTTCTCCTCCCACCCATCTCCCACCTGGACCTCAGATGCTCTCTGTAGAACCCAGAGCTTTGGATGCCCAGCTGAATAGTTCACAGGGGGGCAAATTGAGGCTCAGGGAGGCAGGGACTCGCTCAGGCTCATACACCACCTGGTGGAAAAGCTGGGGCTTTTGAATGTCTATCCAGGGATCTTTGAACACATCGTGTTATAATCACCGTTATCATAAATGATTAGGTACATAATTGCAAGTGTGCCAACACCCCGACAAAGAAGAACTCTCTGAGGATGGTGGGAGTTTTAGAACTCAGTGACAGTCAAAACAGCATCTGTGTTAAGATTCAGGAAGCTCTGGGCTTATTCTCCTCTGGCTCAATACACGGATGACTCTTCCTGTGAAGACAAATATGACCTTATTTCTAAAGTGCTTTGTAAACTGAGCTATCAAAAAAGTCTTGTTTAAAAATTCATTTCATGCATAATTAAAGAAAAGAAATGGTTCAAGAAGAGGCAAAGGGAAATTTTTTCACTTGCTCGTTCAGGAAAATGTTCATGGAACCACAGCACCACTAGCAGAGTAAGCTCACAAAATCACACAGAGAAATGTGAGGACTCCTCAGTATGACCCTGAATGTTTCTGGGAAAATCTGTATTGGTAATCATGATCGTATAGCTCCAGGGTCCAACTCTAGATTGCAAAATATTTCCCCTTTTGGACTTCAACTCGACCATAATTCAACAGTGTGACAAGTCAGTAGGCAGTGGACCTTGAACACGAGTGACAGGTATCTTGAACTTGGCCAGAGCTGCCCAGGAAGCTTAGTGGCGGATCAAGTAATCATATCCTATGGCCTTCCTCTCTCACAAAAGAAACATTTGCATCGTGCAACCCAAGCATATTTCATACAAAATCCTGTTCCTATTTTTTTCTCTAAGTGGTACTTGGCAGCTTTTATCAGTTCCTAATATATCGTTCTGGTCGCAAACAAACCTCCCCTGTCCACTTTATAAGCAAGCTGAGTCGCAGACTGTTCGAGCTGGAATTGGCCTCAGAAGTCATCGAATCCAATCCTGTCATTTCCTAGCAAAGGAGTCAGAGATAGAGAGGGGAAGTGACCTGACTAGAGTCACACAACAAGTCAGTAGCAGAGCTGGGGCATGAGCACAGCTGCTGCCCTGATTTCAAGGACTTTTCCACGATTCTGTGCCACTGTTTAAGTTAGCCACAATACAGCGAGGTGAGGTCTTTTCTACCTGTGTCACTGGTATGGTATTTGCAGTCTGATCACAGAGATGTATTGAGGACCTCGGGAAACCCCTCAATAGGCTGGCAGTCTGGAGAGGAAGACAGATATTGAACAAACAATAGCAAATGATTAGGTACATAGTTGCAAGTGTGCAAATACCTCTGTGAAGAAGGATCAGCTGCTATGGGAGTGTTATCTCTGGGGCTGATAGGGGCTGTTTATGTACAGGGTCGAATCTGATTGGTTGGTCCTGTGACTTAGCAGTTGAGTATGTTGACTCTCACCTTTGGTTATCTCCCAAAGGTGGCTTCCGTAATGTGTGGGTTGCTTAAACCACTTGATTCTGCTCCTCTTTGTTTCTTCTGCCTGACGAGTCTACCTCCAGGAAGACAGGTACTGCAAAAAGAACTAAGATCTGTACAAACGACCTTACTCTGTCACATAGCTACACATGGAGTAGTAAAGTGGACACTGGAATTATCCGTGAGTCCTGTGTGTTTGTGGTTTTCCCAGGACAGGGCATGTCGGATACTGGAACCCTGGTATCCCAGTAATACAGTTCAAAAATTGCTTACAGTTATATTGAATCTAAAGCAGTGATTTCAAATTGAACACCAACCTAAATTTTGAATAGTAACCCTCCTCCTCTTCAACCCCGACCAACATTTTAGTATGCCATTCCTGCTATAATTTCTGCAAATGCAGCCTCTGCGGAGTTAGAAGTCCTACCATGAATTTTTCTGGAAAATAAGCTGTCATGCCTAAATTCCTTGTCATTCCAGAAATATATAAAGAAGCTACAGTTAAAGGAAATTCCTACACACTGGGCTTCACATTGAAGGGTTAATCACAGAACATTTTTCTAAATCAAGAAGGTTTGAGCTTAGGGTCTGGATTAGCACCTGGAGTTGCTCTCAGCTTGATCCACCCTCCTCTGTGTCTCTTCCCAGCTCGCGTTCCATCCTGGGATTCTTCCCTTCCTCCTTCTTTTCCATCATGTTCATGTGGTTTCCTTGAACGCTTTCCTCATTTTTCCTTAGTGCCCAAGTTTGTTCAAATTTTCTTCTTCCCCAATAACTCCCTCCTGGTTTTTCTGGCTTTCTCTAAGCCCTGCATCTTCATGGGTGGCCCTATTGCCTCTCCTTCCACTTGCCAGTCTTTTCCTCCCCTCTCTTCCCCCTCCCCTAATTGTAAGAGCTACACAAAAGCTGGAACCAGGCAGTAGAAGGGGAAAGAGTGAAGCTGCTTGTCCCGGCATTTCCTTCCCCTGGCTGGGTAAGTACCTCAGGGAAAGGGCGCTGGGCTTGCCTGGCAGAGGACAATGTGTCCAAAGCAACTTGGCTTTGAGTCAGCATTCAGTTTTGGTCAGCGGTCTCTCTCAGTTGAGAAATTGGGCCAAGTTTGGCCAAAGGCCCATTCAAAGTCCAGTTCTGGAATATGTGTCTATTCTTTCTCTCCATTTACTTTCCCCAGAGAGCCCAGGAGGCCAGACAAGCTGTTCCCACAACGGGACCTCATCAGGGTAGCTTGACATCACTTTTCCTCTCCAGGAAAAGAACTAGAGTTGAACTTTCCTTTAAACAGATCCAATATAGATTTAGAATTAGAGAATAATATCTCTTTTTACAAAAAGTTTTATCATGGAAGTGTTTTCAGTAGAACACGGCTATGTTACACTTAAGACATGATTCGATTTACAAATGCTTCTAAGCTACTTTCAACAATATATTCATTGCATAAAGTAAGACAAACTATAAAAGCGAATCATCATCCAGCCAGGAGAAGACAGAAACAACCTGGCCTGATCACTTTGCTCTTGTCCTAAACTTCTACTTCATACTGTCTTCGTCTCTTTCTGCTATCTTTTCCTGTTCTCCCCACATGTCTGAGGTGGAACCACAAAATGTTACCAATGCACTGGAATGTAGTAAAATAAGCATTCAATACGTATTATAAAAATCACCTGACTTGAATTATACATCCAAATGAATATTGTCCCCTAAAGTAGTCACACTTTATCGCTATGATGCTGCTATACTTAAAACCCCATTTTGGAATTTATCTCTTTGAATTGCTTTGGAATTACATCCAGATCCAGTTTATGAGCCAAAATTATAGACTCATAGAGAGAGGCCTTAAAAATCATCTGGTGCATCCCTTGATTTTATAAACAAAGAAACTGAGCCCATAGAGTTTGTGCATTTGTTTTTTTCCTCCTACATCGAGAAGATGTTAACTCATTCTTTCTTAGAATAAATCCAAAAATGACTTCACTGCTCATCCATTAGTCATTTCATCAGCAAACTCAAATGTCTTCATTACGCCTGCAGACATTACAGTATAAGAGTTACCGTCTGTTAAAGACAGACTGTGCCAATACCTGTACCAGTCACTTATCACAACAAAAACATACACCTGGGATATGTAATGTGCAGTTTATGGAGGAGGAACACGAACTTTGTGAATCAGAAGTGACTTGCTCAGTAAGAGGCGGCCGTGGTGGAACTTGGATCCAGGTCTCCTAGCCTTCAAAGCTTGTGCGCTTTTCACGATTCTATGGTGCACTAAGAAAAGCTAGAAGTCCTTTGTTTTCAGAATGTTAGAAACTGTCAGACATTGTCATTATGAAAACTAAAAAAGCTTACAATTTTACACAAAGCATTTCCTGCAAACCACATACATACCCACATATGCACACACAGTTCACAAAAGTTTATAAAATGTTAGAGCTAGACAAGAAATTGAAGAGAAACCCTTATTTTTAAAGTGAAAAGGGGAATGGTTAGGGAGTTTGGGATTGACATGTACACACTGCTAAATTTAAAATGGATAATCAACAAGGACCCACTGCATAGCACAGGGAACTCTGCTCAATATTATGAAACAACCTAAATGGGAAAAGAATTTGAAAAAGAATGGTTATATGTATATGTACAACTGAATCACTTTGCTGTGCACCTGAAACTAACACAACATTTTTAATCAACTATACTCCAATATAAAATAAAAAGTTAAAAAAAAAATAAGACTGAGGTCTAGAGAGATCTCAAACTTTGTCCGGAGCCCCATCAGTAGCAAGTCCAGGCCCGGAGCTTCCCCCATTATGCCCCACTGAGGACTCTCAGCCCCGCCCTTGCCCTCGGGGGCAACAACCTGGAGGTGTGGAGACTTCAGGACACCACCTCAACCAGTGTGTGTCATTGGCCGTTTCTGATAAATCATTCTCATGTGGTGGAAAAATTTCTCCAAGACAACTCTTTTCAACAACACACCTAAATATTGCCTAACTTCTAAAGCTGGTAGTCCGTGTCTAGATCTTCCCATCAACATGACTGGTACACAAGAGAACTCACTCTGAGTCCGTATCCTTCTGGAAGATATATTTTTTTTTTTAATCACACAAAAGAAAACAGACGGAGAAGAACACAAAGGGTCCTAAAAATATCACCTTTCTAGCCACCTTCTTTTATGAATTAGGGCACTGAAGGAGGGAGCAGCTTGCCCAAGTCAAAGCAGTTAGTTAAGGTCTGATCCAAAGCCTGATGATAACTCTTTCCAACTCCCCGCTCACTCCTTTCTACTCTGCCACTAAGTTGCTTCTCACGCCTCATGCATCTGAGCAGAAAGGGTCTTTACTGCCATGACTGGAATTCCTCTAGGCTGCTGTTAAAAATCAAGTCCACCCTGCAAGAGCAAAAAATTGCTGTCCTGTCAGAGCTCCAGATAAGATTTTGCCTTTTTGGGGTGTGAGCACAGCCAGAGCAGACCTAACATGGCCAAGCAGATGAAAGCCACATTTTAGGGACAGCCTGCATTATTTGCTATCATGACTCACATTGTATAAGAAGAAAATTTTGGTGGTCCAGAAGGACATCAAGTTTCATCCACCAAGGTTTGCTATGGAGTTTCTCTTCTGCAAGCTTGAATCAATAATCTTCTGGTTGATATGATATTTGTTGAGGTTAGGCTCTGTGTGTAGCCTGAGCAAGCCACCATGAGGAACAGTAAAGAAGAGGGTGGACCTCATGTGCCTTCAAGAGGCCTAGAGTGACTTGATTTTGTGTTCTCTTCTCTTCCGACGGATAGCCAGCTGTCTGAGGGCCGGGACCATGCCTGAATCAACTGTGTGCCCATCACCTGGCACAGGATGTGTGGATGGGTCACACTAAATATTCGCTGAGTGAGTAAGTAGATGGAATTGACCTATGAGATAAGAGATTGAACAAGTGGAATAGCAATATGAGGGGCTTCAAGTCTTTCCTCTAAACATAATACTGACAACAAGTGCTATTAGAGGTCAGAAGAATGTGGGCAAAGATGCTTCTTGGAAGCGTAGGAACTGAACTGGGCTCAGAAAGATGGCTCAAGTGTGGTCAGTATTAGAAGAAAAGGTGGCTGTATTTCAGGCAGAGAAAAATAATGAGAGCAAATGAACATACATGGAAATTAATGGAGTGGTAGAGAAAGCTTGAACATCTCCATCTGGCTGTCCTAGACAGTTTCCTTCAAATCAATGTGTTCAGAAATGAATGCTTCACATTTCCTTCCAAACCACTCCCTGCCCCAATCGGTAACCCTATAGTCTAAGCCAGAAACCTTGAGGTCATTTCTCTTTCCATCCCAACTAGTCAGTCATTAAGTTGGGATGTTTCTGCCTTACAAATCTCAGTTCTATTTCCTTCTCTCCATGTGAACATTCATGGCCTCAGCTCAAACTGTCACTTTGCCATACTTCTCTAACTGGAGTCTGTGCCTCCAGACTGGTCCTGCCCAATCATCTGTATGACAGTATGCTTACCAAGACCTTTTCTCCTTCCAAAAATGTTGTAAAAATCACTATACCATAAGAGATAGTGCATCATGGAAATATATGCGTATAGATATTCTTTATATAAATGTAGATATGTATGAACAGGCATACCTCATTTTGTTGCATTTCACTTTATTGCACTTCACAGATACTGTGTTTTTTACAAATTGAAAGTCTGTGGCAGCTCAGCATCAAGGAAGTCTATCAGTGCCATTTCTGCAACGGCATTTGCTCACTTTGGGTCTCTGTGTCACATTTTGGTAATTCTTGCAATATTTCAAACTTTTTCATTGTTACTATATTTGTTATGATGATCTGTGCTCGGCGATCTTTGATGTTACTATTGTAATTGTTTAGGCATTTTTTAGCAATAAAGTATCTTTAAATGAAAGTATGTACATTTTTAGACATAATGCTATTGCACACTTAATAGACTATAGTATAGTATAAACATAACTTTTATATGCACTGGGAAGCAAAAAATTAGTATGACTTGCTTTATTGTGATATTCACTTTATTGCTGTGGTCTGGAACCAAACCTGCAATATCTCTGAGGTATGCCTGTGTATCTATGTGTGTGTGCATGTATAAATATGTGTGTGTATGTATATATCAGGGGATCAGGGGAAATAGAAAATAAGAATGAATAAGACAAAGCCAAATAAAAATTTAGGACACAAATGTATGCCTTAAAGTTCTACACGGGAGCTAGTATCTACTCCCGTGGATACTATACAAAACACTACTATTTGTTAAATGAAGTAGTTTTCTGTATTTGTATGTTTTGCTATAATAAGGGAACTAAGGATAATGTGCACTGAGAACATTTTGAAAAATAATCAACTGACTCAAATTTTATTTCTTAGTCTTTGGCTCTTTAAATGATGATTTTGAAAGATTAAACTTATACTGTTGGTATTGTGTAGTGTGTGGACCAAAATTGCCTGTAATAAAATTTTTTTAAAAAAATGCAATATTGTTCTGTATACTACACAATACCATATAGTATAGACTGGTTCATACACTAGAACGTCGGCTCTCATCTCCTAGTTGCCGATAAAAAGAAGAGAATACATTGAGTGATCTGATTTGCATTGTCAATAAGTTTCCTTAAAACTCATGCTCTCTGTTAAAGAGAAGCAAAACATTTTTTTAGCAATAAGCTATGAGAAGAATGTTTCTCTTGAGACCTCTTAAGGGAGACATTGCCTGATGTAGCAGACAAGACCTCAATAACATCCTTAGAGCAAACATGACAGTAAATTTCATATTAAAAATGCTATCTCTTTTACAAGCTGAGAACATAACACCAAAATACAATTTAAGATACAATTTTACAGTGGATTTAAACAATTCAGACCAACTCTGTTGCTCCAAGATGGACTTTCTTGACCCAGGGCCAGGGGAGGAGTGGGGGGTCTAGATTATTTGGAGGATTGTAGGAATGGCAAATGCTTTAGGAAACACTTTATAAATATTAGTTTGTACAATTGACTTCCTGTTAAAAGTTGGGCTTATGCTAAAAGAAAAGGGAAAAAAAATGACTATATTCCACATAACCTAAGCTATTTTAAAATATTCACAGAAAAAAAGACTAGGAAAAGATACACCAATGTGTCAACAGTGGGACTCTAGGCTGCCAGTGTATATATAACTTTTTTCCTCATTGTTATTTATAGTTTTCTGTACATTTTAACAGGATTACTTTGGCTTCTGTGTTGAGAATAGAATGGAGGTTGGGAGGGGAGGAGACCAGGAGGGCGACCAGTCAGGAACCTTCTTATTGGCTCCATTTTCGGAAACAAGGGAAATGGATATGAAATCAATTTTAAAACAGCAACAACAAAATACCATATACTTGTAATCTCAGCAATTTTAAAATATGGATAGAAAAAAGACTGGAAGAATGTGTTCCCACAAGTTGTTAATGTTTACCTCTGCAAAGAAGAGGTTATGTGTAATTTTTTTCCTATTATTGATTATGCTTTGGTACACTTTCCAAAGTTTCTACAATGTATATGTGTTAGTTTCATCATTCAAAAGAGTGAGAAAATCGATTTCCTCAGAAGACAATTCTGGGACTATTCTAACATAACAAGGGAGAATGATGCATCTAAAACGTACCATGTTACTCCTGAGGAGAAAAAAGAAAAATCCATTTGGTGACTTCCCATTGCCTATGGGATAAAAGACAGGTTCCCTAGCGTGAGTTAGGAGGCCCTTTATGACCCTTGTCTGTTCTCCAACTCCTCACTTCTAGCTTTGGCCACACCAGACTCCCCGTGGCTCTTCAGCGCTTCCAGCCTTTGCTCATGCTCTGTTCTTTTCGTACAGCACCCTCCTCTGCCTTTCTCCCTCCTCCTCTGGAAGCCAATCCTCCTCACGGAGCCAGTCCTTCATGACTCAGCTTCCAAGAGAACATCCCCTCTCCAGGAAGCCTGCTTGGACCCCACAGGTTAGTTTCCATGCAGAACACTTGTGTAGCCCCTGCCATGTTGAATTTAAATTCTGTCTACCTGTCTGTCTCCCCACAAGTGAACCATTTGTGTCATTCATCTTTGCTTATACTGGCACGAGCATCGTTGGCTGTCACAGAGGTTTTCTGTAACCTTTCTCACGCAGTAGATTCTAAGAGGATCAAGCCATTCTTCCAGGTTCTTCCCGAGACAGCCTTTGCCGTATCCTGTGAAAAGACAATGTCTGACTAATGATCAAAATCTTTTGTGATGAGAATGTGGTGGATCCTATGAGGGGTCTTTTCCTGATACTACCACTGTCCTCCCATGTCCTTAGATACTGTATGTGAACTCATAAAATCCCAAAGCTCGTCCAACTCCTGCATTTGATTGAGAGGCACTTAATGTCCAGAGGATTGGTTTGCCCTGGGCCCAGAGCTTGGGGGTGGGGGGAGGAGGGGAGGGGGTGGTGTCTTTTGTGTTCTTCAAGCCCAGTGCATCAGGGCTAGGCAGGCAGTTCTATATGACATTACATACAATCAAGTTTTCATTTGTTCTGAATACAGCTTTCAAATATTAGCTTTCCTCTTAGCATCAAGTCTCTCTGTCATCACTGAAGGACCAATTTCCAATTTTATCCAAGGTTTCCTCTGGTGGCAAAGCAAAGGAACACTCTACTTTGTGTTCACCAGATCCCATCCCCCCATCTTCCTGGGACCACATATAGACTTCATCACCCAGGCTTCCTTGCAGTTAGGTGTAGCCATGTGACTGAGTTCTGGCCAGTGACATGGGAGTGGACATGAGGAACATCACTTCCAAGCCTGGCCCATAGAAACTTCCCATGGATGTCTCATCATTCTCTCTTCCTCCATCTTCCAGTGGGATGCCAACATCCAGGATAACTTGAGAAGTTACATGTTAAATACAGCAGAGCTTCCCTCAGCCCATGTACCTAAATGATAGCCAATTAGACTGTGTCTGGACAAGAAATAAACTCTTGTGTTAAGCCTCAGAAATTTTAGATTCATTAACAGTTCTTAGAGTTACTTTAACTTTTATACTAAGACACATTTTCCATGCCTTGAGTGATGAAAAGCACATAGCATGCCGTGTTTAACTTGATCTTTTTTTTTTTTTTATATAAGTAGAACATTATCTTTACTGGGAAGGAATTTTTTTTTTAATTGGAGTATAGTTCCTTTACAATGTTGTGTTAGTTTCTGCTGTACAGCAAAGTGAATCAGCCACACGTATACATATATCCCCTCTTCCTTGGAGCTCCTCCCCATTTAGGTCACCACAGAGCATTGAGTAGAGTTCCCTGTGCTACACAGTCTGTTCTCATTAGTTATCTGTTTTATACATAGTAGTGTGTATATGTCAATCCCAATCTCCCAATCCATCCCACCTCCCCTTCCCCCCTGGTATCCATACGTTTGTTCTCTATGTAACTTGACCTCTTTATGAAGCGATCACCGTGGAGGGTCACAGTTCCTCCAGGAGAGAGAATGGTAAATCTTCCTCACTGAAACATTTAGTGTATGAATCTAGAAGAAAAATTCATTGTTACTTGCTAGGTATATGCCCACTCTTGGCTGCAAAGATGTTTTTCTTCATTCTAGAACTGGAGTTGGCAACATTTTAAAAAATCCAGATAGTAAATATTTTTGACTTTGTGGGCCACATATAGTCTCTGTCACCTGTTCTTCTTTGTTTGATTTTTTAAAATTTTTCTTTATTTTTATTTATTTATTTTTGGCTGCATCGGTTCTTAGTTGCAGCATGCGGGATCTTTTGTTGTGGCATGCGGGCTCCAGAGTGCGTGGGCTCTGTAGTTTGCAGCACACGGGCTCTCTCTCATTGAGGCGCGCGAGCTCAGTAGTTGTGATGCCCGGGCTTAGTTGCCCCACGGCATGTGGGATCTTAGTTCTCCGACCAGGGATTGAACCCACATCCCCTGCATTGGAAGGTGGATTCTTTACCACTGGACCGCCGGGGAAGTCCCTGTTTGATTTTTTTATTAACAATTCTTTACAAAGATACATTTCTTTCAAATTTGCAGTATGTTCATAATGTTTATAATAAAATATTGGAAAAAAAAAAGATAACAACCATTCCTATGTAAGCCTTACAAAAATGGGCTGCAAGCCAGATTTTGCCCAGAGGTCATGGTTTGCCAACTCCTCACCAGGCTTGAATTAGACCAGTGGGTTTCAGCCAGGGATGATCTGAACCCCAACAGGACATGTGGTAATATCTGAAGATACTTTTGATTGTCATGATTGGAAGGGGTGCAGCTGGCATCCAGTGAGTAGAGGCCAGGGATGGTGCTAAACATCTTATAATGCATAGGACAACTCCTGCCACAGAGAATATTCTGGTCCAAAATGTCAATAGCGCATAGGTTGAAAACCCTGGAGTAGAGGAATGAGTTCCCTCCTTTGTCAATAATGGGAAAGATTCTAGGGGCCTGTCACAGGGATCTGCAGAATCCCCTGGACCTGACCCAGCCCAGGGAGGCCTTGTCTGGAACAACACTGATCTTTGGTCAGACAGCAGGAAACCCAGGGATGGGTACCATCTGAGGACAGAATGGGCTCTGGGTTCCAGAAAGGTGGAATCCCCTGAAGGAGAGATACAAGTGAAGGTCACCATGGTATCAGCAAATTATCTGCAATAGAGAAGAGACCTGTTCCTGGAATAAAAGCATCTCTAGCCCAAATCATGGAGACTTGGTTGGAGGTGGTGACCAGGTTCTGCCCTGCCCTGGACTTTTTCCTCCTCTTTTTTTTTTTTTTCAAGCTTTTTTTTTATATAATTAGAGGAAGGATAAATGATAAAGTTGCCTTTTACTTTTCTCTCTGTAAGAATGGAACTGAATGTTTAATGAGCTACTATTTTATGCTGGACACTCACCTTGAGGGATGGGGCTTTCAACCTGAGTATCTGAGCTTTCCACTTCACTCAGCCCCTTACACTCCATGGGGAGTCCATCTTTTTCCTCCATAAGAAGAATCCTGATATTGAAAAAATCACTGAGCTTTGGTGATTAAGTTTTAGGACAGGCATTCAAAGATCTCTCAAATTCAATCACCAAAACTCCAAGGGAACTTGGTTGGAAGTTCTCTTCCTGACTGCTAAACCTTTCAGCTTTTGGTAGAGATAAGTGTGGAATACTTCAAAGGAACCATTCATTCATTTCCTAGAGATGAATTAAGTACCTATCAGTGCCAAGCAGGTTGGTATAGGGAATGCAGAAATTCAAACAAACAAACGAAAGAATGCTTTGGTTTGGAAAGATGACAAATGAATCAACAATTACAAGTCAGGGTGATGGGTGTAGGTAGCCATGACTTCAGTGTGCTACTGGAACCATAGAACAGTCTGAGGGGCGAGACGTGGGAGGAGGGGCTTGGGATTTTCCCAGAAGACATGAAAGCTGAGCTGGACCCTTTGTTTTTCTCCCCTCTTCTTCTTTATTGATTTATTTATTTTCTTTTTTTAAATTAATTAATTAATTTATTTTTATATTCGTTTTTGGCTGTGTTGGGCCTTCGTTTCTGTGCGAGGGCTTTCTCTAGTTGTGGCAAGCGGGGGCCACTCTTCATCGCGGTGCGCGGGCCTCTCGCTATCGCGGCCTCTCTTGTTGCGGAGCACAGGCTCCAGACGCGCAGGCTCAGTAGTTGTGGCTCACGGGCCTAGTTGCTCCGCGGCATGTGGGATCTTCCCAGACCAGGGCTCGAACCCGTGTCCCCTGCATTGGCAGGCAGATTCTCAACGACTGCGCCACCAGGGAAGCCCTGATTTATTTATTTATCCTAGACTTCTCAATATGGATTCCTTCCTCAATCAAATTTGTACTTAACTATAACTTCCCTCAAAGGAGTTCCTTATTAAAAGAAAGGAAAGGAGGGAGGGAACCCATGGCAGACTCTGTCAGGTCTCTGCCTATGTATCCTTGGCTCCCGCCATTCCCTTGCACATTGGCAGCACTGCACGCACCGGCACCTCTCTTCCTCAGAGCCTTTTCTGGCTAAAGGAGTCTGCTGAGCCTGCATGCGGAGCAAGGCTGGAAGTGCCTGGTAGCTGAGAGCCCCTGGAACAACCCTCAGCCAATGGCAAAACAGAGTTGGTGGATCAATATCCCAGCTGCTAGATATCCCCAGAAAACTAGAGCTCTGGATGCATCCTACACTCTTCCTCAGGTGCCCACAGCAGTGACTGCCCTTCAGCACACCCACCCTGTTTTGGCTTCCCTCCCCACTCCCCTGCTGGTGCTACCCGAGACCACCTCCCAGATCACCTCCTCCCGCTCAAATGCCAGTCTCCGGTTGGCTTCCAGCTGAAGACAAAGCATGTGCCAAGTAACACATAATTGCCTCATTCCTGGGGTTCAACCGGGTGGGGGAGCACCCTTGGTAAGAGGGTTCCTGCGTCTACATAAAAGTTATTTTTGCTCTTCAAGAAAACTCATGCAGTTGCAAATGCCCTGATGAGTTAGGGGACTACCCTGAAACACAAGGTCACAGACAGGCTCTCTGAATCGTGTAGACTTAACATTTTGTGGGTCTTATTCCTTTCACCATATCAAATGTCCCATTAAAAAAGAATTTTCTAATTGAAAATGCCACATTGAAAATGAGGCTCTGTAGTGAATCACTCTTTAAATTTTTTTCACGATTAAGTTAATTTGTTGTAAAGGTGTGCTTTTTTGCGAGAATTTTTAGTAAAGTCTCGTAACTCCTAAATCTAATGTGTTTAATATAAGCCATTTGTTTAACAAGAGAAAAAAGACTGTATTTGATAGTCTGTAAATAAACTGCCCTAAAAATCCAAAAAACAAACAAACAAACAAGCAAAAAAAAAAAAAAAAAAAACAAGGTCACAGGGCTTCCCTGGTGGCACAGTGGTTAAGAATCCGCCTGCCAACGCAGGGGACATGGGTTTGAGCCCTGGTCCGGGAAGATCCCACATGCCGCGGAGCAACTAAGCCCATGCGCCACAACTACTGAGCCTGCGCTCTAGAGCCCGCGAGCCACAACTACTGAAGCCCTCGCGCCTAGAGCGCGTGCTCCGCAACAAGAGAAGCCGCCGCAGTGAGAAGCCTGCGCACCGCAACGAAGCGTAGCCCCCGCTTGCCGTAACTGGAGAAAGCCCTTGTACAGCAATGAAGACCGAACGCAGCCAAAAATAAATAAATAAATAAAATAAAATAAAATACAAAACAAAAAAAAACGAGGTCACAGACAGGGAAGTTCTTCTGGGGACAGTGGTGCTGGTGTGAGGGTCCAGGTAGCCTGTTGCCACTGCTCTACTGACTTGCACAGCTGGGGGCAGACTCAGAAGCTGTCCTCGCGACATGATTGATGTGATGGGGTGTCCCGGTTGGTCCTTCCTAATCCAGCATCATGGCATATAATTCAGACATGACCAGCAATGATGGGTCAAATCTACAAGTTCTGATGTCCCCACTGCAGACCAAAAACCATTCACGGATAGTTTTGGAATCCATGATGTATTTGTGAGTGTGTACGTACATAATGTGTGTGTCTGTGTCTGGTGGGAGGCGTCTTTATGTATCTAACAATGTTTTAATTAAGTTGATATTCAAATTAGCTTGTATTCTCAGAGGCTCCAGGAGATGCAGCTTATGGAGTAGCAGATGATGGGCGAAAGACAGTCCATGACTAAAACGTCACATGGGATAAATGCCAAAGCAGAGGTCCCACCCTGGGAGAGTTATGAATTGACTGCACCCCTTCTCATCTCCACCCCTTCAATCATTGCTGATGGGCAGAGGGAAACCATTTTCTGCCATCTGGTTTTTGCAAAAGTCAGGCAGTAAGCTCCCTGGGACAGGGATCTTATCTTGTGTAGTTCAAGAATGAGCGCACGGCTGTGTACACTCAACAAGCCCTATTAGTACTGAATGCAATCATAAAAATAGCCCAAACGTGGATATTTGATAACGCCCCTGCGGTCAGCCTTAGTCATCGTGTCCGAAGGGCATTGGGTTCCCCAGGCCAGTGCCTTGTGTCTTACAGAAAGCACCTTGGCTGATAAGGCAGCGGACTATTGTGGAAATCACACAGTAGTTCCCAGGATCCTGGAAAAACAGCAGTTCAATCACAACTCTTTTTTTTTTTCTTGGTGTTTGACTTTGGCACTGAGTTCTTTTCAATGAGAACTATGCCAAACATCTTGTCCAAACCCTTCTACTCAGCAAGTATGCGAACAAGCTCTCTGTAGCATGCCAGGGGCAGGGTGGATGGGGGGTGGGGGGAGGGTTCTGGTGGGAGGCCGGGAGGTACAGCACTCTTTCTCTGCAGGCAGCAGCCAGCTCCAGGGCATCTGGAAGTGGGACGTGGGCTGAGCAGCACCGAGTGTACAGCACAGCAAGGGCCTGCCCAGCTCAGACAGCACTGGGGGGCATCTCTGCCTCCAGGGCCCCAGGCCAGGCCTGCTGGTGATTGTCAGGGTTGGCCGTCACTGGGGTTTCCTTCCCCAAGAAAAGCGCACAGACGTTAGGGAAATGTCTCATTGTTGGGGCATCTGGAGCTGAATTCTCCTCCGGGACCAGCTATGAAATCGCTGGAGCCCAGCAGGAGAAAGCTCATGGGACAAGGGTGTGCTTGCGTGTAAATATATGAACGTGCAGGCGATCACGTGTTCACAGAGAGCCAGGATGGCCGTGGGATGGACCCAGCGGTCTGTGTCTGGAAGAAGACCTTGCACACAGGATTTCCTAGGGAAGACGTTCCCCTCCTGAGCGAGTAAATCCTTTTCCCAGGCTCTGAGAAACAGCAGGAGGCAGGGCCCGCGGGATGCCGGGCCTGCACCAGGGCAGGGATGAGCGTCCCCCAAGACAAGCCATCCCAGTTCCCAGCCAGCTTCTGGGGCTCCAAACCTCAGCACCAAGGCTGTCCGTCTCCCACTACAGGAAAATCATCTTTCTTCATTCCCAGAGCAAGTTGTTCCTAGGAAAGAGCAGAATCTTAGGAGGAAATCACATCATCCGCGAGGGGAGAGCCAGTTCCTTTGTACTATTTTTCAGGGCTGCCTTTGGAGCCAATAATCTGTCATTCCTTGAATAAACAAGCACCTTATCATATCACAAACATTTATTTAACCCTTTTCTCCTGCACTTTTACCAGCAGGGAGAAAGAAGGCAGTTAGCAGGGCAGCCGGAGCCCTGTGGCAGAAATGCCAAATTCCCTGAACATGACACCCAATCTGTAAAGTGTCAGCCGACCCTTCTCTGTCTCCATAAAACGCCAGGGCCGGTCCCCCAGACTCAAGCACCACATTCCCGCCTCCCACTACTCTTCCCATCCCCCCACCCCCTCCATTAATACCCCTCACCCTTTTGCAGACAGGCCCTTAATTCCGTCCAAATGGAGTCTGGACTAATTTGTTAGGTTCTTTAGGAGGCTGATGAGGCAAACGAAAGGGGGGCGGGGAGGGGGGGCAGGCAGGGGAGTATTTACATTTCTCCTACTCCTTTGCACGACAGTCCGCTTGACGGACAGAGCTGGTGAGCCTCAGCATTTTTAATGCGTGTGTGATTTTTTAAGAGGGATATTCTTTGGCTCTGACATCACCAGAAAATGGAATGAGCAAAGTATGTAAATTTCTCCAAGCTCCCACAATATCCATTTTCTCTCAGTGGATGGATTTTGTTTTTCTTTTCTGGTGTTGCTCCCACACAATGGGGCCAAATCTTGTTCAGGACAAAGAAACACAAATAGAACATGCATGTGGTATGCGAGAGAACTCTCAGAGACCAGAGAGAGGCTGTTTTGGAAAGGCGTCTGAGGCTGCCAGAGGGAACCGTGGGGTCTCGGCCTCAAGGGTTGGACAGGCAAATGTCTGCTTGTCCCTAACGTCGTTACAAGTCAGAAATTTCAAAAGTGTTCTCATTCTTGGGGAAATACTAAGAAACACTGGCATGGGTATAAGTGTAAAAGGAGAATGTGAAGTATCTGTGCGTGAGTGTGAACAAGAATGTGTGTGTTGGATGTAAGAGGACGATACGCCTAATGAAGAGGCTAAACATGCTTTGTAAAGCTGACGGAGTCAGTTCTCTTTCTCCTTCAGTATGAAGGATACTAAATCACAGGCAGTCTCTCACTTGGCCTCATCTTAGTGGCTATCGGGGACCAGCTGAAACTTTCCTCAAACGTGTTTTCCTGTATGAAGCATTTGCAATTGTTTTAGTATCAATCATCCGCCAAGCCCTCCAGTCTCACAACCGCACACTACAGCCCCAGCCAAAAAGACTTTTATCAGCGCAAGTTTGAACAAACTAATGTGTGTAGGCCCTGAGTGGTTATTTTTGTTTCCAAGTCTGGACATAGAATCACTTGTTCAATTTCCTGCTGGGTTATATCAAGTGGTTTTAACATGTAAATCTCTGATAAGGAAACTGACTAATTTATGTAGGTTGCCATCTGAGTAGCTGTCAGTATTGCCTTAATTTTTTTCCCCTGCTTCCTTTATTCTTTCTCAGTCATTAAAGTCATCGCCATTACCGGTACTATCGAGTACATCCTTATCTGTTTTGTGTTTGGAATATGTTCTTATGCTAAAGATGCTTTAAAAACAAACAAACTCTTCATCCCTGAAGTCTGTGTGGGAGTTCCGTTGGTTTGGACGTTTATGTTTACAACCTGGATTTGAAATAAATATGCCTCTCAGACTCCTTCAAGTAATGTCCTTGACAATTAGAAGATTGTTAATTTCTAAAATTGAAATGTAAAAACAGTAATAATAAACTACTTCCATTTCACGGATATCCCTTAAGCAGCTCATCTGACTTCAGTTGATGGAGCTTCACTACGTCTAAGTAGAAATCCTACAAGCTGCTTGAGCGCCAGTTTCCAAAACCACCCTGGCCGCAACCTGCAGGCACATGGATCCCTGTGGTCGTTTCCATTCAGAAGCTTGTTCAAAGTAGATATTTTCAAATCGTTATCAATTCTATGCCCCAAGACACGGACTGGGGTGGGCTGAAAACTATAATCCAATATCTGTGCTGTTCTTACACCCGGTGTCCAACCTGGCCTGAGCAAAGTCCAGAGCTGCCCCCAGACTTGAGAGCTGGGGCCCAGTCTCTAAGGACTCAGAGTCAACGCTTGCCTCGCCACTGGGCTGGGAACAGAAAGAGAATCCGTCTGTTCTGGGACCTGGACAGCAAGTCAGGTAGGGCTCTGTTCCCTCCTCTGTTTGGTGGCTCCAGGGATGGGGGTGTGGGGAGGGGTAGGAGGGGGAACGGGGCTCAGGCCAGGAGGCCCCGGAAGTGGCTGTCTCAACTCCACTCCGCAGCACCAAGTCCCTCCCGGCTGCTCCCACCACTGCCCCGACCTCTCGGAAGCCTTTCACTTGAGAGATATTTTTAAGACCACAAGACAATGTGAGCCTAAATGAAAACTGGCTTCAAAAATGACCATTTTCGTAACCACTGGTAATTCTTCAAGGCCCCTCCCTCCTCCTGTCTCCCCTTCCTCCACAGTGAACTTTAAATCCTTTCATCCTTGGGGACTGAAGGTGAAGAATCTGGGTTTTCCTTCCCAGCCCCCTTGCCAGTCTGGCTTTTCTCCCCTTTGTTTGGATGCTCTTCTTTATGGCTCCTTGCCAACACACAGATGTAAACTATTGTCTGATTATTAAAAGGAAAAAAAACAAAACAGAAAAAAGCACACAAGCCGTCAGTGTTAACGACTATAGAACTGTCCACATACAGTCGAGACCACGTGGTCTGGTGCCAATGACAGGCCGTCAGCCTCTGCTGCTCCAGGAACTTCGGCTTTCTCCAAGGTTGCACTAAAAATGAATCTAGGCAAACAAAGTAGGCTAGGAAAGGAGCACCTCTGTGCCCTTGGGGCGTTAGTGGGCAGCCCTCAGTGCCACCTGCTCCCCCTCTAAGTTCACTGTCTTGGTGCCCTCAGCAGCCTCTTCATGCAATCTTTCCAATCCAGTGGCCAGTGACCTCACGTTTGGTCTCCCTCGCCCGCAGCGAAACAGTGTAGCCGTGCCGAGTCCCGGTAATAGGCTGGAGTGGAGGGAGCGCCAGGTGAGGAGTCGGGCCGGGCTTCTCTCCCAATGCGGCTTACTGGCTGCGGGGCCCTGGGCAAGTTTCTGCTCCCTGCCCAGTTTCCTTGTCTGCAAGCTAAGAGGGCTGAGTTAGATACATTCCTTCCATTTTTCCTTAAGCAAATATTTATTTAGCTCCTACCCTGTGCTAGACACTGAGGATGGAACTGGGAACAGGACAAACAAGGTCCCTGCTCCCATGGAGCCTATGGAACAGCGGGAGGAAGAGAAAAGAAAGTAAAACAAAACAAAGTCTGAACATCCTTGTAAACGCCAACGACCTCTGAATGTTTTGTCAATAATAGCCTATGTGTCGTCCTTCTGGTTTACCGAGGATCAAAGTTTTTAGTGAAAGATGTGGGGTTCTAGGATGTTAGGCATCGGCTTCTGGGAAGAAGTAGAGTGATAAGGCCTCATGCCCTGAAATCCCCGCCTGCATGGACACTTCCACAGCTCTCCTGAGGGCGGGACCTGCCCAGAGCCGCCTCTGGGTTTGTTTCTCTCGCCGAGGGCTGGCCACTGGCAGCCATGACTCCACTCTCCACTTCCACTGCGGGAATTTTCAGAAACAACAGCCAGCGTGACACAACGCGAGCCTCCAGCTCCACCCTTCAGGGGAAGTGTTATTTTTAGTCT
Organism: Eschrichtius robustus; assembly: GCF_028021215.1. Taxonomy (NCBI): domain Eukaryota; kingdom Metazoa; phylum Chordata; class Mammalia; order Artiodactyla; family Eschrichtiidae; genus Eschrichtius; species Eschrichtius robustus. Next base: position 39,710,369 of record NC_090837.1, on the reverse strand, counting down.
TCTCCTCTCTCTCTCCACAGCCAACGTGAGTCATTTCTGTTGCTAGCCCCGTGTTTCATGACTCCCTGAACGTGGGGCTGGTTGGCGTAACAAACCAGTTCACTCGACTCCATCTCTACTTGCAACACTCAGAAGACTCTGGTGTGAGATTAGCTGTGGGACCCCCAGGGGCCCCAAATGCACGCTATACAAAATGACAGCGACCCACAGAGAAGCTGCAGGATGAAGCTGCCCGTGAGCTGATGACCCAGAAGTAGAGCCGAGCGTATTGTTTCCATATTTTCTTTGCCCCCTGTTCACATTCATGTGACTGACACTTGACCCCAGAGTTCTGGGTACAGGGAAATGCTCTTACTCAATTGGGGACCATTTTACCCAGGGACCAGGCATCGAGGACTGTCCTGAAAACTCACACCTTCATAAATCCGTTCAACAGTCACGTATTGGGTGTTCACGGTATCATCCAAACCCACCTCCCTTGGCCTCGCCGTGCTTCAGACCCACATTGTGTTTGGATTCTGGTTTGTTTTATTTCAAGTCTTCCATGATCTCAGGCTTTCTTAGCACAGAGCATCCTCATGCGATACCTGCCTGGGTATCTCTCCTCCCCCCCACTCTTCACCCGGCTGACTCTTTTGTTTCTTTGTTTAAAAGTCTTTTCTCCAGGCATGCTCTCTCCACCCCTTCAGGTACAGGTGGATTTCCCTGTTCCTTACACTCGTAACATCATGTGATTTTCCTTTGTTGCACTTATCACAACTGTATTTAAATGATCACTTGTTAATTTACTGAAATCTGTCTTCCTCACCAGATTCTTATGGAGGCAATCCTCATTCATTCACTGCCGCTGCTCTGACACCCAGCACAATGCCTTACAAATAGAGTCTTTTTCTCAATAAATGTGTTGATTTGGTACACGTCCTCACTCTCAAAATTCACAGTCCAGCTGAAAAGTAATGTGCTACATTTACTGTTATAGAAACATGGACATCATGGTGTAGACACACAAAGAAAGCAACAAATGATCCTGCCAGGAATCATGTGAGGGGAGACTCAATAGAAGTGGAAACATTTGAGCTGGGCCTTCAGGTAGGAATAGGAGTTCAGGTGAAAAGAAGGGAGAAAGGAATTCTGAGCAGAAGACTTGGTACAAAAAAGACAGGGAGGGACGAAGGTGTAGATTGGGTTCCAGGGAAAGCACACAGTCAGTGTGTTAGGATAGAACATGACTGTAGGGGAATGCAGGAAAGGGCAGAGGGCTTGTATTTTCTGCTAGAGACTTGATATTTTAAGCAAACCGGAATAGAACTTTGAATACATGAATATTAAATGACCTAGGGACTCCCCTGGCGGTCCAGTGGTTAAGACTCCGCGCTTCCACTGCAGGGGGCACGGGTTCGATCCCTGGTCGGGGAGCTAAGATCCCACATGCCGTGGAGGCACGGTCAAAAATATAATAATAATAAATATAAACTGCTGTGACTGTGAAATGTAATGCTTTGCTTAATAAAAGCAGCCTATAAAAAAAATTAAATGATCTGTCTGCGTTTTAGAACATTCTCTCTAGTGGCAGAGTGAAAGATAGGTTGGAGTAGGGAAGTGGATGTAAACCATTTAGGGGTCTGTTGCTGTGATCCAGGCAAGAGATGATGAGACCAAGAGGCTGGAATGGGGAGAGATGGTGGGAGGTCAGCTGGCAGACTCGGCATGACTAGACGTGGGCGCTGAGGGCGAGGGGTTCGCCAGTATGACTGAGGGTCCCAGCAAGGGCGCTGGGTCACTGACAGTGACGTTAACTGTGACAAGAACGTGGGAGGAGTAGGGTGGGGACTTGGGAGCAAGATGTGGGAGCACTCATTTGGTTTCAGACAAACTAGGTGTGGCGTGTCTCATTCTCAGCCTGGTGGAAATGTCAAGAGTGGTGTTTCTCAGCTTTCCTTTCATTATTACCCCTTTAGGAGCCTTTTTTAGAATTGTTTTCCTCTAATCTCCCTGCCCATGTGAAATCTGAACACCACAGCTATACTATATATCTGTTTATATACTGTACATAGATCCGTGCTTTGTACATAAAAAGAATAGGATTTTTGCCTCTCAAGCACCCATTTTTGCCCCCTTGAGAAGGCATGGGAGGAAGAGAGGGGAGGTGGGCTGACACTATCCTGCCAGCAGGGAGTAAGGAAGACTTCATGCAGAGAAGCATGTGCAATGGGCTTTGGAGACTGGGTTAAAAACAGTTGTTCATTTTGCGTATCTATAGAGATATAACTGCCATATAACATTGTATAAGTTTAAGGTATACATGTTGAGTTCATACACTTATATATGGCAAAGTGATTACCACAGAGTGTTAGCTACCACCTCCATCATGCCACATAATTACCGTTTCTTTTTTGTGGTGAGAACATTTATGATCTCCTCTCTCAGCAACTTTCAAGTACATAACACAGTGTCATTAGCTGTAGTCACCATGGGGTACATTAGATGCCCAGAACTTATTCAGCTTATCACTGGGAGTTTGTGCCATTTGACCAACATCCCCCTCTTTTCCTCCTCCCAGCTGCTGGTGATCACCACTCTACTCTGTTTCTATAAGTTTGGCTTTTTTAGATTCCATGTGTATGTGAAATTATACAATATTTGTCTTTCTCTGTCTGACTTGATCTCACTTAGCATAAAGAAGACATTGTGACATATATATATATGTATACAGTAGAATATTATTCAGCCACAAGAACGAAGGAAATTCTGCCATTTGCAACAGGGTGGATGGACCTTAAGGGCATTATGCTATAAACAGTTTTTAAATTGAGGTGAAATTCACAAGGAGAGGTTGGTTGGAATCACAGATATGGGAGCGTTACAAATGACAAATGAAACCACAGAAGCGGGTGAGAATGCCAGGAGAGAGAGCCCACAGGGGGAAAGAGTGGAGGGCAGAACCCCAGAGGCCCCCAGAATTCCAAGTCAGCAAGACAGGGAAAGGGCATCCCCGGTGGAAAGGGGAAAGACGACAGTGTCACACGGTGAGGACAGCAGGAGAGAGAAGGCAGAGCAGCAGGGCCTTGGGCCACAAGCTGACAGGGCAGGCCAAGAGCTGGAGTGGGGTCACTAAATTCAGCAAACCAAAGCTCGTTAATGACCCTCCTGTGGGCAATTTGAGCAGAAACGTGAGTAGTGGAGTAAAATAAAGGTGAATAGGTATATTAGGATGTTTAAAACATACGTTCAAAGATCCTGCAGGCAGAAGAGGAGAAAGCTATTGAACTGTGTATGGCGATTATAGATTGGGGCAGGGTGGGTTCCTTTTGATGTTTTTTATACTTTTGCTGTCTTCTGTTATCAAGCTGACAACTCTCTCTTGTCGTTAGTGATTCTTCCTCTCTACTCTTCTAGTCTTCTATGATCTTGGAAGCCTCAGCAGTCTCCTGGAACTGTCTGTAAAACTGGTTGGTGAGCTGGAAGGGATCCTCCGAAGGTTCTTCCATGTGCAAGGGGCCTGAAAAGTATGTGTGCCAGGTAATGGGCACGTGAGGTGGTAAGAGAGATGGGGGCGGGGGGGTGGTGGTGGTGGAAGAAATCGTTGGCACGAGGCTCATAGGTTCCCCAAAGACAAGATAAGGATTTAAGTTGTTTCCAAGCTTTTGTTTTCACCATGTTGTAATGAATATTCCTGAGCACTCTATTTCATATATTTGTGACTATATCTGTAAGATATATTCCTAGAAGTTAAGTTGCTGGGTCAAAGAGCATGTGATTTAAAATCTTGGTGTGGAGAAAGAAATGCTCTCCAAGAAGACAGTACCAGGTTACATTCTCACCGGCAAGGTGCAAGAGAACCCTTTGCTTACATCCTTGCCAACCCAACATACTCAGATGTTTTCATCTTTGTCAACCTGATAGTGGAAGAGTAGTATTACATCTTAGTTTAAATATGCATTTCTCTTTTTAAGAATGGAGTTAAGCATCTTTTAATATGGTTAGAAACCAGTTTTATTTTGGTTTTTGGTAAAACGTTGTAGAGGTTTTGTCCATTTTATATTTGATTATTTTCTGCACAAGATTATTGTTTGTACAAGTTCTTCATACATTAAGGAAAATTTGTCTTATTCAGTGATATGAGCTGTGGTTCATTACTTTTCATTCACTTATGATATTGTTGTGCAAGACACATTTAAAATATGCTTTTGGTAGTAAAAGTTACTACTATTTTTTTTATGGTTTCTCAGTTTTTTATTAAACAGAGAAAAGCCTTTACTACTCTTGAGTTTATTTTTTAAATATATTCTATTTTTCCTTCTAGCACTTTTCTGATTTTTTTTACCTTCTAAATTTTGGGTCTACCTAGAATTTAATTGGAATAATGTATGAGGCTGGAATCCAAGTATGTGTTTTCTCCCAGAGGCTTATATGTCTCAGTATCAGTTATTAAATAAGCCATCTTTCCCTACTGATTTGAGCTGCCAACTTTTGTCGTATACTAAAATTCCCAGATTCACTTCTGGACTTTTTATTCTGTTACATAGACCTATCTATTTACTCATGTATCAGTACCATGAGGTATTAATTAATAGCACATTACCATGTATTTTGACATCCGGTAGGGCTAGTCTTACTCATTAGTCAGAACATACCACCCCACCTCAACTCTGGCTGCTTTTAAGATCTTCTCTTTGTCTATAATACCCTACAGTTTCTTTGTGATTGTGCCTTGATGTGACTTTATTTTCATTTAAATTTAAGATCTATTATTTTTTTTATCAGTCCACCCTCCTGCATTCTTTTCTTTTCTTGCCTTCTGAAATACCATTTACACTTTTGAGAAAGAAGAGAGACTTTCTTCAAGAAGAGAGACCTTCTCTATCTTCCGTATCTACTAACCTCTCTCTCATATTTTCCATTTCTTTGACTCTCTGCACTACAATTCTATATATTTTATTCTCACTATCTTCAGTTCTCTAATTCTGTCCTCTACTGTGTCTAATTTTTTGCCACACCTATCCATTGACTTTTTCATTTGTTCATTTCATATTTTTCATTTCTAGAAGTTCTAGTTGGTCTTTTTCAAACCCTCTAAGTCACTTTTTATTGTCTCCTATTCCTTGCAGATATTTCAAAGCTTATTTCTCATTTATTTAAATAAAATTAGCATAACTGTTTACACTCTGTGGCTGATCATTCAAATAGCTGAAGTTGTGTGACTCCCTCTGCTGTCTATTTATTTCTTCTGGCACTAACTAATGGTGGCTTGCTTTCTAATGTATTTAGTAGACTTCAACTGCACTGTTTACTGCCCATTAAAAATCATTTGTACAAACTACCTGAAGCTTAGGATGAAAGTGTCTACCTCTAGAGACGTTTAAAGTTTACTTCCGCTGGGTGTTAGGGGGCACTATGGTTTGGTTTCACTTTAAACTAAATTTATAGCTTGAAGTTTCTGGGCCTACTCCAGTGGCATGCATTCGGGCTGTAAATATGTGCAGATGCTGCCCAGAGGTTCAATGGTGACATCCTATCAGGGACAGGTTTTGTTTTGTTTTCTTTTCGTTTCCCTGCTTTGCTTAGTGTCAAGGCAACTCGCTTTATGGTACACTGAGGAGGGGGGATGGGAGTAGGGTTACCTCTGGTTCACCTTTGGAATTCCCAGCCTAATGTGGGAAAGGGTCCTATGAGATCCCCCACTCTACCTTGAATGAATCCTGGCCTTTGCATTCTGTCTTCATTCTGAGACTCTATTAAAACCATAGCCAAGGCAATTTAACCTGATCAACAAAGATGTTCATGGCAAAAGCTAATCACTCGGTAGCTCCTTGTTATATGTCAGCTTTTCAGTGCTTTTAAGAAGAATCTTATTCAATACTTTATTCAATTTTTCATTGTTTTCAGTGGAAAGGTTAATCTAAATAACAAAGTGTACTGTTACCAGAAATGGAATAATGCCTATTGATTTTTCTTACAAGCGTTAGAAGCAGCTTATTTAGTTTTTAAAAATCCTTATCTTTATTGGCCTCACATTCCATTTACAGATTTTTTTTTTAAAGGGAGAATTGAAGTTTTTGCTTTAAATCTTCCTGTTTAAGAATATGATATGCCTTTCTATTTCTTGAAATCTTTTGATTCTCAATAGCATTTCAAAGTTGTCTTCTATATCATTTATATTTTTTGTTAAATTTTAACTTTCTGATTAAACATGCCTAAGCACTTCTTTCTTTTCATTATATTAATATAAATACTAAACCTTTAAATTTTACTGAGTTCTGCTTTAGTTCTGTCCTGTAGGTTCTGCTGTACACTAACTTAACTATTTTTATTTTTTAAAATATTATTCAGATATATCCCTGATGGTAGAGTTATACAAGAAAGAGTATTTTTGCATTTCCAGGTAGAAGGGTTTTTCTTTTTTTTCCTAATTTTATTATTAATTTTTAAATAATTGCTTTGTGATCAGAGAAGGTTTTCTGTTATTCACTCTAATTTTTGGAATTTACTGAAGTTTCTTTGTGGCCTTGTAAACATAGTCAATTTTTTGACTATTCAGAGAGTACTTAGAAAAGGATATTATCAAGGTATAGAGTTCTATGTGTTTCAAGTATATTTACTTTACAATTACATTAGTTTATATGGATTAGCACTGAAAAGCATAGTAAAAGGGAACTAAAGTATCATACATGGGACTTAAATTTTTCTCAGTTTTTGTATATTTGGCATGTTTCAGTTTGGTCTTCTGCTTTTTGACTTGGAAACGGTTTGCTGGGTATAAAATTCTTTGGTCATGCATTGTAGACGAATCTCTTCTAGCTCTTCTGAGTGTTGTGGTGAAACCTAAGACCAGCTTGAATTTTTTCAAGTCTCTTTACAGGTGACTTGATGTTACTATCAGAAAGCCCAAAGGATTCTTTTGTATCTTTAAAGTCCGATAGCTTCTCTAGGATATGTCTCATAGTTCATCATTCTGTGTTACTTTTTCCTGCAACAGAGTAGCCCCTTTCAATCTGAATTATCCAGTCATTTATACATGGAAAGTGTTAAAATTTTATTTATTAAAATATTATTCCTGTCCCACACTTCCTGTATTCTTTTTCAAGTATATTTTATCTACTATCTGCCCTTCATAGCTATCTCCTTCCTGCTAACCCTTTATAAATCTTTGTTCATTTCCATTTAATTTCATTCATTTTCCTCACTCCCATCCTGTGAGTACTTGGTGTGTTTCCAGCTGAACTGATCTTTTTTCTGCTGCTTCCATTGTGGTCTTTATTTCTAAGTCACCTTCTTTGCTAAGTTCTGCCAGTGCTTGTTTCACCTCCTTTTGTCTTACTAAGCATTTTCTGAACTATTATCTGTCTTTTATTTTGTTTTTAGTTTTACTTGAGCTTCTATTTTTTAAAGATGATTGCCTCACTAGGTTTTTTTTTTTTTTCTTATTAAATTCATGACAGTATATTGGGTCACAGATTTCATCTGTTTTGTGGCACTATTTTTCTAGTGAATCTTTTTCAACTCTTACTCATTTGTTTTTCTAGTTTATTTATCCTTTCTCCATGTATGGATACCATGCTAGTTCCTTTTTGATTACTCATCTTAAGTGAGGTGAGGCTTTCTGAATCAGCTGTTTGCAAGAAATTTAAGTTGGGGGAGGGCCATGGCTATAATTGAAGCTAACAGGAAATCTCCTTAAACATAAGGTTTTATGGATGAGAGACAACTTTTAGTTGTCAGCTTTTCATTTCTCCTCCTGCAGCTGCAGGGCTGCACGCAAGGAAATCTTTCTCCTTCCCCTGACTCACCAACACGCTAAATGATGACTTTTTCATTATTACTGAGTATCTGAGTCGTCAGATTGCTCAGTTTTCTGGAACTCTGGTCACATGGCCCTTCCCTTTAGAATAGTGATGCTCCAAAATAAAGGGCTACAGTTGATCTGCTAGTGGCACCATCATCACTACTGTTATTGAACTCTGTAACCTCAACCACCTTCTTCAATCCAGCTTCAAGACTAGGACATGGAACATAAGAAAGTGTGAAGTAATTTCCAGAATGAGATGACTTCTGTGAAGGGTAAGGTCCTGACTGAATGGCCATCAGCATATCTGAAGGCATAAATTCTCTGTTTAAGTCAAGAAGTCACCTATTGCTCTTAAAAAATATCTTATCACATTTCAGTTATATCATCTGGGAAGACAGATTATCCGGGAAAATAAAAGACACCAACCGCTGCTAAAGCTAGGATTTTCAGGAATAAAAGCAGGAGCACACCTCAGGCAAGAGCAACAAAAGCAAAAAATAAACAAACGAGACTACATCAAACTAAAAAGCTTTTGCACAACAAAGGAAACCATCAGCAAAACAAAAAGGCAACCTACTGAATGGGAGAAGATATTTGCAAATGATATCTCCAATAAGGGGTTAATATCCAAAATATATAAAGAACTCACACAACCCAATATCAAAAACACAAATGATCCAGTTAAAAATGGGCAGAGGACCTGAACAGACATTCCCAAGGAAGACATATAGATGGCCAACAGACACATGAAATGATGTTCAACATCACTAATCATCTGGGAAATTCAAATCAAAACCACACCTGTCAGAATGACTATTATCAAAAAGACAACAAAAAACAAGCATTGGTGAGGATGTGGAGAAAAAGGAATCATCGTGCCCTATTGGTGGGAATGTAAATTGGTGCAGCCACTATGGAAAACAGTATGGAGGTTCCTCAAAAAATTAAAAATAGAACTACCATATAATCCAGCAATCCTACTCCTGTGTATTTATCAAAAAGAATTGAAATCAGGATCTCAAATAGATGTTAGCACTCCCATTTTCATTGCAGCACTATTCACAGGAGCCAAGATGTGGAAACGAGCTAAATGCCCATCGATAGATGAATGGATAAAGAAAATGTGTCTATACATGTAATAGAATGCTAAATAGCCTTTACGAAAAAGAAGATAATTCTGCGATACGCAACAACATGGATGAACCTTGAGGATATTATGCTAAGTGAAATAAGCCGTCACAGAAAGACAAATATTGCATTATTCCTCTTATGCATTCTTTATAACAACTCTACAAAGCATGTGTGATTATCCAACATTTTGCAAATGTAGTACTTAAGGCTCACAGGGTAAGAAACTTGACAGAGTCATCCAGTGAGCAAGGTCCAAAGCTGGGATTCAAACACAGGTCCCCAAATCTTCTTTGCCATGTTCTTTAGAGGCTCAGGCAAGAGCTGGTGCTTCTGAGGAGAGGAGAATGGGCAGAGCCTAAGATCCTGCAGGGAGGCAGGCCTGATCCTGAGAAGGGGCCCAGGTCTCAGGGGGAGACTTGCCCAGGGAACTCACAATGCTGTGAGCTCCATACCTCCCTTCTCCAGCCAGCAATTTCCAACGCCACCAGACAGCTGTTTGAAATACTACAGCTCCAATCCCCATGACCCTCTTGGAATTCTTCCACCATCCCCACAGCCTCAAAGTCCCAGTATGGGAAATTGTGCTTCAGAGGGATGTTATGAATATTAAGGACCAAGTGATTATAAATCTTTTGGCAAACAGACAGTCCTATAGAAATGTTAAATAACCGTATGTTCCCATTTAACTTCATTTATAGTGTTTGGGTGAAACTAAGACATTCTGCCTCTTGTTTAGGACTTACACTCTTCAGTATTTGTAAAAAAGTCATTAGCCACCTCTTACGTAAGGCTTAGGGAAATTCTCTTCATCTTCATGCCATCTGCACCAGAGGACTTTCTTTTAGGGGGTGGGGGGTGGGAGGGGGGTGGAGGGTTGGTCTGCTCTGAATGCCTTGTAGTTGGCTGGGTCTGTTACAAATCATCTCTTAATTATGTGACTTTACTCGGGTCAAAAGGCTTCATCAACTCACTGACTCTCCAAGGGCATTTCCAGGTCATTAAAAAATCTAAGTTCTGTACAGTCAGCCTTCATCTTGGACAACAGATAAGACTCCACATGATTCCCTTCCACGTGTTTCCATTTGTTGTGTGACAGCATCCTCCTCCCAACCCCGAATTAGTGTACACGTCTCCAAAATCCAATTATCCATAAAAACGTGGGACCTGTATCTGGATAAATGATATCCATAAGTGTTCCAAGAAACTTTAACCTGAACTACTTCATAATAATTAATAGTTCTAAATTAATCTAGAGAGCCTTTCACTAGAGTTGCCAAAAAGGAACTTGACTACTTTGAGAGCCTTTACTCCGCTCTCATCCCACGCTTCCACGGAAGTTCCAAAGAGACGTAGCGGAAAGGTGACGGCCATAGGAGAACGAGATGAAATGAGTCTCTGGTTCTCTGCAGGCTGGACAGTCCACCTTCCACTTCCCTGAGCTGGAGTCTAGAATCCCTCTAGATTCTTCCTACCGTTGGGGGTACCTCTGTTTTTCCTCTCTTCTCGGTGGAGTTAATCAGTACTTTCCACTGCTCTAGAATCGCCCTTCGACATCGACTGTTCCACTATTCGTGGAGGCCATCGGATGGACCACGGTCTTCTGTGGCTTCATCTCCTCCTGACTTTGACACAATCTTCAAAGTCTGTCTGCACTCAGTGACCAAGTCCCTCTCTCTGGCCTGATTATAGCCCCCAGGCACCAAATACAAAATTTCTGGGGATCTGGGGGTTCAGAAATGCCTCACCAGACTCTTCTTCTGCATCTTTAGTAAACTTGAGTACTAAGACGTTTTAAAGCACTGAGGTCTTCATTTACACCCTTTAAATATCTGTAGACAGTTATCATGGCCCTCAGTCAAGCATCACACTTACCCAGCTCTGCCCTCTCTCAGAAAATGTATGGGAGCAGCATTTGTGCTGTTTCAGAAGATATTTGATGCATCAAACAGACTCTGACTCCCTCGTTATCAGAGACAGGTGAACTGTCTCTACCTTGCACACAGGGAAGCTTCTCCTCCTTTTCGTAGGAACTTCCCATGCAGCCTACAAACACTGGGGATGTGGTCAAATGGCTATCAGTAAATAACATTTTATTGAGCAGATTTTCATAGTGGTAAGAGTCTTCTCTTCCCTTTTTCTCTAAACTGCTTTTCCTCCTCTATTTCTGTTTGCTCTTATCTTCTAGTAAAATGTGTGAATCTGTACTTTGTAGCCAACTTGGAACAGATTTCACTATGCATTCTTGAAGGACAGCGATTATAATAGTAATCGCTGGTGTGTGTGGGGGGGGGGCGGGTAGGGTGTGCCAAATAAGTGAGTGAGTGAATGAGTGGATAAATAAATACCTGAACAAATGAATACAATTGCAAAAAGGAATCATCAGGAAATAGGAGATAACATAAAAAGAAGGAAGAAAATCTGTTTACATTTCTACATTCACTACTGATGTTGTACTGTGACTGAAATAGTAAATCCTAAGAAAACTGTGATGACTGAGAAAGGCACATAGCAATTTGCTGGCTTTGGCGACAGACAGCCTTAAACTTGAATCCCGACCCCACCACTCATGAGCCTCCTAAACCTCTCCAGGCCTCAGTTTTCTCTTCTTTCTGAGGCCGGTCGAAACAGCCATCATACCCATGTCACTGAATTCACAGTAGAAGTATGTCATAAAGCGCTTGCCACTGTACCTCGCACAGGGAGTGCTTAACAAATGTTGTAATTACCTCTGGATGACTTTCTAGCAAGTGTTAAAGACATTTCTTCTTTTTGCTAAACATACGATATTCGTTCCATGGATCTATTCTCTCATATCTTCTAATTCTCGTCGCCTGTTTTTAAATCCTTCATGTTTATTTTACTGAAGTAATTCCCATACTCTTTTTAGATGAGGATTTAGTAAGTAATGCCTTTGCTGTGTCTTGACCAGCTTTTGGAGGACAAGGTCAAAGACCAAGGTGGTGTTGGCCCCGTCCCCAGCTGTACGCTGAGTCCTCTAGTAGTCCCACCCTTCCCATTTTTGATGATGCAACTGCACTGGAGCATAAAATAAAGCAGAGAAATGTCTCTCAACATAAATCAGAAGGAGGAGAAAGGCAAATGAGCATTTTTCAAAGTCTAAAGGTATCGTTTGAATGGTCTCTCTTCCAGAATTTCTTATCTGAAGTTGGAAAATAGATTCTTGGAATCCTGTCTGCCATTAAAACTTGGAAGTTTTGCAAGCACCCCAACAGGGCCGGCATCTTAGACGTGGTGCCGCCATGTTGCCTGTAAACTCAATCCGGGTCCCATTCTGTTAGTCCCCTCAAAGCAAAACTGCACAACTGGGATTATCCTGGACACTATCACAACTGACAAGTGAGTCAAGAAGAGAAAAAGGAGCCAGAAGTGAGTTTGCTGTGAGTGGGAAAGGAGGGAGCAGCAAGGCAATTTAGCTGAGAGACTTGGGGACTGAGGGCTTCATATGATTAAGAAAATAATGAATCCCCAAATTAACAGCTGTTGGCCAGGGAGACCTCAAAATGCCATTTTTATTTAGGGTTCAGTTGTCTTTGCAGATGGGGATGTTCATGCAAGATGGGCTGCTTGGTGTGACTGAAGCAGAGGACACCGAGTCCATGGATGGAAAAATTATGTGCCAGCCCCCATGGTCAGCTTTTGCAGGAATTGTCTCAGTTAATCCTTACAAACCACCCATGAGTAAGGTGTTATGGCTATTTCCCATCTTACAGAAGGGGAAACTGAATGGAGAGACATGAAGTAACTTGACCAAGCTCATACAGGGTTGGGATTCCCACTCTGGCACAGGGACCCCTGGGCCATGCTCCTAACCACTGTGCCATCTGGCCTCTTTAGCAACCCGGAAAGAAGACACAGTGATATGTTAGAGGTATTTACCTAAGCCCTGTCCTAGGGCCGAGATACATCAGGGTTGCTGAAAGTGCATTTCCTACTTTAGCATGGCGGGTAGAAATGCGGGTATTCCAGTATGTTCATGGGGAAGAGGAGAGAGACTTGGTGAAGGATAGAATGTGGAGTGGTAAAGTGTGTATGTAGCACACAAGACACGTGTCCACGGGTTCGATCCCTGGTCCGGGAAGATCCCACATGCCGCGGAGCACCTAAGCCTGTGTGCCACAACTACGGAGCCTGCGCTCTGGAGCCCGTGAGCCACAGCTACTGAGCCCACATGCCACAACTACTGAAGGCCGGGCGCCTAGAGCCCGTGCTCTGCAACAAGAGTATCCACTGCAATGAGAAGCCCACACACCGCAACAAAGAGTAGCCCCCGCTCACCGCAACTAGAGAAGCCCGCGCGCAGCAACAAAGACCCAATGCATCCAAAAATAAATAATAAATAAATAAATAAAATTAAGGACTTCAAAAAAAAAAAAACAAACACACACACACGTGTCCACACACACTCAGTCAGTGTCCACAAGAAGCCCCAGGCAAGATGGTGCTCAGTCCTTTTTACCAGTTTCCTCCTGCCCAATGCCGTGGGTAGCACACTCTTCTTTCCCTTACCATCCTCACATGTCTTACCCCCCAAATCCTGACCACCCAGCTAGCATATTCCTTCCTGTCATCTGGATATCCAGATTTCCAGTTGTAACTTGGATCTTCATTTCTCTTTGTTCTTTGAAAGCTGCAGACACAGAGACTTGCTGCTTACTTATTATATCCTTATGCTCAAAATCCTGGCTGAAATTGATAACAATGAAATTAAACCATAGTAGAAAAAGAACTTAACGTGAAATAAAAGTAGCACTTCTTTTTAAAAAAATTTTCATGAGCTTTTGTCTCATTCTGACTACTGGAAATGTCTTCCTGTGAAACTTATATATTTTCTGAGCTTAACGGTTCAGTCATTATGATCACTTTGCATTTTTACCTCTTCTAACTGGGTTTTTGCAACTCGGAGATCAAGTTTGTTGCATAACATTAACAGCTAATAAATTAGGCTCCCCTTTGCCATTTTCCTGAGCAGGGCTGATGGAGCCAAGACCTCATGGAATTTGGCGGGAACCTATTCCCAGGCTGATCCTCTCCTTGGCCTCTAAGGTCAGGATTCCGTGTCAGAGCTCTGCTGCTGCTAATGAGGGGGTGGATGTGAGAGTCGCCATGATATGGGTCCATAAGCTCGTCTCTGAAGCCCTCTGAACCAACGTGATTCAGAATTTTTTAGATTTCAGAGAAGAAATGTGCATATACTGTGTATCATGTAACATCTCCCACTGGGGTCTAGGACGGCACCACCAATCAAACACATTAATATTTCTGTAGGTAAATATATGAATATTCCCACTAAATGGGGTAAATGTGAAACATAAACAGTCTAGCATCAGGTCAGGTTAGCTTTGACTGTCATGACTTTCACGGTTGCCAGATGAGTTACCAAAGCCCTTTTGGTTTTCAGTTGTTTAGGATTGGGGATTTTGGGGGGAAGAGATTGTGGACCTGCAAATGCAAGTTGCTTCCTATTATCGAGCATTTGTTTGTAGGGTCTCATATAATCCCAACAGGAGCCTGCATGGGAAGGTACTGTTGTTCTAAGCATCCTGTCATAAATGAGGAAACTTCCAAGTGAAGAGTCTAGGAAAACGGCCTGACGTCTCAGAGCTAGAACGGGGGCTCAAAGCTGGCGTTATCTAAATCAGTGTGAGGCTGCCGCGAAGTTCTCCCCCTGAGAAAATTACCAGCTCGGAGGATTTTTCCTTAAGTGACAGCTTTCTGCATCTCACGTCTCTGACAAGCAGGCCCCTGGCTCCTTGGCGAGAGCTCTGCTGTCCCCACAAAGCCTTAGCTCTTCGGGCAAGGCCTCTCCGTTCTCTTGCTCAAGATATTTTAAAAAGAGTTGAGTGGCCCAGACATGCTTGAAGCAGTCATTTCCTTCCCTTCTCCTTTATTAACGGCTTTATTTCTTTGACTCCGAGGCGCTGCCCTGAGGCACCGTGCAAGGCCTGTTTATTGCCTTTGGCTGACATCAGCTTTCTCCTCCTCCACCCACCACCTTATCTTCTCCCTGCCAGCAGGACTAACCTTTGTGCCTTTCCTCCTCTGGGCTTCCCTCTCCTGCTCTGCGTGTTTCTGGGCCGAGACTCTGCTCGCTCCCACAGCCCCCAGAGGGGGTTTCTGAGGGGGGTGAGCTCCCCAGCCCGTGGAATTGCGCCTGCTCCTGGCCCCCTCCTTCTGCAAAGGGCCTGGCTGTGGGAGAGTCACAATCTGGACTGAAAATGTTCAAGCTCTGTGTGAAAAAGCTGATAGTCTTCAATGTTCTTCTGCATTTCGTCTTTTCCCAGGGCGCACGCTGGCACGCACACTCTCAGCAGGCAGGGCCTGGGGCTGGGGCTCTTCTTATTGGAAACCCAGTGCAGGATCACGTGCTCCTGGGCAGCTGTTGGCTGCTTTGTGAGGACGGTGCTTGTGAGTTGACACCAAGGGAACATGCAGCAGATCAAGCTTCTGTTCTCCCAGCCCTTTCTGAAGGAGCCCCTGGGTTTTTAGGCAAGACTGGCCAAGGCTGGGGCTGATACGCTCTGCAGTTCACCGCTCGCCCGTTGGGTGACCACCCCAAGCAAGCTCGCTCTTAACCTCTTTTTCTTTCACATCCTCACCTGTAAAACAGCACTCATGAGAATACCACTCCACTTCAGACACCAGTTCCAACGTGACACCAGTGTGTCACGCACCAGTGTGTGTCACCAATGTGACACCAGTTTCACACCACCAAGCAATTCTCTCACCCCAGTTGAGTGTCCTGCAATCCAGTTCAGTTCTCACCCTGTCCACTTGGAGACAGCATCAGATCCCACAGGTTAAGGGTTCAGTTCTTACAAGACTCCTATTCAGATGCCAATGCAAGTCCTGGTTGTCACCTGTGCTTCTGACCTGTCGAAGCTGTCGATCAGAGGCTCCCAAGACCCCCATCCCTGGGTTCGATTAATTTGCTAGAGGAACTCACAGAACTCAGAGAAACATTTACTTACATTTACCGGTTTATTATAAAAGGATATAACTCGGGGCAAGGTATATGGGAAGGGGCACAGAGCTTCTACCATCTCTGAGCTTGATCCTCTACCGAAATCTCCGTGTGTTCACCAATCCAGAAACTCTCTGAGCCCCATCCTTTCAGGTTTTTATGAAGGCATGATCGGTGAAATCACTGGCCACTGGTGATTGATTCAACCTCTAGCCTGTCTCTGTTCTGTGGAGGCCTGGGGTGGGACTGAAAGTTCCAATCTTCTAAGCCTGTGGTTGGTTCCCCAGGCAACCAGCCCCCCGCCCCCCCCACCCAGATTACTGAGAGACTTTCAAAGAGTCACTTTATGAACATAACAAAAGAGTTTTCCCACTCTCATCACTTAGGAAATCCTAAGTGTTTTAGGACCTCTGTGCCTGGAACATGGACTGAAACCAAATATATATTTATTATAAATCACAACATCACAGTCACCAAACCCATTGACTTGTTATGAGGAGTAAGTCAATTAAATGAGCAAATGTGTGTAGAGCCTTCCACACGCCGTCAGCTCTCTGGACAGAGTCCCTCACCACCCCCAACCCCAACAGGAAGTCCTAAGGCCACCAAGGCTTACAAGTGCTAACGTTAAGATTGTTATCTCCCACTAGTTTCTGCACCTTCACTATTGCTACGCTACTGTCTTCCTTATTTCCTAGAATCTTGAACACCATTCATTTCAGAGCTGACAGGAGCATCAGTCATTCTTTAGTTGCTTCATTTTACAGCTAAGGAAAGACAATTCCATGAACTTGCCCAGGGTGGGACTCCCCGCGCCACACACACACACACACACACACACACACACACACACACACACACACACACACAGATAGGGCTGAAACTAAAACCCAAGGATGGGGATTCCTAGTTGGTGCTCTGTACTAGGGTGACCAATCATCCTGATTGGCTAGGGACTCTTCCAGTTTTAGCACCAAAAGTTCCTCTTCTTAGAAAACGCTCAGCGCAGGTGGTCCCCCTAACCCTGTGGTGTTCATGAGCCTTGTTGCTTTATTCATCAAAACAGTATGTTTGTTGTCTGCACAACTATTTACAGCGGGGGGAAAAAAACCTTCAAATGCCAGTTCTCCATATAGGCAATATTTTAAGCCACTGAATCCTAATGTTTTATAAAATAAGCATTTTCAGTTAGCCATGCTGTTTGTTTTTACTTACCTTCTGTGTCATAGCTCATTAGGTTACTTCAAACCAAATGAGCAATCTGATGCACTTTCAAATTGACTAAGGATTAGCTCAATGCTGTTAATAAAAAAAAAAAAAAAGTCCATCAAGTTCTAACTTTTGAGAGTAGCTTACAATCCATCAGACTTAATCCCCAAGTTTGAAAAATTTTGGCCTTCTGGAAACCATTATAAGCAGGTTTTGTTGCAAACACACCAGTGGAGTAGAAATGCTATGCAAACTAAAACGTTAAATGATGTTATTAATCCAAATATGTTACCACAGTGGCTGTTTCTTTTGGAAGAGAGTGGGTAAATCCAAGACTTCACTTGGCCTGAAATTTGCAAGAACTCAAGAAAAGCAATTAGGGCTCCCATCAGTTTAATCTATAGTAAATATTTATTGCATGCTCAATATATGCTTGTCACAGGTGTTGGCTATTGAAGTAAATTATATTAAATAACACAGAAAATGGCTGCTGTCTTCATGGAGTCTAGTGTAGGGAAAAAGAGAAACTAATATAATTACACAAATAAGAATGGAATTGTATTTGTGATAAGTGCAATGAAGTAGAGTGCTGGGTGCTCTGGGAACGTTACACAGGGCACAAAATCTAAACTGAGGAAGTGACATTTAAGCTGAAATCTGAAGGATAAGTTAGCCAGGCTCCGACTTGGGGAAGTAGCATTTCAGGTGGGGAGACCAGCATGAGCAAAGGCCCTGTGGTGGGAAAAGGGTTTGGCGTATACTAAGATACTGAAAGAAAGTCAATGGGCCACTGACTTGATAGGCACAGGAATATTTCCATGACTACAGTGGATGATAACAATATTTTTTGCAAACTCTGCCAGCAATCAGAACCTCTTTAGCAGTTCCACCATGCCACACTTGCACCAAGAGCTTCTAGTCAGCCGTAGTGATGTCATAGCATCACCATTCCTGAAGGAAACCTTGACATCTGTCAACATCCTCAAGCTGTGACTGGGGCTCAAAGTGTGGATGAGGTTTGCCAAAATGCACACAACCAGTTAGAGGCAGAGTGGGAATTACAAACGAGATCCTTTGATCCTAAGTCCCAAATCCTTTCCACAGCATCCTTATTACCCCCCATCTTAAGATGAAATTTTTCTTCTTAAGTCCTTCACCCCCAGCGTCCTTTTGAGTTTGCCAACCAAGAGTGGCTTCTTCCCTGTCCCTCAGTACCATCAGAGCCTGCTAGCAGCGCTCTGCCTTCACTGCCTGAGATGCTACCCCTCACACTAGTCAGCAGGACCCCAGCACCTACAGGGGAGTTTGTGAGTGTCTCCAATGGGGGTCTCAAAAGAAGTTCTTGCACGGTCACCATCCTTGGTTCTCCTTCCTGTCTAGTATTTGAAGGCCACTGTGCATTTTGTCAACAGTAACCATAATGGGAGTTATCTTAAACCTGTCTGCTTTGAAAATCACTCACTGCCTCACCATCCCCTGTGTCTCTGCTTCTCATTAGAGCGTAGAGTCAGCATTCATCCTCACCTTTTGCCATGAGTCATCCAACCAGAAAGTTATCAAGCACTATGTTAGGAAAGATCCTTGTCATTCACTCTTGCAGAATAGATGGCAGGAAAACCCCACAGACACTCAGGCTAGATCACTCAGGAAACTGTGTAGCAGATTTTTTTTTTTTCCAATGAACACAAGGAAAGAATAATCATTTCTTTGATCCTGATGTATCCCTGCAAGGAAACATTGGTACACGTTGTCACCTCTGGGAGAGACAGATGGGGGCCACTGTAGTCTCCTGGTTGGAAAGGGCTGCCTGCCAAAGTTTCTTAGGAATATGTGTCACTTTGTGGTATCCCTATTTTCCTCCCCAGTGAAATAATAATTTGGCAGAGTTTGAGGTGAAGAAGGTAAATCAATACCAGATTGTAGAACTTACAAAAGTGTTCCACTAGTTCATCAAGCAGTGTTTAAGAGCTTGAGAACTTCCCAGGGAAAGAAACTCCCCTGTACTGGAGAATTTTTTGATTTGGGAAGTCAACGAGGATCCCGATTTTCTTGTCAAGTAAAGAAAAGCCAGAGAGAGCAAGAATGGTTTCTAATCTTCAAGGTGGTTATGTAGATGCTACGGAACTGAGAAGAACACTTCTGTAAAACGGTGCTTTTGAAGTTCCTCTTTCAGCAATCATTCAATATTGAATGATTCCATTGAATGGAGTCTCCAGACTCCAGCCATGCTGGGTCTGGAGAGGCAGAGCCTTGGTAGAATTTCATTATAAACCTCTGAGATGGAGGTCAGGGTGAGTAGCTTATTGTCACTAACACATTCTTAATAAACTGTTAGCTAAGAATCATTTCTAAATTTAGGATCAATTTGCCTTAAACTATCAAAATAACAAGTTGGTGCCCATATAACATGGCTTCTTATTGAAAAGAGAGACTACACCTTTGCAGGGCTGAATTTAATTTCCAAGATGAGACAGAACTGTGAACATAAACAACTGCTATTAAGAAATGAGGTACATCGTAATTTTGAGGAATTTTGGAATAATCCTTGTGAGAGAGTTGTATGACATTCATCTTGCAGTGACATGAATATCTAGAAAGTGAATTAACCTAAGTGTTGTAATGCAAGTTGAGGAAAGGCAGCAAAGGTCTACTACTGGAAAGGAAATTGGTTGGGCCATATTTACAATTGTAGATTGTCAGTGGCTACACAGAGAAACCTGGCCTGAGAATTGAATGCATCTCAGACTCTGGGACATCTAGCATGAGGGACCGCCACCCAGAAATGTCCAGCAGAGTCCTCTGACGACTGAAAGAGAGATTTACCAGGACTGACGTTTCTGCAATTATTCTCATTTATTTTCTTCATTCTCATTATCTCTCTCTCTCCTCCCCATACTTGTCACCTTCAGAAAATATTTAGAAGCCACTGGTTTTCTATAGATGACTGCAAATATAAAGTTGCCTCCCTCCGAAATAATATGTTGAAAAAGAATTTTTAAAGGACTTTAAAAGACATTCATTCTTCATGAATGACATTTATTCTTTTGAGCACCGTTCTTTTGAGCCCAAACACTAGTGTAAAAGAAAATGATCCCCTGAATGGTGAAACCTGAAAATTCTCTCCTTCCAGAGAGGAATGATCGAGGATCTCCAGGGTTAGAACCATCACAACTTGGGGTTTATCTAGTCCACCAACTGCCTTTTGGGGTCAAAACCATTCCTCAAAATCAAAACCTTCTCATGATGGGATTTCCTGAGAAAGGTACATTTTGATTTTTTTTTTTTTTTTTACTGCTGTGGCTTTTCTCATTGTTTGTTGTATGTTAGTATGTTGGTTTTGTTTTTTCCTGTCCAAGCCCTAAAAGCCAATAAGTCATCTCAAGAAAATAATAAAACCCACCATTGACAACATCTTCCATATCTTTCTAGTCTCTTCTACCACCCAAATACCCAGCTTCACCATACTTCTTACCATATACCAATTGGGCCTGGCATGATTTACCTTTGCTCTGTAGTTCCGTCCGCCTGAAGGCAGTCCCCACCTCTATCTCCAACCTGACTTTTCTGTTCCCCAGGCCCCTGCTGACTTGCCATTTCCTCCATTTCCTCATCCTCACAGTTTTGAAGAATCAATCTTTTGATGTGGCTTTAATTTACATTTTCATAACTACTAGTGGGATAGGACGTTTTCATTGCCACTTTGATCTTTCTTCTGTAATATATAGAATACCTCTTCATGTCCTTTGCACAATCTACTATTGAACATTTGTCTACTGTAACACTTTTAAAGTTTCTTTTTCATTAAAGATATTGATCCTTTCCCCATTATGAAAGTTGCACTGATCCTTGAGTTTTTTGTTCACCTTTCATTTTTGTTTTCAGTGCTTTTGAAGTGCATTTATTTTTGTGTTGTCATTTTTAAACTGTATGCCTTCTGCCTTTGCTGCCCTTTGCATTCATTTATATTTTCTTCTAGAATTTTTATGGTTCACTTCTTTACATTTAGATGCTAACTCATCTGGAACTTATTTTGGTGTATGGTTTAAGGAAGAGATTAAATCTATTTCCTGCCAAATGTATAACCAAATACCCCAATGCAATTTATTGAATAAACTATTCTTTCCACACTGATTTATGATACCAACTTTATTATATACTAAATATACATGTATGTGTGTGTATGATTTTTAACTCTACTCTGTACTATATTATTTTAGTTTATAATTACTTTTAATGTTTAGTATTATTACATACTTATTCTTCAAATTGCATCTTATTTTTAAAGATTAACTTTAAAATTATTTTTTCAAGTTCCTCCTGCAATTTCATGAAATTTTAGCATAATTTTATTGTATTAAGTTAAATATATGTATAATATACTTATATATGTGTATATGTAAAGACATGTATTTAAGCTTTTTCTTTTTACGAACAATATCTTATTTGTTCTTCAGTCAGCAAGTGACGATTTTTATCATGATTTTTTAGATGAATTAACTGAACCTCAGAAACTAATTTTGTAAGAAACTGCCAAACTATCTTCCAAAGTGGCTGTACCATTTTGCATTTCCACCAGCAGTGAATGAGGGTTCCTGCTGCTTCATATGGTCACCATCATTTGGTGTCATCAGTGTGGTGGATTTTGGCCATCCTAATAGGTGTGTAGTGGTATCTCTTTGTTGTTTTATTTATTTGTTTTTCTTGTTTTAATTTGTGACTCTTTAATGACATATGATGCCGAACATCTTTTCATATGCTTATTTGCATCTGCATATCTTCTTTTCTGAGATACCTGTTCAGATCTTTTGCCCAGTTTTAAACTGGGCTACATGTTTTCGTATTGTTGAGTTTTACAAGTTCTTTGTATATTTTGGATAACAGTCCTTTATCAAACATGTCTTTGAAAATACTTTCTCCCAGTCTGTGGCTTGGGCTCTCATCCTCTTGACAGAACCTTTTTCAAAGAAGAAATGTTTAATTTTAATGAAGTCCAGCTTATCATTTATTTCTTTCATGCATTGTGCCTGTAGTGTTGTATCTGAAAAGTCATCACCAAACCCGAGGTCATCCAGATTTTCTCCTGCATTATCTTCTAGAAGTTTTATAGCTTTTAATTTTACATTTAGGCCTGTGATCCACTTTGAGTAATTTTTTTGAAAGGTGTAAAGTCTGTTTCTAGATTCTTTTTCTTTTTTTTGCATAAGAATGTCCAATTGTTTTAGCATCATTTGTTGAAAAGACTATCTTTGCTCCACTGTATTGCCTTTGCTCCTTTGTCAAAGATCAGTTGACTATATTTGTGTGGGTCAGTTTCTGGGCTCTTTGTTTTTTTTGGGTTTCTTTCAGTTGCTTTATTTGTCTATTCTTTCATCAATACCGTATTGTCTTGATTACTGTGGCTTAAATCAGAAAGCATTGGCCAGGAGTTCGGAAAGGGACAGAGGCACAGATGGCCCAGGTTGAGGTGGCATTCACCCACAGACATGCATGAAGGTGGGGCACCAGATCACATTTTGCAGAACTCTAATGCAATATCACAACCAGAATATTGACGTTGATTGGTTCAAGATGGCAGAGTAGAAGGACATGCGCTCACTCCCTCTTACGAGAGCACCAGAGTCACAACTAATTGCTGAACAATCATCGACAGGAAGACACTGGAACTCACCAAAAAAGATACCCCACATTCAAAGACAAAGGAGAAGCCACAATGAGATGGTAGGAAGGGCGCAATCACAATAAAATCAAATCCCATAACTTCTGGGTGGGTGACTCACAAACTGCAGAACACTTATACCACAGAAGTCCACCCACTGGAGTGAAGGTTCTGAGCCCCACGTCAGGCTTCCCAACCTGGGTGTCCAGCAACAGGAGGAGGAATTCCTAGAGAATTAGACTTTGAAGGCTAGCAGGATTTGATTGCAGGACTTTGACAGGACTGTGGAAAACAGAGACTCCACTCTTGGAGGGCACACACAAGGTAATGTGCACATCGGGAGCCAGGGGAAGGAGCAGTGACCCCATAGGAGATTGAACCAGACCTACCTGTTAGTGTTGGAGGGTCTCCTGCAGAGGCAGGGGGTGGCTATGGCTCACTGTGGGGACAAGGACAATGGCAGCAGAAGTTCTGGGAAGTATTCTTTGGCGTGAGCCCTCCCTGATTCCACCATTAGCCGCAACAAAGAGCCTGGTAGGCTCCAGTGCTGGGTCACCTCAGGCCAAACAACCAACAGGGAGGGAACCCAGCCCCACCAATCAACAGACAGGTGGGTTAAAGTTTTACTGAGCTCTGCCCACCAGAGCAGCACCCAGCTCTACCCACCACCAGTCCCTCCCATCAGGAAGCTTGCACAAGCCTCTTAGATAGCCTTATCCACTAGAGGGCAGACAGCAGAAGCAAGAAGAACTACAATCCTGCAGCCTGTGGAAGGAAAACCACATTCACAGAAAGATAGACAAAAAGAAAAGGCAGAGGACTTTGTACCAGATGAAGGAACAAGATAAAACCCCAGAAAAACAACTAAATGAAGTGGAGATAGGCAACCTTCCAGAAAAAGAATTCAGAATAATGAGGGTGAAGATGATCCAGGAATGGAGGCAAAGATCGAGAAGATGCAAAAAATGTTTAACAGACCTAGAAGAACTAAAGAACAAACACCTAGAAGAATTAAAGAACAAACAAACAGAGATGAACAGTACAATAACTGAAATGAAAAATATACTAGAAGGAATCAATAGCAGAATAACTGAGGTAAAAGAACAGTTAAGTGACCTGGAAGACAGAATGGTGGAATTCACTGCCGCAGAACAGAATAAAGAGAAAAGAATGAAAAGAAATAAAGACAGCCTAAGAGACCTTTGAGACAACATTAAATGCAACAACATACACATTATAGGGGTCCGAGAAGCAGAAGAGAGAGAGAAAGGACCCGAGAAAATATTTGAAGAGATTATAGTCAAAAACTTCCCTAACATGGGAAAGGAAATAGCCACCCAAGTCCAGGAAGTGCAGAGAGTCCCAGGCAGGATAAACCCAAGGAGAAACATGCCGAGACACATAGTAATCAAACTGACAAAAATTGAAGACAAAGAAAAATTATTGAAAGCAACAAGGGAAAAACGACAAATAACATACAAAGGAACTCCCATAAGGTTAACAGCTGATTTCTCAGCAGAAATTCTTCAAGACAGAAGGGAGTGGCACAATATATGTAAAGTGATGAAAGGGAAGAACCTACAGCCAAGATTACTCTACCCGGCAAAGATCTCATTCAGATTCGACAGAGAAATCAAAAGCTTTACAGACAAGCAAAAGCTAAGAGACTTCAGCACCACCAAACCAGCTCTACAACAAATGCTAAAGGAACTTCTCTAAGTGGGAAACACAAGAGAAGAAAAGGACCTACAAAAACAAACCCATAACAATTAAGAAAATGGTAATAGGAACATACGTACTTATAATTACCTTAAACGTGAATGGATTAAATGCTCCAACCAAAAGACACAGGGTCGCTGAATGGATACAAAAACAAGACCCATATATATATTGTCTACAAGAGACCCATTTCAGACCTAGGGACACATACAGACTGAAAGTGCGGGGATGGAAAAAGATATTCCATGCAAATGGAAATCAAAAGAAAGCTAGAGTAGCAATACTCATATCAGATAAAATAGACTTTAAATTTAAAATGTTACAAGAGACAAGGAAGGACACTACATAATGATCAAGGGATCAATACAAGAAGAAGATATAACAATTATAAATATATATGCACCCAACATAGGAGCACCTCAATACATAAGGCAACTGCTAACAGCTTTAAAAGAGGAAATCAACAGTAACACAGTAATAGTGGGGGAGTTTAATAGCTCACTTACACCAATGGACAGATCATCCAGACAGAAAATTTTCTGAAAATATTCAGAAAATAAGGAAACACAAGCTTTAAATGACACAGTAGACCAGATAGATTTAATTGATATTTATAGGACATTCCATCCCAAAACAGCAGATTACACTTTCTTCTCAAGTGCACATGGAACATTCTCCAATATAGATCAAATCTTGGGTCACAAATCAAGCCTTGGTAAATTTAAGAAAATTGAAATCATATCAAGCATCTTTTCTGACCACAACGCTATGAGATTAGAAATCAATTACAGGGAAAAAATCGTAAAAAATACAAACACATGGAGGCAAAACAATACGTTACTAAATAACCAAGAGATCACTGAAGAAATCAAAGAGGAAATCAAAAAATACCTAGAGACAAATGACAATGAAAACATGACGATCCAAAACCTATGGGATGCAGCAAAAGCAGTTCTAGGAGGGAAGTTTATAGCAATACAAGCCTACCTCAAGAAACAAGAAAAATCTCAAATAAACAAACAATCTAACCTTACACCTAAAGGAACTAGAGGAAGAAGAACAAACAAAACCCAAAGTTAGTAGAAGGAAAGAAATCATAAAGATCAGAGCAGAAATAAATGAAATAGAAACAAAGAAAACAATAGCAAAGATCAATAAAAGCTGGTTCTTTGAGAAGATAAACAAAATTGATAAACCTTTAGCCAGACTCATCAAGAAACAGAGGGAGAGGACTCAAATCAATAAAATTAGAAATGAAAAAGGAGAAGTTACAACAGACACTGCAAAAATACAAAGCATCATGAGAGACTACTACAAGCAACTCTATGCCAATAAAATGCACAACCAGGAGGAAATGGACGAATTCTTAAAAAGGTACAACCTTCCAAGACTGAACTAGGAAGAAATAGAAATATGAACAGACCAATCACAAGTAATGAAATTGAAACTGTGATTAAAAATCTTCCAACAAACAAAAGTCCAGGACCAGATGGCTTCACAGGTGAATTCTATGACACATTTAGAGAAGAGCTAGCACCCATCCTTCTCAAACTCTTCCAAAAAATTGCAGAGGAAGGAACACTCCCAAACTCATTCTAGGAGGCCACCATCACCCTGACACCAAAACCAGACAAAGATACTACAAAAAAGGAAAATTACAGACCAATAGCACTGATGAATATAAATGCAAAAATCCTCAACAAAATACTAGCAATCAGAATCCAACAACACATTAAAAGGATCATACACCATGGTCAAGTGGGATTTATCCCAGGAATGCAAGGATTCTTCAATATACACAAATCAATCAATGTGATACACCATACTAACAAACTGAAGAAGAAATACCATATGATCATCTCAATAGATGCAGAAAAAGCTTTTGACAAAATTCAACACCTATTATAAAAACTCTCCAGAAAGTGGGCATAGAGGGAACCTACCTCAACATAATAAAGGCCATATACGACAAACCCACAGCAAACATCATTCCCAATGGTGAGTAACTGAAAGCATTTCCTCTAAGATCAGGAAGAAGACAAGGATGTCCACTCCCACCACTATTATTCAACATAGTTTTGGCAGTCCTAGCCATGGCAATCAGAGAAGAAAAAGGAATAAAAGGAATACAAATTGGAAAAGAAGAAGTAAAACTGTCACTGTTTGCAGAGGACATGGTACTATACATAGAGAATCCTAAAGATGTCACCAGAAAACTACTAGAGCTAATCAATGAATTTGGTAAAGTTGCAGGATACAAAATTAATGCACAGAAATCTCTTGCATTCCTATACACTAACAATGAAAGATCAGAAAGAGAAATTAGGGAAACAATCCCATTCACCATTGCAACAAAAAGAATAAAATACCTAGGAATAAACCTACATAAGGAGGTAAAAGACCTGTATTCAGAAAACTATAAGACACTGATGAAAGAAATCAAAGATGCCACAAACAGATGGAGAGATATACCATGTTCTTGGATTGGAAGAATCAATATTGTGAAGATGACTATACTAACCAAAGCAATCTACAGATTCAATGCAATCCCTATCAAATTTCCAGTGGCATTTTTTACAGAACTAGAGCAAAAAATCTTAAAATTTGTATGGAGACACAAAAGACCCCAAGTAGTCAAAGCAGTCTTGAGGGAAAAAAACGGAGCTGGAGGAATCAGACTCCCTGACTTCAGACTATACTACAAAGCTACAGTAATCAAAACAATATGGTACTGGCACAAAAAACAGAAATATAGATCAGTGAAACAAGATAGAAAGCCCAGAAATAAACCCACACACCTATGGTCAACTAATCTATTACAAAGGAGGCAAGGATATACAATGGAGAAAAGACAGTATCTTCAATAAGTGGTGCTGCAAAACTGGACAGCTCCACGTAAAAGAATGAAATTAGAACACTCCCTAACACCATACACAAAAATAAACTCAAAATGGATTAGAGACCTAAATGTAAGGCCAGACACTATAAAACTCTTAGAGGAAAACATAGGAAGAGCGCTCTTTGACATAAATCACAGCAAGATCTTTTTTGATCCACCTCCTAGAGTAATGGAAATAAAAACAAAAATGTACAAATGGGGTCTAATGAAACTTAAAAGCTTTTGCAATGTAAAGGAAACTACAAACAAGACGAAAAGACAACCCTCAGAATGGGAGAAAATATTTGCAAACGAATCAACGGACAAAGGATCAATCTCCAAAATATATAAACAGCTCATGCAGCTCAATATTAAAAAAACAAACAACCCAATCAAAAAATGAGCAGAAGACCTAAACAGACATTTCTCCAAAGAAGACATACAGATGGACAAGAAGCACATGAAAAGCTGCTGAACATCACTAATTATTAGAGAAATGCAAATCAAAACTACAATGAGGTATCACCTCACACCACTTAGAATGGGCATCATCAGAAAACCTACAAACAACAAATGCTGAAGAGGGTGTGGAGAAAAGGGAACCCTGTTGCACTGTTGGTGGGAATGTAAATTGATACAGCCACTATGGAGAACAGTATGGAGGTCCCTTAAAAAACAAAAATAGAATTACCATAGGACTCAGCAATCCCACTACTGGGCATATACCCAGAGAAAACCATAATTCAAAAAGACACGAGCACCCCAATGTTCATTGCAGCACTATTTACAATAGCCAGGTCATGGAAGCAACCTAAATGCCCATCGACAGATGAATGGAAAAAGAAGATGTGGTACATATATACAATGGAATATTACTCAGCCTTAAAAAGGAACGAAATTGGGTCATTTGTAGAGATGTGGATGGATCTAGAGACTGTCATACAGAGTGAAGTAAGTCAGAAAGAGAAAAACAAATATCGTATATTAACGCATATATGTGGAACCTAGAAAAATGGTACAGATGAACTGGTTTGCAGGGAAGAAATAGAGACACAGATGTAGAGAACAAACGTATGGACACCAAGGGAGGAAAGTGGCGGGGGGAGGGGTGGTGGTGGTGGGATGAATTGGGAGATTGGGATTGACATGTATACACTGATGTGTATAAAATGGATGACTAATAAGAACCTGCTGTATAAAAAATAAATAAAATAATATTCAAAAATAAAAAAGAATAAAAGACATTTTCCAATATATTAACAAAAAAAAAAAAAAGAAAGGTATCCTTCCTCAACTGAATTGCTTTGTCAAAAATCAGTTGTGTAAAATAAACTCCAAATGGATTAAAGACCTAAATGTAGGGCCAGACACTATAAAACTCTTAGAGGAAAACATAGGCAGAACACTCTATGACATAAATCACAGCAAGATCCTTTTTGACCCAACTCCTAGAGAAATGGAAATAAAACCAAAAATAAACAAATGGGACCTAATGAAAGTTAAAAGTTTTGCACAACAAAGGAAAACATAAACAAGACGAAAAGACAACCCTCAGAATGGGAAAAAATATTTGCAAATGAAGCAAATGATAAAGGATTAATCTCCAAAATGTACAAGCAACTCATGCAGCTCAACATCAAAGAAACAAACAACCCAATCCAAAAATGGGCAGAAGACCTGAATAGACATTTCTCCAAAGAAGATATACAGATTGCCAACAAACACATGAAAGGATGCTCAACTTCACTAATCATTAGAGAAATGCAAATCAAAACTACAATGAGGTATCACCTCACAGCAGTCAGAATGGCCATCATCAAAAAATCTACAAACAATAAATGCTGGAGAGGGTGTGGAGAAAAGGGAACCCTCTTGCACTGTTGGTGGGAATGTAAATTGATACAGCCACTATGGAGAACAGTATGGAGGTTCCTTAAAAAACTAAAAATAGAACTACCATACAACCCAGCAACCGCACTACTGGGCATACACCCTGAGAAAACCATAATTCAAAAAGAGTCATGTACCACAACGTTCATTGCAACTCTATTTACGATAACCAGGACATGGAAGCAACCTAAGTGTCCATCGAGAGATGAATGGATAAAGAAGATGTGGCACAGATATACAATGGAATATTACTCAGCCATAAAAAGAAATGAAATTGAGTTATTTGTAGTGAAGTGGATGGACCTAGAGACTGTCATACGGAGTGAAGTAAGTCAGAAAGAGAAAAACAAATACTGTATGCTAACACATATATATGGAATCTAAAAAAAAAAGTGGTTCTAAGAACCTAGGTGCAGGACAGGAATAAAGACAGACATAGAGAATGGACTTGAGGACATGGGGAGGGGGACAGGTAAGCTGGGACAAAGTGAGAGAGTGGCGTGGACATATATATACTGCCAAATGTAAAATAGACAGCTAGTGGGAAGCAGCTGCATAGCACAGGGAGATCAGCTCGGTGCTTTGTGACCACCCAGATGGGTGGGATAGGGAGGATGGGAGGGAGACACAAGAGGGAGGAGATATGGGGATATATGTATATGTATAGCTGATTCACTTTGTTATAAAGCAGAAACTAACACACCATAGTAAGGGAATTATACTCCAATAAAGATGTTAAAAAAAAAATCAGTTGTGTAAATTCAACAACAGCAACAAAAAACAACCCAATTCAAAAATGGGCAAAGGACTTGAAGAGACATTCCTCCACAGAAGATATACATATAGCTAAGAAGCACATGTAAAGATGCTCAACATTACTAGCCATTAAGGAAATGCAAATCAAAGCCACAGTGGCATACCACTCCATACCCATTAGGATGGCTGTTATTTAAAAAATGGAAAATAATAAATGTTGTCCAAGATGTGGAAAAATTGGAACCCTTACACATTGCTGGTAAGAGTGTAGAATGGTGCAGCCACTGTAGAAAAGTTTGGCAGGTCCTCAAAAATTTAAACATAGTGTACGATCCAGAAATTCACTTCTGAGTATATGCCCAAAATATGAAAGCAAACAGATATTTGTACACCAATGTCCATAGTAGCATTATTCACAATAGCCAAAAGGTGGAAACAATCCAGATGTCCATCTATAGATGAATGGATAAACAAAATGTGGTATTATCCATTAAATGGAATATTATTCAGCCATAAGAAGAAATGAAGTACCAATACATGCTACAACATGGATGAACCTTGAAAACATTATGCTAAGTGAAATAAGCCAGACACAAAAGGACAATTATTGTATGATTCCACCTATATTAGGTTCCTAGAATATAGATGGATAGTAGAACAGAGATTGCCAGGGAGCAGGGGAAGAGGGAAATGGGGAGTTATTATTAAAGAGTATGAAGTTTCTGTTTGGAATGATGGAAAGGTTCTGGAGGCAGATGATGCTAATGGTTGCATAACATTTTAAGTATACTTAGTTCCACTGAACTGTACACTTAAAAATGCTTAAAATAGTAAATTGCTATGTATATTTTACAGTAAAAAATTTTTTTAATCAAAAATAAAAAGAATGCATTAAAGGCTTAAACGTAAGACCTGAAGCTATAAAACTCCTAGAAGAAAAACATGGAAAATCTTCATGACATTGGTCTTGACAATTTCTTGAATATAACAACAAGAGCACAGGCAACAAAAGCAAAAATGGACAAAAATGAGACTACATCAAACTAAAAGTTTCTACAAGCAAAGAAAAAAAATCAACAGGGTGAAAAGGAAGCCTAGGGAATGGGAGGAAATATTTTCAAACAGTGTATCTGATAAAAAATTAATTTCCAAAATAAGGAACTCCTACACCTCAAAAGCAAAAAAACTAATAATCCTGTTGAAAAATGGGCTAATAACTTGCATAGACATTTCTCCAAAGAAGACATACAACTGGTCAACAGGTATATGAAAAAATGCTCAACATGACTCACTGTCTGGGAAATGCAAATGAAGTCCATGAGGAGATATCACCTCATACTTGTCAGGATGGCCATTATCAAAATAACAAAGGGCAACAAGTGTTGTCAAGGATATGGAGAAATTGTACACTTGTGCACTGTTGATGGGAATGCAAAATGGTCCAGCCACTATGGAAAATAGTATGGAGGTTTCTCAAAAAATTTAAAATAGAACTTTCATATGATCCAGCAATCCCACTTTGGGGTATTTATCCAAAAGAACTGAAGTCAAGATCTTGAAGAGATATTAGCAGCCCTATATTTGTTGCAGCACGATTCACAGTAGCCAAGATGTAGAAACAACTTAAATGTCTTTAAATGTCTTCAGGGCTTCTTCCTCTGTAACCCACCATGACTATTGCTAAAATCTCTCACCTACAGCTCCATTCCTTTAACTGCTAGTAACCAGCTCCTTGATTTCTAAAGGTTTATCTCTCCTCTGGAGTCACCTTGACCAGAGTCTTTTTCAAGATGCTACAATTCAGCTTTATTCCATTTGGCCCATGGGGAACTCACCAGTTCCTGTCTCTCTCTAATAAGGGGATGCATGTCAAGCTTTTCAAATTATACAAGCCCAGCCTCTTGACTTGAAGACTCTCTTCCCCTCCTCCATGGGAGAGATACATGGCCTACTAACCATTCCAAAAAAATAGTCAACACAGGTCTCTTCAATTACAATGAATTCTGTGTCTTCCCTTTTACAGCCTAGAAGGGAGTAGGCTAATGCTGGCAGAGGATTTCACAATTTCTTAGCCCATTCTGCACAGACAATCTAGCATCTTCCAAGAGGTGCAGGATGTGGAGATAATCAACTACTATTGATTTGTTCTCAGATTTGGGAGCCTTAGCTGAAACTCTGAGTCAACAAGAGAAGTTCCATCTTAACATAGTTTTATAACTATATCATGTGCTCCTACTGGTAGTTCTTCAACATATTATTATTTAAATAATGTTCCTTGACAAAACAAATTTGGAAAACACTGCTCTAGTGTTTTGCTTTTAAGCATGATGTAAGCTACTGGTTTGAGATAACTTTTTAATCATGTTGAGGTAATATTCTATATGCAATTTATTTAACTTTTTATCAGAAATAGATATTGAATTTTAAATGCCTTTTGACATTTGTCAAGATGAGCATAACATTTGTCTCTTTTGACCTATTGATATGCTCAATGATGTTTTTAGATTTCCTAATGTTGAATCATTCATGGTTTCCTAGATCATTATTTTTTTAATATAATGCTAGATTAGATTTGCTAGTGTTTTATTTGTTTTTATCGTATTCCTGTGTGAGTTTAGTCAAAATTTTTCATGCCATCTTTGTCAGGTTTCAATATATGCTAACTTTTTAAAAAAATACAAAGCATTCCATATATTATTCAAGTCATAGTCCTTTTAAAGAACTTTTTATTAAAGTATAATACATGTATAGACAAGCACACATATCAATTAATTTTCAAAAAGTAACCACACCTGAGTTACCAACACCCAGATCAAGAAACACTGACATCAGCACTCCCAGAATTCCCTCTCACTTTCCCTTCCACTAATTAAGGTAAACTTAGAGAGTAAGGATAATTTCCCTTCGACCTAAGGGTAACCACTACTCTGGCTGAGGGTAGATAAATTTTATCTGTATTTATACTTTATCTAAATAGACTCATACATATGTACTCTTTTGTGTAGGTGTTCTTTAACTCACTATCATGTTTGTGAGACTCAGCCACATTATTGTATTCAGCCACATTACAATTCATTCTCATTGGAATATAATATTCCATTGTATGCATATACTAAGGAATGCTTACCCATTCTGCCATTGACAGACACTTGGGTTATTTTCAGTTTGAGGGTATTACAAGTACTGCTTCTATGAACAATCTAGTGCATGTTGGGTTTTTCTTTTTAAATATATGCACATATATGTCTTGGGTGTATACTCAGGAGTGGAATTGCTGGGTCATAGGTAACGCATGTGGATTGTTTGTCATTTTCTTACTGTTTTGTAGAATTTTTTACATATTCAGGATGCAAAGCAAAAGAATGGAAAGAAGATATATCATGCAAACAGCAACCATAAGAAAACTGGAGTGGCTATAATATTGTGATACCAGACAAAATAGACTTTAAGACAAAAATTGTTACTAGAGACAAAGAAGAACATTTTATAATATAAAAGGGTCAATTCATCAGGAAGCTATAACAATTATAAGCATATATCCACCTAACAACAGAGTCCCACAATACAAGAAGCAAAAATGGACACAATTTCAAGGAGAAATAATTCAAAAGTAATATTTGGAGACTTCTATACCTAATTATTAATAATAGAACAACTAGAAAGAAGATCAACAAGGAATAGTAGACTTTAACATAGGAGTTAAATCTTCATTACCTGAGGCTAGGTAAAGTCTTCTTATGACACCAAAAGCACCGTGACAAAACAAAAGCTAGGTAAATTAGATTTTATCAAAATTAAAAATTTTGTGCTTCAATGGAGACCATTTAGAAAGTGAGAAGACAACCCACAGAATATTTGTAAATCATGTATCTGATAAGGGACTTGTATCTAGAATACATAAAGGACCCTTACAACTCAATAATAAAAAGAAAATGACCCAATTTTAAAATTGGCAATGAATAGGAATAGATGTTTCTTCAAAGAATATAGACAAATGGCCAAAAAGCACACAGAAAGATTAGTCATTAAGAAAATACAAATCAAAGTCACTATGAGATAACACTTCACACCCACTTGGATAGCAATAATCAAAAAGACAGATAATAACAAGTGTTGACAAGGATGTGGAGAAACTGAAACCCTTGTAGTTTGCTAATGGTGATGAAAAATGGTGCAGTCACTTTGGAAAGCAGTCTGGCAGCTCCTCAAAAGATTAAATGTCGAATTACCAGCAATTATATATTTATACCCCCCAAGACAAATGAAAACATATGTGGATATTATTCCATTGTACAAAGGAATAAAAAATAAAAGGGAATAAAATGAAAAGGCATGAAGTGCTGATTCCTGCATGCGACATCATGGATGAACCTTGAATACATTATGCCCAGTGGGAAAAAAAATTGTTACGAAGACCGCATATTGTATGATTCTATTTATGTGAATTATACAGATCAGGCAATTCCATAGAGACAGAAAGTAAATTACTGATTGCCTGGAGAGGGGAGATTTAGGGGGAGGGGGAGGGGGATTGATTGCCATTTGTTCTATCTTACGGGTAATGAAACATTCTGAAGTTGATTGTGGTGATGGTTGCACAACTCTGAATACACTAAAAATCATTGAATTGTACACTTTAACTGGATGACTTGGACACTGTGTGAATTATATCTCAATAAAGCTAGTTTAAAAAGGAACAATTTCGATCTTCAGTCATCCACGCTTACGTTCTTTAAAAGGATTGTCGTTTTTTAATATTTCCCACAGTGATCAGATACACGGCTAAGTGGTCAATAAATGCTAATCAATGGAGTAGCCAAACTAGACTGACTGAATAGACAAAATGCTTTCAGATTTCTCCAGTACACACAGACTTAGACCATCTGATCTGATGAAGAACAGAGCCCTTTCCTGGCTTGGATGAGGAGGGGAAGCACCCCAAACAGCACGACAACCAAGCTACAAGCTGGCGTGCTCCTATCTGCGTGGCTGATAAGGACCATCTGATGCAATGAGGCTATTCTCTGCACCAAGTCACAATATTTATTTTAACACCAGTGAGTATTGAGTGTGTGTATATATCTATATAGTGATAAAACATTGCTCTAATATGTACACAGGGTCTGAACAAAATCAATTCATCAGGGTAGTCATGCAGTCCTGTGTATGAGAGAGGTTGTTTATACAGTGGGTTGATAGAGTACTATGATAGAAGCCATGGAGAAGCACCATCTAACGCTCATAATGCATGATATATATTTCACAATATGGGCATTATATAAATAATTAAGAGCATGGACTAGAGATAGCCCTGATATGAATAAGAGAGATAGTATGCAAGAATATCTGCTCCGATACTCTGCTCTTAATGGTAGGATAGAAATGCACAGCTTGGCCACACATATCACACATTTTAGGGACATTCTTTATCAAGCATCACCTCGTGTGATGACCGATTTTCCTACTCAATGACGGCTATTCCTACAGATACAGTTTCAAAGCATTTTATTTGTAAGTTAAAAAAAAATGTTTCTACTGTCGATTTGCAGGAAGGTCCATGTGGAAAGAATTGCCCTGTGAAACAGCACAAGGAACGGCAACTATTGGAACTGCTGAGATGCCAGCATTTTTCTCAGAAATGTCCTGTTCAGGAAGCTTAGTTGGCAAGATATTGACGAATCTATATGTAATTTATCTTTCCACCATTACTCAGTGCTTCCCCAAGCACCCTTGCTGTCTACCTAGGGAAGAGCGCTGTGCTGATAGTTAGCTCATGTCCCCGGGGAGCTCTCCTTTCCCTAATACATATGTATTAATTCCCATTAACCTCATTTAGAGTAAGGAATATGTGGGCATGAAGAGGCCAGATGGTAGTGAGTGTCTGTTACAGCATATGAGTAACTCTTCCCATTATCATTCAGCCTTCGTTTACTCAATGAATTCACATCGTGAGTAACTCATTTTTGAGGACGCCTTCATTTTCCTCCAGGACTACTGGCAAAGACACGAACTCCGTCACACGCTTCCCTCGAGCTAGCAGTTACAATAGCTGCGAAAGACACTGAAAAAAAGAAACTCTCCAAATGAATGCAGACATTTGCAGACAGAAAGTGCACTGGAGGAGCACTTGTGAAAGTGCAGGTGCTATAGCCGGAGCCCCATGAGTTTCTCTCACAGCGAGGCGGGGCCTATGAATCATGTCTGCTCCCTGTCAGTCAACACCCTAGGGACTGGGCATTCCCCCGCCGCCCCCTACCCACTTAGACCTTGCTGGAACCTGAAAGAAAACCAAATAGGTATTTATATATCTCTCTGGAGTCCTGTGATTCACCAATTGAATCGAGCCACTTCTCTCCTCAAGTCTCAGGCTTTGAAGAATAATGAGGGGGAGTCAGCTGACGGCCAACTCTGAGGCTGACACAGAGGGTTACAGGGACTGCGGACCTTGCCTTCTGAGTTTTCTTAAGTCCCCGGGAAACACAGTTCCAGGACTCTAGAATTTACCGTGAGAATATAGGTCCTGTATTCGAGACAGGGTCAGAAGGGCTCTGTCCAAAATTTGAAGGAGCTTCCCATTCGCTGAACGGTTTGCTCTTCAGTAAAACTATTGTGTCCTGGTTCTGTGAAAAGTCGTATCATAGTCCTTTGAAAAGGAAAGAAACTCTAGTTTTAATTTAAACAATGAAGCCAAGAACTTTAAGATATATTTTAAAGTGGCGTTAAGAAATCAAGAAGAAGGGAGCAACCAATTGTGTCAAATGATGCTGAGAGCTGAGGGAGATGAGGGTGGAAAAGTGTGAGGCTTCTGTGAATGATTTCTTCCACGCATTAGGTGAGAGGATTAGGATGAAACCCTGAGCAATGACTTGATGGGTCCATTTAGGTTGGGGATTTCCAGGCCAGGACGCTGGAAAGAGAAGGAAAAGGGATTCAAGAGAGTTTTAAGGGTGAATAATATAAATCAGTCTAGAAAAAGAAGGATGTGGGACCTGAGGACCTAATGGCTAATGAGAAAATTAGGCTGTTAGTGAATTGGCCTTCCATAGATGTATTTAATTTTCACAATAATCTCAAAAGGTAACTGGGGTTTAGAAAGATTAATTAACTCACCAAAGCTCCATAGCTAACAAGAAGCAGATATGAGATTTAAATGTGCTTTGCCTGACTTCACATCTAGCACTTTAGCCACCACTTTACACTGTCCACAGACACCGTCCACGGACACTGTCCACAGACACTGTCAGTAACTTCCATCCTGCAACTCTGACCAGCTGCAGCTGGATGCAGCAGGGGAGATCCAATCCTGGACGGGGCAGGACTGATCCACTAAGAGACTCCGAGTTCCTCTGAGATGTCCCAATGCTACTGTGGGCTGTGATCCTCTCACTTAGAGCATGTTTGCAGAACATCAGGTAACAGGGTGATCTGTAAGGTCCACATCCTATATCAAGCTTTGTTTTTATCTTTCAACATTATGTACCTTCAATCATTTTTAACAATAATTTTAACAATAGTCCTAAAAACTATAAATGCCTATATGTGCTCTGAGTTTACAACCACATACTCAAAGTCCCACAATATATTCCAGATTCAAAAAACAAAACAACATCTCTTGAAGAAGTACTATGTTTGCACCAGAAGTCTCCAACTTGCTTGATGAATGACCATAAATTATCAAGTTATTCAACATCTTCATCTATGTGTGTGTTTTCCAGTTAATAATAATACAGTGGCTCAGCTGTTTAACCAATCTTAGATCATTTCAATGACAATATCGTGTTACTTTTCCATTGCTTTGGCTATTTAAAGTAAGATTTGCAGTGACTTTTTTGTGCAGTTACATACTTTATAGGCTTTGAGACCTGTCCGGGGCAAAGTGTTACAGGAGAATCCTGCTTCTCTGTGTATTTGTAATGCATACACTCATAGAATCTCAGACTTCGAACCAAATCAGAAATCCAGTTGGTGCCTTGCCTGGTGCTGGAAGCCTCGGTGCAGGATCCCTGACCAGCAGCAATGCCCAGGTTCAGAAGAACCCAGCAATGCCCAGGTTCAGTTCTAGCAACTGCTGTGGAGGCTGTGCCATTTTTAACTGCTCTGATTACAGCTCCCAGGGAGGAAACAAGCCTCCAAGATGAAGAACATGTGGTCTCCCTAAGCCTGTGTCCCATGACGGGTCACTTCAGGAAGCAACTGCACATAAACCATTAACTACAGATATAATGTTGTTTTCTCTGCTCGCAGCCCCCCTCTAAAATTTTTCTTGACTGGAAGCTAGGACCAGAAAGAGAGGGAGAGAATGCAGGGGGAGATTTCTTGCTGGCCCTATCAGACCATGGATAGGATGTGTGCTCTGGAGGCCAATGTCGACAGGAACACTGGATTCTCCCTTGTTTGTTCTTTATCTTTACTTACTGCACATTTTTCTGCCGTGGACTTTTTTATTATTCTAAATTGTGGGTGAGATAATAGTTGGTTTCTCAAAGTACAAAGGCTAAGCCTACTGATAAACTTCAGCCACTACCAGGGGATAAACGCCAACCAAACTGCCAAAACAATCGTGACCTCACTTCCTGCATGGCGTACTGTGTGCTTCACCAGAAACTCACCCAAAAACCCAGCAGGCAGGCGAAGCTCTGCCCTCGGCCAAAGGGGGAGATCAATGAGTCATCCAAGCAGTGCTTCGGCCAGGCCGATTCTTTTAAAGAAGAAATAACATGGGGAGAGTTCTTTGACTCCGTTTCCCCTATTACTGCTTCCATCTCAGGAGACTTTGCTATCATCACAGCTTTGCTCCTACCAGTAAAACGTACTCGTGCGCTTTTTAAAAAGTCAGGGCCAAACATCGAACAACGTAGACGTTCGTTTCCTCCCCAGCTGATAGGATTTTCGGGTGTGTGTAGCATAGCATGGCCAGAAAAGAATACATTTAATTTGTAATACTGATTAGTGCTTTCTAAGGTGACTATTTAAGGCTTCTGGAAAGCATAGTTTAGGGAGCTTTTGAAGGTTTCAAAAGGAACGATAACATTTGTGTTGTTCTTGAAGTTCTAATGATCCTGAAACAGATAAAACTGTCAGTGCCCAATGGGGGCTTTGAACAGCTTTGGGGAAGGGAAACCAATATTGTTTGAAGGGCTACTATGTGCCGAGCCCAAGTTGGCCCTAAAGATACAAAATTAAAACATGCTTGACCTCTGTACCTAGTCATTCCAAACACAGTGGAGGAATGTACAGGTACTAGGGAAGCACAGAAGAGGTACTGAGTCCCACCTCCACCTGGAAAAGGGGGTCAGAGAGGGCTTCGCAGGACAGGTATTGTAACTGAGTTTTGGAGGACAAGTAGGAATTAGTGAATCAGGCTGTGGGATGGCAGAATACAAGGAAAATAGGAATTGAAGATATAAAGCCTACGTTTGAGATATGATTCTCTCCTTATTACTTATGTAACCTTCTGAGAGAAAATAACTTCAAGTTTCTAAAACAGTTTCCCTCTTAGAAAATGGAGATGATAATGCCTGTCTTACAGTGTTGCTAAAAAGATAAATGAGACAAGATTTCTATTCCAGGGAGAGAAAACAGTATGTGCAGAGTCCTGAACATGGAAGAAGCTGGTACAATCCCCAGAACTGAAAGTGTCCTAATCCCTACATCCTAAAACAGATCTGTTTCCATTTTTCCCATTTCTGAAATACAGAGATTCATTACAATTACTGTGTATATTCGACGTGGCAGAGTTTGCTTTCTTCTGAAAATCTGTTATTGAACATTATTTCCTCTTCAATGGGTGGGATCTTAGAATCAGAGAAATATCTAGTCCCTTTTTCTGCCTGGAGCAAGGAGGCAGAGACACAAGACCCTGGCAAGAGAAGAGGCTGCAGAAGGAAGTAGGGATCACGACCGTGGGGTCGGGCTGTTTAGGAAAAGCAGTACGACAGGATGGAACTTGCACATGCAGAAAAGAAAGGCAGGCTGAAGTCTTGCCGCTCTTACCGAGGCAGAAGCACACATGTGGTGCAAGTAACCAGAGTGAGAGCGCTGACAGGACCCCAGAGGCAGACAGAAAGTGGGCTGTTCCAGTGTGAGATTTCTCCTGTGGGGAAGTTCCAGGGAACTCAAGGAACAAGCACAGCCAAGAGGGCAAGTGGCTGAAATGGAGTCCAAGTGAAAGCCATTGGAGTCAAAGAGGTCAAGAAAATGATTGGCTGGAGTGTTTGGACCAGCCTGTGAGTTGGGCTTTGAAGTTCTTCATCAGGAGGACGACAGGACTCACCGTGGAGAAGGTAGATGCCAAAGTCTTCACACACCTTCTTCTCCTGAATTTCCAACATGAGCAAAATGTACCGCTTGTCTACCAAGTTATCCAAGCTGGGACCCTGAGCTGGGTCCTCAAATCCTCTCTCTCCTTCACGTCTCCATCTGACCAAGGAGCCCCTTCACCAGGGCTATTGGTACACCAGCTTCTAGCAAAGGAGAGGCCTCACAGAGCAATGGTCATGCCCCTGCTCCATGGAGCAGGCAGATCTGGTGGTGTCTCGGCCCTTCCTTTTCTAGCTGTATCATCTTGGGCAAGTGACCTACCCACTAGGCTTCATTGTCCTCATTTGTAAGAAAGAATAGTAACATATCTGCCTCAGAGGTTTGTTGTAGTGATTTACGAGACCATACACATAGCACAGTGTCTGGCACACAGTAAGTGCTTAATAAATGCTAGTTGTTGATATGGTAGTGTTGGTGGTGTTTTAGAATGCTATAGCAAACATGGAAAACCTCAGAATTCTTCTTTGGCTGTAAGAGAGGAAGAATGCCTATCTTGGGTAAAAATGGAAGTGTATGAGGATTATCATACAGGATGTAGTGTGGAGAATGGTGGAAACTGAAGAGTGAATGATCAGGCAGAAGGGACCTTAGAGAACTCACAGAGGGTGGGGACCGATGCTCGTCAGGACGAGAAACCGGATAGTGAGAAACAGAAAGGTGGCCAGCAGCGGCAGCAGGGTTGAATTCTTGTGCCTCTGGAGGAGGGTGTAGGAACGGAGAGGGCTACTACCCTACTGTCCAGCCTGAGCAGGCAGAGGGATCGGGGGGGAGGTGGCACCAAGATGGTCTTCTAGGCCGCCTCCAAGACCAGCTCTGATTGAGGAGTCCTGGGAAATCTGGAACACTAAACATTGACCCCAGCACCCAAGAAGCGTCATGGTTACCAGGGAGATGAATAGGCTTTGCAGACTGAGGTCACCAGGAATTCTCAGTGTCTAGAAACACTCACTTGGTTTTTGACATCCCAAATTTCAGCTCCATATTGTAAATTTCCCCATGTATTAACATTTCTGAAATCAGAATGTGTCTTCTTGTGATTGTTTTCTTTCTCCCCAAAATGCTGTATATTAAATCCATAGTGCTACCATCGATGGCATCTTAAACTCAAGGAAACACAAACTATGTCATAATAGTATTAGTTAAATGAGATATGTAAGTTAAACTTCTTCTATAACTTGTGGTGTTTGATCTATAAGTCACACATACTCTGAGGGATATTTAGGAAAAATGAATATACTAACCAGAGATACTCAACACAGTTAATTACCTAGGGAAATTCATGATTAAATCAATTGATTGGGGGATTATGCACAGTTAGGAAATGGGCACATTGGAGGTGATGATAGCCGAGACCCCCACTGCCTGGCCAGCTACAGTGAATGTCTTCCTACTCCCAGCCCAGGGCTGCCTTTCCAGTAAGTCCTTCTGAATATCTGCAAGTTTAATGCACAAAAGCTTTCCTCATTCATCTTGAAGCCTTAACAAATGTGCCTTTGCTTACTGGGGCTTCCAAAAGAAAAGGTTAAATGAAATCTGAGTGGAATACAAATAGTTCTTCCTTTCAGGGATTTCATCCTCTGAGGGCTTGTGCCAGAAAGTGAACTTCCTTCATGACCACCAGGGAGACCCCATTGGTGTTTGGTGTTCTAATGGCTGAGACGCCCCCCAGGTTCCCCCTATCAATTCATGTGATTGCATATATATTTAATCAGTTTCCACCATGTTCCTGGAAAGGCATTTAGCTGGCTGCCGACAGATGCCTCCTGCTCCCGTACATCCATGAAGTCAGTTGGCAAAGCCCTTGATTCAGCTGCCTGGGCTCCGTCATCCTCTCCCTGCGTTCTCTCCAGGGCAAGCCAAGCTTCCCATCATGTTTTAGCTCATTGTTCTGAGGAGAATTACTGCCTTCCAAAACTTACCTACAAGAAATCACCCATCCCCTTTTCATGTATGGGTCAACCAAGCCAAATCTTTTTTTAAAAAATTCATAAAGGCTAGCATCATTCAGGAAAAAGAAGACTCTGGGTAGAAATGAATGAAAACACATGAATCGTGGCTGACTCTGCAGAAGGGATTGTGGTGCTGCAGAGAGAAGCAACCCTACAGAGAAGGAAAATCAATTTTCATTAATGATTTTGAATGCGTCATTGACCTTGGGTTAGTTATTTATTCACATGAGGGTTTAGATTTATCTCATGGATATGCCAGATTATTTGAAAGGGTTTTAGTGCCTTTGACATATGCTCAAAGAATCTTCTTTACCCGTATTTCATTTCACATGTGAAACAGTGAAATGCATGTGTAAAGGCAGTACATTGGTCATTTTTTTCTTGTTTATTCATTAATTCAATCAACTGGTAATTAAAGAGGCTTACTACGTGCTAGATGCTGTTCTAGGTTCTAGGAATAAAGCTGTGAGCAGAACAGTTCATGGAGCTTAACATTCTAACAGTGGAAGAGGCAGGTGACCAACTAATAAAAAATGAATATGATATGAGTAAAATGGCACTTTATCTCTGTGCTGTATCCCCAAAAGCCATAGCCCCAGTCTAATCATGAGAAAAACATCAGACAAATTCCAATAAAGGGGCATCCTACAAAATACTTGACCAGTACTCCTCAACACAGTCAAGGTCATCAAAAACAAAGTTTGAGAAACTGTGACGGCCAAAAGAAGCAGAAGGACACAGGGCAGCTAAGTGTAATGTGGAATCCTGGATGGGATCCTGGAAGAGAAAAGGACATTGGGCAAAAACTAAGGAAATTGGAATAAACTATGGACTTCTGTTAATTTTTAAAAATGAATATGAACATCATAATTTCAGAGAGTGATGAAAGTTTTAAGGAAAATTAAAAGGAGTGACGCCAAAGAGCAGTGGGTTTAGGGAGCACTACTTAGGGAAGACTCCCCGGGGAGGTGACATTGAGATGCCACTTGAAGGATGAGACGGCAGCCACCTGCAAAGTAGTGAAGAGCATCTGAACAGGGAACAGTGAGGTAGGAATGAGCTAGTATGTTCAAGGAACACGAGAAGGCGTGTGTGGCCAGAACCTGGCAAGC
Organism: Eschrichtius robustus; assembly: GCF_028021215.1. Taxonomy (NCBI): domain Eukaryota; kingdom Metazoa; phylum Chordata; class Mammalia; order Artiodactyla; family Eschrichtiidae; genus Eschrichtius; species Eschrichtius robustus. Next base: position 39,666,981 of record NC_090837.1, on the reverse strand, counting down.
AAGTGGGAGAATATTGCAAGATGAAATTGGAGAGGTTGACAAGTCATGAATGGTCTTTCAGGTTAAACTAAGGAATTTAAATGTTATTCAAGGCCATTGAAAGGCTTTAAGCAGGGAAGTGGCCTGATCTGATTTATCTTCGGAAAATATCGCTCCAGCTGCTGTGGAATAGATGCTAAGAATAGATGGTATGAGCGGCTGCCAGGGGCTGGGGAGCAAAGGAAATGGGGAGTGACTGTGTAATGGATATGGGGTTTGTTTGGGGTTGATGATAATGTTCTAGAAGTAGATAGTGGTGATTGATTGCACAACTGGTAATATACTAAAAACCACTGAATTGTATACCTTAAAATGGTTAAAACGGTGAATTTTATGTCATGTGAATTTTATCTCACTTTGAAAAAGAATCGATTGCAGAAGTGGGGCGAGCATGAACGCAGGTGATTCAGCTGTGAGGCTACTGCTGTCGAACAGGAAAGCAATGATGGGGGCTTGGATTAGAGTGACAGCAGCAGAGACGGGGAGAAGTGTTTGGATTCAGACCTATTTTGAGTAGCGTAGGATTACTTTAGAGGTGATGGGAATGAAAGGGGTTATTGAGGGAAATCAAGGGTGTTTAGGACCATAAGAGAGACACTTCTGACTTCTTCTAGTTTATATTAAGACATTCTAATGTGGATTTTATGTGCCGTGTATTAGTATACTTTTGGCTGTAAATAATAGGAAACACCAGCTCAACCTCGGTTAAACAGTAGGAAATCTATTAATTCTCATAAGTCCAGTGGCAGTAAGGGCTTCATATTGGTACAATCAGCAGCTCAGTATGGAATCAAGGACCCAGGTTCTTAACATCCTTCCACTATGTCCCCTTCAATCTATCAGCTTTGCTCTCCTATGGGCTGTCCTCATGGTTTTAAGGTGGCAACAGCAGTTCCAGGTGTCAAATATGAACAAGACAATGACAAGGGGAAGAAAAGGCATCCTTTCTTATGTGTCTTTCTTAGGAGTAAAGAAAGTAGAAGATCCCCAATGACTTCTCAGCATGCTGCATGTCTGTGTATTTTATTTTATTTTATTTTTGCCTCATGGAAAACAATTATGTGTTTATTCAAATGGAACTGAGAAACAGAGAGAAAAAAGAATAATTTGGGGGTGGGAGTAGAGGAAGTAAAGGTATAGAAATTAAAAAGAAGTGGCTTTCATTTGGATCTGTGTGGTGTTTGCTGTGGTACATGCATCTTTCCATGAACAAAAGGAGTCTGGGCTTACAGTTAACGAAGAGACTCGTGTTTTTCTCTCACATCACCATGGTTGCCTTAAACTACCCAGGATCCATCCCCTATAGCTGGGGATGAGATTTCATTTCCCCTGAAGTATGTGGCAATAGGAGATGGCCAGGGGTCCCATTAAGAAGGGTGTAGGCATCGGAAAATAGATCTTGGGTCAGCAACCAGCAGTGTCTGCTCCACAGTGGGTGAGCAGAACATTTTTCTTTGTTTCAAAAGTTTATTCATTATAAATAGGGAGAGGTGCACAAAACACACAGTACATTATTGTATCACTAGAACTATGTCTGATGAACTTCACGATCCCTATTTATTTCTTAAAACTAGAGAAAATGCGTTTGGAACAGTCCTGAACTTTTGACAGAAACTTGAAGTTCCTCAAAAGATTTAATAGGACCAGAGAAAAACGGGAAATCAAAAAATGATGCCTAGTAATAATAGTTACAATCATTGACTGTTTCCTGTGTCTAACACTGCTGCATACTTCGCATGTATCATACCATTTAATTCCCAAGACACCTTATAATGAGGTCTTATTACTACATCTTCACTTTACAAGTGAGGAAATGAAGGTTTAGAAAGTGTAAGGCAACTTGCCAATGTCACACAGACAGTAGAACCAGGATTTGAACCCAGACAGTCTGGCTCCAAAGTCTGCATGCCTAATCTCTGAGCTTCCTACACAACATCGTCAATCTAGACTTGAAAGTTTAAACATTAGAGCAGTATTTCTAAACCAACAGCCCTGTTTTGAAAACCAAGATGTCCTGCTCTCCTCAAAGAGACTTTGATTTCGATTACTTATCTTCATGCAGGAAATCAAGAGGCATCTTCTTTTCTTTTTCATATATAAAATGGCATTATGAAATCGACTTGCATTTTCAAACTTTCCCCCTTCCCTGAAATTCTGATATGCTTTCTGTGGGGGGCATGCCCTTCTGGAGTGTGAATCACTGCTCTGGAGCATTTGGGGGAGATATCCACAGATTGAGATTCCAAAGAAATTCTGGTCCTGGTGGAATTCTGGTCCCTGTGACCTGTACTTGCTCTCCATATACCACTCAAGTAAGCTAGATCATTGCTCAACCCTTCACTTAACTTTAACTGAACCGTCTGGTCTTGGGGTCAAAGACCTCCTAGAACTGACTTTTAATTGTGCAAGAGAGGGCAAATCACTAATCCTCTCATTTCTTAAGTAGAGAAAACACATGATAGTTAACATCTCCAAAGGATATGTGGAGCTAATAATAGTCAATTACAATTTGGAAATAAGCGTTTTTATTTCTCAGAAGATCATCCTCAAGGGAGAGAAAATACATTTCTATTTCCTCCAAGAAGGCAGGTGAGGCTCAAAGAGTACTTTTGCTTGCTCCTTCTTTCTCTTTTTGCATAATTATTTCTTCAGGGCAGGGAGCATATTGCTAATAGTCAGCACTTGTGTAGAATTAAATCATAAATACAATAGATAAGACGTGCAGCATTAGACTGGGAGTAACCCCCCGCCCAGCTCATCACGTGGACTACAGGACTGACCCCTGCCTTGAGATCAGCGATTTATCTGTGTCCCAGTTAAAGATCATTCAGAATTGCCATCCAGGCTGCAAATGCTAAATGGGGCAATAAATATTAATATCATGGCTGCCACTTGGCCTGCACAGATGGAGACTTAGCACACCCCTCTCTCTGCACAGGCAGAGATAATGTCACTGCAGCCACACATCAGAAACCTGGTGTCATCATTTCTCCCCTTCAGGTCTGTGGATGACCGTCAGCTGTGTAGGGCTTTGGGTGGAGCCTGTGTGCTAATAAGAGAACTTGGCCAATTTTTTAAAAATTATGCTGGTATTTGGAGACCCAGTTCTTGCTTCTGACAGTACTATACTACACATGATGTTATTGCCTTATTCTATCCCTTTTACTATTATGTGTAAGTTGGCACCATGGAGAATTAAATGAGTTTATATATAACAGTGCTTCGAATACTACTTGGCACATTTATGCATGTAAGTACTATGGAAGTATTAGCTGTTGCTCTTGTTGTTAGACCAAGGACCTGAAAGGCAATACAAGACTATCCATCTAACATCTCTGAGGGCTGTCTATCAGTGGAGGCTATTCATATTCTCTCTTGGATGTTGGCTGTTGTCAGGAGTCATCTATTACTTCCTTCAACTCTCTCCTGAGTTAAGCAGTGGCGTAACGGGAGCTTTGGAAGAATGATATTTACCAAGCTTTGGCTACTTGAGGGAAAATTTTGCTGTAATATTCCCCCTTTCCCTTCTGAGGAAAGGCAGCCCTGCTGTTTACTTCCTTGGTCTGTCTCTCATATTGGCAGGGAATCATGGGAATTTCCGCAGTTGGCTTTGTGGAAATGTTCCAGCTTTAATGTTTGTCAAACTAACCCCATAGGATGAAGACTGCTAGACTCTGCATAGTAGCATGAGCTATAGAGACACCTCAGCTGGTATGAGTCCAGACTCTTTGGCCACATTTGTGACCTCGGGCATATGGCTTAACCTCTTGTAGCCTCAGATTTATTGTCCGTTTAGCCATAGGAAATGGAGAGAATAAAAATTTATAGGATTGGGGTGAGATTTAGGAATAATGTGTATGATACACATAGGGCACTGACTTGGCAAATCATTTGGTGCTCAATAAATGGTAGGTATTGTTTTTGCATAAACTTTGCAGTGTTTATACCAGGGAACAGTGCTTCTGTTGGGTTTCTAAAAGCTCTGCATTCAAAATTATACACACACACAAACACACATGCATACAGTATCACAACTAGGTTAAAATATGCACAGGAAAAAAGTAAAAAAAGAAATCAAGATGTTAGTAGTCACTGTTTGGGGGTGAATTACTTGTACAATGAAAGAATAAAACAAACTGTATAAGAAATGACTGCAGGTCATATTCATTTTAATCACCTTAGTGATTCTTGATGAGTATATTCTCCTTACGTTCCCCTCTTCTTACCAGACGTGAGCATGATTAGGACTCTGTGTGAAGTATTTTATACCTTTGCCTTTTTAAAAAAATTTATTTATTTAATTTATTTATTTTTGGCTGTATCGGGTCTCTGTTGCTGCGCACGGGCTTTCTCTAGTTGTGGCGAGCCGGGGCTACTCTTCGTTGCGGTGCGCGGGGCTTCTCATTGCGGTGTTTTCTCTTGTTGTGGAGCACGGGCTCTAGGCGTGCGGGCTTCAGTAGTTGTGGCACGTGGGCTCAGTAGTTGTGGCTTGCGGGCTCTAGAGCTCAGGCTCAGTAGTTGTGGCGCATGGGCTTAGTTGCTCCGTGGCGTGTGGCATCTTCCCTGACCAGGGCTCGAACCAGTGTCCCCTGCATTGGCAGGCAGATTCTTAACCACTGCGCCACCAGGGAAGCCCTACCTTTGCTTTTAATATCTTCATATTCATATATATTTGCCTAAAGAAAATATATAGTATTGTTTTATGTGTTAGCTTTAAAAATGGTATTCTCCCTTATGTGTCTTCTGTAATTGGCTTTTTCATACAACACTATGTTTTTGAAATCTCATCATGCTGCTACATATGAATGTAATAATTCCCTTTAACTGCTTTGTTTCGTTATATGACTTTACCATATTTACTTATTATTCCACTTTTGATGGACATTTAGTCCATCCTCATTTTTCACTCGTCCAAGCAATACTGCAGTGAATCCTTGTATGTCTCTCTCCTTTGCACATGGGTGTTTCTTTAGAGGAAACACCTAGAATCTCTTGGAAGATTGTGCATATATTTAGCCATCATAGATGCTATCAGCTACCCTTCAGAATGACTGTCCCCCTTCTCTAGCCCTCTATCAAAAGTTAATTTTATCAAATTTTAAGGTGTTTTCCAATCTGATCAAAAAATTGCACCCCATAGGGGTTTCTTTCCTTTTTCTTTTGGAGTAATTGTAGATTCACAGCAAGTTGTAAAGATAGTTCAGAGAGGTTTGTGTACCCTTTACCCAGTATCTCCCAATATCTCATGTAAGTACAGTACCATATCAGAACTAGAAATTGACATTGATATAAAGTGTGTATAGTCTGTGTCCCTTACCACATGTATGGATTCATGTAACCAACACCACAACCAAGATACAGAACTAGTCCATCACCACAAAGATTTCCCTCCTGCTGCCCTAACCCCTGACAACTCCTAATCTGTTCTCTACCTCTGTCGTTATGTGTCATTTTGAAAATGTGATATAAATGCAATCATGCAGTATACGACCTTTAGAGATTGGCTTTTTTCAGTCAACATAAAGCCCTTGAGATCCATTCAAGTTATTGCTTTTATCAGTTATTTGTTCCTTTTTATTGCTGAGTGGTATTCCATGATGAGGATTCCCTCAGTTTGTTTACTCATTCATCTGCCATAGGACATTTTGGTTGCTTCCAGTTTGGGGCTATCACCAGTAAAGCTGCCTTTTAACACCACATATAGGTTTCTGGGTGGACACAAGTTTTCACTCCTCTGGGATCAATGCCCAGAGTGCAATTGCTGGGTCGTATGGTAAGTGTTCAGCTTTTTAAGAAACTGCCAAACTCACTTCCAGAGTGGTTGTACCATTTTACATTCCCTCCAGCAATATCAGACAGATCCATTTCCTCCACATTCTCACCACCTGGTGTTGTCACTAGGAATTATTTTAGCTTTTCTAATTGGTGTGTAGGAATATTGCTTTGTGGTCTTAATTTGCATTTCTCTGAAGCCAGGTATGTTAAATGTGTGCTTATTTCCATCTGTATATCCACTTCAATGAAGTGTCTGTTCATATCTTTTGCACATTTTCTAGTTGGATTGTTTTTTTACAGTTGAGGTTTGAGTGTTCTCTATATATTCTCGATATGAGTCCTCATCTGGGGGTGGAAGTTCAGGATCCCCAAGTGTCCCAATGATGGGAAGGTGGGCATCCCATCATCACCAGGTGGGGATGAAAGCCTGACCCCTCACTTCCTTTTCTGACACCACCCAACCTCGGGGAGGAGCTGTGGGGTGCAGAGGGGTGCTCATTATACCTCATCTAGAGTGGAAGCTTAAGCTCCCCGCTCAGCCTTTGCTGGCGGTGTGAGGGCAGGGCCACAGTGTTGCCTGTGGAATCCAGCTGCGGTAGAGCAGTTACTGTCTAAAAGTGTTCTGTCTCTCCAGGCTGCCCCCTTCCTGGCTTCTACTTTTTTTTTTTTTAAATTAATTAATTTATTTATTTATGGCTGTGTTGGGTCTTCGTTTCTGTGCGAGGGCTTCCTCTAGTTGCGGCGAGCGGGGGCCACTCTTCATTGCGGTGCGCGGGCCTCTCACTATCGTGGCCTCTCTTGTTGCAGAGCACAGGCTCCAGACGCGCAGGCTCAGTAGTTGTGGCTCACGGGCCCAGCCGCTCCGCGGCATGTGGGATCTTCCCAGACCAGGGCTCGAACCCGTGTCCCCTGCACTGGCAGGCAGATTCTCAACCACTGCGCCACCAGGGAAACCCCCCTTCCTGGCTTCTGACCAGAGAGAGCAGGCTCTTCTTGGGCTTTTTTTTGGTCTGTGCCTGTTGGTATTTCCTGGGTGCCCACTTCTCCAGCCCCCAGTCTGGGATGTATGAGGCAAAAAGAAAACCCAGGGGACTCAACGCCCTGTTGGTTCTCGGGTTCCAGGGTCTCTAGCTGGTCTCCCTTCTTCTCGCTACCTTTCAGAGTCTTCTTATATCATTTTATATATAATACCCAGGGTTCTTATCTGTACTTAGCAGGAGGGCTAGAGAAAAGCACTTCTAGAAGTGCTTTATATTTTCCAGAAGTAGAATGCAAACCCCGTTGTTTAAATTTGCATTTTTGTTATTAGTGAGGTTGATTATCATTTCATCTATTCACTGGACATTTGCCTTTTCCTCTTCTAGATTTCCCTGCCTCTTCACACACCCTTTGTCTATTCTCCTGTTAGATGGGTTACATTTTTCTTAATGATTTGTCAGAGTTCTTTATATAGTCTGAATAAAATTCCTTTGTCAGTTTATATATGTTGCATGTTTTCTCAAAATCTGTTACTTGTCTTTATCTTTGTTTATAATGCTTTTGTCATGCAGAGACCTTTAAATAATGCAGTCAGCATGCTGTCTTTTAATAACAAAAAAATGTGGGAACTGCATAAATAAGCATTGATGGGAAGGTGACATCCCATGTAACTGTTAAAAAGAATGTTTCACTCTAAGTCAAGAAAGACCCAGATCTAACTTAGATCTCTTGTTTTGTAGATTTCCTGTCCTCTTTCAGTACTTTGAGAGTATAAAACATTAGTAACAGAAAGTATTCCTGTTCCCTCTATTGTCTTCCTCAAGAATGATTTCTCCATTTGCCTTTCAAAGCTGTGCTAATTCCTTCCCTTTTTTGCTGTAGTCATTGCATAGTTGTGGTGTCATTTCTTTTTATCTTATCCTTATTTGATGGATATAGCTCTATCCAGATCTTTTACTTGCCCAAATAAAATGTATTATACATGTATTACATATATATATACACATACACACATATATGTATTGAATATATATGTATGTATATATAATACATATGTGTATTGTATATATATATTACATATGTATGTATATATTGTATATGGATTTTCCCTGACGCCTTTCCCATCTCTTACCTCTGTCTGTGTTCTAATAGTTTGTCTTCCACTTTCTGCTTTTCTCTTACTGAGGCAAGGAAAAGGAATAAATCTAGGACTGTGTTTAATTGTAGTTGGTGAATTTGATCTCTGGTTCAGCTCTCTTCTCTGGAATTGTGTTAAGAGTTCCCCCTAGAGAGGGGCCCTCAAATTTTGAATTATTCCCCCAATTCAAGCTGTGCCACCAAGTCATTTTTTCTGTTGGAGACAATCTTCCCTAGTTTAAAAAAGTTCCCCTGGATCACCTGCCTCTCCCCAGCTGTGAATGCACTCAGCTTGAGTGGAATAAAATAAAAGTAAGGGATTTGGAAATGATGGGCCCTTATTCCACCCTGAGGGCTTCCTATGCATTCCCTTGGACCATCACCATCTTCAGTGGCTTTTGTTTTGTTTCTTTTCTCTTCCTGTTCTGCTGAAAGCCTTACTTGTGGCTGGAAAATTTTAACTTTTGGAGATTTTTCCACAGAATTTCCCCTGCTTTCCTTCCAGTCAGTGAAAAAGAAAGCAGTGAGACATGGTTTCTTCTTCAGTGTTGGGTATGATTTATCCAGGGTGTCAGGGAAGAACTCCTTGGGAAAGGCATGCTTCATCTTCACCCCCGGTGGCATATCCCACTCCCAAAATAGAAGGAGGATGGGGGTGGGAAAGATTAATGAGATTTTTCTGAATTTTGCCTGTGCCTCATCTCCACAGAAATCTCTCTGGAGGAGTTTTATATTGGGCCAGTCATCAATTTCCTGAGTCTTCTATTTCGAGACACTTTCCAGTGTCAGAGCACTGCTCTTACATGATTCATCGGTTTTATTTATTTATTGTTCATCCCATTTCATTAGGTTCATGATGAGAGGATATCATAATTTTGTTGTATCTACTTTGCCATCTCTCCCCAAAAGTTGCCCAAATGAAAATAAAAATGCCACTTTCAATTCCTTGTGTCTGATGTTGCTTGTGTGTTACTAAGAGAAAGAATACTTGCTTTTGTTGAATGACAACTAAGTTTTTTCCATGAACTACAACCTTATAAACTAAAAAGACAGTTAAAGTAATGAATAATGAACAAGTATGAAAATCCATACTTGATGTCAATTTTTATTTTCTTCTTTCAGAAATCTTTTTCTCAAATTCTCTTACAAGTTAATTATTTGCATTACATATGAACTGAGTTGCCAATTCTTTTTTTTTCTTTCTTTCCTTCTTCCCTTCCTTCCTTCCTTTCTTCCTTTTTCTTTTCCCCTCCTCTCTATGATCAGTTAAGTTTCCCATGACTTCCAAGGGAACTCTTCACCCCTCTAGGACGTTCCTCTAACCTGCCTCTGCTGGGAAGTATGCCTTTTTCTAGACATTTCTAGAAATTGAAAATTAAAGGTATAAACTTATTTCTTCCCTCAGTTTTAACATGCCTTCTTTCCCGACAGCACATAGAGAAGTCTCCAACAGTAGCATTTCCCAAATCACTTGCTTGCACCATCTCCTTTAGAAGGAGACCTGACTTCTAAAGGTGTAGAAGGAGGAGAGGGTGCCTTTTTCCAGAATATACTTGATTTAACCCAACTGAGCTGCTTGGTCTTACCAACATTCCATGTTCATTATCTCCTCTAAGGTTTTAAAACAGCAGACACTATGCCCAATATGCCGTGACTAAGTCCCATTCCCTCCCCTGTTTGACTTCTGCTGGTCCTTAAGCTATCAGTTTAGATATGGTTTGATATGATTTCTCTGGGAAGCCTCTCCTACTCCCCAGAACCGGATTGGGGACCCCTTATGTGAGTCCACTCCCATGACACACTGTCTGCACCCCTGATTTGCATTGATCACTCTGAATGGTGACTGCCTTCATCTTTTTATTTTCTATTGTACAGCAAGTCCAGGAGGAAAGGCAGTAAGCACCCTGCTCAGTACTTGGCACGCAATTGCCTCTCAATGAATATGTGTTTCATGGCTACATTTTTTAAAACTTAATAACATTTTGAAAGTTTTTAAAGTGCTTTGAAGTTCAAAAACAGTGTACAGTTGCCAAGTTGTTTCTCGTCATCCCATCCTTTGTGGTTTATTGGAAGGGGGGTGTGCATGCATTCAATTCACAAAACTGTGATCAAGTAGACCAACTTTTAATGGAGTTTGGTAAAGCATTAGCGTGAAGTTACATGTTGAACCAGCTGAGAAGCCACAGGTTTCATCACACTATTATTAATGGCTTTTTATTTATTTATTTATTTACTTTATCATTACTGTGTCACCATTCCACCCTTTGCAGATTTCATCAAAGGCACAATCTCTGCCCTGAGGCTTTGGATTTTCTCATTCCACTGCCTGAAGTCACCCATCTGTGAAGCAAGGGCAATACGCACCTACCTCATAAGGGTGTTGAAAATTAATTAGGTAATGGTCAGCTGTCTTCAATACTGAAAGCAGCGTGTAAGTGCACGTGTTCCACGTCTCTTTAAATTACACCCCACGTGCGAGTGAGGTGGCTAAGACTTCGGAGCATTTGGATTTGCAAGGGCTTTGAATGCAGTACAAAGCTTGTTGTCTCAATGTAACGTATCAATCGGAGGCATTAAAATGTCAGCACCTTTTCAGGGATTTTGTTCATTAAAACGGCTGCAAAAGAGTCCTTGGACTGAGTGAATGTAGGCCAAGTCACAGTCTAAGCAAACAGGAGTCTCCGGAGAGCTTCAGGAGTGTGCGAAGCAAGAGTTTTCAATGGCGGGTGAAGCGGGGCTCAGGGGCTCGGGGAGAAAGTTGGATTTGCCCGGCACTCCCGCCCCCCAGCGCTGCAGTAGATCAACTTGACACTTCCCGGCTCTAATTTCCTTCCTCCTACTTTTGATTTCGCGGCATTCCCAATTATGCAGCTGCCAGGAAAGGAAGCAGTGGAATTGCAATATAGAAAAGACCAGGCCACTTCTTTTCGGATTAGACATTTCTGCGCAGAGAGCCAACGGGTCACACCTTCTGCCAGTTCCGAGATGCTTCCAGGACAACCCAGCACAGTAACCGGGCTGCTTCTTCTGGTTGGCTTCACTCTTTCCTCAATGGCCACGTGGGTTCTCTGTGGCCTGGGGCATCATCTATAATAGGCCATTTTATTTGGTAAATATTTTCCTACTTACTGAAGCATGTTCATTATTAATGACCAGAAAGGGAACTCCTGCCTCCTGTGGCAGAAGTTGATACATTCGCTTTGTATAATTGCTGTGTATAGCTAGCCATGTGGTCCTTCAGCTAAAATAAATTGCTTCTTCCCATAAGAGGCTCCCGCAGTGTCACGGGAGAACTAGAGGGAAATTGGCCGCTGAGACTAATCTCTTAGCTAACACGATGGACGAATCCAGAAACTGAAGGCAGATGGCAAGTTCGAGATGAATAGCATTTTTTAATGGCTTCAAAATATCTCTGTCTGTAAACGGCTTTGCTGAATGACAACGTGTAGGGCGATTTAATTTATCTACTGCTGCGTTGTCAGACCTTCTGAGAACTGTTCTCCCATTTGTCTATGAGGACAAAAACTGATCTCCTTTCAAAGGGGGAAATATAGGATGCTACAATTTAAAAGGCCAGTAGAGTGGAAGGGTTAGAAGAAAACCCTGCAAGTTTTTACAAATAGATGACATGGATCCTTCCACACCAACAGTCTCTTGCATTTTGGCATTTGAAGATAGCAACTCCATGTTGAGATTTAATGGCAGAAGTTGAACTCCGAACTCTGAAATGAACTAGGCCCAAGGTCTAGGAGAAAAGGTCATGATAAAGATAGCACACCCTGCCTGTCTCCAATGACTAAGAATTCACATTCTACTGATGAGATTAACCCTTCACCATCCAAGCATGTGATCTGAGAAATGCTACTAATGAGAACACAGCTTGTCTGTATGCTGTCCGGAAAGAAGGCATATAAAAGGTAATCAGTGGTAAAATTGAGGGAAGAAATAAGTTCATACCTCTAAGTTTCAATTTCTAGAAATGTCTAGAAAAAGGCGTACTTCCCATAAGAAGCAAGTTTGAAGGAAAAAGTGTACTTCCCATAAGAAGCAGTTTTAAAGGAGCATCTTAGAGCGGTGAATAGAAAATAACTAGCATTTGTTACAAGTTAGCAGATACACTCACCCTGAAATTAAAGGATGAGAGTTAAACAGAGGGGAAGTTATATGGGAACAATAATTTTATGGTAAGAACAAAGTCACAGACACAGAGGAAGTTAGACCATGGTCAGCTTTTCCCTGTCTTTTCTGATGTTGGAAGTGAAATGATGCAGAAAGCTGTTCTTCCTTCTTCTGTGTTGCATCAGGCCTTCAAAACATACAGGTGCTAGTAATTAGTGACCACTTGCAATTTATGTTGTTGTTTTAATAAAGCATCATATTTGGATTGGGATCATTTACCCTCTCTCTCAAATCTGAAACTAAGCCTGGCTTGTTTATTCACATTATTCAATTCAGCTTTACAGATATTTATTGATTTCCTGCAATGTTCAAGGCATTTGTAGACACTGACCGTGCTTTACAAGCCCCAAATTGGGTCAAGAGTCCTTATTTGTACAGTGAGATAAAATATTTGAAATTGAGACTCTCTCCAAAGTTCCAAATTATAAACTTGGTGCCAGGAGCTGAAAGGAAAAATAAAAAAGCTCTTCAAGGCCTTGCATACACAGAAATTAAATAATTACAAAAATAACTCTAGCAGAAGGTGCTCTCAGACAGGTGCCCCCAAGAAGGCACCAACTAAGCTGTGTGGTTGCCCTGTATGCAGAGTCCCAGGCCCATCACATACAAATCACGTGACCCTGGGTAGGTGGCTGGGTCTCAGGGAGGCCCGGTCTCCACTGTAGAGTGGGGATAATAATATCTAGTTAACAGATGTGCTGTGAGGATATAAGGCCTTGGAACATATGAGCTGTTCAAACAAAGCGTTGAAAATGCATCGTGGATTTAAAAGAAGGAGCGACATTAGAGTGGAGAGAGGTGGACCGAGAAAGGATACGTGTTTTAAGGTGGTATCTGAGGTGTCTGAGGGGTGAGTTTTCCACAGGGGGACGAGGAACTGCATGTGCAGAGAGAAGAGTCAGTGCCTCTAGCGTCCCGGCATCATTTAGGGCATCCTGGGGACGAACACCTACTCGGCTGAGAGCAGCTGGAAGGATAAAGAAGAGAGCCAAGGACACAACCATGGGCAGTGTTGGTGGGTAAGAGGAGAAAGTACAGGTGGCAAGAACAGAATGTGGTCTGAGAGTCAGAGGAAAACCGGAAGAGAACAGCATCACAGATGCCAAGAGGCGAAAGAGTGTCAACGGGAGCAGCGGTGTCCCATGTTGCAGTGAGACGGAAAACCAAGGAGACCAGTAAATCGGGTGAGTAAGTGGTCAGTGGTAGTCTTCAATGGTGATTCTGTAACGAAACTACACCTGTGCTGCTATGCCCGCGTCTCTTACAGAGGTTGGGTTTGTTACGTTGTATTGGGAAGGGCTTGGCCTTTTCCGGCCATGGGTCAGGGCCCTCCCCATGCCTCAGGAATGGGATGGATGTTGCAGTGTCAGGAAAGCCGATTGTGCAGGGAGGACGTTGAAGGTCAGAAGGCGGGCAGGAGAGAGAGCTCCTGGACCTCTGTGGGTCTCACTTCCTTGAGTCTGGACTTTAAGAGGAGTTTAAGAAGGACCTGAGGAAACTTCTAGAGAGAGGAAAATACCCTCTGCACACAGAATTGGCAGAGAGGCACCCTCAAGCTAAAAGTCCATGCGGAAGTCCTACAGTGTTGGGCAGATAATTTGGTTTCAGGTGATTCCTTCCGTTTGTTTACCCCAGATCTTCGTCCTGTCTTGTCTAGAGGTTTCTGACTGGTCTTGGTTGTGCTGGGGGGAAGAAGCATGGTCTGACCTGATCCGGACCGAGGTGTTGAGGAGGCCACAGCACCCCTGAGGCCGAGTGGGAGTAGCGCCCTCGAAGGGGAGCAACCGCGGCGGGGAGCCGGGGTCCGGGGGAGGCCAGAGGGTGAGATGAGGAAACGGGGGAGGTGGGTTTAGAGGTGAAGAGAAGGCGGGGGCTGTGGCGGGTTCACAGCTTCCTCCCGTCATTGGCATATTGCCGACGTTGAGCTGGCGGAGGAGGCGCGAGGGGAGCGGTGCAGGGATGGGGGACTCGTCGCTCGCAAGGCCCCGCCCACGTTCTCTGGGGGCCCGAGAAAATAACCGGGTTTAGGGCCTCCCCGCAGATGCAGGTCTGTGAGCAGCGGGGGCATTTTGGAAAAGGTAGGAAGGAAGCAGATGCCACGTAGTCCTGAAGGCTGGCTCGTCAGTCCCCGTGTGGTGACAGCTGCCAGAACGGCAGGTGTTAGGTGTTAAAGGGGAGATATCATTGGCCTCGGACATGCCCGCTGGCTGAGCTACCCAAGCCCCAGGGCGACTGTCTTCAGGTTGTGGCCTAGAAAACTGCAGATTAGACACAAGAAAGGGCGACATAGTCACACCAAGCGAAGCACATGCAGGTTGCTGCCTGGACTGCCCCTTACCTGCTTCTCTCTCTAACAAACTTCTATTCAACCTCGAAGCTTCAGCTCCATGGTCAGTGACACCTTCCTGAACTTCCCAGGCAGAACTAGTTTCCTTTCTTTGCTCCCTCCCTGCCACTTGTATCTGTAACTCCTGCCATTGTTGTAACGTTGGCGGGACTGTGTGTTCCACCCCCAGGCTGTGAGCTCCCTGAGGGCAGGGGCCATGTCTTTCCACCTTCGTGCGCAGGGTTTGGCGTGGCCCAGACTCCACAGCCCAGGCTTCCATCCGACACACAGCACCACAGCCAGGAGCTCCAGCCTCCCACGAGCACTGCTCCAAGGGCGCTCACTTTTCTCGTTCGGGTTCACCTTCATTCCCACGTAAACCAGCCCAACAACAGTTCTTCTCAGCCTCGTTACAGCGCAGCCAGCTGTCCTGCATATGCTGATTGGATATCAGTCACAATTTTTAATAGGGCTTTATTTGGAGCTGATAAGGGAGCAAGTGATCTATGGAAATAATCGATGAAGGAAGATACATTTCCCTTTGATTTGGGAATCCTTTGTTTCATCACACCCTAAATTTAGTCTGAGAGAGAGATGTGGGGGGGATATGAATGAGATCACGTGTGTGAGCTATAAGCACTTGCTCATCAAAGTATGATTCAGACCAGCAGCATCTATGTCACCTGGGAGCTCATTAGACACGCAGAATCTCAGGCTTACCCAGACCTGCTGAGTCAAAATCTGCCTTTTAACCAGATCCCCTGCCAATTCACAAGCACATTCAGAAGGACATCTTGCCATTTTCAACAACATGAACGGACCTTGAGGACATTATGCTAAGTGAGAGGAGTCAGACAGAGAAAGACAAATACTGTATGATCTCACTCATATGTGGAATCTAAAAAAGCCAAACTTGTAAAAACCAGAGAGTAAATGGTGGTACCAGGGGATGGAGGTGGGAGGATAGGACAGATGTTGTTTAAGGGAACAAACTTGCAACCTGTAGTAAATAAGCCCTAGAGATCTAATCCGCAGCATGGTGAGTACAGGCGATATTGTCGTATAATCAGCAAACTTGCTGAGACTAGAACAATTATTCCAACCACTAAAAAGAAATGACAATTATGTAACATGAGACAGGTGCTAATTATCACTACAGTGGCACTCATATTACAATATAGAAAAGTATCAAATTAACATGTTGTGTACGTTAAATTTACATAATGGTATATGCCAAATGTATTTTAATGAAAAAAAAAACTGAGAAGCACCATTACGGGAAATGCAGCCAGACAATTATTCTGTCTATTCTGTTTCTTTTTTTAAAGTGCTGGAACCACTAAATTTACTTTTCAATAAAGGTCACGAGGAGTGGTTTGAAAAACACGCCGTTAGTTCACCTGCTTTTCAGAGCTTGACCCATCGATTGTAAAGTTCCCATTGATGCTTTTAGGGCTTCTCAGACCTTCCAACCACCCCCAATGACGGCGGACAGCCACCACTGTGCACCCCCGGTTGTCTGGGGCATGAGAAGAAACCACTGAAAGCTTGAAACTTTGTTTGAAGTGTTTTGTTCTGTTTTGAAACTTTACAGAAATTTTACATACAGATTTGATGTGTAATATCTGTTTGCTTTGGCATAAAAACATGTTTTTTATTGTGGAAATTTTCAAACACACAAAATAGAATAGTATGGTGAATCCCCTTTTATCGTCACCCGGCTCTAAAAATTATCAGCATTCTGTCCTTCTCTTTCATCTTTCTGTCTCCTCCAACACACACAGATAGAGATAGACAGACAGACAGACAGACAGACACACACACACACACACACACACACACAGTTTTTGCTGGAGTTTTTTCAAAACAACTTCCAGACAGCATGTTATTTCACCTCAAAATTCTCTAATGGGTGAGGACTTTTTAAAAATTAAACTTCAATATCATTACCCCACCTAACAAAATTACCAATAACTCTTCAATATCATCTCGTTCTCAGTCAGTCTTCAATTTTCCCTAGTTGTCTCAAAAAATGTCTTTTTATGACTGAATAGTCTGAATCGAATCATAAAAATATCCACATATTGCATATGGTTGACGGCTCCCTTAAGGGAGTTCCCCCACTTTTTGTCTATTTTTAATGCTGTTTATTTGTGGTAGAAACTGAGTAATCTTTCCTAGAGGTCTTCCTTAATTAGGTACTTGGCTAATTGTAGCCCCTGGTGTCATTTAACATGTTCCTCTGTCCTCCACATTTTTAAAACCTGGTTGGTAGGGGACTGATTCACATCAGGTTTAAATTTTGGCAGGCAGTGCCAAATGCTAATGAGTGCAGTTCTGTACTTTCATCCTATCAGGGGTGCTTGCCCCACTCTGGGGCCTACTAAGATTGACCAGTGGGTTGAAGGGGTGTCAGTCTGATCCATCAATTATAAAATTCCCATCAACATTTTACCTAATAGTTTGGTGGCCACTGAGGATTGTTACCTGGAGCCATAATTTCACCAGGGTAACAAATGGTGACTTGCTAATTCTGTCATTTCTTCCACCTTTATTAGCTATAATATAAAAAATAACTTTTCCTCATCAGCTATTTGCCTACCCTGAAATACCCTTAAAAGTAAAATAAGATAAATGCTTTATTCTTTCCCTTTATTAACCAATTTTCAAAATGAGTAGTTACCCTCACAAGATTATTTACAGCCCCATTTTACAGAAAAGGAAGCTGAGCCAGCGAGAGGTTACATGACATTCCCAAGATCACACAGCTAGTAGAGGACAGAGCAGCAATTCAAATTTTAGTCAGACAGACTGCAGAGTCCCTTTAACTCCCTTGACTTTCCACTTCATATTTATAAACACGTTAAAATGTTAGTACAATAGATTCATAAGTAGGAATTACTTTCTTGCTTAAGAAAACTGATCCTTATTGACTTAGAAATACCCCTCCACAATGAGATATCACCTTACACTTGTCAGGATGGCTATTATCAAAAACAAAGACAAAAAGCAAAAGACAAACAAACAAAAACAAAAGACAACAAGTATTGGCAAAGACTTGAAGAAACTGAAACCCTTGAACACTGTTGGCAGAAATTTTAAATGGTGTAGCCTGTATGGAAAATAATATGGAGGTTCCTCAAAAAATTAAAAATAAAACTACCATATGATCCGGCAATCCCACTTCTGGGTGTTTATCCAAAGAATTGAAATCAGAATCTCAAAGAGATATTATCCTTCCCATGTTCATTGTAGCACTATTCATGGTAGCTAAGATGTGGAAACAATGTAACTGTCCATCGGTGGATAGATAAAGAAAATGTGGTATATACACACAATGGGATTCTACTCAGCTTTAAAAAAGAAGGAACTCCTAGAATATGTGACAACATGGATGAACTTTGATAACACTAGGTTAAGTGAAATAAGTCAGTCACAGAGGACAAACACTGCATGATTCCACTCAGGTGAAGTATTTAAAATAGTCAAACTCATTGAAGCAAAGAATAGAATCATGGTTACCAGGGGCTGTGGGGAAGGGGAGATGGGGAGTTGCTAATCAACAGGTATACAATGTCAGTCATGGAAGAGAAATAATTTCTAGAGATCTGCTGTACAACACTGTGCCTGTAGATAACAATATTGTACACTTCAAAACCTGATAAGAGGGTATGTCTGATGTTGAATGTTCTTACTGCAATAACATTTTTAAAAGAAAAGGGAAAAAGAGAAATAAATTTCCCTGTCATTTGGAGAGAAACCTGAATGGAAGACTAAATATAAAGAACTATTTTCTTTTCCATCAAACTTTGGAAAAGTATCAAGTGCATTGTTACTACTATTAATGAAATATCTGTGCAAACGACCCTGAAGAACGTTTCAACTACCATGAAATGTAAGCTCGCGGCTTTTTCAGATGACTTCTAATTAACTAGTATCACTCACATCAGCAAAAGGCTTCCTCCAAACTTCCACATAACAAAGAATTGTCTAGAGAAGTAGCTAGTCAGAAGGATGGGGATGGGGGTTATCACCTGAAATACAGATATTCAAAGGTTAAATAGACATTAGAAAATGAGATGCTAAAAATGCTCGTGTGGCTGAATATTCACAAAGTAAAGAGGTTGACGAGGAAACAGTTTGGAAAGCTGCAGGTTATAAAGCCCAAGGAATGAAAGAAACTATATTCATTTAAAATACAAAAATAGGGCTTCCCTGGTGGCGCAGTGGTTGAGAATCTGCCTGCCGATGCAGGGGACACGGGTTCAAGCCCTGGTTTGGGAAGATCCCACATGCCGCGGAGCAACTAGGCCCGTGAGCCACAACTACTGAGCCTGCGCGTCTGGAGCCTCTGCTCCGCAACAAGAGAGGCCGCGATAGTGAGAGGCCCGCGCACCGCGATGAAGAGTGGCCCCCGCTCACCGCAACTGGAGAAAGCCCTCACACAGAAACGAAGACCCAACACAGCCAAAAATAAAAATAATAAATAAAAAATTAAAAAAAAAATACAAAAATATTGCTAGATGCAAAAAATCTTCTGCAACTCCATTCTTTTCTGCCTTTCCTGGTTTATTTCTTGGTACTCCCCTGTGGACGCCGCCCTTTGCCTGCGGAAAGACTCTGCTTCACTACAGCATAAGCTCCGTGGGGCAGAGATATGGGTCTGTGCTGTTCACCACTGTATCCCCGGTACTGAAAACAGTGTCTGGCACACAGTAGGCACTCAGGATATTTTTCTTGAACAAATCTATAACCTTTCCTATGAAAGCCCTATAGTTTCAAGGTCAAACTCAACTCAAGCCCATTTCTTTCAAGAAGCTGTAATTCTTCCATCTGATAATATTATTAATTGCTCTATTACATCAATACTTTGTACCTTGTTTTAGTTTTTCTTTAATTCATAGATTTCTTTGCCACTGGATAATTAGTCCCTGCTAGTTTTTCCAAAGATATAATCCAAAGATGTGTTGCATCAATTCTACTCATGGTGCTTAATTTTAAAAGTTGTATGCTAGGCTTTGCGCCAGACCTACAAAATCAGAATTTCTGGAGGTGGAACCCAGGAATCAGCACACCTTACCATTTCCTCAGATGAGTCAGGTGCACACTGAGGTCTGAAAAGCCACCAAGGAGGCCTCTTTCATCTTTTTGCTTCCATCGTGCTGACACAGGGCTTGAGCTTCGCAATCAATGTTTATTCTGTTGAATTGAATTGAATTGGACTAAGTGATGGCCATCGTGGTGCTGCAACTAATTTTCTTGTTAATTTTGAAATGCAGCTGCCTTCCCAGAGGAAGCAATACATGGAGTTAAAATTACCTGAGTTTCTCTATAGGACAACAGAACACAAATTTAAAAACAAATAAAATTCTGATTTTTGTGTAAATTTCAGGAATGTAAGCACACACAGAGAAAACTAACTACACAATACACAACACCTGTGTACATCTTAATGAACATTTGCAAAAGGAGCACAACCATGCAACTAGTACCCAGATCAGAAATAGAACAGGACTCGTATCACAGAAGCCCCTTCCTTCCTGCCTCTTCCTGTCACTTCAGTCCTTTGAGGGCAGCCACCAGCCTGACTGCTAACACCATAGATTTGTTTTAGTGCTTGTTTGCTTACATATTTTAAATCAATCAATCTATCTACCTATCTATCTATCTATCTATCTATCTATCTATCTATCTATCTATCTATCCATCTATCTGCATGTTGTCACATTCATTCGTTTCACTGCTGTATAATGTTCCATCACATGAATATAGTACAGTTTGCTTATCCACTCTACATAGATGGATGTTTGAGTTGTTTTCAGTTTGAGGCTATTATAAATAGTGCTGCTCTGAATATTTTTGTATATGTCTCTTTGTGAACACATGTGGCTCTTTCTGTCGGGTATATACCTAAGAGAGAAATTGCTGGGTCATTGGGTATCTACATGTCTGTCCAGCTTGAATAAATACTGACCAAATTTTTCATGCCTGTCTGTATTCATGCCATCATATTGCCCTCCCACACGGATGCTGGGCTTGGCCACGTGACTTGCTTTGGCCAATGGGACAGCAGAAGACTCAATGTAAATACAACTCATAAAAGTACTTACCTTTTTTGGCTTTCTCTCTTGCTTCTTTGTGGTCACATGTCCAGGCTAGCCTGTTGGAGGATGTGAGAGATGTGAGGAGGAGAGCAGAGTCATCCTGGATGAGGCCATCCTACTAGCCAGCCCCCAGCCATCCTGCCAGCTGACCACAGATGTGTGAACAAGCCCAGGTGAGATGAACTGAGCTTAACCCACATCAGCAGAGCTGCTCACTTGACCCATAGACTTGTATGAAACAAGAAATAATTGTTTTTCTAAATCACTAAGCTTCAGTGTAGTTTGTTACACAGCAATAGCTAACTGCCACACTGCTAAACAGATTTCTAAAGAGTTGTGCCACTGACACTTCACCTAATGTCTGAAGATCTGAAGTTCCACATCCTCATCAATATTTGGCATAGATTAAAATATATGAAATTGTTGATATTTGACTACTTCTGACCTGCAAAAATTGCGATTTCATGTAGTCCAACCTAATATATTTTTTCATTTTAATTCTTCTTGGGAATGTATAATCATATAAAATTGTGGATTTAATTTGTATTTTCCTAATAACTAACGAGGCTGTGCACCCTTTCATATGTTATTTAGCTAGTGGTATATCCTCTTTTGTGAAGTATGTGTTCAACGTTTTAATCCATGTATCTATTGGATTAGCTGCCTTTTGGCCATTATCTTAGAAATACACACATACACACACACACACACCCCACACACACACAGAGGCAATGAGCCCTTTGTCAGGTATATGTATTGCAGGTATCTTCTCTTACTCTGTGACTTTCCTTTTTACTCTCTTAATGGTACCCCTTGGTGAACAGGATTCCTTAATTTTAATGTAATGCAATTTGCCCATTTTTTTAAAATAAATTTATTTTTGTTTATGATTTTTGGCTTTGTTGCTGTGCGCAAACTTTTTCTAGTTGCGGCAAGCAGGGGCTACTCTTTGTTTGCTGTGTGCAGTCTTCTCATTGCGGTGTCTTCTCTTGCTGCGGAGCACGGGCTCTAGAGTGCACAGGCTTCAGTAGATGCGGTGCATGGGCTCAGTAGTTGTGGCTCGCAAGCTCTAGAGCGCAGGCTCAGTAGTTGTGGCACACGGGCTTAGTTGCTTCGCAGCATGTGGGATCTCCCCAGACCAGGGCTCGAGCCCATGTCCCCTGCATTGGCAGGCAGATTCTTAACCACTGTGCAACCAGGGAAGCCCCAATTTGCCCATTTTTAACCTTCATTCTTGTAAGCCCTTCTTTGCCAACCCCAAGGTTATGAAGATATTCTCCCATGTTTTCTTCTAAAAGCTTTGTTGTTTTGCCTTTCGTATTTAGAATTCTGATCCACCTGGTATTGATTTTTTTAAGTATGGTATGGGGGGAGGAGTCAAGATTCACCTTTTTCCCAGATGGGGATCTGTTGACCAATAAACGTCCATGGACATTTATTATAAAGGTGCTGAGTTGTAGAGTTTGGCTTTCACATCTTTCATAGGGAGGCAGCACAGGTCATAGGAAGGGCTCCCACTGGAGCTAGTCCCAACCCTGCCACAAGCTCCCTGGCTCTGTGACCTTGTGCAGGTCACAAGAGCTGTGTCTGTTGGCTCGTATGTAAAATAAGGGGTTAGATTAGATAATCTCCGTCATTCCTTTCAGAAGGCAGAGGTGACATAATACTCCAACTATGTCTGGCATTGTTAGTTCTGGAAACTCAGGGAACATATTTAACATGTCTGAGTCCCAATTTCCTTACCTATAAGATGGGAACAATCATACCTCATGCAGGGCTGTTGTGAGACTAAGGAAAAACATACATGAAGTTCTGTACTTGGCATGTTATACTGTTCAACAAAAGGTACCACCCACGGTTGTTAATAGCCATGCTGGTCACAGCAAGCACAACTGCCTGTATTTAAATTCAGTAAAAATAGAGTTGGTACCTCTACACTAGCAATAGAAGTTTGCATACATGTTTGCTTGGTAGTAAAGTTAACTTGCCCTGTGATGAGAATCTTAATTTTGCCTCATTCTCTTCATTCCTAAGAGACGTTATTTAGTAAAGAAAGCTAGGGGGAAGAAAAGCCACACAGATATAAAAATCAGCTTTCTTAAAATTGCTTCCCATTATCCTTGAACTCAAAAAAGTTTATCTTAAACATTTGTAGAGTCCAGGACAGGACAGAATGCCACGACGATACTTGTCCACGATGAATTATGAAGTCTTTAGTCATTAAATTTCTGCAAAGGGACTGATTCTGACTCTCCGCCTACCCCTTCGCTCCCTCACTCTCAGCCCACTCTGTTTTGCTTCATAGTAATTACCGCTACCTGACATATTGCCCTGCCTTTTTGTTAATCATCTGTCTCCCTCAACTCCATGGGAGCAAGAGCGTTGCTTAATTTATCGTGTATTTTCAGCACCTAGCGGAATGCCTGGCACATAGCAGACATTAGGTAAATATTGTTGAATAAATGAATGAAGGCAAAATAAGAATCACATAAAACATGGATCAAAAGTATTAACAATTTTCAATTAGGTCCATGCTGTATTTAATCTGATACAGAAATCAATAATGTATTCTGACTGCAATTCCTCTATCGACCCCAAAACTCTAACTAATTATTGTAGATGTTCAGTAATAACATTACCACAAAAATATTAGCCCTGTTAATAATCAACACATTTTTCTCAAGTGCACCTTCACCTTTGGGGACTCTGAGGAGGAAATTGATATTTCACACACACATATGCTGTAATTGGTTTGTTTTGTTTTTTTTTAAGAGGAACCATTTAATAAATATGGTTACTGAAAACTTTCAAAAATTTATTTTTCTTTTCTTTAAATAAAAGCAGACGTGGGAATCATGTTTTTACTATAAACAGATATTAAGTTTTACATGTTGAGTGGTAGAAAGTTGGTCAGTTTTTCCTTTACCAAAATAAATTGTTAATTAAGATAGACAAAAACCAGGAAACATTGAAGTTAGTCATTTAATTTCCTTACTTATTCAGAACTGCCTAGAGTCATTTCCTGCAGGAATTTCACGTCTTCGCATGGAAGTGTTTCAGCAGCTGGTAACAAAGTCATCAACTTAGGCAGTGGATGATACTCCAGGGTCCGGTTACAAATCAGATGTTTGGGTTTTTTGCTGTTTTTTTTGATTTGTGAAGGAGCCAGGTCACCTTTAGAAAGAAATCTAAATACCTTCTAGAATGCTGTTTCTGCATTGGTCTGAAGAAGCAATTGGGTCTAGTGGGAGAAACTGCAAACAAGGAAATCTGACTTCTAGATTTGTCTCAGCCACTAATTAGTTGTATGACCTTAGCTTTCACCTCCTGTACCCTAATAGCCTCATCTACGTGAGGGTTATAACACTCGAATTTACCCTACCAAGTTGTTTTTAAGATGGAAGGCATACTAGCCAAACTCTGAATGTAGCTATTTTTGTTGATGTGTGTGACTCCAGTATATGCCATAAAGCTTGTAATATTCTTAAGGATAAAGACCTTGTCTTATACTTCATTGGGTCCAGCCATGGCCAGTGCAATGTGCTGGGAGGATAGCAGGTGACTTATAAATCAGAGAAATCAACGTCTTTTGCAGTATTATTAGGAAATGATCACTATTCCTTACAGGTCTGAAATGTACAAGCTTTTTTCTCATTCCTAAGTTGGCTATTTGGGAAACAGAAAACAGTCAGCTAACCATGCTATTTTTTTTTTTTAAGCATAACAAGAGATTTGACCACATCTACAGTACTATGTCACTGTAGTTGGGGTGAGTGGGGGGCTGGGGGGTGGGACTAAAGGTATACAGT
This sequence comes from Eschrichtius robustus, assembly GCF_028021215.1. NCBI lineage: Eukaryota > Metazoa > Chordata > Mammalia > Artiodactyla > Eschrichtiidae > Eschrichtius > Eschrichtius robustus. Next base: position 39,642,634 of record NC_090837.1, on the reverse strand, counting down.
ACTCTTTTCGTGTCCAAATGTTTTCCCAACAGAACCAGTCAATTGAACAAGGAAGGATACCAGTAATAAGTCATATTTTAAGAGATTCTTTTGTTTAGTTTGGCAAATCAGAAGAAATAAAGCAGTCTGCATATTTCCCAAATTGAGTGAGAACATATTGAATTTTGGCAAAGTTGAATCAATAAGCTGAGACAAGTTCAAACTCTAATTTCAGGAGAACTTGGCTTCTGCAGGTTAAACCATGAAGTCGTGGGTGTTCCCCGACTCGAGGGAGAGCTCGGTGCTCTGCCGTCCTCAGCGGCTTGCACTGAAGCTGAGTGTTGGGAGAGTCAATTCACTTCTGAATGAAGACATTGTTTGGACAGTATAGTAGAAGAGAATATGAAACATGTATTATCCAACTCTTTTGAATATATTACGTTTATTGAGAATAAGTTACACATTTCTATCAGTAAAGCACCTCATTCATTGTGGATACGAAGCTGAATTCTTTCATATTTTACCTAGCTGTCACTGCTCCTGTCCTTAGTGGTTCAAAAAAATCTACAGGCATGGTTTCTGAGCATATGATGAATTGTGGGCATATGGGAATATCAAACATTGGCGTGTGTTGATTCTGCACAGCACTTATTTTAAGTTTGTGTTCATTTTAACGATACACTAAACAAATTATTATGAGTATTGTGTTCAGGTTCTGCCGTCAGACTTTTCTAGGTTTTAATTCTTTATGAGTAGCATGGATTTGAGAATGCTATTGGATTTCTTTGAGCCTCTGTTTCCCCATCAATAAGATAGTGATAATAATTGCTTCTTTCTCAGGGGGTTAATGTGAGAAATAAATGAGTTAATCTAGACATACTTTATCACAAAGAAGATAGCCTGTAAATATTAGCTAGTAATATTACAATCATCATCATCACCTGGACGGTCACCTTATAACAAAGTACTGCCACGAGATTTCACAGTATCTGTGTTTAAGCCCATGTTGATGCCAAGAAGTACATTCATTGTCATAGGTAGATGAGAAAAAAAAGAGAGGTTAGAATTAACACCTAAATGATATATCTGTGCCAAAGGAAGTTCAAATGACATGGTGGTTCAAATAGAGCAAATGGATGGGGAAATGGCACGGCCATACAGCAAACCTCCATACATGCGCCACGAATCAGAGAGAGCCTGCACGAGGGCGGCCAGTACCGTATTCACGCTATGAACAGTGATTCAATTTCACCAAAACGGTATCATCTGTCACATTAAACTAATATTAATTTGACTATATTGGGTTTGTTTTCCTTTAATTGTAAACTTCCAGTTTCATGGTTGTATTAGAGATGTAAACGTTAAGGAGTTTATGCTTTGTTTTATACTTAAACATATTTAATACTTTAAAATTTTAAGCCAACGCTAGAGGTGCACAAATTTCTTTTCATTTAAGGAATCTCTACATTATTCAATTTTGAGAAACACTGAGGTTCGGTAGAGTGAGGCTGTAAATAATGTTGGGGGCAATGCCCAATTACATGATTCACATATATTTGCAAAAGCTCACTGTGTACAGGGCATTTGCTGGCCACAAACAGTGATAAAATGCAAACCGTGTTTGTTTAGTTTGGAAAGATAGGAAGGGTATGTATGCGTGCATGAGAGAGAGAGAGAGAGAGAGAGAGAGAGAGAAGGAAGCCACGAACAATACAGGGTGACACTAAGTGTCACGTGAGCAGCATAGAAAATATCATAAGAATTCAAGAGAGGCCCCGGTTGCAGACGGCTGAGATGACCAGGTATGGTTCTGTGGGGACATGAGATTTGAGCAACTCCTTAAGTAAAGATGGTAGAAGGCATTCCAGTTTTAGGAAATGGATATCTGGAAGTAAGGAACAGTGTAGGCAAAAGAGGCAGTGGTGTTAGTTATGTTCAGTTGCTTACTGCCCGATTTAGAGCAAAATATTAAAATAAAACTTTCCTGGTAAAAGCAACATATTATATATAGACAGTTTCAAGTGACCCAAGAGAAGAGTAGGTGTCTGCCCACTAGTCTGGTCAGAAGTTCACATGTTGCCCTCACAGCTGCTGTGAAGTAGAATCTCTGTGGCCTGCCACTCGTGGAAACTTCCGAGCGTCTAAGAATCATGGGATTTTCTCACTTTGATTTGTGAACTTTGCCCCGAACTGGCAATGCAGTGATTTAACTGACCTTTTAAATGAGTTCTCAAATGCCAGTACTTTATAAATTAAGCAGAGGGCTTTTGTCCCTGAAAAGGAATTAGGGATTCTTTGTCTCAGATAAATGTAAAAATGGGTAAATTTTTATCTGTGTTTAATATTTCTCTCCACATATTTTTCTTATACCTGTGGTGCCTACCATTGCTTATCTGCTGGCAAATTCCAGCAGATAACAAGTTAGTGATCAATTAGCAAACAAATACTAGTGGAAACCCATGAAACACCAATTACATTGAACTGATATGTGTGTTTGCATGTGCTAGTAATTTCATAATATGGTCATATTTCTTGCAATCGTTTTTGATTTATGTTTGGAATTAAATAGATCCAAATTATGTGATGCTGTGCAGTGAGTGTGTTGTTCTCTGCAAAGAGTACCATGAGTTCCAGAAGCTCCTTCACTTACATTTTAAGAACTGGAGCCTAAGAGAGAAGCTACTTCAGCTTTAAATAGAGAGGTAAACTTAGTGTCGTGGGTGACTTTACCATGCTGGAACATAAGCCATGCCCTCTGTCAAGTCATGGAGAAGGAGCTGGTGAAGCAGATTGCCAGGCTGGTGTCCAGTTGCCCACAGAGGTACACTGACTGTCTTTCTTCTCTTCCTGGACTCCCTTCCTCACCACACTTCCTGGGATCACCTGAATGAACACCCTGCACACAAATCCTTATCTCAGGCTCTGCTTTCGAGGAATTCAAGATACCAGTTTACCTAACAAATCTTTCATTGGTCCCTAGAGTCGTCCAAGGGGAAATAATAATTTTAAATATGCACCTGTTAAAATACCAATAGACGTCGTTATTCCGTGTTTACTATGTGCCAGGCGTTGTATTGAAAGCTCTCCTGACAGTAGCCTACTGAATCCGCACAGTAATCGTGTGAACTACATATTATTCATATTTTTTAGTAATAAAACTAAAGCTTCAGAGGGTTAGATCACTTGCTCAAGGTTACTTAGTAAATGACAGATCTGGGATTCAAACCCAAATCCTTTGTGCTTTTTTCTATAAGCTCATACAGAAGTATGATTTAGTCATTTATATCTTTATTTCACTCATAATTTTAACAAAACTACCAACCCGCAAGAAACATCTTTGCAACAAATGTAAATGTGATAAGAGGAAGGAAGGACCCTATATGATGCCTTCCATCCTCCAGATAAGCTGCTGTCAAGGTGGATCCTTTCAGTTTCAGAGGAGACAAAAGTAGAGTCGTTATGCAATTTTTAAAAGTCAAAACTAAGCTGATAGAGGGAAGAGAAATGGGAACATATTGTATATGTATAACTGATTCACTTTGTTATAAAGCAGAATTTAACACACCATTGTAAGGCAATTATACTTCAATAAAGATGTTAAAAAAAAAAAAAAAAAAAAAAACTAAGCTGATACAGGTTTTATTTTTATCCTGGGCATCTCAATTCTTTCTTTCAGTTCATAAAGATTCATCATGAAAGGCTTTGCTTTCTTAAGTAGGCAAGTTTCCAGACGGGTATTGGTCTGGAATCCAAGACCCTTCTCCTGTGGTTCACACCCTCCCCCCAAAGTGGCTGTGCTGACGGCCACTTTGGACCCAAGTGGAGGAATCCACAGGCCCAGTGCCCGCCCCATGCCTCCCACTCTTTGGAGCAGGCTCACGTGACCTCGGTGCCCCAGCTGCCTTAGTTTCCCCATCCGTAAAAAGCCGTTTCTTTCACCTCTAATCTTGCTGAAATTCTCTAGAGATTGCCGGAAGGGTTTTTTTCCCCCCATTTCCTTATTTCACAAGTAAGACAGGAACGCATTTTTGTTTGAAACGATACACAAGTGTACAGAATAAAGTGTGACAAGGTCCCACGCCACCCACCCCGGCACCTTTCCCTCTCCCTTCCGTGGAGCTTTCCACTGTTACCAGTTTAATGTATATCACTCCAGCCCTTTTCTCATGCAAGAAACCTTTGTGTCTTGGTGGCGTGCTCTCATGGAGCCCTCAGGATTTACCAGGTTCCAGAGTGTGGAATTATCTTCTGTGTGTTTGGGGGAAATGGAGCTTGTGGCAAAAGAGAAAGTGAGTTACTAATTGGATTTATGGCCATTACTCCCAGGGCAGCCCTCTGCCCTCGGTAATCGCAAGAGCGGTTCAGATAGAAATCTCTCTCTGCAAAAGATCCAGAAGACTCTGTAAGGAGAAAGCTGGCACATCTCCTGCTCACCCAATAAAAAGTCAGATAGTTATTAAACTGTCCCTGAAGCTACTGTGATTTACATTCATTTTAATGGTTCTCTTTGTAGAGCAGCCCCTTTAATGGGGGTACCCGCCGGTTCCTATTGGTTGCATTTAAAATAAATATTACACCATCTCCAGCTGTCCAGCTCTCCTTTCATGCTTTGACCTGCCACACAAAGTACAGTGACTTGATATTTCCCCCTGAGAAACTCCTACATGTTCAAGGATGCCCCCCCAGCACATTATTTGTGTAGCAGAGAGATAGAGGCGGTCCAGGTCTACCCATCATTAGGGAAATGTAGACGTGTACTGTGAAATACAATGTCATGCTCAGCAGTGAGGAGCCAGATGGATAGAAAGCATCTATGGAGAACTTATAAGCATTGAGAACAAAGAAAGAAATAGTGAAATGCTATGTATACAATTTAACATGCACCCCTATGTAAGACAATGCTATATGTATGTTCAAGAATATATGTACATATACACACACACTCAAGAACATGTACCAAACAGAGTAGGGTGGTGCCTCCAGGGGAGAAAGAAATGGGGATGGGAGATGAAAGAGAAAAATTAAAAACTACAACAGACACTGCTCTTAAAAGGAATGATGAATTAGGATGATGCTAAAACGTAATTCTCTGCCCCTGATAGGTAGTAAACAAATAAATAACAAATGAATAAAAGCACAAAATCACCTGTCTTTTACTTTCCTTTAAATTAAATTTTATTCCCAGCAAGCATTCATAGACCTCCTTCTAGGTATGTGACATGATCTGAGTTCTGCTCTGTGACCATGGACAAGTTGCTACACCTCTCTGAACCTCAGTTTCTCTAATGGTAAAAATAACAAAAAGGAAAGGAAAGGGAAAATGAGCAATAGTACTACGTAAGTTACAAACATTGTAAGTTTTGTTGAGAAGATACGGTTTATAAGAGTGACACAAGGTAACATCTGAACATGGTGGGCCCTGGCGAGTTCCAAGCACCAAGATTTCATCCGTGGAGAAAGGGACCATAGTGAAGTCGTGAAAAGCTCTTGGACATCTGTTCCTAACTTACCTCCAGGGCTACAGGGGGCAAACGCCTATGTCTGCCATATGATGTTCAACTTTTAATCTGTTCCTGAGTGAGACGGCAATCTGGCCACAACGTGTCACCCCACTGTTATCAGAATTAATTTGGCATAGCTGGCCTTAGTGCCCTCTCCTCCTCCACTGCAAAGGTACGGGCCTGGTCAAAAATGAACCCGGCCAGTCCGAGGCGGTGCCGTTCTTCAGACTGTCAGGTGCACCCTCCTAAGCTCTGAGGTCTGAGGTCAATACCCAAATAGAAGGCCACACTGTCGCACCCAAGGCGGCCAACCCCAGGCCTGCGCTCTCTGTACCTGCCCCAATGCAAAAGAAGCCCTTAAAGTCCCACTCCATGTGCTAGAGAGGAAAGCAACGTGCCTCCACCTCTCCTTCTCAAAGAGGATACACGGGCCATGAGGGCCTGAGAGAATATACCCTCCCATGTGCTGAGCGGTCAAGGTTTCCGCTGCAAACAAACACCAACAACCAGGAAAGCTAGCAAAGCAGAAACCGGACGGAACAGGAAGGTGGCTCAGTCTCCTGGTCACTCTGTGCAGACGATGATCCAGCTGGGTCTGGGCCTGGGCTCGTTGTCTAAGGGGCAGCAGAGGATGCTTGGAATCCAGCACCTCGGGGAAGGAGCACCTCCGGGCAGGATGGGAATCAGCACACCCTGGAGCTGTGACAGGGAGTCTCCGGAAGGCTGTTGGCTGCGTCCAGACAAAGATGTCATCAGAGTAAGAACAGGAAGCACTGAAATTACCTCCAGCCTCAAGGTTAACTTGTGCTGGTGGCTTTTAGGAATTCTCTTAAGTTCCACTTTAAGTCAAATAAAATTGCAATGGAAAAACAGAGAAGACAGGAGAGAGAGAACTCAATCTTCTTTCTTCTTTCCTCCTTTAAAAGTGTGGCAATCCCAGAGTTTCAGCTGACCACAGAGAAGTAGCCTCTACTGACGAGTGGGCTAAGTTAGACTCTGTCAGTGTGTCCCTGCAGCCACCCCTAATCAGAGTATATTCAGAGGCAGCAAAATAGGGGAATCTTTCAAGCTGAGATCGAATCTTCTGGAGATTTTCTAAATCCAGCTCCAATTTCCTTAGGATTTGGACATCTTACATCCTGCCTCTGGCATTATATTGTCTGTCACCTTAAATTTTTATGTTGTTGTGAATTTGGGGATTTTTTTTGCATTTTCATGGATGTCTGGAATATGAAAATAAAGGGATTCTACAAGACCTTCAGGAAGAAGCATACTAGAAAGCCAATTGACGTTGGAAAAGAAAGGTTGAAGACCTCACATAAAGACATTAAGACCTTCTATAAAGTTTATTAAAATATGTGGTACTGATTGAGCAAAGGACAGTCAATTCAGTGGCGTACATAGCTCATCCGGAAACATTCTCAAAGATATTTAGTAGCTTAGTGTATGGAAAAATTTGCAACTCAAATCAGTGGTGAGAGGCTGGGTCATTCCAAAAATGGTGTTGAGTGTCATTTGCAATGATATCAATTTTGCAAATGGATTACCATTTGCAAAAATATGATACATCTCTTCCACCCTATATCAGATTAATTCCAGGTGGACTAATAATTTAAATGTTTACAAAAGAAATCCTCAGATTTCTGGAATAATATACGGGTGACTATTTACACAACCTGAGTGGAGAAGGACCTCCTAAGAGGAATCACAAGGAAAGAAAGTTAAAGGATAACGCTGAGAGATTTTACTCTATATAAAGACAAGATGTACAGTGTCACTGCCTTCCATTGACCAGCAGTCAAGGGCAGGATGGTGTCAGTGAGACACTGGGAAGATACTTTGACATTGGGAGTGAGTGTGTGTGTGCGCGCGCACACGCGCACATTTATGCGAGTGCATGTTTTCATTTTTCAACAATGATTATATATTATTGTGTAATAAAAAACAGAAACATGTTATTTTTTATAACAAATGTCTAGGGACTCAACTTTCAAAGTATTTTCCCCTTAACTAACCTCAAAAGCAAGTAAAAACTAAAGTTGATATGTCTCCCAGTCAATAATGCCCTTTCACATGCATTATGATGCCATTTTTCAAAATAACTCAAAAATTAAATGACTTCACTTTTATCTCAACACTCGGTTAATGAGTTTATTGGGACTACGAGTGGTGTGGTGACTTGTCCAACATCACACAGCAAATGAGAAGCAGAACTGTGAACCATCCCCAGATATCTAGGTTCTACACGCTAAGTATGTGCTAAATCATATTTTATTTAACCCTTCATCTTTTGATAAACATTTAGGTGGTTTTCATATCTTAGCTATTGTGAATAATGTTGCAGTGAACATGGGCGTGCAGATATCTCTTCAAGATCCAGATTTCAGTTCCTTTGGAAACATACCCAGAAGTGGGTTTGCTGGATCAAATGGTAATTCTATTATTAATTTTTTGAGAAATCCCCATACTGTTTTCTGTAGTGGCTGCACCATTTTACATCCCCACCAACAGTGTGAAAGGGTTCCCTTTCCTCTGCATCCTTGCCAACACTTGTCCTTTTTTTTTAATAATAGCCATTTGAACAGGTGTGAAGTGATATCTCATTATGGTTTTGACTGTGGAGCAAGAGGGAACTTTCGGAGGTGATGAATAAGTGTATGGTATTGATTGTGAAAATGGTTTCATGGGTGTATACTTATCTCCATACACACCAAGTTGTATGTATCAAATATCTACAGCTTTTTGTATGTCAGACCTCAATAAAGTAGTTTTAAGACAAATAAATAATTTAAAGGAATAGGTAATTTAAATTCATGCATGGAAAATTGTGGATTTCCCTAAGAAGTTATAAAGTCTGGAGCCATAACTCTTTATGCTAAAATATCTGTTTACCTTGTATTACTAATCAAAACACTTAAAATCGCTCAGCCCACGGCATCTGCTGTCACATTTTCTCCAAGAACAAATAGGTGGGAATTAGTTTCACATCTATTGCTTGGTTTTTCCAAATGAAAGAAACACAAGGTTTCATGAGCTACACGAGGACCAAGATCTTGTCAGTTTTAAATTACGGTTCTATCCTGAGTCTGCAGCATGGTAGGCACTCACAAAATAAAAATGAATGGATGAATGAAGGAAGATTTGGTTCCAAAGGAAGCAGGCCTCCTGTTCTTAGGAAACAGAAAAATGCTGACAATTTTATTTGGCACAATTTGCAGAAAGGGACCCTCTTTATATTATAGTGACTGAAAGTGGAAAATTGCCTAACTGTTAAGTCGCAGTGGATTATTAAACACATTATAGTCTAGACATGCTCTAGAGGCAATTAAAATAACATTACAGAAGTCAACCTAACAATATATCACTTGGATGTTTTCAGTTTCAAGTAACATAAAACACTGACTGAAACTGACTTTAAAATGAGGGCTTTTATTTTCACGCACATCGGGAAGTCCAGAGGTAGGGAGAGTTTCAGGTCAGTTGATTCCCCGCCTTGATAATGTCATCAAGGACCAGGTTCTTTCCATCACTCTGCTCTGCCATCTTCAGTGGCTCAGTGAAAACCTTCACTTTTTCAGAATGGCTGCAAAGCTCTGGGCACCACATCCAATTACATCAATGCCCAGAGGCCCAAAGGACTGTCTCTTCAGGTCTCTTTTCTAGGATCAGGGCAACTTTTCTCTGGAGCCCCCAGCAGATCTCCCACTATATCTCAGAAGAGAGTCACATGCCTACCCCTAAATTAATCACTGGGAAGAAGAATAGGGTGGCTATTATTGGTGTAGAGCAATGAAGATAAACCCCCATGATCTTGAATACAGTCACCCTCATCTGATGATGGGGAGTAAGCCTCTGAGCAGAAGTGATAACTGGGTATCAGATGTATCAGTCAGGATAGGCTGGGTTATACTGCAGTAACAAACAACTGCAAAACCCAGTGGTTTAAAATAGCAAAAGTCTATTTCTTTCTCATGCCACATGTGGATCACACCAACAAGGTCCTCTTTTCATCACGGTCTCTCGGATATCCAGGCTGATGCGGGAGTGCCATCTCAAACACTGCTGGTCCCTCTACCATAAGGAAATAAAGGGCTCTGGAAGGTGTCAAGCAATTAAACACTCTGACCTGGAAATTTTGAGTCACTTCCGCTCTCAACTCATTGACCAAAACTAGGCATACGGCCCCACCCATCACAAGGGGGTCAGGAGGTAGGATCCTACTTTGTACTTAGAAGGAAGGAGGAGGACCAGAAATATTTGGCAAACAGCATCATACTAGGTAAGCAATGGAAAAATATTCATGATACTCTATAAAGTGAACAAAGCATGCAGCAAGAGAATATCCACTGTGTTATCCCAAGTATAACCCCATGGGTGTGTAATGAGCTGAAAATGATTATTATCTTAACAAATGGCAATTAAATTCCTCTTAGACAGTGTACTGTATTTGCAGAGGAGTATACTTTATTAAACCTTTTGGGATGGAAGTATGAGCCTAAAATCTATCGGGGGATAAGAAGAAAGGAAATATCTAAAGTGTTCTATATTAGAAATAAGTAGGAATCTGGGAGGAGGGAGAGCAATGAAGAGGGAACTGTAGAAAAGAACCAGCAGGAAGAGTCAAGCACCATTAAATATGGCCCGTGGACTCTTAGCTATCTTAAAGCAGGCTTTCTCAACAAAGGCACTATTGACATTTTAGGCTGGATGATTCATTGTCGGGGGGGAGGGCTATCCTGAACATTGTAGGATGTCTAGAAGGATCATTGCTCTCGACAACAGTAGCACTTGTGACAACCAAAAGTGTCTCCAGTCATTGCCAAATGTTCCCTGGGAGGGGGGAGGGCAAAATCACCCCCATACAATGGTTGAGAACCACAGTATCAGAGAGCTATCTAATATTGTTTTAAATGATTTGTACTGCTACAACGTAAACTCTTCCCCACTCCCCATATGCCCCAAAACTTTAGTGGAGTCTATCAGCCACACAAAGGTTTTACATGAGTTGTTTCTTTTGGGACATTCAAGGAGTGGGTATGTTTACCCTGAATGTGAATGGGGGCTTTGAACAAAATTTCAAAGACTTAAAGGGAAGGAGACTATCGACTGATTGGATCGATAGATACATACATACATACACAGTGAAAGTAGAAAGACACAGAACAAGGCACATGGACGCTGCCCCTCCAACAAACATTCCTCCTCTCAGTGCCTCCCCCACTGCATATCTGACACGTTGTTTGTCTCCCTCCAGCTCTAGCTCTGAAGGATGCTGGTTGTTCAGGCAGGGTAATACCAGGTCTCCCGTTTTAGTGATTATCTCAGGAGTGGGCCAATCAGAGCACAGCTCAGAACTCTTGTTCAGAAGCTAAGAGAAGTGATGCTCTTTTTCCCTATGAAGATGGTTGTGAGAGGCTGTAGCCCTGGTCTTACAGGTGTAGGGAAGCCAGGCTGAGAAAGGAACCCATCAATATACAAGAGACGACCAAGAATAATAGAGATACTGAGCGGAGAGCTGATCAAACCAGGCACAACACCTCCCCTGCCTGCCCCTGAACTTCTCACTCATAAAAGCCCCAAAGTCCCCTTTATTGTTTAAGCAAGTTTGAACTGGGTTTTCTGTAACTTGCTACAGAAGGCCGTCTAACTGATTAACATGTGGTAAAATAGATACGATACGTTAGATGCCTCTGAATATATGTATAGACACATGCATATGCATAATTGGATAGCAAACATGCACTCATGTGCAGACACATGCATAATTTAAAGGTCTAGACAGAAAAACATCAAACATTAACAGTGACTTAGATTGTAGGAGTGCAGGCAACTTTAATTTCCCCTTTATGCTTTTCCAAATTCTCTTTAATAAACATGCATTAGTTTTGCTAGCAGAAAGGAATCATTAAGTATAATGTAGAATTTATGGGTGAAGTGACATGACTGTGGGATTTATGTTAAACTATTTCAGCAAATATAAAAGGTTGGAGGGAGACAGATGAAGCAAAATTGGTAAGATATTGATATTGATACTGAACCCAGATGGCAGGGGCTTTAAGGGTTCATTCTACTAGTCTCCTTTTTTGTAATTTTTGAAAATGCACATAGTAAAATGATGAGAGAAGAAGAAAGAGAAGAAGGGAGGGAGGGAAGAGGGAGAGAGAGGGAAAAAGGGAAGAAAGGTAGTTTGTTAGTTAGTTAGCTAGCTAGTTAGTCAGCCAGCCTTACTGAGTGCCGCAGTTGTCGCTAATGGGCCTGACTGCACACATCCATTGCCTGAAGGAGATGCTAATATTTCTTCAACTGTTTGGACAGTATTAACGCTATAGTGCTTTGAATGGCAACCAGTATTTTGTGTCACTTATGCTTTCATCTTCAATTTTCTTCAGATACAGAAATCCAGCAGTTCATTTTTCCTTCAACATGCACTTTATGCATTTCTTTTAAAAGAAGATTTTTTAATCTTCTTGCCGCTGAATTTATTATAAAATTTTAGAAAGGTGTTAACCAATAAAAATAAAGCAACATGTGTGATGTACACTGTCCAATAAGTAACAATAACACTAAGAATAGAATTCGGACTATGACCTACTGCTTACCATCTATTTCCCGCACATCTTTCACACACAACTTACCTAATATTTGCTTCATTTCCCATGGCGGAAGCAGACAGACTGGTGGTCTACTGGCCTCTTGCATCTCATGTGCTACAGCCTGGGCCCTGGCACAGCCAGCGGGACACCAAGTGCACAGCATAGGCAGTAGTAGCAAATACCACTCTAGACCAGGAGGATGTACTAGGTCTTCTGGGCCACTCATGGCCACCACACTTAGTTATCACTGAATGCCCTGCATGCTGTCCTTGAAAGGGAGGTATTCGTTGTGTTGCATCTAGAAAGAATAGGAAAAAAAAAAAAAAAAAAAAAAAAAAAGCCAGGAGAAGAGAGCTGGATTATTTCCAGTCTTCTTACAAAATTTCTAGCACGTTCAAGCGAGAATTCCAATCACTGCTAGACGGCCTTGGAAGAAGGTCTTCTCTGGATGAAAAATTTTACCAAATACTCAGCTTCATTTAATGTAATCTATAATAAAACTGCTTCATTTAAACTTTTTAAAAATCAGGGAAATTACTAAACTAGACAGAAAGGCAGGCTAGACAAAAATTGGGGTCACCCCAGTCAATCATGGCCATGGATCACCTTGCCTAGAAACCTTCTCATCTGTTTTCTATCCCTATAGTTTAGCCTTTTCCAGAATGACATATAGATGGAATCTTCTAATAGGCAACTTTCTGAGTCTGGCTTTTCTAACTTAGCATCACACATTTGAGATTCATCCATGTTTTTACATGTGTCAATAGTTCATTATTTTTATTGATGAGGAAGTATTTCATTATATGGCTGTACCATAATTTGTTTATCCACTCCCCCATTAAAGAACATATGGCTTGTTTTCAGTTTTTGGTCATTATGAATAGCACTGCTATAAATACTCGTGTACAGGTTTTTATGTGAACATAACTTTTCATTTCTCTAGGTTAACTATCTAAGAGTAGAATTGCTGGGTCATCTGGTAAATGTATATTTAACTTTATAAGAAATTGCCAAACAGTTTTTCCAGAAGGGCTATGCCAGTTTGCATTCCTACCAACAACATATGAAAGTTCCAGTTGCTTGGAATGCTTGTCAGCACTTGGTATTGTCAGGTTTATTTGTTTTCTTGGGTTTTTTTTAGCCATTCTAAATAAGCATGTGGTAGTATCTCATTACAGTTTTAATTTGCATTTCCTTCTGACTATTGATATTAAACTTCCTTCCATGTACTTTTTTGCTGTCTTGTTTGGTGAAGCGTTAATATTTTTCGCCAGTGTATATAACTGAGTGTTTGTTTCCTGATTATTGTTGGAGAGCTCTTTATATATTCTAAGTGCAAGTCCTTTATCACATACGTAATTTTCAGATATTTTCACCCAGTCAGTAGCTCATCTTTTTATGCTCTTAGCGGTGACTTGCTCAAAGCAAAAGATTTTAATTTTGATGTTCATTTTGTCAATTTTTTTCCTTTATCGATCATGCTCTTAATATTATATCTAGAAAATGTTTGCCTAATTTGAGGTCATAAAGGTTTTCTTCTAAAAGTTTTATGGTTTTGTCTTACATTTAGGTCTATGATCCATTTTAATTTTTGCAAAAGTTGTGAGGTTTAGGTCAAGGTTCTTATTGTGTAAATGAATGTTCTATTATTCCAATACCATTTGTTGAAAAGATGACACTTTCTTCATTGCATTGCTTTGCACCTTTGTCAAAAATCAGTTGACGATATTTGTGTGGTTCTATTTCTGTACTCGCTACTCTGTTCCATTTATCTTCGTGTTTTTCCTTTTGTCCATACAACACTCCATTGAGGACTATGATTTTATATTAAATCTTCAGATCAGGGAGTCCTCCAACTTTGTTCATTTTCAAAACTGGTTTGGCTATCTGATTCCCTTTCCATAAAAATTTTAGAATCAGCTTCTTTATATTTACATAAATCCTTTTGATATTTTTCTTGGGATTGCATTAGATCTATATTCAATATGGGAAAAATCGACATCTTAATATTGTCTTCCAACCAATAAGCAAAGTATATTTTTTCATTTATTTAGGTCTTTGTTTATTTTTTCATCAGTATTTCATCATTTTCAGCATACCAAACTTGCATATATTTTGCTTGATTCATTACTAAGGATTTCATTTTTTGGAGCTATTGTAACTGGTCTTATTTTTGAATTTCTATTTACATTGTTCATTGATAGTTGATAGATTATGTGATAGTTTTGTGTATTAACCATATATCTGGCAACATTGCTAAACTTGCTAATTAAATCCAGAGCTTTCTAGAAGATTCCTTGGATTTTCTATGTAGATAATCATGGCATTTGTGAATGGAGACAGTTTTTTTTTTTTTTTCCTTTCTAATATGAATGTTTTTTATTTCTTTTCCTTGCCTTATTGTGGCTAGGACTTCCAGGATGATGTTCCCTTGTTCCTGACCCTAGGGGAAAACCTCTCGGTCTTCCACCATTAAGTATGTTAACTGTGGGTTTTTTGTTGATGCTGTTTATCAGATTAAGGAAATTCTCCTCTATTTCTAGTTTGCTGAATTTTTTTTTAATTTTTTTTTTTTTGCTGCGTCGAGTCTTAGTTGGCATGGGACCTTAGTTGCCTCGTGGCATGTGGTATCTTAGTTCCCCGACCAGGGATCGAACCAGCGTCCCCTGCATTGCAAGATGGATTCTCAACCACTGGACCACCAGGGAGGTCCCCTAGTTTGCTGAAATTTTAAAATATGAATAGGTACTGAATTTTGTCAAATGCTTCTCTGTGTCTCTTAAGATGATGTAGTTTTCCTTCTTTAGTCCGTTAATATCATGGCTACATGAATTAAATTTCAAATATTGAACCAGCCTTCATTCCTGAAATAAACCATACTTGGTCATAATGTGTTTTCCTTTTTATGCATGACTGGATTCAATTTGCTAAAATTTTGAGGACTTCTGTATCTATGTTAATGAAGGATATTGGTCTGTAGTTGTCTTCTCCTGCTATATTTTTGTCTGGTTTTGATACCAGAGTAATACTGGCCTCATAAGGTGAGCCTCCATTTCTATTTTTCTGGAAGACATTGCATATAACTGGTATTGTTTCTTTCTTAAATATTTGATAAAATGAACCAATTCCTCGAAAGACACAAACTGCCAAATTTCACTCATCAAAAAGGTTTTAAATTTATTGATATAAAATTGTTCTTAATGTTTTCTTATAATCCTTTTAATTTCTATAAGGTTACTAGTGATGTCCTGTCTTGCATTCCTGATTTTGGAAATTTGTGTCTTCTTTGTGTTTTTCTTGGTCCGTCTAGGTAAAAGTTTTTCTTTTTTTTTTTTCAATCTTTTCAAAGAACAACTTTGGGCTACATTGATTTTATTGTTTTGAAGCTTGACTTCCTATGGTCATTCCTGTGTCTGCAAAGCATAATGGTCAGCCAGTGACTGGAGAGAGGTAGTACACAACCACCTCAAGCCAGTAAGCCTTCTGTCCTCTGTCAGTGGACCTGCGTGTGGATAGAAGAAAAGTTTCAAAGATCAAGTCATTTTCAAGTCTTCCCAGTCATCACTTTCCACTGGGCCCTTTTGCATCTCCTCTGTGTGTGTGCACAACCTCAGGGTTGGTCAGCACTAGGGCTGGCTTGAGCCCTTTCCTGTCTTGCTGTGCATTCAGGCAGCCTCAGTCAGGAATATTTTGTCTTGCTCACCACCGTGACATCAGACTGGAGCCATCACGTTCACTCACCTACCCCTGAGGTTGTCACTTCCACTGACAACACCAACATCCCTAAATCAAGTGAGCTGCTTTCGACTGTGGTAGAGAAGCTGCCAGTCCTAACTTGGCAAAACCTGGCCCTGGCAGAATCTCTGTGTGGATTGAGCTTTGGGGGTGGGGTGAGGGAGAAATAGGGGCATCCCTAGGCCAGAACACCACAGATTCCCATATTTCTTAGCCAACGTTTAGCGGTGTTACAGGCATAAATGCTACTCAGATTCATTATATCTGTGGTTGGTCTCTGAGTGTCGAATGGGTTTGTTTGTTTGTTTTTTCAACTTGTCCATGCCCATAATTGCTTTTTAGGGACAAAATTTGGCACCCTTCTCACCTGGCCATAGCCAGGAGGAGCCAGTAACTTAGTTTTGAAAAATACAGAAAGAACCTACTAAACCTTAAACTTTTAATTACAGTAAGTCCCCTACATACGAACCTTCAAGTTGTGAACTTTCAAAGATGTGAACATGCGTTCGCATGTCCAATCACGTAAGTTAGTTCATGTGTCTGGTGTACATTGTCATGTGCGTGCACCCCCTACAAGTGGCTGTGCTTTTGTGTACTGTACTGTACAGTACTGTATAAAGTACGGTAGTACAGTATCTTTATTTCAAGCCCAGGATGTCTGGAAGCAAGCGTAAAAGCAGAGGTATATAGCCGATTGTGTTAGTTGGGTACCTAGACTAACTTTGTTGGACTTACTTATGAACAAATTGGATTTAGGAACGTGCTCTCAGAACAGATCTCGTTCGTATGTAGGTGGCATTTTGTGAATGGAGACAGTTTTTTTTTTTAGACTCTTCAGAGCACAGTGCAGTTTATCTGGGGCTGGTGAGAAGGTGCCATAACAGAAGACGAGCTAGAATACTTATTGTATAGCTCTATACATTCTCCTATTTTTAATGCTTACATTTATTTTATGATTATAAGTAGTGTATGTATTTCTTTGAATTCTGTTTTTTAAATTTGTTATTTTATGTATTCATTTCAACGCATTGGCATAACTCACAGAATACCATCATGCTCACATTTCTTAAAGCACTGTACTTTTAAAAGTCTGCAAACACATGATCCTTTCAATTTTGTATGTGGGTTTCGAAGCCAGTTTTGTTCTTTCCAGGTTGCTTACAGAGCTATTCATAAGCTTTGTGAAATAAATATTCTTGTCGCTATCTCAGTGGCTTCTTATAGATTCAATCTCTTACAGATTGTGAAGCAATTCTAATGTACAAAACATATTCTTGACAGGCCTTAAGACCCACACACTTATTATGGTAGTGAGTAACTGCAATATTTATAAAGCCACATTACAATATGTCACTGTGATTTATAATGGTTTGGATACTTGGTACCCTATGCTAGATACAGAGTTTCATAATATACCTTGCTCTTCTTATAAATTCTACATGTCATTTATATATCTAGCTTTATTGATATCTATTCACCTATATATAATTAAAGTGAATTGAAATCATTGACATTGATAATCAATATTTTATGATAAGCCTAGAGATAGCTGGATATATTCTGGGTATCACAAAACTAAATGTGATCATTACAGTATAAGTGTTAACACTTCTGCTTTTCAAGACATACTAATCCTATATTGGATAAAAAATGCTTTAGACCAAAAAGCACCTAGAACTAGGATTCCATGTTTCCTAAAATTTCATGAAATAATATATTTCCAAAACTATTAATTCTCCACTACACACCTATTATTGAACATGCTAAAGTCATTGTGTCTTACTTTCTATTTTCCACTCGGTTACAGCATAAATCAAATTGATTTGGTGTGGCCTAGTGGTAGCACATGATAATGTACCAGAAAAGAAGTGTTTTAGGAAAAGCAAAAGAAACATGAAGAGGTGACAGTTTTTCTTTTAAATTCATATGCAGTAATAAAGATATCAATGCTACCTATGGATATTACAGAAGTTTTTTTAAAGGCTCTTTATAAAATTCATGTCTTAGTCCTCTAAACATATTCCATTAATGAACAGCTGTTTAAGGTTCATCAAAATAAATCCTTACTGTAATTTAATACATTGGCTCCTCCAAATCAGCATGTTGTAGGCTTCATTTAGGTTTTTTAAAAAAATCAATTACACGGATACTGGAGAAGAGATATGACTCGTGGGCAGTTCCTGTGAAACTGAAGAATTGACTGCAAACTCGATACGAACCAGCCCATGAAATGTGGATGGCAAATGCGGAGTCTGACCATGAGAGATACTCTTGCTGTGCTGGCACTGGTGCCAGACACGTGAGGGCCCCAGGCTGAGGCCCAGGCACACACTAGAGCCAAACACAGGGGCCAACCAAAGGAGGTGGGAGAACTGGGCAAAGAAACTGAGTGCGTTTTAACCTTGAAGATAAAAAATTGTAGAGAGATTTGAGAGCAATCTTTGAATATTTGATGTGTGCTTGTGACAGGTTCTGTTCTATGACCTTCCCACCATCCATTCTTGCCACCCTACCCCCTTCCTCCCTACTAACCAATCAGATCTGCTTAGAATGCCTCAGAGACCCCTCAGTCTCAGGAAGAGGAAGCCCCACCCATGCCCTGAGATAGAATCATGATGGGTCTAAACCAGCCATAGTAATAATTCCCCATGGCCAGTGACCGGTTTAGGGATAACCACGTACCCAATTCTGGCTAAGGAGAAAGGTGAATCAGGCTTTCAGGCTTTCCTCATCCTTTAAGAAGGAAAGAGTTGACTGGCCTGTCTTTCACTTCCTTCTTTTTTTCCTACTGGAGAATACAGCAGAAATCACACTCAGAATGGCAGTGTAGAAAGATAGAAAGCACCTGTATCCTTGAGAGCTCCAACAGCTGGACTGTCTACCTGCAGGTATTTTGCTTTGTGAGAAAGCCAAGCTCCTATGTGTTTGATCACAGTAGTTAGGTATTCTGTTCATTGTAGCCAAACACACTCCTAGCCGATGTCATGGAAGAAAAATATATTTGATCCTCACATTCTAGAAGGCAAAACTAAAACCACAGAGTGTGAGTTACAAAATGGAAGATTTGGGGTCAGTATCATAAATCATTTTCTGGCAAATAGAATTGCTGGAACACGAGGTTGCCCCTGGAATCAATGATCCCCCCATCACAAACACAGTCAAACAGAAGGTGGCTGACTGCCCAAGAAGGAATATCTGCATGAGTTGGGAGGTTCCAAGGTCCCTTTGAACTCTAATACTTTGGCTTTATAGTTGAAAAAGACACTATTGATATTTGCTAGTCATGTATGAGAAAACTGGCTTTAAAAGAGTGACAAATTACCAATTATTTTTCTAGATTGCTCAGGATTAAGAACAATGCCTTCCTGATATCAGATCTCTTGATATTTGAAAATATACAGATTCTGTTCCAAGGTTCTTTCATCTTGGCATTTGTGTTGAACCAGTCAAATAACGTCCCATGATTTGTTGCAGTGGATTGTTTTTAAATTAAAGACCAACTGTTTGAACAAGACTGTTCTGGTCAAATTCCCATTGTGAGGATACTGCCTCTGCTCTGAATGAGTCACCTCATTCCTGACTGCTGAATGCCAAATGGGCTCGTCTTCTGTTATGGCACCTTCTCACCAGCCCCAGATAAACTGTCCATTACTGCACTGTGCTCTGAAGAGTCTATTAACTTCTTCCTTTAATCATGCTCCAGGATGCTCTGTGAGCAACTACTTCCGTATATTATAACCCAGGCTCTGCACATGGTCAACAGGGCAGAGGCAACATTTCAACGCCACATCCTGGTTACTTTCTGGAAATTCATTGTGGATTACTTTAATGTTAAGTTTGACTTACAAGATGTGACACTGAGAAAATCATTCATGAACTTGTAATTTTGAGTGCTTGTCTTCACTTGGGTCTCACAATGTTTATTGAGCAACAGCTATGATAATGGTGGTTCTTTGCAGAAACTCAAAAACAACGAAAATAGAAAGCACGGTAGAATAAGGGAGATGAGAGAAGTAACAGCAATGATGCTTTTTGTTTGCAACACTTTTCATTTTGTAAGTCAGGACAGACTTTATTATTCCCATTTTATAGATGAGGAAGTTGAGGCTCAAAAACTTACAAATAGGGGCTTCCCTGGTGGCGCAGTGGTTGAGACTCTGTCTGCCAATGCGGGGGACACGGGTTCGAGCCCTGGTCTGGGAAGATCCCACATGCCGCGGAGCGACTAGGCCCGTGAGCCACAACTGCTGAGCCTGCGCGTCTGGAGCCTGTGCTCCGCAACAAGAGAGGCCGCGATAGTGAGAGGCCCGCGCACCGCGATGAAGAGTGGCCCCCCACTTGCCGCAACTAGAGAAAGCCCTCGCACAGAAACGAAGACCCAACACAGCCATAAATATAAATACATAAATAAATAAATAAATAAATAAATAAATAAAATTAAAACAAACAAACAAAAAAACAACTTTCAAATAATTAACTACAAACAGGCCAAATGAGACAGTGCCCTTTAGAGGTACAGGCCCACTACTTCTTACCTGAAACCTCGGGCCCACTTGCATGTAGGAATTTTTCAGACTCTAGACAGATAATGGAGTTCATGTACCATTTATTAACTAACACCCACATCAGAGTCTGGGCATCCCTCAGTCATCATACACATTAATATGTTTCTGCAGCAAAAATGTATGAATATTCATATTAGTGAGATAACAACTATACAGGGCTTCAGATCAGCTAGGTCAGGTTTTGCAGCCAAGTAACTTACATAAAATTTTTCCATTTTCAGAGCTAAATTTTGGATTTCAGAAGCTCAGAGAGGGATCCATGGGCCTGTTCCGGCGGCAGAGAGCTAGTCCACTGGGGATGGAGAACTGGATTGTGGGAGAGTTAACGAGGGAAATGACATCTTAGCCAGACCTGGAAGAACCATCAGGGTTTCAAAAACTGAAGACGTAATGAATATACATCTTCTATAAACGGAATCAGCAAGCACTAAACGGGAGAGGTGGTGCAGGAAAGGCACTTCAGGTCATCACACGCTGGCTCCAGGTGATGTGTGTACAGCCTTGAAAGGCCCTGCAGCCCCCTAGGGTGACCAACCTTCTGGGTCAGCCCAGGCTTCTCCTGCCTTTAACACTGAAAGTCCTATGTCCCAGGAAGCCTCGAAACCCCGGATGCACAGGGATGGTTGATGAGCCAGTAGCCCCATGATCCATTTTCTCTGTTGATGAGGGTCCCAGTCGGCAGGACTCAGAGCTGCCGTTTGGATTTGTGCTGTCCACGAGAGCCCTCGGCAGTGCTGGGCTTCCCAGCTCAGGCCTCTTCTGAGCGGGTCCCAGGCCCAGGCCATGGAGCCCTGGAGCAGCCAGACCCAGAGCCTACCAACAAGCATATAAGGATTTTAAATGTAGAACGTGGAAATACAGCATTTTTTTCTTTTTTTTAAAATAATTTTTATTGGAGTATAGTTGATTTGCAATGTTGTGTTACTTTCAGGTGTACAGCAAAGTGAATTAGTTATACATACACATTTATCCCCTCTTTTTTAGATTCTTTTCCCATATAGGCCATTACAGAGTGTTGAGTTCCCTGTGCTATACAGCAGGTTCTTATTAGTTATCTATTTTATGTATAGTAGTGTGTATATGTCAAACCCAAGAAATACAGCATTTTAAGTCACTTTTTTTCTGTATAACTAACCCATTCTTGGTAAGGAGACTCTTTGTTTGAGTAACACCTAGATGGATTATTTAGGGAAACTTTTGTTGCTGGTTGTTAGTCAAGAGTGGCAAGGAAGGCCGGCAAATCCACACCAACAAAAGCAAACTTCAGTCGAAAACCTGAATGTTTGGGAATATCCAGATGTTTAGTGTCCTGCGGTCTCGGCCTCAACGTTGATCATTTGGAATTAAGCGGAGGGGATGAGGCAATGCTCTTAGAGCATTTCACACACAAAAATGTAAAGCTGGACTTAATATAGCAAAATGATAAAAGCCAAATCCAGATAACATTTTCTCCAGAAGAAGCAAACATGCCCGAACAACTTGGCTAACACCTATGTTTAGTCATGAGGATGATACTAATTACCACCAAGTGGTTTTGGCCTTTTATTAATAGGATATCATGGTGTTTCCTGTCCCTAGTTTCCCAGAGGATGGACTAAGAACTGTCACCACATTCTACACACACCCGCCTGAAGCCGGTACAGGGCCGCCTCCCAGGGGCTCCAGCGTGGACATGACAGAACTCCGCCAAACTCCTCCCCGATCCTACACGGCCTCACAGCGCGCATTGATAGGAGCTGTTCTGATTCCAGTGGTGACCAAGCTGTACATACCCTTTAAGTGACACAACCATTATTTACAAATGAGGGTGTGTCTGCTTTAAGACATTTCTGTAATTTTCAGAAATAATCATAACCACAACCTTGGGCAACACAAATGAGAAAAACTGAAAGAAGATGCAATATACGCTAACAAAGCAGGCTTTACAAGATCTGATGTGTTTGGCACCATTTCATTTTCAAGAAGAGAATTGGTGACACTGAGTTTAATTAAATGAGGTAGGGAGGAAAATAAGAAAGACCTAATATATTACAAAATATCTAAGTATTCATAATAACTGCAATGAAAAAATAAAATTGACAACATCTAAATAATATCCATGGAACTCTTTACCAACTTTGAGAACATTCCCCCGCCCCCCCGACACTGATAAATAGTAAAAGTCAAAGGATCGCTTATTATCTTGTCCATTCATTCATTCATTTACTCATATATTCATTTAACAAATATTTATTCAGAGCCTACTGTGTGTCAGACGCCAGGGTAGAGTGTTGAAAATACAAAAAGTTCACACTCTAGCAGGAGAGATGATCTAATAAAGATAATCATGGAATCAACTGGTGAGTGATGTAACTTAATAACAGTATTTCCCACTTGGAGATAACTTTATGATTTACAAGATTCTTTCATATCTTTTTGTATCTTTCTGCATCATTACATTTAAGGCATGTCTCTCATAAGCAGAATATGGTTGGGCATATTCTTCAATACAATCTGAGATTTCCCGTCTTTTAACTGAAGAATTTGTTTACTGATACTATAACTTATTTCTAACATCTTATTTTGTGTTTTCTGTGACCACATTTCCTGTATCTTTTTCTCCAAGTTCCTGTCTTGTATGGGATTAAGCTTCATTTATTCTTTTTTGTTTCCTTTTCCTGATGTGAATTTATAAATTATACTTCTATTATTTTACTAAGTTACTACTAAAAAGTTTCAACATGAACACATAATAAAATCAAAAGTCACCAATGGCTGTATCCTCCTTCCAAACAAAGCAAGAGGCACGCACCCCTCCTGCCAGCCATATTCTTATCTGGTGTCTTAGTCCCACTTTATTTTTAACCCTCTCCCATTAGTCAGTACTATTGCTACCTGCTTGGGATTGTTGTTCTTTTTACATCAATGCTTATTTATTTGACAAATATGTTTACTAATGTCTTTGTTCTCCACTGGTTTCAATTTCCTTCTTACTGAAATACAGGCTGCCCTGAAAACTGATTCTTAGATTAACATTTTCCTGTTTTTAATCCCCAAACTTCATAAGACTTACCTATTTCCAAATACAATGTGGTGGGGTTTTTTTGTTTTTGTTTTTTGGCTAGTGTTTTTATAGAAAAAGTGTATGTACATCTCAAAATCTAATTAACACTTTTTAAAATAGATATATTTATTTGTTTATTTTTATTTATTTTTGGCTGTGTTTGGTCTTTGTTGCTGCGTGCGGGCTTTCTCTAGTTGCAGCGAGGGGGGGCTACCCTTCGTTGCAGTTCGCGGGCTTCTCATTGCGGTGGCTTCTCTTGTTGCGGAGCACGGGCTCTAGGTGCGCAGGCTTCAGTAGTTGCAGCACGTGGGCTCAGTAGTTGTGCCTCACGGACTCTAGAGTGCAGGCTCAGTAGTTGTGGCACACGGGCTTAGTTGCTCCCCTGCGTGTGGGATCTTCCCAGACCAAGGCTCAAACCCTTGTCCCCTGCATTGGCAGGTGGATTCTTAACCACTGCGCCACCAGGGAAGTCCCTAATTAACACTTTAAACAAAGCAATGTGAAAGAAGAGTCTGTAGTTTTATTCCAAATTCAACTGGTAGAATTGTGTGAGGATAGCCATGCAGCCTTGCCAAAAAAAAAAAAAAAATAACGAATAAAAAATGAACAAACAAACAAAAAACCAAAAATGAATTGGGAATTCCCTGGTGGTCCAGCGGTTAGGACTCCACTGCAGGGGGCATGGGTTCAATACCTGGTCGAGGAACTGAGATCCCACATGCCGGGTGGCAAGGCAAAAAACAAACAAACAAACAAAGAATCGTGTGAGGACATATTGAAAAGTCAGCAAAGTGTGCATCTGCACGTTATGGGCACTAAAGAGGTGTATCGCAGTGAGGCTTCCAAACAGGTGTTTGCTAATAGCCATACTCACTATTCTGTAATCAGGAAGTGATGCTTTAAGCATTTGTCTATTTAAGCTTTTCATGATTATTATAGGTCAATGTTTTGCTTGCTTTGGTTGTATTTTAGGAAAGTAGTGAGTAGTTTGGGGTTGGTATATAATAAACTATCAAAAGAATTTTTCCCATTTCATATAATGGGAAATAGGCTTGGCAGTATTTTCATTTAGAATGTCTGATTTTCAGAAACAAATTACCAGATTTAAGTGGGCAATGCATGTCTATTTTTAAGTAGCTCTTTTTTAAATTTTTTTAAAATTTATTTATTTTATTTATTTATTTTTGGCTGTGTTGGGTATTCGTTGCTGCACGCGGGCGTCCTCTAGTTGCGACAAGCGGGGGCTCCTCTTTGCTGAGGTATGCAGGCTTCTCATTGCAGTGGCTTCTCTTGTTGCGGAGCACGGGCTCTAGGCATGCGGGCTTCAGTAGTTGTGGTGGGTTCAGTAGTTGTGGCTCGCAGGCTCAGTAGTTGTGGCACACGGGCTTAGTTTCTCCGCGGCATGTGGGATCTTCCTGGACAAGGGCTCTGAATCCGTGTCCTCTGCATTGGCAGGCAGATTCTTAACCACTGCGCCACCAGGGAAACCCTAAGTGGCTCTTTAATAGATTCTATATTATCTGCAATGTCTTCATTTTACTTTCACTTCTGAATAACTTAGCTGGGTACTCATTCTAAGTTGACTGTTTTGCCTTCCATAATTTAACGATATTATTCCACTGTCTTTCGGTATTACATCTGAGAATTCTGTTCTCAACTGATTATCATTCCTTTGTAGGTAATCTGTCTTTTTCCCCTGGATTCTTTTAATATTTTTGTTGGTTATTGGCTATTGTGCAGTTTCTATTGTGATGCATATAAGTGTGGATTTGTATTTGTAATATTCTGCTCAGAACCCAGCCGATCATTCAATATACACTTATTGTGCATCTACTACATGCCAGATCCAGGCACTAGGAACCAGCAGAAAGCAATTCAGACAAAGTCCCATGTTCACGCAGCTTACTTTCTGGTGGGAGAAAACAGGAATTAAACAACAGTCCCATACAAATACATTATGTCTGGTAGTGATAAGTGCTATGGAGAAAAATTAATTAGGGTATGGGCATAGTGAGTTCTGGGGAAGCACTATATGAGGGATCAGGAAGCCCTTTTTGACTAAATGACATTTAAGCAGATACTGATGAAAAGGGGGACATGCCGATTGTGTAACTATCTGGGGAAAGAGCATTATGACTGAAAATACAGTGTATGCAAGAGCCCTGAGGTCAGAGCATGCCTGGTGTGCGGTCAGGGAATAGCACAGAAGCCACTGTGGCTAGACAGAAGTGAGAGAGAGAATGGGAGTGGATCAGGTCAGACAAGTGGAGAGGTGGGTAATGCACATGGACCCTACAGTCCGTTTGTAAGGACTTTGGAAAGGCTGTGGGAAGCCACCAAAGTCTTCAGCAACAGAATGCGATGTATGTCTAAAAGTCTCACTCTGTGTGCTGTCTGGAGAACAGACATTTTATTATGTAGAGAAGCAAGGATGGAAGCAGGATGACCAATCAGCAGGCCATCGTAGTGGTCCAGAAGAAAGAAGATGGAGATCTGAACGGTGGCAATAGTGGTGGAGGTGTTGAGAAGTGGTCAACTTCTGGAGATATTTTGAGGGTAGAACTAAAAACATTTGCTGAATTAATTGTGGGGTATGAGATAAAAAGATCACACCAAATTTTGTGAACCAAGTAATTGAAAGAATGGAATAGGCATTTTCTAAGATGGGAAACTTTAAAGTAGAACAGTTTGGCAGAGCAGGGGAAATCAGGAGTTTCCTTTTGGATACGTTAAGTTTGAGATGTGTATTAGACATCCAAGTGGTGCAGTAGTATAGGAAGTTGGAAATAGAAACTTTTAAGTTCAGAGGAGAGGTCCCAACTGTAGATATAAATCTGGGGAGTTGTCAGCATTTACCACGTACAGCCACATGCGGGGATGGGATCGCCTTAGAGAATAAAAAAAGAGACTAAGCCTTTGATGACTCCTCCACTTAAGGTCAGGAGATGAAAAGGAACCAGTAGAGGATACTGGGAAGGACCAGCCAGAGCAGTATGAGGAGGACCAAGAGAGAGTGATGCCTTCGGGGCTAAGTGAAGAAAGCATTTCAAAGCGGGGGGAGCAATGGACTGTCAAATGCTGCTGATTATACATGTGAGGAGAGATTATACATGTGAGATTGCACTGTTGGATTTAGCAACGTGGAGTTTGTGGGTGGCCTCTTGGTGGACAGATGGAGAGGAAATTCTGACTAGAGGGGCTCCAGGAAACACTAGGAGGGGAGAGGGTGTAGATGGGGAATACAAGCAACTCTTTGAATGAGTGTTGTGAAAAGAACAGAGAAATAGAATAGCATCTGGAGGAGGGTGGGGGACAAGAGAAGTTTGTTTTATTTTACCATGACATGTTATTGCAGTATGTTTGTTTGCTGACAGTAATAAGATTGCTGAGAGGGAAAAATTGATTGGGAGAGGGTAGGAGAGAGAGAACAATTGCTGAAGAGAGACTGTGCTGCTTTGTTCTGTGGACTCAATTTTTTCTTCATTTCTAAAAGACTATCAGCTTCTCTGTCTTCAAATATTAATCTCCTTGATTCTCAAAATACCTTCATTCCAGGACCCATAACTGGATACGTACTGGGTCTCCTTAGCCTAGCATCCATATAGCTAAATGATTCTTCAAATGTCCATTTCCTTATCTTTCTGTGCTATATTCCAGGCGATTTCTTCAACTCTACCTTTGAGTTAAATAATGCTCCCTTTGACTATGACTAATTTGTTCTTCAACCCATCCACTGAATTCTAAATTTCTATATTTTTCATTTTTACAATTTCTATTTTATTTTTCAAATCTACTTATTCTTTTCTTATAAGGTCATTTTCTTTCTTACTATTTCTATAATTTATTTCTCTTCATTTTAAACATTTTTATCTTATGTCCCTTTCAGATTGTTCCATTTTCACAGATTCTTGGGAGCCAGTATTCTCATTTATGGCATCTGGAAACTTTGCATCATGGTGGCCTTGTTTCTCACAGAATTTGTGGGGTTTTTTTAGCTTATCTTCAGCCAAACTTGTTTTTCAGTAGGAGTTCTATGCACCCTTACTTGGGCAAAGGTCCCTTTGAAGAAATGTTTATCTTTGCTTCTATTAAACCAGAGTTTTTAGTCTGACCCAAAGATACTGTTTTTACAGCCCCTCTGGAAGGTTGCGAGCGCTTTGAGTGTCCCATATTGAGGGGCTAGTCCTCAAGGCCATGCCTTGTCACCGTGTAAGCACTAACACCCCCAGTGCCCAGCTCCTGAGACGACATCCACGTCCGTTACGCCCACAGGTCATCTTAGTGTCAGCTATAGTTCCCTCCTCTCTGAGTCCCCTTTTTGTTTTTGAAACCCAAGACTTTCCCTTTCCTTGCAGTTCAACTGTATATTTTAAAGTATTTTCTGAACACTTTTTTCACCTAACATTTTTGTTTTTGCAACAGGAGAAATGCCTGCATAGGGTTAATCTTCCAAATACGGTAAACTCAGAAGTCCAGCACAAAATACTGGTCCCAGAGCACTCGGACTAAACTCAACATTGAAAGTGGCCTCAAAATTCTTCTCAACCCAGAAACAAGTACCAATTTGTCAGAGTTAACATGCGAAATGAAAACTTTCTCCATCCCTGTGATACTACGGAAAGAGCAATTACTTTTTTCTCCCCTCAGGCAATTCAGGAAAAATTCAGTAACAGATCTCCATGGATCCTTAGAGAGAATTCCTGATTCCCAGCTTTTAGCCATATTTTTTTTCAAACTAGGGGGGTGTCTAAATGAGGATCAAAATAATAGTAAGGAGGGACATTCCCTGCATTGTACAGCTGGATGCTCTGTGGACCAGACGGCTTGCTTCCTCTAGCGTGCTTAGACTTCATGAAAACGAAAACCTAACCCTGCCTTGGAAGTATCGAGAAGGAGAATGCTGGTGTTTTATGCAGGAAGAACTAAGCAGGTTTTAAACATTTGGAGCATAAGAAGTCATTGATTTCGTGGATTTTATTATTTTTATGTTTGAATAGATGGCCTTTAATGTATTAAAGAACCTTATATTAGGTTAAGAAGTTACAGCACATAAACATTTTAATATGTGCCCGGTAATACTCCTATATTTTTACCAGCCAATGTAACATAGAGATAGCAATTATCCCACTAATCTTCTCTGTTTATAAAGTTGTTAGTATTTTAAAATCTGGGACAGAAGTTCCACTTTGCAGCATAGATAATCCCATTCTATTCTCTTTAATATATTTCCAGCTCTACTTATAACTCGAGTTTTACTGAAAGTGGAAATGTCATTAGGAGCTAAAACATTATGTTAAATAATCAACATGCAAAATAATCTTAATAATAATAATGCAATAATCAACATGTAAAACAAAAACATTATTTAATTTTTAATTTAATTACCTAAAACTACAAGGTATTAAAGATTGTAATTATGAAGACTGTACAAATGTGTGAAAAAAATATCAAAAATCTTAAATAAGTTCATGAAAATGGGTGCAAAAATGTCCTCTGTCTGCTGTAACATACTATAACACTAAATAAACACTAAATAACATTAAAGTGTTATGACAGAATGAAGAAAGGTAAGCCTCAAAATTATACTTCTCCTCTATTGCAATCATGTAAAAATCTATGTTTAAATATCAATAAATAGAAATATAGTTTGGAAACGTATTTTAAATAAAATTATTTTAATTAAAAAATATTCTTGGGAATTCCCTGGTGGTCCAGTGGTTAGGACTCCGTGCTTTCACTGCCCAGGGCCCGGGTTCAATCCCTGGTCAGGGAACTAAGATCCTGCAAGCCATGTGGAGCAGCCAAAAAAAAAAAAAAAAAAAAAATTCTTAAAACTATTGACTACAAGAAAATGTATCAAATGGTAATAGTGGTTCTCTATGGGCATTTTTCTTTCTTTTTGCCTGCCTGTTTTTCCTATATTTTTTTTCATGAGCTTGATTATTTGAAAACCTTTTTCAATTGAAAAGAGTCTATTTGCAGTAGAGGGCATCTATACTATCTTGGACTTAACATAAGTGGTTCATCCTTACGTGTAGTAATCATGCACGTTCTGA
The DNA here is from genome assembly GCF_028021215.1 of Eschrichtius robustus. Classification (NCBI taxonomy): domain Eukaryota; kingdom Metazoa; phylum Chordata; class Mammalia; order Artiodactyla; family Eschrichtiidae; genus Eschrichtius; species Eschrichtius robustus. The sequence continues at coordinate 39,613,162 of NC_090837.1, read as the reverse complement.
TATTGCTTCCAAACTCATGGCCCAGCGTTGCTCTGTTAGGAAAAACATCACCTATGTGAAGCAGTGTGACTCAGCTGCTGACTTTTCTCCAAACCCGTTTCCTTCTCTCCTGGCACACGGCTAGATGTCTTCCCAGCACACGCCACAGGTAGGTGTGTACCTGTGACCAAATTCTAGACAATGGATCTGAGAAGAAGTAGCTGGTACCATTTCCAGAAAGGCCCACGATAGCCTTTCCACGTGCAATGCTGCAGGCTCTTCTCACTCCTTGGGCATCATGGAGATGAGCACCGTGATCCCGGAGACCTCACATGGACGATGTGCCCGGACGTGACAGGCCTCACAGCCTGCCCACCTTCGCTGCTTGGAGAAGGGCTGCCCGCTGATCAGAAATACTCATTTCCGATCTGATGCGAGCAAGACGTTAAGTTCTGATTGTGTTAAGCTACTGAGATGGGAGTGTCTGCAAAAGAAGAAAAAAGAAAAGAAACGCTCAACTAAAGGAAAAAGAGATGAGGAATGACAATGAATTCAGTTTGAAAGTACAATAAAAGTCAACTTTGAATAATTGGATCTCTACAGCTATTCCACATCAGTGGTGTTTATATAAGAGTAGTTTCCTCCAAAGTCTTCAGCAACTCATGAATCACGGTGCTTATCCTCACCCAGAGACAGCTATGGGGACAAAGGGAAAGAGCCTGCGATGGGAGTGAACTCCCATGGGCCCCCATGCTCTCGCTTCAACCTTTATCCTTGCCAAGGGAGCCCTGGGAACAAGCAGGATATCATCCCCAGGTGTGAGGAGGCTCCCCACTATCTTTACTTCACCCCAAAACTTGGATATTCAATACTCAGATATTACCAGAACCCCCGCCATTCTTGGACTCATCCTGCATTAAATATCTGACAACCACGAGCAGCCTGTGTTGTGTGACTATAGTGGAGACGTATCCACAAAAGACCTGGGTCCCGGGCCCCATAGATAAACAACGCTGAAGCTTGCACAGAGCCCCTAAATCTCCCTCTGACTGTTTTTCATCTGCAAAACAGACGTCAAGAAGATTATGGGCCACTTACCTCACGGAGCTGTTGTGAAGGGCAAAGTGAGATCATAGGCTTAAATAAGATGCGAGGTATTGTATTTATTTCTAGAACTGGCAGAAATACAAAACTAACTGACTTCCTAGCCTTGAGGAAGTTGCCTGAATACTGTTTCATATGGACTTTTATCCCAAGGATTTTGAAGATCCCTCAAACAGTTCCCTGCTTTGCCTAAATGAGCCAGCGACGGTCCATCTCTTTGGCCAACGAGAGGTTAATATAAATCTGGGACCCTGCTTTAAACAGTTACAAATTCCCATCCTCATCTTGATTTTCTAAAATTAATTTTTATTGGGGTATATAGTTGATTTACAATGTTGTGTTAGTTTCTGCTGTACAGCAAAATGAATCAAGTTATACATATACATATATCCACTCTTTTTTAGATTCTATTCCCATATAGGTCATTACAGAGTATTAAGTAGAATTCCCTGTGCTATACAGTAGGTTCTTATTAGTTATCTATTTTATATATAGTAGTGTGTATATGTTAATTCCAATCTCCCAGTTTATCCCTCCCTGCTTTCCCTCTTGGTATCCATAAGTTTGTTTTCTACATCTGTGACTCTATTTCTGTTTTGTAAATAGGTTCATTTGTACCTCATATTGATAAATCCACCACTGCACTGGACTGGAATACACAATAGTTACTATGTTAATAGGTCTTCTGCAAAGTATTTCCTGTTCTTATTTAATGTCCGGGAACATCATACACGTCTCAGAGGTTAGAATGGCACATCTCTTTCCCTGGATCACCTTGTTGCTGTTACATGTCACTCTTCTCTATCATGTTCTTTGCCTCTACTTTAACACAGTGTCCCCAAGTCCTAAAAGTGTTCAGCTCACCCATGTCACCGAGAGGCCAGATTTGCAAGGATGCTTGCAGGGGAATGCAGGAAGTTCAAATTTGGCTGTGCTATTAAGTGCATTTAGAGGAACACTAGTTCATGGTCACATTCAGTACAGCTGCTTGATGTATTAACTCACATTCAGGAGTCCAAAATTTCATGTGTGGCTGCTTCCTGTTTCCAGTTTGCAAGGAACCTGTCAGATTTCTCTGCAACTGCACAACAGCTCGAGGTGGTGAAGTGGCTGGTGAACCCTCTCTGTTGTTTGAAGTTTGGAACAGGACGTTTCTTCACCCTGAGCTTCTGCAAGGCTCTGACAAGCAGACAAGAAGACAGATGAGCCGGCATGTGGAAGAGACCTCTTCCCTGGGTTTAAGTCCCTTGCAGGAGAGCAGGACACTGAACTTGAGGTTGATTCACACACGGCCTATCTTAGTGAAAATTTTCTCATAACAGTCATGATCTAGAGCTGCATGCTGCTGTCTAGGGGGATTTAGAAAGGACATAGGTTGATGCCTAAACTTGGTGCTATTCCATGATGGTTAAGAGTGAGAAGAAACAAAAAGTCCAAGAAAGCTGAAAGAAGAGAGAGAGAGAGAGAGAGAGACGGCCGACACGCCTGAGAACTGATTGAGACAAGTCTTAACCCTGATTTGCTTGACTTGACGGTCAGAATTATACACGTCAAAGAGGTGGCTGTGTGTGGCTTGGATGCGGTTGGGCATCATTCAGTTATTTTTCAAAGGCAGAGTGCTCTACAGACACTGAAGCCACATTTCCTGGGTTTAAGTCAGGGCTGGTCCCTAACCTGCAGGTCACTTAAGCTCTGTGCCTCGCTTTTCTCATCTGTAAAATGAGCATCACAGGTGCGCTTACTTCACAGAGGATTAAAGTAAATCAGTGCAGACAGAGTGCTTGGAACGGTGGCTGCAGGCACCGTTTACAATTGTCACCATTCACTGCGCTTGTCAGGGACTTGGCCAGTGAGCTCTGCCATTTCTCCATTTTAACAATGTCTCTTGATTGTGGCAAGGAACTGACGGATCCAAGACGAGCAGGCAGAGAAGAGGGAAGGAAGCAGGGCACAGGGTGGTGATGGGAGAGGATCCAGGAGATCCCACTGATTTAACTCCACTTGACATTTAGTGAGCACTTACTCGCCAGGCATGCACTAGCCCAGGGGGGTTCGAGGATGAACTAGACTCAGGCTCAGTCACTGAACCGAATCCCAGCTCAGCCGGACTCGTTCCTCACCGCCATACCCATCTCTACCTCTAGCCCCTTGCAAAGCTGGTGCCCCTTCATCTCCCACCATCCAGACCTTACCTGTCCTTCAGAGACAATCCCCTGACCCCTGTCTCCCGTGGTTCACTGCAGTCTTTCCGGCCACCCACCCCCCCAATCTCTCTGTGTTCAGGGACACCTCAGCAACTGCAGTCACTTGATATGAATTTGAGGAGGATGACAGATTAGTAGAGAAAAGATTTCATGTCTTGCTACTCACCCTAAGTGGACTTCTCTGTCTCCCTCCTCCCTACACGCACACACACACACACACATGCATGCACACACACGCACACAAGCACACGCACGCACGCATGCTCACACGCGCACACACAGCCATAAGCCAGGTTGCAGAGGAAAGGCCCAGACCTTGACAAAGTTGCTCTGTTTCTTTGAGCCTCTTTGCCCCATGATACTATGTACCTACCTTGAGGGGCAGCTGGGAGGATTGAATGTGCCTCGTTCATACTAAGTGCTCCCTTCATGGTAGCTTTTCTCAGAACCATTTAATAGATCTGTTTTCATTTCTTGATGGGCTTTGCCACTGACTTTTCAGTAGGAAATCGTATGGGAGGCAGTTCAAAATGGTGCTCTAAAGTCATTTCTGTTTCTTGGCTGTGTGGCCCCAGGCAAGTGACATAACCTTTTTCTGACTTCATTTCTTTATCTATAAAATTGGAATAACAGGGGCCCAGCTCACTGAAGTTTTGTGAGGATTAAATGAGATCACGTATGCAGGCACTCAGCACAGGTGCTGGCATATCGTAAGTGTCCAGTAAATGTTAGCAGTTATTATTATTATCATTATTATTATTACTGTCGTTATTATTAAGGCTGAGCAAGAAGCGGAGGACAGTTGACGCCACTAACAGAGATGTGCTTTGAGCAACCTTCATGTGCTGAGGAAAATCCTCCTTTGGCTTTCATTTCTTACACTGTCCAGTGGACAGTTGGAGTTATCTGCCTTGTGGACAATTTATTCTAAGAAGCACTTATTCAGCGTGCTGATGGCGTTTGATCTCCCTGCTTTTGACTTGCAGAACATCAAGAGGAAAACACTGTGTGATGTGTATGTAATGATATTGTGGTTTCCTTCTAAATCTAATGGAGCAGGAAAGATAATACCATGTTTAATGCAGACTTCTGTGTAGCTGTCTGAAGGAGGGTTCCAAGCCCTAAAACCAACACCGTTTACCCAATTGCCTTTGAAGAAATGTAACTGTTAATCATAAAGCGGAAAGAATCTTTGGGAAAACTTTATCAGTATGATCAGCCTATTAGTCTAACATGGTCTGATCCATTTACTCAGGCACATTAAGTGCTTCTGGGTTAACCCTTGCTGGTACTGCTCTTCTCCAGTTGGGGCGACATGTCCTTATGGGCTGTTCTTACATAGAATGTGAAGGATATGCCATCACCTTGTGCAAAGAACGAAAAGAACATCCTGGTATCGGTTCCAGCAGTTCCCTGTGTTTTCGTTTCCAGCAAATACCAAGTCCTTCCATCTTTCACCAGCCTGTACGTGGGGAGAGATGAACAAAATGTTCTGATGTGTAAGCTTCTTTCAAAACGTCTACCAGGGAAGCAACTTGAGCGATTGCGCAGGGAAGGTGTGGGCGTATTATCCTGGTCATGCTTAAGGAACTTGGAAAATAGAGTCAGAAAATGGGGGTGGGGTGGGTGGAGAGTTATGGCAGAGATAACTTGGCAGTGGAACAAAAGCGAACCAACGAAAACAGCACAACCTGAGAGAGGAATCGAAGAGGCCGGCAGAGAAAGGGGACATCAAATTGACAACTTAGCCAGAAATCTGGACACTGGAAGACGGGGTCACGCCCCGGACTGAATTTATTGCTGCTTTCCTTGTTAACTCGCCTCATGTTTAAAGTCAAAACTGCCACAGGGATTTTATCTTCGTAATTTGTATGATCTGCCTCAAAATCCGAACCCTGAAAGAAGTCTCCTCAGCTTTGAGGTTCTTACCCGAAGTGAGGAGAATGATGCCGTTCCCATCAGAGGGAAAAAAAGCAGAGGATTTAGGGATGCTGAAATCGATTTTTTTTTTTTATTTTAAGGTAGTGGCTTTGAAAGGAGGTTCTGAATGCGGCTTGTGCTCCGAGAAATGAGCGAGGCAGGGAGGTGGGGGGAGGACCGGGCCGATGGAAGGTGGCAGGGACACAGGTGAGGGAGACGCGTGGACGCCGTCAAAGGAGTAGAGAGGAGCGCGCCCGACCTCTGGGCCCCAGATGGCGGTCCAGCCGTCGCCACTTGTCACGGCTTGTGGTGGCAAGAGGATTCTGCTCCCTTCTCCCGCCCCGGGAGATTAAAAAGTAAACTTTAATATGAAGCCACGTTTTGTCAGTTCCAGGTGAGTAGAAAAGATTTCCTCCCGAGCCAAATATAATGTCACAAATGAGGTGCGTTACGAATGCAGCCGGGACATCACCTTTGGGTGCAGGAAAGAGAGGCGCGCCTCTCGCTTTTGTGTCTGAGAAGGCGGCGCCCAGAAATGCAACAGAAAGGCGGAGAGGCGAGGTCTCCAGCCTCTTCTCGAACGCGAGGAGGCCGCAGTTTGTAAGGCGAAATTAAAAATGCACAACGTGTCAGCTCCGGAGGCTGATGATGTTTGTGCAGACATACCACGCCGGTGGAACGGTCCCAAAATTCCGCGCAAAACGCGGAGGGGAGGAGGGAGGGGCGCGGCCGGGACGCCCCTCCCCCGCCGCCTTCCTGCGCCGCAACCTGGACTTGACCCCTGCGAGCCTGGAGCGGCGCTGCCGGGGCCGCCCCGCCGGAGCCGGGCGCTGAGACTGGCCGCCCGGGCCGGCGTCGCCGCGCGCGCCCGCAGACGCCCGGCCGCGCCCCGCCGCGTGCTCGCCGAGCCCGGCGCGGAGCAGCCGGAACCAGGGCCAGTCCAGCGTGGAAATATTTCAAACGCCCGGACCCCTTGTTTGATGGGGGGGTGGGAGTGCCGATGGAGCAGAAGGGGGTTCTGACTCGAAGTGCTGAGAGAACAGACAGCTCAAAGGCCAGGGTCGAGAGCAGAGAAGGGCTGCGTGAGCCCCGGGTCGGATTCGACCCCGAGGACCCTGGGCCGCCCCCGCTGGGTGATGCCGGGAGAGTCGCTCCAACCCTCTGGGCTTCCGTGTCCTAACTGTAAACCCGGGCACTGGGCTAGGGCATTTCCAAGGGCCCTCCAGCCCTGACATTCTGTGATTCTTCTAAACCTCTTTGATTTGTCTCATGTGGATCAAGACTCCAGGCAAAAGGAAAAATAAATCCATAACGAGGAATTAGCTAAAGCTCAGCTCTAGAGAGAGACCCCCTCCCCCGAAAAAAGAAAGTTTCAAATAACCCCAAACACTAGAACCCAGTGCATTTTAACTCTGTTACTCTTTATAGATTATTTATTTCTTTAGTAACAAAGGTAATTGATTAGAGCTAGTGCTGATGAAAAAAAATGTTCCTGGGTCATTTGTCTTTTGGAGGAAACGTAAATCCATAAATCCTCTGTCTCTAAGAAGTAAAACTCTCTTCGTCTCCAAAGTAGGTAGATCTTCCAAACAAGTCTTCTTTCTAAATCTTTGCTCTTAGCCACCTAAAATCAATGAACCTAAAATCACTGGTTTTAGGTGATTTAGCCACCTAAAATCACTCGCCCGGCTTTCTTTTCCTGAGATTCATATAATCTTTCGATAACGGGAGAAACGAAAGCCTCATTCTGCAGCTATGACCTGAGAAAGCTGTGTCCAGGAAGAAAGATATTTAGATTTTATTTAGAGAGCATTTTTAATCTGAAACAAAATGGTTTTTTTATCTCCTAAAAATAGTATGTAAAATAATTTATAAACTAGGTGTTACTTCAAAAATCATGTTGTATATCTGTGTATCTCTGGTTGGGAAAAGGAACATAAGATCTTCTAGTTACACCACGGAATGTACAACATGTGGATGATTCAGAGGCTGGCTAATCTCTCCCCACCTCCCCCAAACAGTGACATTAACAATCAGGATTATATTTCTAACATTTGTGGTTTTAAAAATAATGAGGATTAAGGTGATTGACTCAAACTCTAGTTCTTACGGAAACAAAGTAACAAAGTGTTCAGTGGTCATCAGGCAAAAGCTCATTCCAATTACAGCCTCCGAGATAATCTTCCAATATGCCCAAAGTAAGTGTTCCGCTGAGTTCCCAGCTCCTCCCCCACCTCATCCCTGCCCGCCCCCAAATGTTCCTTCTCCAATCAGCAGTCTCCTCGCTCTGGACTGGGCGGGGCAGGAGACTCAGCAGGACACTCCCCCCCCCCACCTCCCCCAGCTTCCCAGGGACAGTCCTTGCAGTGGGGTGTTTGTTGTGCTGACCTTCTGAGTGGGTGACCCACAGAGAAGGACATTGTGTGCGGTCACTGGAGTTTTCTGGCCTCATTTGTCCCTGCCCATGTCCATGAGGCGGCCAGGGGAAGGCGGGAGAGGAAGTGGGAAAAAAATGATTATAAGGACATGCAGGACAAGAGATTGCAGCTGCTTTGGTGACAAAGAATAAATGGACTCGTGTTTCCTTCAAGGAATTGTTTTAAGTCAAAGGTGAGCCTGGTGTTCACAACGCTCTAACCAGCCTCCCTTCTCACTTCCTTCTACGCATGCCCAGCCGCTCTCCTCAGGGAGCTCCTATTCAAGGCCAGTGCCAAAGCCCCAATGCCCCGGGGTCCAAATCCCACTTCTGCTTGAGGCCCACAGTTGCAAATAGAAATAATGATAGTTGTAACTCAAAGGGTGCTCTGAGATTGAAATAAGATATTATATGCTTAGAACAGTGCCTAGCGCGCATGCAACTTTCTAAATGTTTCCCTCCGTGGTTGTTTCGGTCAGCTGGCGGCGGCTGCCTGCCTTCCTCACTGCTGCTTCAAGCCATTCCCAGCAATGATCCCACCTTGTCTTGTCCAGGAAGCAGGGAAGCGTTACCAGATTTGCATTTGAAAAGATGTCATGGAGCATGTAAAAAAGTGTAGAAAACTCAGGAAAAAAAACCTCTTCCTGGGAAGGCTGCCATTTATCAAATCCAACTCAATAAACTCCACTTTGTATACGATTTCATTTAAACTTTAATGGCCCCAAGGTTAGTATTTTTGCTCCATCTTATAAGAAGGAAATGAAGACTCAAAGAGGTTGCTTGCACAACTAGGATTGGAACACAACAATAATAAATAACACGGTGATTACCTGTTATGTCCCAGGCCTTAAACACACTGCATGTCTTCACTCATTTAATGCACAGGATGCCATTATTCTCCCCACTTTACAGCCGAGGAACTGAGGCAGAGAGAATAAATTACTTGCCCAAAGTCCCCCAAGTACAGAGTGAACTGACAGCTGCAGTAGAGTGCAGGCCGGCTGGCTGCCCGCCCAGGGGCCCAACCACAGTACGTGCCGCTCTTGCTTATGCATCATACCCCGCCCCCTGCCGCAATGGGAGAGTCTTGGCCACACGGAGCCCCGCCTCCCACTGCCAAAGGCTGCCATCACCATCCAGAAAGTCCTTGAGAACTGCAGATCTATTAAGAGTCAGCCCCAGGAGAAACACAAGCCACTATAATATATCATCCCTCTGTACTTGCATTTTCAAGACAGAATGAATGTTGATTCTTCTTTGTTCTGTTTTTTTTGTTGTAGAGTGGTCAAGTAACTTGCTCAAAGTCGCACAGCTGCTAAGTGGTGGAGCTGGGATTTGAACTCAGGTATTCTGTCTCCCAAGTCTGTGTTCTGAACCACCACAAAGTACCATGTTTCTCTGGTTTAAACAGGTAATTCATATCGCAGTGAGGATGAAACAGAAAACATAGGCAGCAAAGAGAGGTGGTGAAGGGCAGAGGCCCTGCCGCCAGACTGCTTGCTCCAGCCCTGACTCTGCGCTGGTCAAATGTGCAACCTCTGCTTGGTTTCTTAATCTTTCTGCACGTCAGTCACTGCCAAAGGGGGAAGCAAAAAGAAACTACCCACAGGGCTGTGTGGGGATTACGCGGCATAAATGCTCTGGGAAGGTCGGCCATTGTTATTACGGGTGTGCGGGTCCTTTCTGAAACCTGGAGATCCAGTTGCGTTTTTGATTCAGAATTTTTCCAATTTTAGAAGAGTAGTTCCGTGCATTCCTTGAATTATGTAACTCCCCCGACGGCGAGGTCTGGGAGTCCTGAGTATCATCCTGTAAGCAAACGTATTAATAATTCTGCACAACCCGCTTGACACTCTAGGTGGGCAAATGCAGGTTATAATGGCCTCATGCGAATTATGAGATATGAAAAAACTTGCAGTGTTCAGGGCTTTTACGTTTCAGATGTGGAGAAGGATTGAGGATGTACCTCCGGTGAGGTTCAAAGCAGGCTGATTTCACTGGAGGGCTTGGAACCAGGAAGTGAGGGGAGTCAAAAGGTACAAACTTCCAGTTACAAAATAAATGCATCCTGGGGATGTAATGTACGGCCTGGCGGCTGCAGCGAATAACACTGTGTTGCATATTTGAAAGTTGCTGAGAGTAGATCTTAAAAGTTCTTTTCACAAGGAAAAAAATTCTGTAACTGTGTGTAGTGACAGATGTTAACTAGACTTACTGTGATGATGATCATTTTGAAATATATACAAATAAATTCAAGGGAAAGCTAGAAAAGAAGCTGCAGGTAAGACCCAGGAGGTGATCATGGGGGAGAGAGACAGACACCAGGGGTCCATGGAGGGAGAGTCTTGTCATCGTGGGGCAACAGTGAGTGTCAGCTCAGCCAAGGAGTGACAGGGACGAGCTGGGGGGACAGAGCAGTGCTCTGCCCGCACCGTCCCTTTCAACCCCGGAGCAAATGAGCACTTATTTCAGGATTAACAGCAAAGGCACCCGCAAGCGGTAGAGGGGGAGACAGAGGCTTTACTTCCCTAGCAACGGACCCTTGTTTTCAGCCCTCCGAGAACAAGAGGGATTTTGTGGACTTTTCACAAATGTGTGTCACTGGCAGCACCTATTAAGCACTTGCTGAATACCAGGCATGGCTTATGCTATCATGTGGAACACTTAATCCCCAAACAACCCCGAGAAGTAGGTGTTGCCATCATTCCTGTTTTATGGATTTAAGGCTGTTCTGTAGGGTTTTGCTCAAGATCTCACAGCTAGTAAAGGGAGAGACCTGGGTCTCCGGCATCCAAACGCTGCACTTTACCCAGATTGCTGGCCAATGCCGTGGGACTCACTGATGTGGAGAAGTGACAGGATTAAGGACTCAGGGCTGCCATGTGTAACTCATTTCCATTCCTGTGACGATAATTTGGCTCTTAAAAGATTGGCCTGCCCTTCTAGTACAAGAAAAAATGAGAACAAATGCACACAGCTCTGATTTTCAGCTCACAACCACTCTGCTCAACAGCTAAAATAGACCCTCTTGAATTGGAGAGTGAGGCAAACAGAAGCCCTCGTTATTACAGTTAATTCAATTTAATTAAAGCCATAAAAGCAAACCACAGTTTTGCAGCGGGTACTGACCATTCTGATTTGCTTGGAGGACTCAGAGGAGTCGTGCTCTTATCTGATGGGCAGGGACTCAAGCCACCACCATCACTCAGCCTCGGTTATAGCCTTTTTACCTTGACTCAGCCCATTATTCTTTTGTGCGCTGTTTCCCTTCTGTATTCTTTTGTTTGGAAGGTGATCTGCTGTGGTTCTTTTCCAGTTGTAGTACGAACTGCACTTGTATTCCCTTTCCCCAAGAAGCCCCCAATGCTGAGATAAATCTTCTATTTTCTTTCCCTTTTCTAGTTCTCTCCATCTCTCAATATTCTGTCCCTCTCTGCCTCTGCATTCTCTTCCCCTTCTTGTCAGCTGCCTTAAGCTGACCCCAAACCATCTCCAGTGAGCTCATTGGCAAGACCATGCCAGCCCGTGGGCATCCTGTGAGGATGGGGGCTGTGCCTTGTTCATTCAACCCCAGATGGGCAGCATTTGCTCTGCAAGGCTGAGGGGCTGCCGGAGGTGCAGGGATGGTCCCGCCTCAGCTTGCTCACAGCCCAGATGCAAGAGACACACAAAGAAACAGGCAAGCGCAGTGCAGTGTGAGGCCTGGGATGGCAGATGCATCACCTGGAATTACTGGTGCACCGGAACAGGGTGAGGGAGCACGTGATAATGCAGAGCTGCTGGTGGTTCCCATCTTCGCTGAGCTGGCTTACCACGCGCTGGGAGAGCCGGCCCCTGCCTGTTCACCCAGGCCCACCTCTACCTCTTCTAGCTTTCAATTTCTGGCGCATTTTTCTATCGTTCAATCACATGAATTTTCCTTTCTCGCCTCAGCCTTTACTCATGCTGTCTGGAGTGTGATTCCCGCCCTCCCCACCCCTCTCCTGGCTTATGACGTTTCACCCTTTATGTCTCCAATTAAATGTCCTTTCCTCCAGGAAGCATCCCTAGCCCACCAAGCCCAGGTGGCATCCCATTTGCTCGTTCCCTTGGCACCCTGCACTTGGGTACCTAACACTTATTCCTCACCAGTGTTATCACCTGTTTGTTCGTTTGTATTCCATTCTGGACCACCAGCTCCTTGGAAGCAGGAATGGTATCCCTATTGTTTGTCTCTCCAGGCCAGAAACAGTGTTAGGCACAGAGTAGGTGCCTTATCCAGCTTTGCTGGAGGCACTAAACATGGCTACAGAGGAAGAGTGGTGTGAAATGAAAGCAGAAAGGTAAGCTGGAGCAGATCACCAACATCCCCAGCCGAGCCCTGAAAGAGGAGACAGAACAGGGAACCAGGGCCAGAGGTAGCTCATCCCAATTTGGATGAATTTTCTCCAAGAAGAAGAGAGAAAAACCCCGATGGCCAGAGCCGTCTTGAATTCCCCTGTAATGACAAGACAGCAGAATCAAATGGTGGGAGCTAACCTTGTGTCAGCAATTTCTCATCAGGATTAACAAGAGGTAGTTTGTTCATATCCTGAAACAAGCGAGAAGCTTCTGGAGACACCAAGAGACTTACCAGTAACAAAGAGGATAAGGCTGTCTCACTGTTGGGACTGCACGGCCATCACTGAGCATCTCCCTTCGATGACTGTTTCCCAGCGCTTTCCCTGCCCATGGCTGGCACTGCCACCTCTACTGGGGGCCCCTCAGATGCCGGAGCCCACTTTGCCTGCATGAGGGGAGTGCCTGGGAATTTGCAACCCCGAAGGCGGCCCTTAGCCAGACGCAGGAGAGCAAACACTCCATTCCCTGAGCCCTGAGCAGGAGGACCCGGATGGAGGTGCACCTGCCCTGCTCACAGATGCTGCAGGACTTGGCTTCATATCATCTTCCCTTGGCTGTCTCCACACCACGCACCCAGGAACACTCTTACAAAAGGCACCTGCACAAGGTTCCTGTCTCCAGGTTGTGCCTGGGGAACCTGGACAGCATCCTAAAGCTCCGACAGAAACAAGCATTCTGCTGGGAGAGGGATGCCCTGCTCTCCATCCACACCCACAGCATTGCCATGGAAACCATGGCCATGGGAGGTGAGGGCACACTCTGAGACAGTTTCCAATCCTAAAGGGGGATTTTTAACTGAAAGGAGATGTTTCATTTTTCAACCCCTCCAAAAGGAATTCAAAGCCAGGTGCTTTTGTGCATTTGTCATCCAGTGGCATCTGGTGGCCTCACATCCAACCCCCCCCAATGCCCCACCCCCAGGAAGGAGCCCCCACCACCTGAACTGAACGTGTCAGGGAAAGGAGAGCGAATGATTCCATCCAGTTCTCCAATGGACGGTGCATCTTTCAAAATGTCCCTGGAGGGAGAAAATTGTGTTTGGGGTGCATCTATATTCAAGGAAATATAAAGTTGTAAATGGTCAGTACTCCTAATTTTCTATGTCAGGTATTTATCAAAGGAAAAAGTTTCAAATGTTTATGGGTGGAGAAGAGAAGCCTTCAACTTCTGTAGGTCAGCTTTTGGAAGTCTATACGCTACGAACGTACAAAATTGTTCACACATTCTTCTTTCTGAGCTTTACCTCCGTTTATGTTTCAGTATTTTACATGGATGTGCTGCCAGGTTAAGAGAAATGCCAGGTTAGTCAAAAACAAGAGTTTTAAATAAATAAGAGGGAAAAATACAACTTTGCCCTGTTGTCCCCTGAATGAGCAACAGAGATTCCTGAGCTGTTTATTTAAACACTGAGGTTTGGCTTCAGCACATGAACATTAAAATCATTTTTGAGTAGTCATAATTTCTTTTCTCAGTCTGGCATCAGTCAAATTCAAGAAAGATTGGAAGCAGCATTTGGAGACCACGATGCCGTTCTAGACGGCAAAGCCTGCCCTGCCCTGCGCCCAGCCCTCCCTTGACCACCCAGCAGCCCGGTCCTGGGGCCTTCAGCACCAGGTCATCCTTGACCTGACTCACCCTACCTGGACCCAGGGCAGTATCTGGGCCTCTGATTCCTTTTAGTGCCTGAAGCTCCTCCTTGAACCTAAAGCGCAGACAGAGGGGTCCCATCTAACCCTGGGTCAGCTTCCCTGGCTAACAAGTGACACTATGACTTTTTTTTTTTTAACATATTTATTTATTTATTTATTTATTTATTTATTTATTTATTTATTTATTTATTTATTTTTGGCTGCGTTGGGTCTTCATTGCTGTGCGCGGGCCCTCTCCAGTTGCTGTGCGCGGGGGCTACTCTTCATTGCGGTGCACGGGCTTCTCGTTGCGGTGGCTTCTTGTTGCGGAGCACGGGCTCTAGCCGCGCGGGCTTCATTAGTTGTGGCACGTGGGCTCAGTAGTTGTGGCTCGCAGGCTCTAGAGCACAGGCTCAGCAGTTGTGGCGAACGGGCACAGTTGCTCCATGGCATGTGGGATCTTCCCGGACCAGGGCTCGAACCCGCATCCACTGCATTGGCAGGCGGATTCTTAACCACTGCGCCACCAGGGAAGCCCGACACTATGACTTCTTGCAGGTGCCCTGCAAGGAGTCTGTACCACTGAGCCCTTTGTTGCCTGAACCTGGGAAGTCAGCTGAGGCCCCAACCCCCCCATTCAAGTGTAATGCTGCTTCTTTACTCCACACCAACCCTGGCACAGTTGTACCCCTTCCTCTGGCTACCCCAAAAGATCTCTTCACACCAAATCATTCACCGGGTCAGCAACAGTACTGGAGACTTCACTGGAGGGGGTCAAGGGGAAGAGGGGGCGTGGCCCACACCGCTCAGCCCCCAGTTTCCCCAGCTCTCCCTGGCTGCCATCCATGTCTTGGGGTGTCAGTATCGTCCCCCAAACAGGACATTTAAATACGATTGAATACAACTGCCCCCGTGCAGTAACCTATGGATGGGCACCCCGAAGTAGAGAGAGACTCAGTAATCGGTTCTGGTTCACTCAGCTGACAAGAATCATAATCAGAATTTGAGCCCAGGTCTGCCTGAAGTCCCGCTCCAATATGTCAAGCTGTCTCTCCAGGACGGAGTCACCTGCCTGGCACCTCATTTCCTCTGTCTTGCTAGTCCCTTTCCTCAGGCTGAGAGCCTGGTCCCTGATTTCATCCCAACAGCGGGGGCCCGTTACTGACTGTGGGCTCCCTGACCCCCTGCACACCGCACACACTGCCCGGGGGCTCCCCGCTCTGCCCACCTCCCTGCTGTGCCTGTCCCTCCCTTTGAAGAGGACTGATCGCTGGGCCTGCCTCCCGTCTGCTGTCGCACTTTCTCGGTCCATCTTTTTTTTTTTTTTTTTTCCCAGCCGCGCCTTTTGGCATGCGGGATCTTAGTTCCCCAACCAGGGATTGAACCCGCGCCCCCTGCATTGGGAGCTCGGAGTCTTAACCACTGGACCACCAGGGAATTCCTCTCTGTCCGTCTTACTGGGCCTCCTCCCATCCCCTGTGGCTGGACCCCTGCCCTGCACTCTAGGCCACCTCCCATCCTGCTCGGTGCCCACGGCAGCCACTGCGGGGCCTTGCTGACGGTGTTCATTGTTTCCCAAAGACAACGAATCTCTCATCTCTTCCTTTCTCGTCCTTCCTCTTGGCCTGTTGCAGGCAAAGGACATCTGCCCTCCTAAGAAGGATGGTTTCTCCACTGTCCCTAATAAGCAGGCGGCTCCAGGAAGGACCTCAAAGTCGCCGGCGTTTAATGGAGTGGCCGAGACCTCGCCGCCTCCCTTCTCTCCTCTTGACTCCTTGTCTGTTGGCTGAGAGGAGAGCCACGCTGGGAAAGGTTCCTGGCGGATCCATTTTCTCCCCACTTCCTTGGACTTTCCTGTGCAAAGCTAAAAAAGGCAACTCATCTCTGTTCTCAAACTGAAAGACAGAAGCTGTCTCCCACCATCTGGGCAAGGAGATGGGGGTCTTGCTCATTGTGTGCAGGTGTGGAGGCCCCCAGCCTCAGGGAGGAAACAGAAATAGCTCGAAGGAGCTGGAAGGGACCCTCAGGAGGGAGCTGGTATGCATCTAATGTCCAAGGAGATAGACACCATTATCACAGGTATCAACACAAATTATTACAGCAGGAGCTGAAATTCGCAGACAATCTGGCAGCCACTTGGGACTTTCCGAAGGGTCTCACGTGGTCCACCAGCATGTGTGACCCTGGACCACATCAGCAATGCAGCCCCCAAGCTCTGGAGGCTACAGATCAAATTGAAAGTCACCCCTGGGGGGACTTCCCTGGTGGTCCGGTGGGTAAGACTCCACACTCCCAATGTACGGGACCCAGGTTCAATCCCTGGTCAGGGAACTAGATCCCTCATGCATGCCACAACTAAGAAGTCCGCATGCTGCAACTAAAGATCCTGCATGCCACACCTAAGACCCGGCGCAGCCAAAATAAATAAATAAATAAATATTAAAACCAAAACCAAAAAAAACCCAATTGCATGATACCTACACGTAATTAAAAAAAGAAAGAAAGAGAGAAAAAGAAAGTCACCCCTGGGGACTCTGGGCCTGTGCTGAAGAGCTGTGATATGTGCGGCTCCCTGGAATGAGCCTATCTCGCCATCGCTGTTCCATCACTTGTGTCTTCCCGCCTCTTCCCAGCCTGACCCCCTGCAGTGCCTTCTCCTTCTCTCAGTTTCCTATTGTCTGAACCAGCCACTGGGCATTTAATCAGTTGTGGTCTTGTGGCACTCCCAGCATCCTATATGGAACTCCTACCTACTGCATTATTCTTTAAACAGGTGTGTGTGTGTGTGTGTGTGTGTGTGTGTGTGTGTGTGTCCTGGTGTGGGAGCTCCTGTCGGGAGTAGCGGGTAAGCTCTGCAGAATTGAGGAGACACAAGCTTGGAGTCAGAGAGGCTCGGCCCCTCGTTCTGGTCTGGCTCTGCATAAGGGACAAATCTCTCTGAGACCCCCCTTTAAGGTGTGGTCAATAACACTGGAGTGGAAGGAACTGGTCTCTTCTCTAATTTGTCTGCAGTGAGGGAGTTTCAGGAATAAGTCCAGGAATTATTGGGGGGAAAAAAATAGAAGCAACTATACTCCAATAAAAATTAATCCAAAAAAAAAAAAAATAGAGCAGGCTTTAAGAATACATTTTTAGAGATTCCAGGGAAGCAAGTAAGCTAGAAAATGTAATCAGGGTAAGGACCTGGGTGGTTAGCGGATAGACGATAGATAGAAGATAGATAGATTGATGATAGGTGATAGATAGATAGATAGATTTAGATAGGTAGATGCTGTCTATAACCAGAGAATTAAGAAAGATTCATGTTTAGGTTGGAAAATCAGGAGACTTTCTTGAGGCGGCCCAGAAAAATTTCCAGTGAAGAGAGAAAATTGAGAAGCCCACCTGATTTTTAAGAGCTGTTCATGAAGATGTAAGAGGCCATTCCACCAGGTCACAACTCCTGGGGCTCAAGACCAAAAGATACTGCTTGGAACCCCTAAAGTAGCTTCATCCCATGAGTGAGGTGAAAGGTAGCAGTGGCTAAGAAAAGATCTTCTGAATCAGTATAAATAAGGAAATGGATGTCTGTAACTTACCTTCCTGTGCCCAGTATCTGCTCACCCCTCTACAAAAAGCTTTATGGTCAAAAATGGCTCACGGACCTGATGGATCCTCATTCCCCTCTGCCTTCTCCACTCCCTCCTCTCAATTCAGGTGGCCCCTCTCTCCTCTAAACCCCCAGGGTTCCTTATTTGAACATCTCATAACATTGAACTAGTTAGCTGTGCACATACCTGTGTTTGTCAGAAAAATGGCCCCCAAGGATGCCCACATCCTCATGCCCGGAGAGACTTTGAAGGTGCATTGAGGAGCTGGAGATGGGGAGATTCTCTGAATTATCTGGGTGGGCCCAATGTAATCACACAAATCCTTAAAAAAATTTTTTTTCAAAAGAACATTTCGTGCTGTAGTCAGTAAGAAGGGGATGTGACGACAGAGAAATGCATCCTAGCTGGTTTTAAAGACGGAGGAAGGGAGCCACAAGCCACGGAATGCAGGCAGCTTCTGGAAGCCAGGAAAGACAAGGAAATGGAATCACCTCTAAACCCTCCAGAAAGGAACGCAGCCTCAATCGCATCATGATTTTCGCCCGGTCTGACTTCTGATCTTGGAAATACAAGACAGCAAGGAAACAATACACTCTCCCCGCAATGGACTGCAGGCCTTCTGAGAACAGGTGTCTTTTTCTGTTTCCTCAATCGTTACACCTGTGCCATCAATAAATACATGTTGGAAGAATGAACACGTGGGCAAATGAAGGATATATGTACACAGAGCTCACCACCAAGGACGGCACTGGACCAAAGGAAAGGCAACAACCTCAAGGTCACAGAGAAAACAGGCTCTTGAGCCCTTGGGTGGGGATGTTGAACGCTGCCACCAGCGACCTCCTTTTGCTGAGTGTCCTGCCCCTTTGGTCATGTAGGAGAATGATACACACCTAGGGAAAAAAAATTCCAGAGAAAGATGAGACCGTATCTAATTAAGCACTAAATGGAAGAAAAAGGCTGTGCGAAGGTAGGATGAAGAGAAATTGAGTCTGGAGAGGGTTATTGATGAACGTGGACTTGCTCTGGACTTTGCAGGATTGGCTACGTGGAGGAGGTGGTAGGGCTGACTCCAGGAGACTGGCTTTGCCAGGAGTTCAATTATAATGAAGAATAGTTACATAGTAGAAACAGCCTCCATCTACTGAGTTCTTCCCAAATGCATCAGCTCACGTAATCCTACTAAAGACCCTCTAAAGTGGTGTAAAAGACATCTTGAAACCTTTTGACGTTTGTGTTCTTGGTTGCCCAGCATCTGATCCCCCTTCTCAGGTGTGGGGAGGTTCTCCCTCTACGAGCTTTGGGTTCCCTTTCTCGCACTGCTGACCAGACCCTTTGCTGCAAAGCCCAGACCCTTGCTTTCTCCTCCCCCATTCCACCCCCCACCCCCGGCAACCAGGACATGGACATGTGACCTGGTATAACCATCAGATTTTAATCAGGAATAAGTGGCAGAAAGAAAGCAGACAGGGAGAATTTGTTCCAGCAGCAGCCCTGGTGGCAACATCTGGATTCCAGAGGCAGTAGGGCAGATGGATCTTCCCTTGTTTCCAGCATGTTTTCTGAGCCTGGTTTGATCCAGCCTTCTCAGTGATTCTTTGAGCTACTCAAATCCCATTAGAAAAGTCTTTCTGTACCTCAGTTGGTCAGAATAAATCCCCGTTATTTATAACCAAGAACCCTGGCTGATACAGTAGATTAAAATCCTTATATTGCAGGTTAGAAATTTGAGGCTCAAAGAGGTGAAGTGACTTGCCCAAGGTCACACAGCTCATTCCTGTTTGATTATAAAGCTTGTGTTCTCAGGGAGATCAGCTCGGGGCTTTGTGATCACCTAGAGGGGTGGGATAGGGAGGGTGGGAGGGAGGGAGGTGCAAGAGGGAAGAGATATGGGAACATATGTATATGTATAACTGATTCACTTTGTTATAAAGCAGAAACTAACACACCATTGTAAAGCAATTATACTCCAATAAAGATGTTAAAAAAAAAAAAAGCTTAACAATACTACTCACTAAATGTTCAAAGTGAGAATTGGATTATAAAAGTCTTCTTTTGTGGATACTTCATAGATTGTATTTTTTTCTAAGGGATAATTAGGATAAAGCAATTATATAGCTGGAGATAGTATGTATCAGTACATTTTATACCACAGATATACTATATGTTGTTTTTTTAAATTTATTTACTTTTGGCTGCATTGGGTCTTCGTTGCTGCGAGGGCTTTCTCTAATTGCAACGCACAGGAGCTACTCTTTGTTGCGGTGTGCGGGCTTCTCATTGCGGTGACTTCTCTTGCTGCGGAGCACGGGCTCTAGGCACACGGGCTTCAGTAGTTGTGGCGCTCGGGCTCAGTAGTTGTAGCACACGGGCTTAGTTGCTCCACGGCATGTGGGATCTTCCCGGACCAGGGCTCGAACCCGTGCCCCCTGCATTGGCAGGCGGATTCTTAACCACTGTGCCACCAGGAAAGTCCAAGATACACTATATGTTTATGTATTGCATTTATATCTGTGCTTTATCCATTAAAAGAGTAAGATTTATTTTACCCCCAAGAATCAGTTTTAGTTCCCTTAAGGGCGATTATCACTAGAATTCATGTTCTGGGTAAAGAAATTCATGTACAAAGATGTTCAACACACATTAATTAAATAGTTAACAACTGAAGATGCACAGCAATGTGGAATAATATATCTACCAATTTGAATATTGGCCATTTTAAATGATCTTCAATGAATAAAAACCTGCCATTTAGAAAGTTTAAAAATACTTCATAAACAACTCAAGTGAAATAGGAGATATAAATTGAGGACACAGAAAATTTAGAAAGTACTATTAGTAAATATACACTACTGCCCAAACAGACTTTTCCCAAAGGAAAAACCATTGCCTGAAACATTTAGATTACTAAATTGCAAAAACATAAATAAATAAAAGCAATTTGAGTTTAATTCAAGAAGTTAAAAAAGGGCAATGATAATAAAGTCTACAAAGTTTGTGATAACTCTTAAAATGCTTATATTAACTGAAACTTCTAAAATCCAGGATAAAATTATTTTTATTACATGGTTAAAACTTGATGAAACAAACAAAAATATCATAGATTAAAATATGAACAAGATATCATATGATCATGAGAGTGGGGGCTTTG
Source organism: Eschrichtius robustus (assembly GCF_028021215.1). Lineage (NCBI taxonomy): Eukaryota > Metazoa > Chordata > Mammalia > Artiodactyla > Eschrichtiidae > Eschrichtius > Eschrichtius robustus. The sequence goes on along the minus strand of NC_090837.1, from coordinate 39,592,790 downwards.
AATAGTTTGATTGTGGACAATTTTTTCTTCCTTATCCTTTGCCATATTTTCTAACTTTTTTTTTTATAAATTTATTTATTTATTTTTGGCTGCGTTGGGTCTTCGTTGCTGCGCGCGGGCTTTTCTCTAGTTGTGGCGAGCGGGGGCTACTCTTCATTGCAGAGCAGGGGCTACTCTTCGTTGTGGCGTGCGGGCTTCTCATTGCAGTGGCTTCTCTTGTTGCAGAGCACAGTCTCTAGGTGCGCGGGCTCCAGTAGTTGTGGCTCGCAGGCTCAGTAGTTGTGGCTCACGGGCTCTAGAGCACAGGCTCAGTAATTGTGGCGCACGAGCTTAGTTGCTCTGCAGCATGTGGGACCTTCCTGGACCAGGGCTAGAACCCGTGTCCCCTGCATTGGCAGGCAGGTTCTCAACCACTGCACCACCAGGGAAGCCCTCTAACTTTTTATAAAGTGCTTGTATTCCTTTCCAATAGAAAAACAGTTTATGTTTCCGAGGTGGGCTACTTCCCCAAATGGGGTCTGTCTAGGTTATGCAGGTCTGCAGGTCCCCAGAGGGACAGGCGTCTGTTCCACACTCTCTGCCACTGCCTCACTCTCTCCCTTGTTTAACACACTGTCCCCACTCCCAGATGCCAAAGGTACCACCGAACCAGTGAGTGGAGATGCGGGAGCCTTGAGAAGGGGACTTTCTGTGGTTGAAGCAAGTCTGCTGGCAGCTCAGGAACTTCCGTCCACCCAACGTGGGGAGGCTCAGGAACCCAGGGCAAGTCTGTTGGGTCCCAAACCTCTGGATAGGTTTTTACAGGCTGACATCTGAGCCCATCCTGGAGAGAGGCATTCCGTCCACCACGCCGCTGGTGAGATAATGGGTGTGAACGCTCTCCTCTCCCTGGGGCTGAAGTGACCTCGTATAAGGACACAAGCAGCAGGACGGGCACTCTCGGCCAGCAGGCACCACCGAGGCAGGTCGATCACCTCTAATGACGAGCATCACGCCCGCTGCAGGGCCTGGGTCCCGTCAGCTCTGAAAGGTCAGTGCTTCGAAATGTCATTTAGCATCCCTGGGGCATTAAGTCACTTCAGATCCAGGCAGATGCTCCCAGCGCCCAACTCAAAGCCCAGAAGAGCCCTGGCCCTTTGCCTGGTCATGTGGCCTGAGGTCAGGGGAAGCCTGGACTATCTCTGGCCTGAGTGCACTGCCTGGCTCTAGAGGAAAACACCTGCTAGGGACTGAGTTGTGTCCCATGTAATGTGTATGGTGAAGCTTTAACCCCTGACGTGACAGTATTTGGAGATGGGGCCTTTAGGAGATAATTAAGGCTAAAGGAGGCCTTAAGAGTGGGGCCTAACCCAATAGGATTGGTGACCTTATAATAAGAGGAATCTCCCTCTCTCTCTCTCTCTCTTCCACTGTGTGAGGACATCGCAGGAAGGCAGCTGTCTGCAAGCCAGGAAGAGAGATCTCACCAGAAACCAAACCTTGCCAGACCTTGATCTTGGACTTTCCAGCCTCCAGAACTGTGAGAGAAGAAATTTCTGTTGTTTAAGCCATGCAGTCTGTGGTAGTTTGTTACAGCAGCCTAAGCTGACTAAGACAATTTCCTTTGCAAGTGGGGACATGAGGATACTCTCCCTCCAGCTACTCAGTGGACCCCAAAGAGAATCTTCCCAACTCACCCCTTCCTCCTCCTTCCTCCATGGCTGATCCTTCGCTTGGACCCTCCTCCATTCTCACCTGGAAGCCCCTGCAGGTTCCTCAAGGCCCCCTCCACAGGCTCATCCCACTCCAAAGCGCCCACCTCCATCTGATCACGTCCCTGCTTTCCTGAGTCCCATCATTTACAGGACAGAGACCACACTCAAACGTGACAGGGCAGCTCTTCTTGTCTGCCTTGCTGACGGTGGCTGGCCTGTGTGCACCCGGCCCTCCAGAACACTTGCAGGCCTTGTGTGCACTCATGCTCCCTCTCCCCAACCCCCTCTCTTCTCTCTTCTTCATCCTTCTCCCCTCGGTCCTCCAGGCCCGAGCCCAGGGCAGCTTCTCCGGGAAGTTCTTCCTGACAGCGCCCTGCAGTCTGTGTTGGGAGCCTGCCCTTCCCCGCTAGGAGCACTTACCTACTGACTTGGAATCGTCTACATGTCTGCTACCCTCACCCACCTGCTCTCCCTGCCTGGCGGGCTGTAAGCTCGTAAAGGTCAGAAACCTTATCCTGTCTCGTCACAGTATCCCCAACCTTACAATGCTGGGTGCTTATTAGATGGTCGGGGAGAGCTCAGGGGATATGTAAGTAACCAAGTTCTCCTTCGGGGGTGGGGGGGTCCCCACCATCCAGGTGTAAAAAAAGCAGGGGAGGCTCCTCCCCAGCCATCAGCATTCGCCCCTCCGCTGCAGGCTCTTCTGTGCTCTCTCTTTTCCCATGTTACCTCCACCCAAAGCTGGCAATACAAACACCCTCTCATTCGGCACATTCTTTTTTTTCTTTTAACATCTTTATTGGAGTATAATTGCTTTACAATGGTGTGTTAGTTTCTGCTGTATAACAAAGTGAATCAGCTATACATATACATATATCCCCGTATCTCCTCCCTCTTGCGTCTCCCTCCCACCCTCCCTATCCCACCCCCCTAGGTGGTCACAAAGCACTGAGCTGATCTCCCTGTGCTATATGGCTGCTTCCCACTAGCTATCTATTTTACATTTGGTAGTGTGTATATGTCCATGCCACTCTTTCACTTCGTCCCAGCTTACCCTTCCCCCTCCCCGTATCCTCAAGTCCATTCTCTACCTCTCCGTCTTTATTCCTGTCCTGCCCCTAGGTTCTTCAGAACCAATTTTTTTTTTTAAGATACCATATATGTGTGTTAGCATACAGTAATTGTTTTTCTCTTTCTGACTTACTTCACTCGGTATGACAGTCTCTAGGTCCATCCACCTCACTACAAATAACTTAATTTCGTTTCCTTTTATGGTTGAGTAAAATTCCATTGTATATATGTGCCACATCTTCTTTATCCATTCATCTGTTGATGGACACTTAGGTTGCTTCCATGTCCTGGCTGTTGTAAATAGTGCTGCAATGAACATTGTGGTACATGAATTTTTGAATTATGGTTTTCTCAGGGTATATGCCCAGCAGTGGGATTGCTAGGTCATATGGTAGTTCTATTTTTAGTTTTTTAAGGAACCTCCATACTGTTCTCCATAGTGGCTGTATCAATTTACATTCCCACCAACAGTGCAAGAGGGTTCCCTTTTCTCCACATCCTCTCCTGCATTTATTGTTTGTAGATTTTTTGATGATGGCCACTCTGACTGGTGTGAGGTGATACCTCATCGTAGTTTTGGTTTGCATTTCTCTAATGATTAGTGATGTTGAGTATCCTTTCATGTGTTTGTTGGCAATATGCATATCTTCTTTGGAGAAATGTCTGTTTAGGTCTCCTGCCCATTTTTGGATTGGGCTGTTTGTTTGTTTGACATTGAGCTTCATGAGCTGCTTGTAAATTTTGGAGATGAATCCTTTGTCAGTTGCTTCATTGGCAAATATTTTCTCTCATTCTGAGGGTTGTCTTTTCATCTTGTTTATAGTATCCTTTGCTGTGCAAAGCTTTTAAGTTTCATTAGGTCCCATTTGTTTATTTTTGTTTTTACTTCCATTTCTCTAGGAGGTGGGTCAAAAAGGATCTGACTGTGATTTATGTCATAAAGTGTTTGGCCTATGTTTTCCTCTAAGAGTTTTATAGTGTCTGACCCTACATTTCAGTCTCTAATCCATTTTGAGTTTATTTTTGTGTGTGGTGTTAGCGAGTGTTCTAATTTCATTCTTTTACATATAGCTGTCCAGTTTTCCCAGCACCACTTATTGAAGAGACTGTCTTTTCTCCATTGTATATTCTTCCCTCCTTTATCAAAAATAAGGTGACCATATGTGTGTGGGTTTATCTCTGGGCTTTCTATCCTGTTCCATTGATCTATATTTCTGTTTTTGTGCCAGTACCATACTACCTTGATTACTGTAGCTTTGTAGTATAGTCTGAAGTCCGGGAGCCTGATTCCTCCAGCTCTGTTTTTCTTTCTCAAGATTGCTTTGGCTATTCGGGGTCTTTTGTGTTTCCATACAAATTGGGCAATTTTTTGTTCTAGTTCTGTGCAAAATGCCCTTGGTAGTTTGACAGGGATTGCATTGAATCTGTAGATTGCTTTGGATAGTATAGTCATTTTCACAATGTTGATTCTTCCAATCCAAGAACATGGTATATCGCTCCATCTGTTTGTATCATCTTTAATTTCTTTCATCAGTGTCTTATAATTTTCTGCATACAGGTCTTTTGTCTCCTTAGGTAGGTTTATTCCTAGGTATTTTATTCTTTTTGTTGCAATGGTAACTGGGAATGTTTCCTTAATTTCTCCTTCAGATTTTTCATCATTAGTGTAGAGGAATGCAAGAGATTTCTGTGCATTAATTTTGCTACTATACCAAATTCATTGATTAGCTCTAGTAGTTTTCTGGTAGCATCTTTAGGATTCTCTATGTATAGTATCATGTCATCTGCAAGCAGTGACAGCTTTACTTCTTCTTTTCTGATTTGGATTCTTTTTATTTCTTTTTCTCCTCTGATTGCTGTAGCTAAAACTTCCAAAACTATATTGAATAATAGTGGTGAGAGTGGACAACCTTGTCTTGTTCCTGATCTTAGAGGAAATGGTTTCAGTTTTTCACCATTGAGAATGATGTTGGCTATGGGTTTGTCATATATGGCTTTTATTATGCTGAGGTAAGTTCCCTCTATGCCTACTTTCTGGAGGGTATTTATCATAAATGGGTGCTGAATTTTTGAAAAGGTGTCAAAAGCTTTTTCTGCATCTGTTGAGATGATCATATGGCTTTTATCCTTCAGTTTGTTAATATGGTGTATCACATTGATTGATTTGCGTACATTGAAGAATCCTTGCATTCCTGGGATAAACCCCACTTGATCATGGTGTATGATCCTTTTAATGTGCTGTTGGATTCTGTTTGCTAGTATTTTGTTGAGGATTTTTGCATCTATGTTCATCAGTGATATTGGCCTGTAGTTTTCTTTTTTGTGACATCTTTGGTTTTGTTATCAGGGTGATGGTGGCCTCGTAGAATGAGTTTGGGAGTGTTCCTCCCTCTGCTATATTTTGGAAGAGTTTGAGAAGGATAGGTGTTAGCTCTTCTCTAAATGTTTGATAGAATTCACCTGTGAAGCCATCTGGTCCTGGGCTTTTGTTTGTTGGAAGATTTTTAATCACAGTCTCAATTTCAGTGCTTGTGAATCATCTGTTTATATTTTCTGTTTCTTCCTGGTTCAGTCTTGGAAGGTTGTGCTTTTCTAAGAATGTGTCCATTTCTTCCAGGTTGTCCATTTTATTGGCATATAGTTGCTTGTAGTAATCTCTCATGATCCTTTGTATTTCTGCAGTGTCAGTTGTTATTTCTCCTTTTTCATTTCTAATTCTGTTGATTTGAGTCTTCTCCCTTTTTTTCTTGAGGAGCCTGGCTAATGGTTTATCAATTTTGTTTATCTTCTCAAGGAACCAGCTTTTAGTTTTATTGATCTTTGCTACTGTTTCCTTCATTTCTTTTTCATTTATTTCTGATCTGATCTTTATGATTTCTTTCCTTCTGCTAACTTTGGGGTTCTTTTGTTCCTCTTTCTGTAATTGCTTTAGGTGTAAGATTAGGTTGTTTACTTGAGATTTTTCTTGTTTCTTGAGGTAGAAGTTTATTGCTATAAACTTCCCTCTTAGAACTGCTTTTGCTGCATCCCATAGGTTTTGGGCAGTACTATTTCCATTGTCATTTGTTTTGTAGGTATTTTTTGATTTCCTCTTTTATTTCTTCAGTCATCTCTTGGTTATTTAGTAGCATATTGTTTAGGCTCCATGTGTTTGTATTTTTTACAGATTTTTTCCTGTAATTGATATCTAGTCTCATAGCGTTGCAGTCGGAAAAGATACTTGATACGATTTCAATTTTCTTAAATTTACCAAGGCTTAATTTGTGACCCAAGATATGATCTATCCTGGAGAATGTTCCACGAGCACTTGAGAAGAAAGTGTATTCTGTTGTTTTTGATGGAATGTCCTACAAATATCAATTAAGTCCATCTCATTTAATGTCATTTAAAGCTTGTGTTTCCTTATTTATTTTCATTTTGGATGATCTGTCCATTGGTGAAAGTGGGTTGTTAAAGTCCCCTACTATGATTGTGTTACTGTCGATTTCCCCTTTTATGGCTGTTAGCATCTGCCTTATGTATTGAGGTACTCCCATGTTGGGTGCATCAATATTTACAATTGTTATATCTTCTTCTTGGATTGATCCGTTGATCATTATGTAGTGTCCTTCTTTGTCTCTTGTAATAGTCTTTATTTTAAAGTTTATTTTGTCTGATATGAGAATTGCAACTCCAGCTTTCTTTTGATTTCCATTTGCATGGAATATCTTTTTCCATCCCCACACTTTCAGTCTGTATGTGTCCCTAGGTCTGAAGTGGGTCTCTTGTAGACAGCATATGTACGGGTCTTGTTTTTGTATCCATTCAGCCAGTCTATGTCTTTTAGTTGGAGCATTTAATCCATTTACATTTAAGGTAGCCATTGATATGTATGTTCCTATTACCATTTTCATAATTGTTTTGGGTTTGTTATTGTAGGTCTTTTCCATCTCTTGTGTTTCCTGCCTAGAGGAGTTCCTGTAGCATTTGTTGTAAAGTTGGTTTGGTGGTGCTGAATTCTCTTAGCTTTTGCTTCTCTGTAAAGGTTTTAAGTTCTCTGTCGAATCTGAATGAGATCCTTGCTGGGGAGAGTAACCTTGGTTTTAGGTTTTCCCCTATCATCACTTTAAATATGTCCTGCCACTCCCTTCTGGCTTGCAGAGTTTCCGCTGAAAGATCAGCTGTTAACATTATGGGGATTCCCTTGTATGTTATTTGTTTTTTTTCCCTTGCTGCTTTTAATATTTTTTCTTTGTATTTAATTTTTCATAGTTTGATGAACATGTGTCTTGGCGTGTTTCTCCTTGTATTTATCCTCTAAGGGACTCTCTGTGCTTCCTGGACTTGATTGATTATTTCCTTTCCCATATTAGAGAAGTTTTCAACTATAATCTCTTCAAATGTTTTCTCAGTCCCTTTCTTTTTCTCTTCTTCTTCTGGGACCCCTATAATTCAAATGTTGGTGCATTTAATGTTGTCCCAGAGTTCTCTGAGACTGTCCTCAATTCTTTTCATTGTTTTCTCTTTATTCTGCTCTGCAGTAGTTATTTCCACTATTTTATCTTCCAGGTCACTTATCCATTCTTCTGACTCAGTTATTCTGTTATTGATTCCTTCTAGAGAATTTTGAATATCATTTATTGTGTTGTTCATCATTGTTTGTTGCTCTTTAGTTCTTCGAGGTCCTTGTTAAACATTTCTTGTATTTTCTCCATTCTATTTCCAAGATTTTGGGTCATCTTTACTATCATTACTCTGAATTCTTTTTCAGGTAGACTGCCTAGTTCCTCTTCATTTGTTTGGTCTGGTGGGTTTTTACCTTGCTCCTTCATCTGCTGTGTGTTTCTCTGTCTTCTCATTTTGCTTAACTTACTGTGTTTGGGGTCTCCTTTTTGCAGGCTGCAGGTTCATAGTTCCCATTATTTTTGGTGTCTGCCCCCAGTGGCTAAGGTTGGTTCAGTGGGTGTGTAGGCTTCCTGGTGGAGGGGACTGGTACCTGTGTTCTGGTGGATGAGGCTGGATCTTGTCTTTCTGGTGGGCAGGACTGCGTCCAGTGGTGTGTTTTGGGGTGTCTATGACCTTATTATGATTTTAGGCAGCCTCTCTGCTAATGGGTGGGGTTGTGTTCCTGTCTTGCTAGTTGTTTGGCATAAGGTGTCCAGCACTGTAGCTTGCTGGTCGCTGAGTGGAGCTGGGTCTTAGCGTTGATATGGAGATCTCTGGGAGAGCTTTCGCCGTTTGATAGTACGTGGAGCCGGGAGGTCTCTGGTGGACCAATGTCCTGAACTCGGCTCTCGCACTTCAGAGGCACAGGCCTGACACCTGGTCGGAGCACCCAGACCCTGTCAGCCACACGGCTCAGAAGAAAAGGGAGAAAAAAAGAAAGAGAGAAAGAAAAAATAAAATAAAGTTATTAAAGTAAAAAATAAAAATAAATTATTAAAAATAAACGAATTAAAAAGTAATAATAAAAAGAAAGAAAGAAAGTAGAGAGGAACCAAACCAAAAAACAAATCCCCCAATGATAACACGCGCTAAAAACTATACAAAAACAAAACAAAAAAACAACGGACAGACAGAGCCCTAGGACAAATGGTAAAAACAAAGCTATACAGACAAAATCACGCAAAGAAGCATACACAACACACTCACAAAAAGAGAAAAAAGAAAAATATATATATATTGAATGTCATTCAAATGGTCCTTCTTTAGCTTGTGTTCTACGTTGGGTACAAATTTAATTATTCCTTTCTGAGAAGCTCAAGTACTGTCTTCTTCAATGAAGAATGTTGCAATAGTCTGGGTGAGGAAGTATCTTGAGCAGGAAGGTGATTCTCCCATGGCAAAGTTTAGCTTTTTCACTCTGTAGGAATAACCTCGGCCATTTTTCCAAATATGAAAACTCAACGTCATGCTCTGCAAGAAAACTGTAACTCTGGTGCTGTTTGACCGCAGTGCAGTGAGCTTCTGAACTCTATTAACTCCCCAGCCTCCAGGACCCTTCAGTGGCAGCCTGTGTGGCTACATCAGTGGCACTTCATTGAAATCTTGAGACCCTAAGGATCCTGCTGCTGTCTATATTTCAAAAGGGAGCCCAAATCCAGGCCAGTGTGTTGTCAGTTGCCCAGGTTCTAAACCAGAGGCTTCAGTAGTCAAGGGATGTGCTTTTATTTCTGAATCCCTCCTGTGAGCCCCCTGAGCTCACCGCTTTCTTGCTGGTGGTGGGTGAGGCCCTCCTCATTACTAGCTCTGCAGCTTTTGTGTCATGAGCTTTCAGACTTTCTTTGAGCAGCTCTTTTTCCTGGTTGGGTCCGGAAACCGGCTGTTCGGCACATTCTAAATGAACACCAACCACAAACCTTCCACTCCGCTAAATCCATAGCTGCAGCATTAAACAAGATGATGTGTTGTGTGCCCCGAGCAATAAGCAAGCAAACATATTATAGCATGTAAAATTTTAAAAGAATTTTTAAACCAGGGGCACAACATCAATCTCATGGCACTGAACTGCGTCCCAAGCATAAGCCTGCATTACGTAATGAGCTGGGCTTGCATCTGAGCATTAAACCTCCTTCCAGGGGCACCTGCCATATCTTCCCCTCTCTCGCTCTGTCTCTGGTCTTTCCCAAAGCCTGTGGGGCAAGGGTCACCTTCCCTCCTTGTTTGCTTCCTGGCAACCCCTGCCACTCACCTCCAGCCTTGGCTGGACCCTTCCACCATCGCCTCCTAAGCCCTCGGAGTAGGGCTGGTCCTCTCTGCACCCCAGACGCTCTTGCACTGGCCCCAGCCTGCAGCTCAGATCAAGCCCTCTCCAGTTCTGAGGAGGCTCCTTGAGCCACTCAACAGGGAACCCGTAAGAACCTTTCTCCTGCATCCCACACCAAAATGCCCCAAATTGAGCTGCGCATCTTTTGTCGTCATGCATTCATTCACACACTCATTTCATCCACTGTTCATTCATCCATCCCCTAATACAGGTACCCCCTGCTTTTCGGAAGTTCGCTTTACACCACTTCACTTTTATGAAATTTCAAGGACTCTTTATTAATATCTATTGCTGCCTAACAAATTACCCACAAACTCGGTGGCTTTAAACAACACACATTTATTATCTCGCCATGTCTGTGGGGCAGCAGTCTGGGCTCGGCTTAGGGGGCTCCTCTCCTGTGATTGCCTCTCACAAGGCAGCAACCCAGCTCCAAGGAAGGATCCATTTCCAAGCTCACATGGCTGTTGGCAGATTTCTGTTCTTTGGGGGTTTTTGGACTGTGAGCCTCAGTTTCTGGCTGGTTGTCGCCTTCAGTTCCCCTTCACATGGTCTTTTCCAACATGGCCAGTGACCCCACTGAAACGTACAAACCAGGAAGGCAATAGAGAGTCTGCCAGCGAGACAGAAGTGACATATCTCGTCACCTTTATCATAATTAGAAGCAAGCTGCTAGGCCAGCGCATGCTCAAGGGGATGGGATTCTACCAGGTGGTGGGGATCATCGGGGCCTCTGAGAGTCCACTTGGGGAATTGCAGGTAGTCTTGTACCGAGGGCGGTGCAGAAGCAGGACGGTGTGGGCAGGAAGGTAGAGACCCTGAGGGCTTCATAAACTGAGCCAACGAACTAGGGCACTGTCCTGTGAGAGATGGATTCCACTTCTTTTCTTTAAATGCACCTTTCGGTTTTGTTGCGTTTCTGAAAATCACTTCAGCCTCCTTTGCTCCCTGAGACCCCTCCTTAGAGTTACACGGCCCACACCGTCAGTTCCCAATCTCCTTCCTGTGTTTCCATCCCCCAACAGGTGCCGGCTCACCTGTCATTTAGAAACACCTCAGTAAGACTGGCACAGGTGCAACTGAACTCTACTCAACACCCCTGACCGCAAACAGATGACATCCCCAAACCCATCAGCTAAGCTTCGGCAGAAGGTTGCTTTTGACTGTCAGAAAAACCAGGACAGATGAGGGGAGGAGAGGGAGGGGGTCAGGCAGGACTGTACCCACCTTGAGACCCAGCCTTTCCCACTGGTTTCCGAGTTGTTCCCTAATCATGGTGCTGCCACCAGGCCTCAGTCGTTACAAATCCATCAACAGCCCCGCTGTTCAGAGAGCAGCCCCAGAAAAGCCAAAACTTCCCAAACCACAACCAACTTTCCTTGAGGAAATGGCCTGAAGTCATGATCCCTCATTGCTGGAAATGTCACTTGACTGTGGTTGTCACCATGATGACTGTTCTTTCTTTTCATCTAGGTTGAAAACCGTCCACCATTCTCGCTGCTAGAGATTTTTACTGGCTTCCTTACCTTGATCACTTTTCCTGCACGTGTAAGAGAGTGTTCTTGCCAAAGCTCATTTCTCTGGGCTTAATAAACCATTTTATGGGCTACATTTTTTGGCAGAAAGCCCCGTCCTCCATCCTTTGATCTTGGGACTCTGAACGTACAGAACTAGTGCTGAGTAAGCACTACCTGTGCAAGTATCAACAACCGTGTCCGAGACGTAACCCCAGCTTCCATTCGGAAGCCCTGGGGACTCCTCGCCTGTGATCCTTAGATCCCTTTGGCCTCCATCCTTGCCCCACCCATTATTAATCTCCTAGGAAAAGGAAGAAAGTTCCATAATTCATGGATTTTGAGGATTTCCACCCAAGTACTTCTTGCCATCACACTCACTGGTTACTGCACATCCATTTGGAGGATGGCCGCCTTTTAAAATGGATCGTGACCACTTGCCAAGTGCAACAGCTTTGATCTCTCGGCCAGAGGACATCTGCTCGCCTGTTATGACATTTTTACCTTCTAGGTTCAGGCCAGAATTGTCCCCCTATTCCCCGAGCCCGTCTCCCTGCTGGAGTATCACTCCTCCTCCTCCACCTTTGTTTCCTTGGCTTCGAGTTCTCATCCTCTCCTTCCAACACTTTCGCCTCATCCCTCCGTGTCATATTTTACCTCGGACCAAGAGAAACGCTGCGGCTGACAGGCCATCGTGGTGTCTTTGAAATGTGCTGGCTCTGGCTGGAGACGCAGCTCACTGGAATTACTTAGAAGTCCTCTTTCCGCTTTGTCTCCTTCTCTGTTTATTCACGGAGGAGAATGTCCATGATCAGGAGGGAAATGACCAGACAGTCAGTTCTCTCTGCGAGTCAGCAGAGAATGCATTTTCCCGCTTCCTCCCCTCCCTCAAAAAGCGACAGTGTTGACCAAAGCCCCCCCCCTCTCGCTACCTTCATCTCCAGCCTCATCCCCTCTTCCTGCCAATCCCAGCATTTCCCCTTCCTGGGAGAGGGGTTGAGGTTGAAGTCAGGGGTCATCCACCTGCCCAGAAGAACCTGGCCAGAATCGCCCCCCTAACAATGAAACATTTCCTTTGGTTTCCCCTGATCCCCTGCTCCCTTTGCAAAATACAGAGCCAGGCACGGGCCTCAGTATGTTGCCAGGAGATTTGTTTAACTGCTTCGAAATCATTATTTGCACGCGGGAAAGCTTGGAACAAAAAGCCCTTGTGTGTGTAATAATGCCGCAGGATTAAGCCTTGGTTTGGGTCCCTTCTAAAAAAGAACTGCAATTGTACAAATAGCAAGGGCGCCTGAGGGCTAAATGAGCTATCAGATGACCTGATAGGCTCGAGAAGAAACCTAATCTGGCGCACAGCCTCTGTTGTCCTCGTACACTGGTCAGTTACGCCTCAAGATTGACCCTTGTTTCTCTGCAAGTCACGCCTTTGTCTCCAATCAGGGGGTCTGCAGCGAGGCCTGCTGGAGGGGCCAGCAAAGATGAGCAAGGGAATGGGACAATCCGAGGATGCAGTCAGCGGGCGCACAGTGCCTCGCACTTAAAAGGACCCAGGAAACGTTACTCAGTGAGCCATTTGGGCTACCGAGTCCACACCCACCGGTTACCAAGCCAGGATGAAGAAACTGGCGTACAGGTAGCCCCCAAGACTCTCGCAAACCTTAATTCAAAGAGGAAGAAACTGACAGAAAACCGTGCCCGCCTTCAAATCCCCACCTCCTGAGAATGCAGCGTGGTGTCCGGAACAGCAGTGAGTCATAGGACCTTAGTGGGTGTCACCCTCCCCTCTCCTGGAAGTGGAGTCCTGGGAGGTAAGGAGAGTGCCCAAGGTCACACAGCAGTCTTTCCCAAATGGATTAAAAGTCTAAATTTCAGTCTGTGACGTTCAGTCACTCAGACACAAGCTCTAACAACAGCGTCCCTTGAAGGTTTGCTAATAAAAATGAGGTCGTAATTGTAAAGTCCTCCTTACCAAACAGCACTCACGAATACTCTGCCTGAAGAATAACAGAGCAGAGTGGCACCACCAGGGTAGCCCTGGGCTCCCCACAGAGACCCCAAACCCAGCACATGGACAACCGAACTTGGTAGCACTGCACACGCACCCCTCACACCCTCCACCTCCACCAGAGTCCACTCAGTGATCGATGGCCCCTGGTCTGCTTCCTGCTTCTTGCCTGGATTCCTGCCCGCCTGTGACAGCCTTCCCAGCACTCTCCCTGCCTCATCCTCCGCTCCTTCCAATCCAATCTTCACAGGGAAGCAAACAGTGAACTGTCCAAAATGCAAACCAGATCCTGTTGTTCCTCTGTTTCAAATCCCTTGATGCTTCCCCAGGTCTAAGCAGGAGAACGTGCAGACTATATCGTGTTGCACAGCCAGCCTTGCGTGATCTGACCTCTGCCTTCATTTCCAGCCTCATTTCTCCTGTACCTCTGCCCTGCCATGCAGAAGTGCCTATAGGCTCTTTAGCACCTCTGTGCCTTTGCCTGTATTATTGCCTCTTCCCACAAGGCCACACCTAACTTTTATCTCCTGAACATGAAGTCTACTCATCCTTCAAGTCTCAGCTCAAATGCCATCTCCTCCAGGAAGTCCTCCAGTACCACCATAACTCTTGTAGCAATTTGTGCAAACCCTGATCATGTTGCAGAATTAATGCTCATATTTCAGTGTCTCCATTAAATGGTAAACTCCTGAAGAGCAAGGACAGAACTCTGTCCAGCTGTGTATCCTAGCACATTTCCTGGAATGTAGGGGCTGGTTTATTACCAGAAGAGATGCTGGTTTATTAGAAGAACTGAATTGATTTATTGAGCACCTACGATATGCCCAGCACTAGGGCAACAGAAATGAACAAAACAGAAAAAAAAAAAAACAACCCACTGTTTTCTGAAGTTTATATTATAGTGGGATAATAACCAAATACTTAACCATATAACCAAATGCATAACTATATAATGTCAGCCAGTGACAAGTACTAAGGGGAAAAGTAAAGCAGAGTGAGGAGATGGGGGTGAAGGGTTCACTATTTTAGATGGCAGGGGTCAGAGACAGTAACTCTGAGAGGTGACATTTGGGCCTGGACGCAGATGAATAGGGATTCCCGTCATGGGGAGAAGAATGGGGAAGGGTGAGTACCAAGACCCTGGGGTGGAAGTGTGTTCGGCGTGTGTGAGGGACAGGAATGAGGCCCCTGTGCCTGGTGTGCAGTGAAGGAGGGAGGGGAGGAAAAGTCAAGGCTGAAGAAATGGCCAGGCCACATATGCACATCTGACAGGAGGATTTATTTTAAAGAGAAATAATAAAGACACAATTCAAGAGGGTGGTTATTTACAAGGAGGGAGGGGGGAAGACAAGGAGGAGAATATAGGTTGCTGTGAATTACTGTCAATATTCTCGTCCTGGGGTTTACTGGTGGCTTCACGGGTGTTCGTTATAGAGGGAATAAGTAAGCAGCAAAGCCGTGCATGAACCGAAGATGATAAAGAGTCACGAGCCAGGAATGCTCACTAATCTGATTCTGTGCACTGGAGAGAGAAAGTAATTCCCCGGGGCTAAAACTTTATTCTGAAATAAATGTCTATATACCTTGTACTTAAGAAAACCCTCTAAGTTAATACCTGCTTCACTGAGAAGTTCTCTCCAAAGGTTTTGGTGGTTTTTCTCCCCCAAGTAACGTGGGAGTCGTGTCTGCTGTTCTCAGTTCCTTCCACCCGATGCTCTGAGTGACCTGCGGTTCGGTGTCTGGACCACAGGATCAAGTGCAGGAGAGACCAGGCTCCACGGTGCTGGGCAGGCGCACAGGACGGTGAGCCCTAATGCTGACGCTGGCTCTCGCTGGAGGATGTCAGAGCGGTGCAGGGAGGCAGACAGACCCAAGTTCAAGTCCCAGGTCTGCTGCCACTAGTGCGCTGACCTTAGGCAAATCCCATGGCTTCCTGAGCCTCAGGTTCTCAAGTGTCAACTTGGAGTGTATGAGTCCCGCAGGGACTACTTTGCTGTAGCAAAGAACCACAAACTGGGGGCCTTAAAACCACAGAAATCTCACAGTTCTGTACCCTGGAAGGAGGCAACAGGCCATGCGCCCTCTGAAGGCTCTGGGGAAGGAACATCCTGCCTCTTCCAGCTTCTGGTGCTGCCACATTCCTTGGTGTTCTTTGGTTTGTCACTGCCTCTGTCCCTGTCTCACCTGGCACTCTTCCCATGTGTCTCTGTGTCTTTTTATGGGCTTCTTATAAGGGTACTCGTCAGTGGATTTAGGGCCCACCCTGATCCAGCGTGACCTCATCTTAATTAGTTACATCTGCAAAGACCCTTTATTCCAGTATAAGATCACATTTTGAGGTTCTGGGTAGACATGAATTTCAGAGGGATATTATTCAACAAGGTATGTGGAGAAGATGATATATAACAAAAAGGGCCATAAAAAGAATTAAATTAAATAATGTATATAAGGCACCTAGCACAATGTTAAGCATTCGTCTTCACCATCATCATCTCAGAGAAAGAATCCTGTTTCTGAAAACATTCCTTCCTGTTAGCTAAGGTGACCACAAGCGAAATGGCCAAATAGGCCTAGGTTCAAATCTTGGTTGGGCAACCTCTGGCAAATTACTTAACCTTTCTGAGCTTCAGTTTCTTTATCCACACGGATGGACATATCTATCCAACACTTAAATGTCATTTACTGTGCAGGAGGCATCGTTCTAAAAGATTTACGAATATTGTCTCAGTGAATCCTCAGAACAACCCTGTGAGCTAGGTATTATTATTATCTCTATCTTACAACCAAGGACATTGAATCAGAAAGTATTTTATTTAAGACAGTTGTCTAAGGTCACATAGGAAGTAAGTGATGGAACCAGAGTTTAAACCCAGGCAGTCTGGCTCCAGAATTCCCCCAAGATTAAAAGAGAATAAGTAAACTAATGTATTTTTGTGCCTGAATATTTGTTCTTTTTTTTTTTTTTTTTAATTTATTAATTTATTTTTGACTGCATTGGGTCTTTGTTTCTTCGCCCCTCGGAGGGAGGGGGGCTGGGGGGACTACTTTACATTGCGGTTGTGCGTGTTTCTCATTGCGGTGGCTTCTCTTGCTGCGCAGCACGGGCTCTAGGCACGCGAACTTCAGTAGTTGTGGCTCCCGGGCTCTAGAGCTCAGGGTCAGCAGTTGTGGCGCGCGGGCTTAGCTGCTCCGCCGCATGTGGGATCTTCCCCGACCAGGGCTTGAACCCGTGTGCCCTGCACTGGCAGGCGGATTCTTAACCACTGCGCCACCAGGGAAGCCCTGAATATTTGTTCTGATTTAATAAAATGCTTTCTGAAAAAAAAAAAAAAAAAAGAGAATAAATAATAAAATAAATAAATAAAATACGTAGCCAGCGCTCAGTCGCTACACAGCAGTCAACAAATGGTGGGACGGTAACTAGGGCTCCCTCATCCAAACCTTTCCCCTTTGCAGACCTCAGGGATGCCTTTCCTCCTTCCTCTTCCTCAGTTCAGATGCTCTGGTTGTTGACATTAATCCATATTTAAAAGTCCAGGCTGCTCAAGTTCCATTCAGTGTCCTGTGGCATCTTGCCCTCTTTTTCATCTTGTTCTCATTCTCTCCAGTGTCCCGTGACCATGATGCCTGGGCTTGGGGGTGGGGAGTCAGAGAAGGGGAGGGAGCTGCAGCTCACTCTCTGGCAACTGGGGAACGTGGAGGGGGTGGGTGCTTCTCTCCTGGGCTGGGGACAGAGTTAAGCAACAGACTGTAAGACACATCTCAGGGACGTCCGCCCAGCGGGGCCACCCACTAAACCCAGGAACGTGTATGCTGCCCTTGGCACAAAGATCCTTGAGAGATCCGTCATGGAACAAAACCTCCGTTAGATTTAGGAAAGCCACCACCAGAGAAGAAAGGAAAATTCTCCTGTTGAGGAAGTGGTTCCATGATGGTGGCAGAGGCAGGAGGAGTGAGTGGTGCCCTGAGTGTCCATCCTGGGGCACCTCTCCTCTCACCCTGCCCCACTCTACCACGAGCAGGAGGTGCTCGCACAGCTCAGTCCAATTTTCTGGGGCTCCGTGGACCCCACCTGCTGGTGGTCGGGGTCTGCCCTCTGCCAGCTGGTGCGGTAGGAGGAGCAGGAACCCTGCCTGGCCCGGTCCTCCTCCTACCTTTTGGGCCATTGCCAGAATCCCAGCGGGAACCTGCACTGTCGCAGAAATTCAGTCATCGGAGAGTGTGCACATTTACCCCAGGACGGGGGAACCGGGTAGATGCAGGGATCACTTAGGCAACTCTGGGCAAATTTGTTCACCCTCCCCGACAGACCAACGTCCTGGAGACAGGCTTTCTCCAAGAGGTAAAGTCAAGGGCAGCACTTGGCAAATGGTGACGCAAGCGGTTTGCCGCTACCGCCCCACCCTTCCCCTTTCAGGGTCCCGCCCTCTTCCCTCCTGGGGACCTCGTGCCCTTGTGCCACGTGGGAGCACCCACCCATTTAGCAGTCCTGCCTTCGCTCCTTTCTTCCTCATGAGATGTACCTTTCCTCGCCCCAGACTTTTGAGGGCTCGAGCTCATCTTGGTAACAATGGAAGTTATTAAAGGAACAGATCCCTGCTAATTTGTCAGCCAGCTCTCGGGCTGCACCTCCTGGTGGCACCACGCCTGCCTGGGTCAAATGTGTGAAAGCTGCGGCTGTACAGAGTCTTTAGGTAATTCCTAAATTCGCCTGCTCTGCTGGGGGCTGCTAAGATGTGTGCAGAGCTCACGCTTGCTGGGCGGGGAGGGGCGGGCTGCGGGGGGGAAGCCGAACCGGAGTAAGAAAATACCAGACAGTCACTCAAACCCACAGACACAAATGACGAGAGCTACATGACGTAAATAAGAAAGCCAATATAACAAATTGATAAATATGTACTTTCTCCTCCCAACTTCTTTAAAAGACATAAAATTATATAAAGCGATCATTATAATAATGGGAAATAAAAGAGTTTACAGTTGATGCTGTGAGGCGAGGGCAGTTGCTATGAACTGGTTACTAAGTCCTTGGAAACACACTAACAGGAAGTAAGCAAGTCTCTGCGCTGGGAGCAGGGGGTGCCGTACACGAGCCTGGGCTCCAGGCAGCCTCATGCTTCACGGACTCCTCCTCAGTCCAGCCTGGCCGCCGCCATCATCCCTCCAGAGTTCCCAAGACCCGGCTGTCACAGGGCTCAACTCAGCCCAGACATTTTGACTGGGATTCGGACTCCTGGGGATTGAAATGAATTGTGCCCTCTGGGAGCATAAATTACAACCAACTTCTTTTTCTATCTGAACTCACTTGGCTTGCCTTTTAATTCTGTCTGTAATGCATGGAGAACCTCAGCTTTTTCCTTGACTTATACTCTCCTCATGCTTATTATTATGTTATAAATGTAGCAATATATATACATATATATTATATTGTCTGTTCCAAGTACCTCATGTAAGTGGAATCATACAATATTTGTGTGTGTATAAATTCCATTTATATGATGTACCTGGAATATTCAGATTCCTAGGACAGAAGTCAGCAGGGCTTGGGAGGGAGGAAAGGGGAGTTAGTGTTTAAGGGGGGGGGTGGTCAGAGTTTTGGTCTGGGAAGATGAAAAATTTCTGGACATGGATGCTGGTGATGGCCGCACAACATTGTGAATGCACTTAATGCCACAGAACTGTGTACTTAAAAGTGGTTGACGTGGGGTGACTTTTATGTTGTGTATATTTCACCACCAATATATAAAATGTATAGTGTATGTACATATTAGCTCAACTCTTATTTAGATATACTTATGTAACTATTTTCAGACAGTTTACATTTTCCTTTTTGCTCTCTCTCTCCTCCATTGTATGCCTTGGTCTGAGCCTTTTATGGCCTAACTATTTTCTGGGTTTAGGTTTTACACAACCGAGAGGAGTATCCCTGGGATAAAAACCCCATGGCCCTCTCTTCCCTCTGCTTTTCCCACAGTCACCATCTTCTCAGTTGCTTTTAAGCAGAAAGCTTTACTGGTTAAAGTCCATGATTTTCAGTGGTACATTTAATAATTCATAAATCATGAGAGGTTCAAACAGGTTCAAAGTTTAAAAGTTTAAAAGTTTTGCTGAAGCTTTAAAGTTTAAACTGTCAGAAGCTTTGACAAAAAACTTTTCCTGTCTGGAATATTTAAGATTGTTGTGCCATATTAGATTCAGGACTCCGTGATATCCTCCTCTCCCAAAACGTTTCTCCTAAGGAAATCCTGGCATCGTCTGCGTGGTGGTGTTCCTCTGTGGCGTGGACGCGGCGGGTCCAGGAGACCGGCAGGTACGGGAGCAGCCTGGGGACGGGGCGGGACCTGTGACAACCCACACGCTGGGGGGGAAAGGCACTTAGTTGGCCAGAATCGCCTTTGTGTGGGGATTTCTCTTTAAAAGAAGGGAAATTGTAAAATGAGATCCTGGCCAGCGTGTGTAACAAGGTCTTGGCGGCGGAAGACAGTGAGTTGTGCATATCTGCTATTTCAAAATCTGGAAGCAGAGAGGCCAAATCTTCTGCTGGCCTGCCACTGACCTCTGATTTTTCAGGCATAATTACTGTATTTGCATGTGCAATTGAGTGTGGTGTCAGCCGCCCACGCCAGAAATGCTTTGTGGAGTTTGTGGGACAAGAGCAAACACCGTCACTTCCCTCGCAGACTGGGTGACCAAGCCCGGAACGTGTACCTTGATGCTGCATATACTGTGTTGTTCTGATAACGTCACTCTATTTCTCAGAAACCTACCGTGGGTCCCAGTGGCCTTTCAGGTCAGATCCAAGGCCTTAGTCACGGGCTTTCAGAGCCATTGCGCCTCACGCCAGACACTCACCTCAGACCAGCAAACCCTCACTCCCCACCCGCCCGGCTCCCTGCAGCCTCTGACACTTTCCACTTGCTGTTCCTCGAAGCTGAGAAGATTTCCTTTCTTCTTTTCACCAAACACATCTTTGCATTTCCTCCAAATTCTCCTCTACCATTGGCTTCCACAAGCCATCAGCATCAACGCCAAGAACAATGTCAGCAGAATCGACATCTTTTCCCAGGTTCCAGGATTTGGTGACGGCAGGTTGTAAAATGCTCCCATGACGCGAATGAAGTTATACCGGACTCCCGACACGGGTAACCACCCTTGGACAATAATGACTGCACTTCCACATAAATTACCGGCTTTGATCCTAACAACCTCCCATCCACACCTTTTTCCTCCTGCGGTGACACTTCAAGGTGCTCTGCTGGCTTCTCCAAGGATTCCTGATGAGAAAACCCAACACCGATTTTCAGGTCTCTCCTCGATGGCCGCTTGGTGGCACCTGACACTCCCACCCCTGTCTTCTTAAACCTTTCTACCCTCTTGACTTTAACTTTCTTGCCTGCCTCTGTGACTCGCCCAGGTCTCCTTCTCCAGCCCCTCTCCTCCTCCTGCAGCGTGGGTGCTCACATTCAGCAGCCCCCAACACTCCTGGTCAAGCTCCTTCACCTGTGGCTGATCTACAACCCGTATCCTAGTGACCCCAGGTCTGGGTCTCTCCTCCTCAACTCTCCTGGGTCCCAGGGCCACTGCCCGTGTCCCCACTGGCTCCCAAACCAGAATCCAGCAAACTCAGCAACCATGAATGGATTGCCTTCCACCTGCAACAAAAATTGGTAAGACACACGCCCTGCCCACTCTGCCACATCCATCTCAAACTCGATATTTCGTTTTCTTTGTGCCACTTCTCCTTCTGCGCGTCCTGTTTAGTGTCTAGCTGTCCAGAGTAGAAACCTCAGAGTCACTCTTAGTGTCTTCCCCCCTCAAGTTCCCCGTCTGACCTGAGAGCAACCCCTGCTGCTTTAGCACCACCCACCTCTCTCCCTCTGCCTCGACTCCAACCTCCTACGATTTCCTTAATCCCAGCTCTCCTCATCTCTGGTCATGAACTATTGCAGTTACCTCCTTTCTGGTTGCCCTTCCTCCAGTCTTTCCCTGTTGCAATCTTCAGATGGTCTAACGCGGAAACAGTCAGGTCACTGACTGTCGACAGTACCATTTCCCAAAGCTATGGTCCACACTCTTGGACATGAATACAATGCCTTTCCCAGCCTGGCCCCCATCAACCTTAACAGCTACGTATTCCCCCACATCCTCTCCCTCCTCCTTCTCTCTTCACTCTCAGCTCCAGCCAGACCAAGCTTCCTTCTGTTTCCTGAGACTGCAGTCTCACTCAGTCTCCATACCTCTGCAAATACAGTTTCTCCAACCTGGATGGCCTTTATCCTACTTTCTGCTTGGTGAGCCCTCATTCATTCACGGGGTCCAGCTCACTTCCACCATGAAGCTTCCGAGGACTCCTCTGTCTGTGGAGAGACACACCTCTCCCTCCCGCTCCTGGACCGCTGTGCTCCATGCACACGCCCCTCCGTGGGATAAACGTTCCTCACCTGTGGGTCTCAGGACGGCTCACCTTTGAGCCCTCAGCGCCTAATGCAGGGCCCGGCACTGCAGGTGCCCATCTCTCTTCTGAACAAATTAAACCTCATGGCACCAAATGACACCCTCTGGATAACCAAGTGCAGGTAGGGTGGGGAAGCACAGCCCCTAATTCAGATTCTTTGTTCCTCGCCAGTTGCAACCTCATTGAAATTTTCACCATTCCTGGATAAGTGTGAACACTTGGAGAGAAGAGAGGAAAAATTCTCATTTCAATGAAACTTCTCTCCCCAGCGGACTCAATCTACCTTTCTCTGTGGGTTGTAAAACTCATTGATCCAGTGGCCTGTGTTTTAGGTATCCCATGTAAAGTTCAGGTTTCTACTAGAGTGGCTGTAACTCATTTTGTGCTAAAATCATGCAGATATTGGTCTGGTTCGTAGTTGACTCTCTCTTCTGGCATATGAATTAAGGATAATTTAGAGAAACACAGGCACCGTGATATTTGTGGGTAGGTTTTCCTTTGCTTCAATCTCTGGCGAGATGACCCTTGCATATGTCAGGTTCTGAAGTCAGACACTCCAGGTTTAAATCTGGCTCCATCAGTATGTGACCTGTAGCACGTCTCTTTCTGCCTCAGTTTCCTCATCTGTAAAATGGAAAAAGTGACACCTCATAGGGCTGTTGTAAAGATTAAATGAGATCATATCTTTAAGCATTTATCACAGAGGAAGCCCTCAAGCATTGCTACCACTCACCGTGCTAAGTGCTTTATACATTATGTAACTATATACACATGCACAGACACACACATATTGCCTACCACAACATATAATCCTTACAACAAGTCTATAATGCAGGTACTATAATTACCTACACTTTATAGGTGAAGAAAATGGAACAGATGAAGTATCTTGCCCAAAGTCACACAGCTAGTAAGTAGCAGACCTGGAATTTAAACCTAGGCAATCTGGAGTCCGAGTCTATGCTCTTAACACCCATGATAATGCCTCAGTGCACTCAATAAATGGTAGCTATCATCACTATCATCATCACCATCATCATCATCTCCATCATCATCATCTCCATCCCCATTGCTATCCAGGATGTCACCATGTCTGTCTATCTCTTATTACAAAATCGCTCTAGCAGGGCTGTTTACTCAGTCAGCCCTGGGGTGGTAACTTCGTTGCACAAATGAAATTGTATTCATCTGGCAACGTCTGGGGCTGCCCCAAAGGTCGATCTCGTGCGACGCTAATACTTGGATAGTAGGAAAGACTGTCAAGGGAGGTCTTGGGATTCCGAAGAGTCAAGCCAGGATACAAGCTGGCCCAAAGCAGAGCGTGTGGCCCTGGCACCACTTCATCCCACTTGCTTGTTGTCTTCCTTCTTTTAGCTTCAGAAGGAGGCCAACTGATTCCTTCTTCCCAACCAACTCCAGCTAGACTGAGAGATTTTGTAATCGTGTCTGTCTCAGATCACAGCCCACAGAAATCAGACACAGAAATGCTCACTCGGGCTGTCCACGCGTTCCACCCCTGAGCCAGGAAATGAGAACTCTTAATCCAGTGTCACTGTTTTGTTGTAAAAAAATAACATTACTTGTAAAAAATAAGAGGAATTCAATGTATCTTAGTGCCATGGGCTTGTTTACCAAAATTTCATTTAGCCTGTGTTTCCTTTTCTTCCCTGTGATCACCTACATTTACTGACTGTCCTTCTTTACGTACTTTCCGCCAACTCTCATCTCCAAATTTATTCTTTGGCTCGACCCCAATTAAGGGTCTTTACCCTCTGTCGTCCATACAAAATATGCTTTCCTGAAACACTCTTGCTTTTGGAATCAGGCAGGTCTGCCTTTCAATTCTGATTGTTCGGCATTAGGTGAGCTGCCTTCCCTATGCCTCAGTTTTTGCATATATAAAATGACTGTAGTAAAGAACCTAACTTGAGGGGCTTCCCTGGTGGCACAGTGGTTGAGAGTCTGCCTGCCAATGCAGGGGACACGGGTTCGAGCCCTGGTCTGGGAGGATCCCACATGCCGCAGAGCAACTAGGCCCGTGAGCCACAATTGCTGAGCCTGCGCATCTGGAGCCTGTGCTCCGCAACAAGAGAGGCCACGATAGTGAGAGGCCCGCGCACCGTGATGAAGAGTGGCCCCCACTTGCCGCAACTAGAGAAAGCCCTCGCACAGAAGCGAGGACCCAACACAGCCATTAATAAATAAATAAATAAATAAACCCAAAGTTAAAAAAAAAAAAAGAACTAACATGAGACAAGATGGTGGATGTATTAAAAAAAAAAAAAAAAAAGAACCTAACTTGATAGAGTTGTGATGATTATATGCAGTAATAACAGTAACTAACACTGGCTGAGAATTGACACAGGTTGATTGCTATGCGAGATGCCTTTTCCCAAGCTTGCAGGCAAAATTACTGAAGGAAGGAAGTGACCAGAAGGTCCTATTCGGCACCTGGCCTCTTGGCAGGAGGCATAGTTCCACCCTGATGGGGGGAATGAAGACTGAGTCACCTGTCAGACCAGTGCACACAGCGCGGCACCACAGGCACCATTTAATCCTCAAGAAAATCCTATGGGGAAGGTATTGTTTCTACCCCCCTTTAGAGATAAAGAACTGAAGTTGAGAGTAACTTGCCCAAGGACACCTGATGAATAAGTGGCAGAGGAGGGACTCTTAGTTACCATGCGATACAAAAATAATAAACAGTAGCAATGACAATTAGCGGTCATTGAGCTTTTATCATGTGCCAGGCACTGGTCCAGGAGCGGGACAGGGATGGTTTCATTTAATCCTCACATCAACTCTATGAAGTAGATACTATTCCAAAGCCCATTTTACAAATGCATAGATTGAGAGGAAAGGGTGTTAAGTGACTCGCTGAAGGTTGCGTGCGTGGTAAACCGACAGCCTGAACTTGGAACCTGATGGACTGAATTTAGAGCCGGAACCCATCCCATGCTGTCTCTTTAAAAAGAAATAATAAAATATGCAGATAAAGGGCTTAGCCCAGTGCCTGGCACACAGCAGTCTTGAATATATTATCATTGTCGTTGTTACCACTATTTTAATGACAGTCAATATTTTAATATTGTTCTGCTCTGCAAGGCATCTCTTGGCTTGTCTGTAGCATGTGAACTCCAAGCACGGATCTGAGTGGACAGAAGCCCGTATTCCTTGAGTCATTTGATCTTTGCTTATCTTAACTGCCTTCTGCAAATGTCGATAACAAGGTCCCCATCCCAACCTCGATTTGTCATCGCCCCAAGTTTTCTCTTCCAGCAGTCCTTCAACTAAAATGATCCTGGAAATTGCCTTTTCTTTTTGTAGCAGCTCTGTATTAGTTTTCTATTGCTGTATAAAAGATTATCTCAAATTTAGTGGATTGAAACAATACACATTTATTAGCTCACAGTTTCTGTAGGCCAGGGATCCAGGCACGGCTGAGCTTGGTCTTCTGCTCAGGGTCTTACAAGGCTGCCATCAAGGTATTGGCAGGGCTGCATTCCTTCTGGAGCTCAGAGTCCTCTTCGGAGCTCATGTGGTTTTTGGCAGAATTCAGTTCCTTGTGGTTGTAGGACTGTGGGCCCCTGGCTTCTTGATGGTTATTGGCTGGAGCCCACCCCCCCAAGTCCTAGAGGCCCCCCACAGTTCTCAGTCACATGGCTCTCTTCATGGGAAGCCCACATCAGAGCAGCTTGCTTCTTCAAGGCCAGCAGAAGAATCTCTCCCCCAGTCTGCGAGGATGGAGTCTTACAGAACAAAACACAATTGAGGGACTGAGAGCCCATCACCTTTGTCATATTCTATTGGTTAGAGGAAATTACACAAGTTGGGTCATTGAAGCTCATACTGGGGTGTGTCCACAAGTCTCTTGGCTTCAAATTTAATTCTTCTGCCACCTCAACTTCTTTTTCTTCCCCAAACAGTACCAGGTCCCACTTCATCTTCATTTTCACATCCACACAAAGCACTTTCTTACTGTGTCTATAAAGTTCTAAAATTCGTTCTTCTTTTTTCCACATTTATAGAATAGTAGGAGTCTGAGCCTAGACCTCTCGTTTTCTTTCCATTTCACCCAGGACTATAGTTTATTCATTTTTAACAGCTTATTGATATGTAATTTACATACCATAACATTCAAAGTGTACCACTGGGTGTATATTTAGAGAATTAGGCAACCATCCCCATGATATAATTTTACATCTTCTTTCATCACCCCAGAAAGAAACTGCATACCTTTAGCAGTCACCCCCCACCATTTCCCCTGTTGCCCTCAGCCCTAGGCAACAACATATCCGTTTTCTGTCTCTATAGATTCATCTGTTCTGGACATTTCACATGAACGGAACCATACAATATGAGGTCCGTTGTGACTGGCTTTTTTCACTGAGCATAATGTTTCTGAGGTTCATGTGTGTTATAGTATAAACAATATTATTATGGCTATATAGGAAGTTCAGAGTGTTGTAGACAAAACAGCCAGGAAATGAAGGAGTTTAACTTACAAAAATAGGGTTAGAAATAAGCATCTTTACTCATTTTTCCACCTCTCAATTTTTTTATGAGAACTTATTATACATAAGTCCCTGGAGGGAAGAAAAGATAAATATGATTCAGCCAATGGCCCTTAAGAAGCTCAGGCTGATAAAGGAACCAGGCAATTCACAGGTATAGAGAGCAAACTAGTGGTTTACTAGTGGGGAGAGGAAGTGGGAGAGGAGCAATATAGGGGGAGGGGAGTAAGAGGTACAAACTATTATGTATAAAATAAGCTGCAAGGATATATTGTACAACATGGGGAATATAGCTAATATTTTATAATAACTGTAAATAGAGTATAACCTTTAAAAATTGTGAATCACTAATTGCACACCTGTAACTTATATAATATTGTTTAGCAACTATAATTTAAAACAAACAAACAAAAAAGAAACCAGGCAAATACACAACTGAAACACTATGGTTTTGCCAGGTTATTCAGCACCCATAAACATCAGAGAAGAGGAAATGCAGAGTGAATTTTCAACTCACTGGGATAAAACAGAAGCCAAAACTAATCTAAGATGTGAATTGTTCTTTAGGAAAAAAGATAATGTTAACCAATAGTCTTCGCTTTTAGTTATATGGAGCTTGATGATTTTTTTAATGGGGAGGTTTGGGTTTTGTTTGTTTGTTTTTGAGAGCTGTCACTTGTGGACCTGGCAGAGCCTAAGGGCTCACAGGTCCCCTCGGAGAGCTGGGGGGAGGGGCAGGCTTTTCCCCAGGGGCTGGTGTTCCCTGTCCTGACAGCAGCCCCAGGAATCCCGCAATCCATTCTGTAGCGATCAACCCATGGATGTGTGCTCCAAGCCTGGAGGATTTTCACTGCGACTTTGCAATTTTTCTTTTACCCAGAGGTCAGCATTTGACTATGGAAAACGCTTCTGACTCAGACAAGCGAGGAATGATGAGCCTGAAGGGTTCTGTCAGCAGGAACTAACCTACATGTGGGAACTCTGGATGTTTCACAAAAGGGCAAGTTCAAGAATCCTTAAAACTAAGAGGTGTCTGTCACATCAGCTGAAGAAAACAGTAAAATAATGAAACATTTACCACAAATGGAATACTCATAGTGTTTTCAAACATTCCTCTGGGATAAGCAAGATTCTTGCTCAAGATTTTCAGACGGGGCCTCACGATTTCAAACTCCGGTCATGGAGCAAGGCCAGGGGCTCGGCTGTGGGACCAGCCCTTCCCATGGCCAGCAGCCCAGCCCAGGCCTCCATCACCAGCCCTGGCTACCTTGGAGCTGGGGGGTTCTGGGATCAGGCCTACCGTGGCCTCAGGAAGATTCCTCACCCCTCAGCCCCTCTCCCACCTGGCTCGCTGCTCTGAAATTCCACCCTTAGACATTTAGATCTTTGCTCCAGTGCAAATACTCCTGGGAGAAGAAGCACATTGTTTAATCAGCCATTTACACCTCAGTGCAAATGTGTTTATCAGAGCTTTTGCCAGCAAGTGTTTTTAGAGGAGAGAAGGTGAAAGAAACTCAGAGCAAAAAAAAAATGCTTGAGGATGAAGAGAAAGTAACCGAAAGTCACAAAAGAACAGAAAAGGAACACAAGGGGCACCGAAGATGAATAAACTCCGCCTCTTCCCAGGAGTGCCTACCTGAGAGGATGAAGAGCTGACCCAGACTTGTTGGGATCGGATGGGAGTCAGGGGGCACTCAACGCTGTGCCCCTGGCTATGGGGCGGGGGCGGGGGGTGGCTCAGGACCTGACCCCTGGTTTGGACGCCCAGCCTGTCTTCTCTCCAAGCGGCGACATGCTCAAGGAACAATGGCACGTTGAGCTCACCAGCGCTGCCCAAACAAAGCAGGAGGAAGCCAACACCTGTCCTTCCAATCGCCGAGAGAGCTTCATTCCTCTTTAGAGTACCGCCAAGAGCCTGCAGTCTACTTAATCACACACAGACCTTCTGCACTGAAAGAAAGTGGACGGTGTTTGTCTAACAGAACGTGACCTCAAGCCCTGTGAGGGGAAGCCTCACCCGGTACCCACGCCGGGCTGCGTCTCAGACCCGTCAACAAGGTGGACCCCAAACCCGCGAGAGGCTTGCTTGTTTATGTGACACGATGATTTCACAACACTCACAAGGGATTAAAACTCAGAGCAGTCCAGTTCTACTGCAGGTCAGGGACCCCGATGAGAAGCTGTTTCAGAATTAATTAAATTGCACTCAGAAAAATCTGCTTGGCTTCCTATAGCTAGTATTATTCCAGAGAACCATAATTCATAGTCAAACCTCTTTTTTTTTTAATGTTTTTTAAAATTTTTATTGGAGTATCGTTGTTTTAGTTTCAGGTGTACAGCAAAGTGAAACAGTTATACCATAACCAAACCTCTTTGATGAGCCTGAATTTCCCAAACTTATAGTCGGTTTAGGTTACTGGTAACAAACCCACAGAGTTGGACTGTCTCTGTGTGCAGACCAGACCTGGGATATTGATGAATAATGGTGAGTCAAGGGACACATTTAACATCAGCTCTAGATACGTATATATCCACATCTTCATTTTTAAGATGTATGCATTTAGAAAGTTCTTTTTCAAAAAACATGTGAATTGCTATCCTCAGAGAACAGGAGAGATTTACACAGAATGCTCCCCAAGTGATTTCATCTGCTAAAAACACAGTTTAAAAGCCTGGAAGAGAAAGACCCAACTCTCTTTAATTTGCCAAACCCCCACTTCTCATTCTAGAGAATTTCATTCTTCTGGACTTTGAGACGGAAAATGCCTGCCTCAGGAACGACAGTGTTAACAGATCCTCCTTGCAAGTGAATGTCTAATGAACTGTAAAACCCATCATAAAACACTTCATATGGCTTTAGTCACTCCACAAGCCAAACTATGCCTGAGGTATACAAAATTATACCTTGCTCATCTTTTCAGATGCCTTAGAAACCTTTACTGAGAGTACTCCTTTTTTCCAACCCAGGGTTTTTGTTATTTTTTCTTACCTTTCTTTTTGGTTGAAAAGATTGGAGAATCTAACTGTCTCTCTCTTCCTAGAGAACGCTGGCTCTGAAATGTTTCTTAAAGTGTGTTTGTGGCATCTGGAAGTTCCCTACCCCCCGCACTCAAGCTCTAAAGTTTGAAAGAATACATCATTCCCAGTTTGATGTATATCCAAAACCAAGAACACAATGCAAGGGAGTGTTTGCCATATTTCACTCCACAGTGGAGTCACAGTTTTTCCTGAGACATGGTTTTAGCATAAAGTAAATAGTATTTCCAGGATTGCTGCCAAATGCAACAATACAAATAATGATGACCAAAAACAGCAAAATGTGAGAGGACCAGAAGTGATGACGTTTCATAAGGAAATCCCAGATATGTTCTAAAGATACTTTGGTTTTACGTGAAGATTAATTAATTAAACCAGGTTAGCAAAGTCCCAACATATAGAACTGTACTAGGAGAGAATTCAGTAGAAACTCAACAGAGATACAAATAACGATTCAACGCGTCTTAGCAGAAATAACGAGTTGTATCTCAACAATCAGCGATTCTGAAAATGAATCTCAGAATAGCCTGTTTGGTTTGTTTGTTTAGGGGTTTGTTTTTGTTGTTGTTTGTTTGTTTTCAGTATTGGTTTAATACTCAATAGTGACTGTTTTCCAGACTCTCTAAGTTGCTCCATTTCCAGATTACAAGGATTTCTAGCAAATCACATCACATCAGCATCAAATTATTCATAAAACAACCATATGAGTTTGCCTCCTTCATATTCTTCAACGGAGTGTGGTGTGGAGCAAAGAACTAACATTTATTCCATACAGGAATTTTGCTAGGCTGTCCCAAGATTTTCTCGTGTAATCCTCACTGCAACACTATGAGATAGGTACTAGCATCTCTATTTTACAGATAAAGAAATTTAAGTTCTGAAAAGTAGATTATTCAAGTTCAAATACGTTGTAGGTTTCAGAAGTGGAAAGCAAACAAATAGGGGCTTTAGAAGAGTATTGCTCTATATATCCTCCTCTACATCATTCAAGCAACTCAAGTGAAGGCATTGGCTTAGGTTGACTGCTATGGACGAGCGGGCTTCAGACAGCCGCGCTTCTTTGGGACCGAGGCATGCGCATTACAGTTTCACTGGTGTGGCTGGTGCTTTACCAAAATGATGGAGAAAAGATATTACACAGTACTATAATATGGTATAAAATCACTGAATCAAAATTATTCTTTCTCACTTCTCTTTTTTTTTAATTGAGGTAAAAATTAAATTTTTTAAATTTTTATGTTATGTAACATAATGTAAAATTGACCATTTTAACCATTTTAAAGTGTACAATTCAGCAGCTTCTAGTACATTCACAGCGCTGTGTAAACAGGACTTCTCTTTAATCCTTCAGACTAAGTCAAGGGGTAAGTCTGTTTGGTGCTGCTATATCTTTAATAACTCTAGTATTTTATGATCTCTCTTTTTAAAAAAAAGGGAAAACAAGCTTAGAGTCTTTGGTAAATAAGCATACAATTAGAATTTGATAACCTAAATTTGGTGTTTTATTTGTATTTATTTTTTATTTACCCTGGATTTCTATTTACATAGTAACAAAATTTCCTTATTAAGTAAATATTTTCAGTGAAATGGTGAGTTGATTTAAAGAAGAATTTTAGGTAAATAGCATTAGTGGTACATACATATGGCAAAAATCACAAAAGAGGTACCTCTGCTCGTCTGGTGGTTGGCTGGAAAGTGATAAGGAGGAACAGGTGAGGGGCATTTAGAAGGCGGTGGCTGGGGACTTCCCTCCTGGTGGTCCAGTGGTTAGGACTCCGAGCTTCAACTGCAGGGGGCACGGGTTCAATCCCTGATTGGGGAACTAGGATCCTGCATGCCATGTGGCATGGCCCAAAAAAAAAAAAAAAAAGGAGGCGTCTGGGGCAGGATGAAATAACCTGTCAGAACATCGTAGGGATAAGGGGCTTGGATTCAGGAAGGTGGAGTCTCATTATAGATTCTAGATTGTGGGCTGGGCCTGAGTCTTCTTTCCTGCAAGTCCACTGGTCCAGCCTGACTTCCACCCTGGTTCTGAAGGCGTGGCGATCCTGACACTGTCTCCACTGTCTGAATTACAGAAAAATACCCCACCTCAGAGCAGGAGCAGATCCCCTCTCAGGCTGGGCAGGCAAACGAAAGGCAGCCGCCCACGAGGGCTGCCTCCGAAAGGGAAGGGAGCTCGGAGATGGGCTGAAAGAGTGGGTCACACAGCCCAACAATGGCAGCTGTAACACAAGCAGACTTTTCAGTCTCACAGATAACTGTTAAGGAAGGAGGGAAGGAAGAGAGGCACGGCCAGGGACTACAGAGCAGTTGTCCGTTTGCCTTCAGGATGTTTTCGATGAAGGCTGGGGTTAGAGCGGGATGGGCTTGACCCGGGTAAAGTGTCGTCTTCCCTTCCACAGATCTGCTCGCTGGGCCCGCTGGTGCAAGAAACTGAGTGCGTGCCGCAAGAGTGAAGTTCTGCTGCTGGGAGATGCTTCTCCGCCTACAAATCTGTTTCTAATGATTCACCATTTGTAAATGGAACTCCCATCCCAGGCTCTTCGTTAGTAAGAGGTTATCAAGAAGAAAAAGGGGACACCCATCTGGAGATAAAAATCCCTGATGCCGAACAGATTGTCAGGAAGATTTCCAGCCCCCTAGATGTGAAGACAATATACACACACGCACACACACACACGCACACACACCCCAGAGCTGCCTTAGCCAGAATATTCATGTATTCTAGGTGCCCCACGTATATTGGACTATCTACTATATGAAAGACAAGGTCCCTCCTTTTAAATCACAAATACATGTGAAAGAAACAATACATTAAGCCACAGTCCTATACAAATTGGTCTAACACCATGTAAGGCGATGCCACCCCCTAACATCTAGGAGAGATCAGATAAACGGGAAAAAGAGTTAGATCCCGAGAAACTGCATTACCCTCCACTCACTGCCACGTGTCTGTTTTCCTTCCTGCAAAATTTGTCCCAAGAGCTGGTCGTTGTCCCCGATGCACATCTTCGTGCTCACCCCCACTTGGCAAGGTCACCAGTGACCTCACATTGTCCAGCCCAATGGCCACTTTCCCGTCTTTCCTCCTCCTTGATTCTTGGCAGTCAGACCCAGTTGAGGGCTCTAACTTGAAAAGCTCTCTTATCTTGGCTTCTGTAACATTAAGCTCTTCTGATTTTCATCCAACCTCGCTGGCCACTCCTTCCCAATCTCCTTCCCCTCTGTGCTACTTTCTAGAAGTGGGAGAACACCAGGGCCACGGTTCTTTTCTCCATCGACAGCCTTTCCCAGAGTGACCCCATCTAGTCCGGGGGTGCTGAAGACCACCTGTAGGCTGACAATTCCTAATTTATATCTCAGTCCTGACCCCTCTCCAGAGTTCTGAACTCAAATACCCAACTATCTCCTTGAGCGCTCTAATTGTGTGTCGAGCTGACATTTCAACCTTAATCTATCCTGCACAGAACTTTGATTTCTCCTCCCATATTTCTTCCTCTGTCTTCCCCTTCTCAAAAATGGCATCAACACCCAACCAGTGGCTAAAACAAACCCACCATATTTTGCCAAGACTACTGCCTTCTAGCTGGTCTCTCTGTTTCTGTTCCTCTCTACAAAATTCTTCACTGGCATTCCATCTCAAAATAACCTCAAATCTTGAGCTTCGCCTATGGTTTGCCCACCGTGCCCTCGTCTCCGTGACCTCGTCTCCTCCCACTTCCTCTCCGTTCCCTCCTCTGAGGCCACGGTGGCTACACGCTGCTCCTCGGATGTGCCACGCACGCCTCCACCTGGGGACCTCTGCACCCAGGGCCTCCTCTCCCTGGAGCCCCCTTGCCTCAGAAAGCAGCAGGACTTCCTTCCTCACCTCCGTGCTCCAATATCACCCCAGCAAACAGGATGCCCTGATCATCTTATCTAAAACTAGCCCTCCGTGTCATTCTTTATCCCCTCATGATGCTTTACGTTTCTTCACTATCACTACCTGACATGTGGCGTTGGTCCCTATCTGTTTCTGTCCACTGGAGTGTAAGGTTGAGGAGAGCTGGGACTTGATCTGTTTTGTTCACGGCTCTGTCTCCAAGCCTAGAAGAGTGCCTGGCACACAGTAGGTGTTAAATCAATAGTTGTTGAATTAATTAATAAACCTTTATTCCTCTCTTCCCTGATGCCTCATGCTCAATCCATCTGGAAAATCATCCCTTCACCTCCATCCCAAATCCATCCAGTTCTATCCTACCTTATGCCACCATCACATCTTTCCAGGACTGTTGCTTAGTGTCCTGAGTAACTTCCTTGTTTTCTCTCTCAAATCTGGTCTCCAAAACCGCAGCAAGTGATTTTTTTTAAAACACAAATCAGTCCCCTTATTTAAAATCTGCAAATGGTTCCCAGTGCTCTTGGAATAAAGTACTATACAAACCTTTAACTGTGGTCTAAAGGCCATGCCTGACCTGGCACTGCCACCCTCTCTTGGGTCCCAGTTCTAGCCATAACATAAGCCAAACAGCTAACCTGAGTCTCTGAATTTTGAGGCCTAGTTCTTGCTAAGACAAATGGATATCGAGAGCCACAATTTAAGGTAAATCATCTTTCCTAGTGGTCTCTCCCTTTTAACTCATCTTAGACTTAACCTGACTATTTTTGCTTGGCTATACACAATATCTTATCTGGGATCTTAAGATACATGATATTTTAGCCAATATCATGGGAAAGAGCCTACATGAATCAATTATCAATAGCGCAGTCAGGAGGGGAACAAATTCAAATAGGGAACTGTCCCTTGTTCTAAAGGAGTGGATTTGAAGATTCTCAAATTTGGGGGGAATTAAATCAAACAAGGGTAGGCCACAGATCCCAGTAAGGACATTTTTACTTTCTCCTCTCCTTTCCTGGTTTAATCTCGTTGACCCTTGAGCTTAGTGTGATCTGCATCTCATAATTGTTTGACTTGAGTAATTAATGGAAATTACCAGGCCATAAAGACAAGGAACAAAGGTACATTCAAGAACATCGTGGGATTTTATGAATAAAGTGAAAAAATTTTAACCCTAACCCCACTCCAAGAAAAGGTATGAAGACATTAAAGCAAACCCATGAAGATAAATGTGTTGAATCTTACATGGTTCCCATTTCATCATTTTTCTTCAATAAAATTAAATTATCAGATTACATCCAGTTAGACACATTTAGGAGTGGAAAGCAGATAAAACAGACCAGTTGAGGAGAGAAGATGTGTATAAATAGAACAACTATATAGCAACCTTAAAGCAATCTTCAATTCACTTACAGTAATTTGGTACATGCAGACCATGGTCAGAAATATTACGTATAAAAGACAGATCACTGTGGGATGGGGTGAGAGCAGGGAGTCTTCAGGATTCTGAAGGGAAGGGATCATGTGGATTAAGGGAGAGGAGGCGAGGAGCTTCTCCAAGGAAGGTACAGCATAAACAAAGACATGAAGATGGAAAAAATACGAGTAAAAGAGAGAAGGGAACATGAGGAAAACGAACTTACTGGAGTAGGACGTGTTTAGCGAGATACTCTGTGAGAGAAAATGTAAAAATATGATTTACTGAGCAAGGCTTATTGTTAGCAGGTTAAGGAGTCCAGACTTGAATTAATTAGTGTAAGATCTTCATCAGGGGAGAGAGATGCTGAAAGCAACTGAGTCTGAGTCTGGCGGCAGCCTGTGGGATAGATAAAGTGAAAAAATGAAAAGACTGATTAAGAGGCTGCTGCAGTCATTTATATGGGTCTTGATAGGGACTTGGCTTTGAGAGGTGGCAGCTGAAACTGACACCCAGGGACAAATCCAAGAGATTCTGAAGTCTCTTGGAAAGGTGCTTGTGAATGATTGTACACAAGACGTGAAGGAGAGGAAGGAGTGAGTGGAACCCTGGACGGGGCAGCGGTGGTGGCACCGAGTAGGAGGAATTGTTGACGTATACGATGCATCTTTCAGATTAAATTTTGTAACACTTATTACTGAGTTAGTCATCGTGGAACCTTTCTTTTCAATTTCTAATTCTAAGACACATGGTTAAAATTAAGATTAATATTCTTGTTGGCTTTAGTTTCCTATAACTTTAAAATTTACAAAGTGTCTGCGGGGGGAGGGAGGGGGGGGATGGAGCATACACATCAACATAGTATATACTCTCCAGATCATGTTTTAATCTATAACAGGATAGCAGAGCAGCGCTACATGTAATCAAAACATATTTTACTAGGAGAGGCAATCAGCACTCAAAACCAAAATGGTTCTTGAATGAGTATCACTGGTATAAGACAGCTAACTGACCTTTTAAGTATCATGTAAACCTGACATTTTCTGCTCTTTTTTATAGTTAACTTCTGTAGCAAGTTGAAAGTGGTGCAACTAATGCCAAAATCTAAAGGGAAATAGACCCTCCGCCCAAAGTAAGGTAGACACCGGGAAAGATGTTAAAAACCTGGTGAAAAGCAAAGCATGCAAATTTCAGGAAGAAAGAAATGTTCATATGTGAAATGAATGTAAACACAGAGATCTGCCAGGAGGAACGGGAAAGGCAGGGAACGAGCAAAACCTCCCACCAGTGAGCGGAGGATTTAGGAGAGAGAAAGTTGGTAAACAGAAGATTCAAAAAGTAGAAAATGAAATCTTTAGCAGAGACTTTAGCCTTTGACACTGTCAAGAGTAGAATCTCTTCTCAGATTCTTGAACCTTCAGTGCCAGAGCAAAGGTGGCATCATTCATGGTGCCGTGGAGGGTAAAAGAGAGCCAATGGGAACAGGAATAAGTTCTTCAATAAAAGAACTATGTTCAAGATCTCTGCCATAGTATCCCCAAAGGCAAGGCTGTAGAATTAAATAGTTCCTAACCTGCAATCCCACTTCTGGGTGTATAGCCAAAGGAAATGGAAACAGGATCTCGAAGAGATATCTGCACTCTCATGTTCATTGCAGCATAATTCACAATAGCCAAGATATGGAAACCACCAAAGTGTCTGTCAACATATGAAAGGATAAAGAAGATGTGAGATATATGTGAATATTACTCAGCCATGAGAAACAAGGAAATCCTGCCATTGATGACAACATGGATGGACCTTCAGGGCATTATGCTAAGTGAAATAAGTCAGACAGAGAAAGACAAATACTGTATGATCTCACTTATATGTGGAATTGAAAAAAGCCAAACTCACAGAAACAGAGAGTAGAGTGTTGGTTACCAGGGGCTGAGGTGTGGGTGGGAGTGGAGGAAAGGGGGAGATGTTGGTCAAAGGGTACAAACTTCCAGCTAAAAGATGAAGAAGTTCTGGGGATCTAATGTACAGCATGGTGACTACAGTTAATGATAGTGTACTATATCCTTGAAAGTTGCTAAAAGAGTAGATCTTGAATGTTCTCACCACAAAACAGAACTGGTAATTATGCGATGTGATGGAGGTGTTAGCTAACACCATGGTAGTAATCATTTTGCAATATCTAAGTGCATCAAATCAACACATTGTACACCTTAAACTTACACAATATTACACGTCAGTTATATCTCAACAAAGCCAGAAAATAAAATAAAATAAATAGCTCCCCAAATTTAGATGCCATAGGTGAGATGATAGAAGGGGGAGAAGTTGGGAATTTATTTGAAATTAAGGTATATATCAGGAATTTCTAATTGATCTCCAATATCTAATCCTCCCTTGTTGCTCAGTAACAGAATTCCCAAATGTCAGCAGGGCACAGGGCTGCCTAAAATAAAGACTATATTTCCCAGCCTCCCTTGTAGCTGAGGTGGATCCGTCAGACTGAGTTTTGGTCAATGGATATGCGGAAGTGTTTGCACACCTTCAGGAAATGTCTTTAAAAGAAGGGAGCATGGCTTGTTCTTGTGCCTTTTTCATTCTTGGTCACTGAGATATAAGTGTGATGGCTGAGACTGGAGAAGACATCTCAGGCCTTGGGGTGAAGGCCACACACACTAAGGAGCCGGGGTCCCTGATGATAACAGAACCTCCATACCAACCACAGAGAATGTTTCCTTGACAGCGAGATAAACTTCCGTCTTGGTGAGTCCCTGATAATGACCTGACTGATAAAGTTATCCTGAGAGTAACTAGAACTTACAGAGGCAGGACAGGCTCAATCCAAAACAAACTGGTATGAGGCTTCTAGCACTAGAAAGCTGACAGGGTCCTTTCGAAATAAATATTCGGGTAAATCGGATCAGTGTAAACAAACACGAGTTTTAGTTTGAGACTGAGAAAAAAAGGAAAATAAGGTAACAGAACCACCTAATTAGACAGCTGACGGGGTTGGGGTTGGCGAAGATGAAGCTGACATACATAAGTACCTTCTGTGCTTAGAAACATGCAAAATATTTAAAAAGGATTCCGCCCTTGAGCTGAAAATGAGGGGCTTTACACGGTAATCGTTAGTAGAAGAAAAATCAACAATGCACCAAGAGCTTTCCGTTACAAACATGAGAGAGGGGGAAGCGTGTTTCCAGAAAAGAGGTACCTTGTGTGTGAGGCACAAAATCAACCACAACCTTGGAAAAGTCTTGCAGAGCTAAGAAAGAATTTCATGGTTAAATCATGACTACGGGGCTACAGAGTTTACTATAAGCCAAAATCTGTGAGATGAAACTAAAAATGTTAAATGAAAGTGTAGAAACCACAAGATCAAGAGAGGCAGAAAAATGGTGGATCTCGTGTTATCATACAAGCTGACGAAACACTGCCGGGGATCAAACAAAGGATGGCTCTTTAGAATTCACAAACAAAGGAAATATCATGTCTTGGCTTTGAGTGCCAGATAAGAACTTACATAGGAAGTATTTTCATAGGAACCACTAAGTAATAGTAGTTACAACACGGTTTAGTTCCACATTCTGGCAGAAAACTCAACAAAATCCATTGTGCAGTTACCCATCTTTAAAAAGGGAACTGTGCCCAACCCACAAGCAGTAAATGGGAAAGGTTAAAAGGAATCACATAAGGAGAAATTAATTGAGAAAGCCAGGTTATTGCTTAAACATTACTAGACGCCCAAGAAAAGCATTTGCCATGAATTTTTTAAAACTTATTTTTTAAAAAATCTGTATAACCACTAACTACTAAAAACAAACAAACAAACACACACCTCTATTTTAGGAGGGGTATCTTTTTTTTTTTTTTCATGTAAAGATTTACCAAATGAGAGGGACAGAGAGACATAGAGTTTGAGGGGCAGGTGTAAACCAAAAATCGGGCGGCAAAAAGGATGTAAAGCCTGGTCGGGAGCTTCAACCATGGGGGTAAGAGAATATGACAGCCTGGCTGGGAGTCTGTGGGACCCCTTTCAATCATGGGGCAAAATATTTAATTCAAGATGAAAGGGGAAGACAGAGAAAGACGAATACTGTATGATGTCATTTATATGTGGAATGTAAAAAACAAAAAGAAAAACAAAACATAACTCCTAGAAAAAGAGATCAGATTTGTGGTTTCCAGAGGCAGAGGTTGGGGGTGGGGAATTGGAGGAAGGTTCTCAAAAGGTACCAACTTCCAGTCATAAGATAAATAAGTGTAAAGGAGCTGTTACAGTGGAGGATTACTGGACTGAATGTCAACATTATGACATAGTGTGAGTGTGTTTCGTGTTTGGTAATTGCAATCATTGTTGCTTATGTTGTGGTCATCCATTTACAATGCTTGGTGTCAGTTTATTTACCTCTTGTAAAAATAAAATACAGTGTGTGTGTGTGAAAAGAAAAAGATAAATAAGTGGTAGGGACGCACTGCATAACGTGATGACTGTAGTTAACAATGCTTTATGATGTATATGAAAGTTGTTAAGACAGTAGATCCTAAGAGTTTTCATCACAAGGAGAAAATTTTTTTTCTGTTTTCTTTTGCTTTTTCTCTTTAGAGTATCTGCATGAGATGAAGCGTGTAATCATTTCACAATATATATGTCAAACCATTATGCTGTACACTTTAAACTTACACAGTGATGTGTGTCAATTATATCTCAATAAAACTGGAAAAAAAAAAGATGAAAGGGGAAAAGAGAGACTAAATGAAGTTTTTAGGGAAATTTTGCATCCCAAATTTGGTTTGGGAATCCACTGACGGGAGATATTAAATGTCCAGAATGTTCTAGACATGGCTGATGGAACAAAAGTCATCACAGCCAGAGAGCAGTTACTCAAGGTTCTGAAGGAGCCGTTACCCTCATCAAAGCGTGACCCTCAGTAAGATTCTGATCCACATGAAAATCTTGAAGAACATGCAAACTAAACAGGAGGTTCGCTTACACAACAGGTTAACTAGTAGAAGATAGACTAAGCAGAAACCCTACCTATTTTTTAAACGTACCAAAATTGGGGGAAATCATGCTAAGTTAACCTAATGTTTTAGGAGAGAAAGAAACATGAAGACAAGGAGAATGCATGGACATAATTTATTTAGAGCCTCGAAGCTCTTTCCGTGGATGCCTGTAATAGAAAAGGGCCTGTTTTGAAAAACAAAAGAAAGCAAAACAACAAAACTCAGCACTGTTTTTCATGATGAAGGAATGATGTGTGTGTACACATTGTATAGCAAAGTGCTGAATTCTTTCAATCTCTTTCTTCTCGGAGTCCTTCTCCCTCAGACAGCCCTTTCTCCATCCCTCTGCCACCCCTCTTGGCCCTGAGGGCTCCCCTCTTCACCCTC
The DNA here is from genome assembly GCF_028021215.1 of Eschrichtius robustus. NCBI lineage: Eukaryota > Metazoa > Chordata > Mammalia > Artiodactyla > Eschrichtiidae > Eschrichtius > Eschrichtius robustus. The sequence goes on along the minus strand of NC_090837.1, from coordinate 39,553,065 downwards.
TGTCTCTCCAAAATCCTGGTCACGGCACACTCCGCACCTCACCGCCATCACCCGCTCAGACCCAAAAGGCTAGCGCTAGCTCAAGGGCATTGAAAACATTAACTACTTACAGTTCTTTGTGCTCTTAGGAATACGCAATTCACACGGTCATTAAGATAGAAATTGTTTCGAAAAAAACGTAAAACATCGTTCTATCTTTGTGCACATGGGAAAAAATGATGATAATAACAAAAGCTAACGTTTGTTAACAGCATTTACTATTACTGCTATATTATATTAACTCCTTCCCGCTATCACCGTCATCATCATCACCTCCCCTTTCTATTCATGAAGAAGCTGAGGTCACCCAGCTTACTTAGCAGAACACATTTCTGTTCCCTGCTCTTTAGTCTGGCTCCAGAATCCACATTCTTAACTACTATCGCATATGGACTCCGTCTCTCCCCAGAGGGAGTCCCTTCCTGAGTTTTCTGTCTCTGTGGATGGCACCCCTGCACATCCACTAACCCACTCTCCCTCACCCTATCCACTCGGCACACTGGGCCTGCGTGGATTCCTGTGGCAGCCTCTCCCTGCCTGTGTTTCTGCAGGAGCATGTCCATCTACCCTCTCTCTCTCTCTCTCTCTCTCTCTCTCTCACACACACACACACAGACACACACACACACACACACACACACTCCATCCTTTCACCATATGTAGCCAGAGTGTGGGGTGTCCAGCTCTTAAAGCCAGCACTACAGCTTCTTGTCTAATAAGATTAAACACACACACACACACACACACAAAATAACAAAGCAACAAGGAACACAAATATCCACTTTTAAAATTATTAAAGATTTTGAGTGTGTAATGGGGTGTTGTAAGACCAGATCTCAACATTTCTGAACGCCTGAGGGTAAAATCAGGGACAAGATGTATTGGAAATCTTCCAGAAATTTTCTTCCTGTGGCTCTAAAACTGGAAGTAAGAACATGTCTGCTGGGCGGGCTCTTCTTGGTTCTAGAAGGGAGCAAGTCAATGACCTCAGGGTAGTGGCCACTCAGGGTCCATGTGGCAGTGGACACTGGGGCCTGTCCCAAGCCAGCCCTCCCAAGGATTTTAAAAGGAGAATGTTTGGAGCAGGCTAGCTTGGGATGGCCCTGGCTTGCATGTTGGTGAGAGGAGGGGAGCACTGATCCGGTGGGGGAAGGGCAGGTCTGACAGCACTCGAACCCCTTTACCCTTCAAAGAACAACTGGGTGCCTGCAGCAGTGACCCAAATCAGAGAACCGGACACTGTGTGTCTCTGGGGACAGAACCAGCAACAACGAAGTGTTATTGGAACTCAGCAAGGGGGTTCCTCCAGCCTGGGGCACCTGGGTTCTGGGCCAGCATAAGGAGCTAAGTACAAACGAGACCCTGTGGATTACTGGCCATATAAGGGGGAGAGAGGGGCAAAGAGAGAGACTGGATTACCTACTTATCTAGGAATGTGGGGAGTACAAAATGTATTAATTTTCTTAAAAAAGGTGGAATGTGATCTTATTTGTCTCTTCCTATACATGAAATGGGTCATATCAAATTATGTTGGTTATTATTAGAATTACTTCCTTCTCCCTTTCTCCATCCATCTCTGAGACCATGGCCTAGAACTTGCACCTCCTTTGACTTTGCCTAAGTCAACTCTGTATATCACTGTGTCTGACCGTGCTCTGCCATGACCTCATTTCTTCATCAAAGGGAGCCTTACACTTCAGTGAGAAGTTCATGTTCTGGTCTGGTCCTTCAGTGTCTAGGACCGCACAATGCACATTATCTGTTTGCTCTGTATGACCTGATGGCTGGTAAATTGATTCACACTAATTAAACCCACAAAAGGCTGATTCATGAGCTCAGAGAACAATATGTTAAGTTACAGAGAAAGATAAAACTGGCCAGAAAAGCAAGGACGTACATTTGAACTGGACATTGTGTTTGGGGTAAGTCCACCCAGGAAGCCAAACAACAAAGCAAAGCATTGCCTTGTCAACAGAGAATCAAAGCAAAGGAGTTAGAATACTGTCTCATGATATTTCTAGAAAGTTCTGGTAGACTGAGAATTTGCCTCCCATGATTGTTATGCTTGAAAAACCAAGACAAGTATTTAGAATATGTCCCTCTCTCTCGAGGGTGCCAGAGTGACAATGATAAGTTCTCACAGCACAACGCTCATTTTTCCCATTGTCAATGAGAGACACTCTCATTCTGTTTGTACGTGTTACTATGCTTAGAACTGCTGAACTTGCAGGTAATTTGCAGCATCATATCTTAATGGATAATTTAGATCGTGCCAAGTAAGTCTAAGCATCGTATCATCGCACGAAGGGCTAAAGGGACACCTGCAATCATCTAGCTCCCTGGTTTTCGAATTGTGTGCCATGGATCCAAAGGGCTGCTGAATTAGGAAACCACAGGTGTAGGGAGGAGGCTGAGGAGACAGGCTAGAGCTGACCACCCCCTTGTAAGGAGTGTGGATTCTTCAAAGAGCAGAAACCATTGATATGTTTTAATATCTAGGGACAGCATGAAGTTCACATTTTAAATAACCAATTTGGAGAAAGTGACTGGAGGAAAGCAAGAGCAGAAGTAAGAAGACCACCTAGGAAGGTACAGTATTTGTCCAGGGGAGATACCATGATGTTGGGATCAGGGTAATAGCAGCAGAGCTGTAGAGAAGTGGATGGATTGGAGACGTCAACTTAAAAGCAGAATACATAGGACTTGGCTAGCGAGGGAGCAGATGTTATCAAGGGTTCACTCACTTATTTATCCCATCCAGAAGACTTATTGAGTGCTTACAATGGGCTGGGCTCTGGGCTAGGTGCTCATCTAGACAGCCAAGTCTCCAGCCTTCCTGGAGCTGATGTTCTAGTGGAGGGAGACAGACAATGGACAAGCACACAAGTAGGTAAAATATTAACATGCTCTGGACTTCCCTGGTGGCACAGTGGTTAAGAATCTGCCTGCCATTGCAGGGGACACGGGTTCAAGCCCTGATCCGCGAAGATCCCATGTGCCATGGAGCAACTAAGCCCATGTGCCACAACTACCGAGCCTGCCTCTGGGGCCCATGAGCCACAACTACGGAAGCCCCCATGCCACAACTGCTGAAGCCCGTGTGCCTAGAGCCCGTGCTCCACAACAAGAGAAGCCACTGCAGCGAGAAGCCTGGGCACCACAACAAAGAGTAGCCCCTGCTCGCTGCAACTAGAGAAAGCCCGCACGCAGAAACGAAGACCCAATGCAGCCAAAAATAAATTAAAAAATACATGTATTAACGTGCTTGGAAAGAGCCTGGGAAATCAATTTTCGGGCTCCATGAATTGTTTCCCGTCTCTCAGGTCTCACTGTCCTGTTCCACTTCTTCTCCAACCAACCAGCTGTCCACCCTCCTGAAAATCATTTCATATATTTTATCCAGTTTTCAGTCTGTAAGATGGAAGGGTGAATCTACCCCCTGTTAATCCCTTCATGGCCAGAGGTGGAAGTGACTTTTTCTTGCATGAATTTAATATAAGGGATAAAGGAAAGGGAAGAGTCAAAACTAACCACCAGGTTCTGACTCTAATAGTACAGTAGACGGTTGTGAAGCAAAACCAGATGGCTTTGGATTTATTTTTGTCTCTTCCTCTCTTCTGTTCTTCTTCCTTTCCCTCCTTCCTTCCTCCCCTCCCTCACTCCTTCCTGCCTTCATTCTCTCCTTCCTTCCTTCTTTCCTTCTTTCCTTTTGTGTATGTGTGTTTTAAAATTTGTTTTGCCTTGAAGATTCTTGAGAGCAGAGTGATGGTGGCAAGGATGGAAATCAACAGACCGGTGTTGGACACGTAGAGTTTGAGATGTCTGTAAGACATGTGAGGAGGAGTAGGCTAGAGATATCCTTCAGCACCTGGGCATACGGAGATGTAGTGCGCCAGGATGGAGAATCCTGTAGAAAGAGCAGACATTTGGAGGGAGATCTGGAACTCAGACGTTTGAGATGTTAAGTTTGAAATGTTTACAAGACATTCCAATAACAGTATCAAGGTCACAGTTCAATATTTACATCTGGAGCTCAGAAAAGAACATTGGGCTACAGCTATGGATTTGAGACTCTTCAACATATACGTAGAACTTAAATCATGAGAAAGGATGAGGTTACTTCAAAAGAGAGAGAGAAAAAAGGGAGAAAAAAAGAGAGGAAAAGAGAACCAAGGAGAGGAGACAAGACAAGAAGGCCCAACGAAAACACACCATGAGGAACATCAGCAGTAGAAACTGCAAAAGAAGACGAACCCTCAGAGGAAAAGAAAAAGGAGCAGCCATAGAAGAAGCGGGAAACCAGAGAGGACATTTTCAAAGGAAAAGAGTATTTCAAGAGGGAATACCAATTGGTTCAAGTGATACTGAGAGGTCAAGTAAGACAAAAATTTAAAAGTATCCATTAGATTTAGTAGCTTGGAAGCCAGTTTTGGTGGGATGGAGGAAGGGATAAAGAATGAACGGGAAGTAAGTGGAGGTAGCATATGCAGACAGCTCTTCCATGGGGAATGGAAAAGTAGGGTAAGGGACTTCCCTGGCGGTCCAGTGGTTAGGGTTCCGTGCTCTCACTGCCGAGGGCCCGGGTTCATCCCTGGTGGGGGAACTAGCTCCCACAAGCTGTGCAGTGCAGCCAAAAAAAAAAAAAAAAAAAAAAAAAAAGCAGGGTAATCCTGGAGAGACATGATGAGTTAGTAGAGGTTTGCTGTTTATTTTTAAGATAGAAGACACAGAGAGTGAGAGAGTGTTTGGGTGATAAAGCCAAGAGGTCAGGAATGCAGAGAGAAGGATTAACAGAAAAGCAAGTCTCCTGAGAAGGCTCCTGAAAGGTCCAGGATCCAGAACTCACTTTCTAACAGCCCTACTACACCCTTCTGTCAGCCTTAGCAGGTCTCCCCTAACCGATGAAGACCTCTCTAAAAGCGGGGAATGCCCCCTCAATTCCTGTCTGAGCCCATGTGTGACATGGCATACAGTAAGTGTTTGATGTATATTTCTTCAACAAATTAATGTATACATCATGCAAATGAATAAATAAGATTTATGTTGTAAAATCTGCCCTGAAAAGAGGAGCAAAGACATCTATGTATTTAATTACCTTGAGATCAGAAGACACTTTCTGTAGATTTTTGGATAATGTCCCCAGAGTAGAAAATAAGCACAATAAAAACAAAATTCTTATTATTCATATTTTGGAGACAAGGAATGTGATTTTTTTCCAAATTAATCACAACTGATGAATAGCGACTTCCTGTGTAGATCCAAAGGCTTCTTCCAGCATTCTAGGGTGAAGAGTAATTGCTGTATTTCACATCTGAAATCCATCTTCATTTATCAAAAAACACTTTAGTTTGGAAGTACTACATACTTATTTCCATTATTTCCATAACATCTCTATATGTTGACATAGTATTATTACGCCATCAATTCTCAATCATTAGGCTAGTGATAGAATCAAATCCCGGGTAATCCAAAACAGTGAATAATAAGCTGAGTTGGAGACAGCAAGCAGGTTTGTCATCCTAATCTGGGCTCATTTGGGCTAATAGCCCATATCAACCTACAGATGACAGAGGTTCAGCTCAGAACCGTTTGGTGTGGCAAGGGGTCTGCTGGGGATTTTTAAATACCTGAGATATATTCACAAAGCAGATCAAGAACTGGCTAAAGGATAGACCCCCCTACAGGAAGAAGGTTCTATAGTCCAAGGATATGGCAAAAGGCAAAATTAGATTCAGAGGATTTAGAACTAAGAACAAGAACTAAGAAACCACCCCGTCCTTCCTCCTCATTTTACAGATGAAAATAAAACCCGGAGTGATTCCATGACTTGCTCAATGTCACACAGCGAGTTGATGAAACACCCTCCCGGTAAGTGACTCGTGTTCCTCCCAGTCCAGTGCTCTACATCATCTTCATCCACAAAGAGTTCTGGTTCCCTTTTGTCTTCTCCAGCAAGAAGGATTGTTTTCAAATTCTAAAGGACATTTTAAAATGTAAAGAATAAATTGAACGCCAAGATAGATAAGGCATTAAGGGAAATTCAGATTTTTGAAGCTTATGCTACTCCAGACACTTTCCCAGCTGTTAACTCATTTACTCCTTTCAAGCCCCTGTGAGGTTTTGTCCCCATTTACAGATGAGGAAACAGAGGCTACATAGACTAAGTCATTTACTGCAAGTCACATAACAGCAAATGATGCAGCAAGACAAGAATGAGGTCTACACTCTAGTCTGCTTCCCTTTTCACTACAACACGATTCAAGTGGGATCACACCTTCCAGCCCGGACAGATCATAATCCGAAGTACTGAAAGACTCAAAGATGTAATTATGCAACCACTGCTGGCAATCTTTGGGGGGAAGAAAACATGAAGAATAAAGAGGTGCCAGAAGACTGGAAAATAGTTTTTGATTGTGAAATTCGAGAAAGCCTAGATTCTGGGAATTACAGTTTGGTCAAAGCAAATTCTTGATGTCAAATCTTGGCAAAATTCTAGAATAAAATTACTAACTAGATGGCTTGTGAACCACTTAGAAAAGAATGCTGTGATCACGTGGAGCCAACACGGGTTCACTAAGGTCAGGATGCCAAACCATCAAACATATCCACTAGGAAATGAGGTTAAGTCTGTTGGGATGTCATTGTGGTCAAATTGAAAATATGTGATTGAAATAATTGGACAGTTGGATATGTTCACAACTGGTTGCCAATGGCCTGTCATATGACTCTGCCTAATATAATTCCATTAAAAATTTTAGCAATATCTTTCTTTTTTCAGCTTTGAAAATTGTCAGTTTTGTGGATAACTCAAAGTTCGAAGGGAGATGTTATACAATAAAAACCAGTAATCATTTTGACAGACTGAAATGATGGTTACCCCTCAGTTTTAGATTTAAGAAGGAAATGATGGTTACCCCTCAGTTTTAGATTTAAGAAGGAAAAGTTTATTTTTACTTATACATGTAAGTAAAAATAAATAGATGGGTAGATGATAGCAAGATGACAGTCAGATAGATAGACAGACAGACAGATAGGTAATAAATAGATGATAGATAGGTAGATAGATAGGGAGTCAGACAAGTTCCAAATGGAGAAAATGTGACTTGACCAAAATTTGTGGGAGAAAAGACTAAAGTTTAATTGACCACAAGCTCAGTACAAACCAACAGTAGCACACAGATGCCCTCTAACATAGTGGACAAGAACTTGAACTTCAACATCAGCAAAGCTGGACTCACAGTGCAAGTTCATCACTTAATAGCTGTGTGACCTTGGGCAATTTGCTTAACTTTTAAAGCCTTGGGCTACTATTCTATCAAATGAGTATTCTACAATGTCATATTACTAGTGATAGAACTTGGTTTACAATTCAAGTCTTGTGATCCTCATCCAGTGCTTTTTCCATGGAGGGCTACCTTCAAATGGTTGAAAAAGACATTTTAGGAAAAAGGATTAGAATTATTCCATGGGATCTTAGAGGGCCAACCAACATCAGATCAACGGAGGGGCTTTATGAAGAAGCTGATTTCAGCTCAAGTCCTGGAAGAACACCGTGCCTGGCAGGCCAACATGGAACAGGCCCTCCCATGGAATAGAGCCTTCATGGCACCGTACAGAGCAAACAGGCAGCAGGTGTATGATCAACTGTCGGGAATTCTGCTGCAGTCATCCAATGAGGATGAAAAGTGGCACCAATGGTCTATGAGGTCTCTCCAGCTCTAGGATTTCAGAGATTTCTATGATTCTGGGTTTCTATGATTTTGCAAGTGATGTGAAGAAAGGTTTTTACCAAAGAATCTATCATCATCAACTTTGCTTTATGGCAAGCCAAATTTACATGTATTTGAAGTGACAGGAAAAGAAATTCCCTTTCTCAGCATTCACCAGAGGGTGAAAGTAATAGCACAAATGATTCTGAAGTCCCCCACAATTCCAAGCGGCCCACGGAACAACCATGAGCTGCTCCCCTATTTTCTAGCAATTACCTTTTTGCCTTTCGGCAAGTTTGTGAAATATCACTGGCACTGTACACACCCCAAGTTTGTTTGTCTGCTCTGTCCGTCCCCTGCTGCAGATGCCTTAATTTCCTTGTGCTGTTTCCCATCCCATGGAAACCTGATGTAAGCAACTTCATTCTCCTTAAATCATTAACTTATTCACTCATTCATTCATTTATTCATTCAGCCAATATCTATGACTCACTACTTCTAAGAAATAGTTCCCATTTGATGAACACATGTCACGTGCCTGGAGTTTTACATATTTCAGCTCAACTAATCGTGTAAGCAACACAAGGAGCTTTACACCTTTTTAAGATAAGAAGATTAAAACGCACAGAATCAAATGAATCCACTCAAGATTGCACAGCTAAAAAGTGATGAAACTTTGCTGTTCTCATTCTACTACATTCTTATAAGTCAGGCCCTGTGCTGTGAGTAAGCTGGAGAGCAGAGCTACAGTCTCTTCTATCCATCAGCTTACCCCTGGACAGTGGACATCCCATGCACACAGATAACTAACTTAGAGGTCTGTACACGATAATTACATCATACATTTTGGACGGAAACATGATTAGAATAGCCCTCCAGGGAGCAACTTGATAATGTATATCAAAAGTCTTTAGAAGCTGTAATGGTTAATTTTACGTGTCCACTTGACTGGGCTAAGGGATGCCCAGAGAACTGGGAAGACATTATTTCTGGGTGTGTCTGAGGGAAGAGATTAACATTTGAATCAGTAGACTGAGTAGAGAAGATCTGCCCTCACGAACGTGGGTGGGCATCATTCAATTGGTGGAGGGCCTGAATAGCACAAATAAGGCAGAAAAAGGGCAAATTGTCTTCCTCTCTTCTTGAGCTGGGACATGGGACATCCATTTTCTCCTGTCTCTGGACCTCAAGCTCCTGGTCTTAGCCTTGGTCCCTGGGATTTACACTGTCCCTCCCCTCTCCCCTCCCCCAGCCTCCGCCCTCCCATTCTCAGGCCTTCAGCCTCATCCTGGGACTTACCCCGCCAGCTTTCCTGGTTCTCCAGCTGCTGACGACATATGGTGGCCTATCTCAGCCTCCATAATTGCATTAGCCAATTCCCATAATAAATCTCCTCTTATGTATCTACACTGGCTTTGTTCCTCTGGAGAACTAATACAGAAGTCCATATTATTTGACATTAAATGATCGCTTCTGATAATTTAACTTTCCAGCTATGATGTAGTAGGTTTTAGCAGACTAATACTCCCAAAGAAAACAACTAGAAAGCTGAATATAATACAAAGGAACAACTGTTTGAGGTCGTGAAAGAGCTGCTTGGACAGCCAGGACATGAGAAGCCAAGATTCTAGAATGAAGAGAAGGTCTTTGAGGTAACCCCAACATTTTGCATGCAGCTGTTTTTCCCCCATGACATTTGTTGATTCTCGGTAGAATGGTAGAAGAAGCCTGAAAACTAGAAAAATGACAGCTGCTAAGAAGCAGGCCATCAACAGATCTTTCAGCAATCCCACAGGACTGGAAAGACAAAAATTAAAATTGGGGGAGCATGTAAAAAGAACAAACTTCCAGTTTTAAAATAAATAAATCATGGAGTGGAATGTACAGCATGGTGACTATAGTGGATAACACTGTATTATATATTTGAAAGTTCCTAAGACAGTAAATAAAAAATTCTCATCACAAGGAAAAAACCTTGTAACTGTGTGTGGTGATGGATGTTTTAACTAGACTTGTTGTGCTGATCATTTCACAATATATACATATATCAAGTCACGATGTTGTACACCTGAAACGAATGTTATACGTCAATTACATACCAATTTTTAAAAATTTCCTCCCTGTCTTAGACCATTAGGGCTGCTATAATAGAATACCATAGACTGGGTGACTCGTAAACAGCAACCATTTATTTCTTACAGTTCTGGAGACCGGGCAGTCCAAGATCATGGCACCAGCAGGTTTGGTGTCTGGTGGGAGCCTGCTTCCTCATCTTCTCACTGTCACCTCATATGACAAAAGAGGAGAGGGATCCCTCTGGGGCCTCTTTTATAAGGACACTAATCCCATTCATGAGGAAGTGAGCCCAACATTTGACAATTACCTTTGAGGTACTTTCCAAAGTCTTAAGCTACACAGGGAAGCTATAGTATTCTCACTATAATGAAGATTTAAGAAAAAAAGATTGGAGTTTAAGACCTTCCAGGAAGAGACTCCTCTAGTAAGTACTAATGCTCTAGTAAATAGTAGGTATTAGTTGGGACATCTGGACGTTCACACCATAGAAATGAGGATGAGGAACAAACCAAACAGAAACAAGCCTTGCAGAGACTGCAGCTCAGTCTCAGAACAGTCCTGCTTGAACTGCTTATTGGAAGATGGTGTAAATCCTTTCTGGAGGAAGATTGTTTCACCCAGAATACTTCTTACATTTTTTTAATACAAAATGCCTGGCCTTTAATAAATAATTACCAGCCATGAAAAGAAACAAGACCAAAAAATAAGTAGGCAATAAAAACAGACGTACAGGTAACCCAGATATTGGAGTTACCAAACAGGCTTTAAAATAATTGAAATAACTGGGATTTGTATGTTCAAGAAAATCGATGACAAAATGGAAAATTTCACTAAAAAGGGAGAAGACACACAATGGGGCAGAAGCAATGTATTAAGAGATAACATCCTAGATATTTCAAAAACTCACAAAAGTCATCAAGGAAAATTCAGAGATGCTCTAGAACCTAAGTGGGATAAACATAAAGAAAACCACAACTTTGTATATCCTCATAAAACTGCTGGAAACGAAGACCAAAATCTTAAAAGCAGTCAGAGAAAACACAGACCAGTTACATTCCGGGGAGCAACAGACCAAAACACAAACAAAAACCAAAGGAATGATGACTTTAAAGTGCTGAAAGAAAATAAATACCCACCGAAAATCCTATATCCACTGACTGAAGACATCCTTCAGAAATGAAGATAAATTAAGGACATTTCAGGCACATAAAGACAGAGAATTCATTGCCATCAGATTTCCATTAAAGGAAATACTATGTTGTGATGGATGTTAGCTAGACTTATTGTGCCGATCATTTCACAATATATACAAATATCAAATCACTATGTTGTATACCTGAAACTAATATAATGCTATTTGTCAATTATATCTCAATAAAAAAAAAGAAAAAGGAAATATTAATGAAAATTCTTACATAAGGAAAATAATACCAGGTAAAAACAGAAATGCATGAATAGAAAGGGTAAATCAGTGACATTAATTTTGACAGTAGTAAGAAACAATAAAAATGTTTTGTAGGGTTGGCAATGTATGTAGAATTAAAATGCATACCAATAACAAAAAGAGGCAAGAAGACAAGATGGGTTACGTTATTCTTTAGGAAGCTTTGTTTAACATGAAATGATAAGCATAAAAATCAGATTAGAAGCCAGTAAGTCAAGGAATGATATTGTAATCTCTAAGGTAACAACTAAAAGAATAATAAAAGGATGAATAACAAACAAGCTAATGAAAGGAAAAGTGGAATAATAAAAACACTCCATTAAAAGAAAATAAGACAAAAAGGAGAGAAAAGGAACCATAAGACAGGTGAACATAAAGAAAGCAAATGCTAAGAAGATAGATATAAACCAAATTATCTCAGTAATTACATTAAATATAAACAGAATAAGAGCTCCAATTAAAAGACAAATATTGTCCATCTGTATAACAACCACAAGAACAACAAAACCAAAACAACTATGCAGCTCACAAGATACACGCCCTAATATGAGGAGATGATTGAAAGTCCTCAATCACAGAAAGATTGAAAGTAAAACATGGGAAAAGATAAACCATGTGTATGCTAACAAAAAAGTATTATAACTACATTAATAGCAAACAAAGTAAACTTTAAGGCAAGAAACACCACTAAAGATAAAACATATTCACAATGATAAAAACTCGAGTCCATCAGGGAACTATGATAATTCTAAATAATATAGTTTCACAAATTGAAGAACTAAAGGAAAAACGTACAATGAAATGACAGTAGGAGACTTTAACAAATCTCTTTTAGCATATGAAAGAAAAAATAGGCAAAAAATTAATAAATCAGTAAGGATATAGGAGATATGAACAACAAAATTAACAAATTTGATTTGACATATATAGAATACTCCACCCAACAATAAAAAAGTGGTCATTCAGGGCTTCCCTGGTGGTGCAGTGGTTGAGAATCTGCCTGCCAATGCAGGGGACACGGGTTCGAGCCCTGGTCTGGGAAGATCCCACATGCCGCGGAGCAGCTGGGCCCGTGAGCCACAATTACTGAGCCTGCGTGTCTGGAGCCTGTGCTCCGCAACAAGAGAGGCCGCGATAGTGAGAGGCCCGCGCACAGCGATGAAGAGTGGCCCCCACTTGCCACAACTAGAGAAAGCCCTCGCACAGAAACGAAGACCCAACACAGCCATAAATTAAAAATAAATAGATAAATAAATAAATAAATAAAATTTAAAAAAAAAAAGTGGTCATTCATTCCAAGTACACATGGAACATCTACAAAATTGGCCTTATGCTTTCCATAAATAAATTCTCCAGAAATTTCAAATTATTAAAATAATTCAGAGCATATCTGCTGACCACAGTGAAACACCTGAATGTTTGGAAATTGAGCAAGTCACCTTTTAAAATAATATTTTTAAAAATCCACCCTGAGTCAAAGAATAAATCACAAAAAAATTAGAAAATATTTTGAATTATACTATAATGGAAATAGACATCAACCTTCAGAATGTGGCTAAAATTATGCCTAAAGGAAAATGTGTCATGTTAAGTGCATCTACTAGCCAAAGGAAAAGGCTGAAAATCAACTATTTACACATCCATCTCAAGCAGTTAGTACATAAAACGGTACACTGAATCCAAAAATGTAAGAAACAATAAAAATAACAATGTGAATTAATGAAATAGAAAACAAATGTACAAGAAAGAAAATCAATCAAGTTGCCTCTTTAAAAAGATAATAAGAATAAACACCTAACAAGACCAATCAAGAAAAAAGAATGCAAAAGTTGCCAAAATCAAGAATGGAATGAAAAAGGAAACATCACTATCAATTCTATAGACTTTAAATGATATTAAGAGATCGGCTCAGCAGCTCCAGGTGGCTGGGTGGGACCTGAGGTGACAGGGCTGGTAAGGCCCCAGAGGAATCACTGTCCTGCACAGAGGCAGGTCTGAGGGGCTTGCTGACCCACACCAGAGCCTGAATAGGGACTGTCAACTGGCCCCGCTCTGCTCATGGTCTCCGATGGCAGCAGCTGGGCTGACAGACCTTCCTCGTTCTCCAGGCCTTCGCCCGCCCTGACCTCCACCCAAATCCTAAAGCCACAAGAGAGGGGCACCCGCTCACATCTCTGCAGCCCAGGCCCCTGTGCCCAGGCCTGTGAGGTTCTCCTGGGTGGCATCCCGTTTCTGACAGCCAGTGCAATGGAGTGTGGGAGGAGTGTTTCAGGCAGAGGGACCACCGGGTGTAAAAGCTGGGAGGTGGGACTGAGCCGGGAAGACCCAGGAAACCTGGGTTCCTTCTTGTGTCTGAAGGAATGGAGAGTATGAGCAAAGTCATGCCTGGAACGGCGGGCTGAAGCGCTGGACTTCATTCTGAGGGTCCTGGAGGGTCGTGAACAGGAGGAGGATGCAGTCTGAGTCAGGGTTTTAAGAGCTTTACAACGTATTCAAATGTCAAGTCACTATGGTGTACACTCGAAACTAAAATAATGTTGTATGTCGACTATACTTCAATTCTAAAAAAAAGAAAAAATAGGTAAGTTGTACTTCATCAAATTTTAAAACTTTTGTGCATCGAAGGATACTATCAAGAAAATGAGGGGACTTCCCTCGTGGTCCAGTGGGTAAGACTCTGCACTCCTAATGCAGGGGGCCTGGGTTCGATCCCTGGTCAGGGAACTAGATTCCACAAGCATGCCGCAACTAAAAGTCCACATGCCACAACTAAAGATCCTGTGTGCGGCAACTAAGACCTGGCGCAGCCAAAATAAATAAATAAATAAAAATAAATAAATATTTAAAAAGAAAATGAGAAGACAACCCACAGAATAAGAGAAAATGCTTGCAAGTCATGTATCTGGTAAAAGGTTAATATCCAGAATATATTAAAAATGCCTACAACTCAACAAGAAAACAAACACCCCAATTCAAAAATGGACAAAGGACTTAGGCATTTCTCCAAGGAAAATGTACAAATAGCCAATAAGCACATGAAAAGATACTCAACACCACTAGTCATTAGGGAAATGCAAATCAAAGCCATGAGATATCACTTCACACCCTAAATAAGATGGCTCATAAAAAAGAAACAAAAAATAACAAGTGTTGACAAGGATGTGGAGAAATTGGAACTCCTGTGTATTGCTGGTGGGAATGTAAAATGGTGCAGCCACTGTAGACAACAGTTTGACAGTTCTTCAGAAAGTTAAACATAGAATTACTATATGATCCAGCAATTCCACCTCTAGGTATAAACACAAAAGAATTGATTCCAACAGATCCTGTACACCCATGTTTATAGTAGCGTTATTCACAACAGTCAAAAGATATAAACAATCCAAAAATCCATCAACAGATGAATGAATAAACAAAATGTAGTATATACATGCAAGAGGGTATTATTCAGCCTTAAAAAGGAATGAAATTCTGACACATGTTACAACATAGATAACCTTGAGGACACTATACTAAGTGAAATAAGTCAGACAAGAGGACAAATATTGGATGATTTCATTTACATGAGAAACCTAGAATAATCAAATTCATATGGACAGAAAGTAAAATAGAGGTTACCGGGGCTGAGGGAAGAGGGGAATGGGAATTTATTATTTAATGGGCACAGAGTATTTGTTCAAGATGCCAAAAATGTTCTGGAATTGAATAGTATACAACATTGGGAAGGTATTTAATATCACTGAATTATACACCTAAAAATGGTTAAAACTGTCAATCTTGTGTTAAGTATATGTTACCACAATTTTTAAAAGTAATACAGAAAATTCAATCAATGTCATTCACCAATTAACAGAATGAAGAAGAAACACCATGATCATTTCAATAGATGTAGAAATACCATTTGATAAAATTCAACACCCATTTGTGAATAATTTTATGTCTTCGCTTACTAGGGATAGAGGAAACTTAACTAAATATCTGTAAAAATCTTAACTAAGTATCTTTTTAAAAAAGCTACAGCAAATGGGGCTTCCCTGGTGGCACAGTGGTTAAGAATCTGCCTGCCAGTGCAGGGGACACAGGTTCGAGCCCTGGTCCAGGAATATCCCACACGCCGCAGAGCAGCTAAGCCCGTGCGCCACAGCTGCTGAAGCCCGCATGCCTAGAGCCCGTGCTCCGCAACAAGAGAAGCCACCACAATGAGAAGCCCGTGCACCGCAATGAAGAGTAGACCCCGCTTGCTGCAACTAGAGAAAGCCCGCACGCAGCAACGAAGACCCGATGCAGCCAAAATAAATAATTTAATTAATTTTTTGAAAAAGAAAGAAATATTAAGCTATAGTAATTAAGACAATGTAATTTCAGCACAAAGATAAATAGAGCGATAGAACAGAATAGAGAATCTAAAACCTGGTCATATGTATAAGGTCACTTGACTTATGACAAAGGTGACATTACCACAGTGTAGGAAAATGATGGATGGGTCTTTTTAATAAATAGTGTGCTATTGACCAGGGATCCCAAAGGGGAAAATCAATTTTGACCTCACACCAGACACAAAAATCTATTCCTGATGGCTGTCGATCTAAATGTACGACGAAACTATAAGTCTTCTAGGAGAAATGATAGGAGAATGATCTTGTCGGTGGAAACAGATTTAAATGGGACACCAAGCGCAATGTAACCGTGATTCTGGAGTCAAACTGCCTGAACTTGAAATCTGATTCCGATCTTGGGCAAGTAATTTAAACTTTCTGTGCCTCTGTTTCCTCCTTTGCAAAATGAGGATAATAATAAGCAGATTACTTTGAGGACTATGTCATGATACATGTAAAGGGTCTGGAACGGTGCCTGGTGCATAGCAAGCTCTTACCAAGAGTCACTGTTACATCCTTTCTGTGAATATTGCCCAGGCCTCCTCTGAGGGGGAGGGGCTTGTTTTCATTTCTCATAGAAACTTTATGTTCAGTGCTTTGACATATGACTTTTTAAATTTTTTAACTAGGAGATACCCCTATTGGAGGCACCGCTTCACCGTCCACAGCATTTGTTGAATACCTGCTGCGTGTGTGGCTGGAGGGAAGGGAGACGGAGGTCAGGAGGATGCTTACAGAGGAAGCAGCGGACAGATTTCCTCCCCGTCCCGAAAACCTCCCCGCACCGCTGGGCAGTAAGACACAGACCTGAGACACCACTGGAGAATGTGACAGCACTTAACTAAGAAAGTGCTCCACTTCGCAGAGGAGCTAATTAGAAAACACCACTGCATTTTCTAGGTACTAACTACACAGAGAGACGTGAGGGTTACAAGGAGCTGGAGGAGGGAGAAATCAAAGGCACAGGTGAGGCAGCGATACGGAATCATGAGAAAAAGTCACGAGCAGCCGCCCTGGAATACAATTTATAAAAGGTAGCAACCCCTCACACTGGCAGGACCTGCTCTAGTTGCTTAAGAAACACCCAGAGCTGGAATTGCCCGGGCAGGGATTACAGGTTCTGGCAGGGAGAGGAAGGGGAGGAAGTCGTCCGGGGGACACCCACCCGCTGCCATCTCCCCGCTGACGTCAGCCCTCTCCCTGGCACTTTGTCAAGTGATAGCTCTAAGAAGTCCTTTGTGTGCCGGCCTGGCGCTGCTGGACGACCCATGTCCAGCAAAGGCCCGTGTATGCCTCTTCTCCAATCCGCTTTCAGTTTCTTATTTAACCAGATTTGGGGGCGAAACCGTCTCTCACCACTATTCAGAGCCCACCCCCAAAATAAGATGACTAAATCTAAAAGACATGAAATTCGAAAGACACGTAGGCAGTTTACGGAGCTCACCCACGCAGAGAAACACAAGGGTCTGAGTCCATAGATTTGCTCATTTGTGGCTATATCCTTAGATTCTTTCTTAACTTCTCCCAGGCTTGCATACTAGGTACTCCAACCTCTATCTGATGTAAGTGGGTGAATTGTCAATTTATGCATTATTCAAGCTCTATTTCTTCCTCTTCCTTCTATTGACTTCATTTTTTGCTATTCACCAGTTATTCTAGAATCTTCATCACAGGATAATGGGGGCGGGGGGGGGGGGGAAGAGAGGTTGAAATGCGTATGATTAAATGTCAGAGAAAAGGTGGAAAATACCTGAAGTCAGGATTTTTATATTTTTTTAACTAGTATTACTATATTTGGTTTTCCTTTATCCAGCCTCCCTCTTAATATTTTTTCAAAGATTCTCCCCCTGCCTACGATAAATCATGAAGGTCATTTAAGCTTGGATATTGCTTGGTTCTGGCTGAGAATATGCGACTATGCAACTTCCTGTTTAGACATGCTTTCTGAAGATTTTGCTATTACAAATAACTTTTTCGATTATTGAATTCCAGATGTAATGAGAGAAAAGCACACTTGAATCATTATCTTCCTAGACTGTAAGGTCTAGGAAGTTCTTTCAAAAGGAGCAAAATCATCTTCCCCCCTCAAAACATGTTCTTCCTCTTTTATTTTAAAAATATCCCAGTGGGTGGCACCGCCGTTTTCTCAGTTGTCTAAACTAGACGTAGACGGCTGGGAGTCGCCCCCAACTCTCCCTTCCCCTCACTTGCACCCCAGCAATCACAAGTCCTACTGAGTTCACCTAGTATTCACTTCTCTGTGGCCCTGCCTCTCTCCTTCCCCAGGGGAACTACCCACATCCCCTCCCCAGCGCTCGCTCCTGTGGCCGCAGTGGTCCTGTCCGCAGACCCTCACCTCAGGTCTCCCCCTCCAATCCGTCCTCCACACAGAATGATCCATCTTGATGAGAATATATAGTCAATCAGTGGCTCCCCACAGCCTTCATGGTGAAGGTTAAAGGGCCCCGGTGGAGCAGGAAAGTCTCCAGGATCAGCCTCTTCCCACCATTCGCAGATTGGCACAGATTTCCACTCTGGCAACCTGACTTCCTTGTGGTTGCCCCAACGTTCCCTACTGTTTCTTACCTTGATGCCTTTCTCATCCCAGAAACCCTCCTTAATCCATTCAGCACTTTCTGCACCTCAATCCATTCAGGTACCCCCATCACTCCATTCCCTACTCTGGCTCATCACTCCCAGTTTATGTGTCCGTCCCCTCCCCCCTGTTCAGACTGCCTTCCCTCTGCATTGCCAGCCCCTAGGTTGGCACACAGTAGGTGCTCAACAGATATTCACCGAATCCATTGTGTGAATAGTTGCATAGGAAACATGTATATTTAAATCGTTTAGAAGTTAGGTATAGAGAACATAGCAGACGAAAGAGTAAAAAACAAATATGTTTTTGAAACTTTTTCATTGCTTTGGATCCAGAGCACAGAACCAGTCCTTTGTTCTTCCCACAAATCAGTGGCACATAGCCAATGCATTGGATTGCTTCTGCTTCCTGAATAATCAGAGTAAACATCTATTGCATTACATTAAATGCAGGTGCTGAGTGCTTCACGCGGATTGTCTCACTTAATCCACAGAACTACCCTGTTAGGTAAGAACTAGTATTACATTTGAGGAAACTGAGGCTTAGTCAAATTAATGTTAGTTGTTGTTGGAGCTGGGATTTAGAATTTGACATCTGACCCCAAAGTTCAGGCTCTTAACCATTATAATTTCCATGAGAGTTAGGGTCAGAAGGGAGAATACTGGTGAAAAGCATGTAGAGTCGAAATTACTCTTGGAAGTTCCTTTTCATCAGAAATCTGTACCTCTTGGGCAGGAAGTTAGAACCTGTGTTGTAATTCAGAGGCACAACTCATGGTCCAGGCTCTCTAGACACAAGTCCAGTGCTGTCTCAATCTTCACCAAAGTCTTCTACATATTTGACTTGTCTCCTTAACAAACATTTCAGTACTTGATACCACAGCTTGATGACTTTTCTCTTGCCAATCTTTATGACCCCTGTTACACTGAATCGCATTGGAGAGGGCCATCCCGTCTCCCGAAAGCTCGGCACAGCCAGCTCTTGCACTGGAGTTGAAACTGACCACTGGCTTCAGATGAAGGTGATGACTTACGTGTGGAAGCCATGTTGTACGGGAAGAAAAACTGCTAGAATCACACTCAGCAGGAGGAGATGTTTACACAGAGAGCGTGTAAGAAAGCCCAGTTGCGAAATAGCAGATTCCTCTGTCCCCATCCTGTCTTCCTGTGGGACGCGGGGTGGGCTGGAAGACCTAGTTGTCAGGCTCCCTCCTCACTCAAACGTACGCGTATTTGAGCTCACGTAAATTAAATACACCGAAGGAATGATTCCGTTACAGCGGGATGCTCCCATGGCCTTGAGGGTCAGGGCATCTGTTATGGACAATGATATCCATTTTTATTTTGAGATCTCCATCTTGGGGAAATGGGATAACTGACATGCAGTTCTTCCTTCCCTTTGATCTAAATCCCTTAAGCTGCATCTTAAAATGATCCCTACCTGCCTTATACTTCTCAGAGGTAGAGCACTGGTGCTCCATCCCCAGGGGGTCAAAAGACGTACTTGAAACCCCTAAAATTTCTGTATTTCTTTCCTTTGCAATAATATGATTAAGTCTGATGTGTGCAAGGTCTTTGAACCATAGATTGACAGATAGATGAGAGATAGATAAATAGATGATAGATAGATAGATAGATAGATAGATAGATAGATAGATAGATAGATAGATAGAGAGAGAGAGAGAGAGAGAGAGATAGATGACAGACAGATAGGTGCAGAACTGAAAATAGGGGCCAATAAGTGCCTTTTAAATTCCTTTGAGAAAGTTTAAAGAAACCCACTGTTTTCTCATGGGAAATTACGATTTAGGCCTTTTTTTTTGTTTTTTCTGTTTACCCCAAGTACACTAGGGCCAAACCCTAATTAACTTTAGGTAAAGGAGGTCAAGAACAAAAGGACTGAATATTTTTTTATCATTTAAATTTTATTTTATTTATTTTTTTATACAGCAGGTTCTTATTAGTTACCCATTTTATACATATTAGTGTATACATGTCAATTCCAATCTCCCAATTCATCCACCTCCCGCCCTGCGCCACTTTCCCCACTTGGTGTCCGTACGTTTGTTCTCTACATCTGTGTCTCTATTTCTGCCCTGCAAACCGGCTCATCTGTACCATTTTTCTAGGTTCCACATATATGCGTTAATATACGATGTTTGTTTTTCTCTTTCTGACTTACTTCACTCTGTATGACAGTCTCTAGATCCATCCACCTCTCTACAGATGACCCAATTTCATTCCCAAAAGGACTGAATTAACATAGAGGAATCATCAACTCTCACAGAACACAAAGAGCACAACAGAATCTACTGTGTGATTTTTTGTTTTTTGGTGGACATAGTAGCTTAGCAACACATATTTACTTCCTGTTATAAAAAAGATAGGTGCTATAAAATGAAGAGTTCCTGAATGGTGAATCATTTATGCAGCCACAGTTTTCCTTTAGAAATTATGTGCAGAGCCTTAGGAAATAGAAGGTGATCACGAGCCATCCTCGTATAGGAAAACTCTATGTCAGTAACAAGGTGGAGGACTGAAATAAAATTCTGCAACCACTAGTCCAAAGTTTCCAGCAGAAGCATCCCAAAGCAAATCAAGGTCCTCCTCATGCTGGTGTTCAATGCCACGACCACCCACCACAGCTCAGGGAGCCCACCAGGCAGCAGAGAGAGCTGAGCTGGCTCCCAGGGACTCCTTTTTTTTTGTGGAGGGGGGTCCATGGCCAGCCAAAGCTAGCAGGTGAGACCAGGCCTCCCCGCTCCACACACACCTAAGGCTGCACGCTCCATCTTTAGGCTCCTGTGTTTTAAACTCTTGCCTAATTTTTTTAAATTGTGGTAAAATACACATAATATAAAATTTGCCTTCTTGGGACTTCCCTGGTGGCGCAGTGGTTAAGAATCCGCCTGCCAATGCAGGGGACATGGGTTCGAGCCCTGGTCCAGGAAGATCCCACATGCTGCAGAGCAACTAAGCCTGTGCGCCACAACTACTGAGTTTGCACACTCTAGGGCCCGCGAGCCACAACTACTGAGCCCACATGCCACAACTACTGAAGCCCGTGCGCCTAGAGCGCATGCTCCACAACAAGAGAAGCCACTGCAATAAGAAGCCAGCGCATTGCAGTGAAGAGTAGCCCCTCTGCTCAACGCAATTAGAGAAAGCCCGCACGCAGCAACAAAGACCCAACGCAGCCCTAAAATAAATAAATAAATAAATAAATAAACAAATTTATAAAAAAAAAAAATTTGCCATCTTAACCATTTTTAAGTGCATAGTTCAGTGGCATCAAGTACATTCACACTGTTGTGCAACTGTCTCCACCATCCTACCCCTGAACTTTTTTCATCTTGCACAACTGAAACTCTGTCACCATGAAACACTAACTCCCCAGTTCCTCCCCGCCACCCCTGGCAACCACCATTCTACTTTCAGTCCTTTTGAATTTGACTCCTCTAGCTACCTAGAGAATCATAAGTAGAATCATACAGTGTTTCCCCTTTCCTGACTGGCTTATTTCACTCAGCATCATGTCCTCAAGGTTCATCCGTGTTGTAGCGTGCGTCAGAATTTCCTTCCTTTTCATGGCTGAATAATATTCCATGTGTCATATTTATTGTGTGCTACTGTAGAATATTTGTGTGTGTGAGGGAAGTAAGAGGCTGATTATGTAATTGGCCCACTCCTCTCACCCCCTATAGGATGAACTTGCTGCCTGCATATCACTTTGTCCCTATCACTAAAGGGGCCACAGAGTGTCCAGAAGAAAAATCCCTTCTGCGAAATATGAGGCCCAGAGTTTAAACCAGAGATTCTAAACGGGAATCCATGGTTGGGCTCCCAGAAGTCTGGGAATTCCCTGAAGCGGAAATCAAAATTGTGTACCTTTGTCTTTTTCTGGAGAAAGAGTCCTTAGTTTTTATTATCTTTTCAAAAGAGTCTTTGACCCCCAAATGCTAAGCATCACTGGTCTCAGCTACACCCCATTCAGGCTGAGTTGAGAACCGGATGAACTGCTGCCTCATTGCGTGGTTCCAGAGGATGATAGCACTTCAGAAATACCTATGCCAACTCTCCACTGCACCTTGAACCCCAGAGCACCCACTTCTCGGGGGTATGTTCAGAGGATTAGGGAGTTGGCTGTGCTTGGTCTAATTATTCTCCACAGTGTATAAGAAGCTGTTTCTGCAATGACACAAGAAAAGTTAATACTCAAAATATTTTCACTAGATTAAATTCAAAATAGTATGGTAACGGGAGGTAGCAAAGACACCCGAAGTGTGGTCCCTGATCTCGAGGAGCATGAAATCCAGTGAGAGGCGGGGATTGGATGCCATCCGTGAGCACTGATGAGCTCAACACGACCAGCGAACGACACGGATGTGGGGCATCGACTGGATTTGCTGGAGGCATTTTCTTAGGGTCACAGTCTGCTTAAATCACACTGCCCCATGGAGAAAACTCCTATTCATGCTAAGGTCTAGGGAAAATCAGACTTCCACTACAAACTCGTAGGCTTTCACCTCTTGGACAAGGTAAAACTATGTAACTGACCTCATCTTCCTTCAAAATTTGGCCACCAGGAAGCTCAGACTCATATTTCTGGCTCAACAGCACTGACTCTGTAAGTCCACATGATCTCCACATATTTGTTTTATTATCCAGCCTTCTTCTCCCATTCCTCATACTTGACCTTTGTGTTTTCTGTGGGCTGGATTCTATTTTTGAATTTTATTTCTTCATTGTGTGTTTTTGCTGCACACTGGCCCAATCCTTTGCAGAATGAGGTGTGTTGTCTGTGCTACAGACAATGAATGGGAGCTGGGATAGAAACAGGAGACGAGATTGATGTCTGCCTTGCTGGCTGCTTTCTGCTGCCCTTCAGAAAACTCTCCATCTTTCTCCACCTGCTCTGTATCTCCCTGCCAGGCTGTGCGTTGGCAGTGGCTGCGTTCTTTTACCAAAGTCCCCAACTCTTATCTGGCCGCCTTCTCCAAGGCTCGTAGCTATAGCTTTCCTGGGGTTTTTTGTTTGTTTGTTTGTTTGTTTGTTTTGTTTGGCCATGCTGTGCGTCGTGTGGGATCTTAGTTCCCCGACCAGGGATCGAACCCATGTGCCCTGCAGTGGAAGCACAGAGTCTAAACCACTGGACAACTAGGGAAGTCTCCCAGCTTTCTTGGGGTTTTAATAACTGTTTCCTCCTCCTGCCCCTTCAGCTAGAAGTGGTAACATCACTTCCTTTCTACGCATGCCGGCCCCAGGGTGTGTCCTCAGCCCTCACTGGCTCCTTTCAGCCGTGCCCACACCTCTGTAAGTATTGGCCGTGAAGTCTCAGTTACTCCACTTGAGTGTGAGCTGGATGGTGGCCGGCGAGGTTCTCAGAATGAGTCAGGTTTTTGCCATTTCTCTCCACACACAGTCTGTCCCAGTCATGGTGCTTTACGTGTATTTCTGTGAAAGCACCAGCTCCCTCTTGCCTCTCAGACTTTATATGCTCTGTCCCCTCCACCTGAAACCCCCAGTCCTCGAGCTCACCCTCCTTGATTCCCTTCTACGCACTCCCGGTGATGGTGTGATGCTACCACTCCAACTTGTCCCACCGACCTGTCACTCTTTGTTTCTGAGTCTGTCCCCTCCACTGAACTGTGAGGGCAGGCTTATGTCTGAGTATTTGTTTTGTTCCCAGCACCTGGTATTCAATTAAAAAAAAAAAACTGTTGAATGGAGAAATAAATACATGAGTGAATTAAAAAACTTCTGGATTTTCCATCAGCCCAGTGCCACCTCTGGGCTGTGTCCTGGGACATGCCTGCAGGGTTGCCAAGGTGTCCTCCCCTGTGGCCGATGGAGCTGCCAGCACCCAGCACAGGCCCGGTGCTGCCTGGAGAAGGCACAAAGTTGGGATGGGCTGAGTCCACAGAGGGCACCCGAGGGGGTGTGCTTGTGGGGGACTGAGGGAAGACGAAAGATGAGAAGGGGAGGGGAGGTCACCGTAGGCACCATCGTGAGACCCTTGGTCTTGAACTGACTTTAAGATAACGGGAAGTCACCTAGGCTCCGAAGAGCAAGATGGCGCTACCAAAAGTGACCAAAAGAAGGTGAGCTTGGAGATGGAGATGGAATAAATGTAAGAGGAGGGATGCCAAGGACAGGGCATCTGCTGAGGGAATGGCGTGGCAGTTGAGCCATGAGAGAGAAGGAGGAAAAAGACCAGAAGTGGATCCCACAAAACTGACAGCTCCCACTCCTTTTTGTCATCTCCCCAAACTTTCCCCCAGTCCCTGTGTGGCCATGACAACCTCAGCAACTGCCCTGAAGCAGGAGGTGCCAATAGCAGGCAGCTTTTGAGTAGAGTCAGTAAAGTTTAGTCACTGAGAATGTGGCATCTGGTGGCATAAAACCCTCCTCTGAGTCCTAGCTCTGCCCCCACTCACCACGTGGCCCTGCTCAAATGACCCACTCTCTCCAAGATGCAGTTTTCTCATCTGCAAAGTGGGACGACCGTGGCTCCCACTGCCTGCGGTCTGTTGAGTATTAATTTTTTCCACACGTAGAATGTGCCGCTTACCTGGCACATAATACAAATGTTACTGGTTTATTTTATTCCTTTTATTTTATGGATGATTTCTAAGGTAAAGCACCATAGGGAAATCAGCTAAGATACTAAGTAAACAAAATCATAGAAGTTCTACTAAATCTGTCCTTCATATTCCATATAAGAAGGGAAAAATTCTGACAGTAGTTTACAATGCTAAATCATAAACACCACAAAAGATTCCACATTTCGAATTTCTATCACCATTGGACCCAGGTTCAGCTCTTTTCACACATTATCTTGACCCATGACAATGACCCCTAAATTCAGTATAATCTCCCCCACTTTGAGGACAGGACGAGGGAACGGAAACTGAGAAGGGTGCTGGCTTACTGAGGCCACACAACTGGAAAGACAGAAAGTAAGAGGTGGCCTAAAGTCTGTGCCTGTTCTCCGGACCACTGTACCTTCTCAAAGTGACATTTTCAGTGGTCCTGACATTATTTAGATGCAGCTGTTAATCAAAAACCATGAAACTCAATGGCAATGTCTATTAGAAAACCCCTGTGTGTTTACAAAAGAGAATATACTAGTTAGTGTAAGTGATGAATTTTAAACTGCTGACCCATGATATCCATCACATGTACAGAAATGTATTCGAAATTCTTCATTTGAAGTTGAACATCTGTCGAATTGGCCTCCTTTTCCTGCATAAGCTGGTCCCCTGCAGCATGTGGGGAACGTTTCAGCCCCCACTGATGTTGGCACTAGATGATCGGCCTGCACGGGTGAAGCTTGCACCCGTGCCCTGGAACATCTCTGAAATTCTTGTCTCCATGTGTAATGTTTGGACCGTCTCTGAGCACCATCACCCAGCCTGTACTACATCCTTGACACGTCTGCAGACACTCTGAGAGAGGTGGAGTTGAGAGAAAGAAGTAAAGCCCAGAAACGATTGGGCCCTAACAGTTCCAGCCCTACACAAGTGCTATTTTGGTATCTGGCCTTGTACCTGACAAATGAATGGGAATTCTGAGTGGAAACATAGATGTCCATTAGTAGGAGAAATCAAGGAGGAAGGGGTGGGCCCCTCTGAACACCCTCTTCATTCTCAGCTACTTGTTCATTTGACCTTGTTCCCTCAGAGGACAGAGAACACGCCAAGGTCTTCCAATGTCTACACCCAACTGCCACTTTCATTTAGCTTGTCCTTAAAATGTCCTACAAGAAAACAAAAGCCAAATTATGATAGCACACACTTTAAAGCCTACACAGTGCACCCATGTGTTGTGATTTCACAGCAAACCAGAGAAATTGGCAGGGCTGGTAGCATTATGCTCATCTTACAGATGAGGAAACTGGGGCACCGAAGTTAAGGCAATTAGCCGAGGTCACGGAATTGGAAAAAGCAAAACTCATAGCCAAGATCCCATTGGTCTGAGTCCAAGTCCAGTGCTCCTTTAGCTCACCTTATATTTTTTAAAATCTCAGCCGTCAGTGCTAGAAGCAAAAATGCATGCATAACATTTGGGAAAGTAGCTGGACAGGGCGCCACAGTGAGGCGCTGTCCCCCTCAAAGACCCCCAGGTCCCAGCCCTATAAATGTGTGTCTTCACCTGCATCACTGAGCCTATCCCCTACCCGCTGCTGTGGCTTTGCTCCTCTCTGCTCTGACAGCTACTCTCCTCCACAGGCCTGCTTGTGTCAGGAGACACCCGAGGCTGCAGCCGGGGTCCCCTCATATTACCCCAAACAACAAGAAGACAGGAACAGAGCAGGATGGCTCATCCTTGACAACACAGCTTGATCCCTTCCCACTCCTGCCCAGCCCTGCCTTGTCCTAAAGGGCCACTGGCCACATCCCACCTGTCCTGTGAGGCCCACCAAGGCTGAAATGCACAACTCCATATAATATTTGTCATCTACTGGCTCCTCTTCCCCAGTTTACAAAAGAGCAAACCGAGGCTCAGAAATAGGAACACTGGTTGAGCCCAAGGTCACGCAGCCAGTTCATGGCAGAGCTGGGAACCATGGCCCGACAAAGGCTGCCCTTTGCTTATCTGCAGTTATCACCCGCGCACACGCAGGCGCAGTGCAGGTTAGCGGGGACCTCGAGGCGCTGCAAAGGCGGGGTGAACAAGCCTGGGAAAAGGGCCCAGCTTTCCTGGATTCCAGTATGGGACTCCAGCCATGGGATCACGCCACTCTCCCTCGGTAAATCAATCTGGAAGTGGGCAGTGGGTCTCACTAGAACAAGGCTGTCAGGTGTGAGGGTATTTTCCAGATGAATATTAGGGAAAAGAAAAAAAATGGAGTTCAGATTAATGCAGAGATCTATGGCCCAAAATACCAAAAGGGAAAGTACGGTAATTCACAGAGGGCTGAAAAAGAAAACAAAGGAGGGAAAATTGAAACAAAAGTTATCTCTTTGACGATCTGCCATTTCCTTTTTTCCAGTTGCTTTTTTTTTCCCTCTTGGGAAACTGGCATCTGTCTCTCCCCTCACCAAACACATAACATGTAAAGACAAGGACTTGAATAGCTGGTCTAATGAGGCATTAATAGAATGTGACTGCAGAGACCAGGTATCCATGGTCCCCTGAAGGACACCAGGCCCTTTGACCATAGCCGGGCAAACGATGTCCCACCTGCTTGGGAAGCTGTTTATTGACACTTAGAGGTTTAGACAAGGCCATGAGTTTTAAACAGGCCCCTTTCCTGAATTTTATTGTCTGGTTCCATATTGTTTGACCAAAAAAAATTAACTTTCCATAACGTGACTTATACTGCACTTTCGTTTAGCAAAAGCAAGGTTTAAAAAGAGAGCTGAGAGCTTAGCAGAAAACTAACAAATATGTAAATAATCCAAAAAGAAGGAAAATTCACCTCTAGGCCAGTCACCTTTTTTAAAATTTGAAAGAACTACTAAACTTTCTTGAAGTTGCTAAACCAGGTAAGTACTTAAAAGGAACCCTGTGATAATGAAGTGGTTCCACTCTGTCACCAAATGAACATAGGTGATTCTCAGTTTTCCTTTCTTATGGCCGGAGTTAAAAAAGGCACACCTCCCCATGCTGCTTTGGCTGGTTCATCTCACCTGATTTCACTCCACTGGTTGGTGTGGTACACAGGATTTTTAGGAACAGCCCCCAAGATTCCACACGCAAACGTCCAGAACATGGGAATGTGATGGATGATCATATCATGTTATATTATATGGTATTGTTGACCTTAAAAGGGGGAGATAATCCAGGTTGTTCTATTCTAGTCACATGGGCCAATGAAAGCAATGAACTTTCTCCAGCTGGTGGCAAAAGAAGATGGTGGAAGAAGACAGAGGGATTAAAGCATGAGAAGGAATGCACCATTGCTGGTTCCAAGACGAAGAAGACCACCTGCAAAGGAAGGCAGGCAGCCCCTAGGGGCAGAGAGTGGCCCAAGTTGATCAACAGCAAGGAAATGGACCTCAATCCTACAACCACAAGTAACTGGATCCTGCCAACAACTTGAATTTTCAGCTTGGAAATAGAATCTTCCCCAGAGCCTCCAGACAGGAGCCCAGCCAGCTGACATCTGATTTCAGCAAAGCCCAGTGGAGCCCACCTACACTCATGACTTACAGAACTACGAGATAATAAGTGGGTTTTGTTTTAAGATACTATGTTTGGGGTAATTTGTTATAGCAGCATTAAAAAACTTATACAGTTGGCAAAGATGACAGCACTCAAACACTGGGAGAGAAACAGAAAAAGAAAAACATCAGGGCAGAACTGTGGAGAAGGAAAGACAAGGAGGAGATTTC
The DNA here is from genome assembly GCF_028021215.1 of Eschrichtius robustus. Taxonomy (NCBI): domain Eukaryota; kingdom Metazoa; phylum Chordata; class Mammalia; order Artiodactyla; family Eschrichtiidae; genus Eschrichtius; species Eschrichtius robustus. The sequence goes on along the minus strand of NC_090837.1, from coordinate 39,524,486 downwards.
AGACTGGGACTCTCTAAATTGCCACTTACTGCCATCTCAAGTCCTGGTCTAGTCAACTCAGATCATCAGAGAAGTAACTAGAGAAGTCTCTTCTGATCCTTAAGAACTTTGTTCTCTTTCCAAAGAGTGAGTTTTTCTGCTCCTGACCAATGGGTACCAGATTGTCATCAGTCAGGCAGTTCTGCTAGGTGACATGAGGACGATTAGAGCTTTGTGAAATATCCACCAGGCACAGCCTCCTGGCAGAGAATGGTGGGTGCCCAGGGCCATGGCGGGAGGTCATCGTCTCAGAGCCTTCAGCCTCCAGAATCCTCCCCCATGCCTCCCTGTCCTCTCAGCCACTAGCTCCCCCCACAAACGCTTCCCTTTTTCTGTTGGCTTTCCTCCTTTTCACAGTCTTGGCCAGATTCTACTTATTTTCTTGAAGGCAGTCACAATAGCCAGAAAAGAAATATTATTTGGGAGGAAAGTTATTGTTGAAGGGTTTACTCTCCCTACTCAAATCCCATCTTTTCCGTAATGTTGAATCAATTTAAAATAAAGTTTAAGTAAAGGAAGATGATGGGAGGTTTCCGGGATCTCCTGGAATTTAAAATATCAGATTCACTCTTCTATATTTCACCCAAGGGCTCTCACAAATAAAAGAATGAGCCTTCCATGTCACTAAACTCTTTTGGATACTGATCCAAAAACAGAAGGAAAGTGTTTGTATTTCATGTCTCTCCTTCCACCTTCCATCTCATGGGTCTGGACTCCCAACTCACTATTGTAGACAATGTATTGCTTTCTTTCTCTGGGGGATAAATGTCCAGTGGAGATGGAATTATAGTCCTGGGAAAAGGAGTGGTGTCACACCAACATCCCTCCCCCACTGTCTACCACTCAGGTAATTCCCCAAATGTAGCAGCCAGGCCTTCACTGACAAGCTTGGAAACTGCTTTTTAATGGTGAATGATTCCCTCAGTTTTCGGAAAACAAATGTATATGTCCAAAGTTTCCAGAATCTCTATTTCCAGAGTACCTCTCTATTTCTCACCCTGTGTATAAAATGGAAGTGATGTTCCATATCTTTCTGTAGAGACTGCTTATTATGACCAGAAATATTTATATAAAGTGCCTATACGGTGGGTTATATGTCGCAGACAACCACTGGATGGAAGGTTTTCTTTGATTCATAATGATTGTGATCATTCCCTACTGCCTTCTGAGCAACTGTACCTAGATGTCTCAAAGTGTCCTCAAACTTAACACGTCTAAACCTGAACTCATGAGCTATATGCCCAAATCTGCTCCCTGTCTGCTGCATTCTGCTTCTGTGTAATGGTACCACTGCCCACCCAATCACCCAGGCTACCTTACTTCATGTCTTCCTCCTCTCCTCCTCCCCACTTCCACTTCTCCCCCTCCTCCCCCCTCCTCCCCCTTCTCCTCCTCCTCTTTTACTTCCTCCCCCTCCTTCTCCTCACTCCAAAAGGATTGGGCTTTATGTCCTGAGCATTCTGTCTCCCAAAGATGGCTTGAATCCATTTCACTCACACTGTACTAGTCCAAGATTTTATTATTTTCTGCCTGGATGACAACAAAAACTATATAACTGTCTATCTGTTTCTGCTCCACCACAAACCATCCTCTCCATTGTGCTCTACAACTTAAATCTGATCACGATGCGCTCATCACTAAAGCCCTTCAGTGACTTTGCACCATGAACAAGAGAGTGCCCAGCTCCTGGTCACACACAAAATGCCCTCCACAGTCTAGCCCCTTCCTACCCTTCCTGCCTCACCTGCCGCCACCACCCGCCACTCTGGCCTCCACTCCAGCCACTCCAGCCTCCTGGCTGCTACTCAGAGGTGCCGTTCCTTTTCATTCCTCCATGCCTTTGCGGTCACATTGCCTCCGTTCAGAATGCTTGTCCCGTACTTTTCCACTTGGGAAACTTCCTCCTCAAGAGCTGATTCGAACATTCCTTCAACTTGAAGACTTTGGACATCTGGATATCGGATATTGAACCAAAATTAATCTCTCCTTCCCTATATTTACATAGCATTTTCTAACAGCTTTATTAAGATAAAATTCCCATACCATACATTTAACCATTTAAAGTGTACCACTCAATGGATTTCGGTATATTCACAGTTATACAACTATCATCACAATCTAATTTGAGAACACTTTCATTACCCTTAAAATAAACCTTATACTCATTAGCAGTCACCCCTCCTTCCTCTGCCCAGCCCTAGGCAACCACTACTCTACTTTCTGTCTCTATCAACTTGCCTATTGTGGATAGTTCAATATAAATGGGATCATAGAATATGTGGAATCATACAGTATCTTTTCTGACTGGCTTCTTTTCTTGTTTTTAAGGTCTATTCATGTTACACATACGTCAGTGCTTCATTCTTTTTAATTGGTGGATAATATTCCATTGTATGGATATACCACATTTCATTCATCCATCCATCAGTTGATGGACATTTGGGTTGTTTCCACTTTTTGACTATTATGGATAATGTTGTTGTGAACATTAGTGTACAAGTTTTGTGTGTCCCATAGGAGTGTGCACGCAACTCCACTATTACATTGCTCACTATTATAATTATCTTTATATTCCTCTCCATTGAATAATACAATCTTCCAGGGCCTTACCACTCTCAGGAACTGCCAAGCCACAAGCAAATCTGATGAATGAATGAATGAATGAATGAAGCTAATAATAAGCAGACACTTTTTTTTTTTTGTAGACATTTTTAGAGCAGTTTTAGGTTCACAGTGGATACTCTTTTGAGCAAGGCAGAGCATGCGTGGTCATATTTATTTTCAAGTAAGCAGAAGAAGAGTTTTGCCAATAAGCCAGGAAGTCAGTGGCAAAGTAGGGACAGAGTAATCCTAAACTCAACTAATGAAATAAATGACACCAACACCGTCCATGCACATGTAGATACCGCTTTATGGCTTCCCTTGTCCTTTCATAAGATCACCTCATTTGATAGTGTAAGGTTGGCAGGAAAGGCTGCTATGAAAACCAAGTGAGAGACTTCCCTGTAGGTCCAGTTGTTAAGACTCCGCACTTCCACTGCAGGGCGCGTGGGTTTGGTCCCTGGTTGGGGCACTAAGATCCCACGTGTCCCGCAGTGCGGCCAAAAAACAAAAACAAGTGAAGTGCCTCGGTAAACCGAGGCCATGTCTGCCTGCAGGGTAGGATGCTGAGCGCTTCCCAAAGCCACCCAGCAGGATCCCAGCTCTTCTCTCCCCACGCCCCCCAACTCTCCCTCAGTCATGCTGGCTCCCGGCTCAGTTTCGAGACCCACGTTATTCTAATCACTTATTTTTAGTCCCCTGAGGGCATGGGACATAATACCTGCCAGAAGCCACTGCAGACCACACCTCCTTCGTACCCACATGGAAAACCAGCAGGATGGCTTGTCCAGAGGTTAAGGCAGAAGGACTGTCCTCAGACACTCAAGGCAGGACCACTCGCTGGATGAGTCATCTCTCTTTGAATTTCCTGTTGGACGATTTAGACGTTATCATAAAAACTCCCAGGGGCTTATCTCCAGAACAGCCTGGAGTTCACCTCCCTGGAGAATATGCCTCATCCTCTTTTGAGCTGATTAGAAATGACAAAGCGCATTCAAAGAAGAGAGCTCAAGCCTGACTGGTTGCTATTTAGAGCACCTGATGGGCCACCCAGACCTCTGGGTGCCTCCCCACCCCCTGAGCCTGTGCACTGAGAATGCATGAAGACACTGCTTCTCCAGACACCTTCAGTCACCCCTGAAGTTCAGGAGGTTCCTGGTGACAGCTCAGGATGCACAGACCCTAAAATAACTGATTAAGAGGTGGGTGCTATTTCTTTTATTTTTTTAATAAATTTATTTTATTACTTTTTTATTTTTGGCTGTGTTGGGTCTTTGTTGCTGCCCTCGGGCTTTCTCTAGTTGCAGAGAGCAGGGGCTACTCTTCATTGCGGTGTGCAGGCTTCTCATTGCGGTGGCTTCTCTTGTTGCAGAGCACGGGCTCCAGGCGCACGGGCTACAGTAGTTGTGGCACGTGGGCTCAGTAGTTGTGGCTCACAGGCTCTAGAGCACAGGCTCAGTAGTTGTGGCGCATGGGCTTAGTTGCTCCGCGGCATGTGGGATCTTCCCGGACCAGGGCTCGAACTTGTGTCCCCTGCACTGGCAGGAGGATTCCTAACCACTGCGCCACCAGGGAAGCCCCGAGGTGGGTGCTATTTCTAAAACAGTACAGCCTGCTCTGTTTGGGATGCGAGGGGATTACATCACGTTATCTAGTCCCATCACAAAGAGATGCTTTTCTGGCCTCCGGAGTACCGGCTCCCAACACCTACTTCACTGAGTGGCTCGTGCACACGCTGGGTCCAGGAATCCCAACCAGGTAAAAGGTAAGAGTTTCACCTCCCATCCCAAGGGAGGGATATTTGAAGACATTCCACCAAGAGAACAAGCATTCAGGTTGACATGCTTGCTGTGTAGGAGGAGGGACTGAAACCCGGGAACTCATAGAACTCCCAAGTGACCTGAAAGAGCTGAGAGCAAGGCTCAGTCCCAGCCAAGGAGAGCAGCGCCCTTTCCCTCAAGCATGTGACAGGTGATGTCAGGAGAGGGGAAAGTGACCAAGCCCGTATGTCGCTGTGCCAGGAGGAAGGGTGCAGTGTCGGACCTCAGTTTCCCACGAAGGGGGAGAATGTATGTGACCCGAGGTCACCCACCACAAGCCAGAAGTGGGGAAGAGCTCAGGCTGCCTGGGTTCGGATCCTAATTCTGCCACTTGCTAACAGGACACCCAAACCATCCCTCCTCTGAAGAAGGAGGTCAATGTTAATATCCAGTGTGTAGAATTTTTATAAGGACTAAATGAATATTGACAGTTTAAACCTTTTTAAAAGGCCTGGCACATCAAAAGTGACATGCATTTATAACATAAATTTTAAAAGTTCGACTGTCACCCTGACTCAGGAAGGATTTTCTTCGAACCATCACACGCTGCTGCATTTCAGTGTTGATGAAGCCTGGGTACCAGCAATCAGAAACCTCTTCATGCGTCCACTCTTCTAAGACCTGGGACTAAAGATACTGTGAGCAATGAAGATTTTAAAATAGTTAAAAATCATAATAGTAATATAATTGTACAATTGAACAAAGGCAGAATCTGAACTGGCAATATAGGTAAGACCATTTATTCAGATCCTTTTTAACTATCAAAAGACAAGGAACGCCTGTGATTTGGGGGGGCTCTTCTAAAAGTAAGCTTGGGAAGGAAGAAAATGTTGGTTTGTTTTAGTTTTTCTCTCAATCCCTAAATACTTCAAACTACAGAACAGATTCAAAAAACGATTATTATCATCCATTTCTGTCTGAAGCAGGAAGAAACCTTCATGTGACAATGGAAGGCAAGAACATCCTTGGATCCAAATATGTCAAATGCTCTATGACCTGTTTCAATATTTTGGGGGGAGATTTTTATTCATTACAAAAGAAATTTAGCTTTTCTATTCAGGGACACACTATGAGCCAAATTTCAACTCCGGGCTGTGGGGCGCACCTGTGCAAACAGACTCTCCCACTTGGACCTGCCAGAGCCTGGAGATGTGCGTCTGTCACCATCCACCCGCAGAGTGTAGGAGGGAGGCGGTGCAGGCAGGCCTGGGGGGAGACTCCGCCCACAGGCTGGGGCTGAGGATGGCTTCGCTGGCACTTGGATGTAAGCCTCAAACACGCAGCGGTTCTGACCACAAAAGCTGCTACCAGACACACTATCTTCCTATCCTTTCATTAGTATGTTTTAACTAAATGTCTACCGCCGCAAGGATTCCCACTTCAGCGACGCTATCTGCCACCTGCAATGGGAAACTTTTCTAGGATTTGAATGTTATCCGCGCTAGGACATGCCTGTCACTCGGTACCATTTTAAGACATATAATGAGAGAACCAGGAATATGTGTTTTCTCAAGAGGAGCATCTCAGGGACATAAAACCAAACGCATATCCAGAGGAAATGTCTGTTAGGCTTCTAGAAACAAAAACCAACAAGAATATTTAAAATCATGAAGAAGGGGGAGGAAGAGTGGGAGAAGGGGGAAGAGAAGAAGAAAAATCTTAGATGTAAAGCAGGTGTGACAAGGTTTGCTTTCCTCATCAGTAAGAACAAAGTAAATATTAAGTAAGATTCTTCCTTATTTTATTACACACACATACACACACACACACACACAAAATGGGTGGCAACTCATTCCTTCACTTTGACAAATACCTACAAATACCTATGGCACCTGCCATGTGCCAGGCCTGCTCTAAACACTGAGGATCCAGCAGTGAACTCAGATGCAGGGCTCTGCCCTCCTGGCACTTCCTCTCCCGGAGCAGGAAGGCAACAACCAAGTGAAGCACATGGAATATTGGTCGGTGCTCAGTGCTGCGGAGGAGAATAAAACAGGGAGCAGCCACCTGCCAACCAGGAAGACAGCCTTCTCCAGAAACTGAGCCCTGACGGAAACTCGAGCTTGGACTTTCCAGAGGCCAGAATTGTGAGACAATACATTTCTGTTGTTTAAGCCACCCAGCTGTTGCTATTTTGTTATGACAGCCCAAGCAGACTTGATTTGGGTACCGTGGAGAGGAGGAGGATGCCGTAACAAACACCTAACATGCGGAAGAGGCTTCGGGACTGGGAAATGGGTAGAGGTTGGAGGAGTTTCGAGGCGCATGTGAGAGAAAGCCTACATTTCCATGAAGGGGCCATTGGTAGAAAGATGGACCTTAAAGGCCATGCTGATAAGGGCCCAGAAAGAAAACAGGTGCACTGGAGAGACTGTCTCCATCATCTCAGAGAACAGAGCAAGAATGTTGGCGGAAATGTGGACCCGAAAAGCGACTCTGGTGAGGTCTCAGATGGAAAGCAGAAACATGTTATTGGAACTGGAGAAAAGGCCACCCTTGTGACAAAGCGGCAAAGAACTCGGCTGAATTGTGTTCTAGTGTTTTGTGGGAGGTAGAACTTGTAAGCAAGCGATCGAATTGGATATTTAGCTGAGACGATTTCTAAGCAAAGTTTAGAAGGCTTCGCATTGGTTTCCCCTTACCACTTACAGTAAAATGCAAGAGGAGAGAGAGAAATTGAGGAAAATTTAAGCCAAGAAGAACCAGAACTTGAAGATTTGGAAAATTCTCAGCCTGTTCATATTGCAAAAAATGAGAAGAACGTGTTCTGAAGAGAACACTAAGGGTGTGGCTGAAACACTCACTCTTTGTTAAGGAGATTAATATGGGTATGAACCACAAATTTAATCCACTGCCTCAGAAGAAGCCCGGAAGAGATGGGATTATACCAGCAGAAACACTGCCAAGACCAGGGAGAGAGAAACGAAAGATGAAATGAAGGAAGGCTGTTGGATTTCTTGGATCCCTCTGGACTGCACAACAGGACTGCGAATGTTCGCTGCTCTTCAAGAGAAGAGAAGAATGACCCCAGAGGTGACTCAGATCATCGGGGCTGCCTCCATCTTGGTTTCAAAGGGTGGAGCCACCACTGTGGTTTCAACGGGCTGAGCTGCCATGACCCAAAGCCCCTGGGGGCAGGGTCACTTGGCAGAGCCTGGGGTAGGGGGTACCCACACCTAGCGGAGCTGGGGACGCTTGCCTAGAGCATGTGGGTGGCCGGAAGGCAGAGCATTGAACCAAAGAGGAAAATTTGTGAGCCTTAAGATCTAATGGAATTCTCCTTGCTTGTTTTTGGATTTGCTTGGGACCCAAGGAAGCCAGTGGGACGCAAGCAGAGTGAGTGAGGGGGAAAGTGGTGGGTGAGGTCAGAGAGGAAACAGGAGTCAGACCACGTGGGGGCTTGGAGAGCTCAGGCTTCATGGTTTTTTTTTTTTTTTTGGGCCACACTGCACGAACTTTTTTTTTTTTTTAAGATTTATTATTATTTTATTTTATTTTTACTTTTGGCTGCATCGGGTCTTAGTTGAGGCACGCGGGATCTTCGTTGAGGCATGCAGGATCTTTCGTTGTGGCGTGCAGGCTCTTTGTTGCGGCGCACGGGCTTCTCTCTAGTTGTGGCATGGGCTCCAGGGCCCATGGGCTCTGTAGTTTGCAGCACACAGCCTCTCTAGTTGAGGCACGCGGGCTCAGTAGTTGTGGCGCGAGGGCTTATTTGCCCCGCAGCATGTGGGATCTTAGTTCCCCGACCAGGGATCGAACCCATGCCCCTCTGCAGTGGAAGCATGGAGTCTTAACCACTGGACCGCCAGGGAATTCCCTCATGCTTCATTCATGAATCTGTAGTGAGTTATAATCCACACGTGGTGCTGGGGATATAATAAAAATATCCTCAAGTTAAAATAATAAAATGTAAATATGAAATCCTCAACATTAACAATCACAAAATAAATGTGAATAAGTTCTACCAATAAAAAGATGAGCTTATTTAAAGAAAAAGTATAGGACCCCTTGAGGGTATATAAAGCGTCACCCAAGCTGGGGGGTGAAGGGGGGGTTGGAAATGTCTCCTTGAGGACGAGACATCCCAGTTGAGATCTGAGATAAAGAGGATTTAACCAGGAGGACAGTGGTGAGGATGCAGTTGAGGAGAGAGGATTTCAAGCAGAGGCGAGGCCTACGTGAAGGCTCTAAGGTATGTTGGAGACCAGTGGTTCCAGGAGGTGAAAGGTGAGCTGATATTCCTGATCCAAGGGCAAGTGCACAAACAGAGCTGGAACAGAGGCAGGGCTGGATCTTCCAAGGCCTTGTGAAGTACGCTTAGATTTTGAACTTTAGAGCAAGGGGATGTCAGGATGATTTTAAGTTAGAGGAACATCATTTTTCCATGTGCATTTTTAATGGAAAATGGATCATAGGAACCAGTGGAGACCTACTGGGAAGCCCTCACAAAACGTCCAGATGAGAGATACCGGCAGGTGGGTCTGGGGCAGTGGTTATTCTATATCACCTGAAGCAGTCCACAAAGGCTCTCATGTAATTCCTAAGCCCAAGCACAAAGCAGTGAAATGGATTATCAATGCAAAGGAGGGAGCAGGGCTGAAGCCACAGGCCCCAGACAAGGAACTCACAGCTATGCTCCCCGTTGTTGGGGACAGAGTAGGGTAAGGTCACCTCCACTAGTGAAAAGAAGAGAGGAAGAAAAAGAAAAAGTTTGGTGCATACTACTGCCTGTGTTGAAGCTTTGAGCAAGTTACAGCCCCAGGAGGACAAAAGGACGTGGACATAGAACAAGATTCCCCACCACCATGAACTGAGCCAGGCTGCCTGCCAGTTCTGTGACCAGCTCTGTAATAGCCCCCAATCACTGCAGGACCAAAGTTCTGAAGAACCATGATAAGCCTGGATCTGGGCAGGGGGCCGCAGAGAACAGGTGGAGGAAATCTGAAAACCACTAGAGAGGGAAGGGTAAGACAAAGGGGGAAAAGCTAATTCAGTGAAAGAAAGCCAACAAAATCAACAATCTGAATAAAACCAATGCCAAATTAAATGCATCTTCTAGAATACTATATAAATATATTATATATATAGGAATAAATTTCATTTTAAAAGTATAAGAAATTAGGAGACAAAAACAGTAAGAAATGAAACATGAACAAATGGATATAAATAATTTTAAATCTTGGAAGTAAAAAAGATTGTCATTAGTATAATAACAAATAAATGGGACAGATTCTAGTCTAAACAAAACCAAATGCTCGCTTCGGCAGCACATATACTAAAAAATTGGAGTGATACAGAGAAGACTAGCATGGCCCCTGCGCAAGAATGACATGCAAATTTGTGAAGCGTTCCATAGTTTTGGACATGGGAGCAACCTAAGTGTCCATCGACAGATGAATGGATAACGAAGATGTGGCACATATATACAATGGAATATCACTCAGCCATAAAAAGAAACGAAATTGAGTTATTCATAGTGAGGTGGATGGACCTAGAGTCTGTCATACAGAGTGAAGTCAGAAAGAGAAAAACAAATACCGTATGCTAACACATATATATGGAATCTAAAAAAAAAAAAAAGTGGTTATGAAGAACCTAGGGGCAGGACAGGAATAAAGATACAGACGTAGAGAATGGACGTGAGGACACGGGAAGGGGGAAGGGTAAGCTGGAACGAAGTGAAAGAGTGGCATGGACATATATACACTACCAAATGTAAAATAGATAGCTAGTGGGAAGCAGCCGCATAGCACAGGGAGATCAGCTCGGTGCTTTGTGACCACCTAGAGGGGTGGGATAGGGAGGGCGGGAGGGAGACGCAAGAGGGAGGAGATATGGGGATATATGTATATGTATAGCTGATTCACTTTGTTATACAGCAGAAACTAACACACCATTGTAAAGCAATTATACGCCAATAAAGATGTTAAATAAATAAATAAATAAACAAATAAATAAAAATAAATAAACAAAACCAAAGAGAGAATATTGTATAATCAGCAAACTTGCTAAGAGACTAGAACTTAATTATTCCAGTCACTAAAAAGAAATGAAAATTATGTAACATGAGAGAAGTGCTAATTTTCACTCCAACGGCAATCATATTACAATACATAAATGTATCAAAGTAACATATTGTACACCTTAAATGTACACAATGTTATATGTCAATTATATTTCTTTTTTTAATTTTAATTTTATTTATTTATTTATTTACTTATTTATTTATTTTTTGCGGGATCTTAGTTCCCCGACCAGGGGTCGAACCTGGGCCCCGGCAGTGAAAGTGCCAAGTCCTAACCACTGGGCCTCCAGGACATTCCCCAATTATATTTCAATAGAAAAAAAAAAAGGTGTGGGAAATTGCCTTATTGTTCTAGGTTATTCACTCTTCCCTATATTTCTTGCCTTTTGATGCGTGACTTTGTGGTTCTTTGGGGGTTTTGTTTGGGGGGGGGATCTTTTTGCTGTTTTTAAAATATATAGTGTTAGTTGTTTTACATTAGTAATAATAATGAAAGTGAACCTTTATTAAGTGTTTACTATATGGAGGAAGTGTTCATTTGACTAATTTTCTTACAGGGTTTGTAGGGAGAATTAAATGCAGACATTTTTACACCACAAAAGCGGGAAACTGTTGAAAGTATTTAATATCCTACATGTGGTTTACATAGTTTGGTCCGTCAAACTGTGCTGTTGTTTTCCTTTGTGTGATAACAGACAAAATGTGGATGCCACATTTTAAGACTGACATGGGTAAACGAGAGTACTTCCTGAGGAAGTGATGGGATGGCAAGAGTATGGGAAACAAGGCCTGTAAGGACCAGTGAAAGGAAGTGAAGGTGTTTATACTAGAAGGAGAAGGCTTCAAGGAAACACAAGAACTGCTTTCAAACCCAGCAAGACAGTGTGTGAAAAAGGGATTACATTTATTCTGAGTAGTTTGAAAGGACAAACTGTAACCAATAAATGAAACACATATGATAGTAGATTTTGGACCAAAATAAAAGGAAAATGCACCAACAATTCAAGCTGTCTAACATGGAAGAACCTGCTGCATGTGAACCAGTGGGCTTCTATTCCTGGATGCCCACGAAGATCAGAGCTTTGGAGAAGCAATTCGTAAATTAAGTTAAAAATTATACCAGATGACATGAAAAGACTCTTCTAAATCTAAGCTATTATATGACATCTCCAATATTATAATCCCTTTGTTTCACTACACCTGCTACTGCATATTGAAATATATGCTTTATATATAAATCTCCGAAATGCACCTATGGTGAGGTCAGTCTGCATAAAAGTGATGTTTATGAACTTCAAATAGACACTACACTGAGTGAGAATGAGAGGCTATTGTTGAATTAACGATTCATCATTTGGGAAAGAATGGACCTTTTCAAAGAAATATAGAACAATATTTAAAGTCTACAAAATGAACGTGTATTAGACCATATATCTACTTCTTGTGCATCCTTACTATATGTTTAAAATCACCATATCCACTTTTGACCAAGCCTCAGTTCTGTCCTCTACTGAGGATTTAAGAAATCTCATAAAGTAGAGGCAAGAAGAGCCCCCGCCCTCAGTCTCAGGAGCCAGCCGGACTCTGAACCCTCCAGGGGACAAGAACAGTCCTGCTTCTGGCCCAAAGCACAGGGTCTCCCCCCACACCCATGCTCTCCAGGGAGGTAGACGTGACCTATTCATAGTAAGGAAGAAAAACTCAGAGGACTTAAGTGTGCCAAGAAGGGTCTTTTTTTTCTTTCTGAGTCAGCAGCAGTTTGAATGCTCTAGCTTAGTGCATTAGAATGGCCTTCAGGATGGGGTGGAGGAGGGAAAGGGGGAAAGAGAAGGTGCAGCACGAGGAGGTCCCTGGTGGGGTCACGTTGATTAGGGTGGTGGTCATCCAGATATGCATGTGAGATAAAATTGCATAGAACTAAACACACACACACACACACACACACACATATGCAAATACCGGTGAAAGCTGAATGAAACCTGTAGCCTGGTTACCAGTTTTGTACCAATGTCAGGTTCCTGATTTTGATAATTTCCTAAAGTTATAAGAGATGATACCAGTGGGGGAAGCTGGGGGAAGGTTAAAGAGGACTCTGTACTATTTATGCTACTTCTTGTGAGTCTAAAATCATTTCAAAATAAAAAGTACAAAGCAAAATAAAGGAGAAGGAAGAAGAAGAGGATGGTCCTTCAGTCACTTGCCTCAAAGCTGTGAATGAAGAGGGAAATAGGAAAAAGAGGGAGAGAAGGCAAACCCCCATAAGAGCTGGATTGCCTGTTTCCTGGATCCCCTAGTTGCATGAAGTCCCTACGAGGCTTCCTTCTCTAGCCTCACCTCCCTCAAGTCCATCTTCCTCTACGCCACTGGATATACTTTTTAAAAATCTGACCAGGTCTCTCTCAAGCTTACCCACCATTAACAGGGCCCTCTGCCCCACTGCTCCCCGCACCCCACGGACTTGGCCGTCTGGGGATGCCTGCGCAAGCCTTGCCTTTTAACACTTCTCACTTGGCTCAGCTGATACCACTGCCTGTTACACCCTTTCCCTCCCCCTTCAGCAACTCTGCCTCCTCTTTCAAGTCATCAACTAAGTAACCCAGATTCTGAGGCGTCTCTCCTCCCCATCCCAGGGCTGAGCTAAGTCCCCCTCCCCGGTGCTCTGCTTGCTTGGGTCCGGGGGATATTCAGTTCTGTCTGTCTGGGCACCATCGACTCAGAACAGGAGCCCAAACAGTCAGAATGGAGGCTGGACACAACAGCAGGTTTGGCTAAACCCAACAGGCTGAGGGACTTTCAGAGGAACTCCCCTTCTTCACCCCTCAATCCAGCACATTGTCTTGAAATGACAAGTTCACGTCTCCCCCCACCCCAGACTGAGAGCTCCTCAAAGCAGGGATGGTCTTTCTTCTCTGGACCCTTGGAGCCTAGCAGAGCGCCCACCGCAGGGTTGGTTCTCAACAAATCTATGTTCTGATTACCTGACCTAGAAGACAGACTTCCTGGCCACATGTTGCTTAGAAGCAACCACTTCACGTCCAAATCCATAAGGCAGGATGAGTAGCCTTTTCCTGAGATTGTAAAGAGGCAACCAGAGAAGTCACTGCTTCCCAAGTCAGTGGGGAGAGCAATGGATGCAGCACCCAGGTTGAGCCAGAGGGAGGCCGTGGATGCTGAATTGCCAGAGCCAATGGCGTGGCTCCTGCCAGGGCAGTGACCAGCCACACAGCCAAGGGACGGGCTCCTCAGAGATCTGGGAGCCTGACCAGGGTGGAATTTTCCTGAACACAGAAAGAGGGGTATCTCCCATAAACAGAGAAATTCATCAAATTTAGAAACGTGCTGATGCAATAAAGCATCACAGCAGCAGAAAAGCAGTAGCAATTAAGGTTGAAAGCTGCACGCATTTCAAAAGCGACCTGTCCCTGCAGCTGGCCTAAGTGTAAATATGGGGCAGTGACAGTAGGAGACCCAGATCAGCAAGGACACGCAGGTAAGCCAAGGAGAACCAGGACTACCAGGGCTGGCCCGGCTCTCACGCTCCGGGGTGCGGTGGATACCACAGCTAATTCTTCTGTAGTCTCTTCAAAGTTCCCCAGTTTTATTTGGGTACTTTTTTATAAATGTTTATCTTATATTGGAGTATAGTTGATTAACAATGTTGTGTTAGTTTCAGGTGTACAGCAAAGTGATTCGGTTATACGTATAAATGTATCTATTCTTCTTCGAGTTCTTTTCCCATGTAGATTATTACAGAATATTGAGCAGAGTTTATTTGGGTACTTTTCAATTTAGATTTCCAAACTTCTGAGTAACAGACACTCAGCTAAGGACAGTTAAAAGAGAAACAATTTAACGTAGAGTGGAACTAGTCGTCATCTCAGCCTGATGTTAATGCCCTTACTGTGACTGCCCATAACTGAATCTTCCAGGCCTCCAATCTCATAGACACTGGTTATCCACTGGGGCTCTGACTTAGGGAATTCTAGAGATCAGGCCTCCTCTGACTTTGCAGAGCCTCTGTGATTTGGCCGTGGTTTGCACTTAGGGAAGCCCTCAAGTATATACGACTCAGTGAGGCAGTTGCAGAGGAAGAAGAGGACGGTTCAGCCCAGTGATGCTTTTGAAAGGACCTGGGACTCATATACATCAAATATAAAGTCCTTCGGGCCACCAGGGCAAATCAGGCAGGTCAAGGCTTCTCCCCTTCAAACACATCGCTCAGACTGCCCCTTCTCCTTGAAGGCTGCCCTAGGCATCCACTGAGACCTCACCATTTCATTTGTCCAATTTTATTCTGGAGAGGAGGGCTCTCAGCCAGCAGATACGGGTCTCCTCTCTCCTCCCTCTCCATTCCCCAGCCCTTTAGGATGTCAACTAGGAGCAGCTGCATCCACCCATTGTGGGAAAGAAAGCAGTGGGAACAGGGAAGGATGTTCACGTTAACTGAGGACCCATTTTGTGCGAGACACTTGTCACAGACCATCTCACACAGAACAAGGAATAAAGGGCTTCACTAGCAAGAGAGAAAGATAACTCCCAAAAGACCCTTTTCAGTTCCAGTTTGATAATTTCTCTTTGTCATGTCCATTATTCTCTAAATTTAGGGTGGCCCCATGTAGAAGTAACTCTGCCACGATCGTTGCCTTTAGCTTGGAATCAGAGGAAGTTGGGTTTTTGCACCTTGCCTGGAGCTTCTGAAGGCTAATCTCGCCTCAAGTCAAAGGGGAATGCCCTGAGGTTTCTAATCGTGGGAGCTGAGGAGTGCCTTAGGACAGGTCTGCTTTTCAAATATATTTACATTCCAGGGTAATGAATGGGCAGTACCTGGAAATTAGTCAGGGAAAATGTTATTTTTGGTAAATGCCAACCTCCTGAAAAGCAGCCCTCCCTTTTCCTATTACTCCCACAATAGCTAAAGGAGAAAAGGGATGGACAGTAGGGAGAGGTCAGGGAGAAGCATCCGGGGTTATTTTCCAGCTGGGCTTTATGCAGGGAGTGGAGTAATAGTAAGTAAGGACAAGAGTGCTTAAATGAGAGAAGTCAGTGAAAAAGCAAAGTTTTTACAAGCAGGTGCCATCTTGGGGCAGTTTGTGATTCTAGAGCTAAAAAAAAATTTTTTTAATCACCTTTATGTTTAAAATATAAAGACTGGAAGACCACCGTGTGAAAGTTCAATCGCCAGACCATGCCTTACACCAAGGGGGTGGAGATTTGCTGAAGAGTCTTCCAAGGCCAGCCCCACACAGGGAGAGAGGAACTGCCCCCTGGAGAAGGGGCTTGAGGGACACCTGAGGTTTATTGCCCCCAGAGAGTCCAGAGGGCCTCTATGTGGGTCTCGTCAGAGACTCACTGACTCAGAGAACATCAGATCTTAAAAATTCCAGCTCCTTCATTTTACAAACGAAGACACTGAGGTCTGAAAAAGTGATGTGCTATCCAAAGGTTCAGAACAAACCGGCAGCCAGCACCTGTATGTAGGAGCATTTTCCCAAATTTAAAGCATCATTGTGAGCTAACCCTTATTCCTGGCCCTGAGCGGAGGGGCTGTCTCCTACAAGAGGCCTCGCAGTGGCCCGTCCCACCCGTCACAAAGGGCTCCCAAGCAACCAGAAAGAGCTGCTGAGAGCAACACTCAGACTTCACTTTTTTTTTTTTTAAGCCAAATGAAAAAAGAAAACTAACCCAGAGTCTTCATGACTAACAATTTCTAACGCAACTGTGCAAAGTATTTGCAGAGCGCCCTTAGCAGAGCCCTTTGGAAAGTTTTGTATTGTTTTCCTAGAGGCCCACATGCTGCCTGAGCTGGCTGTGAGCATGAAAGACTTCGCCCTGACACCCTCCGCTTCCTGCTCATCCTCCTGTTAGCAGGATGTGAAGCGGGTGAGGAGGAGGAGAGAGACTTCCTGCGGCCACACAGCTAAGCCTGGGCTGACCCGAGCTGGAGGAGGCTCTGTCCAGCAGAGCCAGGGAGAAGGGAATCTTGTTTCCTCTTAAGTCACCCAAGAGGTGACACAGAGGGATGTGTAGGAAGTCAGTTAATTGTTGCTCAAGTCACAGTCTGTTGCTTAAATAGGAGGGTCACAACTCTGATTATCTTAGAGCTGAGAGAGAAGGGAGAATTGAAGGAAAAGTTTCCTCAGTCACTTGGAGAAGCAGCGGCATTGGCTGAAGAGCTGCCCGTGGCTCAAGAAGGTCACATGATGCTCTCAGCCCCAGAGCCAGGACCCAGGCACCCTGAGTGCACTGGCCTCCATAACCAAAGGCCAGTGGGCACCCCGCTCAGCTTTATGCCAAAAGCAAGCAGGAAAATAAGTCTGGTTTTGAAAACTGCTTCTCTATATTTCAGACAGGACCTTTTCACATGCTTGGGAGGGGGCCCATGGAAGGAAGACATTTGGGAACCATTGTTAGCTGGAGAAAAAAACACTCACACTGTAAACATATATAAACGCCTGGGTAACTTAGCTGCCCAAGATCCTGTGGAGAACTTTTACTCATTACTCTTGTTATTGTTACTATTGGAGACATTGCCTCCTACACATCCTTTCTTGCTCCTGGCGGGAGACATGTCTTGAGCAAAAGCAAAGAGTATCCACGCTCCCCTTCCAGTTTTGAAGGATGGGGCTGGGTGGGGGTGAGGGGGAAAGTCCACTGTCAGAGCAGTTTTCCACCATTAGTAAGAAATGGGGATTTTCATAGGCATCAGACAAGCAAAAACATTTAGTCCAAACAGTGACTTCTGAAAAGATTACAAGCCCCATGATTCAGAAAGCTATGAAGAGCAATTTAGGAAAATCTTTCAGAAAGGGGACACTGACAGCAAGCTTTCTATCAGACGTGCAGAGACACGATACCATCACAGCCAGGGATGGAATGGTCTCCACTAGGAATTTACACTAAAGAAGGCTTAATGTAAATAAGGCAATCTGAAATGGGGCTGCATTTTTTTCCCCATTAAATCAGGGAAAAATAAGTCCAAACTTATTTTTCCATCAATGAACATCTGAGATCGAATGTGGGAGTCCCATCCCTCAAGATCCAGGTCCAAATGCCACTTCCTCCTGGAGGCCCTCCTGGATTTCCCAACCAAAAAAAATCATCCTTTCTTTGTGATCCCACAACACCTTTCTCTTACCTCTACTCATTTCCTCTGCTTTGTGTGAGAGTTATTTGAACACATAACTTCTCCTTCCCTAAACTGTAAGTGCTTTAGAGCAGCGGTCCCCAACCATTTTGGCACCAGGGACCGGTTTCATGGAAGACAATTTTTCCACGGACCGGGGAATGGGGGAGATGGTTCAGGCCGTAATGAGAGCTATGGGGAGCAATGGGGAGCAGCAGATGAAGCTTCACTCCCTCGTCCACCGCTCACCTCCTGCTGTGTTGCCCGGTTCCTAACAGGCCAAGGACTGGTACTGGTCCATGGCCCGGGGGTTGGGGACCCCTGCTTTAGAGAATGGAGGCCGTCTTAAGGACTTTCGAGTCACATGAAATTAAACCCCAACTCAGCTTGGTATGAGCTCTGAAACCTTAAGCAAAGTCTTTAACCCATCTAAGTCAGTCTCATCATCTGTAAAGGGACATCATACTGAAGCCAAAACAGTGAACAAGGGGCAAAGGCTCTACCCACATGGAGGCTTCATTCTAGAGGAATTATTATGAGGAGGTAAGATAGGACATAGAGAACGCTTTGCCTGGAACATAATAAGCACTAAATAAATGTTCACTTAATGGCCTATTAAATCAAAAAATCAGTGAATGAATGAAAGATTAAGAACCATGGACAAGTCTTTCAAGGTGAAAGCACAGCCTTCATTCTCTAAGTGCTTTGAAAATATCCACTTCTGGGAGTCTATCCTAAGGAAATAACCTTTTTGGGGGGGACTTACTATTCACTTCCTAAAGACTGGAAATTGAAAAATATAAAGATTGTGCTCTGAGATTTGAATGTAAGAAGCACATCCAAAGCAAGGAAAGGAATATTGGTAACGTAGTCCTCAACTGTAGAGAGAAATTAACTCTTTCACCCCGGAGTCCACGGTCTTGGTGAGAAATAGCACACAGTATTTCTGATATAGTTTTTTTCTGAGTTGAGCACTGGAACCAAGACGTTAGAAAATGCTCTTCCATCTCACATGCAAGAGAGAAGAAGTTGGGGCATTGTGATATTTGCCATGGCCTTCTGCCTCTCCCCTCCCTCTCTCACTGGGGGACCCCTGTTTCCATCATCAGGACCATCCATCCTCAAGGGTTCCCTCTTTCATTGAAGAAGTGGCGAGGGTTTGGCGAGCTGCCTTCCTTTGCTCCGACCCACCTCCTTTCCTGGTGCCAACTCCCACCTGGAGGAGACTTAAAGGAATTGTTTGTGTAGGGAGTGGCTCGGCCTCCCTCTCAGTCTGCGGCCACCCCCCCCTCCTCTCGGCTTCACCACCTAATTCCCAGCAGCTGGCTTTGTTGCCGCAACAAATGGGAACTCTTTCTTCATGTGGCCCAGAGGTGTCTGTAGGCAGCCAGCCCTGGGACACCGCTGGCCACAGCTGGCTAAATGTGGCTTCAGAAACTTGTTTGTGCCCCAGTGTGACTAATACTTACCTACCGGCCGGCTGGCAGGAGACCTCTCTCCTACTTATCTGGCGCTTGGAACACAATCCATTGGCTTCCCAGCCCTTGGCAAACTCATTCACGGGAGAGGCAGGGGGACGGAGTTTGGGTGGGACTGGAAGATAGGGCCCCCAGAGGCCCTCTCAGCTGATTGGGAGCTTATGGGTGGTCTGAGTAAAAAGCAGGGAATCCATACAAAGGCCTTTAACATTCTCCTGTAGTTGAACAAGTCTTTGCTTGCAAAATAACCTCATGTTTAATTACAGAAAGCTAGGTTCAAAGCAGTCAAGAACTTAGAGTGATAGGCAGCACAACACAAGCTCTGGGTTGAAAGAATTGGTAAATAAACAAATGAGTGAGTGAGTGCATGAGTGAACAGACTGATAAGGAAACATGGAGGAACAGGGGAGGCAAACAGCCTTGTGTTCTAAGAATTTACCCAGCAGGTACCCTCCGTACATGTCCGATGACTAAGGAACAGATTCAATAAATGATGGTACATCCCTGTTATGGAATACACCACCATGTGACTGTTAAAAAAGTGAAACATATATATACATATGGATATGAAAGTATCTACCATCTACTTTGTGTGAAGAAGACAAAAGCTGGGAACAGAACAGCATGAATAGCACGCTACTATCTGTGTGCATATTTTTTTAAATATATGTCTGTAAATGCATAGACTATCTCTAGAAGGACACAGCATAAATAGTCACAGTTGTTGTGTGTGGAAGGAGAAAAAGATGCCTGGGACCAGAGGTAGATGGAGACTTCTCACTGTGGCCCCTTTCACATCTTTTGAATTTTACATATATTATCTATTCCAACAAATTAGTACATTTTTATCAATAAAAAATAAAATTAAAAGCATAAGGTAGATTTATAGCTATAGAAATAAACGTATCAATCATATATTAAACATGAGAAAAGTCACACAAAATATATACAGTATGAAACCATTCATGTTTTTAAAAACACCCTGCGTGTGTGTGTATACACACATGTGTATACGTTAAGACACTTTAAAAAGTCGTGGGAAGGGAATGGAAAGGGGCTTTCACTTTTTATTCTGTATATTTGTATATTATTTAAAGGTTTTATAACTCATGATTGTTTAGTAATTAAAAATATACATTTAAAAATGAAACAGCTCTACACATACCGATAGTTATCAGTCATCTCTAAGATAGAGTGCTAGTTAAAAAAGGGGCAAAATCGTATGTATATTTTGCAACCATTTGTGGGAAATGTGCACATGAATGCACAGAGATTCTCTGAAAAGCTTTATGTGGAATTGGCACAGTGGTTCCCCCCATGGGAGGGAAAATGAGTGGCTAAGGCAGCAATCAACGGGGAAATTTCCTTCCATGGTGTACAATTTGAATATTTTGTAATCTTGTGCCATATGTACATAGTTTCTAGCCAATTTTTCAAATTATTTTAATTTTTAAAATATAGCTCTTCCTTATTAGACTAGATTATGTCAACAATAAGATTAAAAGCCTAAAGGAACTTGGAGAATCAAGTGGTTTATTTCCCTCCACACATGTACACACGATTCCCATTCTAGAACCTTGCGTTTGCTCGGGAGCGGGTGCTCCTTGGCACCTGTGAAAACACCCCCTCAGAAGACTGAAACACAACTCCTCTCCTGTGCTCTCAGCACCCACCATGCTTTTGACATCCAGCCTAGAGCCCCCCCCCCCCCCGCATAAAACTGTATGGAGTCAAGACTCAAATCAAACTACCGCAATATGTGCTCTAAGCAAATTATTCTAACGATTCAAGAATTATTCTATTTATTCAAGTGACTACTATGTGCAGAGACTGGCAGTTCACACTCCCATTCGTCTCTGAAACGTGCCAGCATCACCGACCAAAAACCAAATGAATACAGTTGGATAGAATGTTGATTTTTAATTCTACCTTCTTCAAAGCATGGATAGTGGGTAGAATGTACCTTCTGTCAAAATTCCCCTCCTCTGGACAAAGTCACAATTTCATTTCTAGTCACAGTTTGTCTAGATGTTTAATGAGTAGCTCCTAAAATAATTGCTTGAGAATTGGTCGAAGTTGTCTGGAGTCCCAGAAGAAGGTCCCTTCTGTTCCCACTGCGCCTACCCTGACCCAGGCCAGGGCCGGGGGGTGGGGGGGGATGGGGGGGGAAGGGGGTGTGGTCAGCTGCCACTCAGACTCTTCACTGGTCCCCTCCCAGCTCCTCCCTCCTTGCCCCACTGGGCGCCACTGACTAACAGGGTGATTCATGGTTCTCCGCGAATACCTCACTCTCTACCCGCATCAGCACTACCACTGGAGGGTCTGCCCCTTTCTTGCACAGTCTGAAGCCTGCCATCAAGACCAGCCTAAGCCTCAGCACTTCCCTCTTTCTCCAGCCACCGTCCTGGACAGCCCTCTTCTTCCTCACTAGAGTCCTCCTCTTATACTGACTACAATTCATTGTGCACCTCCTGGGACACTTGATGCTCCTCTTACTGGAAGTTCCGTGACTCGTATTTGTTGGTAATAATTACAGTCAGCAGGACCTAGGGCTTGGGAGGCGGAAGAGAAGTGGGCTGAAAGGACAGGAGTCGGGTTTCTGTGGTCCAGCCTGGCAGAGAGGAGGGAACCAGATCAGACGCACCAGGGCCTTTTCGCCACCTTCCAGCCCCTGGGGGAGAAATCTGGCCGGGATAGGGTGGGAGAGGGCGGGCAGCCTAGCTCTTTGGGACACCTCAGGCCTGGTCAGGAGAGGGGTCTAAGGGCAGAAACTTTAGTGCTCCACCCACATCCCACCCAGCCCTCCCTCCCTACCCCCACTTCAAGAAGCTTTCAATCCTACAGCTTTGCCCTCAGGCTCTCCTCTGGAGGACCGCCCTCAGGTTACTGGAACCACTTTACCCAAAGGGCGGGGAGCAAGAGCGCCTGGGAATTCTCCCCCCAGGGCAGCCCTGCCCACTGAAGGACAGGTACTGGGATAATTCTGAGGCGTAACTCACTTTCCAGGATTCTTCCACAGAGTTGGGCTGAAGCCACTCCCTGGGTGACACCTCCTGACCCGAACCCTGGCCTGGGGACCTTGGCTTCCCTGCCTTGCTTCTCCTGCTCCCTTGCCTGTCTCCCCAGGGAGCAAGTCCTGATAAATCACAGGTGCGGGAGGCCTTCCTCTGGGGACCTGGAACATGGTTTTGTTTGGTTTTGTAATTTCCTAAAATACCCAAGTTCTTTTGTGTTCTGGGAGTATTGGCAACACCAGGAGAGTAAGATGACAGAATGGTGCTTTGATTTCTCCTGTACTTAAATCTCATTGACTAAACTGGATTGTGAGCAACCAAGGTCAAGGGCCAAGTATTAGACTTTATTCATAATTATTACCTCCACTTACTGGACCCTCCCTATGCAAGCACTGTGCCAGGAGGTCTAGGCCCATTCTCTCTCGCTCTCTCTCTCTTAATTCTTCAACACAACCCTCCATAATAGTATCCCCATTTCATAGATTAGGAAACTGAGACTCTGAGAAATGAGGTACTTGGCCCAAGGTGACAGAGCAGGGACCAGGCCTGCCTACTTCTGCCACGTGCATGTTTAGCCCTGATTCTAGACTCTGTGTTCCCCCCCAACCATGCCCATGCCAGGGCCTCAAGATCAGACTTACTCAAAATTCTTTACTGATTACTCTGAATGGGAGAACCCTCAAAATAACCAGAAAGAAGCCTCAAAATAAGCAGATTGCAAAGTGAAATAACCAGTTTTACTCAAATCTAAAGTAATATTGTTGGGGGTTGGGAGGGATTTTAAAAACAGTCTTAAGATCGCAGATTTCCATCATCCCTCCCCCACGCCCCTGAAAAGTCCTGGGTGAAAAATAGGTCTGAGGTCCCCATGGTTGTTCTGATTTCAACTTTATAACTTGATAACTTCCACTTTTTCCCTAGTTATATGTGAGTTTTAACTTCTTTTTTCCCTCTGACCTCCCAGATAGGCCAGGTGAGAATTTTTATAGAAATGTTCTTTGTACACATATAAAAAGTAAGGGGGAAAAAGTGAACAATGAGCTTTTCTGGTTGTCAGGAAATGGTATCTACTTTATAAAACCAAACTCAAAACATATTGTGGGTCATAGGAAAGAGTGCCACACAGATGCATGTGAAATTCTTCTCAAAAGAGATTAAAAATTAGTCCCTTTGAGATTAATCTCCAAAATATACAAACTGCTCATACAACTCAACTACAACAAAAAAACAAACAACCCGAAACAAACAATCGAAAAATGGACAGAAGACCTTAATAGACTTTTCTCCAAAGAAGACATACAGATGGCCAGTAGGCACATGCAAAGATGCTCAACATCACTAATTATTAGAGAAATGCAAATCAAAACTACAGTGAGGTATCACCTCACACCAGTCAGAATGGCCATCATTAAAAAGTCTACAAATAACAAATGCTGGAGAGGGTGTGGAGAAAAGGGAACCCTCTTGCACTGTTGGTGGGAATGTAAGTTGGTGCAGCCACGATGGAAAACAATATGGAGGTTCCTCAGAAAACTAAAAATAGAATTACCATATGATCCAGCAATCCCACTCCTAGGAGTACAACCCAACAAAACTATAATTCAAAAAGATACATGCACCCCTATGTTCATAGCAGTGCTATTCACAATAGCCAAAGCATGGAAACAACCTAAATGTCCATTGACAGATGAATGGATAAAGAAGATGTGATACATATATACAATGGAATACTACTCAGCCATAACAAAGAACAAAGTAATGCCGTTTGCAGCAACAGGGATGCAACTAGAGATTATCATACTAAGTGAAGTAAGTCAGAACGAGAAAGACAAATACCATATGCTATCACTTATATGTGGAATCTAATATATGGCACAAATGAACCTGTCTACAAAACAAAACAGACTCATAGACATGGAGAACAGACCTGTGGTTGCCAAGGGGGAGCGGGAGAGGGAGAGGGATGGAATGGGAGATTGAGGTGGGTAGATGCAAGCTCTTACATTTAGAATGGATAAACAAGATCCTACTGTATAGCACAGGGAACTATATTCAATATCCTGTGATAAACCATAAGGGAAAAGAATATAAAAAAAGAATGTCTATATGTGTATAACTGAGTCACAGAGACTGCCACAACATGGTAAATCAACTATACTTCAATTTTGAAAAACTGAAAAAAAATTAGTCCTTTTGTTTGCTTCATTAATTGGAAAGTAGTTCCACGTGCTAGCTTACTAGGTGGTTATTAACATATTTTAACAGCAACACAGCACCATTATGGAAAATACTGAACACTGCTTATCTAAAAGAAAAATGAAAAGAAAGCTCCATTGTATTTATTAAGCTTATTGCCCCTCTTATATATCTTTGTTTTTGGCTTAAATTGTGAGCATATGGAATAGGACCTGCAGCCTTCTCTTCCCTGGGCAGCGGGGTCGATGGAGGGGTCGGGGCAGGGAGGCGTGTCTAGGAAACAGCAGTGAGAGTGAAGGGAAACCACAGAGGTGGTACCAGGCCCAGTGGCCAAGCCAGAGGCAGGAAGGGAAAAATGGGGGACCACAGAGGCAGCCGACCAAGGAGGCATTGGGAGTAGTGGGGAGACTGATGACATATGGGGGTCTGAGGAAGTAAATATACTAAGGACCATGGGAACCTGTTTCTCATCATCAGAAAAGGAATTTATGAATATTGAAAAGGAGAAGGCTAAAAAGAAAATGGAAGTGTTAGATTAGAATTAGATGTATCAGTGTACACTCATTTTATATGTGTACAGGAATATTGATATATATGTGTATATATGTCTGTGTATGACCCGGATCTTGGGCTTCTAAATTCCATTCTTCTCTAAAAAGAACAGTCCCTTAGAGAAGTGGCTGACTCCTAGCCTGAGGCAATGAGTCTGGAACATGTGGTGCCACAAAGTAAGAAAAAGCTAAAAGAATGATGGGGACATTACAGTGCCAGTTTGAAGAGGTTCCCACTGGTCAAACATGTAGCACTTTGAGCATCAAAAATAAATAATGATAATAACAGATAGCCCTACAACAGAATACTACTCAGCAATAAAAAAGGATGAAATCTTCCCATTTGTGACAACATGGATGGATCTTGAGGGCATTATGCTAAATGAAATAAGTCAGACAGAGTAAGACAAATGCCACATGATTTCACTTATATGTGGACTCCAAAAAACAAAACAACAAACAAATAAAACAAAACACAGACTCATAGATACAGAGAACGGATTGGTGGTCACCGGAGGGGAGGGGTATTGGGGTGGAGGGGTGGAAAAATGGGTAAAAGGGATCAAGAGGTACAAACTTCCAGTTATAAAATAAATAAGTCATGGGGATGTAATGTACAGCATGGGGAATATACTTGATAATATTGCATTAACCTTATATGGTGACAGATGGTAACCAGACTTATTGTGGTGATCATTTTGCAATGCATACAAATGTCGAATCACTATGTTGTACACATGAAACTAACATAATATTGTATGTCAATTACACTTCAATAAAAAAACCAGCCCATTAAATCATAGGAATTTATGCATTCATTCATATATATGTGGATATTCTATATCACATATATTATATATGTGAATATTTTATATATATGTATATATATACATAAATATATAACAAGCAAATAAATGGAGAAGGGAAAGTTCTGCTTACAATGCAATGTCAGTAGAAGGCAGAAGGAATGATAAAATAGAAAACCATTATTTGACAACTATCATTGAGGTGGTTGATTCAGAAGGCAGTCATCAGTGGAGACTCAGGCTGGTGGGAACAGGATATTGATGTGGTCTCCTCACAAAATCCTTATCATTTAGGAAGGGAAAATGAAAACTTTATGGTGAGAAACATGTCCCATGGTGACATAGCTGACAACTGCTCAGTGCACGGCATCATTTCTACAGGATTCCTGCCAAGAATATATGGCCTGAGTCTGGACAGGACGAGGTATCAGACAGACCCAGGGGTGGGCCACCCTACAGAACAAGAGGCCAGTCCTCAGTCCACTCAAGGTCCTGAAAGAGAGGGAAAGACCAAAGAGCCATTCCAGATCAAAAGACACTGGAGACACTTGACCACTAAACGCAACACAGGACCCTGAATTGTCTACAGGACAAGAAAGAAAGAAGTGACATCATTGGGACAGTTGGCAAAATGAGAATGGAGTCTGTGGACGAAATGATAACACATGATAGTGACTTGGATGGCTGTATGCTGGTTGTGTAGGGGTGTCCGTGCTTTGGGGAAATACACACTGGAATAATGAGGGGTGATGGAGTAGCATGACGGCAAGTTATTCTTAAGTGGCTCAGAAAAAGACTACGTATTAATTATTTATCTACGTATATTATGTGTAATTAAACTATATGTATGGAGAGACAGAAGGCAAGAGAAAGGGCTTGCACATATAAACTATTAATAACTGGGGAATCTGGGTGAAAACGATACAAAGTCTCTTTGTACTGTTCTTACAACTTCTGTAAGTTTAAAATTATTTTAAAATAAATTATTTTTAAAATATAGGATCTAGGCAGGACTTGAGGTGACCAAGAGAGGAACTGGAATGAAGAAAAAAAAAAACAAACAATGAAATGGGAGGTGAAGAGAAGAAAGCAATAAAGCCATATATGACCTTCTCCCCCTTGTCCCTTTTAAAATAAATGACTTGTCCACAAATAATAAATGCTGGAGAGGGTGTGGAGAAAAGGAACCTTCCTATACTGTTGGTGGGAATGTAAATTAGTGTAGCCACTATGGAGAACAGTATGGAGGTTCCTGAAAAAACTGAAAATAGAGTTGCCATATGATCCAGCAATTCCATTCCTGGGCGTATATTCAGGGAAAACTATAATTCAAAATGATACGTGCACCCCTAGTGTTCACAGCAGCACTATTTACAATAGCCAAGACATGGAAGCAACCTAAGTGTCCATCGACAGATGAATGGATAAAGAAGATGTGGTACATATATACAATGGAATACAATTCAGCCATAACGAAATATGAAATTTTGCCATTTACAGCAACATGGATGGACCTAGAGATTATCATACTAAGTGAAGTAAGTCAGACATAGAAAGACAACTATTATATGATATCACTTACATGTGGAATCTAAAACATAATACAAATGAAAGAAGTGACACCATATTTACAAAACAGAAACAGACTCACATACATAAAAAACAAACTTATGTTACCGAAGGGGAAAGGGAGGCGGGGTGGGAAGAGAGACAAGTTGGGAGTATGGGATTAACAGATGCACACTACCACATATAAAATAAAGAAACAGCAAGGATTTACTGGATAGCACAGGGAACTATAGTCACTATCTTGTAATAAACTACTATGGAAAAGAATTTTTAAAAAAAGAATATAGATATATATTCCGAATCACTTTACCGTACACCTGAAACTAACACAATATTATAAATCAACAGTACTTCAATTTTTAAAAAATTTCCTAAAAGCCAAATGGAAAAGGAAAAAATAAAATAAAATAAATGGTTTAGAAAATATCTGAAATATAATTCCAACGGGCTGCCTTGCATGCCAAACCCAATTCTATGTATTAATATTGTGAAGTACAACAAGCAGGAGCTTTGCTGTCAGACGGACCTGGATGCAGGTGCTGCCGCAGCACTTACGGCTCTGCTCCTGGGTACATTATCTACCTTCTGAGCCTCAGTCTTCTCATGTGTATAATGGGGATGATCACATCTATCTCACAGGTTGTTATGCAGATTGGGGGGAAATCAGACCACATGGGGTCAGTTGTTGAAGCAAAGTTCTCACTGAGGACTCACTATTATTTTGGATTTACACCGCGCATCATTGAGGTTTGGATTCCTGAAAGCGTAACTTTCATCCGAGTTTGTCGCTTAACAGTTTGTGTTTAAAGGACAGTTTGCTTTATTAGGCAATCCAAAAAACTGTTGCAATTAGGGATCAGGATTGTTATATGCAGAAGATGGGATAAAAGGAACTTGAGGCACATTTATGATTCTGACACCCGGTGAGACGCCCACTGTTTAAACAAATTCTAACTTGCTGAATGTTATTTATTTACCCTGTGCTTGGCAGGATGTGTGCAGCAAAATTACCTCCATCCCCTTCTGAAACAAGTACCCGTCAGTCACACTCCTACTACTACGCCCTGAAATGTCTGACATCTCAAATAAAACATTTGTTTCTGACATTTGCTGGCCTTGTGATAGGGTTTCCGTATTGACCAATATTGACTCATCAGTTTTCTTTTACTGTGAGCCCCTCAAACTCCATCTTTGCAACCCACGGAGGTAGCCAGCGGTGGGGTCCAGAATTTCTATACAGTAGAGTATGAGGTTAAGAGGAGAAAATTCAGGAATGTGTCTTGAAGAAGTGTTTTTTATAGCAAGCATATCTTTGAGGCAAGTTTAATAAAAATAGCGATGTTCCTTTAGAATTATATACAGAATTCAAAACTACCATGGTCCAGATCCAAAGATATTATGAGGATGACTATTTTCGTTGCTGGGTAACTTTAGCAGGGACTGATGGAGAGAGACGATGACGGTGGCAAATCCACCTCTGGTGGCTCAGCCACTGGCACATAGTCGACTCTCATGCCAGCGGAGCCCTGTCTCGCCAGCTGAACTGTGGAGGCTTTTAGATTCAGCTCCCAACCAATGACCAGGCAGAGTCAGTCACTCTGCCTTCACTGTGCTATTAGGTGCTTCTCTGTCTATCCTGAGACTCTTACACTCACAAGCAGGAGAGAAAGCCAGCGCACGTGAAAAATAAAGGCAAATACAGCCCAAAGAGTCTAAATGATGGAGCCACCCCCAGGTTCCCAGGTTCAGCCCTTCATTCTTTCCAGGGACTGCTAATAGCCTTGACTTGCCTGTCTCTCTGATGATCTTTCCTGCAAGAATGGAAGCACGAAAGGCAGCCTTTTGGAGGTTTTGGCAAGCGGACCCAAAGGCAGGGCCCTCTCAGAGGGCCACCCTGCATCCACGGCTCTGGATGCCTTTGAATCCATGGCCAGACTTCTTGAAAGAACAAAAAAGTCTGAAGCTCAGAACATTCTCTCCTATCCACAGAAGCCATCCTGTAGATCTGAAACATGTAACTAACTGATCATTAATCACCAGGAACAGGTTTTGTGGGCGGTACAAACACCCACCTGCCATTAACTTGGATGGCAGATGTCGGTAGGTGAGAACGCTGGGCTCTGAGTACCAGGAATGCGTTTCTCCAGGACTGGTGGACGGTGAGGTGAAAAGAGAGATTTAGGCGATGCAAGCTCTTTCTCTCTTTTCTTTCTTCCTTGGATTTTTCTCTATCTCGGGTAAAGTTCGGTTTTTAGAAGATCAAGCCAGGTTGTAAACACAGTCTTTAAAACCTTTGCACTGCTTTACTGCAGAATTTATGATTTGTTTACATTTGAGGCGAGGACCGGGCGAGAGGGGTAATCCTGAGGCCTTCGGGAGACTACTCAAAAGAAAAAAGGGAATGCAGGACACACGAATAAAAATACTTCCTTGTTCCATCCATGATTTGTAGGTGCAGAATTCTCCCAGAGAGAAAGGTCATGCCCTAAGGAAATTAACCCAACCAGCCCTTTGTAACCATTAGAATAAGCCCCTGAGATCTTAACAGAAACTTCCAGAAAGCCACAGATTTCAGGATTTGGAAAGCGCACGTGAGAAAAGATGAGGCAGGTGCCTCCGGTGTTGTCTTCTGGGAACTAAAGGACCATCGCCAGCTTGGCCTGGGATCTTCCCTAAGTGGAAACGCAGTGCAGTCGAGTCCAGGGCCACAGAGCAGACACCAGGAATGAGAACCTTCCAAACAGAAACCCAGGCGTGAACTAGCCTTTTGGTGAGGATTTTGCAAAAGTCAGAAGCCAAAGAGAGTGACTTAGCAGGAATCAAATAATCCAAGATGTTTTTCAACATAAATCAAAGATTTAAATTCCTCCCTCAGAGTTACACAAGGATTTGTCATCTCAGTAACAGAAGGTTTAATATAAGTGAACGGACAAAGGAGAGGAATGAAAAGACCTGGGTTCTAGTGAGAGCTTGTACCTACTACCTACTCATACCTACTGGTTATGTGACCTCCAGCAAATGACATACTCAGCCCCAAGCCTCACCAGCAATATGGGAACACTAGCACCTGCCACTCAAAGGTACAATGACGATAAGAGGGCATGTGAAAGTACGGGAAAATGTTAATCCTATAAAATGCAAAATATAATAATGGTGATACTGGCTATGATAAATACTTTTGAAATAAACTATCAGCCCCTACTCTAGAACGAACAGGTTTTAGAAAAAGAGAAATGTTCCTCTTTTCTTAACAGGCCACCCAGGAGGACAGCTGCAGCTTCTGCAGGTCAGCCCCACCTGTATGAGTTCCCAGCTCAAGGTGAGTCTGAGACTTCTTTCTTCAGAGGGAGTGTTGAGGTCACGGCTGGGAGTGGGCATTGCCGTGAATCACTGGTGTCGGTCAGGAAAACTGGGTTCCATTCCTGGGTCACCACTAACTATCTCTGAAATTTCAGGGAAGTTATTTGATCGCTTTGGACCTCCAGTGTTTAGGTCCGAGATAAACCATAGGTTTCCTAAGTCTTTTCCAGTT
This sequence comes from Eschrichtius robustus, assembly GCF_028021215.1. Classification (NCBI taxonomy): domain Eukaryota; kingdom Metazoa; phylum Chordata; class Mammalia; order Artiodactyla; family Eschrichtiidae; genus Eschrichtius; species Eschrichtius robustus. The sequence goes on along the minus strand of NC_090837.1, from coordinate 39,493,732 downwards.
CTAAATTCCTATGACTCTCTATCAGGTAAAAATAATAAATAGTTGACTTCAGGATATTTTTTTTTTTTCAGTATAAGTCCCGTGTTAAGTAACAAAAGGGATTAAGCTGAGATGGACTGTAAATCGACATCAGGCAAGAATTAACTTGGATTTTGTGGAAAAGATGTTTTTAGTTACTGTACAACTCATATCTATACTAGGCATGTCAGCCATTCTTACTGTTTGAAAGACAAGATTAAAAATCTTTAATCATTGATTTAACGAATTTGAGTAATACTGTTTGGCTTTTTCACAGGCATTGTCAATGTTTAAGAGAGAATGTGTCACTATTTGGGTTAAACAAAAGAAAGATGCAAGAACATATGCACCCTGTTGGTTACTGAGATAGCCCCCATTTCAGAAACGAGCTAGATTTTGTGGCCAGCATAAAGCTGCCCTGGTGTCAAGCTGGAAGAAATAGAGCAGGAAACAATTTGAATTCACGCAGATTCCATACTCTTTAAGGCTTCTTTGAACCCAAAATATGTTACCTAAAGTACATTGGATTACGTCACATAAGTATGGAGGGAGCCGGTTATACAGAGGTTTAGATTGTACCATGAAATTCCACAACATAAAGAAGATAATGTGAGTGAGAAGCTGTCAACAATAAAGCTACGTAATAAGAGAGCACTCTCGGGACTTCCCTGGTGGCTCAGTGGTTAAGAATCCGCCTGCCAATGCAGGGGACTTGGGTTCGAGCCCTGGTTCAGGAAGATCCCACATCCCGCGGAACAGCTAAGCCGGTGTGCCACAAGTACTGAGCCTGTGCTCTAGAGCCCACAGGCCACAACTACTGAGCCCACATGCCACAACTACTGAAACCCGTGTGCCTAAAGCCCATGCTCCGCAACAAGAGAAGCCACCGCAATGAGAAGCCCGTGCACTGCAACGAAGAGTAGCCCCCTCTCGCAGCGACTAGAGAAAGCCCGCACGCAGCAACGAAGACCCAACGCAGCCAAAATTAAATAAATAAATAAATACAAAATGGTCATTTAAAAAAATAAATAAATAACAGAGCACTCTCTTTGATCTGGATCTACAGCACGCCAAACCACTGGGAGATGAAATTTCCAAGCAAACCTGAGAAGACATAAATCACTTCTGAAACATTTTCAATCTATTAGGTTCGGGATGCATTTTGCCATTGCCTAAATTTCTGGAAACCTGCATCATTCGTTCATGAGTGCATTCATTCACTCGTGCCTAATAAGCCACATGCCAGGCTACGTAAGGTGCCTGCTGGGTGAAGGGCCTGGCTAGTGCATCCCATCAACTTCCTCTCAATACTCCTGTGAGTGAGAATGGGTGGTTGTGGACTCTGTTTTAGGACAGCAGGGTGGTAAGTGACCTCTCCTGCTCTCGGCTCCAGTTCTCTGACCTGAATGGGGAAAATCAGTAAGACGAGGGCATGGGAATTCCCTGGCAGTACAGTGGTTAAGACCCAGTGCTTTCATTGTCGTGGACCCAGGTTCGATCCCTGGTCAAGGAAGGAAGATCCCGCAAGCCACGAAGCGTGGCCAAAAAAATAAATCAGCTTTGGGACTTCCCTGGAGGTCCAGTGGTTAAGATTCCACGCTTCCACTGCAGGGCGCACAGGTTCGATCCCTGGTCGGGGAACTAAGATCCCTCATGCTGCATGGCGCAGCCAAAAATAAAAGATGAGGGCAAGCAAGTTGTCGAGTCCCCCAAGAGTAAGAGGACTCAGTAGGGCAGGCAGGGAAAGAATGCTAACAATGGAAGACTCACTTTCTTGCCCCAAAAGACATCCCCATGTATTTCTTTTAAAAAAGCAAGTTACTGGGCTTCCCTGGTGGCGCAGTCGTTGAGAGTCTGCCTGCCAATGCAGGGGACACGGGTTCGAGCCCTGGTCTGGGAGGATCCCACATGCCGTGGAGCAACTGGGCCCATGAGCCACAACTACTGAGCCTGCGCATCTGGAGCCGTGCTCTGCAATAAGAGAGGCTGCGATAGAGAGAGGCCCGCGCACCGCGATGAAGAGTGGTCCCCGCTCCCTGCAGCTAGAGAAGGCCCTCGCACAGAAACGAAGACCCAACATAGCCAAAAATAAATAAATAAATTTATTAAAAAAAAAAAAAAAGCAAGTTACTCAGAACGGACTGAGGGGTTTTGTCTGCCTGGGGCAGTACTAGAAAAGTGCCTGACACTTAGGAGATGTTCAAAATTTGTTGAATGTGGATGAAATGGACTTAACACTTAAAACACCGCTATTAAAAAGGTAAAATTTCACCTTAGTTTGAGCTCAGACATGCATCAATAAACAATTATTAGTTAATGAAAATAATGGCTTTGGATATTCTGAAATTTTAACCATTTGGAAGTCATGATTATAAATTACAACTCTGAGCCTCAGGGAATGTGAACCTTCTTCTCTATCACATCCTCCATATTTCTAAGAATCAACTTCCACATAGGCAGGATCTGGCCAAAGCCGCAAAGCGGCAGAATCTCAGTGGTTTTGACTAAACATGTTGTTGAATATGGAAACATAGCTTTTAATGAACATATTTTAATGAACTTCAAAGAAATAACCCTTTCAAAGTAAATTCAGTTAAGATTTCTCCAAAGGCCAAAAGAGAAATAAAAACTAGCTTAGTCAAGCAATCAGCCAGTAAGTGGCAGCTCCTATCCCACAGAGCTTAGACTGTATTTTTTTCAAGACCCATACAGCAAGCAAAATATCCAGAAGGACCCAGAGTCTTTGCCAAAATCACAGCACACAGCAGCACGTACAGTCCATATTCCAAGGATCAGCTCTGACTTGATGGCATACATTTCAGCAAATACATTTTCACTTGCACAGAACGTCTGCTCAGAAGCCGCACACATTTTCTGGAGCCCTTCAGTAAGACTCTGCATGCACTAAAGGACCTGGCATTTGTGCTGAGTTTACGGAAAGAAGATACATTTATCAGGATTTCTGACAACACATTGAAACCCTTGTGTGTTAACCCAGGACAGTGTCTTGGTAATTTATGTTATATTTCCTGCATATTTCAGTGATCAACCTGCAAATTTCTATTCCAAGCTCCAAGTCCTCTCTTTTTAAAAATTTTTTTTTAATTTAACATCTTTATTGGAGTATAATTGCTTTACATTGTTGTGTTAGTTTCTGCTGTATAACAAAGTGAATGAGCTATATGTATACGTATATCCCCATATCCCCACTCTCTTGCATCTCCCTCCCACTATCCCAATCCCACCCCTCTAGGTGGTCACAAAGCACTGAGCTGATCTCCCCCTGCTATGAGCTGCTTCCCACTAGCTATCTATTTTACATTTGGTAGTGTATATATATCAGTGCTACTCTCTCACTTTGTCCCAGCTTACCCTTCCCCCTCCCTGGGTCCTCAAGTCCATTCTCTACATCTGCGTCTTTATTCCTGTCCTGCCCCTAGGTTCATCAGAACCATTTTTTTTTAGACTCCATATATATGTGTTAGCATACGGTATTTGTTTTTCTCTTTCTGACTTACTTCACTCTGTATGACAGACTCTAGGTCCATCCACCTCACTATGAATAACTCAATTTCATTTCTTTTTATGGCTGAGTAATATTCCATTGTATATGTGTGCCACATCTTCTTTATCCATTCATCTGTCAATGGACATTTAGGTTCCTTCCCTGTCCTGGTTATTGTAAATAGTGCTGCAGTGAACACTGTGGTACATGACTCTTTTTGAACTATGGTTTTCTAAGGGTATATGCCCAGTAGTGGGATTGCTGGGTCATATGGTAGTTCTATTTTTAGTTTTTTAAGGAACCTCCATACTGTTCTCCATAGTAGCTATATCAATTTACATTCCCACCAACAGTGTATGAGGGTTCCCTTTTCTCCACATTTATTGTTTGTAGATTTTTTGATGATGGCCATTCTGACCGGTGTGAAGTGATACCTCATTGTAGTTTTGATTTGCATTTCTCTAATGATTAGTGATGTTGAGCGTCCTTTCATATGTTTGTTGGCAATCTGTATATCTTCTTGGGAGAAATGTCTATTTAGGTCTGCTCATTTTTGGATTGGGTTGTTTATTTTTTTTTGATATTGAGCTGCATGAGCTGCCTGTATATTTTGGAGATTAATCCTTTGTCAGTTGCTTCATTTGCAAATATTTTCTCCCATTCTGATGGTTGTCTTTTCATCTTGTTTATGCTTTCTTTTGCTATGCAAAAACTTTTAAGTTTCATTAGGTCCCATTTGTTTACTTTTGTTTTTATTTCCATTTCCCTAGGAGGTGAGTCCAAAAGGATCTTGCTGTGATTTATGTCAAAGAGTGTTCTTCATATGTTTTCCTCTAACAATTTTATAGTGTCTGGCCTTACATTTAGGTCTTTAATCCATTTTGAGTTTATTTTTGTGTATGGTGTTAGGGACTGTTCTAATTTCATTCTTTTACATGTAGCTGTCCAGTTTTCCCAGCACCACTTATTGAAGAGGCTGTCTTTTCTCCATTGTATATTCTTCCCTCCTTTATCAAAGATAAGGTGACCATATGTGCGTGGGTTTATCTCTGGGCTTTCTATCCTGTTCCATTGATCTATATTTCTATTTTTGTGCCAATACCATACTGTCTTGATTACTGTAGCCTTGTAGTATAGTCTGAAGTCAGGGAGCCTGATTCCTCCAGCTCCGTTTTTCTTTCTCAAGATTGCTTTGGCTATTTGGGGTCTTTTGTGTTTCCATACAAATTGTGCAATTTTTTGTTCTAGTTCTGAGAAAAATGCCACTTATAGTTTGCTAGGGATTGCAATGTATCTGTAGATTGCTTTGCGTAGCATAGTCATTTTCACAATGTTGATTCTTCCAATCCAAGAACATGGTATATCTCTCCATCTGTTTGTATCATCTTTAATTTCTTTCATCAGTGTCTTATAGTTTTTTGCATACAGGTCTTTTGTCTCCTTAGGTAGGTTTATTCCTAGGTATTTTATTCTTTTTGTTGCATTGGTAAATGGGAGTGTTTTCTTAATTTCTCTTTCAGATTTTTCGTCGTTAGTGTATAGGAATGCAAGAGATTTCTGTGCATTAATTTTGTATCCTGCAACTTTACCAGATTCATTGATTAGCTCTAGTTTTCTGGTAGCATCTTTACGATTCTCTATGTATAGTACCATGTCATCTGCAAACAGTAACTGTTTTACTTCTTCTTTTCTGATTTGGATTCCTTTTATTTCTTTTTCTTCTCTGATTGCTGTGGCTAAAACTTCCAAAACTATGTTGAATAATAGTGGTGAGAGTGGACATCCTTGTCTTGTTCCTGATCTTAGAGGAAATGTTTTCAGTTTTTCACCATTGAGAATGATTTTGGCTGTGGGTTTGTCGTATATGGCCTTTATTATGTTGAGGTAGGTTCCCTCTATGCCCACTTTCTGGATAGTTTTTTCATAAATGGGTGTTGAATTTTGTCAAAAGCTTTTTCTGCATCTATTGAGATAATCATATGGTTTTTCTCCTTCAATTTGTTAATATGGTGTATCACATTGATTGATTTGCGTATATTGAAGAATCCTTGCATTTCTGGGATAAACCCCACTTGATCATGGTGTATGATCCTTTTAATGTGCTGTTGGATTCTGTTTGCTAGTATTTTGTTGAGGATTTTTGCATCTATGCTCATCAGTGATATTGGCCTGTAGTTTTCTGTTTCGTGACATCTTCGTCTGGTTTTGGTATCAGAGTGATGGTGGCCTCGTAGAATGAGTTTGGGAGTGTTCCTCCCTCTCCTATATTTTGGAAGAGTTTGAGAAGGATAGGTGTTAGCTCTTCTCTAAACGTTTGATAGAATTCGCCTGTGAAGCCATCTGGTCCTGCGCTTTTGTTTGTTGGAAGATGTTTAATCACAGTTTCAATTTCATTACTTGTGATTGATCTGTTTATATTTTCTATTTCTTCCTGGTTCAGTCTCAGAAGGTTGTGCTTTTCTAAGAATGTGTCCATTTCTTCCAGGTTGTCCATTTTATTGACATAGAGTTGCTTGTAGTAATCTTTCATGATTCTTTATATTTCTGCAGTGTCAGTTGTTACTTCTCCTTTTTCATTTCTTTTTTTTTTTAAATAAAGTCTATTTTTTTTTAAAGGAACTCCTTTATTTACTTATTTATTTATTTATTTTTGGCTGTGTTGGGTCTTCGTTTCTGGGCGAGGGCCTTCTCTAGTTGCAGCGAGCAGGGGCCACTCTTCATCGCGGTGCACGGGCCTCTCACTATCGTGGCCTCTCTTGTTGCAGAGCACAGGCTCCAGACGTGCAGGCTCAGTAGTTGTGGCTCATGGGCCCAGTTGCTCCACGGCATGTGGGATCTTCCCAGACCAGGGCTCGAACCCGTGTCCCCTGCATCGGCAGGCAGACTCTCAACCACTGCGCCACCAGGGAAGCCCCTCCTTTTTCATTTCTATTTCTGTTGATTTGAGTCTTCTCCCTTTTTTTCTTGATGAGTCTGGCTAATGGCTTATCAATTTTGTTTATCTTCTCAAACAACCAGCTTTTAGTTTTATTGATCTCTGCTATTGCTTCCTTCATTTCTTTTTCATTTATTTCTGATCTGATCGTTTTGATTTCTTTCCTTCTGCTAACTTTGGGGGGTTTTTGTTCTTCTTTCTCTAATTGCCTTTGGTGTAAGGTTAGGTTGTTTACTTGAGGTTTTTCTTTTTTCTTGAAGTAGGATTATATTGCTATAAACGTCTATCTTAGAACTAATTTTGCTGCATCCCATACGTTTTGGGTTGTTATGTTTTCATTGTCATTTGCTTCTAGGTATTTTTTGGTTTTCTCTGATTTCTTCAGTGATCTCTTGGTTATTTAGTAGTGTATTGTTTAGCCTCCGTGTGTTTGTATTTTTTACAGTTTTTTTCCTGTATTTGATATAATCTCATAGCGTTGTGGTCGGAAAAGATACTTGATACAACTTCAATTTTCTTAAATTTACCAAGGCTTGATTTGTGACCCAAGATATGATCTGTCCTGGAGAATGTTCCATGAGCACTTGAGAAGAAAGTGTATTCTGTTGTTTTTGGATGGAATGTCCTATAAATATCAATTAAGTCCATCTTGTTTAATGTGTCATTTAAAGCTTGTCTTTCTGTATTTATTTTCATTTTGGATGATCTGTGCATTGGTGAAAGTGGGGTGTTAAAGTCCCCTACTATGACTGTCGATTTCCCCTTTTATGGCTGTTAGCATTTGCCTTATGTACTGAGGTGCTCCTATGTTTGGTGCATAAATATTTACAACTGTTATGTCTTCTTCTTGGATTGATCCCTTGATCATTATGTAGTGTCCTTCTTTGTCTCTTGTAATAGTCTTTATTTTAAAGTTTATTTTGTCTGATATGAGAATTGCTACTCCAGCTTTCTTTTCTTGATTTCCATTTGCATGGAATATCTTTTTCCATCCCCACACTTTCTGTCTGTATGTGTCCCTAGGTCTGAAGTGGGTCTCTTGTAGACAGCATATGTACGGGTCTTGTTTTTGTATCCAGTCAGCTAGTCTATAGCTTTTGGTTGGAGCATTTAATCCATTTACATTTAAGGTAATTATCGATATGTATGTTCCTATTACCATTTTCTTAATTGTTTGGGGTTTGTTTTTGTAGGTCTTTTCCTTCTTTTGTGTTTCCTGCCTAGAGAAGTTCCTCTAGCATTTGTTGTAAAGCTGTTTGATGGTGCTGAATTCTCTTAACTTTTGCTTGTCTGTAAAGGTTTTAATTTCTCCGTTGAATCTGAATGAGATCCTTGCTGGGTAGAATAATCTTGGTTGTAGGTTCTTCCCTTTCATCACTTTAAATATGTCCTGCCACTCCCTTCTGGCCTGCAGAGCTTCTGCTGAAAGATCAGCTGTTAATCTTATGGGGGTCCAAGTCCTCTCTTCAACCCCATCCTATGCCTGGACTCCCCTGTCCTGCATCTAGAACTTCTCCCATGCTGTAAGGGCTCCTGAAGGCTGCTTTTTCCTGCTGACTCCCTGGGAGTCAAGGACATTTTCAGGCACCCTACGTGAAAATGAATTTCATAGAATTCCCCACCATCCGTCACCCTACTAACTGCATGCACAATAATGGAAATGCTTTATTTAACATAGATATGTGTTAATGTCTACACTATGTTTATCTATATCTCCATTGTCCCAATGATCATGAACTTCTAAATGGCAAGGATCTTGTCAGATTCACTGAAACTGAACAACAGGGAAAAACCACAAATAGCGAATAGGGTTTTCACTGTTCCTTCTCCTTTGCTCTGTGCTTGCTGCTTCTCTGACTTCTACTTCCTAGAGCACCACCAACCTCAGGTCATCTGCTTCCTCTCCCTACCTTCCCATTTCAAAATAAATCTGTCCTTTGCCCCAACACCTTAAAACTCTGCTCTCTGCTATATTTTCAAATAAGCTACATTATAATGAGCATACCTTACTATATTGTCCTGTGCAGCTGACATACAAGCAGGACAAATGATGGGAATTTGAGGTAACACAACAAGGAGAGATATTTTGACCCTAGGAGCCTCCGGAGATCCATCGAGTGGGTATTCACATGGTTTAAGCAGTAAAAGCCAGCCTTAGAAAAGCCACCCCACAAAAAGCAGAGCTTTAATAGGTGGCATTCGTAACAGGGCAAGAACAACAAGAGTCACTTCCTATACATACTTCTTTTACTGTTTACAGAGCACTTTCACATAAATTGTCTTATTTTGATAAGGATGATACTGACACATGTACTTGCGTGAAACTAAAAGCTTACATCCAAGTGGCTCTTTAAACACGTCACTCATCATGTTATCATACAGGACAGTGGAGCCATTTGTATTTTTGAAGTCGATTTTTATAAACTTAGGGAAACAACTATTTTTGTTTGTAGGTTCACTCTTCTACTTCCTCCAGATAGGCAGGAAGGGACTTGAAGCCATTTTCATCTTCTTTTCTATTACATATCTTTGTAGTGTGACCATCTCCACACCTTGGAATATTTGTGGGAGGGAAGGAGAACCTATGTCTTCCTGCTAAGAAACCTAATAGCAAGGCAAGCAACATATCAGGAAGTAGTGTTCTTCAGCCAAGGAAACACTTATGACCCCTTGACCCTTAAATATGTAAAGGGAGATATCCTTCCTCATCCTCTCCCCCACATCCCCCACCACCCTATCCACGGTGGGATGAGACAGGTGACTTCAGGGAGAGGGTAGAAGCTGGGGACCCCAGGAAGTTGGGGGGTGCATTTCCCCGGGCATCACCAGCATGTTAGACCCAATCCAAGACATGAGTTTCAGCCAGTACCTCTGCACCTTCACACTAACGTAAACACCACAGGGGTGTGCCTGCCGAACCTCCAGGTGGTGGAACAATTCTTGCTTCTACCCAAGCACACATTCACAACTCCCCAGATTCCAATTAGGAGTAGGAGGCAGAGAGTGGAAAGGCAGGTCCACCAGATACTTCGAGATGAAACATCCCAGGTGTGAGGCCAGAGGCCAGGTGGCTCTGCATGAAAGAAATGTGGCAGTTTTTGTTTATCTAGAAAATGCAGGAGGGGAGGCCTGGCACACTCAGATACCCATATCTCTATTCTCTTCATCCAAACTGAAAGTTGAGCACCACAGATCACTGGGAGAAGAAGAGAGTTCACAGCATCTTAGGATATAGCAAAGTCTAGCTGCTGCTTTCCAAAAATCTTACTCTTCGAAAAATACCCCGGTAGATATAAAGCCTAGTCAGTTTAGGTTTTATAGGAGAGGCACTAAAGCAAATGCAAGAGTATTGCACACTTCACTTTTTAGTGTCTCTAAAACTCTGTTCCACGGAATACCTGGGTTTCCATGGTCAGACTCGACGGGGAAATTCTACATATGATTCCCTGCTCATGAAAATTCCTAATGCCTGCGAGCATATGCAATGCTTTCTAGATGGATGGATGGACAGATGGATAGATGGCTAAATAAAAATCTTTATATCAAAAAGAAAAGAGATAACAAGTGTTGGTGAGTATGTGGAGAAAAGGGAACCCCTGTACACTGTTGGTAAGAATGTAAATTGGTGCAGTGAAAATGGTATGGAGGTTCCTGAAGAAATTTAAAATAGAATTACCATATGACCTGGCAATAATTCCACTTCTGAGTATTTATTGGAAGGAAGTGAAATCACCATCTCAAAAGGTATCTGCACCCCTATGTTCATTGCAACATTATTTACAATAAAGAAAATGTGATATATATGAGATGGACTATTACTCAGCCATAAAAAGGAAAAATCCTTCCATTTGTGACTACACAGATGAACCTTGAGGGCATTATGCTAAGTGAAATAAGACAGAGAAAGACAAAAACTGTATGATCTCATTTATATGTGGTATCGAAAAAAAACACACTCTGAGGGAAATAGGGAGAGGTTGGTAAAATGGTACAAAAAAAGTTGAATAAAATCTGAGTATCTGGGCTTCCCTGGTGACGCAGTGGTTAAGAATCTGCCTGCCGATGCAGGAGACACGGGTTCGAGCCCTGGTCCGGTCCGGGAAGGTCCCACATGCCGTGGAGCAACTAAGCCCTTGCTTAGTTAATAATAATAAATTTTTAAAACTTAGAAACCACACTTATAGAAAGGAAGAACAGATTGTTGGTTGCCAGGGGCAGGGGATGGAGATGGAGGAAATGGGTGAACATGGTCAAAGGGTACAAACTTCCAGTTACAAGATGAATAGATCCTGGAGATGTAATGTACAGCACGGTGATTAGAGTTAACAATACTGTGTTGTATACTTAAAAGTTGCTGAGACCGATCAGAATGGCCATCATCAAAAAATCTAGAAACAATAAATGCTGGAGAGGGTGTGGAGGAAAGGGAACACTCTTGCACTGTTGGTGGGAATGTAAATTGATACAGCCACTATGGAGAACAGTATGGAGGTTCCTTAAAAAACTACAAATAGAACTACCATACGACCCAGCAATCCCACTACTGGCCATATACCCTGAGAAAACCATAGTTCAAAAAGAGTCATGTACCAAAATGTTCACTGCAGCTCTATTTACAATAGCCAGGACATGGAAGCAACCTAAAAGTCCATCGACAGATGAATGGATAAAGAAGATGTGGCACATATATACAATGGAATATTACTCAGCCATAAAAAGAAATGAAATGGAGGTATTTGTAATGAGGTGGATGGAGTTAGAGTCTGTCATACAGAGTGAAGTAAGTCAGAAAGAGAAAAACAAATACAGTATGCTAACACATATATACGGAATCTAAGGAAAAAAAAAAAAAAAGCCATGAAGAACCTAGTGGCAAGACGGGAATAAAGACACAGACCTACTAGAGAATGGACTTGAGGATATGGGGAGGGGGTGGGGTGAGATGTGACAGGGTGAGAGAGTGGCATGGACATATATACACTACCAAATGTAAAATAGATAGCTAGTGGGAAGCAGCCGCATAGCACAGGGAGATCAGCTCGGTGCTTTGTGACCACCTAGAGGGGTGGGATGGGGAGGGTGGGAGGGAGGGAGATGCAAGAGGGAAGAGATATGGGAACATATTGTATGTGTATAACTGATTCACTTTGTTATAAAGCAGAAGCTAACACACCATTGTAAGGCAATTATACTTCAATAAAGATGTTTAAAAAAAAAAAAAAAGTTGCTGAGAGAGTAGATTTTAAAAGTTCTCAACATAAAGAAAATATTGTAACTACATAAGGTGATGGATGTGTTAACCAACCTTATTGTGGCAATCATTTTGGGGTATACACACATATAAAATCAGTACATTGTACACCTTAAACATGCACAATGTTATATGTCAATTATATCTCAATAAAGCTAGAAAAAATTAAACTAAAATCTCTAGCCCCTAGGTCGTTGCATCTGGGTGTGTCCACCTGGACCCTTTAGTTTGCCAATAGTTCACTTTCTGAGCTCTAAGAAACTTCTAGAACAGCCACCTTGGAGACAGCTGATGCTCTTTGATGTTTAACAATCTGCCAACCTAGGATCTCTCACGTATAGTAAAAAGCTTGTGTCTGTTTGACACCTGTAAACTAAACAGGTCCAGAAGAGTTAAATAACAAAGTTAACACTGGGGATAAAAGGCGTTTGCCTGAAAAGTTACATTTTAGAAACTTCTTGCAATAAACCCTCTCTGGGGGAGACGAGATCCTTTTAAAAAGCAGAATTCCAGTGACCACTACAATTTCTAGCACATACTCAGAACATGTTTGTTGAAGGGATACATGGAAGAATAAATGCATTTCAAACCATCTCTCTGAGACTGAACTTGCAGACACACGTGCCAAGCATCAGATCAGTCACTTTTCCAGCTGTTCTCATGCTCACCAGCTACGGGATGATGGTGCCACCAGCAACTTGAAGAAATAATCTGAGAGATAGGCGTATAGGCTTCCCATTTTTATTAAAGTCTGCTTGTTCCCACAACCTTATGATTTTCAGAAACTGACCTTCTAAACTTCTGGCCTGGTCAATTTCAAGGAATGCAGTAAAATCACTGAGTTCCACGCCAGGCTTAATCCAGACGCCCTGGAAGACCGGAGTCATGAACCTCTGATCGTGGAACATAGATCTTCTAAACGGTTCTCTCTGCTACTGATTTGCTAACCTTTCAAACAAATAATATCCGCAAAATGGATCTGAACCCAGGCCTTCACTTCCCAGGTTCAAAAAGTGATTGAGCAAAAGAAGCCAGTGAAATGAAGAAAAACAAAGTGGAGAGATGACGCGACGTAAACGTCAGGCTCAGCCTCTCAGTGGCTCACAGAACTTCCAGACAACGGTCACCCAGATCTCTGTGCAGGGCCCGGTCACCCTGCTGGCGCCTGCGCTGTGCTATGCTTGGAAAGGCAGGCAGAGGAGGGGCCAAGACCCTCACTCTGGATGCTGCACATACAGCACCCATACCCATCCTTCCCCTGGTCCACTCCCCACTTAAAATAACCTGTTCTGCACACCATTGTGAATGTACTTAATGCCGCAGATCCATATGCTAAAAAATGGTTAAGATGGTAAATTTTATGTTACGTATATTTTACCACAATTTTTTAAAATGAAAAAGGAAATGTACTCATTACCAGTGGTAGAGCAAACCTAGCATTGAAAATATGTGTGAGGACAAGTTAGCCTTTATAATAGCAATAATAGTTAACACTTATTGACTAGGGGACTCACTTAAACACAATCCATCCACCTAATAACCATATGTGGTAGAGACTAATATTACTGCCATTTCATAAATGAGGAAACTGAGGCACAGAGAGGTGAAGTCACTTGCCCAAAGTCACACAGTAGTGATATTGGATGTACCAAGAGACCCTAAGGACAAGATGAGCAATTTATGTAATTCAATTAAAATGCAATTTAAACACTTATGCTTCTCTATTAGCAGAGGTAAAAATGTTCACTCCTGGTAGGGCCACAATTTACTGGAGATCAAATCAGCATTATCACGGCAGCTCTGCAGCATTTCTGGAGCAGTTACAGCATTCCAGAAACACCTTAGAAGTGACAACTCTCCTTCAGCCCACACGTCAGAACATTTCTGTTTAAATGCCTCACGTGGGCTTCACGTGGTGTCTAATGGGTTCTTTAGCTGACCGGGCTTTCCTTTCCTCCCCTCTTCCAATTCTGTTTCCTGAAAATACCCAAGGCTGTCATTTCTGGGCCTCCTGTATTGACCATTTCACCAATACAAAGTCCAGTGGGGTCTCTGGTATTTTAACAACACAAGAATGATACCCATGAGACAGACAGAAAGACTGTAAGAAGAGACAGTGCGAGCAAATCACAGAATACTCACAAAGACAAAAAAGGATGAGATTACACTAGAAGTTACCATCACTTTCCATGTCAAAGAGACAGCACACTAGACAAATACATAACACTGCTTTCAAACTGACTTAACAACTGGGTGCCTGAATCCCTTACCTTCTTCTGCCTCACCATCCACTTCTATAAATGGAAGCAGACCTATATCTACTTCACAAGTTGTTATAAGAATAAAGAGAAAATGTATATTAAAATGTTTGTTGAGCTATAGAACAGTATGTAAATAGAAGTATAGGTACCCCTCCTATGCAACTTATAGAAACATAACAGCAAATTCATAACCACCAACACATTTCAAATACAAAAACAGATTCTGCATTAGAAAGAACCCTTTTGTAGAAGCATCCTACTCAGCTAAGTTGTTGTAAAACCTGAAGTAAGGGCCCTTACCAGATAGGGTTTTGATTTCTCTCCTACTTGATGTAATTTCTGTTCAACTCATGAAAGACCTTAGCTAAAATTATCTAGGAAGGTTAAGTATATATCACTAATATCTTAGGATAAAGTCAAAAAGGATAACAGAGAATGGATGTCAACAGAGAATGGATGGTCCCGCTGGCTTGATCCAACAAGGGATCTTTATACCTGAAAAAATCCTCTCTCAAGAAGCCCCAGACATCGCGTTTTCTGAAAACACAGATGACAGCTCAGAACCGCCCCCTTCCTGTGAAGCCTCTTCCCTTAGTGGTCCTCCCAGGAAGCCCCATTCATTTCTAGCACAGGTCCAACCTCCTTGAACATTTCTGCACATCCTCCGATCACCGACACCTTATAACGACAACATTCCCCGTTGGCCAGGTGCCAGCAGGGCTCTCTGTTCTCCATGGTGCATGTAGAGGCAAGGCCCTTGCCTTGAGGGCTCGTGATGTAAGTGGGATAAGAAATAATATTGAGCTAAGACATCAGATCCAGAGACTGATACAATTCAAATGTATGTTGTTCCCCTACCCTCTCCATCCCTCCGAGAACAGATCTTCAGAAAGGAGCCAGGAGTGAAAAGATGGATCAGTCAGACGAGACCCTTCTAGGGATGGGGAGACAGATGTTTGAGAGGAATCCAAGAGGCAGATTTGGGTTGAGGAATGACAATGAGAGAGGGGGGTAGGAGAGAATGAAGGCAGAAGCGTAGGTAGGAACCTAGGACAGATATTTTAAAACGACTGAAAAAACACTTCAAAGAGCAGCCTCGTGAGACGGTTTGAAAGCACTGAGCATCTCCCTCTAGTGTGGACCGAAGCAGAAGAGTGGCACCATCTGCCCAGCTGCCTTGTTTTCAGTTGTCGCTGCCGGTATTTCCTTAAGGAGACCATTTCAAAGAAGACAAAGAATCGACACACCAAAATGTTGCTGACCAGCTCAATAACAGAAAATCTAGAAAGAATCAAAATGTTCATCAAAGGAATTGGCTAGTACATTCAAAGTGTCAACGTGATAAATACGGCGCAGACACTGAAAATTATCATGATGAAGGCAACGCATATGTATGATATCATATTAAGAGAGAAAAGTACAGTACTAAATAGTTATGTTACAGTGAGGTTGCCACAATACCAAATGCCCCGTGTGGACAAAGGCTAAATGCTACAATCACATTAGGATGGGAGTGTTATGAGTTTTTTCATTTTTTTCAAACTTTCTTAGCATTCTTTTTACATCCATCTTTTCAGTTTTAAAAGTCTTGAATGCTATGGTGGTTTCATTAGTGGAGGCATTCTTCCCGTGTTAATCCGAGCAGCTCAGAAGGGAAGAGAACGGGAGGAGGAATCGGTCTTCTTTTTAAACACCCACCTATAACCTCCACCGCTTTAATTCGGTAGAGGGGTGCTAATTAGTAATTTCTCACATTTGCTAATGAATAAGCCACCTCCGGGAAAACTGGTCCGAGGTGTGGAACACAGGTCACCGGGGGGCCCAGCTGAGTTACTGGCTTGGAATGGAAGCTGTAAATTCGAAGACGCTAAACAGCCACCTGGACCATTTGCCTCAAATCCTGATAATCGGGCTTCCCTGAGGGCCTCGTGGTTTCACCCAGTTTCCTCTCTGTTCAGATGAGACCTTAGCTTGGCATCCCTGAGCCCCGCCTAAACATTTCACTCAGCCTTGTTTTCCCAGGTAGTTTGTTTCTTAAAACTTAGCTCCTTGGATAAAAATAAGGTTTATTTAAGCACTTGGCAACAACAGCATAGCCAAATGAAAAAAAAAAGTCCTTTTAAAGAATTGCTTTGTTATATTGTTTTCCACCCTGATCCTAAATCTCTTTGAAAATTCTATCTTTGGAAAAATCCCGCAAATGCAAACACACACAGGGTTAATTTTCTCCCTCGATGGCTAACCAGTAAAGCGTCACCTATTTTGCTGACCTAGTTAGTATTTAAGCAGCATAAGTGGGACCCCAGGGCTTAGAAGACCAGAAACCTTGGGATGCCCGAGGAAGAGTCCTGAGAACCGTGGTTCATGTTGTCCACATCACCCACGTCACCCACGTCACCCACGTCGCCCACGTCGCCCATGTCGCCCACCAGCATGCAGCTGGGTCTAGTCATTCCCCTCGCTGGATGCCTGCTTCTTCATTATCTGCAGGACAAGCACCAGCCACCCTGATGCTATCATTCACCCCTCCGTTTACCAGACACCGTCGTGAGAATCAAATGAGATACAGGAATAAAACGTTTTTAAAAGCTTTATACATATGTTAGTAATATTATTAAATAAACCAAAAAACTGAACAAAACTCATAAAAGGGCATGCTTCAGGCATGTTAACTGCCCCAGGAATTGACGGTGAGGGCACAGCGTGGGAACTGGGCTGGAATGTCTATAAACTAAGGTTCGGGCTGCCTGGTGTTAGCAGAGCCCTTGAAAGAGCTACCACGGGTCACAACCATCCACTGAAGAACAAAGAGGAAACGCAGCCCAGAACAGTGGAGAGAAGCCGAGGCCAGCGCCCCGCACTTGTGGGCGGGTAGGAGCCCACGGCCAGAGCCTCCAGGCCTCATTACCGTCCACATGGCCCCCTCCCACCAACTCCAAGCCCGGGCTGCTCACCGTCAGCGGTGCGGGCCCTGAGTCACCCACATGTCAACACCCTGGGTTTCCCTTGGATCCTCTCCCACTGATGTTGCCAGATGATGAGATCATGGCACTTGACAAAATCCTCTCTTTCAAAAGCACCTTTTATCCAAATGGATAAAAAAAGAATTTAACAGGCTTTATCTTACTGGCTGCCCCATCTTTGGCAAAGCTCAGGGCTCACATATTCAATTGTAGTTGTTGTTTTTAACATATATCTTTAGAGCAGTTTTGGGCAAAATTGAGTGGAAAGTACAGGAAGTTCCCACGTACCCCCTTCCCCATACACGCACAGCCCCCCACTGCAGATGTCTGCACCCGGGTGTCACATCAGTAACAACACCTGAACCCCTTCCTCACCACAGCCCAAGGTTGACATTAGGTTCACTCCTGGTGTTGTGCATTCTGTGACAGATTCCGTTTTCAAGGAAGGAAGCCTGCAAAAGGGGATAGGAAATTCACAAACCATTCAGCAAGCAAGGACTCCGCTCTCCACAACCAAAACACCCCTCTGTCATTCTTAGTGTGATGCTTTTCTTCTTCAACCATCAAGCCAGGAAACACTTGATGTTTATTAACATGTGGGACAAGTTTGGTTTTTTTTAAAGTCATTTAAACCAGTGCTCCTCAAAGTTTCATGTGAATATGTATCCCCTGAGAATGTTATTAAATCCAGATTTTGCTTGAATAGGTCTCGGGGGTGCACCAAGATGCTCCTACAAGTCCCTAGGTGACACCCGTTCTGCCAGACCACACCTTGAGAAGCAAAACTCTGGCTTCAAGCTGTGTTTGCAGGGCTGGGAGCTTTCCAGCTAAGTGGGTTTGGGTTAAAATCATAGCTCAGCTCTGAAGGGAAAGGAAGAGAAGGGAAGGGAAGGGAGAAAGAAAAAAGAAATTATAATTTGGGGTGTTATCAACTTCATACTTTATTGAGAAAGAACTGTTTTCTACAGTTACTATTCACTATTATCATTATCCTGTAAAAGGAAAGAATATTTTAATGCCAAAAAAAAAAGAATGGACATAATCCTAGAATAAAGGGCATTCTTAAAATTTTTAGGTTTATGAAAAACTCAATGGTATCTCCTTATTTTTCTTATTTTATTGCAAACCAGCAATCAGAAGTGATCACTGGTTCTTAATCTACTTTGAGTCACAAGTGCCTTTGGAAATCTGATGAATGAACCTTTCTCCAGAAAAATGCACATAACTATATTCATATAAAATTTCACATCACCTGCTCTTAGCTGACAATTTAGCCCCTACTTGACTCACTAATGACTTTATCCTCCAGTCATCACTAATGGCTCTGAGGCCCTCTGTAAGCTGTAGTAGACTCAGGACAAGGTCCCACACTCAGGCCCTGAGGCTCTCAGGACTAGCCTTCTGCACAGTGGCACACATTTTGATGAGAGGAATAACAAAGATGGAGCTTCTTATCCTTTTGCCTGGACCCTGCCCATCAATGATACTGCCAAACCCAAAGAGATCTCCCCAGAAAAGCCCCAAGCCCAGAAGTTCATCTGAGTCCAGGACCAAAAAGCTCCACCTGGTAGTGTAAGGTCTTTGGAATCTGGGAAGTAGACCAGGGAGAGGGAGGGTCACTCCAAAACAAGATCAAGGAACACAGATTTACGTCCATCTGGGTCTCATATCCAGATCATTCTCAAAGTCCTATGGAAGAGGCAGCAAAAGGTAAGAGAGCTAAAAGTCAGTCCAGATTCAGCCCGGCAGGCAAGGGTGTAGGAATGGGGTGAGGGGCACCTAAAAATCCTAGAAACCATGTCTGGTGACACCTAGGAAATAAGGGATTGGCAGGTACACTCATAAAGTGATGTGTGTGGGTGACATCATCACTGCTTTTGAGTGATGAGCAATGGAAGATGCTTCTTGACCTTGAGTGGCAGGTAGACGTCAGTGCTGCTCAGAATGGCCTCTCAGCCACCTGTCTGAGGATGACCTAACCTACCTGCACCATCCAAACACCCAGCTTGTAGTTCCCAAGGTCACCCATGCAGAACGGATGAAACCATTTACAACTTCCCTCTGGAAAAGGCCAGACAAGGAAGAAGAGAATTCTTGGTTGCGAGCCTCAATTCTGCATATGAAAGAGAGGAAAATCGTTATTTGCCACTTACCCTTCCATCCCTCTTCCTTGAAAGGCCCGAAAATGTCAAGTCCCTCATCTGTGCTGCCAAGGGGGTTATTGCTGCTTCCTCAAGTCTGTAAGGGTTCCTTGCTCCAACATCACAGAACTTAGGAAGGATCGGCTAGCTAAATGGATGTTATTCTTGGAAACATAGGTCTCCCTATATGGATTATCAACCCATTTTTTGGCAGACAGAAATTGGGGGAAATCCTTAATAGTGGCAGCGGTCAGGGAGAGGTTAATGAATAGGTTTGGGGGAAGTAGGGAATCTTTCAAGCCACTAAAACCAACTCTTACCTGGAGAATGTCAAAAGAGGTGATAATTTGACATATTTAAATGTAAATGTCTGGTGGATTCAGACATCTGGCTGTGGGTTAAGTTAGCCACAGGTAACTGAAAACTGCCCCTCTGCCCCACAAGGGGTTCAAAAATACTGGTAATGCTCTATTTCTTAAGCTGGGTGGTGGGTACCGTGGTATCTCATTATTTTTATGATTATTCTTTAAACTGATTATGCGCAACATATATGCTCTTTTGATTGTATATTTCATTAAAATAAAAAATTTCATCTAAACAGTCTTCTCTGTTTCCCTTGTCCTCTCTACCTGAAGTTAGCTGAATGCCAATTACTAGACCAGCTTTGAGAGAGTATCTTTTCTGTGTCTTTAGGTCTCTCCCTCTGTACTTCTTTCCTTTGTGTGGCTTCCTGTTTCCTGACCCTGTTGGAATGTGAGCAGTGAACCTTCAAGAATTTGTGAACAGGACTTGGGCCAGTCCCAGCCTTTGTGTGTTCAGGACAGAGGCTGGGCCACCGGGACCCCTGCCCTCCATGCCCAAAGGGAGAGGCAGACCAGGTGAGCAGAACGAAGGACTCCCTCCTGGGGTCCCGCCTACCGTGGCCTCCACCCAGGTGAGAGTCCAGAAGCTGTCGGACAGGTGACAAACTACATGGGGGGTAACACGGGGCACGGGCTCTACAGAAACACCCACTCAAGGCCTCTTTAGCGCTCTTTCTCTCTCTTTTCTCACCATATAAATGTCAGCCATCCACTGTAGGGAAAGATCCAGAGTCTGGTGAAGGAGGAGCTTGCCTTTCCACTTTGGAAAAGAAGAGAAAGAACCCAAAACCCTTGGCCCTTGGTCACAATCAGCTCTGTTGGAAACGTCTTCATTTACTCCACGTAAAATTGGACTTGAGACTGGTGGCTGGTTAGTAACCAACCTGAAGAAGATGTGGATCTAAGGGCACACGTGACACCCAGTCCCTACTGCAGCTACCTGTGGAGTGTCCATTACAATCACATTTAATGAGGTGACTTTTTTCTTGGGGTTTTTTTTTTTTTGTCCGGCCGCTCGGCTTGTGGGATCTTAGTTCCCTAACCAGGGATCGAACCCAGGCCTCTTACAGTGGAAGCGCGGGGTCCTAACCACGAGACCGTCAGGGAAGTCCCCATTACAATTACATTTAGAATGCAGTGACGGGACCCCCAGCCACAATCAAAGGAAAGAATAACTGAGAACCTATCTTCTCTGAAGAGCAGAAAGGTTGAAAGAAAGTGATTAATGGTAACTAACAATAATTTAGGGCTTGAATGAAACCAGGTGGAGAGAGAGAGTGAGCCCATCCTGGTCCAGCACAAATGATGCTGTAAAAAGGGTTGTAAGCCCTGGTGCTCAGCCTGCCAGAGGGCAGTGTGGGCTGGCCTCAGTGCCCCAGCACCACGGCACTTTCCAGGCAAGTCAGGGCTTTTCTCCAGTACCCATAGAGTCCTGTTTTTAGTTAGTTAGTTAGTTAGAACACTATTTACCATTATTTCTTTCACTGATGGTATTCTAAGTCTTTTGATGTAAAGTTGTATTTTTTTTTTGTGCCAGTGATTAATTTTGTTTTCTTTTTAACTTTTTATTTTATATTGGAGTATAGCCGATTCACAATGTTGTGATAATTTCAGGTGCACAGCAAGGGGACTCAGCCGTACATATACATGTATCCATTCTCCCCCATAAAGTTGTATTTTAAGTAATTTTTTTTCAATATACGAACCTTTCGAGGCCCTGGGGAGAGAGTGACAGGGATTAAAAGTCAGGATTAACTAACTCAAAGATGTTGACTCCAACCCTGGGATGGCAATCTCCACTCTGATGCCTCCCAAAATTGTTCTCAACTGAAGGTTCTATTTTTAATTACTTACATTGATAAGGTACTTGAGAAAGAAAACAGTATTTCTTGTAATGATTCATCACTTCTTCCTAGAATGGAAGAACGGCCAATTCCTAGAAGACAGACCGTCTGTTGTAAAAGTAAAGCAACATGACTTAACCCTCCTTTTTCACGTTTGACAAGCTCAGAAGGTGACCACATCCTGATGTGGGGTTCTTTTTTTTTTTTTTTAAGAGAAGGCAGACATTGACATCTCTGAAAGTGAGCATCTTGCCTCAGACCTACTAGTGGCACTGCAGGGTTCCAGAACATCAGAAAAAATCCAAGGGAAGAGAAAGGAACTCAGTTTTATTTCAAGTTTACTGTGTGCCAAGTGTTATGCTTGGCAGTTCACACACAGCATTTCATTTAATTTCACGACAACCCTGTCGTGACATCCCATTACTCCCATTTTATAGGTGAGTAAACTGAGGCTCAGGGAAGTTAAATTCTATGACCAAATTCACACAGCTGGTAAGTGGAAAAGCTTAGGTTTAAGTCCAGTTCAGTCTTCTTCCAAAGCCTTGGTTCTTTCCAATATACTTTACAGATTGCTAAACTTCAAGAAAATGAATGCAGAGGGTGTGTCTACCTATAATTACCCTGGAGTCTACCTATCCCTTACCCTGGAGCTTCCACTATGAACATGTCTTTTTAATGAGACATACTTTTAAAAATATTTTTAATCCAAAAAATACCTATGGGGACTTCCCTGGTGGCGCAGTGGTTAAGAATCCACCTGCCAACGCAGGGGACACGGGTTCGAGCCCTGGTCCGGGAAGATCCCACATGCCACGGAGCAACTAAGCTCGTGCGCCACAACTACTGAGACTGCTCTCTAGAGCCCGCGAGCCACAACTACTGAAGCCTGCGCACCTAGAGCCTGTGCTCGGCAACAAGAGAAGCCACCACAATGAGAAGCCCGCGCACTGCGACGAAGAGTAGCCCCTACACGCCACAACTAAAGAAAAGCCCGCATGCAGCAACGAAGAGCCAGCGCAGCCAAAAATAAATAAATAAATAAATTTATATTTTAAAAAAAAGACCCAATGCAGCCAAAAATTAATTAATTAATTTTAAAAAATACCTGTGAAGTACTCACTAGATGAATGACATCATCACATCACAGTGATAAAAAAGGCATCACTTTTTGGGGCAATAAACACATGTGACATCAATTCTTAATGCTATTTGAAAACATGGGACCGTTTTCAAAAGAAGTGAAGCAATCACAAGCTGTAAATTCCTACCAAGTCTCTGCAAATCTTGTACCAAAAGAGGAGTAGAGAAATCCAGTGCTGAAAAGTGAGGAAGGAACTTAAAGTACATCAGGTCTAAATGTCGCCCTTTGTAAACAAGTAAGTTGAGGCCCAGAAGAGCCCAGTGACTTGCCCCGGGTCACACAGCCAGACCACGCAAGAGCCGAGCCCAGAAGTGACGGGATGGCAATAGACAGCTCCTACACTTCTGCACAGCACCCCTTCTACAAAACTCCCCCTTGGTAAGAACCTTGAGAGAGTCCCCAAGTAATACCCAACACAGAATACTGATCCTGAGTGAGTTCTAACAGATCCCTAAGGCCCTCTCCAAGCTGTGTCATCACAATGTCTACTTCAATTAAGCCCTTTAACCTTAGACTGAAGCCCAGTTACTAAGGTTCAATGGCCAAGCTTGTAGAATGTGAGGGTTAACTCTATGTGTCAAATTGGCTAGGCTATGGCACCCAGTTGTTTGGTCTAATACCAGTCTCTGGACTGAGTACAGCAGATTACCCTCTATAATGTGGCTCGGCACCATCCAATCAGTGGAAGTCCTTAAGACTTCCTTAAGTCCTTAAGACTGAGGTTTCACAGGGAAAAAACTCCCCTCAAGAATGCAACATAGAGGCAGAAGACCTAAACAGACATTTCTCCAAAGACATATAGGTGGCCAACAGGCACACGTAAAGATGCTCAACATTGCTAATTATTAGAGAAATGCAAATCAAAACTACAGTGAGGTATCACCTCACACCAGTCAGAATGGCCATCATTAAAAAGTCTACAAATATTACTCAGCCATAACAAGGAACGAAATTGGGCCATTTGTAGAGACGTGGATGGATCTAGAGACTGTCATACAGAGTGAAGTCAGAAAGAGAAAAACAAATATCGTATATTAACGCATATATGTGGAACCTAGAAAAACAGTAGAGATGAACCAGTTTGCAGGGCAGAAATAGAGACACAGATGTAGAAAACAAATGCATGGCCACCAAGGGGGGAAAGTGGAGGGGTGGGGGGTGTGTGTGTGATGAATTGGGAGATTGTGATTGACAGGTATACACTGATGTGTATAAAATTGAAGACTAATAAGAACCTGCTGTATAAAAGAATAAATAAAATAAAATCCAAAAATTCAAAAAAAAGTCAACAAATAATATATGCTGGAGAGGGTGTGGAGAAAAGGGAACCCTCTTACTTACTCCTTTGGTGGGAATGTAAACTGGTGTAGCCACTATGGAAAACAGTATGAAGTTTTCTTTAAAAAAAAAAAAAAAAAAGAGTCACCATATGATCCAGCAATCCCACTACTGGACATATATCCAGAAAAGATAAAAGCTCTAACTTGAAAAGATACAAGCACCCCCATGTTCACAGCAGCACAATTTACAATAGCCAAGACATGGAAGCAACCTAAGTGTCCATCGACAGATGAATGGATAAAGAAGATGTGGTAATATATATATACAATGGAATATTACTCAGCCATAAAAAAGAGTGAAATAATGCCTTTGCAGGACATGGATGGACCTAGAGATTATCATACTAAGTGAAGTGAGTCAAAGACAAATATCACATGATATCACTTATATGTGGAACCTAAAAAAAATGATACAAATGAACTTATTTACAAAACAGAAACAGACTCACAGACATAGAAAACAAACTTATCGGGACTTCCCTCGTGGCACAGTGGTTAAGAATCCGCCTGCTAATGCAGGGAACATGGGTTCGAGCCCTCGTCTGGGAAGATCCCACATGCCGCGGAGCAACTAAGCCCATGCGCCACACTACTGAGCCTACGCTCTAGAGCCCACGAGCCACAACTACTGAGCCCACGTGCCACAGCTACTGAAGTCCACGCACCTAGAGCCCGTGCTCCGCAACAAGAGAAGCCACTGCAATGAGAAGCCTGCACACCACAACAAAGAGTAGCCTCCACTCGCCACAACTAGAGAAAGCCTGCGCACAGCAGCGAAGACCTAATGCAGCCAAAATAAATAAATTTATTTTTAAAAATTGTCTTAAAAAAAAAAAAAGAAAACAAACTTATCGTTACCAAAGGGGAAAGGAGAGGGGAGGGATTAGGAGTTTGGGATTAACAGATACACACTACTATATATAAAATAGATAAACAAGGACCTACTATATAGGACAGAGAATTGTATTCAGTATCTTTTTTTTAAATTGTCCTTTATTTGCAGATACTATGATTGTCACCATAGAAAATACAAGACAACCTAAGGATCTTTTTTTTTTTTTTTTTTTCGGCTGCATGGCATGTGGGATCTTAGTTCCCCGACCAGGGATCAAACCCATGCCCCCTGCATTGGAAGCACAACATCTTAACCACTGGACCGCCAGGGAAGTCCCTCAATATCTTGTAATAACCTACAGTGGAAAAGAATCTGAAAAAGTACATATACAGGTTATATATATATACGTATATATATGTATGTTATATATATATATATATATAACTGAATCACTTTGCTGTACACCTGAAACTAATACAATACTGTAAATCGACTATACTTTAATAAAAAAAAAAAAGAATGCAACATAGAAATCTTGCCTGAGGTTCTAGCAAGAATTCAGACTCAAGGCTCCAACATCAACTCAACCTTCAGACTCGGCAGCCCGCACAATAATCAAGTGAGCCAATTTCTTAAAATAAATATCTTTAGATAAGACGAAAGGAAAGAGAGAAAGAAAGAAAGAAAGAAAGAAAGACATAGATATCCACACACAGAGAAAGAGACATATATATATATATATATATACACATAAACATACACATATGGTTCTGTTTCTCTGGAGAATCCTGACTAAAAGATGGAGAATGAATGAATGAATGATGTTGTTCTAGGCTGCACACAGGGAGCAGAAAGCAATGAGTGTCTGTCTCGTGAAGGCACCACGCTAGCCCCATGCCTGGGGTTGCAAACGTTGCTCCTCCCCTCACAAAGCTGAAGTTGAGTGAGGCTTCAAGGCTGATGCCATCAGCCTTGCCATCAGGTAGTAACATTGCTCATCTTGAAGTAAGGAGACTGAAGCCTGGAGCGGTTAAGTAACCAGGTCAAGCCACAGAGCTGGTATGTAGAGCCAGGATCCTAACCCAGGTTTGCACAGCTCCAAAGTCCACAGTGTCTCCATTTTATCGAGCCCCTGATTTATCTATAACATCATGAACGTCAAAAGGGGAGGCTTCAGGAAGAACAGAGTGGGCCACAATGTCAAATGCTTGAAAGAGTTCAAGGAAGGAAGGCTGAACCGGGAGTAGCTCCTTCCACAGCCCCGATCCAAGACATAACCAGCAACCAAAGGCTTCCTACCGTCAGTTCCAAAATAAAAGAATCTCTCGCCCATTTGTAAATGAGGGGAGGCACCTTTGGGAATTTCTCTTAGAAGGACCCAACTGGAAAGTCCATCACTGAATCTAGTGGTATCAAAGAGTCAGAAATGTTCATTGTAGACTCAAGTCATTAACAAAATGTAAATGGAAGAATAGAATTTTTTTTAAAAAAGGAAGTCCTGGTAAAAGTACAAAGAATAATAAATGTGTAAGAAAGACTAAATAGGATAAGAGTTATAGAAATGTTAAATATCGTGTAATCACGCAGTGTGTTCCACAGGGACCAGTTGGTATTTGGCTTTATAAGTGATAGGAAATATACAGCAGGTGCTCCCAGCATGATTTTCCATGAAAAAGATGCCTTGTGTTCTCAAAGTACAGGGTGCTCTGAATTAAGTAGAGTGGGTTTACAAAGTTCATTCAACTGGAGTCATCACTCTCTCCCAGCCAGCCCAGCTACTGGTCATTGCCCAGCTGATTGGAGCCAGAGATCTCCCCTCTGCCAGATTCAACA
The DNA here is from genome assembly GCF_028021215.1 of Eschrichtius robustus. Lineage (NCBI taxonomy): Eukaryota > Metazoa > Chordata > Mammalia > Artiodactyla > Eschrichtiidae > Eschrichtius > Eschrichtius robustus. The sequence continues at coordinate 39,467,303 of NC_090837.1, read as the reverse complement.
CGAGGGGAGAATGAAGAATGCAGTCTCTTATTTACAAGCTGTGAGGCCTGCAAAAACTTTGCAGAGTCTATCTCTCCATTTGGTGATAACTGATCTCCAGGGGCTCAGAAAGGGAAGCTGTTTGGGTTAGCAAGTGTAGGTGTTTGTCCCGATTTCCTGCTCTCACAATGCTTTCACTTATTCCAGCAGATGCAGCCTGATGATTCACTGGAGACCAATGGTCATTTGTGCTGCTCCCTGGAGATAACTCAGAGCTGGTGTTTGGGGATGTACGCAATCTTTGAAAAACCAGACTGGCCCAAGTCTCAGTAGCTTGTTCATTCCTAAACTGATGAATGAAGCAATGCTCAGAGTAGTAAGAAGTTGCCAGGCTCTGCCAAAGGCCAAGCTTTTGCTCACGGTGGTTGGTTCTCAAGTTTCACTCAGTGATCTCTCAGCCTAGCCCAGAGCCAAGACCATTGAGCAAGGACTCTGGAAACCCAGGTTCCATACTGATACACAGGACTTAACCTCTCGAGACTCAGTTTCCTCAGCAGGACCTCAGCAAGGTCCGTTCTATCTCTAAAGCTATACAAATCCATGATTTAAGTGAACAAGTGCACTTATGTATTTCCTTAATCAGACAACACCAAGAGCAGGGGTTTCCCACCAACACCCAATACACTGGCCGTGCAAGTAGAAACTGCATATTGCCCCAGAAAACGCAAGAGAATCAACTGAAAAAAAGATATCAAAATTCACAATGATTCTGGGAAACAAGCTTAATATACTCAGCATACTTAACAACCAATGAGAAGAGTTATACTAACATCAAAAAGTGTGAAACACCTAGGAATAAACTCCCCTGGAAACATGCACAAGATCTACATGAAAAAAAGTTTAAAATGTTAATGAGGGACACAGAAAAATATTTGAACAAATGAAAACACACACTTCATCTTGGACAGGAAAACTTAACAAAAAAAGAGATTAATTCTCCCTAAGTTAATTTAAATTTTTAATATTATCCCAATAAAAATACCAATGGGACATTTTTCTAACTGAACAAGATGGTTCTAAATTTTGTATGGAAAAATAAATAAGCAAAAATAGTGATCAAACTCTTATTTTTAAAAAGATTAATAAGAAGGGGCTAGCCCTCTGAATATATTGCAAAGTATGATAGTCAAAGCAATTTGATATCGAAGCATGAATAAACAGATTATTGATACAGGATAGAAAAATCCAGAAATAAACCCAAATATATATAAAAATTTATGCTAAATATATATCCACATAAGAATTTATACAAGAATACATAGACATATGAGAATCTACATTTTTTTAATTCCCATTTTGAATTAGTGGGAGGTAAATAGATTATTCAGGAAATGACGCTGGGACAATCAGGTTGCCATTTGGAAAAACATAAGGTTGAATATATGTATACTCTACATATTACAAACAACCAAAAACAAAAATTCCAGGTGAAAACAAAATGTAAACCTTGAAAGCAAAACCACAGAAGTCCTAGAAGAAAACATGGGATTTTTAAAAATAATCTTAACAGTGGAGGAGGTTTTCCCAAATATTATACAAAATTCCAAAATCATAAAAGAGAAGATTGATAAACTGAATTACCTTTAAAAAAAGAAAAGATCATCATGATTTTTTAAAAACATAAACAAAGTCAAATGAAAAACCAGGAATAAATATCTTTAAAGTATATTTCAGACAAAGGGCTAATTTCCTTCATGCAAAGAACTTCTCAAATCAACGAGATAAATAACCCAGTAGAAAAAGGAAGTAAAAATATGAACAGAAATGGGCAAAGAGTTCACATAAAAGGAACTATACATGGCTCTTATCATAAGAAAAGATGTTCAATCTCAGTCACAATAAGATAAATGCAAAACAAATCTCAGAGATACAGAATTGACAAAAACCAGAATGTTGGATAACAGGCTCATTTGACTAAGGAAAAAAAGGGCACTCAAAATTGCCTGTGAGAGTGCAAGTAGGAAAATCCTCTAAGAGCAATTTGGCAATTTCTATCAAAATTTAAAAAGTAGAGATACCCCTTGACTCAATAATGCCACTTCTAGAAACTCATAGGTATATTTGTATATGAGTGAAATGACACAGATATGGGATAATAATTGCAACATTGCTTGAATAGCAAAAGATTGGAAACAAATGTTCTGCAGTAGGGCACTGATTAAATAATGAACTACCCAGATATACTAAGTGAATAAAGCAAAATGCAAAGCAATGTGTACAGTACACTACCACATGTGTTTTAAAAAAAATATTGAGTATTACTTACATATGCTTGTATATGCACGGATAGTCAATGCATATAATCAGTACAAAAACTAAGAAGTTATATCTGGGATAGGAACTGAGTAGCTAGGAAACAGGCATGAGAAGGGCAATTGTTTTTCACTGTACTCGCATTTATAACTTTTAAATTGTGTACTATTCAAGAAATTTCAATTAACGCAAAGGCCCACAAACTGCAGATTCTTCAGCCTTACACAGGACCTGCAGAATCAAATTCTCTGGGGAAGGAGTCAGGGGCTGCAATTCTAACAAGCACTGTGTGTGATTCTCATGCAGAGAAGTTTGAGAAGCCCCAACAGAGAGCATCACTGGTAATGCAACTTATCAAAATAATAATAGCAACAGTGATGTAAGCAGTAATGAACACCTATTTAAAAAGATAAAGCCTAAGACACCACTGCCAAAATCTTGCACACGTTTTCCTGAAAAAAAATGCTCTGGCACAACCTAGCATAGAAAGAGTTTACACCACGACGAAGTATTGCTTGTTCTCTCTGGTGTTTGGCTTTAACCACTGTTAATCATTTCACTAGCTTTTTATACCTTGCAAAATGCTTTACCCTAATCTTTTGAAATAGGTAAGAGCATAACAAGCCTTACTTGAAGTTACAGGAAAAAGAGATAAGTGAAATGTTCAAAAACAGCACACTTCCAAATTCACTACTTTCCAGCTAACAACTACACACCCACCTTCTGTGTTCTAAAGAAACTTACGTCTAGAAGAAACATGTACCTTTACTAGGTTTCTTCAATCTAGGCATGGCTGTGTTACAAATCACAGTTGTGTATTTCTGAGATGCTAGGGGAGAGAGAAAGGGCATAGCCTCAAGTCTCAGACAGTTCTGGCTCCCCCTCTGTGTTCTTCAATTTATTCCTCTGTAAATCAAGGTGAAAAAACAATATGGTGGAGTGATTAAGAGCATGTGCTCTGGAGCTAGAATGCCTGGGCTCAAATCCCAGCTCTGCCACTGTGTAACCTTGAGCAAGTTACTTAATTTCTCTGTGCCTCCGCAGACACATCCGTAAAATGGGGATGGTACCACCTCACTCAGTTGGTATGGGGATTAAATAAATCAATACATGTGCAGCACTTTGTATAGAAACTGGCACATAGTAAGTGCTAGATAAATATTTGCTATTATTATTTCAGACCAGTCTTGGCGTACTAAAGGAAAAGAATTCACAAAAATAAGGGTAAACCCAGGGAAGGGGTGGAGAGACAGGAGGGAAAACTCTGTAATGGCTAAAGAGAAGACACAGAAGGCAAACAACAATGAAAAGTTGGTTGTTTCCAAGAAATAAAAAACCAACTACAAGATATTGAAGCAATGGGCCAAGCAAAGCAAAGCTGTTTTTTCCTAGTTCTGTGGACTGCTCGGCAGCCAGACGTTTCCATTTTCCGGTCTGGGTCTGTATCGCTGTATAAGTTTTATGTCAGGAGCCCCAAACCAAGCAGGTTTGGCGTTGGGGGTGGCAGCACCTCTTACCAAGCCCCTGTGCTCATAAATATGACCAGGACTGTCACCCTCACTGTCCCCTAAGGCAACAGAAGGCCTTTGCCTCCACAGAAAAACCCGAGGTGGTGAAGGGACCGGAAGAGCTCAGAGGGAATCCCAAACCCACCAGCTTCCCTGGTCATGGACTCAGGGAGCCCAGACCAGACCACAGACCCACCATCACTTCGTTGCATACCATCTGCACATGGGACTGTGGGCAGCAAATGCAGATGGAAGGGACCCCTGAGACCACACTGCCTGATTTCTCCATTTTATGGTTGCTGTGGAGACTGAGGTCCAGAAAGAGGCAATGACCTGTCCCAAAGTTCAGTGATACCTAGATGATTATCTTACCACAGGGACCACTGATAACTGAAATAGAAGCCCTTCTACTAATTAAGCATTATTTCATCTTTAATTGCCATGTTTTAGCCATTCTTAAAATGTTCATTCTTTAAAAAAAAGAAAAAGCCCACTACGTAAAATAAGTATCTCGTTAAAATAGTGACTTCAACTGTGGAACCATCTCTTCCCTGTAACAGCTGCTGAGCAGGAAAAACGGTGAAGTAGCAGCTGTCCCCCTAGTTCTCCAGGGGAGACTTGGGAGATGTTATACAGTGCTGGGAAGGGTTGCCCACTCTGACCTGAATCTCAGAGCTGTACCTCCATCCTCCTAGCTTTCATTTCGAAGCTGGTTGGAACTACCAACCGTAATTTATTTATCCAAAGTTCCTATGAACTTACTTAGGCTCTTAGCCTAATATCTTGCAGTTGATGAAAACACCACATGATTCCTTTCCTCTGCAGGTCCCCACAGCCATCCCTTTGTCCCTGACACACCCCTCCCCAGAGGCCACCGCAGAGAGGTCTGCTCAGAACCAGCCGCAGCTAAAGATTCAGCCACACAGAATCCATCCTGGGGTCTCAACTGGCCAGAGCTGCAGGTACCAAATTTTTGCCCATGGACTGTATTTTGAAAGATCTGGCCTAGCAAATTTATTAATATTTGTTTCTCCTTTTAAATAATCAAGCTTATCTGACGGCCCATCAGAGCTTCCAAACAACAGAAGGTAACTAGCTTTGTCACCAAACTGACCTGCTCTTTCAACCCAGAAACAAAACGCATTTTAATTAGCCTGAGCTGCCTTATTCTGAATAAATGTTTGATCCCTGCTCTGCCCTCCCGCCCTCTCTCCACACACCTTCTCAGAGTCACGGGGATCCGAAGACCCCGTGGGCAATGCCGGTATATATACTGAAGCCACCACACTGCCTCAAATTGAAAGCAGCCTGGAACCTGGCAGAGCCAAAGACTTGCTGTATTGCCCTCCCAGCAGCAAAATTTATCTACAATCTGAAATTACATCAAATTTCCAAGGACTGGGGAAAACATTTCCCATGAGCAAGAAGTTAATTTATTTGCAGGGGAAAATGAATGGTTCCCTCTGCTTTCCTGACCCTCCCATAGGCACCGGGAAACAACACGAAGTGACCCTGAGGAGAGACCCCAGACAGAGCCCTCACTTATGTAAGATGACCTAAAATCAGCCAGGGCTGACAGAGGACATAAATTCTGCAATGCACAGTAATGGGTCTGAGGAGCCTTTAAGCCAAGATCCAGACTGGACCTCTATTTAAATGTACTCCCTAGTGAGAAATAACTTGTTTTTTTGTATGTTATACTTTGGGGGAGGAGTGCTGAAATTGTGTATTTGGAAAAAATTATCAAACTTATGCTTTATACAATTACAGGTAAACAAGTTATTGAAAAGGCCCAGGTTAGTGGAGTTCATTGTGTTAGGACAGGCCACAAGAAGCCCTCTCCCCCTCTTTCTGTCCCTTGTAATTTATTTCACAAATTCCTTCCACTTTGTGTTCAAAAAAAAAAAAAAAGAAGAGGCACTTTAGAACCTAATGGCATCTTAGGATTGTTTGAGACCAGCCCCCCCCAAAAAAAAAAAGATCCTTTGGAAGACCCAATAAGAAAAATTCATTTTCCAATCAAAACATATTAACTCTAACATCTCCCAACCCACCAGAAAGCACTCAAAGTAATGAGAACCGTAAGAAGAGGAAGGGGGGAAAAATGAGTCAGTGGGGGTAATTTCCTTCTGCTGTTAGACCATCCCTGTTCTGTAAAACAATCTGCCAAACTCAGACTAGTATCTCTGAAGCAACCATCTCTGCCACTACCTGGGCTGGTGGGGATCCCTCATTTCATTCTCCCCAGGTTTGTTCAAAAGTGCAGGTAAGCCAAGGGAGATCAGACTCTCACAGGCCATAAACTTCAGATACTCCACATGGAGTCAGACATCCAAACACCCATGTGCTAAGAGCTCACGCCACCCTCCTTCAAAGTCAAGTTAACACTTAGTGCTGGCTACGTGCCAGGCACCATGCTGGGCACTTCACATGGATTATCTCACTTAATCTCATGAGTTATATGCCTTATTTTACGGATGAGGAAAATGAGAGCTGGGTAACTTGCCCAAGGTCACAGAGAGTACGGACTTGAAACCTCGTGGTCTGACTCCAGACCCTGCTCTCTTAACCACTGTCCCAGCCCACCATAGGGTGTCAGGGTACAAGCGAGCTTCCCCGACTTCCCCAGACACACACGCACACACACACACATCCCAGGCCTGAGTCTGGCTTCCAGCACCACCCCACCACAAAGGAAGACTTCCCTTCTCCTGATTCAGACTGGACGCCATAGACCGCTGTAATCAGTACATGAAAAATGAGCCACAGTTAGGGAGCCAAAATGAAATGCCATCATTTTGTGTTGTGAAACAGCCTCCTGATTTCCTGAAATCCAGGCAGCAACACAGAAAAAACACAGGGGCTGTTCAAATCATTTTATATCTTCCGCTGAGTGTAAAGACTTTAACTTCAGATGAGCTTTTGAGATATCACAGCACTTTGTAAAAGGGAGGAACTAGAAAGGAAATCATTCTGTTTCTGGGCCACAGAGTATTTTTCATTCAGAGGAAAAGAAACTCTGGCCTTTTTAAATGTTTTTAAGGATTGATCCTAAACAGAATGCTTATAATCACAGATAATGTCTTATAATACTGGGTCCTTTTCACTTATAAAGTTGTCCCCAATGCAAGTTGAAAGTTGATAACTTGACTCCATGTGCCAACTTCAAATGAACCAAGGTACAAAACAGCTCCAAAAGGACAATTCATTGAAAAGAAGGCCGTAAGGCAATTTGCAAACATCACATGCACTTTCTTTATATGAATAGCTATAGCCACATACAGTATCAAAATGAAACTATAAGGGAAGGAATTCACTGTACAGAAGACAAAACAATACCCTTTTTATTTTTAAAACTCTGGTGAAATAGGTTTCCATATGACATCCCATTTTTAAAAAAATTAACGTAAACCAACCTGCCTGTGGGTTAGTCACACTACAGAGACCGCATCATAGTGTGTACAGACGCCTAGAGTATTTACAAATGTTATCTGTTAGGTAGTAAAGTTTTGTTGCCATTTTTCCAGCACATATTCCACAGTAAAATAAAGGGGAGATATTGGTGTTCTTGTACAAAAATTCTTAACAAATGGATAAGGCAATTTACCTGAGAGAAGATTTGTTCTTGAAATATTTCTCTTTTCACAATTGGAAATATAGAAATGGGATGTAGTTGTAAAAGAAGCATAAGAATGTCTAAGTTTACATTTTTTCTTTTAAATTATTTAAGTACCATTAAGTTAAAATGTTTACATTCATTATAAAAAAATGTTGTTAAATCTTATGCAAATGATTTAACACTGATTGCTGCAACGCAAATTGCACTTTTAAAAAAAAATTATTGTATACATGGAAGAAAAATATCTTTTGTTTGCTACCCTGTTTACAAATTCAGACTGACTTCAGGTCAGTCACACAATATGAACTTAGAGAAACGTCAGTCACAGTGTATGTTACAGTTACGATGCAGTCCTGCAAACCGAGTGATATTTTTGACAGGAGACCTCAAGAACCGACCCAGCCTCCAGAGGCGTGTACCAAACGAATGGTCTTCTCCACGAACGCATGTGAAATCTGGGGGCGGAAAAGGTATGAAGAAATTCTGGAATAACCAAAACCGATCAGAAGACGCACATGAATTGGGGCAATACACATAAAACTTTTGTTTAAAAATCTCTCTCAATATTCCTTAGCAGGCAAGGCCCCGGTTCCTAGCCCAGGTTTCTGGAAGTGGCACACTGGACATCAGATCCCCTGGCCGACCCCGGAAGTGGCCGTGGCTGGGGAGGCCGTGAGCTGCTCCGGCCCTTCTCCCGAGGCGGTCCATCTTCTCCCTGGGTCTTCAAGACAGGGCCGGGGTGGTAAAGGCTGAGCAAGCCTCGCGGGCGATACATCTCTTTCAAATAAAGGCACGGAAATCCTGTGTCAGAGGAAGATGTCCAATCAGCATCCTCAGCCCAGTCCGGACTGCTTGCCAAGAAGATCATGAAGGCGGTCCCGCGGGCCCCAGCCGTGTCCTCCTCCTGTTCCCCGCGGCCGCTCAGGCCAGGGCCAGGGCACACCAGGAATCCTGTCTCACCGACGACGTGACTTCGGCCGGCGAGGCCAGGCTGACGCCGATGTACAGCCCATCTTGACCTGAGTACTTGAGCTCGCTGTTCTCGGGATTAGCGCTCTCCCCTGCTCCAGACATCACCGAGGCGCCTGCCTGATGGAAGACGGGGACAGAGGGAAGGAGAGAGAGAAGGGGAGAGACAGTTACCAATAAATTGTCAGGCAGCTGGTCCCTGCTAGGTAAACATTCGGGGACAAGTGAGACGGTAGCACAGCTGGCAGAGCTGCTCACTGGGCGGTACGGTGCCCTTGACCTAACTCTGGTGATTCCTGCTCTTAGAAACAGCGTCCTATTCACGTCATTAACTCGTGGCAGGAACCACCAGGCAAGATGAGCAGCCGGACGCAGGTAGAGAAGGGGAGCTGGAGGTGGCCTATTTGTAAAAAGTGCCAAACGCTCAGATCTCCGACAGTGAAACAAACCACACCACGTAGGTCAACAGGCCTTAAGGATGCCCACACAATCTAATCACTGCAAAAGAGAAAAGGCAGAGCACTGCGCGTACACACGCGCGCACACACACACACACAGCAGAACCACGAGGCTTAGCAGTTCTATCAAAGTCTGAGAAGGAAAGATACACAGTTCAGCAAGACCTGATAAATGAAATTTTTGAGCACTGACTTCATGGAAAATTAACCCATGCATACACAGGATTTAATTCTTCCCAAGAAGCACAGGCCATGTTTGAAGCAGACCATGTGATAAAGAAAATGCTAACATCCTATATCTGTCACGATCGTGGCAATTATTTCTTGAAGCAAAAGGTCACCTTTCTCTTGTTTCATTCCTTCCTTCCATCCAAATAAGAAAAGCCAAATAGCAAACATGATATAATTTAGTAAAATCGAACCAAAATAACTAAAATCATGTTTAGACTATGGTTTGAGAAAACAGTTGCATTTGACTTTTTTTTCTTTTAAGTCTAGCCATAATCACATACTTGTGAATCATGCTTTCTTTCCTTCTAAAAGCTCTGAAGCCCATTATTTCTTCTGAGCTTTCAGGGTTCCATTCCATAAACTACTGGATACTTGTTTTTTAACACAGGTAGAACATCTTGTACTTTTCAAAGCATTCCTTTTCTACATTCACAATCCCATTAAATCCTGAAACATCCATCTGTCTGGCCAAGTTGATGTTACATCCACTTCAGAGAAATACAGGGCACCAGACACTGAGCGAACTGAATGGAAGGGTCGCAGACCCTCCGTGGCTCCACTCAGGGGCCTAGTAGTCAGCGTGGTCCTACCCTCTCCCGGAGAAGATCTGGTTTTCTCTCTGATCCTCACAATAACTCTATGGGACTGAGAGGTAGGATTTCGGGAGGCCTGACCATGGAACTCCCTGTCCGCCCATCCCAATTCCCTCCCAGCTGGACAGACCAAGTGTGGCCCCTCCACAGGTAACGAATCCTTCCCTTTCCTAGCAAAAACGGAGGTTTGTGCAAATCCAGCAACAATAATCCCTCCCCCTGCCCCCAAACTTCTTTTTAAATCATACAGACTTAAAGATGTAAACCAAGGGCTTTGGGTGCCTAAAAAAGCAAATTTCACAAACTCACTGAGATGTCTAAAATTTAAAATAGATTCTTGTGAAATAGATGAAATAATCCTGTCAAACAAACTAAAGCTATGGATTTAGTTACACGTACAAATACGGTGATGACTTTTAGCTCAGAACCTCGGCTATAAGCAAACTCAACATAGATCCAGATTTAACCCCCAAAGAAATACACAAAAGGATGATATTCAATTACAAAAAGAGTCTTCATTTTAGAAAAGAGCTATCATACAACTAGTAGAAAGAGTGAGCTCCCTTATAAATGACTAATGTCATACCCAGCTTGGTATTATCTACCTATTCCCCCAAAAGGCACATTTGCATTTATCTGACTAAATCTGACTCCACCACAGCAAGTGCTATTTTCTGAAATGGAGGGGGTGCCTGGACTGGCCCAGGAAGCAGCCCACCCCAAATGGCCAGAAATGCTGAGACAGCAGAGGGGTCTGCTGTCACCACAAGTCGCAACAAGAAACATGAGCAGGGCACCTCGGCCCTGGGGCCGAGAGACAGTCATTCCCAGGTTGTGTGGGGAACTAGGACACGCACGCACTCGAAAGTAAGACCACTCAACAGTTATCGTGAGTTTATGAGTGTCTGAGACAGGGAGGTGGAACAAGAGGTCAGAGAAGGAATCGCAGAGGGGAAAGGATGCCCGGGGACAGCCGCAGGCAGCCTGCACGGTGGGACCAGCTTGGACTTTCAAATCCTACCCTGCTTCAGCCACCCACCTCCTGAGCTCCCTCCTCGGGAAACTGCCCCTACCTCAAGTATGTTTGTGATGATTAAGTGAGCTAATGTGTGCAGGCGCGTCAGAATGCCTTGCCATGTTAAACATTCCATGAAGGGAAGCTATTGTTGTGGGTGAGGAAAGGGTGTTCAAAATTGGAAGCGTGCAGGATGTGGAGAGGTCTGTTCACAAGACAAGACAGCTGAAAGGGAAGGATATTAAGCAATGAGTCAGAAAAGATTCTGTGGGAGAGACAAACTAGAGGGTCTGACCTAGAACTTTCTGTGCCTCAGTTTCCTCACCTAGAAAATGGAAATAAAGAGGCACATATGTCAGAAGGTTGCTGCAAAAGAATTAAATTAGTGTACGTAAAGCCCTCGTGAAAGTGTCTGACAATAGTCAAGGCTACATACGTATATGCTATTGATACTATGAGAATTTTGTTATTGTAGTGAAGGAGCGTGGACCTAACTGAATCTCCCCAATGTCATCCTTCACCAGGCAAGGTGCCGCCATCACTGGGCGGGAGCAGTCCTATGAACTCAGCCAGAGCTAAGTGAAAACCACCTCAACCGTGACCTTATTCTAATCATCATTGACAGCTCTGCGCAGAGAGAAAGCAAGGTGCTCCTGCAGCCCTTCAAAAGGCTCATCGGGGGGCTTCCCTGGTGGCGCAGTGGTTGAGAATCCGTCTGCCAATGCAGGGGACACGGGTTCGAGTCCTGGTCTGGGAAGATCCCACGTGCCGCGGAGCAACTAGGCCCGTGAGCCACAATTACTGAGCCTGCGCGTCTGGAGCCCGTGCTCCGCAACAAGAGAGGCCAGGATAATGAGAGGCCCGCGCACCGCGATGAAGAGTGGCCCCCACTTGCCGCAACTAGAGAAAGCCCTCGCACAGAAACGAAGACCCAACACAGCCATAAATAAATAAAAATAAATAAATAAAAATTTTAAAAAAAAAAGGCTCATCGGCCCTTTTTCAAATAAGCCGCATAAAAGAAACCTTAATACCCTGAATATTAGTCTTACACCTGAACAACAGTCCCAAAAGCTACTGTTGAAATACCTATTGTCTTCTCTGTTCAGACAAAAATGTTAAGCTGTATGGCAGGCAAGCCCCAAATTACGTGAGTGATGAGCTCCTGAAAAAAATATCAGCTTGTTTGAAATCAAAGGCAACATCTGAGTTTGTCAGAAAAAAATAAAACAAGTACTTGTGCCCAAGGTTTGAGAATCTTATTTTTAAATGGGGATATACTATTTAAACATGGAATGCTGCAATACACAGCGTTTTTTTCTATGTCAGTCGTACCTCAGTAAAAAATAACTTGAAATTTCATGTCACAATGCCTAATGAGATCATCATGATGAGATCAGATGGGATGGATAACGCCAGCCCCCTCATCCCTGGCTGGCGGGGTTATACTCTGGCGCACGCCTTAGAAGGTAGTTAGCAAAGCCATCAAGAACTTTATACCCTACTTAGCTCTGTAATTTCACTTCTGGAAATGGATTACAAGGAAACAATTCAAAGGGATGGAAAGGCTCCCCACAGGAAGACATCCATTGCAGGGTTACTTATAATAGTGGAAACCATGGAAATAATATAATGTCTCATAATATGAGGATGGTTTGGGAACGAAGGGATATCTGCTTCATGAACTATTATGCAATTATTAAAAATAATAAGATCATGTAACAAAATGGAAAAAATCCTGTAATGCAATGTTAAGTGAAAAACAGCAGGATAGAAATTCTAACTGGGTCATAATTACAACTTACCGATGTGCATGCAAAAGTATTTCAAGAGAACCCAGTGGGGGGGTGGGAGACTAGGGACCACCTGAGAGGGCCCAACCAGTTAGCCATCTATACCTTCCTTTTGAATATTTTAATTGAGTGGTTTACTGCAGTCTAACTCTGGCGGAGAGGAACAGATACATGAGGCACCAGTACTTGAGAAATGAGCCAGCCTGGACAGTCATAACGCAGCATGAAAAACAGGGGGGAATCAGAGTGGAGGGAGGATCAGATGGGCCCCCGTGCACCCCTGAGGTCACCTCTGAGCCACCTGGCATAGGCTGGAACCCAGCCAGCCATGCACGTGTGAAACACAGTTCCAGGTACGTGAAAACACCAAACACAGTACACAGATGGGTGCATCAGTATAACCTGAGCTCTTGAAACTGGCATTCTAACAGCAGAAGAAGACTAGAATTAGCACAACTCTCCTTAAGAAACCTGGCTTGTCACATTGTCATCTTAAGTGCCTTCCCTTCATTGGGGATATTCAAGAGCTACCTCTCAAGAATCAATTCAATCTGGGGGAGAAAAATCAGAGATAGCTTATTAGGACCCTGGACCCAGTACACACACACACACACATACACACACACACACACACATACACACACACACACACACACACACCAATATAAATGCCAATTGGTTAAGGTTTTCCCACGTCTACTTAAATCCCTGAAAGGATCAGATCGCAGACATCTCAACACAGCCAAAGCAGGCACGTCACTAACCTAAACCAGCCTAATCGCCCGAAAGTTCCTGAACAACAGCAGAGGAGAGTGGGCCGAACGCCCACAGCCGAGCCATCCTTCCTTCTTTGGGAGGCAGCTCCGACAGGCGAGGTCCTGGCTCTTTCTCTGATCAAAGTGCAAGACGAGGGTGGGGCAGAAATCTGTTCTGTGTTATCACTCCCAGCTTATCGGCCTCCACCCTCCCACTGACGACTGAAAATGGAGGCACTTCCTGTTGAAAGACTGTGTTATCAGCACCGACCCAGGCCGGGCTTAGCACCGCAAGCAGGCCGGGTCAGGTGGGGGACCCACAGCAACTGGCCGGACGCCCCCCTCCTAAAGGAATAAATGACTTCAGGGACAAGTCGCGGCTGCAGACCTGGACGTGGAAAGTCTCCACTGGCCCGTGAGGCAGCACAGTGATCTTTGGATCACCCAGATTGTTCTGCTGTGAAAATAAGCCTTCGCTCATTTTCGGACACGTATCTAGAAGTCAAGGATTTCTGACTTGATGAGCTCCTCTAGCCGATGCCCAGCCGTGTCTGGCTCACACGGGGCTCACCAACCATGCCAGTTCTTTCTTTTCCTTTACTTGTCACATCCCATTACAGGCAGGCCCAGAGACAGCCTTCCACGATACCCACCAAGCAGCTCTGGAAAGGTGACACGTCAGAGCAAAGGGAACCCTTAAAGGACACAGCCTTTCCAGAAGAATTACACAGGCTCTCTGGCTTGTGAACTATAAACATGAATTTCATTTTTGAGGAAGAAAACCAAAAAGGAGTCGGCTGGGGTGTGCTCTGTCTGCCTGCCATGCTATAATCTCTCCTAATGCCGCCTCACAATCTGGAGAAACAAACCTCGGCACCCCCGGCAGGCTGGGGGGGTGAGTGATCATTCCCAGAGCACAGGATTTTGAAGATGATCACACTGCCTCCTCAGTTTGGATTCGGGCTGTCAGCTTCCATGGCCTCTGGTCTGTCCTTCCTACACATCTAAGCAAGTTGTGGTTACAGCTTTTCCTTGTGTGAGGGGAAGCCAGCCGCCCCTCACTGCCAAAGCTCTCTTCTCTCACCTCTAGGTTAGACTCTGTGGTGTTTGATAGCATCCTTCCTCAAAAGAAAAATTAAAAACTAAGTCTAAGTTCCTGACAAAGGAGAAATACTTTCAGATAAACCTTAACTTCCACTCTAAAAACCAAGGTCATTTCAGTTTGGATGGAGGGAACAGGACCAGACACAAAAGTGACCCAACAGTTGAGGAGGTAACACTAGGAAGATACACAAACACACACGGGTTCTGTCTCCACCAGGACATGTGAAAACCATCAATCACAACAAAACCCTCTAAGTCTCCCGCAACGGCTCAATAAAGCTCAAGAAGAGAGAGTCACGGTCACCTCAGCCGATGACCCAACTCAGTGTTTAGCAGAATAGTTTATTTTTTTGTAATTTAGCAAACAAATTCCTTACTGAGGAGAGCTCACTGGCTGTCCCCTTGACCCCTCGTGCCCCTTCTGGGCCTGAGCTGGCAGGGTTATATCCATAGCCAGGATGCTGCTCTTTTCAAGGAGGGAAAGAATTATTCTACACACACTCTACTCTGGACAAAGAAGCAAACTGTTTTATGCATCCGTACATACACACAGCAAGCATGTTGTGATAAAGAAAGGCATGGCCCCAAGTTTATAAGCACTCTGGGATTATCGGTAAAACACTGACGTACAAATATAAATTGCAAGAAGAAGGGTTTGTCCCACAACTTGAAGTCATTGGCCTACTAAAGAAAAAGTTTATCTTCGGAAATGAATCAAAATGGATGGCTTTATTCTAGTCAAATTCAGTGGTAAAAGATCCAGAGGTAAGATTTAAAACCTGGTGGATTATGATCTTATTAAAGACTGGCTTTTTAGGAGCTTAGATGAGCATCTTCCTCTGGCCATATCTACTAGACAAAGCAGACCACGGTCCAAGAACCAAGCAGCATTTACAAGAAGGCATTATGAAAGTGCTAAGAATCATAACGAATGAAAAATTGTTGCTATCAGGGAAATACAAGTATCTAAACATGGTTGCTTTGTTAACACAATAGCTTTACATCTCTAAATTCCCCCCATTAAGAAAGGGAATGACATTTATGTCTAATGTCTTGGGATGAAAAAAATGCCATGCAAATAAAGCACATCGCTATTAACTTCCAAGGTCACATTTAAATAGTGCTATTCTTCTTGAGCTTCAAAGTGGTCTGCAGGCATCTCCCACTTATGCTACACTACACTCCTAAGGACCAGATGGTAGGAATTACTCTTCCCCTTTAGTAGAAGGAGGAAAACCTTGGCAGTTCGCTATAGTCACACACAGAGCTGGAGCTAGCGCTTGGTTGCCTGACTGCTTCCTTCCAGCTGCTAATCCGTGAACCCCCAGGATAAACTTCAGACCGTATTCAGGCTTCACCATGAATCAAGGGACTAAACATAATGAGAGCTTTAAATTAAAAGTATTTCGTGTTTAATAGGATAAAAATATGATTCTGGAGCGTGTGCACCAGCTCTGGTGAAACCATGCCACGCTAACAACTTTACCAAAAGGGGCAGTACACCAAGTAAATTATCATTTAAATATCATCAGATAATGACTTGGAATTGTTCACTCAGAAGACTCCAACATGACATTGAAATCAATACCTGTTATTTGTTCAAAGCTTTCTTAAAATCTGAGGTCAATAAAATAATTTCTTTTTGCTCTGGCTCACAAACTCTTTTGAGTACTGGCCCTGATATGATAGGGAGCTGAATCACGAATGATCACATATGTCAACACCTATCTTTGGAGATGCTTTTTTTAATTATTAAAGTTTCAGAGAAAATTAACAAATAGGTCTAAACAGAGTTAACAGATTGTATTTATTTCATATCCATTAGATCTTCATATTGCTAGTAACTCTTTTGGCAGACACCCACGAAACGCATAATAAATTACTTTTTGTTCCAGTAAAGGAATTCATTTTCTTCGAAGATTCATTTAACAATAACATTTCAGAGTATCCTAAGCCAGATTTCTTAAATTTGGCCGTGTTTTCCGTAACATTATTTCATGTTTTGTGACAATTTTTGTATATTCTTATAGAGGCAGGGGGAAAAAAAAAACTGCAAAGCATCTGTAATCCGCAAAGAAAAGCTGTGTTCTGAGATGAAGTCTTCTCACTTGAGGCCATATGAAAAGGCAGCCCACACTTATTCTTTACCTGGTATTCTGCCTTTCAGATTGTGATAATGAGTCAGTTATTAAACAAACCACAGTCCTGTGATAAACTGGGTGGACATATATGTTATAAACTATTTAAAGAGCAATACAGTTTTACTGTTTCCTAATATACATACAGGGACATTGTCATATTAATGTAGTAAATGTATTTCTAATCACCATCCTCCCCATGACACACGCACGCGCACACGCACACAAGAAAAAAAAAAAAAAAAAAGAGGGAAGTCTAGAAAAGGCCTTCAGATCAAAGTGAAAGTATGCAAACTCCACATGCTTTCACATTCCCTGCCAGGGTGACGTGTGACTTTCACGGCGAAGGCCAATGTGGTCAGACAGGAACGTGAGTGAGTTATTAGAAGGGTCTGTGAAAGAAGAAAAGAAAGGGAGCCTGGCACGTAAGGAGCGTGAAGATAAAATGCCAACAAAATATTTATGTTCATGGCTAGCAGCAAGTGGCGAGTGGGATATTAATAACTGTGATGACTGCCAACTCCCTGGGAGAGGTGGGAGACATCGGCTCCAGCCCCGGCTGCAACGCGGGCTTGTCTTATGACCTTACGGAGTCACTCCGGATCCTGGTTTATAAATGAGGCAATAATAATACCTAAGTGCAACTCTCTCGCCGACCCTCGTGGGAGATTAATGCCTTTTTAACTCTTTTTATTCATTTAGAAAAAAGTATCTTGGACTATAAACTCTGGGGGGGAAATGGACACTTGCCTCTTAAGAAATGCTTTTTTAATGATTTTGTAAAAATTAAATTGAAGGCAATTTGGACATTCTGAAAGTTCCAACTAACTTGGCACTCACTGTGTATGGGTTTAAATCACACCATCAGAAGGATTTTAATACCACGATCTTAAAGTATTTCATATTTTAAGGGAGACTTTTTACCATCACATGCACATCAACAACAGTAAATTTTACTACTTATTATTTTTTCTGTCACCCAACTAACAAAGCCTTAGAAGTATAATACGTTATGTTGATAAGTATAATGTTTAACAAGAAAATTTATACAATGTGCCTTGTGTATTTGGTCATGAGAAAAATCACTTCCCTAGTGCTATTTTCCTAGCTGTACTTGATGCTGAAGTTACTAACCAAAATTAGTCAGATTTCTTTAAGAACATGTTATTTCTTCTCTCTGAAAGCTTCAGCAGCACATATACTATCGCATATTAATCCAGTATGCCACAGGAGTAAAAACACTGACTCTGCCTCTGCCAGACCTGCGTCCAAACCCAAGCCCTGCCTCTTAATCTGATAACCTTGGGCCTATTACTGGGTCTCACTCCCCCAAATGGAAAATGTAAATAAAAACACTTCATTTGTACAGTGATAATTGGGAATAAAAGAGAAAGGGTACATAAAACATCTGGCACTTAAAAGGTACTTGACAGAAGCTAGTTTCCTGCCTTCCTACATCCACAATCTTATGAGAAAGTACGAGAAAGAGAGGAAACTCCCCCAAAGCAACCATACGGTAATTAATCCACTAAGGCCTGGCTCTCAAGTACCCTAAAGGCGAGCATGGAACATTCAAGGTAAGAGTTAAGCAGGGGGACTTCCCTGGTGGCGCAGTGGTTAGGAATCCACCTTCCAATGCAGGGGACGCAGGTTCGAGCCCTGGTCTGGGAAGATCCCACATGCCGCGGAGCAACTGGGCCCGTGCGCCACAACTACTGAGCCCGCGTGCCCCAACTACTGAAGCCCGTGCACCTAGAGCCCGTGCTCCACAACAAGATAAGCCCGCACACCGCAACGAAGAGTAGCCCCCGCTCGCCGCAACTAGAGAAAACCCGCATTCAGCAACGAAGACCCAATACAGCCAAAAATAAATAAATAAGCAAAGAAATAAATGTATTTAAAAAAAAAAAAGAGTTAAGCAGGAACTTTGGTCCCCACTCCAGCAGCCTCTTGAATCTTCTCTTCTTCACACTCAAGTTCCCCTGCGTGAAAGCAACTCATACTGTATGTAGGTCCTTCATGAATGCTCCTTTCAAGTATTTAACTACTACAGAAATAGTTAATAATAATAGAAGTTATTATTTTGTGACCAATCATAGTGTCAAGTAAATCCAAAGTGATTCAGCTACTCAAAGAAAAAGACAGTGCAATATAAACTTGCTAATAAAGAAATAAGCTACGTGACTCAAGCAATGTTTTCCAATTTTCATCACAGGATGCAAATATTAACATATAAAATAAAATCTATACAAAGAATATAAAATATTAACCTGCCAAGTACCTAACCTTTCTTCAGAAGGCCTTATAAAGACATCCAGATATCCCAACAAATGTCAGTCCCTAAATCACTGCCCCTCAGCTTCGGGAGCACTTAAGCACTTAACTCTTTCAAACCACTTCTAGCATGAGATTTAGCACCATGCAGCTCAGAGGTATTACTTCTGACAAGGTCATTGAATAAAGCTATTACCTAGGACTGACTGCAGTAGGGAAATGGGTCCCGCTAGGCATAGAGCGTCCCAGAAGGATAAATGAGGCAGGAATGAAGACACCTATTCAACACTGAGAAACTGACCAAACATGGGCAAGGCCCACCCAAAGGCAGAGAACCAGCCAGCAGAGGAATCTGAGATGTGGTCCTTGTCTCAGTCTAAGGATGCCTGCCCCTCTCTCTGTGGAAGCTGTCTGTCACCAACAACAAACCACAAAGTGAGGAAACGAATTACACTTAGACACACCATCCTTAACACATCTCCATTTGGAAGGGTCACCTGGCAGCCACCCTGAAACCATCTTGCCCCAAGGAGCCCCTCAGGTCAGGACACATCACCAGCTCCAAGGGGGTAGTTTTCCTTATTAATTGTGAAAGGAAACCCTGCTTGTAAAATGTACAAACAGGCATGCTAGCATTTGTTTCCATCAATTATCAAAATGTGCCCAGTTAAGGATGTTTTCATTGTTGGAGTATAACAACACATTTTTGGACAGAAACACCACAGTGGGTGTTAGAGAAAGTCCATCGTTTAGAAATGAACATAGTGTGGACCCTACTTAAGGCTGACTTAAAATTGACCTGAAACAGTTTTAAATATCTGCCTTCCACCTAATTTATCCATCTCAGCTCCTGCCTTTGGCTTTTTATACCGTACACTCCAGCCACACTGAATTCCTAAAACTATGTCCCTGAAGCATCATAGTTACCATGCTCTTCTTCTTCCTGGAAACCGCTATCCCGATATTTCCCCCGCAAAAAATCCTACACAACTAATTCTAACTTCCTCTCCTCTGAGAAGCCATTTCCAACCCTGCGGTCAGAATTCACGGCTCCCTACTTTCGACTCCCAACTTTGTTGCTCATTTAAAACACTTTCAAATCTGACCAGCAGGAAGATTTGTCTACACACACGTGTCCCCACCACGACCACCACGTTACCAACAATCTGATGTCCAGGACCTTGTTTTACTACACTGAAAACAGGGCATCCCGTAGCACAATGCTTCTTAAATGGAACAATGACCATAAAGCAAGGGCTAGTCAGATGGAGTTCATCTCCATTTATTTCAACATTATATGTTTAATGATGACTTCAACATTATATTTGCAGTTTTAATATAAACTTAAGTAGGCTTTAATTTTTGTTAAATAATTATCTACAGAACTACTTTTAGGCAGGCAAAATATGTTCAGTGATTTTTTTATCCTCAGCCATTGTCTTATTGCTCACTTTATCAAATTAATCCTTCCTGTCCCAAAGAAAATTAAGAGATAACTTTATAAATTGGGGGATGAATTATAAAGTTTTTGTATATTATATGTTACATACATATATACAATATACATACGCATTTTATATATGTGTGTATATATGTAAAGTATCCTCCCCAGTTTTACAAATTTTCAGTTACAAGTCCTAAGAGGGATAGAATATATAGAGACTACTTATTAAATCTTATTTGGGAACTGCTGAAATAGAATGTTACCATATTTGCCTCCTAATAACAACAAACATAAAACATCAGTCAATAAATGGAATTCAATGAAAAATTTAAATATTCTTACAATCCACAGAGCCTATAAATGCCAAAGAAAATCTGACGTCTGTTTAGGTCAACTAAATAAACATTTTTCAGTAAATCTACAGATAAAGAAGATTTCAGACTGAATGAAAAAAAAAAAAAAACATTGGGAGGAAATTCATCTTTAAGTTCAAAAGTCACAAAATTAATCAACTGTATCAAAAATTAAGTTCAACACATTTCTTAACAAACACAAAGAATTCCATACAAGAAACTGATTATAAAATTCTGATAGGACTTCCCTGGTGGTCGAGTGGTTAGGACTCCTCGCTCCGAACGCAGGGGGTCACGGGTTCGACCCCTGGTCGGGGAAGATCCCACATGCCACATGGCAAGGCCCCCAAAAATAAATAATTTAAAAAAAATTTTAAATACAGAGAAAATAAGGAAAAGAAAAATGAAAAATAATAAGGTCTAATGAATAGTAAATATTATATAAATGAAAGCAAATAAATCATTTATTGCAATAATTTAAAAAAAGAATTCCAAAGGAACAAGACAGGGGCTATTTTAATACCAGGCTGCCCGGCAGCAGCAACGGGTCTTCCTGTTCTCATACAGGAGACAAACTGCCCTCCCTCCACCTCCAAAACTTACACACCACACCTGCACAGCCTGCAACAGAGAAACTGAGTCATAAGGGAGCATGGTCAGCAACCTGACGACCATCAGAAGAAATGAGACAGAGGTCTAGTTAAAACACAAAGGAGCAACACGTACAGAAAGCTAAGACATGCCACAAAGTCAACAAAATGAGACTTCAGAGCAGTGCAAAAATGATTTTCGTGTGCTCCAGAATACTCAGCTCCAGCCAGGCTTGCTCAGGTGCCAGGGCACGATAGTACCACCACTGAATATGCCCACATGCAGGGCCGTCAGAACTTAAAAGAAGTCCTCTAGGAATGCCTTCTGGTGATCTCCTACAGCTGACTTCTCAGAGGGGAATTAAAACAGCAAGTCTCATACGGTCTCTGCAACGGTCTCTGTGCTTTAAATCACAGTCATTAAGGAAAGGTGGAGGAGCAGGTGTGTTGCCATTTACGTCTCTAAGTAGAGCTTGTGGCCCGTTTCCTTGTTCCACTGGGAGTATGCCTACGATTGTCCTTTGTTTTGTAGCTTGGCTGTCCCTATTAAACGAGGACAACCCTGCATGACTCATTTCCACCCCGTCAGTCACAGGGGCCGCTGGAGATCCACGGGGCAGACCCATCATCATTGGAGGTTTTAAACGCCAAGCCGAAGAAGGACCCAACCTTGCTGTGTGGATATAATAACATCCCCCTCACCTACAGCGCTCACAAAATCCTATAAAGCAGTCATTCACAATGCCAGCTGCCCTCCAACGTGATAAACTGGGACCAAAATGGGAAAATGTCACTTCTTTGTCAACACGGACGCCTTTCACAAATGCTTCTGCCAGTTGCTCACAGATAACGGCTCCAGCAGGCTCTTCAGGGCACCGCCGCTGCCACGCTAGCCACGCGCACGAAGAACCAGCCGGCCCAGGAGGGTCTGAAAAGTGTCCAGGGACCAACGGACACACACTGGCACTCCTGGGGAAACCACTGAGTCTGCTACAATTATCCTTGGAGGGGAGAGTTTCCCAAGGCAGCCAGTCTACTGGCTTTTGCCGGGCAGTCAACAACACCCACATCAGGAAGGCACCGATGCTGGGAGACTCCGTGATGGGCTGGCCATCCGGAGAAAACCCACGAGCCCAGTGCCAGCCCAGGCCAGGAAGGGCGGGTCCCTGGAGGGAGGAGGGGATGATGGGCAATCCTTCCCCCCCACCCTCCCCTCCCCCGCCAAGCCCTGACCTCACCCCACCAGCTTCGGGAAAAGCTGTCAGGAAGCATTTCTGAGGCCACCTGGGCTCGGAGAACTGCCCACCCCCTGGTCTGCAGCTCACACCGCTGGTTCCCACAGAGGCTGCCCGGGCTCCGGGAGTGATGGGGAGCGTGCAGCGAAAGACCTTGTAAGGAACTGCTCTCCAACTCCCCCAATCTCTAAAGTACTTTTTAAAATATTTTAATACTAAAATTGCTTTGCCTCCTGGCCTCCGGCAGAAAACGGAGCCTTTCATCCGAAGGCACTGGCCGACGAGCCGCCCCTGGCATGCTGGGTCCCAAGTGAGAGACAGATGCAGGGACACCAAAGCTGCCGTGGGACAAGCTGCTGGACTCCCAAGGTCCTTCTTCCAGACAAGCCTGGGCCTGACTCTGTCACCGCCTTTGCACTGTTCCTCCCCTGGAGGGCAAAATTGATTGGTCTTGCAAATAGCCAATTTTGAAATTTTACATCACAAAACCACAAGGGCAAAACAGACTCCGCCCACTAAGGTTCCAAAGCCCATTGTTGGGCAAATATCTCTATTTCTGTGCCACTTATCATTCAAATTTAGCTTTTGCCACACTAAGCTTGGACTGTAGTGCCAACAAAAGTGAGTTGGAGCTGGCAGCAATCCACTTTTTAGCCAGGAGACAGATACTGAGGCTGAAACCCTAGCTGATCCCTCAACGCTTCAGAAAACCAGGACATCCCTTCGCCTGATTTAAGCTGCGTAATTGCTTCTGAGGACTTAGGGCACAATAAAGGATATTTTAAAATAATATTGACCTTTTCATTTCCTCACAACTTCTATTTACCACTTTAGACCCTTGAAGTTACATCTTACCCTCCTGTAAAAAAAGTCATTCACCAGAGTTCACCTTTATAAAGGCTAGAAACGTTCTTTAAGAACATGTGTCTGCAACAAACAAAAACAGCAAAAAGGCTTTTTCCCTTTGGAAACTCTGAACAAACTTCTTGTTCATTAAAGAAAAAGAGTCCAAAAGAGTTTGAATTGGAGGAGTCAAAGAAAAATATCAAATATACTTTTAAGCAGTTAACAACTTTTTTTTAATGTTTAATTTTTGTTTGTTTAAGCCAGTAAAAATACCAGCTCCGTGGTTCCTGGTTCAAAGACACCTCGAGGGCAGTAGTTTCAATTTCACCTGTGGCGATTGTTCAAAAACACAAATTTCCAAGCCCCACCCCCAGAGACGCTGACTCAGAAAATCCAGGGTGGAGCCCAGGAATCTGTAGTATTTCAAAGTACCCCAAATAAAGCAAAATTAAATGTAGAAAAGAATTACTAAGTAGGAATTTTAATGCTAATGTTTCGTCCTAAACCAGTCTCAGTGTAATCCTCACCCGGGGCTGTGAAATGCTGCCGCCCAGGTCGGGCCCTGGATCGCTGAGGACCAGGGTGCGGCCCGGTCATTTTAAAAGGGCATTCCAGGTAAATTTGGGAGACGCTAGGGTGGGAAAGTGCTCTTCATTTGAGAAAAACTGAGTTTCAATTACAGCTTTACTGAAACGAAGTCTGTGATCTTCACAAAGACCCAGGCACCCTTGTCCTCAGAGGCGCGAATCACGCACAAACCGAACTGCTCACAGGCTGATCACCAGGCTGAAATAAGCCTGGGTACAATCAAGGTGCATTAGAAGATGGCAAGGCTGCCCAGCCCAGCAGAGGACTGTTAGGTGAACATCAGCGAATACAGCAGCACATCACATGACTAATTGTGATGAGCTTTGCTTTGGGTGGATGATTTTTTTTTTTTAATGTAAAGAAGGAAGAGAAGAAAGAAGGCTGGAGTTGATAAGATAAGCAAAAGCAATTTAAATGCCATGGGCACTGGGATATATAAAACCACTGAGCTGGTACTTTTCCTGATCTACATTAGAAATACATAATACACGTATATACATTAGAAATGTATATACATATACATACATATATAAACTCAGATAAAAACCTGGAAATAAAACAATTTAAAGCACTTCAAACCAAAACTTCTTGCCTTTACTTGGGTTAATTTAACCACAAAAAAATGATGTAGATCTTAATTAAGAGGTTTGTAAAGTACTTAAGTTTGTCATTTTGTTGACATTTAAATGTAATTTCCTCTAAAAACTATTCTCAGGTATCAGCTAACAAAACTGAACTGTTGGTTTAGATTATTGTACTACCAGATAAGATAAAATTTGAGATAATATACCGGGAGGGCAACCCACTAGCCTAGAAGGAGTCTATACTGTTTTACCACTTACCCCTGAGGCTGTCGGTTGTGTCGTAGGGGAAGTATTTTTGCTGCAGTCATCTGAGTTAGAAGAGGTGGAAGTTGGAGTCATGGGAACAGAATTATTGCTATTACCTGCAACAGTCAAAATTAACGTCATAAATATACATATACTCTGCTAAGTTTGGCAAATACTTGACAGTCAAATAGTATTTTGTTATATTTACCAGAGCAAGCTTTTGACTTATTTATGTTCTTAGGTTTTCGTTTCCTCGTTTGAATTCCCTCTTTTTTCATAGCAAGCGGTCGAGGCACCTAAAAAATTGTTCACATAGGCCATGAGTTTAATAATAAATATTATATTGAAGAAAAACCAAACTAACTAAAGACACAACCTCAGTACTGAAAGCCCTCATTTAAAAGAACTTGGCATAAATGTCAATCCAATTTTTGCACACACTTCGTAGATTCGAACTGCACAAAGACTACACTTTCCCCATCAAATGCAGAGATTCCTCCAGAAAAAAAAACAGGGAGGGTGATTTGCCAGGGAGAACTTACTCCTTCAACTTAATGGTTATTGTTTTAAACAACTTCAATTACAGAGTAAAAACACTGAATACATTCAGTGTAAAAACACTGAATACGTACAATAAAAATAAATATTTTTATTTCAAAGAGATCATGTATTCTTCTCCTTACATGCACCAAGGATAATTTTCTTTTTAAAACTGACATATGTATCTTGTGCTATCCTTAAAATGTAGAATCTAACTATAGCTATCAAATATAGCTATTCCTCTTTTGTATAGTATAAATGTATTTGATTGCATTCGCATTTTTTAAGGTATAAACTAGTTAGTGTGAATTTCTAGTTGGTTCCACGCTTTTTTTTCTCTTTAAGTGTACAGTTTTTTAACATATACACACTACTATATACAAAATAGATAACCAACAAGGACCTACTGTATAGCACAGGGAACTATACTCGATATTTTGTAATAACCTATGAGGGAAAAGAATCTGAAAAAGAATACATGTATATTATACGTATATAATATATATATTATACACACACATATGTATCACTGAATCACTGTGCTGTACACCTGAAACTAACAAGAACATTATAAATCAACTATACTTCGACTTTACAGCTTTTTTTTTAAAGCTTACTACCATCTTATCAATTCTAAAACGCACTTTCCCACATTTTAGTATTTCTAAAATTGGGATGTCTCACTATGGATTTGTGTGACAGTTTAATTGGCAGTATTTTTTGTTTCTTACTAGTAAGATAAAAGTTTCTATTATAATTAACAGGACCCTCGAGTCACAGAGGTACATATAGAAAATCAGATTTTTCACTTTTATGCCCTCTCCTTTGCTGATTTTTTTAACTGAAACTATGTACAAACAAGACACTGAACGTGTATACACATGAGCAGAGTAGGTGGCTCACCCCATGGAGTTTCATGTAGAGTCCACAAGCATTGCACACAGGTTCACCCTCGGCGTTTCTGCGCCACAAAGTGGTGGTTGTGGTGTGACAGTTGGCACAGGACAATCCAAGCCGGCGGGAGGAAGGCTAGAAAGCAGCACAAGAAAGTAAGTGTACACATATAAGTGATTTTTATGCATATGCTACATACATCAATGCATCACGTCCCTGCCATCAACAAGCATGTACCTGGTTATTACAAATAAGAGGTCCCTTGAGAAAAAAACCTTGACGTGTAATTAGGTTGACCTTCCTGGACCAAAGTGTGCTCCATCCAATACATAAGATTGATTTGCTCCAGCCCACGAGCATAGATTAAAGCCGTCACAATGCTGGCCAATGCCTGCACTCACTGTTGTCAGAGGGCTGAGACACAAGAGTAAAGAAATGAGTTTCTCTGTGCCCCCTCCTCTGGAATTCCGCTCGCACAAGGGAAACCAAGCTTCCTGGACAAGAAATGTTTTCTATCTGTGTGTCTTGTCAGAGGCTCTGGCAGACCTGGTCCCAAATGAGGAAATTGTTCATTGAGGAGAAACTTCTAGATTTTTTCTGTTTTTAAAAGATGTTCTAGGGGACTTCCCTGGTGGCACGGTGGTTAAGCATCCGCCCGCCAGCGAAGGGGACACGGGTTCAATCCCTGGTCCGGGAAGATCTCACATGCCGGGGAGCAACTAAGCCCGTGCGCCACAAGTACTAAGCCTGTGCTCTAGAGCCCGTGAACCACAGCTACTGAGCCCGCGTGCCACAGCTACTGAAGCCCGCGTGCCCAGAGAACGTGCTCTGCAACAAGAGAAGCCGCCGCAATGAGAAGCCCGCGCCCCGAGACGAAGAGTAGCCCCCGCTCACCAAAACTAGAGAAAGCCCGCCTGCAGCAACAAAGACCCAATGCGGCCAAAAATAAATAAATAAAATAAATAAATTTATTTTTAAAAAAAAAGAAAGAAATGCAGTCACAAACCGCCTGCCAACATGTTAAGTGGCTTTGGGGAGTCTCTGCTTCACCTGAAAACTGAGATATCAATCTATTTCTCAGATCTGTGCAGAGGAATAAGCCAGAAACTGCAGAAGGGTCTATATATATTCACAGAAATGGATTTTGGAAAATGTACAAAAATTTTGGCAAGAAATATATTTTAATACATCTCATTAATTATCATCATGACCGCCTATTGCGTGAATTTTTGTATTATCCGTTTTACAAAGGATTAGCAAATTTTACAACATTGTGTTAGTGCTGGCATTGTCTTATATATGGTGATGTTGCTATATTTTATTTAGCCTGTCAATATAGTACTCAACTTTTGTTCATACAAAGGGTTAAATTTATCAGAAAAGGCCAACAGTCTGTCACCCTGATTTCTATGTTCCCTCTATACCCGTAACATCCTTATATGGAATTTATTTCCTCTAAATTATTATGTGTGAATTATAAAGAGGGGCTATTTAAGGTAGTAAAAGTTCCTGCCTAGAATGACAAAAATCTAAGTTTGCTTTTAAATTACCTAGATAGGCAACTAAAAACCTGCTGTGATTTCAGTTAAAAAAAAAAAAAAAAAAAAAAGCTATGGGGAAAATCCAGGGACCAAAGCAAGTTGAAAGATACAGAATTAGGGAAGTTGGCCATGATGATTAATTTAAGAAAAGAAGTTATAAAGAATGGACAACAAAAACACAGACTGAGCATGCACTGAATATTCAGATTAAAAGACAGAGAGTTCCAAAATCTTCATTGGCAAATTTAAAAGCTAAAACCGAATTTTGCTTTTATAACTCACATCCTGTTGTACTGCTGTAGCATACTCTTTACAGACGAGTTGTAAAACCAAAGAGACACTGGGAAGCCTTTTAGTACTGCCACCTTTTTAAGAAATCGGTGCTAAGAAAGAATCAATTTGACTTTTGGTTGAAATGAATATGTTTGGCTGACAGAACTGTTTGGGAAATTGCTTGTTAAAATGATGAAAACATAAAATCTTACACATCAGGGCTTTTTTTTTTTTTTCTTTATGGTTAAAAGAAAATAATTTCCCAGAAGAGCACTCCTTTCTCTTCATAAATGTGAAATCAGTAAACTAGGGACAGGAAGTTTCATTTTATAAACAGGTCATTTATGACAGTTTCCAGTGGAATTTGGAGCCAATGTGAGGCAAACTTGTTATCAGAATTTGCCATTATAACAAAGAACTTTATGACTGTCAACTGCAGATCATAAGTGAAGCCAGTCCCCATAAACATGTGAAATGAAGGTGAGTGGGTTATAAAAGTTCCTGTAACAAGTGATCTCAGCTATATTCATCACTGACAAGGAATTCAAGTTACACCATAAATCTCTTATTTTGCAATGTATTACAAGTTCAAATTCAGTGATTGGTTCTGTACTGCTAGCTAAACAAACTTGGGTTCAACATTCTGAGAACTAACTAGATCCAGCAAAACAATAAATAAGAAGCCTACAAGGAGAACTAATTGATAGACACACCCTTCAATTGGTATCATTTATAACACATTTACAAAGCACATTGGCTGACCTTGGTCACTGCCAAGACACCTGCTACACAGAAGGAAAACTAATAGATTCAGAGATGTTAAAAACTGGGGTTTTTTTCCTGTTAACAGTTATTTTTACTGGTAAGTGCACAAAACTAATGCCGCCATCTAAATATGGATGTTACTAGATCAAATTTAAAATGCCACTAGAACCTCAATTCTGCCAGTTTTTTTTGCTCAATCTTGAGAAAATGTTACCTTCTGGACTCAGCTCAATGCGCCTTTCCAAAAAAATAATAATCAGTTTCATTGTTCATACATTGGCTAATACATGAAAACAAGGAACTTCCTTGGAATATTTTCCGGCAGTACTCTTTCTTTTTAAATATGATGCAAGTAAGAAAAATGAAAACCACAGGGAGTCAGGCACTGAAGTTAAGGATGCCCTTTGAAGAAAAGTTTAAGCTGTGGGAGACTGTAACAAGTTTAAGACACATACACTCATTAAATTAACCTAGGCCACTTTATTTTAAATGCATTAAAAACAAAACAACCATAAAACTAATTGCTTCTCTTTAAGGTGTCAGACTTACATTGTGATGCGATTTCACCCTAATCTATTTAACACAAACAACATGTGTAGCATTTGTTCCTGCTAATTAGAGTATAACAATTAAATAAATTACTTGGATACTTAAGATGTCTGGCATCTAACTGTAAAATATTTTACTTTAAAAGGTATTAGAGTATGAGTGCTTGGCTAAACAAATGTTAGCCTTACGGTGGGGCTTGTGAAAGCTTTCACGTATTTTCTCCAATCACTACAGCAGTAAATACCCTTTCCTTCTTAACAACACACAAGACAATAAGAGATTAATCCCTGAAGAAAATCAGAAATCCCACACTTTAATAAAACATAGTGAAATGTGTCGGGATGGTGAAAATCCTCTACTTGCAAAAAACAAGCAGACTGCATTTTCTTCTCAAGTTCTATGTAGTTCTCTGAACAGCCACATTTCAAAATAACAAAGGTTAGAGTAAATAAATTTTTCACCCGACTCAAGGACAGTCCAAAAGACGGATGGAATTTGGAGCTAAAACTAGTCTGGCTCCGAGAAGAGGTGGAAGGGGCCCAGAGGTAGAAGGGACAGAGTCAAAGGGGTCCAGGAGGATGAGGCTGTGGGGAGAAAGGGACTGTGGGTTCGCTGTTGTCATATCCATTTGAGGGGGCATGTTACAAAGAAGCATGATTTTTTTCAAGAACAAACTCCAAACCAGACCAAAGAGTCCACAGTGAAAAAAAATCTCCTTCCTTCACCTGACCTGGGGCTGTAGCCTCAGTTTTTCTCCCTGGAGGTTACTAACATTACTCATTCCTTGTTATCTCCTTCCAAAACTATTTCAGTGCCTTTACAAGTGCATCTAGAAATTTGTAAATATAGGGAGTTTTGGTACTTTTAAAAGATGGTAGCACACTACACCTTCTTTTATTTTATTTTTTTCCATTTAAGGACGTCACTCTCCTAGTGTAAATTTGGGGGGAGGGCTGCCTCCGTTCCCCGGTCTCAGGTTTCGGGACCTGCGCTCGTGGACGCTCAAACGACCGGAGAACCGGGCGTACCTCTCGGGCCGGCGCTCGGCCCGCCCCGGGTGCCCTCGCGGGGACAGGTGCGGCCGGGCGGGGCCGGGCGGGGAGACCCTGGCCCCAGAGGAAGAGCGCCGCTTGGGGCCGGGCCGCAGGGGAGGGCGGCGCTCGCACTCACCACGCGCTTCTGCGGCTTGATGAGGGGCCGGCTGAGGCCGTTCATCTTGCTGTAGAGGCCGCAGGCGTTGCACAAGTAGTGGCCGGTGCCGTCCCGCCGCCACAGTGGCGTCTGGATGGAGCCGCAGTTCACGCACTCGCGGCTCTCAGGCAGGTCCTCCAGCAGGTCTGTGGGGACGAGAAGCCGGTGAGGTCCCGCCCGCCCGCCCGTCCGTCCGTCCGTCCGTCTCCGCGGGCCTCCCCGACACCCCAGCACCCCGAGCCCCAGTGCCGGCCTTCCCCACCGTGCTTTCTGCTTGGCGGCCCGGCCGGGAGCCGGCTGTTGATGTCATCGCGATCGACCTGTTGACCAACACTTTGTCCAATACTTCTGCACCCCTGGGCGCGCCCAGTGCAAACCCCAGGGCAGTCGGAGACAGAGCTGGAAGCCCGGCCCGAATCATCCGCCTACTGTCTCCAAGGACCTCAGAGCTGAGCCGTGGGGAGGTCGGTTTGGGTCCTCTGACCCCTTCTTTCCGGCTGTTCCCAAGCTTTTCAAAACTGAAATCCATCATGATTACAATATACCACTTGCCAAACCCCAGCAAGCCTTGCAACATTAACAGTGATCACTGACCCCTGCCCTAACCCACAAATATCCCCGGACAAAGTGAGGCTGTCTTCTTTACTTCTATCTCAAGTTAACTTTTTGAAGGTATTTGCTGTATCTACTACTCTTCCTCTTCCTCGGTAAAAAAAACAGACAAGTGAAATTAGAAATACTGTTCTTGGGCACTTTTGCCAATTAATTAGAAATGACTCAGGTCTCCTCAGGGGGTGGGGATATCACTAAGAGATTAATAAACACAGAGATAAATGCTAAGCTTGATTTTCATGCCACAAGGACCAAATACTAAAATATTATGATTTCAAAGTGGGTCTTACTGCTTCAATCTACAACACGTCTACAAATGGTTGATGCTTCACCAATTCAGAAAATTACTCGGACTGTCCCAATGCTAAATAAATTTTTTCCTATTTTCCTGCGCTAAAATTTCAACTTATGTCATCTATTTAAATTATATTTGTCATTTGGCTACTTGGTTAGTTTTCCGGAGCTCACAATTAACCTAAACCTGCTAATTCACTCTAAAGAAGCCTTTAGAGTAAATGGTTTTAACATTTATTACTTCCCCTTGAATCAGTTAAATATGGATAATTATCTAAAATGAGATAGGTTCTTATCAAGCACTTTTTAAATAGACTTTAAAATATCTCCAGTCTAGAGTTATTTATATTACAGAAAATTTAAATGTTACAATTTGGCTTTCTTTAAGGAGCATTTTTGAATCAATTTTTAAAGCAAATAAACATGACACTTTAAAGTTTATTTGAAGAGTATGCTAGCAAGCCTTTCTATTCTTTCTCTGTCTATTCACGAGCAGTTTACAGCTTGTGTCTACCATCAACTTTTGTAAAGATATTTAAACGGGATTTGGACATACAAAAATCTTTCATTCCATGAATATTATTTACCCTGCAAAACAAGTCTCCTTCCTCCTCAAGAAATAAGTTTAAAAGAAACTAGCCTCCCACATAACTCGAGTTCAAAGTTGTCATGGGGATACTGCAACTTAGAACACATCACAAAGATTTATTCTTCTCCGCCCTAAAAGCCACTATTGACTACGGTAATCAGTAAAATGCTCAGGACTTCAAGGACACTGAAGTTAAACAAGGTATTTGTCTTTGTTGTTGACTTTAAAACGTTACCTATCAGAGCCCCTCTCCATGGAGAACTGGGGCATTCCCTGGAGAACCCAGCCCTATACGCCTGGCCTCCTTCCCCCCGGGGCTGGGAACAACAAAGACGTCCGGGAGAAGACAGTGTGAACGCCCCAGGTAAATCTCTTTAGTCAGCTGAAAACCCAGAGACAAAACTTACAAGTCTACTTCGGATAAATAAAATTTAGGAAGTTTGCTTATTTTTAATAAAGGAAAATCTATAGCTCCCACTGCCTCCACACGTTTCCCCACTCCTCATTCAGCAGCTGCAATCCTATAACTCAAATAAGAAAAAGCTACTTTTTATAAATCACGAAATCTGATGGTGCTGGAAGCTCTCTCACCATTTCCCCCCAATTCATCCTGTGTCTCCTAACCTGGCTGCTTGGGGTGGCCCTGGGCAGTGACAGACTCAGGGGAGAAGGGCAAAGCCAGCGAATGTCATCCCAGGACCGAGAATGGACCCCAATTCAGCGGCAGCTTGGGAGGGCACTGGCCTCTGGAGACAGAAGTCACCCCGAAACTCCCCACCATCACCAGCACCAGGGAGGGGTGAACGGGGCAGGTTCCCAGAGAACAGCCCCCTACTCCACCCCGCACTGTGCAGGCTGGGAAAGCTCAGGGCTCAGGTTTTAGCCCTGCCCATTTGCTCGAAAAAGAGTGCCTCCAAAAATGGTTTGTTTAAAAAAAACAAAAAAAATCGAAGCGGAGAAGCAGAGAAGCAGTTAGGAAGCCGGGAGGAGAGGTGCTGGGGGTCGAGGTCTCTCTAGCATGGGAACACCTGTAATGGACAAGCAAAGTTAGGGTCATTCATCTCCCCCACCCCCAGACTGGCTTATTCTCAGCAGCTCCCTGCCTTCTTTAAAGACTCTTTATGCAAAAGCTGGGTGTTCCCAAACCCCTTTCCTTTGTTTTTTGTTTTTTGTTTTTTTTTTTTTTTCTGAAACATGCTCTGAGTCTACGCAAGATTTTTCTAACCTTGCAGTGTTCTACCCAGAAAGGAAAAAAATTAGTGAAAGGATAGGCTAAGTTTACACTGAAAAACTTACAACCTGTCTGTAATTGCACGCTACCACCTCTAAAAGGATTTTTCTCACAAAACCAATTACTTTAAACATCCAAAGACTCCGATTATGTCTTTTGGGCTGCTTCTCTGTCCTGTGTAATGCTGGAAGAGGGCAAAGGGAAACGGAGGTCACGCTAAGGTGCGTCGCCAAGCAGGCAGAGCTGCCCCCGGCCCAACTCACACAACCTTTCGGATTCCCTGCTGGATTCCTGACTGACAGAAACCTCACAGCCTAAACACCACCCCCTTCCATCCCTTGAAGATCCTTCTCCCTGTCGCTCTGCTCCCGGGAGCCAGATGTGGGTCCCTATGCAGCAGGAAGGGTGACAGGGCTCTGTGCTCTCAAGTCTCCAAACTTCAACAGAGCCCTCCCCACCGCCCCACTCTAAACACAGACCATAAAGATGGTCTCCAGGACCAGCTTTGCAGGGAGAGGAGAGGGGATTTTCAGCCCAATGTTACTGAGAGAGGGCAATTCAAATAAGGTCCCTCACACCTTCAGGCCACTAGCATTCCCAGGCTGTCTCTGAACAAAAGGCTGGCAGAGCCTCACTTGACCCTCACTAATTAGGGTCTCTAAAAGACTTGCTGTCCCTAAGTGAAGGGCTCTCCCGCAAAGCCCAGACCTGGGGCGTGAGAGCGCCAGGTAGGGTACCTTAGGCTGATGTGCCTCCTTATCTTTGCCACTTCTTGACTCCCACAGCTCCCCTCAAAGAAACAACGGCCAAAAAAGCCCATTTTTTGTCTTAGGAGACTGTCAGGTTATATCAAACAGGTTAAATACAAAGAGAGACCTCTGAAAGCACGAAGAAGGACCCAGAACGCTGAAGCTGAGGAAAGAGGCCAACTCGCGTCTGTCAGGCCAGACAACAGTTCACACCCTCCCTCGTCCTTGAAGAGCAGGACAAACACTCTTCAAGATGGGGCATTTTTGCAGGAATTTTGACAGTTGTGTTTTCCCAGTTCACTCCAAACTGCCCCCAGACACTGGAATGGAAAGCATGAGTGGGATTGGAAACTGAAACATTGTTGTCCTGAACTCCGGAGGAAGAATAGGTGTGAGTTCTCCTGGACCCCTGGTCCCAGCCTGGGGGGCGCAGGCGGGAGCAGCAGCCCGACACCCCGCCAGCCGGCGGATGCCAAGCAAAAGGGCCCCGGCACCAGCTTTCCCTCAGGACAGTCACAAGGCTGACCTCTCTTCTTTCCCTCTCACTGAGGGTCAGGGAGATGCCAACTAGGTCCTTTTCCACCATGGACCTCTTTAAACACTCTCCTTGAGGAAAACACACGCCAACTCCCGACCTTGGGAGAGTTGAATTGGGTGAGACTGTGTGTATTGGAGGAGAGGGTGAATCGTATGCCCAACACGCTCCTGAAGTTACCCTC
Organism: Eschrichtius robustus; assembly: GCF_028021215.1. NCBI lineage: Eukaryota > Metazoa > Chordata > Mammalia > Artiodactyla > Eschrichtiidae > Eschrichtius > Eschrichtius robustus. The sequence continues at coordinate 39,432,721 of NC_090837.1, read as the reverse complement.
CAAATGGACTCTCACGCTTCCACCCACGCAAACTGGACTCTGCGACCAAGCTCAGGCCCTGTCCGTTCCATCCTGGGCTCATTTCTTCCAACTGCCCACTGCAGTCACTATCCATCAAGTCCCTGGACCTCCTCCCGGACACTGAGGCATATCTGCGCATCTAGTCTCTCTCGTTCAAAACAGAAGCACCACAACAACGCGGCCAGACTCCGGGCACCCAGACAGGAATGCCCTGGGAACAGGGCCCAAGTCAAGTAGCTACTCCACACCCCCTCGCGCCCCGACTCCCATGCCGCGGCGCGACCCTTACCTGCGCTGGGGCCCCGCGGCACAGGGAGCGGGGCTCCGGCGCGGCTCTGCAGGCTGTGCAGCACCGGGGTCTCGAAGGGTCCAGCGGGCCAGGCGGGCGTCAGCGGTGCACCCACGTAGGGCGAGTAGGCGCTCGGGTGGTGGTGGTGATGGTGGTGGTACGTCCCGTTCAGAGGCCGCGCGGCCGACAGCGAGCCGTACTGGTGCTCGCGGCCGCCCATGGCCGCCAGACCGCCGCCTCCACCGCTCACGCCGCCCGCGCCCCCGCCGCCGGCCGCCGCGTAGCCCCCCGGGTCCCGAGCCGCGCCGTTGGCCATGGGCGGGCTGGGCGAGTAGGGGAAGCGCGCCGAAACGTGCGCCGCGGCTGAGCTGGCGCTACCGGGCCCCGCGGCCCCGCCGGCCGCCGCGCCGCCTGCGCTGCCGTACGGGGGGCTGTCGGCGGAGGCCTGGGGCCAGCCGGGGTGCGCGCCCGCGCCGCCCGCGTGATTGGCTGGCCCGCCGCCCGCCCCCTGGAGGTACGGCAGGCCGGGCAGCATGGAGCCCACGCGCGTAGTGGGAACGTAGACTGGGGAGCTCGCCGCGGCCGCGGCCGCAGCCGCGGCGGCCGCCGAGTGCACGAAGCCGCCGGGCGCGCCGTCGTAAGCGGCGGGCCCCTGGCTGGAGAGGGCGGCGAGGGTCTGGTACATCTCCTCGGGCTGCTCGGGGGCGAAAGGGCTCAGCTTGGCGCCGCGGCTGGACCACAGCAGCTTGCCGGCGGTCGCGGCCTGGTCGAGGTCAGTGAAGAGCAATAGGTCCTCCCAGCTCGACAGGGCGCCCCCGGGGCCAGAGATCCCCGGCGCCGAAGGTCCGTGGGGAGCCCCGAAGGGATGCGAGGCGTAGGGACTAAGCAGCAGCGAGCGGGCCGTGGGTCCCGCCGCCGCCTCCGTGTCGAGCTGTGGTGTCCTGCAGTTGCTGGCGCCGCCGGGGCCGCGCTCCCCACCGCGAGAGCAGCAGGAGGAAGAAGAGGAGGAGATGGGGGAAGGCGGCGTAGAGGGCTCCCTCGCTGGAAAGGCTCCGGAGTCGCTGGCGTCCGCAGGCGCGGCGCCGAAGCGCTTCGGCAGGCACCAGCCGCCGTCAGTCAAGGCCATCCACGGTCCGGCGCCGCTCCTAGCTGACTTCTAGCTCCTGAGACCGGATGGGGAGGGAGACAGGGTCGGGAGGAGAAATAAAAAAGGAGTTATCCAAAGCGCAGGCTGCACAACATCTCACCTCCACTCCCCTCTCTAGCTAATGAGATTCCTCAGAGATCCCGTTTCTGCCCCGGGCTCAAAGGGTGGGTAAGGAGAGGGGCATGGGGCCTGCGCAGCCGCCACAGGATCTTCCCAGGACCCGGATACCAGCTCTCCCTCACCCGCACGGCTCGGGTCCCTTCGCCCTCCCCTCCCACCCCCTCCGCAGCATCCTTCATGGGCGCGCGCGCCAGACCCCAAGGGTGACTGCGAGGCTGGCCGAGGTTTTCCTTCCGCCCCGAAGTGGCTCCCTTCCCGGCCGATGGCACACAAAGGAACTTTTTAAGTAGCCGTGCGTGTCGGCGCTGCCTTATCATTCCTCTGTACGGGGGTCGCTCGCCCGGAATGCCTCAGTATGAGAGCTGCCCGCGTGAAAATCATTAGCACAGGGAAGGCAACCTGTTCCCGAAAACGAAACCGCCGCGTTCTCCCATACTGGCTTTCCCAGAGCTTCCCGGACTGCGCTGACGAGACAGACCGCGAGCCCCAGAGAGAAATGCAACCCAGCCCTGGAAGGTGGGGCCGCAGGGCGGAGACCGCAGTCTCGGACATTCGGGACATAGGCAGTTCGGGGTGCGCGCGGGGCCGGAGTCTCCTGCCCAACCCGCGTCCCCGCGGCGCCGCACACCTTAGACACGGCTTGCCTCTGCAGCCGCCAGCGCGTGCACTCACGCCGGCCGCGCCACGCCGGCCAGACCACCCCGGCCCACCCCGCGGTCATCCCCCGCCGCGGAAAGGCCAGACCGTTCCGGAATCGGACGTAGCGGGGTGGAGCGGAGCGCAGAGAAAAGGAGGGGGAAATGTAAGGGGGGACGCGAGACCGCCCCGGAGCCGAGGCCACCCCAAAGGGGAGAGCAGGAAGAATGACAGGGAGACAAGGAAGGGGTGGAGGAGGGAGGCGAAATACAGCCGGACTGGCCTTCTCGGGGCTGCTTTTCCAAATCGCCTGGGCTCATCGCAGATAACCATACTAAAATTAATACCCACACACAGACCGGGACTAGATAGCAAGAAAGAAGTCTCTGCCCGCCTGACTGCCGGCTCCCGCCCCTTTGCGCCAAGATAACTCGGAGATAAGGCTGCGCGCAGATAAGCGCTTCGGGGAGAGGAAAAGGCACCAGAAGTCGGTCCGCGGTGTCCCGGGAACCTGGGTGCCTGCTGGGAGTGGAGAAGGTAGAAACCCTCGGAGCCGATCGCGGCCCGCAGAGGGCCGGAGAGCCGAGGCCGACGGGCCAGCGACGGGTGGGGGGTGCAGAGGAGGAAAGAGGAGAGATCGAGCAAGAGAGGAAGCAGCCGAACCTCGGGTGGGCGCTGCGCATGGAGAACAGCCGTGGCGGAGGGGGCTCCAGAGCGCTGAGAGAGGCCGAGGGCGCCGGCAGGCGAGCGCGAGTCCGGGGTCTGCGCGGTGTTGCTGGTGAATAAAAAGGAGAGAGGAGGCGCCTCTTACTGCTCCGCCGGAAAACTGCAGCCTGCGCTCCTGATTGGACTCACCGAGCCCTAAACAAACAGCGCTCGCCGAAGGGTGCCAGGCTGTGGGTCGGAACTGCGCTCTGCGAGCAGCTGGGCGCTGGAGGTGAAGAGGAGGAGGAAGAGGAGGAGGAGGGAGCTAGGGGAGGAGAGAAAAGAGGGTGGGGAGGAGACGGCGGGCGGCGGGGGGAGGGAAGCGCGCCGCCCAAGCAGACAATGAGCCCCGCGCAGCCTGCGGGTGTGGGCTAAGCCGCGAGCACCGTCCTGGGAGTAGGGGCGAGTCCATCCGGGGGGCGCCGATCCCGGGGACGCCGGGGGGAGGGGCGGAGGTGGCAGAACGCCTGACCTGGCTGGCGACCCACACCCATTCCTCCTCCCCCAGTTACACGCGCGCTCAAGGGGGCGGGGGGGGGGGCGGCGGTGGCGCTGGAGGAGTTGACCGTGCACAGCCCCACGCAGCCACCGCAGCGGGAGAGACGTGCCAGCTCCCTGGTCAGCGCGCCCCCCAGAATAACGGGGGAAAGTACTTTCCTCCGCTGGCCTTCCCCGCTCCTCCCTGCACATTAAATGAGCTTTTCGATCCGCAGTTGTGTGTGACCGACCTTAAACTTTCCCGACCTCTTCTCGGGACCCTGAGGCTCACTCAGGTCGTGGTGGCCGTCGGGGGTCTCGTCTCCTGTGATCTAGGAAGAAAGGAACTCGAGTGCCCAGCTCCCTATCCCTGCCCTGCTTTTTAGAAATGTGCTAAGTTCCTGGGAAGTTTCGGGAGGTTCACGTCAGCCCTCCCCACCTAACCTTCGGGAACTTTGGGGGTCATGGTGTACGTAAAGCTTAGTCCATGAAGTGTGCAGAATGGAAAAGGGCTTCCACGCCGGTCACCTCCGGAGGTGCTCTCCGAGTTTTGGTGTCCCGTTTGCTCTGAGCTTTCCCTGGAGAACTTCAGGTAAGTCTCAGATAAGTCGTTGGAAAGAGGAGGGGGTCACCTTCCCTGGTCCCAGCGCGAAATACCGCTTCCCCACCCCCACCCTCACATACACACCCCTTCTTCGCTCCCTCCAAATGGTTATCACAACTGTGTACAAACTGATACGGTCCTTAGCCAGCAAAGGGACTGGAAATGAACGTCGCGGGGTTATCAGCGCCGATCTGTCAGCGGGGAGTCGCGCGGCCGCAGGTTCGTCCGCGGCAGGAGCCGTGATATATGTCTCGCTCCCTTTCTCTCACAAAAAGGATTTCTTCCGACAGGTGTGACCCCAGAAGACTGTCGAGAGAGAATTTTAACTAGGGCAGGAGCAGTTGTTTTGTGGCAATGGATTTTTACACTTTTTTTTTTTTAAGGTAAATCGAAGTAAATGATTTTCTAAAGGTCAGTCTCCCTGAAAGCGTTTGGGCTCTGTGTGTGTGTGTGTGTGTGTGTGTGTGTGTGTGTGTGTGTGTGTATGTTTCCAGTTGGGGAAGAGAGAGGAGCCTGAGGAGAGCTGAGCCGGGGTAGGTAGGGCCATGGTAAAATAGGGTTTCGAGAGATGGTGAGACCTCCTGGCTAAATGTCTGTTTCCTCTCTATGTGACTGTGAGCTATGAACCTGTGGGTCCTGGGGGACAAGGGGACAGGGCCTGGCAGGGCGGGGCAGGAAAGAGCGGAATCGAGGAAGCCGGCGATTCTTGTTTGTTCGGTTTGTTTTTTTTTTCATTCTTCGTAGTAAATTGCTGCTAAACACTTTTGAATTTTAAATCGCTACCGAAAAGGTCCATAAACCTTTCTCATCCAACTTAGTCACTTTTATTACATTCCTCTTTGCCTCCCCCAATCACTGCGGCGGCTCCCAGTTTCGGCGTGGCCGCAATTCCGAAACGCCTGAAGGTGGAAAACTCTGGAACGGAGGCTGGCGACTGGAGCCGGATCCAGGGGCTTTAAACTTTAACCTGAGTTCGATCGAATGCGTCTACCAAAGCAGATAGCCCGGCGTCCGCCGTCCACTTAACCGCGACCAGGGCTTCCAATGCCTTTCTTGTGTTGTTTACGTGAGTTCCGATCAAAGTTTTACGTAGACTGAGTTTTGCAGAAGCTCCTTTGTAAGCCGCTACAGAAAGGTTGCGGGCATTTGATTCCCTTTGAGTCCAACTGTTCTTAAATATCTCTGAGGTTTGCTCTCAAAAGCAAAGTTTTCGTTTTAAAAATTCGTATCTCAGTGAGGTGCTTTCTAAGGAAAACAAGTTCACAAATAAATAAATCCTTTGGCTGAGTTGGAGTCCGCGTTGTGAACGGCCTCCAAGCCTGAGCCCCGAGGAGACCGAGCCCCCGGCGCGAACCTGATTCCTGCCGTGTGTGTGTTTCTTATATTTGCAATTACCTGGGCGACCGTGTGAATTTCCTTGGACAATAGTTGACCCCCACGGACCGGCTTTTCCCGCCAATCCGCAGCAGCGGGGACAGGGTGCGCTGGCCCCGGCACGGCTGAGACAGAGGTGAGCGGCGGGACGCAGACCAACCCCACAACGTGCGAGTTCTCAGGCTCGAGAAAGGACAAGGCGTTCTACCCTCCAGATTCCCAATCAGTTTTGAACATTGCTTAAAACAAAGGTGGGGGCAGGGAGGTCATTGTTTGCTCTTTTGCAGGGTCACAAGTCGTTTTCTGGTTTTTTAGACTGGTCTTGTTTCTCTTGTCAGTTAACAGAGAAATAAAACAAAACTGTTTGACCCGTGGAGTTTATTCAGACAGAATGCCAGGTTGCCTGACTGTTGCAGTTTGCAGTTTTCCCAACGCATCGGCTTTGGCCTTGGGGACAACACCCCCGGGGCCCCGGGGAGCGGCACGTTTTCAAAGCCACCCCCCAGGGACCCGAGGCCCGGCGCTCTGAGCTTCCTCTGAGCGCCCCAGCTGGTCCGGGAAGGCCGGGGGGATTAGGGGGGGCGCAGAGGAAGAAGTGCACCCCAAGAGCTGGCGATGGCTCCCACAGTGCTTCAGGTAGACGGTCATGCTCTTAGAAGTTTTCTCCGTGTTTCCTTTCCTTTCTTTTTTTCCATTTCTTTTCCTAACGCCTCTCTCTTTTTGGTGGATTTGCTAATCTGGAACGAAATCGTTTCTCTCGGGACTGTCGAGACCCAAGGAGCGGCCCCTCCGGAGCGAGCCTGCCTCCGCGAGCGGCCCTCCTCACCCTCGGAGGGGGGCGGGGTGGCTCCGGGCGCGGCCTGTCCCCAGGGCTGATTTATTTGGGCCGCGCGCGCCACCCCGCTCCTCGCGACTCGAATCCAGCCCGAACCCGGCCGCCAATAGGGCAGGGGGCGGGGGCCTGGCGGCCAAACTGGAAGGGTGTCTGGGAGCCCAGTTGTGCGCCGCTTCCGGACGAGCCGCGAGACCCCGACGAGGACCCGCGTCTTCCGAGGATCCGCCTTTACGCCCGCAAACTTAAGCTCATCCTCTTACCATTTCACCAAGCTCCTGGGTGCTCCAGCGACGTTTCAGGAAGGAAAAGAATACATACGATTTCTGACTTTAAAGCATAGGTTTTAACTTGAGAGGGGTTTTCTTGTTGTTGTTGTTGTTGTTGTTGTTGTTGTTTTTAACCAGATTTACGGGGCCTTCTCGCTTGTACCATATTTCTTCCCGTCCCGGGGACGCTTTGGCCAAAGGACACTGGGTCACCTCGGCGTCCTCCACCCCCGCCAGCGCCCGGGCCCACTAGCCGGGTCGGGGCGGCGCGTTCTCCGATTCAACTCGGTGGCTGTCGCTCCGACGCAGGCCATCGCCCAGAACCCTGACAGTGGTTGGAGGGAAGGGGGGGCGTTGTCGTTATTTTGTTTTTTAATTCTCGAAAATCCCAAAATACTCCTTAGAAATGTCAGGTGGTGACGGCGGAAGCGCGGGACGTGCGCAGCCTAGAGGTCGCCCCAACCGCGTGCCCCGGCTCCCCGCCCCCTGCCCGCCGCTGGTCCCCGGACTCAGGAAGGCGCAGCGCCCACGCCGGACCCCGGGCGGCCGCGATCGCGGCCCCGCAGCCCCGCGCCGACGCCGCGCGCCGCCGGCGGCCGCCAGCGCGGCGCGGAGGTGGGCTCGCGGCGGCGGCGCGCGAAAGGTCACCGCGGTGGCATTCCTCTCCGCGCGCTGTTTACGTGACTTAATGTACTTCATCCGCCGCGGGTAAGTTAGGGCCGCGATAAGGGGGCGGCCGGAGGAGGGTCGCTGTAAAAGCCCCACGCTGGGCGCCTTCCAGCCCTCCCCTCATCCATTAACCTTTTTACTTTCTTCTTCCCTCTCTCTTTTAAAGCTTGTTATCTAGGCCACCCAATGACCGACGAAAGATTTTCCCTCCCTGCTTCTCCCAAGGCCGCTTTAAACCAAATAAATTTAGCTATTAAGGGCCAAGATGTCTGACAAAAGATCGAAAGGTGTCTTTCCGTGATCGCTTAAAGAAGCGAAGGAGAAGCTTGTGGCTCTCGGATCCCGATAAGACATTCCACACCGGCGCCGGCCTCCCTCCCCGAGGCCTGCTTGCGTCCCGACACCCTGAGAACCCCACTTGGTGGCCCCGATCTCGGATGGCCGCCAAGTGGGGAGTGCCAAGCCCTGGGGTCCCGGGAGCCGGGGACTCCAGGCCGGAGCTGGACTCCCCAAACAGCCCCCCCTGCACTAGGCAGAAAAACTAAACCGAACTCAGTGGGACCCAAATTACCTCCCATTTGGATTATTTTCTGATACTGAATAATACTGCGAAGCCAAACCACTCCTAACCTCGCGCCCCGCTCCCCGCGGTTTGCCGAGCGAGGGGCAGTGTTACTTCCCATCTCTGGTCGTCCGGAGCAGACCTTTTGAACCCCAGTCAGAACGTGGTGGGTGGAAGGAACTCGGCGTCGGGATCATACAGAGGCTCATGGGGAGGGTGTGGACCCGCAGAATAACAGTGTCGCGGTTGGAGGCAGCCGTCCAAATACTCAGCCATCCTCAGGTTGAGTTTGGTTATGAAGTGTGGTATTTATTATTAGTACTATGAATTACTACGGGCTTCACTACATAAAGCCTCGGGCTGCCAGCTGGGCTGAGGCCCTGACCCTGGAGTAATCCCTTCCCTTGCACCAAAGGTGAAGCAAAAGATAATCCAGTTTCCTGATCCAGGACTGAGAAGTGGGCTTGGGGAGTCAGATGCCACGTTTTCGGTTTCCTGCACAGAGCTGCTTCTTCTCCCCTTAAGTAGATGGAGAATCCTCCATACTCCAGGCCCACTTAAGCCTTTTCTACCACTTTGAAATACGGCAGGATAAGAAACTGGGGGTAACAGATGAGACCACTCTTGGCTTCACTGCTGTGGGGCTTCTTCCCACATCTTCTGCCTTTCCCATCTGTTCTTCTCTGGCAGCATCAGAGACAGGACTCTGAATTCCAAAAGGCAATCCAGTATCTTCAGTGTCTGTCTATCCTCTCATGCTGGGCCCCAGAAGTTAAAAATGTCTTTCTTCTCACTTCTCCCTCCAAATAAGGTGAAGTCCCAAATCATTCACCTTATCTAATCCTAACCTCTTACCCAGCCTCTGGAGGTGAGAAAAATCAGAGCATCAGAGGGAAAGGGACCATTTATGCTCTCAAGAAAGTGAGAGAGATGCAGAAATTTCCATCCCACTAGACAGGCAAAACCTGGGCTTTCTCTTGGCTTTGCAGGTATCACTAAGTGTTTAGGCAATGCCCATTCCAGGGTCAGGGTGCAGATGCCACTGCCCCAGAGCTGGCTCAGCTCAGAGACCTTTGTGACTGGTTTCCTAGTGGGGCAGGGGGCATTGGGGAAGCAGAAGAAATGAGATGATAGGCTTTTGGAGATTTGCTAAGCGACTAATGTCCTCCTTGAATCAATTAAAGAAAAAAAGTGCCCCAGAAATTAAAAAAAAAAAATTTACTGCGTTTGCCACCCAGAAATATGACCTCTCCAGCTGTGTTGCAAATATGCAGAGAATTAGGACCAAAAGGCTGTCTGCTCACATGCAGTCCTCCAGTTTCCTGCACTTGCCCGACAGTACTGAGTATGCACTGCACAAAGAAGAACTAGAAGAGGTAGCTACTAGTTTTGAAGTGTTTACAGTCTAGAAGGTTTGCCGTTCTGTAGAGCCGGTTAGGCAAAGTACCACAGACAACTTTCAAGATGGAGGGAGATGTCTGAGTCTTTTTTCTTTCTCTAGGAAAGTACCCATGCTCGGATTTTCCTCTAGGCTTCACAATGAGCTTATTAAAAGGGGAGGGTGGTGTTCTAGCTCAAACACTAGGGAATTCCTAGGAGCCCAGACTCTGGGCCAGCCTTCCTGGGTTTGAATCATGACCCCACCCCTTCTTAGCTGAGTGACCAAGACAAATTGCCTAACCTCTCTGCTTCAGTTTCCTCATCTTTAAAATGGGATTGATAAAAGTACCTCCCTTACAGGATCATTGAGAGGATTAAAAGATGTCTTACGTATCAAGGGCTAAGAGTACCCAGCATATCGTAAGCACTGTGTAAGCATGAACCGTTTCTACCAATATCTATATTGTAACAGACTCACACCTACTACATCAGATTTCAGTTTTTTGGGAGACACACCTATCCCCCAGAGCTCAATTAACTCCCAGGAAAGAACTTCTTTGAGCACTCATTCAACTTTGAGACCTGCCATTCACCAGAGGTCTTGGGCTTTTTCTATGTACCAGCAGTGAGGACTTTATTTATCGCATTATGGTAGGAAAGGGTGATGGGGGAGACAAGCGTAGGTCTACTTTTTTTGGTTCCTTTGAAGAGGAAAAATTCCTTGTCCCCCTTGCAAATGCCAGCAGCAGACTACAGGACAGAGATAATAATCTTAAGGCTTGTCCTCTGCTCCGAGAAAAGAACTCCAGTCCTCAGAAGCAGCCCCCTCCCTGGAAGCTTCTTTCTGGCAGGAGATAGGAGTGAATTAACAGATGGGGCCATGAAGGAGGGCAACCTTGAGGACTGGTGTTAGATATAAGGGAGAAAAAAGAATTAATTAAATTGACCTGGTCATCTAAATACTCTCATGCTTTTTGCCTTTCAATTTGGTATTGCTGTTTATGCAGGAGACTTATTCTACATCAATCACATTTTGTTAAGGAATAAAATAAATAAATAAATAAAGATCTGTGAGAAGCTAGGGGACCCAACATTGACAGAGGAAAATCTAGACCGTTCCAGGCTTTTTCCAATTGATTTTCTTTCTTTCTGTTTTTCTTTTTCTTATAGCATCCCATCTTCTAAAACAAGATCTAAACTGCAATAACGAAAACTTTAAAAAAAATCCATGGGACATAACAAAGAATACTGTTCTCTAGATAAAATGATGGGGAAAGAGCTTTGTTTTTCAGGAGGCAAAGTCTGGAGGGAACATAAAAGTCTCCCACACTGTGCAGGTTTCCAGCCACGTTTGTGCCCAGAGCCTGTTTTTCTCTTTCTCTGACAGTCGTGATCTTCTCTCCACTTGATTTACTGAGTGCTGTCATTTCTCTGCTCTTTACTTTCACAATCACACATTCAAACCTGATAAAGTTCAAGACCCTGAATACTTGCAGCTTTCCCAGATTTACAGTCCTGTTGCCCCCCACCCCAGCCAGTGGTCCCCCGGCTGATTGAATCCTCACGGACAAAAGCCATGGGGGATCAGTAGAAAGCCAGCGGGTCCACGAGGGCTGGATCTCCAGAGAACGACATCCCCCTAAATGTCAACTCTGTTAGTCAAAGCGAACCTTGGTAGCTTCCTCCCCCTAAAGAGTGATGTCCACATTCTCTCATTTTAGTTCCAACTTCCGGTTTGTAACCTGCCTGTGGGCAGGGACAGGAATGGTAACTTGCAGATTTTACAGTTGGTGAGAATTGGATGTAAAATCCTGGTCAGCTTACATGATTTTCCTGGATCTACTAAACAGCCTTGCGATCGAGGGCAAGACACTCAACCTCTCAGTGCCTCAGCTGCTCCATCCATAAAATGGTAGAAATATTACTTTCTACAGACATTCATCACAAACGAATGACTTGAGTCCTCCTCCTTGTGTGTAGCTCTGTCAGGGCCCCAGTAAGACCACTAACACCTGTCTGATCTGGCTGTTTGGACTCTCCCAGGTTAAATACAAACCTACAAGTTAACCTAAATACTATACCAATGGGCTAAACAAAAGGAATGATTCATCTCCAAAGACTGATCAGTTAAATTAGGCTCAAGTTTTCAAACCGCTGAAATGTCTTATGATGGAAGATGCTATCTAAATAATCTATTCTTTGCCTATAAATATGTCATAAGTCAACTAAATCACAGAACAGTGACAAAAAGCAATCAGTGACCATGAATGTCCTTATTTCCAATATGGTGACTATATGGGGACTTAATATTTATGACATAAGTAATTATTTTACATGATTTAATGTTTTCATTTATCTTGAACTATCAGAATTTTCTGAGTAAGGTAAGCAGAGATTTAAGCAGGTTTTTTTTTTTTAAATCACGGTTCCAAATCCATGAATTAAAAAGGTGTGATTTTTCCCTCCTTTTTTTTTCATATTCTAGAAAGCTAAACTGTCATCATATCTAAGAGGAAAATTGTATTCACCTGTTAGGAAAGAAGCTGAATTATTGTCTACGTTCTTCAGAAGGCATATTTTTAACTTAACCAATCAGGAGACACCGATTAGAGTATATTACGATGTTGCTTTTTTCCTGACCATAACAATGTTTACTTCTACAGAGGTGAATAAAAATAGAAACTTGACTTAGTGGATATCAAATAACTTTTTCTGGCTACTCCTGAGCTAGGTGACTACTCTGTTTATAATCCCACAAATTAGAGACGTGCAATTATCCAACAGAAACAGTGGGAATATTACACCATTTTTTAAAAGACTGACTACCACATAGCGGGTGCCCAGCCAGCTCTAGCCAAAAACCACAGTGTGGATCCACAAAAAAAAGCTGTCAGCCTTTGCATTTCAAAGGCACCTTTCTGTAGAGAGCTGGGCTTGCTCTGGGCAGAAGTGAAAAACACTCGGTGAATAGAAAAGGGCCTACCCAGTGGTTGAGCTGGTGGGCCGGCAGCAGAATCCGTCCACACCTCAGCACTATGGCTAGATTAAGCTCCTGCGTGGAGGTTGAGAGCTGGGGGTCTGGGTTCGAATCCCAGCTCTGCAGCTCACTCTCTGGGCCCTTATGCAAGCTACTTAATCCCTCTAACTTGTCATTTTCCTCATCTGTAAAAAAAAGGGGTGGTAAGGATAGTAGCCTCCTCAACGAGTTTTGATGAAGTCTCAATGAGTTAATATTTATTAAATGCTTAGAAGAGTGTCTGGCTCAACATGCAGACTACTTGAACCATTTGATAAACAAGGAAAAACACAAACTTCTATTTCAGGCTGCCTTCCTAGAGGAAGAGAGATGAGGGGGGAAGGGAGGACGCCCCAAGTCCTCAAAAAAGTTAAGTAGGAAGGCAATCAAAGGCATAAAGAAAAGATATGAGAAGAAACATTTAAGAATGTCAGATATTTCCTACTGGGGATTATTTAAGGTCATAAACTCACCCTTTCTGTGTATAAAACCTTCCAACATGCTGTCTTTACAATGACAAATGTGCCAATATCTTGATCAGTGAATGGAGTCATGAGCTCTTACCCAGCATATCGTGTTTATATCAGAGGCAAAAGGGAAGGTTGCAGAGGCAATAAAACTCTCAGGGTGCAAATATTTTAACAGCTAACACATGTAAGAAGTTCTTCTTTCTGGCACATTTCTTCTTTCTGGCACATTTCTTCTTCTTCTTTTCTCACTTGAGGCAGCCCTGCATGATGGCTAGAACTTGGCCCTGGGGTTGCAGCACCGATTCTGTCCTCGTGAGCTCCCCAAGTGTCCACAGTCACAACTGGTATGACTCTAATGGCCATGAGATCCATCCTAAAACCAACGAAGGCTAACACGTGTTTCTCCACCACACAATGGCCCTCTTCTTTCTCCACTCACCCCACCACATTCTCACGATTATGGCTGCCTTCTTGATGCCCAGGCAGCACTGTGGTCATTGGGACGTGAGGTGGGTCATAGGTGGGTCATCTTTACTGCGTCCCTGTGCTCCTCTGGTCTGCGACACCTCGGGGCTCGGATCACGTCTTGCTCATCTTTGTATCCTCGTGGACACACGCAGTGTCTAGCCAGACTCTTGAGTGTGAACATTTTGAAAGTTTTAAGATACCACGCTCCAAGCCCAAAGCATGAGTTCCAACATTATTAATATCAGACTTTTCTACACTAGAGATAATTATCTCTTTATTTGAAGTTTTAAATTTCACTCTTTTCTCCTACATCCTCCTAAATAGAATTCTCAACCAGAAGGTTTGAACTGTCGACTTTTGACGGGATTCTATATTGGATAGTGTTTATTATCAAGTGATATCTTTATGAGCCACTTTCTGATCCAATAACCCTAATACAAACAAAACCTGACTGTAGCCTGTGGAAATTCGCTAATCCCAAGTACTGTATAGTTGGTCCTTAAAGGAGCTATTGTGAGGCTATTATTGCAGCAGACATGTTCTTTTACTTCCCAGACTCTGTCTCAGTTTTTATGGACTTTATATTTCACTACATTCTACTACTTCCAACTTCAAAATACTTTCCACATTTTTCTCTCTTAATTCAGCCACTTGAGAACATTATATTGTCTGTGTTCAGAATTCTATATTGGCCAATAATCTATTAAGCCAATTAGAAAGAGCACTTTAAAAGAAGAATCAATGGCAAACAGTCAACAGCATCTCCAGCACCATGAATACAAAGCGGAGGTGTAAATTCCATTTTGAGTTCTGGCCACATAGTCCTCTTTTGTTTCCATCATTCTAACGTTAAGGAACAGATGTCAGTCTTGAGAGCAACTGCCTTTTGCCAGTAGGTATAACAAAGGAACAGATTTATAACTGGCACCTACCAAAAATACAATAGGATAAGGTAACACCAAAAAAAGTTAAACAGCACGAGAGAAACAAGGTCCCTTCTGAAGGATGCATTTGAGTACAATGTCAAGTTCCTTTCACTTACATTTTCCACTGTGTGGTCTGGGCAGTGCAGATTGCTTTTCAGCTGTGGGGACTCGCCTGGTGTGAGAGTGGGTGCCCTATCTGGAGAAAACCAGCCATCAACTGCACCACGGTCCTCCCTCCCTGGAAGCACCCAGATACATGGGAAACAGGGCAAGACATGCTAAGGACATGAAGTTCAAACATTCTCACACAACACCACAAAATATAGAGCACCTTACAAGAATACCGTCGATAAAGTTCCTGCCCTACAGGATCCTTTTTTAAAGAGTTGTCACCATAAGATATCCTACCTAATTAGAAGCACCCCAATGAGATTCATAGCACAGTCCCAGACCCACATCAGATCAACTATACTTCTTCTGTAACCATCAGGAGCAAACATCAGTATCATATTTTCTCTTATTTGCTTCATCTCTCACACTGAGGCAGGGACTGTGGGCTGACCGTGAGGAAGAGGCAAAAAAAGAATTGTCTCTCTCTTCCTCCCTCCATGTACCAAACCAGGGGTTCACTGCATCCGTATTAGTTCTGGACATAAACCTAAGGAACTCATTCAAGAAAAGCAGCATCCAAGCAGCTATTCTTTTGCCTACGGAACAACTGCAGGGCCACACACAGGGGTCCTGTTGAGACTTCTTTGTAGGTGACCAAACAATGAGCAACAACAGGGCAGAGAACGGGGATTGATGTGGAGGAAAGAGCTGTTCCAGTCCACACCCTCTGAACCTCAAGAAGGAAAATGAGATCTATTGAATCGAGATATATAGGGAAAGTCCAAGGCAACGCCATGAAATACGTCAGATTATCTTTCAAAGGTCTCTTGTTCCCCTACCCAGTGCTGTGTAGCCAACAGGGACTGTCATCAATTACCTCACATTCAATCCTTCCCTTCTTCCCTTTCCCAACAGCCCGCCCCAAACAAGTAGACACCAGGCTGATCTAAGTAAGGCTACTGGGAGTTCATGGGCTAATAACCAGGCCATCAGAGGTGATACACTCTTGTTTCAGCGGAGACTTTGTATAGTATGGTTTCTAAAAGGCGTGATTGGTGGAATTTCAGACTCCTTGGCAGTCTTGTGGGAGAGATTTTGGGGGAAGAGTCTCTTAGTAGCATTTAATTCAGGTAGGCCATCACCTGCCCCACCTATATGTGAAGTAAGTTTTACCCAATCACGATTCCAAGCATGCATCCTTTCATTTCAAGGCACTCTCTCTGCTTACTTGACCACTTGTTTTTCAATCTACAACTTAAGTGTTGAGCCCAAAGTATTACGAACCGTTGCATTTTTGTGTTGAAACCATCTAAAGATGACAGATATCTCTGCTCTTAGAAAAAGTCCCTGCTTTGACTAACCCATGGGTAGAGAAGGAGAAAATTACTATTTGCTTTTGCTTAGAAATATGAGCCTGTTTGGATCTCTCAAGTTTCCATAAATCTGACAACTCAAAAAATGAGTTTGCTGTAGGAAATGAGGTATATAAGTATTTAGAGGCAAGATGTGAGCACTATGCTAGAATTTCAAAAATGGTTAAAACAATGAGGGCAAATCCTCAACTGCTGTGAAAACAAACAAGATACAGCTTGCTGAACGGCAAACGAACAATTGGCAGATGCCATATTATTCA
This sequence comes from Eschrichtius robustus, assembly GCF_028021215.1. Classification (NCBI taxonomy): domain Eukaryota; kingdom Metazoa; phylum Chordata; class Mammalia; order Artiodactyla; family Eschrichtiidae; genus Eschrichtius; species Eschrichtius robustus. The sequence goes on along the minus strand of NC_090837.1, from coordinate 39,417,012 downwards.
AGAATGCTGCCCTGTTACAAGAGCTCACTTTTACTTACTTTCTCACCCTTGTGAGAAACCTGAGACCCAGATGATCCCCAAAAGTTCATTTGTAAGTTGCTTCCAAGAAGTTGGAGCAGATTTTCTTGTAGAGATAATGTGATAAATGATGGTTAGAGCCCAAAATACCACCCCTCCCCTCATCATTATACAGTATTGTATACGTGAACATTGTTTTCTAGTATTGTTCACTGCAAGTATATACCATTTAATCTACATTCCTGGTTAATATGAGTAATTGACTGCCATTCATAACATGTCAGAAGGAAGATACAGCCCCTAGAGATGGACCATATGATGCCTAGATACGAGACACCCCCAACCCTCTGTAAAGGTCCCAAGACGCAGAAACTCTTCTCTAACTGGATTGAGCAGTGAGAACGGTCATGTGTTGATGTAACTGAAGTTCAGAGTCAGTTTAATCCAGGAGCTCCTGCCCCATTTCTCTGCCACTCCCCCCATATGTGTCTCTCCCATTTGTTGACTTCATCTTGAGGTCACTTCTCTCAGGTGGCAAAAGGACTTCTTCTGGCATCCAGCAGAAGAGGAAGAAAACCCTGGTCACAGGATTCTAAGCAGGAGTCCTGAAATTCACTTTGATTGGCCCTGTAAGTCATATGCAACCCTGAACCACTGACCTTAGCTTGGGAATGGAATGGGCTGATTGGGTTAAGCCGATCAAGAGTTAAGGTTGAGATCATCTCCCCTCAAAGTACACGGGTGATGATGTAAACTACAATGAAAATGTGGGCCCACTGAGCTGGATGAAGGGGAGAAATGGATAGATAACCAACAATACCCACTAAACCATCTTTCCCTGTTGACCGCAGCCCCTGCCACTGAAGGAACGTGTTATATGGCATGGTGGAGCTAAGGAAGCTAGATTAGCAGGGGCAGGCACACAAGTGTGGGGATCAGAGGAAGGAAATGGAAATGTTCTGCTCTGTTCACTCCATCCTTGAGTACCCTCTACCCCCATCCTCTAGGAGCCCCATAGATCCCCACTCTGTCTCAGATCCCAGCTACTAGACCTTCAATCCACCTTAGAACTTTAGGACCTACCACCACCACTAAAAAGGAAAATATCAACAGAAAAATATATCTTTTCCTGCATCATTTAAAAGTGGCTACATGTCTTCCATCTCCCTCTTCATTCCACTTCCTTGTCGAAGGGAAACTCAAGGGCCCTAGGAATTCGACTCATGCTTTCTCCCCTGACAAAGTGGCTCTGGTACCCACTGACTTCCCAGCATGCTTTGAGATGAAACTGTGGTGGCTTTGAATCTACTCTTTAATCATCTGTCTGTAGTCAATCACTCACTAAAAACTGCAAGTTCAACCATGAGGCTGTCTAAAGAAATGTACAAGGAAAGTGGGATTAATACTGCTTTCCCAACTCAACCTCATATTAATAAAACTACATATACCCAACTTTTGGCAGGGTATCCTCTTTCTGAATAACACTGGGTACAGTGTTCATCCCTGAGCCATGAAGCTATAAAGTATAATAAACAGGCTTGTGATTGGAAAATAGGCTGGAATTAGATTCACGACAATCAATGAAAACACAGAAGTAATATAAAGAAAGGGTCAATTACTCAGGCTTCTCAGCAAAATTGCCCCACATAAAGATTGATTTCAATCTCACTCCCACTGTACTCCAAAAATCCCGCTTTCTAAAATGGTGGTTTCCCACTGCAGGACTGGCTCAGAGCCCAGGCCTGTATCTCTAGAGCTTTCCCCAGAGTTCCAAGTAATGCAGCCTTTGCTTGACTGGAAGTGGAAGGCTGGAAATAAATTGTCCCATTAAGTGTTAAATGGAAAAGAGTTAAGCTGTTGTATTGCGATAATAATAATTTAGCTATTTGTAATAGCTCACGGTCATTTGAAATGCTGACTTAATAAAGAGATGGGCACGTGCTATATTTAGAAACTGACCATACCTGCCGTAGGTCCTGAGCAAAGCTGACACCTGCTCTGCAGTCTCGGAGGTGGAATATGCAGTCGCAGAAAAAGACAAGCCCCAGAATGGAATTTTCTTTCTGATAATGGCACATAACTTTTGAAAGATTTGGCTTTTATTATATATCATTTTTGAAAATGAGGTTTTTGTTTCCGAATGAAACAAATATATTCCTCAGAGTAAAAGTGAATTTTTTAAAAAGTATTCTCTCTTTTTGACTGATTCCTCTCCCAAATAGTTTCGCCTTTTCACTAGCAGGATTTTACCCTCTGTAAAGAGAAAATCGCTTTTAATTTGGGGCCATGAATACAAGGACAACAATCAGCACAACAATATTGGTTGTTTTGTGTTATTATCGCTCAATTTGGGGTGTCATTGCCCCTTCGCTTTATTGCACAAGCTTTTTTTAAAAGGGCGAACTCTCTCTCCTCCATTTGGGTTGCGGTTTCCAAGAATGTTTTCCAAATTATCCACTCCCCTGTGATTTACCCTTCGCAGGGGCCCAGAGTTAAGCCTGGAGGAAAAGGTTAGTTCACTCTCATCACACTGGAGGCTGTTTAAATGGAAAGGAGCTGTTTCGAAACCCTCATTTCTCAACTGTCAGCATTTAAAATATATGGGGCAGTCGCAAATGGACTTAAATGGACATAATCTTTTGGAAAGTAACGTGATAATCAGCTTTAATAGCCAGAGAGTTTATTGTGCAACACTGCAACACTCTTGCCAGTGGTGGCAAACTATAAAGAATTTCTACGACCCACAACAAGGAAATGGTTAAACATGGCACATCCACACAATGGACCATTCTATTGCCATTAAAAACATGTTTTTGAAGAATATTTAGTAAATGGGAAAATGTTCATCTTTATGGCCTAGTCATCTCTGTGGCTAGTGAGATAGGGAAGGCTTTATTTTCTCTTTCGTGTGTGCGTGAGTTTCTCTATTTTACATGTATCTATAATGAGCATGCCTTGTTTTTGAAATAAGAAAAAAAATTCCAGGAATTCAGGAAGGCTGAGGCTGGGTCCTCACCCTGGGTGTGAAGTCTGGCTGTCAGTGGGTCAGTGGATCAGGGAGCAGCAATATTTATCCAGAGCCTACTTTGTACCAGGCACAGGGATGAATACTGGGGATACAAAAATGACAGAAATAAAATTAAACAATGCCAATCAGCAGGAGTGGCTGGGCTGAGGCACTCGGAGTTCACGAGTCTTGATTATGTGAACAAATGTGGATGCTTGGTGTCCCCTTGGTCAACTCTAATTACTGGTACCCTAAGGATAAGAAGCTGGTGTAACAACAGCTGTCTTAGTAACTTTTTAAAATGCAAGATACCAGGACTTCCCTGGCAGTCCAGTGGTTAAGACTCCAAGCTCTCACTGCAAAGGACCCAAGAAGCCATGTGGTGAAGCAAAAAAAACCCCCAAAACTCCAAGATACCAATCACCAGAAAGTCCACCTAATCTAAAATTTCTTTCTCCTATATGCTATTTTTAGGAGAAAAAAATAAATGATAAGAAAACAAGGTAACATAGGAAGTGAATATTTTTTTAAAAATCCGCTCATCTCCTACCTCCTTTTTAATGGGACTGTGCAATAAGAGTTGCCTTTCATATTAATGTAAGATATTGTCTAATTTTTTTTCCAGCCAAATTTCATTCTCTTTTTATTTATAGTAACTTGACTAATCCTGCACATCTAAGGAGTGGCCTAAAATGTGTATTTGATTCTAAAGAATACTTTTCCTACATCTTTGTGTTTGGATTCTTTGAAGAGTGGGAATTCTGCTACATATAGAAATGTTTAGTTAACTAGAACCTCTTAACCATTCTGGATAAATGGAAGATTCTGTATTTAGAATGTCAGGTCATTGTGAAGAATTCAGCTTGAGATAAAAATAATTTTTGTGATTTATGTCTGCAAGAAGCTTCTGTTTAAATAACTATTGTTGCTTGCAAATAATAGATTGGATTACAATGGGTGAAAATTTACATAATAATTAGCCAAAAGAATGATAGTCTTATTGATAATAATTTTGTTCAAAAGCAACATCTTTTCTTGAAGACATATCATGTTATCAAATACAAATAGAAGTAATGTAATTTTTAGACAGTCCCAGAGAGGAACCAAAAAACTCCAGGCACTGCGGCTGTGTGATCTGGGGGGAGTATCAACCCTCTTCCGTTTCATTTGTCTCATCTGTAGAGTGGAAGTGGCAATGGCTACTTTCTTATTACTTTACAGCGATTATTTAAGGATAAATCACGTAGTAAAAAGTGCCTGTGATTCCTTCGCCGAACGATCTATAATTAGCTGAAACTCAGAAAATCAGGAGTCAGTGCAGATACATGAAGATGCCCCAACATCTCCAAGCCTTTGTCTGGGTACCTCCACCTTTGGCGGTCCCCAGGTGTTTGGATAACAAGAACAACAGAATAAGCAGTAGGTAAATATTCTCTTTTTTTTGCTTTAACAAAAGTATAATCTAGGGCTGTATAGGTAAAAAAAAAAAAATCTATAAAGCCTGCCCAAGGTAAATCACAGCTAATATTCATAGAAAGAATAATGAAAGTAGAAAATCACCATCTGGAAAACACCACAATAATTGGTTCAGGGATGAATCATCATCGAAAGCCAAAATTAGTTAGTGAAAGTATGATAAGAAACAAGATGTTTACATAGTCTCAAAGTACATCCCTACAATATTTACTAAGGAAAAAACAGTAACTTTATGGTGGAGAAAGCTGACAAAGACCACCTTAACTAGGTAATTAAAGTTATCATTCCTTGTAATGAGACAGATCTACATCACGTGCCTCCCCACATAGATGCTCTGAAAAGGACCCGACATCACTCTGGTGGTACCCAAAAATTCATGAGGAAATACAAGACCACTCAAATTGAGGGTCATTCTATTAAATAGTTGGCCAGTACTTTTCAAAAGTGTCAAAGTTGTGAACAACAAAGAAGGATTGAGAAAATGTTCTGGATTAAAGGAGATTAAGGAGATGCACACAGCTACTGCAACCTGTGATCCCTCATTGGATCTGAGACCAGCAACAAATGGTGAAAGTTGAATCAGGTCTGTAGATTTGATAAGAGTGATGCATCAAAGATAATTTTCCAATTCTGATCATTGTATTATGTAAAATGTTAACTTTGGGGGAATCTGGATGAAAGGTATATAGGAATTCTTTGTTCTAATTTGGTGTTTTTTTCTTTTTTCTTTCTTTTTTTTTTTTTTTTGGTACATCTGGAAAAAAAAACTGTCAAAGATAGGCAACTAGATAGAAATTTCTTAAAATTGTTTTTATGAAAGTGATACTCAGAGGAAATAAACAGAAATATGACTTGATGGGGACTTTCCTGATCGTCCAGGGGTTAAGACTCCAGGCTTCCATTGCAGGAGGCACAGGTTCCATCCTTGGTCAGGGAACTAAGATCCTGCATGCCATGTGGTGTGGCCAAAAAAAAAGAAAAAAGAAAGACGACTTGATATACCATGTCAGGGTGTCTCAAAAGGCCCCTCTTAAGAATTAGAGAGGGAGAAGATAACTTGAGAAGTCGTTTTCTTTTCCCTTTGCCAAACATAGAATCATAGAATCTCAGTACTGGAAGGAACCTTAGGGAGAATATTGATAAGGAAGAAACTAGCCACAACCTTAACATCCAACAATAGGGGAATCATTTATTATGCTTCACACACTCCATGGACTTCTGCAGCCATTAAAAGTTATCCTTATGAGAAATCATGTAGCAAAATGGGAACATGTTTGTACGAAAATTTTATTCCTTTAAAAATCAGGATGCAAATTATATGTACACTTTCTATATCCAATACCTAAAGTATACATACATGAAGAAAGGCAAAGGAAATACATGGTGAATTTGGTTAAGATGGTGGGATTGTGGGGAGAATTTTTTTCTTTTCCTATTTTCCAAATTTCCATTTGATATTTTAAATATCAAATGTTTTCAAATTTTAAAAAATCAGGGGCTTCCCTGGTGGTGCAGTGGTTAAGAATCTGCCTGCCAACACAGGGGACACGGGTTCGAGCCCTGGTCCGGGAAGATCCCACATGCCGCGGAGCAACTAAGCCCGTGTACCACAACTACTGTAGAGCCCGCAAGCCACAACTACTGAGCCCGAATGCCTAGAGCCCGTGCTCCGCAACAAGAGAAGCCACCATGGTGAGAAACCCGCGCACCACAACGAAGAGTAGCCCCCTCTCGCAGGAACTAGAGAAAGCCCGCGCGCAGCAACAAAGACCCAATGCAGCCAAAAATAAATAAGTAAAATAAATTTATTTTTAAAAAAAGAAAAAATGAAAGTTCTCCTAACTTTGAGCCAAAATTTATCCTCCTCTATGATAAATTCTAAATCTTCTTTCAAACGACTGCCTTGCCTACACCCACTCAGTCATAGATACTGGGGACTTTCACACACATGCCAACCTGACCCAGACACTGGGCCATTCCCATGGAGGCAACCAGCCTTCTTAAGCTCTTACTGCCCTGGATTTGATGTCAGATCTTTTATGTTTAGGAGATGAGTCCTGGGAAAGCCCGTGAGTGCAGCTTTAACATCGCTGAGTTTGCCCCAAATTCACTAGGCTTTATCTTGGTTCCCCTTTTTCACTTTCATTCCTCCGTGGGGTTGAAGTTTCACTCGCCTGCTTGGCTGTTACTCTGACATCCTGCCTGGTCCTTGCCAGTCCCCCTCCTCCTCTGGGAGCTGAGCTCTAGTCCCGTGTATTGGTTTGCTAGCGCTACTGTAATAAAGCACCACAGGCTGAGTGGCTTAAACAACAGAAATACGTTGTCTCACAGCTCTGGAGGCCAGAAGTCCAAGATCAAGGTGTCGGCAGGGTTGGGTCCTCCTGAGGGCTGTGATGGAGAGCTCTGGTCCAGGCCTCTCTCCCTGGCACCAAATTTCCACCTTTTCTTTTTGTCCTTCACATTGTCTTCCCTCTTCGTGTTTCTCTGTGTCCAAATTCCCCTCTTCTTAAAAAGACACTAGTCTTTGGATTAGGGCTCACCCTAATCCAATATGCCCTCATTTGAACTTGATTACATCTGCAAAGACCTTATTTCCAAATAAGGTCACATCCTGAGGTACTGAGGGTTGGACTTCTTTTTTTTTTTTTTAACACATTCTTTTTTTTTTTTTTTAATTTATTTTATTTTTGGCTGTGTTGGGTCTTCGTTGCTTTGCGCAGGCTTCCTCTAGTTGCAGAGAGCGGGGGCTACTCTTCGTTGTGGTGTGCGGGCTTCCCATTGTGGTGGTTTCTCTTGTTGCAGAGCACGGGCTCTAGGCACGTGAGCTTCAGTAGTTGTGGCACGTGGGCTTCAGTAGTTGTGGCTCGCGGGCTCTAGAGCACAGGCTCAGTAGGTGTGGCGCACGGGCTTAGTTGCTCCGCAGCATGTGGGATCTTCCCCGACCAGGGCTCGAACCCGTGTCCCCTGCATTGGCAGGCAGATTCTTAACCACTGGGCCCCCAGGGAAGCCCCGGGTTGGACTGCTGCATAAGAACTTGAGGTAGGGTGGGGAGGAGGACGCAGTTCAACCCATAACATCCCCAGGCACTGATGGACTATGGCTCTAAATGAGATTAGACCACCTGAGAGCATCAACATGCCTCTGGCCTGACACTTTCTAGATACTCTCTGACAGTGATTTTTTTTTTTGGCTGCACGGCTTGTGGGGTCTTAGTTCCCCAACCAGGGACCAAACCCACACCCTTGGCAGTGAAAGCTCAGAGTCCCAACCACTGGACCACCAGGGAATTCCCCGCTGATAATGAATTTTTTATCAGACCCCTTTTTAACAGACTCATGATCCTTGGCTACAGGGGGTTATTAATCTGGCTAGGGGGTTTTCCCCATGGGTGAGCTGCAAGTGTATCTGTGAAACTGTGTAACCCAGATTGGGACTTGAACCCACAGTCTTTTTTTTTTTTTTTTTTTTTAACCCACTTCTTTTTTTTTTTAATTTATTTATAGCTGTGTTGGGTCTTCGTTTCTGTGCGAGGGCTTTCTCTAGTTGCGGCAAGCGGGGCCACTCTTCATCGCGGTGCGCAGGCCTCTCACTATCGCGGCCTCTCTTGTTGCGGAGCACAGGCTCCAGACGCGCAGGCTCAGTAGTTGTGGCTCACGGGCCCAGTTGCTCCGCGGCATGTGGGATCCTCCCAGACCAGGGCTCGAACCCGTGTCCCCTGCATTGGCAGGCGGATTCTCAACCACTGCGCCACCAGGGAAGCCCAACCCACAGTCTTTTAACTGAGATCACACACCTGGTCTCAGGACTTAAGGAAGCTCAGGTTCTTAATGAAGCTCAGGTTCTTGATGCAGAAAGAATTCAGTGAGAGACAAAGTGATGGTAAGAAGTGGATTTATTTAGAGAGAAACACACTCCACAGACAGAGTATGGGCCATCTCAGAAGGCAAGAGTGGCCCCAGAGTATGGGGTTGTCAGTTTTTATAGAGGTGGGTAATGTCATAGGCTAATGAGTGGGAGGAGTATTCCAGCTATTTTGGGGAAGGGGTGGGGATTTCCAGAAATTGGGCAACCACCCACTTTTTGACCTTTATGGTCAGCCTTGGAACTGTCATGGCGCCTGTGGGTGTGTCATTTAGCTGATGTGTTACAATGAGCAATAGTGAGGCTCGAGGTCTGCCATCTTGGACCTATTTGGTTCTAATCCGTTTATGTCATGTCCTCGGGCTATGTCACTCTTTTAAAGGTTGTGCTCTGCCCCTTCCCCTCCTGTTTCATCTGCCCATTGTAAAGAATCTGTTTGTCTTGTCACATGAATTTTAGCATTACAGTTGTCAATGAAAAAAAAGGAAGTACTGTTTGATTTTCTATAGTCTCAGGTGTTGAGACTTTTAAATCTTTAAAATTTTTAAAAATTTTAAACCTTTATAAAAATATTTAATTTTTAGGGGCGGCTTCCCTGGTGGCACAGTGGTTAAGAATCCACCTGCCAGTGCAGGGGACACGGGTTTGAGCCCTGATCCGGGGAGATCCCACATGCCATGGAGCAACTAAGCCTGTGAGCCACAACTATTGATCCTGCGCTCTAGAGCCCGCATGCCACAACTACTGAGCCCACGAGCCACAACTACTGAGCCTGCACTCTAGGGCCCACGAGCCACAACTACTGAAGCCTGCACACCTAGAGCCCGTGCTCCACAAGAGAAGCCACCGCAATGAGAGGCCCGCTCTCCGCAACCAGAGAAAGCCCGCCCACAGCAACAAAGACCCAACACAGCCATAAATAAATTAATAAATTAATAAACAAACAAATAAATAGATAAATAAAAGAAATCAGGGTCAGATTTTCCATTAAAAATTTTGAAAGGATTTTATCTGAATGTTTTATACAAGTTTGCTATTTAATATTTTCCCTATTACCTTCTGGCCAAATGGTGTGTAGTAATTGCTTTAATGCTCTGATCCTCTCCTCCTAAATATTCATCTTTATGCACTTCCACTTAGTTCCTCTACAATACACACCAATCTCCTTCCCCACCTCATAAATATGCTTCTTTTGAATGGGCATAGATTTGATTTCATCACTGTATGTCAGTCTTTTTTCTTTTTTGAAAATAGTAATAGTTTCTTTATTTTACCAAAATTAGATCATATTATGTACATCTATTTGTAACTTACTTTGTTTATTTAATATGTTTTCATGTTCTTCTATGTAGATATACAAGGAGTTGTCTCATTTCTTTTTTTTATTAATCTTTTTTTAAATTTATTTTTTTATGTAAGTATAGTTGATTTACAATGTTGTGTTCATTTCTGCTGTACAGCAAAGTATGTATGTCAGTCTTGAGTCTACAAAGTTCCAATGAGATCACCTTGTTTACCCCTGGTGTTACAATCTCAAGTTTACTTTGCTTGTTACCTATGCCCTGTGTGTTTGTACATAGACATCTAAGGCCCTGAGTATTGTTTCTGGCCTCCTTCCCAACTGGTTTCTCATGTGAATCACCAGGCACCTCCCTGCTCCCTTATTCTTTCTGTATTATGCCTATTACTCTTTAGAGTAACTGGATTCACAGGCTTACCTGGGTGCTTTCCTCCCTTCCCTTACTTATTCTCTTTTCAAGCTCCATGGATAAATGATTATTTATCCAGTAAACTCCTGGGTTAATTATTATTTCCCAATTTTTTGAGATGTCCTCCCTCCCAGATCAAAAGTGCATCATTTTCATAACATAACTACCCAGAAATAAGATCCATAAATCCAAATACAATAAAACGAAACCATCTTCATGGCCTGCCACTCAAGTCTCAGACCTTCAAACTTACAAACGTCACTCGTAAGATACAAGATAAATAACCAATTGGGCTCCCAAGTCCTAACTTTTACAGTGTCTTAAAAATGCTTCCTTTCTTTGCTGACAAAGTCATTCGTTCCCACAGGAAGCAGAGTGATCATTTTTCGAAGTCCTAGGTATAACCTTCAAGCAACCAATCTCTTCCACTCACTTCAGCCAATTCATTATCCTGTTCATTCTTCCTCATAAGGGCTTCTTGGATCTGTCACATTTCTATCTCTACTGTATAGTCCCATTTGAAACATTGCACTGGTCTCCTTTACAGTTTAGTGTCCACTCTGCTATCAGAGTTAATGCCTGACGCTTCTCAAAAATTGTCAATAGCTCACATTACTACTGCACAGTGAAATTCATCATCTTTGACAATATGGACCCAGCCCTCTTTTCTGGCCTCATCCTACATTTTGTGCCAGTAATCTTGTGCAAAGTGAGCAATTTGCAATTCCCTGAATGTATCATGTGCTTCCATGCTTTGGGGCCTTTTCCCATCCGCTAGTTGCCTATTATTCCATCTTTCAAAACTCATTCAGGGAACCTTCTCTGATTCTCCTCCTTCCCCACACCTTGCCAAAGTTAATCTCTTCTTCCTCTAGTTCCTCTTTTAGCTCCGCCACTGTATGTCTGTTGTCTGGCAGACAAGGATTGCATCATAATCTTTTCTCCATCTTCCCCATACTTGACCCGGAGCCTGGCACATAACAATTGCTTGAATTGTTAAATTTCTCAGAATTTGTGAGCCAGTTGACTTTACTTTGGTTGCTTGAAATTAGCCATAGTGGGAGTATTTACACCATGGAAAACTCTGTGTTAGGACAACACTACAATAGGAATTTTTCTTTTTTTTTTTTTGGAAAGAGTTGCTTCTTTAACATTTACCAGCACACCACTGATTATACAAGTAATACAAGTAATTTTTGATTGAGTGCAATCAAAATCAATGATCCCCTTTAGTATCTTCCATACTTAATCCTAGTATCCTCCTCAGAACTAAACTGTTTGGTGTATATCTTCCAGACCCTTTTTCACATGTTTTATATATTGTAGCATTTGCTGCGTTTAAGTCTGCTGGCACATCGCCGCTCAGCCATGAAGCTTTCTCAGACTTCCCCTGCCGTCGGTGTTGTGACTTTCCTCTCATCTCCTTCAGCACCCACTACATCTTTTCTAACTTCTGTGTGCCTTGTGTTAGCAAGATTTTAAGCTGTTTGGAGAAAGGCATCATTAAATGCCTGTATTTTCCGCTGAACAGCCAACCCTCGTTAAAATGAGTAAGTTCTAGGGATCTAATGTAGAGCCCGGGGACTAGAGTTAACAATACTGTATTGTATACTTGAAAGTTGCTAAGAGAGAAGCTCTTAAGTGTTCTCGCCACATAAAAAGGCAGTTATATGAGATGATGGCATTAACTAACCTTATTGCAGTAATTATTTCGCAATACATATGTGTATCAAATCATCACGTTGAACACCTTAAACTTATACACTGCTATATGTCAAATTAATCTCAACAAAGCTGGAAAAAAATTAAAATAGAATAGAATAAAAAGAACAGACCCTCCAGAATGTCAGTGGTTTAATTCTTCAATCCCAAACTTGCTAGGAATCATCCAGTGCTGTCTGAATATAGCATTAGATATGAAAGTATGCAAACAATAGGCACTTTGGGGTTTTTTCCTTCATTTTTTTATATAAAGGACAACTTCCTTTTTCTGCACTGCAGTGCCTCAGTTAGGGAGTAAAACACAAGGGAGAGTACTGTGTTTTCATCAGTTAGCATGTCTTTAGTTAGGTAAGCTTTCCGTCTCTTCCTCTGTCACCCCACCAGCCTGGAGCCGCACAGTATAAGAAGGAACCACAGGCTCTCAGCAGAGATTCTCATGTTAAGTAGCCTTTCCCTGTGGATCTGGAGCTGCCATCTGCCTAGTAAATCTACTCTGCTGTGCCCGCAAAACACTGTGATACAGCTTGAGGGCCAAAGTGGGACCCCCCCCACCTTGGGTGGCACACTCAAATTTCAGATACAGAGAAGAGGTTGTATCCAATAAGTCCAGTGCCACTGAATTTCTTTATAACCCCAGAAGCAGAAAGAGTAAGGTTTCTTCCAGCAACCTCTGCCCCACTCTCTGCAACAGTACAATATAAAATTTAGATATCTGAGGAAAGGTGATAGAGGTCACAAATTTTCGTCCTTATGCGTTGTTTTCTTATGTGTTTCTCAAGTGTTAAATGAAAAAGTTAAAGCAAATAGGGATACGCATGGGAGGACTTAGTTGCCTTGATTGCAATATGAGAAAAGCAGTTAAATCTTCCCTAGAGATGAGAAATCACAGCTATGACTACCCTGTACCATCAATCATGTAAGAGTCATTTGGAAAAACTAGGAGATGCTGTTCTCCTTTGAAGGAGAAATGAGTCCTGCATCCTTTTAAAAGTCTTCTTACATTTCAAGTGTCATCCTTCACTTCTTTTCAAATAAGTAAGGAGGGTTCATTCCCTTGCATTCAAAACTTAGTTGTAACAACTTAGGGTAATTATACTACAAGGCTCACTTCTGATGGATTCCAGGAAATGGGAAGCAAGTTGTTTCTAGAGGACGGGGTCCCAAGATCTCGCTATGACCAGGGGTCCCCAAACTTGTGCATTACCAACACCAGGGCTGACTCATCAGCAGAGCAAGCCCAAGAAACTTCAGGCAGGATTCCTGGCATACCCCAGCCCTGGGAACCATTTTCTTTTTCTTTCCCAAAAAAGTAGAGGCAACCTCTTTACTAATTTCAGAAAGCATTTTGGGCTTAAAACTTTTAGAGTGGTCAGCTTCAGTATCTTCCAGAGCTGGCTCTACTCTGTGGATGGATCTTACACTGGTGCCTGGGCTTCTCTCTGCTCAGAATCACTTACTCCATCACTGAGATGCAGTTCCCCAAATCTTCCAGGCCTTGTCAAATTCCCATGACTTCAGCCATGCTGCTCTCTTTACCCGAAATATACTTCCCTGGAATACCACCATGATCAGGCCATATTAGAGTTTTTTTGTCTTATGCTCTACCTTGTCCCATACACCATGAGTAGCTTGAGCTCAAGCAACAGAACTCACTCATATTTGTTTACACAAAGGCTACCAGAGTGCCAAGCATACAGTGGATGCTCAATAAATGTCAACAGAACAAATCAGTGAGTCTAAATGAAGGATATCATGATGTCCCTTGTACTGTTCTTTCAACTTTTATATAGGCTTGAAATTTTTCAAGAAAAAAAGGTCGAGGAAAAAAGATGAATTCAAAGGGGTGGGGGGGTGGTCACTAAATTCGTGAGTCACGGTGCCTAGGACATTAAGTTTGATAAATTTAGTTCTTCCTAAAGAGCAGCAGTCCTTCCAGGATCTAAAAGCCTCTGAAACGTTCAAAGGTGGTTCTGTCTGGTGTGAGTGTGCATTGGAGTGGGCGGGAGCGGGATGGGCAGCAGCCACTGGGCAGGGGCATGATTATGGAGTAAAATATCTCAGCTTCCATCAGGGGAGGGGTCCCTTCCCAGTCTGGGGTCTGTCCAAGGAAGGCTTGAATAAGGACATTGTAAGTGGAGCAAAAATCTGAGATGCAGAACTCCAACCACTCCATCCCAAGGACCAACCTCTCTATACACTGCCACAGGTGCAGCAAGACCCGCCCCTGGGTAGTGGCCACCTTGCCTGGCTCCACAGGTCTCCACCTCGGGGATCACCTTCTCAGGTTCAGAGCCCTCAGCTACCAGGCTGTGCCTACTAATCTGAGTAGGTCAAGGTCACCTACAGCCTTGATCTGGCCATTCCACTACCACAACCCTGAACCTCCACTTCAGAGACTGGGAACACTTGTATTGTTTATCTCTTGAGAAATTAAGAATTCACAGTATCAAAAAAAAAAAAAAAAAAAGGAACTCACAGTATATCTTTGCTCACATCTTAGAAATCTTCAGCCCCAAACTCAACCTCCTCTTCTCTTTTACTTAATGTCAAACAGTGACATTGTCCTGGTGACCTGGCCTTCACAACATACCTGAGCCCTTCCGAATATAGCTCCCTCCTCTAATAGTGAGCTCTCTGGTCGATGTCAGTAGTAGCCACAGAAGAACACTTGAGAAATCAAAACACTTTCCCTGAGAATTCTTTCCTAGTGAAATGATTAGCTATCATCTATTGAGCTCTAATAGCCTCACGTTCGCTAAGCATTAATAATAATAGTATTAGATACGTATTGAGCACTTACTATGTGCCAAGGACCGGTTAGTGCTACCTTAATTTTCTCATTGAATTCTAACACAGATCCTTTCTGGTGAGTGTTATTGCTATCCTACACATAAGAAAACTGAGACATAGGGAAGTCAATAAGTGGTAGAACCAGAATTTGAAGCTGGTCATTGTTTCCAAAATCTGTGCCCTTCATGCATTATGCTAAAGTGTCTTTTCCTAAGTAACTTATTTTGAAGTGGAATGAGTAATTTTAGCTCTAAAAGTGTTGAGGGAATTCCCTGGCGGTCCAGTGGTTAGGACTTGGCGCTTTCTCACTTTCACTGCTGTCACCCAGGTTCAATCCCTGGTCGGCGGGGAACTAAGATCCCACATGCCACACAGCACAGCCAAAAAACAAAATAAACAAACCATCAAAAACAGTTTTCCTCTAAGGCTCTGGGCATAAGAATGTCTGAGGGGCTGTCAATAATGACTTTAGAATTAACATACCGAAACAATAAAATACTTTGGAATAAATTTAACTAAGGAGGTGAAAGATCTCTAAAAACTACAAGAAATTGATGAAAGAAATCAAAGACAAATAAATGAAAAGGTATCCCATGTTCATGAACTGGAAGAATTAACATGGTTAAAATGTCAATACTACCAAAAGCCCTTTACAGATTCAATGCAATACCCATCAATATTCCAAAGGCATTTTTTACAGAGGTAGAAAAAACACTCCTAAAATTTATATGGAACCATGAAAGACTCTGAATAGCCAAAGAAATCTTGAAAAAGAAGAGCAGAGCAGGAAACACCACATTTCCTGATTTCAAGCTATACTATAAAGCTATAATCATCAAAACAGTATTGTACTCACATAAAACAAATAGACAAATGGAACAGAATCAAGAGCCCAGAAACAAACCCAAGCATACACAGTCAACTACTATTTGACAAGGAAGTCAAGAATACTCAATGGAGAGAAGACAGTTTTTTTCAATAAACTGTGCTAAGTGAATATTCACAGGTAAAAAAATAAAAGTGAACCCATATCTTACACCACTCACAGAAATTAACTCAAAATAGATTAAAGACTTAAGTGTTAGACTTCAAATCATGTAATTCCTAGAAGAAAACATAGGAATAAAGCTCCTTTACATGGGTGTTGGCAATCATTTTTTGATATGACACCTAAAGCACAATCAACAAAATAAACAATAAATAAGTGGTACTACATCAAACTAAAAAGCTTCTGCACAGCAAAAGAAACCATCAACAAAGTGAAACAAAAACCTGTGGAATGGGAAAAAAATGCAAGCCATCTATCAGATAAGAGGCTAATATCCAAAATCTCATACAACTCAGTAGCAAAAAAAAAGATGAATGACCCAATTTTAAAAATGGGCAAAGGACCTGAATAGACATTTCTCCAAAGAAGATATACAAAAGGCCAATAGATCCATGAGAAGATGCTCAACACCACTAGTCATTAAGAAAATGCAAATTAAAACCACAATGAGATATCACCTCACACCTGTTAGAATGGCCATCATCAAAGGACAAAAGATAATAAATGCTGGTGTGGATGTGGAGAAAAGGGAACACTTGTGCACTGTTGGTGGGATTGTAAGTTGGTGTAGTCACTATGGAAAACAGTGTGGAGGATCCTCAAGAAATTAAAAATAGAACAACCATATAATCCAGCAATTCCACTTTTGGGAATATATCTAAAGGAAACAAAAATACCAACTTGAAAATATATCTGTACCCCCATGTTCATTGCAGCATTATTTATAATAGCCAAGACATGGAAACAACCTAAATGCCCATCAGTGGATGAATGAATAAAATAGTTGGGTATATAATAGGAAATTCTATCATTTACAAAGAACTGTGCCAATTTACACTCTTATTAGAAGTATATGAGAGTTCCAGTTGCTCCGCATCCTAACCAACACTTGATATTATCAGTCACTTTAACTTTTGTCATTCTGGTAGGTGTGTAGGAGTATATTACTGTGGTTTTAATTTGTATATCCCTTATGATTAATGATGTTGGATACTTTTTTATATGTTCATTGGACATTTGAATATCGTTTTTTAGACATGTACCCATTCAAGTCTTTTGCCCATTTTTTATTGGGTTGTCTTTTTCTTATTAATTTGTAGAAACTTTTCAATACTCTGGATATGAGTCCTTTGTCAGACACTTTTATTGCAAATATCTTTTCCCAAGAATGTCTGTGTCTTGCCTTCTCACTCTCTATATATTATGTCTAGGTTGAATTTTTAGAAAATCATTATATGGAGAAAAGATAGCACAAATAACCTCAAAACACCATTTTAGATCTTTTGATTGGTGGAAATATATGTGACTCTTTTCTTCTTATTTTCACTTCTTAATATTTTCCTAAACTTTTATTTCTCATTATAAATAATAACATTTCTATTTTAAAGCTAATGATATTAGACTCTAATGATGAAATCATGAAATGCTAATGATGATGATAAAGATAAAATAGAAAGAAAAAAAATCCAGGAAACAAATTTGATTTTACCATTTGAAATGAAGAAGGAGTTTCTCATCTTATTATTAGAAAACAAAAATTTAAATAGAGGATTCCTAAAGTCTACTGGAAAGCCCTCAGGAGATAACACTGTGAATGGAAGAGAGAGTCTCCAAGGCAAAGCAATACTTGTCTAAGCTCCTCAGCTTTCTCCATTTTCCTTGGGCCATCACTCACCTGCCATGACATCCAGATGCTTCAGCAAGCCCAGGAGTCACTGTTTCCTTCTTGGGACCAATAGGACTAAAGCCAGTGGCGGATAGATAGAGGGGCAGGTTGGTGGCTGAGAGTCCTCCTGGTCAAACTTGAAACAGCCAGTCAGGACACTGGATGAACCTATTACTTATCTTGATGTATTAGAGCTTTTGGCTGAACATGAGACCATGAGTTTGAAAGAATTTAAAGCAACATCTACTTTAAGTTTTCTTTCCTTAGAAGATCCAATTTTTGAGGAGGAAAGCAGTGGAAATGAGAACTATTTGGATGTGTGGTGAGACACTGTTCCTTTAGAATTGGTTTTTAATCATGCTAATCTCACCCATTTGTGCTTGGACACAAGGCACAGCTTCCTTCCTTTGCCATTCCTAAAGGGTATTTTTATTTCTTCTTTTGAATGGAGTTGTTTTATGGGGATACAATTACTTTCCTACATTACTTCATAAGTCTGAGAAATACACTTGCCCTAGAAAGTCTTTTTTTTTTTTTTTTTTTAATATGACATGGAACCTGGAATATTTGGAACATGGAATATTTTTTTTTAATAAATTTTTATTTATTTATTTTTGGCTGCGTTGGGTCTTCGTTGCTGCGCACAGGCTTTCTCTAGTTGCGGCAAGTGGGGACTACTCTTTGTTGTGGTGCGTGGGCTTCTCATTGCAGTGGCTTCTCCTGCTGTGGAGCACAGGCTCTAGGCGCGTGGGCTTCAGTAGTTGTACCTCACGGGCTCTAGAGCGCAGGCTCAGTAGTTGTGGCATACGGGCCTAGTTGCTCTGCGGCATGTGGGATCTTCCCTGACCAGGGTTCGAACCCATGTCGCATGCATTGGCAGGCAGATTCTTAACCACTGCGCCACCAGGGAAGTCCCGGAACATGGAATATTTTGAAACTGCTACTGACTGCTAAGAAACATAGCAATTCTATTTTGTTCTATTCCCCGCCCCGCACCTTAAACACTCAAAGAGGCTCACGGATTTCCTTATTTAATATTTCCCAACCATCTAAATCTACAGTTTCCAACTGTAAAACAGGGAGCAAGAGACAACATGGGACGATGCATGAAGATTCTTAAGTCTACCTTCCTTGTGCATCTATGATCACAGTAATACCTTTCTTTAAATTTCCATGTTCAAAAGAGTAAAGCAAAGTTTGATTTTTGTCCCCCAAATGTGTTAACTCCTCTTTGAAAGTATTCATTTTGGAATCTGGAAAGTGTTTGAGAAAGATGCAGGGTTCTGGGCAGCTCAAAGGGGTCACACACATCCCCGAGCAACCTGTCTGGCTCAATTAACAGGACGAACCCCCTCCCAGTAGCACCGTACAGGTGTTTCAGGGTTACACAACCTGCGCCTTCACCTGGACCTTGTCTTGGGTGCCCCGCTCAGCCTAGGAAGTGCCACCCTCCCCCTCACGTTCCCAGGGCAACGAGCAGCTCCCCCACCCCTTTCCTCTGTTTTCCCCTCCAGCCTGACCAAACCCTTCCTTCCTACCTAAATATTCACAAAGCACCAGCACAGACTTCGGAAGCTGGGAAGTCACATGACCACAGTGCCTTTGCCACCCTTTTATACTTCTTACTGAAGTCCATACTGAACTTTATTTTGTTTTTATTTGTTTTGAATTAGTTTTGTTTTTTGCTCTGTCTCTGTGACAATATCTAATCTTGTCAATGATCCGGCTCAACCAGGGTGTGAAACCGTCTTCTTTGTGAATTAAGCTAGATTTTCCTAAATGTCCTACAGTTTCAAAGTGATGTGAATGCTGTTAGCAATTAAGCTAAGCAGTCTGTCTCTCAGGTTTTCCTTTACAACATTATCGCCAAGACATTTGTCAAACTACAGTTACGTAGAGGGATGACAATAAATATGTTTGGGAGTGAAAAAAAGCACACTGGATTCCCAAACCCATCTGAAAGAGTGTTTCTCCATAGAGACCACCTGCTGTACCTTCCCAGGCAGCTAAAGCTCCACTCAAACTAAGCTGCTCAGAAAACCAGTGGCGCGAGGGTTTACATCCCCCTTACGACTCTGTCTTCTTTTAGGGACTAACTGTAGCATCAACAACAACAAAAGTAATTCCTTGAGTCTCTAGTTCTCTCAAGACCTAATTTTCCCTCCGCTTCTTTTTAACTTATGTTTTACTCTGCAGAAACACAAACCAAACAGACTTAAAAATCGGCCATCGAGAAGAACAAGTCCCCAGCTCTCCCTACTTCTGATTCTCCAGCCATCCGTCCCTGGAGATTCCTTCCCAGCCAGGATGCAGAGAAAGTTACCCCTCTTCTCTGGAACACTCCAGGGTTCTTTTTCTTTTGTGGAGAAGCACAAAATGACAATTAGGCAATCCCACTTCCGTCACTGAGATGGCTATGCAAGAGTAAGGGGCTGTTTTCCTGCTCTTGACCTTTCTTCCCACAGAAGTGATTTCAGGCAGGTGTGCGGATCTGGAGAGGGGCTGGGTTAGAAATGCTAGCGCTTCAGACCCTGTGGGAGGAATCTCCAGCTGAGGGAAGGGCTACCCCTGATTCGTCATATCATCCCGCATTGGCTTGTGTGTCATCCGGCAGGCATGGTGCCAGATTCTGTTTCCTAACACTGTCAGTGGGTGGCAGGTAGGGGAGGTGAATGCGATGAGATAGGTTTTTATTTGGGTCAACTCCAATAAAATTAAATAAGGGCAAGTGAGGCACTGGAGGGTGGTTTCAGGAAGAAATATCCTGCTAGGATCACCATTTTCTCTGTTTTCAGTTCATCAAATTAACTATAAAATCCTTGAGATTTTGAACTCTCCAGAAGATTCTAACCGGCAGCCAGAGTTGAGAACCACTGGTCCACACCTACCATTCTATTTATTAATCATTCTATTTATTGATAAGGCTTTGAAAGATATTTGATGAAAGAGCATCAAGGAAGTCCACAACGCTTTGGGTGTATTCAAATAAGTACTTTCTGGAAACTTGCTCCCAATCCTAGAACCAGTATGTCAGAGAAGCAGCCATCCCTGGCAGGGCACAGGGCACCCATCACTTCCCTCCTTCCCATGAACATGTTCTTACAGATGAGCTCTGCTGCAAGTGAGCTTGGAGCCGAAAGGGAGGAAAGATGCCGCAGAAGAACAACCCTAAGCCATAGGGGTACGGAGGAGCACAGGGCATTTGCCTCTTGGACCAGGGTGCTGATTATTATGGGATGGTTCTGACTTACAACCTATATACACAGAACCCATCCCAGAATAATTGGATGCCTTATCATTTATTAAATAAAATATTGGAGCCATATCATTTTCCCTTTCCAGACTGCCTTGTGGATAGAAATTCAAATGCAGGGAGACAAGCCTCAGAATTTCTCTCCCATTTTCTTTGGCACTCCAAGGGATTGATACTATGATACTATGTTCGTGTGTGTGTGTGTGTGTTTGTGTGTGTGTGTGTGTATATCCCCTGAGCTTAATGACAAAAGTCCAGCTAACTCTGAGATCTTCTTTAGACCCCAGTGTAGCCAGGTGCCACTCATCTTGTAGGGAGAATGAGCCACCCATCACAGGAAGCCACACGCCCTCTCCGTGGTTCTCTGGTGAAAGCAGGTCCCCCAGACACCCAGAGCTCTCTAGACTGGTGACCCCGGGGGTGATGCCAGTCATCTCCAGTGTGTCCATGGCAGGCAGGAAACTCTGCAGGAATCTGGTCTCCTCACTACCAGGTTTGGCTGTCTCGCCTGCTATCGTTTTATTGTTTAGATACAGTAAAGGTTTTCTTTCATTCACTCATATAAATCAAGGGGCCCCAAATGTTCCAGATAACTCTAGATAAAACAAGTGTGGCAACAGTTCATACAAAGTAAGCCGTAGCATCGTGTAGGAAATGCTCCCACTGAACACTGTGCATCTCAGACATCTGGGGAGATGCCCAATACACGTATAAAGCAGGTGCCTGCACACAAATGCTGCTAGACATCAGGTAATACCAGCCTGGGGACCTTTTAGTCCTCGTTGTAAATAGAAACCATTGAAAATATACACCTGAGGAAAAATCAATTTGATTTATAATGTCAATCCCAGACGTGTATTTAAAAGTATAACAAAGGAGCCAACCGTATTCATTTACTTAAAAAGTGCTCAAACTCTACTTTTGTAAAAATGTCTTTTTTAATTTTTTTTAAAAATTTCCTTTTATTTATTTATTTATTTATTTAGGCTGTGTTGGATCTTAGTTGTGGCACACGGGATCTTTCGTTGCGGCGTGCAGGCTTAATTGCCCCATGTGGGATTTGTTTCCTCTTGGCATGTGGGACCTTAGTTCCCCGACCAGGGATCGAACTGGTATCCTCTGCATTGGAAGTCGGATTCTTAACCACTGGACCACCAGGGAAATCCCAAAATGTCTTTTTTTTTTAAATTTTATTGAAGTATAGTTGATTTACAGTGCTGTGTTTAATTTTTGCTGTAGAGCAAAGTGACTCAGTTATACATACATATATTCTTTTTCATATTCTTTTCCATTATGGTTTAGCATAGGATATTGGGTACAGTTCCCTATTCTATACAATAGAAAAATGGCTTTTTAATATGACCAAATACATAATAAAACTGACAACTACTCTATGGTTCAGGTCCACATGAATGAACACTTTATTTATTATTAAATTTTATTTATTTATTTATTGTGGCTGCGTTGGATCTTCGTTAGTTGCGGCGAGCGGGAGCCGCTCTTCGTTGCGGTGCATTGGCTTCTCATTGCGGTGGCTTCTCTTGCTGCGGAGCACGGGCCCTAGGCACTCAGGCTTTAGTAGTTGTGGCTCGCAGGCTCAGTAGCTGTGGCTCGTGGGCTCTAGAGCGCAAGCTCAGTAGCTGTGGCGCACGGGCTTAGTTGCCCCGCGGCATGTGGGATCTTCCCGGACCAGGGCTCAAACCCGTGTCCCCTGCGCTGGCAGGAGGATTCTCAACCACTGCGCCACCAGGGAAGTCCCTGAACGAACACTTTAAATGCAGGTTAGTGTAGTCACGACATTATATTATTTCCTTTCCTATCTGGGCCGTGCCCATCCCATCTAATTCTATTATATAATTTTGGATATATACAATGTGGTTCAGTCAACATTTATCGAGGACCTACATAGGCAATACTTTTACATCTTGAAAACAGTTTAAGGAGTATCTAATTTAACCCCATCTGAGGACACTGAGGGCCAGAGAAATGCCTGTGTCCCCATGTCCCCATGTACGCCTCACCTGCCCATGGGTTTTGCTGCACTCTTCCTGGTTAGGGGGTGACAGGAAGGAGGAGCAGAGCTGCTCAGGCCTGAGTTAAAATCCTGCTCTACAGCTCACCACTGCCGTGTAAACAGCCTAACCACTTGGAGTCTTGGACCCCTTCCATCTGTAAAATGGAGATGGGAAAGCCTGCGTTTCAGGGTTGTTACGAGGCTTAAGTAAGATCATGTAAAGTGCTGGACACATAGTCAGTGCTGATAGTAAGTACTCAAGAAATACAAGATCCTTCCTTTCTTCCTCTAGTTTATTCTTTTATTCTTTGGGTTTTTACTCAATGGTTTTTAAACCCCTCATAAATACCTTTTGGATATGCTAAGACGTCTTAATAAAAATAACAAATGCCTGGGTAGCTCAGTTGGTAGAACATCAGACTTTTAATCTGAGGGCCCAGGGTTCAAGTCCCTGTCCAGGCACAAAATAAATAAGTAAAGTTAAATTTTTTTAAAAATAATGAAATAAGGAAACCAAGCTTCGCCTTATTATGAAATGTGGTGCTTGAAAAATTACTTGGAACTGGGAGTTTGAGCCGTATTTTACCCACACAGCAATGAGCACCCCTATCCGTGGAGGGGTAGGACACTCAGTGTTCAAACCCATTGTCATCCAGGTGGGAACTCGTCAAGTGCTGATAGCAAGTGCTGGCCATGAAGGCACTGGGTGAGGGTAACTGCCCCTCCATCGTTGCTCCCTACGGCCGCTCCCCCAAAACCAAGAGAAGGCTTGCTCCTTCCGCCTCCCTGGATGAAGGTCCCACTGCTGCTTATTCCATGAGTGTTCTTAGGGTAACGCCAGAATAAGGAGTATCTGCTTTCAATGTGGGGACGTGTATCTTCAAGAGACGCATACTCTTCACGCTGGGCCTGCGCCACCGCATTACCTCTTCCCATGACACAGGTGAGCGCCTGGGGCAAGAGCAAAGATCCCAACAGAGCAAGAGCCAGTGAGGGAAAGGCCGTCAAGCCAGGCTCACGGATGGGGGCACCGCCGATGGAAAGTGAAGCAGGGTCCCCCAAAGTCACCTCGAGCTGGGACAGGTGAGTGGTGATCACCAGAACCAGATTTCTTGAACTTATTTACAAAACAGAAACAGACTCACAGACTTAGAGAAGGAACTTATGGTTACCAGGGGGGAAGGGTGGTGGGGAGGGATACTTAGGGAGTTTGGGACTGACATGTACACACTGCTATATTTTAAATGGATAACCAACAAGGACCTACAGTATAGCACAGGGAATCCTGCTCAATATTACGGAACAACCTAAACGGGAAAAGAATTGGAAAAAGAATAGATACATGTATATGTGTCACTGAATCCACTTTACTGTACACCTGAAACTAATACAGCATTGTTAATCAACTATACGCCAGTATAAAGTAAAAAGTTAAAAAAAAAACAAGAACCAGATTTCTGCTCAAAATTTCACAGAAACATGAGTCAACTGTAAGCAGTGCCAGAATAATGAGCAGAGGGGCTAGAGAGTAAACACAAGATTAATCAATCTATAATACTTAGATAAAATTTTAATAATATCTTCAGAAAATACCCTTGCTGCAGGCTCCTTGAAATGTTTAGCACAAATATATCTCCCCACAAATCTAAATTGTCTGGAAAAAAATGTTTTTCATTTTGCCACTCTGGTTCCACATCTTATTTTTACAGCCTTTTTGTGCCATATTTTGAATGTGTTTGTTAAACCACCCTCTTTATATATAATCAGTGCATTGCAATGGGTTTTGATTGTTGTCATTTTTAATTTTAAAAACTCATATATAGCTCATTGGTTTATCATTGTAATGTCTTTTATTGAAAAAAAAATCAAAATTAAACAAGCAACCACTAAGGCTTGGCTCTTGAGCAAACATGCCTTCCAAGAAATCAGATGAATTATCCAGTGAAATACTGAATATTGTCCTTATTCAGTCAGCTGGACTTCATTTTTCTAGCTAAGAATTATTTGAATTTACACACATATACATGTCTGCCTTTTAAACAGAACTAGACATTTAAAAGCCTTTTAGATATTTAAAAGCTTAAGAAATGCCATCCAAAAGAAGGCACTGCGCATAAAGAAAAGGACTCTGAGGAATGGGAAAGAAGTCTGAAGGAGGACGAGAGTTATCATTCTGACGTGTTATCCCAGCGAGGGTGGAGAGCAGACGGGCTTCAGCAGGAACGCCACCATCAAGCGGAAGGTTCTCCATCACCCGGGCCTACTCAGGCCACTCCCTCCAAATTCGCCTTTGGTAGCCCTCTCGAACACGACCCTGGCTTTCCTTCACAGGTTAACCTGAGCGCTTACCAAGTGCAGGAAGCTGACCAGATGACCTTTAAGTCCTTTCAGCCTCAGAAAGCTCTGGTACAGACAGGAGGTGGTGGGAGCTCTCCCGACAGTCTTGTCCACGTTCCGGAAGGCTTGGCGCCAGGACCAATGATAGGAGGAGCATACCTGTGCCATCTGCGAGAAAAGTACTGTCCCTCTCACTTTACAGAAGTGGAAACGGAGGCTCGTTAGTAGAAAAGCAAAGGATTCCAACGCCTCTCCCTCCCATACCAGCTGCCTCCACCCAAAGCAAGAACCGGGCTCAGGCTCTCTTCCTGCTTCTCTGCACTGGCTCAGTACTTACCTGAGTGTCCCCAGAGACCTTTGGGATGCACACTCATCCTTCTTCCCCACTCCCATCCTCCCTTCTCTGGGAGATTCCAGGCGGCAATGGTGGAGATTGGTGAAAGGCAAGGTGAGTTGAGGGAGGCGTAATAACTAGGCAGAGCCAAAGCAGCTTGTGTTCCAGCACCCTGGGGCCTTTCTCTCTCCATTTCAGGAGGAAGTGAGACCCTCCAGACTTAGGCCGACGTATAAAGGAGCAGGCCAGTGACCAGGGCTGGGACTCACCACTTCCACAGGTACCACACCTGGGCCAACGTCCAGCCTGGTGGTCAGTCACCCTGAGGCCTTCTTCCCCATGTAAAGACATCATCAAGCCTGCATCAGCTCTGCCAACCACCATGAAATGCCACCAGGCCTCGGGGCAGAATTCCAAGGTTCTGGAAGCTCCACTGATCCAAAAGCCAATGCCTGATGTCCTTGGAAGAAGCCTCTAGAACTTTATGATGGTCTGTTCAGGCCACACATGGGGAAGGTGGGGTTTGGAGGTGGGGACCCCAAAGGAGGAGTGAGCCCACCCATGTAACCTTGGGGAGGTCATATTCCCAGGAAGCGTCTGCCCTACTACACATGATGGCCTTCCTCATGGGCCACTGCAAGCAGGTGCAAACGAACAAGAAACTCAGTCCTTGAAAATGGAAGGTTAAAAACCTGGCACGGAAAGCCAGGAGGAGCCAGCCCTGTCCAGGGTGAGAAGGGGTTTGCACAGGGACCGGTCCCACCAGCACCATCTGTTGGTGAGCTCACTTCGTTAAGGACATTTCACGTGGGATCAGTCAGGTGTTGTTTAAAAAACAAAGAAAGAAAGAAAGAAAAAAAAGCTGTTCAAGGACATTTTCTGCGCAGGCTTGGTCATGTGAGGCAGCCTCAGGGGACCGATAGGGACAGGAGCCCCAGGCCCTCCCCGGGGCTGCGCGGGTGGGAACCCAGGGGCTCCGCAGCCAAGACCTGCTTGCACAGGAATTGGGCGGGTCAAGGGAAGCCTTTGGAAACTTTGGGCTCAGTGAAAGTTTCTGGATTTTCTTTCCCCCATACCCTATGTATTCTTCTCCACCCCTATTTTAAAAATATACAGATACATAGCACAGAATACACACGCATGTGTAGTAGGTGTCTGAAGATTTCACTCGCTTCGGGCAAGTGGGGCTGAGCCAGATGGGTGGATGTTTACGCGGTGCCCTGCCTGCAGCAGTGCTGGGGATGGCCAGCTCCACAAAGAGAATGCCGGAGACACTGTCCTGAGAGACACCCTCAGACAAGCCTTATTTCTGCTAATGAACGAAATACTTATTAACAGTTACCATACTGTGGGCCAAAACATACCGCAAGGCGAAATTTCTTGATCTTTTGCCCCTTTAAGGAAGTGTTTTGGATACACAGCATATTTCTTCTCAATTTTATCCAAAGAAGAAGTAAGCATTAAAATGGAAGAAGCTTGGGCTTCGCTGGTGGCGCAGTGGTTAAGAATCTGCCTGCCAATGCAGGGGACACGGGTTCGAGCCCTGGTCCAGGAAGATCCCACATGACTCAGAGCAACTAAGCCCGTGCGCCACAACTACTGAGCCCGCGTGCCACGACTACTGAAGCCCGCGTGCCTAGAGCCTGTGCTCTGCACGCAACAAGAGAAGCCACTGCAATGAGAAGCCCGCGCAACACAACAAAGAGTAGACCCCGCTCACCGCAACTAGAGAAAGCCCCAAACGCAGCAACGAAGACCCAATGTAGCCAAAATAAATAAATAAATTTTAAAAATAAATAAATAAAATAAAATGGAAGAAGCTTAATTTTGATAATATCCAGGGATAATAATCATAATAACTAATTTATATTTGTATTAGAATAACTTTCAATGTTGATAAAGTTTTATAGCCCAGGGCATCTTCATGATCTCCTCCTGCTCCAAGACCTCCAAAGCGATCATCACAAAACACCAGAGTAATTCCCCCAACCACCCCTGTGCGCAACCCTTGATGGCTCCCCATCACCTACAGAAAAAAACGCCAAGCTCTTCGGTTTGACACATAGTCCTGCCCCAGCCTGAGTTTCACCTCCTCTTTCCACCACAACTAAAATCCGCGCTGTTCTTTCCTCCTTGACCTTGAACACACTGTTCCCTATTCCCAGAATTGCCTTTTCTCCTTTATCTGACCTCTGAACTCTCATCCTTCAGGATTCTGTTCAAATATTGCCTGGTTCCTGATAATTTCTCATTCCCCAAAATGAGAAATTATTCTCCTTTCTGTGGAGAATAAAGCTTATAACTTAGTATATGCATTTAATGATCTGTTTGCCAGTCTCTGCCACTGCTTTGTGATCTTAACAAACAGGAACTTGGTGTTCACTAATGGATACCTCTAGAACCTAGCACAAGACATCACAAGTGCTAAGCATCATTGTGCTGCCAAATGCAGAGGCGGGGGGGAATGCCACCTCTCAGGCCTTTCATGAGATTAATGTCATATGAATAAGAGGTCTAGCTACCTAGAATGAATCCATTAAAAGTATCAGTATTATACGTTTGTTAACTGAATGCTTGAATCTCAATCTATCAAATTTTACTCACGTGGTCATGCAGAAATTTCATGTTTAAATTTGTGCAAAGTGGACACGGTCAGAGCAGGCAGTTTGGAGGCAGAGCCTTGGAATGAGCCCTGGAATTCTCACTCACTTGGCCCCTCTACGGCTCAGCTTCCATGCTCTGCAAATTCACCAGGAGCATTAGTCACGCCCACCCCACAAGGCAAGCAGGTCCAAGAGAGCCTGTCGATAACATTCCTGAAGTTCTATCACCAGCGCAGAGGACTTAGTATGAGGTGAGGACAGTGGTGGACGCAAAAATAAATCAACATTTCCCTGGCTCTCAAAGAGCTTACGGTTTCACGCAGGCAGCAAAGACAGACATGAGGACAACAACACAAGCTAGACTTTGGTGACTGTTGTCAGACAGGTACAAGCAAAGTCCATTCACATCACAAGGGAAGGAGTGAGTTTTGGCTGAAGGGATGGGAGGTAGGGGCTCAGGTATATTCTGTGCCTGTCCTGGGCCTGGGGGTTACGTGGGTATGTCGTTTAGTCCTCATAATATGGTGAGGTAAAGGGTGTTAGCCCATCTTAGAGATGAGCGTGGAGACTCGGAGAGGCTAAGTCACTTGCCGAAACCATACTGATGATACACGAGGCTTCCAACTGTGATACTCATGCTCTGTATGACACCAGCCTGATCCCCAAGCGGGATGGGGGGCCCTCTTGAAGGTAGTGGGACCACAGTCAGGGGGATGGAGTGTCCCAGGTACAAGCCACAGTGTGGACAAAGATCCAGAGGGTAAATAAAGTTCGACAAAAGGGATAACCTCTGTGGGGTGTGTGTGTGTGTGTGTGTGTGTGTGCGTGTGTGTGTGTGTGTGATGGGGGAGTGGGAAGAGGGAGTTGTGGCTGGAAAAAAGACTGACGGACTGGTGGACTAGGGCTAGATCATGGAGTGCTTTGAGTTTCAGGCCTAAGATAATTTTTTTACTAGTGATAATGATAATTTTTAAAGTAATAATAACACTTTGTGATTACTGGGGTGCCTTTCTGAGGACCAACTTAAAGGTCTTTCCAATCTGTGATGTCAAATTCCTGCTGCCATTTACCTCATTTTATGAATTGGGAAACTGAAACAAAGAACGTTTTAGGAACTTGGGCAAAGTCATGACACAAGGAGCACCTTGAACACCTAGGCCCTGGCGATCTGAAATACTCTATACAAAACTTATTCACATCTGAACCCTGAGCCTCACTTTCCTCATCTGTAAAATGGAGATAATAACATCTGTGAAGTTGTCTTGAAGAGCTTTTCAAACTTTATAAGATAGCACAGGGGAGGATGTACAGATAGGGAGATAAGCAAATATTTCCTGTAATCCCGGAAATGTCATTAGGGCCCTTTGGAATAGGGGTCTAATGTTCAGAGAGATTTATCTGGAAGAGAGAAATCTGCAGCTCAATGAGGCTGTGCTGGTGGGCCCTCAGGAGAGGAAACCACCACCTTTGCACATCTGAACCACTAACAATTGCTGAATGTGCTACTTTGCTCCTGCTAGTAAAATCTTGTCAAACAGGAAACAGGTTTTTAAGGCAACGGGGTCCCCGTGAGTTCAAACTTCTGCTTTCAAATGTCCTTCCAAGATGCACAATTGGCACAGACTTACAGGAAATATTTAATTGGAATCGGAAGGCACTGGCTCCACGGACCTTGTTTTATATTGTCTGCGGGCTCCTGCTGCAATGGCTTAGGCGTGGAAGCAGCGGTCACTCATTTTTATATTTGCCCGTGGGGAGTGAAAACCAAAGTAGACTCCAAGGGTGCTGGGGGGCCAGAGTGCAAGCAGTCTCCACGGGGTCAGGAAAAGAAAGGAGGAGGAAAACTGTTGCATGAGAATTAGGCTTAGAGGAGAGAAAGGCTGAGGCTGACTCCGAGTGACATATTTATGAGCTCGGTATCAGTTGCTTGTGCTGATAAGCGTTGGTCATTCAAGGAAGGAAAAGTCACCTTTGTGTATATAAAATATACAAGATTCATAGCCTGAAAGGACTGAACAGGAAAGCATTAGGTAAATAGAGGATTTCCCTTCAACTATAATGTGAAAATTAAATTACTTCAAGAAGGAAGAAGGGAGGTGTTTCTTTCTGAGTCAAATGTTGAGAAAACTAACGGCTCAATTTGAAATCAAGGTTAACTGGCTTCCAGCCTTTTGTGGCCCACTTCTGAGAACACAGAGAAAAGAAATTACTCCTCCACAAAAGCCCTTCAGTCTCCCTTTTGCGGGTGCCCTGCCCAGCCTCAGAGTGAGAGAGAACACAGGTTTTAGGTTGTGATGGATGGAGGTTAGGCTCTCAGATCTGCCTCTAAATGGCTCAGTGGGACTGGGCAAATTACCTGGTTCTCCAAGCTTCCCTTTCTTTATTTGCAAACTATGGATAACAATAGCACTTGTCGGGGACTTCCCTGGCAGTCCAGTGGTTAAGACTGCGCTTCCACTGCAGGGGACATGGGTTCAATCCTTGGTCAGGGAACTAAGATCCCGCATGCCCCGTGGCCGAATAAAATAATTAACATTTTAAAAAGTGAAGAAATTACTTTTAAAAAAATAGCACTTGCCTTCTCAGATTGAGTGAGGATTAGATGAGAAAATGCACTTTCCTTGCCTTCCCAGTGCCTGGCACTTAGCAAGTATTCCGTAAAGGTGAGCTATGATTATCACTGTGCCACAGACCACTGGTTTTTTCCAGAGTTTTCCAGTCGTGGGACACTGCAGAGTTTTGCAGTTATTCCCACTAAGTGTCAAGAAAGTCTCCCAAGGCCCTCCAAAAATAGATTTCATTTTAAAATCTATGTCTGAGTCTAGAGCACTTTGGTAGGGGAGGGGTGGGGATAGAAGAAGAGCCCTTTCTGGAAATTCTAGCCTAATTTCGTTTCCCAGTCCCCAAACTACCTTTATCCATGGAAATGACCTCCATGCCTTCTTTGGCTTTTCGAGTATTCCATGGCTTCTGGATTAGACCTCCCAATGTAGATAAAGGTCCTTCTGCCCTACTCCAGCTACCCCTAAACCTTCCCCTTTCCTTGTTCCCGACTTCCTCTGGAACTGGCAAGATTCCGGTCTGATAAGCCTATTTCCATTCACAGTCAGGCTTTGCATATCTCAGAGCCCACCCTCACCCTCAGAATATTCTCCTCTGTGAGCCACTAACTGACCCATCCCCTTTCAGGCACCACTGTAGGTTTCTGCCTGATGAGGGTTTGTGACAAATGTTCTTCCCTCAGGCTGGGTTAGACAAGATATTCTCTAGAAGAAAAAAGACAGGAAAAGAAGTTATCTTTACAGAATTTTCTATCACACTGGATAACCTCCTGTCCATTTGCATCCACCAAGTATACTCTTGGAAGCCCCCCTTCCAGTGACTCCTGCTTGGCAATGAGCTGCCTGCATGGAGTAAAAGTTACTCACAGAAGCCCATTTTATTTTTTTTTTTTTCATTTTTTATTTGGCTTCGCTGCACAGCTTGTGGGATCTTAGTTCCCCGACCAGGGATTGAACCAGGGCCCATGGCAGTGGAAGTGCAGAGCCCTAACCACTGGACCACCGGGGAATTCCCCGAAGCCTGTTTTATAAATAAGCTTTTCCTTCCTCAAGCCTC
Source organism: Eschrichtius robustus (assembly GCF_028021215.1). NCBI lineage: Eukaryota > Metazoa > Chordata > Mammalia > Artiodactyla > Eschrichtiidae > Eschrichtius > Eschrichtius robustus. The sequence continues at coordinate 39,385,555 of NC_090837.1, read as the reverse complement.
TCTATGACCTCAGCCACGGTAAAATACATCTCTAGTTTGATTTTAAGTCACTTTCTCATAACTCCTCACATGGGACTCACCCAAAATGAACATCTCCGGGGCATCCTAACATTTATCTTTATCTCATATCCCACAGTTCATCAGCAAATTCTAATTCGTCTCCATTTATGTTCAGAACCCATCTGCTGGTCGTCCCCTCGTTTGTTCCTGCCCTGGGACCCTCCACCATCATCTCTTACCCAGTTTACTGCAGGAAGCTCCTAACTGGGGTCCCCGCCTCCACCCCGCCCCTCTTGAGTTCATCTCACGTGGTAGCCAGAGGGGTCCTTTTAAAACTTAAGTCAGAGCACGTCACATCTCTGCTCAAAACCCTCCAGTGAGTCCCCATCGCATTCTGAGTAGATGGTGAAGTGCCCTGTTGGCCCCCTTCATCTGCTGCTACACTTTCCGTGGCTTCAGTTACCTACGGTCGGAAAATATTAAATTCCAGAAATAAGCACTTCATAAGTGGGTTTTTTGTTTGTTTTGTGTTTTGTTCTTGCGGGAACTTAAATTTTAGCTCCCCAACCAGGGACTGAATCCAGACCCCTGCAGTGAAAGCACCGAGTCCTAACCACTGGACCGCCAGGCAATTCCCTCATAAATTTTAAATTGCCCGCTGTTTTGAGTCGTGTGACGAAATCGGCTCTCTCCCACCCAGGACGTGAATCATCCTACCTATGAGTCACTTAGTTAACAGATGACTGTCATGGTATCACAGTGTTTGTGTTCAAGTGACTTATTTTACTTAATAATGGCCCCAAAGCACAAAAGTAGTTATGCTGGCAATTCGGATATTCTCTTACTCTGGCTAATTTATAAATTAAACTTTATAATACATACATACCTTTTAAACACAGGTATGTATGTATAGGAAAAGCATAGCATATATAGGGTTGGGTACTATCTGCTGTTTCAGGCATCCACTGGGGGCTCTTGGGACGTATCCCCTGAGCATAAGAGGGGGGGGCAACTGTATGGCCCACACAGCCCTACACCACCCAGCCTCCATGTACCTCTCTCACCTCATCTACCATCCTCCCCCTCGCTCAGGTAATTCTGCAGCCACACTAGTCTTCTTTGGGTTCCTCAAACCTGCCAAGAACAGCTACCTCAGGGCCTTTGCACATTCCATCTGCCTAGATGGTCCTTCTCTAGACAGCAACAGGGCTCACTTCCTCACCTCCTTCAGCTCTTTCTTGAAATCTCACCATCTTAACTAAGCCTTTCCTGACTGTTGTATTTAAAATTGCAACCCCTGCTCTCATATCCTATATATTCATGTCCTGATTTATTTTTCTCCATATCATAGGTCACCACTTAACTAGTATGTAGTTGATCATCTGTATTGTTGATTTTACATCTCATCTCACTGACCTCACTAGAATACAAGCTCCGGAAAGGCAGGGGTCATGTCTGCTTTGGTTCTATATCTCCAGCATCTGGAGCAATGTCTGGTACCCAGGAGATGCTCTAATCATATTCAGGCTCATACTCTGGCTCAAAAACCCTTCCTTCAATGCCTCAGTCCTGTGGGAGGCGGGCATAATCATTCAAGTGAGAATAGGAGTTAGAACTGGTCTTAAACACCCTTGTCCACCATTTACTACCTGTATGACCTTGAGCAAGACACCTAACCTCAAAACCTTAGGTTCTCATCAGTAAAATGGGATTAATAACAGTATCCATCTCATAGGATTGTGTGGCTAAATAATTTCTAGAGAGTATTCTGTCCAGAACTTCAATAAGTGATAAATTTATTATTGTTGCTATCATTATTATTCTCAGGTGTCATAAACACCCAAAGTAAAACTCTTCAGCCACAGGATGGAAGAAAAAGGACATGGAATCCTTTTTTAACTAACTACCAAGTGGGAGAGCAGCCGTGACTCAGGAATGTATTGGACCTCTCACTAGAAATTGCTGCATTTCCATTATTGTAAAGTATACCACTAATAACTTCCTTAGAGAAGAAAAAAAGGGCATGGCAGGAAGTAGAAAAATATTTTCCAACCGCTGCAGACTCCCTGCATTAATCAAGTGTTTTCTTCTTCCAATGGGGTAATCTCAAGTACATGACACAAGATAAACACAGAGCCATGCTCCATTAAATTTATGAAAGGATGTTGTTTATTTTTATCACATTTATTAGACTTGAAAGATATCCTTTAGTTCTCAGATCAACATCAGCATCCATGTTTATTTCTGGGTTGCTGAGTGCTTTAACAAATAATAGAAGGCTGATCTTTCACCTCCTGCAGGCTAGTCACGAGCCAGAGCGTGAGGGTTGAAGATGGTTCCGGGGGTGACGCACTGCACTGATATGTTGGGGTTTTATTTTTTAATTAATTTATTTTTTTTGGCTGTGCCTCGTGGCTTGTGGGATTTTAGTTCCCTGACCAGGGATGGAACCCAGGACCTCGGCAGTGAGAGCACAGAGTCCTGACCACTGGACCGCCAGGGAATTCCCTGTTGGGGTTTTATTTCATTTATTTTTTTGAAACAGATATCTTTTTTTTTAAGGTTTTTTTTTTTGATGTGGCCCATTTTTAAAGTCTTTATTGAATTTGTTACAATATTGTTTCTGTTTTATGTTTCGGTTTCTTGGCCTCGAGGCATGTAGGATCTTAGCTCCCCGACCAGGGATTGAACCTACACCCCCTGCGCTGGAAGGCAATGTCATAAGCACTGAAACGCCAACGAAGTCCTCCTGTTGGGTTTTGGTTTTGTTTGTTTGTTTGTTTGTTTTTGGCTGCCTTGGGTCTTTGTCTCTGCACGCAGGCTTTCTCTGGTTGCAGCGAGCGGGGGCTACCCTTCATTGCGGTGCACAGGCTTCTCACTGCGGTGGCTTCTCTTGTTGCGGACCACAGGCTCTGGGCACGTGGGCTTCAGTAGTCGTGGCATGTGGGCTCAGTAGTTGTAGCTCGTGAGTTCTAGAGCGCAGGCTCAGTAGTTGTGGCTCACGGGCTTAGTTGCTCCACGGGCATGTGGGATCTTCCCGGACCAGGGCTCGAACCCGTGTCCCCTGCATTGGCAGGCAGATTCTTAACCACTGAGCTACCAGGGAAGTCCCTCCCTGTTGGGTTTGTCTGTTTTTTTTTTAAATAAATTTATTTTATTTATTTATTTATTTATTTATTTTTGGCTGCATTGGGTCTTCATTGCTGCGTGAGGGCCCTCTCTAGTTGTGGCGAACGGAGGCTACTCCTCGTTGAGGTGCGCAGGCTTCTCATCGCGGTGGCCTCTCCTGCTGCAGAGCACGGGCTCTAGGCACACGGGCCTCAGCAGTTGCGGCACGCGGGCTCAGCAGTTGTGGCTCGCGGGCTCAGCAGTTGTGGCTCGCGGGCTCCAGAGCGCAGGATCAGCAGTTACAGCGCACAGGTCTAGTTGCTCCACGACATGTGGGATCTTCCCGGACCTGGGCTCGAACCCGTGTCCCCTGCATTGGCAGGCGGACTCTTAACCACTGCACCACCAGGGAAGCCCCCCTGTTGGGGTTTTAAAACAGATTTTTTTCTGGTGATTTAAGGCAACCTGGAATTCTGTGAGATTCAGAAAATGGGAATGGATCTATCTGCTGGGAGAAGCGATCAACTCTGGTTAGGCTGCTGGAACCTTACTTGGGCTTCTCATGAGTGGTGACCACACTATCCATGATTCAGAGTAGTTCGGTGCTCTGCCACTGCCTACGCAGCCGAGAAATGGCTCACATAACCCTTCCCCAGCTGACCCCCTGCCCTCTCCCCTTGCCTCTCAGCACTGTTGTCTTCCCTCCTGGAGAAGTCCAGCGACGCAGAGGTCATGGCTAGGACAGTGACCTCTGCATCGTTGGACTTCTCCAGGAGGGAAGCATGATCTCATGGGTGTCTTCCCCAGCCCCGTGATTCTGTCCGGCAGTGCTACTACGCTCTCATGTTTCCCTCTGCTCTACTTCTGAGCTAAAAAGGATATAGGGGAGTTGTTAGGCACTGAAGATTTCTCCATCTTTTATCCTTTACTATCCTCTTAATATCAAAAGTATCAAAATTACTCTTAACTCCAAATAAAAGTAAAACAGGGGGCTTCCCTGGTAGCACAGTGGTTGAGAATCTGCCTGCCAATTCAGGGGACACGGGTTCGAGCCCCTTTCTGGGAAGATCCCACATGCCGCGGAGCAACTAGGCCCGTGAGCCACAGCTACTGAGCCTGCGCGTCTGGAGCCTGTGCTCCGCAACAAGAGAGGCCGCGATGGTGAGAGGCCCGCGCACCACGATGAAGAGTGGCCCCCGCTTGCCACAACTAGAGAAAGCCCTCGCACAGAAACGAAGACCCAACACAGCCAAAAATAAATAAATAAATTAAAAAAAAAAAAAAAAAAGAAAGAAAGAAATATAGGGAATCAATAAGGAGTTGTTACTTTAGATTGGTTGGTCAGGGTAGGTTTTAAAAAAAAAAAAAAAAAAGTAAAACAGGGATCTCAGATATTTTACCTCTTTTTTTTTTAAACTTTTTTTTTTTTTTAAAGGAAGACAATTTGGTAGGATTTTTGATGAGAGAGGCTCGAGGATAAATGCCCTAGGAGGGTCCAAAATATTCTCCAAATCCTAACAACAGGCAGGGCATGACTGAAGTACTGAGGGCTGAGTGGGGAAGCCTGAGTACTTGGAGATTTCTGTGTCTTATTGCTCCAAGAACATCTGCTGTTAGATGCTAATTCTGCAAGCCCCGCCCCCATCCCACTACCATTTCCAGTACATTCTCTTCCCAAAAGATTTAGTCCAGGACCAGGCCAGTATCCCCCTTCCCTCCCCACTCCCTCCACACTCAAACCTCCCCAGCCAACTGCTCATGCAAAAATCAACCTTCCTGGATATTCACCCCACAGTGAAGACTGGCACAGATGCCTGTGGTCAGGCCCCCCAGGAAAGCCACTGCCCCCAACACAGTAACAATTAGTAAGTCTCCCAAAGGATATGCAGTCTGTTCCCAGGAAGGGTATCCCCTGCAGTGGGATGGAGCCCCAGCTTTCTGGTCTGAAACCTGATTGTCACCACTCCTTTGGAGTTAGGACCATACTAAGGCGGTGGCCAGAGTCTGGAAAACATGGTCTCAGCCATTTACCCTAAGTCTAAGAAAAGGTAAAGTCTTTGCTTCACCTGAAAGAAACGGTCACCCTGGAGACAGAGGACACTGAAAAATTGACATTCTTCACTCGTGCTTGGAAAGGCTCTCGTCCTCAGTGAGAGACACTTTGTGATTAAAACAACCTCTAATGCTGATAAAAGGATGCTTGAAACTTCCTGACTGTGCTGAGGACTCAAGTGACTTGGGGAGCTATGTCAGGTGGGGTCTCTGATCTTCCCTGTTGCTCTCTAACACTCCTGGAGCCTGCAAACTCTGGCCACAGCCCTGTGGGCTGTAAAGCACCCTGTACTCAGGCAGCTCACGTGTAGATCCAGCTTGGGAAAGCTGCTCAATCAGCCCCAGCCTCTGTCCTCTGCTGTAAAATGGAGACCTTGGCCTCATGAGCTTTGCAATCCCTTCCCCCTCCAAAGTTCTGGGATTCTGTGCAAGCATTGACTTCCCCTGTGACACTTTTGGGCCTGGAGTGAAGTCATCAGAGTGGTAACCAGTGGCCCCTGAATCTAAAAGGTCTCCTGAAGGTCGTGTGTCCACCACGCTCAGAATGCCTGCCCCTCGAGAGTCAGCTCTGCAGGGCCCACCAGGAAGCCCCTGGGAGGACGGAGTGACCCCCACCCAAAAGGAGACTGCCTTTGTGCTGAGATCACCATGGCGTCAGCCCTGGGTTATGGATGAGGGTCCCTGAGATGAGTCCTGCCTCGTTGCACGGAACAGCTTGGTCATTTAATCACACTCTTTTTTTTTTTCTGAAACTACAGGTGGGGAGGAGCTGTGTGTCAGAGGCACTAGAACAAAGGACACCCTCCCCCAGAGAGGAAATGCAGAGAGGATTAGCCTTTTTCAAAGGTACAATAATGAAATACTTTCCTTCCCCTGGACAGGCAATTTTATCAGGGTTTACCGTGGGGAACAAGATGCGATTGCCTCGATTTATTGGCATAATATCTCCCCCTCCCTGAAATGATCGCCCAGACGGCTGCTAAATGCTTTCTGCTTGAAGATGAGACCCCTTTCAACTGGGCATCTTTCATCCTGACTAGGCCCCTCACTTCGCCTTTGCCCAGTGACTGCCTCCTTCACTGAGCGGGCGGGTACTGGCTGCCCGCATCTGGAACATTCTCCCTGTTATCTTTACCCCTCACCTCCACGCATCATGGGTGTTCAACTAGCCAAAAAGGGAGCAGCTGGACCGTCCCCACAGAAGTTATAGAATTCCTGAAGTCCTTTCTGGATCTTTACTGAGGCTTGGCAGCTGCAGTGGGGGGAGTCCGGGGGCGGGGACCCCCAGAGAATTCTATCATGAAGACGTGACCTTTTTGCCCCTTGGAATGGAAGAAAGGGGAAAGCTGGGTAATCGGCAAAGCGTCCTGCTGGCCAGAGCTTACCCGACCTGACTAATTCGCCTCTGCGACCCCTCTGTCCTATTGCTCGAGCCGGACACCTCAGCCAGCAAAGCCAGGTAGGCTCCCCGGCGCAGGGCTGGGCAGCCACTGCTGTTGTTCCCACCACTTTTCTGGCTAAAAGAACATGGAAGCTGTCCAGACATGGCAGCTGCCTGCCTGCCACCTCCGGGGGCCTTCTTTCCAGAGGAATTTGAGAACAGAAACTCGAAAGGGGATCAGGTGGTGGGTTGGAAGGTGTAATCTCCAAGGAGAACAATGCGAAGTCTGAATATCAAGCAGACTGATAGCGGGAGACACTTGCATACAGAGCCCCACTGTCCTGATGCTGAGCTCCGTTGATAACCGAACCCATGACTAATGGACCTGCCACCCTGCCCACCCCCAAGTCATGCATATGACTGAGAAAGACTCAGATCTCAGGTTAGAACTTCAACCCAATAGTAGGTTAATAAATTCTTCAAGCTTAAATTAAACTTACTCATGAGATTGCTGTTCAATCCCCCTACCATTTTACTTCTTCCCCACCCACCCCATTCTGCAATTAGGTAAAGAGGATTGAAATCTCTAGGACTTTTTATCAGGACTTTCTGCTCAAGATAACTTGTCTCTAACCCAACTTGTTCTGACAGCACTTTGGCGTGGGTATTTCAAGAGCTCTGTTTCTGGTGAGTTGAGAGATCTCCAGGAAGACCAGTTCTCTGAATCAGACTGTTAAACCTGACATGAATTACCCCAGAGAGACAGCAGATTTAAATGTCAAGAAATAAGGGTTTGTAGGTGTTTTCTTCTTGTGGTGTTTGGCTTTTCAGGAAGCCTAGAAAGCTCAGAAAGACTTAAGTGAAGTGGGGGAATTTCTAACATTATCTTCCACTTTTTAAATTAAGAACACCTTTCATCAGAAGCATATTTTACACAAGGCACTTCCGACCTCTAGACCAAAAAAGAAAGAAAAAAAAAAAGATACAAGAAAATAAAAACTAACTCATGAAAAGAAGCCTGTTTTCTCCATTTGATAGGAAGAATATGATGAACTTTCATTTTTAAATTTTAATTCTGGAACATATGATTACATCATAAGTTGCCCAGGATAAAATCAGTGGCATCTACCAGTGTACCAGCCCACTATGATACAGGTGTTTTCATCTAAAGGGACTTTCTCAAAACTCTGTGAGTCAAAGAAACGTTGTAGAGGTGCATGCCTACCAAAACTCTCAGACTTCTGATTGGAAAGGAATTCTTTCCTTTGAAGCCTCCCCAGCTTGTGCGAGCAGATGAGAAAGCATGGTCACCTCATTATATGAAGACCCCTGAACCAAGAATGACTCAAGCCTGAAGAGGCTTCCATCTTCCATCACAGTGATGGCTAGCCCCCGTTCACATTCCAACACACACACACACAGAGGCAATGACGACAGTCATTAGTTGCACTAAGAGGGGATATGGAACTAGAATGGAAAGAGGTCTCAGCTGTAAAACAGGGGCTTGGACTTCCAGTATAAGATGAATAAGTCCTGGGGATGTAACGTACAACACGGTGACTGTAGTTAACAATACGGTACTGTGTACTCGAAAGCTGCTAAGAGAGTAGATCTTAAAAGGTCTCAACACAAGGGAAAAAAATTGTAACTGTGCGGTGATGGATGTTAACTGGACTTATTGTGGTGATCATTTCGCAGTGTATACATATATCAGATCATTAGGTACCCAAATCGAATACAATGTTATATGTCAACTACATCTCAATTTAAAAAAATACAGGCTTGGGGCAGAACTTCATCTCATGAGACTGGTGATGCCCGTTGAGCAAACTCGGGGTTGGGGGGTGGTTCTAATTTCCCCCAACCCAACCCCACTGAGAAAAGTGTTCACATCCACCCAGACACAGCTCCAAGGGGAGAAGGACGACTCGGTGGCCTCGCTCTGAGTCTTGAGCTGAGTCAGCATTTCACTAACCGCTCTGACTTTCTTCTCTAAACCTTTCACATTTAACATTCCCCGCACTGGCTCCCATTCAGGCCTCCTCTCCATAAACCACCACAAAGGAGCCCAGCAATGAGCCCATCAGAAAGCCTCTGTTCTGCCCAGAGGGTCGGGAAGCGACCCTTCTTTCTGACGAGGGGGTTGGGTTCTTCTCAGATCTGCTAAGTGAGACGAACAAAAGAGCCAACGGAAGGGCAGAGGGAAAGGTTTACCTTCCAAAACACCGCCAAGTGTATAGGCCTTTCTGTATTTCCATCCTTGACTGAAAGTTCATTTTGCAGCCCTGCCCATAAAAAGATGTTAAATATTTTTCAAAAAAAAAAAAAAGCATAGCTATTAGATCTGAGAAGTAAATCCTGTTGTAGAGTGGCAATTGTAATGTCACCTGATAAGAAAACAGTAGACAATGAAGTCCCCAGGGCCACATAACTGCTGCTTCCCCCTTGGCATGGTGCCATCCGTTTGCTCCCAGGGTGGCCTAGAACAGTCCGCTACTGCAGCTGGGCAAATGGACAACCGAACCATTCTAGGCAATGGGTTATCCATTATCTACCAGAGATGGGGATGCCCCCTGACTCTTTCCCAAAAGCCTGGGTCATTCATATGTATTTTTCTATTGCCACTTACATTTCATATATATGAAGTAGTATTACTTACAAACTTCATTTCAGAAAAAAAATTTAAGCATCATATTTTCATTCTTTTCTCCACCCCCTGCCCCCACCCCGTACACTTTACACTTTTCCATAGTGACTGGTTGATTTTGTTTACTCTTTTATTTTTTAAGCCTGGGCATTTCTGCTGCCCTCCAGGGCACGGCCACAGTGTGGTTCTCCTTCTGCATTTCTTTGTAACAAGGATGTATTAGTTCCCCTTTGTAGACACCTGGAACCACCAATGACCTCTTTCGTCATGAGGGTTAACACATTTATTTCCTCAAACTATCTTCTTGGGTTGTTGTTTGTTTTTTTTTTAATACTTCTTAAATCACAGAAAATGGAGTTACTAATCCTAGACATACTGTTCCTGGTGTCTATGTGTTGTTTACAAAAAAAAAAGAAAAGAAAAGGAGAGGAGTAGATAGTAAGAGAAGTTTAATACCTAAGCATGGATTGGGTGTCAGCTCTTCTCATGGAGGGTTTAACATCTTGTTTCCAAAAATGCGTTCTCAGGGGAGGTTAGCGGTCAATTGTCAAATACTTTTGATGCTACTCTTAGTTAGCAAGTTCCATAATTAACCAATGGTATCACGAGAGTTTATAGCCCACATTTGTTACTTTAACTGTAATTTGGATATTTCACACAAGGCAATGGCTCCAGTCTGTAGGCCAGAGCCACGGAGAAGAAGCAGGCAGCTGTCAGCAGCCCCGGCACTGTCTCAATTTGCTATGTCACTCTGGGTAATTCATTTAGCCACAGGGTCTTCATTTCTTCATGCAAAATAGACTTTCTTCCTCCCTACCCACAACTCAGGGCCATTGCAGGATTAAAAGAGTGCTGGCAAAGCTGCTTGCAAGAGATGGGAATCATTCATTCACTCGTTCAATCAGCGTTTCACGTGGGCCACCATGGGTATGAGACGCATTGCCTGGCACAAGGATGAGGAGATGTGAGGGATCCTGGAGCCTTAGACAGTCTTGCTGTGCCATCAAATGAGCCTCACTCAGGTCAGAGAAGTGCAGGGGAACAGCTACAGGGGAGGAGAGAGGTGACCGTCTCGTGTGAGCCCAGCTATGAAGACCTGTGAGCAACAGTCCTGGTTTTAAACCCTCTGACTTTGTCCCTACGCGGGTGCTTGTTATTGTCAAATAAAAATCCTCGTTATCAGTTTTAGATTGGGAAAACTTGGGCCCTACAGCCTGAGAAGTGACTGTTCTGATCTGTTGTGGGACCAGTCACCTTGGTAAGCCAACTGAATTGATGACAATTGAGGTGGAACCATCTGTCGGTTCCTTTTTATAGCCCCAACCTATCCTATGATGTGAAATGGCAAACTGCTTGCTCCAGAGAAGAACTTGATTTTGAGAAAACACTGTAAAGTTGCGATAGAGACTCATGGAAAATGCTTTTTTCATAATTCAACGGATTCTTTGCTATTTTTTTAAAAAGCAATCAACTCTTTAATCATCTCAACTGGTGAATTTATTAATAAATTTAATCCATTGCCAACTCTGGCATATGTTAGGTTTTTAGTCATATGTGTACCTAGCGCCCTTAAGATACATTTAGACAGAACTTGTGTAAAACATGGAAACTAGGGTTTTGCGTCGGGGAGCCTGCTGTCCACCCCACGAGAGTATTTCTCCCGGCTGATGTTGGGGGATGTGCAGCACCTCTGACCTGACACATCCAAGTTGAACACAGGCGTGTGGAGAGCCAGGGGGCAGTTTCTTTGGTCAGATCAGGAGGTCTCAGGTCCCCAAGACCAAGGCAAGGTTAGGAGGGCTTTTAAAACATCTAACAGGGCTTCCCTGGTGGCGCAGTGGTTAAGAATCCGCCTGCCAATGCAGGGGACACGGGTTCAAGCCCTGGTCCAGGAAGTTCCCACATGCCACGGAGCAACGAAGCCCGTGCACCACAACTACTGAGCCTGAGCTCTAGAGCCCACGCGCCACAACTGCGGAAGCCCGCGTTCCTAGAGCCCTTGCTCCGCAACAAGAGAAGCCACCGCAATGAGAAGCCCGTGCACCGCAACGAAGAGTGGCCCCCGCTCGCCGCAACTAGAGAGAGCACGCGCGCAGCAAGGAAGACCCAACACAGCCAAAAATAAATAAATAAAATAAATAAGCAAATTTAAAACATCTAACATTTATTCTGATATTATCTATCTACATATGCCTCCCCCCACCAGATCCTTGAGAGTAGATCCTTCCTTCCTTCCTTCCTTCCTTCTTCCCTACTTCCCTCCCTCCCTCCCTCACTTCCTTGCTCCCTTCCTTCATTTACTTTTACGTCTAATTTCTAGCTCTGTCCCAGGCATTCAGTAGCTGCTCAAAATCCATTGAGCTGGGGAACTGAGGTTGACTTCCTGGGAGGCCCAGATTGTCGCAGCAGGCCTGCACATCCCCCTCTTTCCCCCTCGCTGATGTTGTGAGGAAGGGCCTGTCACCTACCTAAAGAAACTTAACTCCAGGCCATCCTGTGTCCCTCCTTGAACCCTCCCCCCATCCCCACCCCCAGCCTCTCTGATCACAAGGAGAAGGCTGAGCTACTGGAGAAAGGACCCCTGGTTCTATGCAGCCCACCTCCCTGGTTCTGTGCCCCTACGCACCTCTCTGAATGCATGAGAGACAATGGGGTCTAAAATTCTCCCTCCCTTTTCTTCTGAAATAGGGTTCTATGGGCACAATGAGAAGCCCCATAACCTAACTACCCCGGGCAGGGCTGGCTTCAGGGCTTCAAAAGACCCCACGCTTGGCTCAGTGCTCTGCTCTCACTCTCTTGAAACTCTTAATAATTCTTGAACAGGGGTCTCTGCATTTTCACTGGGCCCTGGGTCTTGCAAATTAGGTAGCAGTCCTGTCTCTCAGGCACAGGGCATTAACAACGAGAAAATGGAAGAGCGAAATCAAAGTGTGCTTATCAAATTATGTCTTTGGGGGAGAAAAAAAAAGGTCCCAAGTTAACTTTCATCATTGGCCAGCTTGTAAACAGGAAGTATCTGTAAATTGAAACTTGGGGGAAATGAGTCTTTTCTTCTTGGAAGAAAGGTGGTGAGCCCAGAGGACACATTCTTTGCTGCCTGTGACCCTTTCTGGGTCTGACACAGAGGTCTGTTGGCAGGAAACATGAAGAAATTTAAGTTGTGATGGTTGAGTGGTGGAGTCAAGGGAAAAACCATTTTGCCTTAATTTTTTTTTTTAATTTACCCTTAATTTAATGGTAAACAGACATTTCAATGGAAGAATCATAGGCTTCAAGGAGGTAAGGAATAGAAGTTATACAATGTACTATGCCACTAAACTGAACCTATAGATTCTTCCTGTCTTATTTTATCCTCTCGGTTCCAAAAAGAAAAAGAAAAGATGGTTACAGAGATGAGGGTCCAGGAAAACTTGGTTAGTTATATCTTTAGCCATTATCAAAGGAGTCTTGAAGTGTTACAAGGGAAAATTACTTGAAATTTCTGAATGGGTTTTGTTAAGACATTGTGGTGTCCTTGTGTTTTATTTTTCCAGGTTAAATTTCTAAGCTATGGGGAAAAAAACACAGCCTTTAATATCAAATAAAGGGACATGGGAGTCAAACTATTGGGTGTCCAGAGTAGGAATTCTTTCCAGTCAGCTCATTCCTTGTATCTGTCCCCAGGGAGTGCCTTCCATCAAAGTTGCCATAGAATTTTTCATCACCTTCAACAATGAATTTTGCAGTATACGCTTATCTTTTAAAAAAATTTTTGTAAAATAAACTTTTTACTTTAAAATGGTTTTAGGGACTTCCCTGGCAGTCCAGTGGTTAAGACTCCGTGCTTCCACTGCAGGGGGCATGGGTTTGATCCCTGGTTGGGGAACTAAGATGTCACATGCCACGTGGCACCGCCAAAAATAAATAAATAAAAGGAGGGTTTTTTTAAAACAACATGAACTTTAAAAAAATAAAAATAAAAATAAATGGTTTTGGACTTACGAAAAAGTTGCAGAGGTAGTACAGAGAGTTCCGTATACTCTGCACCCAGTTCCCCTACTGTTAACATCTTCTGTAACCATGGTAAATTTGCCGTGACTAAGAAACCAAGTCTTTCCCCCACATTTTGTATGATTCTATTTACATGAAATGTCCGGAACAGGCAGACCCTTAGAAAGCAGATTAATGGTTGCTGGGGACTGAGGGCAGGAGGGAATGGGCAGTGACTGCTTAATGGGTAGGGAATTTCTTTGGGGGTAATGAAAAGGTTCAGAAACTAGAGAGTGGTGATGGTTGCACTTATCTTGTGAATGTACTGGAAGTTACTGGCTTGTGTGTTTTAACGTGGTTAACTGAATATTCTGTGAATTTTATCTCAATTTTAAAAGAATGTCCAGACAGCAGCCTAGAAATTTTAATTTCACAATTCTGGGACGAGGCTTTTTTGAAAGCTTCCCAGATGATTCTAAGGTGTAGCTGGGATTGACTGAAAACCGCTGACCAGCTGCGAATTCAAGTAACAGTAACTAAGGATGGGTAGTACTGAGCACTCCAGGTGTGGTTCACAGGAAGGGGATGGCGCTTTAGAAGATGAAGGGCCAACTCCAAACTCTGCCACTTTGCTGCTCAGCATCCGTGTCCCACAGCATCGGCTCCACCTGGGAGCTTGTCAGAAATGTAGACTCTGCAGCCCCACCCCAGATCCCCTGAATCATAACCTGCCTTTTAACAAGATCCCCATGGCTAAGAAACCAACTTTGGTACATTGCTATCAACTAAACTTCATGCTTTATTCTTTTTTCTTTCTTTCTTTCTTTCTTTTTTTTGAATTATGAGCTGCTAGCCAGCTTTCTTTTTCTTATTTATTTATTTATTTATTTATTTATTTATTTGGCTGCATCGGGTCTTAGTTGCGGCACGCAGGATCTCCGTTGGGGCGTGTGGGATCTTTCGTTGCATCACGAGGCCTCTTCATTGTGGGGCGAGGGCTTCTCTCTAGTTGTGGTGTGCGGGCTAGAGAGCACGGGCTTAGTTGCTCCGTGGCATGTGGGATCTTAGTTCCCCGACCCGGTATCGAACCCACGTCCCCTGCATTGGAAGGCAGATTCTTAACCACTGGACCACAAGGGAAGTCCCTTCATGCTTTATTCTGATTTCATTAGCTTTTCCACTGATATCCTGTCACTGGTCCAGGATACCACATTGCATTTCGTCATCATGCCTCTTCTGTTTCCTCTGGTCTGTGACAGGTTATCAGACTTTTCTAGTTTGTTAATGACCTTGAGAGTTTTGAGGAGTACCGGTCAGGTATTTTGTTGAATGTCCCTCAATTTGGGTCTATCTGATAATTTTCTTATGGCTATATGGGGTTATGGGTAAGACCACCATGGGAGTGAAGTGCCCTTCTCACCACATCACATCAGAAGTACGAGCTATCAACACGACTTATCGCTGAAGATATTGACCTTGATCACCAAGCCAAGGTAATGTTTGCCAGATTCCTCCACCGTGAAGTTACACCCCCTCCCCCTTCTACCTTTTGGAAGCAAGTCAGAAGCAAGTCACTCAGCACAGCCCACACTCCAGGTGGGGAGAGGCTGGGAGGGGAACTTAGCTCCCCCCCCCCCCCGGCAGAAGTTTCTATGTAAATTATTTGGAATTCCACAAAGATTTGCCTCTTCTCTCCTCATTTATTTATATCAGTATGGACTCATGGATATTTATTTTATACTTTGGGTTATAATCCAATACTACATTGTTTATTTTATTGCACAAATTATTCCAGCTTTAGCCATTGGGAGCTCTCGCAGGTTGGGTCTTGTGTCCCTTTGACGTGCCCCATCGTTTTGTTTTGATTTGTTTTGTTTCGTTTCATTTCATTTTACTTCCTTACTTTCCAGCACTGCAAGATGCTTCAGCCTTATCTTGTATTTCCCTGCTCCAGCCTTAGCATCAGCCTTTTTTCCAAGGAACTCTTGTTCCTTTTACTGGACAATGGTATTAGAAACCAGGATCTGCGTGCTGGGTTCACCTACCATTTTGTCCCTACCCTGGACCTCAACCTTAACTCTCAGTAACTCCTCTGCTTAAGAGTCTCTATAGTTTTGATTATCTGCAGAATGAAGTCCAGACTCGCTGACTTGGCATCAAGGCTCTCTTACAATTAGCTCCCAATCCAGGTTCCTTGGGGCTTATCTTAACTCCCCACAGGTCTCTTATACCTCACCCAGATACTCACAAGGTCCTCAAATCCTCTTACCCTCCTGCATCTCCCCAACTCTGTTTATTCAGTTCCTGCCACTTGGCCCATCCTTTCTCTACAATCTCACAGTGTTCAAAATCCACCCCCATTCAACACAGGATAATTTCACCTCTTCCACTAGTTCTCTGAGTCTTCCCAACAGGAAATGATGACTTCTTCCTTTGAAATCTCAGAGATACCAGGTTTACAGGCGAAAAAATGAGCAATCTACAAAATATTTTGAGATCCCTAGTTTCACTTAATTCTCCTACAACCTATTTTGCAGGTAAGGAAATTAACCACCCCCTCCCCCCAAAAAAAGAAATTAAAGCCTAGGATGATAAAGTGACTTTTCCAAAGTTACATAGCTAGTAAGAGGCCAAAGCCAAGGTTAGAACCCAAGTCTTCTGATTCCAAATCCAATCCTCTTACTGTCTGTCCATTTTACCTTGTATTCTCTTTATTTGGACGTCTGTGATCCCTCTTTCTTGATCATTACCTCCATAAGGATTGGGGGTATATCCCACTTTTTTTTTTTTTTTTTTTTGGCCTCGCTGCACTGCTTGCAGGATCTTAGTTCCCTGACCAGGGATTGAATTCGGGCCACGGCAGTGAAAGCACACAGTCCTACCCACTAGGCCGCCAGGAAATTCCAGTCCCATATATTTTTATATGACTCCCAACACCGAAAAACATGTTTGGATATGGTAGGGACCTGATCATTGTTGACGAATAAATCAATAAACAAAATCTCTTTAAAAACAAAAAGGACATACCGATTTACTTTTCCACGAGGAATATTATAACCTGCTATCTCTCTCACCTGCATTATTACTGTCACCAGCGTTACACTTTCTGGTTTTTGTTTTGCTTTTATCTTTGCCAACCTTACAGGCACCAAAAACAGGATCACATTGTTGTCTTAATTTGTGTCTCTTGATTACCAGTGATTTTGAAAATATTTTCATGTATTTATAGGTACTGGATAATCCATCTACATCATTTCTGTGTCCATTTTACCAGAAAGGCAATGGTGATTTTCATAATTATTTAAAAGTGTTCTTCATATATTAAGAACATTGACCCTTTTTCATTTTTTTACAAATATTTTCTTCTTCATAGTTCAACACCTCTTAATTGTATTTATCTTTTTAGTTGTGCTATGCTCTAAATTTATGGGAAGAATGTTGATCACAATATAATTATGAGAGAAAAAACTGGAAACAGTATGAACATCCAATAATATGTAGTAACTAAACGAAATGCAGTGCATCCATTTGACGAGGATATTATTCATTGATTTTTTAAAAAATCATGTTCCTTAGGGACTTCCCTGGTGGCCCAGTGGTTAAGAATCCACCTGCCAATGCAGGGGACACGGGTTCGAGCCTTGGTGCAGGAAGATCCCGCATGCCGCGGAGCAACTAAGCCTGTGCACCACAACTACTGAGCCCATGTGCCACAACTACTGAAGCCCACGCACCTAGAGCCAGTGCTCCACAACAGAAGTCACCGCAATGAGAAGCCCGCGCACTGCAACGAAGAGTAGCCCCCGCTCGCTGCAACTAGAGAAAGCCAGCTCTCAGCAACGAAGACCCAACACAGCCAAAAATAAATAAATAAATTTTAATAAATAAATAAATAATAAAAAATCGTGTTCCATAATAAAAGGAAAATACTCATACACCTTCTCACCAAATATTAGATGGAAAAGTATATCACTCTATATACAGTATGACCTCAATTTAAAATATATACTCAAGGGAATTCCCTGGCAGTACAGTGGTTAGGACTCGGCGCTTTCACTGCCAGGGCCTGGGTTCAGTCGCTGGTCAGGGAACTAAGATCCCGTAAGCTGTGCAGTGCAGCCAAAAATAAAATAAAATAAAATATATATTCAATTAGGGGGAGAAAAGCTGCAGGTAAATTCACAAAACTATTGGCAATGGTTATTTGGGGGTTATGGAATCATAGGCAATTTCTATTTAAAATATTTCTGTTTTCCAAATCTTCTACGATGAACATATTATATTTACAAATAAGGGGGAAAAATGTGTCACTGCTAAATGCCATCAAAAAGTGTGTATTTGAGGGGCATGTTTGAGGGTGGCAGGGTTATTAGGAAGCATCTATAACTCCCATTTGCCAAAGAGAGAGAACCGAGGGCCAGAGCAGCAGAACGTCTTTCCCAAGGTGACCCAGAAGTGTAAACTCTGTAGCCCTGCCTTTCCAGAGAGTTGCCTAGCAACCCATGCCCGCCACAACCTCTCAATAAATATATTCTCACACATCACACGCAGGATGCATGTAGATAAGAAAGCAGGCAGTTTCTGTAGAGCTGCATAAGCGTGATCAAATAAAAGATGTGGACTAGACTGCAGATTCCCAGAATCCGCGGTGTCCTTATACCCCAAATGTCACCGCAACCCAGTATTTACCATAAGAAGCCAAACAATCGTGCCTCTTAGTTATCAAGGTATGCAAGAGTCACATTTCTCAGTGACCCCCTGGGGGAATTCATAACCTGCTAATCCTAGCCAGAGCATTCTTGGAAATGTCACCTGCCAAAGCCAACCCTTCTGAGAACAGAGACGTGGATCACAGTCGTCGGTGAGGGAGCTGGAGAAGTTATTTAGGGATGAGTGTTTCTGCGAGAACATTGGTGCCTTGCAAGCACCTCCACGGGAGCGTTGTTCTGTCTGCACTGAGCACAGGCTTGGCAGAATCTCGTACCACTCTCTCTCCAGGACCCTGGCCTTCTCCCCTTGTCCTGTGACTTCCTGGTTTTCCAAGAAGGAGGAAGTCCCAAAGCAGGCTTCTGCACACTGGGAGCTGGAGCGCCTTCTCACTCTCCCCTGCTCTGCTATGAATCTTCAGGGAGGGGAGAGTGGCTGAGGCTTGCAGGCTGTGGTTCCCAGGATCAGTGCCAACTGGCTTCTGTCTGGGTTCAGCGATGGCCGATGAGAGCTTCCAGTGGGAGATGGGGAGGAAGACGAGCAACTCTCCCCACCTCCCTCTCGGCCAGTAAAGGAGGCATCTCCTCCAGCTCCTGCAAGATGGACTCACTGTGATCCTAGCTTCTGCCAGATGACCCAGCCCTACACTCAAGTAATGCCACCTCCTTCTTCTGTCCCTCCGGGCTCCCTGCTCTAGCTAACCCCTTGGCTGCCTCACTGTCCCCTGTCGGGCTTCTCAGCCGTTCCTTCACCGACTTAACCGATTCCTGACACTGAAGTCCCTCTGCTGGAAATGCTCAGGGTGGGTCCGCTCCTCACTGGTTGGACGCTCACCCTGGCAGGACCAGCAGATACCATCTCTGTGGCCTTCGGTCCCATTTGCAGTTCAAAGATCCAAAAGTGGGAAGAAATGGGTTTGGACTGAAAGAAACCACGTTTTGGACAAGGAAGCCTTCCCGTGAAAATCCTCCTCGCGGCCGGCCGCAGCTTCCCCAGGACTGGGGAGCTGAAAACCAGCACAGCCGCGAGCGCCTCTGTTGTGCTGAGACACCTTACACGCGGAGTGGCTTTATAACCTACCTGCAAGAACTGGGCGAGACGTGGCAGCTAAACACGTTCCTTACATTCTGTCAAGACTTTTCGTCCAAGATGTCTAGGAAGCCCTGGCACAGTCAGTCCTGTGGCTGATTCTAGGGAGACTTTTCCCCGAGTTCAGTTCCTCGGGCAGCCACCACTGAGGAACTCTCCTCTTGGGGAATCACCTTCCCAAGTGATGGGTCAGAGGGTGTTCACCGAGGGTTCGGGGTGACCTCGTGGAAGGAGAAGGAAGGCCGAGGGTCAGGGAACCCTTCCCGATGGCAGGAACCCTCCAGAGCTTCCGGAGAAGGGAGCTGGGCCCCCAAGGCCTCTGGCCTTTGCAGGCCTAAGAGCCAGACCTGAGGGAGGCAGGCGGCCCCTCGGCCACACTGGCTCTGGCCGGTGCTCCGGGGAGACAGGCGGCCTCGTCTGTGGCGGCGGATCCCCTGGCCTGGGAGGAGCACAGAGTGGAGGATCAAATGAGTTCACCTCCTCCAAAGTGCTCTGCTGACTGAAGATGTTTGAAGCCAAGGCCCAGAGGGCACATTTGTCAAGCTCTCAAAAAATAGAAACCAGGATCAAAGCAGAAGCACTTTCCAAATATAAACATTTGTCACCTACATTCACTTTTGATGTGCCCCATTTTGAATGCGTTTCTCCTTTATGAGAAGGACAGCTTAATCTTTCCGTACACACACTTGGGTCCTTCAAACGGAGCCCAGGGATAATTTGGGGTGGGTGGGGGGAGGTGAGAAAGGAAGTTCCAGCCAGGCAAAATAAAAGACGGGAGGAGAGAGAGCCCACCAGAAGAGCAAAACCGGAAGGAGAAAAGGAAACGAGCATTTATGGAGCCCCTGGCACTTTGTACATTACCTCATATTTTCCTGCAGATTAACTCTGGAAAGAGGACATCATTATTCCCCTTCTATAAAGAGCGTAGGTCATGAATCCAAGCTCTTAAGCGTAGAGTCAGAATCCCTTCCTGGTTGTGTCTGACCCCGCGGTCCTTGCTGCCACCTGTAATAAGTGGCCTCAGCTAAAGAAAGATACGTGACCTCAGGTCGGCACAATGCCCGTTGGACATTCAGGGCCCACTCATATCTATGCATCTGGAGGCGACCATGTTTTAGAACTGGAAAGCAGCTCCGTAGTTCTCTAATCCAGCTCTCACCCAAGACCCACTGCCCAATTCCAGAAGCACAGCATATCGACTTTACTTTTTTTTTTTTTAACATCTTTATTGGAGTATAATTGCTTTACAATGGTGTGTTAGTTTCTGCTTTATAACAAAGTGAATCAATTATACATATACATATGTTCCCATATCTCTTCCCTCTTGCATCTCCCTCCCTCCCACCCTCCCTATCCCACCCCTCTAGGTGGTCACAAAGCATAGAGCTGATCTCCCTGTGCTATGCGGTTGCTTCCCACTAGCTATCTATTTTACGTTTGGTAGTGTATATATGTCCATGCCACTCTCTCACTTTGTCACATCTTACCCTTCCCCCTCCCCATATCCTCAAGTCCATTCTCTAGTAGGTCTGTGTCTTTATTCCCGTCTTGCCACTAGGTTCTTCATGACCTTTTTTTTTTTCCCTTAGATTCCATATATATGTGTTAGCATACTGTATTTGTTTTTCTCTTTCGAAAACACCCAGCTCTGTCATGTTTCTACGAAATGTCACAGAAGACCTACGTCTATAAAATGAGCGTGTGCCTGCCACTTACTGATGGCGTGCCATTTCCCTCTTCTAGAACGCCCACTCCTCATCCGTCTAAACCCTACTTACTCTCGAAGGCCCAGCTCAAGGATCAACTCTCGCCACAAAGCCTTTCAGGCCATTTCCACACCCATGGACTACCCACTCTCATTTCGAATTCTACTGTCTTATATTTGTTCTCTAATGGTTTTCATGGATTAGCCCCTATCCTTTCACAGGATTGTAAGTGCCTTAAAGCAAGTGCAGCAAAGGGAACACAGTTTAGCAAGGCATATGGGCTATTCTCTTCCCAGAACCAGGCTATGTGATTGCAGCCATTGGAGCTGCCAGTAAAGGGACAGAACAATCAAGAGGGTGACTGGTGAGGGGTCTGGCCCTCCCAAGAGTTCAGAGGAGTCTCTGCCAGTGACTGGCTTCTCCAACTGGCCTAGGCAGAGGAAAAAGAGAAACTAGTGTTCTCTATCATAAATCATGGACCTCGAAATCCTCACTTTCCAAAAGCAAAAGAGACAAGGAATTAGGATCTGGAAGGAGGAAGATGGGACAGAAGTTGGGAGGGAGGTTCTTCCAACCTGCCTTTCTGACCGGGCACCAGTTCTGGTTTCCACCTTTCCCAAATGAAAAACCTTCCCCTCTTTGCTTCTCCTGAACTGGGAATCAGCCTGCAGACTCATTTAAAAGCCAACCCAGAGAGATTTACACTCCCAGAGTTGATCTATTCCTCTAGATGAAACTGTGAGATATATAATTATAGCAAGAGATCAGGTTCAATTTAGGAAATTTGGTAATTGTTGAGCACGGTAAATCATCTTTCAAGCAAACACACTTACAGTCTCGGAGATAAAGTTCATTCCCCTGTGATGAGGTCGTTTGATGGAACGCTACTAGGTCCCGGGCAGGGTTTCAAAGCCGTTAAGTTACCCTAGGTGAGATAGAGCTGCTGGGATTTATGGGAATGTTGGCACCCAGGGGACACGTTGGATAATCTTTAACAGAGGAAGTCTGTCTGGTGCCTGCTCTTTGTTCCAACTCCACTTTCATATTTGAGAACCCTTGTGATATACTTGCTATTCACGGCGCGTTTTGGACTGTCACAAGCATGGTCTGGCGTTGGATGCTGAGCAAATAAACCCCCCCACCACCACCACCGGCCTGAGTCTCCCTGCCTGAAAGCCTGAGGGCAAGGGCGGAATTTGCTCTCCACCCAGTAACATTTGGCAGGGGCAGAGGGGTGCATTTTCTAAAACATATTTTATATCTGATGCTTATTTTCTTAAGTAAAACGTTATACATTTGGGGCTCCGAACACATTTTGTGGGTTTGGTTGCTGGTGTCACACAATATCTCTTGTAAAGAGTAGTTTCTCCAGGAGAACGTAAACTGACAATTGCTTGAAGATTTATAATAGAGAAGGACACAGGAGACAAGTCAGTGTCTTCATAACCAATAAAAGACTTTGGAAAAGAGCATCTGAGACACCAGGCGACTTGATTGGAAACTTGGAGTCTTTCTCTCCCCTGCAGGGAGAAATTCTTTGAGATACACAGAGTACACACACAAATGGGTGGTTAAACCAAGAATGACTAGACCAACCATTGCTTTTCACCTACGCATCACCTAACGCCAGCTGGACATTACCAACGGCAACAACGATATCCAAGATGACTTTGAGGTCATTGACTTTCTCCCAGTGCCTTTCTGGCAAAGAGGAGTGTCTAGTCCCCACCACGAGGCCTCTGGTGAACGCATTTGGATTGAGTGACTCCATTCTGTTTGTCATATTAGTTAACTGGAAACTGCATTTCCAGCGCTACTTGGCACGCCAGGAGGATGGGCTCAATACCGCTTACTAATAAGTGATCGAAATGAAAGCTATAGTTTGGCTTGGTTTTATTTTTCACAGACTCGAATGGCCGGTTAGCCTCTCTTCTTGCAACAAATATCTCTTAAATACTCACCCCAGGTTAAACATGGGGATGCAGAGATAAATGAGACATGCTGACTGTCATCCCAGGCTCCATGGCGACAGGCAGATTGGGAAGCAGCTCTGAAAGAGTTGCTATAGGAAGTCCAGGCAAGGAGTCGGGAGGATGGCTGGGCCCCCCTCCCTGGAGGGAAAACATGGCCAAACTCACCACTGTGTTCCTGGGCTGAAGGGGGCTCACACTTCTCACAAAAGATCCCCCCCCCCCTCCGCCCATGCTGACCCCCGACAGACAGGGTTAACAGAGGCTGAGGTTGGGAGCTGGGGCCAGAGGACAGGGCCGAGTGCTGTCAGCAGCCCCAGAGCCGAGTGGAGCAGGAGAAGTCTGCGTGTCCCGCTGAGCGTGTAAGCCCACAGCCTCCTGCCCTGAGCCCCGGGGGAAACAGCTGCATCAGCACTGCCCCCACGAGGCTCCCCAAACGCTTTCCTATGGGGTGAGACTTTGGGTGATGAGGGAGCAGCGACAAAACCTAAAAATACGACCCCTCTGAAGGATCAACCATAGAGTGAGACCTGGCACAGCCCCAATTCACTAGATGTTAAACTAGACGCCTGGGGGAAATAACACCTCCCCCCAACAACGAGCTTTCCATCAGCAAGTAACTCTGCTACCGAAGACAATGCAGACAGTAGAGGTCATGACGAGGTAACTGAAGGATTTCTTTCCTAAGGGGATTTTCATTAGAGCACCAG
This sequence comes from Eschrichtius robustus, assembly GCF_028021215.1. NCBI lineage: Eukaryota > Metazoa > Chordata > Mammalia > Artiodactyla > Eschrichtiidae > Eschrichtius > Eschrichtius robustus. The sequence goes on along the minus strand of NC_090837.1, from coordinate 39,362,216 downwards.
GTTGCTGGAAAGTGTATTCCAGCAAGTGTATTCCTTATGTCTCCTGACACAGGTGAGTCCTGAAATGTCATGAGCTGAGGCTTTGCGCTCAGTACCTTATGTGTAAAATGAAGGATTCGACTGGGTGATCTCTGAGGTCTCACATTTAATCTATTAGCTTCTCTGCCCAAACGAATCGTTTCCCCAAACCCTCTATCAGCAAAGCCCAACACTGGCTTTTCATTCAACCGCTATTTGTCTTCATCACGAAAGGCCTTTCTCAAAGACAAAGAAAACTTACAGGAAAGAAAAAGGAAGGAAAAAGAGAAAAAGACGCAATAATCTCACCCAGATATTTATCCATCACGGTGCTTTATGTAGAGAGTGATTTTCCTGTTATATTTAGATTACAATCAAACTGTAAAAGAACTCTTATCTCCTTGTGCCTGCTTTTTACTTTAAACTCTGAGACCTTTGTCCCCCAACATTAGAGAAGCTGTAAATACTACAAGAGAATGTTTACATTTTAAAAATCCATTTTCCTTGATTATTTGTAGAAGGAAGAAAAAAATCTTTGTACTAACACACCAATTCATCTTGACTTTGTAAAAACTGTTTCCCACAGAAATTACGTTTTGCACAAAGTCACATGAAGGCCACCCTTCCATACAGCAACCTTCATTTCTCCCAGCTCTTGTCATAGTTTTGCTATGTGTCTGTCTCTTCCCTTCTCTTGTCCTTGACAAGTCCCTGAGAGCTGAAAGCACTCTCCAGGCTGGGAAGGAGAAAGGCAGAACCTGACCTTGTACACTTGGGACAGACCTTGTAAGGGATGCAGGGCTTGGGTTTGTTACGTTCCAAATCTGCAGTTAGTAGCGTGGGGTTTACTTCTACCCTTTTAGGAAAATGGGTTTGGTAGTCCTTCATAAGAATTAGAAAAATCCCAATCTAGTTATCAAGAAACCCAATAGCAGATCTCATCTGGTCACCAGGAAAGCAAACACCTTGCCAGAGAAGCCCTTGATGGCCAGCAAAAGGTGAAGTGAAAGACAAGCAGAGGAAATCCAAGGGAGATGTTGGGCCAGAGCGCTCGGGTGAATTTCGGTTCGTGAAGGTCTGCACTTACACTCCACTGTACACTTGCTCGGAGAGGGAAAACCCCAGCCGCTTAGATCAGAACATCTGCGGACGAGTGTTCATACGGAGCACCCACCTGGCAGGAAACAGCCGGGTGCAGATCACATGAAGTGAGTGGAAACGGTGGAAGCTGGATGGCGGCGAAGTCATCACAGCTCACTTGCCAAACTACTCAGGTCCTAGCTGCTGAGGAAGAGACTCTGGAGTAGTCGTTTCTTCACCCATCACAAAAGCAGTTGGAAGAATTTGGAGGGGGTGCCATGTGACGAGCCCTAACCGGAGGCTTCCTTTCATTCTAAAGTCACTCCCCAACCTTCCATAGATGTCGTGACTTACAGAGCCTTGATTGGTCAAAACAGATACCTTTATCCAGAAGAAAACCCATGCCCAGTTCACATTACTAAGAATATTGTTAACAAGACCCAACTCAGTCAACTGCATTCTTATTGCATGTGACCTTATGAAAAGCCCTGTTCTTAGAATGGAGGGCAGAGGAGAGAGAGGAAAGGGGACAAGATTCAGCCACTGCCCTCAAGAGGATAAAGCAAAAATAATTATAATATAGAATGAGACCACAGATAAGCGAAGCTGGCACATATTTTGTGCTTAATAAATATTTACAGAATGAACGAGTGATTAGATGGTAAGAAAGTATTTTAGAAGAACAGATGAGAAGGAGATTATCTCTGGTGGGGGACATCCAGGAGCTGACATTTGAATTTTACCTTGAATGGTAGGTAGAATTTTCTCAGTGATAGCTCGAAATCCATTCCAGGATAGGGAAGAATGTGCACGGTCCTAGCAGAGTGGCTAGAGGTCTGTTGAGATAGAATATTTAAAGTGGAAGCTGGTTAAGAGTATGACAGGCAGCTCTGAGTTTGAAAAAGGAAACTTCAGGTGCCAAAGCAAATGAGACTGGGGGGACTTCTTTTCTTAGGATAAAGTCTATGAGGTTCATCAATTGATCAATCTATCTGCAAGCCAGCGTTCAGTTCACTGCTTTAGTATCTTCATATTTGTTGGCCTGAACCATTCCAAGTGCATTCTAAGGCCCTCAGACCCATCCTCTAATTAATGTTTGTGCCCATCTGGACTTCCTGCAGTCAGTGTGGCCCACGTCATGACGGGCAAACTATCAGGGCAAGAGAGAAAATGGTGCAACCTCTCCGCCCAGCGTGGACGAAGAAAAGAATCTAACTCTCTGACAACCCACCAGAAGCAGCTGAGGTTTCCAATGCATTCAATCTAATCAACAGTTATTAAAACTCCACAATACTCTGGGCATTCTGATCTATGCTACCAAGGGTAGTCCAGAAGCTGATATTCTGGAGGAGACATCCATCCCAAAGAACCGTAATGAGCTATCATAAGAGTGGTCCAAACGTAGCATCACCCATGATCACACAAAAGGACCATTTGGATTTGGGTGCCTCGGGAAAGAAGTTACGAAGTAAGTAGCATCTTTTAGGCAGGAGCCTGGGTCCGGCCGAGAGGATCTTCTGTCGGGAGGAGCAGCAAAGGCCTTGGTGGTAGTTCTCAGCACTGGCTGCACATTAGAAGCAGCTGAGAAGCTCTTAAAATTACTCACACCCGGGGACTTCTCTTGTGGTCCAGCGGGTAAGACCCTGCGCTCCCAATGCAGAGGGCCTGGGTTCGATCCCTGGTCAGGGAACTAAATCCCGCTTGCCACAACTAAAAGATCCTGCACGCCATGCCGCAACTAATCATGCCACAACTCAACTAAACCTGCCACCACGAAGATCCCGCATACCGCAACGAAGACCCTGTGCAGCCAAAATAAATAAATGAATATTAAAAAAAAAAAATTTACACCCAAGCCCAGTCCAGAAATTCTCATTCACATGATGTAGGGAATGCCCTGGGCATCTGTATTTCTTAAACGCCTGGTTTTTCTGAGGCACAGCCTCGGCTGAGAACTACTTCTGCAGAGCAGAGGTGTGCTGGCGACTTTGGGGGGAGCGTGAGCTGTACTGTTTGAAGTTGAGCTTAGGAGGTGAGCGGGGTGGGCCGGAGGAGAACCTGCAGAGTCAGGGACACATTGACCAAGACGCTGCGATCCAGTTCCCAAGTACTGAAAGCATTCTTCTCCTTGGACACATCTTTCCCTGTTGTCTAGGACAGAAAACAAAAGCAGCTGTTTTACACATCTCAAACCTAGAGAGAGTCCTAAGCTGGTAATTGAGTGGCAGGTCTCACCACTTTTTCTAACAAATCCTTGCAACCGGCGCTCATAGATAGTAAGGAGAGCAGAGAGAGAACACGGAAAGATACTTCATTTTATGTTAGCAAAAGGAGGAATAGCATGCATTTAAAGGAGAGCTAGAGACATGAGCATCCTGAAAAGTACTCTTTCCTCTCTTACCACCTCCAACCCCCGACACCACCAAATAATGCATAACAGAGCAGGTGTCCTCTCTTTCAAGTGGCTGTTCCTCCATATTCTAGAGAAAACAATGTGTTTATCAGATATTGGGGGGACAGGACCCTAACGATTCTAATGCTATCAGGCTTAACTTGTGAGCCACAGACTGTGTAAATCAGGGAAGTCTTCATTCAGCAAACTTTACTGAGCATCTGCTCTGTGTGCCAGGCTCTGTGTTTTAGGGGCTTGAGAACATAGTACTGAGCAAGTCTTGGCCCTGCCCCCAAGGAGCTTGCCATCCAGCAGAGGAGACAGACGTGTCCCAGACACTGAGCTGCTCCTATGATTGGGGGAGCACAGGATTTCACTGGGGCACTCGGGAGGGAGACACACCCCAGCCAGGCCAGGGAGACTTCTCTACTCTCCTTACCATCTGTGAGTGCTGGCTGGAAGGATTTGTTAGAAGCCAGAGCAATGGGTGTGTGGGTGTGTCTTCATCCTCGGCAGAGGAGACAGCAAGAGCTAAGGCATATGAAACCTGACAGAGGACAGAGGGCATGACCAATTACAGGAACTAGGAGTTCAGTTAAAGTCAACAGAACTTAGAATTCCAAAGATGAGCTTATTTGTTAAAAATGAGACTGGAGGGCTTCCCTGGTGGCGCAGTGGTTGAGAATCTGCCTGCTAGTGCAGGGGACACGGGTTCGAGCCCTGGTCTGGGAAGATCCCACGTGCCGCGGAGCAACTAGGCCCATGAGCCACAACTACTGAGCTTGCGCGTCTGGAGCCTGTGCTCCGCAACAAGAGAGGCCGCGACAGTGAGAGGCCCGCGCACTGCGATGAAGAGTGGCCCCCGCTTACCGCAACTAGAGAAAGCCCTCGCACAGAAACGAAGACCCAACACAGGCAAAAATTAATTAATTAATTAATTTAAAAAAAAAATGAGACTGGAGAGAGAAGCAGAATGGGCTCAACTTTATCTGGGGCAGTGGGAGGCCAGAGGAGGTTTTTAAGTAGGGAAATGATACGATCAAGGTTTGTGTTTGGAAAGATAACTCTGCAGTTTGGAGGATGGATGGGGACCAGAGGGAGGGAGGAAGCAGACAGCTGGGGAAGAGAATGGGCACAGAGCCGTTCATCTGACCCGCAGGGGTCGAGTGACAGTTCAGCGGGATGGAAGGTGAATAAGACCCATGGGGACTACTTTCAGTGAGCCTACGTTTTAGAGGGAATTATTTTAAAATGTTAAATAAATGATTACACAAGTAATTAACTACAATTATGATAAATGCTGGGAAGGAGGGGTACGGTGTATGGAGAAAAACATACAACCAGGAGGACCCAGCCTGGGGTATCAGAAAAGGCTTCCTGAGGAAGTGATCATTAACTAAGACTAGAAGTTGGTTTGGGGCAAGATGAGGCCTGCAAGGCAGTCAAGAGCCTGGTAGCCGTGTTGAGTGAAGACTGTGGTCTGTATCCTAAGAGCCAAGGGTGGGTTTGACGGAGGAGAGAATGACCCCGTCAGATCTGGAGGTGGCTCCAGCTGCTGGGTGAAGAGAGATCAGTGGGTTCTGGAGCTATAAAGGAACTTGGAGTGATCAGGGTAGGGTCTAGGACAGACCCCGAGAAACAACCACATGGAAGGGACCGTGGGGAAGAGAAGCCCGTGAAGGAGGCAGTGAGGCAGCGGCCAGAGAGGCAGGAAGAAAACCGGGCGAGAGAGAGAGCCAACCCATAAGGGAAGAACGTCACTGTGGAGTCAGGTAAGACAGCGACAGAAAGGCATCTGCTAGATGTTGCCCCAAGCAGGTCTCAGGTGACCCTGACCTGAGCAGTTCCAAGTGAGCAAGTGAGCGGTGGGTCCAAACCAGATTCCAGAGGTTTGAGGTGTAAATGGAGGTGAGGAGGCAAAGACTTGAATGTAAAAAACTCTTGCCTGAAGCAGAACGATGAAAGGGAGGAGGGAGATAGCTTAATGACTCCTTGAGAGGGTCAAATGGGATAAAGTATGTGAAAGGGCCCAAGTAGCTCTGCTGCTGGGTTACAGACTAGCTCATTATTATTATTAGATCACGAAGCGGGGTCCAAATCCACATCGCCAATCGTTCTCTTCCTGCAAGCCAGGTAGGACCGAGTGCCGTAAGTAGACCAGCCTGTGAGATAGGGGCTGTTGTTCCACTTTATAGGTGACAACATTGAGACTCAAGAGAGGCTCCTGCCCGCATGTTATCAAGTTAGAGACAGGATTCAACCCAGGTCTGTCTGCCTGCAAGGCCTACGCTCTTTCCGCCATACCGCACTGTCTCTTTGTGTTATGGCAGCATCTTCACACACACGTCTCCCCCAAACCCCGGAATTCCCACGTGATTGTGGCTACAGTAACTGGCTCTGTTCACTCACTGTCTGCCCCCCGAGGTTTGTGAGCTTAGGCCATGGAGCGGTAATGTGCATGAAATTTGGATACAGTCAGACCTGCTTTTATCACCTATTATCTGTGAGCTTTAACTTTCTTTTCTTTCTTTTCTTTTTTCTTTTTGGCTATGCCATGTGACACGCAGGATCTTAGTTTCCAGACCAGGGATCGAACCCGCGCACCCCCTGCCTTGGGAGCGTGGAGTCTTAGCCACTGGACCACCAGGGAAGTCCCCTGTAAGCTCTAATTTTCATGTCATGAGGAAAGAAAAGAGAGAGAATTTTTTTTTTTTAATCTATTAGCTTCATGGAGAGAATTAATCGCGGGCTTAGATGGGCGCATGTATAGAAAGCCCTTTGCCCAGTGCTGACACAGTAAGAGCTTGGAAACGGCAGTGACTGTGTTTCTATGGTTCCTCCCCCAGCACACGCCCGCACATGAGCCCAAACCCAGACTTTCTCCCCGACAGCACGACAGCCAGGAACAATGCGCTGCAGCTGCACAGCCCCCACACTTCAAACATGAGCTGTTGAGCCTCAGACCCACACCAGCCATCTCAGGGTCATGTCAGGGAAGTCCCTGACCACAAGGGTCTCCTTCCGCCATCACCTTGCCCACTGGCGGGCTCTGACTTTGTTTCTTGGAAAACCCTCCCCGTTTTCCAGAATTCCCTATTTAAACACGATACAGGCAGGACAGTGACAGCTGACAGACAAAGCAGACAGGAGGCAGAGAAAACTCAATCATGTCAGTGCAAATAATGTCAGAGCATTAAGGTCATGTACTGTAACCCTACACTGCCCCCACCGGGCTGGGGTAATTCAGCACTCAAGCCACTCCAAGAAATAGCGTGTAAAAATGACGATTCCTCCCACTATTTTCTGGATCCCATTCCCAGGAATGAACCTAGTCTTCCATTTGATGTGTATCCTTCCAGACCTCTTCCTATAGGCATGAAAAATGCAGATATTTGAGGATGGTCCTGTTCAAGTTTTTCAACTCACTTTCTCATCCGATACCAAGGACATCCCGCCATGTCAGCAATACAAGTCTACGCCTTTCTTACAAAGAGTTACCTCATTTTCTGTGCTGTCAATCTCCCTGGATCTTTTGACCATTGATCAGCTCTGATACATTGTTCTCGAGAACCGCACTTAAGATAGGACCCTAGAAGTAGAATTCTTCGATCAAACTCGTTGTTTAAAGCTGTTAATACAAGAATGCCCTCTGAAAATCCTTTCTTCTTGCAGGTCTGGAACACGAGGACTCCAGGCCCAGCGCCCTCTCCACCATACCCAGCACAGTCTTTTCAGGAGAACCACTGAGCCAAGCAAAAATAGTTACATGCTGTCAAGAATGCTTTGAGAAGGCATATCTAACGCATATTGGGAAGATTTCTATTTAAAATGACTGAGAAAACAATTACTGAGCACCCGTATTTTGCCACCTCTGTAAGGTGCTGGGATAAAAGAACAAATATAATAATAATAATAATAGTAATAATAGTAATAATAATTTTTTTAAAAGAAGGACAAATAGGAACCATACCTGTCCTCATTTATTCAAACTGGAAGAAAAGGCAGATCTGGTCTCAGGGGAACAGTCATGCAGGGCTGCAGAGTTGCATAAGACAGCCAGAGACATGCAGCAGAAATAACCTGGAGAAATTCGACCTGTGAGTGGCACAGGGTAAGGAAAGAGAGAGGGAGGGGGTGCCATATCCTTAAGGACCCTGAATGTCTTGTGAGGGCTTTTTGCAAAAACTATAGGAAACTATTAAAACTTTCTAAGCTGGGGAATGACATGCAGCTTTTCACTGCGGGGAAACTCACTCTGGCCGTGGGGTGGAGCCTGGGTGAAGGGAGACCCGACAGGAGATGAGGAAGTGGGCTAAAAGGTCCCAGAGCTCTGCACAGAGGGACCCAGTGAGGGACCCCTGGCCAAATTGGAGAGCTTGCAAGGCGGAAGCGTGGTGTTGGGCCTTACTGGGCTGGGGGGTAGGGGCCAAGGGGGAAAGATGGGAGTTTCTTGAAAGGGTACCTTTTAGGTCACCCCGGAAGACACTGACTTCACTAACGTTGTGAATCGCCCTTGATGAAGAACAGTCAGGGAAGAGCTGCGTTAGACCCCTCAGTCTGCTGAAAGCAACTCCTATAAGAATGCGCGGGAGTACGTCTTAGGGCAGAGCCCGAGGGTGAGCACAATCCCTGGAAGAATGTGGGAGGAGATCCAAGACTGACTGGGCTGTTGAGCCCTTCGAGGAGGCTGACCTGGGGTCCTCTCTGACCTGCGGCCCTACCTCCTGATCTAGCTTCTTTTTACTCAGTTTATAATCCCTTTAGCAGGACAAAGGGCCTGAAATGCCCACAGCGTTTCTGGAGGGGGAAAACTAAAAGTACAGCAAAACAGCTGCTGGAGTTTTTCAACATGAGAGACCATTGCTACGATTAAAGTGACTGTGGAGAAAGATGTGTTTCAGCCGCACAGATCTCGCTGTCAGGGATATTTTGGATGAACTCTTGCGGCCCCAGTTTTCCAGGGACCCAACTCTGAGGCACACTGCCCTCAACTCATCCCAAGGAGACGGTCGACTTCTCCATGAACCCGATGCCTGAAGTTTTCCCTCTGCCCCAAACCTAGTTAGAAACTTGTTCTCAGAGACCCAGGAATGAGCTCACCCTCCAGGGGTGTAATTCAGTATCACCCCAACCAAGAAGGATCACAGGTCGCCCTCAAGCCTTGGCCAAGTGCTCCCAACACACCCCAGAGACTAACAGAGGCCAGCATTGTCGTTCCCATCCCCGAGGAGAATCAGTAGGAGCCAGCGTCGTAAACAGATCCTCCTCTGCTCCGATGAAGCCACACAGGAGCATCTAAAGGAGCATTAACAAGGCTGCTTTGTGAGGTTGCTGGCGGGGCGCCATCCTGCTTCGCACTCCCGAGAGGCGGCGAGCAGTGCGGGCCGCACGTCTGTGCGTAAGCCTCGCTGCACATTTGGGAGGTGTCCACGAGCTATTTGAGTAGTTCCACTGGGGCTGCAGGTTCACCCCAGGCAGAGGCCAAAGCCCCACATTGTGACCCAGGTGTTCTCTCTCCTACCTGCAGGGTCGACTTTTTTATGCAGGTGAACCTGTGTCCGATCTGATTTGAAAGAAAGGAAGCAAAAAGGGAAGAGCCAAGGCAGGGAGCATAGGGGGTGGCCACCTGGGTCCCCTTCCACCCTACCAGCCTTGAGTCTCACACAAAGACCCTCCTGGAGGCAGCCAGTCTGTGCCAAGTCGGTTCTGTTTTCACACCTCTCTTTAGAGATAAGAGGTAATGCTCAGGAATCACATAACCGAGTTGCAAAATGAAACTGATCAGCTAAAATTGACCATTTTAGGTGCCAGAGTGGGAGCTAGCTCAGTAGGTCCTCAATGGGACCCCTGTTTTCCTTCCTCCTCACCTGTGAGGAAGCCTCCGGTCGGCCGGCCCATTGGCTCATTGGACGGGGAGCAGACAGGGATTTGTTCTCAGTCAAGTGCACCGATGTTCACTCACTGCCCTTCGGGAAGCACTGGGGTCAGCTGACACCAGGAAGCCTGCTCTGACCCTCCCAGCGGTACAGGCAACTGCTCCGTTGGCAGGCAGCACCTGTCAGAAGCTCAATTACCTAGACTTGGGGGATTTTAGGGGACAAAGGCAAGATGTCAAAGGACCCTTGGATCTCTGGTCTCCTGAGTACTACCCACTAGGACGCCCACAGCTCAGAAAAGCATTACGTGCAAGAATTTTGCACTCAGGACCCACTGCCAACTGATACTTGGTCCACTTCCTGAAATAGGACGGGAGGGAGCCCAAATCCAGGTGTGTAAGCAGAAGCTGTAGGGAGGTGCACCTCTGGGAGAGACCACTGTCTCAGGCTGAGTTTGCCCAGATCGCTTCTTTAAAACTAGTTATCCCGCCACCCCTCACAGTCACCCCTCAGAGCTCCTGCCCTCCCCAGCCAGCCTCCTCTCCTAGCCAGTCAGGCTCAGGAAGCGTCCAGCCACCGGGCCAAACTCTGGCTAATTACAGTTCATCATTGCAGTTGTCCTAGTGTCAGAATCATCATCCCTGTCACTGCCGTTGAGCTGGGAGTGCAATGTTTAGGGCATCATCAACTTCATAGACCTTGGGCTCAGAGATGGAGGCCCCCAGGCCCCATAATACCTTGCGCAAAGACACTTGTTGAATGACTGGATGAGAAAATGGGTGGATGAAGAGTCTTTCTCATCAAGAAAATTGAATGAGAATAAATATCAAGTCTTGGACAGAGCTAACCTGCATGTGGCTGCTCTAGGCTGAGAGTGGGGTGGGGACAGGACGGGGAAGGGGTTCCAGGGTGCTTAGCTTGTCCTTGCAAACATGTGCATCGATGAGAAGGTACCAACTGACACCAGATTTGGATAGGAAGCCTGATAGAGAATCAGAACTCTTCCTAAGGTTGGTTACAAATGGTGACCTCCACTCAAAGTCAATCAGAAATGAGTTGCAAGACACCTCTGCCTTGTCTTCTTCTCTCCCAGATGCCACGGTCTTGACTGTGGCTCTTTCCTGGATAGAAGGTGCTCTGCCGGGCTTATGCAACTCTCCCGTGTCCTTATTCCCCCTTGTTTAGCAGAACTTGCTTCTCTTTCAATTACTTACCAATCTTTGTTCACCCACTACCCTTTATTATTATTGTTGTTGTTGTTGTTGTTGCTATTGTTATTATTATTATTCCATGGACTCCACGTACTGAAGATCCGGTCTACCAAACAAGCTGCATTTGTTAAGAAATACTCCTTTGCAATCAGAATAGATGACCAATGTCACCACACTGGGTAGACAGAAGTCTAGCCCAAAGCAAAAAGGACTTGAGCCTCTTTATCATATGCATCTTATCCTGGGTCAGTGCATTAATTTTTATGCAAATTTTGTAATGCATAATTTCGATAACTTTATATTTTTATATTCTGCCATTTGTAATATTAAAATAATTGAGAATGTCCTCTCCCCCCATACCCACCCACCCGGTACTACTTAGAGACCCCAAGTTAGAACTGAAGACATTAAGTTGAGGTCCTCTTTAAGGAGTGAGGGTTTTGGAGCTTGCAGAATGGGAAGAATTCTTTTCTTCTGGTTTTCTGGAATAAGAAAAGCTAGTGGGCTGAGACAGACCTTGTGGAAAACAGCTACCCAACTCCGCAGCCTCTGGGTTGACCAAGCCAAATTCTTTTATATGTCTGGCTCCCTCCTCCCCAAACAACAAGGGCTGAGAGCTGAAGGGGGTCCTACAGAGGTGGGCTCCTTCCATTCCTGTATGCCCTTAAATGGCCTTCCTTTGCCCACCTCTTGTAGGAAGAATTTGTGCCTCGGGTGGGAGTGGTTACAGTAGCAGGGACATTAGCAACATCTAAGGCCCTCTTATCTGGCCCTAACCTACTTTCCTGGGGAGCTTATCTCTCTCCCACCTACACTACTTATTTTGCAATCAATGGTCTAGGGGTAGACAGTGGTGGGGAGGGGTGGGTGAAACTTGAAAAGCATAGTTTGTATGATAATTTTATGTATGGGTGGGGTCTGGGGGAATGAAAACAAATGCCTATGCTGTCCCAGTAATGCTTACAGAAAGAAAAGCTCGATAAAATCTTGACTAATGGAGATCCACAGAAGATAACTAGGAACCAGCCTAATTTCGAGTTAATGAGCATCTTCAGGGGTTGGGGGTGGGGTGAGTAGGGTATGAGATTCTTCTGTTTAGCCAAAGGGGGCAGGGTTGAACAAGACCACTTTCTCTGGCCATGACGTCTACTCCCAGAGCTGGTCAGATCCTGCTTTCTCGTCCCTCCAGCGTGTGTTCCGTTTATTCGGTCCATGCTTCCCTCCAGCCCTCCAGCCCTTCTACCAGCCCACAGGCTACTCTCTGAGGCCCCTACCCTCCTCTGAACCCTGCACTGGCTGCCCCGCCCAGCCCTCAACATTCACTTGCTCCTGGTGTCATCACTTCCACGGGCCACGCGGGTGTTGAACACTGCTATGTAGGTGTTCATGGTCGTTCTCCTCAATTTGACTTCTAAGTTATTCAATATCTTAAAAATCTCTAAAGTCCTAACAGTGAGCCCCCAGGATAAGTCCAGAACTTTTTAAATGATCTCGTAGCACCCTATACCTTCGTTGCACTAATTTTGATAAGTAAACTTTTTTGTACACAGATTTGTCTAAGGTTCTCTCTTCCATTGGACCGCAGGGACTTTCTTTGTCTCCATCACCGGTACAGCAGAGTTAGAAGTTACTGTTTACTACGGGCTGGCTGTATATACTCTGGGTCAAGTAGCTCGTGTAAGGAGCTTTGCACACATTATTCACACCAACCTTATAAATTAATTAGATGTCACTTCCAATTGGCAAATTTGGAAATTTAGTCCTTAGGGGGGTTAACCAAGGCCACCCAGCAAATATGTATGGAAGCAGGATTGGAACCCTGGTCCCCCTGATCCCAGAGCCTTTGCACTTTCCCCACACCACCTGCCTCTTATCCCCTTGGCTGTGAATAGTGTGTTTGTTAGGTGATTGAGTGAATGAATGAAGGAAGGAATGATAGGACGTTTAACAACTTACCATCCACAGTCCCAACGTGGACCATGTCACTTCCGAATTGTGTTTTTCTCCTCTTTTTAGTTTATTTATTTATTTATTTTTATTTGATTTTTTGGCCCCACTCTGCGGCTTGTGGGAGCTTAGTTCCCCAACAAGGGATCGAACCCTGGGCCCTGGGCAGTAAGAGCGTGGAACCGTAACCACTGGACCACTAGGGAATTCCCTATTATTATTTTTTTAGATTCTCAATCCCAATCCTTTCCCTGTCTTAAACCTCTAAGAATACATGTCTTGGTAAAGATACATTGTGGTGTTTTGTGTAAATATTTTTAATCTATTTTAATTATGGATGGATTAGAGACTTTGTTCTGTTTCTTACTGTTTCAACCAGCAGTGTGCTTTTTAAATACATGCTGGTGTATCGATATCAAATTCCTTACTTCCCAATGCTGGACAGAATTCCATAGTTTATATCCACCAGTGTAGACTCACCTTGTCCCCAACACCTCAGTTGCCTCTACTCCCCACCACGACATGCAATACGCCAGCGCACTTTCAATCCCATTGGAGGCAGGCTCCATTTTTGCATGAACGCGTCTAGCAGGTTGCACCTGGGGATGTGAGGCTGGGGGAGCAGGCTGCCTTCTACCCTCTGACATCTTGCACTGTGACAGGCAGCATGAGAAGGGATCTATCGGGCTTCCCTGGTGGCGCAGTGGTTGAGAATCCGTCTGCCAATGCAGGGGACACGGGTTCGAGCCCTGGTCTGGGAAGATCCCACATGCCACGGAGCAACTAGGCCCATGAGCCACAACTACTGAGCCTGCGCGTCTGGAGCCTGTGCTCCGCAACAAGAGAGGCCGCGATAGTGAGAGGCCCGCACACCGCGATGAAGAGTGGCCCCCACTTGCCACAACTGGAGAAAGCCCTCGCACAGAAACGAAGACCCAACGCAGCCACAAATAAATAAATAAATAAATAAGAAGAAGAAGAAGAAGGGATCTAGCAATCCCTTTTGGCTTTGTGCACTCAGATCCTAAGTCTCCAAGGACACTTTCAGAAAGAATTTTCTACTGCGTGGTTTGCTTTTTTTCCTTTCTTATGCATGTGAACCTGGCCTATATACTGTTAAAAATCACTATAACTTAGTAGTTATGTGGGCAGATTCTGGAAACACACAACCTCAGTTCAAATTCCAATTTTACTACTTACCAGCTGTACTCAACTCCTGTGTCTCATTTTTCTCATCTGTAAAACGGGCATAGCAAATGTAATAGTACCCACCACCCAGGCTGTTGTATTTAGAACAGTGCTTGGCAGGAGAAAGCACCTAATAAGTGTTGGCCCTCATTGTTTAAAATACATATAGGATCTGAACCTACAAATCCATTTACATAACTTCTGATACTGTCAGCATAGAAAAGTTGGGACGTTAAAAAGAAAATGAAGAGAAACAGATGATGTGTCTGGCTACACCAAAGTAATTCTCTTTGTAATCTCTAAGGGTCAGAGCTTTACAGGCCCATCTTGGGCTTCTAAGACCAAACACAGCCATAAACAACAGAACCCCAAAGAAATCTGTTTCTTTCTCTCGGTCTGGCTCTGAGGGGTTTACAACAAGTTCTGGCTCCAGGGGGACCCTGTTCCCCCCAGTTAAGACGTATAAGATGTTCTTGGCCGTCATCATTGATTTTCTGCTTCTTTGGCACTTTCAGATGCTGGAGCCCTTGAGCGTCTAAGCTGGATTCAGAAGGGACAGGATCAGCCACCAGGAGCTTGAGAGCTTGAGAGCTGTAGAGAAGAGCTTCTCTTTCATGTCGTGTGGCTCCAGAGTGACTCAGTCCTGGCAGCCTTGATTTGGGCCGTATTTAGGAGGCAGCTCTGGTGGGGCTCAAGCCTGAAATTTATGGCTTGTTTGTCCTGGACCCATGCAATATTTTTTCCTGCCTTGAAGATGAAAGGGTTACTACTATTCTCCACACTTCCTCATCTCCTGCATTTTGTGGGATGTAGGCTTCTGCAGTGTCCCTCTTATTTATCTGGAGAATTAACTTCTAAAGGATATGCTCATCTCCCTAACCAGCCATAGCTGAGGGCCTTGATATATAAGACCCTAAAAGGACAATTGGATGGCTTTCTGAAAAAAAGTCTTCACGTTCACTCTGTCATGGTTCTTCCCACCCCTATGACTATTATCTGTACTATAAACTCCATGGGAAGACCTTTGAGTGGACAAAGAAAAGCCAATCCTTCCACAAAGTTATAAATTCCTTGCAAGAAGGGCTGGTCTCTTGTATTTCTTTGATCCCCTACAGCGCCTAGCACAGTGTCTGGTACATGGTAGATACTCAAATATTTGTTGATTGATAAGATTCCAAGACTCAGATTGGAGTGAATGGACAACATTTGTCTAAGGAAAACTGAATGGTTTGCAATACAAAACCTCTTAATTCTCCTTATCAGGAGCGGTCAAAATTCTAATTTACACTAAAATATTTAAAAGTAAAAATTGTGGTATCTATAAAATATTTTATACGGTTTAAAATCTGCCTAGTGAGGTGAATTCAGTTGTTTATTCGTTTCCTTTTTTTTTTTTTTTTTTTTTCGGCCATGCCACTCGGCTTGTGGGATCTTAGTTCCCCCAACCAGGAATCTAACCCGGGCTCTCCGCAGTGAGAGCGCAGAGTCCTAACCACTGGACCGCCAGGGAATTTTCCGTTTGTCTCTTGATAGACATGTATCGAGTTCCCATATACGTCAGACACTATTCTGGGCATCAGAGAAACAGAGACACTTCCTGTCCTAAATTCACCAACAGAGTAGAGACTGGCAGGCCAGCAATTAAGATATTATAAAGGAAGCACTTTGATGAGGGCATCAGATTGACAGTAGCGAGTGAAATTGAGGTTCTGAGGCTCAGGGGCTGATCTGGAGTTGACCTCGACCCGTGTGGAATCAGAACACCTTGGTGTTGGCCTTGGTGTTGGCCCACAAGCTGGGACTGAGACCTGGGTTCACAGGGGACAGGCGCTGAGCAGCAGCAGACTTAGGAAAGCCACTGAAACGGCACATCATAATTTGCTCATTTTAAAATAGTGATGAAAGGGAATTCCCTGGCGGTCCAGTGGTTAGGACACCGCGCTTTCACTGCCGAGGCCCCAGGTTCAATCCCTGGTCGGGGGAACTAAGATCCTGCAAGCTGATTGGTTCAGCCAAAAAAAAAAAAAAAAAAATTGTGATGACAACACCAAAATTACTAATTTGCCCAGAGAATTTAAATTGCAGTTTGAAAATTATAAAGTGTACACAAATATGTTATCTAAAAAAGAAGTATGCTCCCAGGACCTAACTCGGAGAATTGTCACCAGGATACATTGATGTCATGCCTGTGAGGGCGCTTCAACACTTGAAGAGCTACGCAAACGTCTGCACCGTTTTAAATCAATTAACGTCCTGTCTTCTCACCTTCTCCAAGGTTAAAGCCAAAAGTCAAAGCTGAACAGCTGGACGTTGTCCCCTTCAAAGTGCCTTATTTTTGTACAGGACAATGTGACTCAGAGTTTGGCCAAATCTCAGGGAGGGGATTTTGATGCGGCCGACTTTGGTTAAATCGACTGCAGCACTGGTTAATATATTTAATCTCCACAATCCATGATGACAAAAGTTGTGCAAATCATGACTGAAGGGATGAGCATCTTAAAAGTAGGTCAGACACTAACCAGCCAGGAATAGAGAAAATTAAATACAGGTGCGAGAGCCAGTGAATTGCTTGGGGTCTCCACCCTATTCAGTTAAAAAATAGCAAAGGAGGAAGGGAAATGAAATCAAATGAGCTTTGCTAACATGCCCCCATTTTCTCCATTTCCTAATCCTTTTATAAATTCCATTGAGATGGGATTTGCTTTCAGACTGATTATGTGGCTTAAAGATAAGCATAATTACAAGATACGTGTTGAAAGGAAATTCCTCGTCTTGGCTGTTTGGTTTCCTTTCCAGTACTGAGTAGTGGATGACCCAGCTGGAACCAGTTTCATCTGGGACCTTCCCCAAGCATCTCAGAGGTAAAGAGGACCTTCACAATAACCTCACAATTTTTAAATGAGGAAACCAGGACCCAGAAGAAGGCAGATGGTTTTCCCAGCAACTCAGTGGCAAAGCCAAGGATAGGGTTTTTTTTCTTTTAAATGAGTTCATTTATTAACGTTAATTACTGTTCACATAAAGCTAGAAAATGGGATCTTGAAAAAACTAAGTTTAAATATAACATCACAGAGTCGATATTTCAATATTTCTTCTTTTTTTTGATATAAAAATTATATTTATTTCAACCAAAGAAAGAAATCACAAGTTACGAATTTTAAAAGCTGACCAACATCACAAAATCTGTAACTGCCAAGAATGGGGCTCTTGACCAAAGAATTTTTTGGAAATGGAAAGCACAGGATTCATCCATATCTTCCACTTCCCTTTTGGCCTCAGAATGGACCTTCTGGGCTCTTCCAGGCCAGGATTTTTCTTGTTCTGCCTTTGGGCCTCCAAAAAAGTTCCAGAATTTCTAGCATCAGTCATCATTATATTATCAACAACTATCACTTGCTGATTACCATAAATGACCTTTGTAAGAGTGAGATAAACTAACCACTTTCACAGAGCTTCAGTCTGGAGAACATGACTTGAGATTAGGGGAAAAATTTATAATAATAATAATAACAATAATAGATTTTTTCTAAGCCAACTGTTAAAAGATTTACCTGTTTGTCTCTTCTAATGCTTTCACTGAACTCCACACCCATTTTACAGATGAGGAAACTGAGACCAGCTCAGAGGTCACAGAGCCTGAGTGACACATGTGTATCTCACTCTAAAGCTCTTACACTTAAACATTCATGATCTGGACCTCCCTGGCAGTCCAGTGGTTAAAGACTCTGCATCTCCACTGCAGGGGGCGAGGGCCTGACCCCTGGTCAGGGAACTAAGATCCCATATGCCACACCGTGTGACCTAAAAAATAAAAAATGTTAATGATCATCCGTGGGAGAATGGGTGTGGGAGAATGAAATGCCTAAGAAAATGGAATAATATGTTCTCTTTCCTCAAGGAGGGTCCTAAAATATTATGTATTGACATAATATTTTATAGTTATTATAATAATTATACCGTCTTATCTTACACCCCAGAAAACAGGATTTTTTCTCAGCAAGGACACTTACTGGAAACAAAGCCTCTCTTCACAACACCGCTTCACATTGATTGGACGTTTTAATGTATTAATATTCCTCTTGTATGCATAGATTCATCAAAGAGATTTTTTAAATTTCTTCTCATTCTGAACTAATTTATTAAATACATATAACATTTCTGAGCACCAGGCAAGCTTCTAATTATGTCATCCTCACAATCACCCGAAGAGGGTGGTACTATTCTTGTTTCCATTTTACAGATGAAGAAACTGAGACACACAGAGGTTGGACAACTTGTCCAGAGTTACACAGCTAGTAAGTTGTGACCCCAGAGGATTCAAAGGCTGGCAGTCAGGCTCCTGAGTCCAGACTTTGGCCACGACACGGTGTCACCTGGTCCACACGGTACAGCTGCCTGGGAAATGTTAGAGGCTAACTCACGCCGATGCGGAATAAGTTCTTGGCTTTGCAGAGTTGTGTAAGGTTGTGAGAGGCGCTCGTAAAAGTGCACAAGTGCTTCCTAATCGTTCTCACTCCTGTTGCCTCCTCCAGGGCCCTTACAGAGTTTGGGTGTCTGGTCAGTTCTTAATAAAGAGAAGCTGAGCTGAATGAACCAAAATGTTGTAAAGGTCAATGCTGAAAGAGGTGCCCTTGAGTGTTTCCTTTTACATGTTTCTTCTGGAAGTAAACAGACATTTGGGTCACAAAAAGCAGCTGGGAATGCGGACCAAGGACAGTCAGGGTGCAGAGAAAAACTCAGCATTGTTGAGGCTGTTTTGGGTAGAAAGTGTTTTGGGGTTTTCTTCTTTTTTGGTAGGAAAATTGCACAATAGCTTAATATACAGTCAAATGGGCTTTTTTCATGATTCCCTTGTAATGCTCCAAACTTCCCACTTGATCTCTGGTCACTTCTAAAGGTTTGAAATCATTTCATCTTTATGGAAGAGGATTTTTTTTATAAGCATTTTTAACCATCACAACTAATTTATTTTTACACCTTAAGAAAATGGCTTCAAAAAAAAAGAAAAGAAAATGACTTCACAGTGTAAGCCAGCTTTGTTAACAAAGACTGAGAAGCTATGGTAGACTGAGAAACTTTATGATGATCAGAATATCCACGAAATGCTGAAGGAACATTTGAATACAACGTTTTATCCACGTTCAAACTCAAACAGGAGAGGCAATGGGGAATCGGGAATGGCTGGTTTTCTTTCTAACTAAGCCAGAGACTGGGCAGAATGTGAGGGATAGTAATTCTCACCTACCTCCAACTTTATTCCCAGGACGCTGGAAGTGACTAAGACATCAGACAATAAAATAAAATACCTGGGAAGTTAAACAGTGACTTGTGTGTGCGCACTCTTATGAAACATAGACAGGAGCACCTGAGAGAGCATTTACTACAGCCAGGCCTTACCTTCTAATTGGCTTTTCATGAAAAAGGTCTGGAATGGGGAGCGACGCGGAGGAGTTTTGGCTTTAAGTGGATGCCTGACCATTTTAGCCTAGGCAACCAATGGGGAATTGAATGGTGGAAGCAGCTCAGGTCATGATACACAGGTTAATAAATATGGGGAGGTGGCTTCCCTGGTGGCGCAGTGGTTGAGAATCTGCCTGCCAATGCAGGGGACACGGGTTCAAGCCCTGGTCTGGGAAGATCCCACATGCCGCGGAGCAACTAGGCCGGTGAGCCACAACTACTGAGCCTGTGCGTCTGGAGGCTGTGCTCCGCAACAAGAGAGGCCGCGGTAGTGAGAGGCCCACGCACCGCGATGAAGAGTGGCCCCCGCTTGCCGCAACTAGAGAAAGCCCTCGCGCAGAAACGAAGACCCAACACAGCCAAAAATAAATAAATAATTAATTTAAAATGAACATCTGCTTATAAATAAATAAATAAATAAATATGGGGAGGAATAATATTTTATGTGACATACAGGACCGGGACAGGAAAGAGGAACATTATGTTCAAGACTAAGGTTATGGTAGGTTTTTTTGCAAAAATAGCTGAGATAATTCCTCCATCCCTGTCTTATACCCCTTTGTAATGCAACTTTGCCACTTCTCCCATTGAGAGGTGAGGTACATTTCCCTACCCCTTGAATCTGGGCCAGCCTTGTGGCTTGCTTTGACCAATAGAATGTGGCAGAAGTGACATTTACAACTTCTGGGCCCAGATGACTAGCAGCTTCCACTCTTGCCCTCTTGCCATGCTGCCCTTCTGAAGAAGCCCAGGCTGGCCTCTTTGAGGATGAGAGACCACGTGGAGAGAAAGGCCCAGCTGGAGCCAACACCAGTTCCAACCATGTGAGTGAGGCCATAAGAGCAGCTGGTCCCAGCCTACTTGCCATCTGACTGCAGTCATGAGTGACCCCCGGTGAGACCCACAGAAGAACTACCCAACTGAGCCCAAATTGCTGACCCACAGAAATGTGAACAAATAAATGGTTATCATTTAAAGCCACTATATTCTAGGAAGGTGTGTTATGTATCCATAAACAACTAATATAGAAGTTGGTATTAGAAGTGGGATGCTGGGATAATTAACCTAAAATAAGTGGCATTTGCTTTAGGACCAGATAGAGGGCAGAGGCTGGAAAAATGGTAAGGAAACTGTTAGTGAACAAACTGCACTAGAAATGCAGTGAGGAAACTGCTAAAGGAGACTGGAGAAAAGGCAATCTGTGTTCAGTAGTGACCAAACAATTGGCCAAATACTGCCTGCAGTAACTTGGAAGATAGAAAATATACCTAATGAAGTGTGCATCTGAGTAAGGAGATTCTGTCTTAGAGAGAGAGAGATAAGCTAAAGGAGGAACTACTCAGTTTGCAAGTAGAATTTAGAAGGGCTATAGAAGGCCCAGTATGTGCTTGCACAGAACCATGAGTCAAGGACTAGGGAACAATAGACTGCTGGGGCCCTGGGTTCAATCCCTCGTTGGGGAACTAAGATCCTGCAAGATATGCGGCGTGGCCCAAAAAAACCAAAAACCAAAACCAAAAAAACCTGGGTTCTAATCAAGAATATTTCCTGCCTTAGAGTAGAAGGAGCTGAAAGCATGTATCCAGCTGGGTTTCAGAATTGTCATGTACCAGTGACTGCTACCTGTCTCTAGTTGTTCCCTTTTTCTGAATGGAAATGTCTACAGTGGTTGTCTGGTCTCTCATCATAGTATATTTAGGGGCAGAATGGTGCAGATTCCTGTAAATTAAAAATACAAGTTCTCTGCAGCATTCTGCCCCTAAACATACTATGGTGTTTTTTATGATATAACAGAGGAGGTTCATCCAGATGTGGACTTACTTTTAATGACTAGATCCTGAACTTCAAGCTTAATACCTTAATGGAATGAATCCTGTAGGGAGAAGTGCTTGCTGTTATTGTTTTGATTGAACCCCGGCCATGGCAGTAAAAGCGCTGAATCCTAACCACTAGACCACCAGGGAATTCCCAGGGAGAAGTTCTTTTTATGGAGGAGGGATGTGACTGACTATGGCCAGAGGTGGACTTTGGTATATGATTTGCAAAAATGGGCACAATAATTTCTCCCACCCCTGCATGCACGTCCCTTTTCAGGAGGGCTTGGCTGTGTTTCCCCAACAAGAGTTAAAGCCTATTTACCCACAATCTGAATCTGATTTAGTAGATTGTGGCAGAAGGGCGACATTGCAGTCTAGGCTTCCAAAGGTCTTGCAGCTTCTGCTCCTGCCTTCTTGGAAGGCTGCCCCCTGGGGAGGAGCCCAGGCTTGCCTCCTTGAGGATGATGGACCCCTCGCCCCACTGACCCACCAGCAGACCCAGGCAAGACCAGCAGAACTTTCCGGCTGAGCCCAACACAAATTGCTGACCCACAGAGTCATGAGTAGATAAAAATTGTTATTGTTTTAGGCCATTTGGGGTTGATTTGTTACACAGTAATAGATAACTGATAAAAGGGGGGGAAGTATATCTCAACAGTAAAAGACTTTTTTTCGTCTTCCTTCAACATAGTTCCTGGCTCACGATGAAGTGGGCAAAATTAGTCTGGGCTCGGGCCTGGGGTGGAGCTTGAGTTTCTGTGACTCTCCCCGGAGGAGGGAGGAACATTAACTCCTTTTGAGACTCGGGACTTCCTCAGTAGTGGGTAAGAATAATGATTACAACCTGAGCACTTATTAGGGTCAGACACAGCACCCACCGCTTTCCTTGGATCATCTACCTTAACAACAGGCCCTATTGTACCTATCTGCGGTTGAGGTAAGCGAGCCTTAGAGAGGTTATTTAGCTGGAATTCAAACTTAGTCTTGCCCTTGAGCTTTCACTACTGTGCTGAAGCCCCAACTTTGCTGGCACAAGAACACAAATGTAGAGGCAGGTAGAAAATAGCGATTGGTGGGGGGGGCATTCAGAGGTGCTGAAGGCTGACTCTGGAAAAAACTTACAGACGGTTCTTAGCTTAGGTTAGCTCTTTTCTCCAGACTCCCATACCCCCAACTTGATTATTTTGCCAGTTTTCTGCAGTTGTGACATCTTTTGCAAATTACTTCTAAATCTTCCCTTCACATGCATAAACTCTGGGGATTCCTGCTGTAACCGTCGGGGGAAGAGAATGCAAGTCAGTCTGAACTGGCCTCCACACAATCTTCTCACCAACTCCTCGTCACCCGTTTGGCCCTTTTGCTCTTCGCCAGCTCACCACCTGCTGGAAAGTCAGCCACCTCCATCTGATTAGCAGCTCTTAAAATCAAAAGGTCAATTCAGAATTCAGAACAAAAGCAGAACCTGGGCACGTGTACTACAATAAACTCCACAAGTCTCGTGCTGGCAGACTTAAAGAAACGTGATAGCAGTATAACTGATGCTTCTGGCTGTGCTCTAGGTCAAGTTCAAGTTCTCTGACTTACAGCTCCCAGGGAGAGTAGCAAGAGGGAAAATAGATAGGAGGGAGGAAGTTTACTAGTAGAATGAGGAGAAAGAGGGAAAAAATAAAAATTCAGAAATAAAGAAGGAGATGATGAGAGAAAAATGAAAGAAAGTGGGAGCAGAAAGGATCCATTTAAAGAAAAAAGTGAAATAAAGAAATGAGAGAAAATGTGGAACATGGGAAGGTGAGGAAAGGGAGCAGAAAGAAAAATTGGGCTTAGGTAGTGTGATAATTTTATTAAAAAATTTTAATGAGTCATGGGGACGTAATGTACAGCATGGTTATTATAATCAATAATACTGAGTTGTATATTTGACAGTTGCTAAGAGAGCAGATCTTAAAAATTCTCATCACAAGAAAAAAAAATTGTAACTATGTGTGGTGACAGACGTAGTGATCATTTCACAATATACACAAATATCAAATCATTATGTTGTACACCTAAAACTAATATAATGTTATATGTCAATTTTATCTCGATAAAAATAATATGTTTTAAAATTGTTTTCCTCATTTCTCCCCTTCCACCGCAAGGCGCAAGGCACAAGTCTAAATGAAAATATAGATCTCTACAGAATCAGTATCTTCCACTACAAACACACACACACACACACACACACACAGTGATAGGAAGGCGTCAGGGAGCCAGACTCTGCAGGAATATTTTGTGGTCTGTCCTTCCCTGGCACTCCCATCCTCTTCAAGAGACCTATCGCTTTCCAGGTCTCCTTAGCAAAGGGCAGACACACTGGTCTCTGCTGAGCCTCTGATGCTGTCATCCCCCAAACATCTTCATAAGATAGCAAGCAAGGGACCAGTGTGTTCAAAGGGAGGATTTCATCTATTTACAGATTCATATCGGTGGGTGGCCAACTGAGTTTGAATCTTGTAAGAGGACAGGAAAACAAGAAAGCCGGCTTGCTTAATCAAAGGTTTTCAAATATCCATTTGGAAAATAGAGTTTTGAGGAAAATCCCAAACATATTTTCAGCAGAGTCTGCTCTTCCACTGTAAGTTCCACGTGACCCACCATCAACACCATGTCTCCCTCAGATTTGACTTTTCTGAGGCTTAGAACAAGTGAAAGAAGATTCCACAATAGCTATGAAAGACATTTTAACAATTATTTTTTGGTAATTTAAGGAGATATTTTTGCCTTTTCTCCCTTAAAAAAATGTGTTTTCCAAAAAGGAATGAAAAAGAAATACAGACAATTCCCTGGCAGTCCAGTGGTTAAGATTTCATGCTTCCACTGCAAGGGGGCACGGGTTCGATCCCTCGTCGGGGAATTAAGATCACGCATGCCTTGGGGCGTGACCAAAAAATTTAAAAAAGAAAAGAAAAGAAATACAAAGAGTTATATAATAAATTAGAGAGCTAAATACCAGCACCTCCATTTTCTGAATTTTTTTTTTTTTAATTTGTTTTAGGCTGTGTTGGGTCTTCGTTTCTGTGCGAGGGCTTTCCCCAGTTGTAGCAAGCGGGAGCCACCCCTCTTCGCGGTGCGCGGGTCTCTCACCATCGCGGCCTCTCTTGTTGCGGAGCACAGGCTCCAGACGCGCAGGCTCAGTAGTTGTGGCTCACGGGCCCAGCCGCTCCGCGGCACGTGGGATCTTCCCAGACCAGGGCTCGAACCCGTGTCCCCTGCATTGGCAGGCAGACTCTCAACCACTGTGCCACCAGGGAAGCCCCATTTTCTGCATTTTAATGTTGGCAAAGTTTAGACACTTTTCATCGAAGTACAGGTTGTCAGATACCAAAGTTACATACATTTTTTTTTTTTTAACTTTCCAAAGGTCTGGAAAACACAGCAAACAAAATAAGAAAAGCCAACAAAAGAGCAAAAAACAGTCTAGATGTCTTCATTTCCTCTGTCACTTCCCCCTCCTCCCCCTGTCTCCATCCCCATCCTGGCTTCCCTGTAACAGACAGAGAGGAGTCTGGGTGTTGAGTGAGATTCTGCTTTCATATCAGAGCAGCTAGAGAAGCACTTCCACCATCTGGATTCTACCCAGAGTCATAACTCGAGGTGCTTGTGTGATGTCTGGGTTCCCACTGGCCTTCAGCAAACACCGATTTATTCATCCCCACGCTCATTCGAGCAAAGGCAGCAGAACCAGATCCTCTTTCCACAGCTAGAAAAATAAAACCTTGGAGTCGGGCTTCCCTGGTGGCTCAGTGGTTAAGAATCCGCCTGCCAATGCAGGGGACACGGGTTCAAGCCCTGGTCCGGGAAGATCCCACATGCTGTGGAGCAACTGAGCCCATGTGCCACAACTACTGAGCCTGTGCTCTAGAGCCTGCGAGCCACAACTACTGAAGCCCACGTGCCACAACAACTGAAGCCCGCACACCTAGAGTCTGTGCTCCCCAACAAGAGAAACCACTGCAATGAGAGCCCTGCGCACCGCAACAAAGAGTAGCCCCTGCTCGCCACAGCTAGAGAAAGCCCATGCGCAGCAACAAAGACCCGACACAGCCAAAAAAATAAAAATAAAAATAAATAAATTTAAAAATTAAAAACAAACAAACAAACAAAAACCTTGGTGTCGTCAAAGGTCACACACACAGTCAGAACCCAAATTAGTGGCAGTGGTACGGAGAGCTGTGGGGCAAGAACCCCAGGGCCCCTGGCACTGAAGTGACCGGTTTCTAGCAGCACTGAGCTCTCCTGCTACCTTACAAGTCCACACCCTGCGCCTCACTGCCAACTCCATTTCCATAATCATAAGGCAGTACAACTGCAGAGTCCCCATTAAATGAAAAGTACAAAAAGAAGAAAGGGAGGGAGGGAGGAAGGGAGGGAGGGAGGGCGGGTGCTGGCATTTCTCTGCAAGGCTTTTAAATTTTCCCATGCCATATGAAACAAACGTTTTGTGTAATTTTCCAGTGGCCTTGATTAAAGATGTTATGTAATTCAATATAACTAAAGCTTGAAGAAATTAAAGGCCATGCCAGGCTTATCATATGTTTGGACCCAGCTAGAGATCCAGAAACATTAAGCCCTCAAAATGTGGCCAGCTTGTTTCTGTGGAGTCTTGTCCTTCAGGATCTCCCCTCCTTTGCCTGGTACTCAAGGCCTTTTATAATCTGTCCCTGCTCTCCTTTTTGCCCAGTCCCAGCCCCTGCTGACCCACACATGTCATTCCCTCCAGCCGGCCTGCTGGCACGAGCCCATGACAAGGCTTCTGTGCAGTCTTCCGGCCTCATTTCCAGTTCTCTCTCACATTCCCTGCTGATGTGAATCTGGTTCCTCCTGGAGAATCCATCCACTCCTTCTGGGAGAAGACTTCCTTCACCAGCCCGTCCTCTGAACTCCAAACATTTGTCCCGGTCCCGGTCAGTCCCTTGGTACAGGAATAGATTCAAGCAGTACCCCTTGCCAGCCTGTAACTTGGGTGTGACCTTAGCCTCCCTGACCTGCTTCTTCCTTAACATGAGCATCACGAGATCCTCCTGCAGGGAGTTTTGTGAAGACGAAGAGAGGTAGCATACCTAAAGTGCCTAGCACAGCGCCTGGGATGTTGGGGGCCCCCTGTGAACGCATTTTCCCGTTCCCTGTGCCAGACACAGCACCAGGCACAAGGCCAGGCACGGAGAGAGAGCAGCTGCCTGTGTCTGACATTACAAAAGCAAGTTTTCCATCTCTCTGTGCCTCACATTCCTCATCTTAAAAATGGGGCTGTTGGGACGTGCCTGGCAGTCCAGTGGTTAGGACTCCAAGCTTCCACTGCAGGGAGCACAGGTTCGATTCCTGGTCAGGGAACTAAGATCTCACATGCCACAAGGCGCAGCCAAAAAAAAATAAAATGGGGCTGTTGATGTATCTCGATTATAGTCTGTATTATAAGCTTAGAGGAGTTAATGCCTAGAAAGGGCAAAGGTGCCTGGGCCATAGTAAATGCTCAGTAAATCTTAGCAATAATGCAGATGTGGGCAGAGGGACATTGTGGTAAACAAAACAGATGTGGTTTCGGTCCTCGAGGAGTGAGTAGAAGATAAGACACAAGTTCGTTTGTCTACAGTACAACTCTTTTGGCATTTGACATATATTATCTTGAGTTGTTAGTTATCTATTTACATGTATGTCTTGTCCTCTATCAAGACAGTAAATTTATTGAGGGAGGAGGGCCTGGATCAATTCTGCCACGTCCCCTTAACTACCCAGTGTGTCATGTAGATGGCAGACGTTCAGTAATATTTACTGCTAATCACTGAAGAGATTGATCTTTCCTCTGCAATAAAAACTTTATTATGAAGCTCCTATTCATCAGTGAGGATCTATGGGCTCTTTCTCAGTGTGTTCAAAGCAATGCGTGAAAAATCAACACATAACCACCATCCCATGGGCACAAGTGCCTCCAAGTCTCCCCCACCTGGAAATTCACCATCATTTTGGTTCACACACCTTGAGCTCGGCCACCGTCAATCTACACCAAAGTTGACCACTGGTCCCCCGAACTACATTTTTCCGAGAAGTAACAACCCCACTGGATCTCATTTCTCCCTGGCAACACTCTATGAGGCAGGGACAGTTACCATTCACATTTTATATGTGGGGAAGCTGAGGCTTAGGGAGCTGAAGTTACTTGCTCAAAGCCACAAGTGAGGGACCTCCCTGGCGGTCCAGTGGTTAAGACTCCGCCCTTCCACTGCAGGGGGCACGGGTTCGATCCCTGGTTGGGGGTGGGGGTGGGGACTAAGATCCCACATGCCACGCCTCATGGCCGAAAAAGCCACACGAGTGAATGTTGGAGTTGAGATTTGAACGCAGACAGTCTGGCACAAGGTGGGGAGCGGGCAACCCTATGCCAGACTGCCTGATCTGGTGTCCAAAAGACAACTGGGCCTCCTCTAAGAAGAAGGAGATGGCGTATAAGAGCCGGCAGCATGGCACAGCCCCCTCTGCCAGCTCCCCAGGGAAGATGTTTTTGGCAGAGACGTCTTTCCTCACAGCCACGGTGAGAAAGACAGCCCGTGGGCAGGTGGCCACTTTCTCATGGGGCTCGTAGCAACTGGGCCGCTCGTGCTTGTCTGGAGAACATTGGCTCAGCCTCTCACGCTGGGCCTTCACAAGGGTCCCCACCCGTGGCTCTTCACCTACGACCCCCTGACCCTGGGCCCCCCCACCCAGGGGCTTCTGGAGCAAAGACACTGACCCGCTGCTTCCCTCCTTCCTCTTACGCTTCCTCTTGCTGGTGATTTTTTTTTTTTTTAATTTATGATTTTCAGCCCAGCCGGTTGTTAGCCTGCTGTGTTTGGAAATGGTAGATGATTAAACCTCCTGGCCAGGTGTAAATGCAACCTTTGTCATCTGGAGGCTGGGAGAATTACCTTGCTGGGCTGCAACCTCCCTCTGGCTCCGAACTTTCTGCTCTGAGCAGACCCTCTTCCAGGCCAAAGTCGGCAAGCCTTAGACCTCCCAACTGATTTCCCCACTCTGAGCCCAGCCCAGAAGCCAGAGATTTCAGAGGGACGAACATGGCCACAAAGGCACTGAACAGAGCCTAAAATTCAAGGGAAACATCAAGCCTCCTGTCTCTCTCGCTCTTTTTTTTTTTTCCCCCAGGGAATTTTTACCAGGTAAAAAATAAAAATATGTAATCATTGACTAGTCCTTTCCATGTGAACCAAAGATACGTGTGCATTTCTGTTGCCAATAAATATTCCCACTGTCCCCTCCTTTGCCCCAGTAGCCACCCCGTAGCCCTCAGTGTCCACTGTCCACTTATGCACTCAGATGTGGCTTCTGGCTTGAGCCCCTGGGAGCTGCATCCAGGTGGGGAGGGGCAGCAACTAGAGGATCCACTTCTAGAAATAGGTTTCCAGGCTCCCTCCCTCAAGGAAGCCCTGACAGCTAGCATGAGCCCTGACCCTCAGTGGCCTGTGAGAGGGGGAGGCCGAGCCAGGACTCCCTGTGCTGTGCAATTGCTAAACCGAGCACAGGAAGTTCTGGATCCGTGCTAAGGGCAGCAGTGGCCCTGTGCTCCTGGAGAAGCAGCCAGAAGCCGGCTGTTGACTTTTTCAGGCTGAGTTCTCACCAACAGACATGTGCTTCAGGAAGGTTATTGCTGAGCAAACAGCACGCGGCAAGCGTGCTTTCTGTGCGTCCCAGCCCACGGAGCTGCTCCAGGGGAGCTAGAGGCAGCGAGACCTGCTCTCCCGCTGCTTCCGTTTGTCAAAGTCCCCTTTCAGGCAGGCGCTGGGGGGCTTTCACTGCATTTCAGCGCAGTTTGGGCAGAGAAGTAAGAGTCTACTTGGGAGTTCTCTGCAGGCAGTAAATAAATGTTTGTAGAAGGCAGAATGAAGAAATCAATAAATCAATTAAGGTGTGTTTAGTGAGGCCCCCTGAGCCCCGCCCTCAGTCACACTCTGTGGGAGACTTGACGCCCCTCCAGCAGCTGCAGACAGATTGCGGGGTCGGGGCGGGGGAGGGGGCGGGGGACGGACAAAACTAACAACCGTGGGATCACTTGAAACAACCTTACGCTAAACTACCATCCCTGCACTTAGAAATCTGGGTTCCATTTGGGTCTTTGCAATTGATGTTACAGATCACAGGGCTCTGTGAATTTTGCAGAGGCTTTCGGTTGAAAGCGGTACAATTCTAACCAGTAGCAGGATGGCGACAGATCGACAGCCATGGCAGACATGCAAGCAAAGGAGGAGATTGGAGGATGGGTTCATGGATGGCAGGATGCAGGTGTGAGGAGAGGAGAAAGGATGATCTCAAGCATCGGGAGAAGCAGTGGAGGGGGCAGCTGCCGGAGATGGGACAGCTCCGTGGGCTGCAGTGAAGTGTTTCTCTCAGGCTGGAGGAAGAACGCAGTGTACAGAGTGGGGAGGAGACACATACACCCCGCCCCGGAGGGCCTTGAGGGTGCTCGCGTTTCTTTAACCGGAGAGGGGCGTCGTTAAAGGGGTGTGTTTGGAGGACGGGCCGGTGGCCCAGATGCAGAGCCAATGCAGAGGAAAGAGATCAGCCTCGGGGATGGAAAGTGATGGGGTGGAAAAGAAAAGACCGATCTTAGAGACATTTTGAAGAAGCAAAAGACAGAATGGGGACAGGCAGGATGTGGAAGGTAGTGGCGAGAGGGAAGGGGATGGCGCTGACTCTATCTTGAGAGATGGGCTGGGGGTAAACAGGATCAGGAGAGAAGGGAAGGTCACCAGCAACCTGCTGAAATCTCGGCCCCTGGGGTCCTCTGAGAGACTCCCCACTCCTGCTTCCCCTACTGTTGGACTCAGGATCTCCTTTTCTCCTGGTTCGCAAATTAGCCTCATATTGCCCCAGATTTCCTTCCTACTCAATCTTTCTCGCTCTTCAAATGACTGGTTATTCATTTTTGAGGAAGAGTTGATATTGCTGAAAAACAGATGCACCCATGAGATTGTTCTCAGCATGGAAACCTGAGCCTTGGACACCATGGGGAAGTTTGTCTGTGAAAGCTTCAGTGGTCTGTTTCCGAAAGGCCAGCCCTCAGAGCACACTGGAGTTTTTTTTTAAATTAATTAATTAATTATTTATTTATTTATTTATGGCTGTGCTGGGTCTTCATTGCTACGCACAGACTTCCTCTAGTCACGGTGAACGAGGGCTACTCTTCGTTGCGCTGCGCGGGCCTCTCATTACGCACGCCTCTCATTGCGCACTCTGGGTTTTTGAACAGGGAAAATTCTAATAAAAGGAGAGACAAGGGCATTCTAAAGAAGGAAAGGGGGGACTCCCCTGGTGACGCAGTGAGTAAGAATCCCCCTGCCAATGCAGGGGACACGGGTTCAAGCCCTGGTCCAGGAGTATCCCACATGCCGCAGAGCAACTAAGCCCGTGCGCCACAACTACTGAGCCTGTGCTCTAGAGCCTGTGAGCCACAACTACTGAGCCCATAAGCCACAACTACTGAAGCCTGCACACCTAGAGCCCATGCTCCACAGCAAGAGAAGCCACAACAAGAAGCCCACGCACCGCGCCACAACTAGAGAAAGCCCACATGCAGCAACGAAGATCCAACACAGCCAAAAATCGATAAATTAAAAAAAAAAAAAAAAAAGGAAGGAAAGGGGAAAAGAAACCACTCAAGGAGGTGGTCAGGAAGGAATGTAGCGCATTGATGGCAAGCAAGGGAGGGGCTAAGACGTTAGCCTTGGCCCAGCCCCCAGGAGTGGTTTTTGTCTGTGAAGTCCCTGTACTGGAAGGGAGATAGATTAGGAAAAACAGACACCAGCCTGGTAGTGGCCAATGGAGTGAATGAATGGAGGGAGGGCGGGAGGGAGCGGCTTTACCACTAACTGTGCTGGGAGGGAACATCCATCAAGAAAAAGAAAACACAGTCTCTGTGCTTTGGCCCACAGTTTATGTGAAGAAACATGAAGACAGATAATCCCCACAATGTGAAAGGTCCTGGAAAAGAAGAACTAGGGATTGATTCTTCCAGGAGGAACTGGGAAAATTCCATGGATGAGGAGACATTTGTGCAAGATCGAGGAGAGTAAAAACATGTGCACGTGTGCACACATACACACACATATAAACACACACAAACATGTAACACATATACACACACATAAACACACACACACACACACACACCAAAGGTGCATGCAGAACCCCCCCAAGCCAAGGATACATGGAAGCACATTACAGGCCACAGGCATGGCTCATACAAAAGCAGGAAGGTACGGACAGTGTCTGGGATGTTCTCAGAGAGCTCAGAAAAGCTCTGAAAGGCTGGAACATCAGGTGTGAGGGGGAAAGCCAGGGAGCAGACTGGCCGTCCTGTGAAGCCATCATCGGACAATGGGGACCCAGGGAAAGCAACCCGGATGGGGTGGAGAGATGGTGGCAAAATGATGAATTCTGTTTGGGACAGGCTTGTCTTTCATCACCCAGCTCTTCACTCTCCTCCCAAAGCAGTGTGAAAGACCCCCCAAAGCCTTGTCACTTGATCTACCACATTTTCCAGGCAGCAAAATGGTCAGTTGAGCACGAAACAGGATTATTCGCACTGATGGCATTTTCATTGACAACCAGTCTTCACTGTGGAAAATGACTCCAAAGTGGTCAGGATTTGGGACTGTCCTAAAACACGGCCCTCCTAATCTTCAGTTTAAAATTATTAAGAGACTCTGGGGACTTCCCTGGTGTCGCAGTGGATAAGACGCCGTGCTCCCAATGCAGGAGGCCTGGGTTCGATCCCTGGTCAGGGAACTAGATCCCACATGCATGCCGCAACTAAGAGTTCACATGCCACAACTAAGGAGCCTGCCTGCCGCAACCAAATAATTAATTAATTTAAAAACTAAAATTATTAAGAGACTCTGGCAAAGGGACAAAATGACATCTTAATATTTGCTATAAATCTGACACCTGATGGCGGACATTAAACAAATGTTTATCAAGTGAATGACCGCAGTGACCTCATGCCAGGCCCTGTGCAATGTGCTTCAATAGGCAAAATACAGTCCCTGCCCTCAAGCACTTTGCAGTCTAGTGAGGAAGACAGGTGTGTAAACACACGATTACAGTGAGATTACGGTCATACAGGAGGAGAAGCAGACGTATAATAAGAGCCCTTTATTGCTAAAGTACAAGGGGCAAAGGGGTGTGTAGCCCAAGCCTACACTGGGACCTGGGTGTCAAGCTGGGGAGTCTGATCTTTATCAGAGAGGTGACACGGAGCCACGAGATCGGAGTTCGAAGCTGAGGAGGGACGTTATCAAGACTGCATTCTGGAAAGATCACTTTGGCGGCGGTGCAGATGATAGATTAAGACTGGGGAGAAGGTAGGCCAGCTGGGGGACATTTCCAAAGTCCAGATGATAGATGGTGTCTTTCTGAACCAACGGAGTACCGGGAGGGGACAAAAAGCAAGGCACGCAGGTAAGAGGGGCTGGAAGGAGAAGGCGGCTCAGCTCAGTGCTGAGCTGGTGCAGGAGGAACGGGAGGGTGTGTCAAGGGGCTTCCTGGTTTCTTGTTTGGGCAACGGAGTGGTTGGTAAACCATTACCAAGAGAGGACATTCAGGACGAAGAGCAGTTGGAAGCAGAGTGGGGGAGTGAAGGGCAGGAGGGAGGAGAAGGACTTCCGACCTGGACACGGTGCATTTGAGGAGCTGAGATGCCGGTCAGTGGCGAGCCTGGGGGGCAGCTGGATGGTCAGACAGCGGGACACGAAATCAGGGCCCGCGGGACTCACGTGCTGCATGACCTCGAACAAGCATCTTGGCCTCTCTCAGCCTCGGAGTTTCCATCCAAACAAGGAAGGAGCAGATTCATATGTGACTCTGGGAGCACAGAGAGTGCATCGCTGGCGGGCCGAGGATGGCTGCAAACAGGCTTCCCTCACATTCGAGGGAGGGTCCCAGACGCACCAAACCCTTCTTATGCTGTGCCACACAGAAGAGTGTTTCCAACTGTATCTTGCATGAGAAAGAGCCCCAGACACCCATCTCCAGGCCCCTGGAGCAGACCTGAAGGTACCATGTCACTCAGGATGCCAATGTAGTTCCCACTCAGCCCTGAGGCCAAACCTGGATCCCACGCCAGCCCCCAGAACCCCTGATGGTGCTCAATCTCAGGTGCCTTCTTTAATGAGCCCCTGAGACGTGCTCCAGGTGGGAGTCCTCCCTCTCAGCATCCTTTAGGTCACATGTGAGGGGTGAGCAGGAGGAAGGATGCTGGGCTTGGCACGACTTCTGTGGAACTACAGCCTTTCAGCACCTGCCTCCAGGTCAGTCATTAAGATGCCTTCATGTTTCAACAAATAGAGCTGAAACAATTGAATAGTTATAATCAAAAAAAAAAAAAAAAAAGAAAAGAATCTCAACCCATACCTTGCATCATACACAAAAATTAACTCTAAAAGGACCACGAACCTAAGCATGAAACCTAAAACTACAGAAGTTCTAAAAGAAAACATAGGGAGAAAATCTTTTTGGCCTTGGGTTACACAAAAAATTCTTAGGTAGGACACAAAAGCATGAAGCCATTTTTCTTTAAAGTTCATAAATTGGACTTTATCAAAATTTTAATGTCTTCTCTTCCAAAGATGTGGTTAAGAAAATTAAAAAACAAGTCACAGACTGGGAGAAAAAGACATAGCTGATAAATGCTTGGTTTCCAAAATATAACTCTCATAACTCAGTAATAAGAAAACAAACAACCTAATTTAAAAATGGGCAAAACATCTGAACATACACTGCATCAAAGAAGACATATGGATGGCAAAAAAAACACTTTAAAAGATGTTCGCTGTTGGTGGAAATATAAATTGGTGCAGCCACTATGGAAAACAGTATGGAGGTTCCTTTAAAAACGAAAAATAAAGTTGCCACATGATCCAGCAATTCCACTCCTGGGCATATATTTGGAGAAAACTATAATTTGAAAAGATACACGCACCCTAATGTTCATAGCAGCACTATTTACAATAACCAAGACATGGAAGCAACCCGTCTTGGAAGAATGCCCATCGACAGATGAATGGATAAAGATGTGGTACATATATACAGTGGAATATTACTCAGCCATAAAAAAAGAATGAAATAATGCCATTTGCAGCAACATGGATGGACCTAGAGATTGCCATACTGAGAGAAGTAAGTCAGACACAGAAAGACAAATATCATATGATATCGCTTATATGTGGAAACTAAAAAAAGTGGTACAAATGAACTTATGTATGAAACAGAAACACCTATTTAAATGGCTGAACCAAAAAGAAAGGGGTGGGGGGAGGGAGAGAAAGGGAGGAAAAGAAAGGAAAGGATAGGAAAGGAAATTGCCAATGTCAAGTGCAGATGAGAGAGCAAATCACCTGGAACTCTCACACATTGAAGGTGGGAATGCAAAATGACATAGCCACTTTGGAAAAGAGTTTGGCAGTTTCTTATAAAGTTAAGCATAGGGGACTTCCCTGGTGGTCCAGTGGTTAAGACTGTGCTTCCACTGCAGGGGGCACGGGTTCGATCCCTGGTCTGGGAACTAAGATCCCACATGCCGTGCGGCTCAGCCAAAAAAAAAAAAAGTTAAAGTTAAACATACACTTAGCATATGACCTAGCAATTCTACATCTAGGTATATATCCAAGATTAATGAAAATGTGTTCACACAAAAACATGTGCAGGAATGTTTATAGTGGCTTTTATTCACAATATTAAAAAGCTTTAAACAATCTGCTCAACTGGAGAATGGATAAAAAAATGTGCCTGTGGTATTTCCAGGCTAACTGCCACGCTACTCCGTCCACACTGCTGAGCAATAAAGAGGATGCACACGGCAAGGTGGTGAATCTCAGATGCATTGTTCTAAGTGAAAGAAACCGGACTCCAAAGGCCACACGCTGTAAGATTCCATTTATGAAGCATCCTGGAAAAGGCGACACTATGAGACAGAACACAGATCAGTAGTTGCCAGGGGCTGGGGGTAGGTGCTTGATGACATAGGGGCACAAAGGAACTTTTGGTAGAAATGTCTTATATCTTGATTGTGGCGGTGGTTATGCGACTGTATGTGTGTATCAAAATTCACAGAACTGTAATTAAAACAGGTGAATTTTAGTGTCTGTAAAGTGTATCTCAATAAACTCAACTTAAGGGGAATAATATACCAAAAAGCACTTTTATGGGATTTCCCTTTTCACTTCCAAGATAATGTTTATGTGCATTGTTCATCAAAACCGCCCACTTCATTTGTAACAGTCAGAGTTCTATATTCTTCTTTGCACAACAGGATGAACAAACTGAGAATGAAGGTCTAACAAACAAACTTCAAAGAGCCTGATCATAGCTCACTCTTCTTAGGTCTGTGCCTCTCCTCAGTAAAGCGTTTTATAAAACCTCAGATGTGCATGTGCACATTCACTCATGTGCGCACACACACACTTCACAGGTGATTTGGACTCAACCACCAAGAGTAGTCTTTGCAGCCCCTCTTGCGTACTGCTGTTGGAAATGTAAATACAACAAGTGTTGTGGAAGGCATTTTTGTGTTAAAAGTGCTAAAAATGCTCAAACACATTCACCCTGAAATGTTATCCTAGGGAGTCAAATAAGTGTATAGGAAATAATAGTAAAAATAGTAACTTACAAAGTGATACCTTATAAGGGTATCAAAATGCCTAAAAGCACAGACTCAAGCTGAAATGGCTGGTTTGAATGCAACTCCACCACTTCCTAGCTGTGTGACCTTGAGGTAAGTTACTGAAACTCTCTGTGCCACGGTTTCATTATCTGTGAAATGGGCTTAATAAATAGTACCTACATCTTAGGGTTGTTAAGGGTTTAAATGAGATGACGTATGTGAAGCAATCAGCACAGTTCCTGGCCCACGGTAAGCCTTCTAAAAATGGGCTGAAGGATGTCCCTCAAAATTTGTATATTGAAGTCATAACCTTCAGTATCTCAGAATGTGACCGTATTTGGAGATAGGGGCTTTTTTTTTTTTTTTTTTTTGAGATAGGGGCTTTTAAAGAAGTAGTTAAGGGACTTCCCTGGTGGTCCAGTGGTTAACACTTTGCCTTCCAATGCAGGGGGTGTGGGTTCCATCCCTGGTCGGGGAGCTAAGATCTCACAGGCCTCGAGGTCTAAAACCAAAACATAAAATAAAATAAAATAAAATAAAAAGAACCAGAAGCAATATTGTAACAAATTCAATAAAGACTTTTAAAATGGTCCACATCAAAAAAAAAAAATCTTAGAAAATAAAAATAAAGAAGTAGTTAAGTTAAAGCAAGGTCATTAGGGTGGGCCTTGATCCAGTATGATTGGTGTTCCTGTAAGAAGAGGAGATTTGGACACAGACAGGTACAGAGGGAAGACCATGGGAGGACACAGGGAGAAGGCGGCCGTCCACAGGCCGAGGAAGGTGTCCTCAGAAGAAACCAACTTGCCAGCACCTTCACCTGGGACTTCTAGCCTCCAGAACTGTGAGGTAATAAATTCCCATTGTGTAAGCCACCCAGTCTATGGTACTTTGTTGCAGTAGCCCTAGCAAACGACTGCAGCCATTAAATCACCAAATAGGGGAACTGGTTAAATGTATTTTGATACGGCCATTCAATGATAAGCTACACAGCCTTTAAAAACAATGGTCTCGGTATATATATAATGATCTCTAATAAAATATTAAAGTGAGGGAAACAGGCTATAAAATAGTATGCATAGAATAATACTTTTTTGTTTATATGTCTCTGTGTATATATAAATAAATAAAATGTGGGAAGCATGATTTTCTTTGAGAGAATCACATACACGTAGAATTTTTCCTTTTTTTTGCTTATTTGCAGTTTCTAATTTTTCTATAGTGAACAAAGATTGCTTGCACATTACAAAAAAAAAAAAAAAAAGTAAGTGCTTTTGAAGTCAGTCACCCTGAAGTGGACCAGAGCTGATGTCACTCAACACGGACCCACAGACTGAACCAGAGGCAGACAGGAGTGGCGAGTCCAAGGGTCGGTGCCTGACTTCAGGGAGAAGGATGTGGACAGGTCATCCCCATTTGAAAAAAAACCAAATCAATCCATTCTGGAGAATTCATTTCTGACCAAAGATTCCAGCACAGACTCAAAACAGATCTACTCCTTATTCTCTCTTCCGCTGCCACCAGCCCCTCCCTCCGCATGTTCCTGTCTTTCTGGAAAGCCCACGGGTTATAAACACAGTGTGCCAGGCTCCAGGGGCCAGGAGCAGCCCGACAGACATTTAGATTTGCCCCCAGGATTAATGACTTCAAGAAGCATTGGCCAGGAACTCTTCAAAGCTGGAAACAGAAGCCCTGGAGCATTAAATATAAATAAATACTTAGTCGATTGGTTTCTTCCTTGCTTTTCAAAGGGCAGTTTACTTCCTGGATTATCATTACAGTAGTCTGCTCTCCGGAAACCAGGATTATTCAAGTGCACAGTTCAGGTGTGGGGCGAAAGAAAAAAACATGTAAAGATCCCCTTGTTATAGATCCACTGTGCACTGTGTTTCCTCGTAGTTCGCCTGCATCAGGAAGGGCAGAAGCAGAAGCATTATTGTGCTACGTGTCCCGCCTAAGGCATGTTTGTTTTCTTCTGTAGATCTGTACTTTTCTCCCTTTGAGGCATATTAATTCCATTTGAGGAAGAAAAAAAAAGCCCAGTTTCTCTATGTTAACAAGAAAGCAGTTGTCCCTGTAGCTAAAGTAGAATTCAATTCAACAAATAATTAATGAGCTTCTAGAATGTGTCCAAAACTCTGTTGAGATCAGGGAGAATACCATGATTTAAGTACTGGTGCCCATTGCCAAAAAATTTGCAATCGTTGTGCGAACATGAACTTTACAAGGCAGAGGAAATTGTTATCACAACAGCACAGGTTTGTTTTTTTTTTCTCCTTGTTTACTCTTTATTTATTTATTTTATTGTGGTAAAAGTCACATAATATAAAACATACTATTTTAACTGTATTTAACTGTACAGTTCAGTGGCCCTAAGGACATTCCATTGTTGTGCAACTCTCACCATCATCCATCTCCCGAGGAAAATGGTACAGATGAACCTATTTGCAAAGCAGAAATAGAGACACAGAGAACAAATGTACGGACACCAAGGTGGGAGGAGGGGTGGGATGGGTTGGGAGATTGGGAGTGACGTATGTACACTACTATGTATGAAGTCGATGGCTGGTGAGGGCCTACTGTATAGCACAGGGGGAAAAAAAAAGAAGGTACCATCTGTTTGCAGGAAATATATTAAGTTAACCTTAAAAATGCATTCCAATATACATTAAGTGCAGGCAAATATTGTTTGATTCCACTTACACGAGGTACCTAGAAGAGTCAAAGTCAGAGTCAGAAAGTACATTGGTAGATGCCAGGGGCCAGGGGGTGGGGAATGGGGAGTTAGTGTTAAAGGGGACAGAGATTCAGCATGGGTTTTTAATTGAGGCCACCAGATGGGCCCCAGGTCCATGACCTGCAGACACTGCTGGCAACATTTGCCTGTGTGCCCGAGAGCTCCCGGGAGCGGAGGTCTTCGCGCTCCTCGGATCTCAGAAGGGACCCACAGGTAAGAGACTACAGGAATAAAGGCGGGGTGATGCATCCTGACACCTTCCCTTGCCTCCCACAGCATCTTGCTGGTGAAGTGAAGAATCACAAGGCAGGAGCATGGGGAGCGGGGCTGGTCCCCTTCAGGGAGAGTCCTTCCATGTTCGGATAGAGCTCCCAGGCCACCACCTCCCCACCGGCAGTCTCGGAGCTGCCACATCAGGCCTTGCCCTCCTGGCAAAGCACCCATGTTTATGCTGAAAGACTTTGGGGCGGAGTCTTTTAAAGGTGTTCCAGACTCCCCTGGCTGCATCACTGGGGCTGTGAGGGGCCTCGCTGCCTTCCTTGCCCGCTGTTTGCTGAAGGTTTACACACTCCCCTATGTTGGAGGCCTCCCACAAAGCGCAGTAGGGTGTAAAGCACAACGGGCTCTTGGAAAAACTTGTAACTGGATCTAGGCTGCTGATTGTAAGAAACTTGACTGGAGAAATAGAACTGGTCAATGAACTGGCTACTCCAAGACTGAGAAAGTAGAATCCAGTTCTCCTTGGAGACTTGCTTTCTTTTCCTTCATGGATTTCTCCTTCTAAAACACAATTTTCATGTCATCTCTCTAGGGAAAAACACAAAGAGGCTGCATGTTTTGACCTGTGTTAATTCAAACTTCCACGCCGGACACCATACTTGGACAGCGTGCTTTATGCCGTCTCATCTTCTATGGCCCCTCGGTGCAGACCATGAGTTAGTTCATCCATTTGCTTATTCATTCATTCATTCATTCATTCAACATTACCCATCCTGATGGGAGTCATTGTTTTTTCTTTTTCTAGTTCATGCTAATCTTTGCTTTTTCTCAGCTCCTAGTGGACCTACAGGCCATTCAGTGGTCATCTCACTTTTGGGATCCCCTACAAGATTAAGAGCTCCTTGTGAGCAGGGACCAATCTGGTCATCTCTGCCTTTTGCGTGGTTGTCAGCCATGGCCTGCAATAGGATGGTAATCTTCCTATTAGAAAGTTCTTCTGCTGTTGACCTGAAAGCCACATTCCTACAACTTCCACCCTCACTGCACAGAGCTCTTCTAAGTTCTCTTCCATGTGACAGCCCTTGAAAGCTGCTTTTATGCATGTAACCTTCCTGGTTCCCCCAGTAAGCTGAAACTCCCACATCTAAATCCCCAGGCCAGACCCATCTCCCAGGCCCGGGAGACGGCATCATCTGGATCTGGTCCAGACTCCTGACCATCATCACACCGAAAGTCAAGCCCATCAACCTCTTCCACCATATTCTTAATTTTGGTAAAAGGCTTCATCCAGTCACCCTCTGGGGGGAGGCAGTCTCCGCAGCTCCACAGCTGTATAATCCCATTCCCCACATGTCCCCCGCCCCGCTTCTCCCTACCCGACCACTGCTGCCTTGGCTAAGACCCACCCCCACTCTCCTCTCCACAGCGCACCTGGCTTCCCTCCCTGGCACCAGGCATCCCTCTAACCAACCCTCCCACTTGCTCCTTGGGTGATGTTTCTAGAAGACAAATCTGCCCTCATTACTCCCCTGCCCAAAGCCCATCAATGACTCCCTATAGCTCTCAGAATAAAGTCCAGAATCCTTAGTTTGGGGAAAAAACTAGGCCTCCAGAGCCCAACAACAAAAGTTGAGATTCAGCATCTCAACAGAGTAGAAACATGAAATAAAACTAAAATAGGAAATTATAAAATAGGAAATTATTAGGGAAGAGACTCACAAAAGTCCTGCATTAAATTTGAAAAATATAAGCTTAAGTGGAACAGAATAAGGATAGCTTATTCTGCTTAATAACTATTCCTGAAAAACAGCTACCCTAGAGGTTTCTGACGACTGTAAATTCATCTGTGACAACAGTATGATGTCACCATCCACAAGAATACTACCACCCCGTCCTGCCCTGTGGGTGACACATCTTAAGTGGAATGCTGGCATCCTGGCATTTTCCCAGCAGAGAGTGGCTAGACTAGTGAGAGTCTACAGACCTGGCCAGTTAGAGAACTTTCATTTGTTTGAATTCCGTTCAATCCAATTGAAATGTCTTTGGCCATTATGTGCCATGCTTTAAATCACAAAAATACATCATGAAACTTAGAGAGCGTCAAGGTCACACCTGGATTCTAGAATCCCCCTTACCCCGTTCTACTTTTTCCCCATTTTCCACAGCACTTATCTCTTTCTGACATACTATGTAATTTCCTTATTATCATGTTTATTGGTGACAGTCTTCCTCCTGTTAGCTTATCGACTCCATGAAGGCAGGGACCTTGGTTGGTTTTATTTACTGATGGATCCCAAGTACCTGCAACAGTATCTGGCACATAGTAGGTACTCAATACATAAAGGAGAGAGATAACTTATATACATATATGTTATATCTATATAATTTCCATACATATATATATAACTATATAAATGATAGTCTAGTGGAGACAGACATGGAATTCTGCCCACCAATTATACTATCTCTCCCTTTCAGCAAAACTGAAAAGTGTGCCTTCTATGTTTTCACCCAAGTTGCTAGTTAAGGTGTTGGAAAGTGCAGGGCTATATGTATATTGATGCATGTGCTCCATGAAATATGTACAAGTCTGTTCATGGTCACAAGTTTGGAAGTAGCAAAAGATTATATGCATCTTGGGCTTCCCTGGTGGTGCAGTGGTTGAGAATCCGCCTGCCAGCGCAGGGGACACGGGTTCGATCCCTGGTCCGGGAAGATACCGCATGCCGCAGAGCAGCTAAGCCCGTGCGCCACAACTACTGAGCCTGCGCTCTAGAGCCCACGAGCCACAACTACTGAGCCCACGTGCCACAACTACTGAGCCCACGTGCCACACCTTCTGAAGCCCGCACACCTAGAGCCCGTGCTCTGCAACAAGAGAAGCCACCACGATGAGAAGCCTGCGCACCACGACGAAGAGTAGCCCCCGCTCACCACAACCACAGAAAAGCCTGTGCGCAGCAACAAAGACCCAACGCAGCCAGAAACAATAAATAAATAAAATAAAATAATAAAATAAATAAATTTATTAAAAAAAAGATTATATGCATCTGTCAATCGATATCAGTTCATATAATAGACTCTCATGCAGTCATGTTTTAAAAAGAATCAGACAGATGTATAGGTACTGATTTCACATATCTCCAAGATGTATCATTAGATTAAAAAATGAATTTTCTTCTTTTTATGGATGATTAAATCCCGTCTTTTGCAACAACATGGATGGACCTTGAGGGCATTGTGCTAAGTGAAATAAGTCAGACAGAGAAAGACAAATACTGTATGATCTCACTTATGTGTGGTATCTAAAAAAGCCAAACTCATAGAAACAGAGAGTAGAGTGGTGGTTGCCAGGGACTGAGGTGGGAGAAACGGGGAGATGTTGGTCAAAGGGTACAAACTTCCAGTTATAAGTTGCGTAAGCTCTGGAGATCTAATCATGGTACGGTGACCCTAGTTAACAATACTGCATTATATACTTTAAGGTTGCTAAGAGAGTAGATCTTAAATATTCTCACCACACACTCATGCACGCACACACACACACAAAGGTAATAATGTGAGGTGATGGAGGTGTTAATTAACTGTGTTGTGATAATCATTTCACAATATATACGTCTATCAGATCATCACGCTGTATACCTCAGATTTACACCATGTTATATGTCAATTATAGCTCAATAAAGTTGGGGGAGGAATGGAAAGTGCATATAGCATTTATCATGCTCATGCTTCCCTGTTTTTTTAAAAATCTCAAGGCATTTCTACATCAGCCTTGCCCCTGCTTTAACTTTTTGCTTTTTTTTTGGCCACGCCTTGCAACTTTCGAGATCTTAGTTCCCCAACCAGGGATTGAACCCGGGTCCCAGCAGTGAAAGCACTGAGTCCTAACCACTGGACCACCAGGAAATTCCCAACTTTTTGCTTTGGGTTTGGTGGTTGCATTAATATTTATCTAATGGGTTTGCCTAGCAATAATTGAACAACCAAACATTAATTGAGCACCACAATATGCCAAGCAGGTGCTAGAACCTTTAAATACAATGTTCCCTTAAATCTTAGGACATAGTGGTCACTATTCCTATTTCACCGTTGGAGAAATTGAGACTTGATGACTTGCCCAGGATCACACAACTCCTGGATTTTCCTGGACCTTACCCTTCCGTCCCAGTCCCTCTGTCAAGGGCAGAATTTGCCCATGCATTTCTCTGTGTCTCCCCTTGGTACACAGATCATGGCCTGCAAGGCGCTCTGGCTTCCTGGCTTAGAGGAGCCCAGCCCGCTCACCCCCGTCCCCTGCAGAGGTGTGGAATGATGAGGTATTGTCACAGGCCTGTCACAAAGCAGGAGCCGGCAGCTCTGTCTCTCACCTGCCCAGGAAACAGAACCTTGTAGACATGCAGTCTGACTGCCCAGGCAGGAAAACTGTCACCAGCCCCTCAACGGTGCAGACGGTCCCGGTCCATGCATCCCACTAGCTTCCCCACCCTCAGCTGGGTTTCCTCTCCGACTTCAGGGCTGCAGGGAGGAGAGAAGCCGCATCCCATCAGGCAGGGCAGCCTCCGTATCAAGGCAAGCTCTGTTATGTCTAAGGCAGAAGGCCGGAATTTAGTTAATTTTATCATTTAGGTGATTCAACTGTTTTAATGAAGAGAGGGGACCTTGGCGCTGGTGGCGTCACAGATAAGGAGTGTGGACAGCGTCCGCAGATGGGTGACCTTGTTCCACTTGTAACTGCTTTCCTTCCCCTCTGTCCTTCCCACCCCCTCCCTTGATTTCATTTTCTAGTCCAAGGTTTTAGCACCAACAGGGGAAGGAATAATTAGCACAGCCAAGCCTTGGGAAAACGCGGCTTCAGGGCAATCCACATGTGCTCAGCTGGCGCTGTGGCCTTCAAGCAGCCAGGCCCTGCGTCCCCAGGAGGAAGAAGGCAGCCGGCCTGGCTCCCCCAGGGGCGGGGCACAGGATAAGGCCGTCTGCGGGGAGGTACTAACCCAGGTGGCTCAGGAAGTGAGGAGGCGCGGCTAATTCTCAGCCGTGCTAATTCAATCCCACGCGACACACGTTTATTGAGAGCCTGTCACGGACCAAATTCTCTGCTAGGACCTGGGATTTGAAGAGGAGTGACATGTCCCCGCCAGCCACAAAAGAGCCAACACGTGATTGTTTGGGTTGACAGAGCACAACGGGGGCCCTGCCTGGGAATCAGAAGGGAATTGTTTTTCCTCTTTTTTTTTTTAAATTGAAGTATAGTTGATTTACAATGTTGTGTTAGTTTCACGTGTACAGTAAAGTGATTTAGCTATTACATATGTATGTATATATACATATATATTCTTTTTCAGATTTGTTTCCTTTATAGGTTATTACAAGATATTGATTATAGTTCGCAGAAGGGAATTACTGGAATAGACAAAGAGCAAGAAATGAGCCCAAGAGCCAAACTGGAGGGACCACGTGGCCCTGGGAAGCCCAAGTTTTGCCCAGATAATGGGAAAGAGCTACACCAGGCAAGGACGTGGTCCAAGGAAGTTCTATAATGTAAATATTCTATTCCATTCCCCGCTTCAGGACTTCTCATCTGATAGATCCTAATTTGTGGTTTGATAATAATGTTTTCCTGAGATAAGTGTCATGTGACAGTGTGTGTGTGTGGTGTGTGTTGTTAATATACTTGAAAACCTATTGCCTCTAGCCGGTTCTGTCTCTGACTTACACCCTGAGAAGTTTATTCGCCACACGCTTCAGTTAATTCTATCCATCTCATGGGAAACTCTCTGTGTAAAGTTTTAAGGGTTCTGTACCCGACATACTTAAAACATGAGATGACTACATTGGCTTATATGTAAGGAGATTGTGATGTACTCTAAACGTATTTTTCCAAAAACAATCATATCCCATGTGTAATAATTTTTCAAGTCATCATTGAGGTAAATCCCTGGAAATTTTCAAATAAGGGAGTTTCATTTATTTGGCATTATTGGTTCACAATCTGTTGCACACAAGTGCCTGCACAAAAACTTTGTTTTAGCTAAAATATGCCTTATAACACAGTGTGCTGCCTCTTCCCTACCTGAAC
This sequence comes from Eschrichtius robustus, assembly GCF_028021215.1. Lineage (NCBI taxonomy): Eukaryota > Metazoa > Chordata > Mammalia > Artiodactyla > Eschrichtiidae > Eschrichtius > Eschrichtius robustus. The sequence continues at coordinate 39,317,509 of NC_090837.1, read as the reverse complement.
ATTACCTCGATGACTCAGGGTATTATTAATTACGTAATGATTGTACAACATAATGTCTCCAAGTGCTATGGAAGTGCATTGAGCTATTTTCCTTTACATTGACACTGATTTTATTTTTTAATTTTATGCTTATGTTTGAATAATTTTTTTCCCTCTTTCCCTCAGTGTTAGGCTGTAACTTTTAAAAATTGCTTTTAGCTAGCGGGGGGAGGGGAGGGATAAATTGGGAGATTGGGATTGACATATACAACTACTATATATAAAATACGTAACTAATAAGGACCTACTGTGCAGCACAGGGAACTCTACTCAATACTCTGTAATGACCTATATGGAGAAAGAATCTAAAAAAAGAGTGGATATATGTATATGTATAACTGATTCACTTTGCTGTACAACAGAAACTAACACAACACTGTAAATCAACTATACTCCAATAAAAATTAATTTTAAGAAATAAATACATAAAATTGTTTTTAGCATTCCAATTTATAGCACTTAATTTGTTGCTGATATTGATAATAATAACAAATAATCCTAATATTAATAGCTATTTATTAGGCAGGTACCATATACCTGGCACTGTGCTAGGCACTTCAGGATTAAATGAAGACATTATTTCCCTATAAAGCAGGAACTATCATTATTCTCCATTTACAGATGTGGACACAGAGCCTTAGAGAGAAATTAACTTGCCTTTCTTCACACAGCTGGAGGCAAGAGGGGGGATAATGCTGTGTGAATTCAGACCTCATTCTGTTCACCACTCTACTGTACTGACCCCTGCTGTGGCCTGATCTACCAGACAATTACAGTCAGTTACAAATGTTTCTAAACTAAGAGTTCCTAGGCTCCAAGTGAGGACCTATGAAGCTCTTCGATTTGTAAAGTCCCTGAGCGTTAGTGGATGTCCTTTCTTTGCTGACTTCTTTGTCCTCAACATAGTTGAAATAGCTAAGATTGCTGAAAAAGTAAAGCTGGCTAACTAAGGTGGTTTTTTTTTTTTTCTCTCCCTGGAATAATACTTGCTTTTACACAGCATCAATCCTAGAATTTGTTCAGAAAAAAACATGCTTATAAGTGAGCACCTTATTTATCTTTACAACATCTCTGTGATAAGCTCTTGTTAGTAGACATTATTATGACAGCTTTACAACTTTTTTTTTAATATTTATTTAGTTAGTTACATCGGGTCTTAGTTGTGGCAGGCAGTTTCCTTAGTTGCGGCTCACCAGCTCCTTAGTTGCGGCACATGGGCTCCTTAGTTGTGGCATGTGAACTCTTGGTTGCGGCACGCATGTGAGATCTAGTTCCCTGACCAGGGATTGAACCCGGGCCCCCTGCATTGGGAGCACGGAATCTCAACCACTGAGCCACGTAGGAAGTCCCGCTTTACAACTTTTTAAATAAAGTTAGAGACGTCAAACACCAAAACAAGAATCCTGTGTGCTCATACTAACCTCAACATTTCCTTGACTCATTGTCCCAAACTGTAGGGTCCTCGGCCCTCGGAAGCCCAAGATCTGCTCACCATTAGGCAAATATTTGCTCTCCTTTTCTGTTCTTTTTCACTTTTTTCCATTGCCTCCACAGTGCTTGCTGACAATGCGTGAAGCTCCATGCCAGGCACCAAAGGCACGTTCTTCCCTCCATCCCTTCGTGAATGCAGCTGCTGTAGAGTCAGAAGCAGATCCAAACGTGGCGCAGGAGATGGTTTTATATCTTCACCTTCTCAGCACATGGCTACTGCATCCTTCCAGATGCTCAGGCCAAGCTCTCAAAGTCATTCCTGACTTCCCTGGTAGCGCAGTGGTTAAGAATCCACCTGCCAATGCAGGGGACACGGGTTCGAGCCCTGGTCCGGGAAGATCCCACATGCTGCAGAGCAACTAAGCCTGTGTGCCACAACTACTTAACCTGAGCTCTAGAGCCCACAAGCCACAACTACTGAGCCTGCATGCTGCAACTACTGAAGCCTGCGCTCCTAGAGCCCGTGCTCCGCAACAAGAGAAGCCACCACAATGAGAAGCCCACGCACCGCAACAGAGAGTAGCCCCCGCTCACCGCAACTAGAGAAAACCCGCACACAGCAACGAAGACGCCACGCAGCCAAAAATTAATTAATTAATTTAAAAAAAAAAAAACAGACCCAGAATCTCATCCCTTCTGGTCACCCCTGGTCCAAGCCATCACCACCCTCCTATATTATGACAATGACCTCCCAGGGGGCTCCCCTCCTCCTTCCCAGGCCTCCTCAGTCTATTCTCCAACAATAATCAGAGCAATTCTTTTAAACTTTTCGACCATGTCTCTCTTCTGCTCCAAATCTTCCCATGGCCCCCAGCTCATGCAGAGAAGAGCCAAAGGGAAGGCCTGTACCTCCCTTACCTTTCACTCCCACACCCAGTCTGGCTCCAGCCACACGGGCTGCCACCCACTGGTGGCAGTTGTGTATATATCTTTTGGGAGTTCAGGTTTTGGGGGTTTTTTTGGGTTTTGTTTTTAATCTCAAGCTTTTGACCTGTAAATGAACAGAGGGTTACTGCCAAGGGCCGCCCAGCGGTCCTCACAGGCCTTGGCAAGGGCTTGACTTCCCTCACGTACCCAGCAGGGGGGCCGGGGTACTGGAGGGTCCCCTCCAGCAAGCAGGCGAGCCCGCCCCTCCCCTGCAGGCCACAGCAAACATTGGTGGCGACAGGAAGGACACACTTTCTTTTTCAATTTGCTGGAGGTGGCAGAATGCCCAGGACCGGCCCAGCACCCGGCATTCCAGGGAGAAATTCCAGACTGAAGAGACACCTAGAGAAAAAGGGGGGCATGGAAATCCTGCGGCTCGAAGGAGACTGGAAACAGGGGAGGTTAGCAAGAGGCTTGAGGGTGGGTTCAGGCCAAAACAAAGCCAAGTCAGAAACAGAGAGCTGGGCATTCTTCACAGGCCAGCCCCACCAGGGGTCGACAACTGGGTGCCCGGGCAGCTTTCCGCCCGCCAAGGCCAAGTTCCTTCTCAGTGTCCGGGGTAGGGAGGGGCCCGTCAGCCGGCAGCCCAGGGCTCCTCTGGGCTCGTGTCTGAACCACATCACGCAGCACGGCACACAGTAGGTGCTCCACGTGCGCCTGCTTGTGGGAAGCGTGAGTTCCAGCTGGCTCTGCTTCCTGCCTCTCTGCGCAACCCCTTACTTGTGATTAGGAACCCAGAGGCCCCCATCTTCTGTGTTCTCAAGGCCCACTCCTCGGGCGACGCAAATGACCACTTCCCCTTCTCGCCTTCCCGTCCTTTTGTGGGGGGACAAAGGGGCTCTGCGCGCAGAAACCCTGTCTCCTAGAGTGAGGAGAATTCCTGGAATGGGCAGGGATCTCGCCTGAACCAGAGAAAGGAGAGCTCTAGGCGGAGGCAGAGGGGAGCAAAGGTAGATCAAAGAGGGCCTGGATGGGGTCGGGGTAGGGAGTGCTGGCAGGGAGACAAATGAGGCTGCCCGAGGGGTCAGCCGAGGGACAGGCTGCCTACAGGCTGAGGCAGTGACAGCGCGGGAGCACCTCGAGGAGACCGGTCATTGCAGAGACAATAGATAGAAAAGATAAGGGAAGGTGTAAATTAATGGAGAAGAGGACTGGCCAGAGATAAGGGTATCTCCCTGTAATTAAAACCGTACAGGCCTGCCATCTCCAAGGTTGGGGGGTGCGTCCCAGACTGTCCTGTGTCTGCGCCAGTGTGGGAGCTAAGGCCTGGGGAGCGCAGAAGTCGGGCCAGTTAATGATTAGCTCCCAGCTGAAGGTTTCGAAGCTGACGCGTCCTCATCCCGGGGCAGGGGGAGAGCGGGAGGCTGAGTTACCTGAGATGCCGGAGGAGGGGGGGTGGTGCGGGGGTGACCCGGCTCGGCAAGAGCCAGTGGGAACCCCAGGCTTTGACAGGGATCCTCACTTCTGAGGCTGGCCAGGATACGCCCTTTTCCGATTTTTTTTTTTTGGCTTTTGTTGTGGTGGTGGTGGTTTTTAATTTTGGCTTCACAATTCTAAGCTCTGTCTCAAATACTGATTGAATTTGAACTTGATCTTACCGGTTCCACACCCAAAAAGGGTGCTGGGTGGCAATTTCGGGGAAGATTCATCTGCCTTCAGTCAGAGCTAATTAAGTAGTAGAATGGGAAAGGCAATAAATTCTAGAGGCAGGCTGTCTGGGGTCGCATCCTACCTTATCCATGTGCTACCTCAAGACTTAGGACAAGATCCTTGACTTCTCGTAGAGTGCAGTGTGTTCCTGACGAATGCTAGCTGTTGTCGTCGTCGCCGTCGTCATCATCTTCATCATTACCATCTTTCCCCCACAACCTGGGAGCGGTGCCCTGACGTAAGCGCAGACCTCTTTTCAAAACCCCCATTGCCTGGCTGAGTGGTACAGAGCCCTCCAATCCCTCAGCACAGGGACGTGTGGACCTGTCCTAGGACGGCCAATACAAGGAAACGAGCATCTCAGCTGCAAGTTGTGAGGGCTGCGGGAGGTCATTACAGCCCGCCGTGTGTCTTTCATCCTTCTCCCTCTCCCCTCACACCCAGTCCTGCACAAATCCTCTCTAGTCTACCTCCCAAATAAACGTCGACTCCATCCACTTCTCTCCAGCTCCACTGCTGCCCCCTCCAGTCAAAACCACCCCGCATGCCCCACCTGAACTGCTGCAATAACCCTCTGACTGTCCCCCTACCTCGACTCCTACCTGCACCTCCTAATCCATTTTACACGAAGCATGGGCAGTGATATTTACAAGGCAGGGCTACAGGCACTATGTCCCTGTCCCGCTTAAACTCTCCCCACCCCCTACTCCGGATGGCTTTCCGTGCACTTCAGATAAAGTCTCAAGATCTCAGCAGCCTTAAAAGACCCTGCAGGGGACTTCCCTGGTGGTCCAGTGGTTGGGACTTCACCTTCCAATGCGGGGTGGGGGGGGGGGGTGCGGGTTCGATCCCTGGTCGGTCGGGGAGCTAGGATCCCCCATGCCTCGCAGCCAAAAGGCCAAAACATAAAACAGAAGCAATATTGTAACAAGTTCAATAAAAGACTTTGGAAATGGTCCACATCAAAAAAAATCTTTAAAAAATAAAGAAAGACCCTGCAGGACTGGCTTGCCCACCTGTGTAGTCTCATCCAGAGCCAGGCTCTTCCTGCTTGTCCATCTCACTCCAGCATCACTGGCTTCCTTTCAGTTCTTCAAACACCCCTTCCTCCTCTTCAAAGGCCAACTCCCTTTCAAGTCTCCAAGTCAATTTCTTCATAGACGCCTTCCCTGGCCACCCTTTCTAAATACCTCCCCATCCACCCCCCACTCCATTACTCTCTGTCCTAGCATCATGTTCATTTTCACCAGCGTGTTTACTTCTGTAATTGGATATTTATTTGCTTGTTCATTTTCTTTTCTTTTTTGTCTCTGTTACCGTGCTGCACCAATGTGAAAGAAGAGGACCTGCATGAACAAGAGAGCGCTGAGGAGGATAAATAATTAGATTGTTGGTATTAGTGAACTTTAAGATAGGTCATTAGAAACTATCAACACAGAACAGAGAGAAAACAAGACCTAATAACATGAACAAAGCTTCAATGACCTGTTGAACAATATCAAGTGATCTAACGTACAGGTAATTGGAGCCCCAGCTGTAGAACAGAGATCAGGAGAGAAAAAAAAATTTGAATACGGAATGGCCAAAAATTTCCTAAATTTGATGAAAAAGTCACCCTACATATCCAAGAAACTCTACAAACCTCAACCAGGATAAAAACGGAAAATCACACCAGGCACATCATATCACATAGATAGAACATGACAGCATGCTTTGGAGCCCCATTTTTTTCTCTTAGAAGGTTCTAAATTTCATATTAACTCAACCGTATGTGACTTCCCCCAGCAGTTTTGTAACAGCTTCAAACCTTCCTAACTTAAATCCAGGCTATCTTCCTTCAGTCCCTAACATGAATTGAATAGTACGTCAGTCTCTGACAGTTAAATCTCTATTTTAAATTTTTATTTACTTTTTGAATTGATAATACCTGAACATGTTGAAAAATCTAACAATTCTGTATTAGGGTTCAATCAGAAAAGCAGAACCATTAGGAAATACACACACACACACACACACACTAAAGGATTTGTTATGCACAATTGCAAGATCTAGTTAAGTAGTCTCCGTAGGACTGTTGTCTTCATATCTGATGCTGGTGTATGAGGTCCACAAGAAGATGGATGTAAAGTAGGGGACAGCAAAGACAGGCAGGAACCCACAAGTATGTGCTAGAACCCACGAGGATGGACTGAAACGTGTGTCAGTTCTCGCTGCCTCTGATGTTGGTGTCTTGCAGGAGAATCTGGTGCCCTCACCACACAGGTAAACACAGGATTCAGATTGATTCAGAAGTCAGGAAAGCTGAAAAAGGATCCAAGGGAAGTTGAATCATCGCGGGTCCAGCTGCTGCCCCCCACCAACAAGGGCTGCCAGCAGAGAAGAGACAATATATTGAGCTACAGAACAGCTTCAGCTTCACTTCCACCCTCCAAAGCTCACACGGTCGTCTCTTTGGGGACCTACTCTAATCGGAACATACAGGAAAAGGAATTCTGGGAAATGTAGTTCCGCCTAGCCAAGCTGACCCACTACAAAGTTGCCAACCATACAAAAAGTTCACACTGAAAAATGGCCCTTACACCCTAGTCTTTCCATTTCCCTCCCCCAAACAACTGGTTATCAGTGTTAGTCTCTTGTGTTTTCTTTCTGAATTATCCTGTGCGCATACAAATATGAACAAATATCTAGCATATGGCTTATTTTACACAAAAGGTCACATACTACACCCATTCATCAACATCCTGCTTTTTTATTTATTTTTTTTATAAATTTATTTATTTACTTGTTTGTTTTTTTATTTCTGGCTGTGTTGGGTCTTCATTGCTGCGCGTGGGCTTTCTCTAGTTGCTGCGAGCAGGGGCTACTCTTTGTTGTGGTGCGCGGGCTTCTCATTGTCGTGGCCTCTCCTGTTGTGGAGCACAGGCTCCAGGAGCGTGGGCTTCAGTAGTTGTGGCACGTGGGCTCAGTAGTTGTGGCTCGCAGGCTCTAAAGTGCAGGCTCAGTAGCTGTGGCACACGGGCTCAGCCACTCTGTGGCATGTGGGATCTTCCCGGGCCAGGGCTCGAACCCACGTCCCCTGCATTGGCAGGCAGATTCTTAACCACTGTGCCACCAGGGAAGCCCCTTGCTTTTTTATTTTTAACCAAACAATATATCTTGGAAATTTTTCCATATCAATATATGAAGATTTGCCCTTTTTTTCTTTAACAGTTGCATACTATTCTACTGTGTAGATGTACCATTACCTGTTTAACTAACCCTTATTGATGGACATCTAGATTTTTTTTTTTTTTTTGGCCATGCCACACGGCTTGTGGGATCTTAGTTCCCCCACCAGGGACTGAACCCAGGCCTTTAGCAGTGAACATGCCGAGTCCTAACCACTGGACAACCAGGGAAGTCCCTAGATTATTTTGAAATTTCGCTATTTTAAATCCTACAAAGAATAGCCTTGCACACACATGAATGTCCTTATAATTAATGCTCTTTGTCAATCTGGTGTAGTATCAGCCAAAACTGAGGCCAGGATTGGAGACTAATAGTGCCAATCAGTGCACATGGACTGCAGTTGTAGTGAAGTTCTTTTCAGATACCCAATCCATTTTAATGTCCACCGTTTATAAATTCTTTTTACACCTGTCGTGCATCTGTGCCTTTTTCTGTCCCTGTCCTAGGTCATGGGCTGCATCTGAGACTGTTGTGTGAAGGTTTGGTAAAGTAAGCTAACCAGCAATTTAATATTTATCGGATAACTTTCTAAAATGATCATCAGTAAAAATGTTCTTAATATAGATGTAATCCTCAAAAACAAGGTAATGTGGAAATCCATTGACACGTAAAACAAGTGGTTGACAAAGCTGAAAAGTCATTCACTATTCTGCCATCTTTTTTTTTTTAATTAATTAATTAATTTATTTATTTATATATTTATTTATGGCTGTGTTGGGTCTTTGTTTCTGTGCGAGGGCTTTCTCTAGTTGTGGCAAGCGGGGGCCACTCTTCATCGCTGTGCGTGGGCCTCTCACTGTCACGGCCTCTCTTGTTGCAGAGCACAGGCTCCAGACACGCAGGCTCAGTAGTTGTGGCTCACGGGCCCAGTTGCTCCGCGGCATGTGGGATCTTCCCAGACCAGGGCTCGAACCCGTGTCCCCTGCATTGGCAGGCGGATTCTCAACCACTGCGCCACCAGGGAAGCCCTATTCTGCCATCTTAATGTTACCTTTTCCAACAGCAGACCTTGCAAATATCAGATGGAAGAGAAGCTGTTTGAGCAAAGAAATGTGAGACCCACAGAGAAAGACAGATTGGCCAGTTTCTTTTCCTAAGAACATTTTCATTGATTTTTCCATTATTGAGTGTTTGCTTAAAGGCCCTTTCACCCTTCATTCCAAAGGGTTTTATAAATATCACCTTCACTTCATTCATGTTTTAAAGATCTGACCCTCTCTAGGGAGGAAATAGTTTTCTTTCAGGAGTCATTTGTTTTGAAATATAAGCATAAAATGTTTTGACTCGTAGCATAATGGGGGCAGGGGAATGGATAAGACACATACACAAAAGAAGAATACACAGAGTCACTTGCAATAGCACATCCCAAAGTAGTTTGTTGTGTGGTCCTAAGAAAAGCCCTCAAAGAGTAGCGAGAGATCTGAGGTGCGTGACCTCACTGTCCCAGAACATTCCACCCCCTCTCCTTGAAATTTTTCTGGTCCTCCAGGTTCCTTCTGTCTCCAATACCTGAGGTTCAAGAAAGCATTTACTGGAGAGTGTGTCCAGATCCCAGAGAGTCAAGATTTTGAGCCAGAAAAAAGAGCAGTGTCAAGAAATAGAGTGGCAGCACTATTTACAATAGCCCGGACATGGAAGCAACCTAAGTGTCCATCAAGAGATGAATGGATAAAGAAGATATGGTGTACATATACAATGGAATATTACTCAGCCACGAAAAGGAACAAAATAATGCCATTTGCAACAACATGGATGGACCTAGAGATTGTCATACTGAGTGAAGTAAGTCAGACACAAAAAGACAAATATCATATGATATTGCTTATATGTGGAATCTAAAAAAAGGGTACAAATGAACTTATTTACAAAACAGAAGTAGACTCACGAATGTAGAAAACAAACCTATGTTTACCAGGGAAGAAGGGGTGGGAGGGATAAATTGGGAGATTGGGACTGACATATACACACTACTATATATAAAATAGACAACTAATAAGAACCTGCTATAAGCACATGGAACTCTACTCAATACTCTGTAATGGCCTATATGGGAAAAGAATCAAAAAAAAAAAGAGTAGATATATGTATATGTATAACTGATTCACTTTGCTGTACACCCAAAACTAATACAACATTGTAAATCAACTATACTCCAAAAAAATTAAAAAAAAAAAAAAGACACACACATACACACACACACACACAAAGAAATAGAGTGAAGTCCCTTTAGGACAGAACAAAATATAGAAGCATGAAAATAGGAAGAACTGGTTTGGAGTCAGGTTGGAGAGACCCTGAAATGCCAGATTTGTAAGAAGAAAGTGAAGGTATTCCACATAAGCGTAGGCTCCAAAGAGAGGCTTAATAGGAAAATACCTGATTAGGGACCTTGGGAAGGGACTAAGACTCATAACTGTTTTATAAATGGATACACTCGAGTTTGGATGAGGAATATAGAATCAGAACTTGAGAGTGGCTGATTTCCAGGTCTGTGCTTAAGCCATCTAGTAAGCTAGGCTACTTACAGAGCTCAAAAGATTTACAAACACATTAGGAAGGCTCAGCAGAGCCAAAAGCCGGCAGTGCTCCTCAGCCCCAGGCTCGGGCTCCTTCACAGAAAGGCTGCAGCAAAACGGAACCACTGGCCCCTGGCCACATCATGAATCAACTCAAGTAAGAATGCTTCATGAGCCGAGTCCAAACTAGCTCCCATCGGGGCCCATGGACCAGCTCCTAATTAATAGGCTCTTGTCCCACAAGGATGAGAACAACAGTAAAGGGAAGACAGTGATCACAATGGAGGAGGGGTTAACAAAGAAAGCAGAAGGGAACGTTATGATGGGAAGATGGATGCAGGGCTAAAGTTAGCTGGCGAGGCAATAACTCAGACTTTATTTATTTGTTCAAGTCAGATGTGAGCAACTACATAAATTTGATTCCTAGTTTTGAAAATCAGTCTACACAGCAGAATATGAGAAAACAACCATGTTGAGAGGATTCAAAAATATAGACAAATCTCCGTCTTTTAACATTTTGTGAGTGCCAAAATATTAATTGCTGTACTCTTAGTGCAGTGACTGGGAGAATTCTCACAATGGCCATAAGTTATAACTATTTTTTTTTTAAATTATCTCCCCTAATTTGTCATTTACCAACCTTTATTTTATTTATTTATTTATTTATTTATTTTTTAATGAGCTTATTTATTTATTTATTTATTATTATTTATTTTTGGCTGTGTTGGGTCTTCGTTTCTGTGCGAGGGCTTTCTCTAGTTGCGGCAAGCGGGGGCCACTCTTCATCGCGGTGCACGGGCCTCTCACCATCGCGGCCTCTCCCGCTGCGGAGCACAGGCTCCAGGCGCGCAGGCTCAGCAGCTGTGGCTCACGGGCCCAGTCGCTCCGCGGCATGTGGAATCCTCCCAGACCAGGGCTCGAACCCGTGTCCCCTGCATTGGCAGGCAGACTCCCAACCTCTGCGCCACCAGGGAAGCCCAAGTTATAACTATTATTCTTTATCAAAGTTATATAAATGTAGGCTGATCACCTTTAAAGTCTCAAAAAGCCAAATATAAATAAAGCACAGAATATAAATTCAACTGAAAAAAGTTCTGACATAACTCTTCTACATGTCCTATGGAGTCCTAGGAAGAATCATTGCAATAATTATCGAAAGTAATATTAAAGGTAACAAAAGAGATGTTTGGTCTTCAATGTAAATTCAAGTGTCTAAAATAACAGATCAAAGGGAAAGTGTATCTGCAATTTCTAACAGCAAAAAATAAGTTAGTTTGTAAATACTGTATTCTTCAATGAAGTAAGGAAGAAGATCAAGAGTAAAGTGATGGATAGTCTAATCAACCAGGTCACCTTTAAAGATCAATTTTCAGAATACCAAAAATGAGCAACGATTAAATGCTCCACCTACAGCGAAACTGTTTGTTGTTATACTAGAGCCAGTTGTTTTATTTGTAGAGTTCGTGAATCAAAATGTAACAAATAATTAAATGTCAGTATTGGAAGGAATATCAAACGTTATTTCACATCTGCCACTATGTGTTACTTCTTCTCTGACAGGCTGGGCGACACCAGATGGATGGAGAAGTGAGTAGTCATGCCTGACAACAGGGCTTCTGCGTCCCTGGAACTCTTCGATTTCTAATGCACACGCCTTCTTGGAAGTCTTTTCTTCTTCTCTTCACTTTCTGAGGATGCAGGACCACAGAGAGGGCTTGGGGTTGGTGTCTAAGGCACTGGAAAATTAGAAGAGAGGGTGCCAAGAGCACAGAAGATGACAGACTAACTGAGAATAATCAGGAACAAGACTTCAGAAAGTTTGGAATGTACCATCTGTTTTTACATTTGATGTGTTTTCCTGTTGCTTATCTTTGAGCATAAATGTTAGCGCGCTCCACCCTGATAATGCCCTTGGGTACCAGAGAAATTTATAATAAGGGAAGTTAGTCTGCAGAGACAGCCGTACAGTCAGTACAGACAGCTATACAGACTTCTAGTGGCAATCGTCTGTGCTCTTAAAATGTGTAAGTTAGCTTTCTGGAACCTATAACACCTCTTGTAATAGAAACAGTGTTACAAATAGACTTTAGGTCCCGGCACTAGCTCATAAAACCTATTTAATAAAGTTCCTAAATATCGTGTATGAATTTGCAATGAAAAATATGTAATATTGGAAATGATTTCTTGGCAAATTATGATGTTTTAACTATGGGTTACAGCTGAACTAAAATTACAAAGGCTACCCTGGGAAATTGTTAAAGTGTTTTCAAGGCCAAAGGTGTTTGGAATTCCATCTTAGAATATGGAACTTGGGAGAAAGTTACACACACACACACACACACACACACTCCATATGGTGCAGCAGAACCTGCCCACTCAGGGAATGCTTCTTGTTCTGGGGGATTCCAGGGGGAGAAAAAGCTGGTGGTTCTCATGTGTAGGATGTATCCACATCAGGGATTTTTAATTTAGGAAAAAGCCTATTTCATTTCTTAAATGATAGAGGAAATTGTCAGTCAATTCCTACCTTCCCTACATATGCTCCTAAATTTTATATTATTGCCATACCAGCCAGGCTGACCCCTCTGAGAGCTGGGTCCTACTCCCAGCTCAGCCCCTTGCCAGTTGTGTGGCTTTGGATGGGCACCCTCAATTCCGTGGGCCTAATTTACTCAAATTAAAAATGAGGACAGCAACATCTGATATGGGATCCTCACAGAGCTGTGGTCAGCACAAAATGAAATAATAATACTGCCTTCTTTTTGTGTAATACTTTGGCTTCTTTAATGTGTTCACACATTTTACTAGCTTGCCAACTCTGGAGGAAAACTAACTCTTTAAGCTTGAACATCCCCCAAGAGGCCAAAACAGAAAAAATTATGTAAGTCCCAGGGCACTTGGCAATTCACACAGCCAACCTCCACACCTCTGCCAGCTCCCACCCTCTGTTGCTCTAATACCAGCTGGTACCAGGAAAACCCCCCTTTTTTGCTTCTTCTTCACTCCTAGTGAAAATTCACAAAGGAGCCTAAAGTTTTGATAGTGGAGAGAGTTAAGGAGAATATTATCCTCACTCAAACTCTTTTACAGATAAGTTTCCCTACATCTCCGGCGACACCCACAGGATCTAACCCAGTTAGACCCATTCAAGTAGTACAAGACCTGTTTAATGGGTCCCTATCAAATCAAAAAGCCTCTCTCCCTTCACTCGGGGACAACATACAAGGCTGCCCTAACGCTCATCATATTTTAATGTCTTGCCTGACTTTCTCTGTGGTCGCTCTTGCCTCACACCCTGATGGAGACACACCAACCACACAAAGGAGCCATGACTCAAAACAGCGGTCAATGAGACCCAACTCAACAGTGTGGCCACTTAGTTAATCATAAATCATCTTTATTCTCTCCTACTCCTTGAGACCAGAGTTTGCCCTTCCCAAAGCAAGTCCACGTCCTCCCTTTGAGTAATGGGTTTGACCACCCCAACACAAACACAAGCCTGCCCCATGCACAAACTTATCAGGGCTGCTTGGAATGAAGGAGGGAAGGAGCAGAGGGAAAGAACAATAGCGCCCTGACTGGTGGGGCAGCGTTATCGGCCTGCCATCGGAACAGGGCCGGCACCTGTTTTCCTTTCTGTTGAGCGTGCAAGCTGGTTCCAGTGTACAGTACCAGGTGGTGTCAAAGGCTGCTGCTGGGCCCCTCTGTTTATGAGGGCTGTTGACACAAGGTGGAGTCCATGGGATGTAGACTGATTCCCGCCCTATTTTGCTGATAGCTGTAAATGAGGGAAACACTATGGGTGGGCCCCTTTGCCCAGAGCTTGGGAGTTACATGTTTTTGGAGATGAGGTTTTGTTCATCGTGGGAAGAGCTGTGCCTTACCCTCCAGTGGAACGACATGCACGGTCAGTGGAGAGAGCACATTACAAAGAAAAGGTGTTTTAAGTGAAACATCCCATGCAACTGGTACCAAAGAAGAAAGGAAGTAAGAACTTAAGAACTGCTACACAACTTGAGGCTTATGGCTCTTCAGCCAAACCCCCATCTCGTCATGAGACCTACCAGACAAGGGAAGGGCCTGACACCCACCCTAGACTTCAGGTCGAAGGCAAGGATATGCCTTGAAATAACCCCCAGTTCCTATGGTAATTCACATGACCCGTGGATTTGTGAGGGATTCCCCTGGAAGCTACTTGGATTTTTCTCCTTATAGTCCGTCTGGGAGTAATACATACTCCAGTTCAATTAAAGATGGCTCACAGACCCCCTCACCTGATTCAAGGCCCTTTGGCAAATATTTCAGCAACTAACTTTATTCTTAGCCTAAACTTCTTTTTCCTACCTCAGTTTCCCATTCTCTTATAGTTCAGCTGATCATGTGTAAGCTACTTGAAATTCTTATCGGAAAGGGATGAACCACAAGTTAAAAATAAAATATTTCTAGGGGCTTCCTTGGTGGCACAGTGGTTAAGACTCCACGCTCCCAATGCAGGGGGCCCGGGTTCAATCCCTGGGCAGGGAACTAGATCCCACATGCACGCTGCAACTAAGAGTTCACATGCCATAACTAAGGAGCCCATGTGCCTCAACTAAGGAGCCCGTGAGCTGCAACTAAGGAGCCTGCCTGCCGCAACTAAGACCCAGTGCAACCAAATAAATAAATAAATAAAATGAATATTAAAGAATAAAATATTTCTAGAAAGGAGTTTTTTGTGGGTGCCCTTCCAGGATGAGATTTCAGACAATTCTAGGGGAAGTTTCTTCAAACTATTTGTAGATTTTATGATGGAAGAGTTTGGGAGTACAACCAGGTCTTAGGGACTCTGGGAAATTTGGAGGGCTGTAATTTTCCTTTAAGTACAAATACAAGTCATGAATCCAGGCCTTTTCTGAGCTTGCTTGGGCTTTGGTCTCAGGCTAAAATCCCAGCTCCTTCACTTACTACCCTGTAAAGTTGAACAAGTGGCTGAATCCCTCTGAGCCTTAGTTGTACCCCTGTGAATATTTAGGTCACATCCACGGAGAACCACGAACATTGGCGAGTTCATGCATGTAACTGCACGAGGCCCAGCACACAGTGGGTTAACAGATGTTCCTCTCCTTCTCACTTCTGATTTCAAGCTACTCTCTTCTTTATCCTGCACCAATGCATTTTCTTTGAAACCTATTAGAGAATCAGGCCAGAAAACAAACAGCACGTACATATGTTGTCACCCAATGGAAAGAACATTTCGTTCATTGGGTTTTTTAGCGTGGAGCTAATGCAGTGCTTAAGAGAACGGTTTATGGAGCAGTTGGTCTGAATTCAAATTCCAACTCCATTTGCAAGCTCTGGGCCTTGAGCCCATTACTAATCTCTCCAGGCCTCAGTTTCTTCGTCTATAAACTGGGGGTAGTACTAGCAACAATATATATGTTTGTAGAATCAAATGAAATAATCCAAGTGAAGTGCTTTACTTTGTGCTTGACATATAATAAGCACCCAATTAATGTTGACTATGGGTGGTATTTATGACATTATAATTTTTGTTACGGTTATTGTTGATTTTTTATAATAATCATCACCATTATCCAGACTGATATCAACAAGAAATTTATTCAAGTCCTTGAATCTTAAATGTACTGTCTTAATATTTATTAGTACTAATAGTAGTACTGATGAAGATTTTTCCCGTCTCTACCTCCTGTGGGTCACTAGCTGTGATAAAACTATGTGTTATTATTTAATTGGGAGCAGGCCTGTGCTAGGTACTGTCCAAGCATTACCACATTGGATCCACATAACAACCTACGAACTCAGGTATTTTTATTTTCTCATTTTCACAGCCCAGAAAAAAAGGTTTAATGAGAGGAGATCACTTAATCTAGATCACACTACACGTGGCAAATGTGGGAAGTCCTAAAACTCTCTGGGCTTCTGTGGCCAAAAGGATTAGACCGATGATGATTCGTAAAATTTCCTTCCAGCTCCAACACCTATGATTCTAAACTGATCATAATTTCACTTTATTACCATCTCCTGTATATGTGAATATATCATATTGGATTGAGTTTAATATATAAGCTATTGTGACTTTTATAAACGTTTTTGCTCTAGCAAATTCTATGTAAGTAGGTTCATTTCTGTCTGTGTCTCTCCTCCCTTTGCTCCCAAAGCCTCCAAAGAACTCTTCCTCCAGCTCATGTACCTCCCCCTTCTCATACCCTTCCTGCCTTTCCCACTTCTCCCTTCACCAAAAGCCCACACACCCTCCCCTTCTGCCTCTGCCATACCTAACCCCAGACCTGTCTCAGAATCTATCTGCCACCAAGGCCATTTCTCTGAACCTTATCAAGACCTAATTCCAACCAACACTGCTCGGAGTCCAAAGTCACCTCAAAAGGGCTGAAAAGAACTCTACAATGCTCTTATCCTCTCCCCGTAGATCCATACACTGATTATTCCTTCCTTGAGGACAGGGATTCTTGAAGAGTTAACGTGCATGCAAATTATCTGGGAATCTTGTTAAATGCAGATCCTGTTAAATGCAGATTCTGATCTGTGGCTCTGGGTGAGGCCTAAGATTCTGCATTTCTACAAACTTCCTGGAGATGCTGGTCCCTGACCACACACCTTATCTCAATTATGCCTCTCAACACCCCTTCAAGGAAGGCATATTGTCCACATCTTACAGATGAGAAATGGGCTAAGACAGGTGAAGAGAAGGACCCAAGGTCCCAGAGCAAGTGAGTAGCAGAGGAGGGTTCTGAAACTAGCCAGACCTTTCTGACTTCATACAACGAAAAAGAAAAAAGAAAAAAGGAAAGAAAAGAAAAACAGATAAACATATGTGTGTATGTGTATATGTGTGTGTGTGTATCAATACGTATATGTGGAATGATACTGAAGATATTTAACTGTCCATCTCATTTCAGTAACATGAACACTCGTAAACGGCAGGAGAAAACTTTCAGCTCTGCACGTTGTCAGCACTTAATAAACATTAAGTCTGTAGGTGTGAGTAGGAATGTTTGAGGACCTGTTACATGGGAGGCCTGCTCCTTTCATTATGAGCAGACTCCGGGGAGGCCTTTCCAGAGTTTTTCCTTGGAGCACCACACATTACTTGTGTTACTGATTAAACTTATTGACTCTAACACCTTTTTTCCTCAAGCAATCCAGTCCCATAGAGAACCTCAGAAAGACGGGCATTTCATCATGAATGTGAATTACCAGAGTAAGGGTATGAATAATGAGGATCATGAATGGTGAGTCACCTCTGTCTCACAAAGCAGGATGTTGTAGACTTAGCAAGAAAGGGGCGCAGCCTTTGCAGCTCTAAGGAGGGGAAACCCCTGTAGCGACCATAAGCTAGTCCGGATGCTGGATGCCTTCGGGGGCCCGATAATCTAGTTCAATATGTGTGTAGAGTGAAAGGGAGGAACAGGAAGATACAAATTAAACAGAAAACTCAAAAGATAAAGCAACGAATACACAAAAGATTACCAATGGACAGCAGTGTAGAGGGTACAAGAGCCCATTTCAGCAGGACTTCAGGAATGTTGGGATTTGGAGGGAATTGTGCTCCAGACAAAGGCCCAGGGAACAGAGGAGTGAATGCAGTGTGTTCTCAGGGAGGAGAGGAGAGGGCAGAGGGACCCCCACTCAGGAGACGGAGCAGAGAAACCTGGTGGGTTCCCAGGTGGAGGGTTGATTACCTTGGGGTCTTTGCAAGCCAGGCCAAGAGTGTGGGTGTCGTACAGTAAGGGTTGGCTTAGGAAAAGCAGCAGGCAGGGTGATGAGTAGTAAACGGGGTGTCTACAGTCAGGAAAAGTGGCTTTGGATCCTGGCTTCACCATTTAATATGTAAAAAATGGGAAGAATCACATCACACCTGTGTGAGCCTTAGATACTTTTCTTTTTTTTTTTGTCTGCACTGCACGTCTTGCGGGATCTCAGTTCCCAGTGAAAGCCCGGAATCCTAACCACCAGGCCACAAGGGAACTCCCGAGCCTTACATACTTTTATAACTTGGGCATAATAATTGTTTCTCATAGTATTCTTTCTGCTGGTCTTGGTTAAAAATAATGATGAATAAAAGAATTAGGTGAAGGGGATGTTAGTGGCACGGAGGAGGGTGGGTGACAGGCAACTGGGCCCCTGCCTTCTCTGACCCACAGGTCACTTTCAATGTGGCGACTCACAGCCCAGTCCCAGAGCTGGTCCAGGGGACCCTCGGTCAGCTGTCCTAGGTCCAGTGTATCCCCAAGGGTAGGGGTGAGGGAGGGGTGACAAGCTCTTCAGTGACACGTTTGTCCCAGGGCCTTCCTGGGCCCTGCCTGGCATCAGAGAGGAAGGAACAAAGTCCAAACAGGCCTGAAGAGGCAGAGACACCGGACCTCTCCCCGGGCACCTGCCACCGCTCCTTGCCCAGGGCCTTCCAGAGGGGCCAGAGAGGAGTAAGTACAGGCAGAGCAACTGGCCACTGCAGGCACAACACTTCTTTTCTTTGTGGGACACAAGCCAGGGATCCAATTGAAGGATATTCAGCTTGTCTTTTTGCTAACGGATTAGACCGGACAAATAGCACAAGGGCTCTCAGAACAATGGGTTTAAGAAAGGGCTGGGCCAGAGAAGACTTGAGTCTGAGGTTCCTGCCCCTAAAGCACAAGGACCAAAGGCCAGCTGGATGAAAGTTCTGTGGCCAGGCTGGGAGTGACCGGCTCCTTCCGGGTAGATTTCAAAGGCTGCTCCGGCCTGCAGGCTCAGAGCACCGTGAGCCTTCAATGATTCATTATTCAGTACAAGGCAGATTCTATTTAGAAAACAAACATTTCCTGCATATTCATCCAAGTGGTTTGCATAATTATACTACTTACCATCACAACAACCCTGTCATTTAGATATTTTTAATCCTCATTTTAAAAACGATGACATTAGGGCTCAGGGAATTTGCTCCAAATTCCAGGATTCGTTCCCCAGTCTCTCCCAAGCCGAGCCCACCATTTTTTCCAAGACACCAAAATCAAAGCTTTCTTGCTTCCGGTTTTTTTCATAGCCACACGCAACGTTTGGGAACTTGTACTAAGTGTTCCCTCCTGCTGTGTTTGCCCGTCAGGGCACACCTACCATTACCTCTTTAGACTGTCCCCTGAGCTATTCCCAAGGAAAACTATTACTACCTTTACCACAACTACTAATAAACATGGCTTTCATTTACTGAGCATCTACTGTGTGCTCAGCCCGTGAGTTTACATATATGATCTTATTTACTTCTATAATTATCCTTATTTTATAGCTTAGGATACTGAAACACAGAAAGATAAATCCATTTGCCCAACGTCACAGGGGTAGTAGTTGAAAATCCCACTTTTTCAGTGGTGAAAGTGGGATTTGAATCCCATGAACTTTGAATGCAGGGTACGCAGTGTTAAGCACTGGACTTGATGCACAGGCATACACACCCCAACCTGTTCTCCCTACTTCCTTAATCATTTTAAAAATGCTCACTAGTAACAGAAGAATGACATTTTGGAAACTATCAAAACAGGGAAGAAACACATGACAAATAAACTTTTCCCAGGGCCTTTCTAGGGAAAACGGCATCACCATCTACCCAGTTGCTCCAGCCAGATATCTGAGTCCTCTTGATTCAGTATATTTTCATATATCAGTATATGTTCTGATAACTGTGAAGCAGAGTCTTATTTAAACTAACCCACGATTATTCTGTGCAACAGAATTTGAATCCACTAAGATGGTGATTATTCTTCCTGAGCTGTAGACGTTAGTCTCTATTCAGTCTTCAGCCATGAAACTCGTTAAACACATCATGCGAAATCTAATTGTCTGCTGGCAAGGGCCATCCCTCCTCTGAACAACTGAGCTACCCAACCTAAAATAAATAGAAACTTTTATGACTAGCCACATTGTTTTCACTTCTAAACAAACCTCCAGGAAAGAACACCCATTACCAACATATTTGTCCATTGTAAATGGCCATCATTAAAACCAACAAAGTTTAAACCTTTCGAGCGTTTGGAGTTTAGAATTTGGGGAGTTGGGGTGGAGGTTGGAGGACGTAGCATCCCTTAAAAGAGTATGGAAGGAACGTCCATCTAATCTAAGGAAAATTCCCTAACCTTTAAGGATCCATGTACGCCTTAGTGAGAACAGTAGAATGCCAAAAAATTATTATTTTAAATTTATCAGTATGACATTTTCACACGGGGAAAAGAAATGGAAAGTCTGGCTCACCCATCACAGCTCACATCCCCAGCTTGGCCAATGGGAGGTGCATTCCCTGTGTCCATGTGATCTCCGTGGCACGGATGGAGGCCAGCAGTGTCCACCTAACAGCAGCGCTCAGCGTCACAGCCCCTCAAGTCCCCAAGACTCACTCTCCACATCCTTTACAAACTGCACAGATTGACAAAAAGACACTGTCTGACTCTCTAGTACACTACTGCCAGCCTCGCCATGTTTACTTTTATCCATATTGTAAATACCCCCTTGACTTAGCTGAGACCGTTCATTTTTAAGTGTTTGGAGTCAGGCAGCCTTCCGGTGTCAAAGACCTGAAGTGCTAGAAGAAGCTCCCAGCTTCCACTGAAACAAGCGTGGTCATGGTCTGAGTTTGAAAAGCTCTTTGGCTCATAGCTTAAGAAGCCCTCAGAGCCTAGGAGCATGGTGTTGCCAAATGGAATCAGAACAGTGGCTGTTCTGTGCTCTGTGATACCACTGTTTGCTCTGTGGTTCGCTGTGCCCATGAAATGATCCCAGCCACCCAGAGCAACAGAAGTGGCCGACCCGCGACAGTGAGAGGCCCGCGCACCGTGATGAAGAGTGGCCCCCGCTTGCCGCAACTAGAGAAAGCCCTCGCACAGAAACGAAGACCCAACACAGCCAAAAATTAATTAATTAATTAATTAATTAATTAATTAATAAAAAAAAAAAGTGGCCAACCTTCAGGTGTGCACAAAACCGAGCTGCTCAGGAAGTACACAAAGACTTTTTCCCTGAAAGCAATGTTTTCAAGTATTCATCAAAATACCACTAGGAATTTTTTAGACTTTGCAAAGCTATTTTCACCTTACAGAGATGTTCATGCTAACGGTGAAAGAACATTGCATTCTGTAAAGTGCTGCTCTACTAAATCTGTTACAAAATAGTTGTCTCTAACTTTATTTTAAGGAAGTGTAAGGGGCAATCCAAAAACCAATAACCAGGACTTCCCTGGTGGCGCACTGGTTAAGAGTCCGCCTGCCAATGCACAGGGCATGGGTTCGAGCCCTGGTCTGGGAAGATCCCACATGCGGCGGAGCAACTAAGCCCGTACACCACAACTACTGAGCCTGCGCTCTAGAGCCTGCAAGCCACAACTACTGAGCCCGGGTACCACAACTACTAAAGCCCGCGAGCCTAGACCCCCATGCTCCGCAACAAGAGAAGCCACCAATGAGAAGCCCATGCTCCACAAAGAAGAGTAGCACCCGCTCGCCGAAACTAGAGAACCCGCGCGCAGCAACGAAGACCCAATGCAGCCAAAAATAAATAAATAAAACCTTCATTAAAAAAAACGAAAACCAATAGCCGTCTTAAAAAGGAGGTGACAAGCACTCTAATGACAAATAATCGAAAGATCAGTAGGTTTTATAGTTATTAACATTTCTATCCTTTCCTTAATGCTTGTTTATTTAGCTGAAGGCCTACGTGTGTGATGTTCGTTAGCATATCAAAAGAGAGTCATTTGTCTTCTAACTTGCGGTGATGAATTCTACATTTTCATTCTTTGTGAGGGGAGATATTTTGAGGAGGGTGCAGTGGAAGGAGGAAGGGTTTTGAAAACAGAAGGATGTTAATTCACGTTCACATTTGACCATTTCATGCTTTGTCCTCTGGGCCAGTTAATTTCAACCCTCTGAGCCACTGTCTATTTTTCTACAAATTGGTGTCACAGGTGTGTAGTGGTAGTAAAATAAAACAATGTATGCTGGGGACTGCCATGCAATAGGAGCCCCCAGATTTTTCTAATCCTTCCCTGTGGTAAGCATCCCTAATAAGTAGTCACACCTAGTTTGAGTCTCCCCAAGTCCCACGTGCGTCAGACCAGAGAAGCTGGTTCCCGTGAGGCCTGATCACTCAGGGTGGCGCTCGCCAGGCCCCGCATTGCAGAGATGCTTTCTATTATTCCCAAATTCTTCTCATTGTTTAACTCTTTCTGTCCTTTACCCCAGGTCAAAGGAAAGGGTAGGATCTTTACAATAAAAAAACAGACATTTTGATTGGCCAGCCAGTCGAATACTCCCGAATTGCCCCTCTGTGTGCTGAGAAATGACGTAAGCACACCTCCTAAGGAATTTCTCAGCCAGCATTCTTACCTTCCCTTGCTGAAACCTGGGTTGGTCGTTACAACTACTTTTATGGGATTGTAAAAAATCAGATCTGAAAACAAACAAACAAATATCTATGTGTTTGTGCTGCCCTCAACTTGTTATGATTAAAAAGAGACAATTGGTTTTAAGTTACATATTCCTTGTATCCTATCCAG
The DNA here is from genome assembly GCF_028021215.1 of Eschrichtius robustus. Lineage (NCBI taxonomy): Eukaryota > Metazoa > Chordata > Mammalia > Artiodactyla > Eschrichtiidae > Eschrichtius > Eschrichtius robustus. The sequence goes on along the minus strand of NC_090837.1, from coordinate 39,295,126 downwards.
CCCTCTAGGGCTAGCTTTCATATTTTGTAGACTTTGAGGTCCGACCTATTGACCCAGGTCCTGATGTGCCCACGTCAAGCCGGAAGGGCCACCCTTCCCACTGGCTTTGCAATCAGGAGGCTGACAACCACCCACAGCCAGCCACCCGTCAAAGTCCCTGCTGGTGACTCTCTCCCCCAGCAAGCTGACTCCCTTCCCCCACTTTCCCAAACATCTTGGGCATCTCAAACAATCCCAATTACACTCAGATTGTTTAAACAAACAGCAGCACAATTCCCCAGCCCAGAGCCCCAGCTGAGGGATTCCCTTGGGCCCACTCTCACCACCTCCTCTCCCCGCACCCCCCAACCCTAAGCCACTTTCAGGCAAGACAATGGCTCTACGTTTACAGTGGGTAGTTTTGTGCATCTAAATGTTTGCAGACACTTGGTAAAGCGTCCCAGGCCAAGTTTCCAAAGGATAATACCTCCATGTTGCGTTTGTTTAAGCAGCCGATGATCCCAGCTAAGAGACGGTTGCCACCTCCCTTGAAAAGAGGCTAGAGGCGATGCTGCGGGAGGTTTGGGGCCAATTCCACTGGAACAGGGAATACCTGAGTCCCTCTCTCCACTCCCACCCTCCCTTCCAAGACTGGACGGACGTATGCTACAGAGTGTGAAATCAGGGAGTTGGTGGGATTTTAAAAGCATTTCCTAAATAAGACAACTGGGACAGGAACGGGTGCAATTTTCAATTCTGCTGCTGGGCTGAACCTAGGAGATGCACAGGTCCCTGTGGAAGGACTGACTATACCTCCCCACTGGGCAGCCCACATCTCGTGAAATCCCAGTCAATGCCCAATGCCTTAGGTTTCCTGTTGACAGGTTGAAAAGAAAAAGAACATATCATTCTAACCTCCAAGTCTCTCCAGGCCATTTCTACAAGGGCTGCCACCAAACCCGCAAGGACCAGCGGACAGACAGCTTGATGGGTACCATCTGTAATTCATTTACTCACACAAGAATTTCTAGATTATCTATTTAGACCCAATCCAGAATAGTGCACGGAGAGGCAACAAAGGTGAAGTCTAGACTCTCACATGTGATAGAAAGTGTTAGGTATCTTAAGAGAGGAGCAAATAAGGACACTGGGAGCTTAGAGAAGAGATGACTTCTGGCTGAGTGGAGGTAAACAGATCAGCTTCTTCAGGGAGGAGCCCTTTGGGTCAGTCCTTGAAGGCTGCAATCTGCTAATAGGGACAGTTTTATTTTTGCCTTTTTAATCTGTATGCCTTTTATCTCCTTCTCTTGCCTTATGCATTGGGTAGAACTTCCAGCAATATGTTGAATGAGACTTGTCACAGCAGACATCCTTACCTTGTTCCTGATCTTGGGGAGAAGATATTCACGCCTTCACTCAAATATGATGCCAGCTGGAGGTATTTACAGATGTTCTTTAACAAGTTGAGGAGGTTCTCCTCTATTGCTGGTTTTCTGAAAGATTTTTATCAAGAATGAATGTAGAACTTAAGTCAAATATGTTCACTGATATAATTGATTGATACCATCATGTGATTTCTCTTCTCTAGTCTATTAACATGGTGGATTCCACTGATTGATTTTTCAAATATCGAACCAGTCTTTCTTTTTTTTTTTTTTTTTGGCTGCGGTGGGTCTTTGTTGCTGCCCGTGGGCTTTCTGTAGTCGCGGCGAGCAGGGGCTACTCCTCATTGCGGTGCGTGGGCTTCTCATTGCGGTGGCTTCTCTTGTTGCGGAGCATGGGCTCTAGGCGCACGGGCTTCAGTAGTTGTGGCATGTGGGCTCAGTAATTGTGGCTCGCGGGCTCCAGAGCTCAGGCTCAGTAGCTGTGGCACACGGGCTTAGTTGCTCCATGGCACGTGGGATCTTCCCAGACCAGGGCTCGAACCCATGTCCCCTGCATTGGCAGGCAGATTCGTAAGCACTGCACCACCAGGGAAGCCCCTCAAACCAGTCTTGCATCACAGGAGTATCACTGCATCATTGTGTACAATTATTTCCATATATTGCTGAAATCTATTTGCTAATATTTTATTAACAATTTTTGAATTTGTATTCATAAAAAATATTGGTCTGTAGTTTTTTGTTTTTTGTTTTCTATTTTCCTTGTCTGATTTTGGTAACATGGTAACATTAGCCTCATAAAATGAATTGGGAAGTGTTCCCACTTCTATTTCTGGAAAAAAAAATTGTGTAAAATTGGCGTTAATTCTTGTTTAAAACTTTGGCAGAATTCTCTAGTGACACCGTCTTTGCCTAAAGATTTTTGTTATTGTTGGAGAATTAATTCTAAATTAAATTTCTTTAATAATTATAGGGCTATTTGAATTATCTCTTCTATATTGGATGAGTTGTGGTAGTTTGTATTTTTGAGGAATTGGTCATTTCATATAAGTTGTCACAGATCTAAATTTATGGGTGTAGAGTTGTTTATAGTATTCCCTTATTGCCTTTTTTAAAAAAATATTTATTTATTTGGCTGTGCCAGGTCTTAGTTGCGGCATGTGGGATCTAGTTCTCTGACTAGGAATCGAACCGGGGGCCCCCTGCATTGGGAGCACTGAGTCAACCACTGGACCACCCGGGAAGTCCCCTTATTGCCCTTTTGGTAGGTTCTTTTTCTTTCCAACCGGCCAACAGGATGTAGTGAGAGCTCCTGTTTTATTCCTGATATTGATCATTTGTGTCTTATCTCTTTTTTGTCTCTCTTATTAGAGGTTTGTCAATTTTATTGACTTTTTTTTAAAGAATCAACTCTTTGTTTCATTGACTTTCTCTATTGTTTTCTATTTTCAATTTCATCATTTTCTGCTCATTTCCTTCCTCTTTCTTTTTTAAACATTTTATTTATTTATTTATTTTATTATTTATTTTTGGCTGTGTTGGGTCTTCGTTGCTGTGCGCGGGCTTTCCCCAGTTGTGACGAGCAGGGGCTACTCTTCGTTGTGGTGCATGGGCTTCTCATTGTGGTGGCTTCTCTTGTTGCGGAGCACAGGCTCTAGGCACGTGGGCTTCAGTAGTTGTGGCACACAGGCTCAGTAGTTGTGGCTCACGGGCAGGCTCTAGATCACAGGCTCAGTTGTTGTGGCTCACGGGCTTAGTTGCTCCGCTGCATGTGGGATCCTCCCGGACCAGGGCTCGAACCCGTGTCCCGTGCATTGGCAAGCGGATTCTTAACCACTGAGCCACCAGGGAAGTCCCTCCTTCCTCCTTTTTGTTGTGGGTTTATTTTCTTTTTCTAGTTCCTTGAGGTGGGAGCTTAGATTATTAATTTGAGACTTTTCCTCTTTTATTTCTTTCTTTCTTTCTTGGCCGTGCTGCATGGCTTGCGGGATCTTAGTTCCCTGACCAGAGATTGAACCCATGGCCCCTGCAGCGGAAGTGTGGAGTCCTAACCACTGGACCGCCAGGGAAGCCCCTCCTCTTTTCTAATGGAAACATCTAATGCTATAAATTTCCCTCTCAGCACTGCTTTAGCTGTACCCCTCAAATCTTGATATATTGTATTTTCATTTTCATTCAGTTCAATATATTTGTTTTGTTTTGTTTTTGAGACTTCCAAAAGAGGACTTTTATCTTTGTGTTTAGTTTCCAAATGGTTGGAGAGTCTCCTGTTACCTTTTCGGTGTTGATTCCTAGTTTGATTCCATTGTGGTCATAGATACTCCATAGGATTTCAGTTCTTTCAATTGGATTGGATTGGCCAAAAAGTTCGTTTGGATTTTTCCATAAGCTGTTACAGAAAAACCTGAATGAACTTTTTGGCCAACCCAATGTCTTTATATGTATCTCTATGTGTATCTTTAAATGCATCTTTAATGTATTATATATTTTGTAAATTGAGCTTACTTAAATGCTGTCTACCAATATCCCCAAGAGCTTATTTGTGAATACTTCCAGCATTCTGTTTATCTGAAAACACCGTCCCTTTAGACTTTTTATTAGATAAGGCTTTTTTCCAGAGAATGCAACTGAATCTTGGATTTAAAAGTCTTTTTCACCTACAATCTTGAAACAAAAAAGTGCCATCAGCTCTCAATGTCCATCATTTGATGTCACATCTTCCTCCTGTGCCAGACTGTCCTCCAAATGAGAGGGAATTGGAAGGTGACCAAACAGAGGGATCTATGGGAAGGTGAAGGTCTTTACTTTGCTAAATATCAACTAAGGAGGTCGTAATACACACCCCCACTTTCACCTCTCTATCAATCTTAAAGAGCCATGCAGGAAATAAGAAAGTGTAGGATCATTCTTTTAAAAAGACCCCAGTTGGTAAGGAATGTAAAACTGAGGAAATATTTTCCAGGAAAATTGGTAAGATCAAGAAGAGGAATAGATAGGAAAGTTTTTCCATTCCTTCAATTGACTTTTCTAGTTTTGACTGCTACAATTTCATAACAGTAAACTATTAACTCACTCTGGGCTCTGAAAATCCCTTGATTGGTCCTACTGCTCAGGTGAGTGGGGCCCTGAATATCCTGTAATCCGTATTTCCAAAAGAACTTGTTCATTAACTCCAGTAAAAAAAAACAGAAGCCTGCGTCCATACCTTCTACTGGATTACTCAGAGAGGGATGGGCGCTGATTCACTTCCAAAGGCTCTGATGAGCAGGCCAGGGATGTTTTCCCAATAGAGACCAATCCCGCTACCCCCAGCCCCTCCTGCTTTTCCCCTCCCAGGATAAACACAAAGCAGAGACCAAGCTCCCAGCAGGATGACCTATAAGTGACCCTTGGACTGACCTAACACTCTGGTCACTCTCACCGACAGGTTTGTTTATCTTGGAACCTTGGAGCCTCTGCACCCAAAAGCTTCGTCTCTAGGCTCCAAGTCTTCCCAAGCGAGCTGTCAGTCACCGCTTAAGTGCGTGTGGGACAGTTGCATGATAGCCTGAGTTTATTTACCAAAACCTGATGTTTATGCTGTTCAGCAATGGGGAGGGCCACGGGCTGCTGAATTTAGTAATTGGGGAGACAACTAAACATCTCCATCAGGCATTAGCCCTCCCACTACAGAATTATCAGCGGACCCTGATAGCTCGTCTCTCCCTGGGAGATTAAAGATTCCCAGGTGATCTGAATTTGGTGTCTCCAAAGAAGGGGTCTGTGGTCAGGCCATTCCCCTAGACCTTTTTTTTTTTTTTTTTTTTTTTTTAATTTTTTGGCCGTGCCATGCAGCATGCGAGATCTTAGTTCCTCCACAAGTGATCAAACCTGAGCCCCCTGAAGTGGAAGCCTGGAGTCTTACCAATGGACCGCCAGGGAAGTCCCCATAGAGCTTATTTTAATGAGCCACATCTGAGGCAAGAGGGAAGCTAAGCATCATGTTGTGGCTTGTCTGCTAGGACTAGATTTACGCTTGATACTGATATGTTGATATTTACCAAAAGAAAACATAGATGTTGTCCCTAGTTTGGGCACTAGGGATGATCAATAAATCCAAAAACAAGGATGGATGTTAAAATTTTACTAAATTATTTTTTTAATAGATTTTGTTTTCCCAGATACAATAATCACTTAAGGAGTTACCACCTGACATGTAGAATTCTGTACTCCTGTTCACATTTCAGTGGCAATCCCAAGGGGATCAAGCCTATTCAGAGGATTGAATTCATCCTACAGTTTCTCTTCCAATGGTTAAATACGGCAAACATGGGCTTTTAGATAAATGAGGCCTAATCAAGAAAGATGACAAGGTTGATCACAGAAATGGGCTTTTTTCTCCCTCCTAGTAGATTTCAAATAGATCTGAATCTCCAAGGAATGCTTTTATTTGGTAGACCAGATGAGGAGAGCAAGAACTGTCCCTTCCAAGGGCGGTGCAGAAAGAGGGCTCTCCTCCCCTTTTATCCCATTAAAGTCCCGCTGCTCAGGGACTGAGAATCCCCCTCTATTATCAGCCTTGGCTTAAATAAACCTTCTGCCCCTGCACCCAGCCACCTCCCTCCGTGCTGCAGGCCCCATCCATCACTGTCACCTTTGCAGAGTGGCTGCCATGACAGTTCATGATCATTAACCAGCTCTGGTGTGCTTTGTGTTAAAGTTAAGACACATCAAACGCAGAAACTCCGCAGTTCCTTAAAGTTACAGGAGATGTGGATGGGCTGGGCGCCGATGGCAGCCAAACCTGACACCCGGCTTTGACAAAAGGTGAAAATGAGCCCTGGGTCAGGATGCCTCAGTATCCATTCCCACTCCTCCTCAACTCCACTCTCAGGGGCAGAAACCGGGTGGAAAAGACACAGCGTGAGAATTGGGCTACAGAAAAAGAGAATGTGAGCAAAGGACACAGCAACACTACTTCTGAAATCGCCCCTCCCTCCCGTGCTGGTGCCCCGCCCCCAACTCCCCCTGCAGAAAGGTCGGCTCCCAGAAAGAACGCTCAGTAAAATACCTCCCGCTCTCCTTGGCACTCTCGTCTTCTGAACCATTTCACAAACCTTCTTATTTATGGCCTCAAATCCCTGAACCAAATGGAAATTGAAAAGTGTCTCTTTCCATTTCACAAAAGTTTATAATAGGTAAGTAACAGAGTACACGAAAGGTACTTGGGTATTTGGGTGATCCTGCTTACATTTCATGATTTCCCTCTGGGCCCACTGTTTAACGAAGACATTTGCTTTTCTTATCGTGACTTTTCTGCAACCAGGCCCAGCTTGAGGGAAATGACCTTGAGGGGAAGTCTGAGAAGGAAGGGGGAGCTGGCTCTGCCAGCTAGTATATAAAAATTAAATGACAAAAAGAAAGAGAAACAAACAAGCAGTGCATAACCATCCTGCCATCAAAGCAAAGGAGTATGCATGCAACTCCTTCTTCATTCAAATGACATTTATTCATTCAAATGACGTTTATTCAGTCCCTCCCATGTGCCCCAGGGCTATAAAGACCAAAAAGTGGGTCATAATTCTTAAGGAGCTTAGAGTCTGTGAAGATAAACAAATAAAGTATCTACAAGAGAGATAGGCACTGAGGGAGCAGGGAGTGGAGGAGGGATCCGGACAGGATGTCTCAAGAAGACCTTCCAGGGGATGTGGCCAGTTGGCTGGGTCTTAAGCTATAAGCAAGGGTTCAGCAGAGAAGTGGGAGGTGAAGACACGCAAAGGTACAACATTAATGATAGCTAGCATTTATTAAGCATGTACTAAAATCCAGGCTCTTGAGCACTTGTAAGGATGCTGGTCCGAACTGATATTGTTAAATCCCAGAGGATTTCAACAACTTAGTTTAAAGAAAAGAACGTAGGATATCTCAGTAATCACTTTTATATTGATTACATGTTGAAATGATCCCATGCTGGACACAGTGGGTTAAAGAAGATCTATTAATTAATAGATTAACAAATCTAATGAATTAGATTCTAATAAATTAATAAATTATTAATAAATTAATAAATCTAATAAATTAATAGAGAAGATTTATTAATTAATTTCACCTGTTCCTTTTTTTTTTTAACAACACACAAATGTTTTTTACTACATAAACAGAAAATACTTTAAAAATCCTAACTCTCCTAATGGGTCACTTTTTTTCACTTTCTTTTCTTTCTTTTTTTTTTTTTTTTGTATTGAAGTATAGTTGATTTACAATGGTCCACTTGTTTTTTAAAGTGACTACGAAAAACATTTGAAATTACCTATGTGGCTCACATTTGTAGCTCCCCTTATATTTCTATTGTACACAGACTCTCTTTAATCCTCCCGGCAACCATGTGAGTTTTGTTTCTTCATTTTTCAGATGACAAAGTGAAGACCTAGTAAAGTGGACTCCTGTGCCTACAGCCCACAGCTGGTTAAGTAACAGGAAAGATGAAGTTTTCAAGGGTTCACTGCATGTTGGCAGTTTCCAGGGCTCGAGTGGACAATGTAGAGCTAGAAAGGTAGGGAAGGAAGAAAGAAAGAACAGAGCAAAGCAACTTGATATATTTATGTGTGCTTGTTGTTTAAAAATTCAAACACTATAAAGGAATAGAGTGGCATGTAAGGATTCCTCCAACCCAACCCACTTGCTGCCACCATTTGCTTGGTTTCCCTAAGAGGTACTCAAGCATGTATATATATACGGTATAATATATAATATATAATATATGATACATATTATAATATATGTGTGTTCTATACACATAGCAAGTATATATAAATATAAATTTGTATTATATATAATATAAATACATGGGTGTTTTATACACATAAAAGTATATATATTTTATATAAATGTACATGTAAAATCCCCCATCCTGTACCAATGGCCTGGCTCATTTTTTAGCTGTTTCATACATGGGACCAATAAGATTTTGCTGAAAAACGGGTTCTTCTGCTTTACAAACACTCTTAAAACTACTTATTATAGAGCCTCTGAGGCCCCTTTGAGCTCAAAAATCCTTTGACTTTGGAGTAGTATAATTTTATTGTTTGGTTCTGCTCTTCCCCCGTATTATTGGTCATCGGTTTGATTTATTTAATGTGAAATTCTTGGCCAAAACAAGGTCCTTCATTACAACATTGCTCCTGTGGGAAACGTGATTTACTTTCCAACAGGTCACTTTAAGATAGAGAGCAGTTCCCTTGAACATAAAATGTTCAGTTGTACTGTGTTTTTGCCTTATATACCTATGAATACAATGGAAATTGAAAGAAAATTATTTCTATTTGCCCAAAAAGACAAATTAAGCTTCCTGCTGCTTAACTGAATGATGGCTTTTGCTTTACCCCATGTATTAATGTTTCAAATCCCAGCTTCAGCTTTTTAATAGTTCAGTGGCCTTAGGTACATTATTTAACTTCCTCCTTGGTTGAGAAGTTAAATAGTACGTAGGGATAATAATATCTACCTCAAGGGATAAGGAGGAATAAATGAAATAATACGTGTTAAGGTGCTTAGTTTAGCTCCCTGAATATAATAAACACTAAATAAGTGTAATTTACTTTAATTATTACTACTAGACTTATCTTTATTGACCTTTACTATGTGCATACCATGTAAAATGGGTAAATTTTATTGCCTATCTCATAGGACTACTTTGTGGATTGAATGAAATAATACATATTAAGCGCTTCTAGTACCAGGGGCATGTAAGCACTCAATATCTTTTTTTTTTTTTTGGTTGTACCACAAGGCTTGTGGGATCTTAGTTCCCCAACCAGGGGTTGAACCCACGCCCTCGGCAGTGAAAGCGCACAGTCCTAATCATCGGACCGCCAGGGAATTCCCTCAATATCATATTATATCCTTGTAGCTTGCATCGTGTAAACTATAACCTTTAAACTATAATGGCATGATATTATAGTTGTATACTTATAGTATTAAATGTAAAAACTAATCATATTATCAAGCTTACTATCTTAATGTTATTCTAAATTATTGCTAATCATGCTGGGCTTTTATGCTCAAGAAGGTGATATTTAATACCAAAGAACACACACTGCGTTTCCATGCCACTCAAAGTCATCACGCATAGCACCTCCTTAATTAAAACCCTCATCATACCCAAGGTCAGATCAGTTCTAGATATTGTTTAACAAGCTAGAGAGACTAAGGGTGTGAGTCACCTCCGGACATAATTCAAATCTCCTTCAACAAGCCCTCCCGCCACACCTCCAACACACAGGCCTCTAGGCTTAGAAAAGTGATTCTCAAACCCTGGCTCTGGTGTGTCATTGACCTCTAAGACAGCCTGCCTGTGGCTCCTGGTGTGACAGGGCAGAAACTGCCGTCATTCAGGAGGTGAGCCGTGGGCCACACCGGGTCCAAGCTGGCCCGAGGAGCCACCGCACAGCTCGGTGGCCTGTGTATCAACATTGCCAGGGGTTATGTGGTGACAGTGGCTCACACAACTGCATCCTGACTTTGGGCATTATTAGATTTTTATTTACCAGCAGGAAAACCAAGTGCCGTAATTTATATTATTCTATTTTGAAAGGACAAAACAAGAGCGAAGAATCAACTGCCCCAGGTCAGAGCCCCCGGAGCTAGTGGGGTGATGTGTTGGCACCAGCCCTGCTTTCAAGCCCACAGAGGCTGGTGCCAGGAGACTGGGTCCGGGAGGAGTTAGGGCCTAACCAAGGTCCAGGCAAGTCAGTCAGGTGAGGTCACTGGCCAGTACTGAGGATGTTTGCTCCCAGAATCTTAATAAAACTTTCCCCAAGTGGAGCTTCCCTGGTGGCACAGTGGTTAAGAATCCACCTGCCAATGCAGGGGACGTGGGTTCAATCCTTGCTCTGGGAAGATCTCACATGCCGCGGAGCAACTAAGCCCGTGCACCACAACTATGGAGCCTGCGCTCTAGAGCCCGCGAGCCACAACTACTGAAGCCCGCGCACCTAGAGCCCGTGCTCCACAACAAGAGAAACCACCGCAATGAGAAGCTCACGCATCACAACGAAGAGTAGCCTCCGCTCGCCGCAACTAAAGAAAGCCCGCGTGCAGCAACAAAGACCCAATGCAGCCGAAAAATATATAAATAAATAAATTTATAATAAAAAATATATTAAAAATCTAAATAAATAAATAAATAAACTTTACCCTCAGAAAGGCAAAGCTCTGTGTGGGTGTGAAAAATGGACCTTGATGAAACTGGTAAAGTTGGGACAAGAGGAGAGAGTCTTTTCTTTTCTGTCATCAAACTGCAAACAAGGCTGAACAAATGAATGTGACCTTTGGAGGAGGAGGGGTGGAGGGACACATTGCTTGAAACCAAACCTGGGAAGTCTGAATCCAAAAGCAGAGATGTCGAGTTTCTGAATGAGTGACGAAGCTTTTATTGACATTGTGACATTCTATTCCGGCCTCTCCCCCGGTGCCATTATTTACGGAGTTATGCTTGTAAGTGTGGATTTATATGTATGTTTGCATCTTTCATCCCAAAGGCATTTTCACAAATCCTAAGAGCATCCCTTGAGGCCAGGGAAGAGAAGTGCTCACACAGGTTCCCAGTTCTAAGGCCCTGCCTGCGACGAGGGGCCGAGGAGAGACAGTGCCCCTGCTGTTGCCAAAGGGAAGTACCACGTCTCTGCCCGTCACCAATTAGGACACAGAGGGGAGAGGTTAAAGGTCAGGAGTGAGCATTACTCTCCCCTGGTCCCTGGTCAAAGAACCATTCCTCCCACGGGGCCAGCTCAGGGAAAACAAAGAAAGCCATAAAAATCTGGCTTCCTGACATACCCGATCATAGCCACTATGACACACTTTGGGTAAGTCTGGAAACGGTGTAACCATTTTCGAGGCAATCTGGCCATGGCTACCAAAATGTAAATATGTTTCTTTTGATTCAGCAATTCTTCTTCTAGAAATCCACTGTACCAGCATTCTCACCTATGTGTGTAAGAATATTCCCTACAGCATTTTTATTTACTGTAGCATCTTTTTGTGAAAGCAAAACCTAGAAACCATCTAAATGCCTACCCATGAAAGAATGAAGTTAAATAAACTATGGGGCAGATAAATCTATGCAGCTGTTACAAGGAATGAAATAAATCTATAGAGAGAGACACGGAGAGACAGTTGAGATGGTTCTAAAAACACATTCAAGACTCATAAGTCATACTCTGCTGCTCCTGCAGTTAGACTATTTGCATGTTAATAGAAGGCAAGGGTGTGTGAAGCAAAAAGAAGTGGGTCTTGATGGGTGAAATGTGCAGATATTCTCAGGCCAATATAACAAGCACCCTCAAACCCTCAAACCCACCACCCAGAATAAAAGCAACTGGACAATAAACCCAAGTTTAACCAGATAACCGCATCCTCGACCCCTTCCTCCTCTCCTGATCACCACGTCCTCTCTCTTCTTTATAAATAGTTGTATTGACTCTGCAGACGGTCCCTGACTTAACGGTGGTCGAGGATGATCTGTATATGTATATTTTAAAGTATATAGCTTTATTTTAGTTATTTTTTAAAAATAAATTTATTTATTTATTATTTATTCTTGGCTGCGTTGGGTCTTTGCTGCTGCGCGTGGGCTTTCTCTAGTTGCGGCGAGCGGGGGCTACTCTTCGTTGCGGTGCACAGGCTTCTCATTGCGGTGGCTTCTCTTGTTGTGGAGCACGGGCTCTAGGCACGTGGGTTTCAGTAGTTGTGGCGCACGGGCTTAGTTGCTCCGCGGGCATGTGAGATCTTCCCGGACCAGGGCTCGAACCCGTGTCCCCTGCATTGGCAGGCGGATTCTTAACCACAGCGCCACCAGGGAAGTCCCTATTTTAGTTATTTTTAATTATTAAAAAAGTGTATTGGCTGGTGGGAAGCAGCAGCAAAGCACAGGGAGATCGGCTCAGTGCTTTGCGATGACCTAGAGGGGTGGGATAGGGAGGATGGGAGGGAGGCTCAAAAGGGAGGGGAAACGGGGACATGTGTATTCATATGGCTGATTCCCTTTGTTGTGCAACAGAAACTAACACAGTATTGTGAAGCAATTATACTCCAATAAAGATCTTTTTTTTTTTTTTTAAAGTGTATTATGGGAATTCCCTGGCGGTCCAGTGGTTAGGACTCGGCATTTTCACTGCCGGGGCCCAGGTTCAATACCTGGTCGGGGAACTAAGATCCTGCAAGCCGCCTGACGTGGTCAAAAAAAGAGGGGGTGGAGTGGGTATTATGCTGTTTGTAGTCTTTTGGAACTTATTTCTTCACTTAATATATGTGCAGATTCATTCACATTGTTGTATATTGTTTAGTTCATACATTTGACTGCAGTGAAATATTTATTCATCCACTTTCCTGATGTTTCCAGTTTTTTGCTATTGTGAGCAGGACTGTTTGATCATTCTTGTGCATGCCTTCTACTGTTGTTATTGTCGTTGTCATTGTTGTTATGCAAGCATCACTCTTTGGTACATACCACAGAGTGGAACTCTGTTTTAAAGTCTGTAAACGGTGCACTTTAGCGACCAATCAACTTTTCAAAGTTCATTGTACGAATCTACTCCCACTAGCCAAGCGTTAGAGATCTCTCTTTAGATCTGAATCCTCTCCATTTAGTATTGTCAGACTTTTTGATTGTTGCCAATTGAAAGGATGTCGCAGTGAACTTTATTTGCATTTCACTGACCCCTGAGGATACTGGATATCTCTCTTTTTTTAATTAATTACTTACTTAATAATTAATTATTTTTGGCTGTGTTGGGTCTTCGCTGCGCGAGGGCTTTCTCTAGTTGCGGCGAGCGGGGGCTGCTCTTTGTTGCGGTGCGAGGGCTTCTCATTGCGGTGGCTTCTGGATCTTGGCCACATGTATTTTCTGTGACATGCCTGCTTGTGTCTTTTGCAGACGCTTGTCTTGGGTTGTCTGTGGTCTAAGTAAGCCTTGCTGGTGTCTGAAATGGAAATTCCAGAGGAAACATTTTTAAACGAAACTCGGTTTCACCTGCCAGGAGACGGTGCTGGAGGGACATAAGGAACCATGAGTGGCCGGTTTTCAGTAGAGGGAGTTCAGCAAAAGTCTGAGCATGAAATCCTAGGCAGCAGAGACCCCAGGAGGTGAGTGGGGCTGGAAGCTTAGACCAGCTGTCAAATTCTCCCTTTTCCTGCTCGCTACCTGCGGCAGCAGCAAATCTCCGGTGCCCTGGGCCAGGGGCTTCCCGCACTTTCCGCAGCACCTGCCAGGAGCCCTCAGCACCTAATGTTTGGTGTCACTTCCGGAGAGAACAGAGTCACAGGCTCAGATGACTACCCAAGTCATTTGGCAACCGATGCAGTCACTGTAGCTCTGCTTTCCAGCCTTTAGGAAACAAATTTCCAGAGATTTCTGAGGAGTGAGGGAAGAAGCTACACAGACACAAATTTTCCAATTCATACCTCGGAAACTGCAGGCCCAGTTCTTTTAAGAAAATAGATTGAATTTCAAGAGGAGACAAAAACATGGGAAGCACAGAGCACACTGCTTCTATGTATGGCCGCTTCCAGCTCTGCTCTAGACCAAACCATTTTAAGCATCACAAATCACCCCCTCGGCCCACTCTGTGGTTGCAGTTTATCCACGCTTCCAGGAGCCTCGCAAAGCCTCCCCCAAAGCAGTCCTCATTAGGATCCAAAGGGATCGCTTCCTGTCCTTCCCGAGGTCTCCTGTCCCAGTCGTGTCTACCAGCCGCCATCTTTCTTTAATTATCAATTAATTTCTTCCTTATGACCTTAGAGGCCTTTCTCCCCATCCCAGCCCCACAGACTCCCATTCTCATTCCTCCCCACTTTGCCAACACCTGACATCAGCCTGTCTCTCTGGCCACAGACAAGGTGAGGTCAGGGTGGCCTGCCTTTGACTTAGGTCTTGTGCACTGGGTCAAAGACAACCCAGGATGGACATGAGCCATCGAGAGGAAAAGGGAAGGTGAGGCTCAAATTGAAGATGAAGTCTTTGGTTTTCCTAACTTTAAATGGAAATCATCGAAGAAAATGCTTTGAGTAGTGATGTGTGTGTACATTTTTTTATTGGGCATACCATATAATTAACCTTTTTTTTTTAATCTTTTTTTTTTGACCGTGCCTCGCAACTTGCAGGACCTTAGTTCCCCAACCAGAGATTGAACCTGTGCCCCCTGCAGTGGAAGCACAGAGTCCTAACCACTGGACCACCAGGAAATTCCCCCCATTTTAACTATTTTTAAGTACACAGCTCAGTGGCATTAAGTATTCACAATGTTGTGCGACCATCACCATCATCCATCTCCGGAACTTTTTTATCATTCCAAACTGAAACTCTGTCCCCATTAAACACTACTTCCTATTCTCCCCTCCCTCCAGCCCCTGGCAACCGTCATCCCACTTTCTGTCTTTATGAATTTAACTATTCTAAGTACATCATACAAGTGGAACCATACAACACCTGTCCTTTTGTGTCTGGCTTATTTTATTTAACAAAGTGTTTCCCAGATTCATCTATGTTATACATGTATCAGAATTTCATTCCTTTTTAAGACTGAATGATATTCAATTGTGCATATATACCATATCTTGTTTATATATTCATCTGTTGATGGACATTTGGGTTGTTTCCACCTTTGGGAAATTGGAAACAACGCTGCTACGAACATGGGTATACAAATATCTGTTTGATGGGTAGTGTTTTTAAACATTTAAAATTGTTTTTTGGGCTTCCCTGGTGGCACAGTGGTTAAGAATCCTCCTGCCAATGCAGGAGACACGGGTTCAAGCCCTGGTCTGGGAAGATCCCACATGCCGCGGAGCAACTAAGCCCGTGCGCCACAACTACTGAAGCCTGCGCGCCTAGCGCCTGTGCTCTGCAACAAGCGAAGCCACCGCAATGAGAAGCCCGCGCACCGCAGCGAAGAGTAGCCCCCGCTCGCCACAACCAGAGAAAGCCCGTGCACAGCAATGAAGACCCAACACAGCCAATAAATAAATAAATAAATAAATATTTTAAAAAATAAAATTATGTTTTTCTCCAAATGCACAAACTACCTTGTGTCTATCTAAAAAGCTAGTAAAAACTGACCAACGGTCTAGGATACCCCATCATAATGATCAGTTTTAAGATAGGAACCAAGGACCTGCATTTTCTGGGTTCTGCTCCGTTCCCGTCGTGCTCAGCACCTGGGGTACATCCAATCAATACAGACTGCTGGGGACACAGGTAACACTTATCACGTGGGTTCCGGCCATGGCTAGACCTCACAAAGGGCCGCCGGGGCCTGGGTTATCAAAGGGTTACTTAGCCCTCATTTTGATTAGCCAAGTACTTTATAATCATTTACTAATAGATCTTTTCCATCATCACCAGCCATCACCCAGTATGTGGAAATGGAGTATTTGGATAGTGAGGGAGCCAATTTCGTGCGAGGTGTACGTGCAAATATAGGTGCAACCATAGAGACCAAACTTGCTCTGCTCTTGGGAAATAAGCATAAATGTTAAATTTGCTGTTCTGAGCAAAGCCATAGTCCTGAGGCTAGAATGTGGCCCATTGTACCTGACCATGGCGTCCAAAAGGATGGCATTAAGAGCTATGAGCCTTCACTGACTCCACCCTATGTCCTCCCCCAAATCCTTAGAGCTTATAGTGGTAAGAGGACAGTAGGGTGAGAAGCACAACCCATAACAGCTGATCCCCCAGAAGGTGAACCCAGGTGATATAGCTGCTTCGCAACCTGCCTCAGCGACCTCATAACACCATCCATCATTCAATAATGCCAACACATGGGACTTTCAAATCCCACTCCAAACTGCAATTTTCACAGCCTTTTACTGATCTTGGCTTGTGGGATTACACAGAGCTTTAAATTCCATTTTTTCAAGTGAACATATGTTATATTTTAAATGAAACAAATGTAGCGCATTTTATTTGAATCATTTTTAACATATAAAAACCACTTGCATTGGTGGTCATATTAATTTTTATGCCACATATATTACGTTATACATTTTATATGTGTAAAATATTTCACAAATTTAAGAATTAATTTGTATGTGTTAGCTATTCTTACACTGTTATTTTTCCATTTTTTTGGCCACAATATTTCCATTACACATTTCCATATCATACCCTGAACTAGTGAATTTTCTGATGAATTCAATTTATTTTCTTATTAATTCTCTGGCTTAAGTAATAGGGCACCAGAAGGTAGCAAGCAGGTGCCAGAAAGTTCACTTATGCAAAAATTATGACACATTCTTATTTCCTATCTGAAACGGAAACTGAAAAGACAATAAAAGATAGTTACTTGGTAACAGAGGATCTGCACTTTGAAAATTATGAGTAGTCACATAGTTGTTTATTTTTATACATTTATTTATTTATTTTTGGCTGTATTGGGTCTTCATTGCTGCGCGCTGGCTTTCTCTAGTTGTGGTGAGCGGGGGCTACTCTTCATTACGGTGTGCAGGCTTCTCATTGCAGTGGCTTCTCTTGTTGTGGAGCACGGGCTCTAGGTGCATGGGCTTCAGTAGTTGTGGCTTGTGGGCTCTAGAGTGCAGGCTCAGTAGTTGTGGCGCACGGACTTAGTTGCTCTGCGGCATGTGGGATCCTCCCGGACCAGAGCTCGAACCTGTGTCCCCTGCATTGGCAGGCGGATTCTTAACTACTGCGCCACCAGGGAAGTCCCTGAGTAGTCAAATCTCAATGACCTCATTCAATACATTCATTTTTTCATTAAGCATCTATCCAATGCCTTTTATGTGTGAGATCCTGGAGGTGCCGAGATGAATAAAAACTCTTCCCGGGCTTCCCTGTTGGCGCAGTGGTTGAGAATCTGCCTGCCAATGCAGGGGACATGGGTTCGAGCCCTGGTCTGGGAAGATCCCACATGCCGCGGAGCAACTGGACCTGTGAGCCACAACTACTGAGCCTGCGCGTCTGGAGCCTGTGCTCCACAACAAGAGAGGCCGCGATGGTGAGAGGCTCGCACACCGCGATGAAGAGTGGCTCCCACTCGCCGCAACTAGAGAAAGCCCTCGCACAGAAACGAAGACCCAACACAGCCAAAAAGAATAATAAATAAATAAATAAATAAATAAATAAATAAATAAATAAAATTAAAAAAAAAAACTCTTCCCCAAGGAACCTCACTCTCAAGTGATTCTATAAACCATTTGTTAGCAAACATTGGTCCCTGGGCCAAATATAGCTCACATCTTGTTTTTTGTAAGTAAAGTTTTATTGGAACACAGCCATGCTCATTATTATTGTCTGTGATTGCTTTCATGCTGCAATGGCAAGGTAGAGTAGCTGTAACAAAGACCATATGACCATAAGCCTAAAATATTTAGTAGCTAGCCCTTGACAGAAAATATTTGCCAACCCTTGCTCCTGAGGAATGAAATAACTCCTTAATTTTAGAAAGTTCTTAGAAGAACTAACCTCACTCCCAAATGCTCTGAGAACTCAGGGAAGGTGCTGTTGCAACTCAAAGTGAGGTCCACAGACCCACAGTATCAGCATCACCTGGGAACTTAGAAATGCAGAATCTCAGGTCCCACCCCGGAACTACTGAATCAGAATCTGCTACTGAACAAAATCCCCAGGTGATTCATATATAAAGCTTGAGAGTCACTGTTTGTGTTAGTCAGGGTTCTCCAGAGAAACAGAACCAATAGAGTGTACGTGCATGTGTGTGTGTGTGTGTGTGTATGTGTGTGTGTGTAAATGGAGAGAGAGAGAGAGATTTGTCTTAAGGCACTGGCTCCTGTGACAGTGAGGACTGGCAACTCTGAAATCTGCAGGGCAGATGGGCGGGCTGGAAATTCCAGCAAGAGCTGATGTTGGAGTCTTGAGTTGAAGGCAGTCTGGAGACAAGATTCTTTCTTTTCCCAGAGACCTCAATCTTTTCTCTTTAGGCCTTCAACTGATTGGATGAGGCCCACCCACATTATGGAGGGAAATCTGCTTTACTCAAAGTCCACAGATTGAAATGTTGGCCACATCTAAATATCTTCACAGCAACATCTAGACTGGCGTTTGACCAAACAACTGGCACCATAGCTTAGCTGAGTTGACAAAAAATTAGCCATCACACATTTTTAGGTGGAAAAGTCAGAGAATTTGAATCGTCACACTGTTCTAGGTGGAAAACGTAGAGGTCAGGGAGGAACAGGGATAGACCTGTGACCAATATGTGAAGCTGGTGAAAGTGGGTCTTCTCTAATGGTCAAATATCCTTTCTAGAATCTACCTCAGCCATGTATGTATCCTCCCAGGCTCCACACCGGCTACCTGTGGATCTACATGGTCCAATACCATAACCACCAACCACAACTGGGTACTGAGCACTGGACCTGTGGCTAGTCCAAACTGGGATGTGCTCTAAGTGTAAAATACACACCAGATTTCAAAGATTTAGTATTAAAAAACCTCAATAATGTTTATATCGATTATATGCTGAAATGATATTTTAGCTATATAGGGTTAAATAAAATAAATTATTTAAATTAATTTTGCCTATTTCTTTTTTTACTTTTTTTAATGTGGCTATTGGAAATTTTTACATTATATATGTGGCTTGCATGCTATGTCTAGGGCCAGAGCTGCTCTAGACACTTGTACTCTGTTATGGACTGAATTGTTTCTCCCCCAAAATTCATATGTTGAAGCCCTAACCCCTAGTGTGACTGTATTTGGAGATAGGGGCTTAAAGGAGTAATTACAGTTAAATGAGATCATATAAGTGGGGCCCTGATTTGATAGGACCAGTGTCCTTATAAGAAAAGGACGAGACACCTGATGCAGGTGCACAGAGAAAAGGCCATGTGAGAACACAGCGAGAAGGCAGTTATCTACAAGCCAAGGAGACAGTTCTTACCAGAAAATAAACCCTGCTGACATCTTGATCTTGGATTTCCAGTTTCCAGACTGTGAGAAAATAAATTTCTGTTGTTCAAGCCCCCCAGGCCATGATGTTCCGTCATGGCAGCCCTAGCAGGTTAGAACGCCACTCAAAGTGTGATCTATAGACCAGCAGCATCAGGATTACCTAGGAGCTCGTTAGAAACACAGAAGCTCAGGCTCCACCCCAGACCACTAGAACCAGAATCTGCACTTTCCCAAGATCCACGGGTGTTTGAGGAGCCCTGCCCGGGAGGACATTTGTCAGGGTTTCTAAGAAGGATGGGAAAAGAGATGTAGGAGAGGGGTGTGGTGGGGTGAGGAAGTCAGAAGGCTTTGCCTGGTGGCCTCTGCTCCTCAGGGAGAGCAAATACCTAAGAGCCTGAGAATTCGAGTCCCCAGCCCAGGGAGCTTTACTCCCTCTGATCCTAATGATGAGAATCACTGTTTTCAGAGCTGGAGGGGATCCTTCAGAAAATACTGAGCTCATATCCTTGAGGGGTCACTGTGACTGATCCACTCAGGAGGGATGAGAATCCAGCCTCCTCGCTCCCAATCTAAAGCCCTTTGCTACTGTTTAATTTAAATCAGCATGAAAATTCTGACACGTAGTTACAATTCCAAGAGTCTCATGGTTCTGGGGTTGTTTGTTTGTTTGCTTGCTTGCTTGCGTGTTTGTTTAAATACAGAGAAGCCAGTCCTGAGCTGGTCCTGGGAAAGGAGAGAAAACGGGCCGAGTCCCATGGACCCTTGGGGCAACTCCACACTCTAATACCAACCACATGTTCTCTGCATGTCTGATGGGGATCCCGCACTTCTCACTGCGAGCTTTCTACTAAAGGTTACCATATGCCATAGGAATGTTTCACCACCACAAACTGGCCATATAAGCTGAGAGCTTTAAATTACTGCACAGTCAGAGCAAGTTAATCTATGCCTTGATTATCTGTGTGTCTGGCTATCTAAAGACGTCCCTGGCATGGAGCTGTAACTCATGACTGACTTGCTAATTTGAAATATAGTTGTGTGCCTCCGTGGTACACACACACACACACACACACACACACAGATGTACATTACAGTGGAGTTTGCAGATGGATTGAATGCATTGTCAAGTCTGTCCTCCATTAACTCCTATAGATGTATTGTTGCCTGGGAGCTGGAGAATTATCACACAGTTGAAAGTCACAGTGGGGAAGCTTGTAGAAGGGAAAAGCAGATGAAGAAGATGTTAAAGAGGGACAAATGAGAAGTAGGTGAAAATTAAATTGCTATTGCTGCCTGGGGATGGACTGAAAGTCAGTTTCAGAGGTTTCAGGGTGGGCTGATTGCGATTCAAAACTCAGCTTTGCCTCTTGAGTGGGCAAAGACATTTAATCTCTTGGTCTCAGTTTACTTACCTGTAAGAATGGGAATAATAAGACTTTTCTTCTGGAATTTAAATGAGAAGATACAGAAAATGCACATAGTAAGGTCTCCGTTAATGTCCATTTTCTTTCTTTCCTTCTGTCCTTCCTTTCTTTCTATTGAAACTGAGATGCTGACAAGATGAGGTTCTTTTCTCCTGCCCAGTAAGAGGAGAAATTATGGACAGACAGATACAGTAAGACTGTCTTCAGGGACATTGATTGCTTTGATTTGATTGATTTATTGAGCTACTCAGTACTTTTCACAGTTATCAGAGAACATAATTTTCACAAGTGGTAAACAATGATGGTCTATTAATAAAAAATAAACTTAGCAGAAGGAACAGCAATAATAATATAATCAGAGCTGTATGCTGGAAATGTAAGCTAGTGATCTTTGTAACTGAATGTTTCATATACTATGAATGGACATGTCAAATCTGGCTATTTCTGTTAACATAAATTTAGAAGGTAGCACTTGCAGAGAACTTTAGAACCTGTGAGAGTTTTTTTTTTTAATCCCAACAGTATATTTTTAGAATGTCCTTGGCAAATAGGGCCTGTCCAGGTAAAGCATGTTACAATATTGCTCTATTATTTCAGGTATCAAGGACACTTAGATGAGAAATAAAAGTCGCTCCCTGTATGAAGGGATTGTGCGGGATCTTGGTCAGCTTTGCAGCTCTTTAAGTGAAGGAGTAGTCCAACTGGACCAAGAGCCATGGCCAAAGCCAGGGGAGGACCACTGGCTTATCAGCCCATCCCTGGACTTCAGACTTTGGGAATCCAGAGGCTCTCTCTCCAAGGAGCTTTCCATCTACTTCTGCCAACTTGTTCCCTAAATCACCAGAAAATAAAAATGTTTTTATTTATTGGGCCCTTAACTACATGCCAGAAATAAGTGTTAACTCATTCAATCCTCAAAATAATTCTATATATTAGGAAATATTGTGTTCTTTACACAGGTTAACTAAGACTCAGAGAGGTTAGTTAACTTGCCCAAGGTCACCAAGCAGCAAATGGTGAGCTGGGAATTGAACTCAAATATGGCAAGATGCCGCTGCTTCCCAAATTAGAGGCATTTCCTCAGCTCCTTAGAGTTTTAGTTTATACTTGTTTTACAAACTTATTCTATTTCCTTGGTATCTCCTTCTCCTTCAGATAAGAAAACGTCCAAGATGTTTTTCAAAATAGTATTGACACCTTCACCTACATCATAAATGACTACTCTCTTTTAGCTAAGATACTTTGGTGATCTCATTGCATTTTGTAAACACTCCTGCATTTTTTAAAATATGTACATTTCACCCTCTTTCCTTCGCTTCTCTAAACTCACAAAGCTGCTGCCTTGGCCACTACCTGCTATAAATTCATTCATTTGTTTGAATGTCCACTGAGGGTCTGCTCTGAGTCAGGGACCGTGTTCTTCCCTGGAAAGACAAATATTAATAAGTTCTCAAGGTATTCCCAGTCTAGTGGGGATGACAGTCATGCAAACAGACAATTTCAGTGCAGTTTTACACGCTTGTGGCCACTATTATACACCTTTATACACTTCCGGTCAAAGTTGGAGAAACACAGAGGATCCAGCAATGACATCAACGTGGAAGCATTGGTGAGGTATCAAGGTAGGGTGTGAGCATTTCAGTAGGAGCAACAGGAAGAAGGCATGATAGGGCCTGGAGTATTTCAGGAATCGCCCGTGTGACTCTGGGATGCGGGGAGCAGAGGTACACAGGTGATAGGAGAAGAGTTAGGAGAAGAAGTGCAGGCCAGGTATGGCAGGCCTTGTGTCTCTTGCTCGAGTCTAGACTCTATACTGTGAGCAAGGAGGTGCCACAGAGGTTGTGCAAGGGAAGTAACATGATGAGATTCTTCTTTTAGGAAGATCCCCTGACATCAGTGAGAGCTAGTGCCAAGAAGAGAGAGAGAAATGAGAGGGAAACTGACAAGGCTATGTAGTAATCCAGATGGAAGATGGGCTTGATTTAAGGGAATGAAGATGGAGCCATGTTTGAAAACATTTCTGAGTCAGCATTGTTAGGATGGAGAGTAGACTGGACGGGCAGGATTTGGGAGCTGAGTTCAGGCCAACTCCGAAATGTCTTACTTGAGAGGCTGGTGGATGGTGACAATATTAAATGAAATAAGGCATTTATAGGAAGAGCAGGTTTGGAGGATTGGGGAACGGGGTAAAGAGTATAAAATATAAAAGAAAAAATTTAAGTACTGATGCCTGGGTCCTACTCCCAGGGATTCTGTTTAGTTTGTCTGGGATATAGTCTAGACATTGAGTTGTGTTTTTTTTTTTTTAATCTCACTAGGTAATTCTAAGGAGAAGCCAAGTTGAAAACCACTGTTATGAAGAAATAAGAGAAGACAGAATTCTCAGAAATACCACAATTTAAAAGGCAAGAAGAATAGCCCAAGTGGCCATTAATAGGGTATTAATCAAATTAACTGTGTGACTCAAAACTCAGCCCCAGGTTTCAGGAAAGATGGAATAATCATAATCCACCCTACCTCTCCCACTGAACGCAGCTATAACCTGGGCAGAATGCATGGAGCAGTTCTGTGAGGACACTGTAAATAGTAGCAGATGGATTGGGCAGGAAGACCAGAGGTCAAATAACCTCTGAACCAAGGGCGAGTTTACCATGTTGTCAGCTTCGGTGTTGCCCAGTCTGGACATAAGGTAGTCTGAAGCTGGACATGGGCTCCAGGAGAAAGCCTCTGGTTCCGGCTCAAGGATCAGGAAAGAGAATTTTCAAAGAGAATGGGAGAATTTTCCTTTTTCTTTTCTGTTTTTCTTCTGGCTGGAGGACTGAAAAGGGAACTCCAGGAGCCAGAAAGTACTGGGGACATGGAAGAGAGAAAGGAGTTTGGGAAGTGACCTGATAAAGTTGTTGATAAATCCCTGGGCTCACCCTCAAGTGGCACATGTGTGAACTTGACCCCAAAATCTTTGAGACGGAAATATAAACTGAGGTAGACCATCACCCACATCCCACACTGGCCACCAGGTGGCGCACGTGCAGGAAGGATCTGAATAGCACTGCAAAGACTTTGAAAGTGGAACTGGCCCTGAAACCACAACCCACAGAAGGCTGGTTGGAACTTGCAGCCTGAGCCCAACTGGGTCAATTGCTTATTAAAGCAAAATGATCAACATTTTCCATAGGATTTAAATAAGACCCTGGGATTCATAATATTCAAAGTGTCCAGAATATGATACAAAATTACTTGTCATATGAAAAACTAGGAGAATCTCAACTGGAATGCTGAGATGACACTGATGTTGGAATTACCTGACAAAGACTTTAAAGCAGCTATTATAAAAATCCAAATATAGAAATAATTACATTAAATGCAAATAGTCTAAACAAATCAATTGGCAGAATGGATTTTTTTAATGATAAAATTATGTGCTATTTTATAAGAAACTCACTTGAAACAAAATGGTATAGGAAAGGATGAAAGTAAAAGGATGTAGCATTTATCTGAGGGACATGAACACTTATGTCCACACAAAACCTGTATGTGAATGGTTTTAGCAGCATTATTCATAATAGCTCCAAGCTGAAAACAACCCAAACGTCCTTCAACCAGTGAATGGTTAAACCAACTACAGTATATCCATACCTTGGAAAACTACTCAGCAAAAAAGGAATGGTCTATTGATACACACAACAACTTAGATGGGTCTCAAGGGAATTATGCTGAGTGAATAAAGCCAATCTCTAAAGCTTATACAATATATGATTCTGTTTATATAGCACTCTTGAGATGACAAAATTATAGGACATATTACTCACATCTGCTTATTTCTGCATAAAGCATCACCAGTAGGATACACAAGGAACTAAGTAAAGTAGTTATCTATGTGGGTGGAGGAAAATGGGGCAGATAGGGCAGAGGTAGGAGTAAGATTTTTCGATGTATTTCTTGTTTATTGCTTTCCTTTAAAAAAAAAAATTGAGGTGAAGTTCACATATAAAATTAGCCATTTAAAAGTGTACAACTCAATGGCATTTAGTACATTCACAGTGTTGTGCAACCACCACCTTTATCAAGTTCCAAAACATTCCATTACCCCAAAGAAAACCTTGTACCAATCAAGCAATTACCCCCATTCCTCCTGTGCCAAGACCCTGGTAACCACCAATCTGCTACCATCTCTATGGACTTACTTATTTTGGATATTTTGTGTAAATGTAATCATACAATATTTGTTTGTGAGTGTGTGTCTAGCTTTTTTCATTTAGCATAATGTTTTCAAGTTTCATCCACATTGTAGCATGTATCAATACTCCATTCCTTTTATGACTGAATAATATTCCATTGTACGTATAGACCACATTTTGTTGATTCATTCTTCTGTTGATGGACCTTTTGGTTATTGTGAATAATGCTGCTATGAACATCCACGTACAAGTATCTGTTTGAGTCCCTGCTCTCAATCCTTTGGGGTATATGCCATTTTGGAGTGGCATTGCTGGGTCATATGACGATGCTATGTTTAACTTTTTGAGGAGATATCAAACTGTTGTTTTCTACAGTGGCAGCACCATTTTGCATTCCCACAGCAATGTGCTAGGGTTCCAATTTCTCCACATCCTTGTCAACACTTGTTATTTTCTGTATTTTTTATTATAGCCATTCTAATGGATGTAAAGTATAATAGTATCTTGTGTTTCGGGTTTGCATTTCCCTAATGACTAATAATCTTGAGCATTTTTTCATGTGTTTATTGGCCATCTGTATATCTTCTTCGGTATTGTTTTCTTTTTATAAACCCTATGAATATATTATCTATTTGAAACAAACAAACAAAAATAAATGTATTTTAAAAGGGAAAAAGTAAAGATCAGGCAGAAGAGAAGGAGAAACTAAACCACTATGGTAGACAGAATAATGGCCCTCAAAGGTGTCCACATTCCAATTCCTGAAACTTATGAGTATCTTATCTTACCTGGCAAAAGGGACTTTGCAGATATGATTAAGTTAATGACCATAAAATGGGGAGATTATCCTGGATTATTGGGGTGGGCCTGATGTAATCACAAGGGACTTTATGAGTGTGAAGCAGGAGGTCAGAGTCAGAAAAGGAGATATGCTTAAAAAAAGAACAAAGCTGGAGGCATAACCCTCCCAGACTTCAGACGATACTACAAAGCTACAGTAATCAAAACAGCGTGGTACTGGCACAAAAATGGACATATAGATCAGTGGAACAGAATAGAGAGCCCAGGAAAAAAACCCACACACCTACGGTCAATTAATCTTTAACAAAGGAGGCAAGAATATACAATGGAGAAAAGAGAGTCTCTTCAGCAAGTGGTGTTGGGAAAGCTGGACAGCTTCATGTAAATCAGTGAAGTGAGAACACTCTCTCACACTATACGCAAAAATAAACTCAAAATGGCTTAAAGACTTAAATATAAGACATGACACCATAAAAATCCTAGAAGAGAACATAGGCAAGTATTCTCTGACATAATTCATAGCAATATTTTCTTAGATCAGTCTCCCAAGGCAAACAAAATAAAAGCAAAAATAAATACATGGGGCCTAATCAAACTTATAAGACTTTGCACTGCAAAGGAAACCATAAACAAAACAAAAAGACAACCTATGGACTGGGAGAAAATATTTGCAAATGATGTGACCAACAAGGGCTTAATTTCCAAAATATACAAACAGCTCATACAACTCAATATCAAAAAAACAAACAACCCAATCAATAAATGGGCAGAAGACCTACATAGAAATTTCTCCAAAGAAGACATACAGATAGCCAACAGGCACATGAAAAGATGCTCAGTGTTGTTAATTATTAGAGAAATGCAAATCAAAACTACAATGATGTATCACCTTACACCAGTCAGAATGGCCATCATCAAAAAATCTACAAATAATAAATGTTAGAGAGGTGTGGAGAAAAGGGAACACTCCTACACCATGGGTGGGAATGTAAATTGGTGCAGCCACTATGGAGAACAGAACAGAGGTTCCTTTAAAAACTAAAAATGGAGTTACCCTATGATCCAGCAACCTCACTCCTGGGCATATATTCAGAAAAAACAAAAACTCTTATTCAGAAAGATATGTTCATATGTCCTATGTTCATCACAGCACTATTTACACTAGCCAAGACACGGAAGCAACCCAAGTGTCCATCAACAGATGAATGGATAAAGAAGATGTGATATTTATGTCACTATATATATATATATATATATATATATATATATATATATATATATATATATATATATGTATGTATAATGGAATATTACTCAGCCATAAAAAAGAATGAAATATTGCCATTTGCAACAACATAGATGGACCTAGAGATTATCATACTGACTGAAGTAAGTCTGACAGAGAAAGACAAATATTTTATGCTATCACTTATATGTAGAATATAAAAAATAATACACATGATCTTATTTACAAAACAGAAATAGGTTCAGACATAGAAAACAAACTTACAGTTACCAAAGGGGAAAGGGAAGAGAGGAATCATGGGATTAACAGATACACGCCACTATATATAAAAGAGATAAACAATGAGGACTTACTGTATAGCACAGGGAAATATATTCAATATCTTATAATAACCTATTAATGGAAAAGAATCTCAAAATATATATATACATTATATATGTATATATATATAAAACTTAATCACTTTGCTATACACCTGAAACTAACACAATATTTAAATCAACTATGGTTAAATTTTTAAAAAAAGTAAAGGAGATATGATGAGGGAAGCAAAGGTCAGAGAGAGAGACTTGAAGATGCTACAGTGTGGGCCTTGAAGATGGAGGACGGGGGCTCTGAGCCAAGGAATGCAGGCAGCTTCTAGAAGCTGAAAAGGCCAGGAAACAGATTCTCCCCTAGAGCCTCCAGAAGGAACACAGCCCTGGTGACACATTGATTTGAAGACTTCTAACTTCCAGGATTATAAGATAATACACTGGTATTATTTTAAGCCACTGAGTTTGTGCTACAGCAGCCGTAGGAAACTAATACAGCCACAAGTGTGCTGCTCCCTCCGGTACAAAGTATTGCCTAATGACCTCCTCGTCGATGCTTCCCACTCAGGAAACACAGCTGCATCTCACATGTCTTCTAAATCCCTGAGGAGGGAAATGAACCACAGATGGCAGAGTTTCATTGTCCTGTGAGGTGTAACAGATGTCGGTGGCAAAGTAACCCAAGATCTATCCTGTCTCCTACACACCTCCAGAGGAAATACTGAGCTCTAAGTCCTGTTGGATAAAGATACATGACAGAAAGGACTCGAAAGTCTTGTAAAGAACGTAAGAGATCATTACCCTTCGCAGAGACTGAACAAGATCTGCAGAAACCAAAGCCAACGGGCTTCTTTCTTATCCCCACTGGCAGTGTTACTACCTTCAGGTGGCAGCTGAAAGGCCGAGAAGTTTAAAGCTGCCCCCTGCTTCATTCTACCTCCCGACCCCTTTCCCAGAGCTCAGCAGCAACTGGCAGGACCTGCCCAGCCGCAGGCCGTTCATCAGCTGAAATGTCTGCATGTGGTTTTGCTTCATGTCCATCCTCTTTCAAAGCCCCCAATATGCCTCACATCTAATGCGTGTAATATGTTCACTCCGTGGAGCTGGCCCACAGAGGGTAACTCCACATGATAAAAGACCCCATAGCAGTTTGGGTGGCAGGTCCAAAGAGCTGATGGCGTATTAATTTTTTCCAGCTCTTTCTACTTCAGATGGATGAGGATACCACCATCACTATCACCACCTGCAGAGAAAAGACAGCTTTGGATCTTGGCCAGCTATGACATAAAAATCCACTTACCATTCATTGAGGTCGCACTTGAGGAATGTGGATCTCTGACTGGGGGATAGGTCTGAATAAAGCAATGTAATATTTCTTAGAACCCAAAAGACAATGGTTACTATTTAAAGGGGGAACTACTCAGTATCAGCCTCAAGGAAACATGCTCCAGAAGGTGGAATTTCATCATTGATAAGAACAATAACAGGACTTCCCTGGCGATCCAGTGGTTAGGACTCCGTGCTTCCACTGCAGGGGGCCGGGGTTCGATCCCTGGTCGGGGAACTAAGATCCTACAAGCGGCATGGCCACACACACACACACACACACACACACACACACACAAAGAACAATAACAATATTTATTAGGCACTTGCTGCAGTAATCCTGTGGGTATCTTGCTAGCATGAATTCCAACCCCTTCCAGTCATGAAGTCTGGGTAGGATTTACCCACCCCCAGCTCAAGGTGTGAGCCCTGATTTGTTGGAGCCAATCAGTTATTTCATCCCCCTTGGCACAGTGATTGGTTCAGGGATAAGCACCCAATGCAGACCTGAGCCAGTCAACACTTGGCATGTCATAGCCACTGGTTCAGGGCGTGATAGCACATGACCAAATTCACTTTCATTAGAAGGAAGCCCAGGATTTTGGATCCATGGTTGAGGGAGACATTCTCTCTTTCTCTCTGACTATGATGAGGAAGTATGCAGGCCTGCACAGCAAGGGTACCCACCTTGCAGGAAGGAGGGAGCCTGTCTGGGATGAGGGCCTTGGCGACATCACTGGGCGACTGGATTAAAACAACCCTGAAGCCTGCCCTCTGGGTTTTCAATGACCTGAAGCAATCAACTCTCTTGTTATTTAGGTCAGTGTGTGTTGGGGTTTCTTCTGTTTACAGTTGAATACATCTTAACCAGTGCACTCACTATGTGTCAGGTGCTGCGTGAGGGGCTTTCACACATTCTGTCTCAATGAATCTTCACCATGGCCCAGTGACGGAGCTTTCATCCTTCCCTTTTTACAGATGTCAGGTGTCCTGTGAAACTGCTGATGAGTGGTAGAGCCAGGGTGCAGTCTCAGGTCTGTCCATCCCTCAGACCTCTGCTGTCTGCCATGTTCTCTTGGCTTCTACTGTGATACCTGTGGGCACAGCAGTGGGGGGAGACTCTCCAGCACCACCCTTTGCAATAATTCTACACATCAGCCCCAGGAGAGATTGTTCCTATCATCATAAAAGCTGCTGTATTTCGTATCTGGCATCCTGTCTCAGTAGCTGGATATTTCTTACAAGTGTTGGTGAATCACTGTAAATAAAATAGCAATTAATAAATTCCCTCATTACAGAGGCACTGCAGAAAGATCTTCATTCTCGCGGGCGTTTTAGGCAGCAGAACTTAACTCCAAGATCCCCAAAGTAACCTTCTGTCTAATACAAATGGACCTAACCTTAAATATAAACATACTACATAAAAGTCACTTAAAATTGTTTCCCCATTTGAAATGGGGAGTTAATGACATGAATCTAATTCACAATGGTTCATTTCCTCTCCCTTCGAAGATTTCTTTTTTTTTAAATCTATTTATGTATTTATTTATTTTTGGCTGCATTGGGTCTTTGTTGCTGCACGTGGGCTTTCCCTAGTTGCAGCGAGCGGGGGCTACTCTTCATTGCGGTGCACGGGCTTCCCACTGCGGTGGCTTCTCTTGCTGCGGAGCAAGGGCTCTAGGCTCGTGGGCTTCAGTAGTTGTGGCACATGGGCTCAGTAGTTGTGGCTTGCGGGCTCTAGAGTGCAGGCTCAGTAGTTGTGGCACACGGGCTTAGTTGCTCTGCGGCATGTGGGATCTTCCCAGACCAGGGCTCGAACCCGTGTCCCCTGCATTGATAGGTAGATTCTTAACCACTGCGCCACCAGAAAGCCCCCTATAACTCATATTAAGGAAACTCCAGCACAAAAACTTATCAGGTGTCTACTTTTTCCAACCCTTTCAGTCAACCTTTCAAATATTACCAGACACATATCTTGTCTCACCTACAGTGATAGTGGTGGAGGATATGAACCGAGGCTAAAACAGAACTCCACCTTCAAGGACTCTACATTGTCTAGTGCAGTGGTCTCCAACATTGTTTTTTATCATTTGCCCCATCAGTCAAAAAGAAAATTGAGCAGATACCCCCAGTTTGTGTAAATTTAACCATTTATTAATCATATACATATCCTACCATATATAATAGCAATCTGTTGTATATGTGTATATATAAATGTGTAAATATACATACATGTATAATAAAACACACTTATATTTACATAAATAAATACGTAAAGTAATACTTATACAAATGAAACATACGCAACGTGAAAAGGAGGCGATAAACAGTATAAATAGAAGTTATAACATATTCTTCCCTTTCCCCACCGTGAATCCTCTTCTTTACCCCCAGGATGTGCAAATCCCAGGCCTTTCTTATCCACTATTGGGCTAGTGGATAAGAAAGACCTGTAATCAAATAATTTGTATAAAATGTGATAAGTCCTGTAAGTGGGAAGTTAAAAGCGCACAGAAGAGGGAGCAGGGAACTCTGCTGAGGAGGAAGAGGAAGGCTGCATGAAGGCGATGACCCCTGGCGAGACCTGAAGCATGAGTGAGACTTTGCCAGCAGACTTGGGGATTGGAGATGCTTTTCAGGCAAAGAAAACAGCCTTTTGAAAGCACGTTAATATGAAAGAGGATAACGAACGCAGAGAACCAGGAGCAGCTGGGTGTGGTTTCAGCGTAAAGTGTAGTTGGCAAAGGAAGAGTTAAATGCAGTGAGAAGAGGAGGTTCCAGAACATGCAGCAGAGAGAAGCCTAGGAAACAATGCAAACCTGAAGTGGGAACCGTTTGCTCACGTTTACGAAAGTTCACTCTGATAGAGATGCGGAAGTTCTAAATGAAATCTCAGAATATTGAATTAAAGCAGTAAATTACATAATAGATTAGTGTGTCCAAATAGCATGCACCTAGGATTACCCAGATGGTTTAATATTAGAAAATTTATTAACATGGAGACTTAGATTGTGTTTTAATAAAAAAATATTCATCCCAAGAGATACTAAAAATCTATTCAATAGATTTTCAACTTGGAGAACTGGGACACTCAAACAACAAAGAACATCTATCTTAAACACACAGCCCACCGTCGTATTAAAAGTATTTCCATTAAAATCAGAAACAAAAGAAAAATACCAAACACTAGCATTATCATGTCATATTGTGCTAAACATTCTAGTCAATGCAAAAGACATTAAACAAAAACAAGTTTACAAAGCTGGGAAGTGGAAAAGCTGGACTGTAAACTCAGAGCCTTCCCTCCTAAGCACTGCACCTGCTGGTCTCATAAGTAGGCCCTCACCATGAGCTGTGAGAATGGTAAAAATCTTAAGGCCACAGCCTCAAAACCTTAAAACACAGGTTGGGGTAAACACAGACACATAAAAGGGTAAGAAACAGCCCTGTTCACTAAATGCCACTAGGTGCTCAGCATCATACCTAGCTCCTTGTAAGCAGTCATCTGTCCATTCATTCACTCACCCAACAAATGTTTATTGAGCATCTGCTATGTGCCAACAACGGCACTGGGCAATGGTGTAGAGTCTGAACAACACAGACATGGTGGCCCCATGGAGTCGAGTCTGGAAAGGGGAATCAGACAGTAAATCTATAAAAGAGAAGCTGATCACAAATTGAGGTGATATGGAGGGAAAAAACAGGGTGCAGTGAGGAATGAGAGAGGGAACATATTTGGGGCCCGAGGCAGATACGGAGATGTCAGGAGATTCCTCTCTGAGAAGTGAGCCCTGAAGGATGCACAGGAGCCAGCTGAGGGGCTTGAGAGGAGGGGGAGAAACAGGAGTGTGTGGGGTCAGGGAAGGCAGGGAGAGAGAGGTCCAAGGGCAAGAGATCAGCCACTCAGATGGAGACCGGAAAGGGTCCCTGGATTCAGCCACTCAGACATCCCAGAGACATGAACTAGAGCAGTTTCAGGGTGATGCACACATGAAAATGTATTCCAGGGGATACTTAAAGGAGGTGTAGACACTCTTAAAAAAAACCCAACAGGATCAAAGGAGGTACCCATCACAGAGGGGCGAGGTCTTTGTGAGCTAAGCCTCAGATCCAAATTGAGTAAGATGACACCAGCTCAGCCCTGTTCAGCCGGTCCTCACCCTCCACTAATGCAGACTGTCCCCTGGAGACCGAGCCCCAGGCCCAGACCTTGGAGATGGGGCCTTGAAATAGGCATCTAAATCTCCACAGAGAAAATTCTTCGTGAGTCTTAACGCATCAGTCAGATGTTGGGACCAAGAGTCTTTGCCCTGATGCCTCTTGTCAAATGAGGACATAGCCTTGGGGATTGCATGTCTGCACCTCAAGCAGCTGCAGTGGCTGGCACAGTGGGGGAGGGCCCCAAAGCCTCCTTGTCCCCATCTCTAAGGCCCCCTCTGGGCGACCTCCCACTCATTCCTGGTTAATTCTGAATCTGTATTTGAAATCACCCCTTTATTGTGTCTGGTTTGGGGCTCTGGCAGCAATCTCTGGACATGGCTTCTGTTTCCTCCTGGTCCTCAATCTCGAGGTTGTGAAGAACTCTGCGGTTCTAACACCTTAAAGAGAGCCAGCCTGTGGCCCTGTGTGTGAAACAGCAGCAGGACATGTCTTGAGAGAGGCGGTTACCGTCTTCCTCTTGGGTGGCTTGCACCTCACGCCAGCCAGAAGAACACCTTGACCTTTAAGGTGGAGGGAGTGGGATGACGGGGGCAGGGGGCAGAGTGATGGGCGGGGACAGGAGGCCAGAAGCCACTGGAGACCCGTCCTGATCTGTGATTTCCCGTGGGCTTAGGTTTGGGCCAGCTCCGTCTGCGTGGCTGTCAGGCCTCAGTGCCAGCCTCCCTCCGCCAGCGGTCAAGTGGAATAATGAATGAGGTGACACCGTGAGCCCGGGGGACAGCCCTCCAGAGGGACGTCGGGGAGCAGGCTGCCTCCAATAGGAAGGAGCCTGGTGACCGATCCCCTCTCAGAGCGCCAGCGAACGCTCACAACCTCTTGTCCCGGGGAGGCCTCGAACCCTGGCGCTGGGAGGCTGGGGAGAGGCGGGCAAGCCAAGGCCTCTCGTGAGTTACCTCTCGTGAGTTACGAGCCAGAGGCTGGCCTCTCCCCAGCCCTCTTCCCTCAGACACTGAGCCCATTGTCCACCAGCAGTTTGGCGGTTGCTCTAAAGTAGCTACAGTTTGGCACATTCTCCGAGACCTTTCCTGCTCAGATCAGGTGACCGTCATAGAGAAAGAAAGGATTAGCTGCCGCCTCCCCTCCCCCTCGGAGGCAGGTGAGAATAAATCCATTTAACAGACCGGTTTACAAATAAAACAGAAGTTATAAAAGCCGCCTTTGTTCCACTGAGGCAGCCGGCCTGGCAGGGAGGTTAGATTAGCAATTTGTCCTTTGTCCAGAGCATTAGCAGAGCCTCATTGTTTTCATGTTTATTTATCAATTTGCATCTTCTAGCAGTTTCAACCCAACTTGAGGCCCAAACTCCCCCTGTGTCCCTGCTCCTTTTACCTCCTTTGCCAAGGGCTTAACGAAGCTGGCTTAGGCACCCCCAACGTGAAGCTCCTGCAAGCCCCGTACTTTTTCATCCTGCTCCCTTTCAAACTGCTTGGCGATCCCTGGCCACAGAGCAGAAACGACAGCCCAGGCGGAGGGCTGAAAAGATGGTTCATCCAGACGCAGGGACCCTTCTCCCAACCTGTACACGTGCCACCTCTAACGCAGAACTCCGCTCTCCCTTGATATCATGGAATAAAGAGAGTCCCAGTTTTGATGCCAGCCAGTGCCTGGGTGGTTGGGCAGGTGTCACCACACCTGGGCGTTTCCTTTTGATTTTGCCAAGGTTCTGGAGGACCTGAGAGGGGTGGGGATGACCTCCGCAAAGCTGACAATATGCTGGACAGAGTTATCTGGACAGAGGGGCTGACCAACTGTTATCACATCCTTCCCCAAAGAAGATTACGTATTAAGTACCTATTTGTACAGGATCCTCTACAGGGAGAACTATTCCATCTCAATACCTTCCCACCCAGGATATTTTGGCCTAAGACTTTAGCTTACTTAAAAGTAAATTTTTTTTTTAAAGCTCTACTTTTTTTTCAAAGCTGCAAAATTATTTTTCCGAATGAAAGCTTATGTAGGGCCAAATTGCATGAAATAAAATAAGCAACCTGTTCTCCCTCGTGGGCCCCCCGAGGCATCTCAGGTGTGCTCTGCACTGCAGGACACAGTTTGAAACTTCTGGATTAAATGCAGGGTCTCTACAAGCTTTTCTCCAGCCCTCACAGTCAGGCTGTTCCTCCCATACCCCTTTTCCCGACCTGCCACGTGTCCCACCAGATACAAGTCCTGGTCCTCCTTTGTAACTCCTTCCTTGCATTTTCTGAGCATCACCAGACATTCCAGGAAGACTTCTTTTAAAATTTTCATCATGTCACCCCTCCAGGTTTGGTAAGACTTTCAAAGTCCTTCACAGCTTGGCCTTAATATTTCACTTTTATCTTTCACTGACCCCCAAACAAAACTTTCACCTCCTGCTGGTCTTAACCACTCACCATCCTTAAGCCTTAGGACTTGCCAAGACCTGCCTCCTTGTCTTTGTGCAGCCAGATTTTCACGCGGAGGACGTCAGCCCATGCACTTGCTGCCAGGCCCAGGTCACTTCAGCCTTTAAGGTCCAACTCACAGAGTCTTCAGATTCATGCTACTCCGTGGCATCTTCCACGGACACTGTGTGTGCTGATGCTGGCTCATGGTGTAGGGTGTGTGTGTGTGTGTGTGTGTGTGTGTGTGTGTGTGTGTGTTTGGGGGTTTGGGGCGGTGAGCTCATACTCTATGGGGCTTTGTCTGTATGAACCCTGTGTAGCCTGGGTTGACGGTATCTCCCTCCAGATCCATCTTGCATTTGCTTCTACCAGGTGCCCCAGGGGTCGTATCATAGAAGCACTATATTTGCATTAGGCAGTTGGCATGGGGGTTCTGGGTGCTCCTGGACCACATGCGTAGTTTCAACGCAAACTCTAAACCCATGTGAGGGACCTATTGTTATAGATTCAGGACACATCTTATTCCACCTTGATTCTAGGCCAAGTGCCCTTGTTGTCTTACTTTGCTGCTAGGTTCATTTCCCCTCCTCAATTTCACCCTTTCATTGAGAGTGTGGCCCTTCAAGTGTCCCAGATTTATGCAGATCTCAGGTCCCCTCTACTGCTTGGGCTCTAACTGCCATGCTTGACACTACAAGCTCTCCTGTCCCCAGGAGAGACCCAACATCAACGCCAGTGTTGATGTTGTTTTCCATCCTCTCCTTGTTTTGGACCTTGGGGATTTCCTTTACATTTCTGAGCTCTTTTACACAATTTAAACATTTCTGTTTAAAAACAAACACGTAGATACAGAGAACACAGTAGTGGTTACCAGAGATGAAGGGATTGGGGGGAGGGTGAAATGGGTAAAGGGGATCAACTGATGGAAACTAAATTTTTGGTGGTGAGTACGCTGTAGGGTATATAATGTTGTACACATGAATCTCACATAATTTTATAAATCAATGTTACTTCAA
This sequence comes from Eschrichtius robustus, assembly GCF_028021215.1. NCBI lineage: Eukaryota > Metazoa > Chordata > Mammalia > Artiodactyla > Eschrichtiidae > Eschrichtius > Eschrichtius robustus. The sequence goes on along the minus strand of NC_090837.1, from coordinate 39,258,974 downwards.
TTAAAAAAAGAAAGAAGGGACAGTCAGATCCTCGAGCTGGCCAGGAATTTCCTTGTTGTCGTTCTAATTCTAGGCCAGAAGTAAAACTTTTCATCCCCATCCCAGCAAAAGCCAAAGTGTGCTGTGAGGTGCTCTATCATCACAGACTTAAAGTAGTAATGGTAGCAATGTATTAACGTTGATTTCCTGTTGTTAATGGTTGTAGTTTGGTTATATAGGAGAATTTCTTTGTCTAAATACCAAAGCATTGGGTTGGCCAAAAAGTTCATTCGGGTTTTTCCATAACATCTCACGGGAAAACCCAAATGAAATTTTTGGCCAACCCAATACTTAGAGATGTTAAGGCATCAGGTCAGCAACTTAACCTCAAATGATCCAGGGGAAAAAATTACTTATCCTGTACTTCTAACTTTTCTGTAAATTTCTGATTTTTTTAAATTATTGAATTAAAAAATAATTATCTACTTAAAAAAATATTTCTGTTTATTTTATCCAGAATTTTCAAGTGTTTTTTAGTGACGAGGTAGGGGGAGGGGCAGAGTTCGGGCTCTTAAGTTTGCAATATTTGTGTGATTGTTTCTTCAACTAAAGTATAAGGTCCCACATATATTTCTTTGTATTGTACACATAGCCTCTAAAACTGTGCCAAGCAAATAGCAAATGATCAACAAACATTTGATGAATGAATGAATGACATTTGTGCTCTCCCTTTCATAGAAAGATGACACAGCTTTAGAGTCATAGGGGTCAATCCTGACCCTCCTCATCAATCAGCCCTGGGACCTTGGGCAAATTACTTCTCTGAACCTCAGTTTTCTCAAGTGCCAAGTAGAGACAACCCCTATCTTACATGGGTGTTGAGAGGATGAATATGTATTTCAGACAAGTGGCTGGCTAGTGCTTAGATATAATGCGGGTCTGGAGGACACACACAGAATACTGGAATGTTTTCTACTTAGTGATAAGTCTGATACATTAAAAAGCCCTTCTGATATTCATTGCAAAAGTCTTGCCAATACTTGTTGGCTCTAGACTGAAAGAAATAGTTAACAGAGGGCCTACTAAGAGCCATCACATATATTTTTAATTCCCTCCAAAACATTCAAGTGTTACTCTATTTCTTTTCAGAGAACTTCATAGAGGTTAAATGACTCTCTAGGCTTACCCCGTAAGGCAGAAAGAAGTGTTCAAGTCTAGATCTACTGGACCTGTGTCAGATACCATAGCTAATTAGATAGTAGAAGTGAGTCAGGTATGTCTGCAGCCTCAACTCTAGACAACTGGATTAACCAGTCATAGGAGCAATTTGGAAATAAAAACAAAAGTACAACCACAGAATTCCCCCAGCCCAGGCCGTCTAGATTTCACAAACATCCAGCCATCCTGAAGAATTCGAAAGCTATGATAGAGATGGCTGTCTCAATTTCCACTTCTCTCCAAGATGTTGGCAAGGTATCTCGCCACCCCTGATGGGAAACAAGAGGTCATGGAAGCAGAGAGGAAAAAAAAAAAAAAAATAGGAGTCTGCATTTCCCTCCAAGTCCAGATTAAAAAGAGAGTTAACTACCAGAATAAATGTACCACATTTATGATTAACCACATTAGCATGGGAAGATGTATTAGCTACCTGGTTAAGATCAAGGCTTCAGATGCAGCCAGCGCTGGGTTTGAATGCTGGCTCTACCACTTATTAGCAGAAGGATCTAAGTGAGTTACTGAACCTTAGTTTCCTTGCCTATAAAATAGGTGTAAGGATATTCATCTCACGAGGTCATTGTAAGGATTTAAATAAAACATGTGAGATGACCTTACTTGTACCTGGCACTTTGTAAGCATTCAGGAATGGTAGCTATGCAACCAACAATAATGATAGAGAACAAAGGACATTTTAAGAACTTTACATACATTAATTCATTATTCACAGCATCCCTATGAAATAGAGACTATTATCCCTGTTTTACAAATGGGAAACTGAGACACAGAGAGGTCGGGCAACTTGCCCAAGGTCACGCATCTAAGCAGCAGAGACAGAATGTAAACCTAGGCACTCTGCCTGCAGAACCCACACTAGCTAAGCAGCCTCTCGGTTCTCTTGTTGCCATTTTATCATTTTCATGATCAGTGTCAATACCATTCAATGGTGTTGAAACTGAAGGAGGCAGAGACAGACATAGGTGGGCAAAGACAACAAGAGCTTTAAGTTCATCCAGGAGACCATAGTAGTGGAGGTGAAAATCTGGACACACTCAGCCAAGCCTCCCAGAAAGTTTGGGGCCTCTAAGCCTAGGAAGCACCTACTTGTCCACAAAGTAGATCCATGCTCCTAAAAAGATGAAACAGCTCCAAGCTTCAGAAGACCACCAGACCGACCCCAAGTATTTGTGAGCAAATGTATGTGTCGGGTATTACGTAAAACACTATATGAGGTGTCCGAAGATATATAGCTAGGAGATTCAACCTTAGAGGAGAAACATACCATCACCCGTGACGTCATTTCTCAGAGAAAACGTCTTGGCGAAGATAGGATTAAGCTGACCTTGAGCCAGGGAAGATGGTGGACCAGGAAGAATGCTCGGGTGAGCACTTGGCACGTTTCTTGTGAGCTGCCATGTCACTGGCTTAGCTGAAGAAAGCTTTGGTTCACAGAGTGATCCACTCAAGGCAGCAGCTGCAGGACAATTACCCACAACCTGCCCTGGGTCAGCCGAGTCACCTGGTCTGAAACAAACCATATTTCTCTCTGCCTTAAGAACATCACTGGGCGAGCTTCCCTGGCGGGGCAGTGGTTAAGAATCCGCCTGCCAATGCAGGAGACATGGGTTCAAGCCCTGGTCCGGGAAGATCCCACCTGCCATGGAGCAACTAAGCCCGTGTGCTACAACTACTGAGCCTGCACTCTAGAGCCCACGAGCCACAACTACTGAGCACGCGAGCCACAACTACTGTAGCCCACGCGCCTAGAGCCCGTGCTCCCAACAAGAGAAGCCACCACAATGAGAAGCCCACGCACAGCAACAAAGAGTAGCCCCCGCTCGCCCCAACTAGAGAAAGCCCGCGCGCAGCCACGAGGACCCGACGCAGCCATAAATAAATAAATAAATAAATAAATAAATAAATAAATAAATAAATAAATAAGAACATCACTGGGAAACGCTAGGGTGAGAGGTTGATTTGGAAATAGCTAGGTTCCTGGCCCTGGAATTTTTTGACAAGATGGATTCAGGAAAAATAAATTAATCTGTGCAGCAGGGTCAGCTGTGGAATTGTGAAAGAATGCTGGCCTTCATTGCAGGAAGGGAAAGTGCTCGAAAGCCACTTCCATGAGGGCTCGGGGCTCCAGGAAACGCTGTGTCTTGGCCTCTGCCCGCCCCCTCACCATGCCATTAAACTGGGAGCGGGTGGGAAGGAGGCCCCTCGGCTTTCTCGTCTGTGCTGCTCTGGACAGTGAACACACTTGTTTACGCTCACAGAGAAATCTGAGTCCTACTTTAATGTAGAAAGAATTAAGATTGGAAATATTTTGTTTCAGTAGAACTGAATCCAGATGCATCTTGGGAAATGCTAAAATTCAGCTTGGAGAAAATAGATTAAAATTATATTGATACTTGATTAAACCAAGAAAATTAAAACAAAAATAATCATGTAGAGTCCAAGAACTAGCCCCGTCCTCTTTTCATTTTAATTGAGAAAGAGCCCAGGCTATGTGGGAAATGTCCCTGTTTAATCAATGTAATTCTCTAGATCAGAATTATATTTTCGTTCATTTAGTACTGGTTCCTAACACCTGGTAAATTCAAACCCGACAGCAGAAAATGGGAAGCACATTCAAGGAAAAGGCAAATCTGCTGCTTGTTCTGGAATCAAGATGTCCTTGGAACCTCCTACTCAGCTTTGAAGCCAAAGGAGTTGTGGGTAAGATGATCACGGCTCCCAAGGCAAAACTCAGGACCAACGTCAGGCACTGGGATAGAAGAATGAAGGGATAAGAAATTCTCCTATTAGTTACGTCTGCATTTTCCCCTGGATGCTTCGGTAGAGACCAGAAATCCCAGGAAAAAGAAAGGAAACCCTGATAGAACAATGAACGATGTTGGAAGCTAAGGGCTCCAAGGAGCTACCTCATTTCCTTTGGAACAGTCATTAGTATGCAAAAGATAGAAAATGTAATCCCTAAAATGCATCTGAATTACTAATTTAGTGGGATTAAAGAAAAAAAGATGACACTAATTTATCATTCAAATTTAATAAATTACCCATCAGACTATTTAACAGGCTCCGGCACCTGGGGTCAGGGTACAGTGGGTACAAAGTTGGTTGGGAGTATGTGAGCTCCATCTGCAAGGCTCGCTCAGCTGCCTAAGTATGCTGCCCCCTCCCCACGCAGGGAAGGAGGGGACCACGAGCCGGAGCAACCCCACAGCCCAACAAAAACGGCAGAGAGAGGGACTGACTCGAAGCTGAAACTGCAGATCCAGCTCATCGGCTCTTATATCTAAACAAAGAGTTTTTTCATTGAGACACAATCTACCTACATTAACTTTACCCTTCTTAGTGTACAGTTCTGTGACTTCTTCCAGATGTATACAGTCATGTAACCATTCCCACAATCAAAATATAGAACAGTTCCATCAACCCCTAATACTTTACCTGACCCCTTTGTAGTCAACCACTCCTCCCTCCCCGCAGCCCCTGGCAACCACTGATGTGTTTCCTGAACATATAGCTTTACCTTTTCCAGAAAGTCATACAAATGGAATCACACAGTACATAGTTTTAAAAGCCTGGCATTTTTCATTTAGGATAATGCACTTAAGATTCCTCCATGTTACTGTGCACATTTCTTTTTCTTGCTGAGTAGTATTTCGTGGTGTGGATGTATCACAGTCTGTATAACCATTCACCAGCTGAAGAACATTTGGGTTTTGTTTCCAGTTTGGGGCAATCACCAATCAAGCTGTTATAAACATTTACATAAAGGTTTTTGAAAGAATGTAAGTATGATTGCTGGATTGTATGGTAAATATGTTTCACTTTATGAGAAACTGCAAAACTGTTTTCCAAAGGGCTCCACTGTTTTGCATTCCCCCACCCCATGCCATGTATGAAAGTTCCAGTTGCTTTCCATCCTCACTAGCAGTTGGTACTGTCAGGGTTTTTTGTTGTTGTTGTTGTTTTGTTTTGTTTTCTACTTTTACTCATTCCAATAGGTGTATTATCTCATTGTGATTTTAATTTGCATTTCCCTAATAATCAATGATGATGAACATCTTTTCATGTGTGCATTTGCTATCCTATATCTTCTTTGGTAAAGTGCCTGTTCAAATCTCTTGCCCATTTTTAAATTGGTTTGTTTGTTTTCTTATTATTGAGTTTTGAGACTCTTTTGTATATTCTGGATACAAGCCCTTTATCAGGCATGTGACTTGCAAGTATGTTTTCATTCCTTAACTGTGTTAAACAAGGACCTTTTTACTTCACATTACACTGAGTTATGATATGGGATCGTATAAGGGTGTGTGATTTGGGTTAGCTCTACTACACTCACAGTAGGGACTAGAAAAGTGGGTCAGCTATCCTCCTCCTTTGGGGGCACTGTCTTGTTCCCATGACATCCAAGGATGCAGTGGACGCTCAATGAACAGCTATTGAATGAATGACTGAATGAAGTATGGGGCCAACCAGAGGAGTGCAATGGGAGATACAGGTGGAGCGTTCAGGGACCAGAAGTTAACTACTAGGCTAAGAATTTTAAACCTTATTCTTAGGCAGTCGGGAGGCCTGGAAGGGTTTCAAAAAATAATGGAATAGGATTTGCATTTTTTGAAATACCATACTGGACGTAGCATAGAAAATGGATAGGAAGAGGTGTGATGAGTGGTGAGACTAATAAGAAGACTACTGAAATCTTCCAAGCGAAAGATGGTGAATGACTAAAATACAGATATAACAGCACGGACAGAAAGCAAGGGGCAGATACAAGAGACTGAATCGACAGGATATCATTTTGCCCCAACATCGTGTGAGTTTGAAAACTTCTGACCAACGTATACCATTATGAGAAAGAATGGAGCAATCTGTGGGAGACCCAATATGCATCGTATAATTCTTCCTCTTAGACCCCATGCAAACTTACACAAGCCTCCTCCTAATTATCCTCCCTCTCATCTTCACAGCCAACTCACTTTTATAAAGAAGGGTCCACTTGCTTTTTCCACTTCCTCATCTCCGTCTTGTGCCTCTTGAGCTTGATGTGTGAAGAAATCACAATTAACCTTGAATCGGAAGCCCAAGTACATTCCACTAGGATAACGATATTATTAAAATTAAGTAGGTAATTTAATGATCCATGTAGGATAGATTCAACACGGGTATATGAAACAAGCATCCCCCTCTTTTTATGCTGTCCAGTCAAATCCTATAAGTCACTTCTCCCTGCCCTTATCTGTTCACTCTACAATTCCCCAAATGCACACAAACATTGACATTTGAAGTGTCAGGACTCTGCATATACAGTTGGGATGTTGCCTGGCAGACACCAGCTTTCAGTGGACTCTCCCAGAAAGCAAAAGAAAGTGTCAGGAAGTGGGTATTGCCTATAAAATATCATATATTAGGACAGTATGAAATCTTTAGGGAGACAAGTATTACATTCCCAAGTTAAGTGCCTTTGAGACAATGTCTTTGGCCTTTGTCTTTTTCTGCCACCTACCGTTGGCAGCCTGGTTCACTATCAAGATAACGGCAATGGGGAGGCTCCAGTCCCAGCTGTGCTTTTCATAACTCAGAGAAGTTACTTAACCTTTCTGGCCCCAGTGTCTTCATCCACAGGTAAGACTGGACTAGAGCTAGATCATCTTTTCCTGATTAAATGAGATTCTGGTTATAAAGCTAACTTTGGAGGAAACATCCTAATTTATAACCATTGATCTTAGTGAATTAGGGCAATAAATGTCTTTCCAGTGATTTAAAAGAGTGGATGTTCCTTTATTGTGCCAGTGGGGCAAAGCAATACTTTGTTGATCTATTTACAACTGATCAGAGCAAAGAAGAAAAAATCTGTTGTCTGTTAACAAAGTACGTTTTTTTTTTTGTTTTGTTTTTTTTATAAATTTATTTATTTATTTTTAGCTGTGTTGGATCTTTGTTTCTGTGCGAGGGCTTTCTCTCGTTGCGGTGAGTGGGGGCCACTCTTCATTGCTCTGCGCAGGCCTCTCACTATCGTGGCCTCTCTTGTTGCGGAGCACAGGCTCCAGACGCGCAGGCTCAGTAGTTGTGGCTCACGGGCCAAGTTGCTCCGCGGCATGTGGGATCTTCCCAGACCAGGGCTCGAACCCGTGTCCCCTGCATTGGCAGGCAGATTCTCAACCACTGCGCCACCAGGGAAGCCCACAAAGTACGTTTTTAAAAGAAATATCCAAATCTATATTTGCATGCCAGCCACAGCTAAATATTTTGCTGCCTAAATGCCAAACAAAAGAACTCTAATTACTCTTAAATTCTTTTCTGCCATCATACCACCTCCATCCCTCATTTAATGCGATTTCCACAATTCTCTCTAAAAGAAACTTCAACATACACACACATATATAAACATTTTAGAACTTGGAGCAGTATGAACTATGTAAACTTTTTCCTCACAATAATCTCCAATAAAGAATTATTTTATAGGGTCTGTTAAATTTCCAGACTGCAGAGATGTGATTTCAAGAGACATAATTATTAGAAGAAAATCCCATTACAACAACATCAGATATAGTTATGTAGATATAGCTATATAGTTAGGTATAGTTATGTACAGATATAGTTACATAGACTTTGTATTAAGATTTCGCCAGTCCTCACCAGACAAAATCCAGGACCTAAACATTTATTTGACCTTAGGATGACATAGAAAAAGTTTTAGCATTATCTGTGTCATATGGAGACATAAAACATTAAAACTTTTTATACATTCAAATCTGTTCACTTTTTTTTCCCTTTATTATTTCCAGGTTTCTAAAATGTCTTAAAAATTTTTTCCCAACTCTGAAATTATGTGAATATTCTACTAACTTTTCTCCTAATATTTTAATTTTTTTACATTTAAGTCATTGTAGTTAGAGGTTATTTCTACACATGATGTAAGAGAGGAATATGACTTTTTGTTCCATATAAAATTGTTAATTATGCCAGCATTATTTATTAAAGAATTTATCTTTTTCCCCTGAATCAAAATATTACTTTTAGGTGGTATCAGGTTGCAATATATTCTTTGAGCTACTTCTGGACTCCATTCATTTCAACCAACAGATCCAAGGATATTTGTTGCAGTGTTTTTTATATTTATAAAAACTGGAAAAAACTAACATGTTTATCAGTAGGAGAATGCATAAATAAATTATAAGACATCATATCATTTACAAAACAAGACCATTTATTAGACCATAAAGGTAGCCTCAATAAATTCTATGTCTCCAACCATAATGTAATAAAATTAGAAATTAAAAACAATATATTTCCTTAAAAATAGTATAAGCATTGGAACTAAAAAGCATATTTTAAAATAATACTATGTTTTGTAACTTCTTTTGCAAAGTTTTTTTTTTTTTTTTTTTTTTTTGGCTGCGTGGTATTCAGGCTCTTAATTCCCCAAACGGGGGTCAAATTTGTGACCCCTGCAGTGGAAGCCCAGAGTCCTAACCACTGGACCACCAGGGAATTCCCGCAAAGTTTTAAGTAACACTTAATTTTAAAGAAAATTAATAAATATTTAAAATTAAATTATAAGGAAGTACTATATGTCAAATTTTGGAGGACACAGCTAAAGCAGCACTAGAGGGAAATGTGTATTTTTAAACACATTTATCAGAAAATAAGAAAGGTTATAAGCAAATCAGATAAGAATTCAACTCAAAAAATTGGAGAAAGCACAACAGAACAAACTTTACTTTAAAAAGCAAGAATATATAAACTTCATAGGGGAGGAATCTTGAAGAAAGCACCTGAATCAGTGAACATCAGGTGTAATGGGACAAATGATTATCAGGTGAGTGAAGCACACAAGACACATTATCACTGCTGCGGTATCCTGGGCAAAAATACATAATAAAGTCATAACCTAAAACTATCATGAAAAAATGTAAGTTTTATGTGAATTTCAGTCCACAGATATATTTATATATTTTATCTTTAGTAAATGTTTGGTATGATTCACTGAGAAATGTGCATAAACCATCAAGGTAAATCTGGAAAATCCCATTTCTTGTTAGTTTTTTGTTGTTGTTGTTTTGCTTGAAGTTTGCTTTGGAAAATGAACATTGTCATCTTTGTTTATTAAAGATACTGGCTCTTCAAGTGGAAAAAAAAAAGCAAGAATAAAGTGTAATCTTGATTCCAATATCAGACAAAGACACGATAAGAAAAGAAATTCATAGCCTCTTTCACTTATGAATGTAGATGAAAAATCTTAAATAAAACAATAGCTAATTGAATTTTGATCAAATAAGGCTTCTCCCAAGAATGCAAGGATGATTCAATATATGGAAATTTATCAAATTCATTCACCTCACTAGTAGGTTACAGGAAGCAAATTACATTATCTCAAATGATGAAGGAAAAGCTTCTGATAAAATTCATCATTTATGAGTTTTCTTAAAAACCCTAGCAAACTGGGAATAGAAGCAAAATTTCTTTACTTTGTACAGGTTATATACTAAAGTCTTCACTAAACGTATACTCAAGAGAGAATCTTGAGATGCCTTCCCTTTAAGACAAGAGCAAGATAAGGATGCCCACTATCACTAGAGCTGTTGATTATTACAGTGAAGGTCCTACCCAACTTAACAACAACAAAAAAAAAAAAGTGAGAGGGATAAAAAGGAAAAGGGAAAATATAAAAATGCTATCATCATTTGCAGATGATCAAAACACTAACACAATAATCAGCAAAACCATTAGAATAAGAGAGCTCAACAAAGTTATAGAATAAAAGAGCAACTTACGTAAATCAATGCATTGTTCTAGGTCAGGAATTGGAAACTAAGACCTTGAGGGCCAAATCCACTCAAAGATCTGTTTTTATAAGCCTACACCAGCTGAGAATAATTTTTACATTTTTAAAACTTGTAGGGCTTCCCCTATGGCACAGTGGTTAAGAATCCGCCTGCCAATGCAGGGGACACGGGTTCGAGCCTCAGTCTGGGAAGATCCCACATGCCGCGGAGCAACTAAGCCCGTGCACTACAACTACTGAGCCTGTGCTCTACAGCCCGCGAGCCACAACTACTGAGCCCGTGTGCCACAATTACTGAAGCCCGCGCGCCTAGAGCCCATGCTCCACAACAAGAGAAGCCACCGCAATGAGACGTCCGCACATCGCAATGAAGAGTAGCCCCCGCTCACGGCAACTAGAGAAAGCCCACACGCAGCAACAAAGACCAAAGGCATCCAAAAAAAAAAAGTTAAATAAAAAAAACTTGTTAAAAAAAACCCAAAGAATACTCAACAAAGACCTTATGTGGCTACAAAGCCAAAAATATTCACTATCTGATCCTTTATAGAAAAAGTGTCCCTATTTCTGGTCCAAACCAAGGGTAATCAACTAGAAAAATCTAACTTTAAAAAATAGAGCACAATTCACAATAGCCACAAAAATTATAAAATATCTAAGAAGTAACTAAATCAAGAATCCATAAATCCTCTGTAGGAAAAAAATTTAAACTCTAATAAAGGATGTACAAAATAATCTGAATTAACAGGAAGATATTAACAGGAAGATAGTCCATGCTCTTGGAAGGACTGCCTGAATTTTCCCCCGAATTAACCTACAAATTCAGCACAATTCCAACTGGACTTTTTTTTTTAATTTTTTAATTTATTTTTTGGCTGTGTTGGGTCTTCGTTGCTGTGCACGGGCTTTCTCTACTTGCGGTGAGCGGGGACTTCTCTTTGTTGTGATGCACAGGCTCCTCACTGCAGTGGCTTCTCTTGTTGCAGAGCACGGGCTCTAGGCACACGGGCTTCAGTAGTTGCGGCACACAGGCTCATTAGTTGTGGCTCACGGGCTCCAGAGTGCAGGCTCAGTAGTTGTGGTGCATGGGTTTAGTTGCTCTGCAGCATGTGGATCTTCCTGGACCAGGGCTCGAACCCATGTCCCCTGCATTGGCAGGCAGATTCTTAACCACTGCACCACCAGGGAAGTCCTCCAATTGGACTTTTTAAAGAATTCAATAAGCTTATTCAAAAATTTATATGGAAGAGGTATCCACAAAAAATAGCTAATTGACTTTATAAAGAATTAAAGAGGGGGACTTACTCTAGCATATATTAAGATATATTTAAATGCCAATATAATAAATGCAGTGTAATGTATACATGAACAAACTGGCCAATAGAACAGAATTAGACCGATGCATATGTGGGGACTTATATGATAAAGGTGGCACCACAAATCATTGGTGGAACATCTGATTGTTAGGTAGATACCCGGGGAAAACTTGCTCACTATGAGAGAAAAACAAAACTCAGTCCCCACCTAACACCACAAACAAAGGTGGATTCACAAGCCTAGGTATGAAAGGTAAAACTATAAAGTCAACAGAAGAAAATATGGGAGAAAGTCTTTGTAACCTAGAGGCAAAGCACTCCTTAAACAAAATTTCAAAAACATGAGCTATCAGGCAATGACCAAAAAATCAACTTAATTACCTCAATATTAGGGATTTCTGCTCAAAGATACCATAGACAAAGTTAAAAGAATGATAAAATGGGAGAAGATATTTGCAATGTTTAAAACCAACAAAGGATAAATATCTGTAAGCATGAGATGATAAAAGGGAAGAATTAGATAATAAAATAAGAGATGGGCCTACTACAAACCATTGGTGAAAATGTGACATGAACTAAGAATTATGATTAACCTCACTCTCTGCATCTGAGGTCCATTGGAAAAAAATATTTCACCAAATCTCAGACACTTTAAGATTGTAAGATGTCCCATCATTTTATGAAAGGAAAGGACAACTAAAGAAAGGAAAATTACCAACTTACATTAGGACACAATGTTTTGTTATCATGTAAAATTTTATTTTATATTTTGCTAAGTGCTTTTAGACTTACTTCGGGCAATTTTTTTTTTCTTTTTTTCTTTTTTTGGCCACATCACACAGCTTGTGGGATCTTAGTTCCCTGACCAGGGATCGAACCTGAGTCCACGGCAGTGAAAGCCCGAGTCTTAACCACTGGACCACCAGAGTATTCCCTATGATTTTTTTTTTTTTAATATTATCCTTGTTGGGACTTCCCTGGTGGTGCAGTGGATAAGACTCCTTGCTTATGCAGGGGGCCTGGGTTCAATCCCTGGTCAGGGAACTAGGTCCCACATGCATGCTGCAACTAAGAGTTCGCATGCCACAGCTAAGGAGCTGGCGAGCCGCAATAAAGGAGACCACATGCTGCAACTAAGGAGCCCACCTGCCACAACTAAGACCCGGTGCAACCAAATAAATAAATAAATAAAATATTTTTAAAAAACAAATATTATCCTTGTCATATATAAAGAGAAAGAAAATATAAGTGAAATAAATTGGTTACTCTTCCAGATTTTTAATTCAGACTCATCACTGCCCATACTTTTGCACACAGTTTCATCCTCAACAAGAATGTTAGTGGTGCAACTTTTCTTATAAAAGGAACCAAATGAAATTGCTGACCTTTGACTGTGACCAAAAAAATGGCAATTTCATACAATGCAACCTAATACATGAGAGCCAGAATTTTCTTCCAAGCTGCTGACACCCATTCTGCAAGTTTTGACACTGGTGCTCTCTTGTTCTCCCCAGAAGAGATCAATGGAAGGGTTTTTTTTCCCCCCAGACAGTAATCAGGGTATTACTTTTTCAGGTGGTTCTTAAGTACCTTCTTGACTGGAATCATCAAGAGATTGCAGCTGTCCACTCATGCCACCAAGAATAATATTCAAGGTCATTCATGCACAGGTAAGGAAAACTCTGTCACAACCACCAGCTGGCCAAGAGCAATTGAAAGATGGCCATGGTTGATGAGTGGGGTTCTAACTTTAGAAGTGTTAGAATGGGGGGGGTGTCTACTTAGAATTGATGAACACAGTAAAATATTAATAATAAAGAAATAATATGATTATATAATAATAACATAAAAATTTTTTGAAGCATTCAGTAGAAGCTTTTTTTTTTTGCCTCACCATGCAGCGTGCGATCTTAGTTCCTCCACCGGGGATCGAACCTACGCCTGTTGCAGTGGCAGTGCAGGGTCTTAACAGCTGGACCGCCAGAGAAGTCCCATCAGTAGAAGTTTTAAGTGTGGTAGAAGCTGTCAGTGTTGCACCCATTGCTCCCTCCCCTCCGCTTTCCAGAACACGCCTCCTGATGTATTCTGTGTTCAGTCTGTGCCTGCTCTCACGGCAGGCCAAAAGTGGTGAGGAGCTCACACTCCTGGGAGCAGCTGTCAGCCAAAAACGTTAGAGGACAAGAAGCTCAGCTTCCTCACCCTTCAAGGGAGTGGCTCTGAGGCTGGTTCTTCATCATCTCCCAGAGCTCCCCGGGGGGCTTGAGGTCCAGTTGCCCCAGCCTGCTCAAACACCCCTGAGAGTGGCTTCCTTCTCTTCTCTGCATCCCATCTCCACCCTCTGACTGATGCTTCCTGAGATCTCCTCCCAAATAAACTACTTGGATTCAAACCCTCGCTTCAGTGCCTGCTTCTAGGTAGATGCAACCTAAGAGAGTGAACAAATCTTATCTAAAAACCTTGTAGCATGTGGCCATCATCGGGCACAAAAAGTTCATGAGCTTCCCTCCCCAGTCCTCACCAGGAGTAGATCTCTCTTCCCTGGGATTTGAACCCGAAAGTCACCTCCTCCTAACTTGTCCCTGCGTTCCTTGCCCAGTCTTCCCTTTGACCTCTCAACTTCTCCCCTCTCTTTCCCATTACCACCACCATCTTCTCATCCCTCCTCATCACAAACTCGACTTTGCTTCTTTTCCCTCCAGTGCCTCCAAAAACTGCACTGTGGGATATGATGAGCAGAAAATTCTCTATATAGAGTCTGACCTTCTGTGGTGGAGAAGAGTTATGTCCACAAGTTTTTTAAAAAGTATTAAATTTTATTAATTAATATTAAATGAACAAGTGATTTTATCCCAAAGACACTCAGGTTAAATGGTCATCATGCAGCAGAGATGTTCAGAACATCTCAGAGTGCGTGCAGTCTGCTAGCAAACAAATCTCCTTCAGTGGTCAATCGGAGTTATCAAAAGGCATGAAGATATGAAGCATGGGCAACAAGTGTATTAAAAGATGCTCAACATCATTAATCATTAAGGAAATGCAAATCAAAACCACAAGAGGTATTGTCTTAGTCATCTCAGGCTAGCATAACAAAATACCACAGACTGGGTGGCTTATTAACAACAAATATTTATTTCACACAATTCTGGATGCTGGAAGTCCAAGATTAGGGTGCCAGCATAGTCAGGTTATAGCGAGGTTTTCACTTTTCTAGGTTGCAGATGTTTGTCTTCTCATCTGATCCGCACATGGCAGAAAGAGCGTAAGCTAGCTCTCTGGCCTCTTATTATGAATGGCACTAATCCCATTCAAGAGGGCTCCATCCTCATGACCTGATTACCTCTTTAAGGCCCCATCTTCAAATAACATCACACTGAGATTAGGGGTTTCAACATACAAATTTGGGGTTGGGGAAGAGGACAAAGACTCAGTCCATAGCAGGTATCACCTCACACCCATTAGGACGGCTACTATCAAAAAAAAAAAAAACAGAAAATAAGTGTTGGCAAGGATGTAGAAAAACTGGAATACTTGTGCACCATTAGTCAGAATGTAAAATGGTGCAGTTGCTATAGAAAACAGTATGATGGTTCCTCAACAAAGTAAAAATAGAACTACAATGTGATCCAGCAATCCCACTTCTGGGTTCCCAAAAGAAATGAAAGTGGGGACTAGAACAAATATTTCGTACATCCATGTTCATAGCAGCATTATTCACAATAACCAAAACATGGAAGCAACACAAATGTTCAACAGTGAATGAATGGATAAACGAAATGTGGTATATACATACAGTGGAACATTTTTCAGCCTTACAAAGAATGGAAATCCTGTCACATGCTACAACATGGATGAACCTTGAGGACATTATGCTAAGTGAAATAAGCAAGTCACAGAGGGACAAATACTGCATGATTCCACTTCTATGAGGTGTCTAAAATAGTCAAACTCACAGAAACAGAGAGTAGAATGGTGGTTACCAGGGGCAGGAGGGGAGAGGGAAATAGGGAGTTACTGTTTCATTGAGAAAGAGCTTCAGTTTTGCAAGATGAAAAGAGTTCTGAAGATTGGCTGCACAATGATATGAATGCACTTAACACTACTGAACAGCGCATTTTAAAATGGTTAAGATGGTAAATTTTATGTTGTGTGTATTTCACCACGATTTAAAATAAAAATAAAAAAGCAGTGGCACTTTTTGAACTGGAAGTGGGGGCAGGGGAGATATGAAAAGTTAAAACATTTCTCACCCTCTATTCTGCAATTCTGCTTTACTATTAATAGACAGAAAGTATATTAAATGAGCCATGAGGTGTTCTCTGTGCAAGTTCTGGGCCAGTGTTTAGGTCTCAGTAGAAGCAGTAATAAAGCTCACAGAGCACAAAGCTCTTCTGAGCTGGGACTGTTTCTTATGCTTGTTTTATGCTGCTGCAGCTCTGATTACTTATACACAATTAGAGGTGAATAAAGGTAACACAGGCTACTTTGCTTTTTTTTTTTTTTCTTTCTAACAGAAGTGGAAAAACTCATAGAAAGAGGAATGATGTCAAACGCATTTGGTTAGAAATCTCTTATTAAAATGAAAGACTAAAGCAAACATCTTTTTTCTTATAATGATCCAGTAACATAAAAGGACACAAAATTAAAAGCACACAATGGCTTATTGGTGCCCCTAAGCCAGGGGTAGTGACGTTTACTGAATTATTAAATGAGCAATTATGATAACCTATGATATTAAAGACTGTTGTGTCGGCAAAGCCTATTGTATTGTTTTCAGGGGCCGCTTCCCGAGGGGGTCAGCCTCACCCCCTCCTCGCCGGCACAAATGGATTTGACTACACACATGAGCCTGTCCACAAGTGCCGTATTTAAACAAGAACAACATGTATTTATCCCCAAAATTGTGTTTAAAAAAATAAAATTAAACAAACCCCCTTGCGTTTCCATCCCACCAGGGAATAGAGTTTTAATGAACCTACGAAGCAACTAGGTGACATCTTTATCAGCCCTCATAAACCTTGATTGAACACATAGCGATAAGGCCTGTTTAAACTGTGCTCCTCCTGATAACAGGCCTGGAGTCTGTGCCGGCCTTAGCAACCAGCCAGGAAAGAGGCCTCCCCAAAACCCAGAGTTGAGCCCGCTAGGCTCAGCGAGCGGCAAAACGCCACAGCTCCGGGTAGCTGGTTTATTTGGGGGTGAGGGTTCGGGGGTGGGTAGGTGGGTGCAGGCCCTTCCCCCTGGTTTTCTTGGAAGAAGACTTTCTCCCGAACCAGCTTTGGCACCTGGGGGTGAGGAAGACACTGGAGGGAAAAGGGTGCTTTAAGCCCTAGTGACCTTTAGCATTTACATCTGCAAACACAGAGAACTCCAAAGGGCCGGTTTTAAAGGATTTGGGAATGGTCAGCTCTGGTTTTCTTTCCACCAGCATCATAAATGCAGGCACGGTACAGACATCTAAAAAGGAGCGGGAGCCATGGGGTTTTGCTAATAAGCTTCAAGTCTAATTCCTACGGCCCTTTCCTTTAATGCCCTGGCACACCCAATCACTACTGGCTTCTTCAATCCCAACCCCTTGCGCTCCAGCCTCCCCAGTCCAGAGCCCACAGCGATCCCCACAGGCTGCGGCAGCCAGCACCTTGGTGGGAGAGGCTATAATTCTGCAAAACAGTGGAGAGCTGGTCTCAGCAGAGCAGGAGGACATTCACCTGTGAGGCACCTGAAGATGTGCTTCCCGTGCAGTAGCGGAAAACGCCTGAAGCTGGGATTCATGGCACGGGTTCTAGTCCCAGCCTTCTCTAACTAGCTGGCCGTCCCTGGGGACAGCTTATAACTTCTCTGGTCTCTCTTTCTTCAATTGAAAGTGGAGACAATTGGACTGAAAGCTCATTCAGATGTCTTTTCAGGTCTAAAATGAAAAGATTCCACTAAAATGCATTTTTCCATATTCCCTCCTAAGCTCCCTCTCGCCCACCTTTTAAAATAACATTTAATTACCACAATGGGTTATCTTATAGGTCAGGGCAAAGTATACAGTAGGTTATTTCCTACATCACTAAGATATCGGTTTTGACAATAGCCTCCAACACATGGATGACAATAAAATTTCCCCTCTTCTCCCCTCGCCCCTCTCTGCACACTGGACAAGCCTCCAATGAGGTTTGACCCCTAAGATGTCTTCCTGCAGGTCAGTAACCTAGAACTTTGGCAGAACAAGTGTGGAAGGAAGTTTTTTAGCTGGGAAATTCCACTGCTCTATGGAAAACACCTGGCCTCTGTGATATTCAGGGACTCGTATCTTCAGATGAGTTTGCAAAAGAACTCAAGCGCTTTCGAACCAGGAGGTAAATAGGAAGCAAGGTCATCCCTAGGGAAACTGGGTTTTAGGATAATAACCTGTCTTTGGAGCTATACCCGGTACATGCTCCATGCCAGCAATTTCCCTTGAACATTTATGTGGAATTTTATATTTGTAAAGTGGTTTTCCATCATTTTGCCGTAAGTCTACATTTCCCCAACAACACTATGGTTAATACTACTTGTGATTTTTTTGTTTTTTACAAAGAAAGGATTTTACGCCCAGAGAGAGAGAAAAGCAAGTGAAGTGACAAAATTAACAAATACTAAGGCAAGGATTCTGGTCTTATGGGTGATAATCTTATACACATCAGTACACTGTGTATATTTTCCAAACCCAAAACTAGCCATGAGCTGTGATGACCATGGATATGCTTTTGAGGGCAAAGGGACAGAATAGCTAAAACCCCAACTGTGTGGGGGCCATCTCATGTAGTCATCAAAACTACAGGAGTTCTTGGAAGCTGGATCCTGGGGTCCACAGAGCAGAGACACAGGGGAAGTCAGCACACTCATGTACTGAAGCATCACAATGTTCGTGCATCAAAAAAGGAGAGAAGTCAACCTTGTGGGAGTACCAGTTAATCAAATACTATTTCCTCCTTGCATCCAGAGGGTTTGCCTCTTTCCACACCATTTCTAGACTTAGGGTGCTGATATAATTTATCATCCAAACAGGGCATTTGAAACGAGGACCCTATTAGTAATTACAGCAGGCATCAATTAGGACTGGCCCAGGCAAACAGGACATCTGGTCACCCTATCAACACACCTAAAGGACGCTGGGACACTCATTTCTAGCCCTTAGAAGTCATGCCCCACACAACTTAACCTAGACTACTTTTCCAGATTTTCCTCTTCTCTATGAAAATTCAATATGTCCAGGACTGGACAATTATAATTTTTATTCATCCCTTCCTCCAGCAAATATTTATTGATCCCCTGCTATGTGGCAGGCACTGTGGTACCTGCCGGTATCCTCAAGGTGCTTGTAATATAGTGATGCATAGACTGGGATTATAATCCTGCCTTCACCTCGAGTACAGCACCAGCTTCTCTGAGCCTCAAGTTTCCTCATCTATCAAATGGAGATACTAAAGTAACTACCATCTAGGATTCTGTGAGGGTTAAATGAGTCAGTATATGTTATGTGCTTGGCACAGAGGAAGTCCTATGTGTTACCGTAATCCACAGAAACCACGTGTTTCTGACGTAACCATTTCATTTATAGTGATTTTTCTCACTGTAGATGTAGCTCAGTCCACAAAACACTCACCTCATTCATTCAACTCACTAAGTGGCCACCAGATGCAGGACACTGAGGAAGACATGAGAAAGCATGAACCATGTAAAAACCTTGGGAATTTTACAGTAAGTGGAGGATGGAAGACATTCATGGTTGGAAATGAAAGAACCATACGAGTATTAAAAAATCAGTGCTTAGTAACTCTGACTACACATCAGAACCATGTGAAAAACTTTAGAAAAAAATCCGGGACCTACCACTTACCAACTAAATGAGACTTTCTAGGAGTAAGGCAAATAACACAGAACATTAATAAAAGAAGTGTTTCACCTGTCAGTGAATGCTATATGAATAGGCTGTGAAGCCTTTGCAACACCCAGTAACAGAGTAGCAGTGAAGATTTTTTGAGCGTTTGTTATGTCCTGAGTGTTGTACCAAGAGCTCCATGACTTGGTTTGGTCCAGGACGGCTTCTTTGGGGATGAACTTGAGGTAGAACCGTGAAGGATGGTGGGATTCAGAAAGAAAAAGAAGCAGGGCTTTCCATGATGCAAAGGAGAGAATTTCAGTGCTGGAGTTTCAGGTAAAGTGTGCACATTTGGATGGGGGACAAATAGAAGAATGAACAAATTTAAATGTAAATCAAATTGCTTTTATTCTATGTGTAGTTTACAAGTCTGTCCTCTGTAGCCTGTAGGTATTATTGAAAGGGACATTCACCCAAAAAAGGGATCATTTTTATCTTAAACTGAAAAATGTGTGGCTTCCTAGGCATAAACAAGCAGGCCGACCTACATTTTCACTTCATGGGGCTTTGTGTAACTGACTATATTCATAAAGCAAGCTGCAGTGAAACTCCATGGAAAATAACACAAGAGTGGATCTGAGTAAATTCCTTCCATTTTGCCTTTCCTATCTCCAGACCTCTGTTGTGTTCCCTACAAAACCAGCAGCAAATTCTCAGGCATCAACCTGGAAGCAACACTTTGGAAACTTCACTTTGATTTTGGATAAACAAGAATAAAAGAAAAACAATCAGAGAGAGAGAGACAGAGACAGAGAGATAATTAGATTTTAAGTTACAAAAATAACATCAAAACATGGTCCCGTGCAATGCAGACTCTCTCTCTCTCACAGAGAGAACCAAACTGGGGTGTTATCTAGAAATGGAAAAACTGTGAAAAAGACAAGATTATGCAGGCAGGAAATATACCCATCATGTCACACCAGAGGATTTTTAAGATAAAAATGCTTCATTGAGCCTTATTCCAGGGAAACCCAAGTCTCTCTCCTCATCCCCCCACACAAGGCTGGATTAGACAGGTAGGCATTTCCTGTTTGGTTAGACAGTGATTTTCCAGGCTCCTTCAATGTGTAAGACCCTCCACAGGGCAAGGGGCGGAGAGGAGGGGACCAGCATATGTCCCTGTGAGACACTCTTTCAGTTGGTGATCTGCATTCCTTCGACCATCCTCTCCCACTGTCTGCATTTTTTCTATCATCGCACTTTGACTAAAGTAACCCACTGGCAGTCCAATCCCTCATTTATTTCCCAAAGTTTGTGCTAATTTGTAGGTCACCCTGAAGCCTCTATTAATAACCAGCACTGGAGTCTCACATCATAGGCGACAACGTCTCTACGGGATCCTCTAGTAACCTTATGAATAAAGCCTCCTCATCCTCACCATTTTACCTGCAGGAAGACCAAGGGTCAAAGAGGTTACATGGATGGCTGAAGACCACTGGTAAATTTGGCACAAAGTTCCCATTCTAAATCTCCCTTCTCTCCACTAAAGTATTTTTTTCTGCTTCTTTGGGGAACGTTTAATTCTCTCGCTCACGTTGGGGCGATCGGGGTAGAGAAAGAAGCTGCGTCTCAGAAAGCTCGTCTTGTTACCATTTGTTGGCTTCCTAGAACATCTCTAACACCAGGACTAACAACTTAAGGCATCTGAAAACTTTATCTCTGCTTTCATGCATCCATTCTCTCCCTTGCTAACGTGGAGGATTGTGTCAGCTCCGCTTGCTAATCTCTAATACTCAAGCTGCCCCGGGGGTGGACCCTGCAGAGGTGATCCCTCGCCTCTCCCTACACAATGATGAATTGTCCCAGAGGTGCGATGGACCAATTTCAGGAGCCAAAAGAACAAAAACCCAGGGAACTCAGTAATCCTGCAACAACAACAAAAAAAGCAAACTCCAAGTATTATCAAGGGTCAGGCCCAAGCATGGAGACACTCCAGACTCTTTCTGTGCGTTGGAATTCCCACTGAGACCTTCAGCCGTCCTCGCTGGGTTTTCAGTCTGTAATGTCTTACAGATTTCAGGGCTGGTCTCTGACAGCTCTGACATATCTGAACTAAAGCTAACCTCAGCTAGTTACTTGAAAGCCTGATAAGTTATACTGTACCTGTCAAAGCCTCTCTCCACCAAGATTCTCTCTCCTTCTCCAACGGAGCAACCAAAAAAAAAAAAGAAGAAGAAGAAGAAGAAAGCGTATCCTCTTCATTTGACTGGCATAACCTCCTCTGCATATTATTATTGCTGTTCTATTATTCCAAACCCTAATTCATAAAAGAAAATATAGACCACTTAGTTGAGGGGAAAACATATCAACTCAATTTCTTTTAACTTTATAAGCGTTGTTGGCAGCTCTTGGAACATAAATTCCAGATTTGAGCTGGGTAGGAGAGAGAGGAAGCAAAGTCCACATTGTCAAGAAATGAGACATATCAATTGGCCCCTCCAAAAATTCAACAGGTTCTCTCTAATATTCCCCACAGTGGAAGTCGTTCCTCTGTACCCACGAGAGGTAACTGCAAATGCTCGCCCAAGTCCCTAACACCACAATTTTGGTTGTGACCTTGGGGCCCCTGAGTCAGTCTCCAGTGAGGAACCCAGAGGAAATCACAGGGAATCTTTCTGAGAAGGCCCTGGAAGAAAGGAAGGACCCACTTCTCCACGACTCTGTCCCCAGTCTTGACTAGTGAAGAGGTTTTACTTTAGATTATGGAACATTTAGGAAATTAAAGATTTACCCAGATCCCTTCAGGGTTTACAGCAGTAAAGACTGGACTTCCCTGGTGGCGCAGTGGTTAAGAATCTGCCTGCCAATGCAGGGGACACAGGTTCGAGCCCTGGTCCAGGAAGATCCCACGTGCGGCGGAGCAACTAAGCCCGTGCGCCACAACTACTGAGCCTGCGCTCTAGAGCCCACGAGCCACAACTACTGAAGCCCGCATGCCACAACTACTGAGCCTGCGCTCTAGAGCCCACGAGCCACAACTACTGAAGCCCGCATGCCTAGAGACCATGCTCCACAACAAAGAGTAGCCCCCGTTCGCCACAACCGTAGAAAGCCCACGCGCAGCAATGAAGACCCAACACGGTCAAAATAACAAACAACAACAAAACAAAAAACAACAGTAAAGACTTTTGGAAAAGCAATACATTATGAAGAACCTGAAATCGTAAACAATTTCTATCCTTTGCTAACTCTTTGCTGTTATAAGACCTTGCAAAGATACTTTTCATCTTTCTGTCAGAATACCTATAAAAAAGAGCAAAGGCTGCAGCTTCCACTCAAGAGTACTGAAACAGGAAGTAATTTTAAAGCATAGTCATAATTTAAGGATTGCATAAATATCAGATCACAAAGGATACTGCAAATGATTTATTTCTCAGCAAATAAAATGACCCCGGTTAGACAAATACAACTTCAAAAGGAAACTTGTAAAGAGGGCTTTCAGGTTAGGTCAGCACAAATACATTGATGTGCCAGAGACATGGGGCTGCAGGACACATCTCTGCCCTCTAGAAGCTTCAACTCAAGATACCTCACTTTTGGGGAATTCCCTAGCGGTCCAGTGGTTAGGACCCCACACTTCTACTGCAGGGCGAATGGGTTTAATCCCTGGTCAGGGAGCTAAGTTTCCGCAAGCCATGGGGCCAAAAAAAAAAAAAGATACCTCACTTCCATAATGGTATTTTTTTTTTAGCATCTTTATTGGAGGATAACTGCTTTACAACGGTGTGTTAGTTTCTGCTGTATAACAAAGTGAATCAGCCATACATCTACATACATCCCCATATCTCCTCCCTCCTGCATCTCCCTCCCACCCTCCCTATCTCATCCCTCTAGGTGGTCACAAAGCATAATGGTACTTTACGTGTATGAATATATTCTCATTTTAAAACTTTAAACAAAGAAGTTTTTTTTAAAACACCCCGCTCCCATACCTATTTTTCTACCGGTCTCTCCTGTCTTCCCAAATGTAATTCCTCTTAGCTGTTTGCTATGTGTCCTGATGGGCCGTGTTCAGGGCATTTGCGTGCATATCTGCATATACTATCAGACTTTTTTTTTAAATTAATTTATTTATTTTATTTATTTATTTTGGCTGTGTTGGGTCTTCGTTGCTGTGCGCGGGCTTTCTCTAATTGCGGCAAGAGGGGGCTACTCTTCATTGCAGTGCGCGGGCTTCTCATTGCAGTGGCTTCTCTTGCTGCAGAGCACGGGCTCTAGGCGCATGGGCTTCAGTAGTTGCAGCATGTGGGCTCAGTAGTTGTGGCTCACGGGCTCTAGAGCACAGGCTCAGTAGTTGTGGCCCACGAGCTTAGTTGCTCTGCGGCATGTGGGATCTTCCCGGACCAGGGATCGAACCCGTGTTCCCTGCACTGGCAGGCGGATTCTCAACTACTGCACCACCAGGGAAGCCCCCAGACTTTTAAATATACAATTTCTTACTCAAGGATTAAGGTGTTTGACCTGAGGCACTTAAAATATTAATGTGAATCTCCAGATTAAAATTTAATCTCTGCAGATAGTTTGTGCCATTTACACAGCAGAAGCTAACTAATTACAAAAAAAATCAGTTCTGTAGTTAACTCTCAATTATCTGGGGACTCGTTTTCCAGTCTAGAACTCCTGAGCCCTCTCTGCTTTTCCAACTCTACTTGGGTCCCGTGTTTTGGCTATTTTACCTCTCATCTGTGCCTCACCCAGAAAGTCAACTGGTTAGATTGAAAAGACTCCGAGTATAATCGTTGTTACTTGTTACCCTTTTCATCAGTGCATTCAAAAACAGAGAATTTGGAAATTATTTTTTTCTCTGATTGCCTAAAATAAGGTTTGAGTTTATCTGCAAATTCTACCTACTCACACCCCACAGCACCCTTCCTCTGCTGCCTGCAACCACAGACAATCAAGGTTTGGCTTTGGTTGAGGTTTATAGGGGAACATAGCTAGATTTCCCTCTCTACCCTGGTCTGCTAGTGTCCAGCTGGCTGATGTTCAGGGCAAGGTGCCAGGCCTATATTTTGGGGAAGGATCATCCAGAGAGATAGGGGCGGATGTGATTTGGCGGCTATGTGAGATCTGGCATGTGATTTTACGTGCTGTGGTGTTGTGTTTCTGAAATTCAGTACATGCACTTAGAAGGCTGTTCATCATCATCACAGAATATCCAGGCAGCATCCACTTGGCACTAGAGGCATTCAGAATGTCTTTTTAAAATAACATTTTAGTGAGAGGCCCGGGAAACGCACAATGGCGTGGCACCGCATGGTACCAACCCCATTATGCTGATGTTGGCATTTCATGGGAAATTAGGATATTTTCCTGTTTCTGACGATCAGCAAGAATTCTGGAAAGACACAGGCTACATTTTATAATTGTTTTCATTTATTCAGTGAAAACAATGGCGAGCACATATTTTGAAATAAAACCATATTTCTTGAGTTAATAAAAATGAAGAAAACAAGAAATTAATATTAGAACTTTGTCTTCACTCTGCTTTTCTTGCTTTCTTATACAATTCACAAATAAGGAAGAAGAAAGTTTTTTAACCACTCTTCTGAACAAAGCTGTCTTGCTGTCGCTTACAAGTCTTTCCAGGAATACTTTCCACTCCAAGTTGGGATTTCAGATTTGCGGTGATAGATTCTGGCAGCAGGTTTGGGGAAGACATATCTCTACCGTACGGTGAAACCCCAGCACTGCATTTAGGCGAGTATGCTATTATTTTGCTGTCATCAGAACAGATGCCCATGTATCACTCGAGAGAATAATGGGGTCCCAAATATTTTTTAAAGGATCCAAGTAAAACACCTGGGGTCAGTTTTGCAGGAAGAAGTCAGCAAACACAGAGCAAGTGTGGTCCCTTCTCCCTTAAAATCATCATGTACCTGGCAAAGTTCAAGATGTAGTGATGAAGTGTACGGTTCACCTTCTGAGTTTCTACAAGTTTGGTTAAGGAAAGCAATGCCGTCCCATGGGGAGACTGCTCTCCTGAGGACTGAATTTCCTCCTGTGGCAAAAGAAGGGGGCAGGCCGATGACCTTGAAGCCCCCTTGGAGCAAGAATTCACAGCCTGCCAGCAGGGTTTTCCCTACTTGGCCTTTTTCCCAGCAATAAAGTTATTAGAAAATTAGGAGGGGAGAAGGGCAAGTAAAATGACAGGTCAGCGTATTTTTGAGGGGTTCATTTACTTTACCCAATGTCTTGCCCTTATGCAGAGCCCAGCTGAGTTCAGAGGAGCTGCCTTGGGGAAACAGACCCAAGTTTGACATCACAATGTCATGTTAAAAAAAAAAAAAAATGCCAAGTCACTCCAGGTGTAGGTTTGTAGCATTTTAACCCACTGGTAACTCTATCTTCCTTCTTCCTTATCAATACCTAAGTTACTAAGAAAACAATTTATTAGACTAAAAATCATAAATAATAATAGGTATCTCTCACACTGCTGTGCAAATTAAATGAGATAATAATGAATGGTAAACCCTTAACACAGTGATTAGTAGTAGTAAACAATCCATAATTGTTAGTTAGCTATTGTTGCATTGGTGACAACTCACTTTTGACAATCCCCTTTAATTTATGAAGCAATTTCATATTATTGCACTTAATCCAATCTTTCAGCACATATTTAATGAGTGCCCACCACAATGTGACAGACTCTGCTCTGAGACTAGAATAGTGACCAAGATTGGCAGAGGCCATACACTCCCAGAATGCATGTTCCGAATGGGGGAGAAAAACAGTAAACAAGAAAATATGGTACGGTGAGGGGATCAGGGTAGGTAAGGATGAGAATTTGTTATTATATGTGGATTCGTCGGGAAAGGCCTCTCTAGTAAGGAGACATTTGAGCAGATGCCTGAAGGAAGTGAGGGGTGGGCCCTGTGGACGTGCACGGGGAGGGCATTCCAGGTGGAGGGAACAGCAAATGCAAAGGCCCTGGGGTAGAAAGGCGCTTGGCATGTTCAAGAAAGACAAAGGAGGCCCATGTGCTGCAGCCAGGCGAGGGGGTGGGGGTAGTGAGAGGCTGGGGAGGGAGAATGCTGTGGGGCTGGACCATGGAAGGATTCTGTTTTTTACCATGAGTGAGATGCAAAGCCTTTGGAGGGTCCTAAGCACAGGAGACACTTGATCTGATTTACACATTAAAGAGGTCACTCTGGCTGTATGAGAGGAATAGACTGAAGTGGGGCAGGAGCAGAGCCAGACAACGAAGGACGCCATCCTCAGAATCCAGACAAGAAAGGGTGGCTTGGTCCAGGTTAGCAGTGGAGGCAGGGAGAAGAGGTCAGATTCTAGATCAACCTTCAAGGCAGAGCTGACAGGATTTGCTGATGAGTTGGGGTTAAGGAAAGAGAAAAAGAGAAACCAAGGGTGATGGAGGCCGCACTTTGGGGTCTGACAGTGGGAAGGTAGAGTTGCCATTTACTGAGATGGGAAGACATTTACTCAAAACTCCTCTGTCAGGCCGATATCACGAATGTGTCCATTTCACAGATGAGGACGCTGAGACACAGAGAGTTTAAACCTGACTAGCTCCAGATAAAGGGATCCTCACTGCCTTAAGACATAGATAAGGACTCAGCAAATGGCAGGGCCTCAGAAGATCAGACCTTAAATTAAATGAGCGAAGTAAAAGTTTTTAAAATTAAGTTTCTTAAAAAGCAGGCAATGCTATTCAATTTCTGAAGGTTACTCACTGCTGTTAGTTGCTCACCGCCTTCTGGGAGGAAAGGTGACTTCCCGAAAGTTGGCACTTCCTGGTCTCCTGGCAGGGCCACTCTTCCATTGTGGGAAAGGAATCGATGGAGCTTCTCCCTAAAAACACCAGACCCATTCCTGGACTCCTGTACCAGCCAGGCTGCCAAAGCCCTGGCGCTGGGATCAAGGAGAAAGCTCAGCAACTCGGGGGCTCTGGTGGGGTGGATGTGGGGATGCAGGAGTCTGTCTGCAGGAGGAAACCCCCAGGCCCATGATCTGGGAGACAGAAAAGAGAAGCTGTACAGAGAACAAACTCATCCACTCAGCCTACAGTCGTGCGGAATCCGCACAGCCCCCAGTGCCATGAATTATGTTCAAGCTCCCCCCGCCACCCCGTCTCCACGGGAGGAAAGCAGGGCCGCGGGCACCTCCACGCCGCCTCCCAGGACAGACCCGGGACGAGGGAGGGTCGGACGTGCCCAGACGCAGCATGACCGCTGCATGAGGGGACACTGAATTTGATCCAGCTTCAAGTGCCCCCTGCCCAAACTCCCCAGCTCACAAAGAAAGAAATCTGGAGTGAGGGGGCGTCAGTAACTAGGTTCGGACTGCCATTTTGCCCCAAATCAAACCTCTAACCAGTTTACTGGAGAACAGTTGCTTCAGATCTGAGCTGCGGAGTATATAAGTGCCCATTAGCAAGGATGGGGGAATCCCGTTAGAATTTCTGCAGGAGATAACTCCACCTTCTCCACCCAGTGAGGGAGTCTCTAGTCTCCTTGGAGGAAGCTGCCAAGAGGTTTGGTCCTCAGAGAGGAGACAGAACTGCATCAATCAAATGAGTATGTATTCAGTGCTGACATGCCCACAACTGTGATATGCCAGCGAGAAATCCTGTTTCCTGTCACCAATTTGTTTATAATCTGGCTCAAAAGAGATGGACTCACATAAAATGCTTTGTAAGCAGTGCACTAAGGTTTACCCGAAGGCTAGCCCAGAATGGGTCCTTAACAAATAGCTGCTGCGGGAATTGCTTATTAAAACTTGTAGGAGTTCAGATAGAGGAGAGATCCGAGGGCCTTGGAGTTCCTAGGAAGCTCTGGAGCCCAGGGTCAGGATGTGGGAGGTGCGCTGGATCGAGGTTTCAGGCCAAGGGAGAAGTGTGAGCAAAGCTTTTACACCACGAGTCCTGGGGAAAGTAGACAATGCAAGATGGCTGCATATCTTGGGTCTCCGCTGCACACTCACTTCTGTCGTGCTGTGGGCGTCTCCTGATCTTTCTTACTGATACAATGACCCACAGTCTCCCCCAAATTATATTTTATTCAAAGCAGAGACTGCAATATTAGGGGGTATCGGAAAATCCTGTGACCTGCCTGCCTACCACTGGAGAGGTCCTGTCACTGATGCAGAAGCTGTCCTTGTCAGCAGCGGGCTGTGGTCACTCTTCACCATCTGCTGGCACATTCCCTTCCAGCTGTGGTAAGGCTGGGCGTGAGTTAGCTCCACAAGGACGTCTACAGGGGCATTTAAATCCCCTAATCCTGAAGAAGCTTGAGCTGCAGGCCCCACCAGACAGGCCCTTCCAAGCCCTGGGAAGGGTCTGGGAGTGTGTTCATACGGTCACGTTGTTTGTAAAAGAGGCAAAAGTAATATATTTTAAGTGCAATCAGTTAATACCACTTAGTATTTCCACTCCCACTTTTCTTTCGCTTCTCTGTGTCAGGTGGCGATGGGGTAGCCCCGCATTTTTGAGATGAGGCAGATGAGGATACATTAAGGATGTACTTAGTTTAGTTGGATACATCCTGGTGGCTTGCAGTTACTTCTCTGTATATTTAAGTTATTGCTGAGCCATCCTGGTATGGACATGGCTTCTAGGACCACTCCCATCACTCTCCCCGCTTGGTGGTGTGATGGGAAAAGACAGGACCAAAAGGAGTATCTCAGTATGCTTGTGTCCTATGGCACCTGGTACCTGAAATACATGGGTTGTGGAGGAGAAAAGAGGTTTGAAATGAACGCAGCCAGAAGCTGGCCTGTGAAAAATCCTTCCAATCATCAGACATGTAAATGGCAAACCAAAGATTTGGTTCTCATTGACACCTAGTCAAAATGGTCTGCTCTCCTGTCAAGATACTGAGGGGGTGAAGGTCAGAGGTCCCTTCAATAACAGAATGATCCTCCTGGCCCAGTGCTAAGCCATGGAGTGGTTAATGGCAGTAACGGGTCTTCAATTCACCAAGAGGATTTTACTGACCCCTTGTGGGAGAGAGAAGTTGGTGCACCAACGAAGGGGTACTTATTTTTCTACCATCCTTCAGGGAAAAATTCAAGGAGCAGAAAGGTGAGTTATGTTATTAACTGCCGGGATCCTTCCCATTCAACTTGAAACTCTCATTTACAATTATTTCTCACATCAGCTTTTTTCCTGACACACTTCAGAGCTCTCATCAAAGGCAGGAGGTGTATGATGTCAGGTTGTGATGCCTTTGGTTGTTTAAAAAAAAAAGAAAAAGGAAGGAAGGAAGGGAGGGAAGGAAGATACGAAAAAAAACCAATTTGGGATCCTAGCACAATTACTGACTAAATGAAAGACTGTGAACAATTTGTTTAATCTATCTGAGTCTCACCATCCTCACAGGTAAAATGAAACTCATTGTTAGTGATGTGCATGTTAGGTGCTTAGTGTTTATGTTGCTATCATTAAACATAAGGATGTCATTTTACTCATCATCATGATGCTCATTGGACAGTTACTTCACACTCCTGTATAGAACATCTTTTTTAAAATTAATTAATTAATTAATTTATATATTTATTTTTGGCTGAGTTGGGTTTTCGTTGCTGCGTGCGGGCTTTCTCTAGTTGCAGCGAGCAGGGGCTACTCTTCATTGCGGTGCGCGGGCTTCTCATTGCGGTGGCTTCTCGTGTTGCGGAGCACAGGCTCTAGGCACGCAAGCTTCAGTAGTTGTGGCACGTGGGCTTCAGTAGTTGTGGCTCGTGGGCTCTAGAGCGCAGGCTCAGTAGTTGTGGGGCACGGGCTTAGTTGCTCCACAGCACGTGAGATCTTCCTGGACCAGGGATTGAACCGTGTCCCCTGCACTGGCAGGCGGATTCTTAACCACCGTGCCACCAGGGAAGTCCCCTAGAACATCTTTTAAAAAGAGAAAAAATCTAGAAGTTTCTCCTCAATGATCAATTTCCTCATTTGGGACCAGGTCTGCCAGAGCCTCTGACAATGCACACAGAAAACATTTCTTGTCCAGGAAGCTTGGTTTCCCTTGTGCGAGCAGAATTCCAGAGGAAGGGACACAGAGAAACCACCCCCCCTCCCCAGCGGGGCCAGCAGGACCGTTCTGGGCTCTGGTGTGTGTCTTTGTTTATCTTCCCATAGGAAATGCCTAAGGTCCCACTCAGAAGTAAATACTCTTTGCTGAGACCGGAAGGAGACAATTCTTATTTTCCCAACCTGCAGTTTGAGGTTCCTTATGTTTTGTACTAAGAAGCCCTCAGCGTTCCCAGGAGGTAATGAGATGGGGAGGAGGGGGTGCAGGACCTAAGCAGGTGTGCTCTTCCCCCACAGAAGGTACGAAGGGCTGAACAATGTCTCCTCACTCTTTCCCTTTCTTCCCAGAGCAGGGGAGAGAGGACCGGAGGATAACAGACACTGGATTAAACTGGAGAGACTGGGTTAGAGGAAACCAACCTGCCTGGCTTAGAATAACTTGGCCAGAGCCCTGGAATGACGCCCACAACTTTCCAGGCCACCCTGACCTCCCACTCACCAAGCCAGGTCAGCCCAGAAGATGACTTTCTAGGCCACTCTCCCAAGGTCCCTCAGCTCTGGAATGATAACTTCTCCTGCTTTTCCTTTCTTTGTCTCCCTCTACAGAACAACTTTTTAAAAAGTTATTCTAGGGACTTCCCTGGTGGCGCAGTGGTTAAGAATCCGCCTCCTGATGCAGGGGACACGGGTTCGAGCCCTGGTCAGGAGATATCCCACATGCCGCAGAGCAGCTAAGCCCTTGGGCCACAGCTACTGAGCCTGCGCTCTAGATCCTGCGAGCCACAACTACTGAAGCCCGCGCGCCCTAGAGCCCATGCTCCGCAACAAGAGAAGCCCGTGCACCGCAATGAAGAGTAGCCCCCGCTCGTCGCAACTAGAGAAAGCCCGCGTGCAGCAATGAAGACCCAATGCAGCAAAAATAAACAAATAAATTTATTTAAAAAGATAAAATAAAAATTAATAAAATGAAAAGTTATTCTATATAGTAAGGTATTAAAAGTCATTGTTATTAAAATGTGAGAGGTTAGGTAGAGACCACACTCATAGTATGCATATTTGTGTTTTAAAAACGAAGGGGGTACCAATATATACGTGTGTGTATTTTCTAGTATTAAAATAAAAACAGTGGAGGATAAATAAACCATAATATTATTTATAGGGGAATGGAGGATGGGACAGGGATGGAAGCTAGATTTCTTTGAATATATCTTGCTTTGTGGAACTGACTTTGGAAAAATGTACATATTTTACATAATTTAAAATGAAATTAAATAAGTTAATGAATAAGGCAATTCCTAATACCCAAAAGTGAAAGTAAACTTGTGTACCCAGTTGGTTTCATAACTACACAGAGAAAGCTACTACAAGGTCTTCAACGTTTAAAAACGTTGAAAACGTACTTTAACGTTAAAAAAGAACTGCAAAAATTTTTTTAGCTGTTTTCAGAAGTCATATTGTTGGTGATAACACTGTGATTGTGCAATAAAGCAAATACACTTATTAAATGGTTGAAGCAAGATGTAGATATAAAATCGATAAGGCTAAATAAACAGCCAGTGGTCCTGAATTTGAATTAGATGGTTGGTTTTTTTTTTTTTTTTGGTCCCCCGCACAGCTTGTGGGATCTTAGTTCCCCGACCAGGGATCAAACCTGGGCCACAGCTGTTAAAGCATGAAAGCACTGAGTCCTAACCAATGCCAGGGAATTCCCTCATCATGAATGTCTTTTTTAATCATAAATTGGGATTTTGTCACATGCTTTTTATCAATCTATTGATATGGTCATATGATTTTTTCTTCTTTAGCAATATTGATGTGATGGATTATGTTAATTACTTCTCAAATGTTGTATCAGGCTTGCATAACTGGAATGAATCCTACTTGGTCATGGTGTATAGTTTTTATACATTGTTGGGTCCTACTTGCTAATGTTCTGTTGAAGATTTTTACATCTATGTTCACGAGAGATATTAGCTTATGGTTTTTCTTTCTTGTAATGCCTTTTTCTGGTTTTTGTATTAGAGTAACGTGGGCTGCTTCTATCTTCTGAAACAGATTGTAGAGAATTGGTATAATTTCTCCCTTGAACATTTTAATTCACCAATGAATCCATCTGGGCCTACTACTTTCTGTTTTGAAAGGTTATTAGTTATTGATTTGATTTCTTTAATTTATATGAAACTATTCATACTATCTATTTCTCCTTGTTTTGTAGTTTTGGTAGACTGTGAGTTTTGGTAGACTGCTTTTCAAGGAATCGGTCCATTTCATCTAAGTTATCAAGTTTGTGGGCATAGTGTTGTTAATTATCCTTTTAATGTCCATGGGATCTTTAATGATGGCAGCTATTTCATTTCTGATATCAGTCATTTGTGTCTTCTCTTTGTCTTAGATAACCTGGCTAGAGTTTTATCAATTTTATTGATCTTTTCAAAGAAGCAGCTTTGGTTTCCTTGATTTTCTGTATTGATTTTCTGTTTTCAGTATCACTGATTTCTGCTCTAATTAATTTTGTTCATTTTCTCCTGGTTAATTTGGATTTAATTTTTTCTTCTTTTTCTAGTTTCCTAAGATGGAAGCTTAATCATTTTAGATCTTCTTTTCTAATGTATACATTCAATGCTATAAAAAATTTCCCTGAGAGAGCTGCTTTCACTGCATCCCACAAATTTTGATAAGTTGTGTTTTTATTTTCATTTGGTTCAAAATATCTTTCAATTTCTCTTGAGACTTCTTTAAGCCATGTTATTTGGAAGTGTGTTGTTTAATCTCCAAGAACTGTGGGATTTTCCAGCTATCATTGATTTCTTAATTCTATGGTGGTCTGTGAGAATACTGTGTATGATTTCTCTTCTTTTGTATTTGTTTCACTTATTCCTTCTCTCTGAAAATCTTCCTTTAACACTTCTCGCAAGGCCAATCTACTGGCAACAAATTTCCTCCATTTTTATTTCTCTGAAAAAGTCTGTTTCTCCTTCACTTTGAATGATAATTTCACTGGATACAGAATTCTGGGTTGATGGGTTTTTTTCTTTCAACACTTTAAATATTCTGTTCCACTTGAGTGGTGTCTAAAGAGAAGTCTAATGTAATATATTCGCTCCTTTATAGGTAAGGTTTCCCCTTCCTACTCCAGGCTGCTTTCAAGATTTTCTCTCCATCTTTGATTTCCTGCAGTTTGGATATTATATGGCTGTATGTCTATTTCTGGTATTTATCCCACTTGGTGAGTTTCCTGCATCTGTGATTTGGTGACCATCATTAATTTGGGGGAATTCTCAGTCATCATTGCTTCAAATATTTCTTCTGTTCCTTTCTCTCTTCTCCTGGAATTCTCATTAAACATGTTATACCTTTTGAAATTTTCCCACAGTTCTTGGATAGTCTGTTCCATTTTTTCATTCTCTTTTGCTCTCTGCATTTCAGTTTTGGAAGTTTCTATTGACCTCTCTTTAAGTTCATTATTCTTTCCTCAGCCATGTCCAAGCTACTGATAAGCCCATTAAAGGCATTCTTCATTTCTGTCACAGTGGTTTTTTTTTTTTTTTGTCATTGTTGGTGTTTTTGTTTTGTTTTTATCTCTAGCATTTATTTTTATTAATTTTTTTAAGCATTTACTTTTGATCCTTTAGAGTTTGCATCTCCCTGCTTACTTATCTTTTTGGATGCTATTTACTTTTTCCATTAGAGCCCTTGTCTAGGAGTTAGGTTGTGTTTACTGTTTGCTGTGGCTGTACCAGAGGCTAAAATTTCTGGTGTCCTTGCTTTTGTCTCCATTATTGTCTTTGGGTTTCCCTAGAGACTTATTAAATAAGGTCTGAAATGGGCTGTTCTTTCAGTTGTAGTCCTGTTATTATACAGGAGCCCTCTTGATGCATGGGGGGTAGAATGCATTTGACAGTCCTATGATTAGGTCTCAATCTCTCAGTGAGCCTCTGCCCCTGAGCTGTCATCTCCACAAGTGCTTCTCAGTATTTTTTTTTTTTTTTTCCCTTTAGGTGAGCCAGGAAGGTTACAGTGGGCTGGAGTTGGTTATCTGCCTTCCCCCAAGCAGAAGCCTAGAGTGGACTGGAGTTGGGTATTTTGTCAGTTAGGCTCTGGCAAATAGTTTCACTTAAGGGCAGGCCTTGTTAAGGCTAACAGAATGTTCTGGATGTATGGTTACTTCCTCCCTCCCCCTACCAGAAGCACAAGAGGCTTTTTCTCTGATCCTCATTGTGAAAATCTGATAGGCCTCCTGGCGGTAAAATTCACAAAAGTATGGGGACCATCCTGGAATTTTAATTCTTAAGTTTGTCCACACTGAGCCTCCAGCAATTCAACAATTAGAGTTTAGGGTTTCCTATCCTGACACCGAGTCCAGCAGTGGTTTTGGCACCTGGCCATCTGCTTCAGGAAGCTGTGATTCTCTGCATCAGCTGCCTGTCTACCATTTTTGAAGCAGGGGCTTGTCCTGTGACCTCAATTCTCTGGTGGATCAAAGAAGAGGTTAATTTTCTGTTCATTTCAGTTTTTTTTTCTTGTTGTGAAGACAGGGGTGTCAACTTGAGAGCTCCTTACATGCCAGACTGGAAACCGCAAGTCCAAACTTGTTTGTTAAAGGAAAGTAACTATTGAGGTAATATGTAGGCAAGATTGAAGTGGGAAGGGGCTGTCATAGTGAGACCAGGTAGAACGCTTCTGAAATTATCCACGAAGAGTTGATGAGTCCTTGACAAAAGCAGTGGATCCAACAAATAATTAGATGTGATAAAAGTAGTCAAATATGACTGAAGTTTTTAGTCTAAGAAACTGGATAATAAAGATAATACTATTAATTAACACAAGTGTATTGCACATAGTCAATTTAAGGTTGGGACATATTAGGTTTGAGGTGCCTGGATATCTATTAAAATATGCCCCAAGTTAAGCTGAAAATAAGAATTTTAGGATATAGAATCAGGAATCTTCCAAACATATAGATAGTAACTGAGCCACAGTAATGAGATCATTGATACAGAATACAAAGATGAATAAGGAGCAGCATGTAACATATCAGCATATTCATAAACTAGGGTTATCATTAACGCTTTCCTCTAGAAAACATTCAGAATTTTGAGCAAATTATTTGAGATTCATCCCATATTCATACGGGAACTGCCTGTATACCAATTCTGTTAATCGTGGCGGATTTAAGTTAACCTTTCAATGAGATCTTATCAGTTCTCTAAATCTACTGTTGAGAACATTTTTCTCCACATGTAGTAAATACAGGCCCAAATTCCCATCTATACCTTGGTGGGCAGAATAATATCCCATCCCCCAAAAGATGACCTTGGAACCTATGAAGATGTTATGTTACATGGTAAAATGAAATCAAGGTTGCAGGTGGGTTAAGGTTGCTCATCAACTAAAATTAAAATAGAGATTATACTAGATTATCCAGATGGACCCAATGCTGTAACAAGGATCCTAAAAAGTGGAAAATTTCAAGAGGCAGAAGAGGCATTGTCAGGGTGAGGCAATGTGAGACTCAACTGGCCATTGCTGGCATTGAAGACGAAAGGGGACCAAGGAAAATGGGCCACCTCCAGAAACCAGAAAGAGCAAGGAAATGGATGTTCCCCAAGAGAATCCAGAAAGCCCTGACAGCAACTTGATTTTAGCCCAGGGAGACTCGCGTCAGACTTCTGACCTCCAAAGTCCTTACTGTGTTAAGCCACCACCTTCACGGTAATTGACACAGCAGCAATAGGAAACTAACACAATACTCCTGTACTATTGCATACATATTAAGGGCATATAATCTTTGTGAACTTCAGTCTTTCTTCAGTATAGGTTGGCCATGGTCAGTAGCCAAAGGCATTCTGATTAGATTGTTTCTCTATTTTTGTATTAAATCGGGGTTAACTTCACCTATAAAAGCTTTTCCCAAACTGTATGTCAATGTTCCACTCAAGATATAAATTGGTGTTCTGAGGAAGTAAAGAAAAGAGAAAGGAAGTGACATCAATAGTCTTAAATATATGAGAAATAATATTTATATATTGATTGAAAATCTGCCTTTCAGAAAGTTGCCATATCTAAGAATGCGAGGACCTGGTATGAAGGGGTATTTTAAGCATGAACGTATGACATCTGATTAGAGCATCAGTGCAAAGGCAGCAATGCCCAGCGGTCGCAGTGATGCGTCATCAACTCAGGGATTGACGGTCACTGTTCCAGGCCTTGTCTTTTCGTATCATGTTTATCATCATTTTGTCCTTAAAATAAAAATAAATTTATCAATTAGTTTTGTTATAAAGAGAAAAACTATTAGCCAAATGATCATTCTTTAGCAACTAATTTATCTGAGAGATCATTTTTGGTGTTCTACTTTAATCCGTGCACTCATTCTGTCCTATAAACCCCTATCACTGCTCTGCAATGCACCATTTAAAAGTTTTTATTATTAGTAAGTCTGGGAAATGCTACACTATAAGACTAACAATTTTAACTTCTGTGAAGGATGAATAACTATCAATGATAAAAAAATAGAAAGCAGATTTTCTAAAATGGCTTTATTTTAAAAACCTATACAGTTTTGATTTAATAAAAAATATTGCCATGAAATATCTAATTATACAGCAACAGAAATAAACCCCCAAATACAGTTAATTAGAGGTTATCCAAAAATAAATTCACAATTTTAAAGTTGGAATACACATGCTTTTTTTCAAATAAACAATTTTAAAACTGTTTCAGATGGTTTTCCTCTTAAAACATCCAGGCTACACATACTTAATCTTTTGAACTAAAACCAGACAACCTCTCAGTAACTTCACAAATTAAGTGTTTCTATTAACCTGAAAAAGAAAATAACCTCCAAACCCTTCAATTACTGATTTAGTCACAAAATGCTAAAAAAGCCAAGTAACTCATTGTTTTAAAATGTGTACCTCTTGAAAATGAAATCTACATCTGAGTTGTGAAGCATAATAAACTTTTTATAGAAGTTGAGCCTTCATGACTAGTCAATTTATTTTCTATCAAGTGTACCCTATTCAGATTACTTTCACAATATCTCTTAATCCTGAAAGAATGTGAGGTGTTAAAATAGGAAAACCTTCTTTGGCCCTATAGATAGAGAGGTACCTTAAATGTAAACAATTGCAATGAGAGCCTTCTAGATGTGGGCACCTATGTCTTGTATAGAGTTGGAGATGTATTTCCTTGTTTCTCAAAGACACGATAATCTCCTTCCCAATAATAAAAGATTTGATGTACTGCGATTTGTTTTCAAATGCCATAACAATCAAAATTCATGTATACATCTATAAAGAATAGTTTCAAAAGATCAGAGAAAAGCATTATATAATGATATTATATCATAGAGGCTTTATTAATGGTAAATGTTTGCATTCATTTTTAAAAGCTTAGCTCTTGCTAAGCATTTTTAAGCAAAAGCTAATAAATGAGAATCATTTGCCATACAAAAACTATATTCACAAACAAGACTTTAATCAAGTGAAAGCTAAAAAACACTGGAAAAAATACAAAACACTGCTGAGTCGATTAAACCGCCTTCTATCGCTAAATATATTTAGAATGACACAAGCATATTGAACAGAAAACCAGTTTTGTGGACTCAGTCTAAGTAAGACCAGCGTTAAGAGTGTCATGCAATTCACGATTTTCTTTAAAAAAAAATTTTTTTTAAACCAAATCACTTGAACAAAAGGCCTTCTTTTCATCTGAGGGGAAGACAATCTGTTTTCCAAACAGATTCTCCTTTTATACTAAAATAGCAAACTGTATGAACTCTAGCTCCCCTTCCCAGGTGCTACTTATACGTGACTTTGCATAATGACTTAACATAGAAGTACTTTCCTGTTAACAGTGTCATGGCCATAAATAATCCAGTTAAAAAAAACCAAATGATCAAGTGCAAATCTAAGAAAACTTCCTTTAAAGAATTACCCAAACCCAGCACACAAGCAGGATCGCTATTACACAAGCTAAGAAGTACAACTTATGAACGTGTGTATGATGATAAACGCACACGAAAGACCACCTTCTATAAAGTTTTAGTAGTGTTGCCAAGTTAATAATTCTTTCAAGGCACTGAAGAATTATGTAGATGGATTTTCCAAAATATAACTAACAATTGCTTAAATTGTTAAAAAGCCCTGAGTCAGAACTTTCAATAGCTTCCTGAAATTACAGATTTCAGACACAATGGCACATTTGTTTATTGTATAGAAAATTACAAGACCATTTTGCTTTTTGGAGGAAAGAAGTAATGTTTATGAAACAAAATCAGATAGACTGCACAAGAAAAGTAAAATACTCAGCAATATTATCTTTCTTACACATTTTGTGTCAATTGTAACTTGTAGTTACGGATTTAGGCACCAAATTGATGTGGCAAGTCACCTTTCTTGTACCTACTGCTTCCTCAACAAAATACAAATCTCAATTTTAACCTCAGGTTTCCATCTCCTCCTTAATCACAAATATGAATAAATGCTGGAAAACTAATACTCTGACAGACAAAGAGGTAGAAAATGCCAAGGTAGCAATTTACAATTTTAATTCACCAGTTCTACTAACTAGTTCATATTTTTATACTCTAGTTTCACCCACTACAAACCATTTATCAGCAAATTGAGGCTCAATCTAAAAAATTTTCCCCCTCACTGCAGCAAAGCAATGTATACATGAGACAGCATTAAATAGTTTTTCTTCAAATTTAATGTTTTGAAGAAGTACAACTGTAATTAATACTGTTATAGTTTTATATATATGTTAAAGTTCCAAGGCTATACATGATTATCAAGTAATATCAGTAAGCATTCCTATCATAATATTCAAGCAAATAAAATTAGGTTGCCTTTTTGAGAGAAAAATACATTTTGAAACAGTTACAAGTAGACTTAAAGAAAACTGACATTTTCAACAAAGAGGCACACAAAATTTGTGAAAATCTATTACCTTCCCAATTTAGTACAAATTCAAAGCTAACCTAATTCTTATGTTTAATGTGTTTCTCCCCTCTGGCTCAAAATGAAATAAGAAACCCTTCTAATTAAAAGATATTTAAAAACTACTCAATTACAACTGATGATAATTGGGAGGGAGGGGAGAAATTCTGTCTCCCTCAGATTTGGTATTTACCATCACTTTAGATCCTGCAAACACAAACAAACTCTTAAGATAATTCAGGTGTTTCTTGATTTATACTTAATCAAAATTCTATTCCACTGGAGGAGGGAGAGGGGGGTTGTTGCTTAATGGGTACAGAGTTCCAATTCTGCAAAATGAGAAAGTTGTGGAGATCTGTTTCACAACAACATAAATATACTTAACACTACTCAACTGTGTGCTTAAAACTTGTTAGGATAGTAAATTTTATGGTTTGTGTTTTTAACCACAATTTTAAAAATGCAAAAAATTCTATTCTGAAATTCAATTTTTACACAAATTATTCCTATAAATATTTTAGATACTCTGAGAGGGTAAGTGGATAAGTGCTTTTCCTTTAGGATTTTTTTTTTTTAAAGCAAGCTGTTCTAAAGTCTATAATTTCCAAAGCAATCATCAATTAAACTACACTAAAAACTGCCTGAAAGACCCTTTATTCAATTGAATATACTCTCTACACTTACTGCTTTGATAAAATCTACATGATCCCCATTTTTCTCTAAACTCAGAAACTGACTTTTCTTTCTTACTTACTGCAACCCCTGCCATCCTCCCTATCCAACACCATCACCAATTGTCCTAGTTCGTAAGGTTAAATATTTCTTAGGCCAAAAGGGTCCAAAACTCATAATAAACAAAGAACAGCAATTGGGCAACACATAACTAGACAGTCTGTTTCTACCATGTAAAAATGGCCTAGCAAGCTCTGAAATTTGAATTGGATAAATCTTCAGCAGCATGCATTGCAATATGCTAAAACGCTCTTACAGGCTAAAGCCATCAAATATATAAATTTACGAAAGTTATTTTCAACATTATCAATTAATTTTATGCCTCAGTAGCTAGATGGTCAATCTGCAATGTTTAAAATTACAAATAACCAAGCATAATTTGGCCAGCTAAACTAAAACACTTGTGCAATATAATATTCCTATACTAATACAAAATGATCTTCTCTTGAAAACCTTTCTTGCTCCCAACAAAATTAAATATGTATATAGTATAAACAGTAAGAATGTTAAATTATGTGAAGAAAAACTATTAGAATAGCACCATCTGGTAAGTTGTATCTATGTTTTGGGTAACAGAGCTGACAATGTTAGGAGAATAAAAGAAAAAAATGTGGTAGGAGTGAGGGGGTACAGAGAGGGAATCCAAATACTACTTAATGACAACTCTTCCAAAACATTAGGAAGCAATGTTATCAGTGTCTTTAGGTCTCTTCCTTTTGAAGGGAATACTTCAAATATACAATGGCTGCATGATAAATTCTGTATGTGCTTAGAAGCTGACAATTTTTTCACTGTTGTGTATCTTGCCCCTGAAGCTCAATAAATATGTTTTTGAATGAATGCATGTCAGTTTTGTTTTTTTTTAAACGAATCTAGGAAAAGCAAAAGCTCTTTTGAGGCACAAGGTAAAGAGATGATAATGACAAGGAAATATCCTAATTGGGAAAGTACTGCTGAGACATATAATAAGAGGTAGCAGTTTCACAGAGTTAGAGCAAAGTCATTAAACAATTAAGTTCTTAATCTTATTCTCTCTCACAAACTGAAAATAAGTTTAAAATAATTTTTTAGGTGCTTAAAAACATGAATAGAGAAACATTTTCTTTTCACTAGACAAATTTCAATGTGGTACAAACACAGAAGCACTATAGTTATAGTGACTTTATGACTTTTGTAATAGTTTATAAGTTATTATATTTTTAGTATGGAGGAAATAAACTAGTCTGGAAGATGAAACTGCCTTTTAGGGATATAAGTTTAAGCACTGCAGCTCAGAAGACAAACAACAAGAATTTAAGTGAAGTAAAGCTCCTGACCATACAATTCTCTGGTTGGGCAAGCTATGCATGAGTCAGCTAAATGTTCCCTCCTTACAAGTTGATCTAGTGGAAAAGAGATGGGCAGCCTCTGGCATGGAAGAGAAGGAAAACCCTGACTTACACTGTTTTCAGATCTGAAAGAAAACAGTCTGTTTGTCTCTTTATGTGAACATCCTCAGACAGATATTCTATCTTTTTATAACTTCAAAATATGGCTTAATCAACAGCCTCAGTGGCTCGTTATTAGATAACTGAGTAGAGTCAATATAAATTTTCAAATTTAAAATTTA